>NC_135796.1:15322283-17722283 GCF_051106095.1 Pogona vitticeps
CTTATTTTACTTAAATGCTTCTCTTTCTTATACTGTATATTTATTTTAGTGATAAAGTGCATCCCTCGAACAGATCCAGGAAAACTATGACTGAGCTCCTGTTTAGTCCTTATTACGTTTATATATGCATTTTTTCCTGTAGATCCTTATAAGCAGTATTGCCTATTTACTGAGAACCATAAGCAAATGAAACAAATCACTTTATAGGCGGCAATAAGACCTAGCTAGAGAGAGGACTTAGCGATGCCGTCACATGTCCTCGAGACCTATGTATGTATGTATTCATTCATTCATTCATTCATTCATTCGATTTATACCCCGCCCCCCTAGACAGCGGCTTACAAAATCATAAAATATCATTAAATGACAATAAAACATCACACTCGAAATAAACAACCTTCACAATCATCAAAACATTTAAACAATAATATAAAATAATATGATCAAGATGGGGAATGAAAGAACAGAAAGATAGAATTCAAAGAATTGACACAGCCCCCATGGCATGGGACCTACAACTGGCAAAAAAGTCATTTTTTTCTCAGAAAGGAGGCTGCTATCCCATCTGCCACAAGAGGCAGCAAGCGTGAGTGGGGGATTCTGGGCTCTGCAGTCCACCCCAAAAGTAACGTTTCCCAAGGAGGTTTGGGGGAAGTTGCTTTCCGGGATCTGCAGGCTCCTTAGAAGTACCGTTCCTGCAACCCCCCCCCCCCCCAAAAAAAAACCAGGCAAAGTTTTACCAAACTTTTCACCACCCTTCATTTGCATAGCGACGCCCCCTCTCCCCCTAGACGGCCACGCCCCTACTCCCTTGGCTGCTTTTATAGGCGGCGGCGGCGCTCGATTTGCATAAGTCCGCCCCTTCGCCTCGTGGGGTGGCCACGCCCCTCGGTGTGGTCCTCGCTCCCTTTCCCCGGCGCTCGGGGGCTCCCAGCTGTTTTGAGGAGGAGGAGGTGGTGGCGCGCATGCGCAGTCAGCCGCCGGTTGCCCTGGCATCGCCGCTGAGGGGAGGCTTTCGCCGTCCCAGGCCCCGGAGGGAGGGAGGGAAGGACCGGCTGGCGGAGGAGGCGAGGCGGCCCGGTCGGTTGGCCCGAGAACGGAGCCGGGATGAGGGACCGCCTGCCCGAGCTGGCCTCGGTAAGGGGGCGCCGCGGAGGGAGGGAGGGTCGAGCCTGGGAACAGCCCGCCGGTGGGGGGAGGGCGGAGAGGAGGGTGGCCGGAACAGCCCGCGGCGGGAGGGGGGAAAGCTGGGGGGAAGAGCCGGGGGTCCAAAATCCTGGACCTTCGCAGAGCTGGCAGCCGTTCCTTTTGGGGGGGGGAGCTGCAGAATCGTTACTTTTTTTGGGGGGGGGACTACAGGTCCCAGTATCCTTCCCACCCTGAGCCTCCTTGGGAAGCATTACTTTTTTTTTGGGTGGGGGGAGAACTACAGATCCCAGAATCCACCCATCCCCACCCCATTCCCCCCCTCCAGCCAGCTTGCTAAACGTTACTTCTAAGGAGGGGGGCTAAAAGAGTCCAGAAGTTCCTTTCCGCCCCCCAAGGCACCCTTTTCGTATAGGAGTTGCCCAATCTATGGCAGGATCGGGGCCCCGCCAGGCAGGAGAGGTGGGGTAGTAAAATTACTAGGTGTAGCAACGGATGCTTAAAGGTGGTGGAAGGGATGCAGACCTTTCCTGCTCCGCATTTCCCTCCATCCATTTTTTTCCTCTGGTTTCCAGCCAGCCTCTCTCTATTATTGGGCGTCAGAGCTTTGCAAGGCTCTTGCAAAAGATTGGAAAAAAATAAATATGAGATAACAGGCATGAAACACGGCTGGTGTCATCTCTTTGACTCTCTCTGCCCTTGGGCTATGCAACCCAAAGGCTGTCCGGTCCATCCGTTGATTTTTGAATACCATACCGATTAGTGAAATCATGAATGGAATAAATAGAATAAAAAGACACAGAAGAAGCAGAATGAAAAGAACAAACACCACACATCATCAGTAAAGCGACTGTCAAGGGAACCAATGAAAAACCGAACAACGGAGAACAGGCCATCTTAACGATAGGCAATCCACGGTAGGTTAAGAGAGGATGCTGTCAAAGCCCTTGTTTTGAGCATCTTCTTGAAAGCTGCGATGGAGAAAGCTGAATTCGCATACATTGGACCCTCTACTTACGGAATTAATCCGTATTGGAATGGTGGCTGCAGGTCGAAAAGTCTGTAGGTCGAGGCTCCATTGACCTACAATGAATTGAAAACCGATTAATCCGTGACCGGCCGTTTTTGTTCCATTTTGGGTTTTTTTCTGGTCCGTAGGTCGGTTCTCCGGCTGCAAGTCGAACCTAAATTTTGCGGCCAGAGAAGTCTGTAACTCGAAAAGTCTGTAAGTCGAGGGTCGACTGTAGCTCCGCAGGGAGCCCGTTCCAAAGGGATGGGGCCGCAGCTGAGAAGGCCCCGCTCCTGGCTCCCCTCCCTGTAGCAACGCGGAGGAGCATGGCCTGTGAGGACCACGCGCTGTGGCTGGATGTTTTTAGGGAGAGATGCACCCACACATGTGTGCAAATGTTCCATTTCATTCTTCTTTTGCCCATAATTCCTTCCCTATGTTAGTTGCCTTTTTGCAGTTGATGAAACTGGTGACAGGGGCCCTTTTTTATTGCTTTCTCCTGATATACTCTTGTAAAATATGTGTTGATCACACTGTGCAATGACAGTATCTAGAATCATAAGTATATGAATGGGTGTGACATTTACATTTCCAGTAAATGTCCCTTTGACATCAATTTCTGGATGGAGAAAAGTGCCCTGAGCTGCTACAGTTTGTTTAAGGAAGGCGAACAAGTGGGTGTTTAACTGGTCCTGTTAGACCAGTGGTTCCCAACCTTGGGTCCCCAGATGTTCTTGGACTACATCTCCCAGAAGCCTTCACCACTAGCTGTCCTGGCCAGGATTTCTGGGAGTCATAGTCCAGGAACGTTTGGGTTACACAAGGTTGGGAACCACCTGCCATACAGACCATTGAATCTCAATCTTTTACTCTCTGGAGCAGTGGGGTCCCAACCTGGGGTCCCCAGACTACAACTCCCAGAAATCCTGGCCAGCCCAGCTAGTGGGGAACGCTTCTGGGAGTTGTAGTCCAAGAACATCTGCAGACCCAACGGTCAGGAACCACTCTTAGTCACAAGTTTCCAAAGCTGATGAGTTGTGAATGGGAAACCTCTGGGGGATTTTTGGGGGCCCATCCAGTGATTTATTGCCATGGGTAAATTTTAGCCCTGTGTTTAGGTAATTGTGCTTCAGGTAGCAGGAAAGGACTTAATGTGATGGAATTCCCCTCTGGAGGAAAAAAAAAATATGGGTTTCTGTGTCCAGAAAGGGAGCATGTAAGGGAGAAGGCTAAGTTAAACCCTAACTTCACATGTACAGGAACTTTTTAAAAATTATTTGTTAATTGGGAGAATATTTGGTCTTGTTTGCCTATTAACCTGAGACATCTCCAAGAACAATGGGCTCGGTATCTCTGTTTGCACGAACAACAGACTCGATGTGCGTTTTTGCATTCCCGCTGCTGGGTATTGTCGCGTTGCTTGTGTTGAGGAGATACATATGTGCTTTTCCTTCCGCCTATTCTTATCTCTTCCTGACGTGGTGAGCTGAAAGGGAGGTGTTGAGGATGATGGTGCCCTTTCGTCTGACATCACTCATTTTGAGGCGAGAAAAACACAATATTTTATTTTACTCCAAAGAGGGGAAATGAGATAAAGATAGAAGTATCTCAGCTCTTTTTCCTGTGTCGGGGACGTATTCTGAAATGGCACAAACGCATAGAAACAGGCTCTCTGAATTATGCCTTTCCAGTGACTTTGCATGTGTGTTAAGTTTTAGAGGAAAACTTTGAGAATTTGTAGGGTTTTTTTTCTTCCCCCTCTTGGTTTATAGTGGTTTGTTCTGCAATTTTGGACAGGGCGTGTCGCTTTCTAAAAACACCATTTGTTTAATAAAATCTCAATGCAGCATGAGCATGAACGTCCATAAATTTCATAATTTTGAAGAATATGAATGAAATGATCCTCATGACCCCAAGCTACCTGCTTATGTCTGTCTTAAGAAGATGCACATGTAAGGTAAAGAGGCAAGCCCTTTTAAAATAGCTTCCAGGACTGATCGATCTGCACATGTTCCCTTGGAAATACACCCCAGCTGAACTTTCTCAAACGATAAGGAAGCCGGAAATCCATTCTTTGAAGAATCCGGGCTATATGGTGTACTTCAGTGCTCTTTGGGGATGTTTTATAACTTATGACACAAAACCAGATTTTAAAAAAATGCATGATTTAAATCAAATCCACCCTGCACAAAACCACACTTAAAACCCTATCAAAACTGTTAAGGATGTTTTACACAGGTTTTTAACATTATTTTTATTTTATTGGTCTTATATGTGGTTATTCGCATCAACCCTCCCTGCTTTTAGCAAGACTTGGTCTCCCAAGGACAAGCATTGATGGACTCCTTAGCTGCGGAATTAGGAAGTATTTAATTGCGGAAAAACCTTTTGCAAGTTATTCTCTCAAGACTTCATAGGAACGTTCTTGTCATATAAACCTTTCCGCTTGTATTATTGCCTCGCTGTTAATCGTTGCTGTGGGTTGTAAAAGCAAGGGCAGAGGACAACACCAAGTTTAGCCGAACGGCGGAAGAACAGATGTTGTGTTTTATTTTTTGCTTTTAAGTGGAGGTTGATTTGAAAGAATAGTTTTGTTGTTCGAACCGTGTTATCGTACAGCGATAAAATGACAGGCAATATGTTATCGTCCTCTCTGCTTTGTTGACGCATGTTAGCTTAGGCAACTAGAAATAATCTTTTTTTTTTAAAGGCTGACACAGATTTTCGTCCTTTCTGATCAAATGACAGAATATTTGTGATTTTTTTTTATATAGCGCATCCAAAACGAAGATGGAGAAGCAACCGTTGTTGTGGAAAACGACCATTACATGGACGACTTTTTCCGGCAGGTAAAAATTGTCTAAAGAGGCGCTTAAGAAACTACCGTATCAGTAAGAGTGGTTTCTTTGTGGATCCCTATTCTACCTAACAAGTAAGGGGTAAAATCCTGCCTTGTGATCCTCTGCCCATTCCCTAAACCCTGGGGATTGTGGCCTTTTAAGGGGCTGGTGCATCATTTATAACCACTGTCTCCATGGGTTCACAATTCCCAGGCTAATGCATTCTAATTTAACTCTGTCTGTGGACTGTGCACTGATTTTATTTTATTTTTTTAACGAGCTGTTTCAGGTTCATTTTTAATCACCAGTCTCCTTTCCCCCGAAGGTTGAGGAACTCAGGAAGCTCCTTTCCAAAATCGCGTCTGCGGTGGAAGCCGTAAAAAAGAAGCACAGTATCATTCTTTCAGCCACACATCCCAAAGACAGTAAGCGTTTCGCCCTTGTGGCTCTTAAAATGCATGACAGGCTGATACTTTGGGGTTCCTAATGAGCTGAATTCTGTGCAGGAGGACCCTCCCTATCCACTGATTCACTTACCCTCTACCTGAAAATACTAAATAGAGCCCCTCCTCCCCGAAAGACATATTTATATGTATTTACCAGAACTAGAGGGAGCCAGAGACCAAGCAATGTATAGTGTTTGAGATATCCACGTTTTTCGGCATCCGCAGGGGTGGGATGTGGAACCGATGCCCCGTGGATACTGAGGTCCTACTGTGTGGGCAGTGGCTCGGAGCCACTTACAGTTAAGTAAGGGAGATTGTTCTTACACTGTACCACTCCAGCGTGTGTGTGGTGTTGGTTCTGGGGGGGGGTTGGAGGGTAGCCCGTCTGAATTTAAACAAAATGTGTTCCATTAAAAAAAAAATCACAACAATGCAAGAGTGCAGACAATCGAACACCTGGGGGGGAGGGGAAAAGTTGGTGAAGAGGCTAGCAGTGATGGAGAAGCAGGATCGGCCCTGTAGCATTGGGAGCAGAACTTCCCGGGGTTACTTTCTGCGACTTGAGTCCCCCCCGGAATCAGACAGTCAGCACGGCCACTGGCCTCTGAGAGCTTGTTGTCCAAAGAAGTAACTTTTGCAAGCTTCGCTGGGAGTGAGCAGGAAGAAACGTCGTCCGAACCTACCCCAAGGTTCCTGAAGCTGATAATGGGTAGCTGTACTTAATGTAAGGAATGTTTGTGCCTCTTGTGTGGCTGGAGTAGACGGTGTCTTTTCATCCTAAATCAAAGATGACAATCAGATGGTACCCCAGCGGCTGTGAAGGACAACCCTCCCCCCCGTCGCCCCGAAAGTGAGAAACTCATGCCTTTCTGGGTGTGATTCTGTTGTAAATCAAAGCATTTTTTCATACACACATTCTTTGATAGGCATAAAAATAAAGCAAAACAACCCTGAAACATTGCTCCCTTATTTTTTTTTAAAGCTGGAAGTAAATGTGTAGATCCTCTGAAGTTGCTATTCTTAAATGCTTGGTGATGAAGAGGAGGGACATCCGCTTTAAGAAATTAGTTCATTGCGGTACGGATGGGGCACCGGACTCTAAAAATCCACTTGTTTTCGCTCGTAGTTATCATCATGAGCTAATTTTAGCCCTCTGCGTGTACAGTGAATGAAGTACAGTAAGCTGTATTCTCTGGAGGAATAGGAAGCGGTGCTTGGTACAGTGGCTGAGCCTGGCGAAGCGTGGCAACGATCCAGCGGATGAAAGCTGAAATCTAAAGAGCATTGTTGTATAAGAAATTGTTTCCGATTGAAGCAAACTTTTGTGAAGCATCCGTGGCTTTGCAGGCTTCCCCCGCCCGGTGTGGAAGAAGAGAATAAGATGCCGGCTGGCATGATTATTTCTCATTGAAGCCTCACAAGTTTCTCAGTGCTATGCAGAAATTAAAACCGGAGGAAGGTCCCCCTGGCGCAGTCGAATAGAAGCGACTCAAAAGGGAAACGGGACAACTGAAGGAATAGGAAAGAGAGGGTGTGTTTCCTGAAATTACCATATTTTTCTGTGTATAAGACTATACTTTTGTCTAAAATCTTTAGACTAAAAATTGAGGCTCGTCTTATACATAGAAGTAAGTTGAGGAGAGAACAAAAGCAAGTGGAGGGGAAAGCAGGGATCAAAGCGATCCTGCAATGCTTTGATCCCTTTCCCCCTACACTTGCTAAGCCCCACTTATTTTTCTTAATTTTGCATTAGAAAAGTGGAGGCGTCTTATACACAGAAAAATAGGGTATGTTATTTCTACATTTGTTATGTTTCTGTCTGGACCTCTCCTCTAGTGAGCTCAAAACAAGGTCGATGGCTCTCCCGAGCCATATTTGATCTTCCCAAAGGTGGGCAAAGCTGAGAAAGAGGATGACTGGCCCAAGGTCCACTGTGAGTTTCATGGGTCCCTGGGATTTCTCTGCTCCTAATCCACTAGTTTAACCAACACACCAAGTGTGCTGCTGATTTACCACCCCGTAGGGCTCAAAGCCCTCTCTGTGTGGTTTACCATTTAATTATACACGTGACCCATTGCTCACACCACCCTCTAACAAATCGGGTAATCAGTTGACCAACCTTAGAAGGGTGGAAGTCTGAGTCAGCCCTGAGCTGGTTCCCTGAGCCCATCCGGATCAAACTCAGGTCACGAGCAGAGTCTTGGCTGCAGGACTGCAGTTTAGCCACTGCACCCATGAGCCTCCTCTCAGCTGTTCTCGTATGGAAGAACCAGTTTTGGGTACTGAAATATGGCAGTGAAGATTTGGACATGCCCTTAGAGGCAGGCTGCTCTCCCCTACTTGGCAAATACTATGCAAGTGGCCTGTTACTGTACTTGGGTTTTGCAGAACTGTCTTGGCTGCGTTTGCTGTTTCCCTCACCCACCGAGCTCGAAGGAGGGCAGCATTCTTTTTGGGTCAGGGCTCTCTTGCTTTCCAGGAGCTGCCAGGCTTCTGCTGGAAACATCCTTGCGGGGGATCTTCCTTGTTTGTGTTCAGCTCCAGAGATGGGTGGCATGGACGGAACTGTGTTGTTAACAGAGGGCACCAAAAATATGTTTCCAAATCGTTCTCTTTCAGAGACGAAGGAAGAACTTGAAGCCTTGAACAAAGAAATCAGGAAAACGGCGAACAGCATGCGTGCTAAATTGAAAGGTAAAGGTCACCAGGCAAGTGAGCTGTCACTGAGCTATCGAAGTTCCCACAATCCTGCTGGATAATCTCTTTTTGTTAAGGTTTGCTGTTTCGGCTACCGATTTGTACGCCATTGTTGGCGCAGAACAGAGATATGTAAAAGGTATCCCTGGGGCCACGTTGTGGCCTTGCAAGGGCCCAGGTAACGCCCCCCACTCCACCCCAAATTAATTTTTAAAATAACGTTTTGCACTAAGAGTCTCTCTCTGCCCTCCAAGAAATGAGGGGGGCAATTTTGACATATTTTCAGGCACCTCCCTCTACACTTCCTTTAAAAAAAGGTTCCAGCAGAGGCTAAAAGGGATATTGTTTTCAGTTAAAACAAAAATAAAACACATTTTTTTTCAGATGGAGGCACAGGAATATATATGTACAAACCTCTACCATGTCCAGGAATCGATAAGCCTCAGACACATTTTCCAGTCCTGATTTATAAATATGTCATCCAAGGCCCATCTTTGTTTATATCAGAAATGTTTTCAAAAGGGTGGAGGGGGCGGAAACTTTTTCTTTGCAGGCAGTGAGGCTCTGCTGCCGTGTGGCACATCTGTCTAACAGAAAACTTTGGTCTGTCTTGTAGCCATTGAGCAAAGTTTAGCTCGGGAGGAGAACGTTAACCGGGCGGCGTCGGCTGATTTCAGAATACGAAAATCCCAGGTAGGACGCGGCAAGGAAATGTGCTTCTAACTGAGCTTTCGTGTGCAGCTGCCTACAGGGATCTTGAGGGTAAACACCAGTGGCAAAGGATGAAGTGTTTTGGAGCACGTGGAAGAAAGGAAGTAGGCACGTATTCCCCCCCCCCTTATTCACCCCCACCCCAGATCTTGTCCTGCATCATCTAGGAGAGCTGTGTGTTGTGTCTGACAAACCCCCAGATCTCTCCTTCAGATAAGCCTTGGGAATATTGGGAGGAAAAGACCCCAAGTCCACTGGTGCTTCATCTCTTGGCCCATCTGAAGTGCCTTAAGACTGTGGTCCCCAACCTTGGGCTTCCAGATGTTCTTAGACTACAACTCCCAGAAGCTTTCACCACCACCTCTGCTGGCCAGGATTTCTAGGAATTGAAGTCCAAGAACATCTGGAGGCCCAAGGTTGGTGATCACTGCCTTAAGAGACCATTTGCCTGGAGCCACTTGCAAAACCAGGAGTGGGGGAGGATGCTGAATCTGCATGAGAAGAGCTCTGATGGATCATCCTAAGGGTGCATCTTGTTGAGCATCCTTCTTACTATAGCAGACAACCGAGAAGCCTAAAAGCAAGACAATCTGTCGGTCTCCCTTCTAGCACTTTGGAGTCCAGAGATGCACTAGGTTCAGTTTAGTTCACCAGGGCTTATCCCCATTCATACGTCCATCTTGACTTACAGCAGTGACATTCATCATGAATATAGAGATGGGCATGAACCGCCGGTTCGGCACGTCATGCTTCGTTTTTCATCCGAACAAGTGTTCGACCCTTCCCAGACCCAACCCCCAGTGGTTGAGTATTCCAGATTTGGAGAGGGGTGGCCTCTGCAGGAAAGACTCAAGGTTCCTCCTTGTTGACATAGACCAGTGGTTGCCAACCGTGCGCAATCCAGGTGCTCTTGTACTTACAACTCCCAGAAGCCTTCACTCCCAGGGGTGCTGGCCAGGGTTTCTGGGAGTTGCAGTCCAAGAGCACCTGGATTACCCAAGGCTGCAAACCACAGACCTAGGAGAACGTTCCCGTTGTGTTTTGTATACACAATTAACCCTTTACGAAATGCATTTCCTTCTGCTCCCAGTACTCAACACTGACCCAGCAATTTGTGGACATCATGACGGCATATAACACAGCTCAGACTGTCTTCCGGGAACGCACCAAGGATCAGATACGGCGGCAATTAGAAATCAGTAAGAGATCCTGTTGTTGTTATTTCCTGCTCTCCGTGGTGACTAATTGCCAACAGTGTTGGCAGAAGGGGAGATGGGTTATTGATTGCATGATAACCTTTGTTGATACACAGTTGTGTTACTAGGTTGTTCTTCTGTTGGCTGGGCCTAGAATTCCTCTTCTCTCCGGGCACTGATCCCCCCCAGGCACTCCAAGGATGATGCTCCTATCAAGGAAAATGAATTATCCATCATTTGTTAAGCAGCTTTCTGTGCGCTAGAAGCTAAAAATAACTGTTCATTATAATCGTTGTTAGTAGTAGAAGTAGAGATATTTAGGCAGCAGCTTTCAGCCATGATTGTCTTTCAGAGTTTCCCCAGTTTGTTTCCAATTACATTCAATGCAAAAAAAATGCAATCACATTGGGAATTAGAGATGGGTGCGAACTGCTGAACCGACGGTTCGTGCCGGTTCGTTTTTCAGCTGAACAGTGTGGGCGTTTCCTAGTCCTGCCTCCTCTGGCAGACGACCACTCAGAAGTGGGCACCCAACAGAGGAGGTGGGGCTGGGAAGCACTGAAAAAAACAAACTGGCACAAACTGTCGGTTCAGCAGTTCGCACCCATCTCCATAAGGAGAGATATGTTAGTGTGTTTATCCATCTGTATACATAAATAGCTTCTCTTATGGTCCTCATGAACTAGTTATACAGTCAGATTCTTCTTTTTCCATTGGCAGTTAATAATGCGGTTTAGACTGCAGGGTCTTGTTGTTCATATGTGACATCAGGGAGTTGGAAGGGGGCTCTAGGGCCATAGAGTCCAACCTCCTGCTCAGTGCTAGAATCCAAATCAAAGCAGATCTCACAGAGGGTTGCTCAATTTTTCTCTTGAATGCTGTCAGGGGTACAGTGATGCCTCGCTTAACGACGATAATCCGTTCCAGGAAAATCGCCATTAAGCAAAAACATCGTAAAGCGAAATAAAACACCCCAATTGAAACCCATTGAAACCCGTTCACTGCATTCCAATGGGGTAAAAACTCACCGTCCAGCGAAGATCCTCCATACGGTGGCTGTTTTCATTGCCCGAAGCAGGGAACCCATCATCGCAAAGTGAAATTCCCCCATTTAGACCATCATTTTGCGATCACAATTGCAAAAAGATCGTCATTAAGCAGATTGTCATAATGTGGGACAATTGTAAAGCGATGCACCACTGTAATTGGTTCCATTGTCATACTATTCTAACAGTTAAGAAGTTTTTCCCTGATATTCAGCCAAAATCTGGCTTCCTGTAACTTGAGCCAATCATCATCATCAGGTCCTGTGCAGAGCACATTGGACAGCAAGCGTTCTCCAACGATCTTGATATTTCCCACCACTTTTGTCAAGAAATATTAATGGTTTTGAGATCCTCCTTGAGCGCTTGACGCCATGTTTTTTGAGGCTGGCCTCGTTTTCTCTTTCCTCCAGGAGGTACCCAACGTGGTGCAGTTTTCAGGTGCTGACCTTCTAGGATGTGGCCAGCAAATGGCATTCGACACAATGATAATAGTAATTTGTAATAAACATGAGCCGATGCTCACCTTAAAAAGAGTTTTCAAGCCGTATGCAATATTTAAAGGTTAGCTTTTATTATTGCTGCACACGCACCCCAGTTAAGTTCCATGGCCAACTTGGGATTTGAACCCAAGCCTCCCGAGTCCTAGTCCACCACCCTACCCACTACTCCACATTGTCTCTCAAACTGTTACATAAGAAAGGAAAGAGAACATAGGGTTAGGTCCTTCTTCAGCAATAAATAAATAATCAAGGGATGCCTGTAATTTCTTACTAGCTGGAAAAACCACAACCGACGAAGAACTGGAAGACATGTTGGAAAGTGGCAATCTTTCTATTTTCACTTCTGACGTACGTATTTTAAGCTTACTTTGCTGCTCTTGTATGTATAATGTTTCTTTACGAGGTCTTGGACAGTACAGGATGTGGACTTAAGCCTTCTAGACCCTGCCTAATTAAGAGTTTCTCTTTATTTTTGTTCTCCGGTTGAAAATTAGCAGGCGGGTAAATAGATTGAACTCTGTATTTCTTTCCCAAAGATCATTTTGGACACCAAAATTACCCGGCAAGCTCTCAACGAGATTGAGGCGCGCCACAAAGATATAATAAAACTGGAATCCAGTATCCAGGAGCTGCATGAAATGTTCATGGATATGGCCATGATGGTGGAGGTTCAGGTAGGCGAATGAAAACTGATTTTACTGATTTCAGCATCGTGTTGCCTCTGAGGCTTTCTAATTAGAATAGGACTCCCTTATCTGCGGGATTGGTATCCGCTGATTCACTTACCCACAGTCTGAAATACAGTGGTGCCTCGCTAGACAGTTACCCTGCATGACGGTTTTTTCGCTAGACATTGGCTTTTTGCAATCGCTATAGTGATTCGCAAAACAGTGATTCCTATGGGGGAATTTTGCTGGACAATGTTTGGCCCCTGCTTCGCAAACCGATTTTCGCTAGATGATGATTTTGACAGCTCCCTCTGCGCTCGCAAACAGGTGTTTTTGGGACCAAAGTTTCGCAAGACAATTTAAACAGCTGATCGGAGGTTCGCAGAGCGGCTTTCCTATGGTCGATCTTATCTAGAGAACGACGATTCTTCCCCATTGGAACGCATTAAACAGGTTTCAATGCATTCCAATGGGGAAATACTTTTCGCTAGACAATGATTTCGCTAAACAGCGATTTCAGTGGAATGGATTATCGTCGTCTAGCAAGGCACCACTGTATTAAAAACATTAAAAGAAAAATCCTAGCAATGCATGTTTCTAAAGAGGAAGTTACCAGAACTAGAGAAAATAGGGTTTGCTATGTTCTGTGTTTTTTCCAGCATCTTCAGGGGGGGCTTGGAACCGAATACCTGCAGATACAGGGGTCCTGTGTGAATGATTGCGTGCATGAGGCTTGTCCGTGTATGACCCGCAGGGCACATGGGTGTGTCTTGTATAACATGGGGGGCCCAGTTCCAAGAATCCTCCCTTAACGTAGCTGCTAAGAGACTTGGAGAAGGAATGGGAACATCTTTGATGTGAGCAGAGCCACGTCCCTTAATTCATTCTGTGGCCTTTTCCTGGCCACTCTCTCGTGATGTCCGTCTTCCTGTCTGGGAGGTGGAGCTTTATACGGTTGTGGGTGTTTTATTTTTAAGTATTGCAATGAGACAATATATGTTATATGCTTGAAAACAGAATACAAATGCTATTTAACAAATCAGTGGATTGAGTTTTTTAATGTATTAGCTTGTCCTGATTTAGCTGAGTTCTGTACATAGAGTGAAAAGGGTTTTTTTTTAAATCTTAATTTCATTGTAATGTTTGTAAGTTTGCATATTAAGCAGATCCCTTTGGGAGGGGCTTTTAAATTAGTATAGAAATGAAACTTCCATGACCGTCTTGTAACACTCTGCCGTTTATTGCCGCTGATAATGTCTGCCAATGGACAGAACGACACAGGTAACATGCTGGCAGTATTCCCCATTTTCCCCACGTGGTCCTCCAAAGTATTTCATCGGTCTTGCTCTAGTATTCATCCTGGCATTCTCGTAGGATGCATTGAAAAACAAGGGCTCTCTGAGTTTGGCCCAGTAGCAACATCAGTCCTTGGCTGGTTGACAATCCAAACAAAGGAAACATTTAGGCACCCGTTAGCAGGGTGGAGGTATGAAAAAGGCAGACAAAAGGGATTTTGCAGTGTCAGGACACGGAATGCAGGGAACGCTGTTGTTGTGATGTGCCATCAAGTCACCTCTGACCCATGGCAACCCTCTCAATGAGCCATCTCCAAAATGTCCTGTCCTCAACAGCCCTGCTCAGCTCAAGCCAGTGGCATCCTTTGGGCGTCAATCCATCTCACATTTTGGTCTTCCTCTTCCCCTGCCATCTTCCACCTTCCCCCCCCCCAAAAGAATCCCTTCTTTCTGATTATGTGCCCAAAGTAGGACAGCCTCAGTGTCATTTTTTTTCATTTTTTTGCTTTAGAGAGAGTTTGGGCTTGATTGGATCCAGGACCCACTTCTTTTCTTTTTCTGGCAGACTTTCTATCCACAAAGCTCTCCTCCAGCACCACCGGTCAAGGAAATCATTTTGTTTTCCCTGTCCACTTTCCTCACTGTCCAGCTTTCACACCCATGCTTAGCGATCGGGAATACAAGAGTGTGAATTGATCCTGGTTCTTGGTCTCCAGGGACATCTCCTTACACAAAAGCATTGTTTTGAACCTCATCTCAGAGGACCCCAGAGAGCTGTCTGGTATTCCTGATAAGAGAGTAAAGAGGCTCGTTAAGCGTCTCCTTCCTTTCTGTAGGTAGCTGCTGAATCAGAGCCCATTCAGAGGTGAAAACATGCAACCACAAGAGAGAAGAG
The DNA here is from genome assembly GCF_051106095.1 of Pogona vitticeps. Classification (NCBI taxonomy): domain Eukaryota; kingdom Metazoa; phylum Chordata; class Lepidosauria; order Squamata; family Agamidae; genus Pogona; species Pogona vitticeps. The sequence goes on from NC_135796.1 coordinate 15,336,733, forward strand.
GACTTTATGGGGGAAAAAAATCTGTGTTTGGGTGGCTAGGGAGTAAAAGACTGCAAATTGTCCCTATTAGAATGCCAGTCCTAAACAAAATGTTCAAAGCATACTTCATTTCTGTAGTTATGCTTTTCATTTCCCAGTATTAACACCCCCTGCCTGCAAATGTGATTCCCCCCCCTCATGTGTTCAATTAAACATTTAAAATTCTTGTTCATTGAAATAACACACGCACGAGGCCATTTTAATCTAAAATGTGAATGTGATCCTCTAAGTTCATCCATCCTCTTCATGTCGTCCTTCTGATCCAAACGTCTTTTTAAGTTTCCTCCCATTCTTGATTGTGCAAAGGCTTCTGGGAAACCCCCCCTCTCAGCGCTGGCCTAACTCTGCTTTTGTTGCCTGTCGGTTTTTCACGTTTAAGGGTGAAATGGTCAACAGCATCGAGGAGCATGTAGTAAAAGCGTCGGAATATGTAGAACAGGCGAAGGAAGAGACCAAAAAGGCAGTCAAGTATCAGAGCAAATCTCGTAGGGTAAGTTCCTCTGTCTTATGAAGAAAGCTGGTTTCCTTGGCTTAGTTGGTTGACCTGTATTCTGGATCCCAGTAAACCTATTTTCTTTGAGATCTGCCTCCAGAACTCTGTAGCACTGCTCCAGAGAAAAATGTTTGACATCTGGCTGCTTTTTTTTAGGATGGATCATAATAAATGATTAAAAAAAAAAAGAATGTAAGTAACAAAATCATTAAAAATCTGATTTTAAAACATTTATGTCGTGACTTAAATCCATCCTGCTTGAAACATTTATGCCGAGTAGCAAACTGAATGTAGGAAACTGATTTTCATACCTTACTTGTTTTGTCTAAAAGCTCTGCCTAGGCAACCATGGATGCTGAATTGGGTATAGGACAACCCTCAGCTGGTGGGTGCACTTAGTGAGCAAAGCCCTATTTGGATCAGTGGGTTTCCCCATCCAAATGACCGTCATTTTCTGGAGGATTTTGGTGTTGGGTTTTTTGAAAACATCTTTCTGAAAATACTTGTTTTCGTATGCTGCGAACCTCCTGATGCTGCAGCATCTAAAACCACCATGGATCTTTGCATTTGCTGAAATGTAAACCCCATTATATTCAGTGGATTTCCCCCCTCAGATAGCAATTTAACTTTCCATATTAACCAGATGAGGGTACTCAAAAATGCCTCTAACATATATGCATGCATTTATGTCCTAATAAATTAGTGTTTGAAGAAAACTCTGACTAATGCATGATGTGGATCATGAGAATCACTCAGTATTGGTTGGTTGGTTGGTTGGTTGATTGATTGATTGATTGATTGATTGACTGATTGATTGGACTTAACTGCCCATCTGACTGGTGGTCACTCTGGCCAATGGACAACACTAAAACAAATATAAAACATACAGTTCAAATTAAACAGCAAATGAAGGTTCATTTAAATTTGAAACTGGCCGGGCGGCTGTAGATCTTAAGTATACACTCAAGCAGAGTTATTAGAACAGCACGATGATTTATTTAGGAAGCCTGCCAAAATAAGAAAGTTATTAGTCATATAGGCTAGAATTCTGCTCGTGTTTGCATAAGATTTTCTTAGCTTGCCGCGGCTAAATGATGAAGTGGCTGGGCACATCTCAGTTACATGCCTAGTCATGTGTTATTCAGATACACGCAGGCACCTTGTCAATTAGCCGCAATTAGCAGCGGCTATTCATGCAGACCTTAGGATGAACACCAGTAAGCTATATCATTATGGCCTAGATGTTTCAATCAACAACACCAGTGGTTCCCAACCTTGGGTCCCTATAGGTTCTTGGACTACAACTCCCATCAGAGCTACTGAGGGAGCCTTCTGGGAGTAGCAGTCTAAGAACATCTGGATTACCCACCAGGGCTGGGCAGATGATAAATCTGTTTCAATGATCAAAATTAAACTGGGCTAGCAAGAGTTAAGCCCTTTTTTATTTGACTCTTCCATTTGCTGTTAATTTTAGAAGTCTGTGAAGGCAGTATTTGGATAAAACTGGGGAGAGGGAGAGACAGAGACTCATAATCTTATTCCCCCCCCCATCTTTTCTGACTTATTTATAGTAAGTAGGCCAGCAAGTCTCGCTCAACAAAATCAAAGTTTTTTTGGTTGCCTAAATTAGATTTGAGGCCACGATCCTGTAGCATATTTGGGAATTCAACATTAAAGACCTTAGAGCCCCCCCTGCAGTCCTTACTGGCTTCAGGAGATTTCCCCAGCCTCTCGGATCAGGTTTTCAGGGTGCATGACAAGGATGGGAGGTTTCGAGAGGAAAATCTGATAAATGATTCTGGCAGAAACCAGGAAGGGCAGTGGCGGAATCGCTGCTGCAGAAACTCTGGTTTGCAATAAATTTGGATATCCTATTTTTTTACTTACGTATGTCCACCTTACACACGCCCCAGTGCTCAGGCAGGGCAGCAGGGAGTGGGTCGCAAGGAGTAAAGGTGGCGCTCGTAGGTCCCATTTCAACCGCCTTACAGTAAGCCATCCATTTAAGGTGTCTAAAAGTTGACGTCCTATATTTTGTGAAAACTCAGCCATCTAGTGGCTAGCCTGTGGTACATATTCCTTCTCACATTTTTTTTCCTGTTAAGTTCCTGAACGGCTGGGATGAAGTATCTTCCTTCTTGTGGCTTGTGACCATTGTTTTGTGTAGAAAGAGGCAAGCTTTGAAGTTTACACAGAATTTTTCGTCGGTGTATGTCACAGCGGGTTAAGAGTCCGGTGTTCTTCGACATCTTTTTTTTTAATGATCTCGATGAGGGGAGAGAGGAGAGTCTGCTTCTCAGATTTGTGAATGACACAAAATTGGGTGGAGTCGCTAATACCCTGGAAGACAGAAACCAAATTTAAAAAAAAGATTTTGGTAGGCTGAAAGCAGCAGGACGAAATTCCGTTCCGCTTCTGCATCTGGAAGCAGCCAAGAAGAGCACTTTTGTATGAAATAAGGCACAAGTCACCCACGCACCTTGTTTTCTCTCCTGATCCCTGGAAGCCAGAGGTGGCCACCCAGTCCCATCTGATTTTGCTATTTTCCATTTTCTTGGCTTTTTCAGAGCATCAGCTACCTGCTATCATAAGATTACAGGCATCTTGACCCTTAATTCTATTTTTTCCCTCCTTTTTTTTTTCTTTTCCCCCGAGGGGTGGAGGATTTTGGCTCCCCTGAGTTTGCTCATGTTTTGCGTCTTTTAATTGCTAATTGCGCTGTTTGTCTCTTTACAGAAACTGATATTCATAATAATTTGTGTATCTGTCTTGATCGTCATTCTTGCCATCGTCCTAGCGGTGAGCTTCTCCTAACAACCAGCCTGTCGGAAGGCTCGAGGGGGCCCGTCTGAATCACGCCGACAGAGAAACCCAAACCGCCTTGTTCTTTTCAAGATGCCTTTCTCTTGCCGTCTTAAGATATATTTTGTTTGGCCAGTGATGACCTGTTTAATTATCCAGTAGCACGGATATGCTTTGATACCCGTGCATCTGAACCAAATTGTAACTGGTGTTACTGGGGTTTTTTCCCCCACACCTCCAAAGCAGAAAATAGGCTGGAAAGCCTCTCGTTGCAGACTTGAATTCAAAGGCTGCCTTTAAAGAATTCTGCACCGTTTTGGAGACGAATTCTGATTTCCCATACCTCAATGTTAACCATTGTAGAATTGGGAGGGATTCCCGCCCGGAAACACAGTTCTTTTTCAGTTTGGCTTTGTACCCCATTATTCACATTCCTAATCTAAAAATCTTGTTCTAAAGTTCAGAGGAGCGACCTTTTCTTAATAACCCTTTGACCAACCATCTTAAAACACACTTCTTCTGGAGGTAAGTTTCCCTGAGCTGACTGAAGTTGTCTTCATAAACAAAATGTGATGATGATGGACATGGAAAGTCACTTTTTCATGCCCCTAGTTTTAATGTTTTAAGAAGCCGTAAATGGAAGTCTTAAACTCGCGCCTCGTGTCAGTCGGTAAAATAAATAGATGCTTTTCCTTTGCAGTGACCTTACAAACACTTTTGTTTAAAGCTAAAACACTATTGCGAGTGGCGTGGCTTTGTTTGCTTCCAAACATGGGCAGCTAAATAACTTTGTCAACATCTGGAAGTAAAGGTGTCGAACTGTTGGAAACCTTTAAACATTTCAGCAATAACCAGACAATTGTATTTTGCCTTGCTATTTTCTTTTTTTATATATATGGTGTTTATTTCTATGTAAAATATTTTTAACTGTGTTTTTGTGATTTCTTGTTTAAACATCAGTGTCAGTTATTTATATTGTGAAATAAACCACATAACGTGTGCCTTTTTAAAACAACAACACACCCCAATGTCGCCTTGAAATGCTTATTTCTGTGTTTTGATTTTGAAATACAGTGGTGCCTCGCAAGACGAGCGCCCCGTTTAATGACAAAATCGCATCACGCCGAACTTTTTGCGATCGCAAAAGCGATTGCTTTACGATGTTTTAAATGGGGTTTTTTTGCTTTGCTTCGGGAACCGATTCCTGCAAAATGACGATTTTCGGCCAGCTGAACGGCGGTTTCAAAATGGCCGCCGGGTTAAAAAAAAAAGGCTCCCCGCTCTTTTCTGGGATGGAAATGGTCGCGCTATGGAGGATCTTCGCTGGACGGTGAGTTTCAAGCCCATAGGAATGCATTAATCGGGTTTTAATGTGTTTCTATGGGCTTTTTTATTTCGCATTGCGACGTTTTTGTTCTACAGCAATTTCGCTGGAATGAATTAACGTCGTAATGCGAGGCACCACTGTAAATGCTACCGTGGGTATATTTTACCCAATAGCTAATTTGTTTCATTTAGCCAATTCAGTTTATTGCTGGTTTTATATCTTTGAAAATATTTTTAAATGGTTGGTAGGCATGGAATGACCAAGGTTCAAAGTATTGCTGATGTGTCTAAATTTGTGAAGAATTAAACGTTTTATGTGGGGCAGTAATGCCAAGTATGCATACTAAGAATAAGCAGCCCAGCAAATAAAGACATTTCAAATACATTTCTTGGGACTGTATAATAACAGCATTGTAGGAGAGGACGTGTCTGTCAGAAGCACAGCTGTAAGACAATGAAATGAAATGTATCTCTGGGTTATTTATGTTTTTAAGTGTATTAAATAGTTTAAATGTTTTTTGTGTTAAAAGCCTGCAGTGCCATCTGCAGCCACTAGGTGACAGTCATTGCTAACCATTTCATAGCTTTGCAGTCTATCTCGGTCAAAGCCACAGAAACGTAGTATGAGTAATGGAATCTCAGTGCTATCCCTCCTGTCAAGCACATTATAAGATAGTTCCGATGGCTACCTTTTCATTTTTCTAATAATCTTTGGTAGTTCATATGAATTTTGCTATGAATAAGTTGCCAAATATATATATATATAATGAATTTGTTCCATCAACAAATAGCTCCGTGCTTTAGGTATCTGGCTGCGGAGCCAGAAATTCCCCACCGGGGCCTCCTTAACAGGGGTTGGACTCGATGATCCGTAGAGTCCCTCTTCCAGCGTTGCAGTTCTAAGATTATTATTATTACGAATCAGACCGTCTATGAAGCTGCAGAGCTTATTTTGATCTTCGGCCCACACAGGAAACGCACGCTCTCTTTGTGAGTCAGTGATTCTCCTGTTGTCGGATCTACTTCACAGGGTCATTCCAGGGAAGAAGGTTGCAAGTTCTATGCCTTGAGCCCACGGGGGGCAAAAAGGCGAGGAAATTATTAGTTTTTGCAGAAACGGGGGGGGGGGCGGGGGGGAATAGAGGAATGGTTCCTTTTGGGGTGGCAAGAGAACCAAATTAACTTTGAAAACCTTTCAGCCTGCAGTTTGTCTGAAATGCCCGCACCGTGTCCCACGTGACTCATAGACCTTACTAAATATAACTTCAGCACCCGTCCTTTGATACTTTGCACCTGTGAAGCAACATAAGCTCGGTGCCCCCGATCGGCTTTTCCATTTATGCCCCTATCTGTTTCAGCTGTCTATTAATTTTGTGAATAATATCAAGCGTCCCTAGGCTGATTCGGAAGAAGGAAAGCCGAGGAGTCTATGGAACCAGCATCTAGTGGAGGCATAACACACTTTTTTTCCGGCCTTGGTGGAAGAAATGGAGATGGTAAGTTGTATTGTTTTGCTGCTAGAGAAGAATTGCACGTGGCTTTCTGTCCGGCTCCGGATACCTCCGAATGAGAATATGAATCGCAACGGTGCTGTTCAGACCAGGCTAGGAAAAACGAGTATGACTTTTTGTCACTCACAAATACTCCTGGCACAGCGCCCAAGTTTCTGTTTGCAGGTAAGAAACCCCACTGTTGCATGGCGTGGCTTCTCTGAAAACCTGAAATCGGAGTGCGACGTTGAGAGGAAATGCTGAAGGGGTTTCTCCGGTGCTTAACACGACGGGCCGTTGCTGCTTTTGTACCGTAAACCTTTTAAGCGACTTCCTTTCCAAAATGAAATCAACTTAAGAAAAAAAAGAGGGTCCTTCAGATTCGGATCCTTACTTCCTCTCTTAACGTCGTTTGCTCCCCGTTTCTTTCCAAACTCCCAACTGTAAGCTCCTGGCAGACAGACACCTCATTTTTGCTTACGTTTATTATTTCTATAAAGCACGATATGGATGACTCTGGAGTGATCAAGAGCGAGGAGGTCCTGTGACCTTCCCATGGGTTGGAGGACTACAAATCCCATCAACCTTAGCCATTAGGTTGGGATTTGGAGCCAATAAGGTTTGGGCCCCAGGTCTTCCACTTCCTGACCCTAACATCTCACAATTATTGCTCCTCTGGATTGCTCTTCATCCTGCTTCTGAGTTTCCCGTCTGATAATGAAGGTAATTCTGGAATTGCACAGTGAAATTACACCTTGCTCCTGTTTGCAGGTGCTTCCAACTCCATAGGCTGTGTGTCCTGTTGCAATTTATTAAAAAATCTGTCTTTATGTGGTCCTACATAAAGTTGTAACAGGATTCCGTCCCTGCAGTGATTGGCGAATGCGCATGTGCGAGGAGGGCAGAACGCACCAGCGCGCCTACGTGTTTGGGTGCAGTTCCCATCAGATTTAGCCAGCACAACCAATGGGTAGAGATTCTCTTACATGCTGGTGACCTCCTCTGAACCCCCTCAAACAAGGAACTCTTGTTTGCAAAGATTTTGTACAACCAAACCAAACATATATTTTCTCTGTGTTTGTTTATCGACATGACTGGGCAAAATGTTGCAAAGAAGCTTGGTGCGATGTGAACACAACTCTACAAAAGTGCCACCTGCTATTTTTGCCATGTCTGGTCCTTTCGTGGCAGTGGGTTGGTTTTTTTTAAAGGAGGCTGATGTGTGTAGTGGGGAGATAAATTCAAATTAATTTAAAATTAGTGCAAGCGACTGCGGAGATGGTGACATTTGGACAGTGCTGGATCGGTTTTGGTACAGTCTGGAAAGAAAGAAAGAAGAAGAAAAGAAAGAAAAAGAAAAGAACCAGAACTGGCCTAACTATTGAGCTGGTTTATTTATGTATGTTTATTTTATTTGTTACTTTCATATCCCACCCATCTAGTGCCTAAGCGCTACTCTGGTAGCTGGGGCTATCCAAAACCAGAGCTTGGATAAGTTCTTTCTTTCTTTCTTTCTTTCTTTCTTTCTTTCTTTCTTTCTTTCTTTCTTCTTTCTTCCTTTCTTCCTTTCTTCCTTTCTTCCTTTCTTTCTTCCTCCCGCCCGCCCTCCCTTCCTCCCTCCCTCCCTCTTTCTCTCTTTCTTTCTTTCTTTCTTTTTCTTTCTTTCTTTCTTTCTTTCTTTCTTTCTTTCTTTCTTTCTTTCTTTCTTTCTTTCTTTCTTTCTTTCTTTCCCTCCCTCCCTCCCTCCCTCCCTCCTTCTTTCCTTCCTTCCTTCCTTCCTTCCTTGCTTCCTTCCTTCCTTCCTTCCTTCCTTCCTTTCTTTCTTTCTTTCTTTCTTCCTTTCTTCCTTTCTTCCTTCCTTCCTTCCTTCCTTCCTTCCTTCCTTCCTTTCTTTCTTTCTTTCTTTCTTTCTTTCTTTCTTTCTTCCTTTCTTCCTTCCTCCCTCCCTCCCGCCCGCCCTCCCTTCCTCCCTCCCTCCCTCTTTCTCTCTTTCTTTCTTTCTTTCTTTCCCTCCCTCCCTCCCTCCCTCCCTCCTTCCTTCCTTCCTTCCTTCCTTCCTTCCTTCCTTCCTTCCTTCCTTTCTTTCTTTCTTTCTTTCTTTCTTTCTTTCTTTCTTTCTTTCTTTCTTTCTTTCTTTCTTTCTTTCTTTCTTTCTTCCTTCCTTCCTTCCTTTCTTCCTTCCTTTCTTCCTTCCTTCCTCCCTCCCTCCCGCCCGCCCTCCCTTCCTCCCTCCCTCTTTCTTTCTTTCTTTCCCTCCCTCCCTCCCTCCCTCCTTCCTTCCTTCCTTCCTTCCTTCCTTTCTTTCTTTCTTTCTTCCTTCCTTTCTTCCTTTCTTCCTTCCTTCCTCCCTCCCTCCCGCCCGCCCTCCCTTCCTCCCTCCCTCTTTCTCTCTTTCTTTCTTTCTTTCCCTCCCTCCCTCCCTCCCTCCCTCCCTCCTTCCTTCCTTCCTTCCTTCCTTCCTTCCTTCCTTCCTTCCTTCCTTCCTTCCTTCCTTTCTTTCTTTCTTTCTTTCTTTCTTTCTTTCTTTCTTTCTTTCTTTCTTTCTTTCTTTCTTTCTTCCTTTCTTCCTTCCTCCCGCCCGCCCTCCCTTCCTCCCTCCCTCTTTCTCTCTTTCTTTCTTTCTTTGGTCCACAACCTCTCACAAAACCCCCAATTCTCAAAGGCATGGCCATTTTTCTCATTGGGGTGTGTGTGTGTGTCGAAAACCGGCGCTCAGAAAAGCAACATTTTGGTATTTTGAACTCTTCAGCCAATCTTTGGCCTTTCCTGGGAGTTCCTCGCTTTAAAAAGAGTAACTTTTCCAAGCTGTTATCGGAAGCTCTGCCAGCCAAAGGGAGTCCTGGGGGTTCCATTTTATTTTCCCTCACAGACCTCTGAGGGGATTAAAAGAAGGGGTTATGGCGGGCTGTGACCCGCCCTTGCCCTGCCATCCAATCTGGGGTGTTTTTTTTCCCAGCTGCTAATTATGTGTTTTGTTTTTATTTTATTTTATTTATGTATTTGATTTGTACCCGCCCATCTGGTCTATAAGACCACTCTAGGCGGTTTTTAAATAACACCCTGCATTATTTTATTTCTGCTGAGGGGAGGAGGGGGAAAAAGAGGTTGCCTCAGAGGAAGATACACCCCATTTTGCAAACATATATGGCCGAGGGGGTGGAAGGCAAATTCAGCAGAGCCCGTCCTTTTCTGTGGCCACCATTCCTGTAGAGAAACATTGACAGGAGGGGAGCCTGCACTAGACGGGGCCTTTTCTGCTGTGCCCCCCCCCGAAAAAAGGGGGTTTGCAAATGGAGGCCACATTTGGGGGTCCACACCGGCTTCGTTCTGAGGCGTTCAAAACTGGCTTTCACCCATTTTGTGAGGGGGACTCTGGTTCAATTGTTTTTAAACACATGTATCTATATTGTGTTTTTAATATATGGTGTTTTAATACATTGTTTTTAAACACACACATACAGAGAGACACATAAATACACAAACATATATGCATACACACGCACAGACATATATAAATATATACACATATATGCATACACACACGTTTATAATTATATATCCATACACACACATAATTATATATACACACATAAATATGCACACACAAATATATATGCATACACACATATATAATTATAATTTGTTTTGGTTGTCTTGTGTAATATTTTTGTTTTATTGTATTGTATTTATGTCACACTGGAAGCTGCCTAGAGCGGTCGTATAGACCAGGTGGGCGGGATATAAATCAAATAAATAAATAAATAAATATACACACACACACATATATATACATACACAGATACATAAATATATATGCACAAACACACATCCATAAATACACACACACAAACATATAAATAAATAAAAATCCTCAGTGGTTTCTCGCTTGCACCATATCATGAGGTACTTTGGGTGCTAATGCAGGATATAATTACTGGAATATATTTGAGAAATAAAATAATAATAATTCAGCTGGACTTTACTGAAGCATGGCTAGAATGCATAAGCCCCCTTTTTTTGTCCCCCCCCTTTGGGAGTTGCTTTTGCTTCAGAGAATATTAGGGTGAAAAATACAGGTAGGGAGAGAGAGGCGGGAAATTTGAACAAACCGCAGCCAACGCTGATTTTTTTTTTTCGTGCCAGGTTAGGCAGAATGGGTGCTAGTTTGCCACCCCGAGTCCAAACTCGTGAACTGGGTAGTCTGGGAATCAAAGCGGAGCAGTTCTCACAAATGGGAAGCATCTGACTTCATTATCTAGCCATCTCTTCGAGATCCATAAAGAAGTTGTTGGCACTGTGTTACGCTTCTTGGCATGGCCATTTACTCGACCTGTTAATGCTTAACAGGAATCGTGTCTGTTAAATATTCATAGACGTTATCTATCAGTGGGTAAAGCATCACAGTTTGATTCAATTTCCCTTGTGCTACATTCATTCACGGCACAATGAGCTGTTTCAAGAGAGTGAAAAATCACATTTGTCCAAGGAAACGATGGCCGAATGACTTATTTTGAGGCCAATGCCCTGGCCATTGCTATGTTCCATTGCTCTGGGGAGTTAGAAATCTGGAATTTCTTCTCTGGACCTGTTTTGTCATTTCAGAAGTGGAGATACAACGATAGGAGTCAAACCCACCCTAAGTCCCCAGCAGATTACAGTGAACTACAGGCCCCATTCTCCTTGATCACTAACACAAGTATACAATACTAGTAGGATCTGGCCACTGGATCTGGCCAATAGGTTGCAGAGTTTTGAATTTTTGTTAAATTCCTCTAGTTGGGCAGAAGTGCAGGGATTCACAGAAGAGAATAGCTTCAAGTTCCTTGGAGTCCACCCCTTTTGTCTCATCAACTGGCACTTACAGTCACAGTCACTTACTCTGAGCCAATAGTAGTAAAAAGAATAAAAGGTTTCCGTACTTACAACTGAACAGATAACAGCAAGCTAAAAACCATGATCGCTTTGTGAAATAGGCCTCAACAGACCAAGGGAGTGACTATCTCCAACAGACAAAGGAAAGGGGGGAAAGGCTTTTAGCAGAGAGATGAGGCTATCTTTGAATTCAAAGGCAGAGAAAGAACGATTGGTATATGTTGGATAGATTGACAGTCACTCTATCCAGAAAGGTCCCTCCCACCCTACTAAGTGAAGTTTGCAAATAAATAAATAAATAAATAAATAAATAAATAAATAAATAACCCTCCAAGCCAATATTCTCTTCCACAAAGTAAATGTCAAAAGCAGAAGAACTTAATATTTTCTTCGGATTTCTCTCCCCTGCCCCCTCTACAGACCCCACCTCTTCCAGCGACCTCCTTCACTCGTCGGATCTGGACATTGCAACCCATCAAAAATAAAATCTCCCATCTCTGCTAAACATCTGCCAGATCTTTCGATCTACGAGAGCGCCACCATGGGCAGGTGGAAACTCCATTTCCCTGTTTCGTGTCGTCCGAAGAGCAACCCAGAAATTCAATATTTCCGTGCTCGTTGTGTGACGTCCTCATAGGAAGTTTCCTCCGGGGCCTTCTGCTCGCCCTGACCTGAGAGGCTCCTTTCTCCCGGGGTCAGTGAGAATCTATTCCCTTTGTGTCTAGGTCACGGTTAAGGGCTTGGAAAATCAGAAGCTTTTAAGTGTATTTGCTTGTTCAGCCGCTTCATTCAGCCTCGTCAGATTTCCTACTAGAGATTTCTGACTTGGCCTCTGCTGACTCCAGCTTTTCAATTTGGCTTTCCCTATCCCTCCCCCTCTTTTTCTTTTAAAGTTGTCAGGTTGCTCAGACATACCTTAACAGCAGAAGGCAGATACCATCTCTATAAAAGGGATGTCTCTAGGGTTTCTGTTGTTGTTATGTGTTGTCAGGTCATCTCCAACTCATGGCAACCCTATGAACGAACTCTCTCCAAAACACCCTGTCCTCAACGGCGCTGCTCAGCTCTTGCAAACTCAAGCCTGTGGCTTCCTTGAGGGAGTCGGTCCATCTTGCCTTTCGTCTTCCTCATTTCCTTCTGCCTTCCTTCTTTCTCAGCAAGGGTGGTCTTTTTCCCGGAGAATCCTGCTTTCTCAGACAACCTGAGGGTCAGCATTTTTTGCCTCCAGAAATCATTCAGGCTTGATTTGACGTAGGACCCACTTGTTCGTCTTTCTTGCAGTCCAGGGTTATCCATAAAGCTCTCCTCCAACACTGTATTTCAAGCAAACCAATTTATTTTCTCTCTCTTCTTAATTGTCCCACATTCACAATCATACATGGGGAGTTTTGTAAAGGGGCCAAAAATGGGATATAAGTCATTTAGCAAAGGGTGGGGGTTAGGGTTTGTCTTATTTATCGGCTGCCTTTCTCCTGATAAGGAGACTCTCAGTATTCAAATGAACCCTAGGAAAAATTTGTAGCTCTGTTCCTCCATGCTCTGTTCTCCCGGTAATCCTGTAATATATAGATCATGCTGAAAATGACATTTTTCTCTCCGTGTTTCTCTTGCGCAGACGAGCATCCCATCACCTACCTCCTCCTCTTCATCATCATTCACTCGCACTCCAACTTCAGCGGCTAAAACAACTCAACTAAAGAAGGAAGGGAACTCAGAGGATGGGCCAGCCGGAACAATTCCAGATGTTAGCCGCCCGCCTTCTCCTGCCTTCAAGGACTTAGATTTGCTCCAGGCTGAGTGTGATGAGCTTCGGAATCGGTTGCGCTGTCTGAGGGTAAGAACGACATTCCTACCTTTCTCAGAGCCCTTGGATGCAAGGCGAACAGAAATCGGCGGCACACCAGTCAACTCGAAGTGCGGACATTCGTTCTGATGGTCTTCATTAGCTATGTCTCCCAAGGACCACTAGGTTGATTCGTATCAGTCAATGATGCTTCCTCTCCACCAGGGTTGGGTCTTTTGTAAAGCCAATGGCTCTTGGCACACTTATGACCAAGTCATCTAAAAAAGCTTCCCTTACAACAGGGGATGTGCTACCTATGTATCATAGCTTGGGAAATCTGTCCTCTGCCTTGAAGGATTGCAGCTAAGCTCAGAGGGAATGGGGCAGCCAAGAGTTGAGTTGGAGGATGATGAGTCACATCATCCTCTTGCTAACTAAAACTTTGACCCTGTGAGCCCCAGCTTTACTCTTTGCTATATCACTAGATAAATATGGGAGCAGCTGCTTGGTCATCGAGAGCAGATAATCTTGGCTCAATCAGAAGATACTATCCTTTAGAGAGGGCTGGATTACATTTCCCATCTGTCCTATCCAGGAGAGTGGGTGGTGAAGGGTGATGGGGGTTGTGGTTGAACAGCAGCTGGAGGGACATATAGTGCCCACCTATAGCATAAAAAAGGCATGTGTAAACCAGCCACACCGGGGGGTGGGGGAAGTAACCTGAGATTCTGTCATTGCACGCCAAAGACTATAGTCACCCAGAAGAAAGTGTCTAATGTTCTTTTAAAAATATCACAGTATCCAGTAACCTCTTGAGTATTTGCTGGGTGGAAAGCCCCACCAGAAAGCACATAATAGGAAGGGCTCACAAATGTTGCACAAGTAAAGAATGAGTTTTCCTTTTTTTTTTTTTCCCCATCCTGGAGATGGCTGATGACCTGACCAGCTTGGAAATCAGTGGCAGCTGATGTCCATTGGGAAGGATGGGCCAGAGGGCCATAGCCAGCTGCACCTGGTTTGCTACCTAGCCCATACCTTTGTGCAGTCTAGATTCACCAAGTACCTCCACAAACACACACACATGCCATTCCTGGTTTGGAGGAGTAGGGGGTCTAAAATGGACACTGCTCTACTTCCCCCAGACAGTAGGACTTGCTAGAAATCTATCATGCAAACAAAAGCAAATGAGAGTGATTCGCTGAAGGGGAAACCTTCACCGTTACAGGAAAGCCTGATGGGTCGAAAGCCGAGGGACGTGGAATCGTGGATGAAGCAGTCACAGAAAGAACTCCTCTGGCTACAGAGGCAGGTGTCTTCCCTCTCCACCGAGGCACCTGTTTTGCCCGTGATCAAGGTAAGTGCTCAGTGGCCAAGGGGTCAGACGACTGGGGAACTGGGATTCCCAGGGTGGAGTAGTGGACAGTGATGGATTAGGACTCTGGAGAACAGGGTTCGAATCCCCGCTCAGCCATGGAAACTCATTGAGGGAATGGAACTTCTAAAGCCACTCCTTAAATATCTCGCTCACTTTGAGAGCCCTCCTGGGATTGCTATAAATCGGTTCCGACTTGACTGCACAGAAAACACACACACACACACAGAGGAGCTAAATGGGGAACAGCTGGCTGGATAGTTCGGTGCTTTAGGTCTCTGGCTTCAGAGGTTGGGAGTTCGAATCCCCAACTGTGCCTCCGGGGAGAAGAGGCAGCCTGGGTAGCCTTGGAAAAGTTGCAAAAGTCCCAGCGTGCTGCCAGAAGAAGGGAAATGGGCAACCACTTCTGACTATTCTCTTCCCTAGAAAACCATGGAAAGGGACCATAAATCAGAATTGACTTGGTGTCATGTGGTTATTATTTATTATAAGAGAAACTTAGGCAACCACCTGGCAGATCTCCTTTGATTTGTATTCCTGCATCGAGCAGGGGGTTGGACTGGATGGCCTTATAGGCCCCCTTCTAACTTCACTATTCTATGATTCTATAGGGGGAATGAATGGGCTTGGAATCAGGAGCGTCCAGCTTGTAGGTTCCAGACTGGCCGGTAAGGAGCATTCCATGCCCTAAGACCAGGGGGCGGGGCTTGGTGATGTCACAGAGGCAAGGCAGGCAAAGGCCGGGAGGAAAATAAGTGCAAAATCCATACAAGTCCCCCTTCACCAGGTCGGTGCACTGGGGGGGCCGGCTAGGAGCGGATGGCGGTGAGTGCCCAGATTTCCAGCTGCCCCTCTCATACAAAAAAATCACTCTCTCCTCTGTTGACATTTGTTTCACCCCAGCAGGTAGACAGATGTACAAAATATATGCATCTATGTGCACGTATACTTGCATATGGAGGCATAAACACAATACACCCCAGTTTAAAAGCTGCTTTTCTTAAACAAGCGAAAGAGACACATATTAGTCATTGCATCAAAGCACTGAGGGTGCAAGCCTGGAATATATTTTATCCCCCCCCCCAAAAGTCTAACACAGATACATCATAGTTTTCTTTGGCCTTTTGCATGCATGACCCCAGCCCGCCTGCCGTTCCTCCCCCCCCATGTTGGACTACAAATCCCCCCTCTCCCTCCCAATGGGAGTTGTAGTCTTGTGCCACAGCAGCAGTCCTGTTGACCAGGAGGTCTCTGAGAAAGGCGGCTGCATTCCTGCCGGATGCCTTTTAACAGGTGACAGCCAAAGATGGATAAGGGGTCGGATCCTTCATTTCTATTTTAGATCAGGGTTCTCCTTCCAGTTGCTAGGCAGCTCCCTGCATGAGCAAGAAGGGCTGATACAGGCTGAAGTTGTGCGCGTGTGTGTGCCTACGTGTGAAGGGTCTCCAAACACCTAAAAAAGCAGGATTTTTTAAAAAACTGGATGCCTTGCAAGGGCCCCGCTCCCCAGCCTTGAAGATCTCCCACCTGCCCTGGTCAAGAGAAGGCCTGGTGGCCAAGGGGAACCTCCATCCACAGGGCCTCTAAGAACAGATATATATATATTTTTAACAGAGGAGAAATTCTCCGCGTTACGCAGCCAGTCTTGGTTTCACGCCGGTCCTCCTCGGATTCTCTCCCTGTCCTGAGATCGTTTGAACCGGGAGGTGACAAGAAACGTGAGCGAGGCATACATCCTGTGTATATATATAGATAGATATTCCCAGGGAAGGGGAGCGCAGGACGGAGAAAAGCATATATATGCCCCTCTCCGTCCTGCGCTCCCGTTCCGCCTTCTCCACCATCTTTCCTCCCATTTGCGGCTCCAGCCTCCGGTCCCTTCCCAGCCAGGGGGGCTCAGGCTGCGTGTGTGTGTATCTGTGTCGTGTGTGTGTCTGTCTGTGTGTGCGCGCCCCCGCGCCCCCGAGGACGAGCCAGCCAGCCAGCAAAGCCATCTTTGCGCGCACGCAGGGGGAGGCGCGCGTCTGCGTGCGCTCGGCGCGCGCGCTCCCCTCCCCAGCCGCCAGCCCTGCTGTTTCATAGGGTCTGGCAGCTGCTGCATGGCCGGTGATGCTCGCTCTTCCTCCTCCTCCTCCTCCTCTCCCGTCGCCTGCCTCCTTCTTTGCAGACGGCAGCCGCCGGAGGAGCCTTTTGGAGCGTGGACCGCGAGCGGAGCGAAACCTGCGCATTGATGCTGCCGCCGCCGCCGCCTCTTCTTCTTCTTCTTCGTCCTCTCCTCCTCCTTCCTCTTCCCCCTTTCAAGACCAGCCGGTAGTCCTCAAACCCCAGACTGCGGTCTCGTATTTAATTATTTAATTAATTTATTTATTTTGCGTTCTGGTGCCCGGAAACCAACCGATCCATCCAAGCACCCCCCCCCCGAACTCTGGGCTGCACGAAAAGCGCTTTATTTTAAGGTAAGATGCCAAAGCCCCTTTGATTTCTCCCCAGTCTTCCCCCCCTTTTTTCTCTCTCTCCCTTTCCCCTCTTTTCCCCTCCCTAAAAATAGCTGCCTCTGCTTAACGGGCTTAGCCCACCCCTTGGCCTTTCTCCGTCTCCCTCTGCCTCCTATTTGATTTCCTCTGCCTCCCCCCCCTCCATTTCCTCCCTCTTCCCAGACCCATTAGTAATACTGCTGCAAGATAAGGTGAAAAAAAAAAGGCCTCCCCCAGGGTGCATAAACTTTATTGTGCTGGAATGCAAAGGAGGGACACGGGGGTGTCCTTCAGCATGTGTCTATTTATCTACCTCTGGCTATCTGTGTGTGTTGTGGGGGGAGAGATCGCCCAGAACTGATGTGTTTCACGTCCTGTGTGCATGTCATAGACCCAGAAGTAAATCTCCCTTTCCTTGATTATTTCCCCGCTTTTCACAAATGATATTTCCCTCCAGCGTTTCTCTCTACAGTCTGCTTGATGTTTTCAGGGGAACTCTCTCTCCCCCCCCCAAGTGTGGTTTCCTCTAAGATGTCCTATCCGGTGTAGGATCAGGGCCTTGTCTACAACATCAGACCCTCTGGGGGGGGGGGTTGAGCAGGATGGGTCACTGCCCCGTCCCGGCCTCCGGTGTGTGTGGGGCAAACTTGGTCCCCAGAACAGCTGCTCTCTCTCTCTCTCCCTGTCCCCATGCCTGCCTCCTCCCTTTCCAGCTACACAGTTCGACGGGACAGGATCCGATGGCTTCTCCAGTCAATGCCGGAGTGTCATAACCAAGCCGCCACTGTCATCAGGCATGGCTCGGAGATGTTGTTAATGAAATTAGCTGTGACGTTTCCGCTGGGGCTCTCTGATTGCACATTGGATATGTCCACTAGCTCTCTCTCTCTCTTTGTGTGTGTGTTAGAAAGAGACAGAGTGAGATGTGTAGGATGTGCCATGTTTCCCATCTTTAAATGGCTAGGTGGTCTCTTTTCCTCTTTCCAATTTTTGAAAAAGGACATTATTTACCCTCGTGGCCTCGTGGGCATGGTTTTGAGCAGCTTGCCTGTCTAAAAGGGTTAAAGCTTGTGTGTGTGTATATGTGAATGTCTATGTACTTATTTGTATGGTATATATTCAGTATGGTCTTCATCTATTTATCTCTTTATTACTTAAACCGTGTCATCCACCTACATCCCGCTTCTCTGTTTCTTCTTCTCCTTTTGCCCCTTGTTTGCCAGCTTTTAAGGGGCTGGTTGAGATTAGTGCTCATTGTCAACTTAGGCCTGGCCATTAGGCACAGTGAGGTGGCCACCTCAGACTTGCATGTGTGAGTGAGTGAGTATGACAGCCCCACCTGTTTCTCCTGAGTCCCCTAGTCATCCCATTCTCTTGAAGAAGGATATGATGTGTGTTCCACAAAGGATGTTCTCCACCTTCTTAACTCACTGGTGTTCTCGTATGTATATGGTGTGTGTTCCATTGCAAATGTTGAAGTAAGTCCAGAGAAGTTCTGTATGTAGAATGGAAGGGAATCGTGTCATACATTTTTTTTGTCAAATGCCTTTTAGTCATTTCCAGTTTGTGCTGACCCTATGAATCAGTCACTTCCACAAGGTCCTGTCATTAACGATCCCCCTTAGGTATTGCAAAATGAGTCCATGGCTTCCTTTATGGAGTGGATCCATCTCCTGTTTGATTTGCCTCTTTCCCTGCTGCCTCCAACTTTTGCTAGTGTTATTGTCTTTTCCAATGTATTGCCTGCTCATAATTTTACCAAAAGTATCATTGCCCCTGTTTAGTCATTTTTGCTTATAGAGACAAGTTATTTGATGATGATGATGATCATCATCATCATCATGATGTGCCATCCATTCTGACTTTTTGAGGTTTTCTAGGTAGAGAATACTCAAAAGTGGTTCACTGTTCCCTTCTTCTGGGGGGTGCCCTGGGACTAGTGCAGCTTGCCCAAAGCTACATAGGCTGCCTCTTTTCCATGGGGGTGGGAATCGAACTCCCAACCTCTGGCTCAGAAACAAGAGCTAAGGGCCTCTGTCTCCTGCTTATCCTGGTGATTTGCACCCTTCCCTGTAAGTGCCTTGAGTCCTGAATGAGGGTAGGGGGGGTATCCTGCTTAAATTTGGGGACAAGGTATAACAAGGCCCAACTTCATCCACGAGTCACCACTGGCCTGCATTTTATCAAACTCATCATCACCATTTTAGAATGTTGGACACCTTATGTTAGGTATTATGCTTTCGTTAGCTTGCACCAGGGCCTGCTCAGCCTCCCCATAAGCTTCCCCCACCCCATTCTCAGAATGGTGGACAGAGGGAGAGCCTTTTGCCCGTTCCTTGCCTTCTGTGACAGCGGCTGTTGGGGAAAGTGGAAGGGAGCAGGAAAAGAGGAAGACCGAATCTGAGAAGGATTGAGTCCATGAAGGAAACCCTGGTCTTGCCTTTGCAAGACCTGAGGATGACTGTTAACGACTGGATCTTTTGGAGGCCATTCGTTCATAAGTCAGAATGGGCTTGATAGTCCATAACCGCAAAAGGGAAAAGTTCATGGTATTTAGGAAGACAGAGGAATAATGGGTTATACCCTAACCCACCCTGTCTTTCATAGTATCTGGCTGCAGAGCCAGAGGTTGGGAGTTTGATTCCTTACTGTGTCTTCTTGGCAGGGGTTGGATTTGAGGATCCATAGGGTCCCTTCCAGCTCTGCAGTTCTAAGATGATGATGATGATGACTTCCTCAAGAAAAGTATCACAGTTTTCTTCTAATAATAATAATAACTGTGCCAGTCGTTGAATTCTGACTAATGGCAACCCCTTTCAGGGTTTTCTAGGTAAAAAAAAAAATACTAAGAAGTGGTTGACCATTCCCTTCTTCTGAAGGCACCCTGGGTTTGTGCAGCTCACCCTAGGCTACACAGGCTGGCTTTTCTCCCAGAAGACACAAACGCCCAACTCTGCAGCCAGATGCCTAACAATATACACGAGAACCTGCATGCACATCTGGAAAATTTAGGTATCCCCCCAATGGCAGTAGTTGGCAAGGAATATCAGCAGGAAGGAGGGTTGTCTGTGGAACTGGCTCGCTGGCAGTGTCCTTGCGGAGCGAGCCCAACCAGAGGACCCACAAAACCCTAGGAAAAGGATGCTGAAAGATTCCCCGTTATGCAATACTCACCCTTTTATGATGGATGGTGCAGCACGCTGCTTTGCGTGGTGTTGAGAGAGAGAGAGAGATGATGGCTGGATAGGGGTCGATCAATGAACTGCTTCCAAACACTTCTTAATGCAGGTGGGTCAATTTCTAGGAACCTGTGCAGTGGTTCCTAACCTTGGGTCCCCAGATGTTCTGGGACTAAAACTCCCTGAAGCCTTCACCGCTGGCTGGGGTGGTAGCCAGGATTTCTGGGAGTTGTAGGCCAAGAACATCTGGGGGACCCAAAGGTTGGGAGCCGCTGCTACAGCGTTGGCTGCACAGACTGACAAAATGCAACAGAGAGAGAGAGAAAGAGAGAGAGAAAATGAGAGAATTCCAGTTTTGAAAAGCAGATGCTGTATTTAATGTTCATGGCCATAGTTTGGGCACGTTTATAAGCTCAGTTCTGTTCTGTTCATCTATTTAAAATGTAACGCACCACTCCTGGATGTATCCAGGAACGGCAATTCATCTTTTCTTTCCCCCCCGTTGCCAGAAGAAGTGGGAGCTGGTAGAGAGCTGGAGGATGCAAAACGCAGCTCTTATACGGCCCCGTTTTGCTCACCTCTGTTTTAAAGGCTTGGTCTTAACCAGGGTGAAGGAATGCCTTTGGTCCTCAGCTTTGGACACAAAGCAACCCTAGATGCCTCCCTTCCTCCTGCCCTATAAAACCAACACGCTTGTCCCATGCATGCTCTCCATTTCAGAATGTATATATGGTTGCAGAGTTTTGGAGGTTTGGATAAATTCCTCTAGCTGCATAGCAGAAAGGCAAGGGATGCACAGAGCAGAATAGCTTACAAGTTCCCGAGAGTAGTCCACCCCTTTTCTCATGAACCGGCGCTCCTACGGGTTAATAAACCAGAGACAATTTGTAAGGGAAAGAATAAAAGGTTTCTTGTCTTACAGTTAAATAGATCAAACTGTGCAGACAAACACGACTGCTTTCGACAACAGTTTTTAAGAGGCTAAACAGAGAGGGAAAGGGGCAGAGCAGAGAGGCGGATCTCTCTTTGAATTCAGAGGCAGGAGGGAACTATTGGTTAGTGCTGGATAGATTGACAGTCAGCCCAGCCCAGAAAGCTCCCACCCAGCCACACCTGCTAAAGGCAGCATGCGAGGCTGCAAAAACTTCGACCTATATGTGGTTGAAACACCATTAGGTGCAAATTAGCTTTGTATCTAACAAAACAGAGGGCAGATTCCCGCACAGTTTTTTTAAAAAAAACTTGTTTTGGTTTTTAAAGAAGGCTATTTATCTCAATGTTCTACTAACTGCATCCACAGAAAGGAAGTGTTAAGGCTGCAATCAATAAGATAGAAAGGCTAAGAAAGGAATAAGATGCAGTGAGAATAAAAGAGGCAGGTGATGAAGAGAGAGCACTGGAATGCTTTGGGAGTGAAGGAAGCCAGGGAAGAGTCGAAGAGATGAAAGCCAGCCTTTTAAAGATATTGAATATGCCTGGGAGTTGGTTTCTCATCGCTTGCTTGCCCGCGACACCTTGTGCCTCAAATGTTTCTTAACGTATTGCCTCGTCTTTCTCCCAGAAGAGAAACTCAAAATGGCTTACAAAAGATTTAAATATATGAACAGCCATGAAAAAGATAATAAATCACAAGATGAAGAGAAACACCCCCCCACTATAATAATTTAAAAGTGTACTGAATAAAACCCCTTTACAACCATTCAAAAATGTCTTTTAAAAGATAATTAATTAAAAGATAAGCTTCTGTGAAAAAGCTTTGGGTACATGAGGAGACTCCTGATTTGCTTCCGTACCCGTCTCTGCTTTCTACGACGTCCCGCCAGTGGCTCTGTTTTGGAAAAGTTGGCACACGTATTGAGTTTATTTGTACATGTAAATTGTTCCCAGACATCCGTGTCTGAAAACACCTTCCGTGAAAAGGTGGATTCCAAGAGGAAATACTAGTTTAAAAATGTATTTTGTAGCCGACGTTACAAGATGCAAATGTTGATTAGGGCAACGTGGAGCAGGACAGTTCCTATAACTAGGTCATAGGAGGAGCATTTCCAAAGATCAAAGGCTCCAGGCCTTTGTCTCTGTAGGAATGAATTCAAAATGCCCATCGTGGTGGTCCATGAGAGCAAGAAAGCCAGTATCAGTTCTCTGGGTATTCATTGCGCAGGTGGTGTTTGGTTGACCCCCCACCTGTGCAGGTGACCTTTTGTGTTGCTTTTCATCACGCATGCTGTGCTGGCGATCTATTGCTGTTGGTCAAATACAGTTGTGCCTCGCTTTACGATTGCCCCGCATTATGACGAAACCGCATTACAACGATTGTGATAGCAAAATGATGGTCTGAATAGGGTTTTTTCACTTTTCGATGATCGGTTTCCTGCTTCGGGAACCGATTCTTCGCAAAACGGCGATTTTCCTCCAGCTGATCGGCGGTTTCAAAATGGCCGCTGGGTAAATAAAATGGCTCCCCGCTGTTTTCTGGGAGGGATTCCTCATTGCACAGGCACCGAAAATGGGTGCCCTATGGAGGATCTTCGCTGGACGGTGAGTTTCCAGCCCATTGGAACACATTGAAGGGGTTTCAATGCGTTTCAATGGGCTTTTTATTTTCGCATTACGACATTTTCGTTCTACAGCGATTTCGCTGGAACAAATTAACGTCGTAATACGAGGCACCACTGTAAAAGACATAGAGAGGACTACTGGCATGCTATGGAAATCATCTGAGAGCAACAACGGATACACAAAGCCGCAATACACCTGACCATTGCTGTTATGGACCAGCAAGTCACTTCTGAATTATGGCAACCCTATGAATTATTAGCATCCACTAGGTCCTGTTATTAACAGATCTGCTCAGGTCTTGCAAAATCAAGACTGCTTGATGGTGTCAATCCATCGCATAATTGGTCTTCCTCTTTTCCTGCTACCTCCAGCTTTTCCCAGCACGATTGCCTTTTCCAATGAGTCTTGTCTTCTCATAAGGTACCCAGAATAAAGCAGTCTGAGTTTCATCAATTTTTCCCCCTCTTTTAGATAGGATTCAGGCTAGATGTGATCTAGCAGCCACTTAGTTGTCTTGCTGATGTCCCATGGTCTCCAGAAATCTCCTCTCTGACATTATTTGAAATCTATTTTTTTTTCATTCCCTGTTGGCATTTTTCAAATCCATGCTTTGATATCTGTAATTGAGAATAACATAGTCTTGATGATCTTGGCCTGGGTCTCCAGCAGCACACACCTGTTTTATTTCCTAAAAGGCATGTGGTGGATGGACAATGGTCTTCTGTTGAGTGAAGAGGAAAACAGGATTTTATGATCTTTAGTAATGTGGGTTAGCAGCAAGGCCCGAGAGCTTGCAACCTGGATGTGAAGGGACAACATAGCACCTGATCCTTTGATGGATGGATAACTTGTAGTACCTCAATTTCCTGGCTGCGAGTCCAGCATGGATCATACATTGTTTATGCTCAGGGCTCCGAGGCAGAGTGGCACTTGTGACCCACACAGAGGAAGTTACACCGTGCCCAATGACAACTGCTTCATTATAGCCCAGGAGGCAGTAACTCCCTCAAGCATCTTTCCATCCATAAAGATACCAATAATAGCACAGTAAATAACTAAGGGAAGGGGCATGGTGGCACTGCGGGTTAAACGGCAGAAGCCTCTGTGCTGCAAGGTCGGAAGACCCGCCATCGTAAGATCGAATCCACGCTACGGAGGGAGCTCCTGTCGCTTGTCCCAGCTCCTGCCAACCTAGCCGTTTAAAAACATGTAAAAATGTGAGTAGATAAATAGGTACCACCTCAGTGGGAAGATCACGGCATTCCGTGTCTAGTCGCGCTGGCCACGTGACCATGGAAACTGTCTTTGGACAAAAACGCTGGCTCTACGGCTTGGAGACGGGGATGAGCACCGCCCCCTAGAGTCGGACACGACTGGACTCAATGTCATGGGGAACCTTTACCTTAAATAACTAACCGTTTCCTGCCATTTCATGATACTTCCCATCTGCTGCCTGAGGTAGCTGCCTCAAACTAACAAACGGTCAAGCCGGCCCTTGCTGAGTTGACTAAATGCCATGTTTCTGTTTTGTGGATTAGTCTGCCTCTGGTCCAGAATTCGTAGGGAGATGCTGCCTTCTTTCAGGTTGTAAGTCTATTTTAGGAATAGCAACAATAATGTTAGTGTTTGTGTTTAGTCGCTAAATAAGAGTGTCTTTCAGAGCCCCGAAATGTTACCTGCTGGTAGTCAGCCATGCCTATCATGCTCTCCAGAGGATTCTGGGACTGATAGTTTTAAAAAGCTCTGGTGGTCTGTATGCCTCATGTAGGGTTGTAGTTTTCCTGTTCCCTAAGTTCATAACGTTGATGTGATTTGATTCTGATTCTGGGAACCGAAGCTGAGATTCTCTTGAGAGGCGAGGTGATTCTGGACTTTTCAGCTCACTGCCTGGCTTTCGGGAGGTGCTGGTGAGCATCCAGCCAGACCCTTGGTCCCTCTAGGTGAGCATTATAGACACTGGTTGATAGTATCTTTCTAGAGTTTTGAGAAGAGTCTTTCTCAGCTCGACTTGGAGATGTGTGGTAAGGACCACGGGGACCTGCTGCAGGGCTATGTTCCCATCAAGGATCATGCAAAAGCGAAGGAACATGTATGGACACCTAGAGGATTCACTTGATAATGGCAGTGCAAGGTTATCCAGCATTTACATCTGTTTTGGAAGCAGATGGGTCATCCCCCATGGCTGTTCTCATTCAGATGGTACTAGTGCGGTTGGTTGGTTGGTTGGTTGGTTGGTTGGTTGGTTGGTTGGTTGGTTGGTTGGTTGGTTGGACGGTTGGTTGGACGGTTGGTTGGACGGTTGGTTGGATGGTTGGTTGGTTGGTTGGACGGTTGGACGGTTGGTTGGTTGGACGGTTGGTTGGACGGACGGACGGACAGATGGATGGACGGGTGGGTGGACGGGTGGGTGGATGGGTGGATGCAGTATTTTTTTTCTTCCTCCATTATTTGTCAGGAGCCAACCTGAATTCCCCCCTGTGGTTAAATGTAATCAATTAATTAAATCAATAAACCCATTTACAGGGAAAACTTTAATCGGTCAACAGACAAACCCTCTCTCTTTTTAATGAATACGTTGTATATAGATTACCTTTTCTCTGTTGCATTCCTGCTGCCTTTAGTTCTTATCCTGTTAACCCGCTTCGTCTCCACAGTGACTTGATCTACTCATGTGTGTATCTACCTACCACTTTTGCAGTTTGGTTTTGATTTTTTTGGCACCCGATGATGATGTCTGTCTGAGAAAAACCATCATTGTCTTTCAAGGCTCTGGGACATCATGGGCTCCAATTTTGTGTATAATCATGAGGATTCCAAAATCTTTTACTAAGAAGGGGAACAAAGTTAGAGAATCGCCGCCACCACCTCGAATCTCTTGTCCCTCCAGGTGTTCTAAAAGCATTTTGAGCAATGGCTTTTTAAATACTGGACACTGTTGTGTGGAACTGAGATTCTGTTTTGCACTCTGGTATGCTGTGATGCGGGGATGTGGTGGCGCTGTGGGTTAAACCGCAGAAGCCTCTGTGCTGCATGGTCAGAAGACCAGCAGTTGTAAGCTCGAATCCACGCGATGGAGGGAGCTCCCATCGCTTGTCCCAGCTCCGGCCAACCTAGCAGTTCGAAAGCATGTAAAAACGCAAGTCAATAAATAGGTACCACCTCGGTGGGAAGGTAATGGCATTCCGTGTCTAGTCACGCTAGCCACATGACTACAGAAACTGTCTTCGGACAAACGCTGGCTCTGCAGTTTGGAAACAGGGATGAGCGCTGTGCCTTAGAGTCGGACACGAATGGACAAATTGTCAAGGGGAATCTTTAACCTTTACCTATGCTGTGATGCCAGGGCTTACCTCCCAGTATTCACGCACAGGGCTGCGGTGGTCTTTGAGTGGTTGACAGGCAAATACTCACTACCTTAGTACAGGCGCTCGTAATCTCTAGATTAGACTACTGTAATGTGCTCTATGTGGGGCTCCCTTTGAAGCTGATGCGGAAACTTCAGGTGGTGCAGAATGCAGCGGCCAGACTCCTTACTGGAATGAGAAAATACCAACATATCTCTCCTACTCTGGCCATGCTGCACTGGCTGCCCATCCGTTTCCGCATTGACTTCAACGTGTTAATGCTTACATATAAGGCTCTAAACGGTTTAGGACCCCGATACTTGGTGGAAGGCCTGCTCCCACCTAGATCTGCTCGGATCACCCACACGAGCCAGGAGGTGAGGCTGAGGAGCCTAACGCCGAGAGAGGCCTGGAAGGAAAGGACATGAAACCGGGCCTTCTCGGCGGTGGCTCCTCGCCTCTAGAATAACCTTTCTCTGGTTATTCGTGCAGCCCCTACGCTGGGCGCTTTTAAGAGGCAACTAAAAACATGGTTGTATGTTCAGGCCTTCCCTCCTGTCAATATTTAATTCTTTCTTTATTTTTTCTTTCATTTATTATTTGTTTTATTATTGTATGTGTTATGGACTGTTTGTAAAATTCTTATGTTTTCGTATACACCTTATTGGAAGCAGCCCAGAGTGGTCGACCAGACCAGATGGGCGGGATATAAATCAAATCAAATGAATGAATGAATGAATGAATGAATGAATATCCGATTGGTCATGATGACTCCTAGCCCATATGAGTAATTTCGCTCCTGAAAAGAATGCTCTGTCCCAGCTACATGTCCTTTATCTATGTCTATATCACCTCTGTCTATATACAGTGGTGCCTCGCATAATGAGCGCACCATTTAATGATGAATCCGCATAGCGATGTGGATTTTGCGATTGCTAATGCGATCGCATACCGATGTTTGAATAGGGCAAAAATCGCTTTGTGACGATTGGTAAGCGTTTCGCTTACCGATCTTCGCATTGTGATGTCGGGGGAACAGCTGATCGGCAGTTCCAAAATGGCTGCCGGAACACCCAAAATGGCCGTGCGCAGCTTTTTCGCGCCCTGCCCTCGCTTACCGAGGGCGCAAAAATGGCGGCCAGATGGGGAAACTTCGCTCAACGGTGAGTTTGGGCCCCGTTGGAACACATTAAACAAAGTTTAATGCATTCCAATGGGCTTTTCCGTTCTGTTTAGCGATGTTTCCCCATAGCGAAGGTTAATCCGGAACGGATTAACCTCGCTATGCGGGGCACCACTGTAGATCTAAGGTGGCTCGTCAGATCAGTGGTGTAGGTTGGAAGTTCAATGCTCCCACTGGGCCTCCTTTGAGTAGAGATATGCGGATTGGTGCTGTGCTGCTCAGGGAAGCTTGGGAGCTATAGTCCAAAAATGCAAACCAGAACAACTTTACACTTCCTGTGTTGCATACGAACACTCGGCATCGCATTTGCTGCAGAAGGATAGGCTCCCAGGCCTTAGCCTTTGGCCCCGAAACCTTAGGAAATGAGACACTTTTGACCTGTCAGTCTTACATGAGGTGGCCGGTGGGCCCAGGACATACTGCATAGAAGCAAGGAGCGGCTGTGGAGTCCAGGAATAACATCCAGAAGGTTGTCGTTGCTATCCGCCAGCATCTTCTACCAGAGGCAACACCCTCACTCTGTCTAATGACAGGACGAGCCCTGGAACCAGGCCAGTTTTGCAGAAGGGCCATGATAATTCGTCATAATGGCACAATTAAAGATTAAGAGTGTGCAATTAAACCCAGCATGTAGAAATCCCCAGCTTTCGTCAATTTAGCAGTGCTTAGATAAGGTGCGCAACCTGGGGAGAAGTTCCCAATTACTGCAGGTAGCTGTCGTCTAAGTATTTGGTTGGCCTGGCTTAGTTTAAGCCAGCTTCTTCTCCGTAACAGCTCCTTAAGTCGCCTTTCTCCTGTTGGCCGTATCTCTGTGCTGGTGGTAGATTTATGGATGTACGGAGCTTCCCTCCTTCTGTGCATGTGTGTCTTTCCCTAGATCGAATAAATAAAAAGAACCGATCAAATCCGATCCCTATGAATTTTGTTTATAGTATTAGGATGTGTGTTATCTCTTGATCCTATGAGTGTTTCCCCCCCCCCCTCTCGTTTACCGCCTGCTAATTAAATTTTGTAGGTGGCAGTTTGAAATCTTCCTGGGTTGTGTCATGTGATGGCTAATGCTCTCACAGATCTGTATTACATAACCTCTAAGTCGTGGCGTGGAAAAGGGGAGGGGGGAATGGCCGCGTGCCAGCGTGGGGCATGCCGACAGAACGGCCCGTCCCTCTCAGGCGTGCAGGCCGAGAGTCATCTGGGCAGAGAAAGGAGGGCTGCAGAAATCTTATGGGTGTTTTTCTTTTTGCAAATCCATCTGAGCACCCTCATCACTTGCGGTCCCCTCTTGCCTTCCTTCCTTGGATTTCTCTACATTGCTGCTCTTCCTCATCCGGCTTTGACCTCGAGGAAGGTCATTCTTATCTGTTTCCCTGATTTAAGGAGAATAGATTAAATGCATAGAAAGCATCATCAAGGTACAACACAAAACAAGGAACTTTATGGTTGCGAAGACATCTCTTATTTTCAGTGGAGGGCTTCCCCCCCCCCCCCAATTGCTGCCTGTCCAGCACAGAGTTTAGGGAAGTTACTTTTTTTTTTGACTACAACTTCCAGTGGCCATGGATAACGCAGTTGTGGTCAGCTGCTAAGATGCGAACTTTTCTGGTATACTTCTGAAGGAGCCTTGGTGGAAATAACATTTTAAATGGGATAAAAATACTGTAATAATGGAAGGTAGATTTCCCTCTTTCTAAAATCCCCAACTCCTCTTCAAGGCTGATGAAGTTTTGCCCATGTTTGCATTAAACACAGCTGCTTTTTTAAAAAAACACCATGCCTTTCATTTTGAACATGTCTTCGTTTTTATTATTTTCAATATTGTTTTTTTTTCAATTGTTTGCCCAATTTTTTTCAAATGGTTCAGATAGCTACTGTAGCAAATCCTATGCGCATTTACTAAGAAGCAAGTCTTGCTGACTTCATGCTAGTAAGGATTTCAGCTATCATTGCCTGTTGAGAATCAGTTAATTGACCCCCTAATGAGGCTGCATAGAAATGCTTTGAATTTTACAGCCATCTCTTAGCAATCTTATTTTTTGAGTCCTCTCCAACCCTCCACCTCTCTGTTTTTTGGTGTGGTTTTTTTGTATTTTTGAAGGAGACGGGGGGGGGGGAAGAGATGGGTAGCTTGTCAAATTCTTTGCTCTCACTTTAAAAAAAAAAGATTATGCTAATGGTTTCCAAATAATTGTAGCTAAGTGGCACATTTTGTCAGCATACTGGAGGCCCTCGGATAGCTGCTTCCCATTGTTGGTGGTCATTCCAGTTTCCAGGCAGTTTTAGATAATGTGTATAATTAATGTCCCTGTTGACTGACTCAAGCAGATGGGCCTGTAATTTCCTCCCTTTAGACTTCCGCAGGGTCAGGGGGGTGGCTAAGAAATCCTGCCAGATACTCATTTCTCAAACCATTTCCTGTTTTGAATCCTGTCCTCACGGGGCAGTCCTCTGCTCAACCTCCACTGGACCTCTAGCCATTAAATGTTGTAGGTGGCCGTTCCGAAATCTTTGTGGCTGGTGTCACGTGTTGGCTAACACAGAGATCTCTCTCAGCCGACCTCACAGGGTAGTTGTGAGGGGAAAGTAGGGTCGGAGGAGAGTTCTCTAAGGCAGTGGTCCCCAACCTTGGGCCTCCAGATGTTCCTGGCCTACAACTCCCAGAAGCCTTCACCACCACCTCTCCTGGCCAGGATTTCTGGGAGCTGAAGTCCAAGAACGTCTGGAGGCCCAAGGTTGGGGACCACTGCTCTAAGGGGTTGTGAGCTCACTGGAGGAAGAGGCAAAGCAGAGGTGTAACAGACAAGAGTCTCAGGGTTATAATAATAATAATAAGAAGAACTGCAGAGTTGGAAGGAACCTTTATGGATCATTGAGTCCAGCCCCTCTCAAGGTGGCCCCGTAGGGCAGTGGTTCCCCAACCTTGGGCCTCCAGATGTTCTTGGACTACAATTCCCAGAAGCCTTCACCACCACTTTTGCTAGCCAGGATTTCTGGGAGTTGAAGTCCAAGCACATCTGGAGGCCCCAAGGTTGGGGAACCACTGCCGTAGGGGATTCAAACTCCCAACCTCTGGCCTGCCTAAATGACTGAGCTGTCCAGCAGTTGGGTGCTGAAAGGAAGTGGGGTCATGGTTTTATGTGGTGAGATTAAGAGCCTGTCCGTACTGGCATAGAGTTATGATATATGGTTCCCCAACAGCACTGTTTCGCTTTGTCCACTTGTGCTTCTTAGAACTGAGGAGCTGGAAGGGACCCTTATGGATCATCGAATCCAACTTCTGTCCAGGAGGTACAGCGGGGGGTTTGAACTCCCAGACCTCAGCCACTGAGCAATCCTAAGGGGAGTTCTGCTTCAAAGGATCCCTCCTTCTTCCCCTTTAAGAGCTGGCCCATATCTTTCTGGCCCAGGGCTAGTGCATGCCATCTTTTGGGGACAGTTCATTCATTTTCCTGTCTTTGGGGACAGGCCCCCAAGTATTGCCTTGAAGATGTGGACCTTTTAAGCCCAGGCCACATTGCACCCGATCTCACGGTGTGGAGAGGCCCTAAAAGCGCTAAGCACGAACGGCTTGGTTAAAAAAGGAGCACAGAGAAGCATAGCACACTCATGGTCTGTGGGAACACCAAAGTTTGCAAAATGCACCCTTCAAATTAACCCCCACCCCTTTAGGGGAAACCTCACTCCCAACCTCCCCCATCAAGTGGTGTCACCCCATAATGCTCAATATCAGTTTGGGGTTTAAACATGTAAAATAAGCGGTGTTGGAAGGGAGCAAAGGGACACAGGCATGGGTGGTGGATGCCTGTATGGGGCCGTGGAGGCAAGGAGGCACGGCGGCAATGCATGTTGGGGTTTAGGTCTCTGGCTTCAGAGCCAGAAGTTGGGAGTTCGATTCCCCACTTCTACCTCCTTGACCGGGGTGGGACTGGATGACCTCTAGGGTCCCTTCTAGCCCTGCACTTCTAAACTGTCAGTGGTTATATTGCTGCAATATGTGCGGATGTCTGTGTGTATTGAGCTCCACCCCTCGGATGATTTCCTTTTTTTACTTAATCTCCCCCAAGGTCTTTTCAAGAAGTGTCCTCCAAGGGGCACTTGAATCCACCCCTTATTGATCATTATCCCTGGATGGATAAAAGGCTGTGGCGTAAATAATACAAGTGTTGCATAAATATTTCAGTGGAGTTATCACAACTCTCCTTGGAGGGCTGAGCATCAACTAGATTATTACTATTCCAAGGGAGAAGAGAGTCGACGGCGGGGCAACGGGGGTGCTAATCAAGATGGTCACCTTTGGTGGTAAACACAGAGATGGCTAGGTTAGAGGATGCCAGTTTATTTCCAGATTGTGTTTCTTTCAAATGGATTTACCTATAAGCCAGCCCCTTCTTGTCTCTATGTTAATTTACATCTGATTAAAAAAAACAAACAGCACCCATATTTGCACCTAAATGCTTTTAAAATCCTACTGGTGTTAGGGTACGTCTTGTGACCAATTCATCAGTTGCTTGGGCACAGCTTGGTTGTGCAACCAGGCACATGATCAGGATAAGCCCCGCTACCTTATCAATTATCCGTAGTTCACCATGGCAAGTTAGGCAAATGTATGCAAATACTGACAAGATTCAGGCCCAAATCTTGCAAAACCACAGTTTACAAGGTATATTGTGCTGTGGTTTTAAGAAGAGCAGGAGTTTTTGCTGCCTCTAGTAGGTGTGGCTGGGAGGGACCTTTTTGAGCCGGGGTGACTATCCAGCAGCAACCGATTGTTTCCCCCGCCTCTGAATTTGAAGAGAGCCCCACTTCTTTGCTCTTGTCTCATTTCCCCTCTCTTAAGTCTGTTGAAATCTTTTGCTAAAAGCAGTTGTGTTTGTCAGTTTGCAGTTCAATTGTAAGTAACGAGGCCATTTATTCTTTCTCCTCCCCATGTCTCAGAGTGAGTTATTGAAACGGTAAGTGCCAGTTGATGAGAAAAAGGGTGGATTACTCTGTGTAACTGGAAGCTATTCTACTCTGTGAAGCTCTGCGCGTCTGCTGTACAGCTAAATTCAAAGCTCTATAACAAGATGTGTATCAGAACATTTGGGACTTGTGAAAAGTGGTATGTGTTTTTTTTTTTGAGCACCAGTTAGCAACTTACACTGAGAGGTGTGAACTGGGTCAGTGTTGAGGCTAGGCTGAATAAAAAATTAGATTCCTAAAGCATTTGTAAATGTTGCTTAAGGACCAGGGAGCGATCAGAAGATGTTATTTTGAATCTTGCCTCTGTCATGAGTTTGGCCGAGATGTCTTTGGAAAGCCACTGTCTCTTTCAGCTCCAGTCTTCTCACCTGCAAAATGGGGATAAACATAGGACTCACTGCCTTACTGCATGGGTCTCTTTGCTTGAAATGCATCTTGGATGCTCTAAATTATATGGATGGTTTCTCACACGTGACTTTCACGGCGATGAACAGAAATATGGACATCTGGGGGGGGAGGCTTATGGATCCTAACATAAATGTTCTAAATTTGGGGAGAAATTTGGCATTTGAGGTGGAAACGCAAATGATACCCTATCACAAACACATACAAAGTCATGAAGGTCTCTCCGCGCACGTACACCCCCCCCAAACCTGCTGTGTTATTTTTAGTAACGGAAAGTAAGGGGGGGGGGTTTCTCATAAAATGCCTCTCGGCATATCCGGCTGTAAAAGCACAATCATCAAATCAAGCAACTAACAGATTGCGGGCCCTTCGTTTAAAAAAAAAAAGCCCATATCTTGCCACCTGAAGCAGCTCCATCACAGTGGGAGGACTGGCTGTCTTTTTTGGATGGTTTGTGGGGGGGCAGAGTGGGAAGAAGGAGGTGTTGGGGGGAAGCCAGCCAGCAAGCAAACAGGAACCAGTTCTACTAAAGGCTGCTCGGGAGCCAAATGGAGAGATTACTCCCCTGTAGGTTCTAAAGTGGTGGACCGCAGCTTTGTTGGAAGGCCCGGGAGAAGCCTGCGGCGAATTCTCTTTCCTGCTGTCAGGCCAGCCTGCTTTGCGAAACCATTTTTGGCTCTGCCTAGTGGCAAAGATCCAGCCGTTTTTTATATTTGGACGTAGCACTCCATTAGGAAGGGAGGTGCTGGGAGGTGGGGGGGAATTCTTTCACCCCATTCCACCCCCTTTTTTTAACCCCAAACCCACTCACTTTCCATGGAAGGATGGAGTCCTCTGCATGCTGGCCGTTCTGGGCATAGCAAACCACGGATCTTGAGAGAGCTTGCCATTGCACAGAACAAGGCTGCAAAGGGTGGTTCTAGCAAATGGGCTTTCTAAGGTGTAGAGGAACACAGCTGTCCTTATCGGGGGGGGGGAGGTGTTTGCCCCCTGAACCCTTTTTCATTTCTCTTTCATCGGTGAGCCCTGTAAGGAAATCTTCCAACATCCTTGGGTCTCAGTCCAAAACTCATTCGTCTGAAGAGGGGTTATGTCTCAATGATTTCAGAGCCAGCACTAGTGGTGGCTGTTCCTGTTGGACTTTTTACAACCTCGCATGCCACCTGTTAGGTTTTTTTCTCTCTTTTAGTTTTGCTCTGGACTCACCAAAGTCCTTCCCAGTCGCTCCAATGACACACAGCGCGCAAGGATGTAAATAAAAATTCCAACAGAACCATGTTGAAACGGTGCAACATAGGCTCCCTCCTTAGGTGTGCAACTGGTCAGGTTTCTGGAAGACATGGGAGAGGGTCTTCTCTGTGGCTGCTCCCAGTCTGTGGAACTCCCTCCCACTGGAGACCCAGCTGGCCCCATCTTTGCTATCCTTCCACAAGCAGGCCAAGACATTTATTTCTCTTCAGGCAAGCTTTGACTGGCTGCCTGAAGGGGGCTTTTAAATGGATTGTTGTACCTTACTGCTTTGAATGTGTTTCGGTGTTGCCTTTTTTACTGTATTTTAGAGTAGTGTCTGTTTGATCCTTTTAAGTCTTTGTTCACTTACTGTTTTGAGCTTTAAACGTGTCTTTTAAGGATGTAAGGTATGTGTTTGATCCTTTTTAGTCTTTGTTTACGTACTGTTTTTCCGCTTTAATATTGTCTTTTAAGGATGTGAGCTGCTTTTAAGGATGCAAACCTTAAAAGAGAAGGATAGGGCAGAAATATCTTAAATAAATAATAAAATAAGTAAGTCTTGAGTACTCCGGAGCCAAGCAATCCGTCTCCTGTCATCTTCCAGGAACAGCTTCTGCTAACACCCAGCATCCTTCTGCAGCCTCGTTTCTTCTCTGAAACCAGAGTCCTCCGTTTTCTTGATTCTTCTTGAGCTTATGGCAACATCTTGCTGTGATTCGTCCATTTAATTGATAGGCTTCGGTATAAGTGGCCCAGCCAGCTGCCACAAGGAGAGAGGAAAGAGATGTATAAATGATCTTATTATCACCTCTTGCCACCACCTCCTCCATCCCATGTTCCATTATAGCCCGGTGCATCCATCTTCGGGTGCTGGCAGGTTGATTTGCAACGCAGTGGAGAGTAAAGCAGCACAGATATTTGATGGAAAGTCAGCGGCGCCTTGGCTACGTGCAAAATATTGGGACTCGCTGAAAAGCCTCCTGTATCACCTATCTGTTTCCATGGGCCTGGTGTTCTGCAGGCTTTGTTGTCTCAATTTGTCATTGTGTAGATTTATTTTTGGGGGGGTGGGGGAAGGGAGCATTTCCCCTTACACGTTAGTAAATGGCATGGCTCTAGTAAATTGAATCATTGAATTGGAAGGGGGCTATAAGGTCATCAAAACCAGCCCCTTGCTCAACGCCGGAATCTAAATCAAAGGGTCTCTGCCCTGTGGCTGTCTAAATTTCTCTTGAATGCCTCCAGTGTTGGAGCGCTCATCACCTCCCGAGGTCATTGATAAATGGTTCCATTGTCGTACTGCTCTAACAGTTAAGAAGTTTTTTTTCCTGGTATTTAGCCTAAATCTGGCTTTCTGTAACTTGAACCCATTGTTGCATGTCCTGCACTTTGGGATGATCGAGAGCAGATCCTGCCCCTCCTCTGGATGGACTACCTTTCGAGTGCTATCTTATTTCCCATCAGTCTTCTTTTTTTAAAAAGTCTGAGCCTGCCCAGTTCTTTCAGCCTTTCCTCCTAGGGCTTGGTTTCCAGTCCGCTGATCGTCCTTGTTGCCCTCCTCTGGACTGGATGAGACACAAGCCTCTCTGGTGGCGAGGTGTCCTCCAGGCCGCGTCCCTTCAGAGAAGCGGAGGCTGTAGCCACGAGGGGAAATGGTAGAGAAGCTTGGGAGGTGATGGTCGAAACCTTTGGAAAGCAACAGACTGGGAAACTCTTGGGGTCAGATCCAGATTATAATGCCAGAAGGTACATCTCGCTGTGGAGGAAACCATCACCCTTGAGACATTTCCTTCCCTTAATGCCTAGTTAAAAAAAACAACAACAGCAAGTGGTGTTTCTGCTCTGCATCCTGTCCATCATCCATTCTTGACTTCTTTGGCAGAGGCTTAAAGGGGAGATTGTGGGCAGACGGGTGTGTTTGTGGGCAGAGCAGGACTGGCCAAGAGGTATCCTGACCCTCCTAGCTCTCTCTCTTTCTCTCTCAAGTTGTTGTTTGCGTTGAGAAGAATTTCTGTCGCACCTTTCACCTTGTGGCTTCAGAGCTTCCCCCGTAAATATTTTAAAACCTGCTCTCGGTTTTCAGCCCGGAGCGTACCGATGACAGAGATCAAACATTTTTTGACCTTTTGTTAATCTTCTCGCTGAAGCCCGACAGCGCTTTTGGTTTTCTTTATTTTATTTATTTTGGCGTTTCAAGAAAGAATTGGCGAGGTTCAGGGGGGCAGGCGGCTTTGACAGGGGCCAAGTCTGTTTGCATGCAGATAGCCTGAAAGCTTTTCCGTCTTGCTCTGAAGCAGAACACGATGGGCTTCTGTAGCGTGCTTAAATATAACCTGGTCTGCAGTTCGTTGTCTAGCAGCATTGCCAGATTATCCATTTGGATGGAGTATGTGTGTCAGATTTTTAGAAGTTTGTTTAAGAGTTTGTGTATCTGATTGTGAGTTTGTCTAGGTCAAGAACAGTTGTGTGTTATGAGTAAGCGCGGTGGTTGTGTACTCTGCAGGGATAAAAGTAAGTAAATAAATAGTCCTGACCTGAGGTCAAATTACACATTAAAGATTAAAAAGAATGTGTGTCTCCTATTATTAGCCTGTTGCCCCACCTGATTCCTTAGAGATTCATCCTCAGCATCTCCAAGGACCTCAGAATTTCTGCTGCAAGCCTAAGATTTGCAAATGAAGCTATATTTACCTTCCTGAGATCCATCATGAGGCAAAGCACATTAAATGCAAAATACAGAGAAGGGAAAGCATATACTGTAGTATGACAAAGAGATATCTTTCAGCAGTTGAAGGAGCACCACTTCTGATGATGGGTTAAATGTGTTATCAAGTTTCACCCTTATTTGGGTGAGCTTGGACTAAGTGCTGTCTCTCAGTCTTAACTCTTTCACAGAGTTTTGTGGGGCTAGAATGAGGAAGGAGGAGAGCTATGTATAGGAGGAAAGCTGATGTAAAAATGTTAAACATTATAAATAACAATAAATAGGAAGGGAATGTTGAATTCTTGTGTTCTGGGCTCCTGTTCTAATGAAAACCTGAAGGAAGCCAGCAGGGGCAGATGATGATGATGATGATGATGATGATGATGATGATGATGATGATGATGATGATGATGATGATATACCAACATTACAAGGCAGAGTGATTAAGAACCTTTTAAAGCAAAGTGTGTTGCTTACATACCAACCGATAGCACTTTAAGTAATAACTGGGTGGTTTGCAATTCAATTATTCAGGCTACACATTGCAGCCCCCCCCCCCCCACTTTCAGTGAGCTGGGGACTCAGTTTACTGACTTCTGAAAGCCGTCAACATGAGCCCATTGGGATCGAATTCAAGTCGTGAGTGGAGTCTCGACTGCATTACTGCACGGTGCCACCACGCTGTGTCAGAAATCTTGTCACACAGTTAAGCCAGCGGTGTAACTTTCACATACAAATTACCTTGAAGTTAAGAAGACTCCATAGGCTGAATCGGGCAACTCTGTACACTGCAGACGATGTCTACAGAGATTTCTTAACTTACGGCCATTGGATTCCAAAAATTATGCTATTTGAATAACTGTGGGACAGGGTCCCACTCAATATGTCTCCCTGTGGCTCTGATTCCCCCTCCCCGCTCCCAGATTCCCAAGATCATGGACAGAGATGGTGACACTGTTCTCATCTTCCCCACAAGGATACCTTGCCTCGTTCCTTCTGGAATTTGGAAAAATGACATTTTCGGATTGTAGGCTCCACTCCAGACTCAGCCGGGTGGCTGGGACATTTTGGAAACTGGAGCTCCTCCCAGTTTTGATGGTCGGCCACTTACGGACCGCCAGCAGGGACCTGCCTTGGTGGGGATCCATCCAAGCCATTGATGGCATCCAAGCGTGGCAGAAATAGCTCGTAGCTGTTGACATAGCAAGTGTGTGTGTGGGGGTACTGCAGCTGATTTCTCACGGCCCAGGATTACAAGCCTCCGCGAGGATGATGAAAGGGAGAGAAGGAGAGACTCTGTGAATGGCATTGGCCCAGCCATCCGATCAGGTCACCTGAGTCTGGCGCAGCCGTTCAGGTCTCTGTGTAACCTTAGATAGTTGCACTGCTTAGCTCCTTGCTTTAAGAAGGTGCTGAAGCCCCACTGAGCTTAAGCATGTGGTTAAAATAGGTGGCTAAAGAGCTTTAGCTAAATAAAGGGCTGCTGCATTGATATCTCTGGAGCTAAATTTATGCTCTGCTGGTACGCTATTATTGCCCTTCTAGCATAAATTCTAGCATCTCACTGTTTTAAACCTGGAAGGGAATTCCTCATGGGGTGTAGTGGACAGAGTGACAGACGAGGACTCTGGAGAACAGGGTTCAAATCCACACTCGGCTGCGGAAACTCCTTAAATAGCTCGCTCGCCTTGAAAGCCCTCTTAGGGCGGCTAGAAGTCAGTTCCGGCATGATGACGTAAAACACACATACGTGTAAGGGGCCAGTTCCCCAAAATTATCGGCAAGACTTTTTCCCCCTTGAAACTTTGTGAAATCGGAATAATATCTTAATTTCCATAAGAATCCTAAGATTAATTTGTTATCATGAATTATGATAGTCAGGGAATAGATAGTAAGGCAAATAGACCTTCCAACCATGGCATGCAGAGTGGGGTGATCCTGTGCATGGACCTTGTAAAGTAGATGGGCGGAGAAGATTCAGACAGCCATCGTTCTTTAAAAAATGAACCTTTCTAAGCTCAGGTGAACGTTTTAATGGTGATTGTCTATCCCAAGTATTTATATAGATGGCTAACAGTGCGTGACTCACTTTCCAAAATGGATGGCAGGAGGAGGGGTTAGGATGTTACGGTGCCTGTACTCCCCGTGGAGAATAACGTGTTGAGTGTGTGTGTGTGTGTGTTTGTGTTTGTAAACCACGTCTGGCAGTTGTCTAGCCATGAGAGTTGAAGGAAGCACTTGGAATGTGGTGTTCTCTTGATAAAGAGCAAGAGAGAAGATGCTGGGGCAGGATGGAGCTACCAAAGTCTGAAGTTGGCATCGTTTTTTAAAAAATGGAAGTAGACCCACACACCATCCAGCACCCACCACATGCTCTGCAATCCAGGAGGAAGTTGTTGTTGTTTAGTCATTCAGTCGTGTCCGACCCTTCGTGACCCCATGGATCAGAGCACGCCAGGCCCTCCTGTCTTCCACTGCCTCCCGGAGTTTGGTCAAATTCATGTTGGTCGCTTCAATGACCCTGTCCAGCCACCTCGTCCTCTGTTGTCCCCCTTCTCCTCTTGCCTTCACACTTTCCCACCATCAGGGTCTTTTCCAGGGAGTCTTCTCTTCTTATGAGATGGCCAAAGTATTGGAGCCTCGGCTTCAGGATCTGTCCTTCCAGGGAGCACTCAGAGTTGATTTCCTTCACAATGGATAGGTTTGTTATCCTGTTGTTTAGTCGTTTAGTCGTGTCCGACTCTTCGTGACCCCATGGACCAGAGCACGCCAGGCTCTCCTGTCTTCCACTGCCTTCCAGAGTTGGGTCAAATTCATGTTGGTTGCTTCGATGACCCTGTCCATCCATCTTGTCCTAAAGACTAAAGTTTGGAGAAATAAACCCTCACCATTCATGAGTCACTAGCTAGAGGGGCTCCCTGCTTCATCCCTGCATGGACGTGTATTTTACAGATGCCACTTACAAGCAGATTACTCCAGGAGAAACAGATACCTGCTTTCCCCATCATCGTACCCTGAAGATCTTGCCCTTTTCATTGCTCAGTTTTTCCTCCGTTTCTGTTCCTCCCACTATTTTTTTTTAAATTTTATTTTGCTCTGTTCTTTGCACCTCCTTCCTTGGATGTTCGCACACGGAAGCTGTGTAGCTGCATTTGAGGGCAGGGAATAATGCAGTTCAGGATTTTCGATACATGCAACTCGGGAGTTTGTCATTTTTTAAAAAGGTCAAAATGTCTGTAGCAATTTAATTATACATAAATCGCGTTTAAATATTTTGATACATTGTTTTTGTGATGTGCCCTCTGACTTACGGCGAACCTATGAATGAGCCATTTCCAAAATGTCCCGTCCTCAATGGACCTGCTCAGCTCTTGCAAACTCAAGCCTGTGGCTTCCTTTAGTGAGTCAGTCCATCTCGTATTTGGCCTTCCTCTTTTCCTGTTTGCCTTCCACCTTTCCTAGCATCCTTGTCTTTTCCAGAGAATCCTGCCTCCCCAGGATGCGCCCGAAGTAGGACAGCATCTTTTTTGACTTTTTTTTTGCCTCCAGAGAGAGTTCAGGCTTGATTTGATCCTGCATTGATACATTTAAACTCCCAACCTCTGCATTACAACGTCAAGAGGAAGACAAAGTTTTGGTGTTCTGATATGCACCTGTTAATCTAAGTCTGATCATTTCTCTAGCTGATGTTGCCGTTGACGAGTTTTAAAAAGAACAGGCTGTACTTTTGTGTCCAGGATGTAACGGGGCGGGGGGGGGGGAACGAACGGGTCAGAAGCAGAGGATGGCAAAAGCTTATATTTTCAAGCACTCTCCAGGGCTATTAGAGCTTTTGAGCCCAGGGCAAGCCTATCCGTCATTATAATAATAATAATAATAATAATAATAATATAATTTATTGTCATTGTAAGTATATACACAGTATACCATACAACGAAATTCACAGACACCCAGAGACCAGACACATGCACACACATAACATTCCCCAAACACTCCCCACCCACTAGAAGTCCCCCAATAAAAATACAAACATGTACACCTCAGGCCAAGTAACACAGTCCAACTAATTATTCACTACTGGTGGTCTTTAAGCTCATTATTAATTGCAATTATAGCTCTAGGATAAAAACTATTTAGAAAACGTGTGGTCCGAGTCTTAATTGTTCTATATCTTCTGCCAGACGGTAACAGTTCAAAAAAGTTATAAGCAGGATGGGAAGAGTCTCTCAGGATGCTGTGTGACTTCCTCAGACAGCGGGATGTGAAGATGTCATCCAGGGTTGGTAGCTGGAGCCCGATGATATTCTGGGCAATTTTAATGGTTCTCTGTAGAGCTTTTTTGTCCGCTACAGAGCTATTCCCAAACCATGCCAGAATGCCATAAGTTAGGACACTCTCAATGGCGCTACGGTAGTAGGACAGAAGTAAATGCTGTGATAAATTTAACTTCCCGAGCATTCTCAGGAAATACAGCCTCTTCTGTGCCTTCTTTATTAGCATGTTGGCATTTATAGTCCATGAGAGGTCCTCTGAGATGTAAGTACCCAGAAATTTAAAACTACCAACTCTCTCCACTTCCTCACCGTTTATGTACAGTGGTAAATGTACATTTCTCTTCCTCCTAAAATCAATTATGAGTTCTTTAGTTTTTTTGATGTTAAGTGTGAGATGATTTTCTTTACACCATAGTATCAATCTTTGTACTTCCTTTCTATAAGCAGACTCATTGTTCTTATTTATGAGTCCCACCACTGTCGTATCA
Source organism: Pogona vitticeps (assembly GCF_051106095.1). Lineage (NCBI taxonomy): Eukaryota > Metazoa > Chordata > Lepidosauria > Squamata > Agamidae > Pogona > Pogona vitticeps. Next base: position 15,377,709 of record NC_135796.1, read on the forward strand.
TCCGCAAATTTAATAATTGCATTGGTGTTATATAGTGGGGTGCAATCATGTGTGTACAGGGAATAGAGGAAGGGACTCAGCACGCAGCCCTGGGGAGCTCCTGTACTTAGTACCAGGGTAGAAGAATGGTGGGATCCCATCCTTACTGACTGTGGCCTATCTGTCAGAAAATCCTTTATCCACATGCAGATCTCCTGAGGTAATCCCAGGTTGATCATTTTTAAAAACAACCTATTTGGTAGAATGGTGTTAAAAGCAGAGCTATAATCCACAAACAACAGCCTCGCATAAGTTCCCTGTTGTTCTAAGTGGCTCAATACAGTATGGAGTACGATGGACACAGCATCATCAGTAGATCTATTTCTCCTGTATGCAAATTGCCATGGATCCAAAGAAGGTGGAAGACTAGCCTTAATGTAATTACAGTGGAAAAATAAGAAGCACCTGATAGAAAATGTACCCATCAGAGAACAGGTTGTGGTGTGGGCGAGGAAAAGAAGGAGTGATTCAGCCTTCAAAGCGTCCTTGTTCTCATGAGTTGTCGTTCCACCATTGTACTTCCCGTCTTCTTTGACGTTGGAGGTTTCCACGGTTGAATCTTTGCTTGGGGAGCAATTGTCTTATTTCTCGGGTAGACCTTGAGGAGGAAGAGTATGGAATTCAGGAAGGACAAGAAAACGTTCCGCTTTGTAAAGAGAGAGCACCAATGTATGAGAGCCCACCTTCTTCCCCTTCCCTGTCACACAAGCTCCGACGCTCGGAACGTTGCTCCTGGCATTTCATGAGCGCCTTGCCTCTTAACACGTGCGTCTATTGGGTTAAGACGGAGCCGTGGTTCCCAACCTGGGTTAACCTAGATGTTCTTGGGCTAAACCACCACCCCCCACAGAATCCTTCACCACTCACTGTTCCAGCCAGGATTTCTGGGGGTTTTAGTGCAAGAAAGGTCTGGGGACCCAAGGTCGGGATGAGTCAATTCAACTTGTCTCTAGGAGATGCATCTCTGTAGGCGTGCCTAGAAGAATGCGTGGGTTAGGAATAACTGCACAAAAAGTGTCCGTGTTACAGACGAGTGTGAAAAGCCGTGGCAAATAGTGAATGTTTTGGGGAAACATTTTTAGGAAAAGATATATATATATATATATATATATATATATATATATATATATATATATATATATATATATATATATATATATATATATATATATATATATTAAAAAGAACCCTACAGAGATGGATGCAGACGTTAGGCAGAATGGACATATGACTGACTGCATGTCAAATTGACATAGTGCAGAAATAGAACCATATCAACAAGCTCATGTTGTTCTTGTCCTTTAGATCTCTGCTTCCTCTTGCTTTCTACAGAAATAGATAAAGTTGCTTTTTTAGCTTACGTATCCCAGAATCCACAGCTAGTGTGACCCTGGCACTGCTGGTTGTGGGATTCTGGGTGTTGTAGTGTCTCCCTCCCCACCCCCAAGAGAGAAAGAGAGGAAATTTCCCATCTTTCGTTTTGTTCTTCTGCAGGACTGATACTTCCTTCTTCTGTCTGGCACATGGTATTCTGGCTCACGGGTTTAGGGCTTTGGCTGCAGAGCCAGAAGTTGGGAGTTCGATTCTCACCCCATTGTTCCTCTTGGGAGGAACAATGGGGTAGCCTTGGGCAAGCTGCACGGTCCCAGGGCACCCCCAGAAGAAAGGAACTGGAAGCCATTTTCCGGTATTCTCTACCTGGGAAACACTGGAAAGGACTGCCATCCGTCAGAATTGACTTGACAGCACATGATGATAATTTGTTAAGGGAGCGCACTCCGATCAAAAGGTTGCCGCTTTTATGTGGGATATTGAAAACGCATTGCATTCATTTACTCGGCAGCTGGGTGCCGTGCGCCATATCTTAATCAACTCCCTGCTGCGAAGCAAAGAAAATTTTAAAAAAATCTAACACACCTCTTGGCTGCACCGAGCTGTTGTTTTTGCTCCGCTGTTTTCTCCAGCCAGAAGAGGAAAGGTAGTTGCTTAGACATGGTATGTTCAGCGGGGCGGCAGCTTTCCTTCTCCTGCTCCCGGAGTGACCGCAGAATACTTTGCCAAATGTCAACAGAGCCACAAAGCATTAGAAACGCTCAAAGAAGGAGCATTTGCCTCCCGGCTGCTGTGGCCTCAGGACAAAAGCCCAGGAATTGACATCCCTGGGCTTGTCAGAGGAGACCGCTCCACCTTTGCTCTAGCACTTTCCTGGGATGCCGTGAAGGATGACCTGTTTTGTGGCCACTTGTGCACAGAACACGCAAAGGAAGCTTTCGTGAAAAAAAGGCTGCATCATCTTTTTTAAAAAAATCCTTCCCTCTTCCTCCTCTGCCTCTGATCTTCTCTGCCTGTCTTATCTTCCCTTCCTGACTCGCTGGAGTTTACTTAGTCTCTTGTCTGTGCCGTTCGCTCCCTCTCCCCCACACCTACCTTCCCTTAAGGCCTTCTTGGGGGGGGGGTCTTCAGATTTAAAATTTGCCCTTGCGAATTTGGATCTCATGGGGAAGTGGGGATCGATTGGCCACAGACAGAGAGTGAAAGCCGGTTGGCTTTGGAAAAGGTGCCACGTCTTCCAGGTGGGAGTCAGAGGTAGACAGCGGCATCCCATTGGGGACAAACCTCCTTCTTTGCCAGTCACGTTTTGGTCTGAGAGCTTTTCCCGGATGAAAGCAAAGCTGAGCTTCAGCTTTTTAGCCAGGTTTGTTTAAAAAAAAAGAAGAAGAGCTGTTTCTGTATAATATAACATTCTTCCTACGAGATTTATTCTTCTCCCATTTGAACCCATTTATTTGTTGGGTGGTAGGGTGAGCCCTACTGTGACACCTTGGGTGTCGGATATCGGGGTGGGTGGGTGGGAGCAAGCGGTCAGAGGAGACAGCTCTCGGCCACGTGGCCTGCCTTGCACCCCCTGGGCTAGCGACCAGCCTTCAAAACGGGGTTGACAATCTCTCTTGTTGTCACAGAGGAAGAGAGATGCCACCATCAGTGCCATTTTTCTACCATCTTTGTGCCATCTCAGTCTTTACCTCTTGAAATGAGAGGGATTTCATGCTGGTCCATAAGGAGAGGAATGTAGCTTTAGCGATAGAACACATGATTTTTTCCCCCCATCCCAGATCTGATTCCCTGCTTCTCCCTCTAAGAATATTAACAATTGCCTGCCGTCAAGTCAATTCCAACTCACAGCGACCCTTTCCAGGGTTTCCCAAGTAAAGAAAAGTCAGAAGGGGTTTCCCATTCCCTTCCTCTAGGGGGCAGCCTTGGGGCTGCACAGCTGGCCCAAGGCCACCCAGGCTGGCCCTTCTCCCGGTGGGGGAATCGAACTCCCAACCTGTGGCTCCACAGCAAGAGATCCAAACCACTGAATTATCCAGCCAGTTGCTTCTCCCTCTAGGGCTGGAAAAACCCTTCCTCGGAAGCCTGGAAATTCAGCTGGTAAAAATCAGAGTTGATGTTACAGATCTAGAGGGAAAAGGAGATGATATAAGGCAATTTCTGCCACACCTATATTCCAGTGTAGTTCATAGGAGATTCTATATCATTTGGGGCCAACGTTCCTTCGGAACTAGGTTGTTTCTTAACCTACCTGAGACACCATGGTGTATTTGAGAGGACTTTCTCTGTGCCCAGATATATATTGCCAGGCAGGAATGCAAGATCCAGGCAGCTCACTAGCAGTTCACAGAATCAATCAGCCTCTTTAAACATTCCTTTTGAGTACATCTGAGAACCCTTGAGGGGGTTACTCACTATCTTAAGACCCTCTTAAAGGGCACGATCAATGACACTCCCCACCTGTGGAGTAGAAAAGATCTGGCCGGGGTGGGGGGGTTCAAGGTAGCAAATGCTAGAATGCGGTGCTCCACCGGTACATCACGTCAGCTTGCTTCTGAATCTCAGCCCACACCAGCGGTGGGCTCTGATGTTCCAGAAAGAGAACTAGCAATCACCGAGTTTGGTTTGATAGAGATTTAGGAGTTGCCGACCTTTCCTGCTACCTCGTTAACCTGGATCGATGACTCCTATAATGGGAAGAAGTGTCAGCACACAAGGCAGAGCATCGGTCGCTCCTTCCAACCAGGGGTAAATCTGTAATTTTGCAATTGAAGCAGTCACCGGAGATAGCGGGGGTGGAGGGGAGCCCACGGAGGCATCAACAATATGATTTTTTTGGGGGGGTGGGTGGAAGATCGCAAGACAGGTTAGGTTTTCGCTCTGCGTGACATCCTGGGAAAGCGAATCGTCTGCCCCTCTCCATGGCATGTTGCCAAAGGAGTCACTACAAAATGCTATGCTTCATTGAGGGCATCGGGAAAAACAAATGAATTGCTTTCGAGTTCATTTTATCTTTCTCTTTTGATGTGTTCCTCGGCGCGAGATTGGGGTTGAGATCTGTCTTTCCCAAAGTCTCCCCGACAGTGGCATGTTTCCCACCGCCACCACAAGTGTGTTGTTGCTGCTTAATGTTTCTGTGGGTGGTTGAGGGACAGACGGGGCTCATACACCTCTGGGTTTTGGGGCCCAGAACAAATCGACAACACGACACCCACATTCACAAGCTACGGATGCATCTAGGCTGCTATTGTTGACACTAAAAATTCAGGCAGAATGATTTCTTGCCCCTACCTAGGTATGCCATGGATTAGGACTTCTGCTGAGAAGCATGATTGTCATAACATGCCTTCAAATTGTCTCCAGTTGTGCCTATCTTGATGACAATTCTGTGTGTGAGCAACCTCAAGAATTGCCCTATCCTCCCTAACCCTGCTCAGATCTTTTAAACTCAATCCTGTGGCTTCCTTTATGGCAGTGATTCCCAAAATTGGGTTCTCAACTGTTCTAAAACCTTCAGAAGCTTTCACCACTAGTTGTGCTGGCCAGGACTTCTGGGAGTTGCAATCCAAGAACACCAAGTTTGGGGACCATCTCATGCAATCTCCCCCCCCCCATGAACCCAGTACCTATACAGTACCATGATCTGTTCAATCCGAGTACCTGATGTTATGTGTTTTTCTGATGGATGGATTTTGTTAGCTTTATTCCCTCTCAGCTTTACGGTGGATATTTTATTAGCCAGAATCCTAATGCGTTACATAGACCAGTGTTAAGTGCAATGACATAAATTGCAACAGGGAGCCATTGCCGGTACTTCTCATCACGTGCCAAGTTGCTCAACGGGCATGAGATGTCTTCCTATGCGAGGAGCAACTATTTAACCTCCAGCAGTTCATCCCTGTTACTTATGCCCTTGGGCTTATGTCGGTGTATATTAGCAACAGGATTCAGGCCATTGTATCTTCTGGCTCCATTGGTGGGTCATTTTATCCCTTTGCAACACTTTTGGATCTCCTCCTGTGAGAAAGGTAGGGTGGTCAACAGCAGTTTGTCTTAACTTTTGACTCTCCAGATGTTTTGGAAGGTCAACTCCTAGGAGTATCAACCAGCATGGCTAGTGGGCAGGGATTCTGGCAGCGGATGCCCAAAACATCTGATGAGCAGCCAAAGGGTGAGACCTACTGGTCCAGAATACATACCTGTAGCCAGACAGGAAAATTTAATCTGTTTTCTTCGCTCCATAAGACGCACAGACTTTCCACCCCCCTGTTTTGTGGGGAAAAGGTGCGTCTTATGGTGCGAAAAATACGGTAATTTGTATCTTGTAAATCCAGCCATAAGCTCCCACTGTCGTTGGGATTCATGTCCCCAACTACCAGCTCTTTTTCTCTCTCTTTTTCCTTGATATGCATGAGAAACTCTAGGGCTAGTATTTCTTGAGAAGGTCCTGGCCCAGCAGCTCTGTGTTCGCATAGAAAGAAGGTTGAGTCAAAGGCTTGGAGTCTAGTACCCCTCTTTGTCTTCTAGGCATGTCGCTCACACTTTTGGGTGCCCGTTGGCTAGCATATTGGGTGGGGTCCTTGTTTAAGACCTCAGGTTGTTTCCCCAAGTGGGAACCATGGAGATTTTATTGCATCCCATTTAGCTCAAGAACGACTGATGAGTAGCCATTAAATTGGCCTGTTGAGTAGCTTTTTCCTAATGATCTCATTGATGGTTTCTGTTTGCAGGGGTGGTGCTGGGGACGGGTGGATCCTTTAAATACAAATTCCAATCGTTGGGCTAAATCTCATGGTTGGTAAGTCAGCCACAGTCCATAAATCCACACTTAAATGGATTCAGTGGCCCTGCTCTGGTTGGCAGTCCCAATTGGTTTTAGCCTTCTTTTTCATTTTTTTTTTTAAATAGCAAAATAGGGCAATTTATAAGAAGAGCTGGGCATGAAGGAAGATCCATAGGACAGTGGTGGGTGCTTTCCCTGGTTCCATCCTGGCATCGTGATGATTCTCACAGCATCTGAAGTTGCGTTCCGGCTTGCTGCCCACTCTGTTTCGTTCTGCGTGTTTTCGGCACAGGAGGAAAATTAATTTGAGCTTGCCGCGAAGACCTATTGAAATAACAGTGCTTCTAATCCCTGCCTCCCCTATTCCACTTCTAAAATATAAATCTGATTTATTATTATTTTTCCCTCCTGAGCTTCTCAAAATGGATTATGCAAGAGACCAGTATCATTTCCATGAGTCCATGTTCAGTTGTGTCTTAAATGTTCTGTGTGCTAGGCTAAGGAATCTGCAAAAAATTTTTTGTTCCTCCAGATACAACTGAACAGACAGGTACGGGTAAATGGACTCTCTCTCTGTGTGTTTTTTTTTGGGGGGGGTACATTTAGGAAAGCAGTACATTTGAAAGTTTAATTAGGGCTGAATGCCTCCTGAAGGTTGAATTACAGGCTTTATTCAAATGTTACAAAAGCATCTCGTGATGCATCTATGAATAAATGAACAACCTCACCTTTCTCAGTAAGGAGGTGGTTGATGGCAAAGCGCCCCCCCATCAAAACTATTATAGGGACTGCTAAAAAAAAACTGGCAACAGCATCCTAACTTAGGTTGGACGTTGAGGAAGAATCTCACCATCTCCTCCAGGTTTCTCTCGTTTGTCTGCTTTTATTTATTTTTCCGTGAGGGCTGCCACATCTCCGAGATGCCTATCCTGATAGCAGGTGGAATGGGTAAATATTTAGCCACCCCTTAGCTTTTTTTTTGTTTTCTCTGCCTATCTACGAATTGAGGAGCAGAACTGGAAGCTGAGGCTTGCAGTTCTGAGGGAGAGAGAGAAGGGTACCAGCGCAGCAGTTTTTCCATGCCAGGTGAAGGATGATAGGAAAAATGCAACATGACAGAAGTGTTGTTTGGGACCCAGCCAGAATGGCTAAGCGCCTTCGAGAGTTCGAGTGCTTTGCTGGAATCAGTTCATTTCTAGGGTAGATGATTACTCGGCTTTCTGGATGCCAAAACAATGACCTGGATTTCTTGCACTGTGATCGCCGGAGGTGGGGTGAGGTGTGTGTGTGTGTGTGGGGGGGGTGTAGGGGCCTGGGAGGCCTGCCCCCAGGCCACCGGGGGGGGGGCGGCTGGTTGCTGGAGGAATTTGCAGAGCAAACCGGCGTGATCGGTATCCCTTAGGCAAAAGGGCAGATCGGATGTAGCCATTCCTCTGTCCACCCCAATCAACTCCAATTCTCTGCTGATGGACAAGATCCAAAATAAATGGCCACTGTCCCATAAAGAGCCCATCCTTTTCAAGAAATCTTGTCTTTCAGAGATGGCCTGAACAGGGATCTGGAGTTCCCTCCGATTCCATTTCATTGCACGTCTCTGAAGTCCATGTGCCTTTTCAGAGCGTTGCAGAGTTGGAAGGGACCCCAAGGTACCATTGCCAGAGCTTTGAATTTTGTTTAAATTCCTCTCACTGTGCAGGGATTCACCGAGCAGAATAGCTTCGAGTTCCCTAGAGCAGTCCACCCCCTTTTTCTCATTCACTGATGGCTTTTGCTGTCGTCTGAATGAACTGCCATGTCTCTCTGGGAGACAAATCTCAAGATGAATGGCTTTGGAGGAAGAGAAAGTTTGTTTTTTTTGGGTGTCAGTTGGATTCAAACCCCACGGCCACCCATTCTCCAGGGCTAAGTGGATCATGAAAGGAGGTGGTGTTCCTGTTCTTCCAAACTGAATAATGGACCTGGGCTCATGCCCCTTCCTAGGTTTCTGGTATGCCAAGACTGAGCCCATTTGGGACCAGTCAGGAAGCGGAGCACCAGCATCGCAACTCCCAAGTCTTCTTGTTGCATAAGACTTGGTTACCAGCAGTACAAAACCTGGGTGGGGGCAACTCCCTTCAACACTTGCTTGTCCCGCTTTCTCTAACCTGTAAAAGCTCCACCTTGAGGACATACACAGAGATCTGTTCCTTGTTTTTTGGCCATGACAGTCCCAAGGAAGGGAACGTTCTTGCCCCGGTGACTCTGCCTGCATGCCTTCTTTTTCTGTAGTATGTTCTTCTTCCTTGACAAGAGTGACAAAATCTCTCTCATATTACTTAACAGTATTATGGCTTCTTCTGCTAATTAAAACGAAAGGGGAAAAGCTTACCGTTAGCACTGCAGTGTAGCTATCTTATCTTGTAAAAGCTAATTATGTGGCACGCCTGATTGCTTCCTACAGTCGTTTTTTGTTCGCTAAGAAGCCTTGCCAAGAGTCACACAAATCTGAGTCAAGTCTTGCCCTTGTTAAAAGAAAAATGTTCTAAATTTGTGAGATGTCCCGCTGGAGTAGAGATGTCTTTGGAAATGCGCGCGAACCCAAGTCGCCGCACAACGCTTACACCAATGCTCGTATGCTCCACATCAGGTGGAGTATGATTCCCATCATCCCCAGCCCACAAATGTATTTAGTCTTGAGTATCCAGGTGGCATTTCTCATAAATGGCTTCCTTATGGATTTTCTTCCAAGATTTCTGGCATTGCTTATTTGTAGTCATTTTATGTTTATATATAGCATATCCAGGTTCTGATCTATATATATTTACTACTATATTCCCAGACACATAACATTTAAAAGCATAACATCATCATCATCATCATCATCATCATCATCATCATCATCATCATCATCATCATCATCATCATCATCATCATCATATGCCATCAAGTTAGTTCTGACTCATGGGAACCCTTTTTTCAAGATTTTCCAGGTACTCAGAAGCGGTTCACCATTCCTTTCCTCTAGGGGGCGCCCTGGGACGGTGCCGCTGGCCCAAGGCTCCCCAGGCTGGTTCTTCTCCCAGGAGGCCCACAATGGGAGGAATTGAACTCCCAGCCTCTGGCTCTGCAACCAGATACTCAAACCACGGAGCTATCCAACCAGCTATGAAAAGCATAAATCCTCTTGTTGTGATGTCTTTTTGAGTATCCTGAAACGAATACACAATATTCAGGTTATGAAAAAGTAAATAAAAATAAAACTGACCTTTGAACTCCCTTCTCTCTGTCTGTCTGCCATAGTTTGGAGATGAGCTGCGGAAGTTACAAGCTGCCGTCCCGCAGAATAGCTTTGGTTGGCTCCATTTTCTAGACGAGAGAACCCAGGCTTTTCCATCTAATGTCACCTTACTAAGAGAAGAGAATCATCGATGCAGCTTTTTGGTAAGTCATCAGATTTAAATGTTATATTTTCCCCCCTCCAGATCTCCTCGGCTTACTTAGAGGCAAGTGCAGTTTTGCAGTAAAGGGGTAAATCGTCAGCAATCTTTGATGGGTTCTGCTTATTCTTTTCCTCTCCCCGCCAGACATGCGTATTCTTTATATATATATATATTAACGTTTCCACCAGAGGGCATGTAAAAGGGGGATGTTTAAAAGCTGCAAAGCTGTTTTATTGTGTGAAAGGGCACTAAATACGCTGCATGGCTTATCTGGAACTCATCCCAGATTTTCGACGAGGCTTTCCTTATCACCTCCAATTCAAAATATGACATCTGAATTTGAGATGTGATCAAGTCTTTGTCAACCAAGATGGAGTGTTCCAGCAAACTCTTCCATCTGTCACTTGAAGAATACTGCATAAAGTCTGAAGGGGGTTCAGACTTTAACTATTTCCTCGCACGGAATACGTTGTGGGTTATTTTCTCAGTCCTGAAGAAGCCAATGGAAACTTTGCAGCAAGATAAAAGCAGAGGTTTGGATTAAATCCTAGTGCAAGGATTTAATGCGCACTAACCTGTTTCCCAGTGTGGTGGAGTGGATAGAGTGATGGGCTGGGACTCTGGAGAACAGGGTTCAAATCCCCGCTCAGCCATGGAAACTCATTGGGGGTGTGGAACTGGTAAAGCCAGTCCTTAAATATCTTGCTTACCCTATTAGGGTCATTGTCAGTTCTGACGTGAGCATACACACAACCTGGCTTTATTGAACCTGCAAGCAATTCCAGTGTTTCTCCCCCCCCCCCGCTGTCCCATCAAGGGGTCCCATGTAATGATCTCCAGGTTATCTCATTTCTGCCTCTTACCTTCAGAGTTCCAATAGAGAATTATGGGATGGCCTTTGTTGTTGTTCTTATTGTTGTACATGACGAGTGGAGACAAAAAAAAAAAGGCACTCTAAGGGCAACCTGTAATATTTATTTATTTATTTATTTATTTATTTATTTATTGGACTTATATACCGCCCCATAGCGCTACAAGCACTCTCCGGGCGGTTTACAATTTTAATTATAAAGGCTACACATTGCCCCCCCAGCAAGCTGGGTACTCATTTTACCGACCTCGGAAGGATGGAAGGCTGAGTCAACCTTGATAGGTTTGTTGGGATACGTTTTTGGCCGTCTCTTAAAAAAAAACCCTGCACGGTAGGGACAAGTTTCCCATCTGTTCAGTTCAGAATGCTAGGGAAAGTCAGAAGTTTAGAGAGGTTGTGGCATTTAGAGACTGGAATCCTGTTGCACCACTCAGTGTGCAGAATGGTGATGATGTCATTGACAGCAGCCAACCACCAGGGATGGAAGGCAACTCCAGGGAGGTCGTGACTTCACTGCATCAGATAAGGATTGTGCATACCCTGAAACTATGTTTCATCAGCAGTGGTTAGCCCCTAGTGAGGAAGCCATCCCTGTTGTACACACGGAGCCACGCAACCCGATTTCAGTCCCGATTGTGGTCTAAAGCAGCAACAATGTACAAACTACGAAAGTGCTTATGTTGTAGATTGTAGTCTACATTCTAAGTCCCGAGTGCTGTGTTTCTGCCAGGAATGTTGGCAAATCTTTGGATCTGACCCAGGTCTTAAGTCTTCGGTGCTAAGTCCTGATTCCAAGTCCCCGTTAATAACAAGCCTTTTTCTCCAGGAAAAAAAGGGAGGGGTGGGTGGGGTCCGAGTCATGGAAAGAAGATGTGATTTTTTCTAAGCCTTTCTCTCCTACCTCTGTATTCCAAGGGTTTGGCATTTCAGTGAGGCCAACTTCATGGATGTAAGAACGGTGGTGAAATACAGTATAGATCTAATCACATCAATAAGATGAGCTGAAAACCCTGTTGGGCGTTTAAAGAAGGGATGTATAAAAGCATCTTAGCAAGAAATGCAAGGAAGTGAAAGCCAAGCAGGAGTTTCCCTGGAAGGAATTTTTTTTTGTTAGTCTGCTTCCAGAAAAAGAAATATATACATATATATCTTTCTAAATTCAGCTGATCTGCCTAACCTCCAAAGGCGGTTCGGTTTTCGAAGGAGAGGTCCTGAAAATAGCCTTTCTATTCCGGCAGGCTTTTTAAAACAACTAATTGGCCGTTGAAGAAAGGCTTTTCAACCGATCGGCGCCGAGCTTTTTAAGATAGGCCTTCTGAACTTGTGCCTTAATTTTTGGCCCAGTTTGAAGGCCCTGTTTGGAGACGATCAAACGGAATCGCACGTTTCCGCCTGTACCTGTTTTACACGTGTTGTAAACTGTCTCGCGCACCAGTTCTGGAAGAAGAACGGGATTTTAAATGAGCAAAAAAATGCAAACACCCGATTCCCAGTTCTGCTTTGCAGCCCACAAGCTGTATGCTGAGCAGTCATCTTTTCTCTTGCTTGCGCTGCTCCAAGTAAAGAAGGAAGCTGAATGGATGCATATTAAACAAGCTAACAAGCCAGCCTTGAAATCAAATTCAGCAGTTTCCCGAGCTCCAGATGCAGCCCTGGATTCTGTTCAATATGAATAGCTCGGCTCTTTTCTATCAACTTCTGCTCCCACCTCCCCCCCCACCCTTCCCTTTGCTGCTATTTCTGCTTCTGCTATTTCCTTTTGATAGAACCTTGGCAAATAACGCTCTTAGCTTGATGTACGAGGAGAGGAACACAATTAAGTTGAAGGGGAATTATCGTGCAGCCGCGAACCCTCAGTAGAACGAGTTGACTTTGCTGAAATTTTGCATGGTCAATTTTTCCTGCAATGTGAAATACAGTCCGACGCCAGGGGAATGAGGGTTGCCGTGTGCAATAGTAATGCTTAAAGAAGCCTGGAACGTGCTGGAGATAATAGAGTCCTGGGATCTCACCGCTAGGCTTGTTTCCATAGGGCTGTTACGTTATCAAAAGTCTAGTGGCAGGTTATTGCTGTAGGGGAAAGGGGGTATTTTGCTTTTTTCAGAGAATAAACAGAGGAAAGTGATTCAGGACTGGACAAAGAAGGGTTGAATGCTTCTATCCGTCTTAAATAAAATCTGAGCTGCTTTGAAGAACTTCTGCTGTGGGGCTGATTTCTTGTAAAATACTGCTGTTGCATTTTGCAATTTCATCTTGTGCAGTGGTTCCCATCTGCTGGGTCCCTAGGAGTTCTTGGATGACCACTGCCAGAGTTACTGACCAACATAGCTAGGGCCGAAGTCTTCTGGGAGTTTTAGCCCAAGAACATCTGGGGACTTAAGGGTGGAAACCACTGGAAAGCGCATGGTGTTTTCCTGAAGCAGAAGGCTGACTTAGGAAATCAGAACGTGTAAGTAAGGGCTGAGATCTTCTTTCTCGTGTGAAGAAGTTAGGGCTGGATCATTTTGTGGGCCAAGGTGAAGAGCAAGGTGGCACCTTTTCCCCACCACCACCACCACGTGCAGAATACAGATGTAAATCTCCCCTCATCTGGTCTCGTAACCGAGGATGAGAAACTGCGGCCTGCCCCTCCTTGCCAATAAGAACAGCAAGGTGTTGTCACACCCTTAAAACTCTTGCATTCTCTGGGGTGAGAACCATGTTTTTCACATTTGTGCACATTGCTTCCAACTAGGACAACTGTCAGTTTGTTTAGTGGGCTTTTAAGAATCTGAAGCAGTAGATAGGTTGTTTGCATCTTTCTTAACAAACAGCTGGTCCTATCCTTACTATGTGTGTGTATGCTCTGTTTCTCAAGGGGAAAGGACCCCTGGTGTTTTGTATTTTTGTTGTTGTTGTTTTGAAATTAATGTTGTCAAAATACAGGGACCTTAATGGCTCTACCCACCCTAGAGACACAGAACTCCCATTTTCTGTCCCTGCAGCCAAATACGTAAACCACTGAGCTATCCAGCCAGCTAGAATTAGACAGCATTAGATAGTTGACATAATTTCCAGTTTTGCACAGTGGAAGCAGAATCAAGAGAGAGTTTCTTCTGCAGAATAACCTTCCTTCTTATTGGTACTACAGTGGGGTCTTGACTTGAGAACTTAATCCGTATTGGAAGGCGGTTCTCAAGTCAAAAAGTTCTCAGGTCAAATCTGCATTTCCCATAGGAATGCATTGAAAACCATTTGATTCGTATCTGCTCTTTTCCGTCCATAGAAACTAATGGGAAGCTGCTATTCCGCCTACGACCACTAGAGGGGAATATTTTGTTTCTTTTTTTCTTAGGTCAAGAAAGGTTCAGGGAAGGCAGGGAAAATACAGTCCAGGCAGTACCAGGCAGTCCGAAGACTGTCTCCCAATCCACTCTCTAAACGCTGGGAGGCGTGAGGAAGCAGACAGGCACGCTTTTCACTGGCCAACAGTTAACTGAAAGTTCACTTTTTGCACTTTTCCTGCCTCCCACGTGGGGTTTTTTTCAGTTCTTAATTCAAATCTAAGTACTTAAGTCAAGTCAATATTTTCCTATGAGAACAGTTCTTAAGTCAAAATGTTCTTAACTCAAGCCGTTCTTAAGTCAAGACCCCACTGTATATGTCGATACTCTTTTCTTTCAAATGCCGGGAAGAGGGTCTGTAATTCCAGAGTTAGGTAAGACAGGTACGTTGTCCCAAGAGAGGATTCTGTTTCAGTGTTGTCTGGCTGGTTGTACATATACAGATCAACATCTTACAGACTGCCAATCCATACCTTATTGCAGGATCCCCAAAGGAACTTGTACGGGTAAAACAGAATTGAAAATGAAGTCTGTGCCTATTTACTTTTTAAGTGGGATTTATCTCACTGGATAGAAGTCAATCCACGCTGGATCAGATGTAGAATCAATCTGGCCCAGCATTCTGTTTCTAGCGATGGCTGGCCTCGTGGGATCCCACACGCTGGGGATGAAGACATGAGCCTGCCAGTAATTATTCAGTGGCATATGACTTTCAGAGATGCAAGTATCATCATGGTCAGTCCATTTTTAGGTTTTAAACAGTGCCCGTTACAATTATAGCTCCAATTAGCACCTAGGGCCAGTTACCACGCCAGTTCTTTTTAAAGAAATGCTTCTGCCTTCTGCTTTTCAAAAGAAACTAGGATTGTTGTTTGTTTTATAGTTACTTAAAAGGGTACGTCTGAATGCATTAGCCTTAGGTGCAACACAACCCTGAAGCCACTCTTCCATTTATTTATTATTTTATTATTTTTCTTTTATTTTCAAGCCACCTTTCTTCCGATCAGGGGACCCAAGGCGACTCACAATCTTAAAAAGAAAGAATTAAAAACACTGTAATTGAAACATTTAAAAAAAACAATTTAATGATACGTGAATTGAAACGTAATTGGATTATTAAAAGCGAGTAAACATTAAAAACCAGGCTGCTGTTCCAGAACGAAAAGCATGCCTCTTGCTGTGGAATAACTTGAATTTTTTTTAAAAAAAAAAAAATTAACTTCTGGCTTCAATGAAGTGCAGAAAAAAGAATAGCTTGTTTTGAAGGTCTATGTCAGAAGGTCTACAAACTCCAGTCCCCCTTTTCCTGGGGCCTTTTTTTGTTTTGACTGATCTTCAGAGGTGAGCGATGGTGCCGTATCATGATAAGGAACAGGGCTGAGCCATCAAGGCAGGGAAAACATCCTCTTTCTCCTCAGCCGGTAAGCATACAACATGCATAGATCGGTGCCTGGCCTTCGTAGCACTTACCTGTTGAGTTACTAGGCAACCGTGCCATTTATTCGTAGCTCCAGCTGTCGGGGAAATGGCTCACTAATCTAAATGCAAACAGAATCGCGGTGGGTTTGCAACAGATGCTGACAAAAGGACCCACTAATGTGTGTGTAAATGTCACATCCTTTGCCTCGGAGTAGCCTGGTCGCAGCCATTCTGTCCCTGAGCCAGGACTGGGCCAGGGACGAGGCAGAGAAGCAAGATGTTGTCAGACAGTAAGGTTTGGGGAGGTGGGACGAGTGACAGCCGAGCTATGCCACTGGCCCGGTAACTCTTTTAAGCAGGGCCAGCACAAAACTTGCAGGTGGAGGAGTCTGCCCTATTGTTGTTTAGTCGTTAAGTCATGTCCGACTCTTCGTGACCCCATGGACCAGAGCATGCCAGGCCCTCCTGTCTTCCACTGCCTCCCAGAGTTGGGTCAAAGTCATGTTGGTCGCTTCAATGACCCTGTCCAGCCATCTTGTCCTCTGTCGTCCCCTTCTCCTCTTGCCCTCACACTTTCCCAACATCAGGGTCTTTTCCAGGGAGTCTTCTCTTCTCATGAGATGGCCAAAGTATTGGAGTCTCAGCTTCAGGATCTCTCCTTCCAGTTAACACTCAGGGTTGATTTCTTCAAAATGGATAGGTTTGTTCTCTTTGCAGTCCAGGGAACTCTCAAGAGCCTCCTCCAGCACCACAGTTCAAAAGCATCAATTCTTCGGCAGTCAGCTTTCTTGATGGTCCAGCTCTCACTTCCATATATCGCTACTGGAAAAACCATAGCTTTCACTATGCGGACCTTTGTCGGCAAGGTGATGTCTCTGCTTTCGAAGATGTTCTACAGGGGCCAATTAAAGATTCAACGTCCATAATAGTTGGCTGTATTGCACAGGATAGGATGAGGGTTTCACCTTGGCTTATGTGGCAAATGATCATAGCTTGGTTATGCCTTGAAGATTCTGGACTGAGAAAGCAGAACTCTGTCCTCTTTTCCTCTTTGAATCCAGGACTTTTCTTGTTTCTACCTCTTCTCCTTTGTCATCTAAGGCAGTGGTTCCCAACCTTGGGTCCCCAAATGTTCTTGGACTACAACTCCCAGAAACCTTCACCCCTAGCAATGCTGGCCAGGATCTCTGGAAGTTGCAGTCCAAGAACGTCTGGGGACCCAAGGTTGGGAACCACTGTTCTAAGAGGTAAGCATAACATTGCCCCTCTGGGGTAGGAATAGGTGACTGTGGTTTTATGTATCTTATTGGATTCCACTTCACATTCTCTCTAGCCAGCATACCTAGTGCTGAAGGATATTTGGAGTTGGGTTCCAAGCGCTGGACGGCCATAGTTGCCCAGTCTTGGGCTAGAGATATTCTGTTCTGTTCTTAATTTTCTGGCAGCGAGCAGATCGTGTTGTGAAGAGACACTTGATTACGGAATTCCAGCAGGGCTTGGCACTGATACTAAAGATGTCCAATATCTTAAAAAAAAATGCCAACCCGAAAAGAAGAAGGTCGTTGTCTTTGTGAATCAGGGGCTTTTTAATGGTGGCACCACAGTGCTCTTCCCTTTCCAACCTCACTTCTAAAATAACAGGTGGAGCAAAACAGAAGCAAAAAATGGGGAAAGTGGGGGAAATGATTCTGCTGCCCAAGAGTTCCCCCCATCCCATTTAGCTCCTGCCTTCTGTGCAATTAAGATTTTTCTCCCAAGGAAACCATCTGGTCTTAAAGTTCATGGACACTTGCGTTTGTGCTTAATCGAGCCCAATCTTGGCTTCTGTGAAATATTATACAGTAACAGATGCGTTCTTTGTTTACTCCAGCACATAATGGTAAATATTGGCTCTGTTCAGTGATTTGTATTCAAACAAATCCCAGATACGATCAACCTGGAAGCAGGTTTCTTTTGGAAAAGCTTTCCAAAGCAGCTCTGCAAATTATCGGAGAACGGGTTTGAAGGATACTGCAAAATCTTGACTAATCGTGTGTGTTTCAGCCGGCTCTTCTTTTTGCAGGAGCGAGGGATGAGCAGAAATAGATGTTGAAATGACTAGATAAAAGGGGCGATCGTCTCTCTCCCCCTCATAAAGGATGGGGGACGGTCTTAAATGTACCTTCCATCTTATCAGATGTTTACACAGAGACCCTGTCTCACACAAGACATTCTCTCTGTGTGACAAAAGGGTTCTCTCCCTCGGCTGCAGCCGCCCACCCATACCCAGACAAGCGTGGTTTCTCACTTTCCTCAGCATGTACGCATGCAACCCGCTTTACTTAGAAAATCTAGTCTCTATAGAGAGACCTTGGCTTTCACCCCAGCTCTTCAGGAACTCATTTGCTTTCAGGAAACATTTTAAAAAGAAACCTTGATTTTTCTTATTCCTCTTTAGTGTTGCTATGACAATGGCTGAGTTGTTTTGCATTTGTTGGCTAATTTCAGAAAAAAAGGGAAGTTGTTGTTTCTTTTCCTAATGCTTCTCTTAGCAATGGTTGTGAATAAGGTCTATTATTGTCCTTATTGTTCTTCCCATCCTCGTCCTCCTCCTTAAGAACAGTCACCTGTCTCCATTTGGATTATTATCACAATAGGGTTCTAAAAATGTTCCAGTTCTTCTTTCCAAATCTTCCACACTGTTGTTCTTCTGCTGTGACATGATTGGGATAATAGTGTTATTGGTTTTTTGGAAGTTTTCACTGGATATTCTTTACTTAAATGTTACTAGCATGACGCTATAGCTTGCACATGGTCACTGACCTGGACAGCTTTAAAGAAGGAGGGGATTAGGCAAATGTATACAGGAGAAGGCGGTCGACCATGACTAGCAAGATGGCTAGATACCTCATTGAGCTTCAAAGGCAGTGTATCTCTGAATACCAACTTCTGGGGAGTGGAACTAAGAGGGTGCTGGGGCCATGGAGTCCACCTTATGGCTTTCCCAGAAGCATCTGGTTGGCTGTTGGGTAAACAGAATATAGCACTAGATAGGACTTTCATCTCATTGATCTTCTTGACTCTTAAGCCATAAGAACCAAATATAGCAGCTTCATGAACTGCATCCTATTCTTCACGTTTCTCAGTAAATGGGGTTAGCAGAAGGGATGTGCCTACCACTTCCTCATAGAATGTAATGAAGGTATTGGTGACTTCAACTGATCTGTCCAGGGTCCTGAAACAGTTGCCCCATTCATTTTCACAATACATGAATTCATGAATGGTGTAAGTTAGGACTCTACACCAGGGGTTTTCAACCTTGGGTACCCACATGTTCTTGGCCTACAACTCCCAGAAATCCTGGCCAGCACAGCTAGTGATTATAGGTTTCTGGTAGTTGCAATCCATGAATATCTGGGGACCCAAGGCTGGGAACCACTTCTCTACAAGGTTCTCCACAGCCCAACCTGGAGGCTAGTTCTGGGCTTCTGAATTCATCCTGATTCAATCTGGGACGATGCATGCCCATGCTGTTGATTTTGTGCCCGAGATCCAAGATCCAAGGCTCCTAATGGCTTGCACTGGGAAAACAAAACAGCTATAACATTTTTTAAATTTTTTCCAGTTTTGAAGTATTTGAAATTTTGTAAGCATGAGAGACCCTACAGAGGGGAGTCAATCTTCAAAATGTCAGATAGCTTGCTTCAGTTAATAATGTTATATTAAAAATATTAGGTAAAGGTTCACTAAAACATTTCTCTCTATATTTGCATGACAAGCATTTGATTGTGGGATGGAGAAACACGGACATCCAGATCATTCAGAACTTTAGCTTTCACTCAGCACAGGTAGCCATGTGGTCATGTTTCCCATTCCTGGTTTAACATAAGAAGTGTACACCAGTTAAGACAATCTGCACTAGTGTGAAGCCTGGACTGTGGTCTAGGGGTTCTCAAACTTGGGTCTCCAGATGTTCTTGGACTGCAATTCCAAGAAGTCTTGGCCAGCAGAGCAAGTGGTGAAGGCTTCTGGGAATTGCAGTCCAAGAACTTCTGGAGACCCCAGTTTGAGAACCAGCAGCCCAGCCATTCTCAACGGGGGCTTCACACACCACCCTATCAGATTCGTTATGTGACTCATACAATTCTGGTTCAACCAATATTTCTTTCATATTGCGTTTATGGCTGTGGCCAAAAAAAGGTTGGGAATGGCTGGTCTAGCTGTGGTCGTTTTGATGCAACAATCCTGTTATACAATGGTTTATTGAGCTGTCTTGCTGTTAATATACAGTGCACGGTAATATAAATATGTATAAAATGTTGCCCAGGTTCCATTTGCTCTGCTTAAATAATCAACCCTTCTCCTTGCATTATTAAATTTACCCCTTGCGTAATCAGGTCAGAACATATCACACCCTGTCTAGAATGTGGATGAGAGAAAGAGAGGGAGAGACACACGGAGAGAATTAGATTAAATTATTAGAAAAATTTAATTGCACGTATTTATTCTGGGTTGCATCTGCTGTTTGGGCTGCTTGCTGAGTTGCAGAATGGTAATTCGTTCAAAGGTTAACAGCAGCAATTCGCAATGGGTATCTCTTTCCTCTTGCTCCTTTTGGTGGAAGGATGGAAGGATGGCTAGCTAGATGTAGGGAGGGAGGGAGAGAAAGAGAGGGAGAGTGATAAATAGATAGATAAGGTGTGTGTAGTGTGTGTAACAAAAGCAAAGTGAATTAAGCTAGTTGTCCGTGTGTCTGTCTTATACGGTCTTGGATTGATTCTTGTTTTTCTTCTCTCTCTCTCTCTCTCTCACACACACACACACACACAGAGAGAGAGAGAGAGAGAGAGAGAGAGAGAGGGGCTCTTACACTTTATTTCTTGTGGACTCTGAGAATCCAAGTTTCTTAACAAGTCATAAGAGTCGGGGCAAGAAAGCTCCGTAACCTTCGGGGGCTCCACTACAACCTCCAGAGGGAACAGAAAGAAATCAGAAAGCATGGAAATGTCTGGGAAGCCAAGACATTTTTAAAAAAAGAAAAGAGGTGTGGATAGAATTTGTCATTAAAGCCTGATGCAGAGGAGAACCTAAGTACCTCCATGGAGGTTCAAAAGGTGTGATCAGGTGTAAGGAAATAAAGGCGTCACAAAGTCAGGGGTGACATGGCATGGCCAAGGCAGAGCAACCAAGGGGATGTAGACACTGCTGATGTGGTCAGGCTAACCCCTCCACACTGGAAATGAATACCTGGAAAGGATACCTGGATGGGCTTGCAAAGAGTCCCCCCCCCTCCCGGAATGTGCAGAGGAGTATCCAACAGGCGGAACCCATTCTATACAGTTCCCAATGGATAATGAGATGTTGTGTCCCTGTGCAAGGGGTTTGATTCATTCTCTTCCCAAACATTTTTTTTTTTTGCCAGTACATTCCCTGCCCACGCCAATTGAGTCTTCACATTCTTTTTCCTCGGCCATATGCTGTGTTCATTTCCTCTGCAGCTGCATGTGCAATGCTTGTTTTAAAAGCAGTAAGGGTGTTTGTTCATTTGCTTAAAAATTCCAAGAATAGACTCAACCAGTGTTCCCAAAAAAAAGGTATGAAGCCTCCTTGATACCAGGGGCAAACTGTTTTGTTTATCTTGCATTATATTCTCCATTCCTGATGGGCAGAAGCTCCCTGCAGTCCTGGCGGAGAGGCTTTTCCCATCTTGTGACATATTATTCTTTAAAAGACAACCACTTTCGCAGAGTTTTGAATTTTGGTTAAATTCTTCTGGCTGTGCAGGAGAATCCATAGAGCTGAATTAGCTTCAAGTCCCCCAAAGTAAATCACCCCCCTTTTTTTTTCATTAACTGGCATTTCTCTCCATAACGGACTCTGAAACAGTGGTAAGAAGAAAGAATAAAAAACGTTTCTTTACTTACCATTGAACAAATCCACAACAGAACTAACACACATGACTGCTTCTCAGCCACAGGCCTCAACAGAGTAACTGACTGCCAATAGACTGTAGAGACGGGCAAAGACACTGAGCAGAGAGGTATGGCTCTCTTTTAATTCAGCGGCACAGAAGAAATGATTGGTTAGTGCTGGATAGATTGACAGTCACGCTAGCCCAGAAAGAACCCTCCCAGCCACACCTACTAAAGGTGGCATGCGAGGTTGCAAACACTCCTGCAATGGGAGATGTTATAATGATAGGCCTAATCTAGATGTTCCATTTTCTTTTTGTAACAAATGCTTTATTGGTTATATCTTAAAGAGTGTGAATCTCAGTAGTCTTCCTGTCTCGTTTGAACCTATTTTCACAAGATGGGATATTACTCTATTCCTTATCCCCCTTTGTTTTGGATCAAGCAGTCAGTCAGTGACATGTTCCTGTCACTGCTGAGATGCAAAAGAAGTTGTGTGATTAATGCATTTAAAAGTTTTTTGGGGGGCCTCTTGGCTGCTTAAATAAATTTGCATTAATGGCAAGATCAAACTCTTCACACAATCCTCTCTGGGTAAGCCAAAGCTAAAAATATATCGCTTAGAATTCTGACTGCTTTTTTTCTCTCTTCTTTTTAATTTCAAAATGTCATTTAGGAAGGAAGTGGTAGAGACTAAGGGGAAAATGTCAGTGCATGATTATGATTTTAAGTTTTTAAAACCCCAAGCAAGGGGTGTCATGATAAATGTAGAAGAGTAGGTGGAAAAGTTTTAAATTTGAAATAAGGCAACTGCAGCAAAAGTAATGCATGCATACATACCCTGAGAGAGAGAGGCGACAGAAATAGATGTCCCTTGAGTTCTCAACACCACTAAGTGGCAAAAAGAAGGAGTTGTTTGCAGGAGAACGTTCTGAAAATTCATCTGTCACAATCTTCTTTTCTACATTTCAATACATAAGGGCAAGTATTCTCAAAAGTAAAACCCTGAAGCCTTAAAATATTTTGCAGAGAGAAGATAATTAATAATAATTGTGTGCCGACAAGTCAGTTCTGACTTTCTCTATCTCAATTCTTTTTCTCTATGTAGAAAGCCTTTTTTTTTCTCCCCAGGGCTTTCTAGGTAGAGAATCCTCATAAGTGGTTTCCCCTCCCCTTCCTCTAGGGGGCACCCTGGGATTATACAGCTTGCCCAAGGCTACCCAGGCTGGCTTTTTTTCTATAGTAGGGAATTGAACTCTGAGCCTCTGGCTCAGTAACCCAGTACCAACTCACTGAACTATCCAAAGTGAAGACAGAAACACATCGTACCACCGTTTTCTCCAATGGACATGAATCAAAGATTTCTTCTTAAATCAATGTGATTGCCACCTCTGATTCTGGGGAGCCGTACGGCCATGCCTCTCCATACTTGCACATCCTCTATCGTAATTAAACAGCTGACTTTTCCTTTTGGATTTCACAGTTGAGGGCTAAGCCCGTCCGTAGGCCTTACCAAGGCACTCGTTCTCCGAGGCCCCATAACAACACACACACAAGGCATGTCCCCAAACACAAGCAGCTCTGCCACTCCACAGCCACCACCCCTCGTAATGGTTTCCATTTCTTCCACGAGCAGATCCTTAGTCAAGTGAGTACTTGGAACCTTAATATTCCTAGAAAGTTTGTGCCACTCCCGATGGCTAACTTTGGCATATCAATGAAGTCTATGGGCCCATCGTTGTTGTTGTTTAGTCATTTAGTCGTGTCCGACTCTTCGTGACCCCATGGACCAGGGCACGCCAGGCCGTCCTGTCTTCCACTGCCTCCCGGAGTTGTGTCAAATTCGTTCTGGTAGCTTCGATGACACTGTCCATCCATCTCGTCCTCTGTCGTCCCCTTCTCCTCTTGCCTCCACACTTTCCCAACATCAGGGTCTTTTCCAGGGAGTCTTCTCTTCTCATGAGATGGCCAAAGTCTTGGAGCCTCAACTTCAGGAACTATCCTTCCAGGGAGCACTCAGGGTTGGGTAATTGGGCGTGTGCTCAAACCATTCCTCCCCATTGAGACAGTTGCAGCTAAGTTCAAAGGGTCATGGAAGGTGGAGGGGGGAGGCATGTGATTTATGATTCTTACTCGTTGAAAGGTACTAATACCCTGGACGCCAGGGATCCATGGCTCTCCTATATTCCTGGCTAGAAGAATGGTTCCCAAATTTCTTGGACTCCCAGAAACCTTCATCACGAGCTGCGCCTGGCCAGGATATCTGGGAGTTGCAGTCCAAGAAGAGGTTTGAGAACCACTGAGCTAGGGTGACTCATCCTTGTCCAGAACAGGCTTAGTTGAAGGGTTCTAACCTGGATGTCTGTGTTTTTTTTCCAGCTGGGGAGGGGGAAAGGGGTGTGTTGGACTAGGACAGAGAGAAATGTAGAATACAACAAAGGCCCCTATAGCTGCAGCAAGAGAACGTCCCAGGGGCTCATAACTATGTCCAGAACTGGAAAATGTTCGGGTTCTGTTTTATTGAACTACCGCTCCCAGGATTCCACAGTCAGTATGGCCAGATCACATGACTAGTATCTGATAGTGGATACCAAAGGTGGCTTGTTGGCTAACGGCAATCCACCGCAGCAATTTGTGCCATTCCATTTGCACCGGCAAAACTAACCAACAGAATTGTGCCTTGTTGTGTTTTTCAAATGTTTCTAATTCAGTTTGTGTCTTAACGTGTTGATATTTTTGCATGTGTTTAATTTGCATTTTTCCCCTTTCCTTATCTTGTTCTGAACTGCTGTGAGTCCTGGTCTGGGAAGAAAAGAAGGCTTTTAAAAATAAATCAGTTGTGGGGGGGGAGTTCTTCTTTCATCTTTGATGTGTCTCACTCTTATCCTTCTTTGGAGCTAAGCTCTCAGCCAGCATGGGTTGTTGGAGAAAGAAAGTATATCAACAGCTCAGAAGTCTTTTTTTGGTGGAATTCAAGGTGTCGGGAATCCAAGAGAAGTTATAAATGTGATGGAAATAGCAATTAGGTGGATGCTCGTTGGAGTGTGTATAAGTATCCTTCAGAACCAAAGGCTTGATGTGTCCTATAAACTCAATTAGACTGAATTTATTGAACCTCAGGTGTGGTACAACCATTGTGCTTTCCTCTCTTTCTCCTTTCAGAATGAACCTCTTTTGTCAGGGCTCTTAATGAGAATTTTCTGCGTGTCTGAATCCATGGTACGGTATCATAGCTACGCTACTTCAAGGATGTGCCTGCTGTCTATATATAGAACTTAGACTGACTCATTCAATCTATTCTATATCGGTTCTGTCTGCAAACCATTAATCTCCTTTGTTCATGTTGCTTTTGCTAGAATTCACTTTTTTATGTTTGCATAGACGGGGCTGGCTCTACCGTGAGGTAGAGTTGGAAGGCAAACTCTTGCTTGGCTCGGATTTGCTCGTAAAAATGACCCTGTCCAGCCATCTCGCCCTCTGTCGTCCCCTTCTCCTCTTGCCTTCACACTTTCCCAACATCAGGGTCTTTTCCAGGGAGTCTTCTCTTCTCATGAGATGGCCAAAGTCTTGGAGCCGCGGCTTCAGGATCTGTCCTTCCAGGGAGCACTCGGGGTTGATTTCCTTCAGAATGGATAGGTTGCAATGTCCCTATTTCCATTTCAATTGTAATGCTAGTAAGTCAAATTTGCACCCATTCCTTGAAATTAACACATGCAAACTAGCACCCTGTTGTTCTGAGTAACTACAGTGGAGCACAGCTAACTCGTTTTCTATTATACCACTCTAATCTACTTAGACACACAAAAGCTTGTGAAAAATAAAAATTAGTTAGTCTTATGGGTGCTACATGGTGCTATTTTTCTGGTATTCAGTAGAATAAATGCTAACAAATTGTTGCAAAGTTACTTACTGGGTATAATAAATAATATTATCTTGTTACCTTTGGACTCCTACTATGGTGCAGTGAATAAAGTGATGAACTCTGGAGGCCTGAGTTCGAATCCTCACTCAGCCACAGAAGCTCACTGGGACAGTAGAATCAGTAAGGCCAGTCCTCAAGTATGTCTCTTATTTTAAAAGCCCTGTCAAGGTTCTTATACGTCAGTTACGACTTGATGGCACATAACAGTAACAGTTATTTTTAAACGGCAGCTTAAGGCATTTTAAAATCATTTCTGTAGGATTTTTCTGCCATTTTCTCATCAGCCTAGGAAGGAAAATATCCTTTAGTATGTATTTTTGTAGACATTTGCAAGACACATGATCAGAATTGGTCTCTGAAGGAACGAGAGAGAGAGAGAGAGAGAAAGAAAGAGAAAGAGAGAGAGAGAGAGAGCTTCTCTTATTTTTTCCAGTGTGTTATCAACAACAGCACAAGGTGTTCACAATGCCTAAGGCGACACATTACTGCAGTGGAAGCAACAAGAACAGTAATGCAACCAACACTAATCTTTTTTTTTTAAATGACACCATTTTAATACATTGATCCCTGTGTGGCTGGAAGTTATTTGGGTCCAGATTTTCTGGTTGCAGTCAAGAGAAGATCGGGCAACTTTAAGGAAATATCGTGGGATCAGGGCCCCATGGCTGTTTCGTCTTGTGAAAAGCTGGTGTCTCATCCATGTGGTGTCGCTTATTTTTTCTCTCTCTCAGCGTTATTAAAAATTTAGCTGCCTCTCCAGCTGAGGCACATTGTCATTTTGAAAGCCACTGTAGCTGTTAATAATTGAAGGCAATTAAAAATGTCTGTTACAAGTCATGTAAGTTTGATAGACTGGTTTTGATGGAACAGCTGAGGATTCCAAGGTTGCCTTTTGCCCCACTAAGGAGGATGCTGGAATTTATTTAGGACAGTTATTATTTATTTGTCTTATTTCTAGGCAGCCTAGATTCAAGGTGGCTACGCATGAAGGATGCTGTTTGGAAGTGAATTTGTTTCCATCAAAACTGTTTTGGAGTCAGTTTTCGTGTGCATATGTACAGGCTGAATTGCAATAGATATGTTTTTTTTTAAAAGGGGGGGGAGCCAGAAGTTACTTTTTTGAAATGCAACTCTTAAGACATTTATTTTCTCCTTGAATATTCTTCAGTCATGCTGCATAATGTAAAGGAAACCTGTCCCCGATGAAACAACCCTAAACCCAGCAGAGTCTGAAAAAGAAAAAGAAAAAAGAAAAACTAAGGGGAAAGATGATCAAAATTTGGATTTTGCATGGCATAGAAGCCGAAGTGCTGGTTTTCAATGGAGGAAGCACCAGGGTCCAAACTGTGTCTTAGCAGATCATTTGCTGCTAAATCTGAGATCTTTTACTGCTCCAAAGATGTGATTCAGGCAGACCTTCATGACTGAGTGATTATACTTGCAAACGAAGTCTCGTAGTTTGGTCCAGAAGACCAGCCGCAATACAGACCAAGCTGATGTGTGAACTGCAGGAGGTGCAAAAAAAAAAAAATCATGCTGTGACAATCACATGTCTTTCAACCCTTGAGGAGCTCCTGCTTCTAATGATGGGTTATCTGTACCCATCTCTCTTCTTTCTCCTCACCTTGCTCAGGAGATTGTTGCTGCCATTCTCCATGCTTCTGTTTTGATATCTTTGGCTGTGTAACATCAATGCTTTTTTAAAAAAAACTTGGCCAAGCAGAAATTTGGCAGCGAGCCACAACTCCAACTGGCCTAAGACATTTTGTCTGGGTGGATCTCACCTGGGCATTTCACCTGTGCAGTTGGGTTTGTGATCAGACTTGGGACCGAATTGCACCCTGGTGTCCATTGGCTCTCATTAGCTTGCATCAGGTAATTCAAACCTTACATGAAACCTGGTAGGATTCTGACCAGGGTTTCCCTTTTCTGCTGCAGGGGCAAATCATCACTCCTTCTCCCTCACTATCCAAGACTTTCTCTCCTCTTGCTAAGCAAGTAATGAGCTTTTTACGTTCCCCGCTTCTTCTGAGCGTTTCTCCGAGACGGATGCAAAATATTAAACAGCTTCTCCAAGAAGGCCTTCATTCTTTTCATGCTTGGGTTCTCCTCCGCCCAAGACATTTCAGATTGCAAGGGCTGAAATGATCTTTCAACTGGACCAAATTCTTAAAGAGATGCACGGAAAACCCGAAGGAATACATGCGCTTTTGTGTGTGGATAAACTCACTGCAGGTGATCTCCCTAAACAGTTGGAAGTAAGCATCTTGTTGTGCTGACAGCTCCCATTCTCCTCGCCCGCCCGCCCCCCGCTAAATGCAGCAGACGGCTGTTGTGCTGTTCTACATCTGCACGGGGCTGTAAATGGATTTGCTAATCTTGAAGTCCTCTCGTTCTTTGAAAATTGGATTTTGGGTCGTAGTGGGAGATGGATTTGGGGTTGCAAGAAGCACAGGGACATGAGGGTTAGAGAGAGGGAGGGAGAGGAAGGTGGTAGCTCATGGGTAAAGGGGGCATCATCTCACTGGTACATGGGCAAGATCCTCGGCCGAGCGGTAAAACACGTGCTTGGCACACAGGAATTTACAGGTTCAATCCTTCATATCGGGGCTAATAATACTAATGCTAGTGCTAATGCTAACAATAAACAATCATCACCACCATCAGTTCATCCATTCTGGCCGTGGTTAAACTGCAGTACTGCAGCAAAAACTCTGCTCATGACCTGAGAGGTTCTATTCCAGGTAGCTGGTTCAAGGTTCACTCAGCCTTCTATCCTTCCGAGCTTGGTGAATTGAGTACCTCGTTCACTGGGGAGGCGAGGTGCAGCAGACAGAATTAAATTGTAAACCGCCCAGAGAATGCTTTAAGCACTATAGGGTGGTATATAAGAAGTGTGCTTTTTTGCTTTTCTTTTCTTCCCGGTAGCCCATCACACTTCCTGATATGGCTTTAACCTTTTTTTGGACTCTGGTGATTCGCTGGGGGCTTCTTCATGTTTCAGAAAGCTGTCTGGCTATTTCTACAAACAGCCGTGTTCAACTTACAGATACAGAGCTTATGTGTCATTTGAGATCTAGTCAATTCTGACTTTAAGGGTGGGTGCAGTAGAATTTCTAAGGTATGTGTGATGTCCAAGAAATAGTTTGTAATTGCCACTCCACGGTGAGTTCCCCCGGCTGAGTGAGAACTTGAACTCAGATCTCCCAAGTCCCAGGCTGATCATCTACCTACTCCACAGCACTGGCTGCTGTAGATGTAGGTAGCCATGCACATTTCCGAAATGGGGAGACGGTTGAGCTGCACCACGTTACATGTGCTCATTGATAGGTCCAGGTGCAACACAAAAAAATCATTTAAAATATATACAGTGGTACCTCGCTAGACAGTTACCCTGCATGACAGTTTTTTCGCTAGACATTGACTTTTTGCGATCGCTATAGCAATTTGCAAAACAGTGATTCCTATGGGGGAATTTCACTGGACAATGTTTGGTCCCTGCTTCACAAACTAATTTTCGCTAGACAACGATTTTGACAGCTCCCTCCGTGCTCGCAAAACGGGTGTTTTTGGGACCTAAGCTTCGCAAGACAGCTATATAAACAGCTGATTGGCAGTTCGTAAAGCAGCTTTCCTATGGCCGATCTTCGCTAGACAACAACGATTCTTCCCCATTGGAACACATTAAACAGGTTTCAATGCATTCCAATGGGGAAATGCTTTTCGCTAGACGATGATTTTGCTAAACAGCGATTTCAGTGGAATGGATTATCATCGTCTAGCGAGGCACCACTGTAGATGAGATTACAATGCTTCTTACTTGAACGGGAAAGACAAACTGGGTGACTTGGGGACCGATTGGCCATGTGCTTATCATCGTGGATGGGCAGCTTCAAGGTTCCTGATCAACCTCTTTAAGACGGTCCTTCACCGTATTAAATCGTAGCTGGAATGGAGAGTCCAAGGGAGGGCGACTTCAAAATGAGCGTTTTCACTCTAAGGAAGCCAGGCCAGGCTTCCTAGTTTCATCTTGTTTGATGCTGGGACGGAGGTTGTTTCATCCCCCGCAAGCAGGCAGGCAGGCAGGCAGGCAGGAAGAGAGGCCTCAGAGACCCATTGGCCTCCCCCCCCAAGGAGTCAGTGGTAGAACGCAACCCCCGGGATATCAACGCTGAGAAAGAAAGGCAGGCATAGAGGATTTGGATTTGCAAATACAATGGACTTTGTCTCTGGCCATTGTGGATGCAATTGGGTTAGGAACTGCAGCGCTGTAATTAATTACATTTGGAGAGGTTTCTGTTGTGCTTCTGCTGGTGGAGGATAATTGGGTTTGGCCATGATTACTGTGGGTAACCAGATTGCAATTTTAATGTTGCTATTGGCTCAAGAGCAGGAAATGGGAGTATAGATTTTTCAATTACCAGCAGCCAGGGAGCTGGTCCTAGAGGGGCAGAATTTTCTGAAGCATTTGATTTGGCACCTGGGCTAAGATTTATTCCTCCCAATCTTTATTCTCTCTCGCTCTTTTTTTCTTCCCACTTGAGTTTGAAGCTTTTGTTCTGGGAACAGCAAAAAGGGTCCCTTTGGGACTCATTTGTCAAACAATTAGATGGGTGGACCAGGGTGGAAGGGAGGGAAGGATCCCGCCCTCGCTTTTAACGGTGTGTGGGAGGTAGAGAGGATGAACTTTCTGTGCCTTAGCATCTTAGTTCCAAGAAAGAAAGTGGAGAGGAACTTGGTTCCTTTCCTTTGAGTTACAAGGAAAATGAGCAAAACAGAAGAAATGCCATGTTAGTAGATAGGTAGGTAGGTAGGTTTCATTTACAATGGTGCCTCGCTAGGCAGTTACCCCGCATGACAGTTTTTTCGCTAGCCATTGACTTTTTGCGATCACTATAGCGATTCACAAAACAGTGATTCCTATGGGGGAATTTCGCTGGACAATGTTTGGTCCCTGCTTCGCAAACCAATTTTCGTTAGACGACGATTTTGACCACTCCCTCCGCGCTTGCAAAACGGGTGTTTTTGGGACCTAAGCTTCACAAGACAGCGATTTAAACAGCTGATCGGCGGCTCGCAAAGCGGCTTTCCTATGGCCGATCTTCGCTAGACAATGACAATTCTTCCCCATTGGAACGCATTAAACAGGTGTCAATGCATTCCAATGAGGAAATGCTTTTCGCTAGACGATGATTTCACTAAACAGCGATTTCAGTGGAGCAGATTATCATCGTCTAGTGAGGCACCACTGTAATTCATGCTAAAACCAGCTGGATAGCTCAAGATGGCTGGATAGCTCAGTGGTTTGGAATCTGGCTGTGGAGCCAGAGGTTGGGAGTTTGATGCCCTATTGTATCTCCTGCCTGTGTGGCCTTGGGCGAGCTGCACATTTACAGGGTGCCCTGTAGAAGAAGGGAATGGTCAACCGCTTTTGAGTATTCTCTACCTGCAAAACCCTGAAAAGAGTTGTCATAAATCAGAATTGACTTGATGGCATATGATAGTTATTACAAAACCAGCTTACGGTCAACTTCCTGGGCAGGTGGATACAACGTCTGTTCAACCCAATGGGTTTGCTATTTATGCCCTGTGAAAGTGATGCTTACATACATAGAATAAAAGCATAAATAATCCCAGAACCCCCCCCCAAAAAAGAGGAGACACACCTGCTGTGTCTCTGTGATAAACTGCCCCACCTCATTTTCTTCTTCCAGCTAGTCTCCTTCACTAGCATTCATTCCATCCTCTGCATGTTGGCTGTATAAGAAAGGGTTCGCCAAGACGGCTGACAGATGGTGGAGGCTCTCTCTCCGTCTTCTGACTGATCAGCCTACAAAATGTTGGAGGACAACAAGAAAGACAAGGGAAGGGGACGGGACTTCAAGGTATCTCCTTTTCTCTTGAGTTTTCCACGTGGCTAGTTATTTCTGGACAGGACGAAGATGCTCCACGTTGCTTTGTTTTCAGTTGGCCCACCAGGGGCTGAGTGTAGATGAGGCCACTTCAGAGCACACACACACCCAGTCCTCTTTCTTAATGGTGATCTTTAATTTTTTGAGGTTGTGTAGCCCTTCAAACAATGGTTGTTTCCATGAAATGGGAAACTGCTTCCTAACGATTATTATATCCAGAAAATCTTAGAAAGGGTTGCCGGAAGTCAACATGACTTGACTGCACACAACTAGTATTGTTATGACTCAGACGCAGAACAGTCTTTGAAAAATAGTCCCTCCTAGCTCTGTAATTCTAAGATGCTGATGTTGTTGATGATGATGCTGATGATGAAGGAAGCCACTAGATTCTGGAAGTGGAAAAGAATAATTTATAATACTTATTTTGGATTGTGGCTAGAAGGAATCGCAATAAATGTGATCCTGTGGAAGATTACATTTTAAGGCCGCTTCATTGCTTCCAATTTAATAGGTATTTCTGGTCCCTCATAAAACACGCACCTTATTAATGGACAAAGTCAATGTGACTCATGACTTTATCATATTCCCTCCTAAGTCCACAAAGTTGATTTATTCCAATACTCGGGGGGAATAAAGGTGAACAAAATAGCTATAGAGTTAGAAAATGGAGCATGCCGTTCGCCTGGCCTAAAATGCTTGATGGTCCCCCTTCTCTGCATTTCCATGTGATGAAGCAGGTTACTCATGAGTAGGAAGAAGCCATAGGATGAAACGAGGAACTCTTTAATTACAGAGCAATCTCCCCCTTGCTGGTGCCATCATCACCCTTCCATAGATATAACTTGCACAACAAGATGTTAGCTGTAGCATGTAATTGGCAACTGGCAGACACAGAGCGACTAAGACCGGCGGCATTGAAAATGGATTTGAAACACTCCTTGAATCTTGGGCTGTGCTTATGGCCACTCAAATCTATCCCCGTATACATCCGCCACTCTCTGTGAATCTGGCATATGAAGAGTTAGACTTAGTTAACACACAGCTTCCTTAGCAGGTGGAATAACCCAGTGATTTTACTCGAAGGAGCTGGCTGGATAGCTTAGTGTGTTTGATCTCTGACCACAGAGCCAGAGGCTGGGAGTTCGATTCCCCCACTGTGCCTCCAGGGAGAAGAGCCAACCTATGTAGCCTTGGGCAAGCTGCACAGTCCCGGGGCTCCCCCTAGAGGAAGGGAAGGGTAAACCAATTCTGTGAATTCCTCCCTGGAATTTCCTGGAAAGGACTGCCCTTAAGTCAGACTCAAGTGTACATCATCATCATCATCATCATCATCATCATCATCATCATCATCATCATCATCATCATCATCATCATCATCATCATCCTTCTTCTTCTTCTTCTTCTTCTTCTTCTTCTTCTTATTCTTATTCTTATTATTATTATTATTATTATTATTAATTCACTCTAAGGATCCTACAGCATGGAATAATCTTACCATGAGATAAAGAGAATAAATATTTTTTTAAAAAAAAATTAAGAAGGAACCCTTCCCCTCTTGCTTCTCTGTTTTTTTTCCCCATGCTGATCAGAGAAACCTGCATTTCTAAAGCAATGAGGGGGCAACATAGTAGAGAAAAAGGTCAGTCCTGTTTGTTTTTAGCAGTATGATTCTTAAATTGGCAACGGCCTGAAAGATATTTTGGTCCTTCTTGAATAAATGTAGGTATCTGAGTTGTCAAATCAGCTGGGAACGAGTTTGTGATTGTTTTCTACAGGGAGAGCCATAATGCATGAGAGACTAGGAAAAGCAGCATTTTAATCTGTTCAATTTTAATATACAGTGGTTTTGGGTAGATGTCGTCTCTCCCTCCCTCCCTCCCTTTTTGTTCAAACATGACATCTTATATTCATACTGTTTTCCCGGCTTGACTGGCAAGACGCCGTTTTATCATTTATGACAAGGCTTAATTTAATCTGTTTTATGGATTTCCTTTCTCGTTTTTGGGCGTAATTTGCCTCTTTATGCCGATCATGATTAGCTTGATGGCCGAGAAGGGGAGAAGTCCCCAGAACGAATGACCTTCTTTCATTTGGGGATTGCCAAAGCTTTATGGGCGATTTACATAACAAAGCGCCATAGTCATGTCCCCCACCCCACCCCACATCTCTGGTAGCAGGAGCGCATTATCCATGCATCAATGCACCATGCAAGCTTAACCCTGGGCTTACCTGTTTAAGCAGAGGCGGGCAACACAGAGCTAGTGGCCTTGTTTGTTTCCAAAGGATCCTTGCCATATTGACCTGCTTTGCCAGCTTTTGCCTGGATTTTGACGCCATTTATTGGGATTCGTTCCAGTTGGACCAGAAACCAGGGCACTCCCTTTCAAGGGCTGCTATTCCCCCTTTTGAAGGGGCCCTCCATGTAAAGGGCTGTGGGCTCCGTGTCCAAATTTGCCCATCCACCACGAGCTACAGGAAGTGCCCCAGACCCCTGATCGCACTGTCCCCTTCTTGAGTGCAAGGCATTGCAATGGTGTATAAATGAATTGCGTTTCAAGAAAGGATTTAAAATCCTGTTTCTTACTTTGCATCTGTACATATAGCGCAGTGGTTTAGGTCTCTGGCTGCAGCGCCATGTGGGGAAAAATCCCCAGGGAACTGCCAGTTTGGAAGTTCAATTCCCTTGTGTACCTTCAGAGAGAAGAAGAGCTAGCCGGTATAGCCTTGGGCAAGCGGCACAGCCCCAGGGCACCCCAGAAGAAGGAAAACTAGTTTTCTACCCGGAAAACCCTAAAAAGGGTCACCGTTAAATCGGGGGGGGGGGGAAGAGTCTCCGTAGATCTGTAGTCTGAAAAAGTAAGTTTTCCAAGCTCTCTGAGTAGGATCCGGTGTGTTCTTGCTTCAGTGAGTAATCTGTGGCCAGCCATGGGTCACTCTGTCTTTAAAAAAATAAGTAAAAACTCTCCCGTGGGCTTAGTTTACATCTTGGATTGACGTGTGTGTTGAAGTGTTTCTCCTCCGCCTCGTCCTCTTCTCTCTCTCTCTCTCTCTCTTTCCTTCTTTTGGAAGACTAGATTTAGATTCAGGAGGACTTCTACGTGAACTCTTATATTCACGGCCATGTGGGCGATTGATTGGAAGCAGTTGTTGCTTCACTCCGTTTGATTGAAATTTCAGGCCTTTTGAGGGTTTCCTAAAGAGAGAGAGAGAGAGAGAGAGAGAGGGCTGTAAAATGTTGAACATTGCTTTCATTTTGCCTGCAAAGAGCCACCACTAATGGCCCCTCTCACACCACACTAACAATTTAGCTTTCTAATGATTTCCAAATCAACAGAGAAAGCTATCTCTTGGCTTTCATTTTCTCTGGTTTGTATAGCCTGTGATTTCTCCAAATTTAGATGCTACGCCCTACGAGACCATTATTATAGCCGTCTCATTGAGCGCCCTTTCTCTCCTCATGAATGACTCTGGTACGTTCATTCTCTGAGTCCAAATTTACAGCCGATGAAACAGCATTGTGTGAGGTGAACTTGTGGGAGAAAAGAAGACAAATGAAACACAGCCGAGGGTCTTGCTTTATTCTGCTGATCTAAATAAAGAGGAAATTGACAGATTTGCCACAAAGCGGGGATAAGAGAGGGAAGTGTTTGATTCCACATTTACCTCATTTTGCTTCTTTCCCCCTCCCTTCTGGAGGCCAGTTTTTGCCCTGAATGGCTAAAAACCGTACTTTCCATAGCCACTGTGATAAACAAACATCGTTTTGCTTAAAGGAGGCAAGCCATGCAAAAGATTTCTAACATAAGGTCTAATCTCCACCCCACCCCGTCCCTTCTCACATATTTGAATATGCCCTTTAGAGGCTCCAGATTTGTCTGTGTTAATGTCTATGGGAGAATGCAGAATATTTTAATGAAGCTGTGCACAGATATTCCATTGAATGGCACGTGACGCTTTATAGTGGCTTTATAGTGGAAGTCTACCAACAAGTGGTGCTGAATTGGAACTCATCTACTAAAACAATCAGAAAATGTCCCTCTGTTCTTTCTGAACTGTCCTTCGCCCTCTGTTTCAAGTGGCTGACCATGTGGAGAGGACAAAGTCGGCTGGCAATTGTCATTCTCTCTCTCTCTCTCTCTCTCTCTCTCTCTTTGCTAAAACTCCTGGGGGGCTGCATTTCACCCGAAGTCAACTGCTTGCTGACTCCTCTTTGAAACACACCGATACACACATTGCTTTTCTCGTCATCTTAGAACTACAGAGCTGGAAAGGACCCGGTGGATCATCGGGTCCAGCCCCATCAAGGAGGCCCAGTGGGGGGGGGGAGGGAATCCATCTCCCAACCTCTGGCTCTGCAGCCAGAGAGATCAACCACTGAGCTATCCAGTCATTTTCATTATTTCCTTCCTCGCTCTGTTTTAAAAAGAAGTTTTCCCCAAAGGAAGATAAATCCTGCAGAAAAGACAACAATAAACTGAAGCAAAAACAGCCCTCTCTGTGAAATAGAGAGAGAAATAGTTAAAGATTACATAAGAGAGATGCAGAAGGAACACTTTAATGCTATTTTCTCTCAAATGCCATTTTGCGTTAGGGAGCAAAACGCGTGGCCTAGTTTCTCTTTGGGGTGAGGAAAGGAAAACAGGAGGTGAGCAGGAATGGTACATGATATATCTATCTGCGGCGTCAGAACTTCCATGAATGTTATGCCAGTTCTCCTAAAGTTGGTTACATATTTTTTGGGTATTCTAGGACGGGCTGTTTTTGTCTGCTTTCAGAACGGAGAGCCAATCCCCATCAGATGGGATTTTGCTTGGGCTTGCATGGGGCAAATATGACACCAGCTCGCTGCTAACAAGCAGCAGAAGCCGTTAATAAACTTTTGGAAAATGGCCAGGAATGGAGGCAATGCCTTTCAGTACCATGGACAGCTCTTGAGTGCTCCCTGCCCTGAATCAAACACCCTGGCTTAATACGTAGGCTGCCTCCAAGAGCACACCACAAGAGTCCCAAGCTCTTCTGCAGAGTGTATGCTAAGTGTACAGCCACCGAGGCATTCCACCCCCATAATTAAATCATGGAATTCATTATCACACATTTGTGGCCGTAGCTCTGGGACCCAGTTGCTTAAAGCCTTAAATTCACCACGGTCCACGAGCGGAAGTAAAAGCAGCCTGATAAAAGCATACAGAGTAATTTAAAATACATTAAAGTTACATGAAAATATGCAAATACTGTACATTAGAAGGCAGAATAAACACACACACAATATCAATCTGTGATGAAGGTACCCCAGCGATGCCTGCCTACTGCTTGGATAACTATTTGGCCTTATGCCTCTGTTGCATTACATGGATGTTGGCTATTTTTTTAAAAGAGTGGTGTAGAAATCTCTTCTTTTGAAGAGAAAAGGATGTGAGCTGGTAGAGAGATCTACCTGATGAGGAACTTAGCAGAGGAGTGATACTGGCTAATGCCATCATAAAAAACAACAACACAGAAAAACAGGAGGCGAGGGACAGTTCCAATTTAATGAACAGCAAAAGAACAAACACAGTTGGGAGGGAAATTTTTCTTATAATGCTCTACACGAAGAGCAAAGAGGAACACATGACATCATCCTGTTATGAAGGCTTCCCTACGTCTCTGAACTGGAAGTTATTTTAGATAGTTTGAGGAAGCCTGAGATTGCTTTTAAAAGGAAAGTATGCAAAGGTGTGAAGGAGAAGAGGTTTGTGGGTTAACCATAGCTCCTTATAATAATCAACGTCAGTGGTAAAGGCAGACAAAGATAGTTCTGAACTGATCTACTAAGAAGAAAAAAAGAAACCTATAAGGGTATCCTGTGATCCCAACGTTTGTAGAAATGAAACAATTAAAAGTGAAAACAATTAAGATAGAAAATAATCATTTTTTGTTCCTAAAAATCAACAAAAATAAGGAAGAGAGGGGGGGGGGAAAAACCTCCAAAATAGTAAGTAGCCACAGAATGTGGAGTGACTTAAAAGGAAATGAGAGAGCGAGATCCCTGGAAGGTTTGAGTAAAAAGCCCATTGTGGATGGACTGGCTAGCTATAATCTGGAATCCATTAGGTGGAGATGATAGAAAGCAACATTTTCTTGCAGGTCTAGTCTCTTGCTAGCTCAGACAAAGTTCTAGATTCAAGGGCAATAGATCTTAAAAGACCAACTTCTGGGAGGCAGCCATGAAGAAGAAATTCCTGCCTACAGTTGTCCATCGTGGGAAGTTGAATCCAAGACTAGAGGAATCCTTACGTTAATCTTGGTATGTTCGTACCATACAATATAGCTCCTTTCAAATGCTTGTCTCTCAGTTTAAGCCCTCCCTTCTCTTCCTCCCTTGAAAAACTTCCTTAAAAATCCCCTTCCTCACTGCCTGGTAGCCCCCGTGTCGTCCACATCATCCCATATCTTATCTTTCTTCATGGAGCAGAATCAGAACGTGGTGTTTTACGCATGCAAAGAAGGAGATTTCTCAGCGTGCCATGGGTCCTTTGACCTCCTTTGATCCCCTGGTTCAGGGATTCCCAACCTTGAGCCCCCAGATGTTCTTGGACAACTCCCACCCCCCAGAAGCCTTCACCATGAACTGATCTGACCAGAATTTCTGGGAGTTATAGTTAAATAACATCTGGGAATCCAAAGTCGGGAATCATTGCTCCAGTCCAATGACTGTATTACTGTTCAAGTTCAAGAGGCTATCTAGTCCAGCTTTCTGCTCATTCTGTCACTTACCCTGTGAGATGACAAGGGATTGGGCAATTGAAGCCCCTGTCTCCCATTCCACAGCAGTTGATACAGAATTGTAGCACTAAGGAGCTGGAGGTGAAACTGAGAATCAATCCGAAAACCCAAACCCAAACCCCACAGAGGCAGGAAACCACATAATCAAGAGGGCGGGTCAAGTGGCCCCTTTAACCTCTGTTTGAGGACTTCCACTGAAAGGAGAGTCCGCCACTCTACGAAACATTCAATTACATTGTCATATAATTATTTCTAATGCTAATAGAAAGCGGAGGCTGAAGAAGACTGTCTCTGATACCCGAAGCAACCTATTGGCGGACCTAATCTCCATAAATTTAACTAATCCACTTTTTAAGAGAAATCAAGTTGGCAAGCATCTTTATGTCCTGCGATGGTGAATTCCATTGTTTAATTGGGACGCTGTATGAGAAAGCCTTTCTTTTTCCTCTGTCTTGAAATCCCCACTGCTCAGCTTCAGGGAATGACTAGAGTTCCAATAGTATGAGAAAGAGAGCATGCACGAATGCATAGGCATGCACATACTTTTCCTGACAGTTAGTAAAATCACCCACAACTGGATCTGGTCCTAGATGTGACACATCCAGACATGTGTGCCTGAAATGAGTTGGAGAAGGAACAGCTTTCCCCATTAATTTTCTTTCCTCCCCCCCCCCCCCAGTAGTGTTATTAAATTAAGCATGCCCTGGAGACTGGTTGCTCAATCAATATTCCCACCCTAAATCCTTAATTCTTTGAGACTGGCAGTTTTATTTTATGTTCAAACTTTCGTTGTTTGTTGTTGTTTAGTCATTAAGTTGTGTCCGACTCTTCGTGACCCCATGGACCAGAGCACGCCAGGCCCTCCTGTCTTCCATTGCCTCCCGGAGTTGGGTCAAATTCATGTTGGTCGCTTCGATGACCCCGTCCAACTGTCTTGTCTTCTGTCCTCCCCTTCTCCTTTTGCCCTCACACTTTCCCATCACCAGGGTCTTTTTAAAACGTAACTTTTCCCTAGGCATTTTCCATCACTCATTTGTTTCCCTTCCTGCAATTAAACTGGAAGAGATGGTTATTGAATTTTAACAATGACTCTAGAATAGAGACTGATCTGACAGTCTTCCATCATACGAGAAATACGACCAGATACTTAGCATGCTGATATCATTTTAGCTCTAAGATTGTGTCTGCTGTCTGGAATTTTTTTTAAAAGTGCAACATGGCTAAAATTGAAAAATGGATGACGGTGGCTGCAGTCTACAAAAGCTCAAAACCTTTTATTCTTTAATGATAATCACGTGCCATCAAGTTGTTTTTGACTTATGATGACTCTTTCCAAGTTTTTCCAGGTAGCGAGTACTCAGAAGTGGTTCCCTATTCCCTCCTTCTGGGGGCGCCATGGGCAGCCTGCCCAAGGCCACACAGGCTGGCTCTTCTTTGGAGATACAGTGGTGCCTCGCTAGACAGTTACCCCGCATGACAGTTTTTTCGCTAGACATTGACTTTTTGCAATCGCTATAGCG
Organism: Pogona vitticeps; assembly: GCF_051106095.1. Lineage (NCBI taxonomy): Eukaryota > Metazoa > Chordata > Lepidosauria > Squamata > Agamidae > Pogona > Pogona vitticeps. The sequence goes on from NC_135796.1 coordinate 15,416,902, forward strand.
ATTCGCAAAACAGTGATTCCTATGGGGGAATTTTGCTGGACAATGTTTAGTCCCTGCTTCGCAAACCGATTTTCGCTAGATAACAATTTTGACAGCTCCCTCCGCACTCGCAAAACGGGTGTTTTTGGGCCCTAAGCTTCGCAAGACAGCGATTTAAACAGCTGATCAGCGGTTCGCAAAACGGCTTTCCTATGGCCGATCTTTGCTAGACAACGACGATTCTTCCCCATTGGAACGCATTAAACAGGTTGCAATGTATTCCAATGGGAAAATGCTTTTCACCAGATGATGATTTCGCTAAACAACGATTTCAGTGGCATGGATTATCATCGTCTAGCAAGGTGCCACTGTATACACAGTGGGGAATCGAACTCCAAACTTTTGTCTCTGCAGCCAAGAGACCTAAGCCACTGAGTTATCCCGCCAGCCTTTTTAAGTTCTCATAAAACTGGGTGTTTTCATGCAACGAATCGATACGGCTGGACTTATTCCTAGAAATGATTTCATTCAAACCAATTGAGTAGGTCATGATAATAATTATCTTAGAACTGCACGGCTGGAAGGGGCCCTATGGGAACGCTCAACCTTTGACTCTTCAACTAGAGACCTAAACTGCTGAGATGGCGCAGGACTAAGAGGTTGGCGGACCTTTTTAGAGATTGAGCCGTCAGAGCTTGAATGCTTTGCGTCCCAGATGTCAATGTTTCCATTGATACAGAAACGGCGTTACGTATCCGAGGCAGCGAAGGTCTTTGTTTGCACTGGACGCCTTGTTTCAACTAGAATGGAGTTTCAGGATGTGTAATGTTCCTCAAGCTCTGCCCCCCCCCCAACAGCCTCCAGGGGAGTGATGTCCTTTTTTCCAGGCACTTGCTGGAAAGGTCAACATCAGCAAGCAGCGACAATTAATGTTAATTGAAGGGTGTGCTCACAGTGAGGGAAGAGGAGGGGAGGGAGAGAGGATGGAACCGGACACTGAGGTGCCTTTTTAAGTGGGCCAGATGATCAAGGCTGTTTCCGGAGTAAATTGGAAAATGGTTTCAGCAGCTGCTGATTGACTCTGTGATCTTTAGGGCTGTGGATTTGGAGCTCCACTGACGCCTGGATCCTTCTTGGTAAGTTTTGGGGTCTTCCATTCATCCTGCACTTTCCTCGATCTAATGAGGAGTCTTCTGCCCCCTTTAATATGACAGGTTTCCTTGGATGACTTAGGCCCATAACTCACTTAGGATAGATAGAATCGAGGGAAAAACAACAACCCTAAAGTCCTTTGTTGTTTTTGAATTGTTTTTATACTTGATTTTTAAAATCTTGATGTCTGTTTCTTTTTCAAAGTGACGTTTATATGGTTTTTATTTTTATCTGTTGTGAGCCTGCTGTGGTCTGGTTTTCCTTGCTGTGCCTCGGAGCAGAAGTTACAAAGCGTTGGTATGAAACTTTTTTTTTTTGAAAAGTCGAGAGGAAGGTAGAAAACAAGAAAAAGCAGGCCGCCTACATCCTTTAAAAATGTGCATATGTATGTATTTATCCCTCTTCTGGTTTATTTGCTTTTGCCAGCTGCTCTTGTGCTCCCAAACCTATAATGGGAAGGGAGAGAATGCCGTTTATGTTCCCTTAACACTTTTTCTCCGCAAAAGCGGCTTGCGTATTAAAATAAAACGGTGTCGTTTTGTGTAGGAGTTTGTATAATTGGGAAGAAAGAATAGTGATTCAGACCCCATTCTCTCTCTTTCTCTCTACCACCCCTCTCCTTCCTCTCCTCTGTGTGTGTATGCGTGTGTTTTTAAGCATCTTTACGTCTCGGTGTTTTAAAACAACTTTGATTAATAAAATATTACCCCGGATCCTCGCAGCGTGCTCATTAAGAAAAGGGCAAGCTGCGAGCCTTTATCCCTAGGTGTGTAATTGTGAGCGTATCAGCAAGAAAAATATTAGAGCCATATTTAATCAGTGCAAAGCCGAGAATCTACGGCGGCTCTCTTTCTGAATCCAGATTTAAGGTATCCATGCCCCAGCCTTAGGGAGTTCGGATGGCTATATCAAGCTCTTGCCTTCTCCTGCTCCTTTCCCAAAGGGGTGTCTTCCCTACCTGAGAAATGGCACCTGACTTTATGGGAGATATGTAACCACAGAACTGTAGACAGAGGAGGAATCCCGAGAGTTATCAGCTCCCTTTTGTCCTTGCAGAAACCAACTGCTAAAGCATCCCGGGCTTTACCAGTCCATTTCAGGGCACAATTCAAAGTGCCGGCTCCTACCTATGAAGTCCTAAATAGGATCGGTCTTATCTCTCCCAAGGACCGCCTCTCCCTTTATGAGCCTGCTTGGGTGTCAAGATCATCAGGAGAGACCCTTTCTCTTGGTCCCACCCTCTTCATAAGAGAGGGCCTTCTCTGTGGCTGCTCCCAGACTTTGGAACTCCCTCCCACTGGAGGCCAGCCTGGCCCCACCTTTGTTGTCCTTCTTCAAGCAGGCAAAGACCTTTGTCTTCAGGCAAGCTTTCCCTCGGTGACTGGTTTCCCCAGTGGGTATTTTTTAAAAAAAATAGATTGTTGTGTCTTAACTGCTTTGAAAGTGTTTTTGATATTGCTTTTATTTACTATCTTTTAGAGTGGCATTTGTAATGATGTAAGCCACCTTGGGTCCTTCTTAAGGAGAAAGGCAAGATAAGACATATTTTGAATAAATAAAATAAATGAGCCCATGCTTCAACTTCTCCCGTGAAAGAGGGGGCTTCCAGTTTCCGAGGCAGTCCCTTCCATGGTCGAGCAGCTCACAAACTGAGATCACAAAGTTGCCCCTAATGCTTGTTCTAAAGGACGTAATGAGTACACTCACATTTTCTCATACTTAGCAAAAGGGTGTCTGGAGATGTCAGGGAGGGGGGAAAAAGAGGTCAATGTTTACAAGAATTCCTGCTCCTTTGTGAGAGTGAAAAGGTCAAGCGTTTTTCTGTGCTCAAAAAACACCATGTATTTCTTGTGTGTGGGGGGGAAGCTTGCGTTTGGCATTTAAAAAACCTTGGCACTTTGTTCAAAATGGGAGGGAAAATATTTTAGCAGAGTGTACAGGTTTTTAGAAAAGAAAAAAAAAGGTAGATGTGTTTTCCCCTGCCTAACGTTCTTGACAGGCAAAACATGCTCAAGAATGCTCACGGCTTCTGCCGATAGGGAGAAATTTTTGGTCCTCACCTATGAGAACGTGAAGATGCACATTGCTAGGGAAATTCTTAAGGAGATCTCAAAATGTCAGGGAGATTTTGAACCTGGTGATTCAGGTCCCTTAGAGCTGCGAAACATGCGCTTGTTCTAGTCCCATGGGCCAGCCCTTCAAATATTTGAAGATATCAATCGTATCTCCTCTCGATCTCCTTTCCCCCAAGGCTAAACCTGGCACTGGCTTAACTTCTTTTTATGTTTTTTTTTCCCGAAAGGAGACAATAAAAAGCAACAAAAAAAAAATACCCTAATGGTTTTCTATTGGGCCATAAGCCACTGTAGAGGAAATAACCAGCACAAAGACAAGAGACCACTTGTTTTAGTTTAGTTTGATTTGATGCATTCCCCCCCCCCTTTCTCTGAAGCACCTTAGAAGTTCTTGAGTGGACACATGGAGCCAGGTAGGGAAGCATACTAAGAGCAGTGGCAAGACCAGGAAAGGAAAGGTCCACATATCGTCTCAAGAGAGGCATACATAGGCAGGATTCCCACCATCTCAGAGTACCCTAGGAAAACATCCTGTGTCCAATAACAATAACTGTGTGCAGGGATGAACACGAATCAGAAAAATGGCGATTTGCTGTGATTTGTGATTTATTGAGACTGACGAATCACAAATTACAAATTTACAATTTTTTCCCTTAACAAACTGACAAATCGAGTTGTCAGTTTGTTTTTGCCTTTAAAGCCCTGTAAAATGACACTCCCCCCCAAGCACCTAGAGACACAACATTTGCAGGAAATGTCCTCAGATTCTTTTCTAGAGGCCCTGCAAGTTTGGTGAAGTCTGGGTTTCAGAGGCCCGAGTTATGTACCCCCAATGAGGGGTCCCCAGGAAAGTTTCCCCCAGGCATCTAGAGACACTGAAGTCACAGTGAGGCTTCTACTGACTCTCTTCTACAGTCTCTCCATTTTTGGTGAACTTTGGGTTTCTGTTATCCAGGTTATATACACACAAAGTGGATCCCCACAGAAAAATGCAGTTGGCTTGGGGAAAACTCAATCTTCACCAAACTTGGAGGGACTGTAGAGGAAAGTCATGGGAAGCTTCTCTGTGATTTTGGTGTCTCCAGGTGTCTGAGGGAATCTTTTCTGTGGGGGGGGTTGCTCCTTGTGGGTCTAAAACTCTGACATCTAAAACCCAATCTACACTACACTTGGAGGGATTGTAGAGAGAGACAGAGAAAGCATTGCTGAAAGCTTGATGTTTCTAGGTGCCTTGGGGGCTGTTTTATAGCCAAACAAATCAATGAATAAAAAAAAATTGTTGATTTGTGATTTGTCAGGGCATTGATTCGTATGATTACAAATCAACAAATTGGTGATTTTGGAACAAATTTGGTAATTTGTTTTTTTTTTTAATTTGTGTCCATTTCTAATTGTGTGTCATCAAGTCAATCCTAGCAACTGTTCCCAGTCTTTTAGGTAGAGAGTACTCAGAAATGGTTTCCATTTCCCTTCTCTTGGGCGTGCCCTGGGATTGCCCAAGGCCACATAGGCTGGGGCTTTACTCTCAGAAGGCACAGTGGGGGATTGAACCCTGAACCTCTCTCTCTACAGCCAGATACCTAAACCACTGAGCTATCCAGCTAATAATAATTGCATGCCATCAAAGTCAATTCCGTGATCCTTTTCAGAGTTTTCTAGGTAGAAAATACTCAGAAGTGGTTTATCATTCCCATCCTTTGGGGGCATCCAGGGACTGTGCAGCTTGCCCAAGGCTACCCAGGCTGGCTCTAATCGCAGGAGGCACAGCGGGGAAGCGAACTCCCAACCCCTGGTTCTTCAGCCAGACACCTGAACCACTGAGTTATCCATCCAAATATATGGCCTAAACCTCTTCCAACCCTGTAAAAGATAGATTTGTCTGTCACACCTATTTTACGGAGTCATTTCAAGCTCGATTTTTATTCTTTCCACTTTTAATGCTCCTCGAATCTGTGCCACAGGCCGGCTCTTCTTCACCTGCCGGGCCACGTTGCCATGACGACAGCTGATCTTTCCCCACACACACACGCACACCCCGTTTGTTCACCCACACGACTCTCCTTTGCGCATTGCAATAAGGCAGACGGTTTGGGGAACTCTTCGTGAATACTGACTTTCTTAATTAAGATGTTAACTATCAGCACGAGGAAAGGAGGTGGGAACGGATCAGTATTCAATCAAAGCCAACATACGAGCCTGGTTATCCGGCCAGCCTTTGTGGTTTTTTTTGCAGAAGGGATGTGAATGCCCATGTCCGTGTCTGTGACATCTTGGGGACTTATTTTTAGAGCTGTATCTCCTTCAGGTCCACCTGGTAGCTGTTTCCTGGACAAGGTGGTTTCCAGTTAGCACCCTGCTCCCACCACGTTGGTTACTGGGAACAAGAAATCCCCTCTCCCATGGTGTGAGAGAATAGCTCCCCATAGTGGGGTAGAAGATAAACAGCAAGAACAGACTGGGAGCAATGGGTGGCTGTGGATTGGAATGCCTCCCCTGAATATATTTAGAGATAGAAATGTGCCAATACATATGGAACTCGGTTTTCCCCTGGCTTGGGTGAATTTAGACTGACAGCTTTACCTTATAATGACCCACTTAGTCCACAAATGCTCTTAATCATCATCATCATCATCATCATCATCATCATCATCATCATCATCATCATCATCATCATCATCCTGTGCCATCAAGTCAGTTCTGACTTATGGTGACCTTTTTCAGGGTTTTCTTGCTTGAGAGTACTCAAATGTGGTTGACCCTTCCTTTCCTCTAGGGAAGATGGGACAGTGCAACTTGCCCAAGGCTACCCAGGCTGGCTCTTCTCCCAGGAGGCACACAATGGGGGTATCGAACTCCCAACCTCGGGCTCCACAGCCAGATGCCTAGTCCACTGCCAGCTTAGGTGTCTAAAATAAATATCCCTCTGTTCACTTGCTACATCGTCAGGTGACGTAAGAGAGTGGGGGGTCATTCCAGGCAAGCCGGAGACACTGGGTGGGGTGTTGCACTCATGACATTGTCAGGCGGTGGCATAGATGGAGCAAGTCTCACAGACCGGTGGAGTCTGTAGGCTGCTACTGAGAACAAGAGGGGCGGCAGGCCTCCCTTTCGTACTTTTTTTTCCCAGCGGCTGCTTTGTTCGTAGGCGGTAAACTGTCTCCAGATTGATCTTTCATATAAAGATTTAAAACAACAACAACCCACCCTTGAAACTTTGCTTGTTCTTGATGAAATCAGTTGTCGTGACTTAGATCGACAGCTAGTCGAGAAACTGCAGTCCCCTGAAAGGAGACTTGTTTCCTGTGCAGAAACAAAGACACAAAGCAATTTTTCCCCCTCCCATCAAGATCTCTGCACAAATGTCTGTCTTTTCGCTTCGTGAAGAAAAAAAACAGATGCACAAGAACCATCGAAAGGCTGGCTGATTGGTCAAAAAGAGGCAAAACATCCATCTAGTGCTTCTGGTTTGTAAATGTTCACGAAACAAGGCTTTGTTTGTTGTTGTTTAGTTGTTTAATTGTGTCCGACTCTTCATGACCCCATGGACCAGAGCACGCCAGGCCCTCCTGTCTTCCACTGCCTCCCAGAGTCGGGTCAAATTCATGTTGGTCGCTTTGATGACACTGTCCAACCATCTCATCCTCTGTCATCCCCTTCTCCTCTTGCCTTCACACTTTCCCAACATCAGGGTCTTCTCCAGGGAGTCTTCTCTCTTCTCATGAGAGGCCAAAGTATTGGAGCCTCGGCTTCAGGATCTGTCCTTCCAGGGAGCACTCGGGGTTGATTTCCTTCAGAACGGATAGGTTTGTTCGCCAGGGTAAAGCGGAATCTGTATTATGATGAACAGCTCTGAGAAGCCCAGGTAATGTTCTTCAGAACCATATTTACGTATAAGGTTTGGTTTTCTCTCTTCACCAGTGACCCGTTTCCCTTATAGAGGAAATTCTCAGCTTCCTAAAGACCTTACAGCACCTCCACTGGCTGCCAGTCTGTTTCTGGGCACTATTCAAAGAGCTATAAAGCCCTGAAAGGCTTGGATTCAAGGTACCTCAAAGACCACATCTCCCATTATGAGGCAGCTCAAATGTTAAGATCACCTGGGGAGCCCTTTCTCTTGGTCCCACCAACCCCACAGCTGCATTTGGTAGGGACCCAGGAGAGGGCCTTCTCTGCGGCTGTTCCGAGCCTTTGGAATTCCTTCCCACTGGAGGCCAGACTGGCCCCATCTTTGCAGTCCTTCCAAAAATAGCCAAAATTCTCTTTCTCTTCAGGCAAGCTTTTCCTCAGTGACTTTCTGCCTGAACATTTTTTTTAAATGGACTGTTGTGCTTTTTTAACAGACTGTTGTGCACATGGATGTGTGTTTTTTTGTATTGCTTTTACTCACCAGTTCCTGGAGTGGTTTGTTTGATCCTCTTTAGCATTTGTATGCTTAATGTTGTTAGCTTTAAATATTGTATTTTAATGACGTAAATCACCTTGGACCCTTTCTAACGAGAAAGCTGGGGGTAAAAATAAACAAGCAAGCAAACAAACAATGGAGCTACGAAGTTCACATTGTCTCAGATATTTTAAAATAGAACCCTTTCAACAGGCACATTGACAATTGGATTAGTGGCTGAGGGGAGTCCCCAAGGTGCTATTTTTAACTGCAAGGAACGTTAATGCTTTTATTTTCTTTAAAATAGAATGAGACACAGCTCCAGACTCCCGTGCGCTTCCTTTCCTTGAGACGTTTCCCACTGGAATCGGAAGTGGCTTGAGAGAATGTGATGGTTATTATTATTATTTACTGTGTTGAATCATTTGTCTTAGCATTAACCAGTTGGTCACTTTTTTTAGATCGAAGTATCTTATGCTGAAGGTGGAAAATAATTTTATCGGAAATGATCATCCCCATAAAAGTAATTTTTTTGAGGCTTGTAGGAAGAAGAAATGTAACTTATGGCAAGAATTATTTGCAAAGTTAATGATTTGTTTTGGTGATCTAAGTGCAGTGTTGTAACGTAACAGTGGGAGGATTCAGGGGGTGATAGCAAAGATGGTAATAGGGTTATGGACTACCTACACATGAATTGTACCTGTTTTAATTGTGAAAGCTTTTGGGGGAGGGGTAGCAGACAGCCATCATCATTATCACCATCACCATTTTAGAACCCCAGAGTGAGAAGGGATCATGTATAGATCATCAAGTCCAACTCCTGTCAAAATGGGCTTTTTAAAAACACCCGTCTATTAACCAGTGTGGGATTTCTGTTCCCCATCCTTGAATCCTCAAGGTGGGCAAGTTTGTGGGGTTTTGTGGTGTGTGTTTTTTTTATTTGACAGAGATTACCTGGGGAATCCTGGAACCTCAAATTTGCATGCCTCACCTTGGTATAATGTAGCGAGTTAAAAAGTTAATAAAAAGATCGACCGATTCTCCGGCTACCAATATAGCAGGCAGTGCCAAGCAATTTAAATATGAAAAGATGAGGAACACCGTGTGCCGTTTCTTTTAAATAGACTTCTCAGATTTAATCTTCTGCTCCTGCGCGTTAATTACCTGAAAGTGAATTCTCCGTGGTCTTTGTTACTTGCAGTTCCTTTCATGTTCCTATAAAACCCACTGCGGTTTTATAGACCCGCTTCAGGTCTTCCACCGAGAGGACCATTAAATAGGGAAAAGTCCCTTGTCCTGAAGAGAACTTTGGTGCCCTTTAAAAAGACATTCTAAAGATTTGTTATGAATAAGGAACAGCTGCCAAAGGGGAGGGAGAATGCAAGTTTCTAGTCCTTATGAATATGGAGAAGATGCAGGAAGAAAATTACCATAGGTTGGGAACGCTGTGGAAATCCCACTGTGGATATTTTTGACCTGTAAGGATGGCAGGATCAGACTGAGGTAAGCTGAGATCCTAAGCTGAGACCAATTACCCTCTAAACAGTTATCCTAACAATTACATAAAACCTGAGATATAAGTTAAGTTTATTTATTTATATGTTTCTTTTTTTTTTTAAATAGAGCTTCTTCATAATGTGATTCCAAAAAGTGGGGAATTCATCATCCTCACCCTCATCTTAGAATTGCAGAGCTGGAAAGGGACCCATTGAATCCAGTCCCTTTCAAGGAGGCCCCCAATGGGGGAATCGAACTCTCAACTCTGGCTCCGCAGCCTGGGATCTAAACCACTGAGCCATCCATCCAGTCAGCCGCAGATGCTTTGATGTTCTGTAATATTTCGAGCGACGCCTGAGCAGGCAAATTTGTGCGAACCTTAGCAGACCCGATGGGGAATGGGGTGAAGGGAGCGCCAAGGGTGAGTGGGCGTCATCTCCAGTTCTGCTCTCCAGTTGGTCTCCCCATCTAGAGAATGCCTCGAGATGTTGGTTGGCACCATGAGACCCAATAATCCTAATTTTAAGGGACAGCAGGAAGCGAGCGCTGTGAAATCCTGGTGCAAGGGGAGGGGGAAGGGGGTGTATACAAATCACTGGACAGGCAGTAGAGCTGAGTGAGTGTAGAAGGGCTCAAAAATCAAAGCTTATAAAATGGCTAGTGTATCTTCTCTCTCCCCCCCCACCCTTTTGGCCTGATTAAAGCACACACTGCATAATTTTACAACCCGGCAACGCATGGGGTATTGGGGTTTTTTTGTGTTTTTTTTGGTCTTCCGATACAAAAAAAAAATTGATGCATGAGCTAACTGGAACACAAGACAACAGATGCTTATCTCCAGGCGATGGAGAACCTTGTTGTACAGACAGCGGTGTCAGATTGCGTTAAATCTACCGAAACCATCTTCCCCACTGCGATTTTTAGTCCATTCCCCCCCCTTTTCAACTTTTCATCGGCCTCATACCCGTCGAGAAAGAGTGTCGTCGTCGTTGCTTTTTGCCGGTGTCCCGTTTGTTTCCGAGCTCCGAAGGCCGTCCCGCGCGCTCTCTTGTCGGCAAAGATGCAAATCATCTATAAGGTAACTTCCCCCTCCCAGCTGCTCCCAAAAAAATAGCATTTGCTCTTAAAATGAGATCCTGTTTGTTTTTTTTCTGCAAGATTGCTTCAAATGGCAAGCCAGTATAAGCCACCCAGTGCTATCTTGGCCGCCTATTAAGTTGGAACAGAGCAAACTGGGGATGAGTGAATAGTAATTGCTACATCCCACAGATATTAAAGGGCTCGCTTATTAAAACTATATAGTTTTTTTTTGGTGGGGGGGATTTGGACTTGATCTCTGGCTGTTTTCCTTGCCGACTTTGCCTAATGTTGGTTGCATTCATTGGGAGAATCTTCTTTTTCCCCCCTCAAGGAACTATGTTTTAGAGCTTTGTTCTAACGCCGATTCCAAAAATATTCTGAACACAGAACGATGAGCCCCATCTGTACGAGATGAATGCCCGTGCCATTTGTATTTCTTTCCAAATCAAAGGTAACTTCTCACTGGCGAAAATGTCAGATCTGAGTTTCGTTAGGGAAAGTTAACGAGCCCCAGTCGCTTTCTCCTCTTCTGGTGCTTTCGAATCCTGCCGACGCTAACAAGCTCGGTGGTGTTAAGAGCACATGGTTCCCTATCCTGCGTGGGATTTTATTTTTAAATGAAACCCGTCTTGCTTCGCGAGTGTTTTATCTCCGGTTTGTTGCTGATGTTTTATTTTAAGGGTTTGGAAACAGGCTTCCAGCGCCTGGGTCTGGATTGTGCATTTGCTTAAATGAGAGATGACAAAATCGGATTGCTAACTGAAACCTTATAGAAGACCACTGGGCTTGATTCTATCTCTGTTTATTCCCAGGCTGGGAATATTGGAGCAGAGCCTCCATTCTCCAGGGCTCGGTGGCTGTGGCTTGTGGTAGCTGGTTTTGTGAGTTCTTAATCTCTTTGGCCTCCCTGCAGTCCCTGAGGCTAGAAGGAGATCGATATGGAATAGGTTAAACTATAGACCTTGTACAACTCTGTAGTTGCGCGTATGGGTACACCGTGGGATAATTAACATCTTGGAAATAAAATAGACTGCCGCCCATTACTTGTTGTAAGAGAAAAACTGACTCTCTGTTTATTTTCATTTATTTTTGGAACGCCCAAAAGATTATCTCTGCAGAAGGGGGTGGGGGTGGGGGAGGTTCTTTTATTTATTTCTTTGCTGAGTGGCAAATTTGAAAGTCTTTTCATGCATTGCTCCGCCTATCTAGAAAATCTATGCCAGTGTGCTTTTCTAAGCCAGTACATAGTATAACTTTGTAAATACCCCCGAAAGATGGAGCCTATGCACGAGAGCAAGCTGAACAACTGACTTTTGAGACAGGTCTTACAAAGGGCCACTTAGAACAGCCACCTAGTAATACAGGTGTAGAGTACATAACATTTTGCTACGCTCTCACCTTACACCCCCCCTTTTTTGCTGGGGGAAAAATCAGCCTCGTAAAGCAATATTTCACCCCCAGAAGCCACCAGGAGATGGTACAATTCTTCTCTCTTTAATTTACTCTTTAATTGCCACTGCCAAATAACACAACTCATAGGCCAACTTAGAACTGGAAAGGCCCCAGGCCCCGACGCCCTCCCTTCGGAATTGCTACAGGCCTACACCGAGTGGTGGGCGCCGGTGCTCGCTGCCCTGTTCACCGCCGTCAATGAATCCGGTATGATGCCTAGGACGTGGACACAGGCTATAGTAATCCCGATTTACAAGAAGGGCGACAAGAAATCCCCAAACAACTATAGACCTATAAGTCTGCTCGACATCATTGGGAAGATGTACGCCAGTCACCTACTTCACAAACTTCAAGATTGGCTACTAGATCAAGACATCCTGGGACCCGAACAAGCGGGTTTCAAGGCGGGAAAGTCTACACTAGACCACTGCCTGATCCTATCCCACATGATCTCCAAATACGCCTCACAACCCAATACCCGCCTCTACGCAGCCTTCTTAGACCTAAAAGGGGCCTTCGACTCCATCAATAGAGATATCTTATGGCTAAAGCTCGCTAGGCTGGGTATGGATAGGAGGCTCCTATTTCTAATTCAAAAATTGCACGCAGGCTCCACATGCCGTATAAAAATTTCGTCGAAAGGGGCTCTTTCCAACCCCATTCTCGCCAACAGAGGAGTGAAGCAAGGCTGCGTCCTGGCCCCCACCCTGTTCAATTTATTCATAAATGACCTCGCCCCACTTCTATGCAATATCATCGGACGCAGCCCCAAACTAGGCCATCTACAGATACCGATCCTACTGTACGCGGATGACATGGTCCTTCTTTCCCGTACAAGGGTCGGCCTAAAGCGGCTCATTACCTGCTGCCTTGACTATTTATCACACAATAACCTTCAATTAAACTTCGAGAAAACCAAAATCATAGTCTTCGGCAAGGCTTGGAAATCTTTCCCATGGTCCTTCCATGGGAAATCTATCCAGCAGGTCAGAGAGTTCAAGTATTTGGGCGTTTTCTTTCACTACCGTCACTCCTGGACAACTCACCAACGGGCAGCAACTAAGTCTGCCAAGCTCTCGGCACAAGCCATCCTACGTTTCCACCACACCTGGGGCCATGGCTACATCCCTGCCGCCCTGCAGATCTTCAACTCGAAATCAGTCTCACAGCTCTTATACGGCGTCCCCATCTGGATGTCTTCACTACACAGCTCCGTGGAGAGAGTCCAATCTGTATTTCTATACAAAATCTTAGGCCTTCCCCACTGTGTTCCATATGCTGCCCTATGTCTTGAATGCGGTCAACAGAGAATTGAAACTAGGGCCTGGCTCAGTTTCCTAAAATACTGGGTCAAAATCTGTTTTCTCTCTCCTAAGGACACCCTGCTTCAAGCCCTGCTTGCTGACAGTTTGTTACCCAAAGGCCTGGCCCTATTCTCAAAGAAAATCAAGACCCTAGGGCTGTCACCAGACCTAATGGGCTCAATACCCCCCTCTAGGGTCTTCCAAACCATCAAAAACAGGGTCTTGGACATAGAAGGACAAACACTGTTTAGCGCGGCCCTGAAAGTCTGCTCTCCGCTGTACTTCCAGCTACCTCTCACCCTCGGACGCAGACCCAACTACCTTCATCTTCTAGAACAGCCACAAGACCGCTGAGCATTCACCCTCGCTAGATGTAACATATTACCATCAAGTCTAGCGCAGGGCAGGTATAGGGGCTTACCAACAGAATTGAGAATCTGCCCATGTGGGCAGGGAAAGACTGAATCCCTGCAGCACATGCTATTTTATTGTACACTCTACAAGGATATCCGCCTGTCACATCAGATGGTCTTTCTCCCCCTTCATTCCGGATGGGCAGACCTGAGGAAAATACAATACCTTCTAGGTGACCTTAGCAAGGAAGTCACTCTATCAACCGCCAGATACGTCCAGGCCATTATCCAGAGACGCCGCAACATGTTCCCCCAAAACGAGGGGCTCCAACTTTGATGTTCTGGTTCCTCCTCCCCCCAGCAATGAATCTTTCCCCGGTATTTTATTGTTTTATCATTTTATTTATGCAGCATGCCAATAAAGGTTTCTGTACTGTACTGTACTTAACTGAGGCTGAAGAACCTTTTTTTTTTTCAAAAGCAAAATGGTTCATCAAGTCATTTCCAGTCTTGAAAAGTAAAAAAGGACAGGAGAAGACTTCACAGGTCTAGGAAAGAGGGTGGAAAATGGGGCGGATAACAACAGCCACACCTTTTGTGTCTGCTCGTGTTTTGTCAGAGCAAAACCCTCTAAGAAACATATTAAGACCTTATTATTATTTTTTTAATGGACATAGTCTGGTCACGTACCCTTTCAAAGGTTAAAACTCATCTCCAGAGTACTGGATCGGGTTTTTTAAAATTTTATTTTCTTGTTCACTTTTAAATTTTTGCTTCTTTTGCCCTGATGCTGAATACGGGAGCTTGGGAAAAAGCACGTCGCTTGTGGAAAAGTTGAACTAGACTCAGTAATAACAGACTGTGTGGGATGGAAATGAAACAGAACCTGGTCAAGATGGTGTTCTTGTGGGTGCTTTTCAGGTCCAGGAAATAGTCATTTTAACCCCTCCCAGAGAGCACCATTATCTCTTTGTTTTAGCTGGTCAAATAGCTTTATTTTTTATTACACTGTGTTCTAGTGATCTTTAAGTTATGCTGTTGTTAGGTGCTGTCAACTCACCTCCAACTTAGGGTCACCTTAGAAACAAGCCATCTCTAAAATGTCTTGTCCTCAATAGCCCTGCTCAGCTCTTGTAGACACAAGCCTGTGACTTCCTTTATGGAGTCAGCCCATCCTGTATTTGGTCCTCCTCTTTTCCTGCTCTGAGATGGAAAAAAAAAACTGGTCTCAGAATCTTTAGATTAATTACATACCTCAACGAAAAGGCATCAAATCAGAATTCGCACCATGCCCTGGCTGCGTCAAACACAACCGTCACTAACTGGCGTAATCAAACACATCTCCCACTAATTGAAGTTAATTAATAAGAGGTCATCATGTGTTTTGATTTTACCTTTTTTCCCCTCTTGTTTTGCTCTAGGAAAATGAATTGAAAGATGCTGTATGTGAGAAGAACCGCCTGAGGCTCCAGTATGCCAGCGTCTCCCAGAAAGCACTGCAGTATGACCAGGTAATAACTTAGGTGGTGGGAGCCTGTTCGTTGCTTCTCATTTATCCCTATGTCACAACTCTTGGAAAGAATCCCTCCGTTCTTCGGCCTGTGCTCAGCATTTTACTGATTTCAGGGCTTTACACAGGCTTCCTCTTGAGTACTACATCCAGTTCTAGACACCACATTTCAAGAAGGAGGCCGACAAACTGGAGAAAGTTCAGAGGAGGGCAACAAGGGTGATCAGAGGACTGGAGACGAAGTCGTGGGAGAAAAGATTGAAAGAACTGGGCATGTTTAGCCTGGAGAAAATAAGGTAGAGAGGAGATGAGATAGCACTTTTCAAATACTTGAAAGGTAGCCATACAGAGGAGAGGCAGGATCTGTTCTCCACCATCCCAGAGTGGAGAAAATGTAATAATGGATTCAAGTTCCAGGAAGCTAGATTTCAGTTGAATATCAGGAAAAACTTCTTAATTGTTAGAGCAGTACAACAACAGAACCTATGACCTCAAGAGGTGATGAGCGCTCCAACACTGGAGGCATTCAAGAGAAATTTAGACAACCACCTGGCAGAAATCTTTTGATTTGTATTCCTGCCTTGAGCAGGGGATTGGACTCAATGGGCTTATAGGACCCTTCCAACTTAGTGATTCTTCGCATGGTTATCAGTCATGGTTTTCTTGACTTCAAACGCAGCCCTTCGTATCAACACAATTAGGTGCGCCGGCAGATCAGTCCATATAAATAGACAAATGCAGCAGCATGGAGCATCAGATGGAAGCGGCATTAAATGACGTAAATGAGAAGAAGCTTTTTCACACTTTTTTTCTCTGTTCTGATATATGGCATGGGAATCATGGACATTAATGCGGGCTGCCATAGGCCTTTTCTTGCCATCTGCCCAGCAGAGACTGGAAATTAGAAGCATGAAAGATGGGAGACCCACCCAAGTGGTCTTGGGTTGGAGAAACCCGTGTTGTAAAAATGACAAGAGCAGCCACTGGAGCAGGATCCAAGCGCTGCTGCGAAAGGCCTCCCCAGGGCGTTGAAGCCCGAGAGCAACCGCTCAGAATAAAACTGAGATTGTTCACTTCACAGCACTGTTCTCGAGCCACGATTCGCAATCTGCTCACTGCTGGCTGTAACCGAGGGAGGGAAAATTAATTATCAGGTCTCTTAATTACAGATGCTTGCAATTCGGGTGTGTGCGTGCCTGCGTGTGTGTGATGGCTGTCTTTAAATTTGCCTGAAGCTCTCTGGAATTCAGACGGAAGGTGGTGTAAGGCAGGAATCTGGGGGGAGGAAAGAGGTCCAAGAATTCCATGTGGAATACATTGCTGGTCTCTAACCAGCCCTGTCTTCTCCTCCTCACTCATGGCGTTTATTGGAGACAAATAAATGATAATTTTTAAAATGCAGTTGTTAAAGTCCTCCATGTTTTCAATCATTCAGTTAAAGATGGGCATGAACCGGTCATTTGTGCCAGTTTGTACTTTATCCGAACAGCTGTTCCGCACCGTGTTCAGCTCCTCTGAGAGGCTCCCTCTCGGAGGCAGGCATCCCCGAGGAGGTGGAGCAGAGAACGCGTTCAGCTGGCGCTGGAACTCCAAACTGGAGCAGGTTCAGAGGAGGGCAACGAAAATGATCAGAAACCAAGCCCTAGGAAGAAAGTCTGAAAGAACTGGGCCTGTTGAGAATGAAGACTGAGAGGAGATAAGACGGCACTTTTCAAATACTCGAAAAGGGGTCCTACAAATGAGGGGCAGGATCTGCTCTCTCCGTCCTCCCAGAGTGCAGGACACGTGATAATGGGCTTAAGCGACAGGAAGCCAGATTGAGGCTGAAGATTGGGAAAAACGTTGTCATTCTTAGAGCAGTACAGCAATGGGACCCATGAGCCTGAGAGGTGATGAGTGCTCCAACGCTGGAGGCCTTCAAGAGAAAATTGGAAAACCTTCTTTCAGATCTGCTTTGATTTGGATTCCTGCCTTGAGTAGGGGGGGGGGTTGGACTCGATGGCCTTGTAGGCCCCCTTCCAACTCATTTATTCTATGATTTGCTTATTTTGCCCACTGGAGGAAACAAAATTCAAAGTTCCCTCCCTCGCTTGTATTTTACGCTCTCTGTCTTAAGAGTGTTCGGTTCCGGAGACGCAGAAGGCAGTACATATCTGAAAGCAAATACCAAAATGCTAAAAGAATTCTCTGGCACTTAAAGACCAAGCAACGTGTTGTAGCTTATGTTGCCACCAGCCTGTTCTCCTTTAAAGTTGCCACAGGATTTTGTGTGTGTGTGTATATGTGTGTGTTTTATACTTGGCTAATATTGCAGTTTATCCCAAAGGAAACTGTTCTGTAAGAACAAGGAGTACAGGGGATCTACTAGTCAGTCAAACTAGGTCAGCCGTCTCTCGCTGCCAGTGGGGGGGCTTTTGGCATTCTGATGTAATTTTCACTTCACGTTGGGGCCCATATGTTCTTGAGACAGCAGCTCGCCGAGGCAGTAATTAGATCCACTCGCATCCACGTGCCTAAATGGGATTGACGGACCCCCCACGAGCATCCTGGGGACGGGACAAGCTCAATTCGTTCACAGCTGTGCACTCCGTTCGAGGCAAAATGCCGAGGAAAGGTGAAGATGTAGGTTTTGCCAGCTGAGTCTAGTGTTGAGAAGCCAGCCAGAACACAGAGGTGTTCCCACTGTGCAAAATAAACAATTTAGCCTTCTTTGTAGCAGATTTTTTAAAAAAATTCATAGAGTGATTTCTGAGATATTTTCTGATCCCGCAGCAGAAATCTTACACCAAAGCCTGCTCGAATGCTTGTTAAGGCACACAATTGTGCCCACCAAGGACTGGCAGAAACAAATTATTTTATTATTTCTTTAAAATATTTTTAACCCGCCTTTCTCCTTAAGAAGGACCCAAGGCAGCTTGCAAAAATTAAGACAGTGTTTAAGTTAGTGACAATGAGTATACAATACTGAAAGGATCAATGAATTCAACACGAAAACAAACCCCAGCAACGCCAAAACATATTCAGGGCAGTGAAGTACAACAATCCATTTCAAAAACCTCCCTCGGCAGCCATTTGATCAGAGAAAGCTTGCCTGAAGAGAAAGGTCTTTGCCTGCCTGCAGAAGGACAGTAAAGAGAGCCTCACCTTCTGTGGGAATGAGCTCCAAAGTCTTGGAGGAGCAACAGAGAAGGCTTTCTCCCATGTGCTCCCCCCCAAACACACCTGTGAAGGTGGAGGGGAAAACCCTCCTTCACTTGTTTCCATTGCACCCTTCACATTCTTCCGTCACATAATTATCACTTATGGCCGGCTGAATGAGTCGATACCTAATGCTCCATAGGTGAGCCCCACTGCTTCTTCTCTTTTCCTCTGAAAATAGTCCACTCTCTTCCTCTTTCACCCTAATGGAGAGAAAGTGTGAGCTCTCCTCATTTCCTCCTCTTCTGTTCTTCAGGTGAAAACAGACTATGATCAGCTTAGAGGAATTCTCGCTGCAGTGACCAAGGAACGAGATTTGGCTGTCAAGGAGAAACACCAGCTCCAAGCCAAACTGGAGAACTTAGAGCAAGTCCTTAAGGTAGGTGGTGAGAAGGAATGGGAACGTAAACAGGGAGGGACATGTTTTGGACAGCGGAATGCGCATAACGATGGTGGCGGTGACAATGATGACGACGGAGAAGAGTCATTAATATGGCCATCCAAACCATTAGCCATATAAAGGTGGAGAGCAAATGATGCTGGCTTAGTTTGAGGTGGCTTGTGGTCCACAGCGGAGTGGTAGAAGACTTGTTTTATGTGCAAGAGGGTCCCAGGTCGTCAACAATATCTCTACACAGAGATGGGAAAATTCATCTGTCTGTCACCCTGTAGAGCTTTGTCTTTGTGGACTGGCACAAACGAGAAGGACCAATGCTCAGACTCCGTATCAAGCGGTTCTTAACTCAGTGTCTGAGAATAAACTTTGCAGGCAGAAAGTCCCCATTGTTCCAGGGGATATCAGTTTGAACTGTGAAGGATCTATCCAAGTGGCGTACCTACTGTGGAGATAGGATTCAGCACCTTGGAGAGTTCCCGCAATTCAATTAAACCAGGTTCTGTGAAACTGAAGTCGCCACCGGCCTCAACGGGAAGAGAGAGGAAATCCAATAAGGTGTATAATTTTTATTTAAATTATTTTTACACTGCCTTTCTCCTTAAAAAGCTGGCTGAATAGCTCAGTAGTTTAGGTATCTGATGCAGAGCCAGAGGTCGGGAGCTGGATTCCCTACTCCGCTGCCGAGGAAAAAAACCAGCCTATGTAGCCTTGGGCAGGCTGCCCCGAAGAAGGGAAGGCTAAACCACTTCTGAGTACTCACTACCTCCAAAACCTTGGAAAGGGTCACCATATGTCAAAATTAACTTGATGGCACACAATTATAATTATTATATATTTTGCTAAAGCAACTAAAATGGGAAAATGCTGGAAGGTTACCGGCCGCGCACGGCTGATAATCAAAAGGAGATAATACGTCATCCTTGCAGGAAGACATGAGAACAGAGGGAGAGTGAATTCTCAATCAGTGTTATGAAAATCCCATATCCCGGCTAGACTCCTACCCAGCCCCAATGTGCACCATTGTTTGAGGACAACTAATTCGGTTGTGTGTGTAGGGTAGACTCATTTTTTTTTGTCTTACATGAAAAAGGAATGAACAAGGGCTGAGAAGGAGCAGCCGGTTGCCCTCAAGTTCTTCCTGCCTTGAGATAGCTACCTCATTCTACCTAACAGTTGGGCTGGCCATAGCTTGTCAAATAAATGAAAACCCTTGAAGGTTGATTCAGGAGGAAGGAAATTAAAAAAATCGTGACGGTCATTCATCAGTGTCCATTGCTACATTTCCAACCCACCCACCCACCTTTCTGATGGAGGCCACACCTTTTTCCATTTTTGAAATGGACGATTTAAGCATAAACAGTTGCTAGAGAGGAACGGTCCCCTTTTTGCACGTGAAGAAGTGTACTTCTCAGGTGAGGTTTATGTTGGCCACCCTTGGCTAAAGAGCTACCCTCACTTCTTCTAATCCGCTCCACCTTTATAACGGTTTAAAGCTTGTTTTCCTTTCAAAAGCAGGAAGAATGGGAAAGATCATTACAGGCTCTTCTGTGTTTTTTTGTTTGTTTGTTTCTTAGCAATGCAGAGATGCAGAGTCCATCAAGAGACAACCATAGAAACAGGAATAAGATAAAACAAACCAACGATTGCTTTCAGAGCTTGCAATCCCATCTACGCTTACCTAAGAGTAGGTCTGGTGAATGAAAGGGGATATATATGAGAATATCACCATTTTACAGGGCTGGCATCTCCAAAGTGTCCCTTTTAGAGCAATGTAGAGAAGTTGAAATGCCGTTTTATGGTTGTTAGATAAGTAGGGCACAGTGGGTTTGTTTCCAGAAGAACAAAGGCAGACAAATTTGTGGTTTAAGCAAAGGAAGGAAGGAAGCCCAGCATTCTCCAACATCTGCCCCTTACCCTTTAAGGGGGTGGGGAGAGATTTGTCAAGCAAGCCCAGATAAAAAAAATTTTTGTTCCTATTTCAAAGCTTCAAAAACGGGCACGGTAACAGAAGGGAGATAAAAAAGATCTCATTCAGCTTCCGTCTCTTGTTAAATGTGGACCATGGCTAAGAGGAAAGTGGGTCTCTATGGAAGTGTAAAGGCAATCCCTTTTTGTGTGTGCATTCCTGCACCCACACTAAATTTCTCAGGGGTCACCCCTTACCTTTGGGTGAGAAAAAGCATGCAAGAGATTAACAGGGTTGGGGAGAGGAAGGCCAGCATCTGATGGAAGTGGAAGGGCAGGTAAAGTCTGTGGGCCTGTAGTTAACTGGTCAAGTCCCCTTGCTTGGGTGGTATGTTAAAAGAGGCATGGGCAAGTGGTATAGCCAACACAACGTTGTTGTGTGTGGAATTGTGTTGTTCAAGATCTGAGCCATTCGCCCCATTCCATCTTCTTTGTCTCTCCATGCTTTGCATCCCGCGTTCCCAGTCCATCCCTCCCCATCTCTGACTAGCAGGTCTACCTACGATGGCCACCACCTACGCTTGGTCCTCACCAGGCTATGTTCTTTTGGTGGTTCCTCTGCTCAGTTGGGTCAGTTCATAAAAGTAAACATTGCTTGAGATGGTCATGTTTCTCCTGGTACAAGAGCAAACACACATTGCGAAGGCATCTAACAGAGAAGTCTCTTTGGAGGGCGGCTAATTCTCCTGCCTCTCTGTTGATTCCTTTGTGTGCACTCAATCCCTCGAAGAGCTGGCTAGATGGCTCGGGGGTTCAGGTACAAGAGACTGGGAGTTCGATTCCCCCAATATGAGCGTCCTGGGAGAAGAGCCAGCCTGGGTGGCCTTGGGCAAGCTGCACAGTCCCAGGGCGCCCCCTAGAGGAAGGGAATGGCTTCTGCCTTACTACTGAGCGATGCCCTCTTCTCTCTATCTGTGTTCAGCTTTTGACCTCTGCTCCTAGCTTTCTAGCTCATTTCTAGAAAGCTCACTTCTTTAGCCTGCCTGCAGGTACATGATCGTCCATTGCTTTTTCCAAAGACTTTCACAAGAACTCAAACATCTCCACAGTGCAAAATCAGCAGCTGTTAAACAACTGAATATCTTCAAACATATTTTTTTTAAAAGGCCTGCGGTGTGTCTTGTTGCAGAGTTTTGAATTTCTGGTTTTAAAATCCCTTTTGCTGTGCAGTAGAAGTACAGAGACTCTGAGAGGATAGCTTCAAGTAGACGACTCTTTTCTCATTAACTGGCACTTAAAGTCTCAATAACTCAGTCTGAGACATTAGCAGGAGAAAGAATAAAAATGTTTCGTTGCTTACAGTTGTGAACAGATCAACAGCAGACAGTCAAATGTCCACTGCTTCCAACATACTAAAGAGAGGGAAAAGGAACACTTAACATAGAGGCGGGGCTCTCTTTGGAATTCAGTGTCAGAAAGCAATGATTGGTTAGTGCTGGATAGATTGACAGTTGCTCCAGCCACACTTACTAGAGGCCACCTAAGAGGTTGTAAAAACAACATAACTCTGGGTAGCTATTAAATGGCTCAAATTCAGATTTCTCACTTAAAGCTTCTGAAGGAGCTGTCTCAATTTGAAGGCCAGAAAGCAGGGATAAATCTTGGAAGCAAGTGATGTACATTTGCGAAATTATTTTGGACAGAATGGCATAATTTCACTATAGAACTCTTCTGGCATCTGCAAGATTTGCTTGCCGGGGAACATGAGGCAGCCTGTCCGCAGAATGAATTATGGGATGTTCAGATTTTCTGCAGTCCTTGTGCGCCTGCCATGTGTCTTTGACATCTTTCCAAAACAGGGTTCTCATCACCCCTAGCCCTTTGGAGGATTAGCATGGGACGCATTGGTAGCCTCCTCACAGCAGGAAGAGTGCAATTGTTGCTCGCTCAGCTCACGGTTTGCTTTCTTTTCCCTGATCCCACAGCATATGCGAGAGGCTGCTGAACGGCGGCAACAGCTGGAATTGGAGCATGAGCAAGCCTTGGCTGTTCTCAACGCAAAGCAGAAGGAAATCGAACTCCTACAGAAGGTGGGTGGGGTGGGAGGGCTTCAAAAAAAAAAAAAGCCAGGAGGCAAATTGCCCCCCGATCAACAAGAACAGACTCTGTTTTCTTATCAGGTCTTATAAATAGTTCACCACATTTAAACAAGCCCAAGTTTGTAAGCCAACAAGCAATGTTGGCTTCTCGTTGTGGTTTGCAGTAAGCTTAACAAACCATGGTTTGTTTTTTGAGCTGGGTTCAGACAAGGCAGCGACAAGCAATGATTCAGCAAGCCACGAGCAGGCTCATCCTTGCATGTGAGCCTCACTTAGGTGTGATTGTTTACCTAAAGTGTTTGGGACGTGCTGGGAGTTTTTGAGCTGTGCGGGCCCTCTGAAATACACGATGCCACCAAGCTGCAGCACAATGTAGGCACCATTCCTAATTCAACCCCCTCACCCTGTGTAATATGTCCACAGGCTCTTGCAGTCAACATGCCAAAGTCCTTAAAAAAGTTATGCAAGAGGAAACCATAATATGTAATGTTGGTGCAGAAGGGAGACCAACACTGGTTTTATTAAATTCTAATAGCACGGCTTCTCACCAAGTTAATAACCATTGGTTTGAGGCAGGGTGGTTAAAACTGCAGCACTGCAGTCAAGAACCTGCTCACAATATGAATGCAATCATGATGGGCTCAAGTAGCCAGCTTGAGGTTGATCCAGCCTTCTGTCCTTCCAGGGTCGGCAAATTGAATACCCAGCTTGCTGGGATGGTGCAATCTGTAGCTTGTTTAATTAGGTTGTAAACTACTCAGAGAGTAAGCACTATGGGGTGGTATATAGCATATTTTTCTATGTATAAGACACTCCCATGTATAAGACACCCCCACTTTTTTAATCCAGAATTAAGAAATCTAAGTGGGGCTTAGCAAGTGTAGGGGGAAAGGGATCAAAGCACTGCAGGATCGCTTTGATCCCTGCTTTCCCCTCCACTTGTTTTTGTTCTATCTTCAGCTTACTTCCGTGTATAAGACGACCTTCAATTTTTAGTCTAAATATGTTAGACAAAAGTATAGTCTTATACATGGAAAAATACGGTAAGCAGCCCACTGTGCTTCGGTTTTATTTTGCTCCCACCTTTCCCTTCCAGCAGCCTGTAATCAGAGGTAATGTTCCCGATGAGAATATAGGAAGCATTTACTCCATTCTGGCAGTTCTTTTCACTCTGTCAGTCAAGGAAAGAAGGACATAATATTATCCTGCCAAACTCCACTGTAGATAAGAAAAAGCTAATAAAATAATGAAGTTTGCCGCGAAGCTAGATTTGCAGCGCCTGTACACGTCGCTTTCTGCGTCACCATATTGTGCTTGGATTCTGGAAAGATATATTACTAAACCTGTTCTGACAGATTCATAACAGATAAGGCAAAGATAAAACAAAAGTTTCATATTACCTGCCAAGGTATTAGCTGTACTCTGGAGAGCCGTCTTCTCTTTGCTAGAGAAGGATCATGAACCCAATATTAAAAACAAAAGTTAGAGAGAGAGAGAGAGAGGAGTTTTCACTGTATGCACAAAAAGAAGGTTTTATCACTCACTTATGGAGAGCAGTTATACCCCAGTGCTTCACAATGAGTTGTGACTGCATATTTACGCAACAGGATTCTGCCCAGTGTGTAGTCTTTCTTTTGAGGTGGTGGTGGAGAATCTAAGAAATGTTGTGATGGTGATCATGGTTGTGGTGATGGTAAGGATGATGGTATCTTTTCAGGCTCAGGTTGAAGCAAAGAAAGAACATGAAGGTGCAGTTCAGCTGCTAGAGGTAAGTTTGTCCATCATCCTATTCACTTCCTGCTGTTACTGCTTTTAGGATTGCAAGCTAGTTTGAGTGGTACATTACTTGGCTTGCAGATCAACGGGGGAATGAATGAGCCGAGAGTTAAAAGCATGCTTCCTTGTGTTTTGAGGATGTTCTGATGTGTTGCTGTGATGACGAATCTTAGTGTAAAAATATCACCATCATCCTCTTAGAACTGCAGAACTGGAAGGGACCTCTATGGATCATTGACTTAAGCCCCTGTCAAGGAAGCCCAGTTGGGAATCAAACTTCCCAACCTCTGGCTCCATTCCTAAACTACTGGGCTATCTAGCAGTTCATAATAATAATCTTAGACCTGCAGAGCTGGAAGGGATCCTGTAGATCATCAAGTCCAGCCCCTGTCAGGGAGGCATAGTGGGGAATCAAACTCCAATCCTCCAGTTCCCCAGACACCAAAACCACTGAATTATCCAAGGTGTCTGGCAATAAGGGATAGATTTCTTGTTCACAGAAATGAACAAGAAAGAAACGAACAAGAACATTCAGTTCTGAATGTTGTCCTCCTCCTATGTCGTCCAGAGTTGTAGGTAGGTTCAGAGATTAAAATGGGAGGAAAGTTGGCGTGAGTGAGTCTGGAGTGGGGGTGGGGGGTGACCAAGAGACCCACAGTGAGCCTGTTGCTTTGTATGTTGAAGATCCTGGGTTCAAATCATGACAACCAGCCGCTAAAAGGATCTTGAACTCTTCACATGTTGCAGAGCCAACTGTATGGAAATGGTCCTCTCAAGCTGTCTAGAACAGTGGTCTCCAACCTTGGGCCTCCAGATGTTCTTGGACTACAACTCCCAGAAGCTTTCACCACCACCTCTGCTGGCTAAGATTTCTGGGAGCTGAAGTCCAAGAACATCTGGAGGCCCAAGGTTGGGGACCACTGTTCTAGAAGGTGCTGTTTCAAAAAAAAAAAAAAAAAAAAAAGAAAAAGAAAGAAAGAAAGAAAGAAAGAAAGATTTCAAAGCTTTTCCAATCTGGAAACAAAAACTTTGACCAGCAGGGGAAACTGCGGTCAAGTCAAGGACAGAGAATCCTTAGCTGGTTGGATGGTTCGGGTGACTCACCTCATAAGGGGGAATCTGTCAGTGTGCAAGAGAAGGGCTGAAGAGGAGGCCAGAAAACAAGGCAAAAGGAAAGGGCTCAAGAAAGCCAAAGAGCAGCTGGAACACGACATAGTGAAGGATGAGAAGAACAAATGCGATGTGACAGGAGGAAACGCAGAAAGGAAGTAAAGCCGTCTTGAGGGAGAAAGATTTGCATCAAGCACCATCCTATTACCCAGTTTCTTAAGGGTCCTTCTCTCTTCCGAAATATGGAAAGGTCATTTTTTTGGACTTTCCAGCATCCCACACCAGCATGTCCGATGGGCGCCGAAAGCGATTTTTCTGAGCACTGAGCCGTACCACCATTCCCTGGGGTTTGGAACCTCTAACAGAGAATTCTCAAAACCAGCTCCAGGATTTGAGGTGTCTTGTTTTTTAAAGGCAAGCCATGACGGTTGCAAGGGACACACCGCTCTCATAGTCCATCACGTCTGTCAAGTGGACCTTCTCAAAATGCCAAAGGAGCAGGAGGGCAGGCCAACCCACGCCACGGCAAAGAACACCAGGTTGGGGATTTTAAAAGGGGTGCCTTTCAGGACAGGGTGAGAGATGGAGAGAAGCAGAACATGGGGACCTGGGGAGTCACCTAGCTTTGCGCAAAGGTGCGCCAGCGTGTCTTAGATTGGGTCTGAGGCAGGAAGAAGCTCAGCGTCATCGTTGTTTCCTAACATGTTATTGAGCACCTCCTTAGCTCAGCAAGAAACAAGGTTGACGCACCAAGCGGAATATTGAGAACGGAGTCCAATAATCATTTAGGCTCAGTCAGATCCCATTTTCTGCCCTGTCGGTACAAGCAGTGTCCGGTGCAGTAACAATCCATATGTTTCCACTGGCTCATTAATGACAATAATGATCTTTGACACTCCCTGGGAATTAATGAGTGAGGCTTATTTTTTTAAAAAAAATTGACTCCGAGGTTCCCTCTCTTTGCTTTCCCGACCTTTGAGCTGGCCATTGATCCTCAAAAAAAAAGGTCTATAAAGAGGAGTGTGTGCATTCCTGTTTTCCGTTCTTAAAAATAAAAAGGCAGCGGTCTGTTGCCTTCTGCCGAGCGGTCCAGCTGCAACACCTCTGTGGGCCAGAAGACATCATCTCTGTCACTCCCAACTGTCTCTGGGTTTGCCAGGAAATGTTCCCCATTTCGTGGATCATGGCATTGCTCACCCAGGACTGAACCTTAAGCCAGGGGCAAGAGGTGTGTGTCTCTCTCTTCAAAGGCGG
Source organism: Pogona vitticeps (assembly GCF_051106095.1). Lineage (NCBI taxonomy): Eukaryota > Metazoa > Chordata > Lepidosauria > Squamata > Agamidae > Pogona > Pogona vitticeps. Next base: position 15,443,424 of record NC_135796.1, read on the forward strand.
ACGGAAGCCGTTTCCCATCATCTCTCACCATGGGCTGTGTTGTCCCAGGGAGACATTTGATGGAGAGGTCCATGTTCTGAACTTGCAGCTGGCATATCCTTCTTCCTAGTCTGGATGGTTGCTGGTTTTTTTCCCCCATGAAGGATTGAATTTCCCAGGTTTTGCCTTTTGGAAGATGCTTTTTTAAAAAAAACATTTGTGTCAAGTAAGACTTACCCAATGGGTCATCCTTCAAAGTTCAGCCCTCTCTCCAGTATCTCTATAGGTAACATTTCTGGGCTATACATCTTAGCACAGTTTGAATGTAAGACTATGAGGGCAGAGGGAAAGCCTCTGACATCGTTTTCCCTTGAGGCACACAAATCTTTCAAGGTAAGGGCCTGGGAAATCAGACAGGCCAACAGAGCCGTGTTTGATTCCTCCCAGGGACCAACCACAAAACCAAAAATTAAGCCAATTGGTAGAGTGGAGCAAGATTTATTAGAATAAATGGAAGGTCTTTTGCATCATCAGGGACCTCTGCTTCTAAAGACACGCTAACTGTCATTTACTCTGGCTCCAACACACATCCATACATGTGCATCGGCACTGGGCATTTTGTGACCGATTAGCTATTTTTAGGCTCCCTCAGAGCTAGCCAGCATGGTTAGTGGTTAGAGAGGATGGGGGACAGTAATCCAGCAGTGTCCAGAGGGCCACCTTTTGCCCACGCCACACGAGCGTACGACTCACCTGAGATTTGAACGGTCGAGATTGCATGATAGCCTTGTTTTCCTGGCAGATCCCAAAGCAAACAGGCCCAATCTGTTCATGGGCTGGGTTTTTAGAAACAGAGAAGCACTGCAGCGTGGGTGACCCTGGAGTAGAATTAATGCGTTGCCCAGAACAGATGGCGGGGAGCTGTCGGCAATGTGCCGCGCAACGGAGGGATGCTCAGAAGAGGGGACTCAGCAACTGAGTCAGGAGGAAAACCCTGCCAAAGGCTTTGTGGCTGCTCGTACTGGGAAGGGGGAAAAAAGGCTTTAAGAGCTGCTTGCTCGTGCTTTGGCCCACGTGGACGGAGCCCACATTGCTGACCCTTGTTGCTGACCAGAGAATCCACCCAGTTTGCAGTTTGTCAGTGCGCGCACAACACTGGGCAGGAGGACTCTGGCCCCCAAGGACGTGGGGTTTTCTCCTGTCCTTTAAAAGTTGTTCTGCCTTCATGGGGAAAAAATAAAGTTATCTGATGTCCTTATCACTAAATATATTAAAAAGGGTATTACAAACACACACCCAGCTCCTGCAGAAGATAAGGGCCTGCGAGAGGAAATGAGTCCCGCCGAGGCAGGTCGGCGCTCTGACCAGGAAAAAGGATATTTATCTTTCTTGAAATTCCAGTTTAACCTTAATTTTCTGCTGTTTCCTTCTTTCGTAGCGTGCCTATTGATCTTGCGTTCCCTTTGAGCTGATTAATTTTCTCTTCCATCTGGTTGTTTAATTGGCCTGCTGAGATTGTACATCAGCAGCCCTATTGATTAGTTTCCGAAATTTGTGCCAGAGGGGGTGCAACCGAAGCATGTGTTTATTTGATTGCTTCCTTTTAGTTTTTATTTAAAGTGTTGTAAGCCCATCGGCGAGAATATCTATGCTCCTCACTGAAAACCAGGTTTCAGACCTTTATCCCACTGCCTTGCCCTCCTGTCAAAGGTATAAACTGTGGCTCTAACCAAGAGATGTAAAATTTTTATTTTACTTTTATGGAAATAATGTCCTCCACCTTTCACAGACCTCTATAAAAGACTGTAAAAGGGGGGTGGGTGGGTGATACTTGGTCATTTGATTTAGGGGAAGAGAAAAACTACTGGCATCTGCCAAAAAAAGGATGTTGCCCACCCAAAATGAAGGGAACAAGAGATAAAGAATGTAATAATAGTCATGGTGAGGGTGATCTTAGAACTGCAGGGCTGGAAGGGACCCTGTAGATCATCACAGAGCCATAGAGGGGAATCGAACTCCCAACCTCTGGCTTTTCAGCACTAGACTTAAGCCGCTGTGTTAATAGGTGGACTGCTATTCATGGATGCTCCCGGGAATCATGTTTCACCTTTTAAATATGTGGCAAGATTTGCCTGCAGTGTTTAACATCAAAAATTACTCTTGCTACATTGGGTTTTTTTAAGAAAATACAAACCAAAATGGGTTTCCAGCCGTTTCCACTTCCGTTTTCCCACTCCTCTATGTTTGGCAGTCCCTGGTCCTGCCGAAGTTCCCTGAAGTTGGTTTTTTTAAGACTCTGCTGGAGGAGAAAATAGGAGACACACACACACACAAACACCCTTGGCTCATAGGGTCTCTCTTTTTCATCTTTAGTCTGACAAGCCCCCCCCCCAATAGAAACAAGTGTCTGTTCAGATGTTGCTCTGCTAAGACATTTTGGGGGAAATGGTGACACACACACACACACACACCCAGCCAGCCATTGAGGGCAGCTGCTCCTTGACTGCTTCAAGATATGGGGAATCTTTTGCCTTTAAGCAAGAGTTGCGAAGAGCTAAGGCTTCCATTTTTAATTTTAGTTTTTGCCATAATCATTGCCGCCACCAAGCCATCCCTCGAAACATGGCGATCGCCTCGTGGCAGAGTGGCTAAACTGCAATACTGCAGTTGCATCTCTGCTCACAATCTGAGTTCAATCCCAAAAAGCTCAGGTAACTAGCTCGAGATCGACTCTTTCCCTCCTTCCGAGGTCCGTAAATCCTCTCACGGTTGGGGAGAGCAACGTGTAGCCTGCATAATGAAACCGTAAATCGCCCAGAGAGTGCTTTAAGCACCGTGGGGAGGAATATAAGCAGCCCACTTTGCTTTACTTTACTTTGCTTTTTCCTCTGTGCCCATTGGAAACGTTGCTGCTGGACTGATCCTTTCAAGGACATAGGGGCTTTGAATGAAGGGTTCCACAATTTTCCTGCCAAATGACAGACCTCCAGATTTTGGGGGTTTAAAAGCCACAGTGGTTGAACTGGTTTTGAAACAGGTTTCAAGGTGCAGCTTAGATACGCTCCATGTCTATATAAACAGCTTTGAATGTGGCAAAAGGAACATGTGTTTTCTAAATCTGTTGTTGTTCAGCTTTTCAGCTTTTTTTATGTTGGCTTTAAAAAAAAACCAAACAAACCACTCTTTCTTTTATTCCACATCTTTCCGCCTGGTGTCTTTTGTTTTTTGTTTGTTTGTTTGTTTGTGGATTTTGCTTTGCTCTTCATCCAGACCACCTTGGACAGCATGCAGGTATTTCAGAAGAGAAAATATAAATAAACAAATAAGTAAATATCCCTCTCTCTACATCCCTAACCCACTGTGAAGTGAACACATCCACCTTTTGCATGAACGGGAGAAAGGGATACGATGCTTCTGAAAGCATGCTTAGGGGCAGCCGATGGGTCTTCTCCAAGCGGGAAGACCAGATCTGATCCGATCCAGTCTCTCTCTCTCTCTCCAACGATGAACCTTGGCACAAAGAACAGAACTGCTCAAGTTTGACAGATTGACATTGATTACTAACCCTAAGAGCATGCAGAGGAAGTACGGTTCTGAAAGTTCATGCAAAATGGTGACTTTCAGGTTGTTATATGGATTTCGTCTGAATTCAGATTAGCTAGCAGGGTGGCTGATTTTAATGGGAAGACAGGAACAGGCGGTCCTGGATTTATACAAAATAAGGGGGGGGAACTGGTGCACAGCAGGATGGGTGGATTTTTAGCCCAGCAGCAATCTTGGGAGTTCAGTTTCCATGTGCCTGAGCTGGAATGGGCAGTGGTTAGGCATGATGGGAGTTGTAGTCCCAAAGATCTAGCAAGTCAAAGACTCCACGCCTCCATTATGTAAGGATGCATGGTCTGTTTGTATTATATTGTCGTCATCATCTTTGAACTGAAGAGCTGGAAGGGACCATTGAGTCCAGCCCTTGTCAAGGAGGCCTAGTGAGGAATTGAACTCTCAACCTCTCGCTTTGCAGCCAAAGACATTGAGCACTAAGCTTGATTTTCAAGCCTTACAAATTCCACATGGAGAACCAGATAAGCCCTCCAGGTGTATTGTGCAGTTACAGCCATCTGATATGGTTTAACTGCTGTGGCTGTATCCTAGGGAATCATGGGATTTGTAGTTTTGTGATGAGGACATTGGCCCTGTTAGCTGGGGGAATATAGGATTTGTCGTCACAAAATTGCATGTCTTCAAGCTAATGCCTAGGCATACCTCCAGTACTGGATGGTTTCTGTGCACCTCCAATGTGACCTATAGCTGCTGAAACCTTTTCCTTCCTTGGGTCTGTCCAGCAAGAGGATAGTGAACTACCTGTGGAGGAAAGAGGTCAGGGAAAGAGGAGGAAACCGGGCATATAGTCCCAAGACCTTTGCTGTGCATCGCACCTTAAATTTAGTCTCAATTCAGACAATCTACCCTGAAAGTTATTTCTGTTGCACCTTTTATGCATGTGTTTGCAATGCCTGTGATTATCCTAGACTAGATCCTTTTGTCCTGGGGTTTAGAGCTAGCTCTCAACCAGTGGCTCCCAACCTTGGGTCTCCAGATATTCTTGGACTCCAACTCCCAGAAGCCTTTAACACGAGTTGTGCTGGCCGGGACTTCTGGGAGTTGCAGTCCAAGAACACCTGGGACTCAAGGTGGGGAACTGCTGCTCTAGATATATTTGAAGGGGAAATCTGGGTTCTGATCCATGGACCGTTCTACCTGTCCATGCAGTCACCAGTGTGGAGCCCGTGCCAGGAATGAAGGTTGTTTTGGGGCACAGTAGGTTTCATTCCAGCTCTGTACTGGAAACCACATCTTATGTACAAGTAGGAAAAAGCAGTGATCGCTGGGGCAGCTGGCGGTCTGAGCAAGGAAGAAGCAACGTTCCAAAATATTGGGGTGAGGCAATCCCCTGCCCAGAGAGCGAGCAGCCTGTGAACCCCCAAGGTCCTGCCCCCGGCTTGTTCCTGTCCGAGCTGTGGGTTCGAAACAGATTGGCCATTATACGCACAATTCCTGACCTGTCGGTAGTCCTTCAGGGGGTGGCAGAAACGATGCTCAACTGTTAGAGATCCTGGGAGCCATTTCACAATGTTGGGGGGCAAGGGGGTTGTGCTCATGACACCAAGAGCCGATCCTGCTGTTGCTCAAGCTCGGTTGGCGTGCCTCCTCATGTGGTAGAGCTTAGAACACGTAGGATGGTGCAGGCAGAGGACCCTTTCACACCCTGTCTGAACCTGCAGAGAAGAATGAAGTGAAATGGATAGCATCTGGCTGCCCACTGGGTGCTCTGTAGCATCTCCTTTCAGTGCATGGCGATTACATGAGAACCTCCATTATCCCGAGGGTTGAGTATCACTGGCTGCCTGACAAGAATCCTGTCCTGTCAGGCAGCCGTTCCCAATCTTGAGTTCCCCAGATGTTCTTGGACTACCACTCCCAGAAATCCTGGCCAGCACAGCTTGCGATGAAGGCTTCTGGGAGTTTTAGTCCAAGAACATCTGGGGACCCAAGGTTGGGAACCACTGCGTGCAGGGAGATAGTCTGTAGCAAGACTCTCCATATCTTCTTTTGTTCTTAAGCAGAATCTGCATAGGGAGAAGTGCTGTGGATGACATGACATGCTTTGTATGCTGGGTGGGCATCCCCATCACAACAGCTGCAGTCTTCAGATTGTACTCTCATGGCCTTTTTTTACCATGTGGGGTAGGAGAAGAATCAGAATGGGCCACTTTCAAAACTTCTTCCAGTGCCTGGGGTCCTACAAAGAGATCCATTCAAAGGCTTGGCATGCTTCTTTGAGTTGGGATATATATATATATATATATATATATATATATATATATATATATATATATATATATATATATATATATATATATATATATATATATATATATATATATATATATATATATATATATATATATATATATATATATATATATATATATATATATATATATATATATATAGGCTTAAAATCCAAAGATTTCTGCTTTGACTTCATGCCACTTCTCTTTCCAGCTGGACGGACCAAGAAATCTAATTGGGCAACATCTGGATGTTATTCATGGCTTTTATGTGGCTTTCTTTAAACACAGCCAAACAGCTGCCATTGAACATTTTCAAGAATGTAGATACATTTGGTCCAGTGTTAATTTTGTGCTATGGATAAGCAGATGAATGGACAAATGTTGATGATAAACAGTATTGGCCAGGATTAAACCAAAGGCCCATTTGGTCCTATATTTAAACTATGGCTATACCAAAAATGATGACAAATATAATTGTGAAGACTACTTAAGAAATTTCCCCTCTCATCAGTTTTTTCTTGACATTTCTAGGAAGCATGTCCAAGGCTGTGAGATGCCCCCTCCTACAGGATGGCTCTTCCAGAGCATGATAAAGGGCACCTTTCTTTTCTGCATTAGGATCTCTAGAATTTGTGCAACATGTCTGTGCATAAAACTAGTGTCCCATCACTTTGCAAAGCAATGACGGCCACACTACAGCCCTTCTTGTTTCACCGTTAAAAATAATATCCAGTCATTTCCTCCAGTGTTTGAGTTTCCTTTTGGCATTGCTTCCATCCATCCATCCATCCATCCATCCATCCATCCATCCATCCATCCATCCATCCATCCATCCATCCATCCATCCATCCATCCATCCATCCATCCATCCATCCATCCATCCATCCATCCATCCATCCATCCATCCATCATGTGTCCCAGTTTGCCTTCAAGGGAGTATGTGTGGTTTTTCCTACCTTCCCTGTTTTATCACCACAAGGCCGATGAAAGGTAGGTTAAAGTGAGAAACAGTGAAACAACCCAAAGGGTCTTATCTCAGGGAGCGTCTGAACCTGTATCTCCCAAGTTCCTTTCCAAGATGACAACACACTGACTTCCAATGTTTGTATGAACTGAAGCTTCTGCGTGAAGCCAGACGTTGTGTTTTCTGTGGTAGCTGTGGACTTTTTCAACCTCAAAAGGATCACACCCATCACAATGCCCCATACCACCATGTCCTTGATGCACTTCTAGCTACATTTAGAGGCTGCTTCCTTCCATAAATGACTCTATGCAAGCTTCCAAGAATTTCAGCTCTTCTGTAGGCAGAGAAACATGCTCCAGTTGTCCAGAGCTTAGAGAAGTTACTTGTGGGAATGAATTTCTGAGAATCCTCCTGGAATTTTAGAACTTCTGGAATCAAAATGTCATTTTTTCACACTTTGCCTTTGTTTAGTAGTGAATGTATACCTTGCTGTGTGGACAGAAATATATATATATATTTATTTATATTTCTATCCACATATATATACAGTAGGACTGTGGTATCTGCAGGGGATCTTTTTCAAGCCTCACCTACCCACAAATAAACCATGGATAATAGCAACCTCTATAGCATGGTCTCTAGTGGCCAGTTCTGGTAATTAGATCATAGAAATACATATTAATGGGGGGGTTGCATTCAATATTTTTAATATTTTAAAACTGTGGATAAGTGAAACCAGCAGATACAGGCTTCCTACTGTTATATAATGCACTGGTCCATTGGAGCCCTGACACATTTGAGCCTGCCTGCATTCTGCCCCCTCCTGCCAGCATCTTCTCTTCTCTTCTTGATTTGCCCAGGCAAAGGTTCGCGAGCTAGAGGAGAAATGTCGGACCCAGAGCGAACAGTTTAATCTCCTCTCTAAGGAACTGGAAAGGTTTCGGCAGCAAGCTTCAAAGATTGATCTCCTGAGCAGCACCTCGTTGGCATCCTCTGATTTTCCCAGCTCCCCGACCAAATCCTTTGCCCAACTGATGAATGGAATCGCCACTTCCTTGGGGAAAGGTAAGAGGAGAGCCCTTGCCTGCAAGATTGTCTGTAGGATGTTAAGGAAGCTGGATCCACACAATGCTGTGGTTTCTCAGGATGTGTTACAGAATTGTTGGAGTTGATTGCATCTAAAATCCCCCTGACAAATAGCTCCCCAAATCCCCAGCTACTATGGGGGATTCTGGGAGTTATAGTCCCCATGAACACATCCTGCAAACACAGGGCTCCAGATGATACACTAAATTGCATTTTGGCATTGCATGAACCTGTCAAGTCTTGGCCTCAGATAGCAATAGGTCCGGAGATCAGAACCAGTTGATCAGAACCAGAGGAATAAAGCATCTAGAAATTTAAAAAGATGTGTGCCAGATAATTTCAGCCACAGTCCTTTTTCCCAGCCATAGCCTAGGTTTCCATCCTGTGACTTTAGCTGTCTCTCTCCCAACCCCTGGGAAGATGCCGCCTCGCAGAGTGTGTGCGTGCGAGGTTCCTGGAGGTGGAGGTTTGCTAAGGTCTGCTCGGGTTTTACCCATCCTTACTCTTGTGGATCCTCCGCTCGCTGGCTGGCTTTTAATGCATAAATGATTTCCAAAGGTCGCAGCGCCAGCCTTGGCTGGAGGTCACCCGAGGACGCATGGAACGGCTCCAGCATGTTGACTTGTGGGCATCCGGCTGCCTAGCAAGAACTCCTGCTCTCAGATGAGGTTTCCGTTCCAAAGCTTGAGGAAGTTACTTTTTTTGTCCTGTTAACTCCCAGAGTCTCAACTAGCATAGCAACGGGAGACCTTACTGAGGATTTTTCCTCCCATTTCTGGCCTTAAAGAACCATCTTTGCCCCGTCTCTGTTCCTTGCTGCCGTGCCAGAGAGGAGAAGGGCATGAACCCCTGTCTTCTTTCTTGTTACATCAAATGACCATTCCGTGTTACATCCAAAATAGCCCTCTGCATTTCTGGCAGAGCTTTCTATCTGTGTCCACACCTTCATAGGCGCAGGATGATGGGTTGGTGACCCGTCTCCCTTTCTACTGACTATGAACAGAGTCCTTGGTGAAGTTAACTTTTCTGGGGGGTGGTAGGGACGACACCTCTCCAAATTCCTGCAGCCAGGAAAGGTCCCTGGGACTTTTAGTTTGGGAACCATCATCTGAAATAAATGAGGTTTCCAAGCTCTATCCAGTTCTGATGTTAACCCAAGACCAAGATGTTTGTCTACAGCATATTTACATATGTATATACTGTATGTGTTGATTAAATTCCCTTATCCATTCGGTTATTAAGCTGGGACGGCATGGGGGTGGGAGATTTTAACATGAAGAGCCATGCACAGAGGAAATGAACAAAACACGCCCTCCTCCCCTGCATTATCTCCCTGTCCCCCCCCCCCCAGATCCTACTACTTCAAGTCTAGGGATGTAAATTCTCACTTTCTTTGCCCTGCAATATCCTTCCCTTGCTTCAGACCAGTGGCTCCTGACGTTGGGTCTCCAGATGTTCTTGGACTGCAGCTCCCAGAAGCCTTCGCCACTTGCTGCGCTGGCCAGGATTTCTGGAAGTTATCCTCCAAGAACATCTGGGGACCCAAGGTTGAGAACCACTGGCTTGGAGGATCATTGTGAGTCATTTCCTAACCATCTACGCCAGGTTTCCTCAGTATTAAAAAAAAATCATCATAAAAAACGGGATTAGACTGAAGATTTTCTGAGACAGCCCATCTGCAGGGCTTCTGCGTTTAGGAACTAGGTTGGTGCAATTCCCCAGCTGATGGAAGGGGTCCCTCTATGGGGTATCACTCCCCTTAAAGTGAACCCTTTATGGTGCCATCCGAAATGCCCCCTTTGCTTCCATTTGATCACCCCCTTCTCTCCACCATAGGCGGCGGTGGTTCATCTTTCGGACAGAGGAGTTCTGAAACCTGGCCGCTGTTAGCACTTTGGTGCAATTTTGTCGGAGCCACGGCGTGGGGCATTTCCACAAGGGAAACCTCTTTTTAAAAAAAAAAAACCAAGTCAGATTGGATTAAAAGGAACAATGCAAATCCACTGTGGAAAAGATAAGTCTTCCGGCTTTGGGGGTGGGTGATAACATATTTCCCTGTGCAACCAGTTGGCAAGATCTGTTGTCCATGATCGACACAAGACCATCCAACTTGTTCTCTCGGGCATTCTGCGTGGCCCCTAACGGATCCATCCTTAATGGTATGAATTGTCTCATGGGCTCATAAGTTCTGGCAGCTCCTTTGAGCTCTCGAGGTCTTTAAATTAAGACGTCCGTCATGCCAAGATTGTTTTCTTTTGGAGAAAGCTTTAAATCTCAAGAGGACTTCTACCGATCACAGCGAGCAGCACCTGTGTGGGGAACAAATTCCGTAAGGTCATCCTCGTAGACATTTTGTTCATAGACAGTGTTTTGCATACCTCTTTGACCCAAAAGCAGTTCACAAAAATTAATCCAAATAATAGCCATCATTAGAGTCATAACGTGCCACAACTCACCGAATTTTTCGACCGTGTAAAAGCAACGGAGACCAAATAGGCGAGTTCACAGTGTCAAATACCGGCTTTCTACTTGCACCACAGAATTCGGAGGAAAGTAACTTTGAAGAAAGGTAAGACTGGGTCTCCTGCCGTTGCTTGACGCAAGCCCTCGGCAGGCTCTCATTTCTTTTTAATAAATGCACGGCCAAAAAGCCTCCGGGGGCTCCTTTCATCTACCCTTGCTGAGCCTGCCTGCGCAGGATGAGAGCCTCGGCGCTGATCGATACGTGCCACAGTGAGCAGCCTCTGCAAGGTGGAGAGTGTGGGGGGGACGCCTTTAGGAATCATGGACAGGAGGGGCGGGTGGAGGAGAGGGACGTGCCGTACTCAGCTGTCCCCTCCGCACTCCGCTGTTGTTCCTCGGGAACCACAAACACGGAAGCGGAAAAAATAGCAAGCGGAGCCCTCATTATATCAGCCACCGCGGCAGCTGTCGCAAAACCACAGAGCTCAATTTAGGCCAGCACTGACATCCTCAGATATCCAGACCTGCTCTGCCTCTCTCTGTGGATTGAGACACAGTTTGCAAAACCCGTTTTCTGTTATGGATTAGCTCTCTCACACACATACAGACACACATGGACAAACTGTCTCTCTGTCTCTCTTTTACATACTAGTACTCCTCCAATAGCCTGCTTCTTGTTGTTCTGTTCGATCACATCACTTCCAACTTACGATAATCCCACGAGTGAGCCATCTCCAACATGTCCTGTCCTCAACGACCCTGCTCAGCTCTTGCAAACTCAAACCAGTGGCTTCCCTAAGGGAGTCGGTCCATTTTGTGTTTCATCTTCCTCTTTTCCTGCTGCCTTCTACCTTTCCCAGCATTATTGTCTTTTCCAGAGAATCCTGCTTTCTCAGGATGGGCCCAAAGTAGGACGGCTTCAGCTTCAACATTTTTGCTTCCAGAGATAGTTTGGGCTTGATTGGATCCGGGACCCACTTTTTTGTCTTTCTGGCAGACTTTCTATCCACACAGCTCTCCTCCAGCACCACAATTCAAATGAATCATTTTGTCAGCTTTCTTCATTGTCCGGGCTTCACACCCAGACAGAGTGACTGGAAACACAAATTTCATAGTCCAAATTCTGGATCTTCATTGATAGCCACTTGATAGCCATTCTCCTCTGCCCATGATAATTTATTTCTTACTTCTGTGTCCTAAGTTTATTTTCCAATGTTAACTTGAGATGGCACAGACCAAGATTGGCAAACTGTTCCTGTTTAGCTTCCACAATCTCAGTAGAAACCATGCTGGACCATCTACGCCCTGCTAGTGCTGGTAGTGAGGGGTAGGTGGATTTCCAGGTGTTCACTTACTTCCTTTTTGCAGGTGAGACTGGAAGATGCTGAAGGATTGTCTCCAAGCAGAGACAAAACTTTTGGGGATTGCAGCTTTGTGCTTGCAATCTGTGAAAATAAAATCCACAAGTATCACACACACACACACACACACAGAGCAAGCTGGGTGCTCAATTTACTGACCTCAGAAGGCTGAGTGAACCTTGAGTCAGCTATCTAGGATTGAACCCGGCTCATGAGCAGAGTTTAGGCTGCAGTACTTCAGGGGGACATGGTGGTGCTGCAGGTTAAACCGCAGAAGCCTCTGTGCTGCAAGGTCAGAAGACCTGCAGTTGTAAGATCGAATCCACGTGACGGAGTGAGCTCCCGTCGCTTGTCCCAGCTCCTGCCAACCTAGCAGTTCAAAAGCACCTAAAAATGCGAGTAGATAAATAGGTACCACCTCAGTGGGAAGGTAACGGCATTCCGTGTCTAGTCGTGCTGGCCACGTGGCCACGGAAACTGTCCTCGGACAAACGCTGGCTCTACGGCTTGGAGACAGGGATGAGCACCGTGCCCTAGAGTTGGACATGACTGGACTAAATATCAAGGGGAACCTTTAACCTTTTCCTAGACTGCAGTTTAACCATTGCAACACGAGGCTCATACAATCCTATGCCTACCTAGCTCAGAAAATATGTTCTACCAAGATACTAAGCTTGTCCATTTGATATCCTGTCATCTCCTTATTATTTTTTTTTGTTTTTGTTTTTTCTCTTTTCCCCACGCAGGTCATGAAAGCCCTTCTGGAGGCCACTGTGTGATCTCAGAGTTTATAAGACCCCTACAACTCTCTGGTGACAAACCGGAGCAATTGTCCATCAAGCCAACTTTCCTGTCCCGGTCCCGGTCTGGCAGCCCAGGATGCAGATTTGAATCAGAGGTAAGTTAAAGAAAAGACAGGCCGGGTTCCAGCTTCCTTCAGTGTCACAACAAGTGGGTCATCCAGCTTCATAAAGAACAGATTGATCGTGCCAGTTTCACCGGTGGTGGCTCTCAATCCCAAGGAAAGAGATAAATTTCAGGTGAGGAACCACAGCCCTAAACTCGGCCATGTACCTGGAAAAGGGTTGAAGTGCTATCAACGCAATCTGTGCCTCCTTTATTCAAGCACAGAACAGATTGGAAAGGGTTATGCCCGTCTCTAACTGCACCATCCCTGTGATTTTTTTTTTAAAAAGAAACATTTCGAATCACCATCCTCCTCTTAGAACTTCAGAGCTGGGAGGGAACCTTACGGATCATCATTTCTTTAAGGACATAGGCGCGAAACTTTCATTTCTCCTCCAACCCACCTTAATGTGGTACCTTTCTAAATCGCACAAAAGAATACAGAAAGTGTGTTTCAGCTTGAAGAATTCCAGATCTTAAATGGCCAGTTTCTCCCCCCGCCCTTCCCCTACAAACTGGTCTCCGTGACCTATTTCTTCATAAAGAGATCTGGAGGTCTCGAAACCTTGCTAAAGTTGAAGAAACACAAAAACGTTAATCAGGGATTGGCGTTCTCTGCTCCACCTCTTTAGGACAGCATGGCTACCTTTCCTTGTTTAAAATGTCGGAACCAGTGTTGGCTGGGGCTTATCAGGACTGGTGGGGCAGCGAGACCGATGGAAGGTGAAACCGCAGCCAACCACTAACTTTGACCCTTTTCTCTTTGCAATACACTAGATTGAACCGGGGTTCCCCACCTTGGGTCCCCAGATGTTTTTGGACTACAACTCCCAGAAGCCTTTCACCACGAGCTGTGCTGGCCAGGATTTCTGGGAGTTGTAGTCCAAGAACATCTGGAGACCCAAGGTGGGGAACCCCTGGCCTAGCAGAATGGCACAAGGCTCAGCTACCTAAGTCCAGGAGTCTCCCATAGAATCATGCTTTCTTCCTTGCAGGCCAGGAAGGATCTGATCCACCTCTTTATAGTGCGCTCCCTGCCCTAAAGGGTCAGACTTCACTGAAGGGATGGAGTCAGGAAAGAGCGATGTTTGTCCACCGTGACGTGAGAGGCACTAAGAAACGCTTTCCTGTGCCGGCTCCATGCATGGCGATGGATTCAGCTTCTCTCCCATTTCCAGAAGAAGACATTATGATTTTGCTACCACCGCTGTTGAGACTGCAACCCCTAGTCACTCTTGAGCAAACCCCCCAGAACCTGGTAGAACATACTTTTGAATTAAGTAGACGTAGGGTTGCATGACAAACATGCAGAGAAGCTGTTTGGTTCAGAGTTTTCAGTGAAATGTTGTGTCTTGTGAGTGGGAGTGGACAGTGCTGCGTTGCTCCCATCCCTCCAGAAACGTGATGCTGGAAAAGGTTGAGTTTTCTTCTCCTGCTCTTTGCTTCTTTCCCTGGCTCAAGCATAGCTCTTTTGAATGGAATTGCTGGTGGCCCACCTTTTCTTTCTGTGATCACGAGATTCGTGCACACAACAGAAGCAAATTTGGCTTCAGATCTAACGTCCCAGAAGACTGAGAGCAGAAAGTTATATTAAGCACAAAAGCTTTGATAGAAATCAAGTTTTTTAAAAAAATCAAAGCAATCCAGAGGTCCTTGGCACAGTAGATTCTGAACACGCAAGCTGCACACCCTCTATTCTACCGAGAAGCCGTCTATTTGCTGGCTTGCTGATTGACACAAAGTGGAGGGAAGTAAAGACCTCCAAACAAATCATTACGGGCTTGGTTCTATTGCATGCCAGCCAAGCAGAGGGTTCTTTTCTCCATGGGTCATGGCATGAGTGGGAAGGGAACAGTGGAGAGAACCTTCCTGCTTTTATGGTGAGGCGGATAGCTGGAGAGTAGGCGGACAGAAGCAACGCGTGTCGGGTAAAACTATTCCTGTAGGGTTGTTTTTTTTTTCTTGTTCCAATGACTTCCTGGGCAAATAGGCCCTTCTGTGTGTGCAAAGTTTTGGGAGAAGTTACTTGCAATTAACAACTTTTTTTCCCTTTGAGCATGGGGACCACTAATTTCCACTGGAAGTGTAACTTAGCAAGGCATAGTTTCACTCGTTTTGTATTGCAATTGTAATATTTTAGTTCGTCATGATGATCGCGATCATCGTCTTAGAACTGCAGGTCTGGAAGGAGGCCCTGTCGATCATTGATTCTACAGCCATAGACCAGAAAAGGAGACATGGATGAGAGAAACAGAGCATGCTGAACAGAATTCACGTTACAATAACACAATAACCCTAAAATATATTATGAAAATGGATTGGGGATTCTGAGATTTGTAGTCCAGAAAGGTAAATTCTCCAAACTCTGCTGATTTCTGGAAAACAAATTCAGAATGGGTTCTGATTATCCATTCTTTCTGTGAAATGGCCTTCCAGCAAGAATAGTTGCTGATAACGGGTGGCCTTTGTGACAAGTGCAACAGTGTTCTGAGTTGGCATAACGAGGATCCCGGGGCTCATCTCTTGATAGTCAAAGATTCTATCCAGGATCAGTGCCTGTTTCCATCACTCTTTTGCTTATAGAGTGATGGATTGGCTTATGCATGAGCAAATCAGCTTATGCATGAAGCTGAACACTACAGTCCGTCCCATTTTTGAACCTTTTGTTAAACCCCTCTTGTTTTTCGTACCACGCGTTCCTAAATAAATAAAACAATCAGTGTTCAGTCTGAAAAATGGGGAAAATAGTGTATTTGTGTGCTGAAATCTCACAATAAGCATTGTTGTATCCTCCGGAACAGTAAGTAACAATATATGCTATATTGATATATGGAGGTAGAAGACCTATCCTGTTTATTACTTCTTCTTGCAGATGGATAATGAACGGAATTCTAATACCTCAAAGCAGAGATACTCTGGAAAAGTCCATCTTTGCATTGCTCGATACAGGTAACAAACTCACAAAACAGGCTTTCCCATGACTCATGGACGACCGTGGGGAAGTGGGGAGTGATGGGCTTCCTTGCAAAGTCATGAGTAGCTGCAAGGAGCCATCTCTCTTACCTTACACGCATGCCTCCCGACACCCTAAAGTTGTTTAGAACTCTGGGCTTTTGCAGGAAAGAACCAGGATGCAGCAACTGGGGGATGAGGAAGTGAGCAGGAACTTATTTTCATTTATTTATTCAATTTATACCCTGCCCCCCCCATCTAGACCGAACGTCCTTTCTGCCTCTTCCTGGTCAATCTTGGCCTAAGATACAGTGGTGCCCCGCATAACGAGCGCCCCATCTAACGACGAATCTGCATAGCGATGTGTTTCTTGCGATCGCAAAAGCGATCGCATTGCGATGTTCCCAATGGCAAAAAATCGCTTTGCAATGATTGGTAAGCGTTTCGCTTACTGATTTTCACATAGCAATGTTCCAAAATGGCCGCCGGGTAAACAAAATGGCCACCCGCTGTGTTTTCGCGCCCTTTCCTTGCTTACTGGGCAGCGAAAATGGCGGCCGCATGGAGGATTTCTGCATAGCGGTGAGTTTTTCCCCCATAGGAATGCATTAAACGTGTTTTAATGCATTCCTATGGGTTTTTTTGTCCCGCATAGCGACGAATCTGGATAGCGACAATTTTTTTGGAACGGATTATCGTCGCTATGCGGGGCACCACTGTATTTAACCCTGATTCATCAGAACTCCCTAAAGATAATGAGGAGGAATCGCCACTTCTGTTTTCCCTGCAGTTATAACCCGTTTGATGGACCAAATGAAAATCCCGAAGCAGAACTCCCTCTCACAGCAGGAAAATACCTCTATGTGTATGGAGACATGGATGAAGATGGCTTTTATGAAGGTCTGTTGAGGACTGGGTTCGTGGTTTCTGTTGGCCTTCAATTCACTTTGGTTCTGGGTTCATGTCACGTCTGTTCTGCTGTTTCAGCTTTGCAGTGATAAACCCAGTCAAGGGTGGTGGCACCCCAGTTTTGGAATGACCATCCCCAGGGAGGGCCAGTTGGTACCAACATGTTGACCTTATTTCAGTTCCAAATCAAAAAAACTGACCTCTTCATTCATTAAAGCTTCTGAGGACTTGGCTATGTTGTGGAGTTCTGTTTACAGGGTGTTTGGTTCTAAATTGTTTTAAATGAATCTAAGTTTTACATTACGTTTAGAACCATTCATTCTTTTAAATAGTTTTATTGTCTGAAACCTCCCCTAAGATCTTTCGATACACATATTTTAATAAATATTAAATAAACCGGACCCAAGTAAAGAACTTCGGTGTCTGGTATTCACAGCTCTGCATCTGTGGAGGTTCTACACAGCTATTATCATGGCTAGACAGACCTGTTCGAGAGAGCCAAATACAGTGAATTTTGTACCGGCCTTTGTAAAGGGCCAATCTTTCCTGGTGTGGCACCTTCAAGTTGTGTTAGGATAGTATTTGTCAGCTGGCAACACAGTAGATCAGTGAAGCAAAGCCAAAGTGGGTGGCCTGTTTCAGCTTGTGGTCCAAAATTAACCATTAGTGCAACCTGCTTACTGTATTTTCTCTTCTAGGTGAACTTCTAGATGGGCAGCGAGGGCTTGTTCCTTCCAACTTTGTGGATTTCGTGCAGGACAGCGAATCCCGTCTATCAAGTGGGCTGGGCAGCGAGCAAGACCAGAATTACATCAACCACGCAGGTCCCACGTTGGACGGAGATCGCCTTTTGGATATCAACCCGCCGAGCCACTTAGAGTCCAGTCTCGTCAATAACGGTGCAGGGACCCTGGATGTAAACATTGACGAAATTGGAGAAGACATTGTGCCTTATCCTAGAAAAATTACCCTTATCAAACAGCTAGCCAAAAGTGTCATTGTGGGCTGGGAAAGTCCGATCGTGCCACCCGGGTGGGGAACCATTCATAGCTACAACGTCCTGGTAGACAAAGAAATACGGATGACCGTAGCCCTGGGAAGCAGAAGTAAAGCTCTTATAGAGAAACTTAACATTGCTACTTGCACTTACCGAATATCGATTCAAAGCATCACTAGTCGGGGCAATTCTGACGAGTTGCAATGCACGTTGCTGGTGGGCAAGGATGTCATTGTGGCGCCTTCCCACCTCAAGGTCGACAACGTCACCCAGATCTCCGCCGAACTGACCTGGCTCCCGACCAACAGCAACTACAGCCACGTGATCTTCCTCAACGAGGAAGAGTTTGATATCGTCAAGGCTGCCCGATACAAGTACCAGTTTTTTAACCTGAAGCCCAACATGGCCTACAAGGTGAAGGTACTGGCCAAACCTCACCAAATGCCCTGGCAGCTCCCGCTTGAGCAGCGGGAAAAAAAAGAAGCCTTCATAGAGTTTTCGACCTTGCCTGCAGGTATAGTTCCATGTCTTTGCCATCGTCTGAGGACGGCTTGCATCCATTTACAGTGGTGCCTCACTAGACGATGATAATCCGTTCCACTGAAATCGCTGTTTAGCGAAATCATCGTCTAGCGAAAAGCATTTCCCCACTGGAATGCATTGAAACCTGTTTAATGTGTTCCAATGGGGAAGAATCGTCATCGTCTAGCAAAGATCGGCCATAGGAAAGCTGCTTTGCGAACCGCCGATCAGCTGTTTAAATAGCTGTCTTGCGAAGCGTAGGTCCCGAAAACACCTGTTTTGCGAGCGCAGAGGGAGCTGTCAAAATCCTAGTCTAGCGGAAATTGGTTTGCGAAGCAGGGACCAAACATTGTCCAGCGAAATTCCCCCATAGGAATCACTGTTTTGCGAATCGCTATAGCGATCGCAAAAAGCCAATGTCTAGCTAAAAAACTGTCATGCGGGGTAACTGTCTAGCGAGGCACCACTGTATTCAACTTCGCCAGCTTGTGTGATTCAATGGGCTGAACCAGCAGCCCTTCTCAATGGGGGTCCATATGGCCCCTTGGGGGCCCTGGTACATTTGAAGGTTGGGGGCACAGACTGGAAATGATTCTTCACACCCCACCTTCTAAGGTTCATTATGCGACTTATACAATCCTGATTCAGTCTATATTTCTTTCAGACTGTGTTTATGGCTATGGCCAAGAAAAAGGCTGGGAATGGCTGGAAACACAACTAGAGGAGATCATTGAATAAACAGCGCGTGTGAAGTCGAAGTTATTTAAATCCCATGTAGTCAATGGGTCCAGACTCACTGGTCTAGAGTTACATGACTTTGGCTGAACAGATGCTATTTATCCAGTGATCAACTCTTGTTGCTAGAGTAGACAATGGAATAAATGACATCTGTTCTGTCAGATTCTTGCAAGTCCTGTGGATTTACTCTTGTTGGTCTAGAGTTGGAAGTAACAACGGTCTTTCAATTTCTTTTTCATCTCCATTTTTACTTACTGTGTTATCACTGTGCATTTTTATTTACTGGATGTGGCCTGCAAATCTCATTTAGTAGGCGAAATCCAGTTCTGAAGTCCCTAGACCAGCGACGGCGAGCCTAGGGCTCGTGTGCCGCAGCTGGCACGCAGAGCCCTTTCTGCGGGCGGGCGACCCATAGGGTAGCTAAAAAATTTTACAAATTTCTTCATAAATTCAGTGGGAAAAACCTGGACTTTTTAAAGAAACGAATGCAGGGGGGAAAAAAACTGTCACATTTGTCTTTTCCCCTGTGGGACCCTCCAGATATTCTGGACAACAGCTGGCGTATTCTCTGTTCACTAGCTATGGAGTTTATGGGGGCTGTAGCCCAGAACATTTGGGGAGGTCCAGTTTTGGCCCACCCCTACTACTATCAACAGTCCCCCTCTATTTGACCCTGGTTAGACCTCATCCAAGAGTTTTGGGTCCAATTCTGAACACCACGCTTCCAGAAAGATGCCCACAAACTGGAGCAAGTTCATAGAAGGACAAGAAGGAGGATCAAGGGACTGGAAACCAAGCCCTGTGAGGAATGATTGAAAGAACTGGGCCTGTTTGCGTTGGGGAAAAGAAGGCTGAAGGGAGAGAGAGAGGATAAGACTCTTCAAAGACGTGAAAAGTCGTCGCACACTGGAGGGACAGGATCTGTTCTCAATCCTCCAGAGTGCGGGACATGTAAGGATGGGCTCAAGCGACCGGAAGCCAGATTTCAGCTGAAGATCCAGTAAAAGCTTTTTAACTCTTAAGAGCAGTACGAACTCTTGGTTTGCTCAGTTACGTGGAGTTATAGCTGAACATGATGTGAGAGAGCTCATGAAATATACATTCTTTTAATAACGGCAGAGGTATTTTTAGGCTTTAGGTTTCCATCCGGCACGTTTCTATATATAGGGGACTGGCATTTTAATTAGAGACATAGCAAGTATGCATGTGTCATGATAGCAGGTTGTCAGGACCGTCAGATGAGGAGACTTTGGCTCAGTTCTTTTTTTGCTGGGTGAGATTGGGGGGTTGGTGCGCAGACTCTGCGATTTTGGAATAGAAACTCATTTTCTTTCAGAGAAGTAAAAACAAAGGCCAGGGACACAGTTCAGGTGAAGCTAAGCATACCTGTGTCTGCTCACTACAGTGGTGCCTCGCTAGACGATGATAATCTGTTCCACTGAAATCGCTGTTTAGCGAAATCATTGTCTGGCGAAAAGTATTTCCCCATTGGAATGCATTGAAACCTGTTTAATGCGTTCCAACGGGGAAGAATCGTCGTTGTCTAGCAAAGATCGGCCATAGGAAACCGCTTTGCAAACCGCCGATCAGCTGTTTAAATCACTGTCTTGCGAAGCTTAGGTCCCGAAAACACATGTTTTGCGAGCGTGGAGGAAGCTGTCAAAATTGTTGTCTAGTGAAAATCGGTTTGCGAAGCAGGGACCAAAGATTGCCCAGCGAAATTCCCCCATAGGAATCACTGTTTTGCAAATCGCTATAGCGATTGCAAAAAGTCAATGTCTAGTGAAAAAACTGTCGTGCGGGGTAACTGTCTAGTGAGGCACCACTGTATATGGAAGGGAGGATAAGGACCTTTGGGATGAAAGCTCCCAGAAATCTGACTTCCTATAGCTTGAACCCGTTATTTCATATCCTGCACTCTGAGATGATTGAGAACAGACCCTGCCCCTTCCTCTGTATGACAGTCTGTATAGTGCTATCTCTCTCTCCCCCCTCAGTCTTCTTTTCTCCAGGCTAAACATGCCCAGTTCTTTCAGTCTTTCCACACAGGGCTTGGTTGCCAGACCCCTAGTCATCCTTTTTGCTTTTCTCTGAAATTGCTCCAGTTTGTTGGCATCCTTCTTAAACTTTGGTGTCCCTAACTAGACACAGTATTCTAGATGAGGTCTAACCAGTGTGGCGATTACAGTAAGGAGATTACAGTAGGAGATTTCAGACGTGAGACCAAAGGAAGGGACGGGCTAGTGATAACCGAAGCTTGTTTGCAATCCTAGGTCCACCAGCTCCCCCTCAAGATATCAGAATCCAGGCTGGGCCCACGCCGGGAACCATTGTAGTTTCATGGAAGCCACCAACGCTCACAGCGACGGGAACATCCAGCGGAGCCACCGTGACCGGCTATGGTGTTTATGCAAAAGGTCAAAAGGTAGGTTTGCCCTCCATTGACTCGCCAGAAGCAAGAGGCACTACGGTGTAATTTTTTTTGCTTTTAAGGCTTCCCTCTTCCTTGTTGCCCGATCCTTTGGTCCCCTCTGAGCAAGCAAGCAAGCAGCCACAGGAGCAACGAAAGCGACACTCCTTTTTTTTGCGACTGATGAAAAAGCCCTTCATGGGCATTATCAGTTGGAATGTCTCCCCCTAAGAATTTTCTGCTCATCCTTTCCGGTCTTCTTAAGCCTTATTTTTGTTGTTGTTGTTGTTGTTTTGTTTTCTCATCCAGAGAAGCTTGGAAGGTGTCAACCATAAACCGAGGGCCCCCCCTCAGTTGTGGGCCCTGTTTTTGTGGGAAAAGGTCCCACTGGAGACCTGCCAGGCCCCTTCCTTGACTCTGTTTCAAATGAAGCTCAGAATGATAGCTTGAAAAGGAGGCATCCTTCTGTTAGGTCCTAGTGGGATTTGGTTTAACTTTATCCTTACTGCCATTATTAGCGTTTTGGGATATTTCTTAGGTTTTCAATTTTTTTTAATAAAAAAAAAACACACTTTTTTTTGTTTGATTGTTTATTCTGTTCCAGGATGTTTTGTACCCGGAGATCAAAGGGTGGGTTACTGTTATTGTTAAATGTCCGGAATAGTGCGTGTTTCCCTAACTTGAGCAGTCTACAAACGTATGAAACAAACAATTAGACAAACTGAGTCTCTAATTACAATTAGGCCAGAACTCAGGAAATCTACTTTTTTAAAAAAGGCAATGGCCAGAAGCTCCAAGCTCCAGTTCCCAGAATCCCCAGCTAGCCACTATGTAGGTTGGAGGAATGATGGGAGTTATTGTTGTTCCAAGTCCCGTTTCGAATTCTGCTCTGAATTTTCTTTGGGGTGTTGGGGGGGGAACCTGTTTGTTCTCATCCGATCTGTCATTTCTGCACATTCAGGTGGCCGAAGTGACATTTCCCACAGCGGAGAATGCGGTTGTGGAGCTCCCGAGACTCCGCAATCTGGAAGCGAAGGAAGTTCTCGTCCGGACGCTTTCCGCCCAAGGAGAATCCGTCGATTCCTTGAGCGCCGCCATTCCACACGAACTCCTGGTGCCTCCGACCTCACACCCCAGGCCAGCTCCCAAATCTAAGCCATTACCAAGTGCCGGCCTCTCCGATACCAAAGAGGAACACTTATGCCCACACGTCAGAAGGGATGAGCATTGGGAGCAGCCCCGCACGGCGCTGTCTCCTGTCCACGGACACACCCTGGAGCCGCCCAACTTCCAAGGGAGAAGGTCGCCTTCGCCCAACAGGATACTCCCACAACCGCAAGGCACGCCCGTTCCCAACAATGTCGCGAAGGCCATGGCCAGGGAAGCAGCTCAACGGGTGGCGGCGGAGAGCAACAGAGTGAGTCGCGTACAACAGAGGTTGCAAGAAGGGAGGTAGGGAGGGCACGTCGGAATGGACCATTCCCGAGTCAAGGAGCAGAGGTTTGTTTGTTTTTTCCCCTCATCGCCTTCCTGTTCTTGATTCGGCAGATGGAGCGGAGGAGCGTGTTCGCCGAACGAAGCAATGCTCTGCATTACGCCAATTCCGACGAAGAGGAGGACGGCTACGATTCGCCTCGGCTCAAAAGGAAAGGGGCTTCGGTCGACGATTTCTTGAAAGGCTCCGAGCTCGGGAAGCAGGTAACGGACGTTTGCTAGTACTCTGAGCATGCGTTGTCGGTGTTAACACAGAGAACTGTCTTGGTTTCTTTGCTTGTTTGTTCGCTTCTGAAAAAGCAACCGCAAGATCCGAGATGCTGAGGAAGGTGTGGTCTACCGCAGACACTGTAGGGTGTGTGAAGAAAGTTGGCAAGAGCGATGCTGAGGTTGTGGATAGCTTCCCCGCCTCGCCCTTCCGAGACTGGCCTTGATTTTGATTTTGAAGGTCCGTTTTCCTTTGTTTGCGCCCAATGCTCCTTTCCCCTCCCCTAACAGCCCCAATACGGCCATGGGGAAGAGTATCATACCGAAAGCAGCCGGGGCTCTGACCTCTCAGACATCATGGAAGAAGACGAAGAAGAACTGTACTCCGAGATGCAGCTTGAGGACGGCGGGAGGAGGCGAATCAGTGTCACGTCGCATAACACACTCAAGGTAAAAAGCAGCGGCAAGACAGGGCGCCCCTCTGTGCCAGAGAGGACACGGTGAGAGACTTCTCATCCAGGCGGGGTCAGTGGAGAGTTGACCTGACCTTTCCCAATGTCTCCTGGACTCGCCTCTTCAGACTCAGGAATCTTATGTTAGTAATAATAATAATAATAATAATAATAATAATAATAATAATAATAATAATAATAATAATAATAATAATAATAATAATAATAATGATAACGATAACGATAACGATAACGATAACGATAACGATAACGATAACGATAACGATAATGATGATAATAAATAGTTTTAACCCAAAACCTAAGTGTCTCTTATATGTATTCGTGAAGGCTTTCACGGCCGGGATCTAATGGTTGTTGTGGGTTTTTTGGGCTCTTTGGCCGTGTTCTGAAGGTTGTTCTTCCTAACATTTTGCCAGTCTCTGTGGCCATGGGCATCTTCAGAGGACAGAAAAATGGCCGCCAGCTGTAGATAATGGCTCCCCGCTGTGTTAGGGACAGATTCCTCGCATTACAGGCACCAGAAAATGGAGGATCTTCACTGGACGAGCAGGTATTTCGCCCATTGGAACACATTGGATGGTTTTCAGTGCATTTCAATGGGTTTTTTTTATTTTGCTTGACGACGTTTTTGCTGTACAGTGATTTCGCTGGAACGAATTAACGTCATCAAGCGAGGCACCACTTGCACGTCAATATTTAACAGATACTTAGGTTTTGGGTTAAAACTTGTATCTTTGATATAATACCAGTCAATATTTTTATAATGTTGATTGATTGGTTGGTATTTACTACTACTATGAATAATCATAATCATAATAATCATAATCTGGCAATCGAAACATCTTGCTTGTGGATGAGAAACACACCTCAGTGCTCCCCATTGTCATTGGGGCTTTGGGAACAATACCATGAAATTTCACACAGTATTATCAGTGGTTGTGGATTTCAGAAATAACATCATGAGATTTTTTAAAAAAAACACCAATATTAGGAACAGCATAGATACTGCGCCAATATTTAAGAGAAACTTAGGTTTTTGGTTAAATCTTGTACCTGTTATGTAATGGCAGTCAATGTTTTTATAATTTTGATTGACTGTGCCTGGTATTTTACTACTACTACTACTACTACTACTACTACTACTACTACTACTACTACTACTAATAATAATAATAATAATAATAATAATAATAATAATAATAATAATAATAATAATAATAATAAAAAATAACAACAACAACAATAACAATAACCACCACCACCGCCAGAGTTGTCCCAGTGACAACCCCAAGTTCTGCATACAATACTATGCAACCTCAAAAACCTATTCCAAAGGTTCCCAACATGCCTATTTCCCAGAAAAGTCCATAGAATCAGAGCAACACGACCTAGAAGTCCATGTCCGGTCCGTCCTGGAGCTCTCCATGGTGCTGACTCTTTTGTGTTTCCAAGAGTACTTTCGATAGCTTTGGGTACGTATCAGGATTCCATGCCCACGTTGACCGAGTGCGCCAATGCCTAGAAGACAGGTGTGCGGCCAAAGAGTAGGATGGCTCCCGTTCCTATCGGAATATTCCTTTTCCATTTCCCCATGTCCTTGATGGAGCACGGAGGTGCTGCCCAGCGCGGAAAGACACGCCGGTGGGTTTCCGATCATTGTCTCACTTTCCTCTTAATTTATCGGGGAGGGGAATTTGCACTCAGCCAGCAGCTCATTGGGAGGGGCACCCCCAGAACTGCAGAGAAGAGGGAACGCCGTGCACTAGGCAACACCCCCCCCGCCCCCGGGGTCCTCCCTGTGTGCCAAATACACCGCCTGTCCAGCACACTCTACCTCATTTCAAGTGCCTGGGTTTGGTCCTGGCTGACGGGCTGGTTGACTTGGGTCCTTCTGTACTGACACCCTTGTATTGTTTGCGACGCTGGCCAGCTTCCTAATCATGTCTTTTATTTTCCACAGATTGCCATTCAAAGCATGACATCTTTCCACACTGAATTTAAAAAAAAAAAAAAGCTGCATGCGTTCTGTTCGCCATTGCTCTAAAACTAATTCTGTCTTTATTTTTTTTTTCTCCCTTCCTTTTCCTACCCCTTCCTCGTTTTGTTTTGATTGCACACTCTGGGTCCCCCCTCTCGCCTCTTCTTTTGATTCTTTCCTCTTTTTTGTGACAAACAAACCGATAAACAAACTAAAACTAAAAAAACAAACCGACCCCCCCCCCAAAAAAAATCTCACTGGCTTAAAGGAATGTTGTAGGACTAAGACGACCGAAGCAAATTTTGGGGAACGGCCCGATTTGGCCCAACACGTCCATCACAGCAAAAGGCTTTTCAGTATCCCTGAAGTCGCCGAAGAGGATGGGGATTTTACAGAACTTTTGCACAAGCAGGGTTTAGGGAAAGCCTACAAAACGAGAAGCCCGGTAACGAGAGAGAGCAGACCGTCCAGGGCCCGCGACCCTCAAGATCAGCGGCCCGCCTTCTGCCACCCGGCAAAGCAACGGATCTTGGAGGACTCGGAAGACCGAGCCTACAAATTCAGCAGATGTTCCACCTGGAGCCCGGACAGTGGCCTGGATTGTGGGAGCGAGGAAGAAGAGTCGCGCTTTAGCTTCCGCGGCGCTTACGACCCCCACGCCGCGCCTGGCGGTTGCCCCGAGGGTGGGAGCTGTGCGTGCCGAAAGACCCCCCGGCCGTTGCTGGAGCGCCGCAGGACGCTGACGCGGCAGAGCAGCGTCGAGGAAGACTTTGGGGACCCCGTTCCTGCCTTCCTAGAACCCCGAGGCGAGGAGTACACGCCGGCGCATTACGAGAGGAAGTACGAACCTCAGAGGTTTCCTAGAGCAGATAATTTGACTCGTGAAGATTTTCAGGGAGGCTGGAGCGGCCCCTTAAAAAGGAGTGACTTTAGGGCAACTTCTGTACCACATTCCAGGCCTTCCGGCAGAAACCATAAAGACTCTCTGGTGTGTTGAAATGAAAGCTACTTTTAACATCTGCCTGCCAAATCAACCTATTCTTTTATTTCTTCTTCCTCTTTTCCTTTCTATCTTCTCTCCTCCTCCTTCATTTCTTTTCCTTAAATCCATCCATTCTTAGCATGCCTCTCTGCTCTCCCCCCCCCATTCTTCATTTTCTTTCCCCACATACTTATAATTGCTTTATTAATCTTCACAGGCTTCTTAATACCGCCATATTAATTTCCTTTCCCCCCTCCCCCCAAATTTAACATCTTTGGTGCCATACTAAAATGGGATTAATTTGCTTTCCGAAAAATTATTCTTTCATTCCCCGCAGGCAATGAATAAATCTGTAAATAAACTTGGCTTTTCCTCCCCTCCCCATTCCTTCTTTCTTTGAAAGGACAACTGAAACTAAATTTTAATTAAGGGTTAGCTGAACTACCATTTTCCTGACATTCGGGGGCTGTCCTTTGTTTGATTTGTATTTCTTTTTTTCCTTTTCCTTGATTTCGTTTATTTATTTATTCATTTATTTATTTATTATTTCTTTGTTTTGATGGTTTGGTTTGCAGTGTACTCCCGTTAAAGAGACTTTATAGTTTACAACTGGGGAATTGCACCACCCGCAAGAGCAGCAACAGCCGCAGCGACATTATTATCTTTATTTCTACCCTATTTATTTAAGGTCTGCTTTAACTATTCCACCTATTCCTGTTGTGTTTGCTTCCCTGGCTCCCCGATTTTCAAGGAAGAATTCTCTTTCGCGTCAATTCTTATCTCTGGGCAAGTACCGCACGCAAATTTCCTCTCTCCCTTCCCTCCCCACCCCACCCCGTCCTGTAGCAACAGCGACTCAGGATTTCAGAATCACCCATTCCCTTGTATTTCATATCCTTCAACTTTTATTTTTATTTTATTTTTGCATCTGTTCTTTCTCTCTCCTTTCTCTTTATTAAGTTTCTCTTTTAAAATAGAAAAAGAAATCATCTCTTCTTGCCTTTGAAGTTGCAGACTGCATCTTGGCATGCAGGGAAAATTCCCCTTTCGCCCATCCCTCCGCTTTTACCGACGCCCGATCTCTCCCTCGTCCACGGTACATCCACGGGAGAGGCTGTTAACTCCATGCCGGGATGAACTCCACCGGGAGGCCGAGCTGTCTTTCCCCAATGCATCCGTAAGACCTTTCCTAAAACCCCTTCCTCCCAGCACGCCGAGAACAGTTTGTTCACCCTTTAGGACGACAACCCACAAGAACGGAGATGTTCCTCTCTGTGCCGCGAGCCACCGTCGTGCCTCGGCAGGAACAAAGCCAGCCATTTATTCCCAGTGGATTCCTTCTTCAGTCCGTCTCTCTCACACCCTCTCTCTCTCTTTTTTTTTTCAAATAAAAAGCCGTCCATAAAAAGAAGCGACCACCCACCTCCTCCTCTCTCCTGCTCTCCAGTGGGCAGGCTGACTGTGAAGCTCTAATCAGGAGTGAGCACAGAAAGAGAGATAAAAATAAACCCTAAGAAGGCCTTTGGAGTCCTTTTCTAGAAGTCTTAATGACTTTTTTTTTTAAGCCTGTGTTGGGCGGCTACAGGCAGGAGACCTGGCACTACTGCAGGTGCGGCAATGTCCGAATTGGAGCGAAATAAGACACAGAGACAAAATCCACCGTTCTGGGGAAGATCTCTGTGTGCATCCTCTTTGGGGAGGAATGAAAAGGACCAGAAGCTGGTTTAGTGGCAACGACAAAGGCAAAAGGATGTCTTAAAGCTCTCTTTTGTTACCTATTCCAATATGTTGACTTATTGTTCTCAAAGAACGTACCACATGGGGCCGGCCATTTTTCTCTCTTTTCCTTCCGTTTCCCTTCTCCAGGTTTAGTGGCGTCAGCTAACCTTTCAGTTAAAAACAAAGTTTAGTTGCCTTTAGATCTTATGCTTTTGATGAATGATTGACTTGATTTTTCTGTTGACTCCACGCCCCTACACCCCCCTTCCCTCGAGCCAACCCCTCTCAGAGTGTGCCGATGTCTAACTTTCTCAACTTTTGTGTCTCCCCCTTCCCCTCCTTTTTGTTTGTTTGTTTATTTGTTTGCTTGTTGGTTCGGGTCTCCAGCTGTTAGGTAACCCTGCAGCCTCCGGACGGACGGACAGGATGGAACACCCGGGGCGAAGGATCTCTCATGGCAGTGCCGGACCGCAACGGTCACGCCCCATGTCGGTCCCGTCTATCGGTTAGTTTGGCCCAATGAGTAGATGGATGTTCCTTGCTTGCTCGGGACCACAGAGGTGGGGGTTCAGTTGGATGGGTTGGCGGATGGAAAGGCAAAGTGGTTCGTCAAAGGAAAGCCGTTTCAAGACGTCAGTCCCAACTAGAGTAGGCCCAGGGAATTAACGGAACTGGCAGGGGGGGGATTGTTTCCTGAAATCACCACTGATTCAATGGGTCTACTCCAGTTGTGGCTGGCCACTGGATTTCAGCCAAAGGAGGCTAAGCTGTTTATGTCTGGTTTACATTGGGATGCCCTGCAGGAGAGATTTAGAAGAGGCTTAATAACAACTGTCGATCTGTGGAGATGCTCAGTCATCCAGGTGGGGTTATTTGGAAGTTTAGTCATGACCACTGGACTTCTTTCTTATCAGGTTGAAATGTTTCGCTACTCATCCAAATTGCTTCCTTCAGTCTGAGGAGAGTTGGTAGGAGCCTATTCAGATCAGAAGGAAGTGAAACCAATGTGGAAGGTTTTAGACTGAAGGAAATGACCTGGATGAGTAGCGAAATGTTTCAACCTAACAAGGAAGAAGTCCAGTAGCCATAACTCAACGTCCAGAAAAACACACACTGTCAAACTGGCACATGCAGTGTTAGAAAGGCACCGTTTGATGGGCACCTTCAAGAAAAGGCCAGATGCTCACATCCTCTTGGGGCTTGCCATCAATGGAAGAGAGACCTCGCTTGACGACTCCCCTGTGCCCTGATTCCCCTTGCCATGAAACCACGTCAGGTTATGAACGATGTTTCCTCCCTGTGTGCTCGCATGTACATTCATGTGTGGGGGCATCGAAATGCATTGTTCCTCTCACTTGCCTGTTTGCGTTCTGAAGGACAGGAGCAGCGTGTCCCCCCCCAAAATGGACCTTATTTATTCTGAGGGAGGAGCCAAAAAAGAGATACAATGTTTAGGACCGTCTCTGTGCACCTCCAGTTTTACGAAAGCTTTCATTTTGGTCCGAAGGGGTCCGTTTCCCATGGAGTCGTGCCAAACCAGCTTGCTAGGTCCTGCGTTTCGATTGATTTTATTTATCGATTTGACTTTTACACTGCCCATCCGGCTGCCGAGGCCAACTCTGGGCGGTGTTACAACATAATCATGTAAAAGATAGCAATTTTTTTTAAAAAAACTGTAAACATCAACAAACGTAATAGCTAAAGCAAATCAAAATTAACTTCAGGACACACACACTAAACAGCATAAAATTCACTGAAAAAAACATTAAAGGTGGTTTAAATGCAAGGTTGCAGAACCGATAATATGAACGCCGAGGCAACCACAGTGTTATGAAATTATAAGCTCCAGGAAAGCCAGTCTGAAGAGGACCGTTAAAAAAATTTCCAGTGAAGCGGACAGGCAACGCTCATTGGAAAGAGGCGTTCCGCCAGGTATCGAGGTCCCAAACTGTTTAGGGCTTTGTATGTCAGCATCATCCTCTTGAAGCTGGCACAGAAACAAACGTTGATAGTGCTGGGTCCATAAGTACGCCCAGGCTGTGAACCTCATCTTTAGCAGAGAGAGTAGCTCCCCCTCTCCAGAAGAGAAAGAGGCCCCCAGACTATAGGCTACAGCTTTGCATAATACGAGCAGCTTTAATCAGTAACTCAAAGTTGTATTGCGTGTTGGAGAGACGTGATTCCGGCAGACCTTCGTCTGTGCGGGCACATACTTGCAGACAAAGCCTGTGCTCCCCTCCTAGTGGCTGATCACCAAGCAAAACAATCTAACTGTCAGATACGAAAAGTCCACAGACACTGGGGCTCTCCACCAACAGGACTTCCATCTTGCCTGGGTTCCGCCTCACTCTATTATCCCTCGCGCGGACACAC
This sequence comes from Pogona vitticeps, assembly GCF_051106095.1. Taxonomy (NCBI): domain Eukaryota; kingdom Metazoa; phylum Chordata; class Lepidosauria; order Squamata; family Agamidae; genus Pogona; species Pogona vitticeps. The sequence goes on from NC_135796.1 coordinate 15,473,789, forward strand.
GCCCAGCACAGGACAGCATCTTCTGCTGAAACGTGGAAGGAGAGCTAGAGCCGGATGTCATCTGTGTATTGGGGACCCGAAGCTCCAAAACTCCCGATGACCTCTCCTGGCAGCCTCCTGTAGATATTCAACAACGTTGGGGAGATGATCAACCTCCGTGGGACTCCACAGCTGAGAGTCCAAGGGGTGGACGTTATCTCCACAAGCTGCACTCTCTGAGGGCGGTCCTCTAGTAAAGACCAGAGCCAGGATAAAGCCAGGCCACCGATCCCCAATCTAGAGAAGCCTCCCCAGGAGGATACCATGGCTGACGGTATCGAAGGCCGCTGAGAGCTTGAGGAGGACCAGCGAGGACATTTTTGCCCCCGTTGGTCCTCCCTCAAACGGTCATCATCTAGAGTGAGCAACGCTGTCTCCGTGACCTTGATTTCCAAATAATGGATTGGCAAACTGCAACACAGCAGGTGAACGCTGTGGAACTGGAGGTGACCGCCTGAATGTGGGTTGCACTAAGTTGTCCAAGCCATCGATTCGCTCTTATCCCTCGCTTGATCACAACTAGTTTTATGTACTTTGGTGGACACAGAAAAGGCTGAAAAACAGCTACTGATGTGGTTCTATTGCCTGTGCTGGTGGAACACCTTGAAACTTGGTTAGGATTGCCATTAAAGAACCCTTGGGAAATGTAACCATACTCCCAAGGCAGAATGACAAGGCAGAGGTATGATTCAGACTTCTCCAAATGCTGCAGTAGAGTTCTTAAGCCCAAGAAGACCTAGGAGAAGGCAAATATCGGGGGGAAAAACTTAATATACATGATTCTCCCAAGCCCAGTTTGCTTGGGAAATGCATCTTGTTTGCCAAAATGCATTGATTTGGCAAAATGAGCGTAATACCTATTCCCTTGAAAACTTCTTTTAAAAGTCTCAACCTTCAGGATTAAGTGAACCCAAATTAGGAAAATAAATAAATAAATCTCAATGTTCAGAATGACGTGAATTAAACACAGGAAACCAGAGAGAGGCCAAAAACGGCTAGTAGATTCCCCACTCCATGTCTAGGGCTGAATGAAGAGAAAGACAGTACATTTACTTTTAAAATAGTGTGATGGAAAGTCTGAGGGGCCTTTGCATAACTCCTTGGCTCATACAATTTCCAGCGTTCTTTGGAAGGAGCCAGGGCACTTCAACGAATATGGGACTGTTGTGTAGATGTGCTTGTTACTGGAACCAATTGTAACTGTTTTGCATTCACCCCGTTCATTGATTCATCCAGTGACTCGCCCTTCATTCCACTCATTGTCATCAGCACATTGCATTTCCTCATGTATTCCTCACTTACCTGGGAGTTTAATCAAGAGTTCCGAAGGATATCCAGGGATTTCACAGGGGGTGGGGGTGGGGAAGAAGACCCCAAAAGCTGAACTCATAGGCTCTCAAAGGGATAGTCCTATTCAATCAGTGTGCTTTATGTAAGTGTTGATGGACTACCTCAGCTCCTCAAAGGGCCAGACTATAGGCTACAGCTTTGCATAATACGAGCAGCTTTAATCACTAACTCAAAGTTGTGTTGAGTGTTGGAGAGACGTGATTCCAGCAGACTTTCATCTGTGCCGGCATATACTTGCAGACAAAGCCCGTTCTCCCCTCCCAGTGGCCGATCACCAAGCAAAACAATCTAACTGGCAGATATGAAAAGCTTGTGCTTTGCCTACTGGACTTTTTCGGTGCTTAACCTTTGACTCGTTGTAACCTATAGTTTGGCCCCAAACCTCTCTTTGAATCCCTGCTTATTCAGACCCTGTTTTTGGTCACATAAGAGGAATCTCACCTCTTCCCCTTTCCCCGAACGGCTCCTTATGGCTGACCGCTCTAGGGCCGGCAGACGCGATGCCATCCTCTCCGTAAGGCTGTGTTGAATTCAAGAGGGTTGAGTTTTTGTTGTTTCTTTCCTATACATATTTAAGTAATTTGCTCACATTTCCTAAAAGGGACGGAAGGCGATCGAGAGTGAACAAGAAAGATGGGAGAAAGGAGGGGGGAGGAAATGGTCGATTCATTCATTCCATGACTCTTAATCAGTAGCTCCTGGGAGTTTTCATCCAAGGATAGGTGGGGACCTGAGGTGGGTCAGACCTAGAGGGTCATCCCACCAGGGCACAAAACGTAGTCTTCCCCCTGCAGGCGTGAAACTCTTGAGATGGATGCCAAGAGTGTGTCTTATCTAAGCGAGCAAACTCAACCCACCCGAGATGGAGAGGGAGCCTCTTTTTCCCCTTTCGGGCGAGAAGGCCCAGAATTCCCAACTCAGCCTGGGAGCCGTAGTCTGGGAGGAAGACCTTTCTCAAGTTCTGGTCCTTGTCCTTCAGCCGCCTCCACAAAGACCAGCCTCGCCATTGTGCTTAATTAGACCCTTCCGTTTTTCTCCGTAGAAATTACAATGGAAAGTAACAGTGAAGGCGTGTGGTCTCGGTCAGGTAGTGAGGGAAACCTTTCCCCCTTTAAAGAAGAAGTGTATTATCGCGGCGGTGGCAGACACAGGAAATGGTGCCGGCAACGTACCGTGGCTTCTGACTATCGATACGGTATGCCTCAACCCTTCTTTGTCCTTTTTTCGCCGCCTGAAAAATCTGCTTCCCCTCGTCCGATGAGCCCCTTCCTTTACGCCGATGCTGCATGTCATGCCAAATGCTGAAGCGGCTGCCGATGCGCGGCAGGTCTTGTTCTGCTTTATCCCCACCCCTTCCCGGTGTCTCCCCTCTTTAAGCACAGGTAAGTCTCGCCGATGTTTAGCCTGTGAGGGAGGAGAAAGCTTTCCCAATCATCCATGCACCTCCCACCCCCCACCCATGCCATTGAGCTTTTCAGATGGAGAGGCATCAGTGCCTCAGACCACCATTGCATGGACCTCTTGCCACCTTCTCACCCGGCTGTAGAATCTCAACCCGACATCTCCCACATTCCTGCTTGTGTATCCTCATCCAAAATGCTGCTGTTGCAACTCAGCTTGTGGTTATGGGGTCCTTGAAGAGGGGAGCGAATGAGAAACAGCAGGACAACCGATAGACTCAGAGTTCCACCTTGTTTCGGAGGAAATTCATTGGAGCTCAAGAGTCAAAGTAGATCATAGACCAGCATCTTGTCATGGAAAGGTGATCGGATAACTATTCCCCTGGCTCTGACAGGGCCTCCTTTGTGTCAACCCCAATTGTGAGATGGGCTGCACTGTTAGTTGTGCAACAGGGAATACCTACAGGGTTGTCCCTCTGCACTTAATGTGATGCTGTTCATAATGTTTAGCACATTTTCTAGAAGAGATGCTCCAACAAGCAGTGAAGGAGGTATGTTTGTCTTAGCATGTGTTTTCCCTCACCTCCACATTTTGCTTTTAGCGTGCTTGGTTCTTTAATGGATGGTAAACCATTGGACATTGGGAAAACGGTTTTTCCACTCAAGGGAAAGCAAACATGGCTTTAATCTGTATGTGTGATTGCATAGGCATGATTTCCGAGGAGATGCCATTGGAAGGTTAAAACTAGGAATTGCAAATCTCCCTTACTTTCTAGTCTGACTCTTTCTAGAAATTCCAGCTAGTTATGCAGGGGCAGATATAGCTTGGCTTTCTCCACAGGAATGATAAAACTGAATGAATTTCCACGTCCAACAGAAATGGTCCCTTGAATAGCCATGGAGAGCCTGTTATCGTTCATGATGGCCAGTAAAAAGGGATGAATTGCCTCTATGAATAGCGCTGCTTGTTCTCCATTTTTGGGCTGTAAGAGCAAATAAGGCAGATCACTCCGTAATGGCCCAGCTAGCCTTGACTACAAAGCAGAAAATTAAACCACAATCTAATACAGACACCTCGAGGCAGAACGCGAGCATTACACGAAATAAAACGGGAGGAAGAAGGGGCGCGTGGGCTCCACCCGTGAGGGAGAACCAAAGGCTCCAGCTTGATGCAAGTAGCCAACACTATGAGCCTTTCACACTTGCCTTAAAGCTACAATATGGTTTGTACTTCCTCGGGAGGAAGTTGCACAGACTTTGGTGGGACTTGGTAGTAAGAAGTCAGTAGGATTGTACTGTGAATGTACAGTAGTTGAGAAAAGCTACCTGGGCTTATGGGGAAGAGTTGGGGCCTGAAGAAGGTGGTAGAGTTCCTAGATATCAAAGGGTGGTTTTAGTCTTCCGTCTCCCGGCTTTGTTTGGTGATGTTGTGCTGACGTCCATCTAGGTCTCTCTTACCTGCATCCTTGGAGGAGGAGGAGGGTCCATTTTTGCACTGTCAAATAGCATGCATGCAAAGTGGCTTCACGGACAAGAAGAGACCAAAGCATGAGGCATCATGGCTTGGCTGAATTTGAACCCTCCGGTACACTTTGTGGGCTTACCGTGGGGCATCCACAGCCTTTGGCTGCTCGGTGTGGTTTTCACGGCGGTCTTGACCTCACGCTGTCGTAGCATGCAGCCAAAAATCCTGCTCAACACCGGAATGGAGCTGCAGCTCTCATTTCCTTTATTCAGGGGTTGCTCTTGTTGTATCGTGTTCGCTGCGTTTTTTCCTATCCAGGTTGGTCTTGTCCCTTACCCCTCCCGACTGAAAATGGCATCTCACAGCTCATCTTGTTGGGTGGCCCTTTTTTAGTAAAGATCAAATGAACAAAAGATGCTCAGATGCAAGAGGGGTGGGACAGAGCCTATGACCCCTCTGATTAAGTCTCTTAGATTCTAGTAGGAATGATGAATCTGTCATGAATGGTACTGAGATCAGAAACTCTGCATGGGTGTAATAAAATTAATTGTGGTCTTGTGCACCTCCGGACCACTCATCCCCAAGGTGGTGGTGGCTTCTGGGGTTTGGGACTCCACTTCAGCACATGTGGCCAGTGGCAAAGGAACATGGGAGTGGAAAGCCAAAATATCAGAGGGAGTTTCCCCGGAGAAAGAGGAGACGATGTTTGAGAAAGTGGTTCAGAGGCGGGCATGGGGGAACTGAAGCCAACGTCCTTAGTTCAATGGATTACATTAAAACAGGAAGGCCAGAACATGGAGCCATCAGAATAATACATGTATATTTAATTGTAGTTGTGCGTGGAGGAGACTTGGTTGCCCACAGCCATCACCATCATCGCTAGGATCCTTGGGTTGTTTGACGAAATAGAGAGGCTGTGTTGTAAATTCTGGAAGCAGGGAGGCAGGGCAAAAGTCTGCAGGTCTTTTCCCATAGCTTTTCCCCCCATGCTGAAGTTCCCATGAGCTGTACCTCCAGGAAACCTGGGCCCGCCCAGTCCATCTTGTGAACGAGCTACTTAAATCACAGCTGCAAATCCGCACTCTTTCATTAAGGTGCTGGCTGCGTTCCTGGACGTGTGGCCGACCTGAGCAATCTTCTCAAGACAAGAGCGCCTAAATCAACAAAGACGAGTGTAGCAAGTCTTCGTTCCACTTCTAATCTGAAGACAGACTTCTTTATAGTCTCTATTATTTCACAACCCGTTTGTAGGTTTTGCTAAGAGCAAAAGCTTTTGGCCAACTGGGGTAGGGCTGACAAGCAAGGAATTGTGGGTGATGTAGTCCTAAACGTCTGGAAAACCATTGATTCCCCTGGTCTCCGAAGGAGCTGAAACTGAATTGTAAGATGTTTTAAGAGGAACTCCACAGGGACAGATTGAAGCTCTCAAACGAGGTTCAAGGATAGCGATTTTTGCACCAACCGAGCTTCTGGCGGTTGTTGTTGCAGATGGATATGGCAGCCGGGATCGCCTGTCTCCAGAAATTTATGAAGAATCTGAAACCGATCCTGGCGCTGAAGAGGTGTCCGCACGCATCTTTGTGGCTCTTTTTGACTACGACCCACTGACCATGTCTCCTAACCCTGACGCAGCGGAAGAGGAGCTCCCATTTAAAGAAGGGCAGATTATTAAGGTAATTAAAGTGAAGAGAGGCATGTTCTCGTAGGACTGGGTTGGCCTTGTCGAATCACGAAGCTGGTGTTTCTGTCGGCATTTCTGAGCACTCTCCACTTGGTGAGATGTTCAGAAGAGCACTAGAAAGTACTGTTTTGTTCAAGTGTCACAGCACTCGTAACTTGAGACATCACAAAACCACCTTGTTAGACCTCCTAAGAACTTACTGTGGAAATAATACTTTTTTTGTTTAGTACAAATCCAGAATTCCTCAGCAAGCTGGGAGCTGATATCCAAGGCTAGTATCCTAGTATAATTTCAGAGTGCCAGGACCAATTACACAAACATGTGCTACTGATCTTGGGGCTAGTGTAACAGAGCACACAACAGGGAAGCTATTGAAATCTCCGTGCTGTGACACAGACATATTTCATGACTATAGGGAGCACCTCTTCTAAGAACGTGCTAAGCGTATTGTCTAGTTTTGACCCTTGGTCAGAGTGCATGCTTATTTCTTTCCTTGTCCTTGATCAACATCAGGTTTATGGCGACAAGGATATTGATGGCTTTTACCGGGGAGAAACTTGTGCAAGGGTTGGCCTCATTCCATGCAATATGGTCTCCGAAATCCAAGCTGATGATGAAGAGATGATGGAGCAACTTCTGAAGCAAGGTTTTCTCCCTCTGAACACCCCTATAGAGAAATTAGGTAAGGACACATCTGTAGTTGCCACCTCCAAAGGTGCAACAAGAGAAATTTACTGCATTCATTTTGGACTCGGGCTGCTAAAATGACTCAGACGTTTCTCAAGTTTGGTAATAGGTCTTCCAACAAGTGTTTTCAATTTTATTACAAGGTATAGACACAAAAACAAAAAGGAAGATTTGAATAAAAAAAGTTAAGCTTACAGTGGTGCCCCGCTTGCTGATGATAATGCGTTCCAGCAAAATCGCTATAGAGCTAAGTCGTCGGCAAGCGAAAGTAAAAAACCCATTAGAATGCATTAAAAACCGCATTAATGCGTTCTAATGGGGGAAATACCTCATTGTCCAGCGAAGATCCTCCATAGGGCGGCCATTTTCCGGTGTCTGTAAAACGAGCAATCAGTCCTAAACACAGCGGGGAGCCATTCTGCACAGCGGGTGGCCATTTTGCGACCCGCCAATCAGCTGTTTCACAACCATCGTTAAGCTAAAATCGGTTCCCGAAGCAGGGAACTGATCGTCGTAAAGCACAAAACACCATAGGAATCATCATTTAGCGATCGCAATAGCGATTGCAAAAAAGGAACAAATTCCCCAGTATGTTATCATGAGACAGCAAAATGTACCTGCAGCTGAACAGTGTGGTCTGCTTTCGCTGAGCCTCTCAATTAGGTAGAGGCCATAAAATGTGATGCCTTTTTTTGGGGGGGGAAGGTTCTTTGTTTTTTCTATCCAGCAGTTAATAATCTTGGGACTTTTTGTTTACGTTTATTTGTTTTCCCTTGGGATCAGAATTCCATCTGCCGACATGTCTAGATTCCCCCAGAGCTATAATTTATATACTAAAAATGTATATGGTAATTGTGTTCAGGTAATTGACACCACAACTAATTTCACTCATGCAGTTCCTTCAACTGATACCCATGCAGTTAAGGTAGGGCACTCGTGCAACCAAACCAACTGAATTCATGCAATTTAGCACATAAATTTTGCCAGATGCCTTTTATTTTTCAGGAATTTTTTTAAAAATTCTTTGCTATCATTTGAAACCTTTTTTTTTTAAAAAAAAAACTCCCTCTTGCAGTTCACCTCAAATGCTGACTTCAGTCTGCAAAAACGGCATGCTGGGTCATGCAAGGGTGGTGTTCTGTTTCTTACCAGTACGCGCCGGATCTCCCCAGCCTTGTTCTAACAAAACGGGTCACACCCACGCGAGAGGATTCAGTCACTGTCTTTTTTGGGGTTCTCGGTCATTGTCTCTTGCTTAATTCTTGGGAAGCCCTCATTTCAAAACGGGGGCAAAAAAAAGCCAACAGCTTCATAGCTTCTCGTCTTCTTGTATTTGTTCTTTTCCTGAAGTCAACCATACCCGTTTCAGAGAGACCACACGCTCCGGGCACCGCAAATCCAGAAGGTCTAAAAGAGGTCTGTGCTTTCATTTAAAAAAACAAACAAAACCGAACACACACCATCTCAAAACCCAGTGATGTGATTCAGTGGCCCGTTGACGGAGCAAAGTGCTTTGAGCTGTCTGGTATCGTCCTCCTTTTACACGTCGGAACAAATACTTGCCAGCAGAAAAGGGTTTCGGCAAAACATCCTCTCCCTCCCTCCGTGTCTGCATTATGTGCAATAGTGTTGCTGCGATTGTGTACTCTGCACTCGATGAGTAACAATCCAAAGTATTGCACTAGAGAATGCAAATCCTGCAGCCTCCTTCATCAGTTACACCACCACTGATGGGCGTTTTTTGAGACCCTCAGGATTGGTGCGTCTCCCCCCGTCACAATACCCAGGTAACAAGACAGAGAAACAGGAGTACACAACCCCACTTCTTTATGCCTTGGATGTTTCTGCTCCATGGAAGAGTCTCTAACCCCCCGTTTCTGCCGCCTGTCTTCACCATGTGCTCCACCGATTCTGCCCCAGACGTCTCTCTCCTGAAATGTCCGGCGCTCATATATACATGGTTCCCTCTTGCCAAATCAACTACAGACAAGGGCCAGCCATGGAGCTCATCTGTAGTCTGGAAGTGGGAGGCCACCATAGAAACTTCCCTCTGGAGTGGTTGTAACCTCGGTGTACGGTCGTTGTTCCTTTGCGGCTCTTCACAAATGCTCAAACCGCACTTGCTCTTTCTCGTTGAGAAAATGTGGTGTTATGTTTCCTGGAAAGACCGTTTCTGTGATCACGGAGAGCAACACAAAGGTTTCACTGGTAGCTCCGAACTGGCGGCTCTGGTTTTTAGTCAACTGGAGAGCCCTGTTGCCATATCATAGTCTCCAAAAACAGTTCAGCACCTCCAGGAGCTCTAAGAAAGGTTGGCCTAAAAAGCTGGACTGGATTCACCGCCCCACTGGCATCAAGCCAGCAGCCTCCCCTGGTGTCACAACTTTCATCAGAAGTGTTGCTTAGATCCAAAAATATTGGCAAGATGAAAATAATGCAAACAAGGCAAAGTTTAGACTTTCCTTATTAAGACTCCTACGGAATTGTTTATAACAAAAAAAAAATCATCATCATCTGAGAACTGCAGAGCTGGAAGGGACCCTATGGATCATTGGGTCCATCCCCTGTCAAGGAAGTTCAGTGGGGAATTGAACTCCCAGCCTCTGGCTCTACAGCCAGATGCCTGAACCACTGAGCAGTTCTCAGGACTTCTAGAAAATTTCAAGATAGATACAATAACTCAGAGCAGGACCTAAAACCTCTGTGTTGCGTGCTCTGGTTTTGTTTTCCACTCAGTGGGTAAGGGTTAGAAGCTCCCCGGCTTGGTTGCTGGTGGAGGTTTCGAGTTGATGGCTTCCTCTTTGAGGAAAGCTGTCCTGTGAACATGTTTTAAAAGGAACAGTGACAGCTTTCCTTCCATTTCGTTGCAACAGAAAGGAACCGAAGGAGCAGCCGCCCCCCGGCCGCCTCGACGCGGAGGATGGTGGCCTTGTACGACTACGATCCAAGGGAGAGCTCGCCCAACGTCGATGTGGAGGTATTCGCTGGAGCAAATGCCAACACGGCTTTGGGATAGCCGTGGAGGGAACGGCATCAGCTGACGAGGGTTCTTTTGTGTGCCTGGCATAAGGCAGTGGCACTACCCAAAGCAGCCAGAAGTTCAAGGTCTGCCGAATCCTGGTTGGCGGACGGGCGGGATCTCCCTCCCCTATCATGGCAGTCATGCTGCTGTGCTCCAGTATTAAGGTCTTCAATGCAACTAAAGCTTCTGGCAGTTGTTTTGTGCTTCTGGGGTGGAATATGCTTTATTTCCTCTTCCCTGCAAGAGGTAGACGTTGCCTCCCAAAAGAAAAAGTAGAGGTGCTGGAAGATGTACTGGTTCTTTTTAAGACTTTGGAACTCCCTCCCACTGGAGGCCTGGCTGGCCCCGTCTTTGCTGTACTTCCACAAGCAAAGACCTTTCTCTTCAGGCAGGCTTTCCTTTAAATGATTGGCTGACCAAAGGGATTTAAAGGGATCATTTTATTCTGTATTTGACTTGTGCTTTTAATGCTGCTGTTATAAATTATAATATATGTTTAACACTGTTTTAATAGCATTAAACATGTATCTTTTAATACTGTAATGATTTGTTATTTAGCTTTTAACTTTTAATACTGTAAGCCACCTTGGATCTTTTAGGAGAAAGGCAGCAAATAAATTGCTAGTAACTTGAGGAAGGGAATTAACCCCAAACCTCCTTCGCAGGAAGTCCTGAAAAAATGAGGTTTTTGTCCTCTTTTCTGCAGGCCGAACTAACATTTTGTACAGGGGACATTATTACAGTCGTTGGAGAAATTGACGAAGATGGTTTTTACTACGTAAGTGGCTTCCTTTTGTCAGTCTATTTCTGTCGCAAAATACAGAGTATGTTTTCAAGCGGTACTCTTTCTTCATCTCTTGGAAAGAGAGAGGGAAGGAATATGGACTCCTTTGTATTAGATGCCACTGTCCAGAGACAACACACACACACCGGGATTGATAATTTTTAAGGCCAAACTGCATTACAGGGATAACTTATCGAGTTCCAGGAATGTAACTCAGGCAGGCTTTTGCAATGAAACAAGCACCCTCTGAAGCAAGGTTTGCACTCAAGAGACCAGTCACAAAACAGGGTGAAAACCAGCCAACCCATACCCTTTTCTAATAATAAATAGTAATAACAAACCTATAATATAGTCTTTGACTCTTTGTTTCAAGAACGCCCGCAACGGAAGCCGTAAAGCCAAAGACGTGGGAAACAGCAGCCGGTGCATGCAAGAGCCGAACGGCCCCCTCAGCCAGACCCGACAAAAGCCTTCTACAAAAGTAGTGCCATCTTTTAACTTGTGACCTGGAGGGCCAAATCCTGTGGGCCTGGCAAGCCCTCGCTGGGGAAGAAAGTTCCACAGAGCTAGTTGAAATCCAGTGTTAAGGAGACAATTGCCAAACCTCTTTGGTGGTGGGGAATGACAGGGGCTTTGGTACCAAACGTAACCAAAGGGTATAGAGATGTGAGAGGGCAGTATTCGGCAACAAGCCAATTTTACTCCTCTGGTAGTTCCTTGCTTGGACCCAACGCAGCTTACCGGCACATTGCATTAGACCCGGTCTAATCTCCCCACTGTTAACATTTCCTGCTTCTTGCCCCCAATCTCTAGGGCGAACTCAATGGTCAGAAGGGTCTGGTTCCTTCAAACTTTCTTGAAGAAGTGCCTGATGATGTCGAGGTCTATCTATCCGACGCCCCGTCGCAATATGCTCAAGATACGCCAATACGTACAAAAGCAAAAAGGGTAAGCAAGCATTGAGAAAACAAAATTAAAAGGCCTTGTTCTCTTTTGGTTTTTAGTTTTCCCCCCATCCGCCATTTCAGATTCAGTTTGAGTACTATCCTTATTTTAACATTTTGAATTCCATTTGCGTGTTGTTTGCAGGACATGTTAAAAAAAAAAGAGACAGTAGACACCAAAGTAAATTGTTCTACTAATGCGTATAAAGACTATGAATCTTAATTATGAACCACTTGTTTGGTTCCCTGTAATGCAACTTAGCCACCACCCTTTCTAGTTTATATAATTTACATCCAGAAATAGAACTATGCTATTTAAATTAAACACAGAAAGGGGGGGAAAGACGTTTTCTAGGCTCCCCACGTAAATTGTCAACTCAACCCCTTTTTTGGTGCCAGTGACTACCCTATACAAATGCCCACCTTTGGGGGAAACAATGATTCATGTATAGTATTCTCACCTGTAATTTTTTATTCTCACCTGTAATTTTTTCCATCAAGGCAGTTTTATATATTCTATTTTATGTATATTTTTATTTCTTTGCTCATCTGCTTGGGAACAGAAGAAGAGTGTTCATTTCACACCCTAAAAAAAGGCAAAGTAGCCTTTACACACGTAAGTGAGCAACTGAAGATACCAATAGAGATACCAATTCAAGCTAGCTGGCATTGTTTAATGCAAGCCGTCTTGGCCCTTAAATGTGCAGAAAGAGAGAAATATGTCTCCAAAACCATTAGCCCTGGTTAGTCGCGTACGTTCCTCGCTTATCTTTCGTTTATTTCTTTTTTAAAAAAACTCTTCAAAGGTGTGTCAAAAATGTCAATTTTCTCACTCCTCGTGGTTTTCTTCCTTGTATTCAGGGCTCACGTTCATTAAAAAAAATAATATATACACATATATTAACAACAAAGGAGGTTTGACATCTGGAACATATTTCTTATTGAACTTCAGTGTTTTGTTTGCATAAAAAAAAAGTTGGTCCTAGTCTTACAATCTCTGAAGAGAAGCTGCATATTGCATTGTTAGCCGGTCTCAGAGGAGCCTGGGCCCTTGAACGAGGCCCCTAACGTGGTTAGCAGATTTTAAAAATGGCAGCTGAGGAAAAAAATAGATAATATGGTTGTTTTTGAAAACAAATTGACCTCAACTATCTGCTTCAACTGTTTGCCTTAAAAGTGTCTTTTCTGGCAGCCGTGTTCGCCTACAGTGGTTTCTCTTCCCTAGTTCTCATTCCAAAAAACCAATCCGTAAGTCAAACGGATCTGCCCGTGTTCGCAAAATACTCAGCAGCTCTTTGGTTTATCAATGCAATAAGTTGGTATTAAAACGTGCAGCTCAAACCCATGAATGAATGTGTTAGTGCTCGATATATGGTATCTTCAGGTGTACGTTGGGGTGCTTCTACAAAGTGTTTTTTTTTCTTTTCTTCTCTCTCTCTCTCTCTCTTTGGTTTGTTTTCTTCATTAGACAAAGACCTTGACTTGAGATCAAAGTAAGCTGGCGACCCCTTTGCTTAATTTCACCTCCATTGATTAGTCTGAACCGGGTAACTGGACCCAGCAAGAACCACCCAAGGCTGCCAGGAAAAAAGCAAAAAGCCAGCCAACTTAAAGAGTACTAGATGAGGGCCGAGGCTCATTGCCTCTCGCTCTCCAAACGATTTCCTAAGTATCAATTCATCTTGTGCTTTCCCCCCAAATACTCCTGATTCATTGTGCAAGTAGCCACATCCTGCTCATTTATCACGTGCATTAAAAATAAACATTTGCTGCCACAGCTCATCCAAGGTCTTGAAGCTTTCTTTGATCACAATTAAGGTTCAATTTTAGCTTTTTTTTTCTTTCAACCAGTGTGCCATCTTCTCAAAGTATGTCTATACAGTATGCTAAAAGAAATGTTTTACAGAGCTGACGAGCAGAAATGCTCCGATTTTTATCACCACCCAAACCGGTGATTCCTTCTGGAAACTGGCTAGTGCATATATAGAACTTCCCATTGGTAGTACTGTACTTAAAAGTTGGATTTCTCACCGCTAGATTACCGAGATGTAAAAAAAACCCACCAATTTGATTGAGATAAGATCTAGTTATGGGTCACCCTTGCAAAAAGAAAAAAATCAGCATGTATTTTAAAAGCTGTGGGTTGTTTTGTTTTTTTTAAAAAATAAATTGTCAGCTACTGTTTTTCACTTTGGTAAACTAGACATGTCCCTCGCGTGGCATGCTTTAAAGGGGAAAAATGGATTGTCCAAAAAGGAAAAGGAGAAAACAAAGGAAATGAAAAGAAAAAAATGTTACCAATTTTCTTATTGTTGATGGCTTTCAAACATTCTGTAAACTGTAACAATGTACCTACTAGGTTCCTCCCGAGAGTACAGGTACCTCACCAAGGAGCGCACCATCCCCTACAGTCCATCTCCATTCGGGGTCACCTACGCCATCTGTGGGTTCTGGTAGTCCCGGGAGAGGCAGGGAGTTGCCCTCGAAAAAGAAAAAGGGGCTGCTTTCCAAGGGGAAGAAACTCCTGAAAAGGCTTGGTGCAGTGAAATGAATGCGTGCTCTTCTTCTGGACAACCTGTAAAGCTTCAGATCTATGTATTTTTATTTTTACACGAAAGAGTCTAAAAAAAAAAAACTTCAAAAACTAGGGCTTTCATGGCTATTCCAAAATATCTTTCCACACTGAAAACTTTTTTTTTCTTTTTGGAAAAAGAAAAAAAAAAGCATATTCCCACCTCAGCAGAGAAACTCTGAGACCAGTTTTGGCGTTAAAAATCAAGTAACAAGGGGGCAAAAAAATGCATTGCTATGAGGAATGGTGTCCTTGCCAGTGTACATTTTTAATAAAATAAAAAGACAACTGAAGGTACGAAAGACCAACAATTACACTGGGAGGAGGCAAGCCCTGTTCTAACGCCTCCATTACATCCAAGTTCTGTTGCCCTCCCTTAACGCGGAGAAAGAAAAACACTGTTCCCTAGATCCCACCCACCCGCGTCTAACCCTGTCTCTACAACTTCACACAACACACACATGGTCTTGAAACTCCTAGTTTGATCCGCCTTGATGTTTGCCTTACTACATGCACAATGATTTGTACTGTCTAACCTATACAGCGTATACTTTGTATGTACTGTGTATTCCACCCGTCTTTCCATTCTCGCTGAGACATGGGTGATTTCAAAGAGCAAGTTGTTGGTGTTGCCGACTCCGTTCAATGTCTGATGTAACTCCTCAGGAGTCTGAAAGTGTTGTGCAAAGGTGCATTTAAAAAAAAACAAAAACCTCTGCGTTCTGCTAGTCAACCTCTCCAGGAAACTCTAAAGCCAGATTACTGCACAAAAAGATTTGTATGTATATATATATCGATATATATCTATAGAGAGGTATATAGACATATATGTATGCATATATCTATATATATTCCAGCAGCCAGGGATGTATTCAAACTGCACACCATTTTTGGGGGGGACACTGTTGCTGTTTAAAGTATGCAGAACAGACATGAGGAAGTATTACAATGAAACAGTTGTGTTGTTATTCACTGGCCAGAAGTCACTGAAAACAGATAAAGAGTGCTAAGTTTGCTACATCCTATGCCCCGTGATTAGCATTACGACGGGGAGCAGAAAAGAAAAAGAAACTTGACCACGTAGTTGCTGGCAGACATTCGGCTATTCCTCTTTTGTAACCTGTCCATTTGTAAATTCTTTTTACTGTTTATACATACTTTTCAGATTGCCTTTCTTTTGTAATTGGTGGAAGGTTTATAATATGAATGATCAAAGCTTCTCCCCATTGTGTCTTCAAAGAAATACAATGTACATTCTTGTAAAATAACCTTGTGGGCTAGGTTTATGAAATTAAAGAGAAAAAAAATACTGGCCTCAATTTGTGGTTAAAGTATAATGTGGGCGTGTGCATGTGTACAGTTGTTCATGTGTAAAATATTTTATATAAATAAATTTGATATTTTGTAGACACGGTTGTCTTTTTGTTGCCTGTTTTGTTCACAAGTGAAGCAGACACACTAGGTTGGATCCTGGCTTCCCCAGGAGGAGAAAGGGCCTGACAGCCAACCACTTCTATCACAATTCCCGTTTCTGCTTAATTAGGATGAGAATCACATTACTCGTCCTCCTTCCAGAATCTTAAAGAACAAATTCCACTGGCCCAGAAACTCAAAACTAAGATACCTTTTAACAGAAAAGAACTATATTGAAAGGAGGGCAATGTAGAACTTTATTTTCCAGCAGGACCAACACAAAAGTGTTCCAAAATTTAGTTTACCTTTACCAACCGAAAAAAGAAAAAGATTTTCTAGTTGATAACCTCGACCAGGTAATAAGAAATCCCTCAACATAAAACAAATTCTCGAAATGGCATTAACACAACAAAGCCAACACGGGTGCATTCGTTCCAAAGTTATCTACAGAAAAATCCAGGCAGCACAAGCGCTCTTCCCATCATTTTTCACTCCCATCATCTTCTCCTAGAATCACAGGTAATACAGATTCTCGGAGAGGGCCAAGTTCGGTTCCCGATGAATGCTCTGGCCCACCAGGAAAGCCAGTTTATGGGCGTACTGGCAGGGAGCAGGTACTCTAATCACGCCCTGAGGAGAAGACAAGTTACAGGGAACAGCTCATTCATCATTTCTGGGGACGGAAGCCTCAAGCATGTTATTTGCGGATTACGTGTTTCCAGAGAACAAATACTGTAGGAGCCTTTCGACTGCATGGTCCACATCTCCTTCAGTTATCATCTCAACAGGAACACACCCAGAATCCCTTTCGGGTCTCCTCTCACACACGGAAGAAGATAAAAGCTAGGAATGCTTTTGTCTACAAGCACCAACTTGCCTTCTGTCTGCTGAGACCTTACCAAGACTAAGGAGCAGGCAAAAGGACCTGGGGCTGATCCCCAAGAGCCACTAGGGGCCATGCCAGTCCCCCAAAAGGAAAGCCAATGGGGGCCAGAAGGCGTTTTAGTTTATTTGCTGAGCCTTGCGCTCTAGGGTCAACTCCAAAACAACATATTTTTTTAAAGAGTCAAACTGTAGGGCTGAAATAACGTTTTTAAAAAAATACAGGCAGCTTATTGGAATTTTGCATGGCCTGTATGTATGCCATTCCGCAAATTAAATCCTTGGGTGAGGTTTCTGTGCAAAAGCAGTCAACAGGCAGATGAAGTCCCCCCCCCCCCCCACTTTTACTGGCTGCATCCAAAGCCCTCTTCCAAACAAGCATGGCTTTCAAAATCCTCTAGACTCAAAAGGTTCAAGCCACTGCTTCCAATTCCAATCTGGCGGGCTTGTTGAAGCCACAGTTTGCCAGTTCAAATGCAACAGGAAACACTGGTTTGGTTCTGGCTGGAAAATAGCCCACAGGGAGAAGCGCTCACGCCTAGGCTTTGAAGGACCATCTAAGCAAGAAGAAGGTCGCTTACTTACTGGCCAGTTGTAGTACATGTGGCAGAGCTTGTAGGTCAACCGCTGCATGTGGTCGGGCTTCAGGCCACTGTTGTCATAGATGACATTGTAGTGAGTTGGCGAGACAGTGCCATTTCTCACAGACTGGCTCACAATGAAGAAGTCGTACCTGTAAGAGGAAATGCAGGAATGTAAACTCAGCCCCTCCCCTTAGGCAACTGGACTGTGGCTAACTGGATGATGCCCTATCCCCAAAATTCCCCTGGCCCAATTAAGGCAAAGGGAGTTAAGCCTGGCCTGGGCCCAGCATACCGAGGAACGGCTTCTGCCTGCTGTGTGGCTGCCTGACACAAGAGCTACACTCACAGCCTTGGGGGCTCTTCCTGTTGTCGGAGGCCTTCGTATTGTTTTCTTGCCACACAAATGCTCTAATCCCCTAATCTGGCCCCTACTAGATCCAGGACTTTGCAGGCTTTGCGCACGGCGCCTGCAACTCGGTCCCACCATGGCTTTCGTGCAGAGGCACGGCTGTTACAAGAGCCGGGGAACTTCGCAGCCTTCCTTCTCCAAGAAAAGGAAGCTCCTTAAAAGGCACAGGTAGATGGCCCCAAAGCTCACACTCAAATGTGTTCTGGTCAGGCTATAATGGGTGGGGTAGCAAAGGGATAAAGACCCAGTTGGGTGAAGGAAGAAAACAAAGCTAATGTCCTTCCTCGTCAGCAGGCAGGATCAGAAATTCAGCAGGGAGTTTGCACGCAGGTTGTAAGCAAAGCTAATGCGAAGGCTCGTGCTGCTTACCAAGGGTGAGAGGGGGGATTCTGCATACAGTCACCTTTGCCCGCTGGAAAAGCGGCTGTTCCTCTTAAAAAGAGCACCCCAACAGCACTACAGTAGGACTGCGCTATCCGCAGAGTTCGTTTGCATGCCCCACCCACCGAGGCTGGGAAATGCAGGTTTCGTGAAGACTATGCGTAGCACTAGGTGCCTGTTCTGGAAAATACACTGGGGAAATACATACAAATATGTGCTTCTGGGTTTTTTAATTTACAGTGGTGCCTCGACTTACGAACTTAATTGGTTCTGGAACTCTGGTCGTAACTTGAAATGGTCGTAATCAAAGCACCATTTCCCACAGGAATGTACTGAAATGCAATTAATCCGTTCCGGCCAAAGAGAAAAATCGCAATCAATCAATCAATTTAAAAAAACCACTGCAAGGCCCATCAGAAACGTGACAAATCCATTCTGGCCCAATAGAGAGAGAGAGAGAGAAAAAAGCAAAAAGCAAACAACCGTGCAAGACCCATCACAGCACAGAAACATAATCCCACCACCCAGCCCAAAACCACACTGCAAAACCCACCCACAATAGTTTTTAAAAAGTAGAAAGCAGCACCTTGCCAGGCTGTCCAAAGCCTCCTTCGATCCCACACTAACTGCTGGGGTGAAAGTGCTACAAAGAAGCAGCTTTTTCACCACCAACGGTTAGCAATTTGAATTCCCCGCTTTTTTCTGTTCATAACTGGAAGCTCCGGCCGCAAGTCGAAGCAAAATTTTGCAGCCGGAGCTGGTCGTAACTCGAAATGGTCGTATGTTGTGACGTTCGTAAGTCAAGGCACCGCTGTACCATTTTAAGGCAGTGGATAAGTGAATCAGCAGATACTGATCCCACGGATAGAAGAGTCCTAATGTACTTTTAAGAAGTTGTTCAGTCCTGCTTATTTTTCATGCTGCTGTGCTTCCACCCTAGAACCTCCTATTTATCTTTTGTTTGCACAAGGTATAGATATATTTACATTTGTAACTCACCACTCAGGACGGGTGACTTCAGTATCAATGACTGTGCCTGGGGGCGGATTCTGGAGTCTTCCACCAATGTCAGCAAAGAATCTGTTATTCAGACGCTTTTTAACCACAATCACGGTGAGCTTAGGGCTTGAGAAGATCACAGGAGAAGTTTAGTGTCAGAACTGCTATGACAGACAAGATCTTATCACTACTCTGCCAAAGCTTTAAAATGCTTCTGTGGGATTTATGTTATCGGCTTCTGCCACTTCGAGCCATCAGGGTGGTGAAGTGTTAAGAACTTAAAAGAAATTGGCAATTCCAGAAAGCAGAATGATGTCTAGACGTTCTAAACCAATGCCCAGTTTTACTTGTTCCTGCAAGATTAGGAACCACAAAGGACTGTCTTAGCCAGATTTCTACATAAAGCAGTACCAGGACTTCATCTGTCCAATAATTCTTTACTTAGAATAGTCCCACCCTCTGGACGCTTTTAAAAGTTGAGTAGCATCACGCTTGCCCACAAAGATAAGCGGTTAGGAGACTCTTCACCACCTTAACATTGTACATGAGCCACAGTGCTTCCAACAGCTTCATCTCCACCACACACTCAGAAGACTCGCCTCTTGAGGTATCAATGACAACAATCTATCTGCTTCAATGATGGAGAAGTTATTAGGTCAAGCTATCTCTCTTCGAGTCAAGGCGCACTGCCATGGAGTAATGTCAGCTTACAGACTCACTTATAATCTTTCCCAACCGATTTCAGGCAGTCCAAGAATTGAGGGACTTCAAAGTCAACCAAAGTTTTCAGCTGACCATCTCCAACTCCATCACGGTAGACGATTATCCGACTCGGCAAGTGGTGGTTGTTTGTATGCCAAGTCCTTAAAGCAGCTTTATGAGAAAAGACCAGCAAACCAATTAGTAATACTTTAAAAAAAAGATCCCCTTTATGTATCCGAGACTTTTTGTTCACCAGCACCGGAATGCCTAGACCAGTGATGGTGAACCTTTTTGAGCCCGAGTACCCAAACTGCAACACAAAATCAACTGCCAATACAGTTGTACCTCGTGGACCACTGCACCAGCAGAGGGGAGTGCCAAAATCGGGGATTGGAGGACGGGGACACCCACCCAAAGGACCTCCGTCCTGCCCAGACTCAGCCTCAGTCCATTCACCTGCATCGACTGCTGAACAGCCCCCAGGCAGCGCTCAAGGGACAAAACAGCATCCACTGTTGTTGGAAAAAAGGAGATGTAGAGCTGAGTATCATCAGCGTACCGATGACACGAAGCCCCACATCCCGATGACTCCTCCCAGCTGCCTCATATAGATGTTAAACAGCATTGGAGAGATAATCCCACAATTGAGGCTCCACGGGGCCGAGAAACTCTCTCCAATCTGCACTCTCTGGGGATGGTCCTCCAAGAAAGAACGGAGCCAGGCCACCGATTCCCAATTCAGAGAGCCTCCCCAGGAGAATACCATGGCCGATGGTATTACAAGGTGGCTGAGATATCGAGGAGGACCACAGCAGACACATTTTGCCCTCGTCGGCCTCCCTCAATAGATCATCAAGCAGGGCGACCAATGCGGTTTCTGTGACATGGCACGACCTGAAGCCCAACTGGAACGGATCCAGGGCATTGCTTTCACCCAGAAGAGCCTGCAGCTGATTGGCCACCACCCTCTCAACTAACTTGCTGAGGAAAGAAACATCGGCGATGGGCCTATAATTACCAATATTGTCCACCGCCAAGCTCAGTTTCTTCCTTTTTATAAATCCATTTCTGACAGACTGCCGCCTTTCAAGTTTCAAGCCCCTACACCCTTCCCCTCAACTGGTCTGCTTTACTTCTCTCCAGCTGTGGCGCTCTGAGTCAGGAGAGGCCATGTTTACCAAGAGCTCTGGCTTATTGTTCCCATGGGATCTCCCTGCCAACAGGAAGGACAGAACCACCAGAATGCAGCAAGCAGTGAAAGCTTCATGTTGCAGCCAAACCAGCACAGGTTGGCTCGCGTTTCTCCATGAACCAACCCTGGTTTGTGACAGATTTGGGGATGGCAAAAACAGAAGTTTCCGTTCAGACATGACGTAGTAACTGAGCTTCGGCTGCCTGGAAAAGGAAACGATACCTCCTATATGCCTGAAGCCAGAAGGCTGCTGATCATTTCTCCCACTGAAGGCAATGGAATTCCCATGTCATTCCCGTTGGCCCAATTAGCGCCAATTTAGAGAAATCACTCTGAAACTCAATTTCTACTAGCTGAACTGCTTCAACGTAGACATGGGTAGCTTACACTGCTCTGAAGACATTAAGCCTGCAAGATTCTCATGTCATATTTGCAATGAGAAAGAAACACAGGTCTCATATTGAGAGACCGTTTTAAAATGGTGACACAAATGAAAAGTAGAATGTTTAACATACGAGATTAATGTCTAGCTTACCCTTTAGTTCCAATACCGTAACTAAGCACAGGATAGAACCCAAAAACAGAACACAGAAAATCTGGCGTGCTAATACAGTATTACCTTGTAAGCACACTTTCAGTCCATCTACAAGTTCTTGTCCCACGTCCTGGAGAACACAGCGTGAATACCAACTGTTGACAAGAAGCAAGAATGCTTTCGCTTAGAAACCTCTTTTCTCAAGGTGACACATGTCTGCTGTACAACAACAACCGCACACACCAGGACTGCAGTATCTGCAGGGCATCGGTTCCCAGCATCCCCACGGATGCCAAAAAATGCAGAAGTATCAGAAACTATACACTGCATGGTCTCTGGCTCCCTCAGTTCTGGTAAGCCCGCCCTGGAAATATGTAGAGAGCGAGAGAGAGAGAGTGTGTGTGTGTGTGTATTTTCAGCCAGTGTATAAGTGAAACAGTGGATAGTGATCTCACAGACAGGGGACTCCTACTGCATTTCCATTTTAAGAAAATGGCAAATCCACAAGAGGCCTCGTATGAAATATGTGTGCCTTTGAATCAGATTTTAAACACTACCCTCTGAAAAAAAAAAAAAACACTATTAAAAACTTCCAAGTTCTTACCGTGTCATTCCTTGATTTATGCTGGCAACAAATCCTGCAATGGACTTCCGGCCAGTCGTAGTGTCATGGTAACAGTCAATTCCCACGATCATGAGTCCTTTCAACTTGAATGCATTACAGAAACAAAAAGCAAGTTTCAAAGTCCAAAAAACAAACTTTCCAATTTTCACTTTACAAATCCAAAATGAGTTTTCCCATCCGTGTAAAAATCATGTCTTGCAATCAAAACATTATGTTTTAACATCAGCAAACCTGTAACTCATTGTCAACAGGTAAGATCAGTCAGTATTACATATTGGATTTGCCATCCAGGATATGTATGCAAATTTGTCCTGTTCCTCATTATATTTTCTTTCCATTTTTTTTTCCAGGGGGAGGGTTAATCCCGCACTGGGTGCCGAAAAACACAGAAATACTGAATGTTATACATTGCGAGTCTCTGGCTCCCTCTAATGGCCAGTTCTGGTAAACATTCTGAAAATATATATATACATATTTCTGAAGCTTTTAATTTATTTTTCTTTTTTAAAATTTATTTCAGGCAGTAGGTAAGTTAATCAGCAGATACTGATCCTGTGGATTAGGGAGGTCTTAATGTATCTTAAAATGTCTTACGGTTAAGAGACACAGATCAATCTTCACATCAACACAATGTAACCTGCCTTACAGAAAACTCTCTTTCACATGCGTGCAAGTCTTTGTAATGGCAAGGAATTAATACCTTGCGCAAACAGCAGGACATCTCAATGGCGAATAGAAATGTTTGTCTTCAAGAAAATGACTATTGGGGAGGGGAAATAAACTAATGACATTTTAATACAACTATTATCCAAGCCAGTCATCTTTTGCATAGTTCTTTTAAATAATATTTTATATTATTACGGGCACTGGCAATACACCTCAACCCATTATGATATTCTTCTGTAGTTATTTAGCTGGTATGTGGACTAGGACAAGTCAGGGTTTCAAGAAATAATTCTGCAGACGCAAAGCAGCATTCTGCAGAGTGAATGCTATCAAATAAAAAACACTACCGTCTACAATTAAGTGCTTACAGGAAAGCCAACTACGTCAAGACAGACTTTTTCAAGCCCCCATATAATTCCCAACCCAGCTTTAGTGAGCCTCCTTGTCAAGGCAAAAAATAGATAGGGCATGGCTGCAGGTGTGTCACCCACCTTCTCATGTGAAAGGAACAGCTCTTGTGCCAATTGCACACACACACATGGGGGTGTGTTGGTGTCTCCTCATTTGTAACCTCGGAAGGAGCACTTGTAGTGGCATAAAGACTAAGAGTTTGCTAACAGCTCACCACAGTCAGTACTGACATGAGAGTGCCACCCAATGAACGAGAGGAAGCCAAAGGAAGAACAGCACAACTTACGGGTATCTCCACACTCCAAAGCTCTCCGCCCATCTTGCAGTTCATCTGCAGAGCGATTTTGGTGGCGATGGCCATCACCGTCTGGGGCTTGCTTAAGGTGCGAGCCAACACACACTGGCTGGGAATTGGGCATTCGACGCACAAAAATTTCTTGATTGCGTCGTACTTGTCTTTACGGTTACTCGACAGGAGACAAACCACCTGGAAGAAAGAAAAACCTTTCAAGTTTACCAAGGACGGGACCCAAATGTGTCAGTCGTGGGTGCTCCCCTCAGCTTGCTTCAGCCGGTTCTGTTTTAGACTCTGTACAGTCTACGCCCTGCAGGACAATCCCACAAGAACAGACCAAAGTTCGAAAATGAGACCATTCCCAGCTACCTGACCATCCCAGGACTTCATTCCAGTCACAGACTCTGAAGGAATCACCTATTCCCAGCCATTGGTGTGACTACACTTTGAAAACCACAACTTCTGTGCTTTAATAAATGTTACCATCTTTACTTTCAGAGTTGTAACATATAGTAGGGCCCACTACCCATGGGATCAGTATCCACTGAATATCAACTGCCTGAAAATACTAAATAAAAAACCCCTCAGAAGTACTTATACAGTGGTGTCTTGCATTACGACGTTAATTCGTTCCAGCGAAATCGCTGTAGAACGAAAACGTCGTAATGCAAAAATAAAAAGCCCATTGAAACGCACTGAAACCCCTTCAATGCGTTCCAATGGGCTGGAAACTCACTGTCCAGCAAAGATCCTCCATAGGGCGGCCATTTTCAGTGCCTGTGCAGCGAGGAATCCGTCCCAGAAAACAACGGGGAGCCATTTTATTTACCCGGCGGCCATTTTGAAACCACCGATCAGTTGGAGGGAAATCGTCGTTTTGCGAAGAATCGGTTCCCAAAGCAGGGAACCGATCATCGCAAGGCGAAAAAACCCTATTCAGACCATTGTTTTGCGATCGCAATAAGATCATAATGCAGTTTCGTCGTAAGGGGGGGCCATCGTAATGCGAGGCACCACTGTATGTATTTCCAGGGTGTATTTACCAGAACTACCCACTAAAGGGAGTCAGAGACCACATAATGTATAGTTTTATACTTCCACTTTTTTGGCATCCACAGGTATGTTTCTGGGGGGGGGTGGATCTAATCCCCAAAGATATTGCAGTCCTACTGTATTTACATATTAATCTTTCCTTTCAATGAGTTGAAACTTGTAATCACAAGATAATGACACGGGAAGATGGGTACTCACCCTACTCCAGAGCACTACTGAATTTCAACAGGTTGGTTTGGGATCCCTCTCAGGCTGCAAGTACTTTCTGTTACAACCAACCCACCTAAGCGATCAAGTTTGAGAACCAGCGACATTGGGAACATGCCTAAGAGCTGGAGCCCTCAAGTCCCTGCAGGTTGTCAGCCTTGTCAGTTGCTCATCCCACAGGAGTGGCAGTGAAGGGAGGAGAAGAGTATGGAAAACCAAGGCAAAGTCTAGGAAGAGACAGAGAGGAAGGGAACCTATCCGGGGAAAGGCAGAGGAAGAAGAATGGAAAGGACCTAAAAGGACCGCCATAATTCAGTCTATAATAAAGCTTATGGTATTCTGTCCTACGGCTTTCAGGGGCAGTGATGGGATGACCCCCATTTTCAGGATGGTTCCTTCCCACAGCTTAATACGTACCATCTGTGTGTCTGAGGTAATCTTTTGCTTTAGGGTTTTCAAGTAGCCTTCTGTTCTGTCTTCTGTTTCAACCCTAAAAACAAAAGCCACACAGTTGGCTGCCTTTTATACAGCCCCCTTTCCAATATACAAAACTCAAGATTAAAGGGTAAGGTAAGGAACATGGGGCTATCCACTTCTACCTGAGCAAAACATGGGAAATGATAAGAGCTTTGGTCCAAACTGCATAACTCTGACCTGAGTGATACATTCCTATTAAGCCCAGTAATATTTCTATAAATATGACAGCGCTATAAGACAAGAATTCTTGGCTGTCCTAGCTACGGCACATTGAACTGCCTAAAAAAATCCATTCATTGAAAGAAATGAGAAGCAGAAATTTTATCTGCTACTTTACCTACACAAGCTGATAATGCAGCCTCATCTCTGCACTACTTACATTATGGCTTTGTTCATTTGTATGCCCATGGCGGGAGTCACCTTGAATAGATTTTGGACCAGGGCATTAGCAGCGTCATAATTGCGACGAGTGTATATCAACAGCCAGTTGTTTAGTGGCTTCACGCTAATGAGACTGGCTCCCCTGGTTTCTCTAGACCAGTCGGCAAGTTGTGGGTTGTAGTCAAACTGGAAGTAAGAAAAGTCCAATATAAGCATCTAGCAAGACTACATGGCAGCTTTCAACACTGCTCCTGCAACACCTTTCCTTATTGCAGAAGGTCAACGCACTTAGCTGCTTACCGTTTTCCCCCCTTGATGGATCCTTTCTGATTGAACAACTCGTCCCGAGAAGGAAAGCAAATTGGGCTCAAACCTTAAACCCCAGTCACGAAGTTCCTTCTGAACGTTATCATCTCTGTTCCATGACATAGACAGAAGACAGTTAGCTTCTAGGCGAGGCTGGTAATCCAACCGACCACCTCCTCCCATCATTCTTATAACCAACTTGATGAACACAACAGGAACGCCCCTGACCCGCATCACGTACTTGTTAATGTACTCTATAAGCCTCCCAACTTCACGCACTCTTTGTTCTGGCGGAAGTCTTGTGTGAACAGACAGATCTTTCATGACATTGAAATCACTCCGCATCTTATCGGTTAGCCCTACAAAACACGGGAAGTGGTTTTACACCTAGAAAGCCAGACACCAAGTTAAAATGAATGAATGTCATTCCCGTTACCCCATCACTGACAAGACTCAGGGAGACTATTGAGAAAATCAGTTCCCCACACCCTCACACACCATATTCAAAGACTATACATAAAATTGAGGATTAAAAACATCCCAACATCTATTTCAATTTACAACACTGCTTTTCTACAGTGAACTGTGCCCACAGCAGCTTCCAAACATCACATCATTAACCATCATCAACCTCATGATCCTCATGGCTATTGCTAACTGCGTGGGTTGCTAAGAGTCCACATCAGATGGGCTTCCAGAAGCATAGAAATTTGCCTGTTTTATTTGCAAAAGGAAGATTTTCTAATCAATGCACTTTTCCCCTCCAGCTTAGAAGGGTGGCGAAAATGTCTGGAGGAGTGGGTTTTTTTTTTTTTTTTAAGAATTGATACATAGCACCATTCGATCATTCCACCTTCTCTGAAATTGGCTGTGACTAAATCTTCATTACACACCATCCTGCAGTAACCTATTTTTTCCCCTAGAACTTTAAAGTAAAGTCAACTAGCCAGGTGTCAGATTGAGATTATAAAACACAGATAAGCTTCATGATGTCACATCGCTTCCCTTGAAGTGTCAATAGATTTATTAAAAAACTATTTTGTCAAATTTTATTATTCCTACATTAGCTCTGATTGTAACAGCCACTGGCTGATTTTTAGCTTTTAAACTAATTTTAAACTATTTTTAAACTGTTGGTTGATTTCTAATTTAAAGATTAATCTTCTTTAAAAGCCATGTACTCAACCAAATTAGCCAACTAAGTATTTGCAGACCTCTTACAGGTTGTGTCAAGGGATTCTGTGGAATATGGAAACCTGCCTCAACAGTTCTGCCCCGTTCACTACTCTGCCCCACACGCTTCAGTGGAGCACCAGCCATGACAGGTGCAAGGCTTACAACTGTTTTCGCTGAACTCTTTAGGGAAGCATGTCATTGAGTGACTTGAGACCGTACTGACAGCTACAAAAGGAACTTCAAATCCCAATAAATTAAAGCAGAACTGCTCTTTTCCCATTCTTGCACAACGTACCTGTCAGATAGCAGAGTTCAGGAATAAGGACTATCGGCCCTTGAATGACACCTTTCGGGCCTCTCTTCTTTCTCGGCAGACTAATTAACACTGGCTGATTCAAATCAGTGATGTCCTGGCTATATTGCTGCATTAAAAAGCACACAATATCCTTCCAGAAGTCTCACAGCACACATGGTACCTATTTTACAAAATCTTAAAACTACAAAGGGTCTGACAGAGCTTCACGCAACAGAGGCCAGAAGGCTTTGCACTATCCTAGCTCTTTAAAAAGAAAAAGCTTCAAGCAGCTACTCAACTACTGGATGGACTGCAGGGTCATGCTTAGTGACTTAACATAAGAGCAGTGTTCAAAACAGAGCCATCAAAAAAGCAGCTACTCTGGAACGCAAGCTAATGTAGTGCCCAGCCTAGCATTATACCAAACCTGGAAATAAATGGTCACAAGAAACAGGAAAAACATTCCGTACAACACCACCATAGAGAGGAACCAGGAGCAGAGGGGGAACAACAGAATAAGGTGTTGCCGATACTTTTCAAAGTTCATGGCTTGCCCCCAGCACTGCCCCTGCTTCTGGTTCATCAGCAGACCCTGAAGCAGTGCAATGCAATTCTCTGTGCTAATAAAAGACAAATAAGGGCTTCAGGGGACCTTGGCTCTGCAGCAGAGCATCAACTCTGCCTTTGCCTTCAAAAGGAGCCAGGATGAATCCACAATCCTGGCACAACCCCTGCAATATTGACGTCAGTCAGTGCCAATAGGACAAGGCTATAAAACTTTTCCCAAACCCACTGAATGAATCTCGGGACAGGCGGGAACTTTCTGGAATTATACTGTGAATTTTTGTTCATGCCTCTCCAGCAGAGAGATTGCAAAAACAACCCATCATCCACATTTAGTCTCAGGACAGTATTTCAGTTTGCCTACAGGGCAGTGCATATAATATATAATGAACTTATTTCGGGGTGGTGGTGGTGGTGGTTGACACTGTCTTCATTCCCAGGGCATTTCTTTGACTGGTAGTTACCAGAGTACATAAAAATCAATGTTTTTTTCCAAATCAAATTGATTTAAATCATGGTTAGAGATGTGCACAACCCACTGGTTTGGGGGTTCCTGGCAGCTCTTTTACTGCCGCAACAAGAGTTTGGTGGTAAACAAAGCACTACGAACCCCAAACAGACTCTTGCACAGTGCGGGTGGCATACAAGTCAAATAAATAAATAAACAAACAAATAAACTGGCAGTCTGTGCCCATCTCTAACCATAATTTAAATTTTTAAAAATCCATTTTATAAGTTCAAGTCATCCCCCAAAATCCATTTTTTAAAAAACCACTTGGACCTAAATCAAAGCTACCCTGCTGGTTACTAAGCCTAATTAGAACAGAAAACAGAAGTCACCATTTTGTAGTACTCCACGAAGCTAATCTCAGAGCCATCTGCTTTCTTGAAGGTGTCTTTGGGGCTGGATTCCCAATCAATTTCATCAACCCGGTAGGTTTTGTTGTTATACCTGCCCAAATTTTGAAAGCGTCCCGTTAAAAGTGCCTTCCTCTCCGGTACATCCTTATCGATTTCAACACAAAACTATGAACTAACCCAAATGCTTCTGTATCAGCCAACTATCAAGCCGCAAGACACAATACAGTCGTGCCCCGCTTGA
Source organism: Pogona vitticeps (assembly GCF_051106095.1). Lineage (NCBI taxonomy): Eukaryota > Metazoa > Chordata > Lepidosauria > Squamata > Agamidae > Pogona > Pogona vitticeps. The sequence goes on from NC_135796.1 coordinate 15,502,388, forward strand.
CGATTACCCCGTTTAACGATGAATCCGCTTCACAATGATGTTTTTGCGATCGCAAAAGCGATCACAAAACTATGTTTGAATGGGTTTTTTTCACTTAGCAATGACCGGTTCCCTGCTTCGGGAACCGAATTTTCGCTAAACGATATTTTTCAACAGCCGACTGGCGGTTTTAAAAATGGCCGCCGGCTCTCAAAACGCCCCCCCCCAGCTGTTTTTAGGAGGCATTTTTCGCAAGACAGGCACCGGAAAATGGCCGCCCTATGGAGGATCTTCGATTTACGATGAGGTATTTCACCCATTAGAACGCATTAGCCTGTTTCTAATGCATTCTAATGGGCTTTTTAATTTTGCTTGACAGCGATTTCAATGGCTCGGATTATCCTCATCAAGCGAGGCACCACTGTATGCAGGTTTCAAAAAAACAGTGGCGGAATGCAGAACATGCCACCATGGAAGCAGCTCCCCAGCTGCTCAAACTATTATGGGGAGTCCCAAGACCCAGGGTCTCCTTTACTGAGGGCAACCGTCTGCACCATCTATGTGTGAATCAATCGTCACTTCACATCAGACAGCAATCGCCTCCAGCAAGACTGTGAAGGAACAATGCAAACCAAAGCAGTTACCTGGTAAGAATAATCAGGCCAATCAGTTCTTTAGCACATGTTTCTCTGAATCTCTCTTCTCCTATTTGTTCGTACATAGAGTACATGAAGTCCAGAACAGTTTCACTTCTCAGCACTTTGTGGCTCACGTCTGTACACAACATAATGCTCGTTTCATACTGCAGAATGGAAGTTGTAAACCCTGGCCAGATCATCAGCCTGTTAAAGGGTAGAGAAACACACTGTGTATGTTCCAATCATCAGCCGCTGTTTTTAAGGGAGTGTCTCTCCAAAAGAAACGTTACAGCAAGCAACTTGCACACAAAACGGGACGCTGGCTTCCCTCCGTGAAGGCCCATTCTGGTCTGCAGAGGAGGAGACCCCCAGGAATGGGTTCAACCCCTCCTTGGTCCAGTCCAGGCAGAAGGCGTGAACTTAAAAAGAGCCCCACAGCCTCTTCCCTAGCCTAGGCAGAGAGGAGGGGCACAACAGAAGTGGTAAAGCCAGTCACTGGCTGGCTGGATCTCAATCTCCCCTAAAACCTCATCCTTAATCTTGTTAACTAAAAAAATCTTCGTTAAAGCAGGGCACCCAAAACATTGCTGGCAGAACCCAAGTCTGGAAATAATGTAGACTACCCAAGTCTACACCTGTCCACTGGTCAACTTCACATCACACAAAACCTCAGGAAGCAAGATCACAGGGCTGGTGTGGTGACCCAGAGAATGAGGCACCTGCTACGCCCGCCCAATGGAACTAAGATCAGACACCAGGTGGGCAAGTGTGATGGATAAGGATTCAGGAGAACCGTGGACAGATTCACCCACTGAGGCAAATGGGAAAGGAAAACAACAGCAAAAAGCCCTCAAAGGAATATAAGGGAGAAGGTATAGGAAGAGTGAAGGCCTCTCTTTTTTTCCACCCGGGAGAAACAAGAAGAAAATGAGAAATTTGAAAGGCGCCGAAAGAGAAGACAGCGAGAAGTGATACCTTTTCTGGACAAAGGCAAGAGAAGAAAAAAGTTTCAAGGAGGTTGCAGAGCTGTTAAGAGGTGGTAAGTTTGCTCCTCTGCTTCAACTGGGCCAAGAAAGGGATGATCCCCCATTCCTTGATGGCTCCTTCCTGCAGACTGAGAATTAAGTATCCCACTCATCATTCCCTCTAAAAGTCTACTTCCCGTTAACATCAATTTGTTAAACAGTTCCGGACTCTTCTGAAACATACACACAAACCTTTGTTATTGAAGGCAAACTTACACCATCACTTGTATTTTTAATGCACTTGTTAAGAGCACAGATTGCGGAAATACTCCTCTGAAATGGTAAGTGAAAAACAACTCACTCCATGCATTTGGGAAATGCTCTACCATCTCTAGTCACTGCTCCTTATAAAGAGAGGTTCCACAAACATCTCTAACTGGGTGACTATATCAACAAAGCTACTATGTGCCCTTAGGATGCGTGTTACAATGTGCAAAGTCAGACACACATTCACACCTCCCAAGACAAAAGCTCCTCCGTACATAAAGATGAGAAGCTGAGGTGCAGAGCGGGCACTTGCTTCCAGTTCAGCCCTCATATGAACTGAACCCCAAAGGCCAGCACAACTGAGCCCAGAGCTTGGGTTTGGAATTGCCACCACCACTCACTGCTTTGAAGGAACACACTTCAGGACAAAGCTCCTTAAAATATAAATAGAGCAGGACCCCCTTATCCGGGGGATCAGTATCTGTTGACTCACTTGTCCAGTCTGAAAATATTAAACATATTAAAAGCAAAACCCTAGAAATATTTCCACTCTGTCATTACCAAAACTGACTAATAGAGGGAGCCAGGGACCATGTTATGCACAGTATTCACTAGAGCAGTGATGGCGAACCTATGGCACGCATGCCACAGCTGGCATGCGGTAAACCTTTTGAAGTGGCTGCAGCTGGGATTCCCTTTCTCTTCCTGTTTTGGGTCCCTTAATTTCCTGCCCGTCCCCATGATTCCCCCTTTAACTTCCTGCCCGCCCCGATTCCCTCTTTAACTTCCTGTCCGCCCCAATGATTCCCCCTTTAACTTCCTATCTGTCCCCATGATTCCCCTTTTAACTTCCTGTCCGTCCCCACGATTCCCCCTGAAACTGCCAGTTCTGGTTCTGGTCTTCCAGGCGCCACAGCAGCCACTGGTTTTTTTTTCACCACCCCCTCATTTTGGGCACTCGAGCCGAAAAAGGTTTGCCTCCACTCCACTAGAGGAATACATTTCTAGGTATCATCACCAGAACTAGCTACTAGAGGGAGCCAGAGGCCATAGTATGTACAACGTTTGCCATTAAAATACCGTTCACTATAATTCATGTTTTTCAGCATCCGTGGGGGCGCTTGGATGCTATCGCCTGCGGATACGGGAAGTCCTACTGTATACAATCAGGTGCTATCCAAACTGTGCATCTCACACACAGAAAGTATATTTTTGCCACTTAACCTGAATGTATGTTACAAGGCATACCACAATAAGTTGAACCTTATTCTATTACCTGTGTTTGGGAATGCTGATGGGGTCACTGGGGTTGTAGTAATTGCGCCCAATTTGCTGCAAACTCAACATTCTCAACAGTCTAAGAAAGAAAGAAAAACAGTGCAATAAATACACCATGCTACCAATGCATAAGCACAGTGGACGAATCATATCACAGTTCTGCTATAGGTTTCCAGGGAAACCCAAACATCAGCAGAGACGCCCCCCCCAAAACCAAGAGGGCTTCATATTCTTTATGGAAGTCTTCAGTGACCCCCCTTTCTGTAGCCCCACAGAGCTGGCAGGAGGGTCTTCCAACAGACAATTATTTTTCTCGCCCTCCTCATAATTTAAGAGCGATACCAAGTTGGTCCAGGACACCCTTCTTCATCCTGGACATAAGATTTTTAAAGTAAAGCACCCAGAAAATTCAATACACTTGGTTGGGGGGGGGAACAACCCTGGCTCTTAACCAAAGAAAACGAACACACATTTATTTGATTTGTATACCACCCCATTAGTGCACACACGACTCTGGGTGGTTTACAAGTTAAACTTACAAACCATTAGCTGCCAAGAACACAGCAGTCCCATTGCTAGCATTAATATATTTCACATAAATTTTGTATTTCAAAAGCCAACCTTCTAAAAATAATGTTGTAGAACTGCAAGCATGTAGGTGACGTAGGTGGTAGCTCGTTAGTTAAAGTGATTGTAATCTTCACAACCTGTCCCTGACGGTTCTGGCTCAGAACTTCAGTGACCTAAGAAAATTAATGGCATTTATACTGTTAAAAAGCACAAAGATTTGATGAGCACGAGATGTTTAAAGTTGCAGGAGCACGGGCCCAATCCCCTGGAGAGACAACATGCCACAACACTTAAGGGCTCGAACATCTTGAATCACAGAACGTAGGTGAAAGGACACAGCCTTAAGATTACAGTTCTGGAACACTGGCTTCTAAATGGCTGCCATGAGCCAGTAGTGAGGGATGATGGGATATGCATCCCAGGTACGTATGGAAGGTAGATTCTCACCTCCTTTAGAAATTCTGAATACAGTGTCTGCAGGATCAGTACACCTGGTCTCACTGATCCACTGCCCCCTAAAAATAAAATCCAGAAATGGACATTCCCAAGATGTATTACCAGGACTGGCCTCTAGATGGAACCAGAGACTATGGTCTATACAGGTGGCTTAATGAAAATGCACTCATGGCATATCCAATGGAAGTAGTTTCCAGTGAAATGGAGAAGCCGCAAGTTCAGGGGTGGGCAAAGGGGAAGCAGTAGTTTCCGGTTTCACAGAAGCCTCCCTTGCGAGGAGGAGGGCAAGAAACCAGTCCTTTTGCAAAACTGGGCCAGGTGCTCCCTCTCTCAACCATGCACGGCTTGGAACTGATCCCCCGCAGGTACTGTATGCCTACGGTAATCAAAAGCAATCCACAAACGCTTCAACTATTCCAGGGATCACTGGGGCAGATCTTCGGCCAGGCTGCTTCAGCAGAATTAGCACACAAACAATTTGTACCTTTTGTTCTAGTCGCTTTGGCAAAAATAGGATGGTCCCATCAAAGGCGTGTGTCTTCCCAATGAGGTCTTCATGCTGAAAAAGGAGAGCTGACCGAAGACGGCGGGCTTCCATTTGTGGACTGTAGTCTATGTGGTACTGATACAAGGCCCACTGAGGGCGTGATGTCAGCCGAAAATGGTTGGTGGTCAATCGTATTACAGAACCCGAAACACCTGATGCATATTAATAGACAGCATTTCAATACCTCTGCTGGAATGGGGAAGGCATTCCTGCAACTAGAATTACTCATGGAATTAACAGGGGACACGTGTTTTGACGTTTCCCTCCAACAGGGGTTTGATGGAGGCACCAACAACGGGTAGACTCCCTCTCCTCTACCAGAGCAACATCCTCTGGTCCATATCGCCACCTCCTGGTGAGATGCAGTAATGCAAACACAAAAGGAAAAGAACCAATCAAAAAAAAAAAAACCCATAGTCAACAAAACACCTTTCAACTCCTTGAGAAAAATACTCAACCCAAGATGAGCTCCGTTTGGTAGGAAAATCTGAGATTAAAAACTAGTTTCCACCCCACTGATATCCACAGAAGCAGTGTGGCTCTGGCCTTTTCTGTTTACACAGGAAAATGTTGTATCAGCAAAGGCCTGGCCTAGGGGACTCCACAGCATTTTAAATGAGAATATTCACATAAATTCCCTTTGTTTGGAGAAGCATGAGGGAAACTGCACCGCCTGTAAGGACCTGGTGCTTTATTTGCTGCTTTGCCCATAGGGATAGAAAGAAACTTGAAAATCTTTCTCCACCACAGAAAATAATACGAAACGAGGCTAAAGAGAAATCAATGCTTTTTAAAACGGGGGGGGGGGAGGGGGGCAGAAAAATCTGTCTGAGAAAATGATGCGTGACCAAAAACTAAGTGGAAAAAAGCCTGAGAGGTCAGTCTTGGGGAAGAACTGAATGAAGTTTAGCACCACCATGTCTAATGACCCCAACCACTGTGGAGAAATGTGGGAGTACCAACCTGTATTGGATGCCTCCCACACCTAATTGAGGACTCCCAATCAGAAGAGAGGATGAGAGGATTAAGTCAAGCTCTCTGCCTTCTCCCCAGTTCCTTAAGGTGGCTTGCCCTGCCAATAAGCTCCCTTGGTTCTCACTGGGCCTCCTCCCCACTGAGCACCTGGAAATCTAAACAGTGGTTTGGAAATGAAACAGGAGCAGCTAAATTTGAAAGAGATGCAATATTCTTATTTATTGGTGCTTTTTTTTTTTTTTTTTACAGATTAAGTTCTTTTTTAGGGAAGTTCACACACCCGTTTTGGAGTCTTTCACGTGCTCCATCAAATGGCGAGTATTGACCCCAAGGTCGTGGTAATCTCTGCGACGTCCGCCTCTCTCCCCCAGCGTCATTTCCTGAATGCCCACTGAAATCTGGAGTTCTGCAGCTGGCGGGGGGGAAAACAGGGGTGACTTACACTTCCTGATCATACAGCAGCAAAAGAAAAATGAGCAGATTATCATCACCGCTAAATAGAAGCCCCAAATTCCGTCAAGCTAGCTAGATGTACCACTGAATTGGCCTTCTCTTACACTGATAGCTCAGGGGTTTAGGTCTCTGGCTGCAGAGACAGAGGTTGGGAGTTCAATTCCCCTACTGAGCCTCCTGGGAGAAAAGCCAGCCTGTGTAGCCTTGGGCAAACTGCACAGTCCCAGGGCACCCCCCCCCCCAGAAGAAGGGAATAGGAAACCACTTCCTAGTATTCTCTATCTGGAAAATCCTGAAAAAAGTCACCCTAAATCAAAACTGACTTGATGGCACATGAGTATGACAAGACTTAACAATACGAATACCCTCCTTCCATAAAACAACACTCTCCTTCTGTAATACAAACAATGAAAATGCTTGAACAATAAATGCAAAGTCGCTTAGCTGCAATAACTTCAGAAAATAGAAAGGATTTGGCCTTTTTAGCAATGGGGCTGTCTTGCCTCACCCTTTGGCCTTGGCGCCACAGGCCCTCCTCTCTGACGCCCACGCCCCACTGGCTCTCCTGCTGACGGCTCTCCTTCAAGTATTGGGGGTTTCATAGCTCCATGACCAGCTGGTGTAACCTAGAAGATTTTGTAAAGATCAGCCAGGTAAAACACTGGAAATGGGAGAAATCATAAAGCCTCAGCAGAAACATTTTTTTCAGATTCAAGGGGCCTGCAAGCAAAAGAAAAGGCTCTTTAAAAATTAATTTGCCTTGCAGAATCATTAAGTGAAAAATGCAAGGCTGGAACAAAATCCCAGCTACTTTATGCCACTGCAAGTTTTAGACACAAGATTCAAATGCAGCATTAGCAATATTGCTTCTATTATGTTAAGAGTTTTAAAACAAGTAATGAAAAAGGGACGTGATGATGGAGAAGTATGTTGCAAATTATCATGCATCTTCCTGCAGCAGCTCTAATTTTCAAGTTCACCAAGCATACTACTTTTGGAACCCATCAGAAACGTCTTGGGGGGGAAATAAATGTTTGTTGTTTCTAAGCTGCAATAAAGCAGAACAAAGCAACCTGGTGTATAATTTGAAAATGTGATTTAAATGCACAAGTATGCCAGGGAGCAAAAAACTGATAAGTATTGTACTACTCTTCAATAAATCATTTAGCGGGATGGAACAAAATACAACTTAACAAAACTAAATTGAGGCAAAAGACAGCTACTGATGGTTAAATTCTGATATCTCAAATATTTATACAGGAAGCTTAAAAGCTGTTTGGTCTAAATATATTGCTCCAACTAGCTAGCTGTGGAAAAGTATTAAATGAATCTGAGGAACATAAGAAACTGAGTATGAGTCAACGCCACATTCAACTCTAAAGCTTTTAAAACTTACAGTAGTTGCTCCCACGGCAGGTGGACCAGTCTCCAGACTACGGGCTCTGCCCCTTGCTCTGGCTCTGGCTCGACCAGACATGGCTTCTGGTATAACCAAATATCTACGAAACAAAAACCACAAGACTTTTGACTTCCCCAACTTCCCTGAGATAAAAGTTAATCAAGAAATATTAAGCATCCAGCAGACTAAAAGCAATTCACCTTGGCTCAATTCCAACAACAGCACTTTTGAATGCAAAAAACACCTGGAAAACTAAGAACCAAAGGACTGACAACATTCTAGAAATCCCTGGACTGTCATTCACAAGCTGCATGGCAGTGCACACACCTAAGAGAAGCAGTTGGTTTATACTGTGCGGTTTGAACAGGATCCCCTGGCTTGTTCCACACATTACACCAGGGTCTGCTGTTACTCTGTGATACTTGGCTTGCCCTAAAATCTCCCATAGCAGTAAATTAGCAGATTTGGTTCCAAGGATGTCAATAGCATCTCCAAATCTAAATGAGCTCACCTTCTATGTAGCACTATTTTTAAAAATCGGATTTGCTGAAATGATTTAGTTGGTAGTAAATTATTTGCTCTTTCACATTGTTAGAAATGCTCTTTATACTGTAGTAGGTAAAATACTGAAATTTCATTTAAAGATGCAAGTTCTTACATTGCTACATACTTGACCACGTGTTAGACTAAAGTGAGCACTAAGAAACACAGAAGGCTGCAGTTTGCCTCTTCATTTTAAGCAATACAATTTCATCTTAAACACAACTTTTTCTATCGTATTTCTTCAAGTTTGCTTGTCTTAAGATCACCCAGAGCATCTCAATTTGTTAGGCAAAATCCAAAGAAACCTAACCAAAAATGACAAAAACATGTCCCATTTTAAAGATTATCTATTATATTTTAAACTTTAAGGAGCCACATTTTTGTCTTTTTGTTTGGTTGGTTGCTTTGATTTTGCCCAATGTGCTTGCACAGACGAACATGGGTACCTCGTCTAAAACTACAATTCATGTTTGTAGCCTAACCTTTACAGAACCCATGGAAAACACATAAAATTGTCAAAAACAACGAAGTCCATATAGAACCCATTTGGTTTCTTTTCACAAACCCTCTGGTCCCATTAAGACACAGCTAGAAGTCCCTCTGCGGTCTCTGAAGCTTGTGAAAAGGAGCCCAAGGCGGAAAGACATTTAGAAGTGAGCCCCACTGAACTGTGCAATAGATTTTTGGGATGACCCCCCCTCCCTTTGTTTGCCCAAGTATGGGATTCCTGTGCCCTAGTGACAACCATAGGTGAAATTGATAAATTTTACTTAGTTCACACAAAAGCAACTAGTCAGCAGCAGCAAGAAGTTACAGTTCTCCTGTAAACCTGCAAGCCACTTCTGCTCTTAATTCTCTTGGGGGCCCACGGTCAGTAGCAAATAAAGCAACACACTCCCAGGAGTACAGTATTTAGTATTTTCAGCCAGTGACTAAGTAAATCAGCAGATACTCGTGGCGCAGAGGTTAAAACTGCAGTACTGCAGCCTAAACTATGCTCACAACCAGGGGGTTCAATCCCAGGTAGGTGGCTCAAAGTTGACTCAGCCTTCTATCCTTCCAAGGTCGGTAAAATGACTAAACAACAGGGTGGATTATAAAAATCAATGATTTTTTTTTAAAAATCAAATTTATTTAAATCACCCTGGTTAGCTCTATCAAGCAGACCACAAACTAATTAAGTAAACACATAGCAATAAGCAATGTTTCATCTTACGAATGCAGTTATCCGCTTTAGTAACACTATAGCTTAATAAAAACATTATTTTTATTATTATCACCATCGTCATCCATACCTGAATTTAGAAACTTACAGTCTTAAGCCTCGTTTTTGCAAACGTGTGGCTGAAAAAAAGAGACCTGTGGTTTTGAAGCTCCCACAAATAACTTGCACCTTTTTTTTGTTTGGAGCACAAAAGGTGTTAACCTCAAACTGATCCTACAAAGGCCCACTGAATTCAAAGGAACTAACCTGCAAACAGACATACACAACAGATGTTATTTCTTTACATACGCTCCCGCCTATAGATCCATTTACCTGAGCAGAAACACTGGCTCGTTTAAAAAAAAAAAGGTATACTTATTTATATTCTTAATTATTTAATGCCCTACTTTAAATATAGTTTTATTTCTGTAAGTTTGGCAAGAGCAACAAAACAGCATTTCTTTAAAAAAATCAGCTATAAAACCCTACCAAATAATCCACTATTTTAGCAAGCAGTCAAAACAGCAGCTTTTAAAAACATGATAATAGTCCTCTTGACTCACAAACACAGGCATAAAAATGTATTTGTAGTACCATCTTATTTACAAGCACGGTCTGGGGAAAAACTCCTCATGGAATTACTTATTTGATCTTATTTTGTGCCCGATTGTTAAAAGCCACACTTCCTTGCCTTATATTAGATACCGGTATTTCCTACCTGTATCAGCACAAGATAATGATAAATCATCATTATAATTAATGATTAAAGTACTGTACAAGAATATTACCAGGAAAGGAAGCTAATTAAATATCATCCCAAATACAAAAACGAGTCCCTTCCCTGAGAAAAAAGGCAGCATAAATAGGCAATAAATTGTTGTAAGCCGCCCAGAGACCTTTGGGTAGAGTGGGCGCCACGTAAGTTAAATAAATAAATAAAGCAGCCACAGATGTAGGGATTCCACGTGTTCATCCCCTCTAAAGAGAAAAATATGTGCAAAACAAAAATACAGTAAGCATTTAGCTAAAACTTATACACAGATGGAGCTTTTAAAAGCGCTGCGTGCACAAAAATTAATATATTTTCCATATTAAAAATCATGGAAAGTCCGTGCGTGGCTTCGAGGGGGGAGAGAGCTTGATTTCAGGGCCGAAAAAAAATTAAAGGCGCTCTGCGCATGCTCAGAAGCACGGGACAGGCCGGGTGGGGGAGAAGCTTCGAAAAGGAGGCCGCCGCCACCACCCCGAGGAGGTGAAGCCAGTCAGCCGGCCAGCCGCCCTCCCTCACCCAGGCGAGGCCCCTTCGTCCCCTCCGGGTCGCTTCTCCACGGTCACGCCGCTGCGCCTCGCAGGCCTCCCCCCCCTTCCAGAGCAGAGCAGCCGCCGCCCCACGCGCACCCTCGACGCCTCACAGACGCCGAAGTGAGGAACAAGTCCGGCGGCCCCCGCCTTAACGGCTTCAGGCCGCCTCACGAGGAAGCGCGAGCGGATCCCTCCGAGGCACGTGGACGGCGCAAGCCCTGGGAGAACGCGGCGCGAGGGTCTCGTCACTCCACGCACGCGCGAGCCCCTGGTAAGCGTCCGCGGCGCGAGAGGAAAGCCGTTAGAAGGCCGGGACTATTTAAGCTTTCTACTCGACAGCCTCGTCGCGCGGTGGGCGTGGGGAGGGGGAAAAAAAAGGCGCGCTGCGCTCTGATTGGTCGGTTCGTCCCTCGTGATCTTCTCTCTCTCCCCCCCCTCCTGCTCGCCTTTTTCTCGGCCTTCTCTCGCGCCTTTTTTTTCTCCCCCGGAGTTTGTCGAAGATTTCCGAAGGGGAAACCCTGTGGGCGGGGAGGGAAGGAGCTGATTGTAGTCCACCTAGCGGGGAGGGGAGGGATTAAAAGCGTTTCCAGGGGCAACCCGAAAGTTACTGGCCGAAAGGTTCCGGAGTTTTTCGAAGCTTTATTTTCAAGAGAAATTACGTCAGAGCAACGTCGCAGTTTTCTACATCCATCCATCCATATATGTTCCTTTGCAACAAAAGAGATGAATTCCTTTCTAGATACACTGGGTTCAGAACCTGGCCAAGTTACTTTCTGGGACTACAAGTCTCAGAATCCCCAGATGTGGATGATGGGATTTATTATTATTTATTATTTATTTAATTTAGATGCCGCCCACAGTACCCAAAGGTCTCTGGGCGGCTTACAACATTTAAAATGCAATAAAAAATTCAGAACAATTAAAATGCAATTAAAATATAAATAAAAATTGCCATTGGACCCACAGCTAATATTATTTCAGTTAATGTTATACAGGCCAATGACCTGCGAAGGCGTTTTGCCCGCTCTCTTTGGGGGAACCCGCAGATGTTGCTAAACTCCAGCTCCCATCATCCCCAACCAGTTTGGCCAGTGGCAATGTGTGATCAAAAAAAAAAATTCATCAAAAAAAATTCAGATGTGGGAAACATATTTTATTTTATTTCTCTGTCGCACTTCTCCCTGTGTAGGGGGACTCCAGGTGGCTCATGGTCATTTAAAACTGCACAATAATCAGAGTTTAAAACATTTTTTTTAAAAAAACAATGAATCACAATACTGAAATCTACAAATAAAAACACATTTAAAAACATGCACAAAAATCTCTGAATTCAACTGCTGAAAGTTTTGTTTCATGGACACACACACACACACACACACACACACACACACACACCCCATAAGAGGTGGATCTGGCCACTTCCGTTGAATAGTTAGCCATTGACTATCTTTTTATAGCCCTCTAAATCTGTTAGTTCTCTTGTGGCCCTGAAAGAGAAAAGAACATATACAGTGGTGCCTCGCTAGACGATGATAATCCGTTCCACTGAAATCGCTCTTTAGCGAAATCATCGTCTAGCGAAAAACATTTTCCCCATTGGAATGCATTGAAACCTGTTTAATGCATTCCAATGGGGAAGAATCGTCGTTGTCTAGTGAAGACCGGCCATAGGAAAGCCGCTTTGCGAACCGCCGATCAGCTGTCTAAATCGCTATCTTGCAAAGCTTAGGTCCTGAAAACACTTGTTTTGCGAGCGCGGAGGAAGCTTTCAAAATCGTCGTTCGGTTTGTGAAGCAGGGACCAAACATTGTCCAGCGAAATTCCCCCATAGGAATCACTGTTTTGCGAATTGCTATAGCGATCGCAAAAAGTCAATGTCTAGCGAAAAAACTGTCATGCAGGGTAACTGTCTAGCGAGGCACCACTGTAAATATATTTTGCACTTGCTAAACGGAGAGACTAGCCCTCCTCTTTTAATTCCTAGAAGACAAACAAATGGGATATTGCAGAGCAATATCAAGTTAAGAAGTAATGTCCTTCCTTCCCGGCAGATGGAGTAGGAAACCAAGAAATCCTATAGTTTTCTCTCTGCCAGAACGATGGAGGTGGAAGTACCTACTATCAAGCACTGTTTCCTAATGTAAGTAGCACCGCTGGGAAAAGTTGGACTACAACTCCCAGTAAGCTTTCCTGCCTCCCCCAAGAATCCTAAAGAAAGGAAACTTTCTCAAACTTTCCAGGGTAGCTGCATCTTCATTGCTGGGAAGCCTGCTCTGATCAGAATTTCCGAAACATGACACTTACAACAAGCTCCTGTAAATACATTTCTTGCCCCCCTCAGATGCCTGTAGATGTGCAGGTTTAATTCTTCTTTTTTCCCCCCTTACAGTCTTGTTTTCTTCCCAGCGCAGAACTTCAGGGTGTCTCACGATACGAATTAGAAAGAGACACAGCTAAAGGGTGTTGAGCTAAAATACTCAAATGCAGCTGAACAAATTAAATGTGAATACACCAAATGGAAATAACTGAAAAAAAATGTTTTGTGCTCCCCAAAAGAAGAAAAAGTACAGAGCGAGGGGCGTCTATTTATTTGGAACAGATGCGTTGTGATTTCCAGCAAAAAGTTCTCAGTCTTCGTTGACATCTTGAAATGTTATACAAGAAAGACTGAGAATTTAAAAAAATATATACAGTATCTGTTTTATAGAATCTGGTTTGGAATTCTTATCTAAACCTTGAGGCTGTGGTTTCCTCCAGAGTCAATCCATTTCATATTTGGTTTTCCTCTTTTCCCGCTTTCTTCCAGTTTTCCTTGCATTTCCTTGTCTTTTCCAGAGGATCCTGACTCCTCAGGATGTGCCTCAAGTGCAATAGCTTCAGTTCTGCTTCTAGAAAGAGTGGCGTTGATCTGATCTAGCACCGTTTGTGAAAGGTGGTGCTGGAGGAGAGCTTTGCAGATAGAAAGACTGCCAGAGAGACAAACAAAAGGGGTCCCTAGTTAAATCAAGCCCAAAACTATCGCTGGAGGCAAAAATACTGAAACCGAGGCTGTCCTACTTTGGGCCCATCCTGAGAAAGCAGGATTCTCTGGTAAAGACCATAACGCTAGGAAAAGTTGAAAGCAACAGGAAAAGAGGGCTCATGTGCCTGGGCGAAGGGCAGCGCCACACTTGTGTGGGCGCGCGAGTGCTCATGCGCAGGCACAAATGGGCTGTGCAGGTGGGAATGTGTGCCAGGGTGGGGAGTGGGAAGGTCTCTCTCCGTGGCCTGGTCCGGCTCAGGCCACGGATTGGCACCGGGCCACGGACCAGGGGTTGGGAGCCTCTGCTATGGAACAGAGGCAGATCCGGCCACGATCCCCTAAAAGCCGTACGATTTGGGAAGAGAAAGCAGAATGACATGCCGTCATCTCCCTCGGGTGTTAACAACCAGAGGATGGGATTTAACTTTTTCAAACTACCTCTCCCAGGATGTGGGAGTCTAAAAAAGTGTAGTCAAGAAAAACAAAGTTTCTCTAAGTTGCCGATGACATAAGCTTACAGCTGACCGGCGGTGCGATTCTTGACCTCCTTTTCCGGAAGCATCATTTTTCCTGTTTATCCTGGAACATCAAAGAGACTCCATAGGTTTTTTTTTATCCCCCTCCTTTTAAGTTCTCCTGGTTTCCTTTTTGTACTGTTTTCTTTGTTCTGCTTCCCTACAGCCCTTTCCTCCAGACCTGCTTTTTTTTAAAAAAAAAAAATGGAATATGGCTTATTGTAAGCAACAGGAGGCAGAGCAAGACAACCCCCCCCCAATGCACACACACCTATCACTTACAAGCCTAAACACATCCAAATGCAGGTGATGTAGAAATCAAAACAAAGCTGAAGTCAATTCTTTTTTATATAGAATACAGGTACGAGTTTATTGATATTCCTGGATTCCTGCCACAAACCCAGAGTTTACATGTATTCTACACATCAAGTTGCTTTTTCTGCATTTCAGGCACCTCGGCTTTCCATTGATTTTGAAAACCAATTCCTGGTCCCTTGGACTGCGCAAAAATAAGAATAAAAGCTAGTGGAACTGCACATTACAGATGACCCATCTTTAGATGAGAAAATTCCTTCCATGCTGAAAACCTCTGATGGTCACTGAAGGAATTTTTCACCCCTCCTGTTGTTTGCAAGCTGGTTTGCTTTCTTGTGATTGGTCGTCCGGAGGTAAGCACAGGCGTTGTGCGCCAATAGGATTGCTCAGTCCATCTGAATGGTTTCTGTGGAACTCTTTAGAGATTGCTTCTAAAAACCAGCTATCTGACATGTCATGCTCTTGAATGTTGTCCCAAAAATGTACAAATTGACCCTCAAACAAAGCCCGCCAAAGATCGCACAAAATCGCAATCTATAAATGGACCTTCTCTTGTGTCTCGCGAAATGGCCTTGTCCACAAAAGCTCACATTAAAAAATTATAAAAGTTAGTCTTTAAGGCGCCACCACGTTGTTGTATTTTTATTTTGTGTTCACCTATAATATGAATAAACCATTAAAAAAATTGCAAAACATTCCTACAGAAGTTACAAGTCACAAAAATCCTTTTTATTATTATTATTTTAAGGAATTGGAATTTAACAGGCCGTGGCCATGACTGTCTAATTTCCAGACAACCAGGCCATAGGACCCAGGTGGTGACGAGTTCGAAATACGACACACATGGCTAAAGGGGCCGAGATTCATCTCAGGGCATGGAATGTGTGGCTGCAGGCCTCTGATGTGGTTTAGGCCTTTGGAAAAGGGGGGAAAAGCCGGAAAGGGATCTTTTTGGAAAAGGGAAAAGCGAGGAGGGAGGGAGACCTAAATGCAACCCACCCCCCTTTTGGAGGCTATACTGAGAAAGTGAGGATCAGCCTCCCCTGCTGGGTTACTCCATGAATAATAGGTGGAATTCCAGCTGAGCTCTCCGCTCACAGCCCGGCTGGTATTCTACCCTAACACCAATCAGCCGGTCTGAAACATCCGTTTTAAACGCAAATGAGGAGAAAAGATGAGGGGGTGGCAGAATTTCACCCGGAAGATGAGATCGGGAAAGGGGGGGCTGGCGGGAGGAGGAGAAAAAGACCATAAAGCTCAACCCAGTTTGATTTTCCTCTGCAAACCTTCCCCTCCTCCTGTAGAAAACAGGAATATCCTTCTTTATGATCCAGTGTCTGAAAAATATTAACGGATAAACTTAAGGAGGACACCGAAAAATGGGCTTAGCGAAAGAAGAAAACGGTAGATAGAGGAAACCCTTGGGAGCCAGAACAAAATGTTGCAGCGTTCTTTCTGGTTCCTTCCTAATATTGGTCCATTCCATTCTCAAGCTGGTTTTGACAAATTTGTCCCTTCAATGATATAGTTGGCTGATCCTGGTTCTCTTCTAACTGCGCATGCTCTTCTCCTATAGGGTTATTCTCGGGTGTCCCCTCCTGTTATCACTGGGGCTTCTTGAAAATTCTTATTCAATTCAACCCCATCAACCCTACTGTTTAGACAGCCCCAAAGATCGTTGAGCGGTGTACTCTTAAAAATCATGTCGAAAAAATACAGGAGGAACTAGTGAATAAAAACAGCAAATAATAAAGCTAAGATAAAATCAGCTGCATGCAAGGTTACTGGCCAGGATGTCCATGACAGCAAAGCCAGTGAATTGGATTTCATGGCCAATTCACTCCACTTTCTAGTCCAAATTTCATAGTAGCTCTCCAAGGTGCTGAAACCTATTCAGATAAAGTTTGGATTAAGACCCAAAGCGGATCCACTCTTCCTGCGAAATCAGAGTCACTTCCCTCCCTTAGACCACAAGCAGCAACTAACAATGGTATTTCTAGCTGGGAAAAAAGAGACTGTAAACCCCATGAACGTTCAGAGATGTAATTAACAGTTACTTTTGTTCACTGCAGGCTTTTCCTCCTTATCTCCTGGCCTGGGTCATTACCTGTGTTTTTTTCCTCTCCATGATCTATCATTATGCCCTTCAGAGCAGTGGTTCCCAACCTTGGGTCCCCAGATGTGGTTGGACTACAACTCCCAGAATCCTTTGCCACTAACTGTTCTGGCCCAGGATCTCTGGGAGTTGTAGTCCGAGAACATCTGGGGACCCAAGGTTGGGAGTCTCCAGATCAGAGCAGTAGAACTTGCTAAAGGTGTGTTGAAATGCCATCATTATGGGGTGGGCTCTGATCCAAATTCAGCTGGTTAACAGGACGATGACTAGAGAAACAGCTCAGAAAAGCTGATTTTTTTTTTTTATCTCTAAGACCCCACAGTGGCCATGATAGTGCAACAGTCCTAGGAACTGTAGTCCAAAATCATCATCACTATCACACTTCCAAACAGTTTGTCCAGAAAGCTTTCCCGTTGCCACCTTGGAACCAAAAAGGGGGTAAAGACAGATCGGTGGCCGAATCAACGGGGCAGTACCCAGATTCTTTAAAAAGCAAATAAGAATATTGTGTCTCCCTTACACGGCTTGTGAGAAACTCTTAAAGGTGTTAAAAGACTTCAGAGCATAGATGATTAAAGACAGGCTATTTCCTGCTGTTTTCATTATGCTAGGTCTTCAACCCCATTTCATTCTGGAGTCCATTAAACAACGTATTAAGGGCACTCTTGGTTTATTCACAGATCGGCTTTACCTGAATTATTCTCCTGCATAAATTATTTTCCTTCTCTAACTTACTGTTTTCCTAGGCCTGTTGCATTTGAAGATTGGAAAACAGAGATTTGACTCTTAAAGCTGAAATCACCAGATTTGTGTATTTGTTCACTTAGGATTTGATATCTTTAATGGATTTCTCCTTAAGGATCTTGGGTATCGTAGTTCTTTGCCAGGTCCTGAAAAGAACTACAGCTCCCAGGATTCCCTGCAGAGCATGACTTGTAAAGCTATTTTAAGTCACAGCAGAAATATTTATATTTCTTGCACTCTCATGTAAAGGCAAACCAACTCTATAAAGCCTGCACTTTGGGGCCTGAGGCATTCCGTAATGTAAGCAGAGTTAAAGCAGGGGATATTCATTTGTTTATGATACTTCATAGAATACAGTGGTGCCTCGCTAGACAGTTACCCCGCATGACAGTTTTTTCGCTAGACACCGACTTTTTGCAATCGCTATAACGATTCGCAGAACAGTGATTCCTATGGGGGAATTTCGCTGGACAATGTTTGGTCCCTGCTTCGCAAACCGATTTTCGCTAGACAACGATTTTGATAGCTCCCTCCGTGCTCGCAAAACAGGTGCTTTCGGGACCTAAGCTTCCCAAGACAGCGATTTAAACAGCTGATCGGCGGTTTGCCAAGTGGCTTTCCTATGGCCGATCTTCGCTAGACAACGATGATTCTTCCCCTTTGGAACGCATTAAACAGGTTTCAATGCATTCCAATGGGGAAAATGCTTTTCGCTAGACGATGATTTCGCTAAAGAGCAATTTCAGTGGAACGGATTATCATCGTCTAGCGAGACACCACTGTAATTGAGTTGGAAGGGGCCTATAACGCCATCAAATTAAATCCTGTGCTCAATGCAAGAATCTAATTGAAAGCAGATCTGACAGATGGTTGTCTAATTTTGTCTAGTACGGCTCTGGCATTGGAGTGCTCACCGCCTCCCGAAGTAATTGGTTCTATTGTCGTACTGCTCTAACAGTAAAGAGATTCCCCACTCAATATTCAGCCAAAACCTGAGCTCATTATTACATATCCTGCACTCCGGGATGATCAAGAACCTCTTAGCTGTTAGAGCAGTATGACAAGGGATAAGATGGGCTGCACCTCTCTTGATGTCTACCTGCTCTGATACTATGCGCAAAGCCTCAGTAGCACCTCAGGGAGAGCTCTGGATGCTGAGGATGCTCCATTGGCTGAGTAAGACCCCTTTCCAACATTGTCATGAGTTCTTCTCTCTCGCTTGGTCAATGACCCACCCACGTCATCCATTGTTCTTGGAGAACCTTCAGAGGAAAGGAAAGGGACTTCCCATAAACACCTGGTTGGATATGAAACAAACTTTAGGTCATATCCAGTAGAGTTTGTCTACTCTCTAGGCTTGCGGACGAAGCTCTCTGTTTCACGGGATTAGAAGGGTGGAATTTGGAATTTGTAGTCCAAGACGTCGACAGCCAAACTCTGGTTTCCTCTCACATTCCAGGGATGGGAACTTGAGTCACAAGACTCGCTGCCGGGTTGGACTTAAGTTGTACCAGCGGCTCAACTCTTTGGAGCAAACACTTGTTTTTAATAGGGACTTGGACTTGGGACTTGGGACTTGGGACTTGAGAGTCAGAGCTTGCCGACCTTCCTGTCCCTTCCCGGATCAGGGTGACCTTGAGCGCTAGGTTTGCTTTTCCGGGTTTGTGGACACCGAAGGCTTCTTACGGAGCGGGAGGCGGAACCTGTAGCAGGTTGCGGCAATAATGGCGAGCCTTCTTACCCCAGGATCCAGGCTACCCCCACACACACACACAAAAAAGAGGGGGAAGAAAAGGAACTTTTTTTTTCATAGTACATCCTCAGGAGACAAAGATGAGTGAGCATCAAAGGCACACAATCGCAGCAGGGCTGTCGTAAGCCCGGAGTTACAACGTAGACATGTGGTGGAAAATACCATCGGTACCTCTCCAATGCATCGCCTCTAGTAATTAAAAACTTGAACCCTGCTGTTTTATCATCTCATTAAGCAAGGAAGGGGGGCACGAGACTTTTATCCTGATTTGTCAGGAATCAAACACACCAGAAGAAACCCTGATTATAAATTGATGAAAGTAGAAGTTCAACTTTTAAATACATGGAAGCTGTTTCAGTTCACAATGCTTTTTTTTTATTTGAGGTGATGTTATTTTATTATATGCTCTTCCCCCCCCCCCTCAAAGCCAATCCTTTAAAAGAGAGAGGGAGGGAGAGAGAAAGGATTGGGGGTATTTTGTATGTGTGTTCCCCCCCCCCAGTTCTTCCAGTAGAAAAAAAAAACACACAACCCAACGACAACAATATTCCCCCATCCGGCTTGAAATCACAAAAGAGGGTGAGCGCACAAAGGACATGAAAAGTCCATGTATTTTTTTTAATATTTATGAACCCGGGATAAATAGTAACCCCTATGGAAAGAAGAAGGGAAAGAAACCCCAAAAGGCTGGACGAAAGGGATATTTTAAAGGACGACAGCCTTTTTTGATCGAGGTGGGAGGTAGGGTGGGAAGGACGACGTGTCAAAAGAATCGTCCGTTGTTGTCAAGTGGCTAATAGGATTTTTATTTAAACACGGGGCAACTTTCCCTATAAAAAGAGCGATCTTAAAATGACAACACACATTTATAGGCTGGGTGCCTTTATCTCCTCTCTTCCCACCCTTTCCCTCTCTTTCTCTCTGTGTTCTCTGCGCAGAACGGTGTATATTTTGAATTCCAGACGTCCTGGGGGGAATCGAAAATCCAACTTTTTGAATAAAACACCACGAAAAGGTGTCTGTGTGTGTGTGTAGTGGGGGGAGCTGGCTGGATAGCTCAGTGGTTTAGGGATCTGGCCCTGGAACCAGAGGTTGTGAGTTCGATTCCCCCCGCTGTGCTTCCTGGGAAAACAGCCGGCCTAGGTAGCCTTGGGCCAGCTGCACAAGTCCCAGGGTGCCCCCTAGAGGAAGGGAAGGGTAAAACCACTTCTGAGAATTCTCTACCCAGAAAATCCAGAAAAGGGTCACTCTAAGTTGGAATTGACTTGACAGCACATGGTTATTAAAAGGGGGAATGGAGAGAATTCCCAACTAGGAGAGCCTTATTTGGGAGGTAAGAAGAGGGGACTGCGGAGTCTCTTGCAAACATCTCAAGGCAAACAGAGGGGAGGAAGGACTGATTGGTTTGGGGCCACTCCAAAAAAGGCCACGTCCCGCCATATACAAACATGCATGCCAAGATTCCGAGACTCTGGAATTCTCGTGGCCAAATCCGACAGCATTCAGATATCATCGTTTATCCTTTCTTTCGCCTATTTATTAGACTTTGTACCATACTTTTTCCATGCAGGCTTGGCTCGGAACCATTAAAATACCATCCCAATAGAACAGGACCAGGGAAATTACGATGTTCCACGTATTGTTGGATTTCAGTTCCCATCTACCAGATAGCCCGGGGGAAACAGGATGGGAATTATAGTCCAAAACAAGGTGGAGATTCCAGGGGTATATTTATTTATTAATATTTTTTTGTAATCCCAACTTTCTCCTTTAAAAGGACACAAGGCAGCTTAACTCCTTAAAAGACAAGACTGAAAAGCGAAAGGTAGGACGTATACCGATATTTTAAAATCGTCAAACAAATGCCACATAATAATGGTAAACAAAAGCAACAAGGCCTAATACTTCGTTTTAAAAAACCCTCCCAGGCAACCAGTCTCTGAGGGAAAGCCTGCCTGAAGAGAAAGGTCTTGGCCTGCTTGTGGAAGGGCAGCCCCTCCTATGACATTTCAAAGGCCCATTCCTCTGACATCACAAACACACACACACCCTGCCAGTCTCAGGTTTTTAATTCTGACAGTCGCACCAAACAAACCCCTGTGCGGAATGCAGAGGGGAGAAACATTTTGCACTGGGACAATCAGATCGCTTGGATTCCTTCCGGGAGCACCCCTTCTACATATGAAGTCAAAGGCAGCGAGATAGGTCTCATCTTCTGCTGACATGGACAGCCAACGAAACCAGCTCTCACGGTGGCCACCAGCTCTGGGTCCTCGTCCTTTCCCCCTCTGCATTGGTTGAGAAGCTATCACGATGGCAGTAGGCCAGGTTTTGCCCCGAGACTTCTGGTTGCTGATCTGGACGTGTGGCTTTCCTGATGTTGTCTGGCTGCAACATTCTCCTGCCAAGCTTCACCAACACAACCGCCGATGGGAAGTAATGGGAGCCTCTGACCAAAAACATCCAGAGGGTCACGCTTTCCGCATCACAGCGTCCACCAAGAACTATAAAGTTCTTTTCCAGACCATAATACCAACTGCATGGTTAGACACTGTGGAGAGACGTCAGCATTGCTCTGTTACCTACTCCATCTTCAGCTTGAGACCCGACCACTCCAAAAAAATGACTTCTCTTTCGCTAGTAACTCAGGGTAGACGCCCATGGCAGACAATCCCTCAGAATCAAATCTCTCAGAGGCGGGCTTGAAAGTGCTTGTCGTTTGTCGCCGATCCCCGTCCGGACCTCAAACGAAGCACTTGTACTTCACACGACCCGGGGCTTTCAAAAACGCCGCACACTCTCTTTCCGGAGGCGTGCAATCGGACTGTTCTTAAAGCCCTCCTCCCCCTTTTCCCATTGAAGTCTATGGAAATGTTCCCTTGGACTTCAAGGGCTTTAGAGGGTAGCTTCTTAATGAGGGCCCTTCCGAGTAGACCTGTCCTTTCTTCCCCAAGGGGGTACATCTCCACTTCCTGAAACGACGCCACTTGATTACATTTTAATGAATCACTGACCTGAATGGCGACGGTTCTCTTGAACCGAGTCGACGCAAATTTGGTGGGAGCGCACCGGCGCCGACGTACGAACGTCGTTCGGCTTTTTGTTTCACGTCGCCTGGAAAGGGCTTTCTTCTCTCTCTTGTGAATTTCTCTCTCTCCGCTTTCTTCTTCCTTTTCTTTGCCTTTCAGGTCTTGGGTTGGAAGTCTAACAAGCCTGGATAAAATATATATATATATATATATATATATATATATATATATATATATATATATATATATATATATATATATATATATATATATATATATATATATATATATATATATATATATATATATATATACATATATATATATATATATATATATATATATATATATATATATATATATATATATATACATATATATATATATATATATATATATATATATATATATATATATATATATATATATATATATATATATATATATATATATATAATAAAAATAAAGAAAGCAGGCCCAAACGCTGGAGCTGACGTTTATTAAGGCCTTTTAAACCCTAATGATAATATTTTAAAAGAGGTGAACCAGGACCTCACGTGGCTTTTCGACAGTGATCACAGAACTTCCCTTGATGATGGAGGTGATTAGGAGCTGGCATAGGAATCATTATATCCGAGACAGTGAATCAAAAGGGCCGCGGCGGAATAATTTTTCTCCGTAACATGGAAAGGAGACAAGTCCTTGAAGCCGAAATTGACTAATCCGGAGCTCAAGGCTTCACTTTGCGTGAATGTGGGAAGCGATCCACCTAAGGCCCCCCCCCCAAAAAAAACAAAGAAGCACCATAAGGAAAGCGGGAGTGACTATTATGTGCCACTGCCCCCACGTGAGAAGCTAATTTATCTCCAATTGGTTGTCGTTGGTTTTTCGGGCTCTTTGGCCGCATTCTGAAAGTTGTTATTCCATCCTGATCACCCTGTCTCCTGAAAAGGACAAAAGCTGTTCCCCCAGCTATAAATACTCAACGATCCAACAAACAGCAACAGAGCATGGACAGAGTTCTTCCTCCAGTCCTCTGAAGATGCCGGCCGCAGAGACTGGCGAAACGTCAGGAAGAACTGCACGGTTCGACACTTCAGAACACGGCCAAAGAGCCCAAAAAAACCACAACAACCATCAGATCCCCGCCGTGAAAGCCTTCGAGAATACATTCTCTCCAATTCATTGGGCATCCGTGAGGCCTGAACATGGAGTCTCTCCAAGGCAGAAGGAAATGTTGTGTATGTGTGTGGTCAAGTAGATTCTGGTTTATGGTGACCTTTCCCAGGGTTTTCTAATACATAGAAGTGGTTGATCATTCCCTTCTTCTAGGGGTACCTCGGACCACTGCAGCTTGCCCAAGGCTAAACAGGTTGGCTCTCCTGTACTGGAGTCTGAGTGGGGGGAATCGAACTCCCAACCTCTGGCTCCATAGCTCCATAAGCGATTTGCTTATGACCTTGACTGTTATTTGCCCAGAGTGGTGCCTAGCGCTATAATTGGGCAGTGGGTACATTGGACCCTCTACTTACGGAATTAATCCGTATTGGAACAGTGCCTGCAAGTCGAAAAGTCTGTAGGTCGAATCTCCATTGACCTACAATGCATTGAAAACCGATTAATCCCGTAACTGGCAGTTTTTATTCTATTTTTGTTCCATTTTGGTTTTTTTCTGGTCTGTAAGTCGATTCTCCGGCTGCAAGTCGAATCTAAATTTTGCAGCCAGAGAAGTCTGTAACTCGAAAAGTCTGTAAGTCGAGCCGTCTGTAAGTCGAGGGTCCACTGTAAATTGAATTAATAAAGAAAGAAACCTCTAATTTGG
Organism: Pogona vitticeps; assembly: GCF_051106095.1. NCBI lineage: Eukaryota > Metazoa > Chordata > Lepidosauria > Squamata > Agamidae > Pogona > Pogona vitticeps. The sequence continues at coordinate 15,526,280 of NC_135796.1, forward strand.
CCAACAGGAATTGATAGGGACCCCCACCACCCCCGGGTGGTGGGGGGACGTCGGACGCCCGTTCCGTAAAGCCATTGAAAGCAGAATCAATTCTACGCAAATATTTCCCTTCTATGCCAATCCCGCCCGCCTTCTTTATTCAGGTCACACCGAATCCTGTTTTTCTCTGTTCCGTACAGTACACAACACACCCCACACACACACACACTGTGTTTGATCTGAGACTGTGCGGCACACAGAATCAATGGCACAATCAACTTTTCCTCTTGACGTCTCCCATCAACAAAAGGCAGGGGAATATCACAACACGCGATGTCGCAGGTCACAATTCAAAGCTGCCTTTTTTTTCAGCTCTCCCGGCCTCTCCCATCCCTCGGATTTCTTTCTATCTATCTTTCTCCCCCCCCCTTTGTGAGAAAAGGAGGACAAGAAATTATACGGAAAGGGGGTGCGGCCTAAAGTAAACTGCAATCTGGTTCCAAGCCAACAATATTAACTAAGTTCTTTTAGAGCCTTTGAAGTTGGCAGGGGGTATCTTCGCTTGCCGAGCAAAGAAAGAGCCATACTTTAACTGATTCCTTTTCATCCCTTTCGCTTAATGAAAGATTAATAGCCTTGTTATTTTTTTTTGTTTCTGCTTTATTTTCTTTCTCGGTTTTTTTTTTTTGAAAGGGAGCTTATATTTAAATAAAAGAAAGAAAACGAAGCAGCACTTGTTGAAACCAAAGGACTGCTTAGAAATGACTTTATGGGTCACCGGCATCTAATTTTTATAGAACAACGTATTGTTCTTGAAGCGTGCTGCCCCAGGATGGGGGAACATCCTCCCTTTTTTTTTTTGCTCATTTAGTTGCAAATCTGTTAAGCAAAAGACTGGATCTCAACCATTTGAGAAGATGATTTTTGGAGACAATGGCCAGCCTCACTAGGAGTTATGGGGAGATAAGCCAAGTACGGCTTTTGCATTGATACTGATAAAAGCTGGTGTGTTCACATCGCCTGCCTTTTGTTTGCTTCTGCAAACCTTCTCGCGCTCATCTGGCCCATTTGTAAATACATTGTGGTCTCCTCTCAGTCCTGTAGCAACAAGCGACTCCCATTTCAGAGGTGCTTCGAATCCACTCCAGGTTTTACTCTACAGTTTCCAGGAGTTATCTTAGGTGGGGGATAAGATTCAGCACCTTGGAGAGCTCCTGTAACAGGCAAGGGAACCCTGACATGGATTCACAGGATCTCCGGAACTGGAACCACCAGCTGGCACAAACTCAGTGTAGACCAAGCCTAAGACATCTATTTCAGAGCTTGGAAACCTTACATTTTTATAGCTCGGCGAATCTCACATCCAGGACGGCTGTGCTGACTAGATGGGAAACACAATTCATCTCACATTGGGTCTTCTTATTTTCCTGTTGTCTTCACTCTTTCCCAACATGATCGTCTTTTCCTGCAAGTCTTGTCTTCTGACAAGGTGTCCAAAGCAGGATAGCCTTGATTTAATCATTTTTATTTTATAGAAAGATTGATTTGATCTTAGATTCCCTTGTTTGCTTAAGGTGTGTGTGTGTCTGTGTGTGTGTGTGTGTGTGTGTGTGTGTGTGTGTGTGTGTGTGTGTGTGTGAGAGAGAGAGAGAGAGAGAGAAAGAGAGAGAGGGAGGGAGGGAGAAAGAGAGAAAGAGGGAGGGAGGCTGGAGCACACTGAAATTAAAGCCAAAATTGGAGAACATAAGATAGTCCCAAGACCATTTGGGATATAATGCTAATCATGGCTAAGGAGTTTATCCATGGTTTAATGGAATATTTGAATTGACAAACCAAACGATGCAACTACATGCCAGATCACAATCAGAAATTCTCCACCTGAAGTGGCCTTGCAAAGTGTGCCTCCTATAAAGATCAGAAACAACATCTGAATTGGTAAACCATAGTTAAGTCCATTGAGAAGTCATGGAGAGAAGAGTGATATTTTTAAAGCCATGGTTTGATCCTGGCTTAGATCCTTTCTCTGCAGGGAAGCTTTTTCTTGGGGAAAAAAATGCATTTCCATGCATTTGGCCAAATGGCAGATTCACCACAAAAAAAGTTCTTATTTGGTCGTCATGTGTGAGAAAGAGAGAGGGAAACCAATCGTGCAATAGGCCAATCATGGCTTATTGTTACCAGTTCACATAACAACATATCATGGTTAGTTGTCGGTATCTGAAATCAGCATAGAAACCAAGCCTGTTGCTCACATACACAATGCAGCATAGAAAATTATCTTTCTTCCCCTTTCATTTTCCTTTTTTTTCCCCCTTTCCCCTCTCCCCCCCCCTTTTCCTCTCCTTTCCTCCCCCCTGTTTTTCCGACTGCAAGGCCGGTCCCAGCGTACAACATAAAACGCGCCTCTTCTCTGGACAACCAGTCTGTTTCAAAAATCCGAAATCGAAGGTTGCGTAATACCGGTGGAAATTAAAACAAAATTTCCCTGCCATTATACCAAACAGCCTACTTAATAAGTGGGTAATGAAAAAGAATAATTTATCATGGCTTGTGAATTTTGACGGTTCTAAAAAGGCGTCCTTAGAGTTTCTCCCAAAGGGAGAAGAACCCCATTTCTTCTCCAACGCGCTGGCATTTGATGTAATTTCACTGTCTGTAGGATTTTGCTCCGACTCGGTAGAAACAGTTCCATGGACTCCCTCTTACAAACCACCTCCTCCCCTTCCGCCTGACATCGTAACCTATTTTAGGCAATTATAATCTGTGCGTAATAAATCATTTCCACTCGCTGCTCATGGTGTGTGTGTGTGTGTCTGTGTGTGTGAAGCGATTCGGAGCCTTAATTTGTATCAATGTTCGCATTATTGTTAAATGCATCGAGCCAAGTCTATAAAAGGTCCCCCCCCTTAAAAATTCAATCAAGGAAGAGGTTGCAAAAAGAAAATATATCTTGATTTGTCTCCTTTTGCCTTGGGTTTTTCAAGTGGTATTGTAGGACAGGAAGAACGAGAATGGTCATCGAGCGGCGTGGATCCTGGGTGACGTATAGATAAAGAAGTTTACTCACTTGTATGGGCCAAGTATTCTCATATCTTCACAATGATCCTGGATATAAAGACATTTATTTGACTCCGTTGCCTGATCTCTCCCTCTAGCTTGGCTCTGTTGGCAGAGTTGGAGAAACTTGGCCCCCCCGGATGAATCCGGCCCTCCCAGAATCCTGCACCGACACCGTGGGATCAAGCCGGTATGCCCACCCTCTTCCTTAGGGTTGCAACACCATGGCATGCTCATTTCTCAGCTGCCATACAGATGAGCTGAATTGCTCTTCCTAAGGCTTAAGGTGTGCCCATAATTCCCGGTTATAGCAATTTGATTCGGCTTTTCCCTCCTACGGAATTTCGGGATTTCTAGGTTTGCATGGTGGCTAGAATTCTCTCCTAGGGTGCTCTGCTGTGATGGTTTCCCAAGCTTGAGTTGCCAGATGTTCTTGAACTACCTCTCCCAGAAATCTTGGCCAGCACCGGTAGGAGTGAAGGCTTCTGGGAGTTGTAGTCCAAGAACATCTGGCAACCCCCAAGGTTGGGAACCAACGCTCTGTACCAAGAGTTGTGTGAGCAGAATAGCTGCTTCCACCCATTTTAGCCTGGCGATTGAATTGTCATGCACAGGGTGACGATTTCCCAATGTTAATTTTTCCTGGCCCGTCCTTCTGCAACTTGAGCATGCATATATTGCCATATACCGTGGTGCCTCGCACAGCGATTTTAATTCGTTGTGAAAAAAATCATCTTGCAAGGTTCCCTATGCATCGGTCTAAAAAAAACACGTCTTGCGGAGCACGGTCATAGAAAAAACATCTTGCGAGGCACCATAGTGATGGCAAAAAACAATAGTCTTGCGGGTTTTTCGTCCCACGAGGCAATCGTCTAGCGAGGCACCACTGTATTATGTTCCCGCCACATTTATCTCATTTTGGAGTACACCCCAGTGCCTGGTAATGGTTGATGGTTGTCTCCTTCCTTCAGCATTAGCTATGCTAATGGGATTTGTTGTCCATCAGCTTAGGGAGAGGCACCCACCTCCTACTCCTAACTTGTGAGCTTGATTATTCCATGGGGGAAACTCCCACAAGCTCACAAACCTCCTTTCACATTTGTAACTCCCTTATTCTCTCAACCCACGGCGCCCGTCACAAACCCACGGAAGGAATTCCGTTAGATTGCCGAGCATAACGAGGTGTTACAAGAGCTGTTCTGATAAACACGCATCAGATTACATTAGAGGAAACGACAGCCATCCAGCGGCTCAAGCAGTGGTGTGAAATTGTGGTTTTACATTCAACAGAGGGGAAAAAAAAGGATGTGTATGTTCTCCGATCTGGAGGATGAAAGATGCAAAACCGCAGCGAGAATGACCTTGGGATTTTGCTTTGGGCTCAGCCATTCCTCAATTCCTCCAAGCCATCGGGTCCCATGAAGAAATGATTCAACGGCCACTTCAGCTTTTGCACAAAGAAAGGAAGGAGGTGCCATCTTGTTGGGGGGTTTTTTTTGCCTCAGGCAGCAAAATATGATGGGGCAGCTTCGGAGCCACCGTAAGGAGTCAACAAGAGAACGAGCCGATGGCGTACCTGGCAACAGAGTCTACGTTGCTGTTGTTAAATGTGGTCAAGTCACCTCTGACTGAAGGCAACCTCATGGATGAGCCATCTCCGAAATGCCCTGCCCACAACAGCTCTTGTAAACTCAAGCCTATGGTTTCCTTTAGGGAGTCAGTTCATCTCCTATTTGGCCTTCCTCTTTTCCTGTTGCTTTCAACTTTTCCTAGCATTATTGCCTTCTCCAGAGAATCCTGCCTTCTCAGGATCAGCCCAAAATAGGACAGTTTCAGCATTTTTGGCCTCCAAAGATAGTTCCAGCTTGGTTTGATCTACGCCCTACTTGTTCATCTTCCTGGCAGTCCAGACCAGCCGGAAAGCTCTCCTCCAGCACCAGATTTCAGATGAATCAACGATTCAAATATCGCTCTGCAACTGTTTCTAAAACATAGTGGTCAACCCTAGATGGGCCAAAGTTGTTCACGTTAAGTCCAAACTCCCCCGGATCAGCCAAGGGAAGTTTTCAAACTTGGAGCCGGTGTTGCGCCGTGACTTATTCTCCACCAGCGAAGGCTTCATATCTGGGGAATTATAGGATTTTTTTAAAAAGTCATATCATTATAGTTCTGGTCTCTCGCGTTCCTTAAATCTTCGGATTTTCGGCGCCACTGTTGAAAGTGTGTCTCTTAAAAAAAAATAAAGTCTCGGTAGGTTCTCCTGCATTCGGTAGAGATAAAAATGGCATTTTTTGCGGTGTGTGTGTGTTCTCTCTCTCTCTCTCTCCTCTTTAATTGTATAACCACAACCACACTTTTCAACAAGGTATTTTTGACTCAAACCGCCGGCTCTTTGAAGCATGGCGCTGGAAAGATGGCGGAGAGCAAAAGGTGAATGGGGTTTTCAAAAGAAGCTCGCGTCCTCGCGAGGAGAAGAGGCTGGCAGGGTGAGAGCCTCCCCTTCATTGAATTTCAGCGCTTTGTCCCTCCGACAATAGGAGAAGGCACCGAGGTTTTCAAACGGGGGGCATCTCGGCATTAAGGGCCGCTGAAGGGAAACCAGCCTTAGCTGCTCTGTAAGGGGAATTACAAAGCCACACGGAAAGGGAGAAGGAAGTTGGTGGCTGTGTGGCCACCAGAAACAGGTTCGGCCAAGAGGCTGAGATTAAATGCGGGCACATGGCTAATAAAAGGAAACAGGCCACAGCGACCATCACCGTTCGGCTGGATTTGGGCTCTAAGGATAACTCCGGGTTTGAGGGGCAAGGCACTCAACACACAAACACACATGCGCACACATTTCCGGCCGAGAAAAATAAATTAATAGGAGCATCCGACGGGCGGATTGTTCAAAGCCACACACTGAGCAAAGCAACCCCCTGCTGCTCCCCCCTTTAAGATATAAAAGTCCTGTTTTCACTTTGAAAAAGAGGGTTTTTTTTTCCCCCAGCCCCCTTTTCTTCTCTTTTGGAAAAAAAAATAATCAAAGGAACATCGACATAAAAAAAACATACAGCAGACAACAGAGATGGGTTCTCCCTTGGTAGGGTTCTGGTTTGGAAAAGAAAAAGCATGGTTACCCTTGTCAAAAAGACACGAGGCCCCGGGGAGCTTCCCGAATGAGAGAGAAATGAGGACCTAACTAGAGGCAGCAAACGCTTTTAAAAAGTTCTGTTAATGAGCTAATAATGAAGGGAGGAAAGGGAAAGGGGCTATGGACGCCCTCAGAGCTGCCGAGAAAAGTGGCCTGGGCTTCTGCAGTAGACACCAGAAGTCGCATCCCATAAGCTCAGGGCTCTTGTTTGTTTTATACAACGCAAGGTGCTAGTCCTCATGGCCACTGAAGATAAACCTGGGGGGGAAAAAACTGATCTCTGAGCATGGACTTGGAAAAGATCTGATTACTTTCTAACAAGCAAGTTATTATAGCCCGGAGGTTCTGGTCAGAAAGCTAGAAACGAAGGTGGAGAGGTCAGGAGCTGTCCGCTCTCGGGAAGAAAGGTCCCCTCAGGGGAGGGGCAAGGGGCAGTTGTGAGATGGGAGGAAGTGACATCAGCAGCTCTAAGGAAAGCAAGCCAAAGGTAGATTCACCCAGGTGAGAGCAGATGATGGATGTTCTAGGAAGCCTGAAGAAGTCCTTCTCTTTGTCTCTTCCACCCCGTGTAGAGACATCCCATCTTCTTGCTTATCTCTAATGTCCGTCTCCTATTCATTGTCTGAGTGCGCTTGGCTGTGTTAGGACGCAAGCCAGCTTGACCTGCATCACCGAGCATTAGCAGAAGGGCATCGTTGTAGGAAATTGCTGGCTGTCCTCCAGGCCTCCCAATCTGGGCTTCCTAACTGGCTGTAGGCAAGGGTCAACGGGAAGACGCCAACGCCTGCCTGCCCAGCTGCCCAGACCAAGCCTCGGAAACAGCTCGCGCCCGGCTTTCTGCCTCCCACTTGGGAAATGTGCCGTGTTATTCAGGAAGAGCCACACGGTGGATCCTACGGTGGCTCTAAGAAGACACCGAGATCTTCCATCGGTCAGCGGGCCCATTGGGCAGCCGTGTCCACGTGTTGGCTCACGACCCAGTTGTTCTTACTGACGGGCACGCTGTTATTGACATCAAATGCAAATAACATCAGCCCGGCTGGCAGAGCTTAGAAGATAAATAATTCTGACCTTGAAAACAAACAGCGGAAGGGGATAATATATAAATTTCATCTGAGGACCCTCGGTCTTTCGCTCCACCTTCTCCTGCTGGTGGGAGTCCAACGGCCACCAAGGTTTGCTTCTGATTCTTCCTCTCCCCCCACCTACCCCAATCCGCCACAGGCACAGTTAGAATTACGACCGTGATAACAGGGGTGGGGTGGCGGTGGTGGCTTGCAAGAGAGAGAGAGAGAGAGAGAGAGGAAAACCAGGCCTGGGATTTGAATTAATGCTTTTTAGACAAATCTCCATTCCATCTCTAATTCTAATGCTAATTGCATTTGGGGGGATCAAAGAACAGTTCGTCAAAAGTTTCGGCTTCAAAACTGGTGCAAAAAAAAGAGACAGGGGGAAATGGACTTCATTTCTTTGCTTCTCTCTCGCGCTTAAAAAAAAAACACGGGGAGTGTGGCGTTTGCAATCCAAACTGTTGGAAAATAAAATAAAATAAATAGATACCTACTCTGGATCTCTACTTCCCAATTTCTCATCTGGATCTTCGGGCTCTGCTAAGTCCAGAAAATAAAGGGGTGCGTGTGATCTTGTTCAGAAGTTTGCAAAGAGCTGTCTGATCTCTGCCCCCCACTGACTCATCTATATTTCTCATTCCCCACTGCAGCTCCCCCCCTTTCTGTTCTGCATTGATTAACTCGCCAGTTAAACATACACATCATGCTTTGCCACCGTTAGGGTCTGCAGAACGGCTTCGGACATTTGAATGAAGCATACAGACCCACATACCCCTTGGTGCACAGACATCATGCAAAAGCACAATTCTCTGATCATTCTGGGAAAGGTGGAAAGCAGCAGGAAAAGAGGAAGATCAAATGTGAGATGGACTGGCTCTCTAAAGGAAACCCCCAGGCTTGTGTTTGCAAGAGCTGAGCAAGGCAGTTGAGGACAGGAGATTTGGGAGATCACTCATTCATGGGGTCTCCTTAACCCAGGGACGACTCAATGGCATATAATGCAGCTGCTTTTTGTATTAAAAATAGTTGGAAAACTCATTTTCTTCTTCTTCTTCACCCCCTTTCAATGCTCACAAAAAAGCAGTGCCCTCCAGGTTAGGAGTGTGGCCGTCCCAAGATTTTTTCCCCCTGAGACAAAGGACAAGACAGTGATTGTTGTGGGTTTTTCGGGCTGTCTGGCTGTGTTCTGGAGGATTTTCTTCCTAACGTTTCGCCCGTCTCTGTGGCTGGCATCTTCAGAGGACAGGAGTTAGAACTCTGTGTTCTGGTGTAGTGTGTGGGATGGTTGAGTATTTGTAGCTGTGGGATCCGCTTTTTGTCCTTTTCAGGAGATTGGGTGATTAGGGTGATCAGGGTGTTTTTTTTTTGTTATGGGTGTTTTGTTGTGATAAGGGGGGGAATGATCTGTCACTGTGATTAGTGGGTATCACCCATCACAAAAGACTTGCGCACAAGACTTGCACACTTGCACACTAAAGACTAGCCTACAACACCCATAAATCACAGTGACAGATCATCCCTCCCCCTTATCACAACAAAACACCCAAAACAAAAAAACACCCTGATCACAGGTAGAGCTAGGAAAGGAACGCCAGGTAGCTCTGGCTCCAGGTAAGGATGCTTCCTCTGTTCCTATGCATTCCAAAATGTTTGGAAGAAGAATAAATCATAATCTCAGGTTCAGACACAACACTTAAGCGATCTGTCTGCTACCTGGCTGCACAAACAGGAGTAACTAAGTGGACTAATATGGCTTGCCTTTGCCAGCACACAGCGTGTGTGTTTGGTGGTTTAATAAGCCAGGATTACTGGCTTAAAAAGATATGTGAACACAGCCAATGGGGCCTTAAGCCTTATCAGGTATACCCAGAGGTGATCCACATTAATTTCGGTTGGATTGCCTTCTGCAGATGCTTATGGTTGTGCTTAATCCTATTTTTTTCCTCCCACTTGTGATCAAGCTTTAAAGGGGTCAAGCCTACACTGACCAGGATGCTCCTGTGTTACAAAATCCTTCCCTTTCTCTTCCTTTTCCCGATTTCGCAGCCACCAGAGGCTTTTTCGAGCCATGACATCTTGGGAGCTGAAACGGGACTGACCCCTTCACCTTTGCCAATGCCCACGAAGAATTTAATTTTGAGATCAGGAAAGACTCTGACAAAGGACCGCCAGCCTCTGTTTGGGGTTGGCCGGCGAAGGGGATCGAGAAAGGGGCGCCGGGAAGGATCCGAGGGCGAAAAGCGGGATTAAGCGGCTATTTAAAATGGAATAAACTCAAAATAAGAAGGGGATCACCAGCCGGAAGCAACAAAGGGGTGGTGGTGCGTGAATTAGCAGAGTACGAAATAAAAGCGACTCATTTTTTTTAAACTTTCCTTCTTTTTTTGAAAGAAAAGCCAACTTGAGAAAGAAAGGAACGGTGGCTAGGCAAACGTGGAGTTTAGGAAAGGGTAAATCTGGAGAAGAAAAATGGAAGGAAAACAAATCAATTATGCGGAGGTGAGAATAAAGACTTTTTCTTGGTTCAGGTTATCACCAGAATCCTTGATTTCTCATCTATGCCGCCTGTCTTCCTGCTCTCTTCCCTCTTAGTAGCATTGGGGGTGGAGGGAAAACCCAAAAGAAACCATGATCTGAGAGGTTCCCCAGGCAGAAGCCAAGTGCTAGCTGATTTAGAGAAATTATGGGATGCACCAGGCATAACCGGATAATCCCTGTCGCTCCCGAACCGACTTGAAGAGAAAGGTCTTTGTTTGCCGGCTTGCGGAAGGACAGCGAAGACGGGCCCTGGCTGGGCTCCAGTGGGAGGGAGTTCCAGGGTCTAAAGGAGCAGACACCAAGAAGGCCTTCTCCTTTTGTCCTCACCAAACGCTCCTGAGGAGGTGGCGGGCTTGAGGGAAAGGCAGGCTCACAAAGGAAGCTTTCTTGCATATGATTCAGACATGCTCAAGCAAGGGGTAAATCCAGACTTCTCGGCAGTCTGAGGACTGCAAGGGGAAGAGGGTGCGAGGTTATGGAAGGACATGCAGGGGTCCCAAGGGTCGAAAGATCTGCAGTTCAGGAAGGCACAAGGTGGCGTCCCAGCTTTTGGGAGTCGTCCCATCAGATCAACCCCAGTTCTTCTGCCTTTGGGACCGTGACGAGCTGGCCAGGTTTCAAGATCTTGCCAAATTGAGAGGCAGCCAGGAATGATCTGGGAAGAGAAAGGGTTGGGGTTTGTTGAACCTCTCCAGAGACTTTGGCAAAGTGTGTCCTCTCCCTCCCACCGGAGGCCAGGCTTGGTCAAGGCCGTCCCCTCCAGGCAGGCTTTCCCTGACTGACCAGCTGCCTGAGAAGTTTTTTTTATTATTATTTTAATGGACGATTGTGCCTTGTCACTTTTAAAGTTGTTTTTAGGGTTGGTTTTATGTAATAGAATGTTCCATTCTTTTTTTTTTAAACGTCTGCCTCGGGTTCTTTTGAAGGAGAAAGGTGGGGTAAAAATATTATTTTCAATAAATAATAATAATAATAATGAAAAAAACAAATGCACAACTGTATACTTGCTGGGTTTAGCTTTTGAATGCCATCTTTCTAACGGTGTAAGCTGCCTTGGGTACGTTTAGAGGAGGAAGGCAGGGTAAAAAATATTTTTAACAACGAAACAAACAAATTATTAATAATATCATTAAAACTCAATTAAAAACATGGTTATACATCCAGGCCTTCCCTCCAATCAATTCCTGATTCCTTTTCTAATTTACCTTATATTCTTTTTTATCTGCTGTGATTGTAATTATTATTTATGTTTATGCACATTTTGTTTTTTAATTGTATTTTATTCTTATTATATGCTGGAAGCCGCCTAGAGTGGACTTATAGTCCAGATAGGCAGGATATAAATTAAATAAGTAAATAAATAAATAAATAAATAAATAAATAAATAATAGTATTAAAATATTAAATATTATCAGATCTCATTAAAATATTGATTCATTAATTGATTGATTGATTACCTTTATTATTAATTAATTACATTGATTTTTAATTAATGAAAAATAAATGTGGACACCCAGTTAATTAAGTGATCTTAGGTGAGGGTGTGGCCGTCCAAATGGATGTACGTACAGAGCTCGGAAACATTGGGTTTTTTTTAAATTATCTTTCCCATCGTTCCCAGCTATCATTGCTAATTGACCTCCATGGAGCGAGAGCTTTGATTGCCTTCTTCTTTGTTGCCACACAGCAAAATATCTCCAATAGCCAAAAAAAATAAAAAATAAATAAAATACAATACTTTGATGTATATCTATTTGGGTCAGCAATGCTATGCCCCTCCGTTCTTACCACTGCTTCCCCCTGCAGGTTTCCATGGCCAAGGCGGGATTTGAACTCAGGTCTCCTGAATCCTCTTCTGACACTCTATTCCAAAGGTTCTCAACCTTGGGTCCCCAGGTGTTCTTGGACTCAAACTCCCAGAAGCCTTCCCCATGAGCTGTGATGGCCAGGATTTCTAGGAGTTGTAGTCCAAGAACATCTGGGGACCCAAGGTGGGGAAGCACCGAATGATATCGGCTCCCTGTGACCACTAGGTGGCACCATTTATATGGCAGATCACCACTACGGCCAGAAGCAAGCGCAGGGTGTTTATGGGGGGAAAGTATACGAGATTTTTATTCACGCCCTACGACAAACATTTTTGTAGGGAAGAAACCAAAGAGTGCATCAAGAAATCACGGACACTGGCCAGAACTTAAAATCTATTAAGTTCATAGGGTTTACACATTAAAAGACCAAAGTGTTGTAATTTTGGAATATTTTTTAAAAAAGGGGTTGCTGGTGCTTTTACTGGTCTTGACTTTTATGTTTATTGCCCAAATACACTAGGCATGCACAGATCTTTGGAAGGAGGTGGGCCAACGAAACAGGACTGCTAAAGATCTACCTCCCAGGCTTTGTTGAGGGATTGGCAGGCCGAAGGCTGAAACGTACAGAGGGAAGCAACCGCCCTGTCGGAAAAAAAAATTACATTTGGTTCTGCTAGGGAAAGGTGGAAGGCAGCAGGAAAAGAGGAAGATCTAATGGGAGAGGGACAGACCCCCGCAAGGAAACCACAGGATCGCAAGAGATTCTGCAAAGGTCACTCCTTCGTGGAGTCCATAGAAGTCAATGGCAACTTGATGGCACTTAACAACAACACAAGCGACATTGGTAGGTCAGGATGAAGCTCCCCAACCAGACTGAGTTGGCCGGGTGGGTTGCTTCTTATTTTCTGAGATTGGAGGACCAGCATCTGACCCGGAGAATGAACTCAAAAACTTGACTCTTGGGGGCAAAACCTTGGGACGAAGCAGCCCTAAAAACACCCTCTCCCCAAATATGAATGGGAGGCCCAGGGGGGGAAATCAAACTCCCAACCTCCGACTCCGCAGCCAGAGACCTAAGCTGCCGATCTATCCAGCGATCCCGATAATCATCGAAGAACGGCAAAGCTGGAAAGGGAGGGCTTCCTCCGGCGCTGCTCCCAGACTCCGGAACTCCCTCCCACTGGAGACCAGCCTGGCCCCTACTTTGCCATCCTTTCCAACACGGTAACCTGCCTTGGGTCCTTTTTTTAAAGGAGAAAGGTGGGGTGAAAATCTACTCTGGGTTCTTTTCAGATTGCAGAAATCATTAGCCTTTTATTGAACAGATTTTAAATAACTAAATTAATTAATTAAATTAAATGGAACGAAATTAAATGGAAACCAACCAACCAACCAACCAACCAACCAACCAACCAACCAACCAACCAACCAACCAACCAACCAACCAACCAACCAACCAACCAACCAACCAACCAACCAACCAACCAACCAACCAACCAACCAACCAACCAACTAACTAACTAACTAACTAACTAACTAACTAAATAAATAAATAAATAAATAAATAAATAAATAAATAAATAAATAAATAAATAAATAAATAAATAAATAAATAAATAAATAAATAAATAAAGGACCCCCTGGGCCATCAAATCCACCCCCGGTCAGGTTGGCGCAGTGGGGAATCAAACTCCCAACCCTCTGGCTCTCCTTACATTCAGCTCTTTCTGTTTTATGGGTCGGGGGGGGGGGCGGAGGGCTCATCCCCATGTCTCTCACAATGATGTAAGATGGAGCCGGTGCCACTTGGCCCAGGGGAGAAAAATGGGCTCTGTGAGAGGGCTCCATCGTTCCTCTTTTGACCCCCTTCGTGGCTGTTTTGTGCATTACGATGAACGTGTTTCCTCTCATCCTGCCTCCCGACCCCACATCTTCCCCACAGCTGGTTAAAAGGCCTCCGTTCTTCCTATACGGTGGAAAAAAAATTCCCTACAGGGCTCATGAATGAATCCTTCAAGGGTGTATTATAAATTCAGATCTTTCAGGTGTCACAGCGGGAGCTTCGTACAGAGCCAACCGAGGGCTAAAGGGCAGTCCCACCTTTCTGAAGAAAATTCCTCCCACAAAATTTTCTTAGGGAGAAAAGTTTAAGAAAAAGACAAGGAAGGGAAGAGGGGAAGGTGTCGGGAGCCGCCCAAGGTTTATCTCTCGAACCTCCGTTCGCGCTGAGCGTTGCTGAACACGGTTCGTCCTCCTTACCAGTCTATCAACGTTATTTCCATGTTCATGCCCCCGATTGACTCTGCAGAGATAAAAAAAGGATAATTAAAGAGCAGCAGGGGAGCATAAACGAATAGTAAAATATCCATGCGTGCTGTGACACTGAGAAAGATTGGTTTTTTTGATGGCGGTCCTGCTGTTTAAATCTCGGACAGGAAGGGTTGGCTGAAAGGAGAAAAGAGAAAAATACTCTTCACATGCTCAGGAGTCCTCTTTTTTTCTTGCGGGAGAGACTTTAAAAGCTGCTGTGGACGAGGGCGGAGAGAAGGAAAGAAGGTCCGCTGGGGCTCATTGGGTTTTGGCCCGGAAAGGTGGAATAAACAAAGGGGAAAAGGGGGGATCAAAACATGAGGGTGGGTCTCATTTCTGTGTTCCTCTAAATGGCTATCAAAATTTCACTGAACGTCTGCAGACGATGGCCTTCTCAGCTCAGACAAGTAGCCACCGGTGTAGGCAGAGCAGTGAAAAGAAGATGAATCAGCCAAAATTCTCCGAATACAGGAAAAGGATGTCTGTACTTCCCTTTGTTCACATCAAGGGCATCTTCAGCGCATGTTTTGGGACATCAAAAGATATTTAAGGCACACGAAGCCAAGGAGCTGGACAGGAAGGAAGAAGTACTAGCTAGTAGTTCTGAAAAGGCGTGCAGAAATTTAACAGCTGGCCTTCTTCTGCTCTTATCTCTGATCACCGAAATTCATGAATTTTGTGAAAGAATAAAACCAAGTCAACTGAATTTAGCCATACACATCTTCTGCTCTTATTTCGGATCAATGGACTTCACGAACCTCATGAAAGAATAAAACCTAGCAAAAAAGAGAGAGAGAGAGAGTTTAAAAATAGACGTCTTTTTGCTCTTATCTCGGATCAATGAGCTTCATAAATTCTGTGAAAGAATCAAAGCGAGTAAAAGCAAATTCAGCTATAAACTTCTGCTCTTATCTTGGATCAGTGGACTTCATAAACTTTACAAAAGAATAAAACCTAATAAAAATGAGTAACAATATACTCCTTTTTGCTCTTATCTTAGATCAATGAGTTTCACAAAGCTAATAAAACTGAATTTATGTGTACTCTTCTTATGCTCTTATCTTGGGTCTGTGAATTTCATGAAAGAAGAAAATTTGGTAAAACCGAATTTCACTGTACACTCCCTTTGCTCCGCTTTGGAAACCAATTCAAGGCTTCCGAATGACCCCGAATAATCTGAACTCTTTTGTACTTTTGATTTATAGTTAACACTAAACTGGGTATAACTTTTTGGGTTTTGCTTTTGCCCCGAATATTCGTAAAATTTGGAGACAGAATAGACTCAGACAGCTAGCTTTTGCATATTTGACACTTCTATTTGTTTATTTTAAGAAGGCGAAGGTTGAAGCAATTAAAAAGACCCATTGTATTCTATGTCCTGCCTAAAAGAGTACAAAATAACGAACACAGATCCTTTTGCTTCTAAACGTCGTCCCGATGTAAAGTTTCAACAACACCAGCTTTCCGGGCTGATCTTAATAAAATGGAACTGACTCGCACCCAACTTTTAAGAATACATGTCCCAAACTCTAGATTCAAACTTATGTAGCCTCATCTTCCTTTGCTATTTTTTTCCTCCCCCAGTCTTGTGGTGCATCCGGTCCGAACAGACCCCAAGTGATGTAAAAAAAGCACAAAACAAATTGGTGTAAAAAAAAACACACCAATAACAAGAAATTCAAAACAAGCAATGATTTTCTCTCTCTTTCCTTCTCTCCCTCCCAGCCCCGCCACCATCACCAACCATAAAGCGAGCTTTTTTTCCCCCGAGCGCCTCCGTAAAGAATAGCAACCTGTCATATGTAGGTCACCGTTGGTAGTCTGAGAACAGCCTAAAAGGAAGGAAGCGCCGATTTCTCTTTGTAGTTGAATAAGCCAACATCAATCCGCCAGCTGGGCTTTGCGCCCCCAGGGAGAAGCATTATCAGCAACTGAACAAGCACAGGGCCCTATCTTATGATTGTAGCATTGCCTCTGCAAACACAAGAGAGGAAACGGGAAGGGGGGAGCGGAAAACCCTAAAACTTTTGACTCCATCCGTAAGATTCACTTGAGGTTCCCCAGTTTGGGACAGTAAAGGTAGGGGTTGGGAGCCTTAGACCAACGAGATGCAATCTGGCCCGTCTGTGAATCATATCCAGAATTCTCCCGATTGCCACATCCTCTTAGCCGCATGATCGATATTTGATCGCTTCCCCATTTTTATCCATTCATCCCCGTTCGGAAAGTTGAAAAGGATTTCTCGTCACAAATTATAGTTCATTAGGGGACAATTCTGTTGCAGGGTTTTGAATTTCTGGTTAAAATTCTCTTTTTGATACACAGCAGAAGTACAGAGTCTCAAAGAAGAGAATAGCTTCAAATTCCCAGATAGTCCACCCCTTTCTCTCTTTAACTGGCACTCAATTTCTCAGTAACTCACACTGAAATAGCAGGAGTACAAAGAATAAAAATGTTTCATTACTTACAGTTGGGAACAGATCAGCAGCAAACTAACAAACACACTGCTTCCAACAAGAGAGGGAAAGGAACACTCAGCAGAGAGGCAGGGCTCTCTTTGAATTCAGAGGGAATGATTGGTTACGGCTGGATAGATTGACGGTCACCCCAGCCCGGAAAAGTCCCTCTCTCAAATCACAGGCAGCATGTAAGGTTGTGAAAATTCCAACAGATTAAGCGGGTATTTTCAGTTACATGCTTTCCTCTGCTCCTTCCCTCTGCTGAACATGAAATAAGAGAACACAGACCACCTAAACTATGTGATCCCAAAGTATTTCCTGGTCTTGTTGGTTCTTCTCTGTATACCACTCTTATGAGTTCATGCAGGTTGCTCACTACCTCTCCCAAGAAAACAGAATACAGTGGTGCCTCGCATAACGAGCGCACCGTTTAACAACAAATTCGCATAGCGACGCGTTTTTTGTGATCTCTAATGTGATCGCATTGCGATGATCTAAATGGCCGAAAATCGCATTGCGATGATCGGTAAGCGTTTCGCTTACTGATCTTCGCATTGCGATGTTTTTTTAAACAGCTGATTGGCGGTTCCAAAATGGCTGCTGGGTGCACAAAATGGTCACCTGCAGTGTTTTTGTGCACTGCCCTCGCTTACCGAGGTGGCGAAAATGGCGGCGCTATGGAGGATCTTCGCTCAGCTGTGAGTTTTTCCCCAATAGGAACACATTAAACGTTCCTATGGGGTTTTTCTTTCCGTTTAGCGACTATTCCGGATAGTGATGTTAATCCTGGAACGGATTAACGTCGCTATGCGGGGCACCACTGTATTAGATGTTTCCTTACACTCCACCTCTACCAAACCAATTGCTTCTCTCCCCTCCATTTCTCTCTAGTCTCCAGCTGCTGAATTATTGTGCCATTGTTCAGGGTCACCCACCGCAGCGAGCCTGAACAATAGATTGGTGACTCATTAACACATTACTTCACTTCTTGGTTAAAGCTGCCGGTGCCTCAGAGCCGGGCCCAAGATCTTTCTCCAAGCTGCTGTTCACATCCCATAAGCAAGGGCCCACAGCCACACCGGATGGCCCCACAACAAGGCTGGGCATCATAGTCTTAAAAAAAAAAGCAACTTGGATGACCTCCAAGCTACCTGCTGTCTTCCAGGGGAGTAGAGGGTAGTCAAACACAGCCTTGAAATGACCGAGCCAGTTGGGAGGGGGGTTTAAACCTGAAGTGGACTGAAAGCAGGCAATTTTCTTCCAAAGCTTTGTCACTGTGCCGTCAAAGGGTTTCACAAACCCTTTCCTCTAAAACTTTGTTCCTAACATTTAATACAATGCTGTACTCCTTGATCCTTGGCCTGTTTTCCTGGCTGTACCAAAGTCTCCCTGCAGCTGAAAAAGTTATGTATAAATCCTTCTGCTTGAGCAGAAATCCCTCTACGGGCGGAAGAACAGTAGTGGTTCTCGTCAAGAAACAAGTCAGTCAAATCCCTTCTCTCTCTTTCTTTAAGTAGCCTCAACACTTTGCCAAAGGAGATGCCTGTCGTCCCCTGTTTCCCATGATGCTCTTTTCTGGGACCAGCAATCTCCATCTCACCTTCAGGAGAACATTGTGTTCATATCACCCAAATGAGTGGAAAATGTGAGCTATGGAACAACAGATACACACAAGCTCCCCTCACTTGCTCAAACAAGTGAGACTTGAGGAACCTGTTCAGGGTTCAAGCCACGCAAGGCCTCATCCAGGACAACTCAGTTCCACTGCTCCTGTCAGTTTTCCATGACATTCTCCCTAAGACTCTGCCATCTTAGTAGATGATCACAACTGCAAAACAGTTACAGCGTGTTAATGTTGGGCGCCAAGAAATCACAATAGTTCCAAGATTTCGATCTTCGAGGAGGCCGAAGCCAAGAAATAAGACAGAGACTCAGAAGGAAAGAAATTAAGAAGGAACCATAAATGATCCTTAAGGGTCAGGCTGAGATCGTCCTTATTCTAATATTCCTGGTTGCTACCCATGGAGGTCAAAGCTGAGCGGTGGAGAAAGGTGACATTGCTGGGGGAGGAGATAAATCATTTTAATACATGGTGTTTTGCAGACACCATGGTCCCCTAAAAAGTCAAAGAAGTAAGTGTGAGATCAAGACAAGCTCGAACTCTCTGCAGAAGTGACCTATTTCACTTTGGGCACATCGTAAGAGGACAAGACTCACAATAGACCATAATGCTAGGGAAAGCCGAAGGTCGCAAGAAAAGGAGAAGAGGAAACGCAAGATGGATTGACTCAGTAAAGGAAGTCACAAGTTTGAGTTCGTAATAGGAAATTAGGGCTGTTAATCTCAAGAACTCTTTAATGACCACTTCTTGACAGCACATAATAATGACTATGTAATTAACTTTGTGTTTTAAGAATCATCTAGCAGTAGGTGGATGAACGGCTTTGGCATATGTGCAAGGAGCCCCGGTGTGTATGAAGATATGTATAAAAACATGTGTGGACTTCAAGATTTTTTTCTTCCTGCCTTAATCCACGTTCAGAGTTTCCCAGGAAAACCAGATAATCTGCTCTCTTTCTGAACAGCAACCTAGCTCGGCCTAGCTAGGCCTCAAACTCTTTTAGGCCTTTCTCCCAGGCGAGCCACATTTAGGTGTCTGTAAAGTGAGTGCCTGCCAAGATGGAGAATTACGAGATTTGTGTTCGGGGGGGTGCAGGGGAGAAAGAAGAAGAAGAAGAAGAAGAAGAAGAAGAAGAAGAAGAAGAAGAAGAAGAAGAAGAAGAAGAAGAAGAAGAAGAAGAAGAAGAAGAAGAAGAAGAAGAAGAAGAAGAAGAAGAAGAAAAGCTGATGCCTATCAGTGACTTGGTTCTATAATGACGTGAGCCATAATGTTCTTGGACTGCATTTACCAGCAGCCTTTGCAACACAGCCAATGGAAACGAATGCTGGGAGTTGCAGATAAATGGTACCTTAAAATGAGGCTGTTTGCTTTTTCCTCCTCTATTCAGGAAGGAACCGTACATTTTATACACTCATCGTACAAGGCAGTGAAGGGTGGTGATTTCGGCGCAATGTGGGGTGGCATGACTACGCACTGAGTTTTAGCCAGAACTTAACGGGAGCTCTCCGAGGTGCTGATTCTACTTGGGATGGAAGGGCTCCGCACCGTGGAAAGCCCATCTAACGTTTGGACAAAAATGCACCCATGGATTCGATGTCGAATCGGAGCGGACCTCACAAAAAGCACATCCACTGGTCTCTTCTGTGCTTCTGTCTCCTCCGAGGAAGGTTGGTGTAGGATATTGCCTGAGCAATTAAATCCCCCAACCATAAGCCGTATGCTGATGATGGGAGTTTCAACAGAGAAGATACTGCTGATGGCCTACTTTCTTGAGAGTGGGAATGGGTTTACTTAGAACAGCTGGAGCCTGAAAAATTATCCGGGGGAAAAAGTCACTGCCTTTTTTCTGTTGCTCCTTAAGTTACAGGGTGTGTCACCAGAACTGTATGGTGTGTACTCTGCTTTCAAAGGAGAGAAGGGCATGTACTCCCAACATACCCACCGGTCTGTATCATGCTTGGAAGGAGACACGGAGAAGGAGGCACCTTCGTTACTGCAATTTGTTCATCTAGACACCTACATTTCTCTCTCCTTGCAGAGCAGCTCCTGTTTCTGAAAGCAGCAAAGAATATTAGAGAGAGCAGGGGGGGAGAAATACTGTATTTTTCCATGTATAAGATGCCCCCATGTATAAGACGCTTCCACTTTTCTAACCCAAAATTAAGAAATCTAAGTGGGGCTTAGCAAGTGGAGGGGAAAGCAGGGATCAAAGCCCTGCAGGATCGCTTTGATCCCTGCTTTCCCCTCCACTTATTTTTGTTCTCTCCTCAGCTTACTTCCTTGTATAAGACGACCCTCAATTTTTAGTCTAAAGATTTTAGACGAAAGTATAGTCTTATACACAGAGAAATAAGGTATTTAACTCTTTGCCTGCATCTGAAGACTTGAGACTACAAGAAAGTAGGTCTGGTGAAAAATTACTCCAGTGCTTTGCTGGTAGGTTTCCTAAAACGGATTAGGTGGGCATTGCAGTGGAACAAGATGGGTCTTTTGGTTGGGCCCAGTCATGCTCCTCTTATCTCCCCTTATGTTATGACCAAGAACAATGTGTGGTCTCAATCATAACCCTCTGAATACACCAAATCAAAAAGACACAAACAACCCATCCTATGCTTCTCTTTTTAAAAGACCCCTCTGTGGCCTTTAGAAGCTAAGCAGGATTGGAGCTGGTTTAGAGTGGAATGGGATACCACCAGGAAAAACCAAGGATCCTCAGGTAAAATTGGGAAAGAATGATAGATGAAATCTTCTGCTACCATTCAGAGCGGGCAAAACTGGCTTAAATAGACCAAGAGTCTAGCATATCCTGGTGTGCCTGTAAGTTAACACATTCCATGCTTACTCCAAGGGTGTTGGCCATACAAGGCTCACTCTGGCTACAGAGATAGGTTGGGAAAGTGACTTTTTTTGGACTACAACTCTCATCTATTTCCCTAGGGGATGGTCATTCTGAGGATTATGGGAGCAGGAGTCCCCAAAGTCACTTTTGCAAGCTACGCCACTCTCAGCGGCTTTTCTAGGCAAGCTCAGCTTTGAGTCTAAAATCTGCTGCTCTGGCAGTTACACCAGCAAAATGTTGAAAAACTCAAGCCAGCAGGTCAACGCTGAGGATGCTTGTAGGGTAGGAGTGGGAAGCAAAAGGGTGTGTGGCTTTGAAGGTGTATTGGGAGGAGAAGCATCATCCTCTTCGTTATCAGCCTCAGCAACCTTCATGCAGGAGGAGAGCGTTGTTTCAGAAGCTCTTGAGATATCAAAAGCAGGGTGTGGAATGAGATGGAGGTTGCAGATGTAGGTCACTCTAAGAGCCCGGATCCTGCCAAGCAGTTATGAATGTTTTTTCCTCCCCCGTTGGTTTGTACGATCTGGATCTCACCGGTGTCCGTTTTACATTCCTCGCACCTTGTAAACTTTGCACTCTGTTCATGAGCTGGCGTGTCATTAGGCAGAACCTGTTTGTGTGGTTCTCCGTAAATTCCCGCCGGCAGGGCTTTCTCTGCGGCCCTGCGGT
Source organism: Pogona vitticeps (assembly GCF_051106095.1). NCBI lineage: Eukaryota > Metazoa > Chordata > Lepidosauria > Squamata > Agamidae > Pogona > Pogona vitticeps. The sequence goes on from NC_135796.1 coordinate 15,547,763, forward strand.
GAGGAGGTCACGGGGAGATTAATGAATAGGTGGGGTACTTCAAAGAGGGGAAGATTCAAACTGAAGATGAGCTTGCTTTCGGTTATCACCGCGGCGATCGGATTCAATAAATGAGCGACAACACAGCCGTCATTGTTTCCTTGTGTGTAAACCACCTACAGTGGCCTTGAAGCCAGATGGGCAGTTTAGAAATTGAACGAATGAACAAACAAACAAACATGTATTAAGCTTGGAAAAAGGGCTTGGGAAAGTGACTACAGATCCCCAAATCCCCTCGGCCAGTGTTCCAAAGCCCAGGTTTCCTTGCCTGGTCCTACGACTCATCGTTCTGCTGAGTTCCACCCTATGACTCCCATTTTGTTGGGCTTCATTTGTGACTCAGCAGATTTTATCAGGCTCCACCCGGGCCTCATCCCGTTCTGCCAGGATCGTCCTGTTATTACTCTTGAACCACTGGAACCAAACAACGAAGACCGGCATGATCACCTCGTTCGGATCTGTAGAGCTCGTTTAGCGCTTTCCATCAGCAATGGTTAAGACACACTTGACTGGTGCCCCAAATACGAGAACGCAGCTCCTTTATCACAATATTGCTGATGAGATGTTCTACCACGGTGGTGGTTCCTAATCTTGGGTCCTCAGATACTCTTGGACTCCAAGTCCCAGAAATCCTGGCCAGCACAGCTAGGACTTCTGGGAGTTTTAGTCCAATTATATCAAGGGACCCTAGTTTGAGAACCTCCCAGTCTACTAGGTTCCCTCAACGACTCATCCAATGATCTTACCAATTCTGCTCAAAACTCAGCAGATCCTTACCAGGCTTTGATTCAGCAGATCCCACCAGGCTCTCTCTATAACTTAGCAGATTCTAACATGCCTCGCTTGTGTCTTAGAGATTCTGCCAGTGACCCAGCAGATCCTGTGAGGCTCCTTCCGTTAACCCCACGCTTGGCTTGCTTGATTGCATGTCTCCTGTGCTCTCTTGGTCAATTAAATCTAGTCCAATTCCCACAGCAAATCCGACCAGATTCTACCTTGACACAGATACCTGGACCAACCTGGTTGGTGTATATGTGGGAACTGACTAGGAATCTCCTTACCTGTGCAGCGCAAGACATATTATCTGAGTGACTGAATTACAGTGGTGCCTCGCTAGACAATGATAATCCATTCCACTGAAATCACTGTCTAGTGAAATAATCGTCTAGCGAAAAGCAAATCGTCATCTAGCAAAAATCAGTTTGCAAAGCAGGGACCAAACATTGTCCAGCGAAATTCCCCCATAGGAATCACTGTTTTGCAAATCGCTATAGCGGTCACAAAAAAGTCAATGTCTAGCAAAAAAACTGTCATGCGGGGTAACTGTCTAGCAAGGCACCACTGTAATTTAGTCTTCTGGAGCACAAATCTTTCCTTTGCAGGAGAGGGTGCCCACCGTATCTCTGCACGAGTTACTGCCCGATCCACGCGGCTTCGCAGTTGGCCTCCATCAGTGTGTGTAAAATCTGGTGCATATCTGCTTTAAGGGGAGAATCTGGAAAAAGTTACTTTTCAGGCTGCAGGGCTCCAGAATCCCCATACTGGCTCAAGAGTTGTATTCCAAAAAGTAACTTCCGCAGGCTCTGAAAACCGTATTGCCTCGTTTGAGCAATTCAAGTTGAGTAACTCCTCAGACGAAGCTGCCACAAGACTTGGGCTGGTAGGAGGGCCAGCTTCGTTCCATCCTCCGGTGCAAGGCTGACCCAAGATAATTTGCTGCCAGAGGCCAAGGCCAAGATGGCAGAAGTCGATTGGATTGGTAACTGAATTTTATTTGAACGCGGATGATGCCATGGTGGCATCTTTTGTCTGGGAGCCGAGCGGACTTGTTTAAGCATTGAGCAGGGTCCCCCGTCTTATTTCCAAGAGATAATATCTAGGAAGCTAGAAGGAACAGCTTGAGGGGCTGCTCCTGTGCCTTCCTCAAATATCCACCACCTGAGGCCAAAAGTTCACTCTGCCTCATGCTAGGGCTGGACGTATCTAGAATACAGGCAACCCTGGCTTTCAGTTTGAATTCACAGAGAGGGAACCAGGCGTGCTCCCATTATCTAATGTTTGGGTGACACTGAAATAGACTTTAAACACAGACGGGAGGCCTAACACGGTTCGCTCCCACCTCTTCTTATCCCTTTCCCTCCTCCCAGTATTTGTATTTCCCTCCCCCCCACTACTTTCCTTTAAGGGTGAGCCCTGATCTTTCAGCTCCCTGGCCCCTTTCCTCCCCATTGAGAACAGAAGGAACTCTGCATTTTAAAAAGCATCGCCTTGTCCTCAGTTCTAAGGATCCCCTTTCTCATGCAAATGAAATTAACTCGGCCCTTGTTGGTTCTGTTTCTTTCTTTCTTTTCCCCTTTTCCCAGGTTACAAGTTTACCTCTCTTGTGAGAAGGGGCGGAAAGAAAGAAACCTTAGAATGGGGATGTTTAGAAAAGACACAGAGGTGGTTTTTTTTTCCTTCTCCCCCCTGGAAAAAGCAGCACAACTCTGTCTGGAGTGGAGGGTGTGTGTGTACGAGTGTCCATTTCCAAAATCTCCTTGCAGAGGACACAGAGAAAGGGAGACGCTGAGAGAGAGGGTGTGTTATATAAAAGATTAGACCTCGAGAGCAGCCAATGTTGTCCACGGACGGAAAGCACCGAAGATCAATGGAAAATCGGCCTTTTAATAACATTCGCTCCTTAAGGAAAAGATTGTTGGTGTAGCCAAAACAGCAAATAAATAATAACGTTTCTGGGTAACTCATTGATCTGCAGAAGAGTGACTTCCAGCCCTGTAGCTTGTCAGCCAATGACATCACAAATCCTCTCAATATCATCAGTAAGGGGACCACAAGCAAATGATGCTATATTCTTGCTCGTATTAAGCTTGGCCACCCTAGCCACTGAAAAGCCATCATCATCATCATCATCATCATCATCATAATCATCATCATCATCATCATCATCATCATCATCATCTTAGAATGGCAGAGCAGGAAGGGACCCGATGGATCACGGAGTCTGGCCCCTGTCAAGGAGGGGGGGAATCGAACGCCAAAACTTTGGGCTCCATAGCTGGAGACCGAAACCACTGAGCTATAAACCTGCATAAAGTGGACTCGGAATGATTTTTGTTACAAAATCTTTTCTGTGAAGGAAAGCTGGTTTCTTAAAACAAGATTCCAAGCTTATTTACTCTGAGGTGAACCAGTGGTTCCAGCTGTTTTACTCATTCGTCCCGGACATAGCCACAAAACTTGAACCTGTGCGAATTTCTTAAGACCCCCAATTGCATTCGGTGGATTCGTTCTGGGAAAATATGCCTGGGCTTGCAGCTCCGCCATGTGGTTCGGGGCCTGTTTACTCAGGAGTAAGCCCCACCGAGTTCCTCAGAAGGCCTTTTATAAACAGGCTCAGGCTGAATGAGTTCGTGCTCCAGGAAGCGCATTCAGGATTATAGCCTTAAAATAACAAAATTCGTTCATTCGTTGGATGAACCAAAGGACCGGACTGAATGCTGATAAAAAGTCTCACCAATTTCCTGCTCAGCAAGGGCTGCTGTGTACTGATCATCAACACTGCTGACCTAACAGGGCTCTTGTGTATTTGTAAGTGACTTTTATATCCTAGCAGGGCTCCCACATCCTGAGTGAGGTTGAACTTTTCACACCGTCTTTCTCTCAGGCTGACCTGCTTCACAGGGCTGTTCTGAGGATGCAGCAGACAGGGGAGAGGAAAGCTCACTGGATGAGGTTAAAAATGTAATTTAGATAAAATAAATAAACAGGAATATAGATAAGCATAACAGTGGCATGAAGAGGCTGGGATCCGATCGAGATCTGCAGCTATGCAAAAGAAAGAAAGAAAGAAAAGAAAAGAAAAGAAAAGAAAAGAAAGAAAGAAAGAAAGAAAGAAAGAAAGAAAGAAAGAAAGAAAGAAAGAAAGAAAGAAAGAAAGAAAGAAAGAAAGAAACCAAGCAGTCACTGTATTTCTGCTGGCCAAGCCATTGTTCAAGGATTCTTGTCAGACAAACAATGACAAAAGTTGGCGCTCCTCCATCCAAAGGGAGTGTAATGTAAACACAGGTTTTGCCTGCTGAAATGCTTTGATCCACAGAAGGACTAATCCTGCAGAGTTCACGCCATGTTCAAGGTTCCCGGCCAGTTCAGTCTTTGCATACTCTGGATTGCACAAGGAGAAGAAAAAATGGCATTTTAAGCACAACCCATAGAACAAAAGGGGCATGGCATGGCGGAGAAAGGAGGTTCTGGGAGAGACCGAAGGGGTACCCCCAACCGGCCTGTGTCCTTTTGGGGGAGGGAAAAGCATATGATGGAAACCCAACAAATAGGGGTGTCCTCCATATGGGTCACTCGACCTCTTCCATCCTTCCCATGTTTGATTGGGTAAAAAGACTGCTGCCCGGGACCCATACCTCAATCCAGGGAAAACCTGGGGTGGTCCTTTGGAATTTGATGGACCACAACTCCCATCATCCAGCCCTTTGCTGGTGGGTGCTCATGGGAGTTGTAGTCCAACAGCCACTGGATGTCCCCTGAGTGCAGAGGTGGTACTGTAGTTGCCTGCTGAAACACTGAGGGCTGTTTCTTTATTGGGAGAAAAGGTCTTTGATCCCCAAGCAACTCCTGAACTTTTAGGGGAGGAAAACCTTCTGCCTTTTCCCTCTTCCAATTTCCTTTCTCCGAAAGGAGGGAGAGTGAGAGAAGCGCTGTGCTATATATCCTTTTTTTTAAAGCGAGTCTGGGCTGAACAAACTCATTCATTCTCGAATCCGTCTCTCGACATGACAAACTTAACCCTCTGCAGCTTTGAAGGGTATTAACCTGGGATCAGCCCGGTAATCTCCCCCGAGCTTTGTAAACATGATACTACATGACAACACACAACCGTGGAGTAGAAGGGGAGGGGGGGGAAAGGCAGAGGAGCTGCGTCGGCCCTTCCCTAAATGGAGCAAATTCCAAAATCTGCACTAGACGGGTGCTTTGGAGAGGTCAACCACAAAGGCACAGATAAAGTGTGCAAGCTTTTGAAAACCTGGAAAACTTGTCTGTTTGGGGTAGGGAATTCTACTTGCAGGGAATCACAAAGTTCCCTGCATGTAGAAAGCTAGCACAGCAGGAGAGGTGCAGCCGTCCTGACAGGCTAGATTTTCATTCACCTTGCGAGGAAGGTGGTAGTCTGTTTATATTTTGTGATTGCCTCATAAACGTTGACTGGGAAACCCTTGGTGGTTGAGATGTTTCAGACTTCAAGTCCCATGTCCAAGTCAGCAGGGCCAATGTTAAAGGATTTTGGGAGTTGTAGTCCTCCTGAATAATGGCAAAAACGCACCCAGACTCTGCCACATTTTCTCCTTTTCACTTCCGGATGGATTTGAATTAAAATTCCATCACAATCTTGTCCGATTTCTTTCTTTCTCTCACCAAAAATCATGTCTACAACAGAAGTAGGAAACGTAAGGCCTTCCAGATTGATTTAGGTTGCAGCTCGCATCGTTCCTCAGCATAAGCCATGCCGGCTGGGGCGGCTGGGTGTTGTAGTCCACCGGGAGCCCTTCTACACCCCCAACTGGGAAGAGGGGTTCCTGGGAATTGTAGTCTGTCTATTTTTGGGAGGTTTCAATGGATCAAGTGTGACCGCCCTCAGCCTGGCTGCTCCCCAGATGTTTTGGCCATGAGCTGACTGTGGATGATGGGGTTTGTAGGCCAAAACATCCTAAAAGAGCCAAGTTAGGGGAAGGGAATCTTAAGAAAATTCAGCTGGCACCGAATCACAGAAGCTAGCTTTGGATAAGCTTAGGGTAGGAATCGGGAGGCTGGCGAACTTTTGGGACTACAAAGCTCAGCACCCCCCCGCTGGCTTTACATGTGCTTTGCAGATGAAAAAATTCCTGATTCAGCACCGGGATTTTGCACTAGGCACCAGCAAAGCGCGGAGTCCTAAAACGGTAGAACTGGAAGGAATGCCACAAAAGTAATCTACTCCAACTCCCATCAATCCTGGAAATCCACCATGAAAATATTCCACTTCTCGCTGCAGGAGTTCTGTCACTGAACCAAGCCAGAACCTTGATGGGAGAGCCCTTCCCAGAGAGAGCGCAAGCAAAGAAGCGGTGAGGTCAGAGGTTCCGGGACTCCCATAATCCTGTGCCACCTACTCCACTGGCCGAGGCAGATGGGAGTTGTAGTCCCCTAAAAAAACAACAACCTCAAAACCATCCAAAGGGTGGTTTTGTCCACCCTAGAACCAGAAAATACTTTAAAAAAAGGAAAAGTGGCTCCAGACCTCCCTTTGGAATGATTTCTCCAGGGGAAAAGAAATTCACCTTCAAAACATATAGAGATTTTCCATTTAGCCTAAATCTGGCTCTCGGCAATGTCTCACCATGGGCCTGAAATATACCGGCATTGAGACCAAACAGTGTGTGTGTGTGGGGGGGGGATACTGAGAAGTCTTAAGAAAGTTTGATTTTATTGTGTTAGCAAGGACTTCCCAGAATCTGGTTTCTTACCCTCAATCCACTTTAACGACGACATCACACTGCTTATCTATCTATCTATCTATCTATCTATCTATCTATCTATCTATCTATCTATCTATCTATCTATCTATCTATCTATCTATCTATCTGTCTGTCTGTCTGTCTGTCTGTCCGTCCGTCCGTCCGTCCGTCCGTCCGTCCGTCCGTCCGTCCGTCCGTCCGTCCGTCCGTCCGTCCGTCCGTCCGTCCGTCCGTCCGTCCGTCCGTCCGTCCGTCCGTCGCTTTAAGGCCCTTTCCCTAACTTTCGCCTTGCAAATTTTCCTGGCGAGTTCTAGAGAGTAGGGGACACCCCCCCACCGCCGCACAGTGGGTCCCAGAAAGAAATACCAGTTCTCCCAACTTGGTATTAAAGGATGGAACCTCCACGGCGCTCCCTCCAAACCAGAGAAAAACACCAGCTTGCGTGGCCGGCTGGTCTCTCTGGCCTGTCCCTTCGCACGGAATCGCATTTCCCAAGGAAAGCTTTGTATTCGCTCCTTTTTGCAAAGCGGAAGACCCTCTCCCCAGATGGCACAGCACAAGCCAGCGTTCATTATAATTCTTCTCCTTCTTTAATAAAATAGCAGGGCATGAAAAATAATTGTATATTACAAATATATATATATATATAATTTATATATACACACATACAGATACCACGCACTCTCTCGCGCCCACACCCACACGTGTACATTTGCGCCTTCCCTTCGCAGTCGTGAACCCCCTTTTCCTTTCCGAGAAAGGAGTAAAAAAAGGGGAGTCCCGAATAAAAATAAAACTGAGCGCTTCTTGATCTATTCAGCCTCAGCATTTGTTTAACAATGGAAAGAGTCAATAAGCTGCTTTCACTCTTTTCTTCAATGGGTCCCTCTCCCCTTTTCTACAAATCAGCCCAAAACTTGTCTGATTTCCATTAAAAAGCCTCAAAACATAAACGCGAGAAAGACCTCTCTCGGTTCTTTTGTGGCACAATACTTTTTGTGTCTTTTATGTATCACAAATATATATATATATATACTTGTTTCTCATTTTATGTCCTTGTAAGGATGCGGCTGCTGACGAGAGGGGGGGGGGAGAAATTGTATTGCACGTTATTTTATAGATATTTTTTTGCACCCACTGGGAAGGTGGAAGGCTACATTCTCCTCTTACGATTATTTTTTTTAAGCAAGGGGCGAGCCTTTCGGATTGAACCTGTTTTTTTTTCAGGGATCCTGCGCCGTTTGGTGAAAGGATCTCTTTAAGTTAGAACAGAAGTTGTTTTCAAAGCCGGGGTGTCGTTTGAACTTAAGGCTTTCTTGTCTTCAAATAAACGAAAAGGACACCAACCTCTTTCAAGTCTCCCTTCCTTTTTTTTTTTTAAATCATCACTCTATAAATCCTACCTCTACCTCGTTAAGGAATCTAAAGGCAGACCAAATTTTTAGTATGTACACAAATAATTACACCCAGTTTTTAAGCCTAGTGAGGACCGGAGCGGGGGGCAGAAACCCTCCGTTCTTTTAAAACAAATTAGTCGAAATAAAGTTGACGGCGGAAGTAGTTAGGATCGGCATTTCTGTGCTCGAAAAACTTTTTCCCCCTCTAGGTACGCCCAACCTTTTTGTTTATTTCCTCCAGATCCTGAATCCAGCGTTTGAATTTTCACTTTCAGTTTTTTTCCCCCCTTCTCTGACACAACAACGTTGTTAAAGAAAAACCCACAATTTTATTAGCTACCACCATTAGTCCCAAGCACAACTCCGGAACCCCATGAGCCTCCTTAGGTGGGTTACACCGTTGTGTGTGTGTGTGTGTATTTCCTTTTTTAAAAAAATTCACCTAATGATCCATACATATCAGTCACACACAAGTAGGAGGTTGCGCAGTAGGCTCGTACTTGGCCGGGTGACCCTTAGGCAGATGTTGTGCTTTTTTGTACAACCCGCTACCGGCTATCACACTGGCCGGCTTCCTCCTAGTCCTCTTCTTAAGTCTCCGGCTGCAGACGCTCTGCCAGGACTGGAGGGTTTTCGACGTCCAGATCCACATCCCACTGGTGATCCCGACCACCAGCAGCATGAAGACTTTGACCATGAAGATCTCCACGGCCGGGATGGAGTCGCTCATGGTGCAGTCCACGTGTTTGCCCTGGTGGCCGTCGGCCTTGCACTTCCGCTGCATGGCCAACAGCTTCCAGTACTCCATGTTCAGGCGCTCGTAGAAGTAGCAGGCGATCACGCAAGTGGCGGGCACCGTGTACAGCACCGAGAAGACCCCGATCCTCACCATGAGCTTCTCCAGCTTGTCGGTGTTCTCCCCGCCCGTCTTCATCACCCGCCGGATGTGGAAGAGAGCCACGAAGCCGGAGAGGATGAAGGATGTGCCAATGATGAGATAGCAAGCCAAGGGGACCAGGACGAACCCGGTCAGAGCGTTCACGTCCATGCTCCCCACGTAGCACAAGCCCGTCAGCTCGTCCCCGGCCACCCTCCGCATCACCAAGATCATGATGGTCTTCACCGCCGGGATGGCCCATGCTGCCAGGTGGAAGTAGCTGCTGTTGGCTTCGATGGCCTCGTGGCCCCACTTCTTGCCGGCGGCAAGGAACCACGTCAACGTCAAGATGACCCACCACAAGGAGCTGGCCATGCCGAAGTAATAGAGGACGAGGAAGACCAAGGTGCAACCGGTGCTCTCCAGACCTTCCTGGATGACGTAGAGTTGGCCGCTGTCTCGGTCGCAGGCGATGCTCTCGGCCCCGGAGAAGAGGCGGATGATGTAGCCCACCGAGTAGACGCAGTAGCACATGGACAAGAAGATGATGGGCCTCTCGGGATACTTGAAGCGCTGGGGGTGGATCAGGAAGGTGAGGACGGTGAAGGCGCTGGAGAAGAAGCAGAGGACGGACCAGACGGCGATCCAGACCACGGCGAACTTCTTGTCCTCTCGGCTCCAGTAGACGTCCACCCCGGGGGTGCAGAGCGGCGCGCAAGATGCGCTCTTCTCTACATGGTGGAACTTGCCCGGGTTCTCGCAGGCGGCCCGTCCCGGGCCGTCCCAGGGGTGGGGTGGGAGGTCGTGGCCGGCGCTGGGAGGCCTCTGGGGCCGGAACATGGGGGGCAGCATACTGGACCCCCGGGGGGGCTCCTCGGACCCGTTGTTGGGGGCCTCCATGCAGAGGTAGTTGGGGTCGTTTTTGTTGGGCAGCTTCCGGCAGTCCAGGGAGTCCGGCCAGCGGAAGGTGAACTGCTCCATGATGGGCGAGCACTTGAGCCGGGCTTGCTCGCACATGACCCGGCAGGCCGGGATGGGGGTGGAGACCTGCTCGGTGCACATGGGGGCGTACAAGGAGCAGAGGAAGAACTTGAGGTGGCCGTGGCAGCCGTACTCCACCAAGGGGGCGAACTCGTGGAGCTGGATGGCCGCCTCGCGCTGGTCCTCGTGGCCCATGAGGTTGGGCATCCGGGTCATGTTGTAGCCGATGTCCTTGCACATGGGGATCTCGATGGCCTGGCACCTCCCGTCCCCCGGCCGGTCAATGTCGATGGAGCTGATCCCCAAGCAGGAGCAGACCAGCTGCAGCAGGATCCCCGCCACCGGGCCGGCGTTCCTCGGAGCAGCACCCATGTTGGGTCGCACCCTTGGGAGGCAAAATCCACCACGCTATAGGGCTCCGGATCCTTTGGCAACCCAGGGCAAGACCTGGCCAGGCGGTCGGCGGCCAGAGCAGGGAGCAGGGTCAGATCCAGCGCCCCGTGGCTTCTTCTCCTCCCAACTTTCTCCAGGAGCTGCCCCAGAAGGGGACCGACGCTAGGGGCTGCGCGGGGGGCGGCGGCACCATGGCCACCTCCCTCGGCCCCCGATCCCAGCCCCCGCGCCCACGACACACCATCCAACTTCGCTCGGGTGGTCCAAGTTCTTGGCCAAGTTCACCGAAGTCAATTTCCACCGGCGGAGGAGGGTCAAAGGAAGGGGGGGACGCCGAGGCCGGCGAGGGGAGCCGAGGATCTCCTCTCTCTCCCCCCCCCGCCCACGGGGATCGCTTTTTTTCACCGTCCCATCACCCTCCGGCCAACTTACTGCAGCAAAAAGAGAGACCTCGAGCTGGCGATGGCAGCAGGCAGGATGATGGCTGTTTCTCAAGTCTTCCTGCGACCGACGATTTCTTGCCTCCTGCCCCCCCCCCGGGGGCAGCCCAGGCGGCTCAATGCGGCCTTAAGAAGTGGCGGAGGACCGAAATCCGGATGGATCCTTCCCAGCCGACCCGACCTGTCCGGTTTACACGTGTCCCAAAGCAGCGTGGAGATCTCGCCCCCCCACCCCGTCTCCTCCGCAGCGCTGGATTTCAGCTCCGGCTGGCTCGTTCCGGACGGCTCCTCTCCGCCTCCCCTCGCTCTCTCTCTCTTCCCGATCTGCGCCTCGGACGATCCCACTTCGCCCTACTCGTTCCGACACCCCCCTCTTTCCCCGCCCCCTTCCCTCCCCCTCCAAGAGGTGGGGTTTGTGGGGCGTCGGGATTGCGGGGGACAGAGGGCGGGCGGCGGAGAGGCAGGAGAGAGGGATCGGATTGCAGAGCGCAAGGCGGGGAGGGGGGCCCCGGGGAAGGATAGGAAAGAGAGAAAAGGGAGGGAGGGAGGGGGAGATCCCCCCCGGCTTTCTTCTCTAGGCCCCCCCAAATGTCCCCTCCGCAGCAGTCCTTGGGTTTGAATTGTTTCCCCCCCCCCAAAAAAAAAGAGAAACCACCGGCGGCCGGAGAGGGGAAGAGGAGAGCGCCGTGCGTAAAGACGCGCGCCCCGGTTCTTGCGCTCGCTCGCCCTCGCTCCCTCCTAAGAGTAACTCCCGCAGCTCGGGGGGGTGTCTGTGTTGTTCCTAAACAGAGCGGGAGAGAAAAGGGGCGAAGATCCGCCTCCAGTGCGACAACCGACTTTGCATGAGAAAAGGTGAAACCGAGACGCCGATTTCTTTTCGGAGCGCTCGCTCGGCCCCAAAGCGCGCCCGCCCTCCCCCCTGTCCATCCCCTTCCCTTCTGTTCCTTCGCCCTCTCCCCGGCCACCCCGTCAAGATCCAACCCAGAGCTGCCTTTTCCTTGGTAACTTTCTCCAAGTTGCCCCATCCTCATCCCTCCCAGGTTCCTGGTTTGGGGGGTCATCTTTCCCAGGTGTCGAAACTTTGGATTTCTAGCTTTATAGAATCATGAAGTCGGAAGGGACCTCTAAGGCCATCGAGTCCAACCCCCTGCTCAATGCAGTCAAGGGGTATCTGCCAGGTCTAAATCTCTCTTGAATGGCTCCAACTTTGAAGCACTCACCAACTCCCGAGGTCATGGATTCCCTTGTCCTACTGCTCTAACAGTTAGGAAGTTTTTCCTGATACTCAACCGAAATCTGGCTTCCTTTAACTTGAGCCCATTGTTGCCTGTCCTGCACTCTGGGTTGATCAAGAACAGATCTTGCCCCTCCTCTGTAGGACTACCTTTCAAGTCTTTGAAAAGTGCTTATATCTTTTCTTTTTAATTATGCCAAGTTTGGAAAATGGAATCATGTTCTTCAGCCTTGCTCGAGAACCATGATGGGCCCCATCAGCTCAACCATGTAACATCATCATCATCAACAACCGTTGAAGGTGGTACCGTCTTAAACATCATCCCCTGGCCCCTGCAGTCACTGAGTCTTGGCATCTATGCCAATTTTTAAAAAATTCATAATCAGCTGCAAATCTCTAAAACAACACCATCAGGGCTGCAAAAAGAAAGAAAGAAAGAAAGAAAGAAAGAAAGAAAGAAAGAAAGAAAGAAAGAAAGAAAGAAAGAAAGAAAATACAAAATTAGGAACAGCCTGCAAATGACACTGATATTTAACTGATACTTATTTTATTTATTTATTTAAAATATTTTTACTCTGCCGTTCTCCTTAAGAAGGGCCCAAGGTGGCTTACATCATTAAAAGGCAGTATTAAAGCTAAAAACAACAGGTATACAAATATTAAAAAGGAACAAACAAATGGGTAAACACAAGCCATACTAAGGTTTTAGGTTAAAACTTGGATCTGTCAATACCAGTCAAAAGATTATGCCTTATTTTCAAATGATAAATTTATATTGCATTTAGCATCAGAACGCTTCCAGTAAAACCAATAAAACATGTTGTTCGGTAATATCAAGTTGGAAATCGCTTATAGCAACGCCAGTCGGTCTTTCAAGGTAAGTGGGATTTTTAAGGAGACGCTTTACGAGTTCTGCACCAGTGAGTTTCTATAGCTGAGCAGGGATTCGAATCCAGGCCTCCCCGTAAGTTACTCTATCCATACCACACCACCCATATTTTAATGTGAGATATTTATGGAGGGGCTTTGGCAGCTCCACCCCCCATCAGTTCCCATGGCTGAGTGGGGATTCGAACCCAGGCCTTCTGAGTCTCCAGCCAGTTATACTTTGTCCACGGCCACCCAATGAAATGGAAGGGGAACGTCTCCCGAAAATCTCATTTTAAAGCAGTTCGTCTTTATGGGTGCCACTCTATTTTTGCCTTTTTTTAAAATTTGGCTCTTTTAGGATTATTTTATTTGGTTTTTAACCTATACTGCTTTTGCACAGGCTAAAACGGCGACCTCTTCCGAAACGCCTTCCGTGGGGTTGGTTCCATGACAGATCGCCCCGAACTTTTTAAACATGTGGATTGAAGATGCTTCTGGGGCCCTCTTGAGATTAGGCGCCCTGAAGCTTAAGCTGCCTTAGTTGATGATGATGATGATGATGAGTAGTAATTTGATTTATATACTGCCCATCTGTCAGCTTTACCCACTCCGTCCATGACCCTGTAGAGGTATTAGCAGAAACTGAACCCCAAACCAGCTTGACCCCAGACCTAAAAAGTAGGAGTGTGAAAATCCATTGCAATGAAATATATATCAAGGTGAGGGGAGAATCTGCCTTTATGGGACTCTGGCACCAAGAATTCATTTTTAGTGCTACCCGGGGCTCCGCTGGGTGGTCCATTGGGTCCCTTTCCAACTTTGCAATTCTAAGATGCTCCTTGAAAGGTGAACACATGAATTTCGGTGGTGCTTTTTGTGGTGGCCGCGGTTCATCTAAAGTGGGCTGCTGTAACACGATATGGGATGGGGTCCTTTTCAAGAAGAAAAGCGGGGTATAAATATTTTGAATAAGTAAAATGAAGGAATCAATAAGAGAGGGGGGTGAGAGTTTCTGAAAAAAGGAGAATAGGGGTATGGTGCCCCTGTTTGGGGAACCTCTGTGTTAAGCTGTGTGTCCGTGTGTGTGTGAGAGAGAGGGGGGGAAGGGAGGGGAGGGAGAGCCAAATTAAACCTCCCTTGGAATTCCTTTATTTCAAGGATCCGGGAAGGAGACAAAGATGATGAGTAAGGGAGGCAGGCTGGGCGCATTTTATTGCTTGGGCTATAAATGTCTGTAAAAGTCCATTTGCGTCCTGATCCCCCGAAGCCTTTGCTTATTCCACACACACACACACACACCCACGTGTTTACAAAAAGCAAGCTGCGATTGTGGGTTGAGAATCAACAGGGCTGAAGGGAGCTCTCTCGGCCAAAGGCCAGAATACAGCGCCCCTCGGAGCTTAGAGGACTCTCTGTTAAACCCCTTAAAACCTCAGGAGGGCAAGTGGAAAATTCCGCCAGAGAGAGGCAAAAAGAGGGGGCAGAGGCGGGAAAGGTTACATTTTGGAGGGGAACTTACCAGCCAGCCCAGCTATGTCAGGAGCAGCTGACATACCGTATTTTTCCATGTATAAGATGCCCCCATGTATAAGACACCCCCCACTTTTCTAACCCAAAATTAAGAAATCTAAGTGGGGCTTAGCAAGTGTAGGGGGAAAAGGGATCAGAGCCCTGCAGGATCGCTTTGATCCCTGCTTTCCCCTCCACTTGTTTTTTCTCTCCTCCGCTTACTTCCGTGTATAAGACCACCCTCAATTTTTAGTCTAAAGATTTTAGACAAAAGTATAGTCTTATACATGGAAAAATACGGCACGTCCGAGCTGTTAGTAGTCTCCACTTATCAGGGATGTTGGCAACACTTTGGGTCCAAGTACAGAGTTCGAGTCTTCGGTACTGGGTCCCGAATCACTATTAAAAACAAGCTTCTTTTCCCCAGGGGAAAAAAGGGGAGGAGTGGGTGGGTTCCGAGTTGCAAGTTGAGTCTGAGACATTAAAAACAACAACAACCCCAAGACAAATCTGAGCTGAGTCACGGGTGCGAGTTAAGTCCCACCTGACACTGAGTCCCTTTACTCAGGTGCACACCCTTCCACTTATGCCCCACATAACCACTGTTTTCCTGTTTAAAATGGTGTCACGGTGAATTAGCAGGGTAATGCTCCCCCATAAGTTCCCCCAAATGTTACGAATCAAATCCAGAGATGGAGAACTGAATCCTTATTCCAGTTCCGTTTTATTAAGTCGCATTTTAGAACTGCAGAACTGGAAGGGACCCGATGGGTCATCCAGTCCAGCCCCTGCTAAGGAGGCTGAGTGGGGAATCGAACTCCCAACCTTGGGCTCCAGAGGCCTAAACGACATGCCCTTATAATTGCAGAGCTGGAAGGGACCCCGTAAATCATCGAGTCCAACCCTGGTCAAGCCTCATGTGGTCCGCAGTGGAAATACAACTCCCCCCCCTCAAGACCTGCCAGGGGTACCTTCTTGTGCCCTGATGAGAAACAGTGACCCTTGCCAGATTACAATTCCCATCTTCCCCAGCTGTTCACTCTGTAGGCTGAGGATGGTAGGTGTAGGCGTTCTCTAAGAGCTGGAGAGCCAGACATTCCCAACGCTCTGTGTTTTGAAACTAAATGGGAAGATTTGTTTTAAAAGCTTTTATTTCCCTCCACGTGCCGTTGGTGAAGTTCAGGGAACTTTTTGGGGGGCTACAAAAGCCACTTTTCCCTCTGTTTCTATCTCAACTTTCACTTGACTGTCCTTGAGAAACCTCCCTCGACTGCATAAGTTCCAGCTATTTCTTGCCGTCTGGCCAAGGTTACAGGGCAACAGATGGTCAAGGCTGCCTCTTATATTTATATTTTATGCTCAGCACTGAAGCCAAAAGCAAAACATAGGGACGTGCATGCCGTTAAATAAAAAGAGAGCGATATAGAGACAGGAGGCTAGTCCTTGAACATCTGGAGCAGTGGTTCCCAACCTTGGGTCTCCAGATGTTCCTGGACTGCATCTCCCAGAAGCTTTCTCAATAGCTGGGTTTCTGGGAGTTGCAGACCCAAGCTTGGGAACCACTGATCCAAAGTCATGAAAATGACATGACTGGAATTTTAACCTCTGCACCCTCATGAGTCTAGACAGTTTTTACAGGCAATATGATCATGTTTTCTACTCAAACTTGGATGTCCTTCCTCCGTTTGACGTTCCGCTTGTCATCTTGGATCAGGTGATGGGATGTTGAAAGACTGGATGATCTTCCAGAAATAATTATCATCACCTCCGAACTGCTAAGCTGGAAGGGACCCTGTTGATCAGTGGTCCCCAACCTTGGGTCTCCAGATGTTCTTGGACTACAACTCCCAGAAGCCTTCACCACCACCTCTGCTGGCCACGATTTCTGGGGGTTGAAGTCCAAGAACATCTGGAGGGCCAAGGTTGGGGACCACTGCTGTAGATCATCACGTCCAGCTCCTGTCAAGGAGGCCCAGTGGGGGAATCGAACGCCCAACCTCAGGGTCCACAGCGGCCTACACCACTGAGCTATCCAGCAGTCCTCAAGACTGGACCGCCTGTCTCGTTGTCTTTTGTACGGGCCAAAGCAAAGCGCGCCATTTTGTTTTTCTCTTGCCAGGCCTCGAGAAACAGTGAGATGGCCTCAGGCAGCGAGGAGTGGATTTGGTAGAGAAGATCTCAACACTTCAAAAGGGAATATGCACTGCTTGGTTTCCACACCTCATGGAGGAAGGATGTTAGTAGATCCTGTCAACAGTTGAGCTTTGGAACCAGGCCATCGTTTGGCCATGATGGCATTCAAAGGTTGGCCGGTGAGGCTCCAAGACTGTGCAGCTTGCCGAAGGTTACGCAGGCTGGCTTTTCTCCCACCATTTGGTATACATCTGCACATCTGGAAGAAATATATACTTTTCTCTCTCACCCCCCCCCCCATTGAAATAATGTTTAAATTGTCAGAGTCCTTTTTTAAGGGCCTCTCGGTAGATGTTGAAGCCCTGATTAAAAGATTAGATGGATTTTAAAGAGCAGCCATTTATTTATCTTTTTTGTGGGAGGGGGGGTCTGTTTTAACCCAACGTCGGACATGCTTGAGATTCATTGGAAAAATTGTTTAAAACCGAAAGGCAGAATCAAAAAAGGTAGAAAAATCCATTGTTTGGCCATGTTCGTCTTGAGAGATCCTTGCCGGCAGTGGATTCGTGAAGAATCTCTCTCTCTCTTTTTTTTTTAAAATGGAGATGGGCTTTATTTTCTCGGAATTTATGCCTATCCTAAGTGGATCTCTACAGGATTGAACAGGAGTGGTGGATTCCTCCGTTTTGATAAATTAAGAAGAGCCCCTCTAACTGTTTTAAAGCAAATTGGATGAAGTGACTTTTAAGTATCGTGTTTTGGGTATGCTTTGATATTCTGCAAGCTGTTTACTCTTAGGCCGAATAAAACTTGCTCGTCTTTTAGAGGGTGCGAGGATCCTTCTTTCTATTTTATGCAGTCCTAAAAACATACAGTACCCAAAAGAGAAACTATTTCCTTACGTCTCTAAACTGATCATGAATTGTAAAAAAAAAAAAACCACTAAAGGAAAACACACACATTTTAGACTATTTGTCTTTTCCTCGTAAAATTTCAAATAACATTGTTGTTCTTAATTTGTCTTGTTAATATATTATTTGTAAACATTGCCCCAAGTCTAGCGGGAGGTCCCTGGAATAACAGGGCACACTTTTCGCAAACAGAAAGTTATGCTTTGCGACTACACAGGGAAAATTATTCTGTGCTGGGGGACTGTCTTTTAATTGCTCTTTCCTTGACGGCATGAAACCTGGCTGTTCTCATGAGCTGCTATTGTTTTTCCTTTCCATCCCCTGCTCGGGCTGGAACTGAAAAGCGAGAGACCGTCTCCCGTTGCCGCTGTCCCCTGTTTCTACATTTGTCAGGATTGAGCAGAAAACAGAACGCAAACAGAACTCAAAACTCCCTTTCAGAGTCTGTTAGAAAGAAAGAAAGAAAGAAAGAAAGAAAGAAAGAAAGAAAGAAAGAAAGAAAGAAAGAAAGAAAGAAAGAAAGAAAGAAAGAAAGAAAGAAAGAGAGGGAGGGAGGGAGGGAGAGAGGGAGAGAGAAAGAAGACAGGAAGGAAGAAAGGAAGGAAGGAAGGAAAGAAAGAAAGAAAGAAAGAAAGAAAAAGAAAGAAAGAAAGAAAGAAATGGAGGGAGGGAGGGAGGGAGGGAGAGAGAAAGAAGACAGGAAGGAAGGAAGGAAGGAAGGAAGGAAGGAAAGAAAGAAAGGAAGGAAGGAAGGAAGGAAGGAAGGAAGGAAGGAAGGAAGGAAAAATAAAGGAAACATGAACAAAAGAAGGAAGGAAGAAGGATGGATGGAAGGACGGACAGACAGATGAAAGAAAGAACAAATGAACGAATGAACGAACGAACTAAAGAAAGAAAATAACAACTGAATGAACGAATGAACAAAAGAGAAAGAAAGAAAGAAAGAAAGAAAGAAAAAGAAAGAAAGAAAGAAAGAAAGAAAGAAAGAAAGAAAGAGAAAAGCAGATGATGAGAAATCAGCAACTGGAAGAGAATTCTGTATCTAATAAATGAAAAGGCCCTTTTGATGGCTACAGCTGAAAAGATATTTTATTCCCCCCCCCCCCCCCGCTCATCCACCCCCTGCGTGTGGGATTTGTATGGAAGAGGCAGGCCCCCCTGCTGCTTAGGCCATGCCTCGTCTCTGGCCCCCCTCTGGCAAATGTTATGGAGAATTGGAGAAGAATTTTATGCTTGTCTTTCCCCCCCTCTTCTTTCTCCCCCCTTTGTCTCCTTTGAAGAATGACTTTAGACGTTTTATTTACATATTTAACCATGGATGAAAGGGGCCGTGGGGGGGGGGAAGGAGGGTCGGGCACAAGCATTTGGCCCCACAGTGGGGCCGGCTGGATCTCTCAGAAGGAATGGAAGATCTGAGTAGGCTTCTCCAAATTTAAAGGTTTTTTTTTAAGGGGACTCGAGAACGAAACACGATTTCGAATTGTGGGCCGACTCGGGCCAGAGAGACGTCTCGAACCCGTCGCTTCATCCTGCCTCCATCTTTTTCTGGCTCCCCTAAAACCGGTCCAAGGCTCCCATGCCCTTCCTCAAGGGGAAGATTTCTTTTAAAAAGGCTGGGAGAGAAAAGGAGCTGGCACATCTCATCGGAAAGTGTAACTAAATCTTTTCAATAAGTGGAGCGCAGCATTGAAGGAAAAGACAGGGCAGGAAGAAAAGGAAGGAGCGAGGCTAAGTTTTAATGGTGTAATCTACAGCAGTGAAAAATATATATATATAATAAAGGTCTTTGATATGGATAATGGCAGAAATCAAAGATGCCGCTCCTTTATCTGTGTAACATTCAATGGAAATTTTAAGGTACGAAGCGAACATTTGGGATTTCTCCTTTGGTCAAACATGATTAAAGGGGTAACCCAATGATTTTTTTTCTCTTGAATAAGTCATTCTCGGAAACCAAAAGCCGTTGACTCATCACCCATTCTGAAATGGGCGTCCCAAGGATGGATGGAGACGCCGCGGGTGCGTTTTGAGAGGCAGGATTGAACCTCTAAAAGTTCTGTCATTCTCTTGTAGAAGAAATGTCCGCCGGTAATTTGTCTCGTTCAGATTTTACCAACGGTTGAGACTTCCCAGCACGACCGCCTTTCTATATAACCCTCCATATTTATGAGATTTTTTTTCCAGATGTGTTTACCTTTCTCTGTAAGGCAGAGAGAGAAGGCCATGTCCGTGTTGTGGCCTGGATTGTCGCCTATGGCGGAAAACACACACACACAAGGAAACAAGAGGAGAGGTTGGAGGAAAGTTGAATTAAGAGTGTCTCTGTTTAGAACCCTGTTAAAAAGGGGGTCGGCCACGCACCGTCTCAATGGGTAGAGGCCCGATCTGGATTCGGTCCAACTGGATTTCAAAAGCTAGGCAGTAGAAAAGAGGATAAATGGGAACACGGGGATGGTGGTGATAGCTTTCGATTCCCCACCACCACCACTTAATTGGAACCACAAGATGGCGGTCAGCCTTCTCTGGTTTGGCTGGGTCATTGCAGGCCAACTGTGTTTCGCCTCACAGAGGCCAAACAAAATGGACGCCTCCCTCTCGCCTTCTCGGTCTTTCTCCCTTTCTCCGAAAGGCATCTCTTTACGAACAAACCCAGAGCCGTCGCCATCCCGTCAACCGGCGGAACTTTGGAAGACGGGTCTCGAAAGATGGGGGGCGACCGGACGCGCATCTCGCCGTGGGTTCGAAACTCGAAAAAACACGCACAACAGTCGCAAAACAACACACATAGCACATGCATAATAAATGCACGTCTCGTCTATAGAGGGGTTTTTTTTCCACCCTTTTCTTTAATTTTTTTTTCAAAGGGGGCATTTTCCCCTGGAAGAGGGGTTTGAAATATTACCAAAGGTTCGACGGGGTGCCGGGGAGTGAATTGCAGATCTGAACACGGCCCTTAATCCTCTTTTCATAGCCTGGCTTTGGATCACTGGCGGCTCAGGGACGCCCCGCTGCTTCCGGCTGAGAAGGAATCATTCAGAGGGGCTGTGTCTTTCGCTGATTCCCACAGTCTTGAACACAACACCATAGATAGACACCCTCCAACCAAATTAGATTAAACTCCTTCTCTTCCCCAGCGGGCTGGTCTTTTCACTGCCTCGGTTTCATTATTCGGTTACCCCTAATTTAAAAAAAAAATACTGCATCTTCTTTCTTTCTCTCTCTTTTTTTAAAAAAAGAAGACCCACCAGGGGAAAAATAACAGCAATTGACAAACCCCCGTGATAAAAGGATGGGAATTCAACCCTGTTCCCATACTTTGAAATTGTGTTGGTAGTTGTTCATTTTTTGGTCTCTTTTTTTTCTCCCTGGCTCAAGTCTCTTCTGAAAACCACATTGTTTTGGGTTTAAGACAAGTTTCGTCAGCATTGTGGCACAGGCAAGGAGAAATCTGTGTGGATCGGAAAGATTTATATGAATATATTTATATCTCTTGTGGGTTATTATTATTTTTTGGGGAAAAAACACTTCTCTATCCAAGCGATTTGGAAAGAAAGCAGAATGCAGGAGACAAGTTTTCACGGGGGAGGGGAATGAGAGAACAGAGTTTTTCTTCCTTTGTAGCAAAAGCGGGAAATCCCATCCTAATTTTGGTTTCCTAAAAACCAAATTAAAATCTTTGGAAAGGTTTGGTGCATACAGGGTTGTACGTAATGCTCGGCTCTTCGTGGCTCAACAGTTTCTTCGCGAACCTAGTGTTTCCGCACGGATTCTGCAGATTAAATACAAAAATAGCCCCCATCCTTCCTATGTGGGTGAAGCCTAGAACTTGGAAGGAGATGAGTTAAAAGTAACTTGTTCCTTTGCAGTAGCAGGAGAGTAATCAGTTGTTTACTTCCTACAGGGAAAAAGTAACTTGGGCAGTTTGTTCCTTTCTGTCCCCGTTTTTTTTTTTTGGGGGGGGGGATTAGGAGATGATGAGTTAGAGGTAAATTTGGGAAATTCCTTACAAAATATTTGTGCAATTGACTTCTGAGATACTGTAAAAGTCAGCCTCAAAAGTAATTAGAAAAGATTATGCTAGTAAAGCAACTTTGGTGCTCGTCCCTTGTTTACCTTTAGAAACAGAACTGCTTTGCATTTTATTATCCCCAAAAGTAATGGGTCACACCCAGACACGAGCCTCATCACCCAGGTATAAATACAGACGGTGTGGTATGAGCGTTCCTCGTGTCTAAGGAAGTGGATCTGGACCCACAGAAGCTCACAAAATTTGCTAATCTGCTGGTCATCAGGCTGAAACAAACTAATTTGGAAATAGTTACAAGTAGCCGTATAACTTGACACTGTGCAGCTAAGATTTTCACCTGATTTGAGAAGCTAAATAGATTCACGCCTTGGGATTTTTGGATTTCTTGGACTACATATCCCACAATTTTCCATTCTGGGGTTTCCACTTGACTTAAACACACCTTACAGAAGCCTAAATGTGGCTCAACTGGGGGAAAAGGCTTTGGGCCTTAGCTATGCCTAGCTGAGAGCTTTCTTTCTGAACAGGAAGTACAGCGCTGAAGAGCTGAAGCGCTACAGCGCTAAACCACACACAATCCAGTTGGGATTCCCAGTAAATCTGGGGAGCAAACGAAGGAAGTGGAAAGCAAAGGTGCAAACACCCCATCTGGAAAGGTCCCTATGTTACACGGGGTCCCCTTTTCTTGCATATTTATTTTAATAATATTTTATTTGAGAACCATGTTGGTTGATTGCTGATGAGCAGCCTGAAAACGCAGGCAGGGCAGTGATTATGTAGTGGTTGAAAGAATCTCCCTCCAGCCATCGAGCAGGAAAAAAAACCCACACGCCATCCACATTCTCCCGATAAGTCTCCAACGAGGGCATCATAAAGGTGATAGATGTTCACCACATGGGGGCCATGGGAAAAAATGTTCCTTCCCAGCACATCATTTGCGAAGCCGTCTAAAGCGAGCTGTAACTATTGATTATCATCTTTGGAACAGAACATCTTTCATGTTTACCGACCATTTCTTTAAGGACTTGAGCTTCACAGCGCCAAGCACCTGCAGAGAGAAATCAATAGAAGGCCAGCGTCCAGAACTTTTATCACAGCTCCTTCTTTTCCGGCCTTCCAACGCTATTTTCTTCTTTCCTCCCCCTACAGAGAGAAAATAAACACAGTTGAGAAATGTGCAAATTGAGGGGGTCCTCTGCTTGAGTTGAGCTGCCCCCGGTTGCTAAAATTAAAAAGACAATGGGCCTTTCTCCAGATGTGTTTTGGGTGGATCTCCAAAAAAAAATCTACATAGCATAGACCAGTGGTTGCCAACCTTGGTTCCCCAGATGTTCTTGGACCACAACTCCCAGAAGCCTTCAACAGTAGTTATTCCAGCCAGGGTTTCTGGGAGCTGTAGTCCAAGAACATCTGGGGACCCAAGGTTGGGAACCACTATCCCAGACCATTGAATCTTAGTCTTTCACTCTCTAGACCAATGGTTTCCAGACTTGATCCCCAGATGTTCTTGGACCACAACTCCCAGAAGCCTTCACCACTAGTTATTCCAGCCAGGGTTTCTGGGAGCTGTAGTCCAAGAACATCTGGGGACCCAAGATTGGGAACCACTGTCCCAGACCATTGAATCTTAGTCTTTCACTCTCTAGACTTGATCCCCAGATGTTCTTGGACCACAACTCGTAGAAGCCTTCACCACTAGCTGTTACCAGCCAGGATTTCTGGGAGTTACAGTCCCAGAACATCTGGGGACCCAAGGTGGGGAACCCCTGTCTTGGACGATATACCTCTGAACTTTGGATGCTTGACAGGCACAGTTCCACAGTTCTACCTTCGGACAATTTGAACAAAGTTGAGGACGTCTTGAGATCACTCGGCACTTGTCGGCCCAACACAGAGGCACTGTGCAGAGTTTGCGATTGGTCGGCAAGGAATAGTCACTCTCATGAATTGCAGGAGGTCAAAACAAGGTTATAATCTTGGAACTTTGCAGTTCGGTGAGGGACGTACGGTATAGCCCAACGTATTTGCAGGTTGCTTGGTGTTGCTATCTGATCCCCACTATCATCGAGTTAGTATCTGTTTGTTATATGTGTCAAGCTGTCCTGCATGACCAGATAAACAAGAGATGCCATAAAGTGGTGATCCCCAACCTTGGGCCTCCAGATGTTCTTGGACTTCAACTCCCAGAAATCCTGGCCAGCCGAGGTGGTGGGGAAGGTTTCTGGGAGTTGTAGTCCAACAACATCTGGAGGCCCAAGGTTGGGGACCACTGCCGTAAAGGACAGAGGAATGAGGGCAGAGCAGAAGTTCGTAACAATCAGCCATGCAGTGAAACTGAGTATATGGTAAACATTCAGTGTTGCTTGCTTGGTTGTAATAATTGCAGGTGGCTGATTGGGGCAGAAGACCAGGAGCCGTTCATAGGAAAGACCAGCTAAGAGGAAAGGAAAAAATTGCTCCCTTGCTTTCTTGGGCATTTCATAAGGCTCAGGAAAGCGATCATGAGATTTGCCTCCCCATTTGTTAGAAGAACATTTACAACCGGCAACCCAAGTGGCTAGATTCGCTTGGCCCCTCTCGGAGGCTAAAATGTTTAAAAAACGAGGCCGTCCTACTTGGGGCACAGAATACGAAGGCAGGGTTTCTCTGGGAAAAGAAAAAATCATGCTGGGAAAGATGGAAGACAAGAAGACAAGAGGAAGACCCAACACGTGACGGGCTGACTCCCTAAATTGAGCTGTTGGTGGGTGTTTTCAGGCTTGGCAACAGTTCCGAGAAAGATGTCACTTCCAACCTAGTTAAGCTTCCTCCCCGCTTGGTAGTGGAAGAGGAAAGGGGCACCCCCTTGTCTTTTGCCTCAGGTGGCCCAAAACGTTGGGTCAGCCTCCACTGCTGTTGGAGGAAGGAAGGAAGCCAGATGAAGCAACATTAGCTTGAGAGACTGGGAAAATCCACTTGTTGAACTCCAGGTGGTTTCTGGAAAGTCCGGCCGGAGAAGTCAGTTTTCCCAAGTTTTGACAGAGAAAATGAGATATGGCCTCCGGTTGGGATGGTTTCCATGTTCTCCCCTTTATGCTGGAACTTTCCATGCCTAATTGCATCAGCATAATCAAGCAATCAAGAGCTGGAATGGGATGAAGGCTTGTCCAGGGGGGGGGGGAGGCTCTTCAGCTTGATTGTTTTCTGAACACGGCGCATCCCACTTTTCTTTCCACGGCCGCTGGGCGTAATTGCTGAGTCAAACAATATTCCGTGAATGTTTGCTGCAAGCACAGAGCGATGAGGACAAATCAACCAGATTCTTAGGAAGGAGGCCTCTTTAAATCCCCGGGAAATGCTCTCCTCAAAGGCCCAGTCTATTTTTTTAAAAAAGGGAAACTGACCCGTGTCAGCATTTCCCATGTATATACTGAGGGTCATAAATTCATCGAATGGATATCTACTGCTCTCCTTCCAATCTGGAGCTGCTGGACTCCGACTCTTATAGCCGGGCTGGCTTTTATGGCTGTGGTCGATGGAAGATGTTGCCCAATACATCTGGGAAGGGCATGCTGGTTTATACTCTGCAGCCAACGCTGAGAAGCTTTAGGGCAAGTAGGAGGAAAGATGAAGGAAAGTGGATGCTGGTTTCTCTGCTCTCGGGTGGGGGGATGGAAGTGAAATTGTTCCAGAGTTTGGTCTGAACTTTATGAGAACTAGCCAAAGTGCTGAACTTCATCTCTCCCTGCCCCATGTAGGTCCATGTAGGTTTAAAAGAGATGTGGAGATCTCTTTTTAAAGTTCAGACCCATCTCCGGAGGCTGCCATCCTCCCTTGAAGATGAGGAGGTTTGAAATCAGAGTTTTCCTTCTCCTAGATAGGCTGCCTTCCAGGGCTGACAAGCCCCACCTACCCGGCAATGAAATATATGCCCTTGTGAAAAGGGCAGGGAAATGAGTATCAATCCGAAGACAAATCCCAGTGTGGCATCAAAGCTGGGACGTGGCTGAGGACTGACTGAAGGGAGATTATATACAATGGTTTCAAAAAATATGTGGCAGACAATCCTTTATGGAATCTCTCAAGCTTGCAGGGACAGTGGCTGTGCTGGTGGGGTCGTGGTCTTGAAGGAAGACTTATCTGGTATATAAATTAAGCAATGATCCATGGGCGATTTCAGAAAGCTTTGATTGAATTCCAGCTCTCTTTGGGGAGGCTGGGTGTCCTTTCCTTAGCCATGATGGTGAAGATGATGAGGATCAATCTCTCCTTGTCCTCTTCTTCCTCGTTAATTGCATCAGACTCCAAGCAAAGCATCAGTATACCAGGACGTTCCCATTTCTCAGCCACGTCCCAGCTTTGATGCCACACTGGGATTCGTCTTCGGATTGATACTCATTTCCCTGCCCTTTTCACAAGGGCATATATTTCACTGCAGGGTAGGTGGGGCTTGTCAGCCCTGGAAGGCAGCCCATCCAGGAGAAGGAAAACTCCAATTTCAAATCTCCACTGCCTTGTGGCTATATCCACTGATGGAAAAGGCTTTGGGAGTTAACCTCGAGGCACAACCCGGAGCCGGAGTCCCGGAGGCAGTTCGTGTTGTTCTGCCAACTCCTGCAACGTTGCTGGAACCTGTTGTATTGGCTCTTGCCTTTCCATTGGACTATTTCAGCGATGTGGAGAGGGGGGATTTGCTGTTTGGGTAACAGCCTGTCCTCCATATTGTTCTACCCAGGCTTTGTGCTCTGGAGAGGACACTCCAGCTTCGCATACCCTTGTCCAGCAGGCCGAGGCAAAGAGGAAGTCCCGAAAGCAGCCAAATCCGGGAGCTGGACAGGGGACGGATTGTATTTGTTCTCAGTGTGGAAAGGATGGTCACTCTCGAATTGGCCTCCTCAGCCACACTAGATGCTGTTTCAAGTCCTCCATATGGAGCAGGTTACCATCATCTCTCGAGACTGAAGGATGCCTAATTGAAGTAAAAAATATTTCATTCCAGTCACTAGAGAAAGAGACCTGGTTCGGGAACAAAGATTGCTGTACTCATTAACCCCTACTGAAGGAGTGGTCATAACACCGGTGGACCCTCCTATTGCTGTGCAAACCTGCCCTGCAGTTCACAGAACAATCGTGGTCGGATTGGTTCTCCTTTTGCACAGCCCACCTCCCAGGGTTGTTACACACGGCGAGCTGTGCCGCTCCGAGCTCCTTGTGTATCTCCATGAGATGAACAACAAAAGATGCCTGGAGGAACCTTAATGAGTGAAACCGCAGAATTAACGGAGAGACCCGTGGTGTGCCGGAGAGCTGTTTAAAGGCAACGTCCTTCTCTTCCCCCTGCTTTCAACTCTCTGGCAGGCTCGCTGAAAAGGAAAAAAAAAATCACCATCATCCCTCCCAGTAATGTAATAACACAGCTGGGCGAACCAGTTGTGCAAAGGCTAACCTCCGCTCTGAACTCACTCCAGTGAGATATTAATGAAGTTAACGAAGGTGCACCTGGCTTGAAGCCTTAGGTTTCTATGATTCATCTGTTTTAACACACCTTTGGCTCTTTCTTTCTTCTTAGGTAAAGCCCCCCCCCGGGGTGAACCGGTGATACCTGTTTGAGCTTTTGTGCCTTTGTGGTGGGTGTTGCCGAGCGTGCGGGTGGAAATTTTTTTCAGAGCATGCGAAGGAGAAGCGGCACATTTTTAACCAAGAGGTCAGACGTACCTGAAAAAGCCAAAGAAAACACCCATCTGGAGTGTGTGTGTGTGTGCGTTGGGACGGCTCTGTGATCTATCATCACGTACGTTCATGCGCATGCCTGAACACGGCAGGGACTGTCATGATGATGGAAAGGTCTGTATTGATTTGTAACAGATGGGGAGCGATCAAGGGTGTGGATGAGGGTCCAGCTCCATGACGTTACATATCGGTCTACACAGAGATGTAAATATACCAAAGGATAACCCTGGTTCGATCACGTCAAGAGTGCTGTCTTCTGCTACAGTCCTAGGCTGGTCCTATCATTAGGCAGTGTTTTTTGCTTTGGTCGATGGCCAGAAGGTGTTGGAAGAGAGAGCTCTTCCTTCTGCTCCATAGAATTGCTTGCTGAATCATATCGGTAGACCTTTCCCAAGCCCTGATGAAGAGGGTTGATCCATTGGTGTGCGTCCAGCAGTTATTTACTTCCACCTGGGTTCATCGGAGACGAAGCGGGGTGATGCTCGAGAAACTTATATCAAATTGTTAACCTTCGGAATGTCACAGAACTCTTCAGTCTCGATCCAGGGAAAAAACCCAAATAGTAGCGGACCCACGGAATCCACCAGATATGCATAAATGTTGACTTAACAGTCAACAGTTGGTTTGACGGGTCTTCTTAAGTTGGGTCTTCACATTAGAACGAGGTCTTTCTTGTCTTGCTCCTCTTGAAATTCTACTTTAATGCCCCACTTATTCTTACTCAGTTACCCAGCTTGCTGTGAAACCGGTTTCAGCTTTGTCTTCACCCTTGGTCAGAAAGTTGGCGAGGAGCTTTGGATTGGCCGTACCTTATTTGGGGAAACGCTGAAAAGATTTCCTTCTCGCACACATTATGGGTCATTCAACATTAGCTGGAATCCATGATTTGGGGGTGAAGACCTTTCTAAAGGATTGCTGTAGTGCTTCCATATATTTTTTAAAAACACTTCTCTTCTGCTCTTGCTTTAAATTCAGTTTTCTATGTGCAGTGTCGGGGGATTCTGGGAGCTGTAGTCCAAAAACCTCAAACCTACACACCCCTCAAAAAGGTTGCTCCTGTGGGACTTACACGACAGAGAGTCAGGGCCCTCCGGAGTCCTCCATGCCATTTCACCTCCGCTCCGAATTTTCTTCCGAAGCTTAGAAAAATGACTTCTGGAGCCACCACTCCCAGGGGGCTGTAAGAGCAGAAATCCGAACATCTCCATGTCAAGATGGGAATGCTGCTTAGATCCGGGTCTCCCTCGAGAGCCCTCTCGACCCAAACAAAACTGTAACACAGAAACCCCAGGATTAAAAGCTAGCTTCGGCAAAATTGGAACAAATGTTTGTAGGATTAGAAAGTCTGAGAGAAGTGAAAATTAATTACCAGGACGAAGAAGGGGGTATTTTCCTCCACCCTACCCTAGGCACAAACAGGCAGCTTTTCTTTACAACGGTAACAAATAACAGGGAAAAGTAACAGCCTGCCTGGACTCCCCCCACACCCCAAGGTAGAGAAAATATGTGCGAGATATCTTTGGTGCTTTGAAATCTGAAGCTCACCCGGCTGCTGAGAAACAGGTTAAGAGATCCCTGGGGCCGGCCACTTGGTCAAAGGGAGAAAGGAAGTTGGGTTACAGGAAAAACTCAAGAGCCTTTCCTAACCTTGTCAAAAGACCTCTTGGCTGTTTCGGCACTGACTCTGACAAGAGACGCTGGAGGAGAGTGCGGTGGATGCCCTGAGCTGCTAGAAAGACCAACAAGTGGGTCCTAGATCAAGCCAAGCCTGAACTCTCCCGGGAGGGCAAAATGTTGAAGCCGAGTCTTCTTTGAGCATCTCGCGAAGAAGGTGGGCTCCTTTGGGGAAAGACCTGGGAAAGGTGGAAGGCGGGAGGAAATGAGGAGGACCAAATATGAGACAGAGGGGTTCCCTAAAGGAAGCCACGGGCAAAGCAAGAGGTTGGGCGTTCGATTCCCCCCCCCTCCATGCCTCCTTGATAGGGGCTGGACTGGATGATCCACAGGGTCCCTTTCCAGCTCTGTAATTCTAAGAGCATTACAAAAATCTCACTTATCTCAACGTCCCTGCTAGCAAGGTTAAAAAAAAAAGAGTACGTTTCTGATTCACATGTGCTCCAGCAGCTGAGAGACAAGACAGAGGTGTGAGAAATTTCGGGCCGGAATCCAACTGGTAGTTCCACCTAGAACAGATCCATTTATTCTATGCGATGTATGTACGTGACCTCAACAGATGGGAAACTGATATCTGAGCGTTCAGCCTGGAGGCAGGCGTTGCATCACGGCCTCTCCCAATTTGAAGAGACCCTTGTCCAGCAGGCCGAGGCAAAGAGGCAGTCCTGAAACCAGCAAAATCAGGGAGCTGGACAGGGAACAGACTATATTTGTCGTCAGTGTGGAAGGGATGGTCACTCTTGAATTGGCCTCCTCAGCCACACTAGACGCTGTTCCAAGTCCTCCATACAGGGCACGATACCATAGTCTCTCGAGACTGAAGGATGCCTACTATGTACGTGATGACTCATCATTCAACAATCGATTCAATGGGCCAGAGAAGGGATGACTTTACCCCACTTTAAAAAAATGACTTTTTGTGCCTTTTACGGCTGGGGGAGGCAGGCGACGCAGCTGTCATACTATTATATATGATAGCACTTTTCAAATACTTGAAAGGCTGTCAAACAGAGGAGGGTGCAGGATCTGTTCTCGATCATCCCAGAGTGCAGGACACGCGACAATGGGCTCAAGCTCCGGGAAGCCAGATTTTGGCTGGATATCAAGAAAAAAACTTCTTAACTGTTAGAGGAGTACAACAATGGATCCAATGACCTTGTCTAATGCCGGAGGGATTCAAGAGAAAACCGGACAACCCTCGGTCAGATCTGTTTGATTTGCATTCCTTCCTTCAACAGATGGCTGGATTTGATGGCCTTCCAACTCCATTATTCTATAATTCTATACAAGGCATGTGTGACTAGAAGAAAAGGTTGGGAAACACTGTGCGAAACATACACACACATATATGACATTTCTAAAAATCCGGTCCCCTTGAGTTAAAAAAAAAAGGAAAATAAAGAAAAAAGTCTAGTATGCCGTTGAACCCACTAACTTGTACAAAACGCTTCTGTTCCTCTTTTGCCTTTGATGAAGTGAAGACTTTTGCTTTGATTCTGGCATTTCTACCCCGCGTCTGAGTGGCAGGGACTCCATGTACATTATTTATTAAAAATTCCGACTTGATGTCTTTACTCCTGACTGCAGATGCGTGTTCTTCCGCTCCCTTTCCTCCCTCCTCTCTCTCTCTCTCTCAAACTCTTCTTTTTTTAAAAATGAGTAGGGTGCTTTGGAAGGAAATCGGAAAATCAAATGGAGATGTAAGTTGCCTGCTTGTTCTGTTGTTGTTGGTTTGCCCAGTTGGGACACTGGGACTTAAAAAAAAAAGGGGGGGAATCCAAAGGGACAAGCACAAAATCCATTTCGCATGCAGAGGAGGGACAGGATCAACCCGACGAATATTCGTCCGTCTTTGAATTTTCAACCCATGAGAAATCGCCTGAGCCGAGCCCACGAGGCTTTTTGCTACTCGGAAGTAGTCTGTCCCTTTGTCGCACAGCGTGCATCCAGCAGGTCTTTTACACAAGGGTAGAAGTGAAGGATGGCTCAATCAGCCTGGTCTCCCTGTGTGCCACTTTCACATCTGTCCAGATGTTTTTTTCTGTATAATTTTCAGTCAAAATGGTCTAAATCGAGCCCTAAGGAAAGGTGAGGGAGAAGTGAACGATGAACCCCCAAAAATGACAAACTGGATTTGTGGTTCGGTGCATGCTTCGGTTTGCACAACCGGTTTTGCTGATGCGAAATGAAGTGCTGAACCGTTTTCTGCTAACCGCCGCCACCTTCTCTCCCATCGCAGCCCAGCTACAACAGCAACAAGCCCAGCGCCTCGCACGGAAGCCAGGCCTGCTCCCTCAACGAGTGCACGTCCCCCAGCACAACCCAAAAAACAAACTGCGAATCGATTCATTTTTGGGGTGTGTGTGTGTGTGTTTCATGATAGTTTGTGGCTGGTGGTAACCACGAACCATCCCAAATCGCCCGCTTTTCCGGTTTGCGCCCGTCTATAATCCCGAGTCTTAAGTAGAGTAGACATGGACTCTACGAAACTGACGCCAGTGTTGCTTGACCAAAATCCTGTCACTCCAGAAAGTGTAGCCTCAATCCACAAAAATTGGGATGGATAGCCATGGCTTCCTTTATCGAATCAGTCCATCTCACATTTGGGTTTCCTCTTCTCCTGCTGCTTCCAACCGTTCCCTAGCATTTCCCCCCCACCCCTCCTTCAAGGGTTGGCGAGTACTTTGTACTTAGAAAGGCAGTGCACACACACACATATACAAAAGCGGTCTTCTGGGTATTTCTTTTCTCTCTCCCCTCCTTTCCCCCCCTTTCCTCTTCCACTGTCAGTCTTCGGATGCAGCCTCTCGGCCCATTTAGAGCGAGGCTTCCGTGGAAAACTGAACGCTCTCCAAGAATGGTTCCCTCTTGGTTCGCTTTGAAGTCTGAACCCCCTTGTGTGTGATATGCCTCAGAGAGCACCAGTGTCGGTGGAGCGAGGCTGTGTGGGCCGGGCAGTAAACTGGGATGTTGCGCAGCTGAAACAGGCTGGCTTCCTCCGTTGCTCCTGCAAGAATCCGCGTGGCCTTACCTCGACTTCTCCCAGTTAGGAACCTCTAAAGAAGAGGGTGGGTTGTTGTCTCTTTGGACTACAAATCCCAGCATGCTGTCAAGTCAATTCTGACGTATATGAACCTTTTCTGGAGCTTCCTGGGTATACAGTACTCAGAAGTGCTTTCCCATCCTCTTCCTCTAGGGGGAGCCCTGGGACTGCGCAGCTGGCCCAAGGCTACCCAGGCTGGCTCGACTCGCAGGAGGTCTGGTGGTGGGAATCGAACTCCCACCCTCTGGCTCCACAGCTGGAGACCTTAACCCCTGAGCCACTTCTCTGCCTCCATAGCTATGGCCAAAGGTGTCTAGAAAAACGTTCGTCCTCCTTGGGTTTTGTTACGACCCAATCAACCCATCTACTGGCGTTTTTTTTCACACTATGACGCTTGTCCTAAAGTTATGGAACTCTTTGTTCGATGTGATGTTTTCTAGGTGCCTTGGAGGCTTAGTGGTTTTTTTTTTTAAGTGGAAAGATCAAATGCCAATCAATCAATCAAGCCAAGCAAGCGAGGGAGGGAGAGCGAAATGGTTCAGGAGAAACACTCCACACTCTCAGGAAAAAAGACTTTGCTGCATTCCCATTTCCCCTGAAGAGCTGGGGTTGCTCATCCTTCCCCGTTAACTTAGGCCGGGCCTTTGATCTCCGCAGGGGGGGGGGCTCGCTTTAACCACAGATGTGCTCCTTACTTAAAAGAGGGTCAAGCAAAACTATATTTTGAGTTTCGTTTTGAAAAATGGCTGGGATTAAGGAAGGAGGAGAGAACGCGGAGGAGATCTTGTTGAAGAGGAAGGACGGAGATAAGAGAAGTCCCTGAGCGGGTCAGCCTTGGTGGCCACCCTTTCCCCTCCCTCCCAGCCTGTGGTCATATAAGTTACTTTTGTCTGGATCCCATTTCTCCCAATCCACGCTGGCGGCAAGATTCTGGGAGATGACATTCTAAAACATCTGTTGGCGATATCTTTATCAAACCGCTACTATGGGAGTAGTGGCTAGAGGGGTGGGAGTAGGACTCGGAAGACATGGGTTCGAATCCACACTTAGCCATGGAAACCCATGGGTGGTGCGTGTATGTTGTGGATGCAAACACTCCTGAAATATCCAGAAATCTTGAAAACCCTGTTAGGGTCATCATGAGTTGAATGCAACTTGGCAACACTTAATGATAACAGTATGTCTTTAGGTGACCTTCCATCTTCAGGAGAGGGACGTTGTTATTGGGGTAGGGGTGGGAGAAAGTGAGGTTGAGCCCTCCACTCAGCTTGGGGGACAGCTTTCAGCCAGTCTTTGACCCTGTCTCACAATGAAACCCATCGTATAGTGTTCTTAAGATAGTAAGATGATATGAGTGGACGGGAGAACCACGTCTACCATGATCCTGTGACTTGCCCTCCAAAGAGTGACCTTTCCATGCTTCTCCTCCAGCCTTATGAAAAAAGGCAAAGAAGATCCAGCACCCTTATACGTGATGAGGTGTGATTTAGGGTCTTTACAATCACAGATTCATTTGGGAAGAGTGTCATTCTTGCATTTCCCATCTTGATTGTGCATTCGCACCCCCTCTAGCCATCTTCTGGGGAATGCATGGGCCATTTTCATGCCTCTCGCCTTCACCATCATCATGTTAGAAGTGCAGAGCTGGAAGGAACTCTAGAGGTGGCCAAATCCAGCCCCTGCCAAAGACGCACCACGAATGCCTAAAGCCCTGAACTATGGCCGTCTTTTTTTCATTTCGTTTCTAGAAAAAGGTGGAGGAGAAATCGGTTCTCTAGTGCTTGGAAGGTCAGCCTTTTGGACTTCAGATGTTTTGGTCTTCAACTCCTATGGCTATTGGTCAAGTGTTGTCTCAGATGCCCCAAGGAGGGGATACTAAATCTGGGTTTTCGTACTGCATACTTTAGAAGGACTGCTTAAGTCAATGGTCCCCAACCTTGGGCCTCCAGATGTTCTTGGACTACAACTCCAAGAAGCCTTCCCCACCCCCTCTGCAGGCCAGGATTTCTGGGAGTTGAAGTCCAAGAACATCTGGAGGCCCAAGGTCGGGGACTACTGGCCTAAGGAACAGAACCACCATCAAATTAGGTGCGGTCCCTTGGCGAGCTCCTTTAAACTTCAGATTAAACTCTAGAGCATGTGCATCGGCCTATGACATCCATCAGCCTTCACTGGACGTGATCACACAGCTAGATCAGTGGTTCCTAATCTTGGTTCCCCAGATGTTCTTGGACTTGCAGTTCCCAGAAGCCTTGACCATCAGCTGTGCTGGCCAGGATTTCTGGGAGTTAAAGTCCAAGAACATCTGGGGACCCAAGGTTGGGAAGCATTGATCTAGAGCAGTGGTTCTCAAACTGGGGTCCCTAGATGTTCTCGGACTGCAACTGTCAGAAATCCTGGCCAGCACAGCTGATGGGGAAGGCTTCTGGAAATTGCAGTCCAAGAACATCTGGGGGACCCCCAGCTTGAGAACCACGGATCTAGACAACATCTGGAGGACAGCACTTGAAGCCCACATCACTGCTAACCCTGTCCGTTCGAGGCTTTAGGGGCTGGTCTTCCAGGACAAGGAGTTTTCTGTGCTTTGGATATCTGAGGAAGGGCACACCACGACAACCCTAAACATCTTGTTTCCCACAAGCCTCTTGGTGGGAGTAAGTCCAACCTTCACAGGCTGAAGAAGCTGCTGAAACTCGGCAAGCAGAGTTAAAGAGAGAAGGAGAGGGGGTGGAGAGAGAGAGAGAGAGAGAGAGAGAGAGAGTATGTAAAAGGACAAAAATGAAACACTGATCACAAGGGAAATTCCCATTTCAAAGCACAGAAGCAGAAAAACCTTCAAGGAAGGGCTCATTTGCATTACAGAGACATCCTGTCATTTTTACTTCCTGCCGCAGATGAATTTATCACTTGTTAAAGTGCTGACTATCAATGACAGCAGAAATTACACTGCTTTTCATAGCCCAATTCTTTTGATAATTGCTCTTTTAACTGCTTCTTGCTTACAGATGTTATCTCATTTCTCCGGGAAGAAGGCCTGGGATCTGATCCTACTCAGATGAGATAATGTTCCCATTATGATGATTCCTTTGCCTCTTTTTTCCCTTCAAGTGGAAAGCGCTTGACCTGATAAAGCGGAGGCCCCCAAAGAATCCGGGAGCTGAAACAGAATTCAGATCGGAAGGCTGGGATCTAAGGTTGATAGGCTTGCCTTTCCAAACCAAGGGAGACAAAATCTCTAGCTATTTCAATTTCTTTAAGAGGGTGGCAATGGAGGGATCCTTTCAAAATTGAGAGTGGAAGGTAATGCACTTCCGTTGCACAGTTTTGCTTTGTTTTAGTGTGCACGGTGGCGATCACACACACACACACACACACACTAAAACAGCCACCGAGCGCTCTGGTTGATCAACAAAGATACAGCGGTGCCTTGCTAGACAGTTACCCCGCATGACAGTTTTTTCACTAGACATTGACTTTTTGCGATTGCTATAGCAATTTGCAAAACAGTGATTCCTATGGGGGAATTTCGCTGGACAATGTTTGGTCCCTGCTTCGCAAGCTGATTTTCGCTACACGACGATTTGCTTTTCGCTAGACAATGATTTTGCTAGACAGCAATTTCAGTGGAATGGATTATCATCATCTAGCGAAGCACCACTGTAATCCTGTACAGAGCTTGTAGGATTAGGAGTCTGGGCCAGCTCTGTCATACCCGAATTCAACCAGTTGAATCTGCCAGTTTTGGCTGCCCCGAGGGGGACTTGCGGAAAAGATGCCACAGACTGAACATTGCGGTTATAATGGTCTGCTACAGAACCGGAGGCACATGGAATGGTAGCCCAGATGGGCAACCAATAGACGTCAACCATTAAGGTTGGCTGCTAGACTGCAGGGACTCCACGAGGCTAGAGGAACTCCATCTGAGGCTTTCCCTTGGATGCTATGACAGCAAGTAAAGGACATGAGCAAATGGGAATGGATTGCTTACAGCAGTGGTCCCCAACCTTGGGCCTCCAGATGTTCTTGGGCTTCTACTCCCAGAAATCCTGGTGAACAGAGGTAGTGGTGAAGGCTTCTGGGAGTTGTAGTCCAAGAACATCTGGAGGCCCAAGGTTGGGGACCACTGTCTTAAAGCTGCCGAGGGAGGAAGTGACAAAAGTCAGCTGGAGATGACAGAGTCGGTCTGTCTAGCGGCATCAACCACAAATGATCAATAGCAGCAGGAGGAGGACATAGAAATTAGCTATTTTCAGAACTCGGAAAGCAAACCCGAAGCCTCCTTCATCCAGAAAGCAACAGCCAGAGAAAGCAGAGGGAAGCTGCCTGTAAGAAGCATGGCAGTTGACAGGATGAGAGCAATTCAAGAAGGTGGAGAGAAAAATGTTGATCCTAAAACGATTAAACCCAGAGGGGGCCGAGATCCTGGAACCCATAATTGGAAAATGTAACTTTTTCCATCTCCGCTGTCTTGCTTTAACAACGAACCCATGTCTGCCGAAGGAAGGTCCAGCAATTCACTCATTGGAGTCGCTGTGGAGCCGGGAAGTTCATCCAGCACTAAACTGGATCTTGATTTTCCTCGGCTTGAATTACCGTTCCTAATTTATAAGCCGTTGGGTATGGATTGAAAGAGGATGTTGAGCGAGATTTATGAGGACCCTCTGAGTCCTCCGCCCGCCTCTCACCAGCCCTTCCTTGCCTTACGATGGAGAAAGAAATCCGCTCATGTTTCCTGCACTCCTCCAAGTAGAACCCCCTCAAAAAAATTGCCTTTAGTGTTCATTGGGGGGGGGGGGAGGACAGGATAGGACTCGAATGAGGACTATCTTGCAGATGGTTCTTCATTTTCACCCCTCTGGGCTACTCCCCCTTCCTTAACGAGGAAATTAATCATGTCGGGTCACGATGGCCAGGTTAAGAGGGTCGGTGGCCCCTGGCTATCTCTTGAGGGGGGCCTTTAAGGCTGGATTTTACACCTGGTGAAAAAAAATAGGATTGGGATGCCCAGATAATGAATGCCTTCGGAACGGACAAAATTTCCCCACTGACATCATCATAATATTGGGAGTAAGAAAAGAGCCAGGATTCGGGCCAGAGAAGAGGCAGAGGAGGATTCGCATCCTCACAGAATGTAATCCTGTCCTGGATTAGAAGCTCGGCCTAGTTTCCTGCTCAGTAAGGAAGAGGCCCCACTGCTAGCTGGGAGCTTCTTTTCTGAACAGGAAGCTAGGCCTAGTTAGGCCTAGCTAGGCCGCAAAGCCTTCCAGTTTAGGCCTTTCCCCCAGGTGAGCCACATTTTAGCATTTGTGGGTGTGTATATGTCAGAGGTGCGTATATGTCGCAACTGATGCTTTTGAACTGTGGTGCTGGAGGAGGCTCTTGAGAGTCCCCTGGACTGCAAGGAGAACCAACCTATCCATTCTGAAGGAAATCAACCCTGAGTGCTCACTGGAAGGACAGATCCTGAAGCTGAGGTTTCAATACTTTGGCCATCTCATGAGAAGAGAAGACTCCCTGGAAAAGACCCTGATGTTGGGCAAGTGTGAAGGCAAGAGGAGAAGGGGAACGACAGAGGACAAGATGGCTGGACAGGGTCATCGAAGCGACCAACATGACTTTGACCCAACTCCGGAAGGCAGTGGAAGACAGGAGGGCCTGGCATGTTCTGCTCCATGGGGTGACGAAGACTTGGACACGACTAAACAACAACAACAACAACAACAACAACAACAACATGTCAGAGGAGGAAAATTAAGTGTTCTGTAGTCTAAACATCCAGAAAATCCCATAGCGACAGGCTTATAGCACAGAGACCACTAATTGGAAAGGAAACCCTTACCCATAAGGAGACCCATGATCTTAGTCCCACTTACTCGTGGAGGATATGTCAAAGCCTAACATTTTATCGTTTTCTGTTGTCTTGGATTGGGGAGGACCTGGCCCTGGGGCCTTTAATTTAATTCTTTCTTGAAGACTCCTCTTACAAAGGTATGACACCAGAGCCGTACAAGTCTTCCTCTTTCTTTTCAATCCTCCAGTGATGGATAGCACACACTCAAGTGTGTGGTTGAACCCAAGGCATGTGGCGTGACCCAAGCATGCAGAGACACTTGGGGGTGGGTGGGTCACCATCCAGTTTTCCTTCATCGCCTCCCCCTTTAGGGGTACTACGAGTGCAGGACTGCCAGGCGTACAAAGAAATATATCTTTCCTCTTGTGAACAAATTGCCGGACGGCATGTTTTCAGATAAAGGGAAGTTGATCCCCCTCAGCCGCCCTTTCCCCACTCAAGAGCTGCAGCACGGCGCTTGGCCCACCTGTGTGTCATGTCATCTCTCCCTTATTCTCGAAACTTGGCACCCGGTCAGTCGGAAGGAAGGGAGAGTGATGGGCGCCGAAAGATCGGCAAATCATGGCATCTCGGACAGCGGGGTAAGACAATACCTCTGTCTCGATTTCTTCTTGCAATATCAGTCAAGGAATAAACAAATATCTTTTTTAAAAAAAAATATATAAAAGTTTGGCTTATTTAGTGCAAGAAAAGAGAGAGAGAGAAAGAGTTTCTTGACCTCATTTCTTGGAGCAACAGATCTCAGAAGTAGCTTTTCTCCAGGTGTTCTCTTGTGAAGACAAGAGATGTATGGCATTGCTGAAATATATTAATAATAACGATAATAATCTTTGATCTGCAGAGCTGGAAGGGGCCCTATGGATCCTGGCGTCCAGCCTCTGTCAGGATTCGAACCCCCAACCTCTTGCTCCACACGCTAAGCCCCAGCAGTCGTGCTGGAGTCTATTTGTGTAGTCCGTTTCCCTGAAGACACAGTGGTCAAAACACAACAAAACCAACAAAGAAATAAAATCATTGCAATGGCAGCTACAATACATTTCAAACATATCAAAAGCTTAGGTGCAGAAACAAAACATGGGCCAGAATCCTGTTGCACTGCGGAAATGGCATCGGTGGCAGATTGCTGCTAATTAAAGAGTCCCCATTTCCATTTGGGGTTTCCTGTGACCTCGTCTCATGGCACCCAAGTTGAGTACCATTCAA
Organism: Pogona vitticeps; assembly: GCF_051106095.1. NCBI lineage: Eukaryota > Metazoa > Chordata > Lepidosauria > Squamata > Agamidae > Pogona > Pogona vitticeps. The sequence continues at coordinate 15,586,557 of NC_135796.1, forward strand.
ACTCAAAGCCGGGGCTGTTAAATGAGCCACAATTTGCCCCTCCTGGTTACATCATTCCCACAGTGCCAGAATAGCTACGCAGCAGGATTTTGGCCATTAAAAAAACAAAGATGGATTTAAGTTTTTTAAAAAAATTAAATTAAAGGTAATTTAAAAAGCCTGGCCAAAACTTCTAGCTTTAACTATTGAAATGTGAATCTCTTTTTCTGTCCCTTTTCTCTTTGTCCTGCCTTTAGAGATGGGCAGAAAGCACCAGGTAAGTTCATCAGTTTGTGCCACTTCATTTATCAGCTGAACAGCTGTTTGACACTTCGGAGCTTTGCCTCCTCTGTCAGGTGCTCACCCAGGGGCAGTGCCTGGGGAGGCGTGGCAGGGAAGCCAAGGCAGTGCCTCTGAATGGGCTCCAGCTGGAGGAGGAAAGGGCTTTGAAGGGCCAAACACCTGTTTGGCCAATAATCGAACAGGTACAAACCGATGAACCGCAGTTCATGCCCATCTCTACCTCCCATTATTATATTCTGTTGTAGAGGTAGGAGAAATCTTCCTTTTTAATACCTGTGCTGGGTCGCTCCACTAAGCTTTTCTCTTTCTTCAGAACACATTCACATAATTGCATTCATCTCTAATCAATCTCTTTCTTGATTAGAGCTAGGATTACATCTCTTCCACCATCACATCCATCTCCTCTCTTTGATGGCATCTTATCTGTGGAACTCATTGCCTCCAGATATATTTTTTTTTACAATCTGGCCCCTCCCGTTCTACAAAGGGAGCTGAGAGGCGAATCTACTTCCTCGTGCTTTTTTCCAGTTAACGGAGTCATTTTAATTAGCTGCCTCTCTTCCGTCATTGTCTTTTTTTTTCCTCCCTTGGTTTTCTGTGGCTATTTATTTAGTTTGCAAGCCTCTGGGCCGAGGTTTTGTTTATCTCATTAATTCCACTTTTAAAAATGCTTCGTGTCATGCCTTGCATTCTTTTAGCAGCTGAAAAATAATAATCATTGTTTGAATCCTAAAGAGTATGAGCTTTTTTTTCCTGAACAGGAAGCTAGGCCCAGCTAGGCCTTACTAAGTTTCAGAGCTTCCCACTTAAGGCCTTACTTCCAGGTGAGCCACATTTTAGATGTCTGGAAGTCATTCGTTTCTCAGGTCAAACTCTCGGAGTGGAGAATTATTATTATTATTATTATTATTATTTAATTTATACCCCGCCTATCTGGTCGGTGAGGACCACTCTAGGCAGCTAACAACAATAAAATACAATAACAATATAAATAAGCAATTCTAATTAGTAAAAACACTACAATACATTACATAGAGTGCAAAACAGAAACAGTAAAGAGGGAAGAAGGAGGTCAAGAGGAATATGATGGAAAGGCCTGCCCAAACATCCATGTCTTCAATTGTTTCTTAAAGATATCCAGCAAGGGAGACCCGCGAATCTCAGGAGGGAGATTGTTCCAGAGGCGAGGAGCCACCGCCGAGAAGGCCCGATTTCTTGTCTTCTCCTTCCGGGCCTCCCTCGGCATTAGGCTCCTCAACCTCACCTCCTGGCTCGCACGAGTGACACGGGTAGAACTTGTTGGGAGTAGGCGTTCCGCCAGATATCGAGGCCCTAAACCGTTTAGGGCTTTGTACGTAAGCGACAGCACTTTGAAGTCGATGCGGAATCGTATGGGCAGCCAATGCAATGCAACCAGCGCGGGCGAGATATGTTGGAATTTTCTCACTCCACTAAGTAATCTGGCCGCCGCATTCTGCACCACCTGTAGTTTCCGCAGCAGCCTCAAAGGAAGCCCCACATAGAGCGCATTACAGTGGTAATTACAGACTAAACTGAATCTATTGTACTTTGAACATATCATAGGAAGACAGGACTGTCAAAAAAGACAATAATGCTGGGAAAATCTGAAGGCAGCAAGAGAAGAGGAAGACCAAATGTGAGCTGGACTGCCTCATTAAAGGAAGCCAGGGACTTCTGTTTGCAAGACTGAGGAGGGCTGTTTATTATAAGACCTTTGGCAGCCACTAATAGGGATGCCATAAGTCAGAAGTGACCTGATGGCACATAACAGCAATAAATATAATTGTCATGTCTCAGGGCAGTAGATTTATCCTACACGGCTATAACAGTTCAATGTCACTTTAGTGCCGTGATTCCATTATTTGGAATTCTGAGACTTGTCATTTGGTGAGGTACTAAGAATTTTCTGGCAGAGAGCTCTTCTCTAATCTCTTGAATTGCAGCAAATAATTTTCAGTCACCAAATGACAAATCCCTGGATCCTAGAGGGTGGACGCGCAGCAATCAGATTGCTACAACTAAAGCCACTTAATAATTGATCAAGAATCTGAACTAATATCTCCTATTCAGATACAGTGTTGTATCCACTGCACTACAGCTAAGATTTGGTGTGCATTTTTTTTCTTTTTCCATAAACATGTAGAAACCTCAAGGAATATTATTATGAATACAATTATGATGATGATGTAAAACAAGCTGGAACCACTACTAAAGATATCCTTCAGAAATAATTGTTTACACCACATATCATGTACTACTCTCACATTGTCTTTTTCTTTCATTTCTCAGTGAGCATTTAATCATTTGTTGATAACCTCCGAATGTATATAAAATACAGACTATGGACACACACTGTTTACACAGCTACATGACTACTGAACTACATCAGTTTTCCAAGTTACATGAAATCAGGATCTGTCATAGATGGTGCATGGGTAGCTTATAAGCAAATGGAGATTTAATGAACGTTGAGGCCAGAGTGTAGGAAATTGCCATAGTTGTTATTATTTTTAGTTTTCTTTTCAGGCCAGGAATCCAACTTCCCTCTCTGTTTTGTAATTCTACCTATTATAAATATAGAGTAGCCATCCTTTGAGAGCTGGTAAGTTGCTGATGTGTGGATGATTAATAGATGCTTCATCAATGGGAATGCATAATAAGACATATGTAGTTTTCTGGTAGCTAGGGATCTTCCTTTCGCTTTTGAAACATGATGACAATCAGATTTTAGGATACTAACAGACCTAGTTACCTAGTTCTATAAATTATGGAATTTATAGTCCAAATTCCCAAAATGCAATCCCTAATCACCTTTTACCATTGAGTTAATTAGACCTGGGAGCTTCATATTCATATCCTAGAGGATTAGAAACACAAAGCTCTCACATCTAGAGCGACTGTGGACTTGATGATCTACAGCAGTGGTCCCCAACCTTGGGCCTCCAGATGTTCTTGGACTACAACTCCCAGAAGCCTTCACTACCACCTCTGCTGGCGAGGATTTCTGGGAGTTGAAGTCCAAGAACATCTGGAGGCCCAAGGTTGGGGACCACTGATCTACAGGATCCCTTCCAGCTCTGCAGTTCTAATTTTATGGGATAGCTCAGAGGTTCAGCTATCAAGATACAGAACCAGAGGTTGGGAGTTTGATTCCCCACGGGGCCTCCTTGACCAGGGGCTGGATTGGATGATCTTTGGAGTCCCTTCCACCCCTGCAGTTCTAAGATGACGTTGGTGGTGATGAGGAGTTTCCTGATCCATAGCTTAGTTTCTTTGTGGATGCCACGCCGTAATAATTTCTTACACCACCCTCTGGAAACCTAACATTTCCTGCTCATCTTCCACCACCCCCCTCCCAAGAAGGGAGAGAAAAATGCACACACCCCAGAAAGGGAGAGGGAGAAAGTGCTGATGAGAAACTATTTCTCCCTTTCACCCAGGGCGACGCTTAGGCTCCCCTTACGGTAACATTGATTCTCTTTCAAGAGATAAATTGAATTTCCGAACAATCCAGACAGGGGCCCGACTGTAACACCGTGAGAGGAGTGAGGCACAAAAGGGTTGTCTGGAAAGGATAACAGTGGAGTCTTAGCTACCTAATCAGTAAAAAGATACCTCTCCGGTCTCCCCATTCTCAAAAGGCCGATAACCCAGAAAGCTCCTCTCGGAGTCCTTTACAAGAAGTCCGTTTCCCCGTCACTTTGGCTCGGGTGGCAATGTCTTTGTTTCCACCCGGGATCGAGTGAATATTCCCTTTGGGAAAGGTGCTCAGCCTCCCGCCCTCCTGCTTGAAACAAAAATTCTCGGTTTGCCCCCCAAGCAGATGCTTTGCGCGGCTCCCAGGGTCCGACATCCCCTTCTCGTGGATAGCTTTTGAATAAAGATGATGATCATCCCCCCTTTGTCCGGGGCGCCCTGTTCCTCAAAAGGGTACTACATCTATTCTTCCTCCATCTGTGTAATCACTTTACAAGGTAAAGTAAGTTCTTCCTTTCTTTCGGCGTAACTGCACACTCCGAATTTCTTAACGTGGGAAGGAGGGTTTCTAAAAAAGTTCCTTTTTAAGGCCAGCATCTTCAGTGATGAGTTCTGCAGGCCGAGGAGAAATCCCATAAATAACTTGGGCGTGTTGCCGCTCGTTAGCAGGGGGGTTTGGCAAGTCTTTGAATCGAGTCCCGAGTTCGGTTCTTCGGTACCACATCCTACCTCCAAATCTTTGGCACCAAGTCCGAAAACCTTTTGAAAACAAGCGTTTTCCTCCAAAATAAAGGAGGATGTTCTGAGATTGTGACTCCAAGTCATTGAAAAACAAACCAACAGGTCGAGTTACTGGTGGGACTTAAGTCTGACTTCACGGTGAGTCTCCTTCCCGGCTGGCGCCTTTCCTGATCACATGCCCGGTAGTATAATGGGCATGTGTCCAGGAACACAACAGGCTGGATAGCTCAGTGGTTTAAGTCTCTGGCTGTGGAGCCAGAGGTTGGGAGTTCGATTCCCCACTGCACCTCCTTGAGAGGGGCTGGACTTGATGATCTCTAGAGGGTCCCTTCCAGCTCTGCAGTTCTAAGGTGGTTGTCATCACCATCATCACATCAATGAGTGATGCTTTCTTGCCACAGTTGACTCGCTTGTTCACTTGCCGAAGTGGCCGACGGGATCCTGGCCGTCGATGACAGCTCCCATCATCCTTTGGTTCAGCCGGGGCAGAGGCTTTTTCCAAGCTGTGCGGTTAGGATAGGAGAACCAAGGAGGGAAAGAAACAGGGTTCAAAAAGTTTATTTAAAAAAAAATCAGAAGAAGAATATTGGACGGACTGTATTTCAAAGCTCGGCGGGGAGAAGTGTCTGGGCTTTCCCACCCCCTAAGAGAGTTTTGGCCTCAAAACCACACACCTGGAAAACCCGCACCTCTGCTCATCTTGGGGCAGCTTCCAGGGTATTCGCCTTGCAGCAATTTGGGGAACGGATCTGGCACGCCAGAAGAAATATCCAACGAAATCAAAGGGAAGATAAAAACCAAGAGGAGATGTTTCTCATGCTGTTTGCACCCCCATTGCAGGTGTTAGCCTCGGAGAGACAGGATGATATTTAAGGTCTGTTTGGCAGGTGAATATGGAGAGGCCCATCTCCCCTTTCAAGCTCAGGACGGATTCTGCTCCCCCCTTCGCCGGAGCCCACCGCTCCCCAGTAATTCCTCCGTGATGTGTTTTTTTTCAAAAGGGTATTTGAATGCATTTGATCTTTGACAAATTTCTCTCTTGCTTTATCTGATATGAAATTAAATCTGGCGACTCAGCGGCCCTTTGAAGGAGAGTCTCCTTTGCTTTCTAGCAGGGGACGCCCGGTGGGTTTCGGTAGCAGCTTGTGCAGGCCCTGGGTTCAAATCACAATTCGGCCACAGGGTCTCAGAGCTTTAAAAAAAGCCACACTCTTGTTGCTGGTGTAACCGAAGGGTCATAGCAAGTTCATTGAGATGAACCCCCAGTGCCCCCCCCAAAAAAAACAACGAAGAAGGAAAGCTACATTACACAGACATTTTGGAGGTTGGCCATTTATAGGTTATCCATAAGTCCTGTCCTCAAGGGCCCTGGCTCAGCTCTTGCAAACTCAAGCTTGTGGTTTCCTTGAGGGAGTCGGCCCATCTCGTATTTAGCCTTCCTCTTTTCCTGCTGCCTTCCACTTTTCCCAACATGACGGTCTTTTCCAGAGAATCCTGCTTTCTTATGATGTAATTAGGACAGCTACAGGTTGGCATGCATCGAAATCCTGCTTGAGGTGGGGCCAAAGACCTCAATGCATTTTGATCCCCCAGATTTCCACCACAACCCTGTGCAGACATCCCTGTAATTTCAAATCCCCACCGCATGCCTATGAAGGAGCAGAATACATTCCGTGACGACTTAATAAACCCCTTTAAAACTACCCTGGACACTCCCTGTTTTTTGCTACACAGAGGTGATCCAGATTTTACGACTTCCCCCGAATGTTGTTCCACCTCGCCTGCTGCGGAGTTCTGTGCCACTCCAAAGCTTGCCACCTCGATGACATTTTTATGACCCCCCTGTAAAAGTGAACAATCTTTTCTCTCCAGTTTCTCCTTTTGATCCGGCTCTCGCCTCTTCCGCCAGACCCTCCATCTGGCCCTCTCCCCTCCCCACGGGTTTCCAAACAGCAGGGAGGGGTGTGTGTTTGTGTCTGTGTGTGTGGGACCCATTTCTCACTTCAACAAATGCTATCTTTCCCCCCATTGTTCTCTGGAGAGGGCCTCTCCAGCCCTTCACACTTCCCAGCCCGGCCCATTGTTGGCACACATTCCGCAAATTCCCGGAGCTATAAAACCAGGCCACAGGGAAGCAGGCCTCTTTGACCGAGAAGTGCCTTCGGCTTTTAAGCCGCCCGGTTTCCTAGCAGGGCTCCCCCTTGGCCCTTCAGGGAGGCAGCTGTCCCACATGCCACACGGGCAACCAGGATCCGCAGCCCGGCCAAAGCGTTGGGCATCCGGATGCTCACATTGCCCTCCTGTGGCCAGAAGAGGTGGAATCCGGTTTTTAAAAAAATGAAGAAACCAAGCAGGGAAGTCCTGAACCGAACACTCACATTGAGGGCACGACTGATATATATTTTAAATATTTCTCTGTGTGGGTCCAAACACAACACCGAGGCGGGAGGAGACGACACCTTTATGGGATAAAGGAATCATATCATTTGCAAGCTTTCGCAGCTCGGATGCCCACTTCCTTGGGCTGGTACCGATGTCTTCAAGTCCAAATGTTCTTGGATTTCGCCAGATGTTTGTCTCACAGGTACATGAGGTGTAGGGTGCACTGGAACTGTGGCTTTTAAAGTGTGTCAACCTGTTCCCAGCCAAATGGAAACCTGTCGTTTCAAAGGGTGTCTCCCTTTATGAGCCTGCCTGGGTGCTAAGATCATCAGGAGAGGCCTTTCTCTTGGGCCCACCATCTTCACAGGTGGGTTTGGTGGGGACACAGGAGAGGACCTTCTCTGTGGCAGCTGCCAGACTTTGGAACTCCCTCCCACTGGAGGCGAGGCTGGGCTATTCTTTGCCGTCATTCAGCAAGCAGACAAAAAGACCTTTCCCTTAATATTGACTGCTATGTGTGGGGTTTTTTAAATGGATTGTTGCACCATATTGCTTTGAATGTGGTTTTGGCGTCACTTTTGTTTACTGCATCTTAGGGTAGCATTTGTCTGATCCTTTTCAATATTTGTATACTTCCTGCTTTTAGTTTTAAACATTGTCTTTTTAATGATGTAAGGGCTCCTTTTAGTATTGTATGCCTGCTGTGATTAACATAAGTGATGTCTTTTGATTGTTGCAAGCCACCTTAGGTCCTTTTTAAGGAGAGAGCTGGCACAAAAATATTTTTAAAACCAACCAACCAGCCAGCCAGCCAGCCAACCAACCAGCCAGCCAGCCAGCCAGCCAGCCAACCAAACCAAACCAAACCAAACCAAACCAAACCAAACCAAACCAAATCAAACCAACCCAACCAGCCAACCCAACCCAACCCAACCCAACCCAACCCAACCAACCAACCAACCAACCAACCAACCAACCAACCAACCAACCAACCAACCAACCAACCAACCAACCAACCAACCAACCAACCAACCAACCAACCAACCAACCAACCAACCAACCAACCAACCAACCAACCAACCAACCAACCAACCAACCAACCAACCAACCAACCAACCAACCAACCAACCAACCAACCAACCAACCAAGAAATAAGGTGTATGCATAGGCTTGTGATTCTTTGTTTGAAGAACTGGGGTGTGCTATTCAATCCAACAGCAATTCAGGGGACCATGCAGTTACTTTTTTTGGATGCCAATTCCTAATATCTCTCAACCATCTAGGAGACTTCTAAATTGTCATTGAAAATGCCACCTTTCCAAGATTGATCAAAAGTTGCCCAAATCCCCCCCCCATTTGTACATAAAGGAATTCAACCTTTAAAAGAACCCATCTCATGTTTTAAAGAGGAATGAGAGAACAAGGAAAGACCAAGGCCTCCCCTGAGATTGCAGTTCAAAAGCAGGGTTTGGTCCACGGATTCTTCCAGAGCAAGCCTGTATCTGTTTCGATGCTGATCTGGGGGCAGAGGTGATAGCTAAAGGATTTACAGCCAAGCAGTTGTTTTATTGCAAGGTCAGCAGGTTGAGACCTCAAGTGAGAGCACCACCCAAATAAACGGTAAGCTCTTCTGCCCCCGTGACACCTGATAAATATTACGGCTAATAGCAGCAGGTAGCGGGAGGAGACTGCTTGGATTCCTTGAAAAGGCAGAGGCAAGCCAAGGCTTGTGCTGCTAGAGAATAGCCCTCAAACCCGGAGCTTGGCGTCTCCTCTTACAACATCCCTTTGAAATCCTTGGAAAGAAGCGGGAGAAGCCAAATTGTGTCATTCTGCGGGAGGGGGTTGTATCTGATTTCAGAACAGGTGGGCTCAGGCAAGTGCCTGTAGATGTAAACTCCCACAGCATTTCCTTCCTTCCTTCCTTCCTTCCTTCCTTCCTTCCTTCCTTCCTTCCTTCCTTCCTTCCTTCCTTCCTTCCTTCCTTCCTTCCTTCCTTCCTTCCTTCCTTCCTTCCTTCCTCCCTCCCTCCCTCCCTCCCTCCCTCCCTCCCTCCCTCCCTTCCTTCTCCTCATCCCTCCTCCTCTCCCTCCCTTCTCATCCCTCCCCTTCCTTCCTTCCTTCCTTCCTTCCTTCCTTCCTTCCTTCCTTCCTTCCTTCCTTCCTTCCTTCCTTCCTTCCTTCCTTCCTTCCTTCCTTCCTTCCTTCCTTCCTTCCTTCCTTCCTTCCTTCCTTCTCCTCATCCCTCCTCCTCTCCCTCCCTTCTCCTCATCCCTCCCCTTCCTTCCTTCCTTCCTTCCTTCCTTCCTTCCTTCCTTCCTTCCTTCCTTCCTTCCTTCCTTCCTTCCTTCCTTCCTTCCTTCCTTCCTTCCTTCCTTCCTTCATTCATTCATTCATTCATTCATTCATTCATTCATTCATTCATTCATTCATTCGTCTGTTCATTTGTCAGTTCCTCCCTCCCTCTGTCTCTTTTTTTTGCTGGCTCAGGGATTCATGCTTTGAAACGCTGAAGTAACACTGGAAGCATCTGGTTTCTGCCTGTTGCTGTGCTAACACCCAACTGTAGCAAGGATCAAAGCCTTCACCCTAGGAGACAAGTCCAACTGATTGGTAACTTAAAGGGTTACGACACAGGTTTTAACATATCTCGATCTTACATCGTGATCTATTGTAATGATATGATCGCCATCACCATCATCATTGTTTTGAAAGGCTGACTCAGTCCTGTCTTGATTTTTCTCTGTTGATGTTGCTATTTTGGCTACCTCCCCTGGTACAGAGAGCATAAATAAAAAGCCTCTGCAAGTCTAGCAACTTCTATCTCATTGTCCCATAAGCCAGATCTCGGTTGAATCTCAGGATGAATTTCCTAACTGTTAGAGCAGCACAACGATGGGAACAGTTAACTTGGGAGTTGGTGGGCTGTTCAACACCGGAGGCATTCAAGAGAAAATTAGACAGCCATCTGTCAGATATACTCAATTTGGATCCCTTTCTTGAGCAGGGGGTTGGACTTGATGGCCTTAGAGGTCCCTTCCAACTCTGTCATTCTATGATTCTTTAATGGCCTGTTTTGGGGAATCCCACAAGGATGGGATGAAAGTAGCATTTCTCTCTTATTATTTATCCCTTGAATATTATATTCACAGACAGACTACCTTGACGGCTCTGTGCAGTTGTTCTGGATAATATCTAATCCTTACTGAGTTTTTCAAGCTCAGAACATCGGCAAATTGCACTGTTTTCAGATTACGGCTAATTGTGGTTAATTGACAAGGGGTTGTGGTCCATTTCGGTCAAGTGCCTGGTCATGCTGCGACACCTTGTCAATTAGCTGCAGTTGACCGCGACAAGTGACGCAATACTGATAGATCTCTGGCCACTCAAGCCTTGGGAAATTTAAATTACATTGTGAGTTAAAAGTTCAAACAGCAATTACAAGGGAGAAAGAGAGGGATAGATCAGGAGGGTTGTTGTGACTTTGCCATGGAAATGGTGGAAAAGGTCAAAATAAGCATGATCTTCTGGTAAGGAAGGGAATAAAATACATCTCAGCTGCTTTGATCATTGTGGGGAGCAAAGAATAGTAGCTTAAGATAAAGACACACTCTTCCTTTGTAAGGGCTCTCACAATTATTCTGGGAATCCAGAGTTTTGCTTTTCCTCTGCAGAAGCACTGAAAAATAGCTACCCTGTTAAATAATTGGTGACCACACTTGGCCAGAGAGGGCGCCAGAAACCCATCATACTCCGGTTGTCCAGCTTTATTCTGCTAATCATTGCAAACACTGCCCTCTCATGGATGAATAAAACAAACACAGTCTCATCCATTATTTGTTTTTGTTGTTACGTAAAGTCAAGTTAAGGGGACGTGGTGGGCGCTGCAGGCTAAACCGCAGAAGCCTGTGCTGCAGGGTCAGAAGACCAAGCGGCCGTAAGATCGAATCCACGTGACGGAGTGAGCTCCCGTTGCTTGTCCCAGCTCCCGCCAACCTAGCGGTTCGAAAGCATGCAAATGCAAGTAGATCAATAGGGACCACCTGGGTGGGAAGGTCACGGCATTCCGTGTCTAAGTCGCACTGGCCATGTGACCACGGAAGATTGTCTTCAGACAAAACGCTGGCTCTATGGCTTGGAAACGGGGATGAGCACCGCCCCCTAGAGTCAGACACGACTGGACAAAAAAAAATTGTCAAGGGGAACCTTTACCTTTAAAGTCAAGTTACGAAGAGTCGGACACGACTAAACAACAACAACATCAAGTCACAACTGACGTACAGTAACCTTATGAATGAATGTTCTCCAGAATGTCCCATCCATAATAGGCCTGCTCAGCTTTTTCAAACTCCTTTAGGGAGACAGATTGGAAATGTAAGCATCTGGATGATTTAGGTGTCGGTCTCCAGGGACACATCCTTACCCTTGATGATCCTGTTATCAAAGGACACTGTAGGATTGCAATTTCAAAATGATACTCTGCAAGGGTGGCAACTTAGAAGGGGGAAATGGGGCTTTGCCACAGGGTGCCAAAAGCTAGGAGGTGCCAAAATCTAGAGATGAAGATATTGGGGGATGATAGGAAAATGAAAAGCAACAACCCCTGACCCTATCCACCTTCATTTTGGGGGGGGGAAACATAGTTTTTCTCTTTCTCCAAATATCCCAAAGTGGAGTTGGGTGGGAGGTGGGACCGCCTGCCACGAGGGGTAAAATGATTTATTAGGGACGCAGTCATCATTCCTGCAACTCAAAAAACCCCAGTGCTTCATATTGGTTACCGCGGTTGCCTTTAGGATTGGTGACCCACCGTGCCAAGCTGAAGGGGTCACTAAGCAGAATCAAGGAGGCACAGAAGGGAACTGAATAATAATAACGACATGACATCAAGTCAACTCTGACTAAAGGCAACCCTTATAAATCACACTCAGGAGTGGTTTTCTGTTCCCTTCCTCTAGGGGGAGCCCTGGGACAGTGCAGCTGGCCCAAGGCTACCCAGGCTGGCTCTTCTCCCTAGAGGCACAGCGGGGGAATCGAACTCCCAACTTCTGGCTCTGCAGCCAGATGCCAGACTCTTTCTGCTATCCAGCTTGCTGAAGGAACTACCAAAATGAATGTGTTGTTCCAACGTAGAGTCCAAAAATAGAAAGAGAGAGAGGGAATGAGAGAGAGCACTCAAGTTATCTGTAAGTCCTGCTTGCCTTCAACTTCATACCCACCTCAGTCCATGTAAATACTTGTGATGACCCTCCATAGTCAAATCAGCTGGACCAGTGATTCCCGACCTTGGGTCCCCAAGTTGGTCTTGGATGGCCACTCCCAGAAATCCTGGCCAGCACAGCTAGTGGTGAAGGCTTCTGGGAGTTGCAGTCCGAGAACATATTGGGAACTGAAGTTGGGTGCCATGGATCTAAACCAACGCATGGTGCTGCTTATCCCGGGAACCGCGCTTCCAGCAAGCAGAATACGTCTGCCATCGTCTCCACCCTGAAGGACTCCGGGAGTCCAGAGTTTTGTCTCACCAGAAGCCGCCTCTGCAAACGGAGACCAGCTCAGCATTCTGGGCAGTTTTCCATTCCCATTGATCTCTTTCCGAGAGAGGAAATTAAACTGACACAGCCCGAGTGATAAAATACAGATGAACAAAATGCTTAATCACGTCAGGCCACGGCCCTAAATCAGCAAATGCCGGGGGATGCGGATTTATGTGTCATCCCCAGTTCTTTCCGCTTACAGGAAGAGTTCAAGTAGATAAATAGGTGAGACGGAGGAAGAGCTCAACGCCTGACCAAGAGGAGCCATCAAGAATACGAAGGAGAGCTGATAATATAGTGTTTCCACATCTGCCAACTCAGCATCCCTCTGTCCGGAACGTAATGCCACCGGGTCAAAGGTTATGCAATTAATTTGCTGTACTAATAGCAGCCGTGCATCTAGGTGATTTTAGACCCTGGGTATAACGGTCTGAAACTCTTCTGTCCTCTCTTAGAACAGTAATGGGTGTTTGCCACTTACCGTATTTTTCCGTGTATAAGACTATACTTTTCTCTAAAATCTTTAGAATAAGAATTGAGGATCATCTTATACACGGAAGTAAGCTGAGGAGAGAACAAAAACAAGTGGAAGGGAAAGCAGGGATCAAAGTGATCCAGCAGGGCTTTGATCCCTTTCCCCCCTACACTTGCTACGTCCCACTTAGATTTCTTACTTTTGGGTTAGAAAAGTGGGGGCGTCTTATACATGGGGCCGTCTTATACACAGGAAAAATATGGTAATTTAGAAGTTGGTAAACCAGCCATGCAACACTTACCATTCCTGTTCTGAGTGAAAGCTGCTTTCAAGTTCTACTCCCAGCATCCTATCATGTTTCCTTATGCTGCCTTTTGTCCAAAATGTGATGGGTGTTTCAGTCAGCTTGGGAGGGCTTTATGGAAGTTGCTGCTGCTGATCCTCTCCTCTGAATGTCCCCCTGTTCCTCCTCCTTAGGATCATTCCCTCCAGCACTCTCTCTGGCATTGATCTGTCCAGCCAGCCACCTGGAAGGAGAAAGACAGTATGGTGTAGAGGTCGCAGGACTGATGCTTGGGCAATCTGCATCCTTGAATCAACTTGTTGGGTTGTTGTAAGTAGAAGGCTTTGGCGATCCGGTTTTCACACTGCCATGAAATCCACTCGGTGATCTCAGGCCAACTTCTCTTGGCTTTTTTCAACTAGACCTACCTCACAGCATGAAGCAAGAAGGAAGAGAGCCGTGTCCGGAGGCTAGATGCAAACGGAGTCATCAGTAAATCAAATGGACATGTGAATGATGCTAGCTAACCTATGCAGGAACATTTCTGCAAAGTCCTGTGCAGGAAAGATGCCATCCTTCACGGGAATTGTAGTCATATCAAAATGTCAGTTTTTCTGCCCAACGGCAAGAACTGTAACAACGCTGCAAAGCTTGGTGCCTCCTCCAGGAAAGGGGGAGAAAAGGACAACGAAACTTTAGAGAAATTCCAGAATATTTTCCATGAGATGTCTCTGGAGGGAAATATCCCTGCAAGAAGAAAATTGGGATTTTCGTATGCCAAGATAAATAGATGATTAGAGACGGGCAAGAAAGAACTGGTACAATGGTGGTTCTTGATGGCTCATCAAGAACATCAATGATGGTTCTTGATGGCTCATCAAGAGGACTCAAACCGATACAGGATAGTGGTCCCTCAGACTCAGAGCTATCTATCCAGGCTGGACATCTGAAGCCATGTTAGATAGAGGGTCCAGAGACTTGTGTCTTGAAAAAGGAACTTCCCACAGTTCTGTTGGTAATCATTGGTAGTGTTCTTCTACAGAGTTGCTACTTATGCAGTTTTAGGGGGAGAAGCAAACTCATCTAGATTATGGTGCACTGAAAGTTGTGAGCTTTCTCCCCACGCAGAGTCCCTTTCCCATAAGTATGGCTTATAGCAAAGACAAAAAAACCAGTATTGTTTAAATAAGAAAACTAAAATAAATGTCCTGGGGTCAAACTTGACCCCTGTTGAAAATGCTTACACATAAACTTCAGACCTTCTTAACTAGAAGCGACTGACTTTAGTTAAGAGTCTCTGGTTTAATATGTTTTTGAATAGAAGAGGAAGCACAAGAAAAATACAAAGATCACCCACTTGGTGGCAGTCAATGATCGCTTCTCTGGATGTACCCGGCCAAGCGGTCCTTCATTACTTTACATATTCCCCAAGGAGAGAGAAAGAGAGAGTATTAAGTATAACAGTGTACTTGAAGTTATACCCCCAAAACAAAGAAAAACTCAGAGGATTTATTAGCCTCCTTCCTCACTCATATTGATACACCACCTATCTTGCTCCTTAACTTCCACCCCCAGTAAACACTCCAGCCTAACCCCGTTAGCCACCTTGCTGCCTATGTAGTGCTAGTTATGCTCGGAAGTTGAAATCAAGCAGGGGCAATGTCATGATTTACAAAAAAGGAGATCTGTAGCGTGCATCTGCCCCTACTCATCTGATCTGTTGGATCTGTAGTTGGAGGAAAGAGGTCAGACTGGGTTGAATGGGCTTTAGTGCTGGATAGCTCAGTGGTCTCTGGCTGCAAAGCCAGAGGTTGGGAGTTCAAGTCCCCTCTGTGCCTTCTTGACAGGGGCTGGACTTGATGATCGATAGGGTCCCATCCAATTCTGCAGTTCTAAGATGATAATGGTGTTAAATAGAGGGACCACTTTTTGTTGCTGAACCACAGTTTCCAGAATCCCGCTTACAATACAGCAGAGCTAGTGGCTGCTAGCTGGAAGCTTCTGCCCGTTGTGGTCCAAAGTGGTAACTTCCCAATATTTGGTGGTACTTGTTTATCATATGAAAACATGTCAGTGCCTTAAACTTCATAGCACATGCTCTGAACCAAACAACTGCCTCGCCACTCTGATTATTCCACTCCACACTTCGATTAATTTTGCTCTGTTTAGTTATACTATATGAGTTATTAAAAGTATGTTTGCTATCTTTCCCCCCTCCTCCTGCTTTGCATATATGCAATTCCAAAAACATGTTCCCTTTCCTTTTTTTCCCATCCTCAATCATAAATCCTCAGTGCAATTCTTGAGTACTGTATCGGGTACTTTAAGAAGGATGCTAATAAACTGGAAGAAGTTCAGAGGAAGGTAACGAGGATGAGCAAGGGACTGGAAATCACGCCCTGGGAGGAAAGACCGAAAGAATTGGACACGTTTAGCCTTGAGAAAAGAAGATCGAGGGGAGATAGGATAGCACTTTTCAAAGACATTAAGGTAGTCCTACTGAGGAGGGGCAGGATATGATCCCTATCATCCTAGCTTGCAGGACACATTATAATGGGGTCAAGTAACAGGAAAGCCAGATTCAGCTGAATATCAGGAAAAGTTTCTCGACTGTTAGATTAGTACGACAACAGAATCAATGACCTCAGGAGGTGGTGAGCGCACCAACGCTGGAGGCATTCAAGAGAAAATGGGACAACCCTCCGTCAGATCTGCTTTGATTTGGATTCCTGCCTTGAGCAGGGGGTTGGACTTGATGGCCTTCTAGGCCCCTTCTAACTCCGTTATTCTGCAATTTCAATTTTTTCCTCCTTTTTTTTTTTAAAAAAAACCTTCCTTTTAAAAGCAAAATCGAGATGTTTGCTATGGATTCAGGAAAGGATTACGTGAAGCCGAGAGGGAAAACTGCCAAACAGAGAACAGAGACATCAGTTTTCCCCTCCCCTCCTCTTCTCTTTTGGACGGCGTACTGGGCTGAGATCTACTAAACAAAGAGAAAGAAACGATGTATTATTTCCTCAAGAAAGGGTTTTGATTGAGCCCTTTTCAAGCCAAGAACTGAAGAGACAAAAATAAACAGGAGTTCGTGACCAGCTGCTGGGATGGGGAGGAATTGCTGGAGAGACTCAGCGCCAACCTACGATCCTTTGGGTTTTTTGAAATAAATCCTGGCAATTTAGGGCGTTCGTGGCTCATCTCAAATATCAGGCAGCTGTTAAGGACCTCTTGAGTCCTTATCCAGCTTGGATTTAAAATCCAAGCTTGGAGGGGAACCGAGAGCTTCCTTTCCTTTCCAGTGATGTTGACAACTCTTTGGGATTGAGTCCCGAGTCCAACTTGGAGTCTTGGTCCCAAGTCCCAAGTCTCAAGTCTGAGTCCCAAGTGGAGTCACTAGTGTGACCGATGTCCAACTTGACAGTGAGACCCGCATCTCAAGTCCCCATCCCTGAAACCTTCTCACTCTGTACTGATCCTAGGAGGGAGGGCTTGGGTACCACATTTTCTGTGGCTTCCAGGGGTAAGACCAGCTTTTTTGGGGGGGGCATGTTTTGGGACCCAACCATCACGGCTCCAGCCGTGAGACCAAGGACATTTTGGAAGCTGTAATCTGGAATGTAAAGTTTTCCAGCCTCTCATCACAGGTTTGACAAAATACATTTTTTTAAAAAAATTGAGTGGACAACTTTGTTGGGCATCAGGACCACCTTATCACCCCCCCAGTCATAGCTGTGGGCCACACTCGGCATGGGCTCCCCCATAAAACAATTTGGGGGGAGAACAAAGGATGAACACTTTGAATGTTGATTTTGTTTCATTTTTTAATGATGGAAGGTCCTTTGGAGAAACCCCAGTTCCACAGGGCATCGTGGAGCAGAAATAGGCACACTAATAGTGATTTTTAAAAAAACATTTATTTTTCGGAATCTAGTTTTAGATCTGCAGCTGGATGGATAGCTCAAGGGTTCAGATCTCTGGCTGCAAAGCCAGAGGTTGGGAGTTTGATTCCCCCACTGGGCCTCCCCAGAGAAGAATCAGCCTGGGTAGCCTTGGGCAAGCTGCACAGTCCCACAGCACCCCCTAGAGGTAAGGAATGGCAAAGCACTCTGTATTCTCTACCTAGAACGCTCAGAAAAAGGTCTCCATAAATCAGAATTTACATGGCATCATGTGATTATATTATTATTATTTTTTAAAGTTCTGGGATAGGCTCCCCTCCCTGCAAAAATTCTTCCCTGCTCCAGATAGACCGGAAATTGTTCTTTTTCACAGCTGTGCAGCCGACTTTGACCATGAGAGAGAGAGCGACTATCAAAAGCATAATCAGTATTTATGATTTTCCCCCCTTCTCTCCTTGAAAAGGCACCAGATGAGAAATCAAAGGTCTCAAGGGTGAACAGCAGGGGCATCAGCAAAGTCATCCATCTCTCCCCTCGTAGGCATCGATTCATCCGGGGTGGAATCAATGGGGGAAAATTCCATCCTTTGCTAACGGGGATAAAAAAAAAAAATAGAAGTGTCAAGATTTTCTCTCCTCTCTGCCCCCACTTTTGGTGCCTTCACTTCCCGAGCCTGAGGGGGTGGCTGGGTGTCAAAGAGAATACAGAATCAGGGTTTCAGGACAGGATGGGGCTCTTGCAGAACGATGAGCCATGTCAACGAAGCACTGGACCATCGAATCTCAACTGCATGGACACTGTCTTTCTTCAACCTGCTAGCCTACAAGGATGTTGGCAAGTCTTTGAGCCCGAGTCCCAAGTCCCAAGTCTTTGGTACCAGGTCCAGAGTCCAGAGTCCCTATTAAAAACAAGCTTTTCTGTCTAGAAGAAGAGAGAGAGGGGGGTAGATGGGTTCTGAGTGAAGTCCAAGTTGAGTTGGAGTTGAGTCACTGGTGCAACTTCAGTCCAACTTGAGAGCAAGTCCCATGAGTCCAGTACCCATTCCTGGTAGCCTCTGGGGGGATGTTGCATGCCAACTCTCATTCCCCCCAACCCATGGGGTGACAGGGTTAGGGTTTACAATGTCATGCCAATGGTCATCATCGTAAGGATTCAAGGGGCCACCTTTGGCTGTTACCTCCAGGTCTCACCCATCAGCGGCGCCTGCCGACTCCAGTTCAAAAAACCAGGTAGCAGATGATGGAGGCAACAGGCAAGCACTAGACCAGAGGAGAGCAACATCTGACCCCTGAGAGCCCAAGTCCGGGCCCCCAACACCCCACACATATATTCAAAAGGTTGAGGATCCTAACTGTTACAGATTCCTATATTGTAAAGTCAGAGTAGAAACCCTTCCTGCACTGCTTTCTTTGGGCCTTAAAAATAAAATTCCACACAGCCTCTTTTCTCCATTTTATCGCTCTTGTTTATCAGCTCAAGTGCACTTTTATGATGCCGGGTACAATATGAAAGTACTTGATGTATTTTCATAGGCTGGGAGAGTATTGACATTCCCATACATTAGATACTGAGAAAGAAATGCATATTGATGATAGTTGAATTCTCTTGTGGGGAGAGGGGGAAGAGAGAAAAGGATAAGAAACCATTTAAGATTTTAAGAGATATTTTGGGGGAGGTTGAGTGGTTTAGTGGCAGCTTGGAGGTGTCCCGAGTCCCCCCCTCCGCCTGCCATGCCTGTTGGCAGAACTCCCAGAGTTCTTCCTGGGGGGGTCCAGACTCCCAACTAGAACTCTGGGAGTTGGAGTCCAAAGAATGCAAATGGCGCCCCCTAGCGGTCACTTTGAGAGCTAGCAACTCCACCAAGGCAGCAGAGGGTTTCGGACCTGGTTACAGAACACAGCTCTGTCTTCTCACATCCAGGAATGGCCCCGTGGCCAGGAGAAACAGTTCAGGAGCTGTTAAATTCTACCCTCTCCTTGACACTAGATAAGTGCTACTTCATGCGCCAGGGGCCAGGGTCAATTCTTGACCCGTTGGTCCCACCTTAAAGGGGTGTGGCACCTGCCAAAATGAGTTTGATGAATGCTAGTCCCTTATACTACTCATGCCATTTGGAGGAACCCCTGTTTGCCAAGGTTCTGTTCATTTCCAGACTTCATATGTTAACCGTATTTGCCTGGATTAATAATCACAATCCTCTGCTGTAGATTCTGAATGATCGCAACGTTTTCCAGGGTTTTCCAGGTAAAGAAGATTTAGAAGTGGTTTCCCATTTCCTTCCTCTAGAGGGCACCCTGGGACTGTGCAGCTGGCCCAAGGCTACACAGGCTGGCTGTACTCACAGGAGGCTCAGTGGAGGGGAATCGAACTCCCAGCCTCTGGCTCTACAGGCACATACTTACTTCATTGAGCTATCCAGCCAGCTTCCCTTGATTAAAAGGGGTCTAAACTATGCTTGTTTGTTCACTTCCCATTTCTGATTAACATTGTTCCCATTATATTTGGAGTGACCATCATCAACATCACCAATGCCTCAGCTTTATTTAGAGAAAGAAAGAAATTTCACCTACACATGTTAGGTCTGAACTCATCCGTAATCATCCATAATCCTTTTTCTTCACAAGCTCATTAGCGCGGACCAGTTGAGCTACAATCAATACATAAATCAATTAATTGCTGTGATTAATCTATTGATGCTTTTAGCTGAGATAGATAGCCCGAAAATCTGGATTGAAGCAGGAGGCATTCTTTTATCATGCCCAGCTGCTATCTGCTTTGTTAGCACCATCAAATCGACAAGGGATGGGACATGGACGCTAGCCATGTGCTGGAGGGTGCGATGGCATTTTTCTGAGTAGACGGTTGAGATTCCTAAGCTGTGATGTGGGCTGGAAAATTGTCAGGGGCAGAGTGGTTTGGTTGGCAACTAGACTGCCCAAAGAGCCAAATGAAGGGCAGATCAAGAGGGGGAGACAATCCAGCTTTCTTCCCAGTCTGAAGACTCCTCATGGGAAATCTGAGAATGGGAAATTAAAATTGAGGAGGATGCTGAGTTAGAGGCCATGGAAAGGGAGACTCCGCTTTTTACTTTGGAAAGAAATCTTCCTTTCCTGCTGCAGAGCTGTTGACTAAATTATCAAAGTCTACAACTGGAGCAGCACCAACTGTAGCACCACCACTCAGATCTGGGGAAGGGAAGGGGGAGAGAGAGAAAGCATGGCAAGTGTTGATTTCATGAATCCATTAAAGAGTAGTCAAAGAGTAATCAAAGAGGAGTTTGCAGGTTGCTTTTTCTATATATCCACAGATATCTCAGTGGAACGGATTATCATTGTCTAGTGAGGCACCACTGTACTTCATTCTCCTCTCTTGTTCTTTTGTCTCCGATGGAAACTCATGTAGGCGAATGCACTTCATGAATAACTGGAGTTATGCCTACCCCTCTTGAGATGTCTTAAGAAGCTTTGCCAATTGCCAGTAAATTTAGAGACTGCCAGGAAAAAACTACTTTGAGAAATTCCTTGCCAGTAAAAATATCATCACCTGCCAGTAATTCCTTCCTTCCTTGATCTATCAGTGTTGCCTGTGTTTCTTTGAAAAAGACATTTAAAAAAACCTTAATTCAGATATCTGAATTATAATAACCATTGGGCTGGAAAAGTCTGCCCCAGTGGTTCCCATTCTTAGGTAACCCAGATATTCTTGAACCCGCAGAAATACTGTCCAGCACAGCTAGTGGTGAAGGCTTCTTGGCGTTTCTGTCCAAAAACATCTGGTGATCCAAGATTAGGAACCACTGGTTTTATCTGGCAAAATCCAAAGAAAGAAAACAAAAGAAAAAAGAAAAAAATGTATGACACCTTAAAGACTAACTATTATATGTTAATGTGAGCTGTTGTGGACATGTCCACTTCTTCAGACATATGGGGGAGGGAATGAAAGGATGGATGAAATACCAATTGTGAAGGTGAAACAAATTAAACAGTCATTGGCTTTAAGAGTCTTTTGCCTGAATTGTGTATTTGGTTACATCTTGCATACGCTGATTTATGACCTGTGTTTGGTGTAAGGTTGTAAACAGTCCTTCAGGAGACAGAAAACAGATGACAGTCATGGGCAAAAGGCAGGGGGAGAAGAGGTGGGGAGGACTGAAGACTGCTGAAAACCATGTGTGTTAATGTAGGGAATATTGACCGTTTTTACATTTGAGCCTCAAGATGAGAGATGAGCTTCATAGTTGTGAAGAAAGCAACAGTGCCAGTAGATAAACAGCCTAGGTGTTACTTCTGGTAATGGCTCAAGAAACCTTGGCTTGTATTCAATCCATTTACATGGGTGCTCATCATGTGTGGTAATTTGCATGATGGGTTGAGTTATTTCAAACTAAGGAGCCCAGTTTGGAAGTTAGGGACAAGGGAAAAGGAGATGGCTATCTTTGCTCCTTTCCTTGCCCCAAATGTTTGTGAAATGGGACTTACACTCTTGCATAAAAAACCATTATACCTGTATCCCACAACATGAGCTTACACTGCCTCTGATCCGGGGAGAACCTATGTCTCTCCATCATGACTGGTAGCTTCCTCTATGAATTACTCTGCCCCCCCCCTTTAGAACCAACTAAGTTTGTAACTCTGGTGAAGGCTGTGATCTCAACAGCATGGAGGTGCTAGTGGTGGATCTGCTCTGGGCCTCGATCTCAGTTTCAAAGGAATTGTAGCAAGGTAAGTTTCAAGATACAAGGGATGTGGTGGCACTGCGGGCTAAACCGCAGAAGCCTTTGTGTGCTGCAGGGTCAGAAGACCAGCAGTCATAAGATTGAATCCACGCAACGGAGTGAGCTCCCATCGCTTGTCCCAGCTCCTCGCCAACCTAGCAGTTTGAAAGCATGTAAATGTGAGTAGATAAATAGGTACCATCTTGGTGGGAAGGTAAAACAGCGTTCCCTAGTCATGCTGGCCACATGACAATGGAAACTGTCTTCAGACAAGCGCTGGCTCTACGGCTTGAAAAACGGGATGAGCGCCGCCCCCTAGAGTCGGACACGACTGGACTAAAAATGTCAAGGGGAACCTTTACCTTTACCTTTTTAAATTTCAAGATAGGTTTCAGCACCTCGGAGAGCTCCTAAAAACTGAACTACCACCCTGAAGGAGTCTCAGCATCCCTGGGTTATCAGAGTCAGGAGCCTCCACAGAGCAGGTCTCATTAGGTCTCATGGAAGGGCAATGACCTAGTTTGACTTGAGGACATCTTTTGAGTCTTTTGACCCCCCATCCATTTCTCTTCCCTGGATAACTCTCCTGACCCCACCTGAGCTCTAGTATTACTCCGCCGCATGCATAATTGGGCACGTCTACATCATCTCTCTCCTCATTTGCTTTTTCCCTAGGCGAAACAACTCAGAATGTTGTGACCCTCATTCGTAGGGGTTTTGATCACTGTGGTTGCCCTTTCCCATATGCTAGTTCCATCCTCTGTTTGAAGAAGTCTTTGTCCGCCTTGAATCAAAGTAGCTCATGAAATGGGGGGAGCAGTTTTACTTGTGCCCTTCCAGTAGCCTTCTTCTAGGCTACTGGTTGACTGTTGAGTGACCCAAATGTCAGCCTCTGGTCTCATCCAGCAGGCTCTTCCTGCTTCTTCAGGTAACCCCGGCCTTCCTTCCTCTCTTTCAAGCACCATTCAAAGCTCTGAAACAGGTTGAACTACATGCAGCCTTCTTAGTGGTCCCCAACTTTGGGCCTCCAGATGTTCTTGGACTTCAACTCCTAGAAATCCTGGTGCACCAGAGGTGGTGGTGAAGGCTTCTGGGAGTTGTAGTCCCAGAACATCTGGAGGCCCAAGGTTGGGGACCACTGTTCCAGATGATGCTGAATCACAACTCCCATCAACCCTAGCCAGCATAGCTAATGGCGAGGGATGATGGGACTTGATGTTGAGCAACAGCTGCAGGCTTCCCGCCTCTACTGCCGATGGAGATGAGCCATCACAGCTTAATAAGCTGACGGTCTCCAATAATGTTTTCTCTTTTCGAGCATAGCTGTGAAGATGTGAAGATGGCTGCTTTTATTTATGACCTCTCTCTACTCCTTGGCTGCCATAAATTTTCATGTGACTTTTATTTGCCTGGGCTTTGTCTCACCTGTATATTTCTCCATCATTTCTCAACTTGTTTTCCAAGGAGCCCTATTAAGAAAACATCAATTCTTGTACGGGGGGCTCATTCTCCGTTGGTGGCCGATAAAACATTCCTGCCCCGCAGAGTCCGTAGACCAGAAGAGACGCCCGAGACGTAATTAAAGGTAATAGCCTCAAATCCTCCGATACTCCTAAAATGTTCATAGCCCACTGGCGGTTATTCATAATTGAGTACGCAGTTAAATGTTTTACTCAATTTGCCTGACAGTATTGCAGTTCATTGATTTTATGAAGTCCCCCAGTTTGACCATTAAATCACATTTGCTGAATGCTGTCTCTCGGGCTTCCGTCTTCTAACATTGACAGTCCCATTGTATTTCTTGACCCCCTTTGCAGCATCTCTAGCCTGGATGTTGGCCATGGGCCTTCTACGTTGTTCTTAGCTTCTCCCGAAATAATCGCAGTCTTTCCACCGGCTCCTATGATCCCTCGCTGCTGGCCCTATTAGCTGACACCTCTGGGCTCTGCTCTTAGATACCATGGATTTTACAGATGAGACAAAATCGCCAAGAATAATGTATAATTTTGTCCTGCAACTTGGAGGCGGAGAACACACAGACCGGCCCGGGGACCCACAGCCTGGTTTGGGATCTCTGAGAGTTTTGTTCGTCTCTACTGAAAGGACCACACCACTGAAAAGCATCAGTACAAAACCCCAGTCCTCCTGGAAAAGAAGGAGCTGCTCTGCCCTGCACATCAGAAGGACTCTATGGTGTGAGAGGCCACTCTAGTACTCTTTTGTACCATAGTGGACCATTCATCACTGGTACTGAAGACCTTTCAGTTGCCAGTTCATCAGCCGGTCCATAGATGAGTTGGTGATTCTGATTTCATGGGGGTGGTGAATTTGCTGAGGATTTTAGTCTGAACCTTATGACAACTGTTCAACATTTGGAACCTTATTCCCAAAAATAGGTTTAGCACCTTGGAGAGCTCACTGGAAAGGCATTCCAGTATCCTTTTGCACCTAAGAGAGATACTGCCATTGCTGGTGAATGTGGGTGTCGCATCTCACAGACTGAAGGGACCAACGTGGACCCTACCCATCTGGAAACTGCGCATTCTTTACACCGGCGATCCCCAGATGTTTTTGGACTACAATGCCCAGAAATCGTGTCCAGCACAGCTAGTGGTGAAGGCTTCTGGGAGTTTTAGTCCAAGAACATCTGGAGACCCAAGATTGGGAAGCACTGCATTACACAAATAACTTCTCTCTAACAAAGATGGAAGCATCCTTCTTCCCTTCTACTCTCCCCTCCAGTTCGGCTCTGTTTGTTTCCTTCCTTTGGAGACTCCTGACCTTATATTATTTCTTCCCCCCATCCCTTCGGCTTATCATTTAATTTACTCAAAACCGCCGAGCCGAAGGGAAACTTTGTAATTCGGCAACCGAGAACTGTTTTACATTACAAAAGCGAAAGTAATTCAATTGCGCTAAGTAAGCCGAGCAGGTACACGGAGTGTATTAATATTCCCCCCCCTTCCCCCTTCTCATAAAGATTGTTCCCTGTGGGTGACCGATGGGATATGGCGACAGTCTGCCGGTGGAAAGAGCCGGCGGGAGCGCTGGCGTGCAATAGGACAGCTGTTCGGGAAGCATCCTTCCACCCTATAACGCTCTCCCCCCCCCCCCACAAGCTCTGCAAGGCAGTTCTTAATTGAGTCGTGTCCCAAACTGACCTCAATTTAGATTTACCTAAGCAGCTAAATCCATTATGGGACTGTTGTGGCCAGCTAAACCTTGGCTGCTTTTATTTTTTCGGCAGGAAACAATGAGTGGAGCTAAGCTGGCCAACGCGCTAGAAGATACGGGAAGAGAAGTCTCCATTGTAACTGGGCAGAAGAAATACAGGGTGTCCAGTTTCACCCTGTGCTATCCTCAGCCTGAGTCTTTCAAAGAGGTGTGGGGTTACTGCTAATAATTCTTCTTCTTCTTCTTCTTCTTCTTCTTCTTCTTCTTCTTCTTCTTCTTCTTCTTCTTCTTCTTCTTCTTCTTCTTCTTCTTCTTCTTCTTCTTCTTCTTCTTCTTCTTCTTCTTCTTCTTCTTCTTCTTCTTCTTCTTCTTCTTCTTCTTCTTCTTCTTCTTCTTCTTCTTCTTCTTCTTCTTCTTCTTCTTCTGCAGTTTGAGGAAGACAAACAAAGAAGGAGGCTCTGAAGAGGGAGACGCTCATGCCAGGCTAGACGGATGAAATATTTGCAAAGAGAAATGGCCATTTCCCATTCTAATGGATCTCCTAAACCAGAGAAAACAGCCAGCTTCCGTTGCAGCGCTTTGAGTGAATTTTAAACATGCAGCAGGGGAGGCTGTCATCTTGATTTTTTTTTGCTTCTGGCAGCAAAATGTCTTGGGCTGTCATCCGGGTGGCTAAATTGCCTAGCAATCAACAGAGCAGGTGCCATGTTATTCAGGTCTCTTGTGCATCTACGTGGCTTAGGGTTATTCATCTCTCCACGGAGTCAAGTCATGAATTATTTCCCATTCTGCAACTTCTCTTCCAACTTCTTAAGAGAAAAGCGATGCAAATGGAGACCATTGTGCGATAAACACAATCAATTCTGCCCACAACCCCTAGGTTACGCAATGTATATTCATGGGGTCTGTTGGCGGACCTGGGCATAATTGATCACATCAGTTGCTCGGGTATTGACACCTCCTTTTGACCTGCTTTATGATTGTATGAATTATCATAAAGCAGGGTCAGAATTGCCTCCGCCCCGGATCAATCCATCAGTTAGGAAGGATCAATGAAAGCCAAAAGAATGGGTGATGCATACGGACACTCACGATAAGGGGGAGTCAGTAATTAAGTAATTCAGATACTCTTCCAGGTCAGAAAGCTTGCATCCAAATTTGAGCATTCTGGTAAGTTAATTTAAAGTGATGCGCTTGCGGACTATGAAGAAGGTTTTGGCTACGAGGGACCATTCTGAATTGGGGTGAATGACAATCAGTCCCCAGCAAAATGTGACAAAATGTGAGTCAAGTGGAATCTTTTATTCCTTCTTCTGGCCAGAGTCCCTGAGCAAAGTATTGAGACAGTAAGTGCCAGTGGAGGAGAACCAACCAGGAAGGGATCGTCTACAATGGGGGAGACTGGATTCTAATTCTGATCTGTATCCATTTTCACACTTTGGCCATTCTGGAGCAGAGAGAGACATCAGCTTGAGGAATTCTTCCTGTGCCTAGTTGCACAACCAGTACCGCCACCAGCCAGGTTCCTGTGCCTGGTTGCACAACCAGTATCCTGACCAGGCAGATTCCTGTGCCTGGTTGCACAACCAATATCACCACCAGACAGGTTCCTGTGCCTGGTTGCACAACCATTATCCTCACCATGCAGGATCTTGTGCCTGGTTGCACAACCAGTATCCTCACCAGGCAGGTTCTTGTGCCTGGTTGCACAACCAGTATCACCACCAGGCAGACTCCTGTGCATGGTTGCACAAACAGTATCCTCACCAGCCAGGTTCCTGTGCCTGGTTGCACAACCAGTACCACCACCAGGCAGGTTCCTGTGCCTGGTGGTGATGCTGGTTGTACAACTGGTCACATGATGGGAAGTGCATTGGAGCAGAGGAAACGTTTCCTTAATTGCCCTTCCACTCCATGTTTAATCCAAAGCAGACTAGCCAGAATAGTCAGGAGTATGCTTAGAAGTCAAGGCACCTCCTGAGTCTGTCTCAAAATAATTCACATCTTAATTATGGCACAAGGGAATGTCTTAAAAACTCTGGATTTGGCCGCACTAATGCAGCCAATGAATGGTGTCAGACTACAATGGGTGTCTCCTAATTAATTTGGCTCTCAGAAAAGATTTTTGCACTAGTGAGGATCCGTTCTGCTCCTGCGTGCTGAGTGAGGAGAGGCCATTAACAAGGCACCTTGCGCTGCTCCCCAGATGTTCTCTTGATGGGGTTCCATCGTCAGACGGAATGCACTTTTCCCTCCTAATTAGTGCAAAAGAGAGAGCAATCAGCCAAAAACTTCAGCACCATCTGGAAAGCACTCGAAGCCAGTCTTTTGAAACAGCTGGGATGAGTTCCCAACAAGGATGGAGTCCTGGGTTTACACGGGGAGGTATATAAAGAGTCCCACAAGTGGGCGAGACATTAGCAGTTCTGTTGAACACGGTGTTGTGCTCTATTATTTAAGGACTCTTTTATTCCTTCATGTTGGCAGGAGATGGGTTTTGAGCTGATCTTTTACTGAGCACATCTCACTTAAAAATGGTGTGCAAAAATGGCGAGTTTTGGGGGAGAAGCAAAAGGAACTTTTGGAAAATATCCAGTTTTCTTTCTTATTCTTTTTGGATGAAAGGAAAAAAAGGGGCCCATATTAAGAGAATGGAGTGCTGCTCTGATGGAGCCCTCATATTCAATTCGTCATCCACGAGGTGAAAGAGAAGAAAGAAAAAGGAAGAAAGATGCAGAGTTGGCGGCAACGAAGAAGGAGAATATGCTCTTTGCCTTAGAAATGAGCTTTTCTTGCTTTTCCTGCCACAAAGCCCTTTATTAAAGTCTTGCCATCACAACACTGATAATCTTAGGTCTAGGGAATGGGAAGTGCAGGGGGATGGGGAAAGGATAGAAAGTGTAGAGCTGGCTCCCTTGCATAGCTCTCGTGAGAAGGAATCAAAGAAAAGTGTACTAATTGATCCTTTAAAGCCCCTCATTATCTTCTTAGGGACGTGGTGGTGCTGCAGGCTAAACTGCAGAAGCCTGTGCTGCAGGGTCAGAAGACCAAGCAGTCATAAGATCGAATCCACGTGACGGAGTGAGCGCCCGTTGCTTGTCCCAGCTCCCGCCAACCTAGCAGTACGAAAGCATGCAAGTAGATAAATAGGGACCACCTCGGTGGGAAGGTAACGGCATTCCGTGTCTAAGTTGCACTGGCCATATGACCATGGAAGATTGTCTTCGGACAAAACACTGGCTCTATGGCTTGGAAACCGGGATGAGCACCGCCTCTAGAGTCGAACACGACTGGACAAAAATTGTCAAGGGGAACCTTTACCTTTACCTTTTTATTATCTTCTTAAGAGGGTGGTGGAGGCTGTCTCATGGGAAAAAAAAGAAGGGGACTGAAAATTGAAATTGAAATCAAAGTTGAAATCAAAGTTGAAATCAAAGTTGAAATCAAGTCAAAGTCAAAATCCAAATCCAAATCAAAATGGAATCAAAATTCAAATACAAACCCAATAGAAATAGAAATACAAATACTACCCCAAAGTCCTTTTGTACTGCCCCCACCATTACGTCTATGACATGACTTTGCCTTTTAGGTTTTCCCATTTTCAGGAATGGAGTTATGAACGGGGAGATGAAAACGGTCCAGTTCCTCATCTCCATCTCTAAGCCAAGATGTGCACCCACACTTTCCCACTTCTTCAAATTCCGTGATTCAGCTCCCGGCTCAAAAATCGGTCCCACCAAGAAGGATTTCCCATGGAAGCTGCCTACAGAGCTTACATTTGAAAGGAAACCACCCCTAGAAACCAGTGCTTTATACGACAATGCACATTGTACGGTGGAAACACATGCAATCTAGATGCATATTTTTTGTAACAGAAATAGTCAGAAAAGAAGCTGAAACAGACTCACGACAACAGAGAAGCTGGAAATAAACGGACTTGGCCATCAACAGCAACAGCTCCTGTATTTCAGCATAAGATGCTGAGGACATTGTAGTCTGTTTTTACAGTAGGAAAACAATAGAGCGGTGGAGGGGGGATGTTTAACATGGGGCTCTTGAAAGTTAATGATCTTTTCTATTAGCACTTGGTAATTGTTTCGAGAGGCAACACGGCGGACTGGGAGAACAGGGGCTTGAAACTAATACAAGCTGAAGGAAGCTGCCGCTTCTGATCAATTATGCTAACTTCATGGGACTATTTTTACATGTTTAATGCTTTCCTTGCCCGAAGCAAACAAGGAATCAAGGAGGGGCAGTGGGAAAAGCAGACGACGGTAATTGCCGAACGGAGAAGCGCTCACGAAGCAGGCCCAGCTCTGGATCGGATTTCCCAGCAAAGGTAAGACTTTGCATGGTGGCATAGAGAAGACCTGTCCTTAGAGCTTCTTATTCTTTGGCTTGGCTCTCCATCATCCTTGGGTCATTGATGCTGAGATGACTCATCCTTGGGTCACCGATGCCGGGAAGATAACATAACAGATTTGGGACCCTGCACCCTGTAGGAGAATGTGTTAAGATGAGCATTAAAGCAGCCTCTTCCATTTGGTCTCATTGTTGAAAGAGTAAGTAAGTAAGTAAGTAAGTAAGTAAGTAAGTAAGTAAGTAAGTAAGTAAGTAAGTAGTGTAATGTAAGCAAGATTTTGCCCTACTTGCTGGTCAACATGTTGTTTTAGGAAGGTGGTGGGTTTCTGTCTGAACAACGTAGAACAGTGGTTCTCAACCTTCAATCCCCAGATGTTCTTGGACTACAACTCTCAGCACTCTTGGCCAGCAGAGCTAGTGCAGAAGGCTTCCGGGAGTTGCAGTCTGGGCAACATCTGGGCACCCCAAGGTTGGGAACCGCTGCTCTAGAGAGTGAAAGATTGAGATTTGATGGTCTCTGGCAGTGGTTCCCAACCTTGCACCCCCAGATCACAACCTTGCATCCCCAGATTATCTCGGATCACACCTCCCAAAAATCCTGACCCACTCGGCTAGTGGTGAAGGCTTCTGGGAGTTGCAGTTCAAAAACATCTGGGCACCAAGCTTGGGAAACAGTAGAAGATGCAAACCACCCAGTATTAGTGATGGCCCCTGGGCCATTCTAGGAGCTGTAATTCCCAAAGTAACTTTTTCAGGCCCTGTTCCCAAGGAACTGCCACTCCCAGGAAGACTTGGGGTTCCTCGTTGGCTATGAGAGAGCTTCTTTGTTCTTGAAATGAGAAACAGCCCTTGGAAGGAAAACCTCCGGAAGTTTTGGTGAATTCTGAGACTCAGCATCTAAAAAGGAAAACACCACCCCACCATCTCCAATTAAGGTCACATTCCTGTTGCCCAGACCAAGAGTTACACAGAATGAGGAGCTGAGTAGAAGCTGATGTTGCACCCGCACCAACCGGGGGAGTACGTCAAGCATTCTCAAATTGCCCCGCTATTCCACTACTTCCAAATCCAAAACCTGGGAATGATTTCGGATCACAAGGGACATGCATACAGGCCACCCTCGCTTCCTTGTCATGGGGCGCCCGCGTGCCAATAGATGAGCACTCGTGGTGGCTGGGTTTCATTTGCCTTGCAGCTATTTTAAGGCACCGCGCGCATTAGATAGCGAGTAAATACATGTTTTATTCATGGGCAAGATGACTGAAGAACTCGGGAAAACAAACTCGCGGCCGTTGCTCATGCGCCTTCTTGGCACAGGGGGGACAGAATGAGTAAACGCCCAAATGGATTGCGGCTAATGCTTTACTTCTGGCGAAGGGGGTGCGTGCGGGGGGAGGGTGTTCAGCTTGAGAGAAATGGGCCCATTCCCAAAGCTCGTATAGATTTGTCATCGCCCGCCCCTGTCCCTGCGGAGTTGGTAGAAAACTCTGCCTCTCTCTTAGTTTATGCCATGACTTCTGCGTTCAACGAATGATGTTCATTGCAGCAAACACGGTTGCTTAGGTGAAGAACGTGACGCTGTCTATGCCCATCAAGATTCCCAGGGTGGCGTAGTGGACAGAGCGACAGATTAGGACTCTGGAGCACTGGGTTCAAATCCCGGCTTGGCCATAGAAACTCACTGGGCATGGAGCGGGTAAAACCACACCTTAAATATTTCACTTTCTTCATCATCATCATCATCTTAGAACTGTAGGGCTGGAGGGAACCCAATGGGTCATCAAGCCCAGCCCCTACTAAGGTGGCACAGTGAGGAATCGAACTCCCAAACTCTTGATTCTGCAGCCAGATGGCTGAACCACTGAGCCACCCTTGAAAGCCCTATTAGGGTGGCTGGAAGTCATTTCTGACTTGGTGGCCCAGAACACACACACACACACACACACACACACACACACACACACACACACACACACACACACACACACACACCAAATGAAAAGCCACAAGGGAGAAGGAGCCGTAAGAAAGGAGGAGGCATTACCTACCAAGAATTGAGCCTGTTCAGGAGGCCTGGAATGCTGGTTGACTACTGGTTGTATGTTTAAACTATGCAGGCAGAATACAGCGTATTGTTATTAATAATAATCATGTACTGCCAAGTGACTTATGACTTATGGTGACCCTATTCAGGGTTTTCTAGGAAGAGAATACTCAGAAGTGGTTGATCATTCCCTTCTTCTGGGGCATCCTGCAACTGTACATCTCACCCAAAGCTATATAAGCTGGGTCTTCTGGGAAGCACAGTAGAGAATTGAACTCCCAACCACTGGCTCCATGGCCAATTATCTAACTCACTGAGCTATCCAGCAAGTGTGTCGTTGGGCTACACTTTCCATAACCCCCTTTCAATCAGGGGAAAGGGAAATATGGGGGGCTAGGCATGGTCAGTACAGCTCTAACCCATCTTTGACCACCGCCACCTAGTCCTTGTCAAATTCTTTGCTTCTCTGGATGCAACACAATGCAACGCAATGCAACTCAATACAACTCAACCCAACGTAATGCAACTCAATTCAATGCAACAGAACTCAACAAACCATCAGTTGATGACACATGTTGACGTCATGGCCACAGGGGCTGAGAAAGAAAAGCAGAAGCAAAGCTACCATTAATCTTTATGCTGGTTAAATTTTGATTAACCATCATCCTACAGAGTGAGAGAAGGAGAACAAGTTTTCTTCCGGCCACACAGGTCCCTAACACTCCTCCCAGTGAAAAGATGCTTGTTTTCTTGGCCAGCCACACACGGCAGCCGTTTCCAAAGTGCTTCCCTTGTGCCCGAGGCTTTCATAAAAATTTCACCGAGCGCGATCTGCCACATTCGAATGCCCGGGTGTGTTCAGAAAATGTCCAAAGCCATCTATTCACAAAAAATCCACAAAGAACGTCGCCAGGGTCTGCTCAAAAAGCTGTATATTCTTGAAAATTACGGTAGGTTGCTTGGTGGAAAGAGTGCATCCGCTTAAAGTCAGTTTTTGCCCTTGCGAAAGAAGGGGTGAAGATCACATCACTCGATAGGCAATTCCAGCCCCAAACTTGGAAAACCTTCGTTCGGAACAGGTCTTGGAATCCAATCTCGGAAAACTGTTCTGTTTTGCCTCTCAAAAAGTAGCTCCCCAAAGTTCGGATTCTTTTCAAAACCGCACGCATTCTGGCCACCTTGTTCACGGAAACGACTGTATAGTATGGAAAGTTGTGGAAAAAGATGACTCCCAAAGAACTACACCTCCCAGGAAGTGGCACTCCGACTTCCCTTTTGAAATAAAAGAATTCAAGCACAGGAAACAGGAAGGCTGGAAGACCCCCATGGTGCAGACGTTGTGTTATGTGCTGTCAAATTGCCTCTGACTTAGGATGATCCTATAATGAGCCATCTCCAAAATATCCTGTCCTCAACTGCCCTGTTAAAGTGCTTACAAACTCAAGCCTGTGGCTTCCTTTAGAGAGTCAGTCCATCTTGTATTTCGTCTTCCTCTTTTCCTGCTGCTTTCAACCTTTACTAGCATTATTGTCTTTTCCGGAGAACCCTGCCTTCTTACAACGTGCTCAAAGTAGGACAGCCTCAGCTTCAACCTGTTCCCCCCCTTAGAGAAAGTTCAGGCTTGATTTGATCGAGGACCCACTTGTTCATCTTTACGGCAGTCCAGGGTGGCCACAAAGGTCTCCCACAGCACCACGAAGCTCCTCACAGTAGGAGATGATGCCCCAGTGTACTGAGTTCCGTTTCTGGACTGCTAATGTCCAGAAATCCAAAAGAGGACACCACCGATGGGCTCAACAGTAGATCATATATTTGGACAGGGTGGCTGAAATACACTTCCAGAGGGGACATAGGTGGTCATTGAGGACAACCTCCCTGGTCAGTACAAGCACAACATCCCTGACATGAGATCCCTGCCTCTCTGTCAACAGCTGCAGCAAAGAGGAGGTACGCATGTCTTCAAATACATTTGTGCCAGCACTGAATGGCTCATAACCCCAAGGAGCTGATATAAGGCAGTTCCTGATGGGTTAAAGGGTTGAGCAAGGGGGAGTGGAGTATAGATAATAGAAAGCAAAATATATTTTATTTAAAACCTAATGGCCCCGAACATGCCAATAAATGACATAGAGGATGCATAATTGAAACGGAGCTTTACTGTTGTGAAAGAGAGCGCGGAGGGGAAAAAGGAAGCCAACTCAGTAGAATTATGAATCTGATTTAGAACCAAGAGAGGACAAATTTTCCCCAAAACTAGTGCTGGGTAAGGGAAAGGTTAAATTGCTTCCTAAAGCACAATTTTGCTCTTGGCAAAAAAAGGTGAGAGATTGAATTCTAAAGAGTGATCTTTGTACCACTTAGCAATAAATATTCTTTGAAATGAAGATTGTGCCAATAATGGGCGAACTGAATACATCTGGAATGGAAGAACTTTGGACGCAGGATTGAAAGCGTGTTTCCAATGTTAAACAGGAGGAAAGCCGATGTAATGTGGTTTAATTTTCTTACTTCCCTTTGTCTACTTCTATAGGCATGTATAGGTGTAAATGGATCTGCTCCTGGCATTCTACTTTTCCCCATTATTCAGACCAAGGATATCCACCTGAAACAAGGGAACTCAGCCAAAATATTACTTTGTGCCTTGTGTAAGAACCCACTTTGTATCCAGCAAAATGATGGCCCAGGGCATCCTTCTAGGTCAGATCTATCTCTTCCCATTTTCTGTTCTCAACAAGGCCAACTAGATAGTGGTGGAAAGCTCCTGAGGAGAACACAAGCAGAATGACACCCTTCTAAAAGTGTCCCCTAGCACAGATACCCAGTGTGGTGTAGCCACCGCCAGTCCCCAACCTTGGGCCTCCAGATGTTCTTGGACTTCAACTCCCAGAAACCCTGGCCAGCAGAAGTAGTGGTGAAGGCTTCTGGGAGTTGTAGTTCAAGAACATCTGGAGGCCCAAGGTTGGGGACCACTGGTGTAGCAGACAGAGTGACAAACTACGACTCTGGAGATCTGGGTTCAAAGTCCTCTTCAGCCATGAAAACTTACTGAGAGGAGTAAATCCACTCCGTCAACATCTCACTTACCTTGAAAGGCCTATTAGGGTCAGTGTAAGTTGTTTCTGTCTTGATGAGATGTAACAACAATGGCAGCACAACCAGGGGATGGGGTTGCCAGGTCGGAAGCTCCGTAATCCTGGAGACTTTGGGGTCAACGTGTGAGATCCGGAGAAAAGAACTTGCGAGGTCACAAAAGCAGAGGTTTGGAGAAGTGTGCTGAAGACTCTAGCCCAGTTGATTGGGATGGCATGCACAGGAGATGGATTGGGCTCAAACTAGCTCTCAAATCTAGCTAAGCAGGGAATATGGCAACCCAGAGCTACTGCCACCAAGGATGGTAAAACAAGAAGTCTCACAAGTCATGGCGTTGCTCTGGAGGGCATCATGGGCTCCAGAAGTGCATGCATTTCTTGTTTCCTTTGCCCATTGCCTTCTGGTTCACCAGCATCTTGCAAGGTCAACATGTACGTCAATGACTTTGCCTTGAGCCATGACACCTGGCCTCAGATGGGGATGGGTGGAGAGGAATAACCAAGCTTTCCAAGCCACACATACATGATAATATCTTCTCCTTCAGAGCTGCTTCCCTTGAGATCTGCCTCACCACCGCGAGACCCCGTGGAAGCTTACCTATTCCCAGATACTTCAGCTGGCAGCCTATAAGGTGCAGGATCCTGGAAGTAATAAATATCCTCCATGACTAACAGCTTTATGTTTCATGAAATGGCCAACTCCTCTTTGAAATGTGGCCACATTGATAGCCATCTCCTGGAACGTGAAAGGCTCCAGTGACAATCCAGTAGTGAATCAGCTTTAGTGCCAATTTTAAAAGCGCTCTCCAAGGTACTTAAATTAGTCTAGGATAAGGCTTCAGGACCTTGGATAGTTCCGTTGCATTGTGGCTATTGCTAAGTGTTTGTGGAAACAAATTCCATCCTTTGGGGCCATGTTGAGCGATGATGGCCTTTGCATCTCCCAACTGTCCTCTCTGTTGGATGACCCGGGTTCTTTTCTGAGAGATGTCCATCAATGCCAGGGCCATCTGCTCTGACTGGTGGTATCTGTGTAGGGCAGTGGTCCCCAACCTTGGGCCTCCAGATGTTCTTGGAATACAACTCCCAGAAGCCCTCGCCACCACCTCTGCTGGCCAAGATTTCTGGGAGTTGAAGTCCAAGAACATCTGGAGGCCCAAGGTTGGGGAGCACTGGTGTAGGGGGCTTGATAAACAGTTTCTGAGGATTTTATGCCCAGAAAATACTGGGAAGCATGTCAAAAGTCAGTACTGATGGCACATCATCATTATCAAAAAGAGAACTATTGAATAGGTCAGTGGTTTAGGCATCTGACTGTGGAGCCAGAGGTTGGGAGTTTGATTCCCCCACTGTGCCTCCTTGACAAGAGCTGGACCTGATGATCCATAGGGTCGTTTCCAACTCCACAGTTCTAAGATGATGATGGTTATTGTAGGTGAACATTATCTCATGAAGGAAGATGAGTGGCTGTGTGGGAAGATCTCCAGAAGGCTGGAGGACCTCAGGTTCCTCACACCCAACTTAGAATCCAAAGATAAGGTGTCGGAACAAATTTGGCATCCATGGATGTTCTTCTTGTTGCTGAACTGCACGGAGCCTAGCATCCATTCATAACAAAGCCCATTCTGAATTAGCCACTGTTTTCTTTACATTCACTGTCTAACGGAGGTGGAGGAAATAAACTATCTTGTTGTTGATGGTGTTAAACAACTGGGCATCAGAAACCCATCAGTCATTGAGGGATCTACCATGACATTCCGATAAGCTTTCTGCCCACCCCACCTCTCTCATGCCCGGAGTGGCCAACTTCATGTATATACGGCAGCCCCATGTGGCTGTCCTCCCCAGGAGAAAGAGAGGCTTCTAATTTTGATCTGATTATTAGTAAACCACAGCCTGGAGAAAAGAAAGACAAAAAGCATTACACCCTGCGGGGGAGTGGAACGGAATGGCGAATGGCACGCTGTCAGGACAAATCGAAGGAAATGGGAACTGATGAATTGGCTTTAATGACTTAAAAGAAGTACCGGTTCCCCCCTTTCAGTCACCGCAAAGATAATCATAATTCTGCCTAACAGAAGCTGAAGAGCACCAGCGATGCTTCCGTCGTGTTTTGCGAAGGAAACCTCACCGCAAATCTCATTTAACAAGGAAACGGCAGAATAAACAAAAAGCAATGGCAAGCATGGATAATAAAGAAACTGACAGAGGCAACCGGGCGTTGTCTGTCTTCCCTTCGCTTCTTCCCATAATGAAATATGTTTTATCATGAGCGTTTACTAGTCACATGTTCAGTCAATATAAACTACTAATAATGGTAAGCTATGGCTACAATGCTGCCAGAGAACCACTTGTAAAGAAATATATAAGGGTTTATACAGAAGATCTGTCTGTCTGTACATTCATTAACTACCCATCCATCCATCCATCTACCCTCCTACCCTCCCTCCCTCCCACCCTCCCTCCCTCCCATCCATCCATCCATCCATCCATCCATCCATCCATCCATCCATCCATCCACCCTATCTAAAAATCAAGGTTAAGCATGACTATGCTTAACCTTGAGTAGACTATGTCCAGAGTAGACTATGTCTAGATGGGCGGCATATAAATGCAATAAATAAATAAATAAATAAATAAATAAATAAATAAATAAATAAATAAATAAATAAATAAATAAATAAATAAATAAATAAATAAAAACTTTGACATTCCTCGGTGGGTAGGGGAGAAGATAGCATGGCCATGAAAAGCTTGCTAAAATATTATGCATTTGTGTTTTTGATGAGATTCGGGTGCATTTGCTGAAAAAGTGTGTGTGTGTATGAGAGAGAAGGGGAGGGGGGATAGAGAAAGAAAGAGAGAGAGAGAGAGAGAGGATGAGTACAGGACATCAGAAGAAGTCTAAACAGCCTTGGAATAAAATGAAATGAAATGAAATCTTGTCAGCTCAGAATGCGTAACAAGGTTATTTTAAAGCAATGTTGAAGTAAATGAAGTCATTTTGCTGCCGTGCCAATTCAGAGGAAGAGAATAGCTACCAATTGTGTAACTCGTTAAGCGACAGAAGCCATCATTATGATAGACTGACATGCATGTGTTATGTATGCTAGATCAGAACTGGAGGCATGTGTACTGGAAATCAAAGCCTACATGCAGCTGTTAACCCTGACTAAAATATAATCCCAGTTCCTCTAGAGCACTGGTTCTTAACCTTGGGTTACTCAGAAGTTTTGGACTGCAACTCCCAGAAGCCTTCACCACCAACTGTGCTGGCTGGGGTTTCTGGGAGTTGCAGTTCAAAAACATCCGAGTAACAAAGGTTAAGAACCACTGCAGAGCAGTGGTTCCCAACCTTGGGTCCCCAGATGTTCTGGGACTGCAACTCCCAGACACCCTGGCCAGCACAGCTGGTGGGGAAGGCTTCTGGGAGTTTTGGTCCAAGAACATCTGGGGACCCAATGTTGCTTTAGATCAATGGAAGGTAGAACCTCATTCCTTTTTTCCTTTAGATCAACGGAAGTGCTTCCGGTTTTATAACGTCTGGCAATTCCTTGGGCTACTCCAGTAGGACTTAACGAGTGGATTTAGTCCTGAAGCTTGAGCACCCTGTAGAAACAGCTCTCCTGGCTTTGCATGGAAACCTCTAGTAGCAAGAAGACCACCTACCCATGGTTCTCATCTTTTGGTTCTCTAGATGTGTTAGATCTCAGACCTCATCCAGCCAACAACCAGGGATTCTGTGGATTGAAATCCAAAACCACTGGACACCAGATTAGACCACTCTTTTCTCCAGTGTGAACGTTTTGTCACCTGTTATGCATTTCTCCTCATCAAATCCTATTACCCAGTAACCTAAGTCCACTTGAGCTAATTTATCTTCTGAGGAGCATAAGGAGCTGTACCAGACTGAGGTGGAGCCTTAGGCCACTGAGCTTATACCCTTAGGCCGCACAGTCACGGTCCCACCGAAGGAGAAAGGGAGGATCTTTCTTTACCCTCTTTGATCCATTCTACTTCTCTGTGGGCCCTTCCCCCCAAGATCTTGCAACCTGATCCTAAAACAGGAGAGAAGTACGGGTGAGATTTGGAGAAACACAACCAAATTGAAACCAAGAGATCTTCAATTCCCACCTTCTAAAGCAGTGGTCCCCAACCTTGGGCCTCCAGATGTTCTTGGAATACAACTCCCAGAAGCCCTCACCACCACCTCTGCTGGCCAAGATTTCTGGGAGTTGAAGTCCAAGAACATCTGGAGGCCCAAGGTTGGGGACCACTGTTCTAAAGCAGTGGGTGTCAACTTTGGGTCTCCAGATGTTCTTGGACTACAACTCCCTTAAGCATTCACCAGTAGCGGCGCTGGGCAGGATTTCTGAGAGTTGTAGCCCAAGAGCATCTGGAAATCACCATTCTAGAGGCAGCGCTGAACTCCAGAGAAGACGCTTGGGTGTGTGTTTGTGTGCATGCACGTGCGAGAGAGAGAGACATAAATCTTCTTTCTAGTCAAAGGGGATAAGTTGACTGCAGACTCTCTTGCTTCTTCCCCTCTTCTCCATCTCTGGGAAAAGCCATTAGGATTAAAAAAAAACGGGAGCGAGTGAAATAGGAAGCCCACATTCACCTGAGATCATGACTAAATGACTGAAATGATTTGGAATGGGCAATTACGGCAGCACATTAGCAAAGCCGCCTCTGCTCAGCCAGGTAGCAAGAACAGATGTTGCCGAGATGGTTTCCACGAATTTCTTTCCCCCTCAGGTGCTAAGAGCTAGGTTTCATGTTAAATTTATCTCCTCGAAAGAGAAGAGGAAGAAAGTGAATGAAAGAAAGAGCATGTCCTGTTTTCCATACAGAAGGAACGGTTCCTAGAAGGTATTTCCATCTGGACGATAAACCTTGAGAAGTTCAGAAAATTGGCTTAGGTCTGTCTCTTCCCATGGTGTTCTTCTAGGGCAGAGAAAGTAGCACCGAGGTCACAGGGAAATACTCCTGGTCAGAGAGAAGGAGGTAGAACCTGTGCCACCATGTCTGGCCAAGGTAGGAACATCTTCCAGACTTATCACCCATAGTTCATCTTGTTGGAAAGGACGGACAAAGAAGGTTAGCCATGTGTGAATCCCTCTGCTTTCTGGATGTCCTTCACCTGTCTTTCCTTGTTTTCACCTGGAATGTTTTGCTGTAGCTACTACCTTCTTTCTGAAGGGAGTACACATAAAAACAGCAAATACGCACAAAGAAAAGCGGAATTGCTCATGGATAGTGCAGTGCTTTAGGCCTCAGATTCCTTGGCCTACAAACCCCATCATTCCCCACTCTTGACGTTCTGCTTGACTTACGCTTCTGTCCTGA
The DNA here is from genome assembly GCF_051106095.1 of Pogona vitticeps. NCBI lineage: Eukaryota > Metazoa > Chordata > Lepidosauria > Squamata > Agamidae > Pogona > Pogona vitticeps. The sequence continues at coordinate 15,626,380 of NC_135796.1, forward strand.
GCTGCGTGGTCCAGCCTCGGTGTGTTTGTTTCCGACACAGGCAAGAGATTTCCTTTTTCAGAGTAAAAGATAACAAGGATCAACATAGCACAAGAGGGCGCTAGTACTCTATTGTTCGGAGCAGAAGCCGGCTGCCTTTTCCTTCCTCCACTGGATGGGTGAGTCTGCATCGGTACACGGTTGCAGCAGCCCAGATACGTTGCAATTTAACAATATTTGCACAGTAAAGCACATAACCGGAGGGTCTGCTGACGCAGGGCAGCTTGGGAGGACCAGCTGGGTCTAGGTTTTCAGAAAACTGTTCCGCTGAAAACTAACAGCCGTTGAAAGTTTGCGTGTCTCGCTACGGAAAAATATCTGCAACCCTGCATTATGTATTCCGTCTCCATGTTGCAAAGATGAGCCGTCCAAGTGGCAGGATAAAATCTTAGAAAAATTATTATCCCCCCCCCCCAATGATAACTCCCAACATCTCCAGCTAACCTGGGCACTGCCTACCCTGGTTAAGGATCCTGAAAAAGTAACTTTTCCAGCTTCAGGGAAGGACCACCACCCGATGTGAGAGAACTCTTGGGAGAGGTTACTGAAAGCCCAGTGGTTCCAACCTTGGTTTTCCAGACGTTGTTGGACTACACTTCCCATACTCCTGATTCACACAGGGGCAAGGGAGATATAGGAGACCCACCCTTCTAATTATTGCCTTACCCCCATCAATGACCACCATCCAGTCCTTGCTAAACTCTTTCCCTCTCTGGACGCAACGCAACATGGCCTTTTCTGCTCAACCGCTTCCAAGCTCAAGCTAGTAGGCTTTCGAAAAGAACTGGCCATGCTTAGCCTTGAGAAAAGAAGACGGAGGGCATGAAAGGTGGCATTCTTCAAATACTCAACGGGTTGTCCTACAGAGGAAGGGCAGGATCTGTTCTTGTTCATCCCAAGATTGCAATAATGGGCTCAAGATAAAGGAGGTCAGGTTTAGGCTGAGTATCAGGAAAAAACTTCTTAACTCTTAGAGCAGTACGACAATGGAACCAACGACTTTGAGATGTGATGAGCACTCCAACACTGGAGGCATTCAAGAGAAACTTAGACAACCACCTGGCAGATATCCTTTGATTTGTATTCCTGAATTGAGCAAGGAGTTGGACTTGATGGCCTTATTGGTCCCCTTCTAACTCCACTATTCTATGATTCTATACACTGGTGCCTCGCTTAATGGACGCTCTGTTTAGCGACGAAACCGCATAGCGAACTTTTTGCGATCGCTTTGCGATGTTCCCTATGGGGGAATTTTGCTTTGCAATGATCAGTTCCCTGTTTTGCTTACCGATCATCGCAAAGCGATGATTTTTTAACAGCTGATCGGCGGTTCCAAAATGGCTGCCAGGTAAACAAAATGGCTGCTCGCAGTTTTCTGGGATGGATTCCTCGCTTTAGAGGCACCGAAAATGGTGGTGCTATGGAGGATCTTCGCTTAAAGGTTAGTTTTAAACCCATAGGAATGCATTAATCACGTTTTAATGTGTTTCTATGGGCTTTTTAATATCGTTTAGTGACGAAATTGCTTAGCAGCGATTTTTGCTGCACGGATTAACGTCGCTAAGCGAGGCACCACTGTAATTCCAAGCTGACACTGAACCTCTTGTAGGACAGAAGGTTCTCCATACCTATCTCAGGCTGGCATCGTGTTACGACTCAGCTTGTAGTTTCACTAAAAAGGGGCATTTTAGGATAAAGACTTAGCTAAGGATGAGTGTTGGGGGGGGGGTTTCCACTTCCTTTTCATCCTTCAAATATCCAGCCCAGTCTAAAAGCTAGGAGGCAGAATGGTTTCCCCTTGTTTTCTCTGATCTTCACCCATTTCAAATTTAGGTCAAGGTTCTCAACCATGAACATGTGAGCCCAACAATACTTTATACCGGTCATGATTCACACACAAGAGGAACAATTTGTGTGTGAAATCAGAAGTCTTCAAAAGCAAGGGATTCAAGTTAGAGAAGCTGCCTGGATAGCTCTGTTTTTTGGTAGCTGGTTATGGAGTTGGAGGTTGGGAGTTCGATTCCCCCACTGGGCCTCCTGGGAGAAGAGCCAACCTGGGTGGCCTTGGGCCAGCTGCACAGTCCCAGGGTGCCCCCTAGAGGAAGGGAACGGGAAACCACTTTGAACTAGAAAATGCTGAAAAGGATCACCATAAGTCAGAATGGACTTGACAGCACAGAGTTGCTGTTATTTCAAGATCAGACACCCTTTCTTCATTCCCTGACTCTCTTGCACACACTAATCTCTCCACCTGAACGTTTGTAATGAAATTACAGAGTTCCCAGCTGCCTTCCGCTCCTAGAAAATTGTTTCATAAGCCACCTCACCTACACAAAAAAAATTAAATTCTCTTTTAAAAGCAAACCGATTCAAGATCTGCAGGCTATCCTGAAAAGCAGGTCAAGTTCTACCCTAAGCCGAATCCTGTCGTTTGAAATGTAACACCTATCTGATTCTATTCGTTCTTGTCTACGTAAAATAAATAAATAATAATAATACAAATGCCATTCTGAATGCAATCATATTTCAGAGAGGGCTTGGTTACATTTGAAAATTCTATCACTTCCCTGAGATGTCAAAGATGGATGGCTGCAAGTGTCTGCTTGCGTTGCTAGCAACGATTTGCCATTTATTTTGCTTGCAAGGACATGCCATTTGCTTATTTCAACTTCCTGAGGAATCTCTATCATAGGAAATCTGGGGAAAAAAATAAAAATATACAAAGAAAATATTAATACTCCCCTCTCTAGGATCCTGTAAGGAACTCACTCCTACTCCGGTTCACTTTAATTGAAGGGTTATTTTTGTTACGGTTTTGAGTCTTTGGTTAAATTTCTGTAGCTGTGCAGCAGGGATTTATGGGGCAGAAGTGCAGGGATTTATGGGGCAGAAAAGCTTCTGGTTCCTCAAAGTAACCACCCCTTTTCTCATCAACTGGCACTTATATGCTCAATAATGCACTCTGAGACATTTGTAGGAGAAAGAATAAAATTGTTTCATTTACTCACAGTTGAAGCGCAAACTGACAAACATGACAGCTTTCAACAACAGACTTCAACAGACCCGAGAGAGGGAAAATGCACTGAACAGAGAGGTGGGGCTGTCTTTGAATTCAGAGGCAGGAAGGAATAATAGGTTAGTATTGGATAGATTGATCCCCAGTCAAGAAAGGTCCCTCCCATTCAAACCAGCATGTGAGGCTGAAATAACCCCAACAATTTTATCTACAGTTTTTTACATACCTGGTAAGGATGGGATTTTCAGATTTCTCAGACTACAGATCCCATTATTCTCTATTCTGGGAGCTCTTCCTGACAGACAGACACCTTACACACATCTGAATGGTGTAAATATTCAATTTGGAAACTTCCCATGCATGGATTCAAATCCTGGCTTCTTAAGATCTTAGTCCGGAGTCCTCTCTCCATCTCATCACACGGAGCCTCGTGTGCAAAAGTCAACAAAGGGATTGCTGTAATACAGATCTTTAACATCCCCCCCCCCCATGTCCAAACAGGAAAAGAAAAAGGATATTCGAAAAGCAAAATGTGGAAATTTTGGACGAAAAAATGTCTCTGCGCCATTGCGTGAGATTTCTTCTAGCATTCCGCCACGTCCATTTCATCGCAGATCTCGCCTGCTTCAAAGAACCTCTTGCAGAGTGCGGGCGACGTACAAGTCGAAGGGATAAATAAATAAAGGGATAAGTAAATAAATAATTAACAAGTCCCCGGTTGGATGCCTGATTGCCTGCTAGTAGCGCGACTTAGCTCATGACTGGAATTCAAACGTGGACTTATTCATTCCAAGCTATTCACCACCCCGGGGTAAACCACTGCTCTTCCACCAGTGTAAGGATTCTGTCAGATTCTGGCCAACATGTTTTCGGTTTTCACCCCAAATCCCCAATTCGAATCTCACCGTTTGTTTAGCGGCATTTTAGCTTGACAGCCATCTGCACAGTTTCTAACCTGTTCCTATTTTTAATCCGTGCTCCAGTTCTGTTCTGAGCTGGCTTCAGCCTCCATTTGGAGAGAAGAGTTTGACAGGAATCAAATACGTACATTAATAATAATAACAACAGGTTCGTTCTGGGAAAGAAATGTGAATAAATAAAATAAATAAGCCACTGAGCAGTTATCACTGCAAATCTTTGCATAGAGAAATATCTTATTGTCTCTAGCAGACTTTGTGAAGGATGCATAGATACTCATCTCTGAAGAAACATTCCAAATATAAAAAAAAACTTTGGTGATATTTGTTTATTTTTTAATTACTTGATGCATTATCAAATTGGGTAATCAAAGCCTGCAATTTCAAACATGTAGCTTCCACTCAACCGAACTTGGTTGGGATGGAACTACCTTTACCAGAAAAAAAGGGGTGTGGTTTCTCAGTCAGATGCCTCTGATTGGGCAGAGTTCTATGGGCTCTCTGATTGGCTGGTGATCCTTTAAATAGAGCAGGCGCAGCTGTCCTGGCTTTTCATTAAGGGTTAAGCAGTTAAGGCTGCTGTTTCTCTTACAGAGTTTAGTTTTCTGCAGATTCTTTAGCAAAGAAGTAGCTAATGAGAGGCCAGGTAAGTTGGTAGTTTTAGAGAAGATTTTTCAAGTACTTTACACAGTCATTGGCAGGATGTGGCTGTTTCTAGGAAGACCAAATCCATGAACGAGCTTTCTTAATTACTTAAAGGGGATTAGACATGTCAGCCAATATACTGCTCTTAACCTGAAACAAGTAAAAGCTTCAGTAAAGACATTTTCCCCCACTTTACTAAGCTGTTACAAGCTGATTACTGGCTTGTTGGGGTCTTTATAGGGCCTACCAGCTGTGGATATCATCCTCCCAAACTGAGTCTTTGTCTCCCCCCCATCTTTTGGAGATGATACTTGCTTTGCAGTGAGTCATGTTAATTACTGAATAATATTGAGGAATCAGGATTCTAGTTTTGTGTGTGTTTTTAACTGAATTTTTTAAAGGGGGAAATGCTTTGTTATTAGTTTTGGGTATCCTATAGTATAAAAAAGAAATCAGGTTGGCGTTATTATTTTAATTGATTACATTGTATCTCACTCTCCCCCCTCCCTGTGAGGACAAAGTATGGCTTTTCTGCTTGCTACTTAATTGCAACAATATGAAAGACAGTGACTGCTCCGAAATCCACACAGGAAGTAAGGCATCCTTAGCTGCTAGTTTAATGATGTTTATTGGTTATAGCCAAAAACAAGATTTTGCTTGTGTTTCCTTAGCTCCTGCTCTGTCAAATTTAGAGCCCTCCTGCTTTCTAATAAGCTCCTCCTGTCATCCTCAGTACACCCCTGTGAGGTAGGCCAGGCCGAGGAGGAAGGGGGGGCTCAAGGTAGCTGGATGAGGGGCTTGGCTTGGTGGGGTGTGTGTGTTATAATCTAGATTTACCAAACCCTACTCCAGTGTTGCAACACACCGCTGCTCTTGAATCGGGAGCTACATCCACCAGCCTGACTCAACATCTGCACTTTTGTGTAAGTAAATGTATTGTCATTGTCTGAATGGATTTGGGGAGACAGATCTTCTCGCTTCAACTTTATGAATGCCTGTCCTTGCGCCATTCCAAATATTTAAAATATGAATATATATAAAATTGGCACATTCGTGTCAGATTTAGATGCCAGTTCACCCAATTTCTTTACGCAGAATTGGGGTCATCCATTTCTCCAAGGCATGTGCAGAGTTTTAGTTAATTTGGTTTTTTCTTTCTTTCTGGGCTTGGGGTAAAACTGCAGAATGGCACGTCAGCAAAATTTGCAGGGAGGGCTCCTAATTTTTCCAAATGGCATTCAAGCTAGGAATCTTGACAGAGAGAGAGAGAGCACTCCTGACCTGTGGGCACCGCAATGCATGCGCAGGGTTAGGGGCCACTGTGAATCCGTTCCGGATTTCACTCCGCCCTTTACAAGGGGCTGAAGCTTCCCCCCCCCCCACATAAGGGTTGAGCAGCACCTTGGAGGCCTCGAACTCAAAAGTGGCTTCAGCCATTCAGAGTAGTCTAGAGCGTGGAGCCAAGACTCTAGAGACATGGGTTCAAATTCTGCTTGGTCACCGGAACTCGCTGGGGGTGTCACTGGTAAAACTACCCCTTAAGCAACCCATTATACCCAGTGTGGTGTAGTGGACAGAGTGATGGATCAGGACTTTGGAGGCCAGGATTCGAATCCCTGCTCCACCATGCAAACTCACGAGGAGAGTGATGCTGATAAAGCCACTCCTTAAATAGCTCATGTGCCTTGAAAACTCTATGAGGGCCACTATAAGCTGCTTCTGGCTTAGCCACAGGGAACAAGAAATATCCCATGATCCTCGGAAACTCGAACCCAGAGCATGGTATGATTTATGTGATATTTTGTATTATTTTATTGTTTATGTTATGTTGGAAGCCGCCTAGAGTGGTCTTATGGGCCAGATGGGTGGGGTATAAATTAAATAAATAAATAAATAAACAAACATAATCAGGAATGGTCTTGGAGTCGCTGGGGGGGGGGGATTGCAGGCCCTGATACTCTAGGATCAGCCTCCAGAGAGAAGCCATCAGATGGCTGCCCCCCCTTCCATCTGACACTGATGATGAGGACTCCAGTGAGATTCGGAACTCGGCACCATTACCCTGAAAAAAAAAATTACAGATCCACCTCTCCCTTCTGTGCATCCACGAACGGGACTAGATGATCTATAGGGTCCCTTCTAGCTGTGCAGTTCGATGAGGAGGAGGATGATTTGGGAGGGGGTTTGTTTTAAGGCTCCATCTCCAGCGGCACGGAGCTCCCCGCCCAGAGAGGCTGCCTCCCGTCTGGGGGGGGTTCCCACGCCCCGCCTGGCTGCCGGGGGCTTCCCCGGGTCTGGCAGGGAGACCCTGCCGAGGAAGTGGGGGGGGGGGGAGAGAAAGAAGGCGGGGCTCCCCATCTCGATTTGCATGGCCACGCCCCTCTCGCGCCCTCCCACCTCCGCGCGGGCGGCTCTGGAGTCCAAAACCCCCCCAGCTCTCGGCGGCAAAGGGGCGGGGCTTCTCTCCCTCCTCTGCTCCCTGATTGGGTGGGATCTGGACTGTCTGAAAGGGGGGGCTGTGAGAATGGGGGGGCGCAGAGCCCAGGAAAAGGGGGGAGGCGGAGGCTTTCTGGATCGACTGCGCGGTGTCGCCCGAGAATCTGCTCTTCCTCCCCCGTTGCCTTGCCCGCCTCCCTTTCTTCGCTGCCCGTCTTTCTCACTCTTTTCCTCCTCCTCCCGCCCCACTCCGAAGATCGGGCTTGGGGAAACTACCAATTGGCACCAAGGACCAACTCGGTTGACTCCTTCCCTTCCGGATCGGCGAGAAGGGGGGGGGGGGAAGGAAAAAAAATCGGTTTATCGAGGCAGGAATAAGGCGAGCAGGGAAAAAAAAAAAAAACATCGCGCCCGATCCTCCGTTTGCCGAGCCGTCGCGCTGGTTTTCCGTCCATTTCGCCTTCCCTCCTCGCCTTTTCCCTTCTCTCTCTCTCGGGCGAGCATCCCAAGAAGGGACCCCAGAAGGGATTCTGCATCGCTCTGCGCCCTTTCCTTAGGATCGCTCTGCGCCCATCTCTCCCCCCCTCCCCCCCAGCCTCCTTACAAGGACCGAGAGCGCCCAACTTTTATTCCTTTTTCTCTCCCCCACCTTCAGCGTCGCCCCGGGGAAGCGGTGGACCTGCAAGCCGGCGGGTTTCCTTGTTATTTTGGGGGCTTGTAAACTTTCCGCCTCCTCCCTTGCCTGCACCCCCTTCCTACCCCAGGATCTAATAAAAAGGACATTAAAAAAAAAAACACATATATAAATCTCTCCGCGTGTCTGCACGGAATGCGTGTCGCCTCCGCCTGCTGCTGCTGCTTCCTGGTCAATTGCACGTCTGGACGTTAAAAAGGAGGGCTCGCCTGAAACCTCTCGCGATCCTGCTCGCATTTGGAGGCATGGAGGAGAGGCTGCTTCCCCCAGATCTGTGGCTGGCACCGGCTGACACGGAGATCGCCTGCTTTTTCGGACCTCAGGATGTATCTCTGTTTTCTTGTTCTTAATAGGAAAAACTGGATGATGATGATGGTGGTTTGTGATTGAGGAGCAAAGCTTGCCCAGAACAGGGAAACTCCTGGAGGAAATATCTTGGACTTTTTGTAGATGAACTGCTGCTGGTTAATTTTCCCGAAGGACTGAGAGAAAGACACAGACCGGAGTCTGAAAGATGCTCAAACATTTGCTTTGTGATGATTTCCAAGTCCCTGGGGATTGGATCTAACTTCTCCGCTCGCTTGCTCTGGATATGCCCTGGCTGGAAAACATGTCTGGCTGTCTCTGGGTTCTGCTGCTCAGCCTGACTTTGGTTTTATCCAAAGGTAAGATCCAAAAAAAAAAAAAAATCTTCATTTGCCCTCGCTCCTAACTTTCTACCCTTCTCTCGGAACTGGCTTTCTCAGCTCCATCCTCCCTCCCTCCCTTCTGGAGAAGATCAATGACTGGGCAAAGCTGGTATTGGGGTTTGTTTATTTCTTCCTCATGCTCCAGGCCAGGCTGTCCTTTTTCTCTCTTTCTCACTCCCTGTCTCTCCATATCATTCAACAGGGATCACACGTGGAATTTATTTTTAATCTTTAATCCTGTCTGAGGCATTGTTGACGAGCCGAGCTCCAGCCAGGGATGAGGAAAAGAAAAGGAAATAATTAGTGGTTTGCAGCGCTGGTTGGAAGCTTGACAAATGAAATCTGATTTTAAATGCTTTCTGGCTTCACACACGGAACAGCCTTTTCTCAGAGGGACTGGTAGCGAGGTTTCCCCCTTCCCTCTCCTCCAAGAGCACCAGAGGATAATAAGAAAGGAGCCACAGAAGGGTTTTCTTCCCTCCCTTCTCTAGTTTTTAATTTTAAATCTATAAGATCTGATGGCATTTATGTGACTTGAGCTGAGTTTTACCGTTGAATCGAAAACTCTGGAGTGGGGAGGTGACACCCCTCCCCCCCAACCTCTGCGGCCTTGAAAGGATGATGATTAGGAAACATGTAAGGTATCTGTACCTACACATAACTCCTCAGTTCTGGCAGGTCCTAGAATTAAATCTCTGCTCATTATCTACGAAAGCGGAGATGTTTTGGGGAGTGCTTTTATAAGTTTGTGACATGAGCAATTAGGTGCTGTGTTTCTCTGGAGGGATTCTGAGGTCTTGAAGAAGGGATCTTGACTGACATGTGTCAAAAGCTACATGTCCATTTGCTTTAAAAAAAATTTTTTTTGGATGGCTGAAAGCACGTGTTGGAAGATGCGGGAGTAAAGTGTGCATTGAAGCAGAAGAGCCCTTTTGACTGCATATCCGTGGCATCCTTTTCTGCACATGGCCGGCACCTTCCTTGGGCATGTCCCCGGTCCTCTGGGGGAGGCAACTTTTCTGAATTGATGGCTGGTGCTCCTTTCCAAGCTGTCATGCTTAATTTTTGCAGAAGCGGCCTCAAAGTCTATATGGCATTGATCATTTCACCTACCTGTGTGTGTTTTGTGTGATTAAATACTTGCCCTTATTTTGCCTTGCTAATCTTATTCTGTGTTTAGGAATTTGCTGCATTTGGACAGGGGGAGTGTCTGTTTAAAGGCTGTAGACATGATTGAGGAAATGCAAAATAAAGAAATGGAGTTTTACATTCCACTAATCCATCTTTTATCTTGCCCCTCTCCCATGTTAAAGAAAAACATGTCCCCCCCCTTTTTCTGATTTTATGTTAATTCTCTCCCTCTCTCATATCCTGGCACAAGTCTTCATTTTCACAGAATATTCCTCTAGCATTCAGAATAAAAATACTGTCAACTCTTGCAAGATTTCTAGGGTTGCAGAGAATGAAGTGAGAAACTGAGAGGGTAGATTTATTTCCACTGCAAGGGGCGCAAGGTTCTTGATTTTCAAAAGCTTCTCTCTGCACTCCCTCATGTGAAAAGCGTCCTGTACATATTAAACTATCGGATCCCATAAAAGGGCTCTGATAAACCCCTTGAACCAGAGGTGCTAGCTGACTTTATGGCGGGGGAAGTGTGGCGTTATTTTCCTTATTGTGGGGCAAGAAGGGCCATTTGAAGAAGGCAAACCCAACTTTCGATTGTACTTTTGGGTACAATCCTGGAAGATGCGGGATTTATATCTTAGAACCAAGCTAGCACAAATATGGGAGAGGTCAGACAAGCATGTAGTCCTGTAGGAGGCATTGTTTGGAGTCAGCTTTTCTGTTACAGGCAAAGCCAGAGCTGATAGTGGCTGAGGCTGTAATATAAAGTTGTTGCTCAGTTTCCTTATTTTCTTCCCTCTTTCTTTTTCCTACTTCCTTTCCCCCCTCTGTTTCTACATTCCTTTTTCTCTTCTCTTTCCACAATTCCTTTTCTTTCTCCATGTTATTCTTCCTACCTTCCCCATTTTCTTATACTTATTTCCATCCATCCATCCATCCATCCATCCATCCATCCATCCATCCATCCATCCATCCTTCCTTCCTTCCTTCCTTCCTTCCTTCCTTCCTTCCTTCCTTCCTTCCTTCCTTCCTTCCTTCCTTCCTTCCTTCCTTCCTTCCGCCACAGGCTTTCAGGGCCATCCCAAGACTTTTTGCTGCCTGAGGAGGCAGAGAACACCCCCCCCGGCCCACATCAAGGTGCCCTCTCCCCAAAGGAGCTTCTGCCCGCACACATAGTCCCTAAAGCCAGCCAAAGTATTTGTAATGGGAGTCTTGTGGCACCTAAGAAGACGAGCAAGGGTGTACGGCATGTGCTTTTGTGGCCTCTGAAGAAATGGCCTATATGCTACAAAAACGTCCCCCAGATGAAGCTTAATAGACAGGAAGGTTTCAGAAGTCCCTTTCTGCAGCAGACTGATACATGTGTGCCTTTGGGGAACTGCTTCAAGCTATTTGGATGCCTGAGGCAGAGTGTCCCTCAAGCCTCTCTTCCTGTCCCTTGTTACAAACAAGAAATAATAAAAAAATAATAACACACATCCCACACACCCCATTGGGTGTTTTTTCATGACACCCCAAATTTTCTTTTTCTTATTTTCTTTCTCCTTCTACCACTCATTTCTCCATCTCTCTCTTTCAGACCCTTTTCTTTTTCTGCCACCCGACTCTCATTCTCTCTTCCAGACCCTTTTCTTTCTCTCTTTTGCTGCCACCCGACTCTCATTCTCTCTTCCAGACCCTTTTCTTTCTCTCTTTTGCTGCCACCCGACTCTCATTCTCTCTTCCAGACCCTTTTCTTTCTCTCTTTTGCTGCCACCCGACTCTCATTCTCTCTTCCAGACCCTTTTCTTTCTCTCTTTTGCTGCCACCCGACTCTCATTCTGTCTTTCAGACCCTTTTCTTTCTCTCTTTTGCTGCCACCCGACTCTCATTCTCTCTTCCAGACCCTTTTCTTTCTCTCTTTTGCTGCCACCCGACTCTCATTCTCTCTTCCAGACCCTTTTCTTTCTCTCTTTTGCTGCCACCCGACTCTCATTCTGTCTTTCAGACCCTTTTCTTTCTCTCTTTTGCTGCCACCCGACTCTCATTCTCTTTCAGATATAGGCCCCAGACTGCATGTTGTCCACTTTTTTGGTGACACAGAACAGCAGTTAGCTGCAGCCTAGGGCCTTCCTTTCCGGTCCATAATTCCTGCTCTGTATTTCTGTGTTACTAAGGTAGGTCCTAAATAAGGAGCTGGCCTAAGCTTCCCATTCAATTTTGTGTATCTTAAGCCACTTTTCTCCATCACTAGTATGCAAGGGGTGAAGATTTGCCTGGAGGGTTATCATTTAGAGCAATGGCAGAAGGCAGGGACTGGTATGTCCGAAGGCTTCTGGCATGCAGAGAAGTAGCTGAGCAGGGGAAATAAAAAAGTTTAGTCTGGATGCTCTGGTTTTCTGCTTGCATAGTAAAACATTGCTTCATGGACTGACTGCTTATTGAATTTGGGTAGATGTTGCCAGTGGGCGATTCATTGACCTATTTAGGGAACTATAAAAAGGAGTGTGTATCAACCAAAACTGTTGAATGGAGGACCAATGTCTCAATGGAGATAATGAATTATGTTGGCTGAATGGAACTTCCATGTTTAGGAGCAGTGTGGCACAGAATACAACAGCAACGGATGGCAACCACGGGAGAATGTAGCTGCCTTTACACACGAGATGTGAATTTTTCTAAAGGTTCCTGTTTGGCTACTGCTGTGATTGTGATATTAGACTAGATCAATGGGTGCCTGATCCTGGAGTACTGGATGTTCTTGGACTACAAATCCCATTGGCTGTTCTGGCTAAGACCTCTTGGACTTACAGTCTGAGAACATCTGGGTCTCCACATTTGTTAACCCCTGGAATACGCAGAACTGGGGAATGCTTATCCTTCCAGACTCTGGTGGACTGCCATACCTATCATCCCACATTATGGACTATGCTGTCTAAGACTGATGGGGGTTGTAGTTCAACAAGATTGGAGATACCTTCCCAAAGCCAGAATCAAGTGCTAGCTTGGAGATTTTTGGCCATGCTGCTCTTACATTGTTAATCAATGGCAATGTGGTGTAGGGGTTAGAGCGTTGGGCTGTGCTTTGAAAGTAACTCAGTGGCCTTTGGCCAGTCACTCTTTCTCAGCTTGACCTAACTTGCAAGGGGGGAATAGGGATGTCACATAGGGATTTTGCCCTTCTAACCATCTCTTGTTTGACCCTTGAATTCTTGTATTCATAGCTATCATCAGTACTAAGATGTAACCATTGGGAGGGACCTGTGATGCCACCCGAGTATTGATGCTCACTTCTAAGAGACGTCTGGTTCATGCACCATTAATGTCAAGGATGCAACTAGATTGACCAATTCTGACTAAATATAGTAATATTTTACCATGGCGTCATCTGATTGGTTGACTGCATCTCCGTAACCCAATTTGGTTTTCGAACGTTTTCCTGCACGATAGCCTGTTTTTTTTCCTGCCACGGTGCTAGTTTTCTTCATTGTATTAGTTTTCTCTGCAGTGTGGGAAACCTGTGGACATCAGCCGGCATTGGGCTTTAACGTATTAATAAAAGCAGCACCAATGCATTAAAAACCAACACGAACAGACCAACTCCAAACTCAACAACTAGACTATCAAAAGCCAGAATCACTGGGTATATATGGTTTATGTATGATGTCTGCATGCTCTATATTGATGATCTTCTTATGTGCCCACACAGTGGCTGTATTCTCAGCCTGTCGGGGGGGGGGGAGTGGAAATGCTAAGGGTGACAGCTGTCAGCCTGTCCCATGACATAATGCAGCTGCAACTGATTGATTGGACCCATTGATGTTTGTTATGGCGATGTGCTTTTAAAAAAAAAGTAATAGTGTTATTTAATCATGGTTCCACCCCTCTTCTGCTGTGTAAGATAGCTTTACTGCCTTACTAATGGTAATTGAGTAAACCAAGCAGGCTTTTAAAGTAAGTATCCAACTAGTGTTAATTATGAGAAGCGGAGGTTAGAAGCAAAAGCAGACCGCCTAATTGTCTGTGGGCTTTAAAGAAAATGCTTCTCTCTCAGATCTACTGTAGGGCAGTGAATCTGTGATCAGTAAATAAGATATTAGAACTGCAGCGCTAGAAGGGAACGTATAGAAAATCAAGTCTAACCCTTGTCAAGGAGGCATAGCGGGGACTCAAACTCCCAACCATCGGCTCCACAGCTAGGGACCTAAACCACTGAGCTATCCAGCAGTTCATTCATGAAAATATTCAAAAGTGGTTTTTCATCACCTGGCTTGCCCAAGGCTACATAGGCTGGCTCTACTCATAGGAAGCCCCGTGGGAACACAAAGGTATGACTTCTGTCTCTGCAGCTGGAGACCTCAACCGCTGAGCTATCTGTCCATCTTTTTAAAACTATGCTAAAACACCAGAGCTTTGTGGGACTTTTAAGGTTGGGTAGGTTGCAGGCTGCGTTCCTGGAGCATCTGAAGAACTGAGCTAGAAGCCAAGGGAGGTTTTTTGGGTCGAACTTTGCAAGGGCAGTGTATCCCCTCTGAAATGTACGAGGAGCTGTCCAAAGTGCTGAACTGACACTGCAGACTCTATTTAGCGTGTTGGATGAACGCCAGTGAAATTCAGACTAAAACCCAAAATAGATTCACCACCTGGGCAAAACTGGCATTTGGCAACCTCTGCTGCTGGAGTCTATGAAAGCTTTGTTAGTGTTGGTGGTCTCAAAACGTGTTAGTTTCAAATGTGTGTCAAGACATTTTGCTGTTGCTTTGTCCCAGTAGACTAACATGGATACTCTCTCTCTTTTCCAAATGACAAGAGAAGGGAAGATGGGTCTGCCCACTGTGTTGTGTTTATATCCCTTCCAAATTCTTCTGAATATCACTTCTGATGAGACTCGTGAAAGTCAGAGTCTAAATATTTCCAGTTTGCCAAAGAGATCTGTGAATATGGAAGCTTCAAATACGCTGAGTCTCAGAATGATGGTTGCATTGCATATGGTGGTAGATAGCTTATGGATAGGACAGTCCAGGAGAAGACACTGAAAGTTCTTCCTTGGGAAATGACCCAATCCATCTCCTCAGAGGATTATGAGATCCCCAAGTCCTGGGCCATAATGTTTATTCCTTAGGACAGTGGATCCCAAATCTCCAATTTGATCCTAAATTGGATCTCCAGATGTTGTGTATCTCAACTCTTGGAAGTCCCAGCCACCATGGTGGAAGAATGTTGGGACTTCTGGGAATGGTACTTGAGCAACATCTGGGGATCTAAAATTGGACGTGATGGATCTCGGAGGTGAATGTAGAGAGGCAAGTATTGCATGACAATGTTGAACAACAATCATTTGCAAAATAACCTTGTAACATAACTAGGACACAACATGGATCTGAGGTTAGGCTCCTCCTGTTTTCTAAAGCAGTGGTTTCCAAGATGTTCTTGGACTACAACTCCCAGAAATCCTAGCAAGCTCAACTAGTAGTGCAGGCTCCTGGGAGTTTTAGTCCACGAACATATGGGGACCCAAGTTTGGGAACCACTGCACTAAACAGTCAGAGGTCCTGGGAGATGTAGTTCAAGAACATCTGGTGACCGACAGCATCACCATGTCCATGAGTTGACAACATCTATCCTTCCAGATGTTGTTGGCCTACAGCTCTCAACTGGCCTAATCCCTGACAATGGAAGTTGGGGTTAAGACTGCAGTTATAGTACGAGAACATCTGGAAGTCCACGTGTTGTCCACCTCCACTCTCAAGGGACCTCTCTCCATAGCCTTGTGCTAGAATTTCCCTCCTGCCCAGAATTTGTTCTTATCCATCGCGGCATGTGTCAAGTTGGTAGTAAAAAATGATTAAACATACAGTTCTGAATTCAGTGCTAATTGTTTGGAAGCTGAAGGAGAAGTTATTATCAAACAGTTTAAATAAAAAATGAGGGTCTTTGGCATCTGTGTAGCATAATGTTATTTCTTTCTCATCCGTGACCATCTCTCTTCATGTTCATATGCACCTGATGTGTTAAGTAGGGCTTGATGGACAGTTTTTGTGTTTTCTGGGAAGAAATTAATTAAAATTAATTATTGGCTACAGGTGGTTTGGGTATCCGGCTGTGGAGTCGGAGTTTGGGAGTTTGATTCCCTACTGTGCCTCCTGGGAGAAGAGCCAGCCTATGTAGCCTTGGGCCAGCTGCACAGTCCCAGGTCGCCCCCTAGAGGAAGGGAATGGGAAACCACTTCTGAGTATTCTCTGCCTGGAAAACCCTGGAAAGGCTCACTCTGGGTCAGAAATGACTTGATGGCACATGGGGATGATTATTAATATTAAGGCCCAGAGAATATTATTCTCCTTTTCTCTCAGATTGTAGACAGAGAATCCTTACATTTTGCCATAGCTGTTGCATCTTAATTTTTGGCCCCACTCCCTTATGTCTCCTAAATCCAGAATAATAGTGTTCAAGTAAAGATGCCACCAATTGAATCAAGCTAAAAATAACCCTCCGCTGTGCAGTTTCTGATAAATTACCTAACAAATAGCCAAAAAAATGTGAAGAAGGAAATGTAAAATACATATAAAAAGAAATTTATAAGTGAGCGATCTAAAGACGTCTCCATCCATCTCTCCTTCCTCCTTGTGATAATCCATGTGGCTGCTCCATTAGAGAAACCCGGCTGGATTTTAATGTCTTTTTATTAATAATGCAGCCAACCTTTTTACGTGAAATAGTTTGGGGTTTTGGCGGGCTGCCATTATCCACAATGTCTTGCCGCTGAAGACACATAGTCCTGAAAGCTCGCAGAGCTGATAGAAGTCACAGCGAGGCCAACGTTACCACCACAACTCTGAACTCTCCCTGGTGGGACAAGCATCTTGAGTGTTTATGTTGTGTAGAACAACACAGGGGTTCCTGGCTGGTGTC
The DNA here is from genome assembly GCF_051106095.1 of Pogona vitticeps. Classification (NCBI taxonomy): domain Eukaryota; kingdom Metazoa; phylum Chordata; class Lepidosauria; order Squamata; family Agamidae; genus Pogona; species Pogona vitticeps. The sequence continues at coordinate 15,642,829 of NC_135796.1, forward strand.
AGAGTTTTTACAATCTCGCAGGCTGCCTCTAGTAGGGGTGGCTGGGAGGGAACCTTTCTGGGCTGGGGTGACTGTCAGTCTATCCAGAACTGACCAATCGTTGCTTCCTGGCTCTGAATTCAAAGAGAGGCCCGCCTCTCTGCTGAGAGTTCTTTGTCCCTCTCTTTTGTCAGCAGCAGTCAGAAGTCATTTTTTCAGATTTCTATTATCTCTTTCCAATTGTAAGTAATGGAATATTTCTATTCTTTCTACTACTACTGTCTCAGAGTGAGTTATAGAGACTGTAAGTGCCAGTTAGTGAGACGGTGAGGAAGTGGAAACTCGTCTCCTCTGAACGTCTCTCGTTCCTCAAAGAATGGCAAACCTCTTCAGAGTTCTTTCTACCTGGAAAACCCTCGAAAGGGGTGCCATAAATTGACTCTTTGGCACTTCCTGATGATGATGAAGGCGTAAAGATGGCTCCCAAGACTTTTGGAGGTGGCATGAAAACGGGTTCCTTGAGTTTAATTACTGTATTTTTTTCAAGAGCTTTATTTAACGGAGGGACTGCTCAATAAGGCCTTGTGTGCAGGAACGTGCAGCCAAACGATCCGGCGGATGCCGATATTGTATTTCTTCTTTTTCCTTGGCTTCTCGCCGCATCCTCAATTGGTCCTCAGATAGCTTTTGAGATCCTGCTGTTTCAGGCTCCCTGCTGTGTGTGAAAGAGCCAGCTAAATTTCCCTGGTTGCTAGAGCTTAAGAAGAATCATTCCAGGCGCTCCCTTTTCTTGTCGTCTTATTGTTCTTTGCAGTTTGAGGGCTAGTAAATCACCGTAATGGTGTGATAATGACTTACATGGAGGAAACATATTTATTTTATCCTCATCCTTCCAAATCTCCGATTGGCATCTTTGAGTCTCTTTCTCTCTATAGGTCTCAACCCCCTTCAACCGTTCTGCTTCTTCATAGTTTGGCTGCCAAGCCTCTTCCTCCTTAGTAGCAGTAAGTAGAAACTAGAGGAGTAACTCCTTCAAATCATGGAGTTGACTCAACACATTCCCGCTGATATACTGGCCCTACTCTAGTTATGACTTTCTGGGCTGAGCAACAAGATTTCACATCTGGACATTACAAGGGTACGACTCTGCTTTCCCATTTTTTGGCCTTAAATCTTCAGAGACCAGGATGTTTATTTATTTAAAATATTTTTCCCCCTGCATTTTCTTCTCGAGAGGGATCCAAAGTGGCTTACAATAACTGTATTTGGACACAACACCGAAGAACATAAGCAATGCATTCAAAGCAAAATGGCACGGCCGTCTGTTTAAAAACTGCACTCAAGCAGTTGGTCCCTCAAGGAAAGCTTGCATGAAGAGAAAGGTCTTTGCCTGCGTGTGGAAGGACAGCAAAGATGGGGCCAAGCCTGGCCTTCAGTGGGAGGGAGTTCCAGAGTCGAGCAGCAATAGAGAAGGCCTTCTCCTCTGTTCCTACCAAGGTGGTGGAACTGAGAAAAGGCCTCTCCTGATGATCTTAACACCAGAACAGGCTCGTAAAGAGAGACACAGTTCTTGAGATAGCTTGGACCCAAGCCATTTAGGGCTTTTATAGAAGAATCGACACTTTGAATTGTGCACAGAAAAGGATCAGCAACCAGCGGAGCTGCGGTAACAGGGCGGTTATGTGATCCCTCTAACCAGCCCCAGTCAGCAATCTTGCTGCTGGATATTGAACCCTGCTGACGTTTCCTGACACTTTCCATCGGCAGCCCCCATGTTGATGACCTGAAAATGGAATGGAGAGGATGATGGGATTGGTATCTTAGTTATCCTCAGGTGGCAAAATGTTTTGAGCCTTGGCAGCGGAGCCAGATAACTCTGATTCTGAAGAAGCAAATTTTGTTCATTTAATGTCATTCTGGCTCTTCCAAAATCGGGACCAAGGGCAGCTCGTTCTGCATCGCTGCTGGCTTTGAGTCTGGACTTCAAAGGAGCTATCCAGGGTACTGAAACTTGATTAAGGACAAGGTCCGGTCCCTTGACGAGCCCTTGTAAAGTTTGGAGGAAAGCCTGGGACAGCTTCACCCCTTGTGTCAAGTTGAAATCACCTGCCTTCACAAGAACCAGGATATAGACTTTTCCACCCTTCTCAGTTTGTGGCTCAAGCTAATTCCGAACAGTACACTTTTTAGTAGCTTGGTTGGATTTAAAAAAAAAAACCCACACCACTTTGGATGCCTCTAATAATTTTTCATTTGACTTTGAAGCCCAGCCTCCATCTGGGTAGCATGATGTTGCCTGGGCAGTGGATTCTTGTCGTTCAGATCCCACTCAATTTCATTTATATATCTTTCCGCTTTGTTGCAAAGGGAAGCTGGTTTCAAAACCGCTGAGGCCGGTGACAGGCCAGTTGCTTGAAACAGCTCTGATTTTCTTCCCTTATTTGATGTCTGTCTGGAGGCAGCATCTTGAAGTGTCAGTCTTCTGGCTGGACCAGTGTCAAGCGACGAGACTATTTCTTTATTGCATTACGCTAGAAATCCTGGGGCTTCAGCACCGCATGCAAATGAGTTTTGTTAAAACACTCTTGAGTCTTGGCCCCATGTCTCGAATCTACCTCTGTGTTGCACCTTTGATGTTGTTCAGATAAATACATTTCCTTGTGTTGCCTGGATCCTTGTGATGAACCTCTTGGAAGTCACGTATTTTGAACTCTGCTCTTCTGTCTTGAAGTCCAATTATGGTGTCAAAGATGGGAAGGGTGGAAAAGCTCGTATGGAAAATGGCAGATGTTCAATCTTCATCTTTAGGCCTCTCTGTATTGACTTTTTTAAAAAGCAGTCTGGTCCCTTCAGGGTACAAGCAGGTGAGCTGATTATGAGCTCGTTTGAAGGCATTAACTATTGAAGGTGGATTTAAAACTGGTGTAATAATTCATATACTTTTTCTCTCTCACACACACTGACTTGCGATTTCCCCCTTGGAATAGCTAACCATTGTCCTCAGCAAAACCTCAGTTTCTTTCCCTGAGAGACTTCTTGTCTAAGCGGGCTTTGTCATTAGCATGACGAATCCTTCTCTCTCCTCCTTTGACGAAAGTGGGGGTGGCGGATGAGGGAATAATATCATCCAGCCACCGGTTTCCAGGGTTTACCACGCCAGCAGAAAATAGTAAAAAAAAAATCTGTATTTTGGGAGGAGAGAGGGATAACGGGCACAGAGACAACAGGCTGGTTGGAAGAGTTTTATCTCAGGTCTAGTGCTCTCCTAAGATGTTGGTCTACAACACTGATTCCCACCCTTGGGTGTCCAGATGTTCTTGGACTACAACTCCCAGAAGCCTTCACCGCTACTGTGCTGGCCAGGATTTCTGGGAGTTGCAGTCCAAGAACATCTGGGGACTCAAGGTTGGGAGCCATTAGTGTCCAACCTACATTGGGATGGTGGTAGCCATGCTGTGGATAATGGAGGCTGTAGGTGGGATATAAATAAAATAAATAAAATAAAATAAATAAATAAATAGATCTATCAGATCTGAAGGGGACAGATGGAGGAGTGCTTTGGTTGACCAAAGCTGAGGACGGTTCTGGCCCACCTGTGCTTTTTAGGCTACATCTTCCATCACTTTTGCCCCTGGCCCACACAGCCACCGAAGAAGCATGATGGGTAGTGTAATCCATCAATATGTGGGCAGCTGTAGGGGTAACGATCTGTTCATGTGGGAAATTTTTTTCCCATATACATACACCACCCTGACATTGTATATCACACATCTGAAGAAGTGGAGCGTCATTCATGAATTTGTGTAGGAAAGGGCCTTTTCTGTGGCTGCTCCCAGACTTTGGAACTCCCTCCCACTGGAGCCCAGGCTGGCCGCATCTTGGCTGTCCTTCCGCAAACAAGCCAAGACCATTCTCTTCAGGAAACCTTTCCTTCAGCGACCAACTGCTTGGGTGTGCTTTTTTTAAAAAAAGGATTGCGCCGTTCTGCTTTGAATGTGTTTTGGCGTGTTTTTTTTTTTTTTTTTAGGATATAGATTCATTTGCTCCTTTTTCGTCTTGGTTGACTCATTGTAGGCAGCTCGATCAGCCACCTTGGCTTCCTTTTTAAGGAGCAAGGTGGGGTGAACATATTTTAAAGACAAGTAAATAACTGTTTCCCGCTTTGTGTGCAGTGGAGGGAAAACTGGGCCGATGAGCTCAACTCCGCCGTCTCGCTACGCCATCCGTTGGCAAGCCGGCCCTTCTGTATGGCCGGGTGACCTTGGCAGTCGAAGCCCTCGAGGGAGCGCAGCCTGCATCTAAAAAAAGCTAGGCTCCTAAGAGGCTGCGGGATCGCTTTATACTCTTCTGCTGTCCAGCCCCAATCGGTTTGGACAGCCGGGCTAATCAGAGGGAAACATCAGCTAAGGTGCGGTGCGTCAGTCTGCCGGGGGGGAGTTTCCTCTTTCGGTCAGTGCTTCTGCGAGCCAAATACCTCCTGAGATGTCCTAACTTGGAGCACAGGGGGGGGTTGCTTTCTCTTTGACGTGGCCTCTGTTTTTTGCAGGGAAAGATGGGACATACAGTGGTGCCTCGCTAGACGATGATAATCCATTCCACTGAAATCGTTGTTTAGCGAAATCATTGTCTAGCGAAAAGCATTTCCCCATTGGAATGCATTGAAACCTGTTTAATGCATTCGAATGAGGAAGAATTGTCGTTGTCTAGCAAACATTGGCCATAGGAAAGCTGCTTTGCGAACCGCCGATCAACTGTTTAAATAGCTGTCTTGCGAAGCTTAGGTCTTGAAAACACCCGTTTTGCGAGCACGGAGGGAGCTGTCAAAATCATCATCTAGCAAAAATCGGTTTGAGAAGCAGGGACCAAACATTGTCCAGCGAAATTCCCCCATAGGAATCACTGTTTTGCGAATTGCTATAGCGATTGCAAAAAGTCAATGTCTAGCGAAAAAAACTGTCATGCAGGGTAACTGCCTAGCGAGGCACCACTGTATGAAGAGATCACCGGAAAACACAGTTGGAGCAGATTTTCCCCCAACCTGCTGGCCTCGAGCCACTCACCCCCCCCTCTACCCCTCAGCCACAAAAATATAGTTCAAATCCCACTCTGTTTCATCTTTAGCACTGTATCCGCTTCCAGAGACTGCCCTTCAAGAAAGATGCTGGCAAACTGGAGTACGTTCAGAGAAGGGCAATAAGGATGATCAGGGGACTGGAGACCAAAATCCTAGGAGGAGAGACTGAAAGAATTGGGCATGTTTAGCCTTGAGAACAGACTGAGGGAGAGATAGAATAGCACTTTTTCAAAGACTTGAAAGGGAGTCCTACAGAGGAGGGGCAGGATCTGTTCTTGATCATCCCAGAATGCAGAAAAAGGGGGTGACTGGATCACAGCTGATCCTCATAATTTTCCTCACTAACACTGAGCTATCCGCCAGAGGAACAAGTGTGTTCTGGTATTTAAGGTGAGGCTACCTGCCCACTGGCTCATTGTAATGGTTTACACGCCAGTTTATGACAAGGTAGGGAAGTGCTGAATCGTGAAGCCGGCCGAACGATCAAACTTTTATTGGTTCATAAAAAAGGCCTGTGGCAGTTAATATCTTTGGGAGGCGGCAAATTAATTCCGAATTTTGGGAAAATAGTTTTTCCTCTCTTTTTAAAATCATTTCTTCCTCCGATATGCGGGAAGAAAGATGCTGATGTTTGGGGGACTACATTTTGCAGTGTGATTGTGGTTAACAGGTACATTGTCACCCACCAAAAAAGGTTTTGGAGGTCTGACTTTTTCTGAATTTCAACTTGACTTTTTCATTTTTTAGGTGTAGAGGGAGAATTTTATTTTACACATTGGACAAAATAGAACAAGGTGAAATATCTTGTTACAGGGAATTGAGCAGAAGAATGATGGCGGGAGGAGGTGAGGTACAGAGCGGGCTTTAAAAAAATTCTCTACTGTCTTGTGCCTTGGAAGCCTCTGCTTCTGATTGGCGGAAATGCAGTGATGGCATGGAAGGTTCACTTGCTCTGCTTCTGATTGGATGACCTGCTGTGATGGCACGGAAGGTTCATTTGCTCTGCTTCTGATTGGATGACCTGCTGTGATGGCATGGAATGTTCATTTGCTCTGCTTCTGATTGGCTGTGATGGCATGGAATGTTCATTTGCTCTGCTTCTGATTGGCTGAGCAGCTGTGATGGCATGGAATGTTCATTTGCTCTGCTTCTGATTGGCTGAGCTGTTGTGATGGCATGGAAGGTTCATTTGCTCTGCTTCTGATTGGCTGAGCTGCTGTGATGGCACGGAAGGTTCATTTGCTCTGCTTCTGATTGGCTGAGCTGCTGTGATGGCATGGAAGGTTCACTTGCTCTGCTTCTGATTGGATGACCTGCTGTGATGGCACGGAAGGTTCATTTGCTCTGCTTCTGATTGGCTGAGCTGCTTTGATGGCACGGAATGTTCATTTGCTCTGCTTCTGATTGGCTGAGCTGCTGTGATAGCACGGAATGTTCATTTGCTCTGCTTCTGATTGGCTGAGCTGTTGTGATGGCATAGAATGTTCATTTGCTCTGCTTCTGATTGGCTGTGATGGCATGGAATGTTCATTTGCTCTGCTTCTGATTGGCTGAGCAGCTGTGATGGCATGGAATGTTCATTTGCTCTGCTTCTGATTGGCTGAGCTGTTGTGATGGCATGGAAGGTTCATTTGCTCTGCTTCTGATTGGCTGAGCTGCTGTGATAGCACGGAATGTTCATTTGCTCTGCTTCTGATTGGCTGAGCTGTTGTGATGGCATAGAATGTTCATTTGCTCTGCTTCTGATTGGCTGTGATGGCATGGAATGTTCATTTGCTCTGCTTCTGATTGGCTGAGCAGCTGTGATGGCATGGAAGGTTCATTTGCTCTGCTTCTGATTGGCTGAGCTGTTGTGATGGCATGGAAGGTTCATTTGCTCTGCTTCTGATTGGCTGAGCTGTTGTGATGGCATGGAAGGTTCATTTGCTCTGCTTCTGATTGGCTGAGCTGCTGTGATGGCACGGAAGGTTCATTTGCTCTGCTTCTGATTGGCTGAGCTGCTGTGATGGCAAGGAAGGTTCATTTGCTCTGCTTCTGATTGGCTGAGCTGTTGTGATGGCATGGAATGTTCATTTGCTCTGCTTCTGATTGGCTGAGCTGTTGTGATGGCATGGAAGGTTCATTTGCTCTGCTTCTGATTGGCTGAGCTGTTGTGATGGCATGGAAGGTTCATTTGCTCTGCTTCTGATTGGCTGAGCTGCTGTGATGGCACGGAAGGTTCATTTGCTCTGCTTCTGATTGGCTGAGCTGCTGTGATGGCATGGAAGGTTCACTTGCTCTGCTTCTGATTGGATGACCTGCTGTGATGGCACGGAAGGTTCATTTGCTCTGCTTCTGATTGGCTGAGCTGCTTTGATGGCACGGAATGTTCATTTGCTCTGCTTCTGATTGGCTGAGCTGCTGTGATAGCACGGAATGTTCATTTGCTCTGCTTCTGATTGGCTGAGCTGTTGTGATGGCATAGAATGTTCATTTGCTCTGCTTCTGATTGGCTGTGATGGCATGGAATGTTCATTTGCTCTGCTTCTGATTGGCTGAGCAGCTGTGATGGCATGGAATGTTCATTTGCTCTGCTTCTGATTGGCTGAGCTGTTGTGATGGCATGGAAGGTTCATTTGCTCTGCTTCTGATTGGCTGAGCTGCTGTGATAGCACGGAATGTTCATTTGCTCTGCTTCTGATTGGCTGAGCTGTTGTGATGGCATAGAATGTTCATTTGCTCTGCTTCTGATTGGCTGTGATGGCATGGAATGTTCATTTGCTCTGCTTCTGATTGGCTGAGCAGCTGTGATGGCATGGAAGGTTCATTTGCTCTGCTTCTGATTGGCTGAGCTGTTGTGATGGCATGGAAGGTTCATTTGCTCTGCTTCTGATTGGCTGAGCTGTTGTGATGGCATGGAAGGTTCATTTGCTCTGCTTCTGATTGGCTGAGCTGCTGTGATGGCACGGAAGGTTCATTTGCTCTGCTTCTGATTGGCTGAGCTGCTGTGATGGCAAGGAAGGTTCATTTGCTCTGCTTCTGATTGGCTGAGCTGTTGTGATGGCATGGAATGTTCATTTGCTCTGCTTCTGATTGGCTGAGCTGTTGTGATGGCATGGAAGGTTCATTTGCTCTGCTTCTGATTGGCTGAGCTGCTGTGATGGCACGGAAGGTTCATTTGCTCTGCTTCTGATTGGCTGAGCTGCTGTGATGGCAAGGAAGGTTCATTTGCTCTGCTTCTGATTGGCTGAGCTGTTGTGATGGCATGGAAGGTTCATTTGCTCTGCTTCTGATTGGCTGAGCTGTTGTGATGGCATAGAATGTTCATTTGCTCTGCTTCTGATTGGCTGTGATGGCATGGAATGTTCATTTGCTCTGCTTCTGATTGGCTGAGCTGTTGTGATGGCATGGAAGGTTCATTTGCTCTGCTTCTGATTGGCTGAGCTGTTGTGATGGCATAGAATGTTCATTTGCTCTGCTTCTGATTGGCTGTGATGGCATGGAATGTTCATTTGCTCTGCTTCTGATTGGCTGAGCAGCTGTGATGGCACGGAAGGTTCATTTGCTCTGCTTCTGATTGGCTGAGCTGCTGTGATGGCAAGGAAGGTTCATTTGCTCTGCTTCTGATTGGCTGAGCTGCTGTGATGGCAAGGAAGGTTCATTTGCTCTGCTTCTGATTGGCTGAGCTGCTGTGATGGCAAGGAAGGTTCATTTGCTCTGCTTCTGATTGGCTGAGCTGCTGTGATGGCAAGGAAGGTTCATTTGCTCTGCTTCTGATTGGCTGAGCTGCTGTGATGGCATGGAATGTTTATTTGCTCTGCTTCTGATTGGCTGAGCTGCTGTGATGGCATGGAATGCTCAGCTGCTGGGGAATACAACAGTTGCTCCCAAAGCAGACCATCCAACTTCTGTGAAGGAGGAGGAGACGTCTGGCTGGCTCTGCTTGAAATCTATCACAGGGAGATGCTGAGCCAAAGACAGACAGAATGGTGGACAGAAGCTAGGAACAACATGGCTATTCCTTTCCTCTTGAGACAATACCCAAGTGGAAACAAAGAGATCTTTCCTGGCACTCTCGACAGTATTCCCTTGGCAAGAGCAACACTTTCTGCCAGTTGTGATGGCTCCTTCCTTCCTTCAGCAGCTTGAAGCCCTGGATGGGTTAATGGCATCTCATTGCCCAACCAGGCAGTCCTTTTGTGCCTGTGGGGTGTCTATGCTTCCCAAGGGAAAAGGTCCCCAGATACATTTTCTGCCAAGTAGAAGGGCCTCAAAGGCAGAGCCGAGTTCTTTCTCTCCCTCCAGGATTCGCAATTTTGCAGCTCTCTCAAATTTCCAGTTGAGAGCACCTGAAAATATGACATTTTTTTTTCTCTTCCCTCCCTGCAGCTCCAAAGCGAGTTTGTTGCCCTCAGGCGGAGCAACGCTCGGCGCAAATCCAAGGGGTGGTATCTATTCTTTTACCTCAGGCAGCGAAATGTCTTGGACTAGAGAAAGAAAGTGATTTACTTCTCATGAGAAGCTCCTTGTTTGTTTTAATCTGAAAACTTAACTCCAGATTTGAACCCCTTGACCTTATACTATCGGAAGGATCGCATCTCCGTTTCCCTTAAAATGACTCGTGAACAATCTAATCAGCAAGGAATTAATTCTCTGCTAATTGACGCTTGACACCATAGATGCTTTCATAACGGATTTTGATAAGGCTGTAGCTTTCTATGTTGGGTCGGTTTCCGGGCTTAACTCTGGACTTAGCTAAATCTCTAAATGGGAATTAATATTGCATGCAGCTCAGCTGAGGTGGTGGGAAGACAGTGGTTTAGAGTTTGCTAGGCTCAGGTGACCTGGGTGGGTGGGATCCATGCCGTCTTGAAGTCTGAACTTTAAGGGAGTTGTCTAAAGTCCCAAGCCAATTGGGGGACAGTGTTCAGCACCCTGGATAGCTCCGACTACTGTCCAGAGAGAGGATTCACCACATCTGTGAAATTGGGGTCATACCAGCCTTTCTACATCCCTGTGCTGTGTAATATACCACCTCAGGTATCCTTTGAGGGCCACAGATGATAACACAGTCCAGTACTGGTCATAGGTGAGAGAAACTGGTCAAGGGAGTTGTTAGGGTATTTCACTGCTACCTGGGACATGCTGGTTCCGGTTCTAAATAGCCATGAATTACATGGGACCTTGGGTCTCTTTGCCTGGCTTACCTCACGTGGCTGTTGGGGTTAGTGTGGAGGAGAGCTATGTGTGTGTGATCTTGAGCTCCTTGGAGGAAAGGTGGTGTGCAAATCTGATGAGTAAATAAATCCAGATCTCCATCCTGGCTGACCTACGGGTCACTCAGTCTCTTCCTCTCAATGGTACACAGGGTGATCTTGAAGATAAATTGGACTATAGGAGTAGCAAAGGGAAGCGAAAGAGCTAATGAAGTCCATCAGTCCATTAACAGTGCCTTTTCTACTTCTGTTGTCAAGTTATGTGTCACCATGTTCCTGTAGGATGGTATTAACGACTTTCATTCTGATGCCATCTTATCCTAAGCATCGTGTGATGTAGGCCAAAACGGGTTGAACTAGTTCATGATTTGAGCCAGCATGCTCTCAACTGGCAAAATATTTCTGTGTCAGAGGCACATGCTGCTGTTTCCTCCTGTATCTTGCATTCCAAGCGACCTTGTTTTCTGATTGGTCACTGGAAGGTAAACATGGGTTTACTTGGTATGCCTGGATACAGAGGCAAGTGGACATCCCATCTCAGGAGAAAAAAATCATTGTATATGTGTTTCTCTTATGGTTCAGTTTGGTATTCCTGTGTTGTCCTTCTAAGCTGCTTGGCTTGTTGGGATTAAGAGCCCAGGGTTATGTGTTCAGAAACAGTAGTATTCCATTTGTGGGCTGGGAGGCTGCAGGGGGAAGGAAGCTGATGAAATATACGGATGAGGTCTCCTGCAAAGGTGATTCACGAAGGGAAAGCACCGATTTGGTGCTGCAATCGGTGACTTTAGTATAGAACAAGCCTTGGAGGCTTGGTGTTTAAAATGAGGTGGATTAGCAGATCTGCAGACTGCCAGGAAAGTTTAATCAACCGGGGTTTTTTAGCCGTAGGACTTCTGCCTGTTTTGCCAGCTGTTTTTGTCATGTCCTCCTCTCTTTGCACTCAGCCTTTTGAGTGTTGAACAAACTCGGGGACTTAAACAAACAAGAGTCGGCGAGTCAGATTATGTCTTATGGCAGGGAATATAAGGTTCCCTAGCCCAGAGCTTCTTTGCACAGCTAACATGAGGAGATTTCAGAGGAGAATTAGCTGGCAAGAAAGAGCAACAGAAGGGGTCTTCCTTGGCTTGCTCTCTCTCCCTCTCTCTGTCCCCTCCACACCCCCTGGCCGCATCCAGATTCCAAAGCTGGTAGCAAAATGAGCTAAACCGAAAGCAGCTGGGTCTCTCCGAGGAAGACCGAGAGGCAGGCAGGTTCAAAGCAGAACTTGGAGGTATCTGCAGAGCCCCAATGGTCTACTTTGTTGAACCATTTAGTTGGGTTTGGGGAAGTGGGGGATGCTAAGGAAGGAGGATCTGCTCCGACAGAGCTTTGGACCACTGCTGCTGATTCCGTCAGGTGGCATTTCTTCCTCATCCAACCAACATTCCCCGAGCCAAGGAAAATCTCATTTCGGTCCAACCAGCCACGCTGGCTTCCTCTGAGATCCCCAGATGTCCATGTGATACCATAGTGTTCCAGATACAGCTTATTATACAGATCAATTTCCAAGCATAAGTTGCTTCTACATGGCCAATTTCCTGGAGGACATCTAGTCATTCAATCCAGAGCCAGCTTAGCATCTCTATACTGATGGTCTGGGTAAACTCTCGCACCATTCTTAATCACAATGGTGGACCTGGTGGCCATGTTGTCCACCTCCAGAGGCTTGGCCCTGAACCTTCACACGTGTCTTCAGTTTTCATGGTGAGAAGACTTTGATGCGTAGACTCTGCTCTTCCTGTGATCTCACGTCTTGGCTTCTGTGACTTTCAGAACCGCTGTTCCCCTCTGTAGGAGCACTGTACAGTTTTATTTCCCTGCTTGGACTCCAGTGGATGGAGCTTTAGAGCACATGTTCTGTGTGTTAGAAGCTTGGCAGGATCCAGAAGGTACCAAAAGTTCAATCTCTGGAGTCCCCAGTGAGAAGGTTTTCCAGACTGGCATTGGGTGTGAACACAGATAATGTGATGGATGGAGAAATACTGGCATAGGATTGGCAAAGAGTGATAAAGATGATGTAGCTTGGTGGGTGGGAGCACCTGGTGGTGGCGTTTGAATCCCCACTGTGACTTGAGAGAGGGGGGCTGGCTGAGATTATCTTGAGGATAGGTAGTTGATGGGATTATGTGCCCTGCCACGTGTATGGCCTTGGGCAAGCCACCATGGAAGGAACAGAGGTTTGAACCTGCCTGTCCCATGTTCAACATGGTAGCTGTTGTGCTGTACCGGATCTAAGCATGTGGGGTGAACGTTGATGTTGTGGAGCTTCATAGAAACCCACCAAATTCCACTTTCTCAATGAGTATGTCGGCTGAAACACACCCATCCTGCGATTTTTCTTAAAACACATGTTTGTGAACATCGTGAGGCGGCTCTACATAAAAATTCTAATAGACATGTGTACCTGAAATGGGAGAAAAAAATATTATCCACCACAATGTGTTAGAAAACACTGGCCTGAATCCTAATAGAACAAGGGAAATGGTGTGAGGCATGGTGATGAATTACAGGAAATTAATAAGGCGCTGGTTGTGTGCCCGGTCGTACAGCCGGTCGCGTTCCTGGCACACAACCAGGCATGGGACCAGCACTGTATTAACTTACTGCAATTTTCCATTACAGTGTAATGTCAGTCCCTTTGCAGTAAAATGCCCAATCGGGTTCGGAGGACCGCTTCCAGATGTGTGTATTACAAGGAAATACAGAGAAGGCATTCTGTATACTTAAGAAACTGAGGCAGCAAAACCAATATCTAATACAGGAGAAGAAACCCCCAGATTCCCCCACTCTCAGAAAGACCTGAAGAGCGGCTGCCGGTCAGTGTAGACTGAACTGGGTTTGCCAGGCAAACGGAACATCGCTTTCTGTTACAGCTTTCCTTACACATGATTAATTTTGAGTTACTGATTAATTTTGAGTTCCTGAGTAACCTTTCCCATCCTGTTAATTACAGATGCTCTCGCTTTAAGGCACGTTCTTGCATCTTTTCCCCGCATGAATAAATGGATGAACTTGAAATCGTGGTGCGACTCTTGGTCTTCAAGAGTCTGGGATGTATTTTTACCCCGCAGGCCACGTGATGTACAACGTATGGGGGGCACAGATGGCATCACCAGCACCTTCTTGCGCCCTAGTTCCCGTGTCTTGCCGTGGCATCGCTTTGCGATAGCATGGTGGCAAAGAGGAATCGCTTTATTTATGCGTGCACTCCAAACTGGGATGGAGCTACAGTTGTGTGTTGCTTGTCTCCAGGCTGCCCCTCGTTTCCTGTCGAATAAATTAACATCTATTTATCATCAAGTTAGCAACCTGTTAACATTCTGATAAACAAAAACTGTAGTGGTTTCCTTTGAGATGATGGTGCGTTAATCAGAGGCTGGATGGCATCATTATTCCTTTTAAGAAACCGATCTGCTTACCAGGGATGGGATTTTTGGATTTGCTGGACTACGAAAACCATGATTTTCATTCTGGGTGTTCTGCTTACCTTAGAGATCAAAACACATAAATTTGACTCACCTGGGAAAAAGGCCTGAACGGGAAGCCTTTGAGGCCGAGCTCGGCCTGGAAAGAAAGCTCCCAGCCAGCACTGGGGCAGGAACAGGAAGCTTGAGTGGACCACGGCCTAGCCAAGCCTTCTAATTTCGCCCCTTCTCCCAGGTACAGTGGTGCCTCCGTTTCAGGAAAATCGCTGTTAAGCAAAAACGTCATAAAGCGAAAATAAAAAGCCCATTGAAACGCATTGAAAACTGTTCAATGCGTTCCAATTGGCTAAAAACTCACCGTCCAGCGAAGATCCTCCATACGCCGGCCATTTTTTGTGCCTGTATAGCAAGGAATCCGTCCCTAAACACAGCAGGGAGCCATTTTAATCACCCGGTGGCCATTTTGAAAACCCGACGATCAGCTGTAAAATCGTCGTAATGCGAAGAATCGGTTCCCGAAGCAGGGAACCGATTATTGCAAAGCGAAATTCCTCCATGTAGACCATCGTTTTCCAACCTGAAAAACGTCATCGTGAAGCAGATTCGTCGTAATGCAGGGTAATCGTAAAGCGGGGCACGACTGTACATCACACAAATTGTCTACGTGATAGGCAGAACTATGAGAATGTCGGATTCTGGTGTCTGTATTCCAGACAATCCAAAATCCAATCCCTAGTGCTTCTTTGATTTCATTTCCAATTTGTTTCCATCTCTAATTCTTTTTGCCTGTGAATCTTGTCTAATCTTAATTATGGAGATAAAAACAGAACCTGTTTTGCTCCTCTACTATGTCTCCCATATGGCGGAGTGTGAATGCATCTTCCGCTAATAGCTGCTGTGTGTTTATTTTAACAAATCGTTCGCTGATTACATTTATCTCACATCTCCAGTGAGCTAGCTGTAAACTGCTCTTGTTCGCCACGCTCTGTTCTTACAACAACTCCGTGGCGTAGGCCCCGCATCTTTGTCTGATGGGACTAACCATGATCCCCATCCTGGCTTGTCTTGCCAAGCCTTCTCTCTGTGTGGCAGGAAGGCTGGTTTGATAAAGGCTGTTAAGGGAGGCTGATGGGTTGCTAAAGCTTTGGGTGGCTTGCTGGAATGGATCTGGCCAAAGGGGGCTGGGTGAAGCCAGCCTTTCCAGAGATGGAAGGAGGGGGCCGTGCAACCAGAGAGCTGCAGGCTCATTCCAAAGTCCTTTCTGTAATGAGGGGTGCTGACACTCACCATTTGTTAGAGATACAGCAGGGACCCCTTACATATCTGTGGTATCAGTATCTGCAGATTCACTTATCCACAGTCTGAAAAATATTAAAAATATTGATAGAGAAATTCTGGAAATATATATTTCTAAAGATAAAGTTACCAGACCTGGCCCTTAGAGGGAGCCAGAGGCCAAGATATATATAGCATTTGTTAGAGAAATATGTTTCCACAATGCCATTACCAGAACTGGCCAGTAGAGGAAAACAGAGACCATGCTATGTATAGATTTCACTATAAATAGTGTTTTCTTTTGTCCACATTTTCCAGCATCCACAGGGGTGCTTGGAACCAATCCCCCATGGATACGGGTGTCCTACTCTATTGCTTACTTTATTCATTTATATACGGTTGCTTGATGTCTTCTTCTATGTTTTAGGAGCTATGGGAAATGCAGTTTTCCCAGGGACCCCTGGCAGATATTAAGAGAAAGGCATGGGCTTGCTGAAGGAGGGAGAGAGACATGCTCTGGCCAGTTACGTTGCAGCAAAGTCCAAGTAATTCCCTAAAACAGTGAGTGTAGATCTGTGTGTGTTTCTGGACAGGCATAGAGACATACCGTATTTTTTCGTATATAAGACACCCCCCACTTTTCTAAACCAAAATTAAGAAATCTAAGTGGGGCTTAGCAAGTGTAGGGGGGAATGGGATCAAAGCGCTGCAGGATCGCTTTGATCCCTGCTTTCCTCTCTGCTTGTTTTTGTTCTTTCCTCAGCTTACTTCCATGTATAAGACAACCCTCAATTTTTAATCTAAAGATTTTAGACAAAAGTACAGTTTTATACATGGAAAAATACGCTAAATATATTGAGCCCTTGTCCATTGCAGTGTGTTGGCCAAAAGTAGGTATCCCAGGGAGTACATCCAGCTAGCAAAAGCTTTTAGGTGGCCCCCAGAGACCCATCTCAAAAGATTTCAGCAAGCACTGGAAACCTGTGTCTCAAGACGTTTCTGGGTGAGTGCAATTTTTTTCCCTACGAAATAATTTTTCCATCCCCTCCGGTCCTGTTGTTGTTCTGTTCTGTCCCCTCACGGCAACCCTATGAATGAACCATCTCCAACATGCCTTGTCCTCAACGGCCCTGCTCAGCTCCTGTAAACGCGAGCCCATGGTTTCCTTTAGGAAATCCATCCGTTCCGTGTTGCATCTTCCTCCTTTCCTGCTGCCATCTATTTCTCCCAGAAGTACTGCCTTTTCCAGAGAATCCTGTCTCCTGAGAATGTCCCCAAAGTAGGAGAGCCTCGGTTTCAACATTTTTTGCTTCTAGGTCTTGTCTTTGGACTCAAATAGCAGCTTCAGAGAACCAGAAATTCCAAGGTCTAGGCATCTTGGAAGTAAGTTAGAAGATGATAGCTCAGTGGTTTGGGCTTCTGGCTGCAGACCAAAGGCTGGGAGTTCGATTCCCCTCTGGCCCTCCTTGACAGAGGCTGGATTCGATGATCCATAGGATCCTTTCCAGCCCTGCAATTCTAAGTTGACGGTGATGAGTAGGTGGTACTAATCCTCAACTTCTGAGATGTTGTCTTCCCATTTCTCTCTCTCTCCCCACATACACAGACACAAACACCAGTGCCTGGCCTTGGGTTCAATATTCAATTAATTTTGCAAAACACTAGTTACGCTATCCCAAGTGTATGTGTGTACACAGAGGAACCGTGGGATTTGTGCAGACAAAGCCTTATGCAGAACCATCGCTCTGAACACCGATGCATGTAGCATCTGTCTGGAAGATCCTTGTGAACGATGGCCAGGCCACAGAGTGGGGGACAGCATCCCCCAACTGGATGCCATCTTGATAAGTGAAACTGCAGCCTCCATCTTCCCCAGACAACTTGGCTGTACTTCTTAAGACAGAAAGCCAGCCAGGTTCAACCAGGGTGTCCATAAAACAGCTTGTTTTGGCAAAACCTGCTTAGAGAGAAATGGTGTTTACCTTCTAGCAAAACTACAGACCAGGAAGTAAGCCTGCCTTCTTGTTCTGCTTGATCCTCCTGCCGTTGGCTTGTTTTGTGGCCTCTTATTTATTTATTTATTTATTTGTTGTAAATTATGCTCGGATTGATCCGTCTTCCAAGTTGGAGGCTTCCTGTAGTGCGGCGCAGCAGAATAATGTTTTCTTTTAGGCCGGTAATGAGCCAGGCCCTGGCGGTTTTGCTTTCCCCAACAGATAGATGAACCCAATTTGGGTGCCACTTGCTGGGTTGCATTTACAAGGTGCTGAAATTAAAACAAACCAAACATGAGATCTGTGGTGGATGGCACTGCGGCTCCAGCGCTGAGTGAAATCAAAACCGGTAGCTACTGGGAAGTTAGGCTTAAGAAACAGAGATGGTGCCACTGTAGCTAGGGGAAAAAAATGTCTCTGTGGTGTAAATTAGTCCAGGCAACGTTGAGTCACTAATCAAAGGGCTGTCATCTAGACTAGCAAGTTCTGGCTTCCTGTTTTGTTCTATAACATGGCATATTTGGGGGCATTGTGTGGACCCCAAGCCTTCCCTCCTTAGGGGAAAATGAAGGGGCTATTATCCCAGGGTGCTGGGAAGATTTTCTGGCCCAAAGGTCTGGATTGCCACTCCTGCACCTCTTGGGAGTGGGTATTCAAGGTGACAGGCTGCTGCTTACTCCCAGAGCAACACACCCTGGCATCACTAAATCCTTTCCCTCATGTGACAAGGGACTTTGCTCTCCATGCAGTGAGAGGCATGGATCGATCCCTGTGTGCCTCTGTCTGAATGGAGAAAAAGGAATGTCTTTGCCTGGGCTAGAAAAAAGCATAGGTGCAGGAAACGTAGCTTTTATCTCTGATCAGTGATCAGAGATAAGAATGTCGTTGCCCTTAGTTCTGATCACCGATCGGAGATAAGAGTGCACTTTGCCTTTTCAAATGTAGGTGAGAGGCAGCCTTTCCCTACTGTTGAATCTTGGGAAACTTGATAGCAAGTTGGATGGAAACCCCTACCGCATCTAGCCCCGCTTTCATGGTCTGTATTTCTACCAAAAATCAAGATCCAGCAAGCTTTTGCCTTTCTGTTCCAGAGGAAGTTTCTGTCCTTGCTGAGCTTGCCTTAGGACTACCTGTATTATGGTTTGAAGGGTCTACCACCCCAGTCAAACTCCCCACCTGATGTTGTCCTCGGAGTGGGTTGCACCCGGCCCATACTGGGCACTTGGAGTCAGAAGCAAGAGCCCATCAGCGTTCTCACCAGCTAAATGAAAGAATGATCAGACCATGTCTAGTCTCATTTGAGTATCTGCTCCGGCTCAGATGAGTCTGAGTGATAGCAGAAAACAGGATCAGCAGTGTTTTTTAATGTCATGCCTAGGACCAGCAGCAGGGGCCCATTAGCTTGGGTTCAGGACCATGGCCAGCAGCTTCATAGCCCAACACTAGCTGGAGGCAACTGGCAAAGACTGATGGGCAGACAAGGAGAATCTAACACCCGTCCCATGTGTTTTTGGCTTTTAAAGGGGCAGTAGCTTTTGTCTTCGGGATCTGCCTGTCCTGGAAAGTCAAAGATGAAGGAGGGGAAAGGGGTTTAAGGGTTGGTTTCTCAGGATCTCCCAGTGCATCCTGAGAAGTTGAGGTCCACTCCTCCAACAGCCGGAAGTTTGGGCACTTTTGTGAAGGTAGGAGAAGAACTGTGTCTGGATTTGGTTGTATCCTTGAAGGAACTGTCAGCGAAGCCTTGAGGCTGCCTTCGAATTGTCCATCCCTGGTCCTCCTTTGACCAGTTAGTCACAGGATCTTAATCGTTGTCAAAACCCGTTCAGCTGCTGTGTCAGTTCTATCATCTGTTACCCCCTTGTCCTTCTCCAATATGGTTTCTGTCCTTTTAAGGTTTTTTTTCCTTCTTCATGCCAATCAGAAAGCATAGATTTTTTTTCTTTTTTCCAAAAGTGCCCCGTTTTCAATTCCCTCCGGTCTGTTTCACAAGAGTGTACGCAAGCGATCGGAGGGATTCGTTTCCTTTCCAAGAAGAAAACCATCCAACGGCGAACAGGTCCATGGGAAAAATCAGTGGTGCTTAGGGTCTTTCTTACACCGCTTCTACCTCCCCCGCCGGTATGCTCGTGAGTGGGATCCGGCAGCATCCATTACTGTCAGATATTAATGGAATGTGGGTTGTTAAGAAAAATCTCTGGAGGTGTGTGTGTGTGTGTTTTTGGGTGCCGAAGGAGCTTTAAATCATTCGATTTTAATAGCTGCCTCTCTGTGCAGTGAGCCACTCTTGATGGTGAGCAAATAGCTGAAAGGACGATTCCCCTTCTCTGTCTTCCCTTCACCCCTTGTTTGACAAGAAAAATTTGCAAGCCGCAGCTGGTGCGGCTGGATGGGGCGATTTGGCAGTGCTGTGGCTCATGGGTCTGCTAGAATGTGTGACATGAGATCCGAGTGTGTTTGCCAGGGGGGAAAAAACTTGTTGTCCTCTAGTTTTCCATTCAGTCGAGTTTTCCATTTTCCATTTAGTGGCGCTGTGGGCTAAACCGCAGAAGCCTGTGCTGCAGGGTCAGAAGACCAGCAGTCGTAAGATCGAATCCACGCGATGGAGTGAGCGCCCGTCGCTTGTCCCAGCTCCCGCCAACCTAGCGGTTCGAAAGCGTGCAAATGCGAGTAGATAAATAGGGACCACCTTGGTGGGAAGGTAACGGCGTTCCGTGTCTAAATCACACTGGCCATGTGACCACGGAAGATTGTCTTCAGACAAAACGCTGGCTCTATGGCTTGGAAACGGGGATGAGCACCGCCCCCTAGAGTCGAACACGACTGGACAAAAATTGTCAAGGGGAACCTTTACCTTTACCTTTACCATCCAAATGTTAAAGAGGGGAAGTTGGTTCAAACAGCTATCTCTATAAAATAGGGTGGGGATTGTGTAGCCCGTGGGCCATACGTGGCTTCCCGACATACTCTGTGTGGTCCTGGGAGTCCTCCCATTGCCCTTTCTGAAAAGGCGCGTTTCGGTTTGGTTTGTTGCTGCTGTTGTTGGGTGCCGTCGAATCCCCTCCAACTCACGGCAAGCCTATGAATGAGCCATCTCCAACATGTCCTGTCTTCAGTGGCTCAGCTCTTGCAAACTCCAATCTGTGGCTTCCTTGAGGGAGGCCGTCCATCTCATATTTGGTCCTCTTTTCCTGCTGCCTTCCACCTTTGCCTTCTCATGATGTGCCCAAAGGAGGACAACCTCAGTTTCAACACCTTTGCCTCCAGAGATAGTTCAAGTGCTTGATTTCCTCCCCCCCCAAGTGCTTGACTTGATCTAGGACCCGCTGGTTTGTCTTTGTGGGCATCCACAAAGCTCTTTCCAGCTTTCAAACCCCTGCGTGGTGATTTGAAATACAAGAGCGTAGATGGTCTTGGTCTCGGGGGTGACACATCTTTACTCTTGAGAATCTTTTCCAATTTCTTCATTCCGGCCCTTCCAAATTTCCAATTTTCTTCTGATTTCTTGGCTGCCGTCTCTGTTGGGACTTGAGGACTCTACCGAGCTATAGAAAATCTCTAGTTATTTCAATTTCGCTCTTGCCAACGCTAAAGTTGTGTTGTTGTTCTGTAGTCATGATTTTCATCCTAACGTTCTGTTGGGCTCTTGCTTTAGCACTCCCCCCCTTACTTTTGCTAAAAACCATTTCAAAAACCCATTGTTTCCACGGCAGGAACAAGCATGTGGTTCTAACCAGAAAACGGAGCGGACTGATATGCCCAGTCCTGCTGTCAAAGGAAAGGATTTGGAAAAAAAAAAAAAAACAACTTTCACCAAGACAGTAATTTTTCTGATCCTTTCTTATTCTCGGCCCAATAGAGGCTGACGGCTGTGCAAGTCCTTTTTTTCTACTTTTTCATTGGGTCAAACTTTCCTTGGCAACGACTAACCACGAAGTTCATTTCTTTTTTTCACTAAGCGCTTTTGAAAACTCTGCCGATCTTTTGATCAAGCCCACGGAAATAGCTTGTGACTGAACTTTTTGATCGCAAGAGAAACTGCGCAAAAATGTATGGGAGAAAATGATGCATCCAGATTTTGGCCCCTCCTGGTAAGGCATTCGGAGTATTTTCCTTTTCAGATTCTAGTTTTGGAGCCCTGTGTAGAAAACCATGTTTGGGATGCTGAGTTGGAGTTACCACTTTTTTCCCCTCCAAGGCTCCTCACCTTCAAGTGGGTTCTCTGTGCAAGGAGAGGGTTCTTGAATCCGGCCAACACAAATGGGTGATCAATTTGTTCCATGGATCGTTTCAAAAATATATATAAGAACGCCCCCTAACTTTGCAACTCTCTTCCTGGCAGGGACGAGATTTTCTAATATTCTGAAAGGCTAGCGATGTAATACCTTTCTTTACCATCTTCCGGTACAACAAGAAAGGGTTAGCAAAGATGCATACAATTTTACGCATTAAAACTGATAGAAAATACAGGTGCAACCGGTAAAATATGTGTAAATGAAAGCAAGAGAAAGTAAATGGAGAGATTGTTGTGAAGTTTGGTTTGCTTCCTTCCCCCTGGTCACCTAGTATGTGTGAATTGTGGATGTATTTGGTACGGTGGGGTACTGAAAATGAATATGCTAACAATATGCTCATATGCCTTTCTTTGTGCTATTAATGGCCAGTATTTATGTAGCACTTAGAATGGTGCATAATACATTACAAGTCCTATTACAACTCAAGTCCTATTTCCTTAATCTTTGCATAATTCTTAAAGTTCCAACCAGCCGGGGGGGGGGGGGCGCGGAAATATATGACCAGCTCAATTTTCTTGCTTTCTGCTTGGTATCTAGAAAATTTAAAAGGCACGTCTGTTGCCTTCTTCACAAGTGGGGTTGTGTTTGAGGGCAGTGATGCTGTTTCTCTGAACCTTGTCTGTTGAGAACCATTGTTTTTCAGTTATGCTTCCCTACTGTTAGTATGTTATTAAGGAAGCTATTATGAAATGGTTATAAGTCTGTCCAACAGAAATCTATACCAAGTAAAATGCTTAAGTACTGTTTGTTTATTCACTATGTTGCAAAGTAAACATTCTAAAAGTTTTTCCATGGCTAAATGAATATTATTTCAACTGCTGGCATACACAAGTTTATATATACACACCAAGGGAGAATCTATTCATGATTGGTGTTTTTTTTAATGCTATGGTCTCTTGAGAGTCCCCTGGACTGGAAGGAGAACAAACCTATCCGTTCTGAAGGAAATCAACCCCGAGTGCTCACTGGAAGGACAGATCCTGAAGCTAAGGCTGCAATACTTTGGCCATCTGATGAGAAGAGAAGAGTCCCTGGAAAAGACCTTGATGTTAGGAAAGTGTGAAGGCAAGAGGAGAAGGGGGTGTCAGAGGACGAAATGGTTGGACAGGGTCATCGAAGCGACCAACATGAATTTGACCCAACTCCGGGAGGCAGTGGAAGACAGGAGGGCCTGGCATGCTCTGGTCCATGGGGTCATGTAGAGTCGGACATGACTAAATGAGTAAACAACAACAATGGGTCTAAACTGTCAAAGTTCAACAGATCCTGATGTTGCAATCTGCCTTTGTAAATATGACTCCTCTTTTCCTTGATGGTCAAACCCATGGTCCAGTGGCCAGGCTCGAAAAATTCCTGTCTCTCCTCCTTTCCTAGAGGTTGTGTCTACTGGTATTTATTCACAGCAGCACGTTGGACTGTATGGGACAATCCCTCTACGCTCGCAACGTGCAAACAATTTTCTAAAGCACCTTTAATGTACAGTGTTACTGTACCCAGCGGTGTCGGAGAGCTGTATTAATGAAGGCGTGATCGGCCTGAGTGTTCTTAGGAGTCCTTGAGGAATAACGAACAGCTTGAAATAACAACCAGCCAATTCTCCAGATGCTTTTTAGCCATGTGCTGGCAACTGTGTTGAATCCAGATCAATGCCGGGTATTAAGACGTTTATACAATTGAGCTAAGAACCTGTCAGATCCGTGCTGCTGAGCTGGGACACAGCAGAGAAGCTGAGCGATGCTAGCTTTATCCATGGGAAGTGTGACAATCAGATCTCCTCTTACCCCTGTTTGGAGATATTTCCACGGTGAAAAGCTGTTGTTTTTTTCACAAAAGAGGTTGCAGGGTGGAGTATTGTCGCTGGGTGCATTTTTTACTCCTGTTTTATTTGGGCCAAAGCTATTTACGGCTGAATCGAATTGTTAGAGGCAACAAAAATCAGCCCATGGAATCGATGGAAGTGGCTATAAATACTGCCCGAATGGATGCCATTCATGTGATGGATCTGCTTGGGATTAATTCTTTGATTTGGTCCTTTGGGTCTAAGAAAGGGTGTGTGTGTGTGTTGGCAAGCATTTTTGCTGTCAGATTAACCTTTTTAGAAATGTCTGTATAGAGCATGTGATAGAAGAGTGTCATTCTTGCTCTCCTGCATTGTCCATCTTGAGCGTGCGTTCGCACCATCTCACTGCATTCTCAAGCCACCTTTGGGGTGAACGCATGGGCCATTTTCATGTTTCTCCATCATCTTCATCTTAGAACTACAGAGCTGGAAAGGGACCCTATGGATCATCAAGTCCAGCCCCTGTCAAGGAGGCCCCCTAGGGTGGAATCGAACTCCCAACCTTGGGCTCTATAGCCAGACGCCTAATCCATTCAGCTATCCAGCAGTTCATAATAATAATCTTAGACCTGCAGAGCTGGAAGGGATCCTGTAGATCATCAAGTCCAGCCCCTGTCAAGGAGGCCTCCATGGGGGAATCGAACTCCCAACCTTGGGCTCTATAGCCGGACGCCTAATCCATTCATCTATCCAGCAGTTCATAACAATAATCTTAGACCTGCAGAGCTGGAAGGGATCCTGTAGATCATCAAGTCCAGCCCATGTCAAGGAGGCCTCCATGGGGGAATCGAACTCCCAACCTTGGGTTCTATAGCCAGATGCCTGATCCATTCAGCTATCCAGCAGTTCATAATAATAATCTTAGACCTGCAGAGCTGGAAGGGATCCTGTAGATCATCAAGTCCAGCCCCTTTCAAGGAGGCCTCCATGGGGGAATCGAACTCCCAACCTTGGGTTCTATAGCCAGATGCCTCATCCATTCAGCTATCCAGCAGTTCATAACAATAATCTTAGACCTGCAGAGCTGGAAGGGATCCTGTAGATCATCAAGTCCAGCCCATGTCAAGGAGGCCTCCATGGGGGAATCGAACTCCCAACCTTGGGCTCTATAGCCAGACGCCTAATCCATTCAGCTATCCAGCAGTTCATAATAATAATCTTAGACCTGCAGAGCTGGAAGGGATCCTGTAGATCATCAAGTCCAGCCCCTGTCAAGGAGGCACCATGGGGGAATCAAACTCCTGACCTCCGGCTTTGCAGTGAGAAACCCAAACCACTGAACTATGTCTTAGGAGAAGGTCAGTTGATTTTAACCTTGGACTGCAGCTGGTGGGGTGGGGTCCTTTTGGGGCAAATCAGCCCAGATCTCCTTGCACCACTTTGATTGAAGATTCATGTTTGATTCAAAAGGAAATGGGATAACCTTTTGCCAGATCTGCTTTGATTTGGATTCCTGCTTTGAGCAGAGGGTTGGGCTTGATTACCTCAAAGGCCCCCTTCCAACTCAACTATTCTGTTTGGATTCCCGAACTTATTTTGGGGTGGGGGAAGAATGTGAAATAGGGTTGTGTGCACTTAGTTGTACAAATCTTAAATGTCTGATTAGGCTGTTTTTGCAGGGCGCCAACTCAGTAAGAGGAGCCCATTCATTACGGGAGCCTTAATGAAGTCGGAACTGGTCCTGACACAGTGGCTTTCCTCCCAGAATTTGAGGTCCGTTTTATCTCTGGTGTTTCTCTTGCATTTAGAGTGGTAAACAAGCAGCTAGGATTCCCTCCCATCTTGTCTCCCCCCCCCCCCATCGCTCCCCTGATTAATTGGTTGCGGATTGCAAAAGCCAGCAGAATTTCTGACAGCATCCGTAAACTTCTCCAAACTGTGCCCGCCAACGAACAACATCGTTCGTCGTGGGTTTGTAGGTTTCTTTCTGAGTGGAGAGCATCTCCCACCCCTCTCCTCGGCTTCCTCCGGCTTTGCCTGACGCCTTCATTAAAGCAAACTTTGGCCCAGTCTCTCTCTCTCTCTCTCTCTCTCTCTCTCTCTCTCGGCATCTGATTTCGCTGGCTGGTAATCCTCACAATGTTATCTCTTGGGGAATTCAAGAAATCTAAATTCTCAAGAGGTGACTTTTCATTTGGATTTTTTAAAAAAATTGGCAGTAGTATATTTGCCTTGTCCAAACACCGATTTTTTTCCTCTGTGAATCCTTCCGTTGCTTTACAAGGCAAGAAAGGCTGGAACGTAAAACTAGCCCGAAGGTAGAGATTTGCATATTGAAATTTGTCTGAAAGTGGGAATTTACATACCAAAGGCTTCTGGTCTAACCTCCCGGTTAGAAAGCTGCTCAGAGTAGGCAGGGCGTAAACTGAAAGTTTTGCTTTCTGTTTTTTTTTTTAAAAGTCCTACGTTCCTTCTGTTTTATTCATGAATAATAACTGTCACGTGCTGTCAAGTCAATTGGTGACCCTTTGCAGGGGTTTTCAGGTTGAGAATAGACAGAAGTGGCTGACGGTGAAGAGATTAGTAAATTTTGAGAAGCTCCTGTTCAAAAAGTAACTGAACCAGAACAGATTCTGCTGCTTGGACCTGGAAGAGTTTATCCCACCCAGATAGGTACTGATTGTTGATACCAGTGAAGAATGGAGCAGCTTCTGGACATGCCCTGCCTTTAGACCAGTGGTGTACAACCTTGGGCCTCCAGATGTTCTTGGACTTCAACTCCCAGAAATCCTGGCCAGCAGAGGTGGTGGTGAAGGCTTCTGGGAGCTTTAGTCTAAGAACATCTGGAGGCCCAAGTTTGGACACCACTGCTTTAGACAGTGGGACGATGCCTCACGTAGCAGATCCCTGGGGAGGTGGCAGGGGCTGTTATTCCCTCTATTTCCTACAGCATCCTCCAGAACAGCCACGATCACCCTGAGGCCTTGGGTACTTTAACAGATATGAACACCACCAGCGTCAAAATCAAGTTGAACTGCCACTTCAGCGGCATTCTAGCCATGCAATGAGAGGAGGTGGCCATCAGGCAGCAAAATTTTTGAGCCACCTCTTCAGCACCATGGACAGCTCCAGTAAAGTCTATGCTGAAATCCATGTCTATGCTGAAACCCATGTCATTAGAGTCACTGGCCTCTGCTGGTCACATTTCATAGAATCATAGCAGAATTGAGTTGGAAGGGGCCTCTGAAGCCATAAAGTCCCAACCCCCCTGGTCAAGGTACAAATCCAAATCAAAGCAGATCTGATAGAGGGTTGTCTAATTCTTTCTTGAATGCCTTTAGCGTTGCAGCGCTCACCTCATTGGTTCCGTCATCATACTGCTCAAACAGTTAAGAAGTTTTTCCTGGTATTCAGCCTAAATCTGGCTTCCTGGACCTTGAGCCCATTATTACATGTCTTGCACTTTGGGATGATCAAGAACACTCGAACCACTCTCCCACACTGCCCCTCTGTCTCCACAGTGCTTAGAAAACTGGGCGTCGTATGGACTTGATAAATAAGACCTTTCATTTGTCTTGTGAGCCCAGGGAGGCACAGAAACATATTTGTGTTAGCTGCCAGCATGCTATGTGATCTCGGATTCATTGGTTAGACCTATGAGAGATTTTTCTCATGCTCAGTGACATCTTTATGAGATGCTGCGCATGGAAATGAAAGAGAGGGAGAGCGTAGGTACTGTTCAAAGCACAGAGACTGGGCCAGAGGTGTAAAAATATAAATAAATCAGAGTTTTGCTTCCACATGGGGAATATTGCAGAGACTCAAAACCAACAGAGAACCAGAGCGCCACTGAATCAATGGGCTCTGCAGGAACTTGCTAAGTATGCAGTAAAAAAAAAAGCAGTATACACAAGTCTGTAATTTCAAGCAACTGTAGGTAAAGAAATCTTTCCTCCTGCAAATGTCTCACAGTGAGTTATTGAGACTTTATGTGTCAGATAATGAGAAAGGGGTGGATTCTGGGGAACTTGTGGCTATTCTCCTCTGTACTTCTGCTGCATAGCAAAAAGAGTTTAACTAGGTATTCAAAACTCTGCACTATTAAGGGTGTTTGGAAGAAAATCATGAAGTTTTACTAGTTTTTTTTCAACTTCAAGAGATCCATGTTCACCTGTGTATAAAGTACTCAGAAGAGGTTTACCTGTCCCTCTTTATGGTGGTGCTCTGGAACTATACACCTTACCTAAGGCTTTACTAGTGGCCAGTCCTGGAGCCCCATCTGCATGATTTCAGTTGGTGACTTTCAAGGGAGCTGCAATAGGAATTCGAACTCTTAGCCCCTGGCTCAGCAGCTGGGTACTCCAACCCATTGAATGGGACCAGCTCTTGAGTGAGCCATAAATTCCACCCAGAGTGTGCTTCCTTGATTTTCTGGGCTTCCTGTTTGCCATTGCGGGAACCAAATTCCCAGCCTCAATTGGCTTTCTTTATACAAATAAAATAAAAACTTGGTCCATTTAGTCCGAAGGGTCAGCTTGGATGATGAGCGATACAATTAAGAAAGCAGAACTGATCTTCCTTTACTGAAGGGGACTGGGTTTCAATCTCTCAGCGCTGACTTTTTTGCGGCTTCAATTTAAGGGACAGTGTGGCCTTTTCATTTTAATTAGCTTCCCTTGCTGCTTATCCAATCTGGGGCCTTTCCTTCCCCGTCTTTCCTCCCCTCTTCCAAGATACATAGCCTTTTGTTTTCCAGCTAACCAAGGAAGACAGTTTCTCCAGCCGAGGTGGGAAGGGAGTGAACGAGACACGCAGAGACCTAAACGCTGTGAAGAAAAAGTGGCTTCCCATCCTGACAGGCATGTCGGAGGGCAAGCTTTCTAAAAGCCTAGGAGAAATGGCATCAATCCTGAGGGAGAGGGGTAAGGCACACACTCACTGTCATGAAGGAAGACACACACAAAGAGAAGAAGATGCAAGAGCTGCAGGATAGCTCAGTGGTTTAGGTCTGCAGCTTGGGAGTTCGATTCCCCACTGGGCCTCCTTAACAGGGGCTGGACTTGATGATCTATAAGATCCCTTCCAACTCTGTGGTTCTATGACGACAACGATGTCAACGGAGTAAATTTTAATTATTTGGGACAGGGAGTTTATTTTGGTGTCAGAACAGGTGCATTTCTACCCACAGCTCCTGCTAGGCATCAGTGGGAGAGGTGGAGATGAACCAGAAGAAATGCCGCCAGTGGTTAAAAAAAAGAGAAGACACATTCTTAAATTAACCTCACATGAAATATACATCTATCTAGAGGTTTTGAGCATGCCTGAAATGAGAAAATGCCTCGGTGATGAAAATGAGAGACTGAGGTGATGCCAACCAGAGTGTCAAAAGAGATCCCAGCTTGGGAAATTCCTTGAAGGAAACTGAGAAGGAATCTTGTGACACCTGTAAGACTAACCCATTTTTATTGGATGTAGATTTTGTGAATGGCAAGCTGCTCCTTCAGATACCTTCCGATAAAATGAATGGTTAAAATCCTATTTCTTAGTGTAATAAATCATAACTAGAGAAGGTCCAAGGTAGCCAGTGTGGTGTAATGGATAGAGTGACTGAATAAGACTCTGGAGACCTGGGTTCGAATCCCCTCTTGGTGATGGAAACTCACTAGGAGAGTGGAGTTGGCAAAATCACTCCTTAAATATCTAATTTACCTCGAAAGCCCCATTAAGATTGCTGTCAGTCAATTCTGATCTGATGGCATGTAACTAACTAGAGTAAGCCCATTGAATCAGTGGGGATTTGGTGAGTCAATTCCACATATTCTGTTGATTCAATGGGCCTACTCTAGTTGGGAGTCGTTAATAGAGATGGGCATGAAACGAACCACAAACAAGCAAAACCTTGATGAACTAGGCTCGTTTGTGATTCGTTTCATGATCCACTTCAGGGATCCCGATTTGCCGAAGCAAATGGAAACACTGAACTTTGTTCCCTTTGATGTTTCGGTTGCTTCGGCAAAAAGGGATGCCAGGAGCCTGCCCATTGCCTCTAAGCATGGCATTGTGGTGGAGGTGGCAGAGCAGGTAGGCCTCCCCCGGCCATAATCCGGTTCATTTTTCTGGGGGTTTGTGGAGGTTTGTGGTGAGTCCCGAACCACGAACCATCACAAAACATTCGTTTATCAGTTGATGCCCATCTCTATTTATTCTTAAAGTTAAAGTAATAATAACAGTAGATTAAACTACAGTCGTGCCCTGCTTAATGATTACCCTGCATTAAGATGAATCCGCTTCACAACGATGTTTTTGCGATCGCAACTGTGATTGCAAAACGATGGTCTAAATGGGGTTTTTTCGCTTTGCGACGATCGGTTCCCTGCTTCCGGAACCGATTCTTCGCATTACGACGATCAAAACAGCTGATTGTCGGGTTTTCAAAATGGCCACCAGGTGCTCAAAACGGTTCCTCGCTGTGGTTAGGGATGGATTCCTTGCTATACAGGCACCGAAAATGGCCGCCGTATGGAGGATCTTTGCTGGACTGTGAGTTTTTAGCTCATTGGAATGCATTAACCGGCTTTTAATGCGTTTCAATGGGTTTTTAATTTTCGCTTTACGATGTTTTCGCTCTACAGCGATTTTGCTGGAACGAATTAACGTCGTTAAGTGAGGCACCACTGTAATAATAATAATTATGATAAAGAATTGGATTTCAGCCAATGAAAACATATGCCAAATAAACGTTGTTTTGAAACTGCTGTCGAAGAAAACCCCAGAGAGATTTTAGAGTATATTCTTGGTTCAAAACTACAGTGAAATAATTCCAAAGCGGTGTAGAGTATAAAGCCTTTTTTTAAATCACTATGTAATCATCATCATCATTATTTCAGAACTACAGAGCTGGAAGGGATTCCATGGATCATTGAGCCCAGCCAGATTTTCTCCATATATGCCCAGTTGTCTTACTTAACTAAAAGAATTACCAGCTGTTCTTCAGTTACATGCACTTAGTCAATAGGTTTTTTGTTAGTTCCTGCCATTTCCTTATCTTGATTCTTCAGAGAGGTTCAGCGTCCCCCATTTTCCTTCTTCCCCAAAGTAATTCGCTTGGGAAATTACTTTTACGAAAGTAATTAACTCATGTTTCGTACTGTTCTGATGTTGACATTCTGATCTGCTGTTGTGAGGACTATGTTTACAAAAGTAGCTTGTTCAGTGTGTTTGTGCGACTTCTAACTTCTCATCCCTTTGAGATTTTAGGATTTGTCAGAGGGTGGTATAAAACTTGAAAAATGCTTGTCAGAAAAGATAAAAATGCCACTTGTGACATGGGGTAAGGTAACTTTGTTCCCACTTGTTACATTACTTTTGAAAGATGGCTACATTGCATCCTCATTGGTCAAAAAAGACAGGGGGACTCATTATGGGTAATTATTTAACTTGTGACTGATTACTTTCAAACTCTGATTACAGTGGTGCCTCTCTAGACAGTTACCCTGCATGACAGTTTTTTCACTAGACATTGACTTTTTGCGATCGCTATAGTGATCGCAAAACAGTGATTCCTATGGGGGAATTTCGCTGGACAATGTTTGGTCCCTGCTTCGCAAACCAATTTTCGCTAGACGACTTTGACCGCTCCCTCCGCACTCGCAAAACAGATGTTTTGAGGACCTACGCTTCGCAAGACAGCTATTTAAACAGCTGATCGGCAGTTCGCAAAGCGGCTTTCCTATGGCCGATCTTCGCTAGGCAACGACAATTCTTCCTTATTAGAATGCATTAAACAGGTTTCAATGCATTCCAATGGGGAAATGCTTTTCGTTAGACGATGATTTCGCTAAACAGCGATTTCAGTGGAATGGATTATCATTGTCTGGCGGGGCACCACTGTACTTACAAACTCTGAAATAGACTGAAGAGGATTATTCTCGGGCATGGGATACTTGATGCTGAACAACAAAAGGTGTTGATAGCAGTTTGGAAGTTCTTCAGCCTGATTATTGTGGGGCTCATTTGTCTAGCCAAGTGTTCCATGTAACCTCTGAAGGGTACCGTAAAGACAGCCCTTCTTTTAAAGATGTCCTCCGTTTGATTCGCTCTCTAGCCCTATGAGAAGTTCAAGAACCAGAAGGATGGAGAGTATGAGCCTTGAAGTTGTCCATCCATAGCGAGCAGAACCTGGACAGCAACCAAAGAGGATCTGATGTGGGGATGGGCTAGTTCACTCCTTTTGCTGGCAATCAGATGACATAACTGCTAGAATGAACTAGCCTGGTTCCCTAAAGGGTAGCTCCTGGCAAGGACCCAGAAAGGTGCCAGAGGCTACGCTTTGTTATTTGTGGGTAGGATCATTCTGTGTTGGTTTGTTTCCAGCATGTGTGACTGCTGGCATTGAACCAAACTGGAGCTTCCTGCTTTAATTTCCCAGCTGGTTTTTCATTTCCCAATATCATCAGTAGCTTAAACAGACAGCTTAGCCACTTAAGGATACTGGGAAACTGTGAGATTAAATGTTTCATTATTCTGCTCTTCCATGAAGGAGTGCGAGGAAGTAAAGTCTTTTTTTAAAAAAGCCAATTAAGGTAGCATGGGTGCACAGTATCTTTGAGAAAATATTAAAGAAAAATGGAAAGCTTTTTCCTTGAAGCAGAAGGAGACAGGAAGGGGCAAGGAGGCAGATCATGTGTTTCCTTTGCAGGTAAAAGAACTGGTAGAGCCTCTCCTTAAGTACCTCACTTATCTTGAAAGCCCTACTAGCATTGCAATAATTTGATTTCAACTTGACAGCACAGAACAATAACAACATTGACATTTTGCATCTATGCATATCATTTAGACAGTGCACATTTTATGTACATCTGTGTCCTTGTATATTTTCTTTGTATGAAGGCATTCTTTCTCTCTCTTTTTTTGGAATGCATAAGTGCCCAGCGGATGTATTGCATATAGACTGGCCTGGGTTCAAATCCACAGCTAGCCGAGACGTTCCTTGAACCCAGCCACCATCTGCCACTTTGCCTGCTTCGCAGGGGTGTTGTGAGGCTATTGTGGTGCTAGGCTGCACGCCACCTATGATTTCCTGTTTTCATTGCACAGCGTGAGCATGACCTGGTAACGTGGAATCCATTAGAAGCAGACTATGCATGACTCACAAGGAAAATGGGGCTCCCAGGTACTTTATGAATAATAACCCTTCCTATACAGTGGTGCCTCGCTTAACAATTGCCCCGTATTATGACGAAATTGCTGTACGATGATCTTTCTGCGATCGCAATTGCGATCGCAAAATGATGGTCTAAATAGGGTTTGGGAACCGATTCTTCGCAAAACGATGGTTTTTCTTAACAGCTGATCGGCAGTTTCAAAATGGCCACCGGGTGCTTAAAATGGCTCCCCGCTGTGTTTAAGGATGGATTCCTTGCTATACAGGCAGCGAAAATGGCCACCGTATGGAGGATCTTCGCTGGACTGTGAGTTTTTACCACGTTGGAATGCACTGAATGGGTTTTAATGCGTTTCAATGGGGTTTTTCATTTCATTTTACGATGTTTTCGCTTAACGGCGATTTTCCTGGAACAGATTATCATTGTTAAGTGAGGCACCACTGTATTTGTGTGCATTTTGTTGAAAAAAGGAATTGGGGCCCTCTCCAGATCCAATTTTAATATTCCAGAAATAATTCATTTGCAGTTGAAGAGGTGTTCCCGATGAGTTTAGCTTAATGACCTGTAAAAAAACAAAGCACGGGCTAATGTGTTTTAGCTGGCTCGTGCCGTTAAGCTTTCTGGATAACCCTTGTTATCTGTGTCTCAAGGACTTGTAAAATCTTACCACTTGGATTTAGATGAAAGCTTTTCTGCCTGGAACGGCAAGATAAAAGTTAGACCTCTTAAGTCGCAGTTCCAGGAAGTATTTAAAATGTTAACTCCTGCAAAAGCCTCAAGCTTGATCTCACGGCTCAGTCGATGCAATGAGCATTTTAATGGCCTTGCAAAGCAGCTGTGGTCTTGTGGTGAGGTCTTTTAGAGTCAGTTCTCCATGATTTTTATTTTTTTGGAGGAGTGGGGGGAAAAAAACCACCCTCTGGTTTCTGAAGTTGTGATGTGCTTTCAAGTCACCTCCAACACATGGTGGACCTAAGAATGAGCTTACCTCCAATATGTCCTGTCCTCAACAGCCCTGCTCAGCTCTTGCAAACTCAAATCGGTGCCTTCCATTAATGATTCAGTCCATCTCATATTTGGTCTTCCTCTTTTCCTTCTGCTTTCCACCTTTCCCAGCATTATTGTCTTTTCCAGAGAAACCTGCCTTCTCAAGATGGGCCCAAAGTAGGACAGCTTTAGCTTCAACATTTTTGCCTCCAGAGAAGATGGTTCAGGCTTGATTTCATCTAGGCCCCACTGGTTTCGTGATCACTGCAGATGGTGACAGCAGCCACGAAATTAAAACATGTCTGCTTCTTGGGAGGAAAGCGATGGCAAACCTAGACAGCATCTTAAAAAGCAGAGATATCACCTTGCTGACAAAGGTCCACTGTCAAAGCTATGGTTTTTCCAATAGTGATGCGTGGAAGTGAGAGCTGGACCATAAAGAAGGCTGACCCCCGAAGAATTTATTCTTTTGAATTGTGGTGCTGGAGGAGACTCTTGAGAGTCCCCTGGATTGCAAGGAGAACAAACCTATCTGTTCTGAAGGAAATCAACCCCGAGTGCTCGCTGGAAGGACAGATCCTGAAGCTGAGGCTTCAATACTTTGGCCATCTCATGAGAAGACTCCCTGGAAAAGACCTTGATGTTGGGAAAGTGTGAAGGCAAGAGGAGAAGGGGACGACAGAGGACGAGATGGATGGACAGGGTCATCGAAGTGACCAACATGAATTTGAACCAGCTCCGGGAGGCAGTGGAAGACAGGAGGGCCTGGCGTGCTCTGGTCCATGGGGTCGCGAAGATTCGGACATGACTTAACGACTAAACAACAACATGTATTTCATGGGAAGGGTGTGCTCCTTGTGTGATGCTGGAGATCATTACGGGTAAAAGAGAAAGCATTTTAGATAGTCCTGTCATTTCAGCTGTGGCCTCTTTCAGGTAGCTGAGCCGGCCGAGATAACAAAGGATGAGGGATGTGCTAAACCCTCTGAGGATCACCCTTCGCAAAGAATGAAAAATTGGAGGTGAAGCAGAAGGCTATCTCTCTTTTCTTTTACAGATACTCCCACGTTTTTTTTTGTTTTTTGGCTGGGGATGACGTGAAACCATCCTGGAGGGCCCCTTACCTGTCTCCATTAGGCAATCACTCCCTTTGCTAGGGGAAGAAAATTGTCCTGCCTTCTCTGTGGCTCCTGGCAGATTTAGAATGATATATATATTTTAGAAACCACTTTACTTGTCAAGCTCACCTGGCAGTGGCAGAGGTGGGGAGCGTGTGCTCTTAAAATGCAGAGTGGATCAATAGCTAATAACGGCGCAGCTTCTTTGGATATGCAATCTGTTTACTCTCTTCCTCATTTTTGCCACAAAGTAGACCTTTGCTCCATTGAAGAGCGGACAAGAAAAGGGGGAAACCAACCCGGGCTGAGAGGTTTACTGACGTGCAGGATAAACCTGTGTGCCTTTTGGGGAAACCCAACAGAGTCCGATTTCGTCCCAAGGCTGGGTCCTTCTGTGTTGCTGACGTACAGCCTTCCCCGTTGTTTCCAGCCATCTTTTCCTTTTTCCTTCCTCTGTGTTTACCGTGAAGCCGTTGCCAGTGGCTCGCGGTGCGGTGTCAAGGAAAACGTCGCAGGGAAAATCCGGAGACAAGAGGCAGCAAAACACATTAAATATGGAACACGGTAACACCAAGAGGCAGAAATCTAAAGGGAAGTTAGATCAGCCCATCTTTGGAGAGAGGAAAAAAAAATATTCAGCACTGTTCAAATGCCCCTGCATTCTTACCCTGACCCTATTTTCCCCATCAGGTATTCTTTTACTGGGTTGGCACGATTTCCATCATTGGCTTGCCCGTTTTGTCTTGAGGTGGAACGGTTCAGGATGCAAGCTTAACGCACGTCTCGGGAGCTCAATTGAAGGCCATTACTTGGGTGTTGTTTTCACGATGGCACTGTTTTCTTGCATCCATTATTAAAGGGAGTGTGCGCGTAGACATATATTTTTCATTTCTTTAATGCGTCGCTTTTTTGCTGCGCGTATAGCCGTTGCCCTTTCATGTTTACCACTCCGTCAGCCCTGGTTTGAAATTTTGCCATTTCCTTTCATCCTCCTGGTTTCCCCGGTAATTATTATTGTCAACTTTTCAGAAGGAGAAGAAACTTTTTTTCTGCGTCTTTTGTTTATGAATTCCTTCTCTGATCCTCCCCGGATCTCTTGGTGGGGGGGGGGGAGGGGATTCAAGGTGTTTGTGTTCAGAGCAGTTCCTTTTGCTTGACTGACTTCCTTTAAAACAAAGGAAAAGAAAACAGAATGAACAACAGCATGAGCAATCAGTGAAATTCAGGGGCAGTTTCTCCCACTGCAGATATTTGGCACTAGTGGAAGCTGGGGACTCCAGTGTCATGGGGGGGCAGTAGATCCGTACTGGGTTTTAGTCCAAACTACATAAGAACTCTCCAAAATGCTGAGTCCTCTTGCCATGATAAGTGTAGGTTTTTTAAAAGTCTCTACCTAATTTCACCAGCCATCACCATCACCATGATCATGATCATCATCATCATCATGATCATCATGATCATGATCATGATCATCATCATCATCATCATCATCATCATCATCATCATCATCATCATCATCATCATCATCATCATCAGCCATCCAGTCAATTCTGATTTATGATGGCTCTTTCCAAGGTTTTCCAGGTAGAGAATACTCAGAAGTGGTTTCCCTTCTTAACTGCTGGATAGCTCCGTGGCTGTGGAGCCAGAGGTTGAGTGTTCAATTCCCCTCTGGGCCTCCTTGACAGGGGCTGGACTTGATGATCTCTATAGGGTCCTTTTCAGCTCTGCAGTTTTAAGAGTCTTCTTCTTCCGGGGCCACCCTGGGACTGTGCAGCTTGCCCAAGGCTACACACGTTGGCTTTTCTCCTACAAGGCCCAGTGGGGAATTGAACTCACGGCCTTTGATTCCTCAGCCAGAGACCTAAGCCGCTGAGCTACCCAGCCAGTTTAAGCAGAACATAAATCCAACTGAAGTCTGTGAGATCTTGCTTCCAAGCAATGGTGGGCACAATCTCTTCTCTTGGACATCTTTTGGAATGAGAAGAGTGTGTGGATTCTAAGAAGTGTTACATGCTCAATGGCTTAGGTCTTTGGTTGGGACCAGAGGTTGGGAGTTCGATTCCCCACTGTGCCTCCTTGATAGGGGTTGGACTTGATGATCTACAGGATCCCCTTCCAGCTCTATAGTTCTAAGACAATGATTCTAAGATGATTATTCTGATAGATCCTTCTTTTTGTACTCGAGGAGCATGGAGTGCACTTTTTTGTCTGAACCCGTGATGCGCCAAGGAAGCTTTCTTCTGCTGGTTCTCAATTTCCTTAAGACACATCATAAAAGCCCTGCAAAACCGGAGCGAGAAGGGGCGCATAATAATTTTGGGAGGTGTGAGCGAAGGTATGGGAAGAAACATCCCTTTGATTCTACTCAGGGTGGGGAAAATGAACCTCCACCCACCCCGCCACCCCCTCTGCAGGAACAGTGACAAGAAGCCGTGTAAACTTAAGGAGAACTGTCAAGTTTGAAATGCTAATGAAATAAGTTTCTTTTAATAAGTTGGGAGGGCTGTATTTTTGGCTTTGAAGCTCCATTATCCCTTCCTTTTTTTCGGTTAATGCAATAAATATGCAAACTACCGTACGCCGGATTTTTTAATAAAACCTTCCCTGTGATACCTATTGATCTAGTCTCTCTGCCGTGCTTTCCATATCTGACGTTTTTTAAAGCAACGCGCTTTTCCAGATATTAGCTGCATAATCCAAGCGGGGGTAGGGGTGTCAAGGAGACATAGTGGGGGATTCAAACTCCCAACCTCTGGCTCTGCAGCTGGAGACCTAAGCCACTGAACTGTCCAGCAGTTTTCACCGTGGCTGGTACCTAATAATAATAATAATAATAATAATAATAATAATAATAATAATAATAATAATAATAATAATAATAATAATAATAATAGAGTACTACTAATGCTGCTGCTGCTACTACTACTACTAATAATAAATAAATAAAATAAAATAAAATACAGTGGTGCCTCACATAGCGAGGTTAATCCGTTCCGGATTAACCTTCGCTATGGCGAAACATCGCTGTACGGAACGTAAAAGCCCACTGGAACTCATTAAACTTAGTTTAATACATTCCAATAGGCTGCAAAACTCACCGTTCAGCGAGGTTGCTCCATGGCGGCAGCCATTTTCGCGCCATCGGTAAGTGAGGGGAGGGCGCGAAAATGCTGCGCGTGGCCATTTTGGGGCTTCCGGTGGCCATTTTGGAGCCACCGAACAGCTGATCCGCGGCATCGCTTTGCGAAGATCGGTAAGTGAAACGCTTACCGATCTTCGCAAAGCAATTTTTGCCCTCGTTAAGCGAGGCACCACTGTACTACTAATACTAATACTAATACTAATACTGCTTCTTTTCTTCTTCTTCTTCTTCTTCTTCTTCTTCTTCTTCTTCTTCATCATCATCATCATCATCATCATCATCATAATGCTTTCTTTAATTCCTTGGCTACAGGCTTTTTTACTCTTCCCATTCCTTCAAAGATCTTTCTAAAAAAGAAAGAAAGAAAAAGAAAATAAATCTTGGCATTTGAAGGCCATGTTAAGAGTGACCACTTTTGGAAGGATTATAATTATGGGGCATGCATTGGTTGCTGACATTTGTTTAGTCATTTCTGAGTGTTGTGAGCAGATCCGGGGCGTGGGCTTATTTGTCACAAAAGGTCACCCTTTCAGGTTGGGAGGTCGGCGAGCCCACGCTTTCCTTTAAGGCACCGGCGTAGCACGTCTGCGCGAGCCATCTGACGCCGCAGACGTCTCTCTTCCGAAGGTGTTGTGGGGGGGGGAATGATAGAAAATCCATATTGGAGTTTCAGCCTCTTGATGATACCAGCCTGCCACCCGTTTCTGGTGTCTGGCTTAGGTGGTGCTATAAAGGGCAGAGAGGCTTTGAGAAAGGTTATAATAGACGGGAAGCCTTTTAGAAATTATAACCCTGATGCCACCCAGCGTTCATGATTTTCCACCTGCAACCCAAAAGACAAACAGAAACAACCCTTTCCCCAGAAGCAGCATTGCACTTTTCAAATTGGTTTCATGTCTAACATCTCCAAATACCCATTCTCCCCCTGCCCCCCCAAAAAACCAGGAAGTGATGACCACTTTTGGTTTCGTTTTATCCTCCCATTTTTTCGATGGTCCGTTCAGCTTCTGGATTATCCCAGGGAAAGAAAACAAGCTTTTCCAGATCGGCCAGAGTTCTCCGCCCCTGGAAAAGACTATTTACAGTGGTGCCTCGCTTAACGATTACTTCGTTAAACGACAAAACCACTATATGATTACTGTTTTGCGATCGCGTTTGCGATCGCAAAACGAACGTTTTAATAGGCAAAATTCGCTTACTGACAATCAGTTCCCTGCTTCGGGAACTGATTCTTCGCTAGACGACATTTACAGCTGATCGGCGGCTTCAAAATGGCTGCCCGCTGTGTAAAATGGCTCCCTGCTACGTTTTTGGATGGATTCTTCACTTTACAGGCACCGAAAATGGCCGCCCCTATGGAGGATCTTCGCTGGATGGTGAGTTATTCAGCCCATTGGAACGCATTGAATGGGTTTTCAATGCATGTCAATGGGATTTTTTATTTCGCGTAACGACGATTTCGCTGGAACGGATTATCCTCGTTAAGTGAGGCACCACTGTATTGGGTAGTTCTCTCTGGATAGCTCAGTGAGTTAGGTTTTCTGGCTGTGGAGCCAGAGAATGGGAGTTTGATTCCTCGCTGTGCCTCCTTGGGAGATGAGCCAGCCTGGGTAGCCTTGGGCCAACTGCACCGCCCCAGGGTGCCCCCTAGAGGAAGGGAATGGGAGACCACTTCTGACTCTTTAATTGGAAAACCCTGAAAAGCTCACCATAAATTACAGCTGACTTGATGAAATTGCTAGACTAATTAATAATATGCTCTCTACAGCAGAATCATCTCCCTACAATGGAACATGAGTATTATTTCTGAAACTGAACAAGAGTTTCACATGTTTCCAAGGTTCATGGAGGTCGTGAATTGGACTTCCAGGTTTTTAAGACTCCCACACTCCCAGAATTCAACCAAGCAGTATCCTGGCTTCAAAACCCAGGTGGCTTTAGACCAGCCCTTTCTACCTCCATGTTCTTCTGGGGCCATGTCTGCTCCACCCACCCCCACACACTCACACACAATTCATTGATTTCCCAACAAAGGTTCCTGCTAAACAATGTTCTGGAGGAAAAGGTAATTTAGCAAGTCAGTCCGATTAATGCTTCAGCCTTGCTAGCAGAGCACTGTGTCGTGAATTGCCTCTTGTAGAAGGAAAGAGTTACGGCCCTCATCTCAGCTGCACAATTAAGCCACTAGCAAGTTGTTTAATAGTACGGTTGTTTCCCTGGGAACAACACTTTTCAAAAGGGGGGCTGGGAATTCTTTGTCAATAAATCCAAGTCCTCTTTATGCAAACCTAAGATTATCCGGGTTATTTGGTCTGGTCAGTCCATTTGAAAGGGATTTAAAATTACCATATTTTTCTGTGTATAAGACACACCATGTATAAGACGCCCCCCTTTCTAACCCTTAAGAAATCTAAGTGGGGTTTAGCAAGTGTAGGGGGAAAGGGATCGAAGCGCTGCAGGATCGCTTTGATCCCTGCTTTCCCCTCCACTTGTGTTTGCTCTCTTCTCAGCTTACTTCCATGTATAAGATGACCCTCAATTTTAGTCTAATGATTGTAGACAAAAGTATAGTCTTATACACAGAAAAGATATGGTACACCAGGGGTCAGTGAGGAGAAGCCCATGAGTGGTGAGGGTTCTGCTCTTAGCTCTGATCATAGATAAGAGCATAATCCACATCCAGCCAGAGAGAAGAGGGCACTTGATATACCAGGAAGCCGTTATAGGGCACTGAGCTGTGCTTTGCAGCCTGGAAAGGTATTGCAAGGCACTTAGCTGTGCTTTGTTGCCCAAATACCTGTTGCACTGAGGAAATAGTCCTGGGTAGGCAAAACTTAGAACTGAACTATGCATTCCATGCCTGAAAATTATTCCACTGTGGATCACCATCAACATAGGTGTTCATCCATTAGGACATTTCTCCCACCGGGCATGCAAAGCACAGTTCTGTTCCTCCCAAGAAGTCATGGATGGAACTGTGCTTTGCACACCTGGTGGGACAAATATCCCAATGGACAAACATCAGCATCAGGCCTTACTTTTGTCCGTTCTGAGCTCTGCTTGCTGATCCCAGGCCTAGAAAACCTTCCCCTATGCCTGCCGCCGATCAAGATTTTGGCAACGCAGCCTTCTCCAAATAGATCAGACTAAAATTATCATGAGAGATTCCAAATTGCTGTGCTGGCTGGGCTACTCCGTGAGTTGTCGACTCAAAAAGTAACTCTTCTCAGAATACGGCCAGCCTCAGTATCAGCTAGTCCAACTAGGAATAAGGGGAGAGATACGATAGCACTCTTCAAATACTTGAAAGGGAGTCATGCAGAGGAGAGGAGCAGGATCTGTTCTTGAAAAGCCCAGAGTGCAGGACACCTAATAATCGGCTCAAGCTACAGGAAGCCGGATTTCAGCTGAATAGCGGGGGGGGGGGGGGAATCTTAAGTGTTAGAGTAGTACGACAATGGAACCAATGACTTCAGAAGGTGGTGAGGTTTCCAATGCTAGAGACCTTCAAGAGAAAATTGGACAACTTTCTGTTAGATCTGCTTTGATTTGGATTCTTGCCTTGAGCAGGCGGTTGCTTTTGATGGCCTCGTTGGCCACCTCCAGCTCAATTATTCTATGATTATAATGACAGGTTACATTTCTCCCATCCCCCCCCCATCTCCCATCTTCCAGAATTCGTTGACAAATTCCCCCATCTGAAAACCAGCTGGTCTTCAGGAAGAGGATAACGGAGGGGGGGGCTTACCCTTTGTTTTATTGACGCCGGCTCTCTGCTCTGGATAAAGGGGACTTTAAAACATTCTGGCCTTTGAGCTGTTTTGGAAACCAGGCTGCCGGCTTTCCAGAAAGAATCTGATTGAAATTCAACGCACGGCGTTTCCTCTCCGGTTCGAGGGAAACAACTCAATGGGAGGAGGGCTAGGTTGATTCTACCCAGCTGCTTCTGCTGCCTCCGTCTACCTGTCTGGATCCTCTTTCCTTCTACGTGTGGCTCACTTGGTTACAGAAAAATAACTTTTTTTTCACCACAGCTCTTTCGTTAATTACACATTACATTCCAGACCAGTTGCAATGGGGTTTTTTTTGGGGGGGGGGGAGGGAAGTAATGAGACAAAATCTAACGAGGCCCCGGTGGCGAAGAGAGGGATGGGGCGGCGATTAACAGCAACGATGAATCAAAGAACTAAACATATAAGAATCCCACTGCCTTTTGTTCTGTGTCTTCGGGAAGTTACATCCTTGGTGCCAGCTTGGATTTAACGGTGCTTTATTAGGCGGTGGGAGGGGAATACAGCAATCACGACTAGCATCTGTAAGCGACAAAACGAGGTGAACAAACGAGGTTGCAACGGTAGTAAAGCTGAAATAAATCCCCTCATTTATTTATTTTTATTTTTGCAGGTTTTGACTCCAGATATCCTCCAGTTGCAATCGTAATTGCGCCGGTGATAACTGGCTTGGTCTAGCACCCGAGAAATTTCAGTCAATAGCTGGTAGGATTGAGCGCTTAGCATGCAGTGGTAGTTGGTATTTTGGGATATCTGCCGTGGCGCGAATGGCATCCGTTTGTTCACCTGGAGTGGGCCCTCTGAATTTGCCGTGGCCAGTTCTGCTCTTGTCCCTCCCGACTCTGATGGATTGCCCAATTGTGCTCTTATCTGGACAAAAAATCCCTAATAAAGTTGGTCTACACTCCGGTGAATTCAAGAATTAGATTATAGTAATGGAGACTTCTCCATCACCCGGGGGAGCGGGGTGCTTGGCTTTCTATAGAGCCCTTTCAAATATCCGCTTCCCTGATTGAGTTGAGAAAACTGTGGCTGAACGACAGGCCTCCTTTCTCTCCCGTAGGCCGTATCTGGTCCGTTGGCCCGAGGGTCTCCATCCTGTGTCTATTTGTTTTCCTGTCTGTGTCGAGCGAGAGAGACAATAAACGTAAATGGTTTCCACCTGGTTCCTAGGCCCATCAGGGTGCCAAGCCTTGCTCCTAACGTCCTGCCCAACCGTCGTTCAGCGTACAGAGGAACCATCGCTCCCCGACAAGCCGAGCTGCTTGTATAGCTCAGCAGGGAAATGCAATTAGCTTAGAAAGAGCAGCTGAGCTCATAGCCTACCATTCCGGGAGGTAAGGATAGTTTTGCCTCCGATAACGGTGCCGTTCCAATCAAGGGGTTTCCGTTTGACAAGCGCGGTCTTCTCCGTAGATCTGCACAGCTTGGCAAACAGTGGCAGTTTTCTCTTAGAACTCCCCTGGATGGTCATTGGGATTCGCCTACGTGATTTCCTTGCCTTCATCTCCTTCGCTTTCTTTTCTCCATCTTTTAAAAAATTTTGCATTATTGTCGAGCGCTTCCTGCCGCCGCCAAGCAAGTCAGCGGGCTTTTGTTCCCTGTTGGGGGATAACAGCAGCGGTAGCTCATTAAGAGAGCCTCTCGCATTACGGGGCATATGGGACCTGCAGAGAGAGACACCGGAATCGCTTCCAAGGCTTTGTCATCAGAGGGAGAGACAGAATCACCTGCTTGTATGTGTTTCCCTACTGCCCTTGACATCTCTTGTGGGGTAGGGGACTCCCATCTCTTCTTTCATTGGTGGAAGAAGGTTCCAGAAAAATTAATGGAGATGAGCTAACCTAACAAATGTACATCTACACTTCTATTCCTATTCCGCCTTTACAAATGTACACATATAATTCTGGCCCTATTCCATTTACATATATACAGTACATGTCTTTAAAATAGTTGTTAATATTTACTTGTTTTTAATTGTACACTTGTATTTTAATTGGTATATAGTTTAATTGGTTTTTTAATGTTTAACTTATTGTGTTTTTAATTTTATTCCTTTTAATACTGTGAACTGCCTTGGCTCCACTTGTTGGGAGAACAGTGCCCTATAAAAACACACACAAATAAATGTGTAATTCTAGCCCTATTCCATTCTTACAAATGTATACGTAGAATCTTGGCCCTATTCTATCTTTACAAATGTAAATGTATAATTCTAGCCCTATTCATTCCTCACAAATGTACTGTACAAATACAATTCTAGCCCTATTTCATCCTTACAAATGTAAATGTATAATTCTAGCCCTCTTCCATCCTCACAAATGTATACCTAGAATTCTAGCCCTATTTCATCCTTACAAATGTAAATGTATGATTCTAGCCCCATTCATTCCTCACAAGTGTACACATATAGCGCTATTTCATCCTTACAAATGTAAATGTATAATTCTAACCCTATTCATTCCTCACAAATGTACAATTCTAGCCCTATTCCATCCTCACAAATGTATACCTAGAATTCTAGCCCTATTTCATTCTTACCAATGTAAATGTATGATTCTAGCCCTATTCATTCCGCACAAATTGTAAATCTAGAATTCTAGCCCTATTCCATCCTCACAA
The DNA here is from genome assembly GCF_051106095.1 of Pogona vitticeps. Lineage (NCBI taxonomy): Eukaryota > Metazoa > Chordata > Lepidosauria > Squamata > Agamidae > Pogona > Pogona vitticeps. Next base: position 15,686,709 of record NC_135796.1, read on the forward strand.
ATGTATATCTAGAATTGTAGCCCTATTATATCTTTACAAATGTACACCTAGAATTCTAGCGCTATTCCATCCATACAAATTTACTTCTAGAATTCTAGCCCTATTCACTCATTACCTGGCTGATTATAATCCAAGGAGAGGCGCAACAAGCCTCACACCTCTTCGTCACTGCTTTTCTCCACCTGGATAGCACCAGATCTCCCAAAGGTTCCAGCTAACAAGTAGAACCTCTACACAGTCATGAGCTTCTATTATTCCTTTGGTGAAGAAAACCCAGAACATGGCTTCTGTCTCTAGAGATGAGAAAAATCTATAGATTGCTCTTGGCTGGGACAGATGGGTGGAAAATGTTGATGAGTTCATTTGTGGGGTGGAGAGATAATCCAAATTTGCAAATATCTTCAGGACAGAAGGAACTTGAGACTGAAATAAATAAATAAAAAGGTGCAAAGAAAGCAAACCAGATGGCTCTCTTCCTAGCTGGACTTAGTAAAGGAATTACCTGCGTTTATTTTATTTTTTTCACCCTAGTGGATAAACGTATCTATCTGTAGTTTGTCCACATTTTGGAAAAAGTAGAAAGTGCCTTTTTAAAAATAAGTGATGCTGAACCACATAAGGGAAAAATGAGACAGCAAGAGGAGAATTATACTGCCGATGCCTTAAAAAGTCTGGAAAATGAAACCACAAATCAAGGAAAAAATTATTGCTGCTAATTAAGTTACTTCCTTTCCTATAATTTTCTCCTCTCCTCCCCTCTTTTTAAAAGTGGCATTTATCTCTCCTCCTCCTCCTTCCTATGTGTGTCTTGGTAATATTTTGATATTCTTCATTCCGTTTTCAAGAATGGGGGTTGGGATAGTAGGATCTTAAAATTCTTATTACCAGTAAGCAAGCCTTAAAAGAGGAGCTGTAAGCTTTTTGAGAGGTGGGGGAAAACCTGAACAGCTGTGAAATCACCAGAGGATAGTGTTTTATGGAGGGAGGCATGGAGATCTAGCAAAGAATGAACAGCGTAGATTGAGAATCCAGTTGGACCAAATTCAGATTTTGAAGTTCACATTTTGAAACCTTGGATCTGCCCCAGAGCTTGTAAGGATCTTGTTCTAAGCAAGTAGTAAGTTACTTTGCAGATAGTGGATAACTTTAGTTGTAGTTGCAAAGTTACTTTCAGGTGCAGCCACCTAGGGTATAACGAGTAGCACTTGTTATTTCCTAAAGTTCCTTTTCAGGAATTTTTGAGGTATTTGACAGCAGTTTTCAAGTTTTCTGCTATGCTCTTATAGCTCTCAAGTAGCAAAAGAAGTATGCTTTCTTGTTGTTTTTCATCAATATTTTCAAGATGCAATCTCAGAAAAGGCCACTAGGGGGAACCAGAGAATATTTCCCTGCAATTTTTTTTCCTGGGCGGCTGAGAACAGAAAGAGCATGTGTTCCCATCACTACAACATGTTAATACATACAGTACAACAGATTATGTGATTGGAGTGATAAAATAATGACTGTAATCAATTTCTGAAAAAGCAATTAGAAATGCATGAAATGCATTTTAAAATGTCACGTCCTGAACGTTCTTTCCCACTCCATATCTTCATAGGTCCACTCTCAAATTGGTTGTCTGAACATTGTCTTTTCCATGGTCCAAAGCTTCGGTGGCCCTTGTTGTGCATGCACATGGTTTGCCAGAATTGTATCAGCGTGCTAGTCTTCCTGCAGCCCTTTCAAGCTTTTAATTATTCAAGCCTTTGAAAGACAAATATAAACAAAGGGATATCATAAGCTCACAGATTGTGTGAAGGTGACATTCACTTTAAAGGCTGACGGTGTTTCCCTATGTCTTCCCCCTCTGTTCATTATTTCCAAAACTTCAATGCACGGAAGCACAGACCTTTTCTGAATTGTGTGTCATCTTTTATTCTTCTGTGCATACATGATGATGGCTATGGTGATGACAATGATGGCAGTAGTGATGGGGATGGTGCTAAATCCAGGTGACTGGGCTATATCCAGTCTTAGTCCCTGCTACAGTATACAGTGGTGCCTCGCTTAACAATTTCCCCACATTACGATGAATCCGCTTTACGACGATCTTTTTGTGATCACAATTGCAATTGCAAAATGATGGTCTAAATGGGGGAATTTCGCTTTGCGATGATCAGTTTATCGGTGAGTTTTTATCCCATTGAAATGCATTGTACGGGTTTCAATGAGTTTCAGTGGGGTTTTTATTTTCGCTTTACGATGTTTTCGCTTAATGGCTATTTTCCTGGAACGGATTATCGTCGTTAAGCTAGGCACCACTGTATTTGTGAAAATCAATGCAAGTTACATAAATAGAGTCAAGTTCCATTCATTTTAGTGGTCTAAATTGAGTTGTTGGTCTAACTAGAATGTCGGATCAATAGGAAATGGAATTCAAAAGTTTCGTGGATTCCATTGATTCAAAGGATCTGGCCCAATGGGGACTTACTTTGAATTTAGCTCATTGGATCTACCTTTATTTGGATGAAGATTGGATTTAGCCTCTAATGATTAAGGCAATGAGGATTTGTGTTGGAATAATTGATTCATTTGCAGTGTGCTAGAGGAGAGCCTTGTGAATACCCTGGACTGCCAGAAAGACGAACAAGTGAATCCTAGATCGAATCAAGCCTGAACCATCCCTGGAGGCAGAAATGATGAAAGCGAGGCTTGTCCTACTTTGAGCACATCGTGGGAAGGCAGGATTTGCTGGAAAAGTCAGGAATGGTGGGCAAAAGGAGTGTTTTGGTGGTGCTCAGCCTCCCTTCATACCCAGAATCTAACTTTTAGATTAGAAGAAAAGGGTCTCTTTCCATGGTGTGTGAAAACTGGATGCCCAACTGAAGCATAGCGAGGACAGACTTCAATGGTGTTAAGCCAATTGGCGGTTCTCCATCCTTAGGGTGGTAGAACTTTAGCTGTGTCCTCCACGATTTTGTCTAGTCACTGGTCCTTGTCCACCTCACCAGGCAGGATTGTTTGAAGCATGAAACCCCCATTGATCTCCAGACATTTGAACCTCTTCTTAGCGTAACCCAACTTCCTTGGAACGAAGGATGGGGATACGAAGCACCGGTTTCTCATGAGGGCTGTAGAGGAATCAAACGTTTGGGACCAAAACGTTCATACGTTTGCTGTGCGTTTGAAACAGTTGGCATTTGGTCAATGATGAAATGCTGAGTTTGAGTTTGCATAAAGGTTTACCTCATTAGCTTGCCTAATTAATATGCCATCAACCATTCCACATGACACTGTCCTTGTTCTCCCTCTGCTGTCTGTGTCTACACACATACATAGGCCAATGGAAGGAAGCTGCAGGCGGCTGCAGTCAGTGTTTGAAACTGTTGTGGCCATAGTTTTATTGATTTATTCATCCCATTTCTAGTTTGCCATTTACCCAAGGGACTTTAGTCGTTTGAAAAATTATACCCAGGAGGCAGTTGATGGAGTCTTTGATTCTAGAGAGTGCCCAGTTGTATCAGATCAAAGACATCTCAAGTCTACTAGCCTGAATCTCATGATGGCTAAAGAGAAGCCCATGAGAAGCCCACAAGGAAGGTAAGAACAGCAATCATTTAAAAGGCTGAACGGACATAGGAAACTTGATTATACTGAATCAAACCTATGGTCCATTCAACCAAGTATTGCCAACTCTGTCAAGCAGAAGATCTCCAGGATTTCTAACAAGGTGCTGTCCTACATAGCCTGACTTGGAGATCTCTCCTAATATCCCCCACACTTGATTCTGCTTTGCTCCCAAGAGCAGGTAAGGTTGGAGGTGTTCAAGCTGGTATGGTGGAAATGGGACCTTCATGTCCTCAAGCAGTCCATTTTTGGTGGAGAACAATCAGCAGAAGAGGGCAGTTGTTTCAGTGAAGTGAAGTTCTTGGAGGCATCTGACCAGTCAGAGAGGAAAATGAGGTGGTCAACTAGCTGTACCTTGGACTTGAACCAGTGAGGTTCTTCCTGTGTCCCCTTGTCTCCTTCTCCCCTCCAAATACCTATTTCTAAATATTACTTTTCAGGCTCCTAAATTCTTCTTTTCTTGCTTTTCCCAGTTACAGAGAGCCGAGGGGTTCTGGAGAGTACCCAGAAATTCTCCTTGCTTCCGACGTACCTGCCGGTGAGCTATCACATCCGCAACGCCGATGTCTCCTTCTTCCTCAAAGAGGCCAACCAGGATATCATGAGGAACTCAAGCCTTCAATCCCGGGTGGAATCCTTCCTCATCTATAAGTCCAAGAGGCCGCCCATCCTCAGTGCCACCTATGGACCGTTTTCTATTGAGCAAGTGATCCCTCAGGAACTGCTGCTCCCTTCGAACCCATTTGGATCTGCCGCCCCCAAATTTTCGTTGAACTGGAAGCTGAAGGCGTACATTATGAACAGCAAGATTTACCCGACGCGACCGAAGGTCCAGATTCTTTTCTACGTTGTCGGGAGGGACTGGGACGATTACAGTGTCGCCGAACGACTGCCCTGTTTACGAGTCTTTGCTTTCCGAGAAACGAGGGAAGTCCGAGGCAGTTGCAGACTGAAAGGGGAGCTGGGATTATGCGTGGCTGAGTTAGGGCTCCTCCCCAGCTGGTTCAACCCCCCTACGGTGGTCGCCGGCCGTAAGAAGCTCCCGAACCAGTCGGAAGGGAGTCCGGTGGAGCTTTATTACACAATCCAGCAGGGAGATGAGAAAGGAGATTGTCCCAAGGAAGCGCCAAAGAAAAATAATGGGATCAGGCCTGGGCGCAATGATATCGATGAATCGGGGCCGCCTTTGCGGAGGATCGGAAGTGTTTTCCTTTACCAGACACGAGGTAGCCCTTCCATGAGCGAAATGCGGTTGGATAATAACATCGCCATCCAGTATATACCAAAGACGGTCAAGCAAGGGGATGTCTTGACCTTCGTTGTGTCGATAGCAACAAACTCAACAGAAGATCAGTTTACGCTGAGGTAAGGCCACAAAGACTTGTTTGAAACTCAGACGGATACCTTCCCCGGAATTTTAATTTTCCCTTAACGAATGTCAAACATGCTTTCTGTGCTCCATTTTGGGGGGATGGTTGGGTTGAAGGTTGAAGTCAAATCCTATGTGGGCCAAGCTGATGATGTTTAGGAGTGTATTCTGCTGCATTCCCGTGCTTTGCATAGAGCAGGGTTTGCGAGAAACTGAAGCCTGCTTCAGGCAGTGACATGCAATGGCTTGTAGTACTTGAAATGCTTTGTTGTGCGGCAGCATCTAGTTTTGACCCATGTTGAATAATTATGCTATAACGTTAAGAATTATTTGAATGCTGGAATGCGTTGGTAGTGAGGGGAAATGCTGTGGACCAGGGGTAACACACATAGATTGGAAGTAGAAGATCCAGATTCATTTCCAGTTTGAACTGTTTACACGGGAAGAAAGAGAAGATTTCTAATGAGTTAAGAATGGAAGGATCCTCCATTTCTTCCTTTTGGATCTGTCTCCCTGTAAGTGCATCGAGGGGGAGTCCTTTCCTCTCTTGAATTAGAAACCCAACGTAGAGAATGTCTCCTGCATTTTCCAGTTTAAATTCTGAGACGCTGGCGAAAATTTGCTTCTTGTCTCAAATAGTGACTTATTGGAAGTATTTGAACTTTGCAGGATGCTGGTGATGGGATGATGACTGAAAAGGGGGCAGGAGTTGAGAGCTTTTCAAACATCTCTGTCTGCAAGGGTGTGTTTTTACCCATTTGTCCCATGAATGCCTTCTGATTCCTGGTGGGAAGTTCTGGAAATTCTGGAGCCCGGCTTCCTGACTCGTACTGCACCCGAGGACACACAGCGCAGTCTTATGCCCAAAAGCGCAATCCAATAGATCATTGGTTCCCAACTTTGGAACGCCAGGTGTTTGTGGACTAGAACTCCCAGAAGCCTTCACCATTTGCTGTGCTGGCTAGGATTTCTGGGAGTTGTAGTCCAAGAACATCTGGGGGACCCAAGATTGGGAAGCACTGGGATAGATGCTTAACTGGAAAGAACTCTGAAATCACAGGGGGATTTACTCCTGAGATTTCTGTTACTATTCCAGGGTGAACCAGGAAAACAACAAAATTGAAATACAAGCTTGGAAGTGTCAAGGTAAAGAGGAGTCCTGTTGTGTCTCTGTATGATTTACATCTTTGCCTTACCTCCCTACACCCAACCTTCACATTATGTGATTCTTCATTGATTTAGGCTGGATCAGGCCATCGTGGCCAGTGTTTATGGAAAGGCACATGGTCTGATTTCCTTTGAGATTGCCAGCTATGTACGAGGCAGTCCTTTCTATTTGCCTCCCAATCAGGTGACAGGATAGAGACGCTATGCTGGAGATACCACCAGTCACTAAGGAATATACAACAGAGTATATTCTTGGTGCCGTATATCGCTGTTGGCAGCCGGTTGGTTGGGTTGTAAATCCATGTGTGTATTGTTCTTGTGCACAAGAATGAGAAACTGCCCAAATTTAGTGCCCAAATGTTCAGAGTGGTTTAGTTGTCATCTCTCTTTTTTTGCGCAAAATTGCACAATTCTTAAAATCATGTGAAATCACATCCGCTCAAATGAGGGTGACTGTTGCTTTATTTAAGAATTTGCAGTTTGTTTCATTTGTGACAATGACCTGGTCCTCCAGGGCCGTGTATATGTGTGTGTCTTTGTGTGTGTCTACATGTCAGCACCGTGCTTCTCAAAAGGAAAAGGCACTAGATTTTACACAAATTGCAGAGACTTTGAGGGGGCAAAAGATGTCACGTTGTCTTGTACTCGGAGGTGGGAAATCTTGAGTAGCTTTAAAATTCCTCATTGTGGTGTTTTCATTGTGGCTGTGCACTCTAATACCAAGGAATTTAGTAAGTCTTATTTCCGTGCCTGTGTAGGACATCCGTTTTCCAAAACAAAGAAATAAACAACTCCAAATGCAAAGGCAAGCATTAGCACAACCCAGCTCTTTAAAAATCCGCCGCGAACAAAACTTCCAATCTGATTTATTAACAATAAATAATGAAAAATCCACCAGACAAAGCCGGAAACCACCACCGACAGCAAGAAGAAAAACACTGAAGAAATACTAAATATAAAAACCAATTTGCAGAAATGGAGAACACAGGCGTGCACAAGCCTCTTGTGTAAATACCTTATTTTTAAAAGAGGCAACAATACGGATGCTAAACACGAGTAGCAGAAAAATTAAAAGCTACATCATGCTCCCATACCTGCCTAGAATGAAAAGGATTTTACCCCATGCTGGAAAAACAAAATAATGATGGATTGTAGCTGGGGATTGCCATTGTGCTGGAACTATTTTAATTTACAAATAAAGCACCTTTGTATTAACTCCCAGGCGTTTGTGTAGCACTGTTTTCTCATCACTTCGGTTTATGTATGCAAAAATGGTACGTTGGAATCTTGTTTCCCGCATCAAGGAGATCTATGAAGGCCATCTTCATAAACCTTCCTTCGTTCCCAAGGTGTGAGGAACATTTTTCAGCATCTCAACACCCTTGCAAGCGGCGTTTTGCAAAACTTAAAAGAGGGATTTTTTTTAACCAACACAGTAAGAGTTGTCTACAGAGCGTGCTAAGTCAGGAGGACAACTAGAACTTTACTCATTATAATACCCATTCAGAAGATTCCCACTGGCACCTTTGAACCAAAGTTCTTTTGGCGTTTTTGTAATATTGTCCCAAAGTTTTAGAACTCTGAAATTTTAGGCAGGGTGCAGAGTGTTATTTTTAAAACATTGCTTGTTTTTTTTTAACTGCTTGGTGACTGCCAGGTGTCTGTTCTTATTTTCTTTCCTCCCTTCCTGATAAACAAAAACAGATTTATTTCTTTTTTTAAAAAAATCAGCAAAGTACTCTTGGGCTCCCCCTAGTGTCCAGCTTTAACATGATCCTCAGGAATACTTATAAAAGTATGATAGAGGAAGCAAAACAAGATGTCCCTTGGTAAAATGTTTCTGTGCAAAAGGGGTGTCCTTTCCCTTTCAGAAGCAAAATGTGCGGAGCAAGTGAAGAACTGGATAATTGTTCAGAAAGATGAAAGCAACCTACCATATGCTTCTAATTCTTTAAACATTCCATGGGGCACTTCCTTAGCTTTTGTCATTTTGTGCAATCTGCATTATTATTAAGGCAAAAAATGGTTGTCGTCAGGGTGAGAACTCTTGTTCAGACCAAGAAAAACACCTGATTCCCCAGAGCGAAAAACATACAATCTCCAATTCTTGTGGAGGAGGAGAAAAGAAACGAAGACAGAGTACAAGAGAAACGAGGAAGAACACGACAAACGAAGACCCCTATCCAAAAGGAACCAAAGCATAATTCTATGGGAGACCCAGACAAAAGGGAACACATCCTGCTCGAGATGCTGTTACCATTCATTGACGCAATGATGGGGCCATTTCCCACCTGTCATGTTCTTGTAGGAGAGTATATCATCAAAGCACAGTTGAACATGTGTGTCTGTTTTCCCCCCTTGCGGTTGCGTTGCCTGGATGTTGCCGTTCACCTCCTGACCCATTCATCCTAAGCATTCCATCTGTTCAAGCCTTGGTTTCCAGCCCAATGGAGCAAAAGGGATGGTGAAAAGCTTTTGCCAGCAGCTCTTGGCCTCGAAACATCGGGCTCGGATGTCGTCTGCCTCTTGACAAAAGCCTGCAAACCGACAAGAGGGAAGAGGGGAGGGTGAGCGTGTTTTCCGGTGGGTTGTTTGTTTCCCCCGAACAGAGTCGGCCACGGCTGCTACCTTCTCTCCTCGACCCGCCCACCCCCTCAAAAGAAAACTGAGGTGAACTGTTGGGCAAGTTTGGCTTTATTTTGTCTTCTCCCCTGGTGCCAAGGTTGAAGGACGAGTTTGGTGTGCCAGGGTGCTGAGCAGACGCCAAGCCTCCCCCAAACGGTTCCTGTTCGTTCTGCTTTTTAATTGTGAAGAGCGAGTGTCAGCCGTGGGCCGTGCCGAATCTCCCATGGAGAACCCCAGCTGGGCATGCTACAGGTCACCGATTCAATTCCAAATACCCCCAGGTAAAGCTGGGACACATTTGACCTGAAAAGCCCGCAGAGCTTCTATCGAGCAATACTAGGCTGGATGGTGTAATGTTATGAGTTGGTGTCTGGCAGTTTCTTAAATTCCTGGCTAGAGGGGAAAACGTTTTATTGCGTTTTGAGGTCCAAAACAACCTGACAAAAGGACAGAGGAATGAGCTGAAAGGTAACTTTATACCCAAGAGTATTCATGAACTTTCTGTCCATGGATCTTTGAGTAACAGCCCATTCCAAGCATTCCTTGAATGACAGACTCCTTGATATTAAGGGAGTGTCACTACCTCATTGACTCAACCATTACAGGGCATTTAGGAGCAGAAGACGATCCCTTTGGAACTGTCTAGTCAAAGTCTAGTTCCCCATGATGGCCAACCAGAAAACTGGGACCTTGGGAGAGCCACATTCTACTGCTGTTGTTTCCAAGAAACCAGAACTTGGAGGGGTGCACCTCTCCTCTTCCACAGAGGATGTATTTACCAGGATTGGGTGCCGAAGATGGCTTTACTTGACTTGCCGACGCCTCTGTAATATGTACCATTTAATCCAGCACAAAACTACCATCCCGTGTACATCCCTACCGAAGCTGGCTGGAAGAGGATAACCATCTCTGGTCAAGAGTGGTCAAGAGTGTCCAATACATATGCTCCCTTGCTAGCAGCTCAAAACAGGCATTGGAGAAGTGGGGTGAAGCCCAGAAAAACGTATGCCAAATACCACATTGTCATCACCGCCATCTTCTTAGTCTTAAATGTGCCACAGGGTTCTTGCTTGGTTCAACCAAACCAAGCTTTCTCTTCCTGTAGCACCCTTTGTTGGGTGGTTTGTCTCCCTTCCTGGAGACCCTCAGAGGTCAGCCAGATCCTGGAGATGAGACACACTGAGGACAGATGTATAAGAAGGGTTATTGACTGTATCCCCTCTTTGTCTTCCAGTTCTGCCTCTTCCTTACTGAGGCAGATGCTCGCAGGATGACTTCACTTCCTCCTCTCCCTCTCCGAGGCACGTAGTTCGCTGTAGTCCTTCCTGACTCATTCTGTCCAGATGCAGTTCCAGTCATGAAGATTCACCCCCCTTTTTTACTCAGAACAGCCTTGGCTTTTTATTCTGAAGGGTTGCTTCTGCCCGAACACAACAGAGAGGAACTCAAGATAAACTGAAAATCAGGAAAATGTTCTTGAGAAAGAAAGAAAGAAAGAAAGAAAGAAAGAACAAATGAATGAAGAAATGAACGAACAAATGAACGAACGAATGAACGAATGAATAAATGAATGAACAAAAGAGAGAGAGAGAAAGAAAGAAAGAACAAATGAATGAAGAAATGAACGAACAAATGAATGAACGAATGAACAAATGAAGAAATGAATGAACAAGAGAGAGAGAGAGAGACAGAGACAGAGAAAGAAAGAAAGAAAGAAAGAAAGAAAGAAAGAGTGAGCCAGTGAGGGATGAAAAAACTCAGCACAGAAAGTTGACTCAGTGGCCAGTACGGAGTGGGGCGAATAGAATATGATTTCTTTCTTTCTTTCTTAAATTTATAGTGCAATGCCCTATTCTGAGCAGTTTACAATGATAAAATAGAATAATCGGTCAAAATTAAAATAAAAAAACACAGTACATTGCAGTGATGGGTTTTGAGAATCGAGCCAAATCGTTCCGTTGGTGTCTAGTTGGCTTGTACCGTTCCGGAATGTTACCATAATTATCTCTGCTCAAAGTGGGGATTTGGGAAGAAAACACATTTAGTTATGCATGTCCAGAAAGTCCCCACCCCCTTCAGTTTAAAAGAGCAACAACATGAGGACAGTTATCAGTGGCGCTCGCTTTTTGACAACAGGACTGTCGTTATGGAAATGATGTTTCACGTCACAATGCTCAGAAGCAGAACTTGGCAGTAACTCATTTTTGCTAGCGACTTTGGCAAACAAGTTGGCCTGAATCGTCTTATTTATTTAAGCTGGGGCAAGTGTGATGTCGTACATGCAATGGTGACATGCCTTTTGTATTTGCTTGCACTCCTTGTTTTTGTTCTTGGTGGTTCTCGAGTTGCCTCCGAATCATGGAGAACCCTACGAATGAGCAATCTCCAACATGCCCTGTCCTCAACGGCCCTCTTGCAAACTCAACCCCCGCGGCTTCCCTTTAGGGAGTCAGTCTATATTATATTCAGGCTTCCTCTTTTCCTGTTGCTTTCAACCTTTCCTAGCATTATTGTCTTTTCCAGCAAATCCCGCCCAAAGTAGGACAGCCTCAGCTTCAACATTTTGTCCTTGATTTGATCTAGGACCCACTTGTTCATCTTTCTGACAGTCCATGGGCTTAAGACACAGTGGGAAGATAGCTGGCCAACCTGTCCACTAGAGGCCATTTCATCCTATGATTTCTGCCTTTGCTCTTATGCTGGTGTAAAAAACAACCAATGGGATTCAGGCCATGACATTTGGTAGTGACAAGTTGGAATCAAGTTACTTTTTTTTCCAGTGGCAACTGCAGATGTAACTCATTACTTTTCAATGGAAAGAGAACAAGAGCAAAGACTAACCAACGAAAGCAATCTCCCACGCTCTCCGATTCACACAATATAGAAACCATACCACCAGAGATAATCTGTTCTGAGATTCACCGCCGACCTATGCATACTTGTGTTTCTTGTATTTGTTGGTGAGTTGAAGAGGGGAAGTGATTGACTGGGGAGGGAAGAAAAACAAAGGCTCTTTTCTAGTTTATACGATCTTCCATTTTGGATCACTTAGGGAACGGCTTCTACTCGCCGTAGGTGACTAGATTCTTTATAGGCAGGCAGGAACGTTTCCTAGTTCCCGCAACTAGAGTAGACCATTGGTCTAAATGGGCAGGGGATAAATATAAATAAATAAATAAAAATGTCTGTGGCCTGGAAAAAGTTTTTAAAGCATCTATATGGGAAGAACATACTCCCCCAATTACTGTTTGAGGCTTTGGTAACTTTTTTTTTACCCCTTCCTTTTTTGGTTTCCAATTTCAGCAGTGAGATCCCTGAAGTACTGTAGGGGAATGTCATGTAAGGAAATAATTGCAGAGTGTTTTGGCAGGCGATCAGGGGAGATATTAGAAGGGGAATCTGAAAATTGCGGGAAAGTAGCCAAGGCATTTTTTAATTTTTTTGACAGATCGCTCTTTCACCCGATATTTAATTGCTGTCCCTGTTTAACTTAATAAATTAGGCGGACTACATGGTATTCTGAGTAGGGGAGAGAAGAGCGAACAATGGGAAGCTGAGTGCTTCTCCTCCGGACATGTTGAATTATACCTCTTGGTTGGTGGGCAAGATCCTTACCGGAAGGGTAAAGGCTGGAAAATCGGTGGTCCTCATAGCTTAGTGAAGTCTCTCTTTGGACTCCAGAATCCCATCACTGACGAGAGAAGCAAAAATAACTTTCCAGCCTTCACTCTGCTGGTGCTGAAGATGGAACACCACGTTGTCTGTCGTTTTGCTTTCAAAGCTGCGCTTCCTTCTCCTGACAGCTGACGTATTTCCCTATGTAACATACATCGCTTACCTTGTCAGATCAAAGGGCTCTCAGGGTGACTGACAATATAGATTTAAAGAAAAGCAAACAAACTTGTAAAAAAAAAGCGATGCATATAACTGTTCCCATGAGAGGAACAGTTGGACTGTGGTGCAAAAATCTCATTATTTTTAAACACGTCATTTCATAGTCTTTACATATGTAATGAATGCTATCCTCTTCTTTTTTTTTCCTTTTCGGAAAATAAATATTTCAGTCAATGGTGGGTGAACAGATCCTGTTCTGATTCCAAACCAGGCAATTCCTTTCCTTATTTTAATATTCTAAATTCAGAAGACAGTCTCTAGATACTCTATACCTACAGATACTTAAACGTGGCTCGCCTGGTTAAAAGACCAAGCCTGGAAGACTTGGTGGCCCAGCTAGGCCTAGTTTCCTCTTCAGAAAGGAAGTTGCCCCAGTGGTACCTGGGAACTTCCTTTCAGAACAGGAAACAAGGTGGAACGAGGCCCAGACTAGGCCCCAAAGCCTTCCACGTGTGGGGTCTTCTATCTTATGAGCCATATTTCGGCATCTTTGTCTGCCTATGAGGGAAAATTCCCAGGATGGAGAATTATGAGATTTGTAGTATAAATAATAATAATAAAAAAATCCAAATTTATTTAATTAATTTATTTAAAATATTTCTGTTCCACTTTTCTCCTTAAAAAGAATTCAAGGTGGCAATCTCAGCGGTGAGCGCTTGTGATCCAATAACTTCTGGACACCCTCGCATTGCCTGCCCTAAATTAGGCCACCATGTTTTTCCCCCAAAAGTACTTGATCTGATGATAATTTAGTGACATATCTAGTGACATTAAAGGTTGTTCGTTTCTGTATAGGCGGGTAAAACAGTTCTATTTTCAAAAATTATAACTCAAAGGCCTGTTGCCCAAGCTTCCCCAAATTTAGCACAGGGCAAGATCAGATGCTCAGCTGCCTCAGGGCCAAATCTGGTGCTTGATCCAAAGTCCAGGTTCAAAGTTATAATGTTTTGTTTGGACTGCCCCCATTTTTAGTATTGCCTTGTAGAACGTTGATTTAATCTGCTGCACAATAACATCACTGCACTCCGGGGCAGTGATAATGAAACATCCCTGGCAATGTTGTGAATTTTATGTATTTTTTCTTGAAAATATCCTTGTGTTGATGCAGCAGCCAGGAAAGCTATCTCAAATAATGCTGCTGAACCAAGTATAGGAATACCTCTGTTTGCCTGCTCTCTTCTTCTATGGGAGGAAATTTGCGATGGAAACCTCCATCCATGTTCTAGTGAAACTAGAACAACTGGATGGCTCAGTGGTTTAAGGTAGTGGTTCTTAACCTTTGTTACTCAGATGCTTTTGAACTGCAACTCCCAGAAACCCCAGTCAGCATAGTTGGTGGTGAAGGCTTCTGGGAGTTGCAGTCCAAAACTCCTGAGTAACCCAAGGTTAAGAACCAGTGGTTTAAGGCATCTGGCTGCAAAGGCAGAGGTTGGGAGTTTGATTCCCCCACTGGGCCTCCTTGATAGGGGCTGGGTTCAGTAATCTGTAGGGTCCCTTCCAGCAGTACAGTTCTAAGATGATGATAAAACAAAGACCTATGCCAATGGACAACTCATGTCTTGTAGTGTGGCTCCTTTGGTATTCGTTTCTTTAAATCATATTAATTATATTTTCTAAAGTCTTCAGCTTCGACTGAGACTCTCACTCCCTCCTCCCCATGTTTATAAAACAGAAATGCTCAAAAATTCTCTCTCGCTCTGTGTATGTGTGTGTGTGTGTGTCGAAAAGACCTAAATCTTTTGCAATAAAGTTTTCATTAAGGTGGAAAAGCGGAACTCAGCAGAAAACGATTTAACTAGGTTTGGGCTTATAACAACTTCAGGGTTTGAAGGTATTAAGGGGGGGTTGGTTGGTTGGGTGATTGGTTTTTAAAAATATATGAGGCGCAATTTTGGAACCGGTAGGTTTGGCATATTACCGTTCCGCTGTCTCATCATTCTAATACCTTTTTAGGTGTCTGTGGAGCAAACATTAGGGGGTTTCTTGGTGGCAAGAAAATGAGGCAATATGAGGGAGGACTGTCATCCCACTCCAGATAAATAGAAGACAGATGGTTAGTGTGATTGGCACTGACAACTCGCAAGGAGCCTTGTTTGCAGGTGTTGCTTCAGTCATCCATCACACTTCTGCCTAATAGTGGGAGATGTCACTCTGATGTACTTAAATCCCCAACTGACAGGTAGGGAACCAGAAAGGTGAGGTCAACAGCTGGGGAAAGGCAGCCAGGTGAAGCCTCTTGGTCAGAAGGCAGGTGACTTTGAGATCAAAGTCCAGAACCGTCGGCCTCTGGTCCAAATCGCTTCCTGCTTTGCTCCCGGTTGGCTGACCCCCAAAGTCAAAGGAAAAAAATGTTGCTAGGCATGAGATTCCTGGGAGACCCTCAGAAATCCATTGGCATTCCTCCCCACCAGCAAAACAGGTTCCAAAATGGCCGCCGGGTGAACAAAATGGCTGCCTGCTGTGTTGCCTCGCTTTAGAGGCACCCAAAATGGCTGCCGCAATGGAGGATCTTCGCATAAGGTCAGTTTTCAAGCCCATAGGAACGCATTAAACACGTTTTAATGCGTTTCTATGGGCTTTTTTATTTCCCTTAGTGACGAAATCCCTTAGCGACGTTTTTCCTAGAACGGATTAACGTCGCTAACCGAGGCACCACTGTAGTCAAAAATTGAAGGTCCCATGAGTGTTTTCAAATTCCTAAGCTTGAATAGGCTTCCTGTGCTAATTCGGACTTCCAACTGCCATTTTCATCCTGTGAAGAAGGCGGAGGAAAGGGGTGGAGGGAGGCTAAGCTTGATGGGAGCTGCAAGAGATTATGGGCCCGGTGGTTTCTTTGAGAGGCTGGTGGGAAGAGGCCTGCCATGCCCACTATGGCCGTTTTTGTCCATAGGTTGCAACATGTAGGTTGTAACCCGGTTCAGCCCTCGTTTCGTTCGTTTAGTCATTCAGTCGTGTCCAACTCTTCATGACCTCGTGGACCAGAGTACGCCAGGCCTTCCTGTCTTCCACTGCCTCCCGTAGTTGTGTCAAATTCATGTTGGTTGCTTCGCAGACACTGTCCAGCCACCTCATCCTCTGTTGTCCCCCTTCTCCTCTTGCCGTCACACTTTCCTAACATCAAGGTCTTTTCCAAGGAGTCTTCCCTTCTCACGAGATGGCCAAAGTACTGGAGCCTCAGCTTCAGGATCTGTCCTTCCAGGGAGCACTCGGGGTTGATTTCCTTCAGAACGGATAGGTTTGTTCTCCTTGCAGTCCAGGGGACTCTCAAGATCCTCCTCCAGCACCACAACTCAAAGGCATCAATTCTTCAGTGGTCTCCTTTCTTTATGGTCCAGCTCTCACTTCCATACATCAGCCCTACTTGGCTTCTAAAACCAGACAAGGTTGTTTGAATTCCTGGTTGTATGGTGGCCCTGTAAAATTGGATGGGACCTTCATATCCACATAGGAAGTTGCCGTATGTTGGAGGTGACTTAATAGCACATAACAAGAGAATTCTGTCGTGAGCTCGTGAAGCAAACTTTCCAGACCCTACTCCAAAAAGTTACTTGTACAGTCCAAAAATTACTTTTTCAAGTCCTGGCTAGTATTCCAACACACCGCCAACAATAATGGAGAATCCTGCTTGCTAGTGAAGAGACCCTGGCAGAAGTAGTTCAGAAAAGTTACTTTTCTGAGATCTGAATGTGTTTGATGATATTCGGCCGATCTGCCTCTCCCCGATACGACGGAGCGACTGCTTTTACTTCACACAGAGAGAGATACACAAAACTAGAGTGATTTATTTAGCTCATTTTGCGAAGCGCTGGGAACGGCCGCTTTAATATTTACAACTGGATGGCAGAGCAGCCCGGCTCTCATTCCACCTCCTTTCCCCCAATATTTAATTGCAGTTAAATGAGAGTGATTTGGCTTCGGCGGCGGAATTACGGAGGAAGCAAAGAAAGTGGGTGTTTGGGAGGAGAATCTCCAACATAAATCCAGGCCTTTGAATTAAAGATCTTTGCTGTGTGAACTAATGAGCTCCCTGTGCAATTAGGTGGCAATATCTTCAGTCGGAGCTCCAATGGGAAAGAGGAGTTTCTGGACTGAATTAAGGCCATGCGAACAGATCCTGCCTCTTCTTGAGTTACTTTTCACAGACATCCAGAACACACACACACACACACACACACACACACACACACACACACACACACACACACACGACACACACAATTTTGGGGGGCAGTTTTTGGCACCACTCCAAAATTCCTCTCTGCTACAGTTGTACTTCCCATCATTGGGTTCTTCTACTTCCTCCTCCCTTATCCTCTTAGACCTGCAGAGCAAGAAGGGATCCAGTAGATCATCAAGTCCAACCCTTGTCAAGGAGCCTCCGTGGAGTATCGAACTCCCAACCCTCTGACTCCGCAGCCAGATGCCTTAAACCACGGAGGTCTCCAGCATTTCTATCCTTGGCCTCATTTTTGAAAACATCCTATTGGTTGCAAGGATCCAGCTGTGTGTGTCTCTTTATTAATCATGCTCCTGAGTGCTCTCAAAAACACTTTACCCAGTTCTCCATGAGGATCATTCAAAAAAAAATCTTTTCCTTTCTTTCTTTCTCTGAAATATCTCTACCCCACCTTTCTCCTTAAAAAGGATCCAGGCTGGCATACATCATTTACAGACAATATTTAAAAACTAAAAACCGTTATGTCTCCAAATACTAAAAAGGATCGAGCAAATGCCGTGCTAAAGGACGGTAAACGAAAGCAACATCAAAACACATTCAAAAGCAACAAGGCACAACCATCCATTTAAAAACCCCACTCAGGTACTGAGGGAAAGTTTGCCTGAAGAGAAAAGTCTCTGCCTGCTTCTGGAAGACGAGATCAGCCTGGCCTCCAGTGGGAGGGAGTTCCACAGTCTGGGGGCAGCCACAGAGAAGGCTTTCTCCTGTGTCCCCAACAAATGCACCTGTGAAGATGGTGGGGCTGGCATCTGTAAGTCTTCTCATAGCCAGTCATTACAGAAACGAGAACTGAGTTGATTTATTGTGATGGTTGCCATCATCACACTTCAACAGCAGCTGCCAGGAGCATCTGGAGAGAGGTTGAGGTGGTGAACAGCTGACAAAGAACCCATCATAATTATGCCTAAATGTTACAAAGGAATCACATACGGGTTGGGTGGGAAACTGTTTCCAGGAAAACTGTCGGCCAGAGTTCGGAATTCTGCCACCAAAACAGACAGGAATGGATGGCAATTCAGTGGATGGGAAGACTGGCCACTGGGGCCATGGATACATGGGAAGGGAGGAAGGGATGCAATAGCGCCATCATGAAAGAGCGACAAACAGGACATAAACTGAAGTGGGGAGTTGTTGAGAGCTCACCTCCGCCATTCTTCTCCACCTGGATTTGGTGGGGTGCATCTGGTTCCCCCCTTTTTTCCCCTTAAAAACCAGATATCATCTAAAACAGCTCCAGGACTTCCTCCTAAAACCACCGTTAAATGCCCATCTGCAGGAAACTTCTAGAGTTGTGGTGGCCATTTATTTTGGCCGATGTGGTTTCTTTCCAGCATTGGAGAATTCTTTGTGAAGCAGCTTGATGTGATCCAGCAGTAGTTGTTCAGTTACCGCCCATCATCTAAAAAGCACGAAAATTTGGGGAGCTGTTTCTTTTTTTTAATTTTGGAATTGCTGGAAAATATCTGTATTTATCTACACCTTTTCCTCTGCAGGGAATATCAGATTTGCAGGATATTTATCACAACTTTAGCCTGATGGGAGACCTCTTGATGAGTACAATGCCAACCTATTATGCTCTTCTTTACTTTTGTCTCCATAATGTGGTGAATTGATTCTGTTTCTAATTCTTCTGGTGGCTGAAGTGTTGTCTTGCTCCACATACAGTGGTGCCCCACATGACAACGATAATCCGTTCTGTTAAAATCACTGTGCAGCGAAATCGTCGTCATGTGAAAACAGTTTCCCCATTGGAATGCATTGAAAACCGGTTAGTGCATTCCAATGGGGAAATTACCTCATTGTCCAGCGAAGATCCTCCATAGGGCAGCCATTTTGCGAGCACCGATCAGCTGTTTTTAATCGCTGTCTTCTGAAGCAGGGGTCTGGAAAACATTTTGTGAAGCCGACGATCAGCTGTAAAGATTGTCGTTTTGCGATTAAACGGTCCGCGAAGCACGGACCAAGTCATCGTCAAGCGAAATTCCCCCATTGAAATGCCTGTTTTGCGAATCGCTATAGCGATTGCAAAAAGGCATCGCCATGTGGTTTCATCGTTCTGCGAGATTGTCATCATGCAGGGCATCACTGTATTTGTATTGCCTTTGTTCTTAATATTTGCCTACTTTAATTATAAGACCTCCCTGTCCTCTCTTAGGAAAGGTCATCTCACAAACGTAACTATGAATAAAAGTTACAATAACAACAGTGGGGCAGAGTGGGAACCCTTCTGTTGAAATGCAATTTAAGCCAACTTGTTATCTCAAGAGGGGGAAAAATCTCTCTTTTTTCCAAATTATTTTTTCTCACCATCTCTTTTACCGTCAGAGGATAAAACTAGCTGGGATTTAGAACTAAACTCAGCACTGCAGTTCCTTCCCACTGGTCGTGCCTTTCGACTTGAAGAGGTGCAGGAGGAGTAAAAAAAAAATGTACGTTCGGCGATAGCAAGGTAGCTGCTTGTAAAATGGGACGTTCTCTCCCATGCTTCAAAAATCACAAGCATCATGTTGGCTATGTGAGCCTCGGAGATGAATGAGTGAGGGCCCTGCATGTGGCTCATCTGAGAAGGTGATTCTGAGTTTATGAAGAATAATTGTTGATCTATGCAGCTGAGCCACTGAATCACTAGGCAGTCACTGGGGTGGGGGAATGGGGATGGAGGGATGGAAGCAAGAAGAAGAATAGGAGGAGGAGAGAGAGATGTAGGGAAGGAAGAAGAAGAGAAGAAAGAGGAGAAGGATGGGAGGCTGGAAACAGAAGAATAAGAGGAGGAGAGAGATATACAGAGGGAAGAAGAAAGAGGAGGAGGGATGGAGGGATGGAAGCAGGAGGAGGAGCATGGATGGATGGATGGATGGATGGATGGATGGATGGATGGATGGATGGATGGATGGATGGATGGATGGAGAAGAAGAGGAGGAGGAATAAAGGCATGGAGGGGAGGACGAAGAGGAAGGGAATGGACGTATGGATGTTCGTCGTGCATGAGAATGTGACATGTAAGGGTCTGAGCTTCCTACTTCACATCTAAGACTTATCACCCGATTCTGACTTCAGTCCCCATACTTACTTGTGAACGGAGGTTAAGTCCAACTTCCTGGATTGACACACCTCACCTGGGTGTCAAGTCCATCTTGAACGCAGAACACAGGTGGATCTGTACGCAACATGAAGCAGTAGCAGAAATAGAAACCTCAGACTTCCCGGTTAACTTCTTTCCTTACCATTGAAGCTAAAAACAAACCCCAAACTCTCCAAAGGGGCCTGGTGTTTTTTCATGCATGTAAGCCACATCTCACCTCTAGCATCTGATTGTGTGTGTGAATATACACCCACCCACACACGCACACTTATACTGTGAAAATCGTATCAGTGATTAGTTTTCCATAAATCCTTGTGGCAGAGACGAATCAATATCCAGTCCAATTTCCATCAGAACACCGCCTTATTTATGAGTGACCGGGAGACCCTCATCTATCATCCTCTCCTGACGCAGCCTATTATTGAAATAAAATGGTGCGCCAACAGGATTAGGTAGCAGCTTGAAAAGGAGGCCTGTTCTCTTTGTTTTCTCCATCTGCACATCCCAGGCTTAACTTGGTTTGGGAAGTGGTGAAAATGACGCCCGTGTTTAAAAGGCATGACATTTTGGAGTTGGAGAGGAAAATCTCTCCAACCAAATGTTGTGATATGAGACGAGCATCACCACCCAGTTTTCCATTTCCTGCGTTGTGTTCTATGGTCCAAACCCCCTGATCTTTTCTTCTGTTTCTGCAAACTCTGGATGTAAATCCCGACTTATCTCGTGCTGCTGGAGGAGAGTTTTGTGGAGACCCTGGGCTGCCAGAAAGACAAACCAGTGGGTCCTAGATCAAATCCAGCCTGAACGATCTCTGGAGGCAACGAGGTTGGAATTGAGGCTCTCCTGCTTTGAGCACATCCTGAGAAGGCAGGATGCTCTAGAAAAGACAATCATGTTAGCAAAAGTTGAACGCAGCAGGAAAAGAGGAAGACCCAATATGAGATGGACAGATTCATTAAAGGAAGCCACAGGCTTGAGTTTGCAAGAGCTGAGCAGGGCCATTGAGGACAGGGCATTTTGGAGATGGCTCATCCATAGGGTTGCCATAAGTTGGAGGCAACTTGATAGCAAAGCAAAACAACATCTCATGAGAAGCAAATGAAAAAAGATGTGGGACTGAGAAGCAGCAAAATGTTCTCCTTGCCTTTGACACACGGCTATAATCATCATCATCATTAAGGCGCCTTGCGGCACAGTGGCTAAGCTGTAGTATTACAGTTGCGGTTGATTCAGCCTTTCATCTTTCCGAGGTTGGTAAAATGAGTTACCCAGCTCGCTGGAGGGGCAGTATGTAGCTGTATAAATTAAGTTGTAAGCCACCCAGTGAGTGCTTCAAGTACTATGAGGTGGTATAGAAGCAGCACACATTGCTTTTTGCTCTGTCTCAAGATTTGATGGTGCTTCTTAAGCTTCTGGCCAGTTTTACGGGTCCAGTCACTGGTGGATGCTGAACAAGTTGGGTTTCATAGGTGAGACCCCGTCTTCACCCTGACATGGAACAAGCTGGTTGAAATGGACCGGCCTTGCCAAAGGACAATCTCCCGAATACTGTACATTTTTGCTCAGGCAAAGTGGATTTGGAGATTTGAGTGTGTAGGCAGGAACAAGTGCAAAAGTGTAAGAACCATTTAGCAACCCCAAACACCAGTATTTGAAAACTGGAAGAGGACTGATTGTGTCAGGAGTTGGGGAGCATTTCAGTGCTGGTGGCATTCGAGAGAAAACAGGACCACCTTCCATCAGATCTGCATTGATTTGGATTCCTGCCTTGAGCAGGGAGGTGGACTTGATGGCCTTATAGGCTTCTTCCGACTCTGTGTCTCCTCCAGTTTCAGTTTTTTGGCCTATTTTTTGGGTGGTCCATGAACTCCTCCTTGAATTGCCAGGGAACGAAGCTGACCCACAGATCTGCCAAAGTTGAGCTAATTCAGACGAATGCGTTGAGCTTTCATTGCCGCCTCGGAACAGCTCAGAGTTGAGTTTTCGTTTCTCCTGAAGTTTGAAAACTTGCAGTGGAACTTTGCTTCTTTGAAGATATATGGATTATAGATATCCCATTGATTCAACAGATCCGCTATAGCTTGAACCCAGTATGGAAGGAAGAACACTCAGCTGATGCCTCATTCTCATTATCTCAGGCTTCTTGACATGACAAGATACCTTGACAAGGAAATTTTAATCCTTGAATTTCAATGTTCAATTTCTCACCTGCAGAACAAGATAAGACGTCTTTTGTTCAGCAGCTTCTGACAAATGTCCCTATGTAAAATTAGCATCCTTTCCCTTTGAGCAGTAAAGCTTACACAGACAACCACAGAGGGATAGGTTGGTAGTTCAAAAAGAAGCAAAAAACCTATCCAGTGCTTTGTATCAAGGTCACCCAAACATAGCAGCACCTATCGTAGCTGTGCAGAACGATAACGCTCAAACACGCACAGTCCTCCTTGCTGATGTAGCAAGTCTTAGGGGAAGGACTAGGCATTTTTCAGTGCTTGTTGTCTTCGTAAGGGAGGATAAAGGCACCAGATTTGAACTAGCAATTATATTTAGGCTGTAGACTTGAAGTGCGTGTTGAGTCTGGAAGACAGAGAGGCAGGCAGATAAGCATCAATTAGGTCTGTGTAGTAGACTGAAGCACAGGATCCAAACCTGGTGTGGACAAATTTGTGTAAGATCCAGATTGAAGCAAAATGTTACATTTGATTCTGAAGTGGAGCAGAGTCAATAAACAAATCAGCTTGTGTCTGCAGCTTGGGTCAAACACGATGCGGCAGAAATTGCTTCCACCTATTTTTTAAAAGCTTATTTCAAGGTGGCCTGTATTCAGATCCCTCAAAGTGTCTGAAATGTTACTCCCCTGTTTAAGATCTATCATGTCTCCACATTCCATGGACACGAAGGTGGCAACCCAAAAGTTATAGCTATGGAATTTATTTATTTGTTCTACTTTATTTGCTTGTTCTTGTGGCTACAAGGCCACGCCGGGCAGTCTTCCGTCAAAACGTTAAGACACAAAATAAAGGCATATGTCAAATTGCAACTATCGATAGTGGATTGAAACTCTAAGCAAAATCAAACCCAAATCCGAAATAGAGCATACACCGTCAAATAAAATCTACATAGACATCAATGATTAAGAGGTAGGATGACGGAGCAGAAATAAACGCTGGAGGGCACGACGCATTATTCAGATGTCAATTCCGGGAAAGCCTGCCTAGAAAGCCATGTCTTCTAAGATCATTTAAAAAAAAATCCCCAGGGATGGGGCCAGACGGAACCACTTTCGAAGGCTATCAAGACATCAGTTCTAGGGTCTAGCGATCGCTTTGCATCTGGAGCAGCAACTAAACCAAAGGGTTCTAGACTCATTCCAGAAGAATCTGGGGATACTCTTTAAAACCTTGGCACTGGTCTCTGAACCAGATCCAGGCAACCCCGTGCCATAGAGATCTTGAGAGGTAGAGGAAGCTTTAGAGATGCTTCCGTTCCTTTTTTAAAAAAATTGTGGATTCTTCCAAAGGAGGGTTTTGCTAGACTCCATTTCCTGCTGAGACTGATTAGCAATGCGGTAAGTGCTCTTGAGCTTGAATTAATCATTGCTTTTTAAAAAAAAAACACACCCTACCTTTGCAGCGATTCCTTTGAACCAAGCCGAGCGGCTTCATAAATATTTTAATGCACGGAATTGGAGCAAATATGGATCGGAAACCTTTTGGATTCCCGCTGTGGTTGGGTCAAACGCAGCGAGGTTGCGTTTCCAGTGCTCACTGCCACACGGCGTTTATCTTCCCTTCCTCATTTACAAAGCCTGAGTAGGGTCAAGCATTATTACCCTACCTGAATATAACATGGGCTCTTCTGATTAATCCTCATCCACCTGGGTGGGGCATTTTGGACATCTGGAGGTATGTAGGGTTCCCTCAAACACCCCCCCCCCGAATTACACGTAGACCAACAAAATATGCATTTTACGATAGCATCGCTTGGAAACTTGCAAGGAGTGTCCTCAATGTTGAGCCCATGTCGTTGCTGTTTAGTCGTTTAGTTGTATCCGATTCTTCATGACCCCATGGACCAGAGCACGCCAGGCCCTCCTATCTTCCACTGCTTCCCAGAGTTGGGTCAATTTCATGTTGGTCGCTTCAATGACCCTGTCCAACCATCTCATCCTCTGTCGTCCCCTTCTCCTCTTGCCTTCACCCTTTCCCAACATCAGGGTCTTTTCCAGGGAGTTTTCTTTTCCCATGAGATGGCCAAAGTATTGGAGCCTCAGCTTCAGCATCTGTCCTTCCAGTAAGCACTCAGGGACATGCATTTTGGATTTTTGAGGGGACTACAGATCCCATTATCTCTATTTTCCTGTAGGCTTCATATCTTCCAGATACCTAAATTGTGGTCACTTGGAGAGAAAACCCAACTGGCAGTCTTAATGCCTTGAATAGGCCTAACGTCCCAGATGTTCTTGGACTACAACTCCCAGAAATCCTGGCCAGCACAGCTCATGGGGAAGGCTTCTGGGAGTTTGAGTCCAAGAACATCTGGGGGACCCAAGGTTGAAGGAACCATTGCTCGGGCCACTGTGTACCACTGCCCACCTCTGAGTTTTGACTGAGCAAACAGAATGACAGGTGACACTAAGTAATTGAGAATCTAGCAACTTTCATGTGAATCTTGGATCTGGAAGGAATCTCAAGGCTGATCTAACTGGAACAGTTGCCAGTGCAAGCCCACTACTAAAATATCTAAGATGGGATGAACTAGGATAGGATAGAACACAACAGGGCATGGACAGGATGGGGTGGAGAATATGGACCTCTGTAGATGTTCTTGAGCTACCATTTCCACCAGCCTTACCCAATCTAGATTGCTGGGACTCAGCCACTCCAGTATTCCCATGCACCTAGAACTGTTTTGCCCAACCTTGGGTAGCTCAGATGTTCTTGGACTACAACTCCCAGAAATCCTGGCCACCACCCCTAGTGTTGAAGTCCACCACCTTGGATATATCCTATAAAGTACAGATTAAAACCTACAGTGTGGCATGTGTTGTGTGAATCTAATCATCAGTCCCCAAGCTTGGGTCCCTATATGATCTTGGACTACAACTCCCAGAAATCCTGGCCAGCATGGCTAATGGGGACAGCTTCTGGGCCTTTTAAGTCGAAGGACGTCTGGGCACCCAAGGTTGGGAACCACTGACTTAGAAGAAGCCATAAAGCAAGCTGGAGGATATGCATCCCTCCAGATGTTGTTGGGTTGCATGCCCCATCATCCTCAGTGAGCATCACCAGTGCTGGCAAATATTGGGAATGGCAATGCAGGAGACTCTGGAGGGACACCTGCTCCTCATCCCTGTGTAATAGTAATCTCAGAACTACAGAGCTAGAAGGGATCCTGTAGATCATCAAGTTGAGCCTCTGTGGATTTTGCCCAGCAGTTGAATTGAACTCCCAACCTCTGGCTCGACAGCCAGATGCCCAAACCGCTGGATAACTGTCCCTCCTTCTGGAAGCTGACGAAGAGAATAGACTCCTGTTTGTTCAGAATGGAGTGCGAACTCTACCACCAATTTATTTCTAAACAAACGAAGCCCTACCTGCCCACTGGTTTAAAAACTTTGAAAAGCACCATAATGGACAGGTAATCTTCTGCACTGACAGCCATGAATGGCTTCGTGGGGCTGCTCTCCATAAAAACCCGGGTCACCCGCTTATCGCTGTCTGCTTCAGCAAGCTTTCAAGCTAATGTATTAATAATCCTCCCTGGCCTTTTGTGAGGCGGTGCGGCGGTTCCGTGACAGAAAAAGAGAGAGAGGAATCTGTTTGAGGACTGCCATTAAAGGCATTGTCCTCGCCTGATAAGCTTCGATGCTCCACCGAGCCGGTGCCATTGTGTTCTCCGAGGAAGTCTTTACGGCCCTGAAAAAGAGCTAAATTTTTCTGTCAGGCCAACAGAGCTGGGGCGCATAAGGATGATTATTTTTCAAGGAGACTTTGCCAGGGCTTTTGTCTTGCCTGCTAAATAAGCGTTTTTAGACTCGGCGCAGGAGTCAATTTTGACACGCAGGCGTGGCACGCTTTTGGCTTGTGTGGAAGCTAAGTGTATAAATGAGCATTGCAAACATCAGTCATAACTTCAGAAGGAACTGCATTTAAAAAGGGACTGTTTAAGTCTCTGGCGAGAGAGAATTGTGGGGAATCGAACTCCCAAGATAGAGGTTGGGAGTTTGATTCCCCCACTGTGCCTCCAGGGAGAAAAGCCATCCTATGTAGCCTTGGGCAAGCTGCACAGTCCCAAGACACCCCTAGAAGAAGAAAGGAAGGGTCAACCACTTCTGAGTATTCTCTACCTGGAAAACCCTGGAGAGGGTCACCATAAATCAGAATTCACTTAATGGCACTTATTTAAAAAACCTCACAACAACACCAAAACTTCCAAATTGCATTGCCTGTGCACGTCCAGCCTCAGAACTCTGTACACTCGTAATGCTTCAGTGGAGATGCTGTTTGAGGTGGTACAGTCTCTGATTTCCCAGAGACTGTGAATCCCCTCCCGGTTTTCATCTGAAGTTTTCAGGAGGTATCCGAGGTGCTGAACTTTACAAGAGATGTGCCGTTCTGATTTTTTTTGGGGGGGGGACTGCAACAAATTTCCCAGTCAGAATTGTTCGAGCAGTACAACGACGGAACCATGGGAGATGATGAGCGCTCCAACACTGGAGGCATTCAAGAGGAAGTTGGACAACTCTGTGTCCAACCTGTTTTGATTTGGATTTCTGCTTTGAGCAGGAAGTTGGACTTGATGGCCTTATAGGTCCCTTCCTGCAGGTCACGGACCCATACCTACAGAAACCCACATTTCACTCACCTGCGGAAGGACCTTCCTCAAAGTCTTCATGGATGATCCAGGCCTTGTTTCCTGTCTTGGACCTTACTTCCTGCCAGAGATAGTTTTTCTGCTCTTTAGGCTTCAGAAAGGGTGCTTCCCAGAGAACTACTGCTTCTAGAAACACCACAATAGGAGGCAGGCACCTTAAATGTTTTCAGTAGCATGGTTATGGATACCCAGTGTGGTATAGTGGATGAACTGATGGATTAAGACTCAGGAGACCTGGGTTCAAATCCCTGTTCAGCCACGGCAGGTCACTGGGGGAGTGGAAGTGGTAAAACCCCTCCTAAAATATCTCACTTACCTTCGAATTCCTAGTAGGGTTGCTATAAGCAAGTTCTGACTTGACAGTACACAATAACAACAGTCATCCTTACATCCTTAGCATTCAGGCTAACACCTTGGGAGAATTCACTGCCTTTCCACACGTCAGAGTCCTCACCCTCTGAGAGACTGACGCATTCAAGGATTTCTCTTTTTCTAAAGACAATAAACCTAAATGTTGTTTTTCCACAACCTTGCCTTGTAAAGTCCAACACTCTAATACAAGTGACAACTAAAAACCATAAAGTCTTATCGTAAAAGATAAAGATACTACCAAAAATTTTCTTTCCATTCCTCCTGCACAACACCTGGAAAGTAATTTGTTACAAGTATTGTAGTCATCTGCAACCAGTTATTTTGGAATGAAATGAGAGTGTAAATAAGTCATATTTTAAAAACAATGTAAAGTGCAATTACAGCTATTACAAGCATAACAAGCGCTCGTCATTTCACAGTTATTCTTAAAGGCATTTAAAGACAATTTTAGAGGGGTTTGCTATGCCTTTCCCTTACCCATTAAGTGGGGAAAGAAGTAATCATTCTACCTTTGTATTTTCAGGCTGCAGTATCAAAACTGGCCAGTAGAGGGACACAGGAGCACAATATCCTGCATCCCTAAACCAGAGGGTCTTTTTTTAAAAAAGAAAGAATTGAAGATGAATAAATAAACTGAAATACACAGCATGTATTGATAATCTGAAGCACTTAACACCCATCAAGAGACAGGGAGGTGGTTTAGAGTTAAATTGGATAATGCTTCCAAAGTGCACTTAAAAGAAAAATGTGTTTGGATGCTAAGAAATGTTTACTCGTTATTTTTTTAGTCGTTCAGCCCAGAAAGCATGGGAATGATTCTTACGGGAAAGGTTGGAGAGCAAATCTAGAAAATCTCGAGTTTTGGCTTCCATCCTAGCCACATTTGCTTGGGGGGGGGGCAAGGGATGGCAAATTAAATTGATATTACTCTTGTGTAGGGGTGGACAGTGTTGTCCTCTCACTAGATTTGAGATCCTCCCACCCAGGATCAGAGTCAGATGAGAAGGTTTCATATTCTCTCTCTGTTGTCATTCAGTAGATCCCGGTAATTCCATTTCCATGGGGTGGTTGATTCCACTCCGGGTTTTACTTAAAACTACTTTGAAACAGCAAGCCAAACTGTTGGGGGAGGGGAGGGAATCGGGTCTAATACCTTGGATAGCTGCAGTATAGTTTGGACTAACACCCAGAACAGGTTTACTCCCTTTTGTTAGGAGTCCAAGGTATTCAGAAACATTTTCAGAGAGGTATCCTTGGATATTTCCTGGACATTTCTTCCCCATCCAGGTGGCCCAAGAAAACATAACCATTGTAACAGACTTCAGAAATCTGAAATGTACAAAGCATGTCCTCGCGCACTGAGCTCTAGCATTACCACTGAACACCAATGGCTCCGATGTCAGTGGGACACTGGATTCACTCCAGGTTTTACTGCAAACTATATAAGATTCTGGCACTACTTAGAGCATAGCGTTCAGCACCATGGCTAGCGCCTGTCTATATGTGATTAAAATCTATCATGGACCCACTGATGTCAGAACTTCTAATTTCCATTGTTGTCCTTTTTGAAGTGATCAGTGGATGCCCCTGGCAGCTTGAGCAGTACCCAAATAGGTTCAATACCCCCCCCCTTTTTTTTTGCGATGTTGCAGGGGATAAATCAACCAAAGGACCCAATAAAGGGCTGACTCATTAAACCAGCAGAACAACTTTGAAAGATAATTTCAGAGGTATCCAGAACCTTGAAAGTGTATTTCCCCATACGTATGCGCGCATGCAGAGGTGCGCAAAGATTGCCATGGATTGCTCCTAGGCTGGCCCCATTGGCTGTCTGTACTTGACCAGGGTGTGCTTGTTTTAAAACATTTGGATAACTCGATGAATTTTTGCACCATCATAAAATGTGCTTTTTTTGGGGGGGGGGGGAATCCCTTTCTTTGTAGGAGGAAAAAAAAAACCCTCTTCTATCCTTCTCTGCCTTCCACCTCACTGCTTTTCTTTGCCTCTCATAGCCAGCTGCTCACAAAACTTAGAAAGGAAGCTGATTCTAATGTCATTCTCTTGTACTTCGGGAAAGGATGCGTCTGTACGACTCAACAGAAGTGCAAATTTCTCTGCCCAGTTACCATGCTGAGTGCCGATTCCCTTTCCTGAACCCTTCCTCTAAGAACACTGACGTTCTTCTCTGACCATGACTTGGTGGCACAGCGAATGCGCGAGAGACTGGAAATGTAGGCTATGACGTCATGAGTTCGAAACAAGTCAGGTATATAGGGGTGAGAAATCTCCAACCATAAAGCCACATCTGCCTCCCCGAGTCCCATTCTCATTCACTCGGCTTCCAGCTGTGTCCCCCTTTCTATGACACCTTCGTGGTGTGATCTCTCTCACCATGATGATGTCAGCTTTGATGCGCTGCACAAACTTTCTGCAGGCTGAAATTTCTCTCTCCTACCTTGACAGTAAGGCTTTATATGAAGACAGTGGTGTGGATTCAGTGGTGTAGTTAGTGGACGGAGTGATGGTGTAGGACTAGAACCCGAGTCTGAATTCTTGCTCAGCCAAAGAAACTCTCCCTTTCCAGTAGAGTGGCCATAACTTAGGTCAGTGGTTCCCAACCATTGGTCCTTAGATGTACTTGGACTAAAGCTCCCAGAAACTTTCCTCACTTGCTGTGCTGGCCAGGATTTCTGGGAGTTGTAGTCCAAGAACATCTGGGGACCCCAAGGGAGGGAACCACTGATTAGATCCACACAACACATGCCTCAGTGGAGGTCTGTGGCTCTGATTTTGCCAGGGTGGTGAAAGCACTGTGGGTTTTAAAGTGTATTATTCCAAGGTGGTAGAGTCTTAAAATCCAGTACCTTGGATAGCTCCTTTAAAGTTCAGGCTAAAATCCAGGGCGCATTCACCACCACCCCAAAAATCAGACTCATTATATGCCTCGAGTGTCTTCCCCCCTGCTTTTTCCCATCATCCACCACTGGAGTGTGACCCACCCAATTCTCCAGGGCCAAATTTATCACCATGGTTTCTGATTTCTGCTTAGAAGGCTTTGAACTTGTTCCTACCAGCTTTTCCTGCAGCGTGACTCACCGCTGTCTTCTTATAGAGCTGTTTCTGTCATCTGATCTTCTCAAAAAAAGTGCTTCTCACCTTTGGGCCCAGTGAACCCAGTTTTTTGAGGGGGAGGGAACTATGAATCCTCTTTGGGTTTTAGTCTGAACTTTAAAGGAGCTAGAGAGCCAATTTCTGCGCCACCACCACCACCACACACACACCGCTTGACAAATCCTCAAGGACAAACTCAAAAATGTCAGACACCACACAATCTATTGTTAACTTTTTCCATCCTTCCCTTTTTTACATAACTCAAATTATTCCACACCTGCTCAGAGAGTCTTCTTTTGAACTCCGTGCTCTTTGACACGGTGGTTTCCGGAACATTCTTGCCTCCAGCTTTGCTCTTTGGGAACTGGGAGCAGACAAAGATTTTAATGAACAAACCAACTTCCTGGCTTTGTGAAGAGAAGTATGAATATGTATATACGCTGGGCTGCCATGTCAGGATCGGCGAACCTTAGCAAAGGAGAGTTTTTCAAATTCACCTTCACCCTGGCCTATTGGGGGAAATGATGTTTAATTTATTTTTGATTTACCTAGAGAGTTAGGATAGGTCTGTAATGTACCTTATGGCGTCCAGCCCAGGAAAAGGAGTAAAGCCAAATAAATAGTTGCAAACTATACCAATAAGAGATATATAAAATCCTGATTAAAATTTAAGGAATAATGCTGGATAGCTCAGTGGTTTAGGCCTCTGCCTGCAGAGCCAGAAGTTGGGAGTTGGATTCCTCGCTGTGCCTTCTTGACAGGGGTTGGAATCAGTGATCCATAGAGTCTTTTCCAGCTCTGCAATTCTCCGAGGATGATGATAGTTTGCAAAGAGAGCCCCTATGGCTCTATGTTTAGGATATTGGACTGGATCTTGAGGCCTAGTCACTTATGTGGAGCCATGAAACTCCTTCAGAAACCTTGAAATAGTTGCCTAGTGTCTCCATCTGTCTTTCCTCACAGGTGTAGCTCCTGTAAAGTTCAGCCTAAAATCCGGAGAGGATTCATAGGACTCTTTCACCATTGAAAAAAAAACTGGAGTCTTTGGCTACCCTCAAAAACTTTACTGTTGTGTTGTGGAGTTGTTCGCTGAGCTCATTGGGGGAAAATGGGTATATAAAGGGAGAGCATTAAGAGTGAGGCAGGTCTCTGTTGTCAAAGGCTTTCAGTGATGCAATACATAGGTTTGTCTGAGCTATCATATCTCTCTTTTCATAGCATCCAGAAAGGTGTCCAGTCCAAACAGTAAACAGAAGATGTAGGGGGAGTTGCTATCATGGTCAGCTTTCAAAGGGGATGAAACAACACTATAATGGAAGCGGGCAATGCTCCTTTCACAGTGGCAGTAAATCCACTTTGGTTTTGAGTCTGAACTTTATGGGAGCTATCCAGAATGCTGAGGCCTCCACCCCATAGGTTCAACAGCTTGAATATCTGCCTGGAGAATCTCTCCCCCCCCCTTGGTTTTTAGGGCCTCCTTGATGGTCTGACACAACCCAGAATTTTGCTTCAATATATGGATTGCACAGCTACCTTGTTCTGTTTCTCCTGTCTGTCTGAGTTCTGAGCTGCAAAGCCCCTCGGTCAGCGAGAGGGTTAGGCACCACTGCAGCTGAAGTGTGATCTCAGACACTTGGGGGAAAATGAAAACATTTTACATACAAGTTCATAACGGGGGAAGCAATCTCTGTTGCCATCCCAGCTGTATAAATCCTTCTGGTGCCTTGAAAATGATGCCTATGTGTTAGTGTGCGTTCTTGGTCACCTCTCCAACCCTTGCAAGTAGAAGTGAAGAAATATTAATTTGTCCCAGTGGCATCTTCTCACTTCAGTCAGGGGTGCGTGAATACTGTGAATACCTTCCGGGTTTTTGTCTGCACTTTACAAGAATTATCTGAGATACAGAATACATTTTGTGGATGAGTCTCAGCACCTTGGATAGCTCCTTTAAAGATCAGATGAAAACCCAAAGAGGATACCTAGCACCCTTCCCCTTTGAGGGATCACTGGGAAACTCTCCTGTTGTGTGGATGTTCAGAGGGATAGCGCAAAATGTACGGTCAAGAATCGGAAAAGGGTAACTCAGCTCTGCTGGGAGCTGAAGTCTCCTCTGATTGTAAGTTCCTAGGGGTAGAGACCGGACTTATTGTTCTCTCAGTAAATTGCTCACAGTAGAAGTCCATTTATTTGCACGGTGCAAATAAACAGAAATGAGGAAAGAAAGAACGCACTGAATATTTCTCTCTTTAAAAAAAATTGTGAGCTAAAGTGGTCCCTAAGAGGTGATTTGTAGGATCTGAAAATGTAAAGTGATCTCCAGGGATCTGGAGTTGTGGGACGTGATGTCAAGTTGGACTCAAGTCACACCGGTGACTTAACTCAGACTTGACTCCTGATTTTTTTTTTCAATGGCTCGTACTTGCGGCTCAGATCCCACCCCTTTTTATCTTGGGAAAAAATACCTTTTGTTTTTAATAGGGACTCAGATTGGGGGTTTGGGACTTGGGACTTGGTACCCAAGACACAAATCTGAAGTTGCCACTTGGCACCAAAGACTTAGGCTTATGGCTCGAACCCAACCTTGCCAACATCCCTGGTGATCTCCAAGCGTCATTTTCTAAGCTATTTCCGTTCTGGCCTCCTTATTTTCAAGAAGGTTCCTTTGTTTAAATAGGGGGAAGGGAAGAAATGAAAAGGAAATCCGTGTTTCCAAAAGATCATGGGTCCTGCGCCCCTTCTCCCAACCAGGTTTTTTTTTTAATCGGCAAACTGTGTTCCGGCAGAGGAGGGATGTCAGCTTGGATAAAATAATCAGTGTTTCCGTCGTAGCAATACAGCTATCTCTTGTTGCACGGCGAGTTGGTTTTAAATAGCAATATGCTTGGCAATGCAGTGCACACGCTCCAGCAGGGAATTCTAGCCCTGAAGGAAACTGATAGATCAGTGGCCAGAAAAGGGTGGGTGGGGGAGAAGCTGATGTTTTCTTCCTGCAACACAAAGTCTAGGCAGGAAACGACCGAGCCTATAGATGTCTGCTGGTTGTATTTCTGGTGCTTCTTGATAGGAAAGATAATGACAAACCACAATGCTCTTACTGCCAGTAACAAGAACAGTCTTAGACCTGCAGAGTTGGAAGGGACCCTGTAGATCATCAAGTCCAACCCCGGTCAAGGAGGCCCAGTAGGGAAACCGAACTCCCAATCTCAGCCACTGAGCTATCCAGCTAGCTAATAATCTTAGATCTGCACAGCTGGAAGGGACACTATGGATCATTGAGTCCAGCCCTTGTCAAGGACGCCCATGGGTGGGGGGGAATCGAACTCCCAACCTCTGGCTCCACAGGCAGATGCTTAAACCACGGAGCTCTGCAGCAGTTCTTTTACAGCTATTGTAATGCATGAGAATGTGTGATGGAATGCCTGGGGGAACCTGTGACCCCTCCAGATGTGGCACGGTAGCTCCCATCAGTAGAATCAGCAGTGAAGGATGATGGGAGTTGCAGCCCAGCCCCATGCAGGAATCTGCATCTTCTTTACTTGTGCTTTACCAGATTGCCTAAACCAGGGGTCGGCAACGTGCCGCCAGAGAGCCCCTTTGAACCCTCCAGCACTCGGTCCTGAATGTGGAGGAAAGGAAAGGGTAGAAGGGAATAAATGGGAAATGTGGCTCTTTGAGGAGATATTTTGATGGGAAGGAGATCGGCACAAGTTGGCATTTAGGGAGAAAGTTCTACGATAAAGGGTGATGATTCCTTTTGTGGGGATTGAAAGTGAGTTCACACCAAGTTTTAGTCTAAGTTTCAATGGAGCTCTCCATGGTGCTGAATGTTCTCCCCCAAAGGAAGTTCCGTGCTTGGGAGAGCTCCTGGAAAGTTTGGACTCCATCCCGAAGTGGATGCACCCCTCCTCTCTCTCTCTCTCTCTCTCTCTCTCTCTCTCTCTCTCTCTCACACACACACACACACACACACACACACACACACACACACACACACTTTGAAGCAAAGGCAAATGAAATCAAGTCACTTAAGAAAGCAGGAGTAAGTTGCATTGACACCTCAGCAAAACAAATGGCACATACTACAAGAGACCAGTGTTGTCTTCTTGTGGCCCCGCATCAGCTCCATGAGTTGTGGATCATATAAGACGTTTTGGCAGAAAAAAGAGCAACAGTGAAGCTGTTTGCTTCGGGAACTCGACAAGCGCCTTTGCCCAGCCTCTTCCCGATCTATCCACCTCCTCGTCCTCTGAGTCTGGGGTTCGCGAATTGATGAATCAGTAGAAAACTGTCCGCGCTCCCAGATTAGGGGCCTGGTTCCTACTTTGCCTGAGCGATGGTTTAATCCCCAGGGAAGCCATTAATTTCTTTCCAAACACAAACTTATGGATTTCCCATGGCCGATAGTGCTTTTACGCTGCACTGGGGGAAAAAAAATCTTTCTCTCTAATAGGAGCACGGGGAATCCTGGAATGAGCGTCTCCAGTTTCTGTGAGCTAAAGAAGGAAAGTCTGGAGCTAGGTGGGGATATAACGTATATTATTTTGGTGGTTTCTTCTCTGGGGAGATGTCGACTTTTTTTGGCTCATGGATGGCTCGGTGGCCGTGACAATGATCCTTACCTTCACCAACTTGGCTAAATTCCTTTCCTTTACACCCCAGCGCACAACAAACGTGGAAGTCACAGAAGCTCCACGAAGCTGGGAGTGTGTGAGCCTCCTCCTCATGCCTCAGAGCGCCAGTCAAACAAGCAAGCAAACAAGGATAACTAATGAATTCTTAGGAATGTCTTTAATTAGCAATGCTGTTGAACAACTGCCAGAAGCTTTGGGCTTGAGCCCTGGCTCAGGCAGCACTCGGCAATGGGCTTGTAAGTGGGGTTGCTGCTTCTCTTGCCCAACAGCCCGCTGGGAAGAGAGCAGTACAACGCACCGAGCCGTTTCCTTTTCTTGGACTCCTATGCATGCAAATGCCTGTGTTCCTCTGAATTTTGAGACAATAGAGACGGGGGGAAGAGAGCGAGAAAGAACACTGCTGTTAATCATCTTGGCTTTTGGAAGCTCTGTCAGGAGTGAATTATCTGCTGACCTACATCCTTGCTTTTAAAACAACTTTAAACTGGAGAAAACTCACCTGGAGAGATAGCGTGTCATTCCGAAATCACTAATCCATGCAGGAATGGTCACAACATAGAATAATGGAGTCAGAAGGGGCATCTAAGACCATCGAGTCCAACCCCCTTGCTCAAGGCAGGAATCCAAATCAAAGGATATCTGCCAGGGGGTTGTCTAAATTTCACTTGAATGCCTCCAGCATTGGAGCGCTCACCACCTCCCGAGATCATTGGTTCTCTTGTCGTACTGCTCTAACAGTTAAGACATTTTACCTCACATTCAGCCTAAATCAGGCTTGCTGTAGCTTGAGCCCATTATTACGTACCTGCACTCTGGGATGATCAAGAACGGATCCTGCCCCTCCTCTGTATAACTATATTTCAAGTATTGAAAGAGTGCTATCCTATCTCCTCTCAGTCTTCTTTTCTCAAGGATAAACGTGCCCAGTTCCTTCAATTTTTCATCTTAGGGTGTGGTTGCCAGCCCCCTGAGCATCCTTCCTGCCCTTCTCTGAAGTTGCTCCAGTTTGTTGGCATCCTTCTTCAAGTGTGCAGTGTCCAGAACTGGACACAGTGCATGAGCTGAGACTTAGCCAGTGTTGAGTAGAAGGGGATTAGTACCTCACAGGATTTGGAAACTATATCTCTGTTAAGGCATGCTAATATATCACAGTGGTGCCTCGCTAGATGATGATAATCCGTTCCACTGAAATTGCTGTTTAGCGAAATCATTGTCTAGCGAAAAGCATTTTCCCCATTGGAATGCATTGAAACCTGTTTAATGCATTCCAATGGGGAATAATCGTCATTGTCTAGCGAAGATCGGCCATAGGAAAGCTGCTTTGCGAACTGCCGATCAGCTGTTTAAATTGCTTTCTTGCAAAGCTTAGGTCCGGAAAACAGCTGTTCTGTGAGCGCGGAGGAAGCTGTCAAAATCGTCGTCTAGCGAAAATCACTTAATGAAGCAGGGACCAAACATTGTCCAGCGAAATTCCCCCATAGGAATCACTGTTTTGCGAATCGCTATAGTGATCACAAAAAGTCAATGTCTAGTGAAAAAACTGTCATGCGGGGTAACTGTCTAGCGAGGCACCACTGTATTTGTCTTTTTTGCATCCATGGCTCACTGTTGGCTCATATTCAGCTTGTGATCTACAACAATTCCAAGATCCTTCTCACTCAATGTGCAGGAGTGGAGTAAGAGTTTCTACTGCTCCCAGTCCTGTCTTTGAATGTTCTGAGATGACCCCCTTTTTGGGAGAGAAAAAGCGAGGAACTTATGTGAAATTGAGATAGCACCTTTGATGCATGGAAATTGGTGAGCTGTTTGCCTTAATGCCTCTGATCAAGGCGTCTGATACTAGCACAGCAAAAGGCATGTCTCTGTGTGTGTCAGCACACACACACACACACACACACACAGGTGTGTGGGGAGGGGGACAGAAGCAGGTTTGGTTCTGCTAATGTTAATGGTGAGCCTAACCTACTTGAGGTTGTTGATGACAGCATGCGGGGACGATGTCTCCTCTTTGGGTTTTAGTCCAAACTTTGCATGAAATATTCCAGGTAGGGGCGGACGCCTATCCCCAGATAATTTTGACATCTTGGACAACAGCTTTCAAATTCAAGCTCATGCCTGGAGTGAATTTGCCAGCCTCTGAGAGTCCAGCGTCTCCTCCAGATGTTGTGTACCATTTCAACAAGGGTGCTCCTGAACAACAAAAGGCTAGAAAATCACGACTGTTGTTGATAAACAAAGCATGTCTACAAACATCTGCATGTTTGTAAACATGCCTGTCCATGCATCTTTCTGCGCATGTCTGTGTGTATGTGTGTGGGGGAGAGAAGATTGTTCTTTTCTCCCTTTTGTTCTAAAATTTAGACACAAAGAATCTCTCTCTCTCTCTGTCTCTCTCTGCACATTTAGTCTCTCTCATTATTATATTAATTGTACTTTCTTATGCCTCACTGATTACATAGAGTGAATGGGGGGGCTGCCCCGGTGGTTGAACTGCTTCCTGCTGCCGCGGAGAGAGATGTTGATTTGCTGCATGCCGGCATGGATGGGTGGTGGACCACGTAAGAGTATTTTGAGCTGTCACTGCATCTCGAGTGCCTTCGGAACAAGAAACACGCTCTGAGAGGGCATTGTTGTTGGCAGGGCAGGGCCAGAACAAAGCGGGTGGTAGCTTTTGGGAGCAACACAGGGAAATCATGATGGCAAGGCAGCCAACCATTGGTCAACTGGTTGCAGCACAGATAGAACTCAAGGGTTTTGAGATCTTTGGGGAGGTCCTTCTATTAGTCCTACCACCTTCCTAGAGATGTTTAGGGAGGGCTCAGGATGAGACATTCTTGCTCCTGCTGCATCTAAGTTGTGGCACTCCCTTCCAAGAACAGCTAGACCTATCCAGAGTCAGTTGGTTGGGTAGGTAGATTCTGGACCAAAAGCGTAATCTTTCCATGTTTAAGACTGGCGCCTTCTTGTTTCCCATTGTTCAAAGACCTGAGTATTATGGCACACCGGTCACTCCATGTCCCTTGATGCCATGTATCCTCTCCAGCTTTTAATGAAGGTTTGATTTGGATGATAGGTTTCAGCACCTTGGCTAGCTCCTGCGTCATTTCAGCCAAAACCTGGCACAGATTTGCGACCCCCCAACAAATTCGGAGTCATCACCACTTCCCCTTTGTGTTTCAAATGGTAGCTTTGCCATTTAATCTTTGGAAGTCATGTGATGTCTTGTGAAGAAACAGCAACACATAACTCAGGTTGGAGGTCATAAACCTGGTGACACTAGCAGGACTTTTTTTTCTTCAGATCCCCAAGATTTAATGCAGAAATCTACACAACAGTGTCTCTAGAAACAAACATCTCCTCGAAACCTGCTCGTTATCTCACACACACACATACTCCGCCATGCAAAGTTCGTCTTCTGAAGTTTGCTTTGGGTTTGTGCCCTTTTACTAATTAAATTTAATTAGAAAGACTTGTGGGACTCTCTCTTTTTTTTTAATATCCCACTCTGAGTGAAGATGCTCAAACGCCTGGGTGATTCACCCCCCCATTTCCTCCTGAAATGTTAATTAGACAGAGAATACATTCAGAGTGGAGAAAGAGAACCTGCCTTGAAAACCCAAAGATAAACAGATTGATTTAATTTTAATCTGTTTTCATGGTGATGCATAACGATAACTGGTTTCTGTCTCGCAGGGCTGGAAAAACCACAGACCTTAATAAGAATTTGTGAGAGCATTATACAGGTCTAAATGGCTGATGTTTTGCTAGATCGCTTTCCATAAATTATGCCAAGTCCACGAGAAACTTGGGAGAGTTTAGACCGCTTTCTGTTTCAGACTTTCAACTAAACTCGTTAGCGGTGTGATTGGAAGAGCCAGGAAAGCAGCCTCTGCATAACAAAAGTTCTCGTCAATTTAAATAGTCTTGATGAGGTGTTTTCTCCTCCTCTGAGATGCCTCACCTGTAGGTGAAGACCTGAATGATTTGTTCAAACTGCATCAGTGCCAAAAAGGGTGTCCTTTCCTTTGGAGGTCATGAACAGCAAGCACCAGTCAATAAGTCAATTGTTTTAAGAAGAAACAAACAACCCATTCAGTGCCTCTTATCTTCAAAACCCTTAGGAAGTAAGCAGCAGCCATAGTCATTTTGCACAGTTTGTGTTACTTGTGTTGACACATTATCTGCACTGAAGCATTGGGTGAACAATTTAGCTTAATTTTTAATAAAAAAATCTTGCTCTCTCTTGTCAATATAATAATAAGTGTGTGCCCTAAGGTCGATCTCAACTTACGATGACCCTTTTCAGGGTTTTCTAGGTAGAGAATACTCAGTTTTACCATTCCCTTCTTCTTGTGCGTGCCCTGGGACTGTGCAGCTTGCCCAAGGCTACACAGGCTGGCCTTTCTCCCAGGAGGTGCAGTGGGGAATCGAACTCTCCACCTCTGGCTCCAGGTGCCGAAACCACTGAGCTATCCAGCATTTCTTAAGTAATAATAAGCTTAGAACAGCAAATCTGGAAGGGACCCTACGGAAAATCCTATCTAGCCCTTGTCAAGGAATCACGGTATGAACCCCAACTTTTAGCTACATAGCCAGATACCTAACCATTGAGTTGTCCAGCTGCTCTTGAGCAGCCTTAAGATGTATTCTAGTTTGCCAGCCCAAACAACCACTGCTATGCCTATGTGAGAACGACTGTCGCAAGGTTTCCCCTTGAGTTTCCCAACTTGGTGCAACCTTGAATCATGGCCTCCCACATCTCTGATGCTCTAACCACTACACAACACTGCCTCTCAGCATCCTTGTCCCTTTGTCTCTGGAAAGAGGACTGTAGAGAGGAGCGGTGTGAAGGACGAGTGCCAACAAGCACAGTTACACAGTCTTCCGCTTTGTCCTCCAAACATCCACCGTCAGTTCTAACCCAGCTTTGATCTTCCTCCAGGCCTCCTGTCGAGCTTTAAAAAAAGACAGGGACGGGAGGAGAAAACACAATCAAATCATGAAACCAAACCCTGCCTCCCTTTGACCACCGCAACGAGTCAGGTTGTTGGCGCCGCCGCTGACATTGCAGGGCGGTCCGTTTGAGCACCGGGCATGGCAATGTGCTTCTGTCTCCACCAGCCAGCTGTTCCACTTTATATAACACTTGAGTAACAATTTCACAGCCATTACCAGCCTGCAGTAATGACAGGGGCTGGGAGCTACAGCACTGTCTGGTTGTAAACTACAAAAAAGTGAAAGACAGAGAGAGACAGAACCATAGGGAGATGCTAAAACAGACACCTGAGTAAATGAAAAAAAAAAAAGGAATGGCCTCCGCATTTTAATTAGATGATTTGAAGCATCTCCTTATCACCCGAGTAAACATGGTGCTTAGTGGGTCAAGGGAACCGGGAAATTACTATCTTTACGTGTCTGAGCAACGCAGAAGAATTGATTCCAAGTGCTCCCCGTCATTGACTCATTACTGAACAGACACAACACTTCACTTTCTGTTACATACCAGACCTCAAGAAGGAGGAGGTAGCAGGCAGTCTCGCACTGCGTCACACTAGTGGTTAGTCTAATCTAGTGTTGGCCAAAGGCATTGGCACGTTTTCTGGTCCCAAGTCCTGACTCTGAGTCTTTGGTCCCAAGTCCCAAGTCCTGACTCTGAGTCTTTGGTCCCAAGTCCCAAGTCCTGACTCTGAGTCTTTGGTCCCAAGTCCCAAGTCCTGACTCTGAGTCTTTGATCCCAAGTCCCAAGTCCTGACTCTGAGTCTTTGGTCCCAAGTCCCAAGTCCTGACTCTGAGTCTTTGGTCCCAAGTCCCAAGTCCTGACTCTGAGTCTTTGATCCCAAGTC
Source organism: Pogona vitticeps (assembly GCF_051106095.1). Taxonomy (NCBI): domain Eukaryota; kingdom Metazoa; phylum Chordata; class Lepidosauria; order Squamata; family Agamidae; genus Pogona; species Pogona vitticeps. The sequence goes on from NC_135796.1 coordinate 15,727,522, forward strand.
CCAAGTCCTGACTGAGTCTTTGATCCCAAGTCCCAAGTCCTGACTCTGAGTCTTTGATCCCAAGTCCCAAGTCTGAGTCCCTATTAAAAGCAAGCTTTGTTCCCTCCAGAAAAAAGGGAGGAGGTTGTTGGGTTCCGGATCGAGAGTGAAGTTCAAGCCACTTGAAAAAAAAAAACACCTGGAGTCGAATCACCAGTGTGACTTGAGTCTGACTTGACAGCAAGTCCCGCAACTCAAGTCCCTATCCCTGGTACTGGCAGAAGGACCTACCAAGAAGCATGATCTCTGGAGGTCATGACTGGTGGAGATCCAAGAACATACAAACTGTACTGGCAGAAGGACCTACCAAGAAGCATGATCTTTGGAGGTCATGACTGGTGGAGATCCAAGAACATACAAACTGTACTGGCAGAAGGACCTACCAAGAAGCATGATCTTTGGAGGTCATGACTGGTGGAGATCCAAGAATGTACAAACTGTACTGGCAGAAGGACCTGCCAAGAAGCATGATCTTTGGAAGTCATGACTGGTGGAGATCCAAGAACATACAAACTGTACTGGCAGAAGGACCTACCAAGAAGCATAATCTTTGGAGGTCATGACTGGTGGAGATCCAAGAACATACAAACTGTACTGGCAGAAGGACCTACCAAGAAGCATGATCTTTGGAGGTCATGACTGGTGGAGATCCAAGAATGTACAAACTGTACTGGCAGAAGGACCTACCAAGAAGCTTGATCTTTGGAGGTCATGACTGGTGGAGATCCAAGAACAAACACACATTGTGGCTCCCATATAAAGTTGTGTCATGCACAACAATCCTGAAGGATGTGGAGGAATCCCGAAGAGCTCACAGGGGACGGAAGAGCCTTGGAGATTCATCCTTTTTTCCTTTCTTCAAGGATTTTTCTCCCTAGCTTGTCCTCCTTTCTCCCTTCTCCAGCAGAGCACAAAGCTAGCCTGTTTCTTTTGATTTAAGCATTTGCAAATTTGGTGCACTGCCGAAGCTTGCAGGTGCGTCTCTGCTGACATATGTGCAAGGTTATCTTTGTCCTCACTGCAACTTTCTCTCTTGATAAATAGGAAAGGACTTGCAATATTGTGTAGAACAGCCCTGGGGGAAAATGTGAACTAGGTAGACCTGAAAATCTGTACCTGATGGGAATCTCACGCTGCAAACGCTTGGCGAGCGCTTCTTTTGCTATTCTTTGAGGCACATCAGAACATTCAAATGCACATATTGAAACTGGGCTCTTCCTTTTTTGGGGAGAAATGATGGGGAAGAAATGGCCTTTAGGGAGAAGGATCCAGAGGAAGGAATGGAATGATCCTGTAATTTGTGGCAGCAAGTACAAACTTTGGTCTGAGAGAACCGACCTATAGGGTTGATGAATTAAAGCCTAATTGAAATAACCAGGATCTACCAAGAAGCATGATCTTCGGAGGTCGTGAGTTGTTGAGGTCCAGAGAAGGTCCGAGAACATCAGGAGACCCAATCTTGGTCCAATTTGCACAGGTTGCTTTTAATGCCAGGTTACAGAATCTGCATATGCCACTGTTTTATTTCCTGGATGTTTAAGAATCTGAAGCATAGGATGGGTTGCTTGAATCTTTCATAACAATCTTTTCTCCTGTGCTTTTCCAAGTGTCCATGTCAGTGCATGTGATTTGCTTCTCCACGGGAGGGAACACTAGTTGCCCAATAATGACAGGGACCTCAAGAGATGGCTCTTAAACTCTTCCTGGGTGGATCCACCACTAACTCTTCCGTTTGAGGTGTTACCCTTGCCATCAGAATCCAAAGAATGGATTTTGATATCTTCGGAAGATCAAGAGAGTGCTGAGCACCCTCTAAATAAGACCCTGCAACTCAAAACTCCACTACTTAGAATAAATCAGTCTTTGCATCGAAACTGCACTTAGGCCTTGGTTAATTTGTGCGAACAGCCATCTAATTTAGATTTAAATACAGGCAGATGATCTGCAAGCATGTCTGATCATTTGGTTTCCCATGGGATTTGAGAATGTACCCTCCATTTGTCTATGGCTTTTTAAAAACCCGTTTGATTAATGTTCCCCTTCCTGATGGTTGCTTATTTTCACAGCTTTTCAAAAAATAGCAAACGTTCAGGTCAAGATTCTTTATTTCAAAATAGCTAAATGAGATGGGTGAAAAATACTTGAAGAGGAGGAGAGAAACCTTCAGTTGGATGCTGGCATCTCAGGGGAGAGAAGGGGAAAAAAGATTTGTCTCGTGATAGAAAAATGCAGAATCGGCCTTTGCACACGGCAGTTTTTTTTCCGTTGGGTATTACAAATGTCAAGGGCGAGCAAGCTCACTGGGAGGGGTACCATGTCAATCTTTCCATACAGATGTCAGCATTCATTCCAGATCAACCTAGCAGGAGAGCATCAAGACCATAGCTGCGAATTTGATGGTTTAGGAGCACTTGAAAATTTATCCATCTCTGTCTGCCATCTTTTCATCTATCGGTCCATCCGTGCATGGAAATGCATGTGAAAAAGTCTTTGTTCCTGTATTTCATTACCCTTTGAGATAATAACCAAAGGAACTGGTAACATCTAAGATATCCGGTTATGTAAGAGGAACCAGAATCTTAGAATGTATAAAAATATTAGCCTTATTACAGTTTCAAACATGACAACCGGGTTTCAGTTTTTCCAAGAGCTATATGAAGAAAACTAAGACGGATGGACATTGTGGTGATCAAACTTCAAATCCTGTATCTCATCTTAGTATTTTTACATTTCAGCATAGTAAGTTTACAGATAGAGCCCTTGTATTTGATACATACCATTAATTTGGGGTATGTATTATGTTCTTAGTAGTTGACTAGAGCTGTGTAACAGACCAAAAATGGACCTCAAGAATGGCAATAAACCCAAACCTGTTTCAGATCATTTCAGTCTACTTGTACACTGTTCATGGGATTTGAAAGTTGCTATTCTGTAGAAGAAAAACTACAGAAGAAGAATTCAGAGGGAGACAGCTGAGATAAAATATATACATATGCTCAATAGTAATCTCAATTGATTAAATATTAGCCAAGGATTCTTAAGCCATTACCAAATGTGAAATACTATAATAATTATATTATTATCTGCTGTTATTTTTCATAGCTCAGGCTCCCTCCCAGCTAACCACAACCACCTTTACAGAACAAGCTTCAAAGGTAAAGTCAGTAGCTCATTACCATATGTTGCTTCTGCTGTTTTCTATAGCCTGGGGCTCCTTTAGTTACTATACACTGTTGCTCTTTACAAAACAAAGCTTCAAAAGAAAAGAACTGAAAACTGTTCATTACCACATGTGAAATGTCACATTGACTCACACAATTTGCAACTTGTGTTTCCTAACCAACCACTGCCTCTTTGTTTTGGGGCCACATATAAATGTATAAACATTTGCCATGTAGGCTCCCTCTGACCCACAAAATCCCACATTAAAACATAGTAGTTAGCAATATCCAAATACAAATAAACCAATCACTCTCTGGGCATTCACAACATACAGTAAAATTGTGTAATAGAAAATGCCTTGTGCTAAATACTGTGAAAATACAGCTAGTGCAATTGTTTGTATTTTGGAGAATGAAAATAGAGACAAAAGGGTTTTCATATACTTGGCTGTGTATGTTTGTGTGTATGAATATTGTGCGTTCATATATGTTTGTAGACATGTATTCACTCTCCCACATTAAAAATATGTGATTTTATCCATGTTGGCAATTCATATACTGAAGCAGAAGTTCGAGATCTTTTTTTTAAAAAAAAAACTTTTTGAAGTTTGTTTGAAGTGTATAAAATTTGTACATATTTTGTGCGTCGTCAACAGTGCACACACTTTTCTGAATATATATATTGTACATTCTTTTCAATAATATACAGATATAGGCGGGTATGACCTTTGTATGCATTGTCTTTGAGGGAGAACTCCCTTGAGACATGAGGAGCAATGGGACTTTCAAAAGGCAATCGAGTTTCGGTTCCTACATTTGCTCAACGATGCAGAATTAGACAAAATTTGCATCTAAATGCAAACTGAACGAATTTTTGTCCCTCTCCCTCTCGGAAGGCCCCTGAGCTGGTTCTCTGGCACAGAAAGATCTGGGGGCCAATAGCTTTGTTCATCTATGGGTGATGATTGTTCTAGACAAGCGGTGGCAACAGCAGACGGGTAGAAGCTGTCGGCAGGCAGAAGAATCGGAAATATGCCAGCCTTGTAATCCAAATTGCTTGGAAAAGTAATCCCAATGTCCTTTGTTATACTGCTTTGGCACTCATCCCACTGTTTAAGTTGGAAAATATCTCGGAGGACTGTGTCACATGCGTCTTCCTTTCTAATAATGACATCTCGTCTCAGTTTGACACTTGCAAAAACCCTCATCTATATTCAGAGCGGTATGTGACCTGCTTTTTTAAAAAATCAAAATATATGCCAAAGCAGTCCAAATTCTGCACGCTGCAAAGCCGGATTTTCCAATCTGCATGAATTGTGCAAACGTACACTCTCTTTTATTTTGCATGCTTTACATTTGGGTTGCTGGGTGTGGTTTCTCCTGATATTACGGCACACAAAGACCGTTGGCCGTCTTCCAGAGGGAACCCTCCATCCAGGCCTTAGCGGGCCACCCCATTGCCCCAAGACCCTCTCTCTAAACCATGATCATTTTCAGGTTTCTTTGGAAGGCGGTTACCCACCCTGGGCTTAAAAGAGGATGGTGGGTGCGGAGAAACACATCACGAATTGCTAGAGAAGACAACAATGTTGGCAGACTTTGGAAGCATCAGTGGAAGGTGAAGACCAAACAGGAGATGAACTCAAGATAGGAAGCCATAGCATTGAGTTTTCAAGAGCTGAGCAGGTCAAGGATAGATACCTTCTGATAGACATTCATGGGGTCACCATATGTTAGTGATAACTTCATGGCTCATAACAAGGGTGGGTACATAGAAGAATTGCCCCACACCTCACCTAGAGGGACCTTAGGTTCTCCACTCCTATGGTAATGGTCCAGATGTCCAGTTCTCTCCCATGAAGTTTACAGGAGGCACTCAGTCCTTGATGTATATTTCTGTTTTAACCTTTATTATAAGACCAGCAAAGGTATTCCAGCATGTTTAAGGCAGACACCTTTCTTAGCCCTACCTCATGATGCCTGGAGGAGAATCTAGGATGTTCTGTCACAATGCGTGCTCTGCCACGGAGCTACCACCTTCTGTAGTGGACCTATCTTCCAAGGCAGAAAGAACAAGGATGAGGTTATACGAGTTGGGTCTTGATGAAACGGTGGTATCCTTGTTAGCGGAATGTGTTAGTGATAATTGCGGACAACCTCTTGTTAACGGCCCCCATCCTGCCAGCTTGCTTGCGCGATCCTTCCGCAGCTGCTTAATGATTGACGTCATCTCTTGTTTCTCGCAGAGCGAAGGTGAAGAAAGGGGTGAGCGTCTTCAGTATTAGAGCCAGCAATCCGTACACGTGGGACGTGCAAAAGAGTGTGGATTACACCGGGAAATATGCGCCAGCGGTGATATTTTGTCGAAGGAAATTTACGCCCTTGGGAAAAAGGTAGGTCTGTGATCAACCGCTTTCTGGCAGTTGCTTTGAAACTGAGATGGGCAGGTTACGAGCCACTTCTGGAAAGGCTGGGTCTGGTGACTACTTCCTTTGCAATGTCACCATTTGTGGGAATGTCATGTGTTCTGGGATGTCCCTCAACTCATGGAGATCATGAGCTCCTGGTTTTGGCCCGCGCCATATCTAGATGCTGGAAATAACACATTGGAAGTTGCCATCTTATCTGCAGTGAGTTACTTTAAGGAATACAGAGAGATCCGTTGATGGTATTGTTTTTCAAAATATATTTTATGACTACTTGCTGGATAGCTCAGTGGTTTAAGTCTTTGGTTGTGGAGTCTGAGATTGAGGGTTCAATTCCCCGCTGTGTCACCTTGACGGAGGCTGGACTTGATGATTTATCGGGTCCCTTCCATTTCTTCAGTTCTAAGAGTGATGATTATTAAGATCATTCCAGGAGCAATTTTGTGTGTGCATAACAAGTAATGCTTATTGAGTATTTGCAATTGTTTTTTTTCCTGGAGGGCCCATTTTAGATCTTTTAAAAAAAAACATTTTGGTGGTATGCTTGTTTTACCATAACCCATTTGGGGGATAAAATGGCAGAGAAGACGCCTTTCACCGGTGTCACGAAAGCTTTTCTCGTAGAGCAGGGCATTTTTTTAAAAAGACTGATTTGCTGCTTTTAAAAATAATGAGCACTGTCTAGCATATTACATCCTAAAAATAAGAGTCTGAACTTTGACCAGATCTGTGGTAGCAATGGTCGTCAACTTGAATTGGACGAGTTCAGAAAAAGAATCTCATTAATTTGTGAGTTTTATCTGAAACGGGAGCCAGGCCAGCTCACAATTAATTGTGTGTGTGTGTGTGTGTGTACTGAGAAATGCTTCTTTATTATCTCTAAAACATTACACGGAGGTCATTTGGAACGGGATCTGGCCATTTTGTATTTTTAAGTGTTTTTTTTAAATTAATTTTTGAAAGTAACAAGAAGCTAAAACTTCGCCAAAGTGTCACTGATCCTGTGTTCATAAAGCAGAGCGTAATTAGTAGAGATTCAACAGCTAGAACATAGCTTTTTAACATTAACATTCCCACCTCTGGATGAAATCCTGTTGTGCAGTTATGTTGCATAAGGCTGATGAAGCCACCGGAGGCCATAGAAGAGTGAAGGGTGTCTTTCATTTTGGAAAAATCACAGCTGCCAATAAAGTAACTTCAAGTCAGAAGTGATTTATTTGCAACCCTAAGAGGGCTTTCAAGGTACATGAGATACTTGACTGGTTTTACTAGTTTCACACCCACAGTGAGTTTCCGTGGCTGAGTGGAGATTTGAACCTCAACCTTCTAGTCTATCACTCTGTCCACTACACCAGTGGCTCCCAACCTTGGGTCTCCAGATGTTCTTGGACTAAAACTCCCAGAAGTTTTCCCCACCAGCGGTGCTGGCCAGGATTTTCTTGTCGTCCAAGAACTTCTGGGAACCCAAGTTTCAGAGAAGATTGAGATTCAATGGTCGATATGGCAAGTGGTTCCCAACCTTGTGTAACCCAAATGTTCTTGGACTACGACTCCCAGAAATCTTGGCCAGGACAGCTAGTGGTGAAGGCTTCTGGGAGCTTGAGTCCAAGAACATCTGGGGACCCAAGGTTGGACCCACTGGTGTAGGCATTTCTCTAAGCTTTCCTCGACATAAGAAAAGAAATTCGTAGTGTCGCTGCACGAATTCTTTTTTGGTAAAATAGGGACAGGAACGCTTTCTGTTCAACAGAAGTTGGAGATCTCCAGTTCTGGACCACTTGCTGGTTTGCTTGAGTGGTTCGTCAGCTTTTGTGTCCTCGATGTACTCTTTCACACAATGCTTCTCCCAAGCCTTAGTTCCACAACAAGAAGTTTAAACTGAAATAGGCTGGCATTTTTGGGCTCTGCCTTTTTGTCTTGCTTTCTGGCTCACCACGGGAACGTGGATTCAGAACATCTCTGAGGCTGAATTGGGCTCTGGGATGGAAAACAGGGACTTTCCCGTTGCTGCGAAGCACGCAAGCGTTAAGTGTGATTATTTCCGCAAACTCTCTGTCACAACAAGAAACCCAAATAATAAGCCGCCGCTTAAACGCTGATTGTTTTAAGGGTCAGCGTCCTACATTAGCAGTTACACTGCGAGGATTTGAAGGGGAGGAAGAAAAAAACCCAGAGAAGTTCTAAGCCTCTAAATGTAGATTAAAAATTCACTAATGAGAATGGCGGATTGAAGCCTCGAAAGCATTTTTTTTTCTTTATTCCCTCCGGGAAGTTCAGGATACAAACCGAGGATGGTAATTAGCCAGACGCTCATCTTTAAACCTCTCCAGTAATTTGAAGAGACGTATAAGAGGGCCGGACGAAATTCAAAGCTTCTGCTACTGTTGTTTTCCTTTCTTTCTTTCTCTTTTTAAAAAGACGTACAGCATTTCTCTCCCCTTTTTCCCGTTTCCTGGAGGTGATCAAGCGAAGAATAATAATAATAAAACATCTTCTTTGATTTACACCACATGTAACATAATAAGCAGATTATTATAAAACTGGCTCAAATTGATAGCATCAGAATCTCTCCCGCCAGCCCTTTTTTCTACGGGTGTATATACCTTTAGAAAACATAATATAAAATGTTATTAAAGCAGAGGAGAGGGAAACGAAATCGCACCATTGATGTATAGAATTCAAAGCAGCGGCTTTGTCTCCTGTCGAGACGCAATCATTTCCAAATAAACTAACCCTTCAAGGAAGACTTGTGCATATGCTACAAAATGCACCAAGTTCGCAAGGCGAGATCTGTTCCCCCTAAACTGAAACCGCTCATAAAACAGAAATATGATCTAGAGCAAACCTAGCCCCATTCTCTTCTGATGGCAAGTTCTGGAGATGGTCCAGTAAAAGGGCAACTTTCCTCTTCATTTATTTTTGATATTGTTGGTGCCACCTTTCTGATGGACTCCTCATGGTGATGGGCAATTGAAAATTAAAGGGAAAAAAACTAGAAAGGTTTAATGGTTGTTGTGGGTTTTTTGGGCTCTGAAGATTGTTCTTCCTAACATTTTGCCAGTCTCTGAGGACTGGAGTAGCACTCTGTGTTCTGGTGAAGTTTGTTTGGGAGTTGAGTATTTATAGCTGTGGGATCAGCTTTTGTCCTTTTCAGAAGATGGGTGATTATGGTGATCAGTGTGTTTTTGTTGTGGGTGTATTGTTGTGATAAGGAGGAGAGATTACCTGTCACTGTGATTGACGGGTGTCGTTAGCTGGTCTTTTGTGTGTAGTGATCACCGCTCCTTGTGGCTGGGTAGAGTTCGTTAACCTTTTGCAGGCTGTATTTTTCAATGCTGGGAGCCAAGCTAGAAAGGTTTAGTTGATTATGAGAAGGAGTTCTGTAGCACCTTGAAAGCTAGCAAGTTTTACTCAGCAAGTTTCATGCACTACAGCACACTTCGTCAGATACTTCCGCGGTCCTGGATCAGCTCATGTTCTGATGCATCTCATGAGATGGGCTTCCATCTATGAAAGCATTGGGCCAGTCACTGAAATGACGGGAAGCTGCTGTTGAAACAACAAGAGCGTCACAACACCACACATCAACAACATTGCTTTCATGATGTGTGCTGAGCAGCTGTCTCTGAAGAACCCCAATGAGCTTCCGAGCAATCCTAGCCTTGAAACAAGTTATAAAACCACTGGCCTTGGAGATTTGGTGAACCAGGAAGGGTTTTTGTGGTTCTTGTTTCCTGTTCCTCTCATCCACTTGCTTCTCTTTTGAAAAACAAGGAAACTGCCCTGGTGTTCTTTGGGAGTTTGAAGGTTTCATGGGTAGCAATTTTGTATAGAAGGCATCTTCAATAGAGCCTAACGGGCATTGAGTTAACCACGAAACACATTGGTAGCTAGCGAAGCTCTCATAGCAAAGGGGCCATTATGTCCTTCTCACTCGGTGGTTTCCAACCTTGGGTCCCCAGATGATCTTGGACTAAAATTTTCAGAAATCCTGGCCAGCACAGCTAGTGGTGAAGACTTCTGGGAGTTTTAATGCAGGAACATCTGGAGACCTAAGGTTGGGAACCATTGTTCTAACTAGTCGTGGGCAATGGGCTGATGGGGATCAATTTGGACCATGAACAGCTTCTTCTCACTCTAGGAATAGAAAGGTAGTCTTTTTCAGTGTCCACACGGGAGGCAGGTGAGATGTTGGTATGCCTTGGTTAGGGCCATCACCTCGAAAAGTGGCTCCCTGTTTTGGATTCTCGGATGCTGTGGGACTACAGCTTCCTAAATACAGTAATGCCTTGCTTAGCGATGTTAATCCATGCAGCAAAAATTGCTGCTAACCGAAAACATCGTTAAGCGATCTTAAAAAGCCCATAGAAATGCATTAAAACCTCTTTAATGTATTCCTATGGGCTTGAAAACTAACCTTAAGTGAAAATCCTCCATTGCAGCGGCCATTTTTGGTGCCTCTAAAGCGAGGCAACACAGTGGGCGGCCATTTTGTTTACCCAGTGGCCATTTGGGAACAGCTCATCAGCTGTTAAAAAATCATTGCTTTGCAATGATCGGTAAGTGAAACAGGATACCGATCATCGCAAAGCGATTTTTCCCCATAGGGAACATCGCAAAGCGATCGCAAAAGCGATCACAAAAAGTTCGTCGGTATGCGGTTTCATGGCTAAACGGAGCGCCCGTTAAGCGAAGCACCACTGTACCTGATCATGGGCTCTATTGGCTGAGGCTTCTGGAAATTGAAGTCTATCGATACCTGGGGACCCATAAATGGAAACCACCGATGGAGGTATCAATGCAACAGCTACGCTTAGATAGTGTGAAAAGGATGCACCATGGTGATTGACGGCCTCTTTCTTTAAGTCTGCAAGACAGCTAACAAAGCCTTGTAGTTGCAACTGCAGCCAGATAACAAAACCGGAGGCTTTGCCAAGTCCAGGACAGCCAGTCTTGCTTCATCAGACTTGCTGGGTCATGCAGAGCTGCGCGATCCCCTCCTAGTGATTTGCTTTTAACGATCCTTATTCTTATTCATAACAGTCAGTTTCCAGATGGGTCTCTCTCTTGCATCCCCTCTGGAAAAAAATGTGGACAGTTTGTCAATATCTCTCCGCTCCACGCTGATTTAATTGTGTGGATCTTCATTGTGACTCTGGGAGAGGAGTGCTTTCTTGAAGGGTGGGAGATGCTCCTTGAGATCAATGAAGCTACACAAGGTTGCCAAAGAAGGTAAAAGGTCTCCAGTTGTGACCTCCCCGGCTTCATCAAACAAGGAGAAGACAAGGAGATTGGACCTCATCTAGAATATTGGGTCCAGTTCTGGACATCACACTTTAAGAAGGGTGCCGACCAACTGGAGCAAGTTCAGAGGAGGGCAACAAGGATGATCAGGGGCCTGGAGACCAAGTCCTAGGAGGAAAGGTAGAAAGAACTGGGCATGTTTAGCATGAGTTCAGCACCTTCTACATTTTGGTGCAAAGCCCCACTTCCCCCACCCCTAGTTATGGCCACAGAAATTATTCCCACCACCATAGCAATTTCCAGATGTGGGTCATCCTGGCTGGGGTCTAGGCATCGCAGTTTTGAAAAAGAACTTCAGTCCCTGTTTTGTTCCCTCATTTAGATTCCTCCTGGGGTTTGTTTATTCCTTCTTCTTGTCCTGCCCCTCTCTTCTATGTGTATATTGCTTAATTACATCCCTTAGTTCTTTAAAAAAAAACACACCCACCCCAAACTGAAAAATCTCATTGCATGAACGCAAAGGTGGCGGCGTTAATTAACTGGCGATTCCACGCTCTTGTGTGTTCCGATCGTCTTTGGTGGATCGGGGAGGCGGTGTTAATAAAGCTAACTCGCTGTGACAGGTGTAATTTCACGGATTAAGGAGACGCGAGCGTCGGCGACAAACCAGCAGGACGGGCGAGCGTCGTGTTTTTTATCAGAACTCGGAAATGTATCACTCTTTCCGTTTGGAAAGGTTCTGGGGCTAGAACCCTTATCGTTAACAGGATTAACATACAAATATTATCATAGGCAGCAGGGCGTTTTAGAATGAATATTAACCGCAAATATTATGACTTTGTTTTGGAATAGCTAATTAAGCCCATCTGTCAAGTCACATTTGAAGTTTCGAAGGCCTCCCGTCTTATCACTTCAGGACAATGGCCTAGATTTCAAGCCACACGTTTCCTTGTGGTTTTTCTCGTCTTTCCATGGGCCGGGTACCGACGCGGCTCAAAAATGACGTGCGTTTGTAGAAAAAGTGGCCGGGGAGAGAGAGAAATGCTTCCAGAGATCCCGCTGATGGTCCATGATGCGTTTGGAATGCATTTTATTTCATTGGGTTTAAAATATTCATCCGGCGCCTTTGAGTGGAATGACTTCAAAGGCGACTAATGACAAGATCGCTATCGCGCCTAGGTTTTATTTGGGCCATTCGCCCTTTTACAATTCCTAATTCTGTGTTCGGGGGACAGCGGGACAATGCTCAGGTGCCAACGAGCTTGTTGGGCCCATTCCTCTTCGCTGGTCCCTCTGCTGTTCAGGCTTTGAGGGGCAGATCTGTAAAGATCAAGCTGATCCTGGCTCACAGCCCAAGTTCTAAATATTGCACACGCTTCAAGCTCTAAATATTAACACAATCACAATGTTATAGTTACATCCCGTCTGGATTATTGTAAGGCACTCTATTTGGGATTGCCTACGGGAAGTGTCCGGAAACCTCAGTGGGTCCAAAATGCAGCCGCCGGATTGCTGACAAGGGCCGGTGAGAGGGATCACCTTAAACCTGTTGTTAACTGCTGCTCCACTGGCTGCCGATCAATTACCAGGCATACTTTAAAAATGTTGGTTCTAACCTATAAAGCTGGAAATAGCCTGGATGCAAGCTTTCTCAAAGACCGTATCTCCCATGATGGGCCAACTTGGGTGTTGAGATCATCTTTCTCTGAGTCCCACCACCTTTCTCAGGTCCGTGTGGTGAGGACACAGGAGAGGGCCTCCAGCATGGAGAAGACCACTCTCGCCCTTCCGCGCTTCACCACATGGCAGAACTGTGTCTAGTCTCAGCAGCTGATGGTCCACCGTCAAGCTGGAGGGCTATTAATTTGCAGCCAGGAGGTGACACGTTTGGTATAAGAACATCACTTACGCCCATACTGATCTCTTCTTGAACTGCGGAGAATCAGGCTCATTTTGAAAACTTCCGGGATCTGGCGGTGCACGGCAATAAGGAGCTCCCTGGGTCCAAAGGAAGTCACGCAGTTCGGCACTGCCTGGATTTACCGTTTCCGTTGCTTATTTTTTATCACTGGTGTCGTTAGCGGCATCTATTTCTCCTTTCCAAACCTCGCCTTTAAATTATTTAACATCCGGCATCCGATGGGGGGAAGCAGCCCGGTGAATTACGGCCTCATTCTTTAACCTGTTGCCGCCGCGGTTACGTTCCAGCCGAGCTCTCTGGAGTGCCGTAATCCCCTAAACGGAGCGCCAGGTTTTCTTGAGCTCGGCTATTCGTCTGGCATAAATAAAAGCCTAACAGCACCCATAATCATATTATGTGGCTTCCTGGTGTTCATTAGAATGTTTCATAAACATAGGCCCATCTCGTTCATCACAACTAATGGTGCAGTTTTGTTATGTTTTCCTGGGAGTTTTGGCTCTGTTCTCCCACCCAGTGCAGTTCAGTTTCTCTGGAAGCTTCGCTCACCATGTATTGCCACCAAAGGAGAGAGAAATTCTCCGTTTAGAAGGCAATATAGTATATATAGAAAATGGCCCACGACAGCACCAAAATCGCTTCTTGTCAAAGGTGCCCCATTCTGTTGTGAAGAGACGTTTTTCCATTTCTCGTAATGCAAGAGTTGTGTGCATTACGAGAAATGCACCATGCATGTCACTTGGAGCCGAAAAAAGCCAAAAATTTCTATTTGTTTCTAAAGATAGTTTGTAATAATGATTTTTTAAAAACTGTTCCTCCTCCTCTTCCCATCCTTCCTCATTCTCTCCCTCTTTGAAAGGAAGCAGGGCTCAAGTTCATCCATAAACCTCTTCATCTCTTTGGTACATGGCTTGGCATTCAGAGGTCTGGAAGCAGGAGGACCAAGGATGCTCTGTGTAGAATCATGGAATCATAGAGTTGGAAGGGGCTTATAAGGCCATTGGGTCAACCCCCCCCCGGGAATCCAAGGAAAGTAAGGTCACCATGTTAGTCTGTTGAATAACAATTTATACCAGCAAAATAAGGTTTGTTTAGTCGTTAAGTCGTGTCCGACTCTGTGACCCCATGGACCAGAGCACGCCAGGCCCTCCTGTCTTCCACTGCCTCCCGGAGTTAGGTCAAATTCATGTTGGTCGCTTCGATGACCCTGTCCATCCATCTCCTCCTCTGTCGTCCCCTTCTCCTCTTGCCTTCACATTTTCCCAACATCAGAGTTTTTTCCAGGGAGTCTTCTCTTCTCATGAGATGACCAAGGTACTGGAGCCTCGGCTTCAGGATCTGTCCTTCCAGGGAGCACTCTGGGTTGATTTCCTTCAGAACAGATAGGTTTGTTCTCCTTGCAGTCCAGGGGACTCTCAAGAGTCTCCTCCAGCACCACAATTCAAAAGCAGCGATAAGACTAACGAGTTCTTATTTTTCATGAGCTGTTGTGCGTCTAGGCACACTTCTTCAGAAGCTTTCAGAAGGGTCTTCTTCATTTGAAAAAACACCCTGAGATTCATTAGGTTTGGTTGACCTCTTCTCCTCGATTCCCCTCTTTGTTGTTTCGTCCAAAATCTCTGATCTTTGGGTTCACAGCTGTAACACCGCAGCCCAGTTAATCACCATGCCTGCCTCCTTCCATCACAACAGCCTGTCGGATGGTCCTTCCGGGGCTGAGAGTCCATAAAGGAAAGACTCTTTTTTCCTGGGGCACATGACATTTAAATAAAGCAGGTCCCGTGGGGTCCTTCAGCTGTCATTGTAAAAAATGATGGTTGCTTGTAGCCGAGGGATGCATCTTTGATGGGAGGCGTTGATGGGCTGCCACGAGCCAAGTCCAGAGAATATTGACAAACAAACAGCTCTTTTGTTCCAAGGAAATGCGTAGCACAGGTGGCTGGCAAATTGGTTCTGGGTTTTAATTTAAATCCGACAGGTGCCGTCCATGGAGTTGAATCCATTTGGGGAAGAGCACCATGGATGATTCCTGTAGACCTGAGACCAAAACAACTCATTGCAGAGGCTGTGTAGAGCCTCTTGATTTTGAGGGATTTTTTTTTGTTCTTGCCAACTCAAGGCTGTGGCTTCCTTGACAGAGTCAATCCATCTCATGTTCGCTCTTCCTCTTTTCCTACTGCCTTCCATTTCCTGATGTGCATCTCCTGTCCTCCACAACAGGAGGGGAACAGTCAAGGTGAAAAAAAAATACACTGTCTTTTGAGATATGTAATCTTCTCCTCCCTGTTCGTAAAAATTACTTGGTCTTAGTCCGATGCTCTCTTTTCTTGATTTTATTTTATTTGGAAAAATAATGTGGGGTTGGAGAATGAAAAATAAAACAGACCTTGTAGCTGCTGCTCCATATTTGGCTCTCCAGGGTGGTGCCAGGAAGAAATCCAGAAGCCCCAAACATCGCACACTGAGCAAATCCTATTTTTACAATAAATGGGGAAAGCACCCTCTGGTAGAGAGGGAAAGCTGTCATCTTATCCAGAGGCAAAGCCTACCTGGGTGCACAACTTTGTGAGAGGTGGCCGGGAGAAAGTGTTCCAGTCTTCATTGGGATCGTAGAGGATGAACTGGACTTCTCCCTTCCATGGGCAAATGCCAACTCAGAAAGCAGTGTAAAAGGTGTAAGCGTGGCCTTAGGTTAAGCCAGTTGTCCCCCTTTCAAATGTTGCATTTTCCACTCCTTTTGACAAACTGTCTTCCTGACAGGCCTTGTCACAAGCGATGAGCAAGCGAGAGGAGCCGTCGGGAGGGAGGAGGACTTGAAATCCTCCCTCCCTATGAGAAAATCACGAGTGCTTTGCTTGACGGGTTACAGTTTGCTGATTCCCAGCTGTACCGTCCTAAGGCGGGGAAAATCAGCCCCCACCCCTGCTCAGCGGACACCCCTTCCGATGCTCTTGTTTGTGCGGCGCTACAGGAAATGACATCTGGGACAGAAGCAAATGTCAAGAGATGCCTTGGAGCAGTCTTTCCATCAGCTTGAGACCAGCGCTTCCCAAATAGCCAGCGTTTGCTTAATAAACAAAAATGCGCACACACAAAAAAAAACAACAACCAGAAATTGGAAGACGGCTTGACCAGCAATAAGATTAAATTGAGAAATCGGAGATTCATTGATGGTTTCGCCACTCTCTGGACAGATTCAGACCATTGCTGAAATCCTGTTGGTTTTTTAATAAAAGTAGGAGGCAAATATGTAACGTTGACTCGATTCCAGCTGGCAATTGAAGAGTCTCTGCTGGGATTCTTGATTACATGCAGTGTGTGCACAAAGAATTGCAATGGTTACTCTTTAATTGCCAGCTGACACTGAGTGAATGGGGGACCATTTGCCTACCAACTGCATCATTGCTGAACAGGATTTCAGCCAGTCATTCTCAACATTTTGTACCTTAAGTCCCATCAAACCCTACCAAGGAATCTGGGCCTCGCCAACTATGGACTCTCCAGATGGCTCCCACCATGACTAAAACAAACTTCTCTTGAGTTCCAAGAAGTATATTTATAAAGCTACAGTGGTGCCTCGCTAGACAATGACAATCCGTTGCACTGAAATCGCTGTTTAGCGGAATCATCGTCTGGCGAAAAGCATTTCCCATTGGAATGCATTGAAACCTGTTTAATGCATTCCAATGGGGAAGAATCGTTGTTGTCTAGCGAAGATCGGCCATAGGAAAGCCTCTTTGCGAACCGCCAATCAGCTGTTCAAATCACTGTCTTGCGAAGCTTAGGTCCCGAAAACACCCATTTTGCGAGCGCGGAGGGAGCTGTCAAAATCGTCATCTAGCGAAAATCGGTTTGCGAAGCAGGGACCAAACATTGTCCAGTGAAATTCCCCTATAGCGATCGCAAAAAGCCAATGTCTAGCGAAAAAACTGTCATGTGGGGTAACTGTCTAGCGAGGCCCCACTGTATAGGCATTCTGTGACCATATTTATCACTGCTTGTGCCTTTCAAGGGCAGCAAAACTGCAGTAGCATTGCTGGAAATAAAGAGACAAGAGAAATAGTTCCACCAGGAGTTTGAAAACTGCAATATTATTGAGTATAGATTTTTTACTTGCATAGTAACTGTTGTGAGTCCGGATCCAGGCCCAAAGGCTTTCAGGGGAGGACGGTGCTCATAATTTGAGTGGTGGGCACCCATTTGAATCCCACCCCAGTAATTTTTTTAGAAGCATGATGAGCTAGGAATGCTGGAATTAGACTCTCAAAAATAAAGCCATTTCTTCATTTTCACATAAATTGCTGATTTCCTTTTGAACTAAAGGAAGATTGCTATGCTTTGCTCTTCCATTTCGGGGGGGGGGAAATCACTATTAATCTCTAAAAGGTTGCGGTGCTTCGAAGGAGAAAAGTAAGGTGATCCTCACCCTCATAATGATTTGAAAATAATAACAATAATCATTGTCGTCGTCATCATCATCAAAGTAAATACAAGGTGCGGAATTTTGACAATCTAGTATCAGTGGAGGCTTCAAGAAAAACTTATCTTCAGTAATTGATTTGATTCCCCGGATTTTTTTTTCTGCATCTCCCAATTTCATTTTATAAAAGGATGACTCATGGGAAATGAGTTAGGGTTGTGTTTTTTTAAGTATTGGGGAAAATTTTACTCTGCTCTAGCTTTTCGGATTACATTTTATTGATTTTTGTTTGTTTATTTTGACTGCTGCAAGAGGAACATTGAGGAAAGGAACCAAGACAATATCGTATTGTGAGATTTCCTGCAAGAATTAGAAGGGGAGGCAGCAGTATTGTTACTGGGCATCCATTGGGTTTACATGATTTGGTCAAACAAATTTAATTCTCATTTGCTGCCTCTGGGGAGGACTTAGCAATAATTAGGATTGCCTCGTGCTCCGATGGCCAAAATGGGATCAGTTCTCTGTGATCTTCTGAGCCTCACAATGACACATTTCTATCTAGACATCCTATAAACCAGTGGTTCCCAAACTGGGGTCCCCAGATGTTCTTGGACTGCAAACCCCAGAAATCCTGGCCAGAATAGCTCGTGGTGAAGGCTTCTGGGAGTTTTAGTCCAAGAACGTCATGGGATCCAAGGTTAGGAGCCAGTGCCATCCACCATTGACATTTCCCAATTTCCAGTAAAGATGAGAAACTGGTCTTATTATCTTTCTTCCTCTCTTCCTTTGCAGTTGGTTCTTGGGGAAGGAAATTGCCATATTCTCTGCAGTTTGATTCCCCCCCTTTGTGTGTGTGTGTGTGTGTGTGTGTGTGTGTGTGAATCTGGGGCAGGAAAGACAGACTCCTGTGCAGGATTTTGCATAGTTGGCCATTTTGTCGGCCCGTTCCAGTTGAATCCTGCACAGGAAAGATACCATCCTGTGCAGGAATGGCAAGAAACTTTGCAGTCTCCTATTGAGGAGGGGGGGGGAACTTACTACAAAACTTCCAAGAAACATCCTGCAAATGTCCACACAAGATTTTGTGCTGGGGGGGGGAGAGGAAGAGAATATCAGCCATTTTCTTCGCCTCCACGAATGAGCAACTGCCAGATCCAGATCCCTCAGCGGGGTCAAAAAAAAAAGTCCCACATTTGGCCTAGCACACAAAATTTCTCTTTCTCTCTTAGCTTCACCTACCTTTTTCCCCCCTTCTCGAGCAAAAAAGTACACACGTCGTACAGCAGGAGCAGGTAACAAAAGGACATTTCCACAAATTCTGGGTTTGCATCAATATTTAATATCTGCATTTTTATTTTTACCTGAGTGGCGATCCAGTTTAATAAACCTCACAGGGAGTGCTGAGGGGGAAAAGATATTCCTTTTTCCCTTCAGGTGGTTTGTTGTCCTCTCTCTCTCTCTCTCTCTCTCTCTCTCTCTCTCTCTCTCTCTCTCTCTCTCTCTCTCTCTCTCTCTCTCTCTCTCTCTCTCTCTCTCTCTGTTGTCACCAAAGACAACCAAATAGATTTCACTGCCCTTGTTTTTTGAAGAAAACTCAACCATAGCAATGCGAAGCCTGTTTCTATTACTGACAACATCACACAGTTGTCTATTGCATTGCATTGCATTTGAAGGTTGGTGGGTTGGGATTTAAGAATCTGCAGCAACTGTGGAATGGATCTTTTCCTTTACCTGTCACCCAATCCGTCTAAGGCAGTGGTTCCCAATCTTGGGTCTCCAGTTATTCTTGGGCTACAACTCCAGAAGCCTTCACCAGGAGCTGTGGTGGCCAGGATTTCTGGGCGTTTTAGTCCAAGAACATCTGGGGACCCAAGGTTGGAAACCACTGGTCTAAATTAGTCTTTTGCTCCTCCTCCTTTAGTGTTTGATTTCTTTGCTTGTTTAAGTATTCACTCAAAACCTTTTTACCACACTTTTTTCTTTCAAAGGACCCAGAGTGACTTACATCCTTAAAAGACAATGTAAAAGCTAGCAACAGTGAGTATACAAATATGAGAAAGAGTCAAATGCAACAGACAAAAAAACATAGGCAATATGAAAACACATTTCTTTCAGCGATCATATTTCTCAAATCATGGAAGAAAGCTTCTATATCCTTCTTCTTCTTCATTGTTGTCTTCTTCTTCTTCTTCATCATCATCATTATCATCATCGTCGTCATCATCATCATCATCATCATCATCATCATCATCATCATCATCTTAGAACTGCAGAGCTGAAAGGGACCCTATGGGCCATCCAGTCCAACCCCTGCCAAAGAGGCCCAGCGGGGAATCGAACTGCCAACCTCTGTCTCCACACCCAGGTTGCTAGACCTGGAAAATTCCCCATCTTCCTTTGCTCATGGAAGGGAATCGGCATTAAAAACAAGGATAAATAAGTGACTGAACTTTAGCCATTTCGTCTCAAGCAAGCAAAACCTCATGGCATTAACTTTTTTTTTTCCAATTTGCTTGAGACTTGCTGGATTCACTGTGTCACGTGCCTGTCTCCCCGAGGCCAGGGGGCATACTAAAAAATCTCTCTCATGCGCTCCTTCTCAATTCTGCCTCTGGAGATTGAGTTCCGACTTTAAGGTATAATTTCAGATATGAGTTTTCGTGCTCGTGGCGTAGCTGTTTCTTCAATATTCACTTTATTTTTTCCCCCTCCCTACCCTTTCCAAAGGTCTAAAATTCTCATATTTGAATGCCGTTGACTTCCTGCAGTTTATGAACGTTTTTCGTGCGTTTGATTGTATGCCGTTACGGATGAGAACAAACACATGGCACGAATCCAGGATAAATAATGATATGGTTAGAAAGAATTGCAATTTTTTTTTTGTTTTGGGCAAAACAAAACGGAGGGTAGTGATCAGAAACAGCGAGAAACCCAGAAAGTTTTCCTTGTCATTTGCTTCTGTAGAACGGGTCAGAACGAAGGTTTTGTCTGTGTCTTTTTTTTACTGCAAGAATAGACTCAGTCGTATTTGCCCTCCTAAACTACTTAAAAACTAAACCTACCGAGATCTCAGAAACCCACATATAAATTCATTGCAGTTTCTTCTGCAGGCCTTTTGAGAACAAGAAAATGTTGGGTGTTTGGCCCCCTCATTGCTGGACTCATAAAATTAAAGTCTTGCCCAGTGGTCTTCCAACCTTGGCTTCTTAGATGTTCTTGGACTACAACTCCCAGAAGTCTTCATCCCTAGCTGTCCTGGCCAGGATTTCTTGGGCTGCATTCCAAGAACATCTTGGGATTCAAGGTCTGGAGCCATTAGTCCAGTCTGTTCTTTAGAACACTGGTCCCCAACCTTGGGCCTCCAGATGTTCTTGGACTACAACTCCCAGAAGCCTTCAGCACCACCTCTGCTGGCCAGGATTTCTGGGAGTTGAAGTCCAAGAACATCTGGAGGCCCAAGGTTGGGGACCCCTGCTTTAGAAAGCTCCAGCACTTGGTCTTAGGTCAGGGAGAGCAGATGAATCCAGGTTCATGGGGGTAGGGCGTCTATTCCAGGTTTTCCTCTCAACTTCACAGGCAATCTCCAAGGTGATGGGCTCCTTGTCACAGGATATGCTGGTGGCATCTGGCCTAGATGACTTTAAAAGGGGATGGGACAGATTCCTGGAGAAAAAGTCCATCTCAGGTCACAAGCCATGATGGGGATGTACAATTTCCAGGTTTTGAAGGAAGGTACCTCCAAAGGAGGTTGCATCTGGAGAGAGGCTTCTAGTGGTCTCATGTGCTCCCAGAGGCATCTGATGGGGCCACTGTGAGAGATACAGGAAGCTGGATTAGAGGAGCCCTTGGCCTGACCTGGAGGGTTCTTCTGAGGTTCTTACTATTGTTGAGGTAGGCTTTCATATCTTAGAGACCTCATGAAAAGTTCAAGCTAAATCCAGGGGTGGATTCTCTGCTCTACAAACCCAGAGTTACTACCCTTTCCTGAGTCAAGGTCCAGTGGCGCCTCCTATAGATTGTGTGGAGGTGAAAGACAGAGGGCCTCACTTGACGCAATGGCGTCTCCTTCAGATTGCTTCCACACCAGGCTTCGTTTTCCAAGGACGGCTGGCCCTAGGTGTGGTTCTCCAGGAGCTTCTGGACCACATCTCCCATAACCCCCACACCCTTGGCTACATTTTCCGGGGCTGATGGGAGCTGTAGGCCAAGAAACACCTGGAGGGTCTCACTTCATCTTCCGGTTGTTGCTTGATAGGCCATTTGCATGCAAATCGTACATATCCCCGCTGTTGCTTCTTGATCTTCAAGAAAGAGGAGCATCCATTTCAATAACAAGTTCAGCACTGAATCTTGTCAGCAGTACAAAAAGAGCAGATTTGTATTTATTTGCACAATGGCCTGCCAATTAATTCATGTCCCCCCCCCCTTCATAAACGGAAATCAGTCTGTGTGCCAAGCGGAGGAACAACGCCATCATTTTTCAGCTACCCGAGAGGGGGCTTTCTCCTCCTCCATCTTTTCCCTTCCCTTCAAAAGGAGAAATGCTCAATGAGGACAAAACCTGGAGTGTGTGTGTGTGGGTGTGTGTGTGTGTGTGTGTGTGTAATTTTCATTCCAATTAGGCACAGCCGAGGTAGCAAATATTGTACCTGGAAATGGACTAATTGCAAAAAGTCTCCTCGGAGATTCCACTCCTTGTTAATTGCTGAAGGCAATTAGTTTTCATCTGAAAAGACACACAACGGCAGGCTCTGTGGTGTGTGAAGTGGAGAATTCAAGTGAGCCTGACACTACACATTTCAACATTTTGGGGAAAGAAAAAAAAACCCACAAGAACTAGGTATTTCTACAGACTCTTGGAATGTTGCGGGGGTTGGGTAGACCCAAAACGCAGCTCTCGTCTTGAGCGGAGCCTCCGATGGGGAATAAATTTTCAAGGCCAGCCCACATGGGATACACAAGACGCCTCTCGAATAAAGAGTAACCTTGTGTTCCATTCTTGACTTTGCAATACAGGCTCTCCTTAGCCCAGAGGTGCCACAAATGCACAAGCTGGACCACTGGACAGTTCATCGTGTGGACAGATTAAGGGTGTGGCCCTTCCGTCCTCAGATTCTGCGGGCTTCTTTCTTCTGAACCCTAACCTGCCTCCTCCTTCTGGTTTGTGCTGCGCCATTTTTTTGTGGTTTTGTCCAAGGAGTCCAGATGTGGGAATGCCGTCTACTTGGATGCGATCCAAATTGCTTGTTTTGTAAAACCCACGACCCCTTTGCTTCCAGCTGATCTACAGCCCTGCAATTTGATTCTTGTTGTTGTTATCCAATGTCGAGTCACCTCTGATGTATCACAACCCTATGAATGAGCCATCTCCCAAATGTCCTTAACTGCCCTGCACAGCTCTTGCAAACTGAAGCCTGTGGCTTCCTTTAGGCAGTCAGGCCACCTCGTATTTGGCCTTCCTCTTTTCCTGCTCCCTCCCGCCTTTCCCAGCATTGTTGTCTTTTCCAGAAAAATCTTGCCTTCTCTTGATGTTCCCAATGTAGGACCAACTCTGTTTCAACATTTTTGCCCCCAGAGGTAGTTTTTGCTAGATTTCCTCTAGGATCCACTTGTTTGTCTTTCTGACAGTCCAGGATACAGTGGTGCCCCGCATAGCGAGGTTAATCCATTCCGGATTAACCGTCGCTATGAGGAAACATCGCTATACGGAACGGAAAACGCCATAGAAACGCATTAAACTTAGTTTAATGCATTCCTATGGCTCTTAAACTCACCGTTCTGCGAAGTTTCTCCATAGCACCGCCATTTTCGCGCCCTCGGTAAGCGAGGGCAGGGCGCGAAAATGGTGCGGGCGGCCATTTTCTGCACCCGGCGGCCATTTTGGAACCGCCGATCAGCTGTTCCCAAAATGGCCGCCGGGTGCAGAAATTATCGCAATGTGATGTTTAGCCTATCTAAACATCGCAATGCGATCGCATTAGTGACCCCCAAAAATGGGTTGCTATGCGGATTCTTCGTTAAACAGTGCGCTCGTTAAGTGAGGCACCACTGTATCTGCAAAGCAATCCTCCAGCACCACATTTCAAGTGAATCATTTTTTCCCTGTCGGCTTTTTTTTAGCTGTCCAGCTTTTTCACCCCTGCGCATCGTGATCAGAAACACAAGTGTGTGGCTGAACTTGGTCGTGGTCTCCAGGGACACATTCTTACACTTGATTATCTTTTCCAGTTCCTTCATTGCTGCCCTTCCTAGTCTCAGATTTCCTCTGGTTTCTTGACTGCAAGCCCTCGTTAGGATTGATGATTGAACCAAGGTAACTAGTACCCGAATATTTTAAGATTTTGTAAATAATTGTGTGGATCCTCACATGGAAGGCAGGAAGGAAGGAGGTTTGCTAGCACGCTGGAGGCTGAGCAGTAGTTGATGGGACTGAGTTTCACACACACACCATCACATCTCAGAGTCTCATGGCACAGTCCCTGAACTGCAGTACTGCAGTCAAGCCTCTGCTCATGACCTGAATTTGATCTGAATGGATTCAGGTAACAGGCTCAAGGTCGACTCAGCTCTCCATCCTTCCGAGGCTGGTAAAATGAGTACCCAGCAAGTTGTGTGCAGAATTATGTCATAAACTGCCTAGAGAGTGCTGTAGCGCTGTGGGCACTGGATAAATTCAAAGAGCAACAACATTATTTTCCCTGTTCCCATGGTTTCTTACTATTCATACAAATGTGAATTCATGTAAATACTTTAAAGTACTGAGATATAAAGAGAACTGGATAGTCTATAGACTCGCTTGCCGTGAGACGGTTATGATTTCGAAGACAAATAACTCAGTCTGAATCAAAGCAGGTGGTATTTCCACACCCTGTTAGAGAAAGGAGCTAAGAGAGATGGAAAGACAGGTAAATATAAAAGGATAGGTGCTCTCTGTGGCTTCCAGCAGCAAAAAAAGGCATCTAAATTTCACCTATCGAGAAAGAAATGAATACCAAGCAACCTGGAATGCGATCGCCTTGAAATTGTTGCTTTTGGCAATAGTTAGGGCCACTGTTCGTTCTTTTGAAGTTGGTTTTATGTTCCTTGGTTGTGATTACATAAGTGCTCGGAGCTAAAAATAGCTCCCCAGTTAGATGTTTTAAAGGATTAACCTCTTTTATGAAAAGCCGGTCGTTTTTCAACTCCTAATGCTATTTCACCGGGGCAGAACGAAATCTCCTGACTCAGCAGCTGTGCGAGGATCTATAGCTGAGCAGGGAGAGGATCTAATGAGCCGATCGGCCTTCGCTTTTCAGAATTGCACGCATAGAAATGCAGTTGTGGCATCGTCGTAGAGTTGGAAGGGCTTTCGCTGGTCACCTGGTTCCACCTGGTACCCAAAGCTGGGTCTGTGATGCAGGGCGTGGCTATGGAAAATGCATGGGATAGCTATCTGTGGCAGAGTTTTGAATGTCTGGTTAAATTCCTTTGGCTATGCCAAAGAAATATAGGGCTCCACAGAAAAGAATTCGCTTCAAGTCCCCCAGAATAGTCCACACCTTCTTCGCATCAACAGGCACTTACAGTCTCAATAACTCAGACCGAGACATTGATAATAGAAAGAATAAAAATCTGTCTGTTTGTCTCCTTCAGTGTTTTCCAAACTAGAAGTCGCAAAGTATTTTCTGGGGGTGTGTGTCACAAGTGGTGTTGTTGTAACCCTTGTTAAATACAGTGGTGCCTTGCAAGACGATTGCCTCATGGGGCGAAAAACCCACAAGACGATTGGTTTTCACGATCCCTATGGTGCTTCGCAAGACTTTTTTTCCTATGACTTTTTTCTAGACTGATGCTTCGCAAGACGAATAAATTTCATTCCCATAGGGAACCTCGCAAGACGATTTTTTCACAAGACGATGATTTTCGCGGAACGAATTAAAATCGTCTTGCGAGGCACCACTGTAATGGTTTGCTTGACCTTTCAGAGTGGGATGTTAAAGTTAGTGTGTATGTGTATGTATGAGAAACAGGCTTTGGGGGGGCAGAATGAAGTCTCTGCTTTCTGATATGGAAGGACATTACCCCATTAAAAATGTCTTTGGCTGCAAATGTGGCGGGATGGCCGCAGGTTACTTGGCGATTATCAGAGGAGGACATGGCTCAAAAAAGGTTGGGAACCACTGATCTAGCTATTTTTTTTTTGTTTTGGAGCTCAGAAGGGGGACTCCAAAATGGGTGCCGAGCGCAGAATTTAAAAGAAGAGGGGAGGCGAGTGTGTAAAACAAGGGAGAAAACGAGAGCACGGATAAATCCCTTCTAAAATTAGAAAGCCAATTTGTCTTTTAAGCCTGGGGAATGAGAGACATGCCATGCCCTTGGAAATCAGAGGGAAAACAAGCTGCGCTGAACTCATCTGCTACTCAGCACCTTCGGGGCAACGGGCTAGAACTGAAACAGACAATATTTCTCTTGTCTGTCATTGCTCTCATAAAGCGGGAAAGGAAAGATGGAGGGGCGGGCAGATGGATCAGCGGAGCGGTTTCCATTTGGGTGTACTTCCTTGCTACACTTTTTTATGCCTCAAAGACTCAATGGGGCAGTCGAAACAGCAAAAAGGGTCCGATGTGGCACTCTTTTCCACCCAGCAGTGTGTTTTGAGGCGACCTCTGAAGGCTAGTTGGCCAGGGATATACCAAAATGGCCGCCCTTTCTTTACAATGTGGATTTTTACTGTGGTTCCCAACCTTGGGTCGCCAGATGTTCTCGGGTGAAAACTCCCAGGAGTCTTTGTCACAAGCTCTGCTGGCCAGGATTTCTGGGAGTTGTAGTCCAAGAACATCTGGATACCCGAGGTTGGAAGCCACGGTTCAAGAACAATGGTTGCCAACCTTGGGTCGCCAGATGTTTTCGGGTGAAAACTCCCAGAAGTCTTTGTCACGAGTTGTGCTGGCCAGGATTTCTGGGAGTTGTAGTCCAAGAACATCTGGATACCTGAGGCTGGAAGCCATAGTTCAAGAACAATGGTTGCCAACCTTGGGTCCCCAGATGTTTTGGGTGAAAACTCCCAGAAGTCTTTGTCACGAGTTGTGCTGGCCAAGATTTCTGGGAGTTGTAGTCCAAGAACATCTGGATACCTGCGGCTGGAAGCCATAGTTCAAGAACAATGGTTGCCAACCTTAGGTCCCCAGATGTTCTTGAACTACAATTCACCATGAGCTGGGCTGGCTATAATTTCTGGGAATTGCACTCTTGACTCCTTCACATGGACTGGCTTCAATGATCCATAGGTTCCCTTCCAGTTCTAAGGTGATGATGATGATTAGGATTAGGATTATCATTTAATGCTATTCTGCTAGCAATTTTTTTTTTAAAAAAAAGTTATTTCGGAATAGAAGAAGAGAGACATTGTGAGGCTGTAATGCTGACAGGCTAATTTCTCGCCTGTGAAAATAAATGCAGCTCCTAAATCTAAGTCTGCTTAGAGCCCTTCACGGCAATGATCAGAGAAGCAGGGCTAACGGAGGGATTGAAATATATTGTCTTTTCTTGCTGAGAAACTTTAACCAAGCTTTTTTTTTTTTTTTTTGGTGGAAGTGAAACGGAATGTTCCTGAGAGACAACCTTTCACACACACACACACACACACACACACACACACACACACGAACGATGTGATGAAGACTTGCGCTCTCAGCTCAGCGAAGCCCCATCTGAGTCATCCTTCACATCCTGCTTCTGATGTGCGACCCAGACACTACATAGCGCCCTGTTGTTGTGGCGTGTGTGTGTGTTTACAGTGTGTACACAATCGGCTTCACTCAGAACTCTCTTCTACGTGTGACCTCTTGGCGAACCTTCTCTTGCACCGAAAGGCAGGTTGTTCATGAAAGCCAACGTTCCCCATTGAAAGCTACTGCTTTTACTACTTTGTGCAACATAGCAACATGGCTCAGAAGCCCCCCCCCCCGATTGTCTGTATAGAGATACACAAAGCCCACCCATGATAATGCACAATATATATTTTTTCTGAGACCATCAACACAAAGCCTCAACATCTCATGCCTCCTTGACTCGGGGAGGGGTTTTTTTTTTGCACACACACACAGACACAAAGAGAGAGGGGCGGGCGTTGAAAGATTTTCCTGCCATACCTCATAAATTTACTACCAGGAGCAAGATCCTGAATTCCAGCGGGAAGCAGAGTGGGAGCTTTTCTGAACAGAACATTGAAAAGGGACTACAGGTCCCAGAATCCACTCCTCAGGACGTAGCCAGGGCCTTGTATTTGAATGCAATTTGCCACAGCTAACTTCTTTTTCACTTACTCTGGCTTCAGTCCCAACAGCATTCTGAATTCTGTGTCTTTGTATACATTCAGCTATGCTCAACTACAGTAGTAACTTGGTTTACAGACGCCTCGGTTAACGCAATTTTCAGTTTACGAACAGAAATCCATTGAAAATAATGCCTCGGTTTATGATTTTTCCCCCCTGCAGTACAAAGGAAGTTTCCCCAGGATTCATTGTGCTTGGAGGTTTATAGCGTGGCAAACCACGTTTCGGTTTACGAATTTTTCCGCATTATGTAACATCCCGGAGAACACATTAAATTCATAAACTGAGGTACTACTCTATGTTCGGTTTGTCAGGTTTTCTTTGGTTTGTGGTTTGTTCCATGCCCACCTCTACATTCTAACTCTAACAGCGCTGACCTCAAACTAAAAGAGAGGGGAAAAGACAGAACAAAGAGGCGGGGCTGTCTATGAAACTAAAGGCAGGGAAAGAACCATTGGTTACTGTTGGGTTGATTGACAGTCACCCCAGAAAGGCTCCTCCTGGCCAAACCTACTAAAGGCAGCATATGAGTTTGGAATAACTCCAACAAAAGACAGTCTGATTTTTTTGATTTTTTTAAAAAATACTACTGTTTGGAGCCTGAGAAAGAGGGTTTATTTCACTTTAAAAAAAAAGACTGGCAACGAATTTACCCCATGCCTCTACTTATTTGCAAGAATAAAAGTGAGGATGAGGTACTTGAATCTTGAAGTGTCTCCGAGCTTTATCTTCCTTTTCCTCATCTTCCCCGAGACTAATGTGTTTTCTTTTTCAACTTAATAACCAAAATGCATTCATCTTCAGCAGCTGCTTGCGTCCAATAGCAAATTGCTTTTACTGTCAGACCTACAAATTTGGGTCTTGTAATCAATATGGCCATTTTACAAGCTGTCTATAAAAGGACCCGTAGATGTAGCACGGCTTTGATTGTCAAAGAATAAAGATTGATCGGTCCCCACTTGTTTCTTGGCTATAGATCCCCCGCCGATGCGCGTCTCTTAACACGGGGACTATCGGCTTGGCCTCTCTGTGCAAAATTATTTTCCAAATCATATAGTCAATTATTCTTTTTCTACATTCCTTTAAAGCACCCCCCCCCCAGTGTACAATATGTAAAAGAGGGTGAGCAGGAAGGGAAGGGAATCGTTTGAAGTCTTGGTTTACAAAGGTACTCCACTGTAGGCGTGAAATCAGGATTATTACACTTTCCACTTCGGCTGCATTTACCCCCTCTGACTGAGCAAGAGCTGGGGATGGTGTGTTCCTTTGCTTGAAAATGTTATGTTCCCAAATGATGTTGGATTGACATTGGCGTTTTTCAAGCAGCTCTCCATGGCCAGTAAAGGACCATTAAGTGAGATCTGAGACTCGTAGAGCAGCCACAAGGCCCGATGTTGAGTCTTCAGCAAAACAGGAGTCAATAGGACGCCGTTATATATATTCATTTTCATTTATTCATCTATTTTGTATCATTTATAGGCCACCTTTCTCCTGGTGAGGAGGCCCAAGGCAGTGGATCACATTAAAACAAGTCATACGAAAAACACAACAAATGACAATAAAAGCAAGAAAACTAGATTAATGATTTGTGATAGTTATGTGCCGGTGTCGCCAAACAATGGCAACCTTATGAATGAATGATCTCCAAAAGCTCTTGTCCTCAGCAGCCCTGCTAGGCTCTTGCAAACTTCATGGATTTCTTTGGAGAGTCACTCCATCTCATATTTGGTCTTCCTCTTTTCCTGCTGCCTTCAATCTTTGCCAGCATTATTGTCTTTTCCAAAGAATCCTGCCTTCTCATGATGTGCCCACTTGAGTTCAGCCTCAGTTTCCACATTTTTGCCTCCAAAGATCCATGCATCCATGCATCCATGCATCCATGCATCCATGCATCCATGCATCCATCCATCCATCCATCCATCCATCCATCCATCCATCCATCCATCCATCCATCCAACCAACCAAAGTCATGGGTTGTCATACCACTCAAACAGTTAGGTTCTTTTTCCTGATATTCTGCCAAAATCTTGCTTCTTTTAGCTTGAGCCCATTATTATGCATTCCAGCGATGATCGGGAGCAGATCCCGACCCTCCTCGGTTATAATGAGAGAGTGAATAAAGGAGTCGGCAAGTGTAGGAGGAGAGAGAGAGAGCACAAGGAAAATGAGATCACGTCGACATTGTGTCTTGCTACATCCCAAAGTGTTCAAGGGATTTTCATGGTTTTGTGGAGCCTCAAACGTCTTCCAATCTCATGCTATAACCACTCTACTACACTGCTCTTTTGGCCACTGTTCCACAAAGATCAGCCTCCAAGCTGTTGCGAAGGCAAACCTTGAGCTGCTCATGGCAAGCTCTGGAGCATCTCCTTGGTCCAGCCTGATTTTCTCCTCATCCTCTCTCTCAATCTGGCCTTCCTTTCCCTGTTCTCTTCCCCGGAAGACCCTCGAGGAACTGTATTTGGAAACAAACGAAGGCTGAGATTCCAAACTTTCCCCGGCTCGGCCTGTCTGGAGTGGAGTGTATGTCTCTGGTGTTAATTAAGGGTGCAATTGGAAGAAAGAGAGCCAGCCTTTCATCTCCATGGCGACCAAACCGTTTTTGAGGAATCAGAGGAGTTTAAGTCTCATTTGATCTTAAGTGCCATTTGCAGGGAGAACAGTGCGATTCAGGTGCAGGATGATCTCCCGATGTCAAGAAGCCGATTTCAATGATGAGGACAAGTGGCCGATGAAGCATTTCAAGCAGACAATTTCAGTTCAAGGACGGTGGTTGCTTTTAAAGTTCCGCCCGGCTCTTGTTTTCCACCCTGTGCTAGAATTTGAAAAAAAAAACACAACAACCCCTAAAGTCTGTTTTGAGAGAAGTGACATTGTAGGACCTAAGATACATTACAGAAATCCATCCAGCATATATTTATTTGTTCTGTGTTTGAGAAAGGTAGTGACGAAAGCTTTCAGGCCGTGGAAGTCTTATCAACATTTCATTGGTTTTTAATCTGTAATGGATTGCGTTTTCAGTATGACTTCTTTTAATGGTGGCCTTGGGTCCCCTTTCTGAGAGAAAGGGGGCCTAAAACAAAATACAATAAATAAATAATTACCATATGTTTTCATGTATAAGATGCCCCCGTGTATAAGATGCCCCCACTTTTCTAATCCAAAATTAAGAAATCTAAGTGGGGCTTAGCAAGTGTAGGGGAAAAGGGATCAAAGCGTTGCAGGATCGCTTTGATCCCTGCTTTCCCCTCCACTTGTTTTTGTTCTCTCCTCAGCTTACTTCCGTGTTTAAGACGACCCTCATTTTTTAGTTTAAAGATTTTAGACAACAGTATAGTCTTATACACGGAAAAATACGGCACTTCTGTTTTAGATGACAAAGTCCTCAGAGAACACATATGTAAGCATGCTGGGGGTTTTGGACAGTTTTGGTTTACTATTTAAGGATGCCATTGGGGAAAAATTGGACTGTCTTTTTAAAATTCTGTTAAAATTCTTTGAAAAAAATTCATTCAAGGGAAACTCTCAAAGTGATGGTGAATCGTGTTTCAAGGGATATCTGGCAGCGATATTATCCAGATATGGGATCCTTCTTCCGCTCGCCCGCAAGCAACAGTACATGTCACTAGTCATCAACCTGGTCCAGAATTTTTCACTTGGGCCTTGCCGGGAAAGCAAAAAAAAAATAGTTTTCTGTGTGTGTGTGTGTGTGTGTGTGTGTGTGTGTGTGTGTGTGTGTGCGTGCGTGCGTGCGTGCGTGCGTGCGTGTGTGCGTGTATGCATGCCCAAATTTAGCTCTAGTCCAAATGTTGGTGGCAAGTGAGTAATGGATGCCGGGCCCTCCACGTTCTCCCTCTCCCGAAGTCCTTCCTACTCAATCAGTCATGTTTTATGACCCTCTGTGCATTGCAAGTTCTGTTTTACAACAGCGCTTGTGTAAACACTATAAACATAAATAGACCTTCTTATGTACAGCAAAGAGGTAACGTAATGTAGACGAAAGAAATCATAAATAAACATCCATGCTCCTCAGCTACGTTTCTCGCAGAGAGGAAGAAAGAAGGGCATAGATATTCCACAGGCTGGTTGTTTCAACTTTGGCTAAAGTTCATTGGGAATATCTAGCACCCTTCTTAGATTTTAGGAGGGTGTCATTAGATTAAAGATTTTGCATATTTTGGTTCAAGTGTCCATCCAAATGGAAGTTGCAGACAAGAAATCACAAGAGGACAGAGACTCAGAAGGGCAACAATGAAGAAATTAGAAAATGCCATCAAGTGTAAGACGGTGTCCCTAGATACACACTCTTGTATTTCCAGTCACTTTGTAAGGGTGTGAAAGCTGGACAATTAAGATAGCAAGAACATTTGGTATGGCCAAGGGAAACCATCTGGGCAATGGTCCCCGACCTTGGGTCCCCAGGTGTTCTTGGACTACGACTCCCAGCAGCCTTCATCCAGGATTATTGGGAGTTGTTGTCAAAGAACATCTGGGGACCCTAGATTGGGAACCATGAATCTAAGGCTGGAAAATGCGGAGAAAGTTGCCATTTTTCAGAATGTCAAAAAACCTGCCAAAGAACATTGCTTTATTGTTATAAACTGGGTATCCTCGTGGTGCATCAACTGAATGACATGCTTGATTTTTTTGGTGGGGGAAAAGGTCATACACTTCTGCAGATGGTCTGATCACTCCCCACAGACCACAGGAATAGATCTACAGTGCAGGTATCAGCATCTTTTGCACGTGATTAGCAAAAATGGATGCTAATAGGGGTTTCAAGACAGGAAATTGCCAACACTACTGATCTGTCTGAGATCGTTCCATCCTGTTGAACTCTTCCCTCTCTGGAGACCAGGCAAACACACCGTGACATTTTCCTTCTTTCAGAGAGCAAGTTGTGAAGAGATAAGAGCAAAAGTGATCACCTTTGTTGGCTGCTATTTCTACTAGATAATAAAGTTCTCCAAGCACAGAGGGATATTATTCTTCTCCAGAAAAAAAAATGAAAGACACATAGCCGTCTCTAAAACCGCATTTTTAGTTCATCCCTGGATTTCCTGAACTAAAATTCCCTAAATTCTCCATTCTGGGAGTTCTAGTTGACAGAAAGGCGCCTTGCAGGCACCTAAATCTGGCTCGCCTGGGAGAAGAAGTCGAAACTAGAAGGCTGTAAGGCTCAGCTAGGCCTAGTTCCATCCACGCTTCCTGTTCCTGCCCCAGTGCAGGATGGGAGCTTTGTTTTTGAACAGGAAGCTAGGCAGAACTAGGCCTAGCTAAGCCTCAAAGGCTTTTCCTCTCAGGCGAGCCAAATTTCAGTGTCTGCAAGGTAGAACTCCCAGAAGGTGCCAGAATCCACGGTGGAAAAGCAACTAAGTTCAACGAGCTGTATCATGCTCCCTAGAGATCTTCCCACTCCATCTTTAAGGCTCTTCTTAGGAAAAAAAAACATCCACAGCACTTCTCCTAATGACCGGAAAGTAGGTCATCTGGATGGCTCTCCTATTATGCTGGAGAAGCTTGGATTTAGCTCTGTCTTTTCTCGTCATGTTCTGCGCGAGACGTCCACTGGTGGTCTGCTCTGCCTCCTGGGCCAAAATATGCCGAAGATCACTCCAATTCTCCCTGCTTTTCCAAGTCACAGAAAAGCCAGGCTTATAACTACTGGTTGTGGCTTCCATCTCGTGTTTGCAAGACCTGGATTGAACTGTTCTCCCTGTGTCGTTCGGCAGAATCCGATTCCCACCTTTTCCGCTGTACCTGGGGTGATCTCTCCTCACCATCAAATTGGTTTCCAAGTGTCCTCTTGTCTTCGGGCACATCCTCCTGGTTTAGCAACAGGTCTGCCCTGCAATTTAGCCGTCCTCTCATAATTCATTTCTTGGAAACGGGGAGGGGGGGGCAACCTGAGGCTGAGAGAACGGTT
Organism: Pogona vitticeps; assembly: GCF_051106095.1. Lineage (NCBI taxonomy): Eukaryota > Metazoa > Chordata > Lepidosauria > Squamata > Agamidae > Pogona > Pogona vitticeps. The sequence goes on from NC_135796.1 coordinate 15,760,969, forward strand.
ATTTGATGATACTGAGCAGAAACGAAAGTGTTGTGTTTTCCTGGCTACCGCCTGCAGCCGAAGAGGGTGGCATGTTTGCATTTCACAGCGCAGAACTACTGTTGGACTTATTGTTGAACTAATTAACTTGTGTGTGGTGTTGTTTTGAAAACAAACACACAACGATTAAAGGCGAGACCCCTGGTTCAAATAGTTGACAATGAAAACAGTTTACCTACAAAATCAGGCTAAAATATTGCATCTTGAAGAGAGTCCCGGACATGGGCAAGGGGGGGGTCACCATTTCTTAACTGTCCCAATCAAACCCTTTTGAAATGGACCTCCATCTCTCATAAGACCTTATTTAGATACAGTGGTGCCCCGCATAGCGACGTTAATCCATTCCAGGATTAATGTCGCTATCCGGAAACATCGCTATACGGAATGTAAAACCCCATATGAACGCATTAAACTCCATTTAATGCGTTCCTATGGGGTGAAATCTCACCGGTAAGCGAAGATTCCCCATCCGGCCGCCATTTTCGCCGCCTCGGTAAGCGAGGGCAGGGCACAAAAATGCTGCAGGTGGCCATTTTATTCTTCTGGTGGCCATTTTGGAACTGCTGATCAGCTGTTATTAGAACATCGCAATGCAAAGATCGGTAAGCGAAACGCTTACTGATCATCGCAATGCGATTTTCGCCCATTGGTATCATCGCAATGCGATTGCATTAGCGATTGCAAAAAACGCGTTGCTATGCGGATTCATCGTTAAACAGTGTGCTCGTTAAGCGAGGCACCACTGTATTTGTTACATCTATAGTTCTTCTCTCCACCACAAAGCTCAAGGTGGTATCTAAGGTTCCTCCTTTCCCACATACTTTATGGATTCAGTTTCTTGAAGTTCCACTTGGGATGGTGGCTCCCAACCTTGGGCCTCCAGATGTTTTTGGACTCAAACTCCCAGAAACCTTCACCACTATTGTGTAGTAGATAGGATTTCTGGGAGTTGTAGTCCAAAACCATCATTGGACCCAAGAGTGGGAAGCACTGCCTTAGAAGGATCGGATGAAAAGTGAGGGGGAAAATCCATTTCAGAATTGCTTTAAAGTCTTCATTTCCTTATCATACTACAAATCCCAAGATTTCCAAGTTGTATAAAGCTGGTTAACTATCTGGTGTCGACACAGTGATGTTGCTGTTTAGATTCTGGTACAAATCTGCTTTCTTCTCTGGTACTTTGCGTTCGAAACCTGAAATGCAAATTTCATTTTGCTCTTTGCTGGTATCCTTCTATTCCGTTTTCCTCTTCCTGATGGTGCTGCATTGTTTGAGGATGCTCTGGTGTTGGCTGGGTGGTTTTACATAATCCACATCCAAAAATATATTGGAAAACAGTAAATTTTATCCTGGCATGTACGGAGACACTCAATAAGCCATTGAATTTTTCTTGACAAACCCAGAGAAAAATTTCAGAACAATTTTATACCTTCTCAGAAATCGAAGGGAAGTTGAGATACTTTTTTTTCATACTTCTTCAGATCTTACAATCGTCATCTTCCAAAAAGTTAAAACCTCTCTCTTGTTCAGGGTTGAGTCACATGTTAAGAGAAAAGTGTATGTCCTGCATTTTAGTTTTCCTTCTAGGCACACAATCCCTTCAAAGCTGCATGCCCGAGCCCTCAGATTGCTGTCAGAGCTTGTGTTTACCCTGCACCAACCAATCACGAAACAAAAGCCAGCTGGTTTGCAGCACGTGGAGGTGAGGCAAGCTTGTCATCAGATCAGGCCAGGGAGGTCAGCTTCTAATGAAGAAAGACAGTTCCCTGGGCCTTATTTTCATGAAAATAAGGCACACTGCCGAACAGGAGTCCTTTAGAGGCCACAGAAAGCCCTCCGGCTGCCAGTTGCCTTCTCTTGATTATGTAAACAACAGTGGCATTACGGCTGAAAGCTCTGCGGTTTGCCGGATCTCCAGAAAGCCTTGGGTGGCTTTGAGGGAAGGCAACTTCCTGAAGCCATCCTGTCATGTCAGAGAGCATCAAAATCTCTTATAGATTCTGTCAGGTGAATTCTCGATGTTCTTCTTCTCGCTACCTTAAGAGGACTTCTTCTTCTTCTTCTTCAAAAAAATCACACCATGATAAAATGACACTAATAAAATGTCAAGCTTGTAACATGGTTCTGGACAGGACATGTTGATCTAGTGTGGTATTAGAAGTTCACCTTGGAGTGGAATGGAATCTCAAATCTCTCTTTCGCCTTCATCTTTCTCTTTTATAGTGAGAGGGGGAAGCATCTTATTTCAGCAGAGTGGAGTCACATATTTATGCCAATAAAGTCTATCCGGCAATAACCTTTCACAGCCCTGTTGCATCATTTTCTTGAAGGAATGTGAGTCTTGTTCTTAGGATGGGATTTTTGGAATTTTTTTTGATTGTGGATCCATTCTAGGGGTTCTACCTGGCAGACGGACACCTAAATGGGGCTCACCTGGGAGAAAGGCCTAGCCGGAAAGGCCTAGCTCTTCCTAGCTTCCTGTTCAGAAAGGAAGTTCCCAGCTAGCACAGGAAGCCTGGGTGGCACTAGGCCTAGTTTTGCCTGAAAGCCTTCCGGTTGAGGCCTTTTCTCCCAGGTGAGCCACACTGAAGTGTCTCTAAAGTATCTTGTCAAAATGGAGAATTATGGGAGTTGTTCTTTTTAAAAAAACCTGAAAATCCCACCCCTTCTATGTAGGCCACCTTGCGGCCATTTGCCACGCTTCTTAGCTCACACCAGAAGCAACTGCCTCCATGAAACTGGTCTGAAATGGCCGACTGAGTCCTAAAAAGTGGAGAGTTTGAGAGAGTGACAGCTAAGTTGTCTGTTTTCGGAACAAGGAGGTGGTGAACACATTGATCACCTAGTGGAAAGGAGCAGGTTTAAAATCCTTTGTCAACAATCTGTCACCCTTATGTCAGGTTTACACCTTCGTTAACAGGTAGGTGCTTTTCCTTCCCCTGGGGTTATTTATCCTTTTCAACCAAGGGTTATTACAGGCTGTCTCCCTTTCTGCTGCATACTAATAAATTTTCTCTGCCACTGTGGTAAAAGTGGGCCAAACGGATGGTGAGAGCGGCTCATTTATCATGATTTCTGCCTTTGTGACTTGCGGGCAAGGAGCCGCCAAGGAAGAGCAGACCGAAGCGGAAAGATGGGGGAAGGAGAAGAAATGCTATGCTTTTAAATTGACCTCAGAGGACCTGGGGCTATTTGACTTGGTTCACTAGCCATTTTGGAGTTGGCAGTAGTTTCCTTCCCCTCACAAAATTCTCTTTTAAATCCATGGGCGCAAACCGGTTCGTCCTGGTTCGTCAAGGCTGTGCTGCTCCCCTGCCCTGCCTCCTCAGCTGATCAGCCCCTCACCAGCTTGCTTGGTTTCCCCACCTCCTCAGTTGATCTCCCAGTCATGAGCAAGAGCTCAGATTTCTCTGCCTCTATAATTTTTCCGAGTGGGAGATCAACCAAGAGGGCCGGGCAGAGAAGCCTGAGCTGTTGCCGGGACTGGAAGATCAGTTGAAGGTCCCGGAGGCCGAGCCTGGTGAGTGGTGCTTCTGCCTTTACAAACTGGGATGAACTGGTTTGTGCCCATCTCTGTTAAAAAAAAAAATCCTTAACTCGAGAGGTGAGTTCAGAAGAGACGGGGAAGTACCAGACAGACAACTTAGATTCTAGTCTATGCGAACTGCTGTCATCATCATATATTTAGGCTGCAGTACACAACCCCAGACATGCTTCTAATTTTTGCTGTTGTTGCGACCAGCTAGTCCGGAAACAGCTCTGGAATGCTAAACAGAGGGAGATCTTTAAAATCTGTTATATTTCTGTTCTTCGGTGAACAGCCATAGATTATAGATGGGGGAAGGGGTTCCGTTTGAATGGATTCCTGCTTTTTGAGGAGCCATCCATCTAGTTGAGAAATGCAAAGGTAAAGTTTTTATTAAGGAGTTCGAACTGCAGGCGGAGGAAGGAATATATTTGGGGGACGGGGTGGGTGAAACCTTGCCAAGCTTCTTTCTTTTCCACACTGCAGAGGGTGGAAGACTGGGGAAACATTTGGCTGGAATTTTATTTTTCTGCCTTGAGTTTCTCTTTCCTGGCAGTGAAAACTTCTTGAGCAGCCATACTCTTTGGGAATGCAGGATCGGCGCGGCCTCGCATGTAGTGGAAGCCAGCCAAAGAGGTGTGCTCACCAACCCCTTGCGGGATGTTGAGATGAGAAGCCGTCACCCAAATTAGCTGAGGGACAGAGCCCTCCTCTAGATGCCCAAGTTTCTCCCTCTTACGTTGGATAATGAATCTCCCGTTGGTTGCTCTTCCTGAAACCTGCGCAGAGAGGGGAGTTAGCCGCCTGCCGCTAATACTCATTTTGTAAGCAGCAGAGAAGGGTGCAATTGGTTGGAAAGGAGGGAAGCTGGTGGCCCGTTGAGCTTCGGAAGGTGCACACACCTGGCAGAAGCCAAGACACCGGGAATAAAAAGGGAAGACTGACAGTGTGCTTCTACGATGGATCTGGATGGAATTAAGTCTCCGCAGCTCCTCTGATATGCAGACAGAGAACTGTAATGCTTGGATCCACAATATGAGTTTTGTTCTTTCACAATATGAGTCTGAGAGAGGGTGGAATCCCAAGTTCTCAATACGAGGTAAAGGATGCTAAACGGAGTCGTCTCCCGTATTTTCAGGTGAAAAGTAGCACCTTGTGGAGGTGGAAATAACCTCCAGCCAATATTTCTCTTCAAACAACAGTAAACACAGTAGGACCTCCATATCCACGGGATCACTATCCACTGATCACTTATCTACGGTCTGTTAACATTATTAAATGAAAGATCCTAGAAATATATATTTCTAAAGATGGAGTTAACAGAATTATGAATAGCGTTTGCTAGAGAAATGTATTTCTATGAGGTCATTATCAGAACTAGCCACTAGTGGGAGTCAGAGATCATGCTATGTATAGTTTTGGCTGTTAAAGTAGTGTTTGCTATAATCTTGTATTTATTTATTGGATTTCTATCCCACCCATCTAGACCAAAGGTCCACTCTATGTGGTCTAAAACACATATTTCAGCATCCGTGGGAGAACAAGGAACTGACATCTCACAGATACAGGGCTCCTGCTCCCTTGCTCTCCAGTCTTGTTCTGTTTTGCCTTGTTGCCCATGCTTCTTGACTTGAATACATCACTTGGGTGAGCCTAGCCAACCAGAGATGACATACTAATTTAGGCAGTGCCATCCACTGGCATTGTCCATGAAATCTGGCTTCATGATGATGTTGTGGGTGGTGGAAAAAGTTGAGCAAATGTGTATCACGCCAGGTCAGCGTGAGCAGCATCTGTGACTTTCCTGTCCTTGATTCGCTGTAGTCCTGCAAGAGGAGAAAGCTACCCCTTTGAACCACTCTGCCTTCTATGCATTCCAGACAAGGATTCACTGTGGGTTTCTTTGCTGGTCAATGGATGGCGTGGATTCTCTATGAAAATTCTCAATGAAAAGCCGACCCTCTCCTTTCATGCAAGACCATTTGGAGAAGACAGGGCAGTGGCAGGCCCATTCCCATTCCTGAAGGTCATCTCCTCCCTCGGAAAGATCTGGCAGCCTTTCCATCTCAGTGGATTAGCATATTTTAGATCCAGACTGATAGTTTGACAATGCCTTCCGTTCAACGTGTTGGGGGGGGGGGAGCCTGCTGGTATTTTAAATAGTGCACTCAATAACTCCAGTGTTCATGTCACAAAGAAAGTGTATGCCAGTTTGGCCTAACGGCCTGGATGAGTTGATTAAAGCTAGGCAGGGTCTTATTGGCGTTTCTAATAAAGAAATCACTACCCCAGCATTTTTTTTCCTACGCCAGCTCAAAGCGATAGGAAAGAGAGATTGAGGAGGACAGAAACCTTGAGAAAGACGCAGAGAGAAAAATATCCTAGCATATACATTGGCTAGAGGCAACTCTTGAAAGCAGCTTTACTTTGTGTTTCATTTTTTAAAGCCCTTATTGGCTGGTGTTCAAGGTTCCCCAACCACTTCCATGAAAAATCCATTGATTGAAGGAATGTTTGGGCCACTTATTTGCCTAGAAATTAGTAGTAGGCATCCTTCAGTCTCAAAAAACTATGGTAACGCGCTCTGAATAGAGAACACTAGAAGAGCATCTAGTGTGGCTGAGGAGGCCAATTCGAGAGTGACCATCCCTTCCACATTGAAGACAATCTGTCCCCTGTCCAGCTCCCTGATTTTGCTGATTTCAGGACTGCCTCTTTGCCTCAGCCTGCTGGACAAGGGTCTCTTCAAATTGGGAGAGGCTGTGATGCATCACCTGCTTCCAGGCTGAATGCTCAGATGTCAGGGTTTCCCATCTGTTGAGGTCCAGAAAATAGCAGCACAGATTATGCCCATGATGTATAACCCGAGGCCATGATTGGATGAGGGCCATCACCAAAAAAGGAGGAAGCCAATCACCAGAAAGAAGAGCAGAAGAACAAGTTGGTTTGTTTCCATTTGGAGATCCTAATTCACATGCAGAGAGAGCAAATTGTAAACAGTTGTACAGTACAGCCACCGTATCCACAGGACCAATATCCGTGGTTTCACTTGTCTATGGTCTGAAAATATTAAAAGAAAAAACCCAGAAAGATATATTTCCATGATGTAATTGGCCACTACAAGATGTCAGAGGCCATGCAATGTATAAGTCTGCGATAGCAATATGTACAGTGGTGCCTCAACTTACGACCGTCCTGACTTCTAAGCAATTCGAGTTACGACCAGCTCCGGCCGCAAAAATTGCTTCGACTTGCGGCTGGAGCTTTGAGTTATGACCGGAAAAAAGCGGGGAAATCAAACTGCTAACCATTAGTGGCGAAGAGGCTGCTTCTTTGTAGCTCTTTCGCCCCAGCGGTTAGAGAGTGTGCGATCAGAGGAGGCTTCGGACTGTCTGGTGCTGCTTTCTGCTTTTTAAAATGCCTGTTCTGAGTGTGTACAGGGTTTTGCTGCGTGGGTTTGTCCTGGGGGGGTTATGTTTCTGTGCTGTGCTGTGTTCCGAAGGGTCTTGCAGTGTTTTTTCATGTTTTGGTGTGGTGATTTTGTTTTCTTTTTTCTTTTTGCCCGAACAGATTAATTGCAATCTGGTAGGTATTGCAGTCTTTTTTTGTGTTTTGGTGTGTGTGTGTGTGTGTTTTGGCCCCAACGGATTAATCGCGTTTTAATGCGTTCCTGTGGGAAATGGTGCTTTGAGTTATGACCAACTTGAGTTATGACCATCTTCTGAAACCAATTAAGTTCATAACTCAAGGCACCACTGTATTTCCACAATGTAGTTATCAGAACCGGTCACTAGAAGGAGCCAGAGACCATGCTATGTATAGGATTTGCTGTTATCCACAGTTTTCAGCATCCACAGTGGGCATGGAACCAATCTCCCATGGATGTGGAGATCCTACAGTATAAAACCACAGTGTATCTCACCATAGAAGAGATGGTAACTTGTGCACCTGCTGAGTCTGGATGGAGAACTTCATGGTATCTGATCTCCATCCTTATGACTCTCACGTGGAAGACACTTTTAAAAGGATGGGCTTGTAGGTAGAGGATTGCCCTCCCTGGAAAAGGACATCTGGCTAACCAAGTAAAGAGTCAGTGGAAGACAAGGAAAGAAAATGCCAATGGAAAGAACTTCCAAATAGTGTTGAAGCTGGGACTTTGTTTGCTTTGAAGCTTAGCTCATATCCAACTTCTAGGCAACCTGTGTTAAGACTGAGTACCAAGTTTGGCTCTCGCTTAGGACAGTGCATAGCCGTTGAAAAAAAATCTGGTTCTGTTCTCAGCAGGAAAGGGGAAAGACAGTAATAAGATGGCGAAGCCACTTCTCACAACAGATCCCAGATCAAGGCAAATCCAAAAACTGTAGGCAGCTACGTTGATCCATATTTGTAAATCAGGTCTACCAGTTTTCATTACTTTGGAGGCCACTGCTGGCAGAATTGGTCCTTCCCTCCCCCAACCCACTCCTTGATTTATGTCCGCTATTGGTTCTGTCCAGAGACCATTCTAGCCTTCCCGATAGTCAAGCACCTTGACTGGCTGTACTTGTCTGGACGGAAGGAGAGAACTATGGATCATGGAGCAGCGGCCGGCTCAAAGAACTCATTAGTGTAATGCAAGATGGCTGTGCTGTAGCTAAGCCTTTGGCGGACGGTAAAGGTCAGCATATTTCCAGTTTGACAATATTAAGGAAGAAGGTGCCAGTCGCTCAGTAGATGCCAAAAGAGCCCATTAGAATCCATAAAACATTGACTCGGACCTGAAATATCGCTGTGCTTTACGAAATAGATGTTTCTGTAGGCCCCGGGTTTCTTGATGGATGGCCACCTGAGATGCTTCATATCACTTTATGAAGTCCAGGAGTCAGATGGGATTCAAAAGGAGGAAGCAACAGCTTCGAAACCCTACCCATCCCAGCCCTCTAGAATGCTGGAGGTTCTTTCAAGGTCTCATATGTGGAAAGCGTAGCAGTGCCATGCAGCTTCTCCGCTCGTTCGCTTATCCAGTGAACCAGTTGACACACATCTCGTCTGCCAGCTAGGTTATGTGTCTCGAAATCTCAGAAAACCCAATTAGCTCAATATGCAATGACCAGCTCTTTGTCTGTGGGGGTGGGAGCATTGGACAGCCTCATCCTACACTGGTTCCTTTCTGGACAGCAATTAAAATACTTTTGGAAGGAGAACTATTGATTTATTATTTATTTCATTCTTAAATGTATACACCGCCCCGGAAGTGCAATGTGTTCTTCTGAGCGGTTTACTAGGACGAAACACAACAATCAATCAAATTAAAATCAAACCATCCAGAAAGTAAACGTAGACTCAAAGAGGTATAATTTATAGCTTACAAATGCAACGCGAGACAGATGTACAATCGGGCAGGATTACCAAGAATGGTCTCTCTGAAAAGTAGTGTTTTCAGGTGCCTTTTAGACATGGGGGGAGGGGAGGCGCACCATGTCCAGAGTGTTGGTGCCACCGCGAAGAAGGCCATACTTCGGGTGGACGTTTTCCTGGCCTCCTTCGGGGTGGCCCCCTGGAGGAGCGTTGCCTGGGAAGACCTAGAGGTGCGGATAGATGGCATTGGGGGAAAGATGCACCAAAGCCAACAGCAATAGCAGAGAGCCAGCCTAGTGAGTCTGTGCTGAGATGTTTTCACCACCAATGGTCCAGAGGTCTTGCGCTCAAGAGGCGAGTGACATGAGCAAGAGGAGACAGCTCTTTATAAGAATTGTTGACCCTTAAGATGACTCAAGTCTAGACCCAAGAGGGTCTGTAAAGGCCAAGCAACAACCCCTACATGGTCTCAAAGCCTACTTTGCTCAACAGAAACCTTCTTGGGGGATGGTAGCATCCTACCAGAGATCTGTCTTGGGTTCTGCTACTGTTCCTTCTGTTTTGACCGTCTTTTAATATACTTCAGCTATGTAGCCTATGACTTTATTGATCCTTTTTCTTAAGGTGTATTCTTTTGCGCCTGTATTCTGTTTTGATGTTGACATTTTTTAATTGTGTTGCCGTTCTTTTGTGGTGCAAGTAGCTCTGAGTGCTGTGTGGGTGGAAGTAGGGCGTGTGTGTACTAAGCAACAGCCATGATGGACAGCTCAAGGTTTATTGCCTGAAAGCTTGGATGTGTGTGTGTGTGTATGTGTGTGATTGATTTTGTTAAGAAGGAACCATCTGAGGTGGAGGCAGGTGAAAATGAAATTCATCCTCTGTAATCTTTCAGTCTGATGGGTTCTTTCACTTTTGAGTCACAGCATCCTGTTGTCAGCCATGAAGGCCGAAGCAACAGCACAGGAAGTCCAGAAAATGCATCTCTCCCAAGTCCCTCTTCTTATTGGCTTCTGCCTTTTGTATTTGACTGCCTGTTGTTCTGGGGTCTGAGTTCAGGTGCCCAGTTCCTCCCAGTTTCATTTGAAGGCCACTCTGGGGCTTAAGGGTGTGTCCTGCTTGTGTCTGTCTTGATTTGTGCCCCATCGGACTCGATTCGTGACCTGCATTGAAACCAATTCATAAATTTGTAAAATCTATGCATTTAGAGGAACGAAATGCTTATCACTCTGGTGTTTTCTCAGTGATGTGCATGAAACTAGAGAGATCCTAAGGAAGGGAAGAAACCTGACAAAAGTTTGGAAAGATCAGTGATGACACAGATACTGTCCAATAGGTCCTGAAACCTCTGGTAGTTGTGCTGTGGACAAAACACACTGAACTACAATATATCTGTATATTAAACAGTTCCTCAATAGATACAAAGGTCCATCCTCAGCACTTGTATTGCCTCTACTTTTGAGGTTTCTGTAGTGGACACCCTTAAACTTAATTGGGGGGGGGAGAAACTAATAGACATTTGATTTCTGCTCTGGATCCACCTTAGTTTGTAACTCGGGTTCATTTTGCCACCGAATTGCATCCAGTCATTCCGTTTCTATCCAGACTTGACACAAATTAATCCGAAATCAGACCGTTCCATTCAGAACGGATGACGTGTCTAGATCCAGGCTGTTGCCCTCATTGTTAAATGCTGAACTCAGAAAGAACCTCTCTTTTCTTTATTTAATTACTTTCTCCCAGCCACGATATTTTGTAGAGGTTGGAGTGATTTATATCGCTCGAAGCCTTGGTGTTTTGAGCAACTTCTTTCTTGATTAATTGTTTCCCGGTTGTCGACCGTTCTAAAATCTGTTGCTTAACTCCAGTGTGGGTCCTCTGTTGATTGCCACACCACAAGCACAAGGGGGGGGGGGAAGTGTGCACACTTGCTGTTGGTTGAATTTTACATACGTCTCAAGTTTATATACAATTACTGGGTCTTTCTTTCTTTCTTCGGTACTTACAATTTGAGGAGCGAATAGGTTTGGGATGAGAGCAATCCTTGGCTCCATCTGATCAGGAGGTGGGAGAAAAAAAAAAGAACACAACATCCCCTAGACTGGAGTAGCCTAGACTACTAAGATTGATGGAGGTGATTTTCAACGAAGCTTTGGAAACTGGTTTTCTTTTTAAAATAAAAGATACGAAGGTGATGTTCCGTCATAGAAGCTGGTGTAGTAAGATCAGTTCGTCCGTCTTGTTTATGCATCCATTGCCCCCCTTCCACTCTCTATTATTTTTATTTTGGATAAGGATTGGCTCTCTACACACAGAGACAATTTATGTGGAAGGAAAGGTTTACTTCTCCACTGGGTGTTCTCAAGGTTCCAGATCACCATAACCATAACCATCTAAGAACTGCAGAGCTAGAAGGGATCCTGTAGATCATCAAGTCCAGCCCCTGTCAAGGAGGTCCAGAGGGGGAATCAAACTCCCAACTTCTGGCTCCACAGCCAGAGATCTGAACTACTGAATTCTCCAGCAGTTGGAGCCCATGGTTTCCAAGCGATGCCATCAAGCGCAAACACACCCTTTCCTCTAGAGGGGAACAATTAAAGTCTGATTAACATCTACATTGTTAATCTGGAGTTAATGAAGGGATGGAGCTAATTATTCCATTAATGCCTCCCCTTGTAAGGGGGCATCTCGTCTCTGGGCCTTGTGTTGCTTGGAGCTCCGATCCTCAAATGAACTTTTGCTCCGTGGCTGAATCTTCACCTAGAATGATTAAAATGCTGAATTATGTAATCGTGTAACTCTGAATGAACGACGACTCCAAATATTCTGGCTACAAATTAAAAAGTGCTTTACATGGTCCATATCTTCTCCCAATCCCCCACACAGAGGTTGAGATTGCTTTCTTGTTCCCGTTTCTTCATTTCTTTCCTCCCATTCTCTGCGGTCTAACCCCCACCAAGTCATTTTTTTTACATTCTTATAAGCATAATTCCTATGAACGATAAGAAGCTCAAGAGTCTATCTTCATTTAATCCGAGCGAAGATTGAAATCAGATGTCGCATTTAAAGGAGAGTGGGGGGGGGGAAGCAAGTTTTCATGTTAAGATCTACAGACAAGTTCAACACAAGGAGCAATTAACAAACAAGCAATGCGTTTTATATATAATTAAAATGTTGAAGAAAGTAGAGGCAATGCAGGTGCTGAGGATGGACCTTTGTATCTATTATGGAACTGCTGAAAGTCTGTCTTGGTTGGTTGGTTGGTTGGTTAGTTGGTTGGTTGGTTGGTTGGTAGGTAGGTAGGTTGGTAGCAGTTCAGTTAGAGTTGGGCATGAACCTCGGTTCAGAGGTTCATGCTGGTTTGCATACAGGGCACCACAGGTGCTGCTCAGTCCCTTCCCCCACCTTCTCGGCCAATGACACACTCACCAGATGGTGCATGCTCCTCTCCTCCTCCTCTTTGGCTGTTCAACTAATCCCAGGCAGGAGTATGGGTTGACCTGTTCTGCCTCCTTGTCTGAATGAGCAATCAGCCAAGGAGGTGGGCAGGGAAGTCCGTACTCTTTCCAGAGACTGGTTAAGCAGCCATAGAGGAGAAGGAGAAGAGCATGTCCCGGCTGGTGAGTGTGTCATTGGCCGGGTAGAGGAGGGAAGGGAACTCACAGCACCAACCTCCGAACTGAGGTTCGTGCCCATCTCTAAATTCAATATATTGCAGTTCAGTGTGCTGTCCAACACATGGCTAGCAGAGCGTTCAGGACCTATTGGACAGTATCTGTGTCATCCCTGGTGCATATGCATGCAAGCGGGGGACGGAAAATGCCCTGTAGGCTGGTGGCGAGTCCCCCACAGGCCCCAGGAGATGTTGAAAGTTCACTGTGTGTTGTAGGCACAGTATGTTATGCTCTGTAAGTGGTGAGACATAATGGGAAAGGTGGCAAGGGCTGCTGAGCTCATATTACCATCTGCTTGGCCACTGAAAAAGGGAGAGAGTAGTGGGTTAGCTACATTTTATGTGGCCTCTGGGTCTGTGGAGCTGGATTCCCAACTTGCATGTTTCCACAGCCCATCAGCCACTTCCCAGCTTTTGTGACATTCTAGGGGTCTCTCCCTTGTCTCCGGGTTTGGCCCTGAACTCTCAGTTGGACTCTCCTAACCTGGCAACCTTAACAGTAAGGGAGCATTCCCCTCTGTGTTATATTTATCAGATTATGGCGACGGCCACTTACAAGAGATAGTTCCAAAGCTCTCCGATCAAGCCAATGGATCAGCAGGGGCTCAAGACGGCATAATGTCCCTCTGTATGTCAGAACAGTGATGTGGGAAGGGTAGCTTCCCCCCCGACCCGCCTTGATGCCCAAAGAGCTCAACTGTTCCTTCCTGACAGCTTTTTTTAAAGCATCACTTTGAGGATGGATGTTAAGAGGGTTGCCAGATGATCCAACCCCCTCGGTAGAATTTCCGTCGGAATCTAGCCTGGGGGGGTTTGAAAGCAAGATGGTTTCACTCATCCTGCTTCTTTTTAGACACCGAGAGCTGTGACATGTCTATTTGATATATAATTTATCTCTATTTTTTCCTGGAGCGAAAATAAATAAATAAAGCGCAACGGAAAGGCGGTTCCTCTTCCTTGGTGTTGCTGGCTTGGAAGAGAAACTTCTACGTGCCTTCAGGTTCTCTCCTGAGGCGATTAAGAAAAGTGAAAGAGTTTAAGATGGTGTTGGGGGTTATAAGGCTGTACATAAGGGCACAGCATTCCGACGGTTTGAAAAGTTACTTTTTTTGGATCGCCGCTTCCAGAATCACTCGAGCACCATGGTGATGTCTTCTGCATACATGTGTGCATATTTATCAGGGATGACACCGACACTGTCCAATAGGTCCTGGAAGCTCTGCTAGCCATGCTTTGGGCAACACATTGAACAGGGTTCATCGTTGCTTGGTCTGGAATATGAAAAAGGGGTGGACTTTATTTAAGAATTGCCTTTATTTAAGCAAGAGGGGGGCATTTGTATTTTGAAACCCCCTTTCCTTCAAAAGTGTACTTCTGGGTAAATAACGCAATTCCTGTGAGGCTGAAAAAGAACCTTTTTCGGTTTGTCTAAATCTGTGCTGGAGAATGGAAGCCGCCAGTTGACTACTCTGTATTTATTAACACCGGTCTTATTCACAAATAGTACACCAGCTGTTAAGAACAGGTAAAGATCCTTTATAAATCACTAAGCTGCTTTCCATCTCAAGCTCATTTGTAGCCTGCAGCCATTTCATGGCTGAGAACTAGAACCTGGGTTCGAATCCTACCCAGCATTTTAACCACTGCGCCACACTGCCTCTCCGGACAACCCATGTGAAGAATCGAAGCCCCTGGCCTCATTGCATGCGTATGTTTAAGAAGACTGCAACCGAAATCTCTTGAGTCAGTCGGACATCGGGGGCTGCATACAGATGGAGGAGGGAAGGAAAGGTTCCCCGCCCTTCTGTTTTTCTTCCGACAGATGCGGCTGCTGGCGCCCGGAGGCTGAGACGAACTGGTATCACAGACAGCTTGCCTCTTCCTTGACTTCCCTCAAGAGCATTTGGTATTCAGAGAATCGCCGCTGGCCAGATGCTGGGCAAACGCGTCTTGCGCTTCTCCCTTGCTCGAATTGTGGCTTTAAAACTGTTAGGTGAAAATGTGCTTTTAAAAAAAACTATCACCCCAGAGCTTCTCAAAGCTGGCGCTTGATTGTAAACGTGGAGGCGCGCACGGATCACAGGCGCTGGAAAAGATTCGATCCCGTCTCTTTTTTTCCTCTGCCTCTGGTGCATGTTCAGCTGTTTAGCTTGTTTGCTTACACTGCTTTTATTTTTCCCAGAGACCATCCCCCTCCTTGGGTACACAGTCAGTAAAACCCTTCTGAGAAAAGGGAGCCAAGCTGGGTCACATGTGTGCATATTTATCAAGGGTGACACAGACACTGGCCAATAGGTCCTGGAAGCTATTTTTTCCTTCCCCAGGAATCTGCAGGGACGTTGGCAAGTCTATGGACCTTCACGAACCTCTGAACCAACGTTTGTGCCAATCTCTAATTATAAATGCTCAAAATGCTGGATAGCTCAGCAGTTGAAGTATCCGGCTGTGGGGCCAGAGGTTGGGAGTCTGTTTCTCTGCTGGTCTCCTTCTCAGGGATGGGCTTGATGACCCATAGGGTCCCTTCCAGCTTCACAGTGCTAAGATTACCAGCTAAGAGGCCGATGACGATGACAGTGATCCAAAATATGCAAGTTTTTGAGCTATGTAGAAATCTTGATCAGGGTTTTGGTGGGAAAAGATTAGAAAGGAGAGAAAGAAAAGATGTGGAAATGCATATCCATGGTTGGGTTTTCAAGCTCTGACCTTCACCTCTTAATATTTTCCATCCTTACATTGTTTAAGAAGTCTTAGACTAATGAATTCATGTCTAGAAGAATTATTGCAGTTGCATCTGGAAGATGAGGGGGTCAGAAGAATGCAAACCCTTACCCTGTCCTGCTTCTCCACCCTGAGTTAAGACTTAAGCCTTTAAGCATCATTTTCTTTTTAATATTGTATGTGTCTTCAGGGCCATGTATTCAGAAGGCCACATTTTTGTAGCAATCAGAGTCACCTCTGATCCCTGGCCACCTCATGAATGACTGTTCTCCAAATTGTCCTGTCCTCAGCAGCCCCGCTTGGCTCTTGCAAACTGAAGCCTGTGGCTTCCTTGAGGGAGTCAGCCCATCTCGTCTTCCTCTTTTCCTGCTGCCTTCCAACTTTCCCAGCATTATTGTCTTTACTGGAGAATTCTGCCTTCTCCTGATGGGCCCAAAGTAGAACAGCTTCAGCGTCAACATTTTTGCCTCCAGAGACAATTCAGGCTTGATTTGATCTTAGCCCCACTTGTTAGTCTTTCTGGCTGTCTTTCTTTCCTCAAAGCTCTCCTCCAACACCACATTTCAAATGAATCAATAGATCTTGGACCCACATTTATCTTTGTGGCTGTCGAGCACACTTGCAAAGCTCTCCTCCAGCACTACATTTTGAATGAATCAATAGATCTTGGACCCACATTTATCTTTCTGGCTGTCGAGCACACCTGCAAAGCTCTCCTCCAGCACTACATTTTGAATGAATCAATTGATCTTGGACCCACATTTATCTTTCTGGCCGTCCAGTGATCTGCAAAGCTCTCCTCCAGCACCACATTTTGAATGAATGAGAGAGCAGAAATACAAGAGTGTGGCCGTGTTGTTTTCCTTTTAAGGCAGCACACTGTGCACCGTTCTCGGGGGAAACTAATGGAAGACTATTGCTCCCGTCACAAAAAGGTTTTCCCGTCCATTTATTCTCAATT
Source organism: Pogona vitticeps (assembly GCF_051106095.1). Lineage (NCBI taxonomy): Eukaryota > Metazoa > Chordata > Lepidosauria > Squamata > Agamidae > Pogona > Pogona vitticeps. The sequence goes on from NC_135796.1 coordinate 15,777,220, forward strand.
TAATTCAGTGCACCGCAAACTCATGAGAAGTCTCAGCCCCAACTCTTGAAAGCTTGAGCAGGGCAGAATGGAAATTGACCTCCTCGGATGTCTGCCTTGGGTGGGAAGCATGGCAAATTCTTTTTCTTTCCTTCTCTCTCTGGAAATTGGGATTTAATTTGCTAAAGAGGGGTGCACCTTCATCAGTTCATTTGCCGTCCCTGAAGATAGCTGACCGTCGTGCTTTTTCTTTTGTTTTCTTTTTGACAAGTGAGCTGAGGCACTAAAATTTCCACATCCGAACTGGAAGGTGTGAACAATGGTAAATGTTAATAGTCATAATTTAACAGACACTGTTATGGGCCCTTGTTCCTGCCAACAGAGGCAAACTTTCATCTGTTCTCAGTCTTCCCAGAGTGCAGGACACGCAATAATGGGTTCAAGCTCCAGGAAGCCAGATTTCAGATGAATATCAAGAAAATCTTCTTAACTGTTAGAGCGGTATGACAATGGAACCAGTTATCAATGACCTCGGGAGGTGATGAACGCTCCAACACTGGAGGCATTCAAGAGAAATCTAGACAACCACCTGGCAGATATCCTTTGATTTGGATTCCGGCATTGAGCCGAGGGTTGGGCTCAGTGCCCTTATAGGCACCTTACGGCTTCATGATCTCATGATTCTCTGTGATTTAATACGTAAACAAATCAATTTGACAATTTGACTCCAGGGTCATCCCAGGGCATCAGTGAGGTGAGATGAGTTCAACCAGTTCGGTGTGTGTGTGTGCGAGTCGTTTATGGGGCTTAGTCTGAAAGCTAAAGAAGCTCCCCGAGGTGTTGGACTTATGCTGTGCGATGTATTTCCTCATCCTGGGTTTCTTCCGTAATGTTTGGACCAAAACCCGGAAAGGCCTCCCAGATTTTACATAATCAGAACCGTCAGCTCCGTTCATAAAATCCCGATGCCAATATGGGGTCCGGATCTGGATCTTAGTTCTGTTCATCACCCTGTGTTGGGTGAAGGGATGTTTGGGAAAACTGTTGTGATGTAAACAAATTACACTGGATTTAAATATTAACCTCACATGACAGTTGGACCTGAATAAATATTTCAGATGGCCGGAAAGTGGAATGCATTGTTCAAACGTCTGCAAGCCACGTTCAACAGCCTCCTGTTCAGCTTTCCCAAGGAGGTGCTGGAGATGCGTTGAAAGCTTTCTCTTGCTCTCAGCGCTACCCACCTGTCACTCCCGATTAGGAGCAGCCAACGTGAGTGATGGACACTCACCCAAGATAGGGAGGTGAGACGTCAAATGGGTCGTGGCTCTTTTGTATCAGCGGCTTCTGCCTGAGCTTCGCGAGCTCAGACTTTATCAAAAGAGTGGCAGTGGAAGGAGGCATCAGCTGTTTAAAGGACCTGATGTGTTTAGGAAGAAAAAGATTCTCCAGCCCCTTCCCAGAAGTCTGTAGCCGGTGCCCTATCCAGGTTTTTGGGATCTTCAGCCAGAAAAAAAAACCCAGTCCTTACAGATGTCTGAAAGCCCTTTCATAGAATCATAAAATAATGGAGTTGGAAGGGGCCTATAAGGCCATCAAGTCTGACCCTCAGCTCAGTACAAGAATTCAAATCCAAGCAGATCTGACAGAGGTTGGTCCAATTTTCTCTTTAATTCCTCCAGCGTTCGAGCACCCACCACCTCCCGAGGTTATTGATTCCATTGCCCTACTGCTCTAACAGTTAATAAATTTCCTAATATCCATCATTAATCTGGTTTCTTGTAGCTTGAGTCCATCGTTACGTACCCTGTGCTCTGGGATGACTGAAAACAGACCCTTCTCCTACTCTGTAGGACTACTTTTCGAGTATTTGAAGAGTGCTATCCTATTTCCCCTCATTCTTCTTTTCTCAAGGTTAAACATGCCCAGTTCTTTCAGTCTTTCCTCACAGGGATTTGTTTCCAGTCATCCTTGTTGCCATTCAGCTGAGAAGTAACAGCTTCTCTTGGACATGATCAAAACAGGAAAAATGGCTGAGTGGGACCTGCAAGGCATTACGGGTTTGGTAGTCTCTCTGCCTATTGTGCTCCATGCAGAAGTGCCCCTCAGGAATCTATGAGCACTGTGGCGTTTGTCTGGTTTTGCCTCAAGCCCCCATAAATAGAGTTCTGGGGACTGTATTCCATGAATTCTAAAAATCCCATGCTGAGAACTAAGTCACTTATATTGGGGACTTGGAACAAAACGTTGTGGTGCATTCTGCAATTATCTAAGGGGAAATCCTTTCTCATTTCACCCCCAGAGGTGAGAGGGCTCTTGTTATGTGCCATAAATTGCTTCTGACTTATGGCTGGTCTAAGGGCCTTAAAAAAAAAAAGGTCTATGAGATGTTCAAAGAATGATATATTGTTGCCACCGGTTAATAAGTTTCCAACGCAAAACAGGGATATGAACCCAGGTCTCCTGAGTCCTGGTTTAGTAATCCCACTAGCTGCCAAAGTGTGGAGATGGGAGTACAAAATTATTCTCCTGACCCCATGAGAGTTTGAGGTCTTTTGCGATGTTCTTGGCAAGAGAAGAAAACAGGAATGAGAAGGATTTTTTTTTTTGGTACAATGTCAGCAAAGATGAACATCACATTTTAATGCAAATTACATTTGCATGCAAAGAGTGCAGGTTGAGTAGAACAGTGATAATTCCTACTTTACTGAAATATCAGAAGCACTGGATGGTTTTTTTGTGTCTCTTTTATTGATCTTTGCTATCTCAGTCCCAGTTTAGTTTGTATCTGAAAGGGAAAGGGCACTAGTTTTGCTCAGATGGTTTCTGCATATGATGGAAACCTTAATAAGAAAAGAAAAACAGCACTCCTTTTCGCCAAAAAAAAAGTTATCGCCTTTTTAAAAACAAACGGCATTCACCTCTAAGCATGAATTGTAACACTTTCACATAGTCATTAAATAATAATAGTTTGCATTTGTAATGTTCATTTACACATTTATGGTATTCAGGAATGGCAGAACGTTAAAATTAGTTTTTGGGAAGTTAAGAGGAATGAAAGGGAAAAGACCATTGTTGATCCCAACAGGAACAGAACTTTTAAATCAATGGGATTTATGGTAAGTGTTGATTTATCAAGGTCCTATTGATTTGGTCTGATGGAACTGTACGGTGATGGACAAGTACGGAGTGGGGATAATGGTTGTTGTTTTAAAGGGCAAGATCCATTTAATCATTATCCATGCATGCACAGACACACAGACACAGACACACACACACACACGCACACACACACGCACATGCACACACATACACATACACACACAAAGCAGCAGCGTCATGACCAAAAAGAAGAAAAGATTGTGACTCCTTTTCACCAGCTTCATAAATTATTCCTTTTGAGTCAGAAGGTGGTAAGTGGCGATCAATTTCCAGTTGGTGTGTTTTTTCACACGCACAAAAACTGGCGAGGTTTTTTGTAATTTTGTGCAGTTCTAATCAAGCCGTGAAAAGCTGCTGACGTAGAGGTAAGAGGTGAAAAAAGAGTCTTCCTTCAGAAATTGGTTAAGTTCTCAGGAGGGAAAAAGGACTAACGATCACCAGCATGTTTTAGGATACTGTTGATAGTTATAGAATTTCTTTACACACACATGCACGCACACTGGCAATCTCCTGGGCTGTTGTTATTGTTTCTTTAAGGTCTAATTTTGTGATGGGAGGATTCACTGAATTCTGTTGAGTTCCCACCACTGTCTCAAATGGCAGTAGATGACTATGAAGCTTTGGAGATACAGTGGTGCCTCGCTTAACTATTGCCTCATTAAACGATGAAACCGCTATACGATGACTGTTTTGCGATTGCAAAATGATGTTTTAATAGGCAAAATCTGCTTTGCGACAATCGATTTCCTGCTTTGGGAACCGATTCTTCGCATTACGACTTTTTTAAAACAGTTGATCGGCAGCTTCAAAATGGACGCGCCCTGTGTAAAATGGCTCCCTGCTCTGTTTTTGGACGGATTCCTCGCTATACAGGCGCCAAAAATGGCCGCCCCTATGGACGATCTTCGCTGGACGGTGAGTTTTTCAGCCCATTGGAACTCATTGAATAGGTTTTCAGTGCATCTCAATGGGATTTTTTATTTTGCTTAACGAGGATTTCGCTCTACAGCGATTTCGCTGGAACGGATTGTCCTCGTTAAGCAAGGCACCACTGTATTTCTCAGAATGCATCAGCAGGACAAGTGTGGGTTTGCTGTCTAGCTGAGATGATTATTTTTCAAAAGAGTAGAGCAGATGTATCTGCTCCTAACCAGTGGCCATGAAAAAAGAAGCTCATTCTCAAGGGTTGTTGACCCCAATTGAAGCCACCATGTTCAGAGGCCAGAGGTTGGAAACCTTCTGCTAATGCTCTCTGGGTAATTTAGGGAGCTGCAAATCTCCTGTTTTTTGAGGGAAAGTCCTCACGATGCATCAGAGAAGACCTCAAAAATGGCATGCAGCCAAACTTTGCCCGTCGCAGTCTATGGAATTCAACCATGAGGACCATCACCAAAAAAACGCCCCAGCAGATCTTCTCTGCTCTTTCCGCAGAGCTGAAGAACTGTGAGGAGAGGCAGGCAAAAGAGTGCTATCTTCCAAAATATTATCTCCCCCTTCTTTTCCTGCCCTTTTTTTTAAAAGAAAACCATTTTGAATAATTCAAGGCTTTTAAGCCTGAGTTCACAAAGGAGACAGCATCGGTTTCTGTGTCGAGGTGCGATGCATGGAGGAATGTCTAAATCAACTTGCTTCTGAGCAAGGGATATCTTTGGTTGTAAAAGCCATTGAGTGTCAACACCCAGGTCCGTACAACGTTATCAGTTGGTCTGTGAACAATCCTCAGTTCTCTAGGCTGCTTTGTTACTTAAGGTCACGGAAGGAGCCATGAGTGCGTCCAACATCGGACGGCCCTTACTCTTTTTCCAAGTTGGAAACAAATAATAGTGTGAGCGTTCTGACTGGATAGCTCAGTGGCTAAAGTCTCTGGCTGTGGAACCAGCGGTTGGGAGTTTGTTTGTTTGTTTGTTTTATTATTTTATTTTATTTTATTTTATTTAACTTATATGCTGCCCACACTACCCGAAGGTCTCTGGGCGGCTTACAACATTTAAAATACAATAAAAAGGCAAAATAAAGGCAAACTAATTAAAATGCAATTAAAAAATATATACTGTAAAAATTGCCATGAGACCCACAGCTGATATTATTTCAATTAAAAGCCTTCTAGAACAGGAAGGTTTTGACCTGGCGCCGAAATGTCATCAGTGTCGGCGCCAGACGAATCTCAGTCGGGAGGGCATTCCATAATCTGAGGGCAGCTGCCGAAAAGGCTCTTTCTCTACAGGGCATCCCTCTTACCTCCTTGAGGGACGGCTCTTTCAAAAGGGCCCCCTGATTAGATCTTAACTACCGGGTAGGCTCATATGGAAGGAGGCGGTCCTTCAGGTATCCAGGGCCCAAGCTGTTTAGGGCTTTATATGTCAAAATAAGCACTTTGAATTGGGCTCGGGGAGCAACTGGTAGCCAATGTAACATAAACAGAATCGGCTTGATATGTTCCCTAGCGGCCCCACCACTCACCAGCTGCGCAGCTCGATTCTGGACCAGCTGCAGTCACCGGACTGTCTTCAAAGGCAGCCCCACATAGAGCACATTGCAGTAATCTATGCGAGATGTTACCAGTTCAGTTCCCTACGGAGCCGTCTTGACAGGGGCTGGACTCAATGATCCCTTAGGGTCCCTTCCAGCCCTGTAGTTCTAAGAAGATGATGACTAAACCAATAATTACATAAGTGTCTTTGATTTAATGGCTCAACTTTAGCAGTGAATAGCAGCTGGATTCAGGCCTGTGGATGTTATATGATCAGCAGTAGTGAGCATATTTTAATTTTTTCTGAGCACGCTTGTTTGCTGAAGCAAATCCTTGCTGCGTGTCTGTCGCCTGTATGCTTCCTTCTTCACACACCCCCAGAAACATAGGAGCAACAAGTATCTCCATGTACGTTTGCGTCTTCTCATTAGGCTCCCTCTGTCGAGCTCTACCCCCCTCTTGGTCCCACAGCATCTGACGCCGTTTAGCGTTTCCCGTTCTGCATCGTTGGCTCCAGGTTGCAACGACTTGAAGTCGTTTCGGCTTCCTGGCCCGCAGCTGGAAGTTTTCGTTTGCCAGCCGGGTTTCACTCGGGGAAAGGAGCTGGCGCACAGCAGATGGCGTGTGCCGAGGAAACTTTCCGCCCGGCTCTGGAGCCTATGGCCAGACTTCGAAACACTTTGGAACAGCTGAGTCAATCCTCCATCTGGTAGCTCCGTTTATATGGTGCAGGTAGACGAATCTGAGAATTGCGAGATCTGCAGAAAACCAGACTCCATTTAGTCCAGTCTCTGTCCATACAGAGTTAGTGTGTCCTCGAAAGATGTTCGGGAACATCCAGTGAAGGAAATGTTATTGTCCCCTAAGGCCATCCATGTTGCAGAGTTTTGAATTTCTGGTAATTTTCCTTTTTTTAAACTATGCTGTAGAAATAAAGAGATCCGTGGAAAAGAATAACTACAAGTTCCCTGGATATTCCACCCCTTTCTTATTAAGGAGCACGTCAACTCTCTCTGAGACATCTGGCGGAGAAAGAATAAAAATCTTTTGTCACTTACAGTTGCAAAGGGATCAAGAGTAAAGAAACACTGAACACCAAGGGGAAAAAAAGCAGAGAGGCGGAGCTCTCTTTGAATTCGGAGGCAGAAAGGCCTAATTGGCTAGTGCTGGATAGATTGGCAGTCATCTCAGCTCAGAAAGGTCCCTCCCATCCACACCTACTACAGGCAGCACGCGAGGTTGTAAAACAAGATGCGAACAATCCATGCCACTCTCAGCGAACTTGTACAGTTAGGAAGGGCTTTCAAATGTTTAGTCTAACATTGTCCTGTGAATCCGTTGGTTCTGGTTCCACTCTCCCGTCATCTTCTTTGTGACAGCCCTGTGGATAGTTGATGATGACTATCCTATCCCTAGGGACGTGGCGGCGCTGCGGGTTAAACTGCAGAAGCCTCTGTGCTGCAAGGTCAGAAGACCAGCCATCGTAAGATCAAATCCACGTGACGGAGTGAGCTCCCGTCGCTTGTCCCAGCTCCTGCCAACCTAGCAGTTTGAAAGCATGTAAAAATGTGAGTAGATGAATAGGTACCACCACGGTGGGATGTTCACGGTGTTCCATGTCTAGTCGCGCTGGCCACGTGACCACAGAAACTGTCTTCGGACAAACGCTGGCTCTACGACTTGGAGACAGGGATGAGCATCACACCCGAGAGTCGAACACAACTGGACTAAATGTCAAGGGGGACCTTTACCTTTTTATCCTATCCCTCCTCACTTTTCGCTGGATTGAACATCTCCAGCTCCTTCCGTTGTTCCTCATAGAACTCAATTTCTAGACCCTTTGTTGTGTTTTGCCGACCTCCTTTGGATGCTTGAGCCGTTTCGTAAACTAACCACACACTTCTTTAGCAATAGACCGGCACTGAAACCAGCTTTTTGTGATCTGAGAACGCAAATCACATCAACACCATGGCACTCGAGCTGTGAGCCAGAGGCAATATTTATGCCTCTGGCCATATTGTCTCCACAAGGAGAGGAACCAGAGGTTAAAATCTTGGCTGTGGGCAAGATTTGGCCCACATCCTGCCAGGTGCTGACCCCCCCCCGACTCAACCTTCCTAGTGTTGTGAGGATGACGAAGTAACCGCAGTCTATAGAGCACGACCAGTTTGAATCCCTGGGGGAGCTGGCCCTGGCGATTTGATTTCATTTCCTCCCGTTATTCTGCAGCACCTCTCCCAAGTTGTCGGCAGCGATGGAAGCTGGTGGTGTTGATGGAATAGATGGCCGTGTTTCAAAGCGGCCGGCCGGGCTCAAGCTTGATGACCCTCTGCGGTTCATAAATGGAATTCTGCCACTGACATCAATGGAAAATAGAGGTGGCGGTTTTCTATTTAGAGCCGACAATCAGCGGTTATTGGTTTTGCCTTAAGGTAGACAGCTTTGAAAATGGGACTGGCAAAGCCTGAGACGAGATCCCTATTATTGAATTCCCAGGGGACGGTGTGCGCCTGCGTGTGTGTTTTCACGTGCCCCCTTACTTGCTGCCACCATCCGTTTCAAGGGTCCTTTGCTCTTGCTTGTTGGAGACTGTTTTGAATCGCCAGCGCTGCTGAAATCCTTTAATGGACAAAGGGATGCTGTGGAATTTTCAGAGCTAAGCTACTGTTCTGTAGAGACTTAACGATTTCTGTATTAAATTAGACCCAACGGGAACAGCTTCCTCTTTATGAGAGCTGCTTAACGTGTCCAGTGCAGGATGTGTAAATGTGGGCTCAGAGCCAGATGTTGATGGAATAGTAGGAAAAACTTCCTGACTGTTAGAGCAGTAAGACAATGGAACGATGACTTCCAAGAGGTGGTGAGCATTTGAACACCGGGAGCATTCAAGAGAAAATCAGGCAACCATCTGTCAGATCTGCTTTGATTTGGATTCCTACATTGAGCAGGGGGTTGGACTTGATGGCCTTGGAGACCCCTTCCAACTCCATGATTCTGTGATTCTAACCAAACAATTGTTATGAGATTCGGTCTTGTTTTTACTGCATTGCATCCTGTAAACACTTCATATTCCTGCTAGGGTGGGGATCACTGGAAATCTCACTTGATCTGGCCATGTTTCAAGAAGTTCCTTTAAAAAAATGTGTCTGGCTCTCAAAATCCTCAAATTTCTTCATTTTAACTGGGAGATTTGAGGAGTAAAATCCAAAGAGAGAGAGAGAGAGAGAGAGAGAGAGAGAGAGAGCAAAATTCCCTAGATCCAATCTCTCAGACCCAAATTCATGTTTCTAGCCCCTCCAGAAAACATAGCCCTTCCATAAAAGGGAAATATGTGGTTTTTGAAAGGGTTTCTCTGCTAAAGATTTACCATTTGGCTTTGGTGTGAAGCCTTCCATCTGTCGATATGAAGGGGGAAAGGTGTGGACGGGAAAAGATGTGCATGAGAAGAATGAATTTGCATCTCTTGTTTCTAGCATCATGTTCAAATTTCTAGCACTTGCATGGCATAGGAATATAGTTGGCTTCCTTAAAGTGAGTAAGGCCATTGGCTTGTCTAGCTCATTATTATTGACCCTACTCATTGGTAGGTTTCTGGTGTTTGGGGAGATATCCTTTCCTAGCCCTCACTGAAGATCTGTGGTGGTCTCCTCTCCAGGACCATCCAAGCCTAACCCAACTGAGCTTCTGAGATTGGGGTAGTAGGTTGATAAGAGAGACCATCACGGTTGGCCGTCTTGACCTTTGATGGAGAAGTTCCGAAGAAAAGATGGGCAGATCTTGCCTGTTGTAGCCTCCTTTTGACCTCCTAATCGTCTTCTTCTGCTCTTCTCTGTTGAGTTTCTTTGACCTTTACTGTAAGTGTCCTTGCGCATGGTGTTGGAAAGATATAGGGGTACCGAGGCTGCCCCAAGGGCATTGCACCTGGCAGCCAAGAGATACCAATCTGCTGGCACAGTGAGATTTCACAGAGGGATGTTGAACAGCTGGAGGTATCCCCCACAGCACCCCATCAGCATTCTCCCTTGGAAAGAGCTCCATACTTTATCAGCTGAAACCAGGTGATATTTCAAGCTTTATCAGCTGTAATAGGAGGAACACACATTCCTGCACTCTACATATTTGGAGGTCATACCCTGTTGTGAAAAATTGATGGGCAGAATAGCAGGCATGATAAAAGAAATGTATGGCATTGATTAGTCTTTCAGTCCAGCTGTGGCGCGACGGTAAAATTTGGGAGATATGCACGAGCACTTTACAAGCTAATACTGTATTCAATTTTATAACCACTACAAACAGTCTAATTGCACAGTTTGAGAGAGTACGCTGAATGGCTTCAATTAAACTTAGGAACAGGGTGGAATGAGGAAATGAACTTGTTATATATAAGACTCTTTCTCTTTCCTCATATTTTCTTTGCTTCCTTCCTTTTATTTACCATTCCCTGTGCTTAGGCAGGATTTCTGGAAGTTACAGTCCAAGAACATCTGGAAACCCAAGGTTGAGAACCACTGATATAGTTACTTTCTTCTGCTTGGTTGGAGTACAATTTCCAGAATCTCCCTGCCAGACAGTGGTTATGCTAATTGTCAGATTCTGAGAGTTCTAGCATTCCCAAACTCCAGGTTTAATCATTGGTATGGGCATCATCTGCCCTGCTTTGTCTGGTGGTCAGTATCTCATCTGTCACTTTGGTTCAACTGGGTAGCCACCTGTGGTTGAGCATGGTGACCACCATCGGGAGCATGGTGACCACCCTCCAGAACAGTGGTCCCCAACCTTGGGCCTCCAGATGTTCTTGGACTTCAACTCCCAGAAATCCTGGCCAGCAGAGGTGGTGGTGAAGCCTTCTGGGAGTTGAAGTCCAAGAACACCTGGAGGACCAAGGTTGGGGACCAATGCTCCAGAAGATGGCCATCACCATGAAAATTCCATCATGACAAATAGCACAACCAGTCATTTTCTGCTTTGTGAAGGGCCACATATGGCATGCTGTGAAGCTATCCCATTTTCAGGATCTCAACCCAACTCCGTTGGGATTGTGACAAATCGTGATGGACCAAGGCTTTGTTTTATGTCTTCTCCTTGGTTGGGTTGACCGTACATACTTTAGTAGAGAAAGGGGGGGGAGAATCGTCACATTATCATGTTTTGAGGTGCAAAGCTCTAATCTTCCACTTGCCTCCTTCTATCAAGGGAGAGACTCCACCTTGTAACGTACAGTATTTCGAACTTGACAGCACCACCGATTCGTCCGACTTCGTAAGCGAACAGTTTTGAAAGCACTGAATGGATGTTTACTGACTCTTGCTTGAATAATTTATTGGATTATTATTAGATTGGGTGTAATAAATTCGGTGCTGATTTATCATTTCCTTCACATAACGTGGCAAATTACCATTGGATTTATTGCGCCGGGAGATGCTCAGGCTGATGGCGGAGTCCTATAAAGCAAGACACTAGCATGACAGGAAGTTTGCACTGGAGAATTTATGTTCTTCTAACTGCTCCGCTAAGATTGGAAGTAAAGAAGAGAGTGAAGTTTCCAATTTTTTATTTTTTATTTTTTATTTTAGGAACCATACAGTTCTGGAGAGCGTGTGAGAGTGCTTTAATGGGTGGAAGGCTAGAGTAGAACTCAACACACTTGGGTTCAAAACTTGCCTCAACCATTTGGATTCAAATCTTGGCTCAAATGCTCTATGGTGGGGGGCAATGGTAAATCTTTCCTTGAACATGTTCCATTGGGATCACCATAATTATTATCGATGACACATCATCATCACCATCATCTTAGAACAGTAGAGCTGAAAGGGACCCTATGGATCATTGGATGCAGCTCCTGTCAAGCCTTTTTAAAAAACTCCTCTTAGACAGACAGCCACTTAGGGAAAGCTTGCCTGAAGAGAACACTCTTTGCCTGCTTGCGGGAGGACAGCAAATGTGGGGCCAACCTGTCTTCCTGTGGCAGGGAGTTCCAAAGTTTGGGAGCAGTGACAGAGAAGGCCTTCTCCCATGTCCCTACCAAGCACATCTGTGAGGGTGGTGGGATCAAGAGAAAGGCCTCCTCTAATGGTCTTAATGCCCAGGCAGTCTCATAGAGGGAGTTATAGCTTTTAGATAGACTCAAATTGTTTAGGGCTTTATACAATCAAGACTACAATTTCCAGAATCTCCAAGATGGCCAAAAATTATTGCTCCCAAGATCTGAGTTAGACCGTCTACCTACCCTAGCATTGTTCACCCTGACTGGTAACTATTCACCAGGGCCTCCGGCAGATAAACAGCCCCATCTCCTGCTTCCCCAAATTCTTTTAAATGGCTTGGATTGAATACCAAGATGCCAAGCGTTATTTCAACCCCATCGTCACTTTCACAATTTGTGCAAAGCATCTCCGCAGATTGAGCATCATTTCTCACTGTGACACTGAGCACACAGAGCACAAAGCCAACAGGATGGCCGATGGATCAGAAAGACACAAATAACTCATCCTCGGCTACTGCTTTTGCATGTCTGTGCATCAAGGCACCGATTCTTGCTTTTATAGAAATACACAACCACGCATGCAACAAAAGTCTTACAATCGTTCATAGTTCTGTGAAAGGCGTTGTGAAATCATGACATCTTGGGTTTAAGAAGTCCTTACCAAGCACACCTGTAAGAATGGTGAGACCAAGAGAAAGACCTCCCGGATGATGTCTTGTTTACCATGCATGGATGAAACAAGTCAATGTTGTGTCAAGTCAACAAGTCAATGTATTTTCAGCATGTCTCTATTTCTCCCTGAAATCTTGACTGACAAGCATAAGCCCATCTCTGATCCCCTCTGTGACAGCATCTTTCTGTTCCTTCACCTGCCTTTACTTATCTTCCTCTCGGCTCACCTGTCCTCCCACCCAGTAGCAGGGCAGCGTCGTTGGGAACGTGTTTCCAGCAAACAGTCGATTCTCGGTGCTTGTTCTCAGTCCTCCTGGGAAGCTGACATAGCTGTGCAAGAGCACAGGTTGGATCCTCATCTGGCTGCAAGAGAACTCAAGGGGAAGGTATGAGACTGCTAAGAAGCAAACACAGAGAAGGAAAGAACAAAAAAGAGAGAGAAACTTGATCTTTTGATATACAAGTGGTGCCTTGCTTTACGATTGCCCCGCATTACGACGAAACCACATTATGACGATCTATTTGTGATCGCAATTGTGATCGCAAAATGATGGTCTGAATGGGGTTTTGTCGCTTTGCGATGATCGGTTCCCTGCTTCGGGAACTGATTCTTCGCAAAACGATGATTTTAGAACAGTTGATTGGTGGTTTCAAAATGGCCACCGGGTAAATAAAATGGCTCCCCGCTGTTTTCTGGGACGGATTCCTCGCTGCACAGCCACCGAAAATGGCCGCACTATGGAGGATCTTCACTGGACTGTGAGTTTCCAGCCCATTGGAACACATTAAACAGGTTTTAATGCGTTTCAGTGGGCTTTTTATTTTCGCATTACGACGTTTTCGTTCTACAGCTATTTTGCTGGAACAAATTAACATCATAATGTGAGGCACCACTGTATGTGTGTGGTGGAAGAAGTCACTCAGCGTAGACTAAGCCCAGTTTAGAGCGAATGTTTGGAACTGCTTACTAGGAATGCAATTTCTGCAACAATGGATCAGATGGCTTCTAAATGTCAGCAGCATTGGAGAGGGTTACCTGAACTTGCTAGAGACTATAACACCTGCCGAGAAGCTCAGAGCTGATATATATTATGAGTAATTTGTAACTGATTCCTTTTTCCAATAACTGAGGGTTGCTCCAGGGAGAACATTTGCCATCCTTAATGCATTGTGTTCTGACTGTTTTTCCTATCATCCGCATGACGTTCACTTTGCCTTCCTTAGTACAGCGACTTTTCTTGTGACTTTCCATAGTTTGTCTCTCTGAGGAGCACCGTTTAATTTTAATGTTGTTTTGCTTAGGAGGTTTAGCACGGTGGTGCTTCCCGTGCGAAGCTGGAAGCTTTCAACTAGCACTCAAACAAAGCAAAAAGTTCCAGAAGAGAGTAATTTTAGGCGAGAAGAATCCCAGGATAGGAAAATCATGTGTCTCACTTGAGAAAACACCAGAGCTTGGAACTTTTTAATAAATGAATTTGTTATCATACTCATTACTACAAAGCAGCTAGGTTATCATGACAATGTGGTTAGCGGCAGGATGATAAATAGAGAAAACCCTCTGGTTCCCTCTACTGGCTGATTCTGATATTGCATCTTGGAAATGAAACAAAATTTGAAACAAAAGAGTACATCCGTTGCTAGTTAGGATTGAGAGGACAATGACATAAAACCTGGAATGTCTATCATATGACTGTAAAAATGCTTATAAATACCTTTTTAAAAAACCTTGTGAAAGTAACTAGGAAACATTACTCATGAAACCGAAAGGGACTCTGCGTTACATTGCTTTTCACGTTTGACTTACCTTAACCCTTGGTATCCCAAAACTAGTCACAAGTCATGAGATTGATCTAATTTGTTACAAGTAACTATATTATTACAACTAGTTACAAGTATCTGCAGTAATCTAACTAGTTACAAGTAATTACCTAGCTGCCTAGCTCCTTCAAGACCTTAAGGAGCACCTCTGAAAAAACACCGTAAATGTATCAGCTAGTTTGACACCCAGCTGTACATGACACTGCTCACTAAAATGGGGCTCCCTTCACTTCACCACAGTACATCTACAGACTACAGTGGTGCCCCGCATAGCAATGTTAATCTGTTCCGCTATGCAAAAACATCGCTAAACGGATCGAAAAACCCCATAGGAACGCATTAAACTTAGTTTAATGCGTTCCTATGGGGCCCAAACTCACTGTTCAGCGAAGTCCCTCCATAGCGCCGCCATTTTCGCGCCCTCGGTAAGCGAGGGCAGGGCGCGAAAACACTTGCGGCGGCCAATTTGGGCACTCGGTGGCCATTTTGGAACCACCGATCAGCTGTTCTGTAAACATCGCAATGCGAAGATCGGTAAGTGAAACGCTTAACGATCATCGCAATGAGAGGTTTTGCCTATCTAAACGTCGCAATGCGATCACAAAAGCGACATCGCTATGCAGATTCGTCGTTAAACGGTGCGCTCATTAAGCGAGGCACCACTGTATGTTGTTGCAATGCAGTCTGTTTCCTTTTAATATCAATTAAGGGTGCATCACATCCCTGCGCCCTGCACATCGCTTCCTCTCTTGCTCTCAGACCTCCTTGGCCTGCCTCCTGTCATTACCAATTCAGGTTCTCCTGTGCCTCCATCTGGCACTGAGCTCCTGGCAACAAGCTCCTTTTGATCCCTGGCCACGAAGCACATGGCAAAGCCCCACTAATCTCTGGGGGCGCTTCCAAACTTGCAGGGCAAGGGGGGGAAACCTTGGCCTTCAAAAAACGCTCCTTCCTTCCCTCTCTTTTTAAAAAGCCACCGGCTGGCTGGAGTTCCCGTCAGCGAAGATGGCCCGTTCAATCTTTACAGCTTTGCTCCCTATATAGGGGGGTGGTTTTATGAGAAGGTTTACAAGATCGAGTCTGGTTAAGCCAGATGTCGTATCCCCTCCTTAAATCTCTCCCTTTCCACAGCTTTCATATTCCGTTCTGGCTGTGAATCATTTCTGAGGCATAAAGGATCGGGTAGTATCACGCCAGAGGAAAGGCGCCATATAAAAACGAGGAGCAAGGTCTGGCGATACCGGAGGGCTAACTCTTGGGTATCCAAAGATATTGTGGACTAAGGTCGGAATGAATTTTTCAGGGGTGGTGTGTGTGTCTGTGTATGTCTGTATAATTAAGAACAATTTCATCGAGACGCCCCAGAGAAAAAGTTAATCATCCACAGTGAGATTTTGTTTCAGTCCTGCTAAAAAAAATAACAAGCACTTTTCCAGCAACACCAGCATTCACAGAAAAGGTGGTGTTTTCATAACATTGCACCCTTGGTACTTTGCACAAAATTTGAGAGTTTTTTTTTAAATGCAAAATGCAAGATTTTGTGGAATATGCAGGGCTTTTGTGCAAAACACACGTTTGTGAACCTTGTTAGGTGGAAAGTCCTGGATGAATCTTAGAATCTCAACCATTGGCGATTAAACCATTGTTCGCTTATACTCCAGAAAACATTGTGCTGTTGATGTTACGGGGGGGCGGCTGCCGTGTGCAGTGGTTAGAATGACTCAGGAGAATAAGGTCATGTCCCCATTGAATCATGGAACTGACTAGGCAGCTTGTGGTCAGTTGTTCTCTCCATGTGGCTTACCTCACAAGGTTGTTGTGAAGATACAGTTGGGAGGAGGAGACTTGAGAGGCCTTCCAGCACAACCCTGCCTGATTTTTCTGCCTCGTGCACTGCCTTATATTTCGAGATTACAGCTCTTGAAGTATCTTGATCTGTGGATGGGTTTTGTTTTGAATGTCCTCTCTGTGGTTGTTACCATGCTACAAACTGCCCAGAATGGTGCTTTGAACCATTGGGGCTGAATACAAATGAATGAATGAATGAATGAATGAATGAATGAATGAAATTAAAAGGAATTAATTAATATTTAATTAATTAATTAAAAAGGAATGAATGAATGAATGAATGAATGAATGAATGAATGAAAAAGGAATGAATGGATGGATGGATGGATGGATGGATGGATGGATGGATGGATGGATGGATGGATGGATGGATGGATTAAAATGAATGAATGAATGAATGAATGAATGAATGAATGAATGAATGAATGAATGAATGAAAAAGGAATGAATGGATGGATGGATGGATGGATGGATGGATGGATGGATGGATGGATGGATGGATGGATTAAAATGAATGAATGAATGAATGAATGAATGAATGAATGAATGAATGAATGAATGAGGCATACTGCTGTAGATTCACTGGAGAAAAGGCATTATATCAATACAACAGATAAAGAAACAAGAACAATAATGATTGCAACAAAGATAATAGTTTTGCCCATCGCAAACTGTTTTCTCTCTCCTCCCTCCCCTCCTGTCTCGCCCTTCTCCAGTACGGGACCGCCTCCTTCTGAGATCCTGCAGATTGATTTTGAAATCGAAGATCTGAGTGAATTGCCAGGGACTCAGCTAATTACATGGCAAGTGGAATATCCCGGAGACCGGACATCTGATCTCGGCATTTCCAAGATATACGTAAGCCAGAAGGAGCTGATTGGCGTTCTTCCTTTGGCAATGGTAAGAGCTCTGTACAGATGGATACGTTTTTTGTTTTGATTACGGTAGAACCTCTGTATCCGCGGGAATCAAGATCCACAAACGTTCAGGCTTCATAGTCATGAAGCTATGGTGGAGGTAAATATATACTGTAATACAGATTTGTTTTATGATTTGTATTTATTGGATGTACAGATGATGGATGGACAGACAGACAGACATGTTCATTCAGGTATGAAACATAACCATGTTTACATATGAATAATTATGAAGACTGGGTGGTTGGCAAGTGACGGGCAATTAATTGTTATGCCAATTACTATAGTCAAGGTTGGAGAATGGTGTGTACACTTCGGAAAGCTAATATGGTCCATTGTTGTAACTTAACAACTTCTGAAGAACTCGCACGTTGCCTTGAATGACACTGACGGCTATTGTAGTTCTCTGCCACTGCTCCATTTATTTTTCAAAGGGGAACAAAAACGACTGTCTTCAATTTTTTTGCTTTTGCTGGTTTCTAAACAATGTGGAGCCTGAGAAAATAAATACGCAGCCTGGATCCTAAGCATTGCCAGGGATGGGCCCTAGAAATCTTTGGATTTGTGTTCTGTTGCCCCCCATTACTAGCTTGTGTAGGTCAGTCTTTTTAGAAAAATGTGGTGTGGTGTGTGCCTCCCGAGTGGACAGGATTGGGTCCATCGATCTAGCGTGCTTATTGGTTTCCTTTGAGATGTGAGGACTTCAGGATTTAAGTGGAAGACTTGGCCTATTCAGTGAATTAGTGAATCATCTTTATATACTTGGTTATCTGTGGCTAATAAGGCTTCAGCTCTTCTATCATGTCTGACTGTCATGTTTTGCTTGGTATATCAAATGTTTTCTGTTACTTCATTTCCCTGCAACCGACTGTTGGGTTTTGTGTCCCCATCTCTTTTCTCACTTCCTGGACTGTTTGCTTTTCCCCCTCTGCTTACTTCTTCTTCTTTCTTTTTTTAAAACTTTTCTACCGGAAGGTTGTTCAAATGTGAAAGGTTCAACCACCTGGTGTCAACTTTTGATGTTTGGTCAATGCCAAATGGTTGGCCAATGATAAAACTTTACAACCCGGACTGTGTCAAGAGCAAATAAATACACTAAGGGAGTGACATGCAGGTCAAAATGACTATCCAGAAAGGTGTGTTCCCACACAGAAGTTGCTTTCAAAGAGATAGATAGATAGATAGATAGATAGATAGATAGATAGATAGATAGATAGATAGATAGATAGATAGATAGATAGATAGATAGATAGATAGAGAGAGAGAGAGAGAGAGAGAGAGAGAGAGAGACAGACAGACAGACAGACAGGGAGGGAGGGAGGGAGGGAGGGAGGGAGGGAGCTGTGCAAGAGCACAGGTTGGATCCTCGTCTGGCTGCAAGAGAACTCAAGGGGAAGGTATGAGACTGCTAAGAAAGCAAACACAGAGAAGGAAAGAACAAAAAAGAGAGAGAAACTTGATCTTTTGATATACAAGTGGTGCCTCGCTTTACGATTGCCCCGCATTACGACGAAACCGCATTATGACGATCTTTTTGATCATTAGAGGAGGCCTCTCTGTCTCGTTTCCTTCCAATCTTTATCAGCACAAATTCCCATTTGGGATTCAGCTCATTCTCTTTTCCCACTCTACTATTTGTAGTAGGATGTGTCTATTGATTCACCCCCTTGTCCTCCCGCCCTCCTTTCACTGAATATACCAGCGAGGTTTGCTTACAGGGCAACCCACACCGATCGAAAATTTAGCTCATTGCTAATTAATTAAAGCTGTGTCTAGGAGAGGATTTGAACTTCTGTTGGTGAGGCTCGGAGTCCGTATCGGCCCTCGACTCTATGAAAACCAAGGGCGGTCTTTTCAGCCGCTCTCTCCCCACTCCCTTTTCTCCTTCCTAGTCTGGCCTCCTTTGGAGATCGAGAGTTCTTGGGTGTACTATGGAATATATATTATAACCAGGGGGAGGATTTCTATGACATGTCATATTTTTTTCTGCAACCTATGTTTGAGTTCATGGGTGGGTTTGAACATGTTTATGAGTCATCTGGTGAGAAAGGCCAGATGACTCATAAGCCTGTTTGAGCTTGCTTATGGGTTGAAACGTAGGCTGCAGAGAAAACGTGACATGTCATAGAAATCCTCCCCCTTAGGAACAATATGTAATCTTTGTGTAGCTTTTTTGAACATTTTGATGGTGCTGCCTGTGCAATTCTTGATGTCAACATAGCAACATCCCATAAAGCAGTGTTCTTTTTATCATTTCCATGTACCTTCCCCCCCCCCCCATTTTAGAGTGGTCCAATCGAAGGAAAAAGATAGCTCCAGTCACCATATCGTTGATGGTTTGTCATACATTTCCTCGTGCATTTTGTCTTGGGGCAGCCCCCCCTCCGGGTTTTCCAAAGGATTAAAACCTTTTTGACATGACTTATTTACAAGCCCCGGCGATCTTCCCCAAACGGATTTGAACAAGTGTATAATTGGATAATTTGGCAATGAGTCAGCCGGACCCCGAGAGAGCTAGAATTACACTTTGCTGAGGAAGAAAAGTTCCTCCTTCATGTGGAATTGATTTGATTTCCTCTAGACGGCGAGCCCTCGCCAGCATCATCAGGCGATAGAGTGATTGCTCGGACTTTATACATTCAATACTGGTTAGGCCTCCTCTAGAGGACTGTGTCCAGTTTTGCTGCACTTTAAGAAGGATGCCGACAATGTGGAGCTGGTTCAGAGGAAGGCAACCAGGAGAATCAGGGGGCTAGAAACCAAGCCCTAGGAGGAAAGGCTGAAAGAACTGGACATGTTTAGCCTTGAGAAAAGAAGATTGAAGGGAGATAGGATAGCACTCTTCCAATACTTGAAAGGCTGTTCTACAGAGCGGGGCAGGATCTGTTCTCCATCATCCCAGAGTACAAAACATAATTATGGGCTCAGGATAGAAGAAGCCAGATTTTGGCTGACTATCAGGAAAAACGTCTTAACTGTTAGAGCAGTACGACAATGGAATCAATGACCTCGGGTGGCAGCGGGCACGCCAACCCCGCAGACGTTCAAGAGAAAATCGGACAACCATCTGCTTTGATTTGGATTCTAAAGCGACACCATAAAACCAATCTTAAATGACCAGGTCCCCCAAGAAAGGTATAATAAAACATTTGGGTTTTGTACGAAAAATCTGAACTGGCGTTAAAGTAGCCTAATACACAAGAGAGAGAGAGGGAAAATTCTGTAAAAGTAGGATTGCTAAGAATGGCTATGTTGGCATGGTTGTGCTATATACAAGATAATATGGAACAGGGTAGCCAAGTAATTGATTTTGAAGGGACAGCCACCTGCTTCCAGATGAACGGAAGAGAGGGAGCTTGGCACATGCAGGGAATTCAATAATGTTGTGGCCACCACTGAGAAGGCCATGTTCCTGGCGGATGTTTTCAAGGCCTCCCTCCGGCTGGTCACCCCCCAGGAATATGGCCTACAATCCTGCAATTCACAGCAGGGAAAGCAAACATCTTTTAATTCTTCAGGCAGCTCCATTTTTAATTGCAAAGCTGGTTTCTCCTCCTGTTCTTCCTGAACCACATCCCTAGTTCAAGATCTTGGGCAGGTGGCCTCCGGTCTGTTCAACCCTCATCTTAGTGCGGTCCTCAAAGAATAGACTTACGCCTTCTGGGGTTGTTGTGGAAACTGAGCACGGATGCTCAGCCAGTTCAGCGTTTAGCCCCTACCCTCAGATCCTCATTAGACCTTCTGGCTCCCCCTGGTTTATCTTGTGTTCCTACTTCCCCATTTCAGTTGCTGTTCATTATTCATCAATGGCATTTTTCAGGGAGGAAGGGAAGGAGAGAAGGTTAAATAAAAAAAATCATCAAGATGAAACAAGTGCTGGATTTAGAGCATTGACATTTAACTCGACAAAATGGTAGGCACCGATAAAAATGTAAATGCGCGAGGAAATTTTTAAAAATACACTCCCCCCCTGCCTTCACTTGCACTTTCCCTGCTGGCTATATCATAACATTACATGATCTCTACCCTGGAGTAAAATTCCCACACAAATTACTACCATGGAGACACAGTAGTTACTGTTCAACGTGATTTCATCTCTCTGCTCTGCTGAATTTATTTTCCCCTAATCTGTTAGCTTCAAACAGTGTGAAAGAAGTATTCAAACGCTCTGTGGGTTGCGTGCCAAGTGGTCTGGCTGGAAAGATGGAAGGAAGCCATGGAAAGGTGCTTAAAACCTGCAAGGGGGAAAGAAAAGACGATTTGTGAGTAGAAAGGAGTAACGTTAGGACGAGTTCTACCTTGGATCATGAGGATTCTTCACTGATTTTGGCTCCATCTGAGAGTTACAGTGGGAAAAATAAATTGAGAAGTTCAGTGTGTTAGTCCCATCTCCTCTAGTCTGGCATCTTACACTTTCTTCCCGAGGAAAGAAACTTTCTCAAGAAACCAGGTTTCTCAGAGAGCGGAAGGAGTTCAGCTCAGTGCAACCGTGGTTGCAGAAAATCAGTGTTCTGAATTACATGGAGGGCCTCCAACTCTGGAAGAGGGTTTGTCTTCAGAAGGAGCAAGCCAGGAACACTGATTTTGAAGGCACAGTCTCTCCACTTGAAATGTTAGTGTCAACCATGCAGGGGCATAGTGTGAAAGCTGGACAGTTAAGAAAGCTGACAGAAAGGGGGGAAATTGTTTGAAAAATGGTACTGGAGGAGACCTTTGCTGGAGGACATACCCTGGACTGCCAGAAAGGCAAGCAAGTGGGTCCAAGATCAATGGATTAATTTCACATGTGGTGCTGGAGGAGAACTTTGTGAATAGAAAGACTGCCAGAAAAATAAACAAGTGGCTGCCAGAACAAATAAAGCCTGAAGTATCTCTGGAAGCAAAAATGTTGAAACTGAGGGTGTCCTGCTGGTGGAAACGCTCAAGGAGGGAGCAAGGCTAATGTGTCCCTCACATGTTTTGCTATGGGATGTTTTTCTTTCCCACATTGTCACCATGTCAGTGAACTTGTTCCTTTCCATCGTGGTCATCACTGTGCTTGTTCAATATCATCATCATCATAGCAGTAGTGAAAAAAAGCTGGTGAGAATCTTCTTGGTACTGGCATAGGGTTTTCATAACTTGCCACGGCTGATTAGAAAGGTGCCAGGGTGTATCTCAGTCACATATCTGGTGCAGCTGAGATGCACACCACCGTTTAGTCAGTAGCTACAATTAGCTGAGGAAATATGCACAAAACTTTCAGAAGTTTCGAGAAGACTCCAGCCAAGGATAACAAAAATTAAACCTGCCTCTTCCTCTCCGTCTTGGTGTGATTTTTTTTCCTGAAATACTGGAACCACAGTTTTAAAAAAATGCTTGAGAATAAAAATCCGTCGTCATCATCATCTTAGAACTGCAGAGCTGGAAGAGGATGGATGGATCCTCAAGTCCAGCCCTTGCCAAGGAGACACAGTGGGGAATTGAACTCCCAAACTTCTGGTTCCACAGCCAGGAATCTAAGCTGTTGTAGATGTCTACAGGTGGGCCTGGAGACATCTACAACATGGTGGTGATGGGGAATTTTCAAAATTTGGGTGAGCCTCCAAACTGTTCGCCATGAGCCATCTGCTTCTCACAATGGACGTTCTGGTCCACCAAAAATCCCATCTCTAAATTCCTGCTGGTCAGTTAGTCTACTTCCCCAAGATTCCCGCTTCCCCCACCCTTGGAGGCTAGATTTGATCTCAAAACTTGGAGAGACTCTGACATCTCCTGTTGGGCAGGATCAGGTAGCAACGTTACGGGGACCCAGCTTGTAACGCATGTAAAATGTCCACCCATCAGAGCAAAAAAATACTGAAATAGAATAACCAACAGCGTTACTTGGATTCTGATCATTCTCTGTGTCTTTTCTCATTTTTTTGTAGCTGTGCTTTAATATTATTCCTGTTTTCTTCTTCTGTTTTTTTTCCGCTCTGAGAAGCAGGGTGGGGGAGGGGGTAATGGGATCCAATTTGTATTATTATTATTATTATGGAGGGATTTTTTTCCCTGTCAGAAAAATAATTAAAACTCACACATTTAAAATGTTCCCTTCCCACCCGCTAGCGGGGGGGGGGGGGGGAGAAGAATCAACATTAGACATTTCCAAGAGGACAATAAGTACCTCGGTGCAATCTTTATAAATCAACATTTCTCCTTCTAGCACATCTGGGATGTGATAATTATACAGCTGTAATGACTTTTCTAAACAGAAAGCTGGGGGGTCGTCGATTTGCAAACCTAGACAGTCGACAATCACGGCTGGCCCCTGTGGGATATTGAGCACAATTTTTTTTTCCAAAAATAAAACCATACACAATATTTTCCCCATTTAAATTTGTACCAGATTTTGAAGTCCTGGATTATAGAGTCTTGATTTATAAGGGCAGCTGACGCAACAGAACCCCTGTGCTTAATTTGGGGTGCATGGGTCTCCCAGGCTTTGTGTACAGTGGTGCTTTGCTTAACGAGCACGCCGTTTAATGACGAATCCGCATAGCGATGCGTTTTTTGCGATTGCTA
The DNA here is from genome assembly GCF_051106095.1 of Pogona vitticeps. Lineage (NCBI taxonomy): Eukaryota > Metazoa > Chordata > Lepidosauria > Squamata > Agamidae > Pogona > Pogona vitticeps. The sequence continues at coordinate 15,800,615 of NC_135796.1, forward strand.
ATGCGATCACATTGCGATGTTTAGATAGGCTAAACATCGCATTGCAATGATCGGTAAGTGTTTCGCTTACCGATCTTCGCATTGCAATGTTTAGAAAACAGCTGATCGGCGGTTCCAAAATGGCCACTGGGTCAACAAAATGGCCACCCACAGCATTTTCGCGCCCTGCTCTTGCTTACCGGGCAGCGAAAATGGCGGCCGGATGGGGGAATCTTTGCTTACCAGTGAGTTTTGCCCCAATAGGTATGGGTCCCCCCCCCGCATAGCGACGAATCTGGATAGCGACGTTAATCCTGGAACGGATTAACGTCGCTATGCGGGGCACCATTGTAGTCTATACTGCACCATAATTCTCCTGTAGAGACATGCTAAGCAGCCACAGGGGACTGTCCATGGTTCTGAACACCCTGCAATCTGGTTAAAGCAGTGGTTCCCAACCTTGGGTCCTCAGATATTCTTGGACTACAACTCCCAGAAATCCTGGACAGAACAGCTAGTGATGAAGGCTTCTGGGAGTTGTAGTCCAACAACACCCATTTGGGAACCATTGACTTAAAAAAAATCGATTTAGCTTGACCGGACCCTTTCTGACTCAATCTGTCTAGAACATATTTGGATGGCTCACACTGTCAGGGAGCTTCGAGCCCTGGTGGAGTGAGTTGGTTATTTTTTTCTCTCATAATCCTATCAAGATTGCTTTTCTGATCATGTTTAAGCCTTGCCCTGCAGGGCATCAATCGTGAAGATGGTCAAGGAGAACAAACAGATGGGTGGGAAGACACAACGAAGCTCATCTCTCAGTGGAAGGACCATGTCTCATCGAGAGAGATCATGTTTCGTATATGGAAGTCTGGGATTTATTTCCTGCCATCTCCAGTGACTGCAAGATGGGATTCTAGGCTGAAGCTATACGGTCACTGCAGGTCAGTGTAGACTAGTGGTCCCCAACCTTGGGCCTCCAGATGTTCTTGGACTTCAACTCCCAGAAATCCTGGCCAGCAGATGTGGTGGTGAAGGATTCTGGGAGGTGTAGTCCAAGAACAGCTGGAGGCCCAAGGTTGGGGACCACTGGTGTAGACCAACCTTGGGTCTCCAGATGTTCTTGGCCTATAACTCCCAGAAATCCTGGTCACCACAGCAGGTGGTAAAGGCTTCTGGGAATTGTAGTCCAAGAACCTCTGGGGAGCCACAGCTGGGAATCATTGATGTAGGCAGTTCCAAGGCTGTGAACCGATGGTCTGAGTTGATTAAGGGTCGGTGGTCAAAAATGATCAAGTTAGTTCTTAGGAAGAAAAGGTGACCCATTTTGTATGAATGAATGCCAGGATTCTAGGAATTCATCTTCTATTTCTAGATGGAAGTTTCAAGAGACAGGTGGTGAAAAAGACACCACCTTTCAGAGGCAGCCACATCATTCTTGGTCCATTTTGAAAGATTTTTTAAAAAATATGAAGGTTTTTTTTTTTTAAAAAAGCCTTCATAATTTTCACTGGTGATATTAACAACATTCATTACAAATATTCTGTATTCTCTGGTGAACGCTGAGTTGCCACCAGATTTTTCTTAGGGAAAAAAACGCAAAGTAATTTTGGGAGAGAAATACAAGTTGGCCTAAGCATGTAGAAGAATTCTGAGTGGGGAAAAAAAATCAAGCTGATTTTGAGATTTTGTTTTCGCCCAGTCCTACTTCTCTGATGCGGAGCGCCATCTGCTGGCAAAATGCTATTTTTAATCTCCTTTAATGCTCCAGCTATATTCAGTCAACGAACACCAACGATCACATATTTTGGCATTCATAGGGCACAATCCATTATTGTCGTCTTCCAACGGTGTGTGTTTTAAGCCTTTGGGAATCTCAGTTCTGGCCCGCCTGATGTGCTGATTTAGTGGTTAAATAAGCCTCAATTTCTACTATTTTGAATATAGAGATGAATAAAAGCCAGTTGGGAGTAAGAAAAATGTAAATTCTTTCATACTGAATACCAAAATACACAGATAATTGATTTTTCCCTCCCTAGATAGCTGGGACAGTACAGTATGAAAAACACTGAGCTGAGTTCAAATTCTGTCTGTTTCATAAACTCCTTAGATGTTGAACTGGAAGTTAAATGAGCAGCTGCCACTAAGAAAAGGGACCTTTTTGCCTGCATTCCCACTGTAATATTTTGACCTGAATCTTATGGGGATTTTATTCCGGAGTCAGTGAAAACATGTAAGATTTGGTAGCAAACTGTAGCTAATTAATGGTGGTTATACATCTGGCTATGTGCCAGCTAATGACCAGGGCATAACCAAGCACCCAACTGGCATGTTTGGGCCGCACCGACTTACACAGTTTCATTTATTTAGAAATAAAACTCCAATAGGATTCTGGCCACCATGCATTTGATATTTGTTACTTGTTATTGATTTAGTCCCTTTAGTTGAGGGGCAGGAATTGTTCTTGATCATCCTGGAGTGCAGAACACATACGAATGGGCTCAAGTTACAGGAAGCCAGATTTTGGCTGGATAGCAAGAAAAAGTTCTTGACTGTTAGAGCAGTACGACAAGGGAACTGATAACCTTGAGAGGCGTTGAGCACTCCAACCCTGGAGGCCTTCAAGAAACAACGGGACCACCCTCGGTCAGATGTGCTTTGATCTGGATCCCTGCCTTGAGCAGCGGGTTGGACTTGATGACCTTAGAGGCCCCTTCCACCTCAATTCTATGATTCTATGATTTATTCCTTTAAAGATTTGTATTATGTTTCAGTTTCTAAAAAGAGTAATGCCCCAGCTGTTTACTAAAATCATTATAACACCATCATTGCTGGTCTTGTAGAGCCTCCAGTAGCCGGCTGGTTGGTTATTTCATGAATGTCATACCGGACAGATTCCCCTCTGATCTTGGGTTCTTATAGATCTGAATAAAGACTCCAAGATTCTCTTCTTTGTCTATGCAACATCAAGGATTTCTCAAGGGGTTGGACTAGATGGCCTTATAAGACCCCACCCAACTCCATTTTTCTCTAATTCTCTGGTTCTTAGTTGAATTACAGGGTTTCTCTCTTAGCTATATATAGGTCTAATCTAATGCCTGAATGCGTACGTTTAATTGACTTAAGTTTTCTGTAATCAGGTGGCAGACCAGAAGAACAATACAGGAAGGAAGGTAGGTTTCAGAAACATACGACTATTTTGAATCTCTGGGTGAAGAATAATCAAAATCTTTGATTCCGGCTGAGTATTTTTTTTGATGATCGGCAGCTTAATGAAGCTGAAATGGGAGCCAGGTTTGTATTAAAAGAGAAGAGTGGCATGAAATGAAATTTTGCTTATGGGATGGCGGAGTGAAGAGGAGGGAGCCAACAGAGGGATTCTTCTCTGCTTTTTGATGTCCTAATTTAAATGCAAATAGCAAGTTTGTCCACCATAAAATAACAGAGGTGCCCTTTTCTCCCTAAGGACTGAACAACGAGAATCCGTTCGGCTCAGTTACTTTTTCATAAGTGAAGAAACTTTTGAAAACATTTCTAGGGAATCTCATCCTAGGGATGGACTGGCTATCGTTTTGTTTTAATGGAATTGGTGAAAGGTGTAATAAATTAGTATTACCCTGTTTATACTGCAGTGTCAAGGTCAAATCCACAGTGGATGGCCAGTAATTTAGAATCTTTCCTCCAGACCAATGATTCCCAACCTTGGGTCTCCAGATGTTCTTGGATTAAAACTCCCAGAAGCCTTCACTCCTACCTGTGCTAGCCAGGATTTCTGGGAGTTGTAGTCCAAGAAATCAGAAGAATGAGACTTGGACGGGTAGCAAAGAACTAGGAAACGTCATCAAGTGTAAGGATGTGTCCATGGAGACCCAGACCATCCACAATCTTGTGTTTCCAATCACTATGTGCGGATGTGAAAGCTAGACAATGAAGAAAGCGCATAGGGAAAAAAATGATTTGTTTGAAAAGTGGTGCTGGAGGAGAGCTTTGCATGTAGAAAGACGGGCAGAAAGACAAACAAAAGAAGAAAACAAGCCTGAACTATGTCGGGAGACAAAGATGTTGAAGCTGAGGCGGTTCTACTTTGGGGCATGTCACGAGAAGGCAAGATTCTCTAGAAAAGACCATATTGCTGGGAAAGGTAGAAGGCAGCAGGAAAAGAGGAAAACCCAATACAAGATGGATCGACTCTGTAAAAGAAGCCATGGGATTGTGCTTGCAGTTGCTGAGCAGGGCTGTTGAGGACAGGGGATGTTGGAGAGCAATCATTCGTAAGGCCAGGAGGCCCTTCTGAACATGCCATCCCTGAAAGAGTTGAGGGAGATGGCATGTCGCAATAGGGCCTTCTTGGCTGTTGCCTCCCAATTTTGGAAGACCCTCCCTATAGAAATCTCCCTAGCTCCAACACTTTCGGCTTTTCGGCGCCAGGCAAAGACCTTTCTGTTTAGCCAGCATTTTCATTAAATAGTGTTCTTTAGCTGGCCATATGAGCAGCAGGATTTATCAATATTAATGTTTTAATGACGGTTTTTAATATAGGATATTATTATAATATTGCCTATTTTTAATGGTTTTAATGTTTTTTTTTTTAAAAAAATTTATATTGTTGTACACCGCTCAGAGACCGGTGGTAATGGAGCGGCTAAAAAAAAAAATCTTGTAAATAAATAAATGAATCAGGGTCAACTTGACGGCATATAACAAGAACAACAGCCACACTGAGTTATGTGAAAATCAAAAAGTGTCCAGTCCTTATTTTCTCCATTTGTAATTCTCCTTGCCTCCTGTCCCCACTGCAGTTGGAGGTACTCAACCAAACCTGGAAATTTACTTGCCTTCTGAAAAAAATAATAATAAGTAATTGTGCAATTGTTTGGTATCACTGGTGCATAATGTATCACCTGCACATTTTATTTCCTCTCACATACTCTTGCAACATTAGGCTTTAATTAGTGCGTTAAATGGCACTGTTCCCTTCCCCCCCCCTTTTACGATATCCAGGCGGGTTTTTCTTTGCTGTGAAAACGGAGTGGTTCAATTACCCTCCCGCTAATGGATAAAGCATAATTAACATTGTCTTGAGGCTAATTTTCATTTATGCTGCCATTGCTCATAAGCCCCACATCATTCTCTGGAAAAAGTCAACTTGTCACTTTTACGAGTCCAGTTTGCACTCGAACAGCACGGAAATTAATTCAAGATACATTAACACAGTTAAACTTCAAATACAGGGGAATTAACTGAGGACAGGAGATCTGTCTTTGCATGTCCTTTATGGAGCCATTCAGGTTCGGGATAGGCATATGGCTTAAATGTAGTTGTGTTGGGCTCATGAATGGTTAATACACAAGGCCAGCCGGAAGGACTGTCATGTGGAAGACAGAGCCGGCTCGTTTCCTGATGATCCAGGGGGTAAAAGCCCAACCAATGGGTCAGGATCCTGTTTCTCAGTGGCCGCAGATCAAAATGTTCTGAGTTTCCATGATCGGTACTCCACGGCTGGAGTCTACACTCTTGCGCAATGATAGCGAGACAGAGGCTGAAATCCTGTTGAGGAACTAGAGTTGTTGTTGAGAAACCTCCCTATGCGTCCGGTGCTTAATTTCCCAACTCTGCCACTTCCGTGGTGGAAAGGTGTTCAGATTTGTTTTCAATGATCATGACTTTTTTTGTACTCCGTTTTCAGGAGACAGCTTTTCCACCTATAGCTGGAAACATCGGGGTGCATGCCTTAGCCCAGACTTGAAGGCACGCCACGGATGACTCCATCCTCCCTATGCCAACATCTCTGGATGTCTTACCAGGGATGGTTTTTGCTGATCTTTTATTAGAGCGCCCACGAGCGAGACAAACTCAGAGCTGAACAAGTTGAGGCAAATGGACTGAGGATACGGTCTTCGAAATCGGCGCTCACTTCCTGGGAAATGAACACTCCGAAATACGGCAGGATCTTTTTTGGAGGGTCACATTTATTTAGGTCACAACAGTTACTCTCCGACACGCTGCGGATTTTTTTCGGTCTTTGCTTTACACTGTAGAGCCGGAGGGCAGGACACGGGAGGGAATGTTAAAAACATCTAGCCCTCGGTTTTGTTTGTTTATTTATTTATTTATTTGCAGGGGATGGGGCTGGTTCAAAACGTAATTCCAACTTTAAAAGGCATATCAGCTCAGAAGCCTGACATGGGTTGTCCTCTTTTTTCCCCCATGAAAATGTGGAAGTTAGAAAATGTGTTTGTTGCTCAGCCTTGATCTTAGCAGGGTTCCTCAGCCCACCCGATCATTAGCGCTGTCTTTGTGTCAGCCTATTTCTGGGTTAATCAGCACTTCCTGCTAGTAGACCCTTCGTCTACTAAAGAGCCTGTTTCAGACCAGGGGGAAGTCAAACCAACCTGGAGGATCTGTCGGGGGGTCTCCTACCAACTCTCCTCAGACTGAAGAAGCTATGGATGAGAAGCAAAACATTTTGACCTAATAAGAAAGAAGTCCCAGTTCCCATGATTCAGCGTCCAGATAACCTCACCTGGAGGACTGAGAATTTTCACAGATATACAGTGGTGCCTCACTTAACGAGGATAATCCATCCCAGCGAAATCGCTATAGAGCGAAATCCTCGTTAAGCAAAATAAAAAAACCCATTGAAACGCATTGAAAACCCGTTCAATGCGTTCCAGTGGGCTGAAAAACTCACCGTCCAGCGAAGATCCTCCATAGGGGTGGCCATTTTCGGTGCCTGTAAAGTGAGGAATCTGTCCAAAAAAACCCAGCGGGGACCCATTTTACACAGCGAGTGGCCATTTTGAAGCCACCGATCAGCTGTTTTAAAAACGTCATCTAGCGAAAAAATCGGTTCCCAAAGCACGGAACCAATTGTCGCAAAGTGGATTTTGCCTATTAAAACCTCATTTTGCGATTGCAAAAGCAATCGCAAAACAGTCATCGTATAGCAGTTTTGTCATTTAACGAGGCAATCGTTAAGCGAGGCACCACTGTAGTAGACTCTTTGGGACGTCAGCAGGAAACATATCCAGTGCGCGTCAGCAGCTTGGCGAAGAACATAATCCTCTGTTAGTTGGGTGAGATCTTTCCAAAGCTGTCCTGAAAGCAAGGATGGGGACTTGGGTCACGGGATTCACCGTCAAGTTGGACTTAAGTCACACTGGTGACTTGACTCTGGTTTTTTTTTCTCAGTGACTCACATTTGATTCTTGACTTGGAAGCCACTCGTCCTTCCCTTTCTTTTAGGGACAAAACCTTGGTTTTAAGAAGGACTCAGATTTGGGACTTGGGACTCAGGACTTGGTACCAAAGACTTGGACTTGAGTCTTGGGGACAAAGACTTGCCAATATCTTTGCCTGGATGTATTTGTCATGAAACGCAGGACGAATCTCTTTTAAATTCCTACCATGCCTTACCGAATACGCCCTTCTTTGTCAGAGCTGTGGAAGTCACTTTAAAAAGGAATCTGTTACAGTTCCCAGATACCCAGTGGTGGGGAGAAGTTGCATTTCATGTATGTCTAAAGAGCGTCGTACCACACGTTTGCTCTCCGAAAAGACGTGGAAAGAAAACTCAGTGAAGTCAGAAACTTTTTTTTTAAAGTTTTCAAAACACAGCCTGCTTTTCAGCACCACCTTGCTACTAAAGATTGCACCAATTTCTTGATATGTTGCCTTTCCATCTCCTCTTAAGTTCTCCCTCTAAGTTTCTGAGTAACACGGTCTCTCATCTTCCTCTGCTCCTTCCTTTCCTCCGTCAGTGGAGAAACAGACCTTCTGGACGCCGCTGGAAGCTTTCACCCAATGACATCTCCCACTGCAAAAAGAAGAAAGGAAGGACAAGGGAGGGATGTAAGTCTTTGCATTGAATCCCAAGCTGGCCTGCAACCTTTAGCATGATTTCACCCAAGAGAGCTCAAGCAGCAAGTTGACAAGCTTTCTCTTTTAATACTCAGTGTCTGCTCTGAAGCTTCTGACCATGCTTGAAGCCTTCCAACCAGGTGGATGTTCCCATAGCTGGAGCATCTTCTCTGTATAGTTACAACTCCCTAGAAGCAGGGGAGAAAGAACCAACCTGCACCAGACAAACCCAGGCAACCAGAGGAGATAATGCTTGGCTTCCTGGCAAAAATGTTGTAATAACTTGGATGTTCTTTCTTTCTCTCTCCAGAACCCTGTTGAAGAGTTCCTTTTATCATCCGTCCTTCCTTTTTGAGTCTCCAATGTTGCCCTCCTCAAAGACAGAAGTGAGAATTTGCCATTGGGCCAACCAGCCCCAATAGAGAGTTGTTCAATTACCCTCGGCTGATCTTGGGCGCCACTCCCCAATGGTGTTCAAAAGGTGGTACTGCAGCTCCACCTTCATCAGGGTCAAAAAGGCTGTCCTTCCATGTTTTAGACTTTGACAGCTGGAAGCCCCGGCTGGCCTAGCAAGTGCCGAAGGACAGTGAGAGCTGTAGTTAAAGATTCATAGAAAGCTATAAATTACCTATGCTGGTAATAATCGAAGTCCATGCCTTCATCTATGGATAGGTCAGGATCAAAAGAAATGCATTGCAGACACATACTGCAGTAAAGGCTGGTGGCCGCAATTCCACCTGGGCACCGTTCTGGGTTTTAGTCCGAATTTTTCAGGCATGAGCTAAGATGCTGGACCCTCTTCCCCACTCAAAAATATAGGTTCACAGCTTTGAGCAGCTCCTGCAAGTGGTCCCCAACCACTCCTTTAGTCATGAATGCCACCAAGGTTTTGCTTCCTTGGTCAAGACTGGGCAAGCTCTCAGTGGCCTTGGCCAAGAAAGCATCCTCTTAAAAACACATGGGTTCAGCATGTGGGGGAGGCAGCTGGACAGGACTGTCAGCTCTCGGAGCCTGCAGGTGAATGGAAAGAGGGGGAGCCCTTCACACCCCAAGAAGGTATTGTGACAATCAAAACCATCTTTGCCTTATCAAGGCCCTCATTCATTTGAGCAGTAATGGATTCTGTCTTGTCTGATGAGGTGTGATCTCCCCAGCACGTTGAGCAGAATGAAAGAACAATACGCCGTTTGGGGAACTGTCAGACAAACCCTTCTGGTGGTGTGTAAACAGTTTCCCCTTCTTTCTCAAGATGAAGGGAAGCAACACAGGGAGGGGGAGACCGGAGCTGACAAGCGATCACAAAGCCGACAGTTGCCTCTTCGTCTTTTTGACGCAATAAGGAGTCTGTAATTATTTTAAAATCCTTGCCGTCAATGGGTTGTAATTCACTTGCAAGTGGATGGGTGGGTCTTTCTCCTTCTCTCGTGCACTACTTTTTCGGGGGGGGGGGGGTTGGAAGGATACTTGTAAGCACCACGGTGTGTTGGGGTCTGATAAATGTATCAAACTCCGGCAGGACTTTATCTCTCCAACAGATTTGAGAGGATTTAGGTCAGTGGATAATTCATGGGCGAATGGCGAATCTTAATGCTATTGACAAAAGCGAAGAACACACATCGCCAGCGCGTTTATGGGGGGAAAAAAATCTGAGCCGGTGAGCAGCCTACTTTTCTTGCATTTCGAACACACAGAGACAAAACGCAAATGGGTTGCCAGAAGTTATTCTCAAAAGCTATCTGACAGAACCAAACAAAACCCCACAAAATTGAACCACCGAGTGACAGGCCGAGGTTTAGAGAGGTTTTGTGATGCTTTCCCTTCTGTCAAGATTGATCTGAACAATGAGCTCTTGCTGGAGAAACAGCAGCTGCCAACTTTGCAAAGGAGCGTCGCTGTAGTCACCTATGGCGAGTCAGACTTGTATCCAGGAAACCCAGCAGAACTAGAGGCCGATCCATGCTAGGTTTTGTTGTGCATTTAACTGGAGTTCACCAAGCCCTCGGATCCTATTCTGCCACTCCAAGTGGGTTTACGTCTTCATTTATTTATTATAAGTCACCTTTCTCCCGATCTGGGGACCCAAGGGGGCTTGTGATACTGAGAATCAAAAACGTAAGCTAAAGATTTTTTAAAAACACCACAATTAACCTATGCAATAGAAGAATTAAAAGCAGGTGAACATTGAAAATGATCTTACAAATGGCATTCAGGGACTCCGTTGTGGTTGTTCAAAGCGTGCCTGAAAAGAGGGGTCTTCAACTGTCGGTGGAAGGATAAAAGAGAGGAGGGCCAACCTGATCGCCCGAGGGAGAGCTTTCTGTAACTTGGGAGGTACCACAGAGAAGGCCCTCTCTTGGGTCCCCATCAACCGTTTCCGGGCTGGCAACGGGACTGACAGAAGGGTCCCCCAAAATTAATACCTCCAAAGTTGGGAAAAGTCGAAGGGCACCTTGTGTTTTGTGAAGCTGGTGAGATTTCAACTCAGGGGACCCCTTTCCTCAAACTCGAAACAAAACCAACATCCCCCACCCTCCAACCAAAAATAACCCTATTTATCCACTAAACACTTCTCCCTGCTTGTTTTCCCCACTGATAACAATTTTATCCCATCTTCCTGCGTGATTCAGCGTGAGAGACGAAGTAATTTGTTTAAATATTTTCAGAGCGGGGCCTGTTGATTGCGGCCTCTGCTTTACTTGATGAAGTGGCCCGCTTTGTTTTGTTTTCATTTTGTGATGTTTTATTATTTTATTGGAAGGGGCTTGAAATTGCTTAGCTGCCTGAGGGCCGACACTCGAGGACGGAAATAACTGTTTTCAACAACAATCCATAATCCAAAGCTGGTGGGGGGGAGGCTGCGTTCCCCATGCTGTCCCCCAAAACGGCAACCAGTAGCAGTTAGGTGGTCTTCAACATCCATTAAGTCTAGAAGCTTTGACTGGCAGATTAATCAACTAAAAAGCTTTAGTTGATTAATTTATAGGCACACGGTTTTAAGCGACAGGGCACAGTTTGAAGTGGTGTGGAGAGAACGGATAGTATACTTGTTTTTAGCTTAAAGCCGTTCTTGTCCTGCAATGGCTTTACAGCAGATTGAAGGGAAAGGGTAGACATTGAGATGTTTTTATCCATTTAATCAGGAGTGGCAGCTGTGTCTATTCAATGCTGTTTCCTTGAGTTCTCAAAAATATAATGTATCATGAGGTTTCAAGCACAGATATGTTCCTAGGTAGAATTGCTGGCAAGCTCGGTGCTTTAGGCATCTGGCTATGGAGCCAGAGGTTGGGAGTTTGATTCCCCCACTGGGCCTCCTTTACAGAGGACTTGATGATCCAGAGGGTCCCTTCCAACTCTGCAACTATAAGATTATGGGATAGCTCAGTGGCTTAGGTATCTGTCATTCAGCCATGGAAACTCAGTAGGGACTTGGAACTGGCAAAGCCACTCCTTAAATATCTCACTTACCTTGAAAGCCTAATTAGGCTAGCTATTAGTTGGTTCTGACTTCTCATCGTATGACAACCAAGCAATGATGATAAATGTAAGAAACTTTTGGCTGAAATCCAGTGATGCTGCAACTGATGTAGCCCCAGTGAATCAATGGAACGTACATAGAGTTCTATCCACCAGATCTCTACCGATTCAGTGGGCTGACTCTGGTTGTGACTTCAGTCATGGTGAACATCTGTAACAGATGTTAGAGATATGCGCACTGCACCTGGGAGCTTCAAATGACAACCGAGGACAAAATTTTGTCTTAAATGATTTGTGTTCAATCAAAGTGGGTTTTCCATTTTTGTGGACATCCCAGCGCACAATGAATTGAACAATCAATCATACACTGGGCCGCTGGCAAAATTGGGCACACTGCTTGAGCCACTGCACATCAATGCTGTGAGATTCTGGTAGGATTCTGATCCACATGTTCCACTGCTGAGCTATGGTGTTTTCCACACGGGTAGGAAAAATGGAGGACAGTGCTTCCCAGAACTTTGCTAACACGTTATGTGGCGATGCCTTTGTGTTCAGGAAGAAAGTTCTCACCATGTCTTTCTGCCTTCTTAATGGTTGCCCTTTATGAGCTATAAAGCATGCATTTGCAAAGAATATCTTCTCCACCGAGCTGGGTCAGAGATGAGTTGGGTGGCTCTGTTTCCTTCCAGCCTTTATGAGCCAATAAATTTGATTTCAAGGGAAGCTAATGTGCAGGCGGCGTTTTATGGAAACGTGTCGTACATTATGGTTAAAACATTTCCAGAGAATGTGGGGCACACCCGTGGCTTTTGGAGGGCTGTGGTCCAAACCCTCTCTGAGTTTGTGCATTTCTAGTGCTGCCCTGAAACTTGAGGTTGCTAATCAGCTGGTGTTTCGCCCACACAACTTGGATAGTTCTAATTAACATCAAATTAGACATAGGTGCCTGAAAAAGAACAGTGTAAAAGAGTGGTTCCCAACCTAGGGAACCAAATGTGAGGTATTACAGGAACCAAAATGTGAGGTATTAAAAATGAGAATGGGAATAACCTGTCACTGAGGGATGTAGACAAAGGGTGCCTACCATCTTGGCCTACCTTGTAGGGCTAGAAGTAAGGATGCACCAGTTTCTTATTTGTATTTTTGATAATTTGCAGTTTGGTTCCATCTTCCTGTTCTTAGTTTTTCTAAGTTTCAGAAAGTGCTTTGACTAAATACGAGCATAGGAACGAAGATATCTTTAGAGGCTGATGACTCTAATGTCGGGAGGGATAGTTTTAGTCTGAACTTTAGATTTTGGTCTGAACTTTATGGAATGTTGCCATTGCTATCCAAGGTGTTGAACCCTGTCTCCCGAATGGATTCAGAACCTTGGATAGCTCATTGGGTTGGACTAAAGCAGTGGTTTCCAACCTTGGGCTCTCAGATGTTCTTCAACTAAAACTCCCAAAAGCCTTCACCGCTAGCTGTGCTGGCCAGGATTTCTGGGAGTTGCTGTCCAAGGACACCGGGGTGCCTAAGGTTGGGAACCACTGGACCAAAGTCCAGCATAGCTGGATATAGGTGGAGCCACCAGCTTCCACTAGTGGATACTCTGTGGGCAAACATGTCTGTAGAACCTCTACAGAAGCTTACTTTGAACAGGGCTTTTATGTCCAGCCTGAGGCTATGAGCTGCCAGTCAATCTCACAGCAAGCTGAAATGTTTAGAACAAGCAAATAGGAAGAGGGGCTTGTGAACAAAGGAGGGGGAAAATATTATCTTTGTAGTGTTTTGTGAACTCACACAGCTTAGGCATTCACAATTCACCACAGTGCCACAGCACCAGTAAGTACAGCTAAACTGGTAGTGGCTGGTAGAGCAGAACGGTGAAATTAAATTGAAATGGGAATTTTTTTTCAACAGTTAATTAAAAATCAAAAGCAGAGTTATAATAGAAATCATTCTCCAGGAAGCATAAAAATCAGTGGTAAGCCCAAGCCATAAAATAATTATTCAAGAATTATTTAATATTTGATACTGAGGTCTTATTTTCCTCCTTCTCTCTCTTACCACTAATACCAAAATCCATTCCATTAACAACTTTAATTGTCTGAGTTAGAGCAGTCTCTGACAAAGGATTTCCAAGAAAAGTCAGGCAAAATGTGACTCTGCCTTCAGAGAGTAGCATTTCAACATAGAATTTGAAGACCCAAACAAGGGACACGAAGCTAAGCTTCTGCCTTGTGACACATGAGTTATGCCATGACTAAATTATAGAATGGCATAGTTGTTCTGTGGCTGCTAATTATTGGTTGGGCCCAGATTTCGTCCTACTTTAAGTAGTCTCATTGAAATTTATAGGATTTAATTAGCCATGATTGCTTTCCATTGATAACATTGGGTCTTCTCCAGTTATGCCTAAATGTAGACCCAGTTTTTCCCCAGATGCGTTCACGTTGATATTGTCATCCTGGGTGAGAGATTGGACTGTTGTTCCTGCTTAGAATGTGGAAGTTATGTTGGCTAGCTAACAGTCCCAGAATCCCTAAGAAGGCTGGTGGACCTTCAGACAAACATCTGGATGAAAAGAGCACTTAGAACCCATCATCTCAAGGAGCGGTTCTTAATTTTGATTCTTTAGATCACCTTGGGTCCTCATATGTTCTTGAATTGCAAGTCCCGGAATTCAGGGCCAACAGAGCTAGTGCTGAAGGCTTCTGGCAGTTTTAGTCCAAGAACATCTGGGGACCCATGCTTGGGAACCACTGCTCTAAATGCTTTGGAATTCTTCTCCCCAAATCTTCAACCACTGGCTAAGCCATCTAGGAGTTCTGGGAGCTGAAACCCAAAACATCTGGAGGATCAAAGGCTGGGGAGCAACAGCTAAGATGGTGGTGGACTTCTCTTTGCAAAGTCTTTGAGCAGAAGTTGGCCAACCACAATTTGGTGATGCTGTAGCAAATGGACAATGTGTGGCCCTCCAGATGTTACTGGCAAGCAACTCCTAGCATTCCTCACTATTGTCTCTGCTTCTTGGAACTGCTGGGTGTTATGGTCCACCCGTACCTGGGGACATGCTTTCCCTATCCCAGTGTCGGTGATAACAAGCTGATGGATAGCTATTTTGGAGTGTCTACCACAGTGTGTAACATGGCGGCTACAATCCAGTAGTGTGTCACAACTGCACTAGATCCATTGAATCCATGGGGATTTGGTGAGCCAACATATATGTAAGTCCCATTGTAAGGCCTACTCTAGTTATGACTTACAATTGGATTTCAGCCAGTGTTGTTTATTGCATGCGGCTGGTAAGAAATTCTGACAGTAAAAGCTTCTCTTTCTCTGTAAACTCTGCCAGAGATGCAAAAGATGAAAAATTCACAGTTGCCCGGAAAGCGAATTCTTTTTAATGTCCCAACGTTGTAAAGCAGAAGCCCATTGGTAGAACATTTCCAAAGCAAAGCTTGTACACTACAAAGATTTAAAAGGGTTTTGAGTTCAGTTTTGGATCAGATGCTGCTGGAGGATGAGAATGTGGGTTTTGTGCATCATCCGGGTGGCTATGCTCAGAGAAGCTTTGTGCTTTTGTGTTAGAGTTTGTGGCCCTCCTGCAAAAGGTCTAAGTTCAATGCCCAGAATCTCCAGGCAAGGCTAATAAAACCACCCTGCTCAAAACCCTGCAGAGGTGGTCTTAGACAATGTCAACCCTACTGCGCTCTGCACTTTGCCCGCGAACTACCAAACTGTGCATAAATTATTCAATTCGGAGTGGGAAACTGGGAAGGCAGGTCAGGAACGAGGAAGGATCAGAACGTGCTTGTGGTTGAAAATTGAGTCTCTTCTGGTCTAATGTCTTAATCTGAAATGCCTTATGGATACCCCTCATCAAGAGTATGGCATATGTTGGGAAGAGTGGGGAATATTGGGAATTCAACCCTCCCACTAACGAAGTCAGAAAGTGATCCAAACTGGCTGCCTCTCCTCTTGAGAAGTCTTAGGCCCATCAGGCTGAGCCGTTTGTCTCTAGCTGCTGGAAAGGGCCAGAAAGAGAGAGGGTGGAGGGAAAGGGCAGAAAGCCAAAGTCTCTGAGCCCCTGGCATGGTCACTAGGGAGAACTGTGTGTGTAATTCGTCATTTGTCAGATTATGGAAATATGACATGGCGGGCTCGAAAAATGTAATCTGATGTTGAGATGAGATTTATTTTCTTGAGCGTGTTGAGCGGACATTAACATAAGTTCTGGGAGGTGGGAGGTAATCATTTCAGCCGGATTAGATGTTAAACAATTGTTGCCGAACGCCGCGGTGTAAGCAGCAGAGCGCCAAAGCTGCGATTTTCATGTTCCCAGAGATATTTTTACAAGCCCTGTCATGTCTTTTCTCTAATGGCTTTTCGGAACAAGGCCACCACGTCTGGCATTTACAAATGTCCCCTTGCTGGCTTCTTTTCCTCCTCTTCCTCCTCCTCCTCTTTCTTTTCCAGTGTATCCATTTGGTGTTAAACATCTCCCACTGGGTTTTTGCATTCGCCTCTTTCGCCTGCTTTTTTTCTCCTCTTTAGCCGAATCTTTGTTTATTGTGGTTTGTCAAGGTTTTTATTTCCTGAATGGTATGCGTATTCTGATAACTGTTTAGGTGTCCTGATTCAGGATGGTGAGGAAAGAGAGAGAAAAGAGTGAGTGAAGGAAACCCAGTCCAATGGATGGATGGACGGGTAGGTAGGTAGGTAGGTAGGTAGGTAGGTAGGTAGGTAGGTAGGTAGGTAGGTAGGTAGGTAGGTAGGTAGGTAGGTAGGTAGATAGATAGATGATAGATAGATAGATAGATAGATAGATAGATAGATAGATAGATAGATAGATAGATAGATAGATAGATAGATAGATAGATAGATAGATAGATAGATAGATAGATAGATAGATAGATAGATAGATAGATAGATAGATAGGTGGACGGACGGACGGACGGACGGACAGACAGACAGACAGACAGACAGACAGACAGACAGACAGACAGACAGATAGATAATGATCAGCATTAACAGAGACATTGTATTTTGGGCCAAGTTATTGCATTTTACATGAATTTATTTTCTTCGCATAAAAATGCAATTTGCCCAAAATACAATGTGCAAATCCTTTTTTTTTGCTCAAAGTATCCATTTTTCCTGCAAATAAAAAGCCCTTCTACAGTTTTTCCCCACAGTTAAGTCCCAGAATGCGAGCACGCATGCACGTGTGCGCGCGCACACACACACAGACACACACAGAGAAAGAGAGAGAGAGAGGGAGGGAGGGAGCTTTTCTGATCTCAGCCAGAGAGGAGAAAACTTTGGAAAGGTTTCCCTCTCTTCTACCGGTATAAAATCAGGAAAGATTTACATCTTTACAGCTAAGCGGGGATGGGAGGAAGGAAAGCTAATTGAGTGAGCTCAGTTGGTAGCTAATTATTACTCTGGTCAGCCATTTTGGTTCAGGAATTCAAATATAAATGAGGGATGCATTTTGCGAGAATGAAAAATTAAGGATATGGCGTGGGGGGGACCTTTAGTTCTCATTTTTAGCTCGCCTCAGCAAGTTCTCACCCTCTCCCTACCTAAAACAATACATTGGGATCGACCATGGCTGACCATTAATCCCTGATTCATCCCAGGAAGAACGTAATGCCACCCAGTTGCTTGAAACGACAACTCCCCTAAACTGCAAGCAAATATTAGAGGATTTTCAGAATTGTCCTCCAAAATTTCTCGAGGCATCCTCACTTGAATACAGATGAAGACATAAAGCAAGTTTGGGGCAGGGGGGGAGAGAATTTTAAGCGCTCTGTCTCCATTTGGGGTTGACAACGAAAGCATGAAAGAGTTTTGGGGATTTTTTTTAAAAAAACCACCCCACTTGATTCCAGTTTTATAAAGCGGCCACTTTCGGCGGATTGTTTGATGCGCGAATGCATATAACTCCCTGAACCGTGGCAGAGATTGGATGGAGACCTCCCGGCTCTGCTCAGTTCTTATTAAGTGGCAAATATAGACTTTGCTCAATTGTACGAGCGGGGCTAGCTCTGGGAACGCTCCTTTGAAGTCCTCGTCGAAAGCGTTCATTTTGTTCCAGGAAACTCTTTAAACTGCCAAACGGCCTTTTTTCCCCCCCCTCCCACCTCACTTCTTCTCCATGCTGAGGATACCTGCCCTGGGGGCAGGCAGCTTTCACGTCTAGTTTGCTTTAACCAGGGGCCTGTAAAATCATAAAAACATGTGTGCGCCGACCTGTCACTCCGGGGACCAGCCGCGCCGGCTGCGTGCGTGAAATTTTGATCAGGATTTGCTAATTTCCCATAACGTGCTCCTCGCAGTCTCGGTAATTGGGTGGGATCAGACGCTTTCATATCTGTGGACCTTTAAACTGGGGCTGGGTTTTCCTTCCTCCTTTTTTATGTTTACCATGGCGCAAGAGATGGTTTGTTTCCCCAATTGGACTGGACGTGCATTTTTTTTTCTTTGAAATACAGTGGTGCCTCGCTAGACAGTTACCCCATATGACAGGGTTTTTTTGCTAGACATTGGCTTTTTGTGATCGCTATAGTGATTCGCAAAACAGTGATTCCTATGGGGGAATTTCGCTGGACAATGTTTGGTCCCTGCTTTGCAAACCGATTTTCGCTAGACGACAATTTTGACAGCTCCTTCCATGCTCGCAAACGGGTGTTTTCGGGACCTAAGCCTCGCAAGACAGCGATTTAAACAGCTGATCGGCGGTTCACAAAGCGGCTTTCCTATGGCTGATCTTCGCTAGACAACGACGATTCTTCCCCATTGGAATGCATTAAACAGGTTTCAATGCATTCCAATGGGGAAATGCTTTTTGCTAGACAATGATTTCGCTAAACAGTGATTTCAGTGGAACGGATTATCATCGTCTAGCGAGGCACCACTGTAATAACAATCTTAGGGCTGCAGAGCTGGAAAAGGAGTCCAGTGGGGAATTGAACCCCCAACCCAGACACCTAAACTACTGAGCTATCCAGCAGTTCTCTAATAATCTTAGAGCTGGAAGGATTCTGATTCTGATTCTGCTTTCAGAATATGGGCCAGTTGGCTTGGCGGAAGGTAGCCCATTAGCTGTTCCTCCTGCCTTAACACACCCTCGCTAATTGGCTTTGCCTATTTAGATGTTTAACTGAAAACAGTACAATGTGTAAAAATGCCCTTTCGTTGTTAAGCCTCAATTTCAATGTTGGCTTCTCCTCTGATTACACCCTTGCCTTGACAACATGGTCTAGATTGGGGAATTTTGCCAGCTAGGTGTCCCCTCCTTCCTTAGCTGTGCTGATCTGCTAAGCCAATCTAATCAACTCTAAGATGATCATAATACATACAGTTCCAATCCCACCCACAATCCTCTTCTTCCTTTGATCTCCAGCCTCCGGCTTTGTGTGTGTGTGTTTGCTGCCCTTCCCCATCTGCAGAGCTGCTTCTGTAGACGTCAGAGGGAGAAGGAGGAGCGAAATGCATGAATCTGGCCACCTCCTTGAGGATGTCAAACATTTTAGAGTGTATTGGTTTAGAAGCTTACTAAATTTAAACAGAAGCATTAGCACGGCCTTAGGATCTCCTGACAGATATAAACTCTTCCTTAGGGAGATTGCCGTAATGCTGTCTAATCAGCTTAAGGAGTTAATTAAACAGCTGTCACTTAGCTTCTTAATTCTGTGACTTGATGCTAAATAAGATTTGAAATTAGTTATGCACGGCTGAGGCATGATCCTTGACGTGCTGAAGATGGCTGAGAGAGGAGAGACAAGATGATGCTCAGTCTGATTGGAGTCCACAAGGAAAAAATCCTTCCAGCTGTCAAGCACAGGGATCTACAAAGCTCCCCAAAGACCAGTTATGTGGGCAAGTCCCACTGTATTAGCCCATCTGTGAGAAAGGAGTTGGAACTCCATGGTAGAACACATGTTTTAGAATGATACACAATGCAGATTCAGTCCTCAGTATCTCCAGGTGGGACTCCAGAAAGACCTTTGGCTGATACCTAGAGATGCAACTGGTCCATGCAGACAGTATTGAAAGGGCCCAGTGATTTGATGATGTGGATAGGGAGCTTTTAGCCCTCCAGATTGACAAAGGGTTCCAATATTAACCATAGACAACAGCGAAGGAGGATGGAGCTCCTAGTCCAGCACCAAAGGTTCTTCACCTAAGATAAGTTTTAGCCATGGATATATTTTGTGACCTGGTCACCTGACTGTAATAAATAAATTCTATTCTATTCTACTCTAAGATAGGACAATGTAAAGGCTGAAATCCAATCATAAGTCATAAGTAGAGCAGGCACGATGGATCAATAGAACTTACAGAGGTGTCGTCTCACCAAATCCCTATTGATTCAATGGCCCTGTTCTGCTTGGAACTTATTACTGGATTTTTGCCAATGGTGTAAATCACTTATCTGCAATTCCACTGGATTTCAGCCTTGGATATGTGAACACAAGAGGTAACAATCTTGTTTTAGAATGATTACCGTATTTTTCGCACCATAAGGCACACTTTTTCCCCACAAAACAGGGGGGTGGAAAGTCTGTGTGTCTTATGGAGCAAAGAAAACAGATTATATTTTCCTGTTTTCTTCTCCTATAAAATTGGTGTGTCTTATGGAAAGGTGCGTCTTATGGAGTGAAAAATACGGTATGTGTTGCCTGCCTGCTTGCTTGCTTGCTTGCTTGCTTGCTTGCTTGTTTGCTTGCTTGCTTGCTTGCTTGCTTGCTTGCTTGCTTGCTTCCTTCCTTCCTTCCTTCCTTCCTTCCTTCCTTCCTTCCTTCCTTCCTTCCTTCCTTCCTTCCTTCTGCTTATCCATCATCAGCTCCTTCCTTGCTTCCTTCCTTGTCTTGAGGATGTTATGTGAACCTGCTGACCCTTATCTTTCCCTTCCCTCCCTCCCTCCCTCCTTCACACCTTGATTGTTGAACACTCTATGAAAGACGTCTGTGACAACAGACTGGAGCTAATTACCAAGAGTGTCCCCAGAATTTAAACAAATACCTCTATATGGCTCCTTGTGATCCAGCGTCCCACTAATGTGTTGGAACATTTTGATGATGTTTTAATGGCTCTTTAATTCTGTGTTGTATTAAGGAAAGAAGAGCAGCAGATTATAGTTAACGCTAATGTGTTTATCCATAGTCTCCCTACATATTAATTGCTTGAAGAACAAATATTAAGAAGTGGGCTGAAATGTACGTTAGTGATTGAGAATTCCACATGGTCTGATCGGTTTCTGTTTATGAATGTCAGGCTGGGAAGGAAGGAGTGTTCACACAAAGGCTTGATGAAGCAAATGCATATTTTATCAGGTGGAAAATAATAGCTTTGGCCCTTTCTAGAACCACGTTTACAGTTCCGAAGTGCTGGACTATTGATCTGTGATGGTCATTGAGACATCTAAGCCCCAGTGGACCCACAGACTAGAAGCTAAGTCAGGAGATCTCACCCCACTCTTTGTGCTTTGACCAACTTCAAATTTACATTATTATTTAAAAACAAACTTTAAATTAACTGTGTCATCTCGGATCAGAGTCTCATGTCTCATCTGAGTGGGACTCTAGAGAAGCATACCACATAGAGCAGTGGTCACCAACCTTGGGCCTCCAGATGTTCCTGGACTACAACTCCCAGAAGCCTTCACCACCACCTCTACTGGCCAGGATTTCTGGGAATTGAAGTCCAAGAACATCTGGAGGCCCAAGGTTGGGGACCACTGGCATAGAGTCTTGGTACAATTGCTTCTCACCATAAAAGCCATGGATCTAGATCAAATAACTCATCCCAGATAGAGCAGTCCTATTAAATCAGTGGGATTTGTCCTAGTGTTACCATTCTGCCATGACCAGTATCCTGTTGAGCAGCTCCGCCTGCATAATGGGAGTGACGTCACTAGCCATGGGAGATATTTACTCCTCAAAGGGTTCCTTTTCAGTTTTGGGGTGTGTATGATTCATGCACAATAATATGAAGTCACATGAAGCACACAATCAAAAAAAGGAATCTGTCGTGGTCAGCATCTTGCATAGGTGAAATTAGCAGTTAATTTTTTGCTACATTTCCACCTACATTTTGATATTTGATCTCACTCCGTTGGCTATATGCTCTCTCTCTCTCTCTCTCTCTCTCTCTCTCTGTGTGTGTGTGTGTGTGTGTGTGTGTGTTTGTTTAATCCACTGGGAATCCACTTTTAAGAGACAGCCTCATCCAGGCAATTCATTCAACTGGCTGTCTCATCTTCCATAATCCCTAGTTAGTTACAGATGTAAATACTCTATTTCTTCAGAAGAGTTTGCTACCATTAAGCATTTTATCCTCCTCTCCCCTGCCCCAATTTCGAAGTAAATTAGTGACTGTTATTTCACGTTCTTTGAAATGCTGGGAAATGACCTATAAATCAGCATTTGGGAGACATCCGTTACCACATTTGTCTCTTCTCAATGAGATGATCCCTTAAGGTTCCACCCCCAGGGGGTTCTTTAAGCCCTCGTTCTGTTTTTAGAGCGAAAGATGGAAACCCTGTTTGCTAGGATTCCACCCACTGCTTAATCTGGTCAGGCCGTTTATTGTTTCTTTTTCAATGGGAATGAGAAATACAAAAACTCAGTGTGAGAGGAAAGAAAATTTCAACTGTGCACTGTAATTCAAAGTAAGCTTTGTGTTGTTGTTGTTGTTTTTTCAGAGCCTTAAAACGTCATTGGATACGGGATGTTTCTGTTTTCTCATTAAAGTGGCAAAAAGCCAACATCCCTTAGCTTAGTTCAGAAGTGGCTAAAGTCACCTCCTTCGTAATCACTCCTATAACAAGCTCTGCCTTTAATAAATCGTTTCAACACACATGCTTACATGTTATAGACCTGCTTTAGAGGTTGAGGACTTCTCTGCTTTTGTGCTTGTTTGTTTTTTTGCTGGAATGTTTCGAAACATCTATAAAACTTCAAACTTTTTTTAAAATCTTGGTCTTGCTCATATCGGATTAAACCCATATTTTCATGCAAACCAGTTTGAGGTATGATGGAACTAAGCAGTATGGAATGATGAAGTGGTGAGCGCCCCAATGCAAGAGAAAACAGGACAACCCTCTGTCAGATCTGCTTTGATTTGGGTTCCTGCCTTGAGGAGGGGGTTGGACTGCATGGCCTTCTAGGCCCCCTTCCAGCTTCACTATTCTATGATTCTATGAGAAATGAAATGAATAATTAAAAGATCAGGCACAGCAGGAACTAGTAACTAATGAGCAAAATTATAGCAGATCATGGCTGATGACGATGATGACGATGACGATGATGACGATGACGACGATGACGACGATGATGAGAATGATAATGAGAATAATGATGATGATGATGATGATGATGATGATGATGATGATGATGATGATGATGATGATGATGATAATAATAATAATAATAATAATAATAATAATAATAATAATAATAATAATAATAATAATAATAATAATAATAATAATAATAATAATAATACAGCTGCTAGGAAGCTGATGTTCATGTGTTTTTGAACTTAGATGTTAACCCCCTTCATGACCATAGGGATCAGCACAGTACAATTTAACACCCACAGAGCACAAATTTAACCCCATCAGGCCAACAATAAATTTGTGACGTTCTCTAGGAAGTCAAGGTTCACGTTTTTGAGTTTTGAAAACACAACATTGTAGGTTATAACAAACCGCCCTTAATGGATGCATGACGTACATAGGCTGAAATCCTGCCTTGCAGTTACACAAAGAGGGTAACTTTTGGAGGAACCTTGGCTTAAGTTAAGCAAGCTCACCAGGCATTACCAGTAGCAAGCCAAGCTGTGTGATTCAGCATGCCACAGACCATGACTACGAAGATTTATCTTACGGCCGTCTATCTCAAAGTTACGTTGTTTGAGTAGCTGTGTGACAGGATTTCCTCCAGTGTTTAAGAGTGACTGAGAACTTCTGGAGTGTTCAAGCCACATCATGTAGATTAGCTCACTCACCCTGACAATAGCGCTCACTGTTTCTCTTATTCTCCATTGACAGATGGGGATGACGAAGCTCAGCGGATGGAAAAACCACAGCGATGGCTTGAGTTTTATCTGTAGGGATCTGCCAATCAAACTGGATAGGTTTTTTTAATGCACCCCGAAATAGCAATCCCCTGCCTCTCCTTTCATCAGGAAATCCAGCTGAGCTCAGCGGGATTACTTTAAAGGAAAGGTCTAGGATCAGGCTGTATGATCACTGGGAGACATGAGGCTGGCTGACGCATCTATCAATTCATTTCTTTTAGATGGCTCTGTGTTTTCATCACTTTTTGAACTAGAACAGAGGAACTCTGTTCCTTTAAGATATTCAACGATTTCTCTTTTTTTCTCCCCTCTTCGTAGTATGATATAAGAGAGAACTGGGGCTTTCTCACACAGTAGAGAGAGAGACAGTAGAAAAACTCCACTCGGATCTTGTACATTTCCTACCTCTTCCTTCTGTTCTCTTTCACAAGTAAAATCAGGTCGAAAATTTCAAAACTCTACATGGGGAACTATTTTGGCGAGAGATTACCACTCGGCTGTCGGCAGGAACGGCAGTCTTCATTCACTGGAGCCAAACGAAATCACGATTTACTTGTTCTGCACATGGACCTTGATTTTCAGCCCCCCCCCTCAACTTTAAATGCTTCCGATGTTTGAATAAGAATGAGAAAACGTTCATAAAGCTGAGCACCTCCTTTCTCCCCCCCCCCGGGTGCAAATCAGTAGGAATGTCAGCAGAGGCAACGAAATTACTTTTGATTTACAGTAGGGGTCCTACACAGTAAGGATAATTGAGCCTTATTT
The DNA here is from genome assembly GCF_051106095.1 of Pogona vitticeps. Taxonomy (NCBI): domain Eukaryota; kingdom Metazoa; phylum Chordata; class Lepidosauria; order Squamata; family Agamidae; genus Pogona; species Pogona vitticeps. Next base: position 15,824,771 of record NC_135796.1, read on the forward strand.
TTTTGGCTTCAGGAGGACTTGATGTAGTTTGAGCTAAATAGATGAGTACCATTTAACCATTCTTACGAAAGGCTTTGTGCAAGTAGAAGCCATGTTGGTCCGGTAAGGGGGAAAAATCCAGACCTAATTAGGGATCAGTTGTTTTTATTAGGACCAGTTAAAATATCACATAGGAATAAACCAGCTTTTGACTTTTTCAGGCTAGACTTAAACAGAAGCTAGAGCTGTTTCTTTCCTTTCCTTCTTTTAAAAAGGAATTTGTGGTGGTGTTCATTACTTTTGACAGCCAGATTGTCTTATTGCTATCCTTTGTTCAGCTGTGAAAACAATTTGTTATGCATTTGTATGCAGTTATGGAATCCCATGGCTGTTACCTGTGGGTGAGGAAAATACACTAAAAATACTCTTTGGTTCTCATGTCACGGTGGCTCCTAGACAGACAGACAGACAGACAGACAGACAGACAGACAGACAGACAGACAGAACATACTGTACAGGGGAAATACAGTGGTGCCTTGCTAGACGATGTTAATTCATTCCGTGAAAATTGCTGTTTTACGAAAACATCATCTAGCGAAGCACGGTTCCCCATTGGAATGCATTTAAATCTGTTTAATGCGTTCCAATGGGGAAAAATTGTCGTCGTCCAGCAAAAATTGTCCATAGGGAAACCGTTTTGTGAAGCACCAATCAGCTGTCAAAATCGCTGTCTTGCGAAAACCAGTCCTGAAAACACCTGTTTTGCGAAGTATTGACCCAGCTGTCAAAATCATCGTCTAGCGAAAAATGGTCCCAAAAAAACCCATCTTGCGAAGCATGGACTGAAACATCGTCCAGCGAAAATCGCCCATAGAGAAAAACATTTTGCGAAGCACTATAGCGATCCCAAAAACGCATTGTCTAGCAAATAAACCTTTTTGCGAGGCAATCATCTAGCGAGGTACCACTATAGAACATGAAACCACAGAAGCAAATGCAAACCATGGTTTGTTTATTTATTTATTTTATTTATTCATTGGACTTATATACCGCCCCATAGCGCTACAAACACTCTCCGGGCGGTTTACAATTTTAATTATACAGGCTACACATTGCCCCCCCCCCCCAGCAAGCTGGGTACTCATTTTACCGACCTCGGAAGGATGGAAGGCTGAGGGTTTGTTGTTAGGCATGGAAGCTCAACCCAACATTTCTGCTCTAAACTTTGGTTAATGCAAACCATAATCCAATGTGAATGTTGGAGCTGAACCTCCGTGTCAGGTGTGGGCAAATAGGTTGTCGTCAGCCAGCCAAAACCTTGTGTGTCTTCTTTTTTAGGAAGCAGAGATCCTGAACACTGCGATCCTGACCGGGAAGACAGTTGCCGTCCCTGTTAAAGTGGTCTCTGTGGAGGATGACGGAACAGTCACTGACCTTCTAGAATCTGTTGAGTGCAGGTCCTCTGATGAAGATGTGATTAAGGTATTGAAAAGCTCTTCCGCATTATGTCAGCGCACGTTTCTAGTCCACAACTGTATCCAGTTTCCCATCTGTCAGAATATGCTTGCCTTGGGGTGGAGTTGAACCGGCCTTCCTGTGCAGAGGTTTCCTTTTGTGATTTCATGTTTTATTTTGGAAGAAAGAGGGTATAAACTGGGCTTAAAGAGTTACCATACTCCCTACAGCAGCTTCATAGACTGTCCTCATCTTTTAGTTTGTGAGTTGTTGGTGTGAGGGAAAGAACCTCCCTTCCTGAATATATACTACCTGTTTTTCCCCTTCTATAGTGGTGATGGACAAATGAGTAGATGAGTAATTAACTGTGTGCCCTAAAGTCAATTCCGACGGTGTAAAAGGTGTGGGTTGAAGAAAAATGCACATTTTGTGCAACAAGCACATCATTGTTGTTGTTTTGCTAACATTGCTGGTTTCAAAAAAAAACAGGTTGTTTTGTTCTCACATGGGGTGGGGGGACTCACAATGGTTGACCACTTGATTCAAGGGAGTGTCTCAGTCTGTTAAAATAGGTGTTGTTGTTGTTGTTGTTGTTGTTGTTGTTGTTGTTGTTGTTGTTGTTGTTGTTGTTGTTGTTGAGAATAAGAAAAAATATGAGTGTTCATTATGGCTGATGTTCATAATCCTAGAACTTCCAGTCCCGGAAATTAAGTAGAATCATCCAGGCAGACATTTGGCACTGGAAGTTTTAGGATTCAGAAAATCCCACCTCTAGCGTTCATTACATGCTTAGCCGTGAATAGCATCTTGACTGCAACCAGGTGGATCCCCTTTCGTTAGCTAATGAACAAAAGATGCATTTTACCCCTGAGCAATGGCTCTCCCTGTTAAAATGATTCCAAATGGGGTTTCAACCTCATTTTCAGCCTTCATTTGTTTTCATCCTCATCGTTTGTATGCTAATTCTTCCACACATAAGATTAACTTGGGCAGGATTTTTGGGGTGGGGGTGGGGTTGGAGTGGAGATTGTTGCAGAATCCAAGATGCCGTATAACGACCGTAGCAGGGTTTCCATTTAGCTGAGCCATGGCAGAACCAGCTCTCCTGCTGGTATTATCTGATTAAAGATACCTCACTCTGTGTCATGATCCAGGTAGCTTTCTATCTGCCACTGATTTGGAAAATGGATTTATTTAGCGGAGGTTTACAGAATGGGAGGAGAAGACCAAAGGGCTAGGGGATGCTCAGAGGCTGTGTTAACTTCTGTTTCTGATGAACCCGTCTTTGATTTCTGGAAGATTTGATTGAGAGCGAGAGAGAGGGTTCATGCATTTAATTATGGTCACCGTCGTTTCGAGCTTCCAGTAAATGGAAAGATCTGCCAGCATACAAATCCAGGATCAAGCCAGCCACGGTCTGAAGTGGAAGCGAAGCTTTCCTCATGGAGATCAGCTTTGGCACAATGGCGACATTTCAGCTGGTGTAATCTTGCACCACTGTGCTTGGCCAGCGGTTCTCCACCTGCCCCCAAATCTTCCTCACAACAAATCTGTGAGGTAGGACAGGTTCAGAGAGAATGGCTTGGCCCAAATTGTGTCTGTGTTATTGCACAGAGTTTTATGAGTTAGAAGGCATGGATGGGTTGTTCATATCTTTTTTGAGCCGTGCATGTCTTCAAGGGGAGGGGGTGAGGTTTTCCCTCCAGCGTTAGCATAACCTGTAGCTACATTTCTTCACAAATACATAGATTTCAGAGAGATCTTGATAGTTCATCTCATAAGCTCAGAAGTTGCCTGGGGTGTAGTTTGAAAGCGCCACCTCCAATACCGTCTGCATTTTTTTCCTAACTCTCCTTTAAGGAGCAAGCCTGTCACAACCACCCACCATGAATCTTTGGGTCCCTCAGTTATAATTTCCCTGCACTGTCCACAAGACATGGGTGCATGGCCTGAGGAAGTGGACTTTGACCCACGAAAACTCAGTGATTGATTTTTTTTCAAAAAAATGATACTAATAAAAGTATCACCGGCTCCTGCATTTTGTCTAATAAGCGTGAAACACATTCTTTCCAATAAGCAAGATATAATGTTGCAACCTTTAACATTTCACACACAAGGCATGTGATATGTTAACCCCAATTGGTTGGCACTTAAAACCCTGATTGGTTGGCTGTGCTCGTTAATACTATTGAAGTTGCAGGTTTTCAGTACCTCTGGATCTGTTTTATTAAGGGTCAAGGGAGGGATTCGCGGCTTACAAGACAGATTGGATGTAATAGAGGTTTCAAGATGAAAGGTATTCCTTCCAGATGTGTTGGACTCCAGCCTGTCTTTTGCTCAGAGGTTGACCTTTGCAAATCTATTTGGGATTTGTATTTCACGAAGTCTTTGTAGAGGATTCAATCTCAGAGTGCACCGAGGGGACCCATGCAGTGAAAGCAAACAAGGGTGGAAGGAACAGGGCTTCACATCTCATTAGTAGCCCGACGGAAATGTTTACGGCCAAAGCCCAGCCAGGTAATGGCCATTTACTGGGCTCCAAAAGTCAGGAGGGCGGGGGGGGGGATTGGAAAACTGTTCTAATGACTGTTTTGCCAAGCTGTCAACCGGTCATGGTCTCTTAACGTCTTAAATAATTGGGGGGTTTCTGCTGCCAATGGCCGGTGATGTGTTTAAGCGGTTTAAGAAGTGAGATGGTATGTCAAGGAGAACCAATTAGTGATCCTGGTAAAGCAAGGTCAATTTTGAGCTTGGTCTGATGCCCCCACCTTTCCTGGCAGGCAAGAGATATAATGAGAGACAAATCCATCCAACGAGCAAGGGTGAAATTGACAGCCGTTCAGCCCTTTCCAGCTGTGGAGGAAACAAGGGAGTATAGCCATTCCCTTGACATTGGATTTTAGACTCAGTTATCCATCTGTGGCTGTGGCTTTTTTCGTTCCGAAACCTCTGTGCCTCTCTAGAACCTGATAGAAAGAGGAGGAGGATATTGTCAGGGATGGAGATTCTGAGACGCCCCTGACTTCTCACGTTCCCCCAGATTCCTCCTAAAAATGTTCTGTTCTGTTCCAAAAGGAAGCCTTTAGAATAGAGGTGTGCTCTTTCATTTTTATTATTTTGGACACCAATCCCCAGAATTCTCCATGAATTTCCCAGCAGTATTCTGGGAATTCTGGCCCACAAACTCATGTTGTTGTTTAGTCGTTCAGTCATGTCCGACTCTTCGTGAACCCATGAACTAGAGCACGCCAGGCCCTCCTGTCTTCCACTGCCTCCAGGAGTTGGGTCAAATTCATGTTGGTTGCTTCGGTGACACTGTCCAACCATCTCATCCTCTGTCATCCCCTTCTCCTCTTGCCTTCACATTTTTCCAACATCAGGGTCTGGTGTTGGGAAGCCACAAACACAAACCTAAACACAACTATATTTCACTCACCTGGAACAGGGCCTTTCTTCCAGGCTGTCTTGGGCCTACTTCCTGTACAAATAGGAAACACTGTCCTAGTGGTTTCTGGGAGGCCTAGGTCTTTGTGGGTGGTTTAGTTTTGTTGCCCATTATTCTCTGTATAGGGCATCCCCATGGAAATACCATTCCAGAAGGCCTTCCAGGAAGTACTGGGGCAGTTTTGGTTTTTTGGACAGGAAGTAGGCTCAAGATAGGCTGTGTCCAAAGTGAGTGACATGTAGGTGTGTATAGATGTAGGCCGGTGGGCAGGAAGCCCCAGAATTCTGCCTGGAGAATTCTTGGAACATTCTAGGGGTCCACCCCCCTCCCTGGATGGTACACCCCAGTCCAGGATTAGTGATTCTCTTTCGCAAACTTGCAGGTGGGTCTGTAGCCACTACCAATTTGGGGTCTTGAGGGGGGGAAAAGAGAGATATTAACCTTTCTAAGGCTATTGTGGACCTCAGTGGACTGTGGGGGGTGTAGAAAGATGGACCTCAGCCCAGGAAATTTGCCCACGCTTACGTACCAAGGCAAGTATTCTGATCATCTCTTTCCTGTTATCTCTTCTGGTTTGGTCCTTTAAAAGAGCCTATTTGGGCAAAGTCTAGAAACCCTACCTCTAAGACAGCCTTCGCCCAGCTTTTGTTTTCCAAAAGTCCTCACATTTGCCACTCATCACTCTGACTTGTGAAGGACCGTCTGACACTTTCTCTTCAAAGGGGCCATTATTTATAGCATTGCTGTGCTCTCGGTTCTCATACCATCCTGCCAATAAAGCCCCAAGGTTCCCAGAGCTGTTTTCTTAATACCCTGTGAAGTGCCACGGCCTGCCAGACAAAAGACTGTCATCACACTACCTAAATTTAGGATTCTGCTTCCAAAGTCTTCTGGGTACAATAGAGCCACCGAGTTCCAAAGCTTTAGGTTGTCATCTTTTGAACTGTTGGAGTGTCTAGTTAGCAGGCAGAAGCCTTGATCACGATAACTAAAAGGCTCGTTAGGAGCACAGGCATCGGCTGGAAAGCTCTTTAGATCTCAAATGGAGAACTCCAACTGGGGTGCCGACATCTTTGACTCCCCCTGCCGTCAAAGCAGCTTGCAAACAAACAGAACTGTCAGCTTTTTGTTGGTCTCGGGCACCAACATTGCCGAGAAAGCATCCAGTATCTTTTTACTTAGGTGAGAAGAGATTTTAGTAGGTCTTACATGGCCTTGGAAGTCTTCAGTGTGGCCCAGTGAAGGTTGGTGACTCCAGTGTCCTGGGATCATGGTGAATCAGGTCTGGATTTTAGTCTGAACATTAAGAGATCTATCCAAGGTGCTGAACCTATTTTTCAGGTTATTTTGGGAACCTTGGACCCATGATCTCAGGACACTGAAGTCAATGGCCATCATTGGGCCACACTGAAGACTGTCAAGGCCACTGCACAAATGTTGAAATTGCACAAGGAGAAGATCTCCACCAGGAAAGCTTCACTTCCACCTTGTATACCTCCCATGAAGTTCAGACTAAAACGGGGAGAGGGTTATCGTCAAGTTGGAATCACCAGCCTCCATTGTTGTGACCCTACTGGAGGCTTGTTTCAGGAGTGTGAGATTTCCCATGGCTTAGACCAGAGTGACTTGGAAATACACTTAGTTCCTCCCCCCAGACATATCCATCACCAAATATAGAAATAGCTTGCTCTGAAGCAATCCAAATTCACACCCCTGTTCCACCATCTTCTTCTACCCCAGCTACACAGAGGCCACTTGCATCTGGAGATCACAAAGCTATGAACCTCTGGCAGCTCCACCAAAATGTAAACCCGATATGAGAAGCCGTTTTGCTGATACATTGAAGGGAACCAACCAGTGTGTTGAGACATATCATGTTTTATAGAATTCTATTCCTTGGGCACTCAGGAAAGGTCAAGTATTAACAGACCGTTCTTCATGAGATCTTCCCGAGAGCATATGCGTTCATCAGACCTTCTCAGGTAGACCTACTTGAGCCCCATACTCATTGGCAGTTTTGTCCCAGACTGACTATTGCTGAAAGTAGCACCCAACATCCAGAACATCTGGCAGAGCAAGGAACTGTAGCTCACACATATATAACAGCTCCTGTGCTTTGAAACAGAAATAAGATACCTTGGAATATGTGGTTATAGGCAGAAGCTTTCCCAGATAGTGTTGAATGTGCATTTTAGGACATATTTCTGTGTAGAATATTAAGAGTCATAGGCTGAAATCCTGTTGCTTAGCCTGATAAGTCACAACTAGAGTAAATCCATGGAATTGGTGAGGCAACTCTGGAAATCCCCTTTTTCTCAATCACAGTTTTTAAAAAAATCACCTTGGAGAGTTGTTGATGTTTTTCCTTCAAGATTTTAGCTTTTAACCCTATATCTCTGCATCTGGAAGTAAGATCTCTTGAACTCACACTAATTTTTGGGCAGCATGAACAAAATGGCGGTGTTAGGCAGGTGCTTAGCAGCACTTCCTGGAATAGAAAACCCCTTCATTCGTTGCCTTGTTCAGTGTAACCGGAAACACCATCTGTCCCGGTGTCATCAGCATGACGGAAACTGTTTGGCCCCTTTAATGAAAAGTCAGGCTTGCAAAAAATTGCAGCGACTCCCTTATCACGGACAAATGACACTTGGGGGAGCGCCTAGTTCGCCTTTGACAAAGAGTGTCCTTTCATACAATTTTTCCTTTGTGCTGTAAGGATCTCAGCTTCCTTGCTCGGGTTTTAGCAGACTAAATGTACGTATGTTTCTTTGTGTTTCTCAAATCTCGCCCAAAAAGATCACAGCTTCTTTGGAATAATAATAATTGTGTGTGGTCAAGTCAGTTCTGACTTGTGGCAACCCTTTCCAGGGTTTTCTAGGTAGGGAACACAAAGAAGGGGTTGGCCAACCCTTCTTCTGGGGTTGCCCTGGGACTGTGCAGCTTGACCAAGGCTACACAGGCTGGCTCTTCTCCCTGGAAGCACAGCGAGGAATTGAACTCCAAACCTCTAGCTCCACAATCAGGGACTTAAACCACTGAGCTATCCAGCCAGCTCTTCTTGGGAAGAGTTTCACAAATCCAACTTTTGATTTTGTGACAGCCATCTGAACAGGCCTTGCTCAGCCCAGGATTCGTCTTCTTCTGGGCTGAGCGAGGAGGGGGGGGGAATAATTGGGAGGGACCCAGCGAACATCCCATAATGGACAACTTTGAATAAATAAGCTCACTGACGCAGCACCACCATTTCTTTAGCAAACAGCCGGCGATTAAAAAACGGTGTGAAGCAAATCAAAGTCAACATGGGGAATAAATTGTATCTATTTGCACGAGTCTCTGTTAGAAAGCTGGATTTGCATTCTGGCCTGCAGGTGAGCATGCTAGAGGGTTCTACCACCATGCATGATAATGGAAGACTTCACAGAATTTTGGTGCAGACTCAGGAGAGGCAGGAAGGCCAGGATCAAGGGCTTCTCTAGACCTAGAAGGGTATGGGCAGAAAAGTTCTATCCATAGGTCTGTTAGGTGGTCTGTAGTAGATTGCCAGGAGTTCTGATTTCCCAGGCTGAAATCTAATGGCCAGTCTCACCAAGAGTAGGTCCATTTCATTGCTCAATGTCAAGTCAACGCTTATGGAAATTGCATTGGTCAAGGAGTCTACTCTAAAGAGAATGGTATGTGTGATCTTCAACTCATAACTTCCAAGTTACCCCCTTAATGCTGAGTAGCTCTTGAAGACAGGCCAGGCAAAGCTCCCAAGATGCTTCTCCTTCTGACAACAGAGTGTAGGGGTGTGAAGAAAATGCACAAAATGTCTTGTTTTCATAATTTTGGCTGACATAACAAATGATCTTCAGGGGAAGTGATCTGACAGGGAGGGTTCCTTGCCTCCTGCCAACAGAGAGGGGAGGTGGTTGTTTCCTTTATTTAAGGTCTCTGTATTTTGTGCAGATTCATGGCTAGCTAACTGTATAAAGAACATATACAACTGTCTTTCCATCTTTGTACATTTCATGTGCACAAGCTGCATCTTTGGGTGAAGAAACCTGTCCTGGCAGTTGTGAGTGTTATTGGGTGGCAGCAGGGGAAATTTCAAGGAGTTCTCCCAGGTAAGAAGGATCTGGCTGGCTGCTCCCCCCACACACACCCATCAGAGTGAGACAAATATTTACTAAAAAAAAGAGACCCAATAAACTAGGTGGGTCTGCCTCTAACCATGATCCTCCTGCTGGGTGTCATGGGATGCACCGTTCCATTGGCCTTTGGGCTCACCGCTGATGACTGAAGGGTGAATGCTCTTCTCCCATCTTTTCAGGTCCAGGAGAACCTCACCTTGAGAATGCCAGAAATCCCATTAAAAGTCCTTTTCTATCTGTACTATGTTACAGAAATGCCATCAGCACAGTCTGAGAAAGACAGAACATTATTTCATGAAGCTGAACATAATACCATTATGTTTCCCTATGTCTGATGAAGTGGACGTGTCCATGGAAGTTTACATTAAAATATAATAATTACTCTTTAAGTTGCCACATGTTTTTGCCTTTATATAGAACACAGCTACCTCTTCTTATAATAGCATGAAAGCATCCATTGTCCGATCCTTCCCTAAACACATTCCAAGGCTGGTCCTTTCTATACCCGTTTTTCAGGCACTCCAAAAACCTGCCACACTTGTTTGACTTAAGGCAACAATAGGGTGCCATCAAAACATTCCGGCAGCCGAAGGAAGCGGTCCTTCTACCATGGCACCTTGAACTTTCTCAAAGAGGGTGGTGGTTTTGCATTCAGGACCACGGACAGCAGCAGGTGGCCATGGAAGTTTTTTTTCTGTGGGACTGCTGTTCCTTCTTGGAAACAATGCTTTTTTGTTTAAAGTGGAGATTTGTATTCTCAGAAAATGAAACTCTGGCCTTTTGAAATTAACCAGTGGGTGTCACAGATACCTTGCCTAACCATAAGCAACAGATACTACATACCTGTCTTCTCCTCTCTGAACATAGCTTTGCCGCCTCCTTCTGCAGCTGTGTTGGCATTGATGTTCCCGGCTTTGATGCTGAGTCCTTTGTTCTTGAGAACCTTTTTATGTCTTCCCACAGTTTTCCTTTTCTAATCTCACTACCCATCCACCCTGTTGGTTCCAACACATGAACATGTCTGGCCTTCTTGAAATTCGTGCAGCGGTCCTGTGTCGGTTGTCATGATTCTAGCATGCTCCGGAGTTGTTCTCTGAAACAGCACCCATGACTCCGAATGGCCAAATTCCAATTGCGTTTTTCAACCGGTGTAACACAATCGGTGTAATCTTCTTTGATGAATTAAGAAGTTACGGTAAGCATGAGGGAGGGGATTTTCAGTTTTCTGGACTACTGATACTATAATTCTCCATTCATAGAGTTTTATCTGGCTTGCAGACATCTTACAAAAAACTATGTGATACACCTTAAACTTGGTCTCTAAAAATGCTCTTGACGGTACATCCATTCTTAAATATGCTTTATGTACAGGTGAGTAAAAGTAATGTTTTCTTTCATCACCTTTTAACTCCCTCCACAGATCTTTCAAATCAGTTTTATTAACTAATCTATTCATGTCATGTATCTACTTTTGCGTTCTTCTTTTTGTTGCTTTATCTTTAATTTTATCCATAACCATGTTAAAATCTCCTGCCATTATAACATGTCCTTTCCTTACCTTATCTAACTTTCCTAATACAGTAACAAAAATATTGTCTTGATTCCCATTTGTTGCATAGACATTAACTTGAGTAACTACTTATCCTTTAAGTTGGCTATTATTAGGTACCTACCTTCTTTATCCTTGTCCAATCCTTGTCCAACAACTTAATTTTAAAATCAAGGTGGGCACAATTTGGGCCCATCACATCACAATGATGCCATGAAGATGTTGAAATTTCAGAATTCTTCCCAGCAATAGATGACATTGCCTCCATTCAAGAACCGCATCTTGTCAATCTTCTGATCCTCCAAGCTCTTGAGAAGGAGATCCACCAGCACCTGGTAGAAGTCCAAAACTGGATTTCTCTCCCAGTGTTTTCCGTCCTGAAAGATTTGGCTACTTCACTGAAGAAAACCCCTCCAGTAAGGACATGACAATGCATTATATCCTAAGATCAGGGACCATTGTTAATGGAGATCTGGAAAAGATTAAAAGCAATGGATCCCCAGATCCTTGATGTCCTGGTCTTCACAGATCACACAGCAGGCAAGTTTTGCTTTCATCCATTCCAGAAGGCCATTTATCCGAACATCATTTCAATATTATTTTGCAATTAGAGGGCCTAACAGCATCATACATACATTAGTACTGCCTCTGCAAAATGAGGTTTGTGACCATCCTCAAACAATTAGTATTTGCCCAATTCTTTGCCATTTGCACAAGGAGGTTGGCTGATGGAAGTATTTACCCAGGGCATGATATTTTTCTGTGTTAGACTTGAACACGAATCGCCTCTGTTGATGGCAGACTTGTTCCGTAATTAGAATAAATGGCATGAATGACAAACCAAAGAGAGGTGTCTACAGGTTTGGGGGCCCTCTAGTTTTTTGCAGAAGGACAAAAACTCCTGCCACAAGAAGAATGAAACCTTCTGAAATAGGACTGTCATGTACTGTCAATCTGACCTCTTCTGGGAAGACATCTCCATGTAATGGGACATCTTACAAAGCCACAAATGACAGCAAATTATGGAGAGGTTCATATCAGAGGAGGAGCTCACTCCATATCTCTTTTTTTGGAGAATTAAGGATTTAAGCTAAAGATGGGCACAAACTGGTTCTTCCCAGTTTGTCGAAGCAGCAGCATAGGTGCTGCTGCTCCCCTGCCCTGCCTCCTCAGCTGATCGGCCACTGACCAGGCCCAGCTTGCTTGCTTTTTCCACCTCCTCAGCTGATCTCCCAGTCACGAGCAAGAGCCCAGACTTGGAGACAGGAGGCAAGAAAATGATGATGATGATGATGATGATGATGATGATGATGATGATATTTTGTTTGTTTTGTTTGTATACCACCCATATGGAGGAATTCACTCTGGGTGGTTTGATGATGACGATGATGATGATGATGATATTTTGTTTGTTTGTTTTGTTTGTATACCACCCATATGGAGGAATTCACTCTGGGTGGTTTGATGATGACGACGATGACGATGACGATGACGATGATGATGATGATGGTGGTGGTGGTGGTGGAGTGGAGGAGGAAAGCCAGTGTGGTATTATAGGGGGCAGAGTGTCAGACTAGGATTCAGAACACCAGGGTTCAAATTCCTACTTATCCATGGAAACTTATTGAAGAAGATAGCAATTGGCAACTACCCCTTGAATATTTGACATTCTTCAACAATTCTTAGACAATTTTCATAAGTCCAAAGAGGCTTGATGGTGTAAAACCAAGTTCTGTTGTTATTTTAGCAGCCAGCGTGAGCCTGCAGACAATGTAGAACAAGAAATAAATCACAACACATGTCAAAAAATTCACATTAGTCGAACCTAGAAAGGATGCTATAGCCAGAGGTGCCGTTGCTATGAGCATTATCTTCTTTCCTTTTTCATGAAAGCAGAGTGGAGCAGGAAAAGCGATATAGCGATAGAACGCTTCGGGGATTTTTACCACCCAAGCAGAAGGGAATCAGGCCTTTTCTGAGCCGTTTTACCCACCGGCTCAACAGCAGGAGTTGTTGGGGGGGAAGAAATCCTCGATGAGGATGATGAGTTTCCTTTCATGTTCATAAACTTCTCATGTGAAGGAATTGGTGGCCAGAAGGGATAGAGAAGTGACATTGATTGGAGGAGAGGGAAGGAAAATGTGCCTGATATAGCGTCAATCCGCACGCTGGGCTCAGCAAGACAGTTGAAACATGGATTGTACCAATTTTGATAGAGGTGGCAACTTGGGTTTTTCACTGTTCCACCCACAGGGTAGATGGGAATATTAATGGAGAGGGTTGCGTCAAATGTTCTCTGACTGCTAGACCATTGCACACACATACACAACAGAGGCTGAAAGATGTTCTCTTGTTTCATACTTTTCATTTAAGGTCCACCAATTTGTTATGGTTACTGCCATCAAGTTGCCTCCGACTTATGGCAACCGTATGAATGAGGTCCTGTCCTCAACTGCCCCTGCTCAGCTCTTGCAGACACAAGCCTGCAGCTTCCTTTAGGGACTCAAGCCTTTTCCTGTTTGCCTTTCACCTTTTCCAGCATGATGGTCTTTTCCAGAAAATCCTACCTTCTCAGGATTTGCCTAAAGTAGGGCAGTGCTAGCTTTCACATTTTTGCCTCTAGAGATCATTCAGGGTTGATTTGATCTAGGATCCACCCATAACTGTGTGCGATAGTGGGAAAAGTCGCCGTAAGTGTTGAGAAAGCCCCAGACCATTGACACCCTGGGCATATGCCCAGTTTCATTCTGGGTAGACCAGAACACGCTATCCAAGTTGTGCCACATAATCTTTATTTGCATGGACAGAGATTGTAGAAGCATCCAGATCATGATGCTTGCTTGGATAAGGAGGAGCTGGCTCCTCCATCAACACACTCAGTTACGGTCAAGATTCCTGAAGAATGGAGTGTTGAGCAACAGAGTACGAATCCTCGTCCTCCAGCCTATCATGAATCTGGAGCTCAAGATTTACACACAGAGAGAGCAATTCATCTGAACATCACTTCAGTCTTCTTTTGCAAGTAGAAAATACGGTATTATTATTATTATTTTGTGACAGACACGTCAAACGATGCTGGCTCATTGGCAGATGCCAGAGGAAGTGTGTGCAACCATTCTGTGGATAATTAATGTTTGCATAATTCCGTGCCATTTGCATAACGAGTTTGGTGCCTTTGAATTATTTATTCATTATCCACCCCATTTGCCTCTCTGGGCTAAGTCCTCCCTGTCTACTTGCAATAATAACGAGAACACATTTGGTCAACCTGAGGTTCTCCAGATGTTTAGACCAACACCTCCTAGAAGCGATGGCCAATAAAAAGGGGATAATGGCTGATGCTGAAACCTCTGGAGGGCACTAGATTGCCTATCCTTTGCCTAGAAACAGACAGCTCATTGACATGTTCTCAGAATGTGCTCGATTTTTCAGGAAGCACAACAAGGTGTTCCCATAGAGGTGAAGAGCGTTTCAGGAGCAACCCAATGAGATACATCAGGAAAACAGAATCATCATGCTTGTGTAGAGCAGTGGTTCTCAGTCTTGGGTTCCTAGATGTTCTTGGGATACAACTCCTAGAAATCTTGGCCAGCACAGGTAATGGTGAAGGCTTCTGGGAGTTGTAGTCCAAGAACATCTGGGGACCCAAGGTTGGGAACCGCCGGTGTGTGAGATTCTAGCCTTTGGCCAGAATCCTATTGAGATAATGCAAAGCAGGAGAGTAGTCAATGACGCTTTCTCCCTACTCTAGTAGGTTCTCATCATATACATTGATTGCAAACTCTGTCTCACAACAAATTTTGGTGTGTGTTTGTGTTTGTGTGTGCAAGGGATACCCAAAGATCCTTTGCAAATAAAGTCCTCCAAACTGCAGGAAACATCTCACAATCCAGCTCAGGAGGAAGAAAACTGTAGACTTTCGTTTTTGTTGTTCTGACCTGAAATCTAGGAACATTTCCTTGCTCAGTGGTTTAAGCCTTTGGCTCTGGAACCAGAGGTTGGGTGTTCGAATCCCCCACTGTGCCTCCTTGACAAGGGCTGGGCTCAATGATCCATAAATTCCCTTCCAGCTCTGGGGGTCTTAGATGACGATTATTCTGCTCCTGGATCAAAGTGCCTTGAATCAAAATGTTGGGATGATGACGAGTGGTCTACTTTCCTGAGCATGTCCAGTCCTTCCTTCCTGGTTTGACATGTGGTGGAGGGGAGAGGGATAGAGAGTCTAAGAATTAATTTGTTTTAGATAATTCAAAAGCTTGAGTTTGCCAAGGAGGTTGACAGTTCTGTCTGGTTTCCTGGTAATCCTGTTTTGGCTTCAATCTTCGTAGTGCTCACCAGCTCAGATGGCTCTTAAGGGGAGTCCATGATAGAAGGGGAATCCAAAGCCCTTTATACCCCAACGCTAGCATTAGTGTTTGAGGCTTCCGTACACATCCAGCAGTAAAGGCTGTGCATGTTTCACTTCATAAATAGGATGTGGCAGCCGAAGACTTAGCCACTGAGATGGTATTACGGAGCCAAAGATGAATAATGGAGGAAATTGAAAAAGAAGAATGGAGAGTTGTAATAGAATTGGTCATTGACATAAATATATATCATGAAAGGGAGATTGGGTTTGATACCGGATATGAAATTCAGAATCCCAAAGGTATTTAAAAAGAAGAAGAAGAAAGGCAAGGCGGAAGATAATTGGGGCATCTTTCGAAGCATCTCTTGGGCAAAGCGAGGTCTGGCGGAGAAGAAGCAGCAGATCAACTCCAGCTAGACAAAGCCGGTTTAAAATTGCACAAGCGCAAAGACGCCGTATGGGAAACTGATTTCGTTTGAAGCTTACATCACACCCGAGGAAGCAGGCAACAGTGAGAAGGAATGGGATCGACCAGGATCCACGAGGCTGTCCAGTTGGTTCTTTGCGAATCAGGACCCATTTCATGAATTTGTAAATTGGTTGTAAAAATGAAGGTGTTGAAAGTGGTCGCCTGCCGGGCTCTGCTATGAGGTCCGGACGTAGAGTGGACCAAGCCCTCTGGAGCCTGATTCTCTGCCTGATTTCAAAAGCCCCTTGCAAGCAATCAACACAATCGCGAGTCCTGCAAGAGTCACCAGACTTTTCCCCAGCAATCGGGTAGAGGGAGGAGAGAGGGAGGGAGAAAGGAGGAGTGAGTGTGAGAGAGAGAGAAATAGAGAGAAGCTTAGCATGTAACAAAAGGTGGAATGGCAGAGCCTGAAGGGATGAAGAAGAGTAAGAGATAGAGATGAGCAGGAGAGAAGGGATGAGGAAGGAGAGAGACATGGTGGGAGGGGAAGTCACAGAAAGAGAGAGAGAGAGAGAGAGAGAGAGAGAGGATTCACAGCACATCCAAAATGGGAGCCACCAGGTCCCACCTCTTCCTTCCATCCCCCACCCCATTAATAAGTCATCTAGGTCCTCATTGTCCAGGAGTTATTTATTTATTTATTTGAAATAGTTCTACCCTGCCTTTCTTTTTAAAAAGGACCCAAGCTGGGTCAACTACTATTCAAAGATAGTAGTTAAAGCCAACAACAGTGAGTATATAGATATTAAAGAGATCAGATACCGCTCTAAACAAACGGTAAACCAATGCCATACCAAAAACACATTGAAAGCAGCAAGGTATGATGATCCCTTGGGCTGCCAGTCACTGAGGGAAAGCTTGCCTGAAGAGAAAAGTCTTCGCCTGCTTACAGAAGGACCAGCAAAGATGGGACCAGCCTGGTCTCCTGTGGGAGGGAGTTCCAGAGTCTGGGAGCAGCAACAGAGAAGGCCCTCTCCCGTGTTCCCATCAAATGCACCAGTGAAGATGATGGGGCCCATATGTTAAAGGGGTTGTTTCACTGATTAGCGAAAGCGGGCTCAGCAGGAGACTTACCACAGATATAACATGGGTCTCAATTGGAGTTTGCATTTAGTTACAACAGGGCATTAACATTTGCAAATCTCGTTTGCCTAGCAGAGGAGGAGGAGGAGAATTAAATTTCATGACTCAACTGAACTCATGACTCAGTTGAACAAAACATCATCTGCACCGACACAGTCCTTCAGTCTAGCACATAAAATTAAGCTGTGGGGAAAACATGAGCTGAACTATTTCCACCCGGAGTTGTTTGTGAAAAGGCGTGTAATCTATCCTAGTGCCTGTGTCTCGCACATACACGTCTTCTGAGAAAAAGAGAAAATAGGAATAAATGGGATGTTGCCTTTGTTTTGATGTTCTGACCGTCTGTTGTGTCTTTTTGTTGAGTTGTATGAAAATCTGGGGTTCCTCCAGGATATCTCAGAGAGGGCTCCAGCTCCTCTATCATTGTGTCTATGGTCTGAGCCCTCTTCACATGGAAAGATGGTTGCTAGGTTTGTAATCTGCCCAAAACATAAAACCATGCAATGAGTTGTTGTGGTGTCACAAAGAGGCAGAAGAGGCAGGTCTTGGGTGCAGGCCTGGAATTGCTTCTGGGACAAGGAGGGATCATCATTTGGGGAGGAGGGGCACAACAAAGGCTGTTGCATCCCATTTCCCAGACGTTCAGTCAGAACTTCAAGTGACCTGTCCAAGGTGCTGAAGCTTTGAGAAGTCTAGAGTTCAGCACATTAGACAGCTGCTATCAAGTTCAAACTAAAAACCCAGGGTGGATTTACACCCGCACCCACCACCTATGTGGTTAGCATCACCAGCTAACCCATCACTGTGTGGGGTACACGTTTCACATTCCGAAGGCCCTGGGATCAATTCTATCTCCAGGGTAAGAAAGAAATCTGATAATGACCTCTTTATGGAATGAAGCAGAAATATTTGTTCATCCCTGATTCAAGCCCGCAGCTAAGACGGCCATGGTGGTATAAACTCTTTTCTCTCCTTGATGGGAAAGGGATCTCTCTCTCTCTCTCTCTTTTTCCATTCCAATTTCACGTCCTGCTGCAGAGTCACCCCCTGCTGCAGCTCGGAAGCAAAGCGTTGAAATGTATGCAGAATATCTTTAAAGTGAAATGAAAGGAAACCTAAGTGGCAGCTGAGTCCTGAATAATTCAGAGCCATCAGCATGGTGCCACTGAGTTGTAACTAGTGCTGCCAGATTGATGACCTCTGTTAAGAGTGAATTAAGACAAATAGAGTTAGTACCTCTCTCATTTCTCTCTCTCAGGAGGAGGTAGGGGAAATGACACGGAGAAAGATTTTGGCCAGATCCTGCTGTTTAGGGGTCATAAGGGATCTGTTCTAGCATTATCTCCAGTACCACACTGCAGGTGGAACCAATCTGGTGGCTCATGGGTGGCGTTGCACTTCAGCCTGCCCAAAAAGATCATGGAATAGTTTCGTAGGGATGTAAACACTGTCCAAAGTCTTGTTCGGGAACACCTTGTGCATAAGAGCATGGGTGAAGGTGGCCTTCACATCTGCATGGCTGTTGACGATGTGTCCAGTCAAGGGGAAAAACAAGGAATGCCGTTGCATGGCTATCAAGCTCTAATCTCAGCATCTTGGATCTGTTTTGTGGCCAAATCTGATAGAGATGGCTTCAGTCCAGTGCAAATCCCAGCTAGAGTAAACGCGTTGAAATCAATGGGCTATGCCAGACTTGTGATGGACAAGTCCCACTCATTTTGATGGGCCTGCTCTCACTGGTGGTGGCGTTGGGTTTTCCTTTCTTCTACACCACACGTCTGTTTTCCCATGGGAACAATCTGGAGAGCAATGTGCAAGGGTCCATCTGCACATCTTGAAGTCTCATCAGAGATGCATTCTTGTCTCCAGACCACTGGATGCTCTTTCTAGGTGAAATCCCAGACTTGGCAGTTAGAGCTTACAACAGGGCAAAGGCAGTGGGAGATTAAAAATGAGAGTAGGACGTTTGGTGTCTGCCTTCTCTGCTCGCACCACTGCAGCTTCTTCTAACTAGCATCTCTGCCACATTTCCTCAGTTGAGTGAGTCAGCTGATGTCTGGATGGTGCGGTATCAGGACTGTCAATTCGATCCCTTTCTTGGATCTCCAAAAATCAATCTCGCATCAATGAGATCAGTGTCCACTGTCACTGGAGCAAGAAGAGAGTAATTAGAGTTGATGCCCTTGGCATAGAAATCTCTGGAAAATGGAAGAGGTGAAATAGTGAAGTGGAGGGATGGAGGAATGTTTGATGAACAGCTGGACAGCTCAATGGTTTGGGATTCTGGCTGCAGGGCCAGAGGTTGGGAATTTGATTCCTTACTGGACATCCTTGATAAGGGCTGGAGACAGTGATCCATAGGGTCCTTTCCAGCTCTTCGGTTCAATGGAGGAGGAGGAGGAAGAGGAGGAGGAGGAGAATTCCTCTCAGGGACCTGGAAATACCCAAATCCTGGCATGGATCCAGAGAAGGATTGTGTTTGGATGTTTTCAGAAGAGCACAGAGGGAGTCCGGCATTCATCTGCATGCCCTTTCTCAGCCACGGACTGAGTCGGTGGACCAGTGCACATTCTTGTTAGATATATAGTTATATACACATGGATGCTCCCATAAACAGGCCCACCTATGCAGGACAAACACATGTGTTCATACATGCATTTGTGTGTCTGTCTTCGAACACCTCTTTAAGGGGAGAAAAATAAAAATGTGGGGGCAAGTGATAAACTGTTGCCAAGACTGAAAGGAAAAAAGAAACAATGCAATTGGTCAACAGGAGGTGGCCAAGAGAGGTCTGAGTTTCCAGGCTCCCATTTCAGAAGCCATCAAAAATCTATAATGGATTTAAGGGTCTCCGTGTCACCAATGGAAGAGGGAGGCTTTTGCTGTCGGCCGTCTCCCGGTTTTGTAGCTGATGAGACGTAGAGCTGGGTTTAAAGAGATGCCCTGTTTCAAAGCAACTGCTGAGGACGGCAAACCGCCGCAGAAGTAAATAGCTACCAAAATGCCTGGAGGAAAACAGCTGACGGTTGAGGAGCTATTTAATCTGTTTTGGTGCCTTGGGAGCCGGAAAGCATTTCCACCTCGGTCTGTACCACCGCATGTCAGAAGTGGGGTGGTTTGTTTCAATACTGCACCATCTCAAGATTGGATTGGAATGGAATGGAAGGTTGAAAAGCTCTTTAAAAAAATAATCTACAGATAGAGTTAGTAAGGGATCCTTCTGGATACTTGGAAGAGATACTCTTGATTGGAGTTGATAAAACTGCACTAGAAAGATCAATGTCCCGATTCAATGAAAGGGAGAAACCTATGTATCTGTTTATGGAGTGGCATAAAAGCTCCACCATTCCTCCTCCTTTGAACGGCAGAGCTGGAAGGGACCCTGTAGATCATCAAGTCCAGCCCTTGTCAAGGAAGCCCAGTGGGGAACCGAACTGCCAACCTCTGGCTCTGCAGTCAGAGAGCTAAACCACTGAACTGTCTTCTCCTACTTTAATTAAGCAACATCTCCATAGTAGACAAAGAAGCAGAGATCAACCCTCCAGCAGACACAGTAGGCTGGCACGCATCCCCTCCAACTTTTCACATTGAAATAGGGACGTGTCTGTTGTGCCTCTGTTCTGAGGCTAACCATCCCGGCTCAAAAACCTTCCCACTGCGCTCACATCTTGCTGGCAGCTCAGCTCGCTGTGCGGTATCTGTTTCCTCTGCGGCAACGTGTCTCCCATTTATTTGAAAGCCAACAAGGTGCTTGTTCTTTGAGCTAAAAATATCTGCGATCAAGGTAATTGTCTGAGAGATGTTATCGGCGTTTCTAGAATGTACAGCAGCAGCTGGAACGTGTGTAAAGTCAGGCTGCCGTCTACCGACTCACTGGTGTGTTCACAATCACAGAGAACACAGAGTCAGGGCTAGCTCGACAACCAAGCCTTCTAAACCAAGGAAGAGTGGAAGGGCCGAGCAAAGAGGAGAGGTTTCCCTAAGCAAACTTCATGGGGCAGTATGTCATGACTCAACACAGGGTTTGCTATTGTTGCAATTGTATAATCAGCATAGACTTTAGTTCCTTTTTGACATGTCAAGATGGTGGTGGTGGTGCATGGTGAGGGCTCTGCAGCATTTTCCACGAAGTGAATTGAGAGGGGCTATTATGTAGTAACGGCAGAGTCTAGTCATACAGCCAAATACTTCCTTTTCCTTCTCAGGTGCTGAATTGGTAGGACAGTCACTCTCACCCTTTTACTCCTTCTTTCCCCTTTCTGGATTAATTACACTTAACTAGTCAGGGGTCACACAGAGCCTAATTAACCAGGGACATCTTGGTCTCAGATTCTGATCCAGTTTTAGGGAGGTGTCGTTTGGATTTTGGGGGCTAACAGTGTCCTAATTCTCCCTTCTGGAATTTCTGCCTGACCGGCAAATACTTACGACGCCAAACTGTGGCTCACCTGGGAGAAAGGCCTAAGCTCGAAGGCTTCCTGGCCAAGCTAGGCCTAGCTCCACCCAAGCTTCCTGTTCAGAAAGGAAGTAGCCCCAGCTTAGGCCTTTCTCCCAGGTGAGCTCTATTAGGTGTCTCTCTGTATGTCAGGTGGAACTCCCAGAATGTAGAGTTATGAGAAATAGGAACAGAATATCCCTCTTTGTTAGACATGCTCAGAAACACTCTTCTCTCTCTTTTTCTGTAGAGCTGCAGAAATTCACACACTGGATTTTAAATTGATCGCCAAATTGATCAGTAATGTTGATCTGTGACGCACACACACACACACACACACGCACGCACGCACACACACACACACACACACACACACACACACACACACACACAATTTTGGAATTGTTGCAGAAGGGTCCTTTCAGAGAACGGAACTGGCAACTCTAACTGGATCCTCTCTTTTATTGTCTTTTCCTTTTATTCCCCTAAATGTAAAACCCCCAGCTCAAACCAACCTTGCCTCAAAGATCGAGAGGATTTACTCAGCTCGGCCTGCTCCTTCCCCTGCTCATCCCTCTTCCGGTCCTTCTCCAATTTGTGTGTGGGGGCACAAATCCCCTTCTTATGCCTCCCCTTCTTACACCTCACCTGGCTCAATGCGGTTGCTTTTTCCTTAACAGCCCTTGCAAAATCAGCATCTTGTAAGCTGGTCAAGGGGTGGGTGGGCAGAGCTGTCCTTGAAATATACATTATGAGTCCAGACAAAGCCAGAGACGCAGGAAGGGAGCCGGTGCCGAGAAAAAGGATTACTTTATGAACCAGACATTGAGATTAAAATTCCCAGCACACAAAAGCACTTCTGAAATCCAGGTTATCTGGTAGCGACAGAAGCACATTCCTAATCACCACTCCCTCAAGAGGTACATAGTTGAGCGCCTTCATAACTGATCTGTTTACAGGATAGTTTGTTAAATGCACGGGCCGTGTGCATACATAGGAGAGAGAGGGATTATTTTTACAGGAGTTGCTTTTTTAAAAAATGATCCGTGCATGGCTTTACAAACAGCCAAGGCAGCACCATGGAAGCTTAATCTACTTTTGTGCCGATCCTACCATTAGGTAGAGTGAGAAAAGCATCTCCGTCATCAAATCGTGGGGGCCTCCCTTTGGCTGTCCCATTTATTATCATAATGGTGAACTAGTCATAATCTTTTCAAAGGCAGAGCTATCTCTGCGCGTCACGTGGCCCTTCATGAATGTCAAAAACTAGGCCACTATCCTTAGGCTCCATCCCATAGTGAGCATTGACATTAAACGGGCAGTCCAGCTAGCTTCTGGGCCTAGGATTCATAGGATCATGAATCATGGAGTTGGAAGGGGCCTTTAAGGTCATCGAGTCCAACCCCCTTGCTCAATGGCAAATGGTAGTGAAGGAAGAGAAAGTTAATTTTTATGGTGTGTGGAGCCTCAGTCCCATGTTGTCCTACACCCAGGTAATGCCAAGGCTGAGGGTATATGAGCTTCCCTGTAGCTGCACATTTAAAGTTTGTTTTGAAGCTAATGTTTGTTTGTTTAAAATATTTTTACCCCACTTCCCTTTCTTCGAAAAGGACCAAAGGCAGCTTACAACATGAAAAGACAGTGTTTCAGAACCAAACAATTAGTATACAAAGATGGCATATATCATTAAAAGACAATATTTACGGCTAAAAAACACTATGTCTAAAAATATTAAACAGGAAATGTGGGGAATCTACACTGTTTATCTCAATGTATCATGCATGCATAGCTGGGAATGTATTGTTGTTTAGTCGTTAAGTCGTGTCCGACTCTTCGTGACCCCATGGACCAGAGCACGCCAGGCCCTCCTGTCTTCCACTGTCTCCCGGAGTTGGGTCAAAGTCATGTTGGTCGCTTTGATGACCCTGTCCAACCATCTCGTCCTCTATCATCCTCTTCTCCTCTTGCCCTCACTCTTTCCCAACATCAGGGTCTTTTCCAGGGAGTCTTCTCTTCTCATGAGATGGCCAAAGTCTTGGAGCCTCAGATTCAGGATCCGTCCTTCCAGTGAGTACCATAGAAGAAAGCTACCCTCTCTGAAATATTGAAGAAGGGTGCTCTCATCAGCTTCAGGGATGTATTAGTTTGCCATTGTTACTCCAGGGCCCACCTTGTGTGACATCGCACACATCCTTGCAGCACCTTCTGCTGGGTTCCAGAATCTGAGGACCATTGAAGTTTCTCCTTCTCTACCACGTTTGCCCCTCGTCCTCCTCTTCTTCCTCTTTTTTTCCTTCTCCTCCTCTTCTTCCCCCTTCATGAGCTTCCCATGATGGATTTACATGTCTCATTCAAACACTCTGTTAACGTCAGAAAGGACCAGGTGGCTTGCAGGGCCACGTTCTCCTTCTCCCTCATGCCGCTGTACATTTTTCATGAGTTAACAAGGGCGATGCGCAACCCAGCAAGTGCTTTCTGCCAAGCCGCACCTTTGAAAGTCAGAGCTTTGATCCCTGTCCAGAGTGCTGATGCCTTCAAGTGAGCAAAGTTCAAACTCATCCTGCCATCCATAATTCAGCACCATGACCTCTCACTGTGGTTTTTTTTCTGGATGTGTGATAGTCAGCTTCTAACCTCCTTTACCCTACCTCCTCCAGATTGGATTTACATGCACAAGCTGGTGTGTGTCAAAGACCAAGGAGAGGGTGGAAGAGGTGGGGGGGGGGGAAGAAAAAGAGCAATTCCCATAGAAAACTCACTCAGAATGGCTCATCATTTTAATGGACATAGAAGAAGGCAAGGAGAATATAATGCAATTACTAAAACAAGGGTGGTAGACCATTGTAGACCATTGGCCTAACTAGCCCAGTTCTATTTCTTGGGCTTCCAAAATTCTCTTCCAAATATCTCCTTTTGATTTTGGAAGTCTTGCTTGCCTAAATCAGTGGTTCCAAAACTTGGGTTCCCAGATGTTTTGGACTAAAACTCCTAGAAGCCTTCACCACCAGCTGTGTTGTCCAGGATTCCTGAGTGTTGTAGCCCAAGAACATTTGAGGATCCAAGACCGAGAGCCAATGGCTTAGAATGACAGAATCATGGGACTGTAGACTAGGAAGTGATCTTCAGGGTCATGTAGACCAGTGGTCCCCAACCTTGGGCCTCCAGATGTTCTTGGACTTCAACTCCCATAAATCCTGGCCAGCAGAGGTGGTGGTGAAGGCTTCTGGGAGTTGTAGTCCAAGAACACCGGGAGGCCCAAGGTTGGAGACCACTGATGTAGACCAACCCTTGGAGCTTGCAAGAAATTCACAGCTACATCCTTGACAAGGTGGCCATGTGACCTTTGAGGTGACCCTAAATGAAAGAGGAACTGGGTGCCCTCATACAGTACTTCACAAACCAACCAACCAACCTGTATGGTCCTCACATGATATAAAGGTAGGGGCAGGTGATGCCTTTTTGAACAAAGAGCTTGCTTTCAGCCTAAACCAGTCTTCATCAGATTGTCCACCGATATTTTGTGGATAGCGCAAGAAGAAAATATAAATAAGAGTCCGAACAATTCTTGGCCAGTGTCTGTGCACATGGGCTGTTTCTGAGAGGTGAGTTCAAAAACACACATGTATGGACCCATCAAGGTGGTCAGGGCACATATCTCCACTGGTAAAGTAGAAAAGGGGAAATAGAGATATATAGATTCCATTTCGTTCCACATAGTATTTCACCCCCTTCTTAAAAGCTCCTAATCAAGGATCGCAAGCTGAGACCATCAAGCAATTATGTATTACCTGTGTCAGGACGTTAGGAGTACATTTATTACAACAGGCTGTCCTTGTAATGTATTCAATTATTCACTTGTGGTGTATTAAATTATCCTTTTTCACTTGAAAAGGAACATTATATTTTAATGCGAAAGAAAGAGCAGTATCGTGGAATGAGGAAGAGGGAGCCAGCTGGTTTCAAGGTCCTCAAATGGTTATATGCCATAAAAATCAGAGTGGTGAGAGAGAAGGGGGGGGGAGAGAATGAGAGAGATGATCAGGAAGGGAAGCAACGAAAAATGACAAAGGAGCGGCAAAAAATGGCAGGAAAGGAGTAATTAAGGCAAGCCAAGTGGCTGGTTGAAAGAAGGTTCTCTCATTTCTAAAGCCAATTACCTCAGGAGGTGGTGAGTGTTCCAGCTCTGGAGGTATTTAAGAGAAAAACGGGACAACTCTCCGTCAGATCTGCTTTGATTTGGATTCCTGCCTTGAGCGGGGAGTTGGAACCGATGGCCTTAGAGGCCCCCTTCCAACTCCACGATTCTAGGATTCTGTGAAAGTGGTTTCGGACGCCTGAAAGGACTGTTGGTTTTTTTTTAATCTGAAGATCCCAAAAAATATGTTTAGGGGAATGGCTGCAGACTCCTGGGGGACTGGAGACCCCTTCCTTTCTAAACACATGGGTGGGTTGATGGATGGATGGATGGATGGATGGATGGATGGATGGATGGATGGATGGATGGATGGATGGATGGATGGATGGATGGATGGATGGATGGATGGATGGATGGATGGATGGATGGGTAGGTAGGTAGATAGGTAGATAGGTTCACTCACTCACTCACTCACTCACTCACTCACTCCTTCCTTCCTTCCTTCCTTCCTTCCTTCCTTCCTTCCTTCCTTCATTCATTCATTCATTCATTCATTCATTCATTCAAGTTCAGAGCAAAATCCACCAGGAGTTCACCACCTCCACGAAATCAAAGTTACCAGCTGCTACTGGCTACCTGAAACAACAACCTCCCTTTGACTTATGGTAGGGCCGGCTCCACTCCGCCGCTAATACTGAGCAAAACTCAGGAGAGAACAAACCAGGATAAGAACTCTGGGAATAGGGGCATATCCACATTTGTATTAGCAGCTCTAGGATCCAAGGTCTTTGCATCTGGATTTTTCTAATTTGCAAAGAGCATAGATGTCCTTATCCCCCAAACTGAGAGACGTGAACAGCCATGTGAACGATGGTCTGTCCATCTGTCCTTCTGCCCCACCCTCCAGATCTCTTCGCTATGAAAATGCCTCTGAGGACCTCGCAACGTCCTCTGCAGAGAAAGGACAGGGGACGTCAGCACATTTGTTTGGAAACGTATTACGGCAAAACGGTCCGTGAAGGGTCCTGGCAGAGAAACGACATCCTAATGATTTAATGGCATCCCCGGCTGATTGCATGATCTGCGTTGAGGACCTAAATGGGTGTCTCGAAGCAGGACATTTCCTGCTGAACGATGTTCAGGGAGGCCTTCATTAAAACTTGGGCTCAAAATGTTAGGGAAGTGAATGCAAAGATGAGATTAGGCCTTACGACTTCTGATACCATGAGAATCGTCCTGACATCAAATGAAAAAATATCCAGGCGCCAGGTGGAAGCTTTAAATAGAGTTAAGTAAAAAAACAAAAAAAACTGCAATATACAATCCCAGGAGTACAAAATAGAGCTGGCTGTGAGGTTTACTCTGTCTTATTATAAAATATTGCAGTCTTGATCTGTCGGCTTGTTTTCTAACATAGTACTTTGAGGGACTTAGGTTTTAGTCTTATATATGCTTACTTGGGTCTATGGCTCATGTCGTTCAATGGGGGAAACACAATAAAAATGAAAAGAAGACTAATGTGCAGTGGTGGCACCTTAAAGACTAACATTTAAAATTTTTAATGTGAGCTTTTGTGGACTAGTCCACTTCATCAGACATAAGAAGTGGACTTTTCCACAAAAGCTCACATTTTTTTTTAAAAAAATGTATTTTTGACTTACTTTTATTTTGTCCCCCCCTGTAATGCTTGTACGGCTACCCCTTCTACAGCTACAATTAATTCAATGGGACTTCTGAGTGAAATACAGGATTATTCTAGATGATAGTCACAAGAAAATTGTGCCCCACAGCACCCTTGGGCATCTAAGGGTGCTGTGGGGCACAGTTTGGGAACCTAAGCTCTAAATCATCAAACCGAGCCAGAAGCACCACAGAAATGTCAGATGTACTACATGTATTGTAGTACATGTCAGATGTACTACAATAAAACCAGTCCTTTTTTTTTTCAAGGCACCCCTAGATAGTGCTGGTTTTTTACTGTAAAAGACAGTCATCACTCTCCCCAAGAAAGCTGAAATGCTAATATTTCTAAAAAAAAACCTCTGGGGATTCTGCACGGTGAATCCTGTACAGTTAGTAGCCGTCAAAAAATCTGAATGTAGATCTAATTTTCAGCATGCCAAGCAGGCCTTTCCACTGGGGGTTGGGATGGGAGGCACAATGCAGACATGTAAATTATGCAGCAGCCATTTCTGACGTTTTGCTAAGATTTAGATCTGATCTGCATTTAAACAGAGAAGTAGAAAACGGCATTAAATTCAGATAAGTGCACGATCATGCATATTCGGGAAGCAGAAATATTAAATGTACCAGCATAATGGAACAGAAGGCCCGGCTGGTAATGGATTGTAGGGGGAGAGGGAAAAAAAAATAAAGAGTTCAGGATTTTAATAGATCATTCCTTCCGATTGTCAGCACTGCAAAGTGGAGTTAATAAATTACTGGGCATGAGTATTTGCGCCTAGGTTTTAACGAGCTGTAATGAGCAGGTTGTGTCACTGCAACCTAAATGTGAGTGAAAAGCTTCAACGAAGTATGATTTATCAACTTTCGGCCCCCACCACGGCCCAAGCAGGAGGTCATAAATAACATGAAGACAGGGAGGGAATCCAGGAACAAAAACACCTTTGTGGGAGATACTATCTGGATTATTGGTGGGCCAGAATGGAGCCCACTTTGGAATATGGAAAACAAAGAATGCAAACATAGAAGAATACAAACATTGCACTGCACGCTTTTTATCGATTTGTTTAAGAAATGTAGTATTCTTACATGTTCCTGCCATGATTGCTGTAGCTAAAATTACTGCTAAAGAAGAAGACAGGTAGTCGTCTTAGGTAGCTATGGACAGAGAATCAAATCAGTGTATTTCCCCGTATCTTTTCTAGATCCACATGCAGATCAGTGCTCTTAGGTTTCCTTCCTTCCCTCTCTGAAGTCATATCCTGTTTCTTCTTCCTCTCCCCTCTTTGCAAGAGAAAGCAGCAGATCTGCAAGAGTGAAGCCAGCTGTAAGAGTGTCTTCTTTAAAGATTCTAGATGATGCAGCTCATCTGTCAGTCCTTAACCCTTTGAGCTCCTAGATTCTGTCCAGGAGGTCTCAATTTTTCACCCTCCAGATTTTTGTCCTCCAGATGTCCTACATCCTACAAGCTCTGCCTTCTGGACATATTGAGTAGTGCTTCTGGAGACGATGTCCAAAATATTTAGAGGGCACAAAATTTGAGAACCACTGGTCTATCCAACCTAAGTAGGCCAAAGATGACACTAACTCATTATTTCTAAGCATAGTCAAGAGACAACCTCATGCCAATCTGATGCTCCTTGCTTTAAGCCTCAGATGATCCTCACCAGTTCTGTATAGAGCGTAATCTAAGACATCCCAGAAAAATGACTCCAGAAACATGAAGATACAGGGTAAACGAGATGATGTCTTCAGTTCCTTCTAGTGGGTTAAAGGAATGCAAGCTTTTGAATCTTACAGGTCTCTGCTTTAGCTGGACACAATGGAATGATAGACTTTGCATGTCCAAGCTTGATGTGGTTGTTTCTGCTCCTGCTCTAAGATGGATGGAAGACATTCCATTGGCTTTCCAAAGCCATTCCTTCACTCTTCCTCCTCAGCCAGTTCTGTTTCGCAGAGAAAGGCAGTAATTCTTCCTCAACTCTACACTCCTCTCTCACCTTTTTCTTTCTTTCCAGGTCTCTGAAAGATGTGACTATGTCTTTGTCAATGGGAAGGAGATGAAAGGCAAGACGAACGTCTTGGTCCACTTCATGTACCAGCACCTGAGTGCTCCCCTGGAAATGACCGTGTGGGTACCTCGACTCCCTTTACAGATCGAGGTTTCCGACACGGAGTTAAATCAGATCAAAGGGTGGAGGATTCCGATCGTCTCAAACAAGAGGTAGGCGTCATTTGAAGGTTCTCCACCTGGTTCGGATGCTTGCAAAGAGAACATCTTAGCAGGTTGCCATCTTAATGCTAACTTGGAATTAAGCACAAGGAGATACTAATTTATTTTTAGCCTTTTCCTACTGCCTTCTATGGCTTTCCGCAGAAGTTGGTAACTCTGAAGTCAAGGAAGGGCTGTGAATCTACTTCAGGCTTTGCTCCAGTTTTAAGAAGAACTCTCCAAGGTACTGAACTCTATTAAAAGAGATTTGACACCTTGGATGGTGCTTTGCTCTGAGTTTTAGCCCAAACTTAAAGAAAGTTTGGACTAAAACTCGGAGCAAATTTACTGCCCTTCATCACATCACCGTCAGTAGCCTCCGCTGAGGCTGTACAAACTTTTCAATGAGTTTACATGCCCATTTTTTTCCATAATATAGGGAGCTAACCTGCCCATCTAGTACAACCATATCAGTTTTCCCCTGGTGCTGTGGAATGATGTTGCCTGAGATCAGGTCATTTTAGGTGCTGCTTCAGCCCTCATTGAGCAGATCTCTTCACATCTGCATAATCCCACCCATTCCAGATGGATCCTGCGTATTACCTCACATCTTCACAGTGGTGGACGTTCCTCAAAGAGACAGGAGCACTGCCATGATGAAACCTCAGTTGAATGACTTCTCGTAGTACAAGCCAATGGGGCAATTTAGCACAATGGCTCTGCTCTAGGACAATGGCATAGCGCTCATCTCATACATAGAAGGCTCTGGATTCAGTCCTCAATACTTACAGATTTTGATCAGGAAAAAAAACAACACAGGAAAGTATCAAGTGATGGAGCACACCTCTTTGCTTTTGACCTTAGAGATCTGCTACCGGTAGATGGGACCCACTTGACACATATTGCAATACTATACAGCAGCTTCCTATAGTCTTGTCACCTAAAAGCTTTAGGGCCTGTGATGCAACAGATATGGGCTCACAGAGCATGGAAGGTCCAGGATATTTTGATAGAAGGGACAATGATGTCCAACACAAACCCCAACACCCTATTCCTTCTGAGTGTCACTCCAGTTCTTAGAATAGCTGGAAGGGAAAGAATACATTTTCCTGGCAACAGGGTGTGGCTTTGAGCAATCCCTGTTTTTTTTATACATTGTACTTTATGGGCAGCTGGTCTTCAACAGGCAATTAGAACCCATTAAGTGTACAAAAGACCCATTCCTACTGGAGATAGACACTGGTAGAGCATACTTGTTGACACAGATTAACGCAGATGCTGGCCTTTTTAGGCTGCTTTTAGAGGTTTAACTATGGGTAGGGTCAGGATGAGTCCCTCAGTCATTACTTAGAATTAACTTGCTCTGCTCCTATAGGTCTGATCCCTCTGTCTTCCTCCCCTGGCAGACCAGCTCGGGATAGCGACGACGAAGAGGATGATGAGCGGAAGGGAAGAGGCTGTACTCTCCAGTACCAGCACGCCATGGTCCGGGTGCTCACCCAGTTTGTGGCCGAGCCCTCAGATCCGGGAGGGCAAACAGCTTTCTTGCTGGGCTCGGATTGGCAGGTGGATATCACCGAGTTGGTGAGCGATTTCATTCAGGTGGAAGAGCCGAGGATTGCGAAGCTCCGAGAAGGACAGGTGTTGGTTGGTCAGGAGCTGGGAATGACCACTATTCAGGTGAGAGGAAAAGGAATCTTGGGTATGAAGTAGGGCAGTGGTCCCCAACCTTGGGTCTCCAGATGTTCTTGGACTTCAACTCCCAGAAATCCTGGCCAGCCGAGATGGTGGTGAAGGCTTCTGGGAGTTGTAGTTGAAGAACATCTGGAGGCCCAAGGTTGGGGCCACTGAAGTAGGGCTGCCTCCGTGAAAAACCACACATGAAGTTGGGAGGCCATGATTTTTGGTTAGGTGCAGATGGGTCACGAACTTTGGTGTCCCATATTCCCTTCCTCTGCCTCCTCAGTCAATGACTCACTCACCAGTCAGAGCATGCTCCTTTCTTCCTCCTCTTCAGCTGTTCAACCAGTCCCTGGCAGGAGCATGGGCTTTCTGGCTCTGCCTTAGCCAAGGAGGTGGGACAGGGAAGTCTGTGCTCCTGCCGAAGACGGGTTGAACAGTTGAGGAGGTGGAGGAGAAGAGGAGCGTGTGTTGGCTGGTGAGTGGGGAATCCAGCCAGGGAGGTAGAAGAAGGAAAGGCGTACAAACCTCCGGAGCGAAGTTTGTGCCCATCTGTTGTTACACGTACACCAGTGGTGTGCCCCTCCGGTTCCACAAGAATAGCTGACAATCTTCACACGAAGAAGCACCTTCTTTTTCAAGACGAGTCGTGAATCATCCAACAATGAAGCCAATAGGTTTTAAAAATCAGCTTCAACGTTGTTCAATAGACGAGCATGGGGTCTGGCATGCATAGATTGCTGAGGGACCCGGTCAACTCATCCGAAACCCCACACAGGCATTGAATAATGCATCCAGGAAGAAATGAAGAGAGAGCTTTTTTGGAAAACTGGATGCTGTGGCGGCCGCCTTAAAGATCTTTATTTATAGGTTGAGAAAAACTTGACATCTCTTCTTGTCTTCTGCGAGCATCCATAAATATAAAGAATATCTCTGGGAAATAAATTGAGAGAGAGAGAGATTGCAAGTCGGTCCATCTACTTGAAAGAATACATATAGGTTGTCACTTGAGAAATTGTCAAAGTCAGCTGCTTTTGAAATGCCAGGATCTCCAAGAGTGATAAGTCAGCTGGTATCTGTCTGGTTGAACTCACTTTTTATAAGCTTCATGTGGCCTTAAGAGCGATCTGTAATGTAAGGGACAGAGAGGGAAACGGAGGAGAGAAAAATGACTGCCCCGGCAAGTTTACGACCTAGATGTTGGCAATACTCAACAGAGCAAGAGAAGAGAGTCAGAAGAGGGAAATGAAATGCAATGTGGAAATACAAGCTGGCTTATACAGTGGTGCCTCGCTTTACGATCACTCCGTTTAACGACAAAACCACGTTACGATGAACTTTTTGCAATCACTATGATGTTTCCTATGGGGGAATTTCGCTTCGCAATGATCAGTTCCCTGCTTCAGGAACCGATTCTTCACAAAACGATGATTTCTGGACAGCTGGTCGGCAGTTTCAAAATGGCCACCGGGTAAACAAAATGGCCCCCCACTGTTTTCTGGGATGGATTCCTCGCTGCACAGGCAGCGAAAATGGCCGCCCTATAGAGGATCTTCGCTGGACGGTGAATTTCCAGCCCATCGGAACGCATTATGATGTTTTTGTTCTACAGCGATTTCGGTGGAACGAATTAACATCGTAATGCGAGGCACCACTGTACTGGAAACCAAGCCCCGTGATACAAAAAAAAAAAAAAAAACTGAGAGAACTGGACATGTTTAGCCTTGAGAAAAGAAAACTGGAGGGGAAGTATGATAGCACGTTTTAAAGATTTGGAAGGGAGTTTACACCGGAGGGACAGGATCTCCATCATCCTAGAGTGCAGGGCATGTACTAATAGGCTCAAGCGACAGGAAGCCAGATTTAGACTGAATATCAGGAGAAACTCCTCAACTGTTAGAGCAGTATGACAATGGATGGTGAGTGCTCCAACGCTGGAGCCATTCAAGAGAAAATGAGACGATCCTCTGTCTGCTTTGATTTGGATTCCTACATTGAGCAGGGGGTTGAACTCAATGGCCTTCGAGGTCCTTTCTGACTCGGTCATTCTATGATTCCAAACAAGTGAGGGCAATGACTCCACTTTCACAGGGGGTAGTGATGACAGTTTTTGTTTTAAAGCTAATACTTGTAATTCTTTCAGCGGTGCTCCTTTGACATTTCCTAGTTTTGTTTAGACCTCTGGGTTATGATTGCCGGACAAGCAAGATGTAAACGCATGAAATAAAGACATATATTGGTTCTAGGGTGGGGGATTCTCTCAATACTGACTTTATATCTTCCTTTTCTCCTTCAGATTCTTTCCCCACTTTCTGATGCCATCTTGGCAGAGAAGACCGTGACTGTACTTGACGAAAAAGTGACCATCACTGATCTGGGGGTCCAACTCGTGACTGGACTTTCACTTTCCCTACAGCTCAGTCCAGGAAGCAATAAAGCCATTTTTGCTACAGCGGTAGCCCAGGAAATCCTACAGACCCCTAAACAGGTACAATAATGTGTTGAGTGTGTCAACGAGGTCACTGGTGGTTCCTAACCTTGGCTCCTCAGATGGACTTCAACTCCCAGAAATCTTGGCCAGCACAGCTAGTGGTGAAGGCTTCTGGGAGTTGTAGTCCAAGACTATCTGGGGACCCAAGGCTGGGAACCAGTAACCTTGTGAAAAGTTCTCATTTCTGAGGCCCAGAGAAGCATCGCTTCTTCTTGAAACATCAGCTCGTGGCCTGAGAACTCTAGAGATGTCCTCTTTTTTGGGGTACCAAGTTTTCTCTTTTGGGGGGAGTTTACATAAGTGACTGGTCTAATTTCAGGATAGTCGGGTTAGGAATTCACCTGGCCAGTTGGCTTAAAATAACTTGGTTGACTGATGATTTGGAAATAGTAAACTAAAAGTAATTTAGTTACCCACAAGGAATTACTTTTTTGAGAAAGAAGGATAATGTAAGGGATGGCCATTACAGCAGAAAAGTCATTTCATTGACGTCTTGACTAACGTGTTCTACCAGCTTCTAAAAATTATTCCTTTTGGAGATTTCAAACAGAAATGTTTAAAATCTTGTGGCCCCCTTTCATCCATCCTTTATTGATAATTTTTTTGACAATTATTGCAAATTAACAGGAACCACCACCACTGATGCTCTCAGTAACATGGAGGGTTGCTTTTCAAGACATGGAATGAGTACAGTGGTGCCTCGCTAGACAGTTACCCCGCATGACAGGTTTTTTTGCTAGACATTGACTTTTTGCGATCGCTATAGCGATTCGCAAAACAGTGATTCCTATGGGGGAATTTCGCTGGACAATGTTTGGTCCCTGCTTCGCAAACCGATTTTCGCTAGATGACGATTTTGACAGCTCCCTCCGCACTCACAAAACAGGTGTTTTCGGGACCTAAGCTTCGCAAGACAGCGATTTAAACAGCTGATCGGCGGTTCGCAAAGCAGCTTTCCTATGGCCGATCTTCGCTAGACAACGACGATTCTTCCCCATTGGAACGCATTAGACAGGTTTCAATGCATTCCAGTGGGGAAATGCTTTTCGCTAGACAATGCTTTCGCTAAACAGCAATTTCAGTGGAACGGATTATCATCGCCTAGCGAGGCACCACTGTAATCGTAACTAGTTACTTCTCAAAGGTTAAATGCCCGCCGCAGTTTGTTTTGACTTTTCAAACTCTGGGAATTCACCTAGGAAGGGCAGCTAACACCCAACCAGAGGAAGTCAATTTTGAGGTCTATGATTAGAACTCAAAAAAACAAACCAAGAAGAAAAGGGGGGGGGAATCTTAACAGGTAGGGAGAGCCAAGGGTTGCTTAGCAACTGGCCATCATTTTTGAGGCCTACCTCCCTTGAGCCACTGAGCTCAGCCTCAAGTTGTTTTATTATTATTAATATAATTCTAACAAGGCATTCTAAATTTATACATTCACACAAGCGAAGGCCACCAAACACCTAAATAGGAAAGCATATTTTCAGTAAATAAGGCAGTAAAACCAGCCGGGAAAAGTTGCCTTCTCTCTGGGCATCCTTTCATAAATAACACGGCGTCACGCCGTTTGCCTGTCATAAATATACAGTGTGTTTCTTTTAAAACAACAAGCCACATCAGAGGAGTGGAGTTGTCTCCTTGCGCGTCTCCGGCTATTTGTTTAGCGCAGCGAAATTAAAAAGAGAGGGAATTATGGCTTTCCTTTGCCTGTTGTGAGATTTTGTAGCCAAGTGCTTTGTTTCCAATCTAGTCTGAATCTCACTGTGAGTTTGGGTGTGTGTGTGTGTGTGTGTGTGTGTGTGTGTGTGTGTGTGTGTGAATTCTAATTCCTTTGCATGTTTGGCAGCGGGTTTTAGATGACTGTAGTGTGTGATGGGGGGGCTTCCCTTGCAGATTCTTAGTCTAGAGCAGTGGTCCCCAACCTTGGGGCCTCCAGATGTTCTTGGACTACAAGTCCCAGAAATCCTGGCCAGCAAAAGTGGTGGTGAAGGCTTCTGGGAGTTGTAGTCCAAGAACATCTGGAGGCCCAAGGTTGGGGACCACTGCTCTAGAGCAACAGTTCCCCAGATGTTCTTGAACCACAACTCCTGGGCAGCACAACAAATGGTAAACGCTTCCAGGAATCGCACTCCAAAAACATCTGGGGACACCAGTTTGAGCACCACTGGTCTACATGGATCAATAACGACGTGTGATAAAACCCGTCCGGTTTTCCTGTCTCTACAAATGGAGTCTCACCCACCTAACCCCCGAGCGCCCTCCCAACCAACGGAGGGATCGAGGTTCGTGATGGATTTAAACCTTGCAGGGTAGGAAGCTGGATAGTAAACGTGGATGTAGTTTTTCTTGTCCATGGTGACCTCTTGGTGTCGCTCTTAGTGACTTCACCCTCCTTCCTACCAGCTTGGGGAGGCAGTGTTGGCCATAAGGCAACTTCTAAAGGGTGAGCAAGTGACCAGATCCAGGTGCTCCTCATCTGTAGTCTTCCTTTCCTTCTGAAATTGGCTTCTGTGTGTATCTAGTGTCTTTGTTTACCCACATGTTTGTGTAGAGGGCTTCAATCGTGGCCCACCAACTACCAGTTGTTGCTACTCCCGTAGTCCGTACCCATCGAAACCAAAATACACAATGTTAGGTGCAGTTCCCGCAAAGGGGAAACATTACTGACTCCTCAGCACCAGTGTGAAAGAGGAGGGGCAGGATCCGTTCTCAAGCATCCCAGTGTACAGGATGTGTAATAATAGGCTCACATTACAGGATGCCAGATTTTTGGATGAAGATCAGGAAAAACTTCTTAACCGTTAGAGTAGTACGACAACAGAACCAAAGCCCTCGGGAGGTGGTGAGGACTCTCGACGCTGGAGGAATTCAAGACAAAATGGAACAACCCACTGTCCGACTTGTTTTGATTTGGATTCCTGCCTTAAACAGGGGGTTGGGCTTGATGGCCTCATAGGACCCTTCCAACTCAATTATTCTATGATCTCTCTTTTAGCTGCTCAGGAGAAGAAATAACCTGAGACTGCATCTTTGACGGAGCCATAAAGAAGAGGTTCCCTTCCAAACTCCTTGTAGAGTTTAGCAATCAAATACACAGAGCTGCAAAGCTGGGACAAGCCATCTAATCCTTTCCTGACCTGGGAAGCTAAATACGCTACCTTGAAATCCGCTCAGAAAAACTGGCTTTTGATGGCATTTCAGTTTCGAAGAAAAATAGTTGTGTCCGAATCCGTCCTTTGGGTATGATGGTGAAAGGGGGAAGAGAAATAAAATCAGGTGGTAAATGAAAACCATATAATAATAATAATAATAATAATAATAATAATAATAATAATAATAATAATAATAATAATAATAATAATAATAATAATAATAATAATAATAATAATAATAATAATAATAATAATAATAATAATAATAATAATAATAATGATGATGATGATGATGATGATGATGATGATGATGATGATAATAATAATAATAATAATAATAATAATAATAATAATAATAATAATAATAATAATAATAATAATAATAATAATAATAATAATAAAACAACCCATAAAGCTGATAAGCATTTACCTTCTCTGCATTAAAAATCCTCACTGAGTTTTACAAGAGCAAAGGAAAATATCCAGGATCACTTATTTGCACATGCAGAGAGAATATCCTGGATCGGAGATTGGTACTGAGGAGCATAAAGAACTGCCTTATATGAACTCAAACATTCAGTTTATAGAAGTGGTTCCCAAGCTTGGGTCCTCCAGATGTTCTTGGACTACAACTCCCAGAATCCTTCACCATTAGCTGAGCTGGCCAGGATTTCTGGGAGTTTTAGTCCAAAAATATCTGGAGACCCCAGGTTGGGAATCACTGAGCTAGACCACTATTGCCTACTGTTGTGGCAGCAGGAGGCTCTTTAGGATTCCTTCCTAGCCTGGAGATGGATGTGAAACTGTGGTCATGCTCTTATCACTGGGCTATGGTCCCTCTCCAATATAGCACCTGGGATTTCTTGATGGCCTCCCATCCGAGGGCCATCCAGGGCCAACCCTTGTCCATCCACATCTGCTCCGTAAGGCAGCTGCTTCACTCTGCCTAACAATAGGGCTGGCCCCAAACAGGTGGCCAACCTATGACTTCTTGTGCTTGGGTGGATTCAGTCTTCCTTCAACTCAAGTGTGTCATTTCAGGAGACCTGATATTTTAAAAGTGTGTGTGTATGTGTGTGTGTTTAATGCATTAAATTTATGCTGTTGGGTTTGTTTGTTTTTCTTTTGATAATTCCAAAATCGTGTGGTGAAATTGGGCACACCATTTATTAGCATTTGAAAACAGCTTCCAAGGGCCTGAGACGGCTATAGCTGGCTCTAATCACTTCCGTGGGAGACAAATCTTATTACCAACAACTACTTAGAATTAGTTCTCTGTAAAAAAATAAAATAAATAGTTTGGTAAGGAGGAATTGGATTTCTTCCTTAGCAATGGCTTGAGGCTGGGTGCCTGGCAGCCTTGATCTGCTGTCAAAGCCATGGAGAAAAAGGGGGACTGTCATGAGAGGGGGTGGTCTGAATTATACGCCTTTCCCTCCTGCTGCTGGTAGATGATGATGACTAAGTAGGAAAAGGAATCCACATTGCAATGCCTATGGTGCTGAGTTTCAAAAAACTACATTTTGAGACAGTCACAACAATGAGAGTGTGACTTTTTAGGAATCCTAGAAGTTTCTCTTTGGACCTCAGAATGGCCAAGTAGTACAGGCTGAAGACTCTTCCTCTTGGTGGTTGAACCTTTCTCCATTTTCATACAGCAGTGGCTCCCAGCTTTGCGTCTCCAGATGTTTTTGGACTACAACTCCCAGAAATCCTGCCCAGCACAGCTAGTGCTGAAGACTTCTGAGAGTTTTAATCCAAGAACATCTGGGGACCCAAGGTTGAGAACCATTGCTATCTAGTTAAGAGGAAACATCAGCCATACAACCTTATGAGTTCTATTCTATGGCTCTTTATTATACCTAAAATATAATCTTTGACGAGTTTGTTCCATTATTGCTTTGCTTTGCTTTCTGTAACAGGAA
This sequence comes from Pogona vitticeps, assembly GCF_051106095.1. NCBI lineage: Eukaryota > Metazoa > Chordata > Lepidosauria > Squamata > Agamidae > Pogona > Pogona vitticeps. Next base: position 15,862,942 of record NC_135796.1, read on the forward strand.
GCGGCCATTAGTTGCTGGATCCAGTTCAGCGATGGAGCCGTCATGCCCTTGGACATTTACGATGCCAAGGATTTCTCTTTGGTAGCCACGTCTCTGGATGAAAAAGTGGTCTCTGTTCACCAGAGCCCCAAATTTAAGTGGCCCCTCGTTACCGCCGAGTCGGAAGGCCAAGGGCTGTTGGTGAGAGTGGAGATGGTCATCAGCGAATCCTGCCAGAAGTCCAAGCGAAAAAGTGTCATGGCTGTCGGGAGTGGGAATATCAAGGTTAAGTTTGGGCAGAACGACGCCAACCCCAATACCAGTGACAGCAAGTGGGGCGGGGTGCATCTGGAGAACCACACCAGCAGCCGGCGTCAGAAGATGACTCTGCAGGAAAGGTCACGTCAGGAGGGACCTTATTACAGCTCGTCCATGGGTCAAGAAGAAGCTAGAGGGACCAGCACTCAGAAGTCCATTTTGAGTAAGAAAGAAGACCGTGAGAGTCTTCTGGACAATGACAGCCATATGGCAAACATCCCGATAGATTTCACCAGTTTCCCAGCCCAGGTGGACCTCCCGAGGAGTGATGGAGATGTAGAAGAGAATGACCTTGTGGAGACCCCAAGAGGTCTCAGCGACCTGGAGATTGGAATGTATGCACTGTTGGGTGTCTTCTGCTTGGCCATTCTCGTCTTCCTCATCAACTGCGTCACCTTTGCTTTGAAGTACCGCCATAAGCAGGGTCCTTTTGAAGAGCAAGAAGGTCTGAGCCATTCCCACGACTGGGTCGGGCTCAGCAACAGGACAGAGTTGCTGGAGAACCACCTCAATTTCTCCGCTCAGCAGGAGGAGTGCATCACAGCCATCGACCGAGGCATGGACCTAGAAGAGAGCAAGTACCTCCTCGACGCCAACGCTCACAAGAACCTCAACGGCCAAGTCTTCCGGGCCTCGGATTCGTCCGCCACTTTCCCCGAAGGGAAGGAACAGAAGAGCGAGCCGACCGCCTCGCCCACCTCCAAACGGAAAAGAGTCACATTTACTACGTTCACCACCATCTCTTCAGATGGTGGTTGCCCTACTGTCAACTCCATCTTAAGCAGCAATGAGGACGATATCAAATGGGTTTGTCAGGACATGGACCTGGGGGAATGTAAAGAGTTAAGGAACTATATGGAACGGTTACACGAAAACGCATAACAAAAAAAAAAACAACAGACAACAGAAGCAACAGGGACCATTTATTTTCGTTTGTTGTTTCTTTATTTCCACTCACCTTTCTGCCTTTAATTTGGGGTATGTGGGCAAAGGAACAAAGACAAGACAATGACCATTGGGGAGCGATCAGAATGGCGGAAGGTTTGGTTTCGGTGGGACCCTGGGAAGACCACCCAGTGGATGACCGAGATCCCATACAACAACTTTTAGCTGTACTCAGTGGTTCTTCGGAAGGGTGTGTGGGTAATAATCTGATGCAAAACAACATGAGAAAAATAAAATTTGTTTAAAAAAAAGAAAAGAAAAAGAGAAGCCAGCTAATAAGATCTCATTCTTTTGAGCTTTTTTTTGCAGGGAGGCAACAGAAAGAAAAACAGCCAGGACAATGCTCAGATCTTACAAAAGTTGCCTCCGTCTAATTATCGCTCTTGCAGGGCTGAGGTTTAAAATAAGCCGTTCGAACGGAAGGACTAAAGGCAAGGAGCCTAGAAAAGATGTGAGGAAGGTAAAGGTGTGAACACAGGGAAACGTTCATTAAAAACGCCCTCGGAACAAAACACATATTGTGGGCTTCGTTGGCTCTCTGAGCTGCAGATGCAGAAGGCGGAGGAGAAGCCGAAGTCCTGTATCACATAGATGAATCGAGGGAACAAGATGGTCCGTTCTCGCTTCTAAATAGGGTTCCTAAACATGCTTCCTTAGGAAGACGGGCAGAGCTCAGACGACATTTGAGCTCTCAGAGTCCAGAAATTGCAGGCCCATTATTTCAGCATGGGTAACTAGCTTATTAGGAAGGCAGGATTGTAACAGAGATCCTGTTAATTGATAAACTGTACCTCTCTGTCTTGGATTTCTCATGGTGCATGATCCAGCTACTTCCAGGGTGGCTAGATGGGTTTCACCATTACAAAATGAACCAAATCTACTGTGAGCACGCTAGAGGCAACGGGCAGCATCGTCTTAGGTTGACCACAAGCCGTGAGCAAGTGATTTATCTCTATTTTACAGCTGGTGCAACTCAACTCATACAACTGACCACATGATGAATTGGGTAGCTAGTATATGACTGGGTGTGCAAATGGAAAACGAAGAGAGACCCTCGAGCAATTGCCATTCCTCATGCAGTAAATTCAGTTTGCATAGGGGTCCTGAAGAGGAAAACTTACGTGCTACCTCTTCTTTAGAAGAGCTAGCTTTCTAACTTCAGGGAGGTTTGGATGTATGGCATTGTCACTTATTGTTTACAGGCTTCGAATACTATATTTCAGGTTACACAGGGGTTCTGAAAGGGGAAACCTACATTTTCCCTGTCCTTTAGAGGAGCTATCTTTCTTGCTTCAGGGAGGTCTGGATCTGTGACTTTGGTAGTTGTGCATGTTGTCACTTGATGTTATAGGCTTCAAGTGTTCTCTTTTCAATTTACAGAGAGAGCCTGAAAAAGAAAACTGATCTTATCTCTCAATTTGGTGAGCTAGCTTTCTAACTTCATGGAGGTTTTGATTTATGACTTTGGTAGATGTGCACTTTGCCATTTGATGCTACAGGCATCCAGCGATGTCTCTGGATGTGTACACAATGAGGATGGAAAACATAGAATCTTTTAGAATTACAGTCCCCAAAATAACTTTCTAATTCTTCTGAAATATATTTCCCCTTCCCCAGCAAAACTGCTGGGTGATGTGCCTCATTTTCTGGAGATTGCTCACCAACTGAAAAAAAAATAATAATTGCTAGCTAATAATAATCTGCATTGATCCAGAAAATGAACTTCAAGGCAGCCAAAAGATTCAATTTGGGAACAAGAGTTATTTTCCCCATTGAGCCAACTATGAAGATGAATGGACTTCACACACTCGCAGTGCTGCGGTAAGTAACTGCAGAAAATACTTTCACACTTCGTTTAGGTAATGGATGAAACTTTGATCAAGCAAGGCAGGAAATGAGCGTTCAATGCATTGAAGCCACAAGTTCGGCTTTCGGTTGTAGTCCTCCCAAGAGGCTGGAGGAGGGAGGGGAGTGAAGAGGACAGAGTGAAGTTGCAACTCAACTTAAATACAACTTGGAAAGTTTTCAGCAACTTCTCCCGGCCCTGCCATTGGACAAAGATGACATTTGGCCTCAAAGAGCAAATCAGCTATATAATTTTTCAATAGACCTCTGAAGGAGCTGTCTATGGTGCTGAAACTGTTTTAGAGGTAGGGCCCAGCAACTTGGCGATAGGATTCAGCACCACTGATCGCTCTGTGACATTCAGGCTAAAACCCAGAGCAACCTCCCCACCCCCATCAAAATAGGGATGACTGGCCTTTGCCAGGCTGATGGGAACTGGAGTCCAAAAAATCTGGAGGGCCTGAGTCGGGTGAAGATCAGCAGAAGGGAATGGGTCATGGCAGGTCAGGCTCAGCAACTGCTTATCCTGTTGCCACAAACACAATCCTTTTACATGCCCATAATTCATCATAAGAAGTTGCCTGCTGTTCTCCGAGCATCAGCTAGTCTGATTTCCTATGGGCGCCACAAACAGTGGGATGAAACGGCAGCCTCGATGTGAATCTAAATAAGACAGGGGACAGTGATGGGGAAAAGGGAGGAGAGCAGCTTGGTTGTGAAGTCAATCCATTTGAAACAAGTGCCAAAAAAGCAGGAGGAGCGTTCTGACAGAGGAATAAATCCAAGAGGAAGTCTCTTTTTTTTTGGCTGAATCCTAATACCTACCCCCACCCGAGTACAGAACAAAGAAACAGCTGGTGCATTTTTAAAACACTGGATTGTCTTTAAGCAAGGGCCATGGGCGCAGTGTGGATGAAACAGGCTGAAACTTCTAAGCCAAGCCATGCTTGGCATCAGCTTCTTGTTTGCCAGGTGGCTAATGTGAGCTGAGAGCCCCACCGTCCATCAAGTCCTTTCATCTGGGTAGGCGTCTGTCCTTAAAGCTGCCTTCCAAGGAAGAAAGTAAAGGGACTGAGCTACGTCATATTAATTGGCCAGGAAGAGTCATAAATGTTGACATCATCTCTGTTGGCTCTCATTTCATTGCTTCCCACGTGGGCAGTTTCCACCTGACTTGACAACACATCTCTTAAGCAGCCCCCTTCAACCATGTGGGGATGTTCTTGGCCTGGAGCGATGATGCTCATGGAGCAGGGTTGGCTCTACCATTGGGTAGACTGGGGCATCCCCCTCAAGTAGCACATGCTGTGTCATGCAGCCTTCCTTAAACCACCTAAGACCCTGCAAGTCAGAGGATGGTGATCTGTTACTACCATCAAACCGTGTTCCACCTGCTAATTGGGTTGGCTTCCATGTGTGAAACAGAGGAGCTAGCCAGGAGATTTCTGGATTTTTTTTTCACCCATTACATCTACCACAACTCACCAGGAACTCCCCCAGCCAGAATTTTGGCAGCTGTAGCAAAAAAAAACCTCCAAGTCCTCTGAGCACACACACTGATGTCCACATATTGTTCTCTGCAGACACTGTAAAAGGAGAGAGTGGATGGAACCTACTGAACTTCATGTGAGTTACAAGGGGTTATGGGACTGGTAGATTTTTGAGAGCCACCAAGTGCAGAGCTCCATGAGCAGAGAGACTCATCTGTAAGAGCAATCATGTTCTTAGTTTCACTTGGTAAGAGTTCTTGGACTATTCCTTGCAACAAGACAGATCTGCCCACTCTTCCAACTGAGGTTGCCAGAATTTCAGCCCAGATCCTGAAACCTATGGCAAGCTCTTCTAATGTCACAAAGAGTGAACCCCTGAGCAACAGTTGGAACACAGTGAGTGGGTGTGAGAGACAAAGCAAGCTATAATGAACGGAAAGACTAAGGGGTGAATTTCAGCAGCAGCAACTCTAGAGCAATCAAGATAACACACACACAAAAAGGTGCTTCTGAGCATGTCTGAATGGCATTCAAAAACTGTAAGAATGATCTTCCAAAATCTGGGGTTTCCAGGCTGGCAGTACCGCCTTCTTGGAGAAGTCTCGGTCAGAGCCTGAGATATAGAAGATGGATGCTAAAAGAACAACGTTGACACAGGGCAAGTCTACCTCCAACCAACCCAACAGTATCCTGATAAACTTCTCCTACTTAACATATGGAAGGCTATTTTTTTTTTCATGATCTGCCAGAAACCTAGCAAACACATTTCCGTGTTATGTACCCAGAGGACACCAAAAGTGACTGGAACCAAAGCTACTTTGAAAACACAGCCGTTGAACAGATGGCTTTCTCCCTCTCTCGTTGTGCTAGAATTTGGAGTCGTCCAACAAATAGCGGGTAATTAAAGACAGGCAAAAGGATCTTTCCCACCCCCCATCTTGCGTAACTGAGTAATGGAATTCTTTAGCCCAAAGTCCACCAACGTAGCTTTAGAGGTCCTCTGGGGCAGTAGTCCCCAACCTTGGGCCTCCAGATGTTTTTTTAGACTTCAACTCCCAGGAATCCTGGCTAGCAGAAGTAGTGGTGAAGGCTTCTGGGAGTTGTAGTCCAAGAACATCTGGAGGCCCAAGGTTGGGGGCCACTGCTCTGGGGCTTCTCCAGGCTTTCAAGAATTGTTTCCTCAAGGTCCTTTCTGACCTGGAGAACTCTCCCTCCTGGTGGTCTCTCCTCCAAGTAACTATGGCCAACCCTTCTTTGCTTCCAAAATCAGACAAGGTCAGCTGTGTAGCGGGGGTGATACAGTAGTAAAGTCCACCACCTTCACCCCATAGTCTCCCATCCAGGCATCTTCCAGACCCACATCTGGGTGACTTCAACAAGGTGACTTCATCCCGTACCTTCTGCATGTCTCTTGTTCCACTGATGGGCTCTACACAGCCTTCTTTATTGCCAGGTCTTGGCAAAAGGCTGGTGAAATCCCAACAGGGTCCTTGGCAGGATGATTGCAGCTGAAAGACACTCAGGAAGAAGTTTTTTTGTTTGTGTGTGTGTGTTTTTTGGGGGGGGTGTAATAGCAGAAGTAGTGTAGGAAGCCTTTCTCGTCTCAGCCTAGACCCCCTTGATTGCACCCCCATTGCCTTAGGTTCATCCCCTTCCAGTCCACAATTCGGTACCGACCTCCATCCATCTATTCATCCATGCTTTTCTCGTCTCCTTTCCTATTAATTGCCCCTTACAACCCGCTGGTATCATTCATCCCGTTGAGGTCCAATCAATACCTTTCCTCTTAGGACTTGGCATTCCTTCTCTCCTGCCCATCAGCAACCCAAGGTCAAATCAACCCTCCTTTGTCTCTGTTCTTTTCAGCAAACGGTATTAAGCTGCCATGCTTCGGTTCGGGAGGGGAAGGATAATTTGTGATGGAAAACCTCCTTTCGCAACACACACGCACACCTTGACATTTATTTGATTTACTGCTAAGTCCTTTTCTCCTCTTCCCCCCCCCCCCCCCAAATATACAATAGGGCTTCGGAAAAAGAGCTCAACGTTGTGTGATCTGAAAAAGCTTCGTCCAAAAGCCAAATGGGCGAACTGGCAAGTATTGCAAGGGTATTTTTCGGCAGCCCATGTGTTGGGAGGGTATGATGCCTCCTTTGTTCCACTCCCTCTATGGGATTAATGGGCTTTTAATCGGCTCTTCTCCTACCACAAAACACTGTGCGAGGTTCAGGTTGTGATTATCTTAACAGGAGCTGGAGAGTGTCCCAAGGCAGAAGCCCAAGCATGGCGAAGGGGCTCTGGGTATGGAAAAGCAAGATCATACCATGAGAGTCGTCTGCCAACTGGGAAGTTGTTGTCACGTCAACCATAAAACGTGGGTCATGTTTGACAAGAAAACAGATGGGCCAAAGATGGTCTGAGCCCCTGGCAAACACCAGTAGAGAGAGAAATGTCCTCTCTGCGGTTCCTAAGCTTTTTTTGGCCTCTGGCAGATGCCTGATGCCACTTTCCCCCCCTACCCAACTCTCCTGAGACCAACACAATGCCATCACAGAGAACCAGCGCTGGCCCTGCTGTTTGGCAAGGGGAGAACATCGCCTCAAGCTCAGCCTTGAAGCCTTCCAGTTTTGGCCTTTCCTCCCAGATAACCCACATTTCGGTGTCTATGTCTAAGTCAGGTAGAGTTCCCGGAATGGGGGGTTATGGGATTTGTTGGCCGAGAAATCATCCTTATGGTTTGGAGTCAACAGTATTCAACCTTGTTCTGCTGTCTTGCTCCATGCAAGCAAGTCCTGGAATATTAGCTACAGTGGTGCCTCGCTTAACGACGATAATCCGTTCCAGGAAAATCGCCCTTAAGTGAAAACATCGTAAAGCGAAATTAAAAACCCCAATGAAACGCATTGAAACCCATTCAATGCATTCCAGTGGGGTAAAAACTCACAGTCCAGCGAAGATCCTCCGTACAGCGGCCATTTTCGCTGCCTGTATAGCGAGGAATTCGTCCCTAAGCACAGCGGGGAGCCATTTTAAGCACCCGGCGGCCATTTTGAAAACCCAACGATCAGCTGTTTTTGATCTTCATAAAGTGAAAATCAGTTCCCGAAGCAGGGAACTGATCATCGCTAAGCGAAATTCCCCCAATTAGACCATCGTTTTGCAATTGCAAAAAGATTGTCGTAAAGTGGATTTGTTGTAATGTGGGGCAATCGTTAAGTGGGGCACGACTGTAGTTCCATGCCCTTTCGTGAGACACGATGGACCCAGTCACATGCTACCTTCCCATCTGGTTACCACAAAGAGCTTTCAGCTTTCTGTTGTCTTCTGTGGAGCCAGAGGTTGGGAGTTCGATTCCCCACCGGGCCTCCTGGACAGGGGCCAGACTTGATGATCTACAGGATCCCTTCCAGCTCAGCAGTTCTAAGAAGGTGATGGTGATGGTGCCAGCAGTGCATTGAGAACGTTTCAAGGGAGTTACCAACGGTTGTGTAGGACTCCCTTTCCTGGATTGGACAAAACCTGGTGTGTGTGAAAGAGATTATATTTCATTTGTGTTAACCGTTTAGATAGGGAAGCGGGATTTATTGTGCTTTCATCTCTAGCCGTAATTCCTTGTTTTTCTTTGATTTGGTTTGTTGTCGGGTTGTTGTTGTTGTTGGGTTTTTTGGGCATATTATTACACTTCTCTCACCCTCCGACCCCTTTACTCCCTTCTCCTCCCTCGCCGCTGATGTTTTCACTTACTGTCCTTTGAGAAGCTCAACGGAGCTTGCCAGATTGAGGCAGCTCTCGAGAAGTTTAATTTTCCTAATGCTTGTTGGAAATCTCCTTTTCTGAATTTGCAGGAATACTCGGCTAAGGTTCTTAGCCTGATCGCTTCAGAGGGGAAATAGCGTGAGTGAGCTGTCAGCAAAGCTGAACGGCGCTAGGATGGAAGGAAAGCCGCCTGAGGAAAGAGGAGATATCTATTATTATTATTTTTTTCCCCTTCCGAAGTGGAAAAATCTATTTCAGCCCAAGATGCAAATTCAGTTCCAGAGAAATGGATCCCCCCAAAGATGTACGAATGGGACCACCAATCCTGTCCCATTTAGCTGAAATGTCCTACAAAACCAATAGCTAATCCACAACAATTAATAATGATGAGCCGTCAGTCAACTCACTTCCAACTTATGTCAACTTTTATCAGATTTTTTAAAGGTATTATCAGAAATAGTTTGTCATCCTCTTCTTCTTGCGGGCTCACTGGAACCGTGGAGCTTGTCCACGGCTACCCAGGTTGGCTCTTCTCCTGGGGGAGGCATGGTGGGGAATCGAACTCCTCACCCCCTGCGCTGCAGACCAGGACCCCACCCCACTGAGCTATCCAGCCAGCCAGAGGCATTTCAAGCTTCTAGAAGGGGTGGGATGGGGAAACAGTGGCTGCCAAAGGATGGTGTCATGGAAGAGAATCATGGCCCTCTGAAGGCCAGTCAAGGTCCTCAGATGGGTTTGAGAGTTTGACGTTGTCCATCTCTGATCTACATGGTCTTCAACTGCCCGATTGTTCTCTGGAATTCAAAGGGAGCAAGGACGTCTCTTCTGTTCTCCATCTCCTCCTTCACCATTTTTCTTTCCCGATTTGAAGAATGACAGAATTGAGACCTGGCCCCCTCATCATTCGGCTCCGCCTCTGGTTTTCCCATTCCGCAACGTGTCGGCGTGCCACCTTCCCCATCGCCCATCTATCTTTTCCTCCTCCAAACACTCACACAATGGTTATTGTTGTCAAAGGGGGCTAGGACGTGCTCTTTCATTATCCACTTCATTTATTTTGATACAATATTTGGTGCCACTTCATTAAATTTCCTTCTGGAGCGTCCTGTCGCCTTTTTCCCCTTCCCTCCCCTCCCCTCCCCGTCGCCTCTGCCTGGCTGCTGCAGATAATGTAATAACCGCAATAAACAACCAGCAACTCTCCCATTGAAAGGGAGCCGAGACAACGGCTTTGTTTGATTTATTGATAGTGGGTGGTTTCCCACTTTCTGGAGAAAGGGAGGAAAGAGAGGAGGGGAGGACCAGCCGGCATGAAAACGGCTAATTTCCAAACTCTTCAATTGGGGACAGATCTTGAATATCTCCCCTAATTGAATGCTAGACCACGTAGTAATTCATATACCTATACAGAGAGATGGAAGGATATCACCTTATTGGTGCAAGCGGGAACAAAGACAGTACAGTATATGAATAACCACATGGAGCTATGTTTTTTCTGCTGTAAATTATGACTGTTCTCATACAGGAAGCTGTATTTCCCAAAGGTCAGCAACTGGGCAGCCCCTGTGTCATATCAAGCCCCCTTGCGGTGCCATTTGGCCCATCAAGTGTCAAAAGCCATAGAGGATCACGGGTAAGTGGCATCTGTTTTCTAACGGGGTGCCTTATTTGGAGTCAAATCCGTCAAACTTGGTTTCCTGCACATCTGGTGAAGGTGGAGGTTAGGGCTTCGTTTCCTGAATCCCACAGAGCCGTTGTGGATAAGTTGCTGTCTTGTTCTGAGGTTACTGTCAAGTCCCTTCCAACTTGAGGTATGTGAGGTGCTCAAGGAGAGGTTGACCTCTTAGTGACTTCCCATGGCCAAGCTGGGATTTGAACCCAAGTCCTTGAGGGAGTCACCCCATCTCCTATTTGGCCTCCCTCTTTTCCTGTTGCTTTCAACCTTTCCTAGCATTATTGTCTTTTCCAGAGAACCCTGCCTTCTCACGATGTGCCCAAAGTAGGACAGCCTCAATGTCAATCTTTTTGCCCCCAGAGATAATTCAGGCTTGATTTGATCTAGGACCCACTGGTTTGTCTTTCTGCCAGTCTTTCTATCTGCAAAGCTCTCCTCCAGCACCACCTTTCAGACAAATCCGTTTTCTCCCCGTCAGCTTTGTTAACGATGCAGCTTTCACGCGGTGATCGAAAATACTAGAATGTGGATGATGTTGGCCTTGGTCTCCAGGGACACAACGCTTACACACGGCGGCCCCGTGGTTGTTTTGCTTTGCAAAGGCTTCAGAGTTCAGACACAGACAGCCACACAAATGGGGTTCGGGGAAGGGGGATGAGAACAGAGAAAAGGATACCTGGAAAGAGGTTTGAGAAAAAGTTTGAGGTTTAAAGGGCAGGAAACAGAAGGGAGCCTGGAGTCAATGAAGAGTGTGCTGTGATTGGACCAGCCAATCTTCGGCTAGCCAATCCCAAGGCAGAAAGGGGAATGATGGAAGGAAAGGGGCCAAGGAAACTTATCTTTACTTTGGTTTCCCAGTCAGGGGTCAACTCAGGTTCCCAGTTGGTATGCCAGGTGCACCGGGAAGAAATCTTGGATGCAGAGAGCTACCTTTCTCCTTGTCGCCCTGCCAAGCCAGCTCGGATCCTCCCGTTTCCCTCCTCCCAGCAGAGGCATAAATTTCTCCCCAAGGAGATCTCAGCAAGCTGCCAAGCCAGGCCCTACTTCAGCTCCTTGTTCTTTTTTTTAAAAAAAAAATCCAATTGTTATATGGATGGATTCTTCCTTTAGGGGGAGAAAGAGAGGGTGGGCGTGTTGGCTGAATTATTGCCGCGGCCATAAATTTAGCAAAGTGAGTGGGATTATTTGCCTGTTTGGGCTACCGTTGGCCCCCACGTGGCCAACATGGCTCATTTTCCAGGCTCTGCCTCTTGACTGGTAAGGTTTCAACAAGAGACCAGCTGCCGGTCATATGAAGGCTCTCTTTTTATAATTATTTATTTTGGATGCTGGCCATGAGCAGCAACCCGGCTTGGAGAGCGAGATCGTGCCTTGCTGTCCGTCAACTTTTTTCTCTTTCTCTTTTGGCCCTGCCAAATTGTCGTCCTTAAACAAGCCAGATGGAGAGGCTTTCCTCGGTCGATGGTGGGCAACTAAAGCACTGTCCAACCATCTCGTCCTCTGTCGTCCCCTTCTCCTCTTGCCTTCACACTTTCCCAACATCAGGGGCTTTTCCAGGGAGTCTTCTCTTCTCATGAGATGGCCAAAGTATTGGAGCCTCAGCTTCAGGATCTGTCCTTCCAGGGAGCACTCAGGGTTGATTTCCTTCACAATGGATAGGTTTGTTCTCCTTGCAGTCCAGGGGACTCTCAAGAGTCTCCTGCAACAACACAATTCAAAAGCATCAATTCTTTGGCAGTCAGCCTTCTTGATGGTCCAGCTCTCACTTTCCATACATCGCTACTGGGAAAACCATACCTTTGACCATGCGGACCTTTGTCGGCAAGGTGATGTCTCTGCTTTTTAAGATGCTGTCTGTGCTATTACTGCACATAAGCTGCCAGGATAAGTAGCCCTGGGAAATATTAATAACCTCAGAAGAGCCCTACTGGATCAGGCCAAGGGCCCCTCTAGTCCATCTCCCTGTATCTCTCACCATGGCCCCACCAGATGCCTCTGGGAGCACACGAGACCACTAGAGACCTGTCTCCAGATACAACCTCCTTTGCATCTGGCATTTTCAGGGATCTTCCTTCTAAGCCTGAAGATGATACATCCCCATCATGGCTTGTCACCTGCGGTGGACTTTTCCTCCAGAAATCTGTCCGATCCCCTTTTAAAGGCACCTAGGCCAGATGCCATCACCACATCCTGTGGCAAGGAGTTCCACAGAATAACAACACGCTGGGTAAAGAAATAATCCATCGTTCCCAGGGCATCTTGCATCCAGGTCTTATTTTCCCAGAGACCCTGGTGTCTGTGTTCTTGCTCCATGTATGGATAGACAGAGGCACTTATGCATGGAGGCATCCAGCTGCAAGTGTCGTAATCTCTAAAATTCAGTTCTGTGAATTTCAATAAGTTATGCAAAGTGAGGACATCTGCATATTTTCTTTTGCTCTGAATAATTTGTTCTGAATATTATTTCTTACCCAAGTGCAGAACTGATTCTTTGGGGGTTTTTTAGACATTATTGCTGGTGGTGGTGGTAGGGACATGAAGAATCCATTTCCAGTCTTGGGAAATGCATATGACATCTGGATTTTTGAAAAATCACACACACACACACACAATTCCACATGCTTCCTTGCAAAATTATTTAGGAATCAGCACTCGTTCTTCACAACCCCCCAAAGGGGATATGCAACTTAAAAACTTCCGGAAAAGAATCTTGTAAACAAATAAAGAACAGAAGGCAACCATTAAAAAGCGCAAAGAAAGAGTGGCGTTAATGGCAGATGAAATCGTTTGGAGGCCAAAGGGAATTTTAAAAGATTTTAACGGCCTTTCTAAAACTAAATATACACACAGCTAGTTGGAAGGGGGCTCACGACAGTAGGGGCGCAGCCACAGAAAAGGGTCTCTCTCATATCATCCGTCAACGTCACTTCTCCTCTATTGGAAGGGCTTAAAAGACAGAAGCTGTGGAACAGATCACAAACAATAGGCGTGTTTTTGTGTGTAGTTTGGTATCTATCTTTGCCAGGGGTTAGCATCAAGCAACTATTGATAAATGGTGTGTGTGTGTAACAGACAACTGGAAAAGAGAATAACAGAATCGTAGAATAATTGAGTTGAAAGGGGCTTCTAAGGCCATCAAGTCCAACCCCTTATTGCAAATCAAAGTAGATCTGACATGGGGTTGTCCAGTTTTCTCTTCAACGCCTCTGGCATGGGGCGCTCACCACCTCCCGAGGTCATGGGTCCCACTGTCGTACTGCTCTTAACAGTTACGAAGTTTTTTTTTTCCTGATCGTCAGCTGAAATCTGGCTTCCTTAAACTTGAGCCCATCATTTCGTGTCCTGTATTCCAGGATGACTGAGAGCCAATCCAGCCTGTCCTCTGTAGGACCACCTTTCCAGTCTTGGAAGAGTGCTCTCCTATCTCCCCTCAGTCTCATTTTCTCAAGGATAAACACACGGTTCTCTCATCATCCATTTTATCCTCCTCCGAACTTGTCCAGTTTATCGGCACCCATCTTAACAGGCGGCGTCCAGAACTGGACACAGTCCTCGGGATGAGGCCTAACCAGTGCCCAATAAAGCGGAGCTAATCCTTTGCAGGGTTTGGAGACTATACTTCTGTTAATGCCGCTTAAAATAACATTGGCCTTTTTTGACGCAGCATCGTGCTTTTGGCTCAGAGATCATGAACTCCCCTATGTGAGTCCCAAGGTTAAATCCTGACAACCCCCCCATAATGCCTAGAAACTTAGGAAACACAAGCTAGAGAACTAAATGTGTTTTTATGCTTCCCCCCCCCCTTTGTTCCTGTCAGCTACAGCACACATACGCACACCCCTATATAACCCTTAGTCTATTCTTCCTGCTGCTTTGATATCCAATGGCTGCACTAGAGGGCAGCCTGGTATCACAGCTGTTACTTTGCAGGCTGGCCAGTAGCTGGTGGAGGGGGCAGAGGAGAGGACAAGGAACGGAGCGGCCAGCGGTACGAAAACCAGCTGTGCTGCAAATGTATGTTCCCTCAAACCCATCTCTGAGTGCCAGTTCGTCAGATCACATCACCTGTCAGGCTCATTGGAGCTGTTAATCACACTTCTCTGGCTGCGGAATGAAGTTCAGACCAGTTGGGGAGCAGGCTGCTAGTTAATGGCTTGTTTCCTCTCTCGGGAGCAGAGGATGTCCAGGCCTCCATGCGAAGACCAAAGTGTTCAAATACTGGATGCTTGGGTTCGCTTGTATAATCGCTACGGATGGGATTTTTTGTATTTCTTGGACTCTAACTCCAATAATTCCCCATCCAGGGAACACGACTTGCAGATGCCTTATAGACACTTAAATTTGGCTCGCCTGGGAGAAAAGGCCTAATCTGGCTTAGCTAGGCCTAGCTCCACACAAGCTTTCTTGTGTGGTCCAAGTTTAGGCCTTTCTCCCACATGAGCTCTATTCGGGGTCTGTAAGTATGTCAGATGGAACACCCAGAAATTGCTGTACGATTAGGCTTTTGCGATCGCTTTTGAGATGTTTTAAATGTTTTTTTTCCGTTTAACGATGATCGGTTCCCTGCTTCGCTTCTCTTTACGACGATCAGCAAACTGGTCGTTGGGTTTCAAAATGGCCGCCGGCTGCTTAAAATGGCTCTCCGCTATGTTTTTTGACAGATTCCTCGCTTTACAGGCAGCGAAAATGGCTGCCCCTATGGAGGATCTTCACTGGACGGTGAGTTTTCAGCCCATTGGAACGCATCGAGGGGTTTTCAATGCGTTTCAATTGGCTTTTTTATTTCACTTTACGACGTTTTCGCTCTACAGCGATTTCGCTGGAATGAATTAGCATCGTTAAGCGAGGTACCACTGTATCCCTCTTTGTTAGACATGCTCTTCCTTTCTAAGGGAAAGAGTTCCACAGGCTAGAGAACCACAACCACCAAGGCCTTGTCTACAGACAAGCTTTGAACTGGACTTTCCAAAAATCCTGAACTCGTTTTGCTCTGCCCTGGGCTTAGGAGACTGCGGCCTATGGTGCACTCCAGACAAATCTCTTGCCCTTTATTTCGCTCATCTGTGTTTAGTTATCAGCCTGTGTGGGCAGGGGGAGGAGAGCAGGTATACCTATCTCTCAGTGACGTGTTTATGTGCTAAGCAGTTTGTCAGCCTCAAAAGATTCCATTAACCTTTCATTTCTGGCAAAGTATTATCCAGAGTCGGAAGGAAGGGGTTTTGAAAAGCCAGGGACTTCAGTCGCCGTCTTTTGATCCGAAGCGTGCCACGACAATCAAATGACATGTTTGGAATACTGCTAGGTATGTTTTGCTTATCGGCACGAGCTCCGTGCCCGCCAGTTTCATCCGAGTTATTTGATTTAAAAGGGGAGCTCCATCTTACAAGATTTTCTGCATGAATGCGACACAACAAATGATTGTCGTTGTTAAGCGCCTGGCTGTTGTTACTTACATGAGGAAACTGAATTATCCATTCAGCACCCACCCCAAGAGAGAGCAAATACTACACCCCATTGCTTTCTCTTCCATGGACTACTTTCATTAGTTCCAGAACAGTGGTTCCCAACCTTGGTTTCTCCAGATGTTCTTGGACTATAGCTCCCAGAAATCTTGGCCAGCACAGCTGATGGTGAAGGCTTCTGGGAATTGCAGTCCAAGAACATCTGGGGACCCAAGGTTGGGAATCATTGTTCTAGAAGGAATGAAGTAGGTGCCATTCATACTGTCCTACACAGCAGTGGTCCCCAACCTTGGGCCTCCAGATGTTCTTGGACTTCAACTCCCAGAAAGCCTGACCAACAGAGGTGGTGGTGAAGGCTTCTGGGAGTTGTAGTCCAAGAACATCTGGAGGCCTAAGGTTGGGGACCACTGTTATACAGTCCATGAGGGATAAGATCCACATGCTCAGGAGAGACTCATGTGCCTGTCTCAGGCGCCTTGTGGCGCAGTGGTTACACTGCAGTACTTCAGCTGAAACTCTGCTCATAGCCTGGATTCAATCCCAATAGCTGACTCGAGGTTCACTCAGCCTTCCATCCTTCCAAGGTCATTAAAGGGGCAACGTGTAGCCTGCACAATTACTGTAAATTGTAAACTTCTCAAAAGAGTGCTTAAGTGCTATGGGGCAGTATATAAGCTGCGCACTTTGCTTTTTTGCTTCCTCTTGACCGGGTTTAGTCAACCTCTTTTGGAGTGCTGGAAACCTCCCATATCGGCTGCTCTACATACAGTGGTGCCTCACTTAACGAGCGCACCGTATAAGGATGAATTCGCATAGCGATCCCTTTTTTGGGATCGCTAATGCAAAGGCATCCCAACCGCCGCAATGGGCAAAACTTGCATTGCGACGCCCGCGGATCAGCTGTTTGGCGGTTTCAAAATGGCCGCCGGATGCACAAAATGGTCACGCGCAGCGTTTTCACGCCCTGCCCTCGCTTACCGAGGGTGCAAAAATGGCTGCGGATGGGGAAAACTTCGCTTAACGGTGAGTACAGAAGCCATTGGAACGCATTAAACTAAGTTTAATGCGTTCCAATGGCATTTTCCATCCCGTTTAGCGATGTTTTCTTATAGCGATGGTTAATCCGGAACGGATTAACCTCGCTATGCGGGGCACCACTGTATTTTGGGGTCGCCCAATCTGGATCGTCCAAAAGTCAATTTTCTACTCTTGCAACACTCCAGGGTCGACACGGATCTCAGAGGGGAAAAACACCCTCACTCTCTTGTGTGGTTTTAGATGGCCCTAATGAAGCAAGGCTGGGAAATAACAGGTTGGATTTAATGTGTTAATGGTAAAATTGTTACTTTTGCATTAAGCAGGAAATTACACACTAATGCATCTCCACGTTTAGAAAGAAGAGCCACTATCGTCAAGTACAAGAGAATATTCATTAGCTCCTATTAGGTCCTAATATGTAAATCCCACTGATGGGTCTCTTTTAGTTAGCCCTAGCTAGAGGATGTGGGGGCAGCATGGCTGTGGTTTTAATTTTAATTTTTTAAGATCAGATACGGCAATTTGCTTCTGTCCGGTCTGACGCAAAAGCAGTCTAGCGCTAATGTGGTGAATCCAACTTGCAATTTCTGAGCTCTGTCATAAAGGGACCGGCTCTCTCTAGATGTTAGCTATGGTTTTGTACTCATGAGCCACAACGCTGGCTTTTTCTGCTTTCCTTTCCTTTCCAGAATCTCCACACCGAGAGTGAATTAAAGCCCGGAACAATGTCTCGTTCTGGCTTTGCTTTGAAAAGGAACCCAGGGGGTTCAGATGTTGCTTGATTGGATCGTTAAAATACCTGGGTCTCTCCAGGAACGAGATTCCATTCCATGGAGATATGAAAAGCGAAGTCGAAGGGATAACAGCCGGGTTCTCCATTTTCGCTGGAGCAATGACACACAAATCTCTCTCCGCTCGTTCAGAATTCCCACCTCACCCCCATAAACCTTGCAAGCAGCTGACATTCTCTCTCCGTCTCTCTTCCCCCCCTTAGTCAAAGCATGTTAGGGCAAATGGATCTGGTTCACAGGGAGCAAAAACGCTCCCGAGCTGTACATTCTCTTGACGCATCTGATTGAGATAATTACTGCGCTCTCTCGCGCGCGGACTTTTGGCTTTGCTAAAAATAGGAACGAGTCGGAGCTGGTGCCCCCTCGGCACCCTGGGATGTTCTTTTCCCAGCAAACCAAACATGCTGGGAATTAAATCACACTGGAGGATGATCCTTGTACGGATATGTGCAAACCTGTCTGCATGAGCCATGTGCTAGATCACACAAAGCTCGGTAGGGTGGATTCCTACAGAATTCCTACAGTGTGGGGCCAAATGCTATTCATTTATTTCAAGGGTCCTTCCATTTCTATCCCATAAAGAACCCAAGGCAGTATAAGAAGCTTGGATGCTTCCCAGTTTAGCTTTGAGAGCATCCCCATGAGGTGGTCCAAGGGGAGGGGGGAAGTTTCATGATACAAACTTGGACGAGGATTCTCCAATCCGACCGGTCATTCTCTAACCACTGCACAATGCTATTCAGGAAGAACTGCTGGATAACTCTAGTTCAGGTCTCTGCCTGTGGAGCCAGAGGTTGGGAGTTCAATTCCCCGCTGTGGAACGCCTAGTTTCTCAAGAAGGCTGTGTTGATATTCAGAACATGTTTCTCCACTTTATGAGGTGTGGACCTCTGAAATTTGATTCATTTTAAATTACAAGTTAATGGAAGTGGATTCCCAGCTATTTCTTGTTTTCTTTGGGGGGGGGGTGTTTAACATTTTCGAAAGCAATCTATCTGTTTCTTGGTGGGACTGTTGCCTTCGCACCCATCTTCTGCATTTCTTGGAGGAATTCTTTTGAGTGTCAGGGGGAAGCACAAAACTGGACTAGACAGATCTAGGAAGCTTCTTAAGATTCCGACATTGTTAAGGTTTCTGTGCAAAGCATGTGGGTAGTGCCTTCCCATAAGTAAGCAACATAGAAACGTGATTTAAAATAGGGAATTGTGCGACCCAACGTTTTTAAGGTTCTGCGAATCTCTATTTGCACGACTTTCTCCAGTGACCTAGGCATCTGAATTTAAGGATCCATGGCGTCCTGGTTGAGGCATTCAAAACGGTTGAATTTGTGTCTGCCTGGTTGTTGATGCTGCCATTTTTTTTTTTAAAAAAGTGGGGAGTCAATTTTCATTATTAGTTTCCAGACTCATAGCTCTATTTCTTTTCTGAAATAGGACGGCAGCTGATGAAATGTGATTGAATTTGACTAATGAAAGAGGTGACCTCCCTCAAGCGAGGTTGACGTTATTGCTAGATTCATATTGAAGAGGAGTATGTATTTGTGTGTGTGTGTGAGAGAGAGTTTTAAAACTGGAAATCAATGCAGCACCGGAGAGAGTCTTTAGGATTCTGTGATGGGATCTCGATCACTGTAGAAAGAAGCTGTGGTTTGAACTTCACAGCAGCCACCTAAGCTGCTGAACCCTACAATACATTTTGCAGCTTGGATAGCTGTTTAATATTCAGACTAATACGTGGCATGGATTCACTACCCCACTGGCCTCGGATTCCCCAGCCTCTGTCATGTCCTAGTCAGTCCAGTCCTCCGGGGAGGACAAGCCCGTCACACCAGAACCCCGTAGAGAAAAAAAGAATTGCTCAGCCTTGCAAACCCTTGACCGTAGGGCAGTGGTCCCCAACCTTTGGGCCTCCAGATGTTCTTAGACTTCAACTCCCAGAAATTCTGGCCAGCAGAGGTGTGGTGAAGGTTTCTGGGAGTTGTAGTCCAAGAACACCTGGAGGCCCAAGGTTGGGGACCACTGCCGTAGGGGATTTGTAGATGGCAAGCGTGTGTATAGTAACTGAGCCCATTCATACATGAGAAAGGCAATCCCTTATATAGCGAGGTCTCAAACTGTCCCATGATTTACAGGTTTCTTGTTGTTGTTTAGTCGTCAAGTTGTGCCCGACTCTTTGTGACCCCATGGACCAGAGCACGCCAGGCCCTCCTGTCTTCCATGGCCTCCCAGAGTTGGGTCAAATTCATGTTGGTCACTTCAATGATCCTGTCCAGCCATCTCATCCTCTGTCGTCCCCGTCTCCTCTTGCCCTCACACTTTCCCTACATCAGGGTCTTTTCCAGGGAGTCTCCTCTTCTCATGAGATGGCCAAAGGATTGGAGCCTCAGCTTTACATGTACCATGGACAAATCTCAAAGCCTCTCTTTACGGATCATCTGTGCACCATGGCTGAAGTCTCCATGGCACTTCTTACACCTTAAGCCATGATGGCACACATCCTAATTAACACATTCCCCCTTTTTCGCTCCCGAACTCAGACAAGTCCATCGATCAGGGATACCAGAGACCTGTCAGAACTCAGACGTGTTACACGCCGGGACAGCCCGTACGGCGTGGCGGATTAATCGCTGTTCCTTTGGGGACGTGGCTTCCAATCCAAAAATCAAGGGGAGTGATTAAGAGTTTTTACGCAGGGCTCAGCGATCCTGAATTAACAACCCCCAGCATCACAATGACAACGGGAACAACAAACAGTAGTTGCTTCCCAGCCTCGAGAAGACAAGCTCTTTTCTTTGGTGATTAAGCTGTTTCCCTCAACAGGAGCAACCCATCAGTAGAAAGATAATCAACTCTCTCCATCAGTGGTTTTTCAGACTACCTGTCCTCTGGGGAACATTTATACATTGATTAGGTTTGGGAAGGAAGTCCTGCCTACTGCAGGAGCTTCAGTGTCACGTCCTCGGGACTCACTCCGTTTATATTAGTGACAGGCGATCAGTCTCCCTGCTTCCCTTCCTAGCTGTCTCGTAAGGGCTGGAAATAAAAAGCATCCGTTCAATACATGTAACAAGGAGGATGATAGATAGGTGGCTGAATGAGCTTCGCGTCCCGTCCGCTCCTGGCCAGAATCTTACGGGTTGTCTTGTACGGCTTGTCTAGACTGCCACATCTTAATGCTGCTCATTGAGAAGGAGCCTGGGCACATCTCGCTCCCATGCTTAGTCATGCACCGACTGCAACTGAGATGCCTCCCATCCAGAAATGGGCACCAGCTCCCTAGCCCTGCCTCCTTGGGCAGGCGGCCGCTCGGAGGCAGCTCCCTGGGGAGGCATGGCAGGGAAACCCGGCCGCTGTCTCTGAATGGGTACCTGCTGGAGCAGGCGGGTCTTGGAAGCACTGAGCACCAGTGCAACTGATCAAGAAACTGGCATGAACCATCAAAAGGGCAGTTTGTGCCCATCTGTAACCCCATCACCTAGTCTATTAGCCGCAATCAGCCACGACGAATGCAATTGTGGCCCTTCTCTATGTGACCACTTCATTCTATCTATTTCTCCTCCTGGTTTATTACCTACTGCTTTTGTTTCTTCCTGGTTAGACATATTTGGGACTTCCTCCATAACAACGACCGTCATACCTCTAGACACAGACTTTATACAGTACGGGGTTCTGTATTCAGGTCTATGTTTTGTTTTCTCCTGCTCCATCTCTGATCCCAAACCAAAGCTAGAAACATCAAGTCTTTTAGGTTTTCCTTTTTTTTTTAACAACAAATCACAATTTCCTCAAGAGGTGTAGGCATTAGAAGTCCTCTTTCAGTGTTCTTTGGGAAAAGCACAGACATATTCCCTTAATAACGTCAATAATTATGAAATGACTATTGACCAAACACATTAATTGACCAAAGTGACCGAAGAGTAGCATTTGCTACATATCAATTGACCAAATATCTCCCACCCCCACCGCACCCCCAGTCAAATCAGATATCGTACAATAGGACCTCCGTATCCACGGGGATCAGCTTCAAGCCACACCCCACAGATACTGAAAATGTGGATAATAGCAAATGTTATTTTTATGGTCTCTGGCTCTCTCTAGTGGCAAGTTCAGGGAACTTCATCATTATAAGTATATATACTGAGGATGTTTCTTTTAATATTTTCATACTGCGGATAAGGGAATCAGTGGATACCGATCCCGTGGATAAGGATTCCTATTGTACTTTAAAAAGACAGGGGGGGAAAGAGTTCATTTTCCCTTCTTGTACCATTTGAGGTCCAGAGGCATTATGAGGTTCACTTCTTCCACCCCCTTTTTGAGGTAGCAACTATTTTCTTTGAAATGAATCAGGTTTTGTAAATATTGACCGACGTAAATATGATTCTCCCCTTGAGAAACGCACGGGGGAAACATCTCATGGCACTGTTGTGGAGCTGAAGAAAACCCAGTGTTCGAAGTGTAGCATTTGCGACATCGCTTCCAGCAGAGACCCGTCTGCAGGGTTTAGCACAATTATGGTCTGGCTCCATTGTGAAGGATCTTTGGCTTTCTGGCTGCTACTAGCAGGGAGGTCCACTGGCAGTGAGAAAGTCCCCTATCATTTTCTACCGGATCTGGGCAGATGTCTGTAGGTGACCCACATCGGCTTTAGGGCATATGACCAGAGATTCAATATTCATAATAACGATCACCATGTGCTGTCAATTCTGACTTAGGGTGACCTTATTCAGGGTTTTGTAGGGAGAGAATACACAGAGGTGCTTTACCCTTCCCTTCCTCTAGGGGGAGCCCTGGGACTGTGCAGCTTGCCCAAGGCCACCCAGGCTGGCTCTACATGCAGAAGGCCCAGTGGTGGAATCAAACTCCCCATCTCTCGCTCCGCAGCCAAAGATCTAAACTACTGAGCTAACAATGCGATTAATGCAACATTGGGGACAATTTCAGCTTTGAGGATCCTCCATGGGCCATGCAAGTCCCCAAAGACAAAGAAGAAGTGTTCGCATGTCCACTTCCGGTTTTGTACAACAACATGTAGTGTGTGTGGAAAGAAAACGGGGGCAAAACTAAGTGCGGGGAAAGGGTACGCCCGTTGCGGAGCAGAAATTCCCTTTAAATAAAAGTGGTTTTGATTGAAGAAGAGAGTTCCAGGATTCGCACCCATGATCAAGTGGGACCAACAGAGGTCCACCCATCCATTAAAACGTGGGCAGGTTCTTATGGGATCTCTGAATCAACCACGGAGTCAGCGGAGGCTTAGCACGAAATTTTGATATGCCTCTCTTTCGTGTTCCCACAAATGGTGCTTCGCGATGTACTCCTTCCCTCGGGTCACGATCTCCCGGCGCAAAGACGGATCGGCAGCCAGTCTTTGGGACAACTGGATAAATTCCTACAAAGAAGGGAGGGGAAAAAAAATCAACTCTTCAGATCAGAGTTGTAGAAAAAGAAAACAAACTTTAAAAAACCACAACAACTTCCAGTATCTCTCTGGCTGCAATGTTTGCGTATTGAGAAAAAGTGGTGCCCCGCTTGACGATTACTCTGTTAGACGTCAAAATCGCTTGACAATGAGTTTTTGCGATGGGTTTTTTTCGTTTTACGACAATCAGTTCTCTGCTTCGGGAACCGACTTTTCACTTCATGACGATTAAAAACAGCTGATCGTCGGGGTTTCAAAATGGCTCCCCGCTGTTTTCCAGACCTATTTCCGAAGACAGCAATGCAAAATGGCTTCCCCTATGGAGTATCTTTGCTGGACGAGCAGGTATTGCCCCCATTGGAACGCACTGACCAGTTTTCAATGCATTTCAATGGGGTTTTCACTTTCGCTCGACGACGATTTCGCTTAACAGCAATTTTAACGGAACGCATTATCGTCGTCAGGCAGGGCACCACTGTATTTTATTTCCCTGTAGCTTCAAAGTTCCTGGAAAACTGACATAGCTACTTTCCTGGCTTAGGGTTTTGTTTTAAATCATTTGTTGAATGTCTGCAAACTTTGCGTTTTCTTTAAGTCTGCAAATACTTTCCTTCTATGCTTAGATGGTGCTGTTTTGGCAACAAAAAATATACAAGATATATATTTCCAGGCTACCCACCCACCCATCTTTATCCAAAACAGCACCATCCAGCATAAAAAGGCAGCTGCTAACATGTCAGTATTAAATCATAATCTCTAACTCACTGATCTTAAAAACATTAGCAAATGTGTTAGTGGATTTGTGCATGAATTGGTTAGATGGTTAAATTTTAAAATATTACTTGGAATTGATGAAAATTTCCATAATGAGTTTAACATAGCGAGAAGCGGTCAAACAAGGTCCTTTTGCATTTATCACTTGGAATAAGGAATTTTCAGTAGGTTGACGGAAAAAAAACCAATGAATCAGGCAACTCATTTTGATCCCATGATTTCCACACTCCCAACAGAAATGGCACTGCGGGTGCGATCGGATCTAATGGCTAAACCATTTAAAACCATTTCAGTTTCAACTGTAACAAACTGTACCCTGAGCAGGAATTACATTCCGACATACATCCTTGTAGAGCCAAAATGACATATTCGACATATGCTGGGGCTTTTAAAAGACACAGTCATGATTCAGCCAGAGCGGAAGGGGATCCATATTACGAGAAATGGCGACAAAGCACCAGTTCATGCCCGGTTCATCTTTTGGATAAACAGGTGTTCGGGGGTTCCTAGCCCCACCTCTGCCAGACAGCCAATCAGAGGCAGCGGCTGGTGGAGGCGGGGCTAGGAAAGCCAGGGTACTTCTTCTGAGTGGCTGCCCACGGGAAGGGGGCGGGGCTGGGAAGCCCCCGACACCGGTTTGGATGAAAAAACGAAGCGGCGCGAACTGCCGATTCGGTGGTTCGCGCCCACCTCTAGTCTGTATCCATCAGTTCTAGGAATGCAACACTATTAATTCCATCAAGGTTTATTCTCGAGAACCTGTGCACAGGATTCAACGGCGCCTCGTATTATTTACTTCGTTACCTGGGGAGTTGAATACAAAAACCCAGTCACTTCGTGGGTAATGATTGCCGCGTTCCCGGGAATATTCCTGGCCAGCACCGGAACGTTTAAATCCATTGCCTAAAAAAAAAAAATTATACAAAAGAAGAAAAACACTTAACAGAAGTGGAATCTTTCTGAGACATCTCGGACCAAAGGCAGTGCAATGAAACAGCCATTTGGGTGATTTTAGCTCAGCGAAACAAATTAATATTTTTTAAAAAACCAAAATAATCGGAGGGTGCCTATTGCTAGAGTCCCCTTAGAAACCATAGAAAGTTTCAGGTGCCTCGGTTTCATGGCCTTGGAGCAATGGCCGAGATACCCTACAAGTTTCTCTCCTTCCGGTTCGTTTTCCCTCCTCTCGTTTTCATAGAGTCATAAAACAGTTGAATTTGGAGGGGCGAACAAGGCTATCGAGTCCAGCCCTCTGCTCCGTGCAAGAATCCAAATCAAAGCAGAAGATGGTCCAATCTTCCCTTGAACACCTCCAGCATCGGTGTGATCACGAGGTCACGAGTTCCATGGTCATACTACTCTAACAGTTAATAAGTTTTCCCTTGATGTTCAGCTTAAATCTGTCTTCCGGTCACTTGAGTCCATTATCGTGTGTCCTGCTCTCCTATCTCCCCTTGAGCGTTCTTTTCTCAAGGCTAAAGATGCCCAGTTCTTTCACTCATAAGGCTCGGCTCCCAGCCCTCCCGATCATCCTGGTTGCCCTCCTCTGAACTTGTTCCGGTTTGTTTTGCATCCTCTTTTTATTACTGTCTTTTTTAATCACCGAAGAGCCCTTGACGAACAGCAGTGCTGGGGTACTTAAAAAGAATACATTATGCCATTAGGAGATATGATGGCTAAGTTTACTTTAGTTGGGGGAAGGACTCACAAGCTGCTCTTCTCCATTGGGGCATAAAACCTTTCAATCTCCTGTGGTTATAAAAAGGGCCGAAGGTAAACCCTCAACATCCCTGGGGAAACCCCCCCCCCACCTGCTGGAGACGTCCCTCGAAGACAATCCGCAACCCTACACACTAATTACCCCTTGTGGGCTTCGGGAAAGCCTAGAAACATGTTGCTTTTGAGTGCTTAATGACTCCTCATGTCCAATTACCACAATGGCAACGGAATTCAGTTAACGGGAAGACATCTCCTCATCCAGGTCGTTCAATCCATACTGATTTCACCGGCACTTAGGAGAGAAGGCGCTTTTAATTACTGTCATTTTCGCTTCCAAAATGCGTCTTTCTCTCTCTCCCTCTCTCTCTCTGAGTGTGCGATTTGCCTGCAGCACAATCAGCGTGAGAGCAAAGCATGAGATGCTGGAAGTGGGAGGATTTTGGGGGGAAAAAACAGTTCTTCCGAGTATGCACACAGCCAAACAATGATTGGGCTGTTGCATTTAATCCAGAGGTGGGCGAGGATGCTCCTCCAGATGTTTTCAATCTATTCGTCTCGCGCCTGCTCTAGAAACTCACTCGTCATTCTGAAAAAAAACAACAGCATTTCTGGTCTCTGGCAATGTGAAAGCCAGATCTCCAAGCTTGGAGATCGCAGTACGATGGAGCAATGGTTCCTAACCTTGGGTCTCCAGATGTTCTCCCAGAAGCCTTCCCCACTGATTGTGTTGGACAGGATTTCTGGGAGATGTCCTCCAAGAACATCTGGGGACCCGCTGTGGTGAGGAGCATCAAGACAGGTTGAAAAAAAAAAAGGACCAGAGGAGGGAGAGGTAATCAGAATGGTCCATCTGGAACAACATCAAGCACCTTCCCTTTGATGCCACCATGTCACTATTCTCTACGACCTTCCCCAACGGTCCCTAAAGGAAAGCTGGCATCTTCCTTTCCTACCGGCCTGGTTTCATGCTCCACCCTGCTAGGATCTTAAAAGACAAAGAGGGCTTCGGTTACAACACGGAGATGAGCTAACTTCATAACATCAGGAAGATCCACCATGGACCTGGGTGGAAAATAACAGACAGCCGACGGCTGCAGACCAACTGGCCTCATCCAAAAGGGATGAACGGCGCTTGCCACTGTGGGTTGGAGCTTGCGAGGTGCCTGGCTGTCTCCCCAGGGAGAGTAAATCTCTCTTAACTTTGCCCTGGGGTGTAAGAATGGAGGAATGGGAAGCGGTGTGATTCGGCGAGACTGTTTTCCAAACCTCAGAGAAGCTGCTTTTCCACAACGTCCGCTTGCTGAACTCTTTCGGCCAGCATGACGGCTTTCCTCAAACTGATTTTCCATGTACATGGACCCCAAACAGGGGGATGGCTCCGTGATGGGTTTCGAAAGCCATTTTCGCCTTGGTTAATGAAACCGCGTTTTGACAGATGGCACTTCCCCCCCCCCCAGCTGCCCATTTCAGGTAAGGGGGGGAAATCGCCTAATTAAAATGGCACCGGCCTTCAAGAGCGGCCTCTCTCTCTCTCTCTCTCTCTCTGCTCGCTGGGCAGATGGCGCCACGTTACCATCAAGCCCTACAGGAGTTATCGGCAGGAAAGTTGGACAAAACAAGGGTTTGTGAGGAGGGAGGGGGAAGAAACAAGACACACAGAGAAAGAGGGAGCTTCATGGGTTGGGAATCTAAACAGAAGAAACAATAAGTATCGCTGGAAAAAAGAAAGAAAGATCTATGCAGAGGTGAACAGATGCCCGTTTTCCATGTGTTTGACTACAATTCTGTTCCAGTGAATAATTTTTTTTCAAGAATCTGGCAGGAAAAATCTATCTCTCGGGGACGGGAAATGGGTGAACCGTCATGGGCTGCTGGACTACAACACCTATCAGCTCCAGCCAGCGCACCTAGTCATGAAAGAGGGTGGGAGTTTCCCTCCGAGAAAGTCGGGGGGGGGGCTACCCGTTTCCCAACCCAGTGTCTACCGACGTGAATCTAAAGATGGATCTCAACGGTGTCGGTGTTTAGCAGCATATTTGGGATTTAGCGCTGCCTGTAGAAATGGGTTCGGTTCCAGAAATGCAGTACCAAGACGGCAAAGGGGCAAATCGGAAGGATAGTGACCCCCCATCTCCGGGCACGGTGCCTCGGGATATAAGGATTGGGTCATCATGAGTTACTTTTTGTGATATCTATCTCCAGATTATTCTGTGCCACTGCTGTGCGCCGTGAATGGAAGGCGCGCTGGTGTCTAGCCAGAGGGCGTTCCATTGCTGAAATAAATCAAACATGCCATATACTATTGAAATAATGCATTATGAGATTATGGCCCAAGTTTCATTTCAGCTCTTAATGCAACTGTGAGGAATCTAAGGTCCACCCGTCTCTGGCCAACTCAGATCAGCCTCAGCCCAAGGAGCTGGGGGCCAAGGATTATGAGTGGCCTGGTCCAGGGCTTTAAAAAGTAGCAGTCCCAATGACGTGCATATTTACTGGGCTCTCATCTGCCCTAGCAGAATGGCCAACATTTACGGATATTTAGTTATAAATACCAGGTAACCCATCGGTCAGCGCAACGGCGATGGTGCAAGAAAGTCATGCTCTATGTTGGCCGAAGGAGTGTCCGTGCAGACGGAATTTTTAAAGAATTCAGGGTTGAGGCTGGGAAGGTCCTGCCTTCAATCCGAGTACAGAATCGCCACCAAAAGTGTACGCCAATTATGAATGCGACAATTTGCTTTTCTGATTGTGGTCGTTTATCAACTGCAAAGGGGTTTACTCTATCTACTATGTTGCAGATTTGATTTCCAACCGCTTTGGCTACAGACTCAGGACAGACCTTGGCATTTGAAAAGGTGATCAGTGTGCGGAGAAAAACACGAGAATTTCTCCCCCCCTTACTCCCCTTTCATTCTTTCATCTTTTCTGTTCCCCCCACCCCTAAAAAACTTTTATCTGACATTCAAAACTTATCTCTATCATGACAAGGATTAAATACTCATTTAAAAAAAAACACAAAACCAATTAAATCAAATTTCAATTCTCAGAAGCTGGGGTTTTTACCTAGCATGCTGAGAAGACCTGCTCAGAAGCACCCGATTAGCTCACTGCGGGGTCACGAGGATTTATAAACTTCAGATAGAAAGAATGGACTCGTGGTGGTAACGGAAGGTGGTCCAGTTTTATCCGGGACATGTTTTCTCACAGATTGCAGTCGACTTCATCAGCTGCCAGAGGGCCGCAGTCCTCGAACCTTATGCCCAGTAAAACCGAGCACTCTTCAAGGTGTCACGAGACTCTTTGTCAAGTCTGCCATAACATCCTGACATGAGTACACAAGACTACAGACAAATAGAAGTCTGCTTCACAATTGATGAAGACTCTGGTGTGACCGAAGAAATGGGCGGCACTCCACCAAAGCCTATACAAAATAAAACCAGAGGGTCTTTCGTGTATCACAAGGTTACAATGCGGGTGGAATTTCCTGCTCAGGGGAAGCCCAATGTGCTATGGGCTGGCCTGCTCAGCGCTATAGCAAATGCGCGCTATGGCAATACGCTGTTGTAAGTGCTGAGGATTGCCGAGCCGCGTGTCTTGGCTGAAAGAGCTCACTCATTTAACCCGATTGTGGTGGCTGTTGTCTTTTTCTCCTTTTATGGTTCTGAAAGGCAGACGGGAGCGTGGACAGAAACGACAAGCTAGGAAAAGAAAAGGCGAGGAGACTCTCTCCCCCCCACACACACACTCCTGCCACAGCTTCAACGCTCAGATGCAATTACCTCTAAGATTGCAGCCGACATGCCTTCCGAAACTGAACTGTTCACCACAGCGAAAGATCTTTTCACGGCAGCGTGGAGGTCTTCCTGGGGGATCTCCGGGAGCAAATGGATCCCATCCACCCTGCCAAGCAAATATTGATTCGTCCGTTAATCAGCCTCCAGATGTAGGACTTGGGGGGTGGGAATACTAAAAACACAGGTGGATCAAACGCAACAAAAGGTTCTTAATCAGAAACAGACCAGAATCTTTGGCAGGGGCTTTATTGGAAAGAGTTAGTCCACCCAACTCTGTGCTGTTTGTTATCTGACGCAGATCCATATTTAGACTTTCCTTCAATAAACTCAACACAGCCGACACGGAGGCTCTCATCCTGCCCGTCGCATTCCCACAAGAGCCCAGTGAAGTAGATCGGTGTGTGTGTGTGTGTGGTGTATCCGCCTGGTGAGCTTCACGATTGTGGGTAGGTAGGATCTGAACCCAGATCTTTGGTGTCCTTCGTTCAGCAGGTTAACCACCTCGCCATCCATGATCGAGAAGAGCCAACAGTGGCTCTCTGGAGTCATCAGAGAAGGGGATTAGCCCTTTTTGCTAAAATAAGTGGGCACTTCTGGCTGTACCCGCTCACCTTTGCCCCTCCCACTGCTAGAATGCAGCCCCCCCCCCTGAGAACTTCTTTGGGGTTGAATTTGGTCCTCAGGTTGAAAAGAGGTCCCCTAGCTTCGGCTCAGATCATGGAGGATTGATACGAGTCAGGGAAGTAGTTCCATTTTTCTCTGGCTCAGAGGAAAATCCAAGCTGGAAAAGAATTTGTGGATAGGGAAAATAATACCCAAGGTCAGCAATCCAAGTCCTCAATGTACATACGCGAGGACTGCTGTATCCACGGGCAAGCGATTCCAAGCCCCCCCCCATGGATGCTGAAACATGTGGAAGTATGGAATGCTAAACATTGCATGGTCTCTGCCTCCCTCCAGTGGCTGGTTCTGGTAAACACACCCTGAAAAGACATACCATATTTTTCAGTGTATAAGACGCCCCCCACTTTTCTAACCAAAAATTAAGAAATCTAAGTGGGGCTTAGCAAGTGTAGGGGGAAAGGGATCAAAGCACTGCAGGATTGCTTTGATCCCTGCTTTCCCCTCCACTTGTTTTTTCTCTCCTCAGCTTACTTCCATGTACAGTATAAGACGACCCCCAATTTTCAGTCTAAAGAATTTAGACAAAAGTATAGTCTTAGACATGGAAAAATATGGTAGCTATTTCTGAGTTTTTTTAATTTAGTACATTCAGCCACCAGTGAATCAGTGGATACTGATCCTGCGGATAGGGGGTCTACTGTATTTCTGAAACAGAAACCATATGCTTCAGGGACATCAACCCCCTAAACAAAGCTCTTAAAAGCAGCGTGTGCCAGAACTGAAGTTCCTGAGTGCATCAAAAACCTTACACAATAAGGATGAAAATGGCTATGCACAAATAATTATATTTGTAGAGAATTAGGTAAACAGAACTGTCTTTTTTTTAAAACTAGAACTGTATAGGTAAGACAAGTGACCTTATTCCCACCTTACCTTTTCACTTTCTCTTTGACTTCTTCGGTGAACACCGGATCAACCTACAGCAGAAAAACGAACACCAGTATCTGAAGCTGGCCAAACGTCGAAAAAGAAAGAACCTAACAGCCGTTCAGCATGGAACGGCACATAGCAGAGAGACTTTAAAGGGCTCACTCATCACGGCTACAGAAAGAAAAGAGAAGCCTTCTACAAATAGCCACACCATCTTCCCTACCTAGGTTGCCATCTTTCCTATGTGCTTTTCCTCCTTCCTATCTGAAAGCAGATAGAACGAAACGGAGAAAACAGAATCCCAGTTGTTCGGGTTGGACGCGATTTGAACTCGTGATCCAGCGGAGAAAAATGTCACTCCATCCCCAACATTGGCTGAGCCGCTCTGCCCAACCTTTCTTACGACCCCTGGAGGGCTGGAACGATACCCAAAACCTTTGAACATCTTTCAAGCTGAGCTTGTCTGCCACAAAACCAGAGGCAGGTAAATGTTTCCCCGCTTAAAAAAGAAAGACGGAAAAAAGGGTGGCCCAGGGGGCTACCAACTGGCTAGCTTGCGGTTGGCGCCGGAGAAGATATTGATATGCATGATCTTGAAACAGATCATCAAGCAGTGAAAACTATGATTGAGGTAGAATTCTGGACTTTCAGCCCACAAACACACACCTAACAATCCCTTGCTTTCGTTCAACTGGAGCAGGGCCTAGCTCTGAAGTGGCAGGTGTTTTTCAGGCCTAGGCTTCCTGTTGTTAATGTGTGGTGTTTTTTTTTAAAGGAAGCTGCAGCAGTGCTTCCTGGGAGTTGTAGTTCTATGGGAGGCGCAATTCACAAAACCTAAGGCGTAGTGAGACCACAGCTCCCACGAAACACCACCGGAATGTTTCAAGTGAGCAAAATGTACAGTAGGTGTGTGTTTATGGGCTGGAAAACTCCCCAGAATTTTCCCTGGGCAATCCTTAGAAAAAAGATCTGGTAACGGTAGCCCCAAAATTAAAGAAATAATATACCCCTAATGGCAGCTGGTGGGACAGGCAAATTTACATGTACAGTGGTGCCTCGCTTAACGAGTGCACCGTATAACGACGAAATTGCATAGCGATGCGGTTTCTGCGATCGCTAATGCAATCGCTTACCGATGGCCCCAATGGGCGAAACTTGCATAGCGAAGGTCGGTAAGCGTTTCGCTTACCAACCTTCGCTTTGCGACCCGCGGATCAGCTGTTCGGCGGGTGCAAAATGGTCACCGGAACAGCCGAAATGGCCGCGTGCAGCGTATTCACGCCCTCCCCTCGCTTACCGAGGGCGCGAAAATGGCTGCCGGCTATGGGAAGACTTCGCTAAACGGTGAGTTTTCAGCCAATTTGGAACAATGGCTTTTTACTTTCCGTTTAACGAAGTTTTCACATAGCAAAGGTTAATCCGGAGGCACCACTGTACTTTGACAACTGAACTTTCGGCGATGTTTTCAGAGCCAACAAGGAGGAAATGACTTGCAGTCGTTCCACCCCCTGGCCCTAAAGTCCTCAATTAGACAGTTTCCCAGATTTTAGCCTGAACCTCCGACAGGTAAAAGCAGATTTATTAGGCGCATCTCCCCCCCCGCCGCACTTATAATCAGCTAGTTTCACAGAGCCTCCTGCCAGACGCCAAAGCCTCCTTCGTTTGTTTCCCGCTAATATCGGCTAATTATGTGCAAACACCCATCAGCCAGCGATGGCCTCGAAAACAGCCCCGAACGTGGAGTGGAACACAGCAAGGAGCTGCCGGTTTCGGAGCCGACGTGAAAGGCATAGAGAGAAACATCAGCGACTCATCTGCAGTCACGGAACACGGCCGCTCCGCAGGGGGAAAGAGCGCTTTCCGCCTCGTACGGGCACTGAAACCCTCGACATGTTCAGAAAAGCAAGTAGGATACTTGCAAGGAAAATAGCAACCTGGAGCAGGACGGTGGGTGTTATTTTCAGCAGGAAAATGAGAGGAAAGGCAGGGTTGGCTGAAGCCCAAGTTATTTTGCCGCCCGAGATAGCCCCCCCCCCCAATTCCGTGGACGATTGGTCTCCGTTAGAGATGGGCGTGAACCAGAAGAACGGTGGTTTGTAGTTAACGATGAAAGACTATGAACGTCCGGAAAAACGAACTGGTTAATGGTTCGTTTTTCTAGTTCATGCTGGAGGGGGTGACTCCCTATTCCTACCGCCTTTGCTACGGGTGCAAGCTAAGAAGCAGCCGCTGTCTACTTTTCTGGAACTTCCTTTAGAGGGTCTGAGTGTCATGGTGAATGCCTGGTCTTAAAACACTCACACTCTAGCGCAGAGGTCCCCATAAAACTATGGGCATCTATAAAACATTAAATAAAATAATATTAAAATATTAAGATATGGGGTACAAACCAGGAAGAGGATCTGCACCATCCCTTGCACATCACTTTAGTGCACAGAAAGTCTCACAACTAGGTGGGGGTCGAATGACTGAAAAGCATCTGCATATATTGACCTTTAAACACAAATGTGCGCTCAACAAAAAGCAGAGCATGCATATAGCAAATGTTCATTGGAAGGGGCCAATAAATGCTTACCGCAGGTCCGATGATAATCAAATGCACGTTGGGTTCTTTGTGGTGCCATTCTATTAAATCACAAGAAAAAGTTTAGGTTAGGGGGAGAAATTGGGGGGGGGGGAATTGGCTAGAATCCTATTGCTTATGTATGCCAGCATCACAACAGTGGTACGAACCACAGTAGCTGCTGCTTGTATTCCTTGCTGCAGACTAAATCACACCACTGACACTCAATGGGGAATACATGTGTTGACGCCTTAACTAGCAGCAATTCGTAGCTGTGATTTACACCATCGCACTTATGCTGGCATATGTACGCAACAGGATTCTGGCATATAATTCTACTGCTGTTCCATTCAAGAAATGGTGTCGAGTTCGTGCCGCTTCGTTTTTCAGCCGAACAAGTGCTTGGCGCTTCCTAGCCCCACCTCTTCCAATGGGTGCCCACTCCGATGGCAACGCCCCAGCTTCTCCACCCTGCCTCTGCCTTGTCTCTTTTGAGACAACTCCAATCGGAAATACGCACTGAGAGTGTCTGCAACACAGGTGTGGTTATTTCTGTGCGAAGAGGAAGTCAACCTGGAGTGGAACAAACACTATCAATAAAACGACAAGAGACCTTGGTAGGGTTCTTTATAACCAGTGTCGCTGGCGAGTTGTGTATTTACGGTAAAGCACGCAATTTTTATCTTTATCTTTTTTTAAACAGAACAAATCCATTCCACGCCACTGGAGCGTGATAACCAGCCGCATAAAAACGGAATTTATGATACAGGCAGACCGCTATAGGGCTTTCCGTTTGGAAAACGTAGCAGGTCTTAAATACGTTAAAGCGGTCTAGCGTTGGGTAGTTTCCGTTTCCCGTCAATGCCAGTAAGGGTTACGCTGGATCCCTGGGAGACGAATTAAGCATATTCGCCAGGCGACAGCCTCACCGTTATGAGCCAGCCCCAGTGCTTGTAATGTCAAATTACATGAAGACAGTAGCACAAATAACTCCATTTCAATGTAGGGAGATTAGATTAGCCTGATGATTAAATTCATCATTTAATCAATGACCCGTCCTCGGAGAGGGTGCTTCGGAGGACATGCCGATTTTCTGTTTTGACTTCTTTAACAAAAGCATAAAGATTGGTATCTCGCCATCTTTCTGATCCGGCAGCTGCCCTTCTCAAGCGTACGCTGCTCTAGCCAAGGACGCCGGGCGTCCCCACAAAACTACAGTTCCCACAATTCTTTGGTGGAGCCACTAGAAAGCCAAGTTTATGGTTACGAGTGGACCACTGGGAGTGTGCAAGTGGAATGTAGGAATGAAAGTATGAGCAAAGCACGGTGGTATCCATGAGCAGCCCCTCTTGGAAGACGCAGGCCCAGGGACCTCATTTGAACCAGTGATTGGGTCTCAGATTTTGCATTCAGCACTGAAATGAAACCCACCAGGTACTAACCTGCAAAAGCATCCACTAAATAAAGGGGATCCTTGACTCTTCTAAGGCCGCAGATCAACAAGAAGAGGCGTAGATCGCTGTCGTCCGGGGTAATCTCTGTAAACAAAGCCATCACACACACACACAGAGAAAAATGATCACTGTTTTTTGGTGTTGCTTTTGTTTCCCGTTTTTTTTTTAGCGTGGTATCGGTTCGATCCTGTTTTGGATCTGTAGATCTGTTCAATCCTTTTTTTGGATCTGTAGACTTATTATTGGGGTTTAGATATTGTCTTTCAAGGATGTAAGCTGCCTTGGGGTCCCTTTTAAGGAGAAAGGTGAAGTAAAAACAAATAAAAATATATTTTTCCTAGTGGCTGGATTTGGCAGCTCACCACTTTGCCACGGTCTGAGGACCCCTGCCCTATGTGGCTGTGGAAAATTTCAATCAACACAGCACTCAATGTGCATGCCATTGATGCCCCACCACACAGCCCAAAGGAGATCTAGCCAATGGCTGAGATCATGCTATGGAAGTAGCCCACTTCTGGTCCAAAATATTCAATTATCTTAACAGTTTAACTTCTTGTTCCCCCCTCCCCCATTTAAAAATAGGCTCGTTGTTTTAGCTAGTGGCAGTGTTTATTTTATTTTTTTGTACATAACGTGCATACTACATTGCTTCATAGCTGATCAGGCTGTCAATTTGTTTTTAGTTTTACCTCTATTTCGTAAGCCTCCGTAATCTTAAATTGTGCAAAGCTCAAAAAAAAAAATAATAATAATCCATCCTCTACTTGGAGATGACAAGGAGAATAGTGGGTTGATGTTGTTTTAAATGTTACTTTGCATGAGTCTTTGGTCAAAATAATGTCAAACCTGACTCTACTGTGCTTTGCCGAGAAAGCGCAAGGAGATAAAGCCACCGATTCCCCTTTCTGAAAATTAGAAAAGAATACACCGCGCCTGAAAGTGGTGCATATCGGCTCCCGAAATGTTATACGATCCGCAAGCCATTGAGTCAAAGCTGACATTTCCCGGATTAATAGAGCGCCGGAGAAATCTACCAAAGATAACTATCCGCCCTCTTCAATGCTTCCTCAAAGCGCCTCTTCCTTGAAAAGGGGGGGAAAATATAATAATCATCATCGTCTCCCAAAGTAAGTTCCTCAAAGAGGCACTTGAGCCGACACGGGCGAGAGATGCAAATCAAACCACATTTCGCCGTGCGTTTAGAGAGGAAAGCGGAGGGAACAAGATATCTGGAAAGGAGATCGAAGTTGGAAGGGAGCAGCTCAAGATGACTACGTCGCGGGACGTTGGTGGGAAGACAGAAGTGGGCTGCTTCCGTTCCAGAGATCATAACCCCTGAGCAAGTAAGCAAACTATGAAAGACCTAAAAAAAACACAAACCCACACCCTACTTTATTGGTGCAAATTTTGTTCCTGCTAAGGTCAAGTCCGAGATTCTGTAACGGCTGCAAAAATCTATTGTGTCTCCTGCATACTGTTAATTTTTAAAATTCCGTCAATTATCTTGGCTCCTTTTTTGGGGAGAAAGGCGAGGTAGAAAAATATTTAAAATAAATAAATTAATAAATAAATGTAGGTGGTTACCAACGGTGTCCTGATAAGTCAGTGGTTCCCTCTGCCTTGGGTCCCCAAAAATGTTCACGGATCACAGAACTCCCAGAAATCCAGACCAGCACAGCTCGCAGTGAAGGCTTCTGGGAGTTTTAGCCCAAGAACATCTGGGGGACCCAAGGCTGGGCACCACTGTTGCTATAAGTAGGGGAGAAAGCAGAGCTAACTAAGTGTGCTCACTAGTCAGCGGAGAGCATCCAGGGGTCTCCAAGTGACCTCCTTAGCAGACCAGTCCCGTTCTGTTTCCAAACAAGCGGGGCTTTTAAAAGCATAGAACATAGAAGGGACAAAAGTGTGCTTATCTTTTGGATACATCGTTTTCTTCTTCTCCAGTAGATTATGAACGTATCATAACTGTGTGCTGTCAAGTCTGTTCTGACTTATGAAGACCATTTCCATGATTTTTAAGAGAAGACTCAGAAGTGGTTGACCATTCTCTTCTTCTGGGTGGGATCCCAGCTTGGCCCAAGGCTACCCAGGATGGCTCTTCCATCCGGAGGCACGGAGCGGAATCAAACTCCCAACCTTTGGCTCTGCAGATGAAGACCTAACCCCCTGAGCTACGTAGCCAGCTATTAGAGGTTCAAAAGGGTCCTGAGATGTTGACTGTTTCCCTCTCTTAATACACAGTCCCCTGGACCAGTTATGTTGCTGCCGGTGAGAGGAAATCTTGAAATACCTCTCCACTTCCCTGGCAACAGAAAAATGTCCCCAACAAGAATTCAATGGCTGATTTACAGCCTTGCCACGTCGGCAAAACTAGCTGTTTAAAGACACTGACGATATGCTGGCTAAAATCCTGTTGAGCTTGATGCAGTGGAAACTTACAACTTTGGACATTCCCCAGAGTTACAGTCAGGCAGTTTGCATTGTGTGCACAAATTCGCAATTCGCTGTGCAATTCTCCATTACAACTAGTTGCGCAACATACGGGCGGAACCACTTGACAGATATGATCCCTGCCTCGGCGTGCATTTTTTTTCCTGCTTGTGCAACGTTGAGTTACGCAGGCATAGCTATGTAACAGGATTTTAGCCGTTTCCCCCTATTCCCCGTGTTTCGCCGTCCTCTCCTCGCCTTTCTTAAAAGTTGTGGGTATTCTCTTGAAAGACTAGCTTTAAAATAAGGCGATCAACCCTCTCTCAAGCTATCAAAGTAGCTTTGGACGTTGATATCCTTAAATGTCACCAGGGATTGGAAGCGGGTGGCACATTCCGGCAATATTGCTTTTTAAAATTAAAAACCAATCCTAGGAGCTTCGAATGCTTTTGTTTTCATAGTAAATTTCAAATGGACGGTTTAGAGTCAACTTCAAGAGGCTCCACTTTTTCACGTAAGGGCGCGAGACGAGAACGGAGGAAGTCCAAGGAGGATCTGGCAGCTATTTTATTTTTGATTTCATTGTGTATGTGTGTGTTTTTGTGTAAAATGCAAGGATGCAAAGGTAAAGTTTTTAAAAAATCTATTGACTAAACAGTAGGAGAGAGAAAGGGATGATCTGTCATCAAAATATCCCAAGTACTCTTTAAATCTCTCTCTCACCCACACAAACAAGTTTTGTTGTATATTATATGGAGGAGAGAACTGCCTTAATGCCCCCACCCCCTTTCTGGTCTCCCAAATTTTGACTTTTCCCGGGCATAATCCCCAACTGAGCGTGGCAAACCCTACCAAAAGCTCATATTAACAATAATTCCTGAAGGATCAGTGAGAAAAAAAGTATTCACTTTAAAAAAGCACACACACACACACACATACACACGAGGAACATTTGCTGCATGCCGTCCTGGTGAGCGTGCCCACGAAATTTTAAAAAGAAAGAAAAAGCCCAACCATCTGTGGATTGCTGATCAAATTCTCACAAAACGCGCCTTGCGTTCCATCTTACCGCCGGCCTGCAGGCTTTTAAGCAACTCCAGGATATCAAAGAGAAACTGGCTGGGAGTAAAGGCCTCTGCCCGGAGAAACGTTTCTTATCTTGAGTGATAAATAGAGAGAGACATTTTCCCCTGCTTTCACAAAGAAAGAGAATGTAAGACATTTAGTCTGATTGCAGGCAAGCTGCCTGCCGCTCCGTCTTCTCCGATAAACGGTTCGCTCAACTAGAGGGTGGCTTTGGACCAGCTGTGGGCTCAACAGCTTTTTCTGTATCCTCCCTCAATTGTGGAGACCCCACAACTCAGTCTTTTCTCCTCCTAGGACCTCAGTGGTGGAGGAGACCATTTCGAGCCCTGGAAAAAATTGGTTCCGATTCTCAAAATGAACCCCAACTCCTGAGAAACGTCTGGAGGAATGAAATTCCTAGAAGCATAATTTGACCCCAACGTCAAGTCCTCTGAAGCCTTTTCAAATGAAAGAAGAAGAAGAAATAGGCAGGGAACGGTTCAAGTCTGGAGGAACTCTTGTGGGGAGAAGCTTGTGGTCCACACTCGGAATATAGAAGGATAATACTGATGAACATAAGTTGCAAGTTCGATTCCCCGCTACACCTCCATGACAAGGGTTGGACCCGATGAGCCATAGGGTCTGCACTTCTAAGACTGTTATTATGAACTGCTGGATAGTTCAGGGGTTGAGGTCTCTGGCTGTGAAGCCAGAAGTTGGGAGTTTGATTCCCCCACTGGGCCTCCTTGAAAGGGGTTGGACTGGATGACTTATAGGGTCCCTTCCAGCTCTGTGGTTCTAAGATGAGGAGGATGAGTTAAAAATGGGGAAGATCCTCAGTTTCTGAGCTCCCAAGGCTGACCCCAGGAATGGGGACTCAAGTCTTGGAATCCGCTGTCCAATCAAACTTGAGTTATTTTTCCAAATAAGTTCAGTTCAACTCACGACCCCTCCCTGCCCTTTTTCTGGGGGGGGGGGGAGCTTGTTTTTAATAGGGACCCAGTACCAAAGACTCAGACTTGAGTCACGGAGCCAAAGATCGGCGGACATCCCCTGATGACACCCACCAGCCTAGTTTGCTCAGACCCCAAACGAAATTCGCGAGCTTCCCCTCCTTCCTTCCCAGCCTTTTCCTGGAAAGCTGGTGCTTTTTCCGTTGGCGGGCATTCCAGGTTGGAAAACACATGGCCTTTCCTCTCCTCCAGATCCAGTTCTCCTCTGACGCTGGCACCGGCACCCAAGCTAAATGGCAGGGGTTATCTCTCTGATCCTCGCTTCTAGTTCCTTTTGAACCACCCAGTCCCTTTCATTCCTCCCTTGAAGAACGGGCGCCTTTTCATCTCAACATTTCAAAGCATTAACCGATCACATACCAAAATTTTTTTAAAAAGCGGAACTCGTTGCTGAGTGTTCACCCCTCGAGCCCGCGACAGTTGTTTTATGTTTTTCCCACTGTTTTCGGTCGTTCGGAATACTTTCCACCTCCTCTTTCCTCCTAAGCGCCAAAATAAGCCTTTTGATCATTTTCCTTTTAATTTTTTTTTTAAATTGAAAAACGTCATTTTCTTCCTCAACGCCTCAAAAGAAGTCATCCTTTGGCAGGTTCTCTGGGCCCTTCGGGACCGTTCGCCTGTTTGAGAAGGCATCGCCTGCTTGGATCCTGAGCAGTCCTACAAGCGAGCCAGGCTTGAAAGCTTAGGATCCATAGGGTCACTCCGATTCCCAATGGGACGCACCAAGCAGAAATGGCTCCAAATAGCCCTTTTTAAAAGGAAAAAATAAACAGATCAGGAAGTGCCAAGATGGGCACTTCCCAATTTGGGAGTATGGGGGGGGGGGGGAACAGGGAGCTTTGGAAAATCTTTTAATTTCATGGAATAATGCAATAGGAAGGGACCCTCTAAGGTCATCAAGCCCAACCCCCTGCTCAAGGCAGGAATCCAAATCAAAGGAGATCAGACAGAGGATGGTCCAATGTTCTCTTGAATGCCTCCAGCGTTGGAGCGCTCACCGCCTCCCGAGGACATGGGTTCTGTTGTCGTACTGCTCTAACAGTTAAGAAGTTTTTCCCCGATATTCAACTGAAATCTGGTTTCCTGGAACTTGAGCCCGTTATTACGTGCCCTACTCTCTGGGGTGATCGAGGACAGATCCTGCCGTTCCTCTGTAGGATGACCCTTCAAGTATCTGGAGATTGCTATCCTATCAATCGTGTTGATCAGGAGTTTTTTTTAGCCGCTCTAGATGCGTTACACACCTAATTTTTTTTTTTAACACACAGTGACATCAGATGATACTGGAGCAACCTCCATTATTTTTTTCCATCTCCTCCCCTTGCCATTCATTCGCCATCAGCCTCTCCCTAGCTCCTTTAATCATCCTGAACTCTGAGACTCAGAATCCAGTCACTGCCGGAGCTGAGCGTCCTGGTGACAGATCGCCTTGTTGCTGAAAATCATCCATTTATACTATTTTACTCTCTCTCTCTCTCTCTCGTTCCCAGACTGCGCCCACACACTGTGATTTACTGGGAACCAAATAACCCCGCAATGCTCTGTTTCAGCGGTCATCTGCTGTAATGATAAAGCCACTAAACTCTCTAAGTTCATCTGTCATGGAGCAAACGGCTGAAAACACAACCCTCCTCTGACAGCTATGAATGAATGATGAGCAAGGCTGATCTCTCTTCATATTGGAGTTTGACCATCAGTCCATCAAACCCAGGAAATATCCTTCCAACTGAATTCAGCCTTTGGAGTGGAAAACAGCCACCCATTCTTGATCCAAGGTCTAGATGAGTGGTTCCCAAACTCGGGGGGTTCCAGATGTTATTGGACTCCAACACAACATCTGGGGACCCAAGGCGGGGAACCTCTGCTCCAGGGAGTGACAGACTGAGATTCAATGATCTATGAAAGTGTTTCCCAACTTTAGATTCCCAGATGATCTTGGACTACAACTCCCAGAAATCCTGTCCAGCACAACGGGTGGGAATAGCTTCTGGGAGTTTTGAGTCCGAGAACATCTGGCGACCCAAGGTTGGGAGCCACTGGTCTAGGTCTTCCCCTCTTGGATGGAACAACTACAATTCCAAACATTTAAAGTTGGCAATCAAATGTGGCAGTGAAGTCCCCTCTCCTAAAAGGAGTGCCCTTCAGTCTGGAATCCAGCCAGAGTATCCCTCAATAAATCAAGGATATGGAAATGTTGCTGATTTCACGTAGGTATTATCTATTATGTTCAACCACAAGCATACTGCGTCCATTCCATCTCAGAAAGTAAAAGGGTTCAGTGATCTGGATGATGACCCATGGGTAGGGTCATTTGATTCTCCGCTCTGCCTCCTGGGAGAAAAGCCAGCCTATATAGCCTTGGGCCAGCTGCACAGTCCCAGGGCTCCCCCTAGAGGAAAGAAAGGGTAAAACAACTTCTGACTACTCAGAAAACCGTGAAAAGGGCCGTCATAAATCAGAATTGATGCACAACAATTAACCTGGCTGGATCAAAAAGTGGGATATGCATCTGGCTGTGGAGCCAGAGGTTAGGAGTTCGATTCCCCCACTGGGCCTCCTGGGAGAAGAGCCAGCCTGTGTAGCCTTGGGCAA
This sequence comes from Pogona vitticeps, assembly GCF_051106095.1. NCBI lineage: Eukaryota > Metazoa > Chordata > Lepidosauria > Squamata > Agamidae > Pogona > Pogona vitticeps. The sequence continues at coordinate 15,904,617 of NC_135796.1, forward strand.
GTGGCACAGTCCCCAGGGCGGCCCCTAGAGGAAGGGAATGTGAAGCTACTTCAAACCATCTACTACCTTAAAAAAACACCATCAGCTGAAATTTGATGATTAATTAAACAAATTCACCACGACAATCTTTTGCTTTCATTGTGTGATTAGTTTAACCCTTTCCATTCCAACGGTTTGTTGATCGACAGAGCTACAGCCGGAAGATTGGGGCACACCCTACAGGCTGACTACTGACACCTTTGAAGTCATCCCCTTGACACACGCACACCAGCCACCCCAGAAGTCCCAACAGTCGCATTCCAGTGGCGGGCAGTCCCAGAGGCAAAACAATGGGACAAAATATATCAGCATATTTTGCCTGAATCAGTTGCAACCAAGCCTTAGAAGAGGCATTTCTGACTTTTACAGATCCACTGATAGAGCTATAAAAAAAACTTTGGAAAAACTAATGAATGGTAGTGTCACAAAGATGGGAGTGTGATATTTTGGGAAATCCCCGGGGGGGGGGGAGGAATTCAGTCACGATGGAAGCCGGAATCACCCTGGGGGTTCCCTAAGGCTGACAAGGAAGGGCTGGCTGAAGATTAACCAAAATTCCCCCTTCAAGTTGTAAACATACTTCTCTGTGTGTTTTGTGGGTGGCGTCTTCAGAAACTATCTCTCAACTACTTTTCATTACGACTGGCTGAAAAGCTCACGCTGGCGTTCCTCCCCTCCTTCCCGGGGGGGTATGTGTGACTTTCATTGTGGTTTAGCGGGAGAAAATCAATTTTCTCCGAGACTGTAACAAACTCAAGAGAAACCATCTCCGTTTAATTTTCAATTTAGGATCTCCAAAGGAATCCGTTTCATGCGGCTTAAACGGAAGTTACGGACATTAATTATGACAACTCCAGAAAGAAAAACGAAGTTTACGACTTGGGAGGCTGAAAAGATTCATTCAGAAATAGGGAGTCGGATTCCTTTCACCCATCTGGACGCATATATACATATATGCTGATACTCCCTCTATATATTCCTTGCAAATCATCACAATAGATTATGTCCCTAGTTCCTATCCGTGGTGTCTCTTTAACTCTGTCCCTCCACAGAATCTTTGAACAACATCAAAAGATGAGCCTTTGGTTAAGAAGATCAGCAAAGGTTTTACATCTAGGAGTGTGTGTGTGTGTGTGTGTGTGTGATTTTACCTGCACTTTCTAGCCACTTCTTCCAGTTAAAAGAACTGCTGGGGCTGGTCACAATTCCTTTAAAAAAAAATTTAAACAAGAATTGTAGTTTTTATTGATAATAATAATAAAAAAGAAATGACAACAGAACAACAAAACTACTCCAAAACTACTGTAAACAGGCGTGTGTTAAATCAGGAAATCCGTAGCCCTCCAGAGGCTGTTGGAATACAACTCCAATCTGCCCCCAGACCACAAGGCCCATGGTCATGCAGGAGAAAAGGGGCCACCCGCTCTCCAATGGTCCTCATCTCTAAAAGGAAACTCCTTGGAGCGTGGGGCTGTTTCTAGCAAAACGGTGCCATCAAACATGGGGAAGCGATCATCGCAAAGCCCCCATTTTCGGCCAGCTGATCGGCAGTTCCAAAACGGCCGCCGGAAAAACAAAATGGCCGCCTGCTCTTTTGTCTCGCTTTAGAGCCACCGAAAATGGCCACCCCTATGGAGGATCTTCGCATAAGGTCAGTTTCTAAGCCCATAGGAACGCATTAAACACGTTTTAATGCGTTTCTATGGGCTTTTTTATTCTGTTTAGCAATGAAATCGCTTAGCAACGTTTTTCCTGGAATGGATTAACGTCGCTAAGCGAGGCACCACTGTATGAGGAATTTAACATGAGTTAAACTGATATCCAAAGGTTACACCAGTACAATGTAGATACACTGATTTCTTTAAACACACACACACACACACACACACACACACACACACAAAGGGAAATTATGTCTCAAGCAAACACCCAGCAACATCACCCTCTACACTTTTATCTCCTTGTGATGCCTTTGATGGGTGTTCTGTTATCCCCAGGGCATGACATCTTTTGTGGTTTTGAGTTCACACCGGAAGAAGCAGCAAACTTCAAATGCTTACCTTGAGGCTGGACATGTATTTTGTTCCTGGCGTGAGGCTTGAAAATCAATTAACAAGGAAAGAAAACAAAAATGGTCAATTGTGAAGAGCAAGGGGTCAGCAAACCTCCATAGATTCAGGGGCTGTTTTTCTGGTACAGTAACTGGTCAAGGGCTGCGCCCTAGGTATGGGATCTTCAGGTCTTCCGAACTACAGATCCCATAATTCTCCATTCTGGTAGTCCCACCTGAGAGACGCACACCTATAGACGACTACAGTAGCACCTCGGTTTGCGAACACCTCAGTTTACGTAATTTTTGGCTCACGAACCGAAATCCGTAAGAAATAAAGCCCTGATTTACACTGTTTTTTTCCCTTTTCTTCGCACTATGAAAGGGTTTTCCCAGGGCGCCTCACGCCTATAGCGCCGCCCCTTTCGTAGCGGAATTGGCGTTTCGGTTTGCAAAATGTCAGTACTATGTAACATCAGGTAGAACGGATCCGTTTTGCAAACCGAGATGCTACTGTACATTTCACTCGCCTTGGAAAAAGGCCTAGCTGGCTTTCCAGGCCTAGCTGCACCCTAGCTTCCTGTTCAAAAAGGAAGCCGAATTACAGCTGCTCGGGCCATTCAAACGAGCTTTAATCCATATTTATGGTAACCGCCAGCTGATTTAATAATTGGACACAATTACCCGGTTCAAAAGCTGGCTTTAAAAACGTAAGATAGATCCTGGAATTAACGCTAGTGAGGTTTTCTGACATCCAACAGCCAACATTTGTTGTGTCGACGGACAGTGAACCATGATGAACAGTTAATAAAGGTTGTGGTTTTGATCAGGACAAATAGGTTTCCATCAAAGGAGGTGTAATTTGCTTTGAAAGCAAATAATCATAACTGAAGAATCCCCTTATCCGGAGCAGGGCTTTCTCCCTATATCAAATTAAATTAAAGCCCTGTCCGCGATCGTTATCAAACACTGTATTTATATAGGGAGGAAAATCTTCCTAGCTTCCAAGTGCCCCAAATTCAACCCCTCTTCCTGTTTGGAGTGTTTTGCCACCCGTTGTATGCAAAAGGCGGTCCCGTAAACCAGGATATCTGATCGGAAGCCCTGTTTCCAGATCTGAGTTTCTACACAGTTTGCTTCTGAGTGTAGTAGTCCAAAAAAAGGCATAGCCACAAGCTCCAGATTTGAGTACCGAGAGAGTTTAAAAAACAAAATGGCCAACCTTCAGCTAGGCCTAGCTACAGTAGGCCTCAAAGCCTTCCAGTTAAGGCCTTTCTCCCAGGTGAGCCACATTTATGTGCCTGCTAGGCAGGACTTCCAGAAGGGGGAATTATGGGACCTGTAGCCCAAGGAATAATAATAATAATAATAATAATAATAATAATAATAATAATAATAATAATAATAATAATAATAATAACAACAACAACAACAACAACAACAACAACAATAATAATAATAATAATAATACAGTGGTGCCTCGCTTAACGATTACCTCCTTAAACGACGAATCCGCTCGACGATGAGGTTTTTGCGATTGCCTTTGTGCTCGCAAAACGATGTTTCAATGGGCAGTTTTTGTTTGACAATGATCGGTTCCCTGCTTCAGGAACCAATTCTTCGCATTACGATGATCTAAAAACAGCTGATCGTCGGGTTTTAAAATGGCCGCCCGCTGTGCAAAATGACTCCCCGCTGTGATTAGGACGGATTTTTCGCTGTACAGGCACCGGAAAATGGCCGCCCTATGGAGGATCTTCGCTGGACGATTAGGTATTTAGCCCACTGGAACACAATGAGCGGTTTTCAATGTGTTTTTTCCCCCCGCTTGATGACGATTTCGCTCTATAGCGATTTCGATGGAAGAGGTTAACGTCATCAAGCGAGGCAGCACTGTAATTTCTTGCCCAACCTTAAGCTAGACCTAGCTAGGCCTCATTCCTGAAATGCCACGGCTGTTCTTCTTTACTGCCTGCTCTCTAGCTCGCTTGAAGCGAATAGGAGCCGTCCTGTTTTTAGAAAACGAACTGCTCGCCATATTCCGCCCATGGGACCATTTCCTCACTCTCACACAGAATCATCTCATTTCCTTTTCAGGGCTCAGCCAGGCAGACGCACGCTACCCAACCCCGGTACCTACCCAGTACATTGCTGCTTTTTCCTTCATGGCGTCAGTGAAGGAGACGGCAAACCTGGAAGCCATTTGGAAAAAAGAGGGACTTGGTTCATCGATGCTCAAAAAGCCGCCCTTTCCCGTCAAGGCTTACCGGAGGTTCGGGGCGGGGAAAGAAGGGCATTTTGGACTACAAGCCCCAGCATCCCCACCAGAGATGCTGGCATCGATCCAAGGACTCAACATCCAAAATCATCCTTCCCATGCATTTTAGCTGGGAGATAAGTGAAAACCTGGCAGTTCTCGTAATACCTGGTGAAAATACTTTTTTTTCTGGATTTTTTTTTCTTTTCATTTACCACAACCACTATTATCCACAGTTTTCAGCATACCTGGGGAGGGGGGGGGAGGGACTTGGAACCAATCCCCTGCGGATAGGGGGATCCTACCATATATATAAGAGCAACAACCTATATGATGGGCTCCTTGTTCACTGATGGGTAGAAACGAAATTGTATTCCGAGCAGTTTTTAAGAAGGCTGTAAGAGGGGAGAGGTGAGAATGACTGCTCTACCTGGCTTCGTCCAGGACGGCCCCCATCACTTGGCTTTTCTCTTCACTCTTGACATCTTCGTTGATGTCGGTCCCTCCGAAGAGGATGCCGAAAGGAACACCACTGCCTGCAAGACACCACGGTTCAAAAGCCAGAGGTCCATCTTCTGAATCTTCACCGAATTGTTTCCTTTAGAGCAGTGGTCCCCAACCTTGGGCTTCCAGATGTTCTTGGACTACAACTCCCAGAAGCCTTCACCACCACTTTTGCTAGCCAGGATTTCTGGGAGTTGAAGTCCAAGAACATCTGGAGGCCCAAGGTTGGGGACCACTGCTTTAGAGGTCTATTGACAGCCTTTGGGACTCGGGAAAGTTTGCAACCGCTTCCAAAAGGCAGCGGTCTTATGCCATGGGAGTCCACGGCGTCGGATGCACTAGGGCTTACTTCTGAGTAAGCAGAAGAGAACGTGACGCCCCCCCTCTCCTTCTCCTGGCTCTACCCACCTAGGCCAGCTGTCCTCCCGGCCACAACCCTTGGAGGTAAACCCACAAGATCGAGGTGGACAACTCCGGTTTTCATCCACCGACTTGATGGAGGAAACAAGGTTTCATGTTTTTGCTGTGAACACCTGCCTACCGAGGAAGAGTACAAGACCCATAAAAGGAAGGAAGGAATGCTTGAATCTCGTCTCCGCTGCAGGGATAGGATTTTTCAATTTCTCGGACACCCTATCCCATCATTCCCCATTCTCAGAGTTGTGCCTGATTTATGGACACTTCACTGTGGCTCGCCTGGGCGAAAAGGCCTCAACTTGGAAGGCTTTGAGGACGGAGCTAGGCCCAGCCCCACCCTCGCTTCCTGTTCCTGCCCCAGTGGTACCTGGGAGTTTTCTTTCATAACAGGAAGTTAGGCCTAGCTAAGCCTCAGAGACTTCCTGTCTTGGCCTTTCTCCCAGGTGAGCCACATTTAGGTGTCTGTTGTAGAAGGGAGTAACTGTGTTAGTCTGTGCAAGCGTTATAGGTGAAAACACACACACACACACACACACACACACACACACACAGAGTGGTGCCTTGCTTAACGATTGCCTCGCTTAACGTTTGACGGTGTTTTCGCTCTACAGCAATTTTGCTGGAACAAATTAACATCGTTAAGCGAGGCACCACTGTATCTCTCTCTCTCTTTTTCCCGCACCTCCTCTTGTCAAACCTGTTCCATTTTTGTGGCTCCACCTGTTTACGCTCTGCAGGAAAATCCACTTTGCCGCACCGCTACCTCTTACAGCAACACTCAACTTGCGATTGACCCTACTTTCCCGGGCACTCTTCAAGCCGCTGAGACAATAAATGCGACACTCAATTCCTTTAAGCATGGGAAGTATGGGTGTGCATTGGGGAGAAGGCAATCACCAGGACGGTTGTACACCTCATTAAACTAACAAACAGCAGCCGTGATGGCCGGTAATTAGTTACACGACTACTTTTAAATTCTGGACAGGAGGCGCTCGTGAAACTGAGGGCCGTGTGACAAGTTTACTTTGACACAGCCAGAATAATACCTTCTCTACAAACACACTCACAAGCTACGGTTGCTCACTGACCCAACAGAGAAAAAGGGAAGGATGTCTTCGCCTTCAGGTTACATTTAAACTGGGGAACTCCCTGCCACAACATCTCATCACGGCTTTCCAACCTGGATAGCTTTAAAACGGACCAAATAAATTCAGAGATGTTAGGGCTTTCAGGGGCTACACATCAACTCTTGCAATGTGCTATGGGATCACACCTTTACTAGCCCTCTGTTCAAACAATCTTCCCCCTACCAAGCATCCTGTGGGACCATGGCATCTGTCATCCCCAACCCACAGGGTGACCACAATGAGTGGGGATGATGGGCATTGCAGTATCAAAACGCTGGAGATTCCTGCTTTTGGAACTTTTTTGAGCCAATTGTTTGAGGCAGTTTCTTACATATGACTGGTCTTTGCATTTCATTGCCATATTTATTTATTTATTTATTTATTTATTTATTGGACTTATATACCGCCCCATAGCTCTACAAGCACTCTCCGGGCGGTTTACAATTTTAATTATAAAGGCTACACATTGCCATCTTCTTCCTTCCTTCTCCTCATCTCTCCCCTCCATCCCTCCCTCCCTTCTCCTCATCCCTTCCTTCCTTCTCCTCATCCCTCCCTCCTTCCCTCCTCCCTTCTCCTCATCCCTTCCTTCCTTCTCCTCATCCCTCCCTTCCCTCCCTCCCTTCTCCTCATCCCTTTCCTTCCTTCCTTCCTTCTCCTCATCCCTCCCTCCTTCCCTCCTCCCTTGTCCGCATCCCTTCCTTACTTCTCCTCATCCCTCCCCTCCCTCCCTCCCTCCTTCCCTCCCTCCTCCTCATCCTTTTCCTTCCTTCCCTCCCTTCCTTCTCCTCATCCCTCCCTCCTCCCTCCCTCCATCCCTTCCTTCCTTCCTTCCTTCCATTTTATTAGACAACTGAATGACACAATCCATGGGTGCCCTTCTTCCAAAAACCACACACACACACACACACACACAAACCTTGCAGGAACCGGCCGGCTTTATAAAGGTGAATGCCCAGAGCCGCGTCAAAGTTCCCAGGGGAGATGAGCTTGGACACTGCCGAGGAGGACTCGCATTCGCACAGATCCTTGAGGGTGCACGTGTGGCCGGCGGCTTCCAGATGATCCCTTCGGGTAGAGAAGCAAATGGGATTTTCGTTTGAAAGACAGGCTATTAATATTAATTTCCGCTGGGAATTGGACACTATATCACGCAGCTTAAAGCAGCGTTTGCCTCCTCCTCCTGCGGCTTAATAGCTTTGGGACATTTCATACATCGCACGGAAGCCGCCGGGCGCAGCTTTTTCTAGATTCTATCGCTGGTCGAGAATGAAAGACGCAAAACAGGCTCGTACGAAAAGAACATCGCTTCTATGTTGGGATAAACACCTGTTTTGGAAAGTGGTTTGTCTAGTGGCTAAGATCAGGCAGGAGTAGAACACTGGGAGGGATCCTGGCTCATTCTGCTCCAGAAATGGGCCCTGGGCATTCCTGTCCAAATGGTATGACTGTCCAGCACCTTCCTCTGCATGTGTAGATCAGGGGTTCAGCTCTCTGGCTGCACAGCCAGAGGGGTTGGGAGTTCGATTCCCCCTTGTGCCTCCTTGACAGGGGCTGGACTAGATGATCTACAGGGTCCCTTCTGGCTCTGCCAATGATTATTATATTTATCTTACGATGCCAGCGTCCTCGTCCTTTCCAACCTGCCTCCTTCCTTCATCCTCTCCCTGTTTTTGTCTCCTTTTCAGATCAGGTTTTTTATCGGCCAGCGGTTCTACCTGAACCGCAGACAACTCCCCGCCGTCATCTAATGGTGCAATTATGAGTAATTTACAACAAGCAGGACAATTAACAGTGACACCTGCTTACTCAAAACGCCACGATTCCTTTCTCAGTTTGAATCGAAGCAATTACGATTTACCCTGGAAAACGCCGAATATCTCTGTTTTCCAAGCCTGTCCTCTTGCTAGACGCGGCACAAAGAAATCCAGGCAGTCTTTGTGCATTGCGGGACTAAAAATATTTTACTTCCTTCTATTAATCCAATTATAGCAAATCACTCGCACTCTCAAAACAATAAGTCCCCGTCCGTGTTACACTTAATCTGAGATGAACTTTCTAGCAGTGTTCGAGAGAAAAATCACACCAACGATTTCATTACTGGAAAGAACATCCATAAGCAGAACAACATCTTATATTATGTGCTGTCTTCCCAAAGCACCACACATTTTGTTCATAGTAAGTTGGCCAGTGGAACTCTTTTCCACTGGAAAAAAATATATATGACAATTTAGATCTCTGATTGCAAAGCCAGAGGTTGGGAGTTTGATTCCCCACTTGACAGGGGATGATCCAGAGGGTGGTTCTACTCATCCCTCCTCATCCCTTCCTCCCTTCTCCTCATCCCTCCCCTTCCTTCGAACCCGTCTCTGTGGTTCGAATATTGCCCGCCGCCATCAAAAGCAATAGGGTGGCACGGAATCACAACCAACATCCCATTCCAGACCACAGCAGCCCCATCAGAATGGATGCAGGCTGCAAATGACCATGGGGAGAAACCTCATCGGTTTCAACGGTTTTGCTGAATAGGGGCCAAAACTGGATTTTTTTTCCCTAGTTGTCCTCGGCTGCCAACGTTGTGTGTATGTGACGCACTATGTCCGCGGACAGCAAAGAGCCAAAGGTCAATCTTTCACTCTACAGTCTGAATCTTCTCTGCCATGACCTTCCCACATGTCCACAGACCGGTCCATCTGCTTCCCCGACCTGGCAACGAAAAGATATTATCCTTGGCCTACGATATAAATAAAATAAAATAAAATTAAATTAAATAAATAACGCGGCTGTTGGTGGAAAACGTTGTCCTTCCAACTCCAAACTAAAACGGAGTTTTGGTCCTGATTTTTATTGACCGTCTTAATATAATACCTGTTTAATTCTTCTTGGAAGCTTCGTATACTCACTGTTTTTAGCTTTTAAATATCGCCTTTTAAATCTTGTAAGCTGCCTTGGGTCCTTTGAAGGGGAAAAGGCGGAGGGGTGTAAAAAATATTTTAGATAAAATAAATAAATCTCCCTGGAAAAGGACACTATTTTTTTTAAAGGCATCTCTTCCCTCCCCTCCCCGAAAAAGGGCCGGAACGCCATCAAACTGGCAACCCGGGACAACAACTCCCATCATCCCCCATTCATAGGATGGGGACCTTTATCGCCGGGGGGGGGGGGAGAAGGAAAAGCGGTTTTAAATCGATCCAATCATGGGAGCTTGGATGCAGCGGCGGCCAGGGAGGTGCAAAAAAAAAAAAGCTTCACCGGACGAGCTGCAGCCTGCCCAATGAAATTTAAAGTTAAAAAAAAATTAAATTCATTTTTTTCCAAATCCATTTAAAATTATTATTATTTAAATGGTGCTTTTTCAGCCTCCTCGAGGGTCCAAAGAGGCACTTACTGGATCCTCCTCGCCGTCGTCCCGTTGCCCGTCTGGGCTCGCAGGCTGGCCAGCAGAAGCACCCGCATAACCACCACCGCCAGCGGCTCCTTGCCCGACTTCCGCTCCCGTCCGTCTCGCCTTCATTCCCTTTCCTAGGTACCGGAAGCCACCTGCCGCCTCTCTAGCCGGAACCACACCTCTCTCGCTCTCCCTTCTCCTTATCACTATGGTAACCATGGACACTAGCCGGGATACAGCCTTCCGTTGGGAAACAAAAGCTGGGAAAATCCCGTTCCGCATCTTTCCTTGCAAAAACCAATACAGCTCTTTTAGGTTCAGACAATGATGTTTTCCCCCTTTATTTTGTTGTCATTTTGAAAAACAAAAAAGGAGATACTTTATGGGTCTGAATTATTGCCATCTCTTTCCCTTTTCCCTCCCCTCTCCCATCAAACTGGCAACCCTAGAGTGGTCGTAATTGACCAGATAGGCGGGATATAAATTGAATAAATAAATAAGTAAAATAAAAAAATTATGACGAGCCGTCTCCGTCAGTGTTGCCATCTTTTTCAAAGAACTTCGCTTCCGGGCCTTGCCCAGCATTTGGCAAAAGGGTTGTTTGACAACAAGTTCCAAAATTTCTCGCAGAAAAAAAGGGAGGAAGCAGATTTCACCTATCTCAAGTCTGCCTGCTTCGCTTCTTCAACACCGAACCTTATGATTTCATTTGCATCTTTCAGCGCGGTTGGCGAGAGATCCGAACGATTTCTATGCTCATCTCAAACTGCCGAGCTGGAAAGGGTCCTAAAGGCCATCCAGTCCAGCCCCGGTCAAGGAGACCCAGTGGGGGAATCAAATTCCCAACCTCTGGCTCCACAGCCAGAGATTTGAACCCTTGAGCTATCCGGCAGTTCCACAACACTTTATTTCTGACGGCCCTCCTCTGTGACTATTGCATGTTATGCAAAAGCCACACACTTTGTGCCAGCGCTGCTCTTTCCCCGTTTTGACCCACTGAAAGAACGATGACGAGATGGCAAGAGACATGAGTTTCAGTTCCCTTTTCAGACTGCTGAGTCAGATGTGGGTCACATGAGGAACTGAGAACACGTCTCATGAACATGTGCCCATGTTTCATTTCAACAGGAGTCCTCGGGGGTGGGAATGAGCATGTCTGGCCTTCTCAGAGTGAACTCTACCATAGGATGCCATAAAATGCCACCCCAAAGAGAGCACGTGCAGGATCTAATCCCCGGAACGATAAAACCCTGCATTTACTCAAGCCTGGGAGTGGCGTCAAGTCTTTGATTCCTTCCACTATTAGTTCCTTAGGCCAGGAGTCTTCTCCAGATGGGAGATAGGAATGGGCTTTGATTTATGGCAAGGCATTTGCAGGGCTCAGAATTCATCTGCGTTGACTTCACCCCTTCAGGAGATAAGGAGATTTATCTGACCTTCATCGTCTATAACACTTCTGATTCCCAAGGGGATGATCTGTTCACAGGACTAACAAAAGGTTGCAACATCTCAAGGCTTCGAGACATCACATCCTCATTCTCTATCCACTGACCAAATCTTGCAGGAGGGTTTAATTCTGAATAAAGAAGACCAGAAATGAGTTGTTGCTCCATACCGCTGCGATCGAGCCTCATTCCACGGTCAATGAGCTCGTGGGATGCAGACCGAGCTGTTTGAGGCACTCGCTTCCTATGTGGGGAAACCAGAATTTTTCAGGTCTTATGGATTTACCACCTTCTTTCGCCTGTCCAGTGCCCGTTGGAGCCACCTTAAGTAGAGGAACATCAGAAATGGGAAAAGGCAATGCAGGACATGAGAAAAACATGTCAGAAGACACTCCTGGAAGTGGGCTTGAGCCACAGCTCACATGAAAATGCAACAGTCTTTGTTGTTGTTTAGTTGTTGTGTCCGACTCTTTGTGACCCCATGGACCAGAGCACGCCAGACCCCCGTCTTCCACTGCCTCCCGGAGTTGGGTCAAAGTCATGTTGGTCGCTTTGATGACCATGTCCCACCATCTCATCCTCTGTCGTCCCCTTCTCCTCCTGCCTTCACACTTTCCCAACATCAGGGTCTTTTCCAGGGAGTCTTCTCTTCTCATGAGATGACCAAAGGATTGGAGCCTCAGCTTCGGGATCTGCATGCAACAATCTTTACGATGTCACCATTGTTTCTTTCATTCTGATTATTTTGTCTGACCTGCTGACACAAGGCTACTTCCTTAAAGATTTATTTATTTACCTACTTTTAAAATTTATTTATGCATTATTCTGCTTATCCCCTCAGAAACGACCCAGGGTGGCTGACATCCTCAAATCAAAAGGACAAAAACAAGATTATTACAGTATGGGAACAAACATTTCCCTGTCCTTGTCAGGACTGACTCTGAAATGAGATACTTTGCCATAAGGATCCTCTGCTTTGTCAGAGAATCCATAGCAAAAAGCCGATTCTTCTGCCTCTGAAGACTTTCCTAATTTATTAAAGTCTGCAAAGCATCTTTACCTCCTATGAACCCAAGACAGGAAGATCTCCTTGCTCTCTAGACTAGATGAAGCTTGTTTCCACCCCCCAGGAAATTCTCTTTCCTCTTTAGTACAGTATCCTGCTAAGGAATGTTTTGCCAGCATTTGCTAAAGAAAAGAAAGAAAGTTGCAACAATACAACACTTGACCCGCTGCCAAGAAACAGCGTGCTGAAGATTGCCACGTGGTTTCTCGTGACAATAAGCCCATAATCCCACCAGGGCAATGTTCATCCAGAAACTCCCCAATTTTGCAAAATGCAGAAGGGCAGAAAATTAAATGCAATCAAATTAAAGGGAGATCTCCACGTGGAACACAATTTATACACACAACATGTGTGTATCTCTTTTAGATGTGTTGCACCTGTCCTATTTCTGCAAACCCAAGACACACAAACACACACACACAAACACGCGCGCGCTTCTCCGATGTCCTATTTTGCAACCGTGATCACGTGAGGGCTGAACCTGGAAGGGCCTCCCTCTCTGAGCGACGGCGCGGGGCGGCCAATCAGCGGGCGCAGCCCCCGGTCGGAGGAGGCGGGCCTTTTTTCAGCGCACCCGGGCATTCCAACAACCGAGAGAACTTCGGCGGCCGCCCGCTCGCGGCGGGAGGGGGTCGAGGAGCCGGGAACGGCCGCTCCCCGCGCGAGGATTCTGGAGGAGGGGGGGCGTCGGAAGAGCCGCGCGTCGGAAGAGCCCCGCGCCACGGAGGCGGCCTGGGAGGGAGGCGTCGCCGGTTCGAATCCCGGGTGGGGCAGGTGGCCGGTGTGGGTCGCTCTGTACGTCCCCGGGAAATTGGAGGGTGAGAGGGCTGAGAGGAGGGAATGGTTTGGGAGTGATATCTCCACCAACCCGTTCCTTTATCCTTTTTTTTAGCTCCCCATCAGGACTCTTAGGAAGAGTTTGGGGTGGTTGCGTTGGTCTTGCTGTGTTGGGAGGGGTTAGGGTTGGGTGGACCTGAGAGTGGGGCCAAACTGGTCCAAAACTGGGGGACTTCTGTGAGAGCAGCGTGTGGGGTAGTTCACTGGGGGAGGGTCAGATTTAGGGTAGCTCAGGAGCCTAAGGTGGGGAGGCTGGGTGTTTGGACAGAAGTGGGACTGAGTCTGTGAAGACTTGGGTCAACATTGGATTGCCCCCCCCCCCAGGAGGGAATCTAGGTGAGGTGTTGAGATTTCTGGGCGTCCCACCATTGCCATGGAAGAAGGAGAGTCAAGTGAGAGAAGCCCGCTCTTAGGGAGCCAACCCCGCTCCCCTACGGGCTCCCCGGCCACCAGCGTGTTCCACGGACGGCGCCTGGCGTGTGCCGCAGTGCTCTTGGCCGAGCTGCTGGAGAGAGTCGCCTTCTACGGCATCACCTGCAACCTGGTCTTGTTCCTCAACGAGACGCCCTACAACTGGGAGGGAGCCCAAGCCAGCCAAGCCTTGCTGGTGTTCATGGGCATCACCTACCTGGTTTCTCCCTTTGGCGGCTGGTTGGCCGACGCGTTGCTGGGCAAGTTCCCCACCATCTTGGTCAGCATGGCGGTGTACCTCCTGGGGATGCTGGCCTTCCCCGCCATGGCCCTGCCCGCCACTCGGCAGTGGCTCTGTGGGGAGCTTCAACCGTGGCCCGTCGAGAACTGCTCCTCGCCGGTCGCCTCCAACGTGACGTCCCCTCCTTGCGAGCTGGAGGGTGCCACCCGCTACTGCCTCATCCCGACCTTCGTTGGCCTGGTGCTGGTGGGAATCAGCGTTGGTTCGGTCAAAGCCAACATCACTCCATTTGGAGCTGACCAGGTGGGTCGAACCTTTCTTTGGTTGAGCGCTCCGCGTTTTTCTTGATCTAATGTAGACGTCGACTGGAGATTGAGGACGATAGGAGAAATTTTCTCACGGTGCAGAACTAGGCCTGTGGGATTCATTGTTGTGAGATGTTGCTCGCGTTTGAAGCAGAGGTTGGATAGATCCATGGAGAGAGAGAGAGAGAGGCAATCAATACATATTGCTCAGGTTGACCACGTACCATGACCGATATTGGAGAGACCATTGGAGAGTTGGATTCTATGGGAAGTGAGAGGGAGCATCCAGTTGTGTTCATGTCCTCCAGTGGGCTTCCCGTGGGCAGATGGTTGGGCTTGATAGGCCTTTAGGTTGTTCCCAACGTAGACCTTATGTTCTTCCCTGCCATCGAAGGGTTGAAATAACTTCCTGCCTGACTTTTGGTACCAACCAAGTGGGCGTCTTTCTTCACCGAATATTAGACTTTGTATGAAAAGGAGTCTTACGACCATGCCATAAAGCCAGTCTAAAAAATGGCCATGTGCTAGATCTAGTTCTATATTGTCCATTGTTTTCTCTTGTGATGGCCATGCTGCATACACTCGGGTACACAGAAGGTTCTAGCGTCAGCGTCCACCATTCCTACGTACCGCTATGCGCATTAGGCCTCATCTTGAGTACTTTAAGAAGGATGCCAACAAACAGGAGCAAGTTTAGAGGAGGGTCAACAAGGGTGATCAGGGGACCGGAAACCAAACCGTACCAGGAAACACTGAAAAAAACTGGGATGTTGAGCCTCGGGAAAAGGAAAATGAGGGGAGATAGGATAGCACTCTTCAAATCTTTGAAAGGTTGCCATGCAGGCAAGGGGCAGGGTCTGTTTTTCATCATCCCCGAGCACAAGACATGTAAAATTGGGCTCAAGCTAAAGGAAGCCAGATTTCTGCTGAATGTCCGGAAAAACGTCGTAACTGTTAGAGCAGTACGACAACCTATGACCTTGGGAAGTGGTGAGCGCACCAACGCTGGAGGCATTCAAGAGAAAATGGGACCACCCTCTGTCAGATGTGCTTTGATTTGGATTCCTGCCTTGAGCAGAGGGTTGGACTAGATGGCCTTTTAGGCCCCCTTCCGTCTCCGTTATTCTACGATCCTGTGATTCTGACATTGACATTTGGAGGATCGTGTTGCGCTGGGTTTCTTGCATCAAGCAGATATGGTTGGATTGGATGGCCTGTGAGATTCTTCTCCCCCGTTCCGAGTCTATAGACATTCAAAAACGTGTGCTTGACCACAGAGTTGTGGTTCCTCGCAGTAGGACAAATGGTATATTGTCATGAATGGCTTGAGGACGTGTTATTTCACCAGTGTGGATAATACTACTATGGCAACCTGCAGCTCTTTTGCAACGTCCTTGTTATGTTGTTATGACTGCTTTTGTGCTCTGTGGCCGGCTTTATCATGAGCTTCTCCATCCTTAGCTGAGCTGTTCCCTAGAGGTGAAAGATGCCATCCACAACCAAGCATGTGTTCAAAGTCTTACCAGCTTGATTAAATCTGCTCAAGAGCTGCTTCTCCACTGCTGTCGCCTTTGGGAGTCATCTGCACCCTATTTTTTTTCCATGCCTCTGGAGGTATCCGGGTGGCCACTCTAGAAAACAGAGTGTAGAGGTCTTGGTAGGTCTTTGGGTTGATCCAGAAGAAGACTTTTGCTAGCTAGTTATTGGTTATATCTCGTTTTTCCTTTAAAAAGTTTAAGGGGGTTACACAACTCTGCTTCCCACTTTATCTTTACAGCAGTCCTGCGAGGTAGGACAGGTTGAGAGAGGAAGAGAGGGAAGGTCACTCAAACAGTTTCATAGCTCAGTAGAGATTTGAAACCAGTCCCATGTCAGTATTATACTTCACCATATTATACAGACCTATTAAAAACACATAATTTTGAGAAATTAATCAAAATCTACATGCTAAAATTGATTATTCCATTATAGTAGAGTCTACTTTTTTCCTAGTTGAATAGCGCCATTTCAATTTAAATGAGCACAGAACTCTTCATCGTTTCTTGAATTCGGATCAAAAAGAGGAGCAGATGCTGAATTCCTAACCAACCTGGTTAGAAGTTTATGTGTTTGTACACACAGGTATATAACAACACATCACTGGATGCCTTGACAGCTTTAAGCCATTTCAAACACATTTCAGATACAATATGGAAACCCTGTAAAGCCGCCCAGAGAACCCTGGGTAGTTTGGGCGGCATATAAATTGAATAAATAAATAAATAAATAAATAAAGCAAATGTAAAACTATTTTAAAACATCGTAAATAATAAAAGCCAACATTGGTTGAACTTCTTGGCTGCGAAGCGCTTTGCAGGATGGTTTAGAGGGCAACTCCGCATCTTTGTTTGGAAAGCAAAATAATCATGATGCTATCCAAGAAAAGAAGAAAAAAAGGAGAAATACTTTAAAAATACTCCAGCAGGAATGCAGAAAAATAACTCTCGGTAGTGACTTGTGGCTTTGTGGCATCGTCTTCACCCCTTTTTGTTAAAAAAAAAGAGACACCTTTATTACTTTATTTCTGTCGATTTCACCGGTCAGAAGGTGGATCATCCATTTTGCACAGTCTTTGTTTATGGTCTTACCTGTGTAGAATCCTCCCAAGCGTATCCAGCCGAGTCAAGGTGTGTAATCTTGCTTTTCCTCTTCTGAGTTTTCTTGGGCCTGTCGGGAAGAAGTCAGGATAAACCAGAGGTTTCGTTCTGGCATCATTCACTTGAACGGCGGTGCTGTTTCCTCTGGCTCAGGTGGGTTGCAGGACGAATGAGACTTTTGATAGCCCAGGACATTTATTCTGTCGCCGTCCTGTTAACGAGTAAACAAGCTCACTTCTGAAGTTCATACAGCTCAGTGTCAAGTACCGTATTTTTCCATGTATAAGACGCCCCCATGTATAAGACTTTTCTAATCCAAAATTAAGAAATCTAAGTGGGGCTTAGCAAGTGTAGGGAGGAAAGGGATCATAGCACTGCAGAATCGCTTTGATCCCTGCTTTCCCTTCCACTCGTTTTTGTTCTCTCCTCAGCTTACTTCCGTGTATAGGACGACCCTCAATTTTTAGTCTAAAGACAAAAGTATAGTCTTATACACAGAAAAATTCAGTAGCTTGGTGCACACTGGTTCTCTTCCCATGGATATGATTCATTTGACTGCTATTCCAGGTACTCATTGTCTGATAGGACGCACATGCATTGAAACCATTCATGAGCAATTGGCTACTTAATAGGGACGGTGTTTTGTGATCCCTTAGAGTCAGTCCCGGACATGATTGGACTTCTTACCCCAGTAAGATGCTCTGGCCGTAGTCGATGCAGCTTGAAATGTGTCAAGGCTTACATAACTGATATTAAGCAACCCAAGTGCCTTTCGTGTGCAGGATTTGAGATTTTTTGTGGTTTTCTCGGTGTTGGCTTATTCCCCCACACACACACACACACGGCCTGGTTACGACCGTCGCTCGCACATACAAGATCCTTCTCAGATCTTATGTGGTTATATCTGCTTTTATCTGCCCTCGGATTGCTTCTGTGGCTCGATGACCGCTCGACTGGGTTTTCCGCAATACACAAAATGGTCAAGAAGGGGTGTACTGTGGCTACTAACAGATGATCTTTAAGTCATAAACAATTTGGGTGTGTTCCCCTAGCGTGGCCAGGATTTGAACCCAAATCTTGCGAGGCTTCGTGCGATCCTCGGTCTGTTATCTCGCAAGGTTTTGCTGCCAAAGTATAGTGATTTGGTTCTGATTTCTCTCATCCTCGCAAGTCGGACTTCAGATGAAGAGAGACACCGTGCCTTGCAGTTCCTCTTTTTCTAGAGCCTTACCCTCTCTCTTTCTCGCCTTCCTGTTCATCTCAGGGTGATTTCCAATTTATTTCTTCGCCTCTTTCTATTCTGGCCTCGGGCCACGGCGGCACGGAGAAAACGAAACCGGTCCGGCCGCGCACAAATCGTTGGGGGCCAACCTTAATGCGCATTTCACTCTGCCCTTCGGTCGGCGTGTTTTTTAAAAAGGGTTGGATTTTTTATTTTTTACAAGTCCCTCTCCTCCTGGTATGAGAATAGAAAAGGAAGAATGGAGAAAGATGGGCACGTGTTTTATTAGCCTGCTAAGACATTAACAGCCTGGATTAACGAAGGAGCCAGTGTGGAAACAGAGTCAAGTAGCCCCTTTGGGCTAGTACGCAGAAATGCTATATATCGAGTCAGAATCTTGCATGTCTACCTTAGTACCAACGGACCCCCGTATCCGCTGCGGGTCCAATCCACGATCTACCATGAATTCCAGAAACCACATATAAGAGCGAAGCCTGTATACAACACACAAAGGCCAAGAGGCCCACTCCGTTCTCTGTTGGGTATCTGCCTGTGATGAACCGCGGATAGCGATCCCGTGGATACTGGGGTCCCATTGTATTCCAGTAATGGGCCTCTAGCAGGTTTGTGGGTTTTTTTTGCAACTTGGAGATACTGGATAGTCCCTGGTGGTGTATCACCTCACTCCATTTTGCTTCAGGAATCCAATGAGACCAGGCTTGGAATGATGCCACCAATAAATAATTATCATTTTTTCAAAGAATTCGGACTAAAAATCTTTATAATTGGTGGCCTTGGGAAGCTTGATCGCTTCCTTTTCGTTGTCAGGCAAGGCGGAGCGCCGGATGTGCCCAAGCGTTCTCTTGCTTTAGAAAAAGTGTTCTTATATGTTCCATAAGGTTGAGATAAATGAGATATTCAAGGAGGGGCTGTACCAGAGTTCCATACCCTTCAGTGAGCTTCCTGGCAGAGCAGGGATTTGAACCCATAGCTCCTGAGTCCTAATCCATCACTCTGTCCACTTCACCTCGCTGGGTATCCCTGCTAAATATGGACCCTCCAAAAAAGCAGAATTGTCCACTCCAGTAGATTTTGGGCTGGTTTAAAACAGTGGCTGGATTGCTCGATGGTTTAAGGAGCCAAAGGTTGGGAGTTCGATCCCCCCCCCCCCCGTGCCTCGAAGACGAAAAGCCAGCCTGGGGAGCCTTGGGCCAGCTGCATAGTCCCAGGGCTCCCCCTAGAGGAAGAGAAGGGGAAACCACTTCTGATGAAAACCCTGGAAAGAGTCTCTATGATGATCATCTTAAGCTATGCGGTTGCACTGTGTCTTGTGTAGCCCCCCCCAGCTGATTTTTAAAGCTGTGTTCATTCCCGAGGAAAGCCACATCATACTTTCAGACGAGCTGACAAGGAGATTGAAAAACCCGGTGCCAGCCTGCGGGTCGCACAGAACTCTTCATCAGCCACAAAAAGCCACACACGCAAAACAGCAGCCAACCAGAATCCAGTCCGGTGCGTACCAGCGGCTGCGACCGTTTGGCGCAGATCCCGAGAGAGAGAGTGAGAGAGAGGCAGCCGGACCCCTCTAATTAGGTCGAAAAACCGGTCACACGCTCCGGAGGGTGCCTGAGCTCCCAGGGGGGGCGCACAATAACTTTGCTTCGCTCGGATGGCGTAATTGGGAATTGGCAAAATAGCTGCCGGCGAAGGATGACTCAGCATCATTTCTGCGCTGCTGCAGGGGAAAAAACAAGCAAACAAGGATGAATTGTGTGGCATTGTGGGTTGTCTTTTTTTTTTTTAGCCCCCTTTCCGGAGAGGGAAACTTTTCCATTGATGCCCCAATGAGTACAACTGTCAGCGCATCCCGAGCTCCTCGCTGGGTGTGTCAAATTGGACCTCTCTGGCTCGCTTTCTTCACCCCCAGGATGGATTCTTTTATAGATCTTATATATTCTTATCCCCCTTCGGAGGGAATTTATTTTCTTCTTCAAACAAAGATGCTCTGCGAGGCTGTATGTTTCTGACACACGCTTGGGCTCCGAGCTACAGAACTCTATTAAAATGAAAAGGGGTCAGTTTTGTGCCGTGGAACGGTTTTTATCGAGGGCGCGCCACCGGTATTATTTTTCCTAAAATCTCTCCCCAGGAAAAACCTGCTTTGACTCATCCCTTCCTAGGATGGGGAGGAAAAGAGGAAGATCAAATACAAGATGGACGGACTCGCTAAAGGAAGCCACTGGTTTGAGTTTGCAAGAGCTCATTCAAGCTTCGACTCGACATCACATAAAAACGTGTATACCAACGCTTGAAGCAAGCGGTCCAAAATTAGTCAAGTTGGCTGCCCTCTTTGAAGCAGCCATTTCATGCCTCCCAATTTCGTACACAAATGGAAAACAAATAAATTACACTATGACCCCCGTCTCTGTGGGGGATTGGTTCCAAGTCCCTCCCGTGGATGCTGAAAAAAAAATGTGAATTATAGCAAACATTCTTTTAATAGCAAACACTACCCATAGCATGGTATCTGGCTCCTTCTAGTAGCCAGTTGTGGTCACTTCAACTTTGGAAATATATATTTCTAGAATTTTTTTAGGAAGAATATTTTTTAATATTTTCAGACCATGGATAAGTGAATCAGCGGATACTGAACCTGTGGATAGGGAGGTCCTGCGCTCTAATCATTCTTTAAATGGTTCTGATCTGGGTGTAACGGATCGCTCCAGACGGAGTCAAAGAGGGCCCCAAACAGGAGCAGGGATGCCAGAAGGCGTAGCCTTCTTTTGATAGACAAAAGATTTGATAGACAAATCGCAATCCGATTTTCGCTAGACGACGATTTGCTTTTTGCTAGACAATTATTTCACTAGACAGCGATTTCAGTGGAATGGATTGTCATCGTTTAGCGAGGCACCACTGTATCTCACTGACCTCAGAATGCCTATTAGGGGGTCAGCCTAAGCGGGTTCCAATTATTATTTTTCATCATCCACAGACTCTCCATCAGCACAATCCCAGAGTACCCTTAATCTGTGCTGGGCTTTTCTTTCTGCATAGATGCACATCTGGCCAGGAGTGATATTTTGCTCTTCTCACTTCCTTCACCTGCTGTTTTCTGACTTCTTGGAATTTCTCTGGCCTCGTTTTTCACTTCAGGAGTCAGACTATGTCACAGCTGCATTGCTTTTGCAACAGATGCTTGAATGTTTGCCCGTAACTGCCCCCTTCCTACAGAAAGACCCACATTCAAGAAGAAGGGGTTTTCCCCTCCCACCTCACTCTCTTTTTTACTTCCTGAGTTGCTAGCTTTCTACATGCGGGGAATTTCTTTTCACAAAAGTGGGGGGGGATTGATCATGGCAACCCTGCCTGGAACTGTGGCGAACCACACACCGCTTTGTTTTGTGTGGTGTGCTGTTTCACCCCGGTGTTGTTTTCAAAATTATAAATACCCGATCCATTTTTTAAATTTTATTTTATTTTTATTTATTTTTTGCTCGTTGAATTCTGCAATTTGGCATTTGTTCAGAGGGTGCTTTGTGAGTAATAAGATGCCAGGGGTTGGGGGGGGTTGAACAAAAATAATCGCCATGCGCGCATGCACACACACACACACACACACACACACACACACACACAAAGAGACAACTTGTGGTCAACTATCTAGTATTCATCTGGCCACAGTTTTATCCTCAGGGAATCAGATGGCATGTGGTTTTTTAAAAATGCACTATCAGAGGCAGTTTTTACTTACTGATACTTGATAAGCTCTTTACACAGTTGACTAATAACCGGATCAGCTCTGGGAGGGAGTGGTTTGTGTGTGTGTGTGTGTGTGTATTTAAACGGTTTTACTGTGTGTGTCTTAGAATAAGACTGAGACTCAGAAGGCCAGCGATGAAAGAATTAGGAAAGATCATCCTGTATAAGGAGGTGCCCCTGGAGACCAGCATCATCCACACTCTTGTATTTCTGATCACCGTGTGAAAGCTGGGCAGTTGAGAAAGCTGGCATGAAAAAAGAAATTGATTTGATTGAAAAGGTGGTGCTGGAGGAGAGCTTCGTGGAGAGAAAGACGGCCCATAAGACAAGCGAGTGGCTGCTAGAGCAAACCAAGCCTGAACTATCTCTAGAGGCAAAAAAAAATGTTGAAAATTGAGGTTGTCCTCCTTTGGGCACATCGTGAGAAGGCAGGATGCTCCGGAGAAGACAATAATGCTAGGAAAGGTTGAAAGCAACAGGAAAAGAGGAAGGCCAAATACGAGATGGACTAGCTCCCTAAGGGAAGCCCCGGACTTGGGTTTGCAAGAGCTGAGCAGGGCCGTGGAGGACAGGGCATGTAGGAGATGGCTCACTCAACTGTTCCTCTCAGTGTTTCACATCCTTCACGCAGCCGATCCCTCGATCGAGGAACCGGAGTCACACCACTACACAAACCAAAGTGTGGTGAATCCATAGCAGTGCATCTGTCTCTCTCTCTTCCTCCTTGGTTTATTCTCACTACAACCTGTGAGGATCCCCAGTGGGGTGCAGTGGCTCAAGTGATGAGCTAGGATGCAGGCCTGAGTTCGAATCCCCACTCAGCCATGGAAGCTTCCTGGCAAAACCCCTCCTTAAATACAGTGGTGCCTCGCTAGACGGTTACCCCGCATGACAGTTTTTTCGCTAGACATTGACTTTTTGCGATCGCTATAGCAATTCGCAAAACAGTGATTCCTATGGGAGAATTTCGCTGGACAATGTTTGGTCCTTGCTTCGCAATCTGATTTTCGCTAGACGACGATTTGCTTTTTGCTAGACAATTATTTCGCTAGACAGCGATTTCAGTGGAATGGATTATCATCGTCTGGCGAGGCACCACTGTATCTCACTGACCTCAAAAGCCCTATTAGGGGTCAGCCTAAGCAGGTTCCGACTCGATGACACAGAACGATAGCCTGTGGCCAAGAAAACGAGAGAGAGAGAACATGCGAGGGTTAGCCAGCGGCTTCCGTTACCCTCGGCACCATAACTGGGGGGATTAAAAAAGATGCTCGTTCAGCATCCCGATCCGTGGTACTGCTAGCTTCAGGGGGGAAATGCTTTAAAAATTCTCTTCTAGGTCAAGGATCGGGGCCCCGAGGCCACCCGGAGATTCTTTAACTGGTTTTACTGGAGCATCAACTTGGGGGCCATCCTCTCGCTGGGCGGGATTGCCTACATCCAGCAGAACGTGGACTTCAGCACTGGCTACATCATCCCGGCGGTCTGCATCGGGGTCTCCTTCGTCGTCTTCCTGTGCGGCCAGAGCGTCTTCATCACCAAGCCGCCCGACGGCAGCGCCTTCACGGACATGTTCCGGATCTTGGCCTTTTCGTGCTGTTCCCAGAGGAGGGCCGAGGGGTACCCCAGAAATAGGTAAATGAGGAGACGCTCTTTGATTCAGCTCCCGGAATCCCCTTTTGCCAGTATGGGGATACTGGGTAGTGTAGTCTCAAAAAATAAATAAATAACCATCATCACTTTTCCATTCTTTAACCCTCTTGAGGTTCTTTTTAAGAATAGTTTAGATCAATAAATTTACGAAGGAACTCCACTGAGTTCCCCGAAGAGCCTCGTCGGTCTGTATAAACCTGTCTTCTGTGTGATCTAAAAAAGGTGGATAAAAAATAAACGGTTTTTGAAAATGGAATTGATTTGAAACCACGATTTATTTTTTTAAAATCAATTTTTATTTCAATCGGCCAAAAGAATCCATTTTTTTAAAATTTAAATTCGAATCCACCTTCCTTCTAAATATCTGAATGTGCTTTTAAAAAATTAATTGCACATTATCTTCCATAGTTCCTCCTGTGAGATCAGTGTGTATAGTTCCTCCCTCGCTACTTTGTCTTCACACCAACCCTGTGAGGTAGGCCAGGTTGATAGAAAGGGATGGGCCCAAGCTGAATTTTTGGGGGCCTGAGCAGGGAGTTGAACCCAGATCCCATGTGTGCCAAGCTGCTCTTGTGATGTGAGAGTTTGACTGTCTTAGAACTGCTGAGCTGGAAGGGATCCTGTAGATCATCAAGTCCAGCCTCTGGTCAAGGAGGCTCCGTGGGGAATCGAACTCCCAACCTCTGGCTCTGAAGCCTCCAGCAATTCAGCTGTGCCATGTCGGGGGGAACTCCCTGATCTTCCTTCTTTCCCCCTTTCCCCCCCCCTTCCTCAGGGACAGCCAAGGCGTCCTTCCGCAACAGCCTCGCAAGCAAAGCCTCTTTGAGTCGGCCAAAGTCTCCCGCGGGGGACCCTTCAGGGAAGAGAAAGTGGAAGACGTCAAAGCCCTCGTCAAAATCATCCCCGTCTTCCTGGCGCTTATACCTTACTGGACAGTCTACTTTCAGGTGGGCGACGGGAAACCCAGGTTTTCTTTGCATTCCTCCCTTCACAGAGGTTGGCAATGTCATCTGCGTTTGGACTCCGACTCCCATCAGCCTGGCCCAGCGCCACCGGTTGGGCCGGACGATGAGAGCTGAAGTCCCGAACATCTGGAAAAGCCAAAGCTACTCCACCCCGGGGACAGAATAATTTGAATTATAGGACCAGGGGTGTTCAGAAGGTCATCTAGTCAAGGAGTGTTCTCGGACTGCAATTCCCAGATGTTCTCGGACTGCAATTCCCAGATGTTCTCGGACTGCAATTCCCAGATGTTCTCGGACTGCAATTCCCAGATGTTCTCGGACTGCAATTCCCAGAAGCCTTCACCCCTAGCAGGGCTGGCCAAGATTTCTGGGCGTTGCAGTCCAAGAACATCTGGGGACCCCCGTTTGAGAAGCACCGGTCAAGCCCACCCCGAAGCAGGAAATCAAAAAATGGGCTGAAATAAATAGAATTCTTTCCCATCCCTGTTTTTTTAAAAGGTACTTTCTGGATCTGTTTGTTGATTCATCTCTTAGAACGAACATTCAGAACCCGAAAGGTGGAAGCGTGGGCTTTCTGTGCGAAGGCTGGGGGAAAAAAAAGATTGCAGGCTCTTTGGGGCAGGGACCCTCTCGTGCTCTGGAAGCAGCAACGCCGCCTGATCCATATAATATTTCTCTTTTTTTTGGAACTTCAGATGCAGACCACGTATGTCCTCCAGAGCCTTCACTTAAGGATCCCTCAGTTTTCAAACGCGGGCCTCAACAGCACTTCAGGTAACCATACGGTAAGTGAAGAGAAGACTCTGTCTGTCTTTGAGAGAATTTAGGAAAGAGAAGAGTGAGAAAAGGCCCTCATGGTGCCATGGTTTAAACTGCAGTACTGCAATCAAGACTCTGCTCCAAGCCTGAGTTTAATCCCATTGGGTCAGGTAGCCAGCTCAGGGATGACTCCACCGTCCAGTCTTCTGAGATCGGTAAATTGAGTACACAGCTCATTTTCCTTTTACTCCATGGAAGTGGATTCCGGTTCAATTCCCTGCTAAATCAAAAAATTAATTGGATGAACTCGGGTGGGTCTCAGTGGGGAATCGAACCCCCAACCTCTGCCTTCCTCAGCCATATCCCGAAACTACGGAGCTCTCCGCACTTCCCTCTCGCTGGTCTACCTCTCAGGGCTGTTGTGAAAATCGGATAAGGGGGAGGGAAGGGTCACCAGCACCACCTTGAGCTTGTCGAAGGCATGGCGGCGTAGGATCAATAAATAGAGATGGGATCAAAATGGAACGGAGGTGAACAGGGATCAGGAATCGCCCCTCCCATTATGCTTGGGGGCGATTAGTGGCATGCGGGCTCTCGGGAGCACCGTCCCTGCGGGGTTGCTCAATGATTCATCAGGGTCAAAGCGATACACCGTAGCCGGAGAGGCCGGGAGGTTGGTGTGTCTTCCTATACCTGCGGCCCGCCCTTCCTTCAAGTATTCTGCGCGCAGCCCCGTCATGGTAATAACCCGCATTCATTATGCATGATGGTTTTAATGCAGTATTTATCAATGAGCCTTTTCATCCCGGAAAAAGCTCAACCTGCTTAATATTAACGAGTCAGCAATTTCAAGCAGTTTGGAAGAGCCGCGTCTGGCGCGGTCCCTTTTGGACGAAGAGTAAAGTTTTCGGAGTGGCGCTCAAGATCCGGAGCGCGGGAAGAAGGGCAGGGCTTGGTGGTGGCAGAGATCTCTGGTTTAAGACCACCCGTGCCAACCTCTTATTCATAATATTGAGGAAGCAGTGGTTCCCAGCCTTGGGTCCCCAGATGTTCTTGGACTACAACTTCCAGAATTCCTGGCCAGTGAAGACTTTTGGGACTTGTGGTCCAAGAACATCTAGGGGCCCCAGTTTGGGAACCACTGTCATACAGAAATAAAACCCTTACAGATTTGAGCGGTTTCATCAACCAAAGCTTTCTGCAGCTTCCCAAATTCCTGGTGCATTTCGGGTCTCGGCATCCCGCTCTCCCGCCCATGAATATTTCATCATCCCAATCATTAAAAATGGTAATTTGCGTGGCCTTTGAAAGCGAGGACCCCGGCGAGCGTTTTCAAATATTCATTGAGGCTTTTCGCCCGGCTTTTCGTGTGAACTTTCCCGCTGGCAGCTGAACGGGGCATCACCCGGGTGGCCTCGGGCGTCCACGTTGCTGGTCTGTGGATCTGACCTTTACTGACGTGGATTGGGGGCAAGGAATTCTAATGAGGTTGAACCAAGACCTGTTTTAGAGGGCTGGTAGTAAGGAGGTGAGGTTGGAAAGCCCAAGTATGGATCCATGCGTGTGAAAATCCATACAATAAACACTTTGTATGCACTTCCTCCAAGCGTGGAGTTTAACCTTTGATCTCCTGCGGTATTCGAATGCTCCCATAAACGGATTTTACTCCTGAGATGGTGCCGATGGCACATGATGTTCCTTTGAGTTTGCCCCCCTCGGGGAAAATGAGTTCCTAATTAATCGCTTTGCTACCTGGGCTTCTTAAGCTGCCATGCCTCAGGGGGTTAGTGCCGGCGGCTTGTAGCTGGCGTGCTGAATTCAGAAGGGAGTGACGCCAGGATGTGCCCGCAAGGCTACCGGTGTTGAGGGCCCGGCGCCAACTCAGGCGCCGGGCACGCTCACCTGTTTTACAAGCAACAGATCACCAGCAACACCCACAACCACACAATTGTGGTTGGGTGCGATACCTATTTATATTTATTTATTACTTTATATACTGCCCCTTTTGTGCCAAAGCACCGTGCTAGGCGATTTACAAACAATTAAAGCCAAAACGAACACACAACGTACACCGAAATATAACACGAAGAGCGGTGACCAAGTAAAGACATGAAAATCAACGAGACCGAGAAATGTTCCCAGTAAAGCGGAACGGATGGGAGACACTCAACCAGGGTGGGATTGAAAAGTCTCCCTGAAAAGTAGTGTCTCCTGAATGAGTCCAGGGGAGGAGGTCATACACAATTCCTCCCAGAGCTGATTCCATAGGCTCGGAGCCACCACTGAGAAGGCCCTACATCTAGTGGATGACTTTTGAGGCTCTCTCGGGGTGGCTACCCCAAGGAGCCTGGCCTGTGTCAATCCGGTGGGTCAGGCAGGTAAGATTGGAGAGAGACACTCCGAGAGGCAATGTTGGTCCCATACCATGAAGGATTTTAGAGTGCCAAGACCTTGAACCCGTTCTGGGACACAGTGGGTAACCGGTAGAGGTTGGCCACCAGCTTCTGATTCCAGCCAGCCATGCCCTTTCCAAAATAACTCCATCCCGGTTTCTCTTACTGAATTGTTGGCCGTTTTTAGACAGTATGGACAGCGACAGAGATTTGGGGTTAAAAGAAAATGGGCAATTTGGGGATATATATATTTTTTCACGGGGGGTGGGGTTGATGGAAATTGCAGCCTCCAAGATTGGAAGGGAAAGTTGGAATGACCCCCATAGACGTAACTCGGAAAATTGCCTGCCCCGTCTATGCCACCCCAATGCTCTGAATAAGTGAAACAGAGACGAGTGCGAACCTCGGTCCGAAGGTTTATGCCCATTCGTACACATGGCGTCAGAGGTACCACATGTGCCCTTCCTCTGCCTCCCCAGCCAGTGACCCACTCACCCGTTGAAGCATGCGCCTCCCCTGTTCAGCTGTTCAACCAGTCCCCGGCAGGAGCACGGGCTTTTTCTGCCCCGCCTCCTTCTCTGAGTGGGCGATCCGCCAGGGGGGCGGGGCAGGGAAGCCTGTGCTCCTGCTGGGGACTGGTTGAACAGCTGAAGAGGAGGAAGAAAGGAGCACGCATTGGCTGGTGGGTGGGGGAATCCAGCCGGGGAGGAGGGGGGAAGGCGGCCGTGTACACGAACCTCCAAACCGAGGTTCGCGCCCATCTCTGATGGGAAACATTGCTAAATATTACCAGCGAAGGGATGATGATGGCATAGTGATGACCGTAAAATGAAAACAGGTTCCCAGGAATAATGGGTATGGGAAAGGCTTTGTATCGGTCAGAAACCGTGGAGAGAAATTGTGTCGGGGGAACACGTGGTCTCTGAAGCCTTGGCGGATGATTGCGGGTGACGAGAATACTTAATTGATTTTTGACTACTTCCCGTCACATGCGGTGTCAATATTAGCTCTGATGGCTGTTAGAAACCCATCTCGGTGTGCATTCGTGGCAGTAATTTACAGGGCTTTGTTTATCAGATATGAGCGTTCTCATCTATCATTCGGCAGACAGGTATTTCTGATGATTAATTGGGCTTAATGCAATTTCGGCCGTCGTTGGCAAGACGATGGGGTTTTTATTAACAAGATTCCAGGATGAGCTGAATATGAGAGATTGAGAAAGATTTTAAGATTAAAATGTGGATGGTCCTGATTCCTCTGTATTTCAAGGTACACTTGCTTCCCTTACCCTCACTAATAAAATGCTCCTTGGTTATTAAAACCAAGGTGAAAAGGTGAATAGAAATTTCGAACGTCGGAAAGGATGGGGCCAGTAGAGAATTTTATTTTCGGTTTAATCCGGTTTGCCGTCTTTTGCATTCGGATGGCAGCTGGCGTGGGGAGCGTGTGGTCCTGTTGACCTTCCTTGACTCCGTTTCTCTTCGTCCTCCCATGGAGGGTGCTGGGAGCTGAGGTCAAGCCAACGGTGTAAGATGAGAGAGACACCTTTCCTTTCTGAGCCATAAAAGTCTGTGTGCGTGTGTGTTTTGCTTTGGTCATGCTTGCGTTGTGTTTAGGAGAAACAGGAATGTTCTCAGCTCTGTGGTGCTTTTGAGTTGAGGTCTTACAACTCTGAGAAAATGTGGCTATTTGAAGAAAGAGAAATGCAAGTTAACTTTGGAGCAATGTATTTTTGACTGATCCTCCTTCCTTCCCCTCATCCCTCCTCCTCCTTCCCTCCTTCTCTCCCTCCCTTCTCCTCATCCCTCCCCTCCCGCCCTCCCTCCCTTCCTTCCTCTTCCTCCCTCCCTCCCTCCCTTCCTCTTCCTCCCTCCCTCCCTCCCTCCCTCCTTCCTTCCTTCCTTCCTTCCTTCCTTCCTTCCTTCCTTCCTTCCTTCCTTCCTTCCTTCCTTCCTTCCTTCCTTCCTTCCTTCTCTGTTCTAGTTCCCAGCTGCCTGGCTCACCATGTTCGATGCTGTTCTCATCCTCATCCTGATCCCTTTGAAAGATAAGGTGGTGGACCCCATCTTGAAGAGGAACGGCTTCCTTCCCTCATCCCTGAAAAGGATCGCTGTTGGGATGTTCTTTGTGATGTGTTCTGCCTTTGCTGCAGGTAAGAGACAGACGAGGAGGAACGATGGGGAGTAGAGATGGGCACAAACGGGTGGTCCATCCTGGTTTGTCCCAGACCTGCCTCCTTTGACAGCTGCCCGTTCAGAGGCAGCACCCCGGTTTCTCTGCCCTGCCTCCTCTGTCTGCTGCTTCTGAGTGAGTGCCAGCCAGAGAATGTGGAGCAGGGAACGGCCAAACGCCTGTCCTTCCGAAGGGCAAGCCGTCTCTCATTCAGAACAAATGCTTTGCCAACCACCCCCGTGGCGCTGCCCAGATCATTTCGGAACCCTTCTTAGCTAGCATTGAGAACCAGCCTTAGTGTTGCGGTGGGAGAGCAACAAGGGTTACGTGGTCACCACGATTCCCATCTGCCAGGGGAAATCTCGGAGCTGTGAAGCCAGAGAAGAACATCTCCAAGCCCTGAAGGAGGTTGAACTCTTAGCAACGTCTGATGAGCCAAACCTTATCTCTGGTGGGACAATGGATGTGGCTCTTTGGAGATCTTTGGAGAATCTTATAGATCTGGAGGAGCTCATGATTGACTTCAGGGACTAGACTCAGTCAGTCTTGGAGGAGCTTTGCTTCTCTGGATGCTTTGATCAACAACTTTCATCAGGGCCACCTAGCAGGGCTGTGGATAAGGGATTGTGAGTGATGTTAGGCCAGATGTTTCCTGACTGGCCCACAGCTTTTGGTAGTTGTTCCTCAAAAACCTAAGCTGTGTTGATGAAGTTGTCATGCTTATATTTGGCTTTTCTCTTCACTTTCACAATAATCCGGCGAGGTTGCTTAGCCTTCTGGCTTTTAGGTTGGGATTCGAACTTGCCTCTGCCTTGTCTAAATACAGTGGTGCCTCGCTAGACGATAATCTGTTCCACTGAAATCGCTGTTTAGCAAAATCATCGCCTAGCGAAAAGCATTTCCTCATTGGAATGCATTGAAACCTGTTCCAATGGGGAAGAATCGTCGTTGTCTAGCAAAGATCAGCTATAGGAAAGCCGCTTTGCGAACTGCCGATCAGCTGTTTAAATCGCTGTCTTGCGAAGCTTAGGTCCCCAAAACACCTGTTTGCGAGTGCGGAAGGAGCTGTCAAAATCGTCGTCTAGCGAAAATCGGTTTGCGAAGCAGTGACCATACATTGTCCAGCGAAATTCCCCCATAGTAATCACTGTTTTGCGAATCGCTATAGCAGTCGCAAAAAGCCAACGTCTAGCGAAAAATTGTCATGCGGGGTAACTGTCTAGCGAGGCACCACTGTACAGCATGCTGGACATGATCCTGCTCTGCTTGGACACCTCCCCAGTTGCCCCATCTCTATCCTCTCTCGCCGCTTTCTCTCCCACTTTCTGAAACGCCGCAGCGCAAAACCGCTCGGCGGTATAAAGCGAGCAGAAAAGCCGGTGACTTTGTCAGTTCGGCTGAGACTTCAGGCTGTTTTTTTTTTTAAAGCATCTTCTATGTGCGCGCGCTGCCGACGGGGAGGCTATAATCCGCAATGTTTCATCATCTCCTCCAGCCCTCGCTTAGTACCCCTGCTACAGCCGGCGTATTGATAAAGCGCTATAGCGTTAAATAAATTAATCTAGGGGGCTTGCAATCTTTCCAATATATCAGAGAGAGGGGACACTTTATAGGGCCATTAAAGGCATGTTTCGATGAGAAAGGTAATTACCTTATTAGGGACAAGGTCATTTTGATATGTGGCCAGCAAAGTTCTCACTGCAAAGTCATTTGAACTTAAAGCAAGAATATGCTTTACCGGGGTCTCTCTCTCTCTCTCTTTCTATCTTAAATTCTGCACACCAGATCTCAAGAAGACTGGATCCTTTGTGCTTTTAAGTATAATTTTAAATACAAATCAAATACGTTAATGAAATGTTAATTAATTACTATAATTATTAATTATTTAAATATACTTTTGCCAAAAGCTAGCATGATCTTTGGAATCGCGTTAGGATTTGGGTTCCCTACCCGCTAAAACTCAGCCAACATTGAAATCTTGCTCCAGAGTCTGTTGTCGCTCAACCCCGCTGATTAAATTGGGGAGTCAAGGGAAGCTTATTATTTGGAGGCCATGGGAGTGGTTCTTTTCCTTTGTCTTCCTGATGGACACTTTCCTATGCTTCCCAAGTTGTCATTTTCTCATGCCTCCTAGGGGCAGATGGAGCTTTGTGGATTTGGACCCGACGCCTTCCTGGAAAGGAACTGGAAACCCAGTAAGAATATTGAAGAATGCAGAGTAGGATAGATTCATCGTGTAAAGCACAGCGAATTGATTATTATATTCCAAACCACTTAGATTGTTCATGTGATTTTTTGAGGCAGCCCTACGTTGAGCATCTTGGAGAAATCCAGGGGTGTTGGCAGTTCTTTGGGTCTGAGTCTTTGGTACCAAGTCCCAAGTCTGACTCTTTGAGACCAAGTCCCAAGTCTGACTCTTTGGTGCCAAGTCCCGAGTTTTTGGTATCAAGTCCCAAGTCTGAGTCTTTGAGACCAAGTCCCAAGTCTGAGTCTTTGAGACCAAGTCCCAAGTCTGAGTCTTTGGTGCCAAGTCCCGAGTCTTTGTTATCAAGTCCCAAGTCTGAGGCTTTGAGACCAAGTCCCAAGTCTGAGTCTTTGAGACCAAGTCCCAAGTCTGAGTCTTTGGTGCCAAGTCCCGAGTCTTTGTTATCAAGTCCCAAGTCCGAGTCTTTGAGACCAAGTCCCAAGTCTGAGTCTTTGAGACCAAGTCCCAAGTCTGAGTCTTTGAGACCAAGTCCCAAGTCTGAGTGGTGCCAAGTCCCGAGTTTGTGGTATCAAGTCCCAAGTCTGAGTCTTTGAGACCAAGTCCCAAGTCTGAGTCTTTGAGACCAAGTCCCAAGTCTGAGTCTTTGAGACCAAGCCCCAAGTCCCACATCCAAGTCCCTATTAAAAAGCAAGCTTTTTCCCCCAGAAAAAAGGGAGGGTGGTTGGTGGTTCCAAGTCATGAGTTGAGTCCAAATCTTTGAAGAACAACAGCCCGTATCAAGTTTGAGTCAAGTCACCGGTGTGACTTAAGTCCGACTTGAAAACAAGTCAAGTCCCCATCCCTGGAGAAACCCAACCTTTGTTTCATGGAAGAACGTACAAATTCGCCAGTTGGGCTAGTTAACAGTGTTAACTTAGTGCCGAGTCCACATGAACCCAGAAGCAGCCTTGCGACTTGTTTGGGTGTTGCGTTTTTCCGCCTGTCTGCTGGTTGAGCGGCGAGCACTGCTTTATTATTAAAGAGCTTCGATTATTATTTAAATATCTCCCAAATTGCATGGGAGTACGACTGATTAGATCTGAGGAACGTCAGCCGCGGCTCCCGTTCGCGGCTGATGGCCGTAAATTCTTGCCAGCAGTATTTAAGGGTGCTCAGCCGGAAAATCAACTTCATTTGTAGAACTTTTGAAAACAATTACAGCAAAAGGAAAGAAAATTAAATAAACTCCCCCCGACTCGAAGTGGCATGGAGCAGCTGTAAACCGGGCGTCCGCTTTAAACTCCAAGCCACCAAGGGAGGAGAAGAAATTTTGTACCCTGTGAAATGATCAGCAATATTATACATAGATTAGTATAAAAAAATAAAGGGGTGGGGAAGCTGTGTAATCCTTATTATCTGAAGGCAAGGGTGGGTTGTATTTTTATGAGATTGCTAAAAGCAACAAACTTTTAAAAAAATCTAAAGTAACTCAAGCTGTGGCTCGCTTTGGAAAGGGTGGGAAACAGTGGAAGCAGGCTGATGGACAGAGCTGAGTTTTGCTCCCCACGCCTGGTCTCTGGACAGCCGGTTGGTGGAACGGCCGCTGGTACGAACTACCTGCTTTCAGGAGGAACGGAAAACGGGCTCGTTATCACTTCCCATCGCTCACAAGCTGGCATCTGGTTTGGAGAGGAAATGCCATTTCAAGAGGATACACCTGCTTCTGTAGAAAGCAGAACCTGGTTAACCAGGTTTAACCAGGGAAGCAGGTGGATTGCAAGCATGGCCCCTAGACCAGTGGTTTCCCAACCTTGGGCCTCCAGATGTTCTTGGACTTCAACTCCCAGAAATCCTGGCCAGCAGAGGTGGTGGTGAAGGCTTCTGGGAGTTGCAGTCCAAGAACATCTGGAGGCCGAAGGTTGGGGACCCTTAGACCGATGGCTGTTCTTTAGCTGGTTCAGGCCCTCTAGTAGGTGAGGATCAAGACGGAAGGCAGATTTTGGGGGGATTCTCACACTGCAGTAGCTCTGTGTTTATTTAAAAGATTTTTATCCTGCCTTTCTCCTTTAGAGGAACCCGAGTGTTTCACCCTATCGCCCAGTAGACAGGTTCGGTCCCATTTGGGAAGCTCTGCAGGGTTGGGTCTCGGATGGGGGACCAAGAGGGAATGCTAGACATTTCCAGTTCGGGCTAGGGAAGGATCTTGCTCGAGAGGCTACCATAGCAGAGATCTCCAGTTCGGGCTAGGAAAGGATCCGACATAAAGCACTCATTATTTATTTCCAGTTAGCATGCACACCATTGTGATGGAGAAGGCAAAGGGTTGTGCATTAAAAATGCAGCTTCCCATGAATCTCTCCGTGTTCGAGCGTCCACGTGGGTGGGTATACAGGCATGCGTTGCTTCCTGTCCTCTATAGCAGAAGGGCTCCTGGTTCTGTCTTCCAGACCACTTGCCACGTATGTGGTTCTCTTCCTCCCTGCCTTGTCCTCACAGCCCTGCAATGTAAGCCAAGAGAAGAAGTGGCATCTGGCCTGAGGTCTCCCAGTGAGTTTCTTGAGTAGATCTCCCAGGGCCCAGCAGTGATCTCTACACTGCACTCCATTTTCCACCACTTTTTTTGGTGGGGGGTGTAGGCAGTTAAGAACAGAAGTCAGCCGTTCTGTGGCATGGAAAAGTTCCCTGTTTCCACATCACCCTACGTGGGACGTCTGGCTCTGAGATTTTTTGGGGGGAAAGCTGCTTTCTTGGAAAGTTGAGCAGGATAATAGATTCACAAGTAAGAGAGAAAGCTGAAATTGACCTCCCCAGCCAACTTGCCAGCCTGGGACCCTTGGGTCACTCTACCCAATGGAAGGGTTGGCCATCGTCAAGATAAAACACATATTGACCAGCACAGTAGATGGTGTAGCTGGTGAACTCCGCAGAGGCTACCAATTGGGCTTCTTATAAGGCAACCCCTTATTTTGCTAGATAGAACAAATAAAAAAAAAATAACAAAAGCACCCCACCGCACAAACACACACACACAATTTAGCACCGTATCGAAATACTTCAGAACCACCAAGCCTCACTCGCAAGACTTGTTTTGTACAAGTTTTAGGAGCTGCAGGCATCAAACGGGGATTGAGGTCCTGCTCGTGGCAGATAACAGCCGCGCGGCGTTGACCTAAAGCCGGTGACGGTGGGATTTTTTTTTTTCACCTGGTGTCACCAAAGCAGGCGGCGAGTTACATGTGGGTGGTAATGAGATTGGCTTTACACACAATCGTGCCTGTTTGCAGCGCCCGGCTAATCCGCCCCGAACGACAGATTTGCTTAATGCTCATGATTAAAACAGAATACAGGAACTCCCAAATCCAATAGCGTGCGGATGTGGGCTTCTCAAAACGAGCGTATATACGCTTCTGTGTTTTGCATGTGAATGGGATTCAGCCAATGCTGTGCTTGTTTAGGTCAGGTAATCCTCCCGGGAAGCAGGCAGGTCTTCATTCATCTCTTTCAAATGCGCAGAAGTGACGGGAGGGGACGGGAGGGGACGCACGACTGGCTTGAGTTGCCAGACCCTTGTCCGGGGGTGTCATCTCCAGATGCTTTTTTTCCTATTAGGGAAGGGATTTGTTCCACTTGCCTGCTACATAGCGAACCACCTCTGCAATGAAGCATCCAGATTGGGGGGGGGGGGGGACCCTACCCTTCCCAAAATATCATTTGTCTCCCCTCCCTCAAGGTGGGGGGGGGTGATCGGAAGCTCTCCCATCTCCCCTTTTGAGGGCCAGTTCAGCTCACCAAAGATTCAAGGGCTGGAGACCAAACCTTCCCAGATGCTTGACAACCCCTAAAGGTAAAGGTTCCCCTTGACCATTTTTGTCCAGTCGTGTTCGACTCTAGGGGGCGGTGCTCATCCCCGTTTCCAAGCCGTAGAGCCAGCGTTTTGTCCGAAGACAATCTTTCGTGGTCACATGGCCAGTGCGACTAGACACGGAACGCTGTTACCTTCCCACCGAGGTGGTCCCTATTTATCTACTCACATTTGCATGCTTTCGAACCGTTAGGTTGGCGGGAGCTGGGACAAGCGAAGGGCGCTCACTCCGTTGCGTGGATTCGATCTTACGACTGCTTGGTCTTCTGACCTTGCAGCACAGGCTTCTGCGGTTTAGCCCACAGCGCCACCACGTCCCTTGACAACCCCTGCCACAACCTTAATTACTGTGGTGACGTTTCAAAGCTAATGGAGGTGGAGCTGATGATGCCTCTGTATGAAGTCGGTGTGATAAATATGTAAGTGCTAGAAGGATGCCTTTTGGGGGGGGGGGGGTTGATGCCAAACCCAAGAATTCTCCAGGTGGAATTTTAAGAGTTCCAGTTTGCAAACCCATACCTGCAGACACCCTTTTGCTCGCCTGGATAAGGCCTCCATTTGGGCCTTTGTCTCTTGCTGCAATGCTTCCTGGGAGAAAGCTGCTTCTTGGGGGATTGCAATTTTGCTGCTCTGCGGATTCTGTAGAGCAATGGTCCCCAACATTGGGCCTCCAGATGTTCTTGGACTACAACTCCCAGAAGCCTTCACCACCACCTCTGTTGGCCAGGATTTCTGGGAGTTGAAGTCCAAGAACATCTGGAGGCCCAAGGTTGGGGACCACTGCTGTAGAGGGGACATCCTGAAGAACCATCCATCCCAGGAAGTATTGGAGCAGGAAATGAAGGGCTAGACGCTGGGCCTTATCCAGGCGAGCGAAAGGTCGGCGTCTGGGGGTATGTGTCGGCGGTCTGGATTTCCCAGAATCCTTGCTAGGGAGTTCTTGGAGAATTATTGGATCCGAAATCTAAAACAATGACAATAAAAAGAAGTGGCATGATCCTGACATGCGGCAGAAGAAAAATAATTGTGACTCAGGGGACAGAACCAGTGGTGGAGAAGTTGTTCACCCAAAATTAATCCTCTCTGGGCTACATCGAGCCTTTTGGCCAAAGGTGTTCTGTTCTTGAGTTCAAGGTTGTCAAGAAGAAGCGCTAGGAAAGAGTCCCACCAGAGAGGCATGGAGGACGGGTTGAATTCTTTATAAGGAGCCACTCAATAAATAAGTATGAAGGGTGCTGTGAAAAACAGTGCGTTTCTTTTCTTTTCTGTTTTTGTCTTCCAGGGATTTTGGAAAGCAATCGTCTGAAGGTGGTGAAAAAAAATATGATCAATCAGACAATTGGGATCACGGTGTATCACGCAGCCGATATGTCTGTCTGGTGGCAGGTCCCTCAGTATATTCTGATTGGTTTCAGTGAAATTTTTGCCAGCATCGCAGGTGAGTTTTAAAATTTGAGAAAAGCACCGCGTACGGGCTGCTTTGCTTTCCACTTCTAGCCGTCTGGCTTCTGATCTCCTTAGTAAAAAAAGTCTTCCTTAGATTCTGTCTCAGAGAACTCACTGAATTCTAAATTACATCCTAAATGAAGATATTTGGGCTGATCAGCCCAGCTTGGAAACTTGTTAACCAAATAACTCGCTAGGAATTGCTTTTTACTGTGATGTTTGTTTAGGAAAAATCTGTTTTTAAAACTAGAAGATTAACCCAAAGCCGCACACTTTAGAAGAATCACAAGATTACTGGTTAATTTATTTCTCTAAAAGGATGTTCTGCTCATCTTACTCAAAAAAAAAGTAATATGTTACTGGTAACGTTATTATTTGTAACGTGTTATTACAAGTTTCCATCTCTCTCTGTCTCTCTCTTGCTCGCTCTCAACAAAAGAGCAGAGGATGGATAAAGGGGCTATGATCTATGGAGACGTGGTTGGAACTCTTTTGCTGGGGTCTGTTTCCACTCTGAAACTTTTCCGTTTCATCACAGTTGCACTGGATGATGGGACTTTGAGTTAAACATAGCTTGATTTTGGGAAGGGCACATTAAAAGAACGCCCAAGATATGAACTGGACAGAGGATAGCCTCTTAACGGAAAGGGCGGTTGCAACGGAAGTTAGCAAGGAGGAAGACCTTGCATTCAGCTCCCTGCGATTCCAACCGAAAAACTCCCAGATAGCAGACCTAAGGATAGGAAGGTCTTTGACCAGTAGCTGCCTGCCAGAGCAGATGATATAGGGTTAGGCCCAGTTGCTGGATGGGCCGTGGAGGGGGGTGAAACTGACCTGGGTTTTAGTTGGAACTTTAGAAGAACCCTCCCCAAGATACTGAAAATAGGTCTAGGACCTTGGAGAGCGGCTTTAAAGTTCCAACTAAAAGCCGGAGCGGCTACTTGATGGTGTGACCTGCCATCTACCAACTTAATCGGTTCCTAGGACGCCTGCTGAAAATCACAGTCCTAACGAAATAGCAAATGATCCTGAGCATCTTTGCACTTGTTTGGTGCCGTGTCTGACAACATGGGTGTCTTATTGATTCTCATCCCACCTTTTCACACTCCTCCCCTCCTTCTCGTCTTGTCGAAAGTTCCAAATGAGAGGACTGCACGTTGCCATAAAATCTCATTTTCTGGTCTGTTTCCCCCACATTCAGGGTTCATTAGGAAAAAAAATAGCCGCGGCACCTTGCTGCTCTTTCACCACGTGGTTGGTTTTGCTGTGTTGCTGTCTAATTAAATGACGATGCGGCTCTCTCTTTGGCTCTCTATAAACATTTTCGTTGAGTTTGACCCTGGTTTAAATCCAGGGTTTAAACCGACTAGCAAAGTATTAGTAATTCTGCAAATCATTTGAGAGAAAGAGGAGTGAGGGAGGCCAAAAAGCAACGGGAATCCGATGTTCAGTTTTTCTGGACTACAAATCCCAGCATTCTGCATTCTGGTGCTTACTTTGCGGGCATCTTCCGAACCACTTCACTGTCGCTCATCTGCCTTTGAGGCTTAGCTAGGCCTAGCGCCGCTTAACTCCCAGTTACCACTGGGGCAGGAAGGGGAAGTTGGACTAGGCCTAGCTAGGCCTCAGAGCCTTCCCATTGAGGCCTTTCTCCCAGGCGAGCCACATAGAGAGGAGGGTAAAGGGTCTGTAAGGAAGGTAGAACACCCAGAATGGAAAACAATGGGATATGTAGTCCAGAAAATCCAGAAAACCCATCTCCACCTGCGGCTGTTGTTCAGCAAATTAAGTCTGTTTCATACCTCGTCGGCTATTGTTTCCTCAAGGTTAGGGCAGTTCTCTGGAGGGGGTGAAGTAGGTCTTCCACAACCCTGTTCCTTTGTTCCTTTTTGATTCAGGGATTGCAAACCTATGGTCCTTGGGCCAGATGCAGATTGCTGCTCCTGTGTCTCAGACAGATGATGGTACTGAAATAGGAGGATACCTCATCTCATGAGGCATTCTGTTCCACTGCTGAACGGCTTTCCCCCGCTAAGGAGTTTGTTCTTAATATTTGAGTAGAATCTGCAAGAAATGGGATTGTTTTTTTATAAAAAAACACACAAAATACTTTTGTTTCCCCTTATTATTTTTTTAAAGCCATTACGTAGCTTGTTGGTGCCAAACTGGTCTTTTGAAAACAATGGTTTACAAGTAGACCCGACAGACGCACCTTTCATTCACCCTCGTCCGCTTCCACGGAGCAAAAGTCCTACTGAGATACTGATGCAGGATCCTGCCCAAGCACTGTGTAGGTGGAGAGTGAGGTTCAGCCCTTGCAGAACAAGAGCACTTTCTGAAGGGGTGAGATCCTGCATTCTAAGGGTTTCAGGGCTTTCTGCTCAGAAGAAAATAAACTTTTGCGGAAATTATTGTCAGAATCAGCATTGTGGGAGCCAGTATTTATTGAGTGGCCAGGAGATCTGGCTTCAAATCCTGACTCCGTCGCAGAAATCACTGGAAGTGGTAGCAGTGGTAAGCTGCTCCTTGAACATCTTAAATACCTTCAAAAATCTCTTTGGGTCACCTTAAGTCAGAAGCCACTTGATGCAAGAGTAACATATCATCATTATAGTTTA
This sequence comes from Pogona vitticeps, assembly GCF_051106095.1. Taxonomy (NCBI): domain Eukaryota; kingdom Metazoa; phylum Chordata; class Lepidosauria; order Squamata; family Agamidae; genus Pogona; species Pogona vitticeps. Next base: position 15,944,377 of record NC_135796.1, read on the forward strand.
ATATTTCTTTAGAAGGCCACAAATAGGTCCACTCTCTGTCCCACACTTTCCCAATGATCATGGCTTTAGACGAGACGGTTGACTCTCTTCCGTTCTGAAAACATTTTGTCGTAAGGGAAAGCACTTCATTCAAAGAGCTGGTCCTGTAGATTGGTTTCGTTTCAAGAAAATTGGTAGAGAGTTTTTACCTTGTTCCTTTTCGCTGTTGATCGAGTGGAAAGCCACTAGATGGCAGGATTTGAGATCTTTTTCTACACTTCCAGAACATCTGCAATTGTTTCAGGAAACTTGAAGGTTGCATTCCTTCTCTCTCCACACCCGAAATGCATATTATTCTGAATGCTATAGCGAGCAACAGCCTATAATTCCCTTTTATTCCACAACCCAATTGTAGTATCATCAGTCTAAAATAATAATTACATGCTTTCAAGTCAATTCTGACTTATGGTGACCCTCTTCAGGGTTTTCTTGGAAGTGGTTTCCCATTCCCTTCCTCTAGGGGGAGCCCTGGGACACTGCAGCTTGCCCAAGGCCACAAAGGCTGGCTCTTCTCCCCAGAAGACTCAGTGGGGAATTGAACTCCCAATTTCTGCCTTTGCTGCCAGGTGCCCAACATCCTGAGCTCTCCAGCCAGCAGCCAGCACCTTCTAAACTTATCTAAAAGTGTGGAGCGGAATGCTGTCAGTCACAACATCGTTTAGCGCTTTTGCGCTACAGCGCTATATGTGATTTCCAGCTTGTCGTTTCCACTTGCACTGGGTTAGTGAATTTTCCCTTCCAGAAGTGGTGGGAAGAAAGGAACTGTATAGCCACATCTGTACTCAAGAAGATTATAAATCTAGCAAACTTAAAGCATGCCTTCCTTCTGGCTTAAAGATCCTCCGCCTGTTTTCTCTTATGCTTGGAAACCAGCCAGCATATAAAGGATTTCTAACACCATGGAAAATTGGTTCATTTAACTTTCAAGAAGGACCACAGCCTGAGGGTGTTGAAAAAGAATGACAATATTCCCGTTTGAAGTGGAGATTCTTGGCCCATCTTAATTACACTTCAAGCATCACTTCTCGTTCAATATGCTCCGCAAAGCTTTTGTTTCAGCTCTCTGATCGTTATCCGAGCTAAACGGCCAAATTACAAGAAGTTCTGCCACCTCGAGATGGAGGCAAAGATTTTGAGAGCGTGGAGGGTCCGGGGTGGCTTTTTTTAGGTTTATTAATCTCAATGGTACATTTGAAATGGCAGTCCGGTCCACTCTTGTCTTAAAACTGCCTCGTTAAAAGTAACTTTGTTACTTCTAGTTACAAGTAACAGTTATATCTAGGTAGCTAGAAGTAACCGTTACTGTTGACTGGTTACTTTCAACCATATTCGTAATTAACTTCTTATAAGCTACGGTCACTGGATGTGTGGTTCCTCAAAAGTTGTAATTTTTTAAAAATCTGAGCTTTTTTAATGATGTAGAACGTAAAACCAGACACTTGATTTTAAAGTACCCCTAGTTTGTGAGAAACGGGTGCATTTCTAACAGCCTTTGCTCAAACCGCAGTGTTGCTTTTACGCTTTGGAATCTGTCATGGGATATAGAACACTTCACCATAGTTATCTCATTCTTCTGCACACCAGCCCTGTTGAGAAAGGCCATTAATATCCCCGTTATAGTGATGAGTTGGCTGAAAAGGTCCATCTACACTCTTTTGAACTCAGATCTGCTTGGCTGTCTGCACACGGCAAATTAGAATGGATATTTCCTATCTTGAGATCTTCTTTCTGACTCTTTTCATTTCAGGTCTCGAATTTGCTTATTCTGCGGCTCCGAAATCTATGCAAAGTGCCATTATGGGCCTGTTTTTCTTTTTTTCCGGAATCGGATCTTTTGTCGGCTCAGGCCTGCTGGCGTTGGTGTCTATTAAATCCATTGGGTGGATGAGTAATCATTCAGATTTAGGTAAGGTTCTTCTTTTTTAATTTTTTTATTCTTCAACCCTAGCACGTTGGACAAAAGCATGGAGTGGAACAGAATCTCTGAATGTTGTAATTCGTAACTTGTCTTTTCTACCTTCGGCTGCTTTTTTAAAACTAATGCAGCTTTCAGCAGCAATGTTCCCTTGATGACCCTTTAAATGTTGCGCTAGGGCTCCAGAGGAATCCTGCAGCTTTAGTAGTTCCACCGTTTAATAATTCCTCTTCCTTTCCAGAGTTCTTGATCTTTGGGGAAATTGTTTTGAGAGCTCCAGAAAACTACCGTATTTTTCGCACCATAAGACGCACTTTTTCCCCACAAAACAGGGGGGTGGAAAGTCTGTGCGTCTTATGGAGCGAAGAAAACAGATTATATTTTCCTGTTTTCTTCTCCTAAAAAATTGGTGCGTCTTATGGAAAGGTGCGTCTTATGGAGCGAAAAATACGGTATATTTAAAAAAACCAAGTGGAACTGGGTTGATAAACTGGGGCAGAAAGCATTGGAAAGACATGCATTTTACTTCAGGATAAATGCTATCCTTTGCACCTTTCCTGGTTGGTCAGTTGCCCATCAAGAAGTCAAATATAAATAAAGAAATTGAATTATTTGAAGAAGGAAGTTACTGGGCAAACTTGTTGAGGTTAAGTTTGTATCTTGGCTTCATTGCTTGAAGACATCAGAAACAGATCTTCTCCCTGTTGGAGGAATGGGAAAATCTTGGCTTTGGGTAAGCTGAGGCCCATAGACGTTCTCCAACTGGCCCACAGACTTCTTCAGTCCCACCTCTCCCCTCCCCTCTTTTTTCCCCAGGTTTTTCCAGAATTTCTGGAAATTTTGGGGGGGGGGAAGCATCTTGTAAAAGAACAAAAAAAATCCCCATCCCAATTTTTCTGTTTTCCCCCCCAGGCCTTCCCATCTCCATCCGACCCAAACAGTACATATCTGTGTTAGTTGAAGTTCTTTGTTCCCTGAGTTGCTTAATTGATCTGCTGGCAAGACAATGAAATTATTCCTGCTGTGGAGGAAAAAAAACATAGCAAAATAGGAAGGAGATTTTGATCACATCTCAATTCCTAAAGGGAAAAATGGCTACATTTTAAACACACCTGCTCTTTGGATGAAATAGGTTGTCTTTTAAATGTCAGACAAAGAAAAAACTCTTTGGCTCTTAGTACAATCTGATTTAACATATAAGGTACGCAGTCTACTTAGAAGTCTTGCATCTATTCCCAGTTGGGCCAACCTTTTGATAATCAGTATGTGAAATGGCTTGGGACATTTCTTTACCCCAGTACTAGTACCCTGGCTTGAGGGGAAAGGATCAAGCGATGATCTGCAGGAAATCTATTGAGACATTTTTTGACTGAGGTAGCACGAATAATTCTGAATTTCAGGAAATTCCAGGGGAAGCGACCCATATTTCCAACCTATATGACTTGTGGATCATGCCAGATGCAGCAGGATGAAATCATCCACTTTCAACGTGGCTAAAACAAAACATGAGGATGATGGGCCTTGGTGTATCAAATGATCTCTAGTGATCATTTGATACACCAAGTATCATCTCTTCATTACAGTGAAGAGGTGCCTTATGTATGCCTTATTACGTTCCTCTTTTTGCAAGGTCTAGCTGGCTACCGGTTGGATTCTGACTTCTGGAAATGAATTGATTCGGTTTGTTGGTGTTTCCTCCTGGCAGATAGTTAATTTCTCTCTCTCTCATTCTTCCCAGGTAACATTAATGGCTGCCATTTGAACTATTACTTCTTCTTGCTGGCGGCCATCCAAGGGGTGACGCTTCTGCTCTTCCTCGTTGTGTCCGTTAAATACGACCGCCAAAGGGCCCGGACTAATGGAGTTGGTGGTAGCGGGCGGATCTGATGAGAGGTGCAACCGAAGAGCGAGTTGATTTGCTCGGCTTCCAAGCATCGCCCATGGAACTGACGCTCCGCAAGAGGTCTTCGACGCTCCCGTAGCTGAACATTTTCTGTCGACATGCATGTGAATATTGAGTTCTTCCTCCAGACCACTTTGAGGGTTTTTTTTTCCCAACCCTCTTGCCCCGTTGAAGGAACTAAAGTGCCTTATTTTAGTGAGATGATTTTGTTGGTCTTGTTCTGTGCTGGCGATACGGCACAAAACTTCCCCCCTCCCCTGTGGCATTCACGCCGCGCCGCATTTATTCCAAGCTGTTTTCTCCAGTTGACGAAGGCCGCCATTTGTTCGTTCCGGGAAACGGAGATCAGAACGGACGACCGATGTTGGAAGTATTTGAACTCTTTTCAAGGGCACGCTTGGGGAAAAAAAGGTGGACAAGAACACGGCTTGGTTTTTACTTTCCTCACAATTGAGGTCCTCTTTTTTTTAGTGTGAAACAGCTGATTTTTTAAAAAATCCCCTTAAACCTATGGTTCTGTCGGTTATACGGTGATAAGTTGTGGAAAAGGGGTTTTTTTCCTGTGTTTTGACAAAAAGGGATTGCGTTGGGACTGGTGTGTTTCTCAGAAACAAAGGTTCGAAAGATTTCAGAGACCTAAATCATGTCGCTGGACCCAGCTAAAAGAAACGTGGGTTTTACATAAGTGTTGGTGTCCATAATTGTTGGCATCTGCTTTAGATCGGACCACCAGCAGGATATTATCTATTATCTTGGTTAATTAATAGGCCTTACTGTCCAACAGGGTGATCCTTTTTTTAAATAAATCTGTTAAATTTTGGGTTACGAAACTGAGCTAAGATGAGAGTTTTCTCTTTCCTTTGCCTCACGCCTGGTGAACAAACCAGATATCTCCAAATGTTTGGAAAACGTGAGATGATGAATAAGCAGGTTTATTGTTTCTGGGTGGTCCGTCTTTCCTGTTCTAGTAAAAAACAACAACCCAATGCATAGCAAAAAAAACAGAATAAAGGACAGAGGTCTGATTTTAAACAAGGATGGGTGGATAAAGGCACAAACAATGGCAATGTTGATGTAAGTGGGAGCAAATGAAGAGTTTGACCCACTGGGATGGACAAGAGACAAATGGCAAGGGATGATGGGCTTTGTCATTCAGCAGGATCTAGAGGGCTATAGCTTCCCCATCTGTCTTCTAAGATGGTTCAGGGTTAAGAAGTCATCTTCTAGACCCGAGATTCTTCCCCCATGCCCCTAATTGTTATGAAAATGTGCAATGACGAATGAATGATTATGAATCCCCAGGCCGCTTCATAAAATCATTATGACGTATTTCAGCAACGTCTACTGTCTGGGAACGGCGTTCTTTCCTTTCTCCCTGGGCTTAATTTTTAATCGTGTCTCCTCTGTTCACAACCGCGAGGACTGAGCAAATGGTAAAAGCAGACGTTTGCATAGAAATCATGGAGCGCACTGGCGGAAAGCAGGAGAGAGATAGATCGATATAATTAATTAATTTCCATTACTAACAAATGTGTGTGAGAGTGTGATATTTTTTTAAAGTTTTCTTTGGTGGTGTATTTTTAAGCGTATTGAAGCAAAAGATCTTTGGTTTACTTTTCAGTAAAATACCTTCTGTCAAACAAAACTGTTTACAAAACCCTTAACTCTGTGAGCCTGTGTTCTGAGGTAAAATAAAAATTAAAATAGGCTGCAATGTATTCTCTTGGGTGTTTTATTTTTTATTTTTTAAACCTCTGGCTGGGATCTGGAGGTGGATTCTTACAGTGGCCCAAGAATACAGAAGAATCGATATTGCTGAAACAGATTTCTTGATTATGGCCAGAATTCGATCCAGTGGTTTCAGTGCTTAAGAGATACCAAGTTGTCTTTCGTGAGCTCGATCTTCTTCATCTTTTTTTTTTTGTGCCACTGGTCACACAACTGCTTGCGTGACCAGATGTGCAACCGAACCCCAGGAATTATGGGTATTCTTTGCAAGATCGCCCATACACCCTGAAGTTTCTTCATTTGGATTTTGACCTTTATTCAGTAGTAATGCTTATACTCGGTGCAACTTGATTCTGGCTTTTCCCCAGCGCTGCTCCATCGCACTACACACCTGGCTTTCAAGCTCAAATCCTGGGCTTGAAAAAAAAAATATAGACTTCTCCTTGTCTAACTCTTCCCTGATCAAATGCACAGAGGCACACTGTCTGTCTGGGTGGGGATTCTTTAAAATACCTCTAGGAAAAAGGGGGAGAAGGGTTCATTTAGCCACAGAAAGATCGGAAGTCACGTTGTTGGATTTCTGAGCTTTCAATCATTGCCTTCCAGTCCATAAGCATTTTAAGAGAAATGCCCCTCCAGAAAGACCATGACCTGTTATATCTCTGAGCTTTCAAACATCACCTTCCAGTTCATGAGGACTAGGAACCTTTTAAGAGAAACGCCCATTCTGAATAAGTTTCATTTTCTACCCATTACAGTGGTGCTCCGCTTAACGACGATAATCCATTCCAGGAAAATCACCGTTAAGTGAAAACATCGTAAAGCGAAATAAAAAAACCCATTGAAACTCATTGAAACCCATTCAATGCCTTCCAATGGGGTAAAAACTCACCGTCCAGCGAAGATCCTCCATACAGCGGGCATTTTCGCTGCCTGTACAGCGAGGAATCCATCCCTAAACACAGCAGGGAGCCATTTTAATTACCCGGTGGCCATTTTGAAACTGCCGATCAGCTGTTAGAAAAACGTCATTTTGTGAAGAATCGGTTCTCGAAGCAGGGAACCGATCATCGCAAAGCGAATTTCCCCCATTTAGACCATCTTTCTGTGATCGTCGTTAAGCGGATTTGTCGTAATGCAGGGCAATCGTGAAGCGAGGCACTACTGTATCACGTTCAGCCGTTTTTCTGCATACTTGGGCTGAACTGCAACATACTGACATAACTCAGTTTTTTTCTTCTTTCTACGTGTTCATTTTGTTTCAGATTCTTTTCACATGGGTGGTCCCTCACACCTTGACAAAGTTCTTGATTCGAGGCATGGTTTTAATGAATGCACCCCGCACCATGCTGTGGATGTTTTCGCTCTTCCATTTGCTTTTCGGCCGGGTCAAGCGAGGCTCAACGGTCCCAGGGAGACCGTACCGAATGCAATCTGCGACACATTCTTTTTATTCAAATTTTATTTCACGCGGTAAAAAAAATGCAGAATAATGGGGAGCTGCCTGCAATGATGATAATTCCGAAGATTAATTTGGTGCTTCTTTAAAAATGCAAGGCCTCTTCTCTTAAAAGAGGTACACGGTTCTTTTTCTTTAATTTGTTTGCATGTCTATCTTTTCTCTTCCCCCATCACCATGCCCATGAAGACTAATCAATTAACTTTATGGCTAATTGAAGAAATACCTTGCCACGCACCGTTGAAGATTTATAGTTGATTGGGCTCTGCAGATCGATTTAATGTAGCATAAACATCTCTCGCGTTTAAGAAATGTTTTGCGAGAGACTAGCCACAGCGGGAGTTTGTAAATTAATAGATTAAGCTACTGTCTTGGAATTCATCTGTGCCAGCCATCTGCAAACCTTCCAGACTCCCGATGTTCTGTGACTACAGATCCCACCGTCCCCAGCCATCAAAGTCAAGAGTTGGCCTTGACAGGAGTTCTGCACGATGTTTTGGGGCTCACCTTGGCAAAGTGGGTGTGTGACGTCACCCAGCTTTAAATGTACCTCTCCACAAAAAATGGCCAAAACTTCTCCCCCAGGGCAGTGGTTTCCAACCTTGGGTCCCCAGATGTTCTTGGACTACAACTCCCAGAAATCCAGGCCAGCACAGCTAGCGGTGAAGGCTTCTGGGAGTTTTAGTCCAAGAACATCTGGGGAGCCAAGGCTGACAACCACTGCTCGAGAACAATGGTTCCCAATTATGGGTCCCCAGATGTTCTTGGACTACAACTCCCAGACATCCTGGCCAGCACAGCTAGCTGTGAATGCTTCTGGGAGTTGTAGTCCAAGAACATCTGGCGATTCAACATTGGGAATGACTGCCCTAGGCAGTAGGTGGTTCGTCGTTGAGCTGAACGGAAAACGTTTGCTATTCCTGTTTTTATTTACAGGAATTGCAAGCACACTGGCTGTTTTTCATTTGGAAAAATGATGCCCCAGGTAAACATTTGCTGAGATGTGCCGGCTGTTCGTGAATACGGCGCCCACCTCCATCAGAGCGTGGTGACGGCTTTAATCGAAGGTCACCCGAGCCAGCGATGAAATCAATTCACAACCAACCATGGACCCATCTGGGAGGACGCGGCCTTTCCTTTACAGATGGAGAGATGATGAAGCCTAGAACGTTGGCGCCAATCTCTCCCCCCCCTCCCCGTGGCGTCCTAGAGGCGACCACTCAAGAAACCTGAAATGGTTTCATTCCTTGGAAAGTTGGCTTCATTTGGAGAGCAGGGCGAAAGAACTCACAATCCCTGTCTTATGAATGAGAGACTCCAAAAACGAGCTGCATTTTCTGGCTGCCTAGGTGGGTGTCCTTAAAGCTAAAGCACTGGGTTCAAACAAATCAGCCTGATGTGGACCGATTCGTACGAGGCTCCTTTTTTTTTTTGAAGCGGAAAGACCAGATTCGTTTCAAGGGTCGAGCAGAATTATAAATGGACACCGATCCGGAGCGTGCATTCAACCTATCACTTTGTTTAGGGGTTCTTCTCCGCCCCCCCAAACGAAACCTAAATGGGCCCAGTCTAAAAACCAGCTATTTCAAATCTGGCCAACTTGACTCGCCTCTTTCGTTCGGTTTCTCTTGAAATTCTATGTGCACCAGTTGAAAAACAAACAAAAAAGTATCTTGGGTTTTGTTTTTCCTGCCTAAAAAGCATGGACATTACAAATTGACTCAAGGTTGACCACAGGTGGATGTTATTGAGATGCAACCAAGACCCAGGAAGGCTTTTAAAACAAAGAGGGAGAGCCATGTATAGCCCTAAGCATCATAGTTTCTGAGGGAAACCATTCACTTCTCTGGATATTTCCTATGGCAGGAATTGGGGGACTTTAAGTTCTCTAGTTCTGGACTACAACACCCGTAGCGCCTAAACTTGGCTACGGAGTGAAGTGAATTCCAGTTGAGAACAATTTTTCTGCTAATGTGCAGACAGTATTCCTTTTATTAGCTAAAGCTAAACTTTTCAGTAGTGATGTATGGAAGCGAGAGCTGGACCATAAAGAAGGCTGACCGCCAAAGAATGGACGCTTTCGAATTGTGGTGCTGGAGGAGGCTCTTGAGAGCTCCCTGGACTGCGAGGAGAACAAACCTATCTGTTCTGAAGGCAATCAACCCTGAGTGCTCCCTGGAAGGACAGATCCTGAAGCTGAGGCTCCAATCCTTTGGCCATCTCATGAGAAGAGAAGACTCCCTGGAAAAGACCCTGATGTTGGGAAAGTGTGAAGGCAAGAGGAGAAGGAGACGACAGAGGATGAGATGGTTGGACAGGGTCAACGAAGTGACCAACATGAATTTGACTCAACTCCGGGAGGCAGTGGAAGACAGTTGGGCCTGGCGTGCTCTGGTCCATGGGGTCACAAAGAGTCGGACACAGCAACTAAACAACAACAAACTTTTCGGTATTGCCATGCCCCTAAGAACTCAGGTGTGTTATTGGATATTGCAGGCCTTTAGTTTTCTCCTCAGAACTCTGCTATTGGATCAGTTGTCTTGTATGTTTTCACCGGGTCGTGTCACCACAGGAAACTCTCGATGGGTTGATCGATTAATTGATCGATTGATATTCTGACAACCTCACTTTGGCATGCTGTCCAACCCCGGCTCACCCTTGTATCTAAGAAAAATCTTGTCTCTTTTTAGCCAGCCTTTCCTGAGAAGTCAAGAGTTGAAGGGGTTTTTTTCCCCTCCTTCCTTGGAAAGAGTAGAAAATATACTGCATAATGGGTGTCAGTTCTTGATAGTTTGATGGCATAGAATTATGTGATCATGAAATTATACAGCCCAACCTTTGAATCGCAGTTGAACAACCGGTGTTGACTTCATCACATTTCCCGGCACTGATCTTTAAAAGTAATCTCCAGTCGTTTAAAAGGCCAGCGACAGGTTGACAACCTACCTCTCACGCAACTGCAAAGCGACGCCTTGTAGAGAAAGCAAAAAAGAAGCCACCTTTTGGGACAGATCCGGGACACCAAGCCTTCATTGACTGCGCAGAACATTTGATCTGTTTACCATAAGATTTATACCCCTTGTTAGCACAAGAAAGAAGAAAGTAGGTGATCATGTTGAGCATTTCACTGCCTCATAAACCATTTTAAAAGGCTGCCCTTTGTCATAGTTTAGCATTGATAAATTAGCCCCATCTAGAGTAGATCTACTGAATCAATGGCATTGACTTTTGTGTTGACTTCTCTCATGGGTTGACTTCTCTCATGTGTGTGTTGACTCTAGTGCACCTACTCTAGTTGGGACTAGCAGCTGGGTTGAATCATAGAGTCATTGAGTTGGAAGGGGGCTATAAGGCCATTGAGTCCAACCACCTTGCTCAATGCAGGAATCCAGATCAAAGCAGATCTAACAGATGGTTGTCCGATTTTCTCTGAGGTAGGTCAAGGCAGTGTCCAACAAGCTTCCTGTTCCTGCTCCATTGCTAGCTGGAAGCTTCATTTCTGAACAGGAAGTTAAGTGGAGCTAGGCCTAGCTAGGCCTAGAAGACTTCCTGTTAAGGCCTTCCTCCCAGGTGAGCCACACTGAGGTATCCGTAAGTCATTTTTGTCAGGGAGGACTCCCAGCACAAAGAATTATAAGATTTCTACTCTAAGAAATCAAAAAAAAAATTGCCTGCTGTCCAGGATCTCGCAGAATGGTTATATTTCACCAGAGTCCCTAGACTAATCTCTAAGCATGCCGTGCTGGAAAAATCAGAACGTTTGAGCAGAAATCCTCTGCTTTGGGCAGACGGAGTTAGCTGTAGAATAGTTTTTTGGCAAAAGCAAGCGAACAAAGCTTGTGGACTGGTTGTGGGCTTGACATGGCCCCCCCAGAACTCTGCCCAGTGTGTTGATGCAAAGCATGGCGCAGCAGGAACCACGTTTATTTGGTCATTTATGCTTCTACTGCTAACTGGTTAGTTGTTGTTCCTTGACTCCAGCGGCCAGACCCGTGGGCATCCGCTCCGTTTTCTCCAAGGAGCTGACCACCCCCACCAAACCTTTTGCCTGCCACATCTACGTGACGTCACAAGACCCAGCTCCTGGTTTCCTGAATTTGTGGAGAAGGAGATGTCATTCATCTGATGACCACCTTCGGGGGCATGGAGGACCAGACCACACCCCAAGCATTGACCCTCCTGGTCAGCGTCTCTGATATGGATTGGGGCAAGGCCACAACTTGCCCTTTACCTCAGACAGCCTAATGTCTTGGGATGGCCCTGTTGGACGAGGAGGTATGCCACAGGCTCAAGATTGGCCCACCCGCTTCATGGCTGAAGGGAGATTTGAAGCTTTGTCTTTGGAGCAGTGGTTCCCCCCAGAAATCTTGGCCCGCGGAGCTAGTGAAGTGAAGGATTCTGGGAGTTTTAGTCCAAGAACATCTGGGGACCCAAGGTTGGCAACCTCTGTTCTAGTCCTGGTTTGATGCCCTAACCAGGCTGGGTCCAAAGCTGAAGAGCCACCTCAAGAAAGAAGGTTTTTATCTTCCCTACATTGGCTTCACTTCTGAGGGTGAGAATAGACTGAAAAGACACCTCAGAAGTTGACTTAATGGTGAAAAGGAAAACCTGTCCTTTAGATTACATTAAAGTTCCTTTTTCTCCCTGGTTGTACAGAGTCATGCTGGCAGAAAAAAAAAGTCGATGTCACCAGAGATGATACTTAAGTCTCTTTTTTTGCTCCTACTCCCCAGAAGTCTTGGGAATCTTCTACTGCCACGGAGGAGGACGTTAATCCGTTTGCACGCAGTCCTGAGGTCCAAATAATTCCCAGGGGTAAGCACGTCTCCTCTCTGCACGTAACAAGATTAAACCGAGGGAGATGATTACTTCCAGTGGGTGGCTTTTTGCTTCTGCACCGAAGGCCGGTTGGTTCCTCGCCAGGTGAAGTCAGAGATCTGGGTAAAGGAAAAAGTAATTGCAGAGAGCAACAGCAAAGAAAATTGAAGACGTATGGCAACAGTCAAGGAGACAGAGAGATATTGCTACCTCTGCTGCTCCACACAAGCAGAATCCATATTTTACTGATGAGGTCGTACACAGTACTTTTAGGGAAATTGCAAGACCCATTTTGCAACCCTGTGTTTAAAGGGTTCTCAGAGGACTAGAGATGTACCTCCATGGTTGCCTCACGCCCACACATGAGAACGAGAAAGACCACACTTTTGAACATCGCCTTTTCCCGAGAGATTTTCCACTAGACTTGGTGAGAGCTTTGGCACAAATTCGCTCGCACAAAATAATGGAAACGGCCCCGGTCCCGATAGCTGCCGTTCAAAAATTAGCAGCGGTCTTCGGGGGTCAACGGGCTGGTCCTTCTGTCCTTGCGCTGTGTGTGCATGCTCAGGGAGAAAGATGCAAGCCTGGCCCAGAAGCATTGTGTACAAATTGCAGATGCTTCAAGGGTGGATAAAAGAGGGAATTGTCTCATTCTTGCACTGGAGGTGAGGACTTTCATAAGACATGACAGTTCTTTCTCAAGCTGCTCACTGTACTGAAGCAGTTTAAATCATTGGGTCCCCAGATGTTCATGGACTAAAACTCCCAAAAGCCTGCATCACTAGTTGTGCTCACCAGAGTTTCTGGGAGTTGTAGTCCAAGAACATCTAGGGACTCAAGGCTTGGCATCTCTTCTTGACTGTCTTCCTCAAGTCAACCATTTTTCTTAGAATTACAGAGCTGGAAGGGACCCTATGGATCATCATGTCCAGCCTCTGTAGGGCCACTGAATCCATGCAGATGGACTGGAACATCTCCATAAGTTCAAATGATTCAAGTGGGCCTACCATAACTGTGATGTCCTTTTAGCATAGTAAGTCACAGTCAGAACAGGCTCATTTGAATCAATGAAATGGATGAGTGCGTTGTCTCGCCAACCACCCATTGATCCAATAGGCCTACTCCTGTGCAATTTACTACACTAAGCAACAGGATTTTGGTCAGTATATTTTAAAAGGTCTGGAGTGGTCTATTGAAAGTCCAACAAAGGTGTGTTCGTTACTCTATTGTTAAATATTTATGTAAAAGATTATTAAGTTTGGAATCACTCTGACTGAATCGCAAAGATGTCTCTAAAGCATCAAATCTGATGATTTCCAGTATTGTTAAATTGTCTCAATGACCCACTTTCCTCCCCAAACCGTTGTGAAACCAACACACTTATAGAAAAGGAGAAGATGGGAAGAGCAGCAATAACTCAAAATTGCGGGGGCTACAGAGGAGTTTTTAATATTAGCGGAGCACTTGAGATATTTCTATATAGCTTTCCGATGGTATAGCAATCAAATATGCTTCTGAGGTATGGAGGTTTTTTTGAAGCGAGAGTTGGCCTGAATTGTTCTCAAGTCGCAACTTTTAAAAAAATAATCAGGGAGATGAAGTTTAACAGTTGGCTTTGTATCAAGCCTATTACTCAAAAGTAGCAGGCATACGAGCATCGTCTTCACATTCACCCCTAGATTTTAAACCTTCCGCAGCAAGTAACACTATAGATTGATTTTGCCTCCATTTGCAGCTTAGGGGCTTAAGAAGACAGACCCCCCCCCCTTTCGTGGAACTTCTGTATATATCCAAGCTTCACAGAGCTGTTTTCAGCCCCAGATTAACAAAAGCTAAAAACTCCTGTGGATCCGGCCACAGATCTATTTGACTCCCACCGAGTCTTATCCTGGAACAAAGTTTTCAAAGTTATCTGTCTACACAAAATTTCACAAGCGTTCCTTTACAATCTAAAAGGCAGGTGGTGCATACAAAGCCGGGCTCCCTGGATCATTATTATTTTTCAGGCTTTCTTGTTTTAAATGCCCCATCCAGATAACATCTTCTGCATGTCGATGAACATCAAAACAGCCTTGCGATTAGTCATGTGTTTGCCAGAAGTATTTTGAAACAAAAGCATCCGAGCCTGATTAGAAAGAGGGAAATAATTGCACCCTTTGCCATCACAACTGTTGAGCAGTTGTGATGATGAGAGCTTTTGTAAACCCACCAATGAAACAGTTTTGTTTGTTTGGGCCAAAAAAAAAAAAGCCTTCCTCAACCAGGTGCCTCTTCGGGATGTGAGACCACAATGTCCATCATCCCCAGACATCACACATGTCAGCGGGAATGATGGGCGATGTAGCCACTACTTAAATACCTGAGCCACCCCATTTTTCTTGCCATGGGTAGGGGAGAGAAAGTAGGAAAAGTAACTGTTCCTTCAACGAGGATGGGGTAGGTTGTTGTTTGTTTAGTTGTTAAGTCGTGTCCGATTCTTCGTGACCCCATGGACCTGAGCACGCCAGGCCTCCCTGTCTACCACTGCCTCCCGGAGTTGGGTCAAATTCATGTTGGTCGCTTCGATGACCCTGTCCAACCATCTCATCCTCTGTCGTCCCCTTCTCCTCTTGCCTTCACACTTTCCCAACATCAGGGTCTTTTCCAGGGAGTCTTCTCTTCTCATGAGATGGCCAAAGTCTTGGAGCCTCAGCTTCAGGATCTGTCCTTCCAGTGAGCACTCAGGGTTGATTTCCTTCAGAACGGATAGGTTTGTTCTCCTTGCAGTCCAAGGGACTCTCAAGAGCCTCTTCCAGCACCACAATTCAAAAGCATCAATTCTTCGGCGATCAGCTTTCTTTATGGTCCAGCTCTCACTTCCATACATCGCTACTGGAAAAACCATACCTTTGACTATGCGGACCTTTGTCGGCAAGGTGATGTCTCTGCTGTCTAGGTTTCTCATGGCTTTCCTCCCAAGAAGCAGGTAGGTTGAAGCAGGGGGAAAACTCCGCAATCTATCATGCTTTCCATGCTTCTGTTGTGACCAAATGTGAGATTGACTGACCCAATAGAAGAAGGCACGACTTTTAAGGGCTGTTAATGACAGAACGTTCTGAAAGCCACTTATTCATAGGGTCGCCATACATGGGAAGCAACTTGACAGCATATAAGAATGATATTTTCCGATATGCTGCTTTTCTGAAGACCCGATGCCCTTGATCTCTCTTGATCGGTAGCTGGGGGCTGTACTCACAGCAAACTCTAGTGTCTCATTTCTATACTGATGTTCCTTTCTCTGCAGACAGCGTTGAGAGAGGTCTGTCAGCATCCATGCAGTGTCCTGTAAGCCTCTTTAAGTAGTGAGGAAAGGTGATGGCGGATTCAGCTTCTGAAGTTGGCTGAGCCATGATTCAAAACCAATAGGTTACAGCTCAGGAAGAAGAGAGGGGGTGGGATATTTGCTAACCCAGCGTGACAGCACTTGAAAAAAGATCACGGAATTGCAGGAACAATTTTAGCAATGGGAAACTGGGTAGCTGGCAGGCCTTTTGCACCAGGTTTGTGTGTGTGTGTGTGTGTGTGTGTTTACGTTGCCTTAACAGACTTTAAGTGCAGCAGTTTGGCATTCTGTGTCAGGATCCGTTTTATATTTCAGAGGAGTAAGGAGAAGTGAGAGAGATGCCCATTTTTATAAAGTGGTATTGGATGCCCTCCGCTGGATAATTTGGAAATGCCACCTCAGGTACTGAAGACGGGCCGTCTTGATTTCCTGGGCAAAACCTGTTTCCCGCACAGAGAGCATCGTTCTTCCATTGATCAAAGGGGTCTTGCAGGTTTCTGCTGGGCTTCCACCCTCTCTTGCAGCACCTGTTTGACCACAAGGGGTGACACAGGAAAAAGAAACGGAGGCATACCCAGCAGCTGAGGAAGACTGCGATCATGCCATTCTTACAGAGCTGAGAAGTTGATCAAGCCAATCCTCTCAGTTATACTGCTGAAGAATCCAATTCAGGTTTTCTTCTCCGTGAAGACAGCACCGCATACTGCTCGCCAGCAGAAAACTAGCAGGTCAGGGAGAAAGCCAGGCTAACTTTCTGTATGCAGGGGTTGCTGGTGTGCTTGTGTGTTCTTTAATCCGATTTGTTTTAGAGTAACTTTCTCTGCTGGAATGGATCCAGACTTCATGCCAGAACGTTTAACGTTTAATGTAGTGTAGCGACCCCCAACATTGGGTCCCCAGATGTTCTTGAACTGCAACTCCCAGACGCCTTCGCCGCTAACTGTGCTTGCCAGGATTTCTGGGAGTTGTAGTCCAAGAACATCCGAGCGCCCAAGGCTGCGAAGTGCCGGTGTAGAGCATTTCACGCAACGTGTGCCGCCTTTTGAGCGTGGCTTTGAAACATCACCCTCTCTAAAATCCTGGACAGACGGCCAGTCAAAGTTGACAATATTGGTTAGAATCATTCTCTCGACTCAGTGTGAAATGATTTCACATGTTCTGACTTCTCCCTTGGGCCAGATCCAGATCCGGGGCTAAACATTCTACTTATTGCTATCCTTCCCTCGGTCCTTCTAAATGTAATCCCATCTCCTTGAAACGCTGCCTCTTTTTCTCTCCAAGAACGGTGGAAGCTGGGAATAAAATCAGAAATTAACGTTTTCCCTGCAGTTTTGGGGACAAAGCTGTGCCGTGTGGCTCAAAGCTCTGGACCATTTATGATTCTCGTGCTTACGTGATCTTACATGCTTCCCGCACACTCTCTCTTAAACAGCAGTTACATACCTTTGAATGGATAAATGCAAGAGAAATTGAATTACAAAATAATTTCTCCAAGGACAAGCAGCCTTTGAACCTGGCTCTCCCTTCGGAAGATGTGCGACAAATCCTGCGGTTGGCCATTAGAAATTCCCGGGATGTTCTCCCGGCGTTTGCCTGCCTCTCCAACGGGAGAGGCGGCATTCTGACTTCCTGACTGCAAAATGAATGCAGAACTTGGATATATCTTAGAGGCGTGTTCTGTTTTTGCTTGAATCATCATCGCCATCTTGGAAGTGCCAAGTCAGAAGGGATCCTATAAAGCATCCAGTCCAGTCCTGGTCAAGGAAGCATGGGGGGAGGATTTGAACTCTGAGCTTAAACCACCGAGCTATCTCGCAGTTCTTGTCTGGTTGGTTTTGATTTTAGTTTATTGGAAGCACTGCTGGCGATGATGTGTAACGGTTTTAAGGTTTAGAGGGGCCACTATTGTCAGGATCTCTGGAATATTATGTACAGATACACCTGGTGGGGACACAGGAGAGGGGCTTCTCCCTGACTGTGGAACTCCCTCCCACTGGAAGCTCAGCTTGGCCCCATCTTTGCTCTCCTGTAAGCAGGCGAAGACCTTTCTCTTCAGGCGGGCTTTCCCTGAGTCAGGTGTTTGAATGAATCTCTGTGCTCTATCCCTCTCGAATGTGCTTTTAGTATTTATTTTACTTACCTGTTTTAACAGAACGCTTGCTTAATTCTTTTTAAATTGCTGCATGCTTACTGTTTTTCTCTTTTAATTATTGGCTTCATCACGCAAGCCACCTCGGGCCCTTTCAAGGAGAACAGCAAAGTAAAAAGATTTTAAATAAATTAAATAAATACATATAAATACACACGCATATGAAAAAGATTGGTTTATGGCTTTTTTTTTTTTAACACACCGGGCTTGTCCTGGACACTAAAACGCCATGACTCGGATCGGGGCTCCGTTGTGTTTCTTGCTGACCCATTGAAAGCAATGGGACAGTTTCGTGTTTAACTTAATGTCTAGTGATCTCTACGGGCATCCCTTAGGTAAGAGTCAGTCTTGGGGGGGGTGTCCAAAACCGGGGCTGACAGCTTTTAGAGGCCCTTGGACTCTCATTCCCATCAACCCCGTGTGATTGTGAAGGACGATGGTGTTTGTAGTTCCTCGGCATCTGGTGAGGGGCAGATTTCCGCAGCCAGGATGGAACCGGAGGGGGGGGGGTTCCTTTATTTTTTTCCTGTGTTTGGAGAGTCTGTTTGTCACAGGTGAAAAACCGCTCTGCTTGTCCACCAGGCCGAGAGGAAGGTCTTCACCCTGTCACTCCTGTCTCTGACACGTCTGTGCAGAGCGAAGAGATTCGTGAGACGCGCACGACGAGCTAATTCCATTTTGGTTTTTTCCTCCCGGCCAGAGGAAAGGAAAAGCGTTTGCGTAGAACAACGAAAACAACAACAGATGTTTCGCCTCCATCCTAGGATTTAGCAAAGGCACAGTGGGTCGGCTTGACATAACCGGCGACAACCACACACACACACACACACACACACACACACACACACCGGCATGTGATAAACCTCTGACTGTCGAGGTAGCGGAGGCCTGGGGACAGGAGCAGTTGATTTGGATCCTGGCCCCGCAGGGCGTTACAGAGATGAAAAGTGTGATGAATAAAAGAGGGCGACAAACACACTAATGAAGAATTGGTTTTTGGTCTTGCTGAACACTGCATGCCTTACACACCTTCAAGGTCTTGCATTCCAGGTGTACGGCTGTCCCGATGTTTGCAAGCCGAGATAATGTTATCAATGGAAAAATGAGGGGCATCTCTGGAGCAATTATTTGGGCCCTTGACGACTCATAAACACCCAGACACCGGTTGCGTATGGATTCTCTGTTTCTTGATGTCTGATGAAGTGGACGCGTCCACGAAAGCTCGTACATTAAACGATAAGTCTTTAAGGTGCCCCATTTTTTGGAGGGGGGTCTTTTTAAAAAATGGCTTTGCTCTATTTCTTTGGATTTTGGCACAGACTCACACGGCAACCTCTTCTAAAAGTTCAGGCAAGGCTCTTTTCGGGTTCTCCCCACCCCACCAAGGTGCCGGCACAGCTTAGAAAAAAGTTACTTTCTTGGACTAATAATAATCATGTAGCGTCAAGTCAGTTCTGACTTATGGGAACTTTTCGGGGGTTTTCTGGGTAGAGAATACTCAGAAGTGGTTGACCCTTCCGTTCTTCTGGGGTTGCCCTGGGACTGTGCAGCTGGCCCAAGGCTACCCAGGCTGGCTCTTCTCCCTGGAGACACAGAGAGGAATCAAACCCCCAACCTCTAGCCACTGAGCTATCCAGCCAGCCGAACCCCTTATTTCCACAGTAGATTCAGAGGATAAGGCTGGGACTCCATGGCTGGCTTCCCAAGATTGAGTGTCTGAATGGATTTTCACGAAACATAGGATAAATCAATTAGTTTTTTAAATTTCCCTTTATTTTTGTGGATGGTGACAGGGGGCAGTTCTTCCAGGGGCAGTTCCAAACAGAATCAGTGTGGTTGTGTTGTGGTTACCAACCGGCCACCTCTGGTTCCATTCCTGCCAACATTTTGGCTCTCCAAGAAACTTGGCCACCGTTGGGTGGGTACACAGCTGGGTTGACGTGGTGTCCTCTGTGCTTTGTGCGAACCCTGCAAGATTCTGAACTCTATTCCCCAAAGAGATTCCATGGCTGAATAATCTCTTTAAAGTTCGGACTAAAACCCAGCACAGGCTTGCTTGGCCCCACAACGTCTGAGACCTCCCTTTCTCCACCCTGGACTTTCCCAAGTTGTTCACCCTCAATGAGGCACGCTAAAAATGAGTGTGTTCTATGAACAGGGATACCTGTAAGACGTGTGATACAAGCATTGTGCATCAGTGACTCACTCAGATTCATTGATCCTGTTCGATGACTACACAGATGGTTGACTTTGGAAAGAGTGGGGAGCGACCGAATTCTAGCGGGATTCATCAGTAATATTTGATGCTTCACCGCTCAGAGCCATGCTGTTCCCACAACCACGTCTCCCTAGAGAACAGACACACACCGATCCCTCTGCTGTAAGGAACCTACAAGAGAGGAGGGCGAAACACAAGATAATAATTGTCTGCTCGCATCGTTTTCATTAAATCCCTCGACTCGGGGTCTGAAAACAACGGTGAGCACGTGACGCGATTTTAATCAAAACCGCAATCGCCAGTCCGCACTGGATTGAAGCAGCCACCGCTGCAAAAGCAGACTCTGAAGAAGAAAATTAAATAAAACAGTGTGGACTGGAAGCTAGGAGGGTTTGACAAATGGAAAGAATGGTTAATTAAAGATTGCATTGCAGTTGTATTAACCTTGAGAATGCAGGATGCTTAAAAAAATTATATAACTGTTTACGACCGATGGGCACAGATAAAAGCTGCTGAAATGTTCACTATTTGCTACCATTCAGGAAACTAATTGTCTGCTAATAAAATCGCTCATCATCAGACTCTCTGGGATAAATTTTCGACCGTCCAGTGTGATTCCGGGAACATGGCTACAGGGATGGTTGATGCTTGTGACTCCAGGTCATGCATTGGCTCTTGGGTTTCAGTTTACAAGAACTCTCCAAAATGCAGATCTCTATCCCCCAAACAGATTCAGCATCTTGGGTAACGTATTTAAAGTTCGGACTAAAACTCACCATGGATCCACTGGCTTTGTAAATCAGAGCCACATCTACTGCCTAGGCTCCAAAGTTGTTCACCCCTGATGCAGACCAGTGATTCTTCTCTCTGCTGACATCTTCTAATGCATGCTCCCAACTGGTGAATGGACTGAATTTTATGACGTTACAGCTAAATCCTGTTTAAATACACGTTACATTTCTGGATACACTCCACGTATCTGGAATAAGTTTCCAGAAGAGCTTCACCAGGCACTGCTCCTCACAGTCTTTAAGAAGGCAGCAAAAACAGAACTGTTTAAAGTTGCCCTTTCATAGTTATGGTAGCTGTGATGTTCAAATGATTTAAAATGATGTCATTTAAAATCATTTATTTCTTTAAAGATAGGTCAGGTAGTCAGTGGTTTGAATGACTGATTGATTTGCTTGTCAATGATATAAGTAGGAAGGGAGGGAGGAAGGGAGGGAGGGAGGGAGGGGAGGGATGAGGAGAAGGGAGGGAGAGAAGGAGGGAAGGAGGAGGGATAAGAGGAAGGAAGGAAGGAAATTGATGCACTTAAGCAAATGGGATTGGTTCCATTCTAAAGACCCAACAGGAAAAGAGGAAAATCCATGCAGGGATTCAGTAACTGAATAAAGAAACCACAACCTCTTACAAGAGCTAAGCAGAAATGTTTACAATAGGAAATCATCCATTCATAGGATTGTCGTAAATTGATTGTGGCCAGCTTAAAGCCACTGGGCATAATCTTATTGGCATTGTCTGAAATTTGCATAACCATCAGCAGCTGACGGCAGCTAATTGATGTGGTGCCGGGGGACAGGCCGGTTGTGTGGTTGACATGCATGTACACCCCCCTTTTTTCAAGGGCTTTGCTTTAGTTCATGCTAAAATTGGATTTCACTTGGAATCATTGATTGTTCACAGGTAAATCAAATTGGTAGTTCCAAACCAAGAAGATCTATTGAATCAGTGGAATTTCCTTAAATGTTGGCCAACCATTCAGCAGTTAGTTCAACGACCCCCATCCAGGCAACATAAATAAATGTTGAGGTTGAGAATGGCCTTCCTTTTGTATATTTTGATTCCTGATTTATGGATTTTGTTGAATATGGTGCTCTTTATAAAATCTGTCTTATTATTCTGCATCATGTGGAGCAAGGTCACACGAGTGTTTAAGTGTTTAAATGCAGTAAACAAAGCTCTAGGAAATATTTACCACTTGTGTAAGCAGGGTTTTGATCCACCATGGGGAGTCCCAATTCATGAGATGTGGTGTTGTTTATTTCAGAGTGACTGAAGTAGTGTAGCTAAGCAGAGGGGAATCGAGTTAGTTCTCAGATGCTGTTATGTGTCATCAAGTCGAAACCGACTTAGAGCAACCCAAATAGGGCTTTCAAGGTAAGTGAGATGTTTAAGGTGTGGTTTTGCCATTTCCACAACTCCAGTGAATGTCCATAGTTGAACAGAGATTCGAACACAAGCCTCCTGAGTCCTAGTCCTACTCACCCTATCCACTACACCACACTGGGTATCTGTTCTCAGATACACCCACTGAATTTGTAGAATCTGCTTCTACATCCCACAGTTATAGAGGTTTGATGCTCCTCTAAGTTCCATGGTTCCGTCTTACAAGATCCTGAGATTCGAGGTCTCGTAAGAGAGTTTGAATTCTGTTGTAGCTCCACCTAGTTCTTTGGAGGTCTCAAGCAAAGAATTCCAAGCACATCACTATATGAGAACTTCCTGGACTCGACAAAGTAGTATCAACCTGCTTTAGCCATGAATTGTATTCATCTTTTCAGAATCCTTGGAGAGATTTGTGCTGACATAAATGTGATGGCAGAAATCAGTTGCTGCTTCCATTCCTGGTCAAGTGCCAGCCATGAGACTTAGTGCATGACCAGGACTGCGAGCAGCAACTTGTTAATCAGCAGCAATTCAGGGCTGCAATTGACACCATTATACGCAGGCTGACGTAAATCTCCGATAGGATTTTGGCCCATTGTGTCAGAGCCAACCTGTTCTGGTCCAACCTATAGTTGATGAAGCAAATCTACTGTGACAGCATACCTGATTTGTGACCATCCAGCCTTCTCTTAAAAGAGAGAAGACAAAGTTACAGTGGTGCCTCGCATTACGATGTTAATTCGTTCCAGCGAAATCGCTGTAGAACGAAAACGTTGTAAAGTGAAATTTTAAAAGCCCATAGAAACGCATTAAAACCTGATTAATGCGTTCCTATGGGCTTGAAACTCACCGTCCATTTTCGCTGCCTGTGCAGCAAGGAATCCATCCCAGAAAAGAGCGGGGAGCCATGTTTTTTACCCGGTGGCCATTTTGAGACCGCCGATCAGCTGGCCGAAAATCGTCGCTTTGCGAGAATCGGCTCCCGAAGCAGGGAACCGATCATCGCAAAGCAAAATTCCCCCACTGAAACCATCGTAAAGCGATTGCAAAAGTGATCACAAAAAGTTCCCCGTCAAGCGATTTTGTCGTAAAACAGAGCACTCGTCTTGCAAGGCACCACTGTATATAGTGGGCAAAGCTAGATCAGGTCATGCAGTTGAAGGTATCTGAAGGTATCCACTAGAATGGAACCCCCTGGAGAATAAATATCACAATAATATAAATACAACAACCAAATGCCAATCCCAAAATGTATTTACAGAAAACTCCGAGAGAAGAAGCCGCCCAGCTGTCTGTTTAATCAGGGATGTCTTAAATGTAATTAGCTACTTAATTGCCACCACTCCATTTAGCCAGTGCATTGCTCGTGTCATTAATTACAGCGAGGTGCGTCTCCACCTCAACCCTTTCCGATGACAATGTTACGCCTGCCACCTCCCACGCAGCCAATTAAGCCAGGGAGACATCAGTCATGGAAATCAAGCCGAAGATATTTCTGGCAACGCTAAAAGCAAAAAAGACCAAAGCGACAATGGGTTGCACCCTTACCGCCATCTCATTATTTCTAACTGATAGTGACAGCCCCATCTCTCAAAGACTCCACTCCCAGACCAGAAAACAACTCATTAGGTACCTGCTCCATGCACACAAATCTCATAGGCCTTGGAAATAACACATTAGATTTAATGTGTTCGTGTTAAAAAAAAATCATGGCCCATGTGTCAGAAAGAAGAGGAGTTCTACTTTTTTTCAAGCACAGCGTTTACATCAAAAAAGTAAGTGAAACATCGGTCTTCAGAAGGTTCAGCTGGTGTGTCCTCTTCTTGATGGAGAACTTAATTAACTATTTGAACGTTGCCATGTCAAAGCCACTGTGTTATTCCCAAACTCTCTTTGTGTGGTAGATGCTGTAGGAATAAAGATGGTGGTCTGCCATCCACCCCTCCCGAGTGATTTGGCCATTTTCCATTGTTTGAATACCTCCCTCCCTCTCTCTTTCTCTCTCTCCATCAGTGGAAGGTTTTCAAGAAAAAATTGGACAGTCATCCATCTGGGATGGTATGAGGTCTCCTTCCTTGGGCATGGGGTTGGACTAGAAGACCTCCAAGGTCCCTTCCAACCCTACTATGATTCTATGATTCTCTCTCTCTCTCTCTCTCTCTCTGTGTGTGTGTGTGTGTGTGTGTGTGTGTGTGTGAGAGAGAGAGAGAGAGACAGAGACAGAGAGACAGAGCGAGAGAGAGAGAGAGAACATCGATCCTCTTGTTGAAGTAAGATTCAACTGCCAGTCCATTTTGCTTCCATACATTGACTGAAATCCAGTAGGAAGTCACAACTAGACTTAGACCCATTGAATCAATGGAACTTCCATAGCTGTTGACTCATCCAATTCCCACTAATTCAATGGGCCTCCTCTAGTTGCGTCTTACTGCTGGATTTCAGCCATCAAGTGGAAGGAAGCATGGAAAGAGAACTCCCTAAAAGCAAGTAATAGCCCTAACGCTACAAGAGCCGAGCGGGGCTGGTCGGACAAGATGTTTTGCCCAAGGCTTGAGATAAGAGCCGTTGCCGAACATTTACAGAAGGCTTTCTTCCATCTCAGGAGTTCAGATGAAAACCGCAGTGGGCCACATGGCAACGACAAATCCGTAACATACCATGTTCTCATCCTGCCTCCCAGAAAGGCACTTGTAACTTTTTTCCCCCAGTTCTCTCTTGAGCCTCCAGGTTCCCCTGCCTGGAAAAATGTAATAAATTGGCCAAGAGCGATGCCGTCCTCCTAGTCATCCCCTCTGAAACCCGGGCCCCTTTGGAGTTTCAGTTTGCCGTCGCTTTCGGAAATGCAAATCCTGACATTTTGACCCAACACGCTTTTCTCCAATAAATGATATTTCACAGCAGGTTGGCTTTTCCGTCACCCGTTGAGAAGAGCATTTACACGCCTGCTGACTGAAATGACTTCTGATGCGGTTGGGGTTTTTTTGTGTTTTTTTTCCCCATCAGGGAGGAGGAGGAGGAGGAGAAGCGACAACACAACTTGCTTAAAAGTGTGATATTCCTTAGGGTTTTGCCCAGACTGAACGGCGGCTCTTTCTACGTTCCCCATAAATGGGCTGTTTTGGCATTCAGTCACAATTTGCTTCATTATGTACACATTATAGGTAGCCAGAATTACCAACAATTTATTTGATCTTGGTTCTTAATAACAAGGATTTTAATCTCCCACCTCAGGTGTGCTTTTCTGATGGGCACCGAACACCGTGTGATCGCTAAATCCGCTCAGTTCGCTTTGCGGTTTGGTCCCTTCCTTCCGAGGAAAGGGCCTTTATTTGGGTTTGCACTGACACAAGGTGGTTTCCGACCTTGAGTCTCCAGATGTTTCAATCTTAGAACTTCAGTGCTGAAAGGGACCCTATGGATCATTGAAGGAGGCCCAGTGGGGAATCGAACTTCCAACGTCTGGTGCCACAGCTAGATGCCTATACTGCTGATCCATCCAGAAATTCCTGGACAACAACTCCCAGAAATCCTGGCCAGCAAAGCTAGTGGTGAAGGCTTCTGGGAGTTTTAGTCCAAGAACATCTGGGGACCCAAGGTTGGGAACCACTGATGGAGACTTACCACGACCAGGCTGATGATGGAGTCAATGACCTCCTTGGCATTGCCCAACATTCTCATCAGGTTCTGGCCCTCCATTCCATGTTAGTAAGGTTTTTGACCCAGTTGCTGACACATTGATGAAGCAGCTTCTTCCAAATAAGCACAGCAAAGCCTTGCTATCCATCAAGAAGATGGCAATGTGAACGATGAACTGTTGTAGAACATCAGTCACGGCAGAAACAAGGTTTTCTGGAGCTTTTTGTGTTGCCAATGACTGCAAGGATCAGTTTGATGGATGATGATTCTGGTGAGAATTGGTCTGTCTGCCATGCCCATCTGCCGTCTCAGCTGCTGGCAAAGCTGGCTCTCTCTGACCCAGCAAGAGTGTGTGAGAGAGAGCGAGAGACAGCACGCCAAGAGGTTGGGAAAGCTTTGAGGTGTTCAGAATTGCCCAAAAAGTAATACATGTTGGTGTTTTTTCATTGCAGACACAACTGTCATTGAGATCCGGCAAAGCCAATGACGAGTGAAGGTGATGCTTGCAATGTCAATGAAGAGTGAAGGATGCTTGCAAAGCCAATGAAGAGTGAGGGTCGTGTTTACTTCATCGTTCAAGTGGGGAACCCAGCCTACTGAACCACAAATTTCCCTCCAGGTCTGGGGGTAAGCATTTTGTCCACCTTTCGGTACCCCACGTCATTTGACACTACATTGTTGAAAGTGATTTTTTTTAAATGGTACCAAAATATGGAGGGAAAGCTTGCTCCTGCCCTCCAAAAAAGATAGTAGATTCAAGAAACAGTAGCTACACAGGCTGGGTGATTCTCGGCCATCTAGTCCTACGCCTCCTAACGCTCACAAGTTCTAAGCAAAACTGTTCTCTAAGTGGAGCCTCCTTTACCAGTGCAGTCTATCTGTGAATACCAATAGTTGGACAGCATTGCTAGTTCTGCTTGCTGGGGCAAGCTGAGCACTGGAGAATCTGAGAAAGCCAAAATAATAATTTTACGAAGCTTTATATGTCTGACTCGTAGGAAAATAATATGAAAAAGAAGTAACACCAAATCTTGGTATCTGATATACCTTGTTCCTCAGGATATTAAGACAACTGTGTCCTTGTTTAGGAAAAGGGAATACATTTGATCTAATTCACTGCTGCCCCTCCCCCGATGAAACCATCTTGACCAAGCCATGTAAAGCCTTTTAATTACAATTTGTATAACAGGTATAAATAAATATTACATTCTTCCAGTCTACAATGCATACCAGGCAAATCTTGTCCAACCGTCCATCTACGTTACAGGGCGCTTGGATTCCGTTGCACCCAAGCGAATCAGAGGAAGAAACCAACAAACAGGAAGGAGGAGTTGATGGAAACCGGGATGAGTCACTGCAGAAACCATTGGAAGGATGAAGGTGGCAAGAACAAGGTTCTTCCTAAGCAGGTGGTCCAGGAGACAGATCTCCTAAGATGTAGAGGAGTGTGTGAGAGGTGCTTCAACGTGATTCTGCTGGAATGAGGACCCTATAGCCCTTTTGTTGGGGATCCATTTGGAATTGTTGGTTGGCGACAGTTTCGTTTGGGTGCCTCATCCTGCCCACGCAGGCAGCTGATTGGCTTCCCCTTGACTGGATGCTTCCAGGTATGGCTTGGGTTTTCACTGAGTGATGGTCAGCCCCAACCAGTGACGCTTGGTCAACTAGACCTGACTTTCATACTTCTTGAGGTCCGTTCCTTTGCTTGTCAGTCTCCCGGCCTGCTTCCTAGGTGCACCTCGGGGCCTACAGCCAAGGGACTTATACCTTCTACATCTCACCCAGCGGTGGTCATTCATCCGCCCAGTCTTTTCTGGTGACACTGAGACCAGCAGAAGCTGCCGGTTCTGATGTCAGGAGGGCGGTGTGAATCCCTGTTTAGCTGGAACTTTACAGGAGCTATCCAAGGTCCTGAACCCAATTTCCCTAAATAGGCCATTACTTTGGAGAGTCTGGACAGAAATGTGGAATGGATTCAGCACCCCACTGACATCAGCTCACGCCACCCTCTGCTGACTATGGGACCCCATAAATTCAAACAAAGTGATCCTATTGATGAGGAACCGAGAATGTACTGTGGCAACAGCTACAGATCCACCTCTCATGTTTTGGGACCCAACGTCAGGACAGGCAGCACAATTTTCTTATAACAGCAGAAACAAAGAAATCTCTCTCCCACCCTAAATGATGTCAATGGAATGACAGGACGGGCATACCCAAAATCGGATTTTCTCTCTTTTTTGATAGACCAACTGTGAGTTGCATACAATTCTAGTTCTTGGTTCTAGATTTCTTTCATTCCATGCCTGTGGCTCTCCTTTTAGTGGTTTTGAGGGTTTAGGCATAACCCCTACCATAATGAAAAACAACAAACCAAAGCAACCCCCCAAATGATGAGTGGTTGAAGTTTCTGGCTGAAGAGCCAGACGTTGGGAGTTCGATTCCCCCACTGGGCCTCCTCAACAGGGGCTGGACTGGATGATCCATAGGGTCCCTTCCAGCTCTGTAGTTCTAAGATGACTATGCTATTGGTTTCAAATATTTTAATCCTCTCTCCTGACTTGCATAAAAGAATGAAATCAGAAATGGGCAAAACGAGTATGGAAGCAGGCGGGGGAGATGACTTACATGGAACAACAATATTTTGGAAAAAAAAATTCCAAACTTTTTTTTTGGGGGGGGGGGAGGAAATAACTTGAACTTTTCTTTCCTCTTATGTCCTTTTTCTTTCTGCAGGAGGATGTAGAAAAGAACATTCTTAGCCAGGGATGTTCTAGTCAAATATCTCCACGCAGTCTCTTCATGGATCTTGGCTTTCTACTTTTCAATGCTATGTTTTTAGAAATATAAAGACCTTTTTTTATCTTTTTTTAAAATTTTCTTCCTTTTTTTTTAAAGAAAAGAATACTTTTGGTACATTGTGTTCAATTGCCTTCGACGCCCTAAAACATGAATGTCATCACTATGCCCAGTCTATCCTGTTGCCTCTTTCATTCCTTTGGTTCATTTGACTTAGACGTAGGACCATCCCATGGAGGGGGGGGGGGTGAGGAAGGAAGACTGACCTACCCCCTGGACAGCTTGAACAAATGGCTCCTCCATACTGAGGAGAAAAAGAAAAAGAAAACCCACCTTCTTTGTCAATCTGTTCCAATCCCTCCCTGACACACAAATATCGACTTCCTTTTGGAGGTCCCAACACAACTGAAGGCATCAAGGTGTGGCTGCTCGGTGGTAAAACCAAGAACCCAAGCTACGCTTTGTCTTTCAGCTTCTCCATGTAGTTTCTGATCTCTTTGGACTCCCCGAGGTCCATATCTTGGCAAACCCACTTAATGTCATCCTCCTGGCAGTTGAGGATCGAGTTGACGGTGGGGCAACCGTCATCGGGAGGAATGGTCGTGAACGTCGTAAACTTCACCCTCTTCCGCTTGGAAGTGGGCGAATGGGACGGGGCCTCGGGCTTTGGCTCTTTCCCCGGTTTGCTTCCCGAGTCCGCCGACCGGTGGATTTGGCTCTGGATGCTTTTCAGGGCGCTGCCGTTGAGAAGCTGGTGGCTTTCCTCCGTGCCGACCCCACGATCCACGTTCGTGGTGCGCTCCTCCTGCTGCGGGGAGAGGTCCGCGTGGTTTTCCAGGAGCTCCGTTTCGTTCCCGAGCCACACCCAGTCATGGGAGTGGCTCATGGAAGCTTGACCTTCCGCCGGGACTTGTTTGTGCCGGTATTTTAAGGTGAAGGTAGCGCAGTTGATCAGGAAGACGAGAATGGCGAGGCAGAAGACCCCGAGCAGGGCGTACATCCCAATCTCTAAGTCGCTGAGCCCCCTAGGTGCCTGCAGGAGGTCGTTCTCCTCCAGACCACCGTTGCTTTTGGGGAGATCGATTTGAGCCGGGAAGTTTGTGAAGTCAATCGGAATGTTTTGGAGTTGGCCATCGTCTGAGAGCTTTTCCCCATCCAGGCTGCTTCTGAAGACCTTGCTTTTGATCATCGACTTGGCCGTGGTGCCCGCCTTCCTTCCGGCACCTTCCTCTCTTTCTGCGGAAGCGCTCCCGTAATACCGTCCCTCTTGGCCGTACCGTTCTTGGTCCAGCGCCTTCTGCCTCCGGTCACTCGCGTGATTCTCGATCTCGTCCGCATCGTAGTCCCCAGCGCCGTGGGAGTCTGCGTCGTTCTGGCCGAATTTCACCTTAATGCTGCCGTTGCCGACCACCAGGATGCTCTTCCGCTTAGACTTCTGGCAGGCTTCAGAGATCATCATGTCCACCTTGACCAAAGCTCCTTGACCTTCACCTTCCGCGGCAACCACAGGCCATCTCAAAGCAGAGCTTTGGCGAGCCGAAACGATGGACTCGTCCAGAGAAGAAGCCGAGAGGGCAAAGTCTTTAGCATCATAAATGTCCAGTGGCGTCACAGAGCCATCACTGAACTGGATCCAGGAGCTGACCACAGCTTCCTAAACAAACAAACAAACAAAATAAGGACAAGATTCTACACAAAACTCCTAATCTTCCTCCCACACATTTCTATATTGCACTATATGTATATAAAAAAGGAAGTGCAGCCAGGAAGGAATACATTGCTCACTAGAGGTGGGATTTTCAGATATCCTGGACTACAAATCTCATAATTCCCCATGCTGGGAGTTCTACCTGTCTTACACACACCTAAATGTGGCTCGCCTGGGAGAAAAGGCCTAGTCTGGAAGGCTCTGATGCTTAGCTAGGCCTAGCTCCTCCCACCTCCCAGTGCTTTCTGGGAGCTTCCTTTCTGGACAGGAAGCTAGAGGGAGCTAGGCCTAGCCTCAGAGCCTTCCAGGTGAGGCCTTTCTCCCAGGCGAGCTACATTTATGTGTATGTAAGGCATCTGTCTGTCAGGTAAGACTTCCAGAATGGGGAATTATGGGATCTGTAGTCCAAAAAAATCAGAAAATCGCATTCGTATTGCTCACAAGGCCATATAAATCAGAAAGGGAGACTACTCAGGCCTGCCCTTTCCTCAGATGCTTTTGATGGCCCTCTTCCTTGGCCCCCTCTGTGCCTCTTTAAGAGTCTTTGCTCTCCAGCCTGTCCCTTCCTCCCTTCTCCTCCTCCCCCCCAGTTCTGCTGCTCTTTGTAAACAAACTGCAAGTTCAGCTGATTGCTGCCAACCTTCCTGAAAATAGAGGATGATTTATTTGATGGCAGCAATCATGCGAAGCCAGTCAGATCCGGCATGGTGCGTCATTTAAATGACAGCATTGCCTGTGGATGAAGGGAATAAAAAAAATTGTGATGTTCCTGTTTCAGCTGTTCATTTCTCATGCTCTTCCTCCTCTTCCCTCCGTCTTTTACTCCGATGGAACAAATTCTTTGGTGACCCGTGCAAACTTACGAGCCGGCTAGAATGTTCAGGGCAAATGGCTAAGAAGACCCAAATCCTGCCTATTGATATTTGGAACAAGGTTGCCTCTGGATTCATACAGGTTTAGCAAAGCACAAAACATTCAATTCTGAAAAGAATTCTTTCTGTTAATACATCTCAGCAGCCAGGTTGTCCTTATCATTATCCTCACTCTTGATTGCAGAGGTAAGTCATCCTATGCATTATTAGCAGATTACAGTGTCATTGACAACAAGCTGGAAAAAATTAGGAAATATGATTCAGTTCCCCCTAGTGGCCAACTCTGATATTTCACCTAAGAAACATGTATAAAAATTTAAAAAAATCTATAAATATTCCCACCCACCCCATGCCAGTTATGGATGGATCCAAAGAATGACATAAAACTTGACACACCCTGGTAAAATTTCTTCTAAAAAAGCTTAAAACATCCTTTAGGCCAGAGCTTCCCACCCTTGTCTCTGCAGATGACCTTGGACAACAACTTCCACTGTAGCTAGTGGGGAAAACTTCTGGGAGTTGTAGTCCAAGAACATCTGGAGATCCAAAGTTGGGAACTATTGATTTATATGTAACATTTGTGACAGGATGCATCTGTTTTGAAAATAAAACATTATTTTTTAACTAGGAGTTGCACTCTTTGTTAGCCAACAGTATCTAAGGTACCTACATTACTTATAACTAGTTACTCCTTAGCTTTTCAGCTATGGTGTTTAACACATTCCTTCATTCCTTCTATCTACTACAGTGGACCCTTGACTTACAGACGGCTTGACTTACAAACTTTTTGAGTTACAGACTTCTCTGGCCGCAAAATTTATGTAGGTTTGACTTGCAGACTGAGATTTGAGTTACAGACCAGAAAAAAACCAAAATGAAACAAAAACGGCCTGTTATGGGATTAATCGGTTTTCAATGCACTGTAGGTCAATGGAGACTTGACTTACAGACTTTTTGACTTGAGAACTGCCTTCCAATATGGATTAAGTTCTCAAGTCAAGACCCCACTGTATCAGTTCCTTCCTTCCTCCCTCCCTCCCTCCCTCTCTCCCCCCTTCCTTCCTTCCTTCCTATCCCTCCCTCTTATCCATAATCAGCTCCTTCGTTCCTTCCTTCCTTATCCATAATCAGCTCCTTCGTTCCTTCCTTCCTTCCTTCCTTCCTCTTACCCATAATCAGCTCCTTCCTTCCTTCCTTCCTTCCTTCCTTCCTTCCTTCCTTCCTTCCTTCCTTCCTTCCTTCCTTCCTTCCTTCCTTCCTTCCTTCCTTCCTTCCTTCCTTCCTTCCCGTTTCAGAACAGAAAAAGAGAAGACATGTCATGGAAAAAACAGGGAGGAGGGGAAGTAGAGAGAGAGAGAGCTAAAGATAATAAGGTAAGAAATACCTTGCAGACTGAGCAAAGCATGAAGAACAGGCAAGAGTTATTAAACTTGAGGACATTCCTGAATGCTTCCCCATTAGAAGCTCAAGATAAAAAGAACCGAGTATAAGCAGCCCTTAACATTCCCCTGCCTTCCTCCTTGCAGAACTGGTTTCTAGCTCATTGGGCACCCAGATGAAAAGGAGAGGGAGAGTTGGAAGGCATGGAGGAACCAAAGTACTTTGCAGCATTTGTTGTGTGTGTGTGAGGGAGAGAGAGAGAGAGAGAGAGAAGGGGGAGAGATATCGCAGTTTTCAGACTCACAGTTCTACATCTGTAAACTGCTGCTTCCTTCTAGATCTCGACTCATAGATTACAAGAGAGCAAGCCATGTTTCTAGGAGCATCCTAATTTCCGAACAGGTGTATTGCTCTACCCTCCCCTTCTCTCTAAGGCAGTGGTCCCCAACCTTAGGGCTCCAGATGTTCTTGGACTTCAACTCCCAGAAATTCTGGCCAGCAGAGGTGGTGGCGAAGGCATCTGAAAGTTGTAGTCCAAGAACATCTGGAGACCCATGGTTGGGGACCACTGCTCTAAGGCATTGTCACAGAGAGGAAAAGTGAGCAGGAGGGAGAGATTCCTTCAAGGATGTCCTGAAATAATCTCCACATTCCACTCTAATATAAATTAGAGATCTGGGTTGTGCTCTATGGCAGTGGTTCCCAACTCCCAGAAATCCTGGCCAGCAGAGATAGCGGTGAAGGCTTCTGGGAGTTATAGTCCAAGAACATCTGGGGAACCAAGGTTGGGAACCAGTTATCTATGCTCTCGTTTCCCAAGCATTGACTAAAACGTATTTATTTGATTGAGCCCTCGAGGAATAAACAACTTTCCATGTATCTTCTAGGGTTGTATTCTCTCTATCATGTTTTGTCAAAGCACTACCAGTCATTTCGGGTTGTTCTTTGTCATTTTTGTTGGGTTTTTATGCAAAACTGCTGGCCTACCTCAACTTCTATGAGAAATTCTAAACCAGATCAAACGAAGAAGCAATAATCACGAACAGGAGACTTAAAAGCCAGGTCAACCTCAACCTTCCTCTATGGCGGATGAAGTTTCAAGGTGTTAGCTTAATCCTTTGCTTCTGGTTGTGTTGAACAAAATGATGGACAGTCAACTGCGTTTCAGATCTATTCTACATTTGCTTGACAATGAAGCGGTACAGTCCTGCACTAGCAGAGCAGACTGTACCACTTCGCTGTTGGATGCATCTGTTTTGTAAACAAAAATATCCCATTGTGCTAATAATTTGGGGCCGGTAGGTAAAGAACAGGGCTGAGATCTCTATCCGCCATGTGCTTATACACCACCCCATAGCACTTTTCAGTTTGCAGGTACTATGGGGTGGTGTATAAGCACATGGCGGATAGAGATCTCAGCCCTGTTCTTTACCCCGGATGCAGGGATTTGCTTATTTTTAAACATGGAGCCTCATGGCACGGTGGTTCAACTGCAGTACTGCAGCCCAAACCCTGCTCACAACCTGGGTTCAATCCCAGTTAGCCGGCTCAAGGTTCACTCAGCCTTCCGTCCTTCTGAGGTTGGTAAATTGAGCACCGAACTTGTAAACCGCCCAGGGAGTGCTTGAAGTGCTATGGGATGGTGTATAAGCAGTCTACAAAGCCTGTGGCCATTCAGAAGTGGTATCTTATTCACCTTGAATCAGAAATTGTGCAGTCCAATCTACTCTCTTACTCTGATGTGCATTTTAACCCAAGCCAAGTATTCTTGGCAAGTGAGGGGAACGGATGGCTGGGCTGAGATTTCCTTCATCACCAGCCTCATTTGGCCTTCTAATCCAATTAACTTTGTCACAGAGACTTCTATACCGTCTTCGTCTCCATAGGAGCTGTGACCTCAACCAGGCTGCCTTGGCTAAGCTGGAGCCTTATAGCCTGTGAATTAAGTAGGATCAACCTATCAGTGCCCTAATGAGCCCTGGAGCAAACTTGCCTTGTCAGCCAATTCTACGAATAATAGGATGCTGAATATGAGTTACTTTGCCCTCCAATTGGGAGAAATGACTGGATTGTCATGTTCATAGGTTCCCTCTTTCTCCTTGATCATGAATGATGGGAAAGGGGGCTTTGACAACTTGAACTCCTTTTCCAAAAAGCATTTACTTCAATACAAGGAACACCCCCACCCCAGGGGTGTAGTGGAGCCAGGGCTCACCGGGTCTACACTCCACAATCAGTTTCAGGGACGATGTGTGTGTGGTTTTTTTTTTTTAAAAAATATTTTTATCCTGCTTTTCTCTGCTATCAGCCAAGATCCCTCCAAACCTAACTCCAATCCTCACCCTAGCTGGGAACGATTGTTTTTCCCCTGGAAGCATTGTCTGGTTGCAAGCTCTTCCTGCTGAACGTTCTCTGGTTTTGAACAGACAACCAAAAGGCCTGATCTTTACAAAAGAATGGCTCCTCGTTTGTTCATGGGGATCAATCCAGTTGCCTGTATTCTCTTTATGGGCTGGTTGGGCATCATGAGCAATCGAGCATCTAAACTTACTTCTGCACAACTGTCCATGTTGCTTAAGAACTGGATACTGGATTGTGGTTTCACGTGCCTCGAACTATGCTCACATCCACCACCGATAACACACCCTCTCTCCCTCTCTCCTCTCTCTGTTGGAAGAGAAGAGACCAGAGACCACCCATCTTCTCTGCTGGTTTGGTACTGGACTCAGTTGAGTTGAGTCTTGGACACTGATTCCTTTTTGCACAACTGTGTTATATCATGAGTCATGGAACTCCAATCAGGACAATGGACCAGAAACGGATGATTCCCACAAGATTCCTTATACTGTACCTGTTTGGGGGTGTGGAGTAACTCTTGGGCGACGGTGGTAACCACAACAGCTTGGTGACTCGCTGGACTGGGTTGTAGAAAAAGCGACAGTCCTGCAACCAGCTGCACCCCCATGTCTGTGATGGTCACCTTGTCGTCCAACACCGTCACAGTCTTCTCTGCCAGGATAGAGTCTGACAATGGAGACAGGACCTTGGAGAGAAGCCATCAAAAGACTCATTGAAGGAGGGATTACAAGAGGGGCAGGAGGGATTACAAGAGGGGCAGATTCTCCCTTTCTCAAACTCTTATGATGTTGGGGATGGTCTTACCCGGTATGTCAAGGTCAACCAGGTGTCACCTAAATATCAAGAGTAGCCAGGTGGGTGGCAGCTTCATGAAATTTTCAAGGATTGGTTGATCATTGCCAACTCCCAATGAGTTTCCGTGACCAAGGGAGGATTTAAACCAAGATCTCTTGAGGTTTAGCCCAACACTCTATGAATGACACCATTCACCAAGGGAATGTTGCAATTCAGCTTCTTGAACAGGGAAAGCATGGAATTAGAGGGTGTGGGACATTCTCATCCTTAGGGGTAACTATGGAAGCTGAGGAAGGTGGCCTAACATGGTGGACTGACCTGGATCATGGTCATGCCAACTTCTCGCCCAACCAGAATTTTGCCTCTCTGCAACTGGGCCACGTGGGGTTCCTCCAGCTTCATGAAGTCCGCTACCAAGTCTGTGATGTCAAACTGCCACTCGGAGCCCAGCAGGTAGGTGAGCTGGCCCCACGGGGTGGCGTCCTCAGCCACGAACTGGGTGAGAACGCGCACCATGGCGTGTTGGTACTGGAGGGTGCAACCTCTTCCTTTCCGCTCCTCGTCATCCTCGTCGTCACTGTCCCGGGTGGGTCTGAAAAGAGGATTATTATTATTTTTTGGTCATGAAATTCAATCTCAACAACATGGGTCTCCAGTAGGCAAGTTCCAAAGTCTGATTCCATGCAGAAGTCCCATTGACCATTCACAAAGGGAGCCTTCCTTGGAGGTACAAGATGGAAGTTCAGGAGATGTTAGCTAGGTGAGACAGAACTTCAGCCACCTCCTCCCTCCCAGCTTGCTTGGCTATCAAGAAGCAGAAGTCTTCTTCAAGATACTTAGGAAGCAGAGGCAGATTGGTTACAAGCAACTCTGCAGGGTCCAGGAGCCAATTTTTCTCTCCTGGACCCCCCCCCCCCCATGGACTGCACCAGCCCCACAATTTCAAAAACCTCAATAAAGAGCAAACTTTCAAAAATGTTGTTAAGTCTAGTAGCTAAGAACCTGTGGCTAAGAGTTCAGTGCAAACTGGCCATCTCTGGAGGTTTCCAGAAATAGGAAATGATTTTCCTCCTGAATTTTTAAATGGGGATATTAGAGCCCTCAAACAGCCTTGACATATGCTCTGACACCCCCTCTATAAAAAACGGCCTGGACTTTGAGAACATCAGAAGCAAAGGAACCCACCTCTTGTTGCCAACAATGGGAACTCGCCAGCCCTTTATCTGGCTGAGCTCCGTGTCCGAAACATCAATTTGAAGAGGCAGCCGGGGCACCCACACCGTAACCTGCAGAGGTGCACTCAGATACTGATAGGTGAAGTTTACTAGCGCATTCACTTTTCCTTTCATTTCCTTGCCATTGACAAAAACGTAGTCACACCTGTCTGAAACCTAGGAGAGAAATGAAACAAAGGGGAGGCATCTGAGGGCGACGCTGACGTGTGTTTGTTGTGGAATGGTTACGCTATCAAGTGATATCTCATTCACGTGACCACCCCCCCCCAACAACACACAGATCACTGCAGATCAAGAGGAGAGTCCTGGCTTTCTGCACTCCTCTGTACTAGACAATAGACCAAATGCAACACAAAATAGGGTCTTCTCTGTGGTGGCACCCTCCGTGGGCAGTAAGAATGGCAGTTCCAAGTATACCATATGTTCCATAAGCTGTAATCCGTACATCAACCAGGGGAAGCTGGTTATCCCAAAATTGGGAAGCGGCGAATCCACTCCAGTTCTTACCCTGAACTTTACAAGAGCTATCCGAGGTACCAAATCCAATCCCCCAACAGGTTCAGCACCTTGGTCAGCTCCTGTAAAGTCCAGGGTTTCTGAAAGTTTAGACTTTCTCCCAAAGTGGCTTTATTGTCCATGAGAAACCGAGACCCCAGCTTCCAATGGACAACGACCCTGTCAGGTCAGCCAGCACCATCATTTCCCCATTGTGCTGGAGGAATTGAGGTGGAGAGAGGTAAGAATCAGATGGGTCAACTTCCTGATTCATTCCTCTCATCCTTTAGCAAGAGAAGCGACACCAGTTCTCCTCATCCTTTGGAGACTAGACAACCACATGAAAAATAATTCCTTCCACAACAAACTATTATCTGTTTATATGACTTTACAATTCATTTAAAGCAATCAAGCTGTTTCCCCTCCCCTGCCCCTTTTCATCCCCTCCCCCAATGCTACGGTGGGTTTATCATTAGCATGTAAATACTGTCCTGAAATACAAGCACATATTAGCATAGTCAATTTAAGAGTTATATCAGTAATCACTCTTGTAATCAATGTTGTAATTTACAGACCATTGAGTTTTCTCATTTATTACCGTACTGAGTACAAGTGGGAGTTTGAAAAAAAAAAAGACAGAGCGATCTTCTCCCGAAGATATAAATCATTAAGAAAGATGTGGCTAGGATGAAGTGGCTCGGAGTGATAAAGTCGTTGTCATAGCGATTCCTAAAGGTATCATAAACATCATCAGAGGGCAATCGTGCAATGAGTTAATCATGTCTAAAGTGGCTTGGAATGTGGGAGAAGCTTCTCTGTCGCTGAGGACCAACGATGACCAAACAACTGGGGAAGTCCACAGGGAAACACAAACGGCAGCCCCCGGTTCCATTTTGTTTTGGTGGAATCCTGTCTAAAAAGGGTGCCAGCTTTAGCTGCTAGAAGGACATTCTTCTAATGAAGTGATTCTCATCCTTGGGCCCCCTAGTGGCCAATTTTGATAATGCACCTTGGAAATGTGTATAAAAATGCAAAAAAAAAGAAAAAAGAAAAAGAAAAAGAAAAGAAAAGAAAACAAATAACTAGAAATACCCTCCATGCCAGTTACTATGGTTGGATTCAAAGAATGCGATAAACCATGCAGAATGATGCATTGAATCAACGGGGAACAATATAAAATAAAGACAGAAGACAAAGAATTTGAAGACAAAAATATATAAGAAGGCAAAGACAAAAATGAAGAAGACAGATTCAATGAAGGTGATCATGGGAAGAGAGGAAAACCAAAAGAAGTTGAAGAAGACAAAGATGATGGAGGAAGAAAAGAAAGAAGAACGAAGCACAGATCAGACACAGAAGTGAGAAACAGGATTTTTGAAAATGTAGATTTAGGCTTCTATCAGTGTTTGAAATGATTATGTGAATTTGGTCCTACAGTTCCCCACCACCATAAATCAGTCTCTTTCCGGCTCTTTATTAGGAATAAATAGGTGTCATAACGCCACATGTAATCAAATTGGCCCTTCTTCACTCCTCAGCCAGCTTTGGCTGATTCATCTGCGAAAGGATGCTGACGCAACCAGCAACCTGAAACCATGAAAGAATTTGCATCTCGCCGGCGCCCAACGATCTAGCGCTATTAAGCACTTGGAAGTGATTCACCGTTCCAGGTTGGCAGCACTCAAGAAACAGCTGAACACGTCTTTTACAAATTATAGCCCTTCAAGATTCCCCCACCCACCCCCTTTCTTTCTTCCTGGTTGGGTCTTGAGATGCAGCCTCGTTAAAAAGCTGGCTCACGCTAAACGAAGGGATCACATCCCTCAACCTTATAGTACAACAATTATTTGCTGATCTGCTTAGAGACATTCTTCTCTGTCAGCTTTCTTTTTCTGCTTCTGAGTTAGAAGGGAGAGGATGCTTGCTCCACTTTAATTTGAACAGACAGACAAATAAATAGAGCTCATTTAGCTATGGAGAAAAAAATGTTTATTTCAGGCTTGGGCAATTTGTTCTGGGTCCTGAGAGGGAATTTCTTTTTAAAAGTTTCTCAGCGCCGGCCTGGGATTGATTGAGCGGCTGATTTCATGCATTTATTTTTAAAGTGCAGCAATTGTCGTACGACTGAGAGTTTTTTGTTGCTACGTGCCGCCTAAGTCCTCTCTGACTTATGGCAACTCTCGATTTCTAAAATGCCCCATCCTCAGCCACGCTGCTTAGCCCTTGCAGACTCAAGCCTGTGGTTTCCTTTAAGGAGTCTGTCTATCTTGTAGTTCATTCTCCTCTTCTCCTGCTGCCTACAGCTTTTAGGCTAAGATAGAGCAGCAACCGCTAGAGGACAGAACCCAACTGTGTTTTATTTTTGTATGTGTAAGATTTTTGGAACCTACTGCAACTCATTGGAGCTAATGGATGAGGTGCAGGAATGCGCCTGGCTTTCACAGTTGAGCGTATGAGCAAGACATGCCCCGGACCTTCATCAACGAGCCATAATAAGCCAGCAAGGTACACGAGCACAGATCAGCAGGCTTCTGCCCAGTAAAATCCAAAGCCAAAACAATTGGCTAAAAACTGTGAAGGCTAAGTCAGGAATCACAGGGATGTCTTGAAAAAGAAAACAATGAAACCTATTGTTAGATTTGTTGAAGTCCATGGGACTCAGGCAGGTGGTGACTAAGCTATTTGAAGGATCGTATCGCCCCACATGTGAATTATGGTGCTGGAGGAGGCTCTTGAGAGTCCCCTGGACTGCAAAGAGAACAAACCTATCCATTTTGAAGGAAATCAACCCTGAGTGCTCACTGGAAGGACAGATCCTGAAGCTGAGGCTCGAATACTTTGGCCATCTCATGAAAAGACTCCCTGGAAAAGACCCTAATGTTGGGAAAGTGTGAAAGCAAGAGGAGAAGGGGGACGACAGAGGACAAGATGGTTGGACAAGGTCATTGAAGCAACCAACATGAAATTGACCCAACTCTGGGAGGCAGTGGAAGACAGGAGGGCCTGGTGTGCTCTGGTCCATGGGGTCATGAAGAGTCAGACACAACTAAATGACTAAGCAACAACATCACCCCACATGAGTCTTCTTGGCTTTCAAGATCTTCTGGGGAGGCCCGTCTCTTGGTTCCACCACCTTCCCAAGCTCGTTAGGTGACGGCGTGGGAGAGGGCCTTCTCAGTGGCTGCCCCCCAGGCTTAGGAACAACACTGCCCCCCAAAAACTAGGTTGGTCCCTTCTCTCTTGCCCTTCCATCATCAACCAAAGACCTTCCTCTTCAGTCAGGCTTTTAAGCAGTAAGTTATCTCAGGAATGTTGGTTTGCAACTTACATATTTTAAACTTTACAATTATTTTTATATTTTTAATTTAAAGAAATCTTAGTGTATAATGAATAGTGATGGGGGTATTCGTCTACGTAGGTAGCCTCTACCTGGAAACCCCTGAAAACGGTCACCCTAAGTTGGAATCGACTTGACAGCACATGATTCTTATTGAAACCTGGCATGTCCTTTGTCGATTTCTAGGAAGTAGAGAGACTTCTAAAGCCAGGAACAAGTCAACCCATTATTCATAGATGGGGAGGGGGGCAAGCACTCCTCTTGGTGAAACCGAGCTTAGCCAGCGAGATTTGGACGTTAGTCATGTTTTAGTGCCACGGTAAATATATTTTGGTCCACTTTTAAAAGGTTAGAACCATCATTCGGAAGCCTAGCACTTTTTATAGCTCATGAAGACGAGTGTAAATCCAGGCGCAAAGGAGCAATGGGGCTGTCAAAAAAGAATGTGGATGGGAAGGGGGGCAGAGCAGGCAGAAGGAGGAGGAACATCAGTTACATGCTGAACTGCATAACTTATATCACCGGGGAAAACTGTTGCCCACCTATTGATCAAATACATACTTTATGCATCTCGCTTTGCTAGGACAGCCATTTTGGAGCAGGTCTACCTTTCCCATCCCGCTTTTCTTACTGCCCAAGTCAGTTGGCCAACCTGGTTGACGGTTGGGTATGGATCCTTCAAGTACCGTTGATTCGCATTATTAGTGATACAATTTTCTAAGAGCGATGTTATATGGATGAGTTTGTTTTAACAAAGAGTGAGCTGGTCCCAGCTTGGATGAGCCATGCCGGTCAAGTGGTATTCGTCCTTGCTTACCTTGACGACATCTTCGGCCGAAGACTTGCACTCCACGGACTCGGAGATGTCCGTCACGGCGCTGTTCTCCTCGATGGACACCACCTTGACGGGAATGGCGACGGTCTTCCCCGTTAGGATCGCCGTGTTGAGAATCTCGGTGTCCTGCAGGCCAATGGAAAGCAAAAGGGCAGTGAGGAACAGGATCGAACCATCTGAAAATAGCCCAGTTGAGAGGATGAGCAGTTCTGTAGCGGAAAGTGCTTTAGACAATTTCTATAGAACAAGGGCAGCGTTGTACAGTGGTTAGATTGGGGGAATTGGATGTCACAGGATATAGGTTCGAGCCCCCAATGAGATTTTGGCTCTAATATCTCTCCCGGGGGTGGATTTGTTTTCAAGGATTTAATTTATCTTAAATTTCTAGTCTTCCATTTTGCCGAGAAATGGCAATTACAATGCCTAAAGACAACAGACTTCAAACAAACATTGTTAAAACCAGGTTAAAAAGAAATAGAAACAACATGGTTTGTTGTTGTTGTTTAGTCATCAAGTTGTGCCCGACTCTTCGTGACCCCATGGACCAGACTGCCTCCCGGAGTTGGGTCAGATTCATGTCGGTCGCTTTGATCACCCTGTCCAACCATCTCGTCCTCTGTCGTCCCCTTCTCCTCTTGCCCTCACACTTTCCCAACATCTACCTCAATTAAAATCCAAAGTTATGGAAGAGGACAAGCAACACATGATAGACAGTATATATAGACAGAGTTTTCCAGATGGTGAAATCCCAGTGTCCCAGTGATGCAATACTTGGAGAACTTTGTGATTCAGCAACCATACGTGAATGAAAATGAAGCCCATGCTTACCTCTTGCCAACCAATGGCAATGCGAAGGAAATTAATTTGCAAGCTATGGGAGGTGTGCAAAGCTCCTGTTTTGACTGTAGGATGTTTTCAGCCTTAAGGAATTTTCTTTGGTGACTGCTGGATAGCTCAGTGGTTTAAGCATCTGGATGTGGAGCCAGAGTTTGGGAGTTCACTTCCTGACTGTACTCCTTGGTAGAGGCTAGACTCAATGGTCCTTGGTAGGGGCTAGACTCAATGATGCCTTCCAGCTCTGCAGGTCTAAGATTATTATTATTGTTGTTGTTAACCTACTATGTGTATTGTGTTAGGTGGTCTGTTACAGCTTGGATCGTTGTAAAGCTCATAGGATTAAGGTACTTCTTATCATGGGCAAACTGATTCAAGTACAAGCGAGAAAGGGGTGTCTCAAAAAGAGGACACGGTGGAAGAGAGGCCTCAGTAACAAACGCTTGCAGTGATCTTCCTTAGAAACCAGAAATACTAGTCTTAGCATCTTTCAACATAGCTCTGATCTAAATGAAGAGCAGAGAACTTAGTTCTGCTGTGTTTCTCCCACCCGCCCAACGTACTGGTTCGTTTTCTCCCTGAACTTCAAAGTTTTCTGGAAGTATCTTTCAACTGATGAAAAATGAGGAGAACGTTCAGTGAAAGCACCTATGGAGGTCAAAGCGAGGTGCGCTCTCATTTTTTTCCTGTGTGCTTGTGGTCGTGGACTTCAAGAGGAATCAAAGGATGTCTGATGGTTTCCGTTGCTTCTTTACCAATTGTTTGAAAGTCATGCTTCTCCCCCTCCCACCCCACCCACATCTGTGACCCCAGATCTTAAGATGGTTTGCTTTCATCCCCCCCTACTGGGAAACAAAAGGAAGAAGAATAGGTTATTTGGGGAAATCGTGTCTCTATTGAAGTACGTGGGCCCCTCATTGAGTGAAGGCTAGAACATTTTAAATGGAAAGCCATTTTAGATTCTGAAGTTTCAACAAAACTCTTATGCTCTTTTCTTCTAGCACAATGGTTCCCAAACCTTGGGTTCCCCAGATGTTTTTGGTCTACTGCTCCCAGAAATCCTGTCCAGACCAATTCACTGTGAAGGATTGTGGGAATTTGAGTTCAGGAGCATCTGGTGACCCAAGGTTGGGGACCATTGTTCTAGAACAGTGGTTCCCAACCTTAGGTCTCCAGATGTTCTTGGGCTAAAACTCCCAGAAAATTGGGCCAGCACAGCTAGTGGTGAAGGATTCTGGGAGTTGTAGTCCAATAACATCTGGGGACCCAAGGTTGGGAGTAGAGACGGGGGTATTCGTATACAAATACGAATATTGCCGCACAGGTGGTGTTAATGAAGGTCCACTCAGTGATCTGACATGGACAGCGTGAGTCTACCAATGGCTCCGCAGTGTATGATCTGCTCACCACTCCTGGCAGGAGGCAGGAGGACAATGCCCGCTGCAAGGTCGAAGAGTGGCGAGCAGATTGCATGCTGCAAAGCCATTGGTAGAATCGGACTGTCCATATCTGTGGCTGATGGGTGAGTGGACCGTCTGGCCCCATGGGGCTGGAGCCTCATTAATGCCACCTGTGTGGGGATATTCATATGAATACCCCCATCTCTAGTTGGGAGCCATTGCTCTGGCATTTCTGTATGTGTGTACAAGATCCATGTTTTGGTACTCTAGATTTTGATGTTGATGGTTGGGATAGAATGATTTCTACTAATTTTCACAACCCATGTGAAAATCTCAAGTAAATTCAGTAGGCAGAAGTCCAGCATTACAGGTATCGCTATCAACCCATGGGAATGATGCAACATCTATAACGTCATTGGGTTGGTTTTTCACTAGGGAAAGTAAAACTGGAAAAGTTATGAGCTAACTTGTAGGCGATGCTTTTCCTACTACAAGGATGTGCTTTTCCCAAGAGAGATGGAGGGAGGAGGGAAAGAGAGAGAGTTGACTTGTCTTTTATCGTATCTGTAATTAAGATGTTCCAATTCCTCTGCCTCTTGGCTAATACTTGCGTTAGAGGAACTTGCAAATGGATGGATTTATTTTGATTAATTACATTGGGAGGAAGGGGATCAAAAGCATGGTTTGTTGTGTTAATGGGTTGCTGGATTTTCAGAATTTTTTCTCCCCCAAAATGTTTCCCTTCCACATGAAAAACAAAAAACAAATGACATTGAAAACTTCAAAAGGAGCTGGTATTGGGAGGTTTCATTAGAATGGGTACCATTAGCATCATTAGAGTTGATTGACATCTGTTAGGGCTGGGCAACTATTATGAAGGTTTTGCCAGAATACAATGGGAAGCTAATACTTCAGTGCTGTCACAATCAATTGAAATTCATTAGCCTAGGACCTGTCCGAGCACATAAAGCACAGAAATGTGATTTCGGGATTCAGAGGAACATGCTTCTCCTTGCCCTGTTTTGGCTGACAAAGCCGACTTCATGAGGGCAGTGAATCCGCTCCAGGAAGCTGCTCCTCTTCAGTCCAAACATTACAGGTACTGCCCATGGTGCTGAACACAAAATATGTTCAGTATCTTGAATGGCTACTGTAAAGTTCAGACAAAAAATCAAATATAGACAGTGGAGAATTGAACTCCCAACTTCTGGCTCCGCGGCTAGGTACTTAAATCACTGAGCTATCCAGCAGTTTGTTCTGAGTCTTGACTGAGCCCAATATTCTACACTACAAACGGGCTAAACTTCCTTCCTTCA
Organism: Pogona vitticeps; assembly: GCF_051106095.1. Lineage (NCBI taxonomy): Eukaryota > Metazoa > Chordata > Lepidosauria > Squamata > Agamidae > Pogona > Pogona vitticeps. Next base: position 15,989,097 of record NC_135796.1, read on the forward strand.
TCACCTCCTTCCATCCATCATCAGTTCCTTCCTTCCTTCCTTCCTTCCTTCCTTCCTTCCTTCCTTCCTTCCTTCCTTCCTTCCTTCCTTCCTTCCTTCCTTCCTTCCATCCATCCATCCATCCATCCATCCATCCATCCATCCATCCATCCATCCATTATCACCTCCTTCCTTCCTTCATCAGTTCCTTCCATCCATCCATCCATCCATCCATCCATCCATCCATCCATCCATCCATCCATCCATCCATCCATCCATCCATCCATCCATCCATCCATCCTTCCTTCCTTCCTTCCATCCATCCATCCATCCATCCATCCATCCATCCATCCATCCATCCATCCATCCATCCATCCTTCCTTCCTTCCTTCCTTCCTTCCTTCCTTCCTTCCTTCCTTCCTTCCTTCCTTCCTTCCTTCCTTCCTTCCTTCCTTCCTTCCTTCCTTCCTTCCTTCCTTCCTCCCTCCCTCCCTCCCTAGTGAAGAAATCACTAGGTCCAAAGGCCAGCTTGAGTGTTCCACTCACAAACCTCCTCACACAGGTAAGAAACTTTCCTTCCGTGCTGCCAGCAGACATAAGTTAATGAATTCCCCAATACTCCCAATGTACAAAGGGGAGCATAATTATTTTCGTGTAAATAGATAATTAACAGCCCAAAACACGAGGAAACATTTGCTTGCTCGCTTCCCTAATGGCTTCACGGGCTCGGTCTATTTACAGGAATAAGCGAGGGGGAGAAAACCAACCCACTTCCTTCAATTTATTCCTACACATAAGAGAGAAAAAACTTTTAAAAGTGATGGATGAGTTGAGTTTCCAACTGCATTCCCTCAAGACCCACCCGTTTCCCTGCAGATCCTAGCACAGTTAACAACCTCTATCTACCTCCAAAACAAATGAGTCATTAATATGCAATTCCTGATGAAAGACCTCGGCTGCTGGATAGCCCTAAACTTAGTTTCCCAGCGGGTGTTAGCTTTCAAATGGCTAAGACTTGTGGCATAGCCTTCTGCTTCAGCCAGATCATCTTCTCCTGCCTATATGCAGTAAAGTGACTGTATAAACAAATTACTATCATCTTTACTCCTCTGCTTAAGAAGGTGAAGAGGTTTGACTGTGCCAGAGAACTGCCTGAAAGATGAACAAGTGTGTCCAAGATTAAGTCAAGACTGAACTTCCTCTGGAAGCAAAAAATGATGAAACTGAGGCTGTCCTACTTTGGGCACAGCAAGACAAGACTTTCTGGAGAAGACAATAATGCTAGGAGAAGTTGAAGGCAGCAGGAAAGGAGGAAGCCCATACATGAGACAGACTGACTCCCTAAAGGACCCCACTGGCTTGAGTTTGCAAGAACTGAGCAGAACTGTTGAGGACAGCGCATTTTGGAGGTCACTCATTCATGCGGTCACCATAGGTCAGAGACGACACGGTGGCACATAAAAAAACATAAGCTATACTGCTCAAGCTTGTAGTCCCCATGGTGATGAGATGGCAGTGATGGTTTCTCCTAGCTGCCATTGCTAATGTCTCCTGCCATGCCAGACAGGGGCAGATCCCGTATTTCAATAGGATATGCAATCCAAAGTGGATCATGTGAAATGCGCACAGAGACACCCAACCCCCTGTGTTATCTCAGTCAACCGATCGCGTTGGAGAACAAGTCATTTCTGAATCCCCAGGTCTCTCAAAGAGCGATATTGTGGCTAAAGCATGACTAATGCCAGCATTCGTGGAACATGAAAGTGCAGCACAGCCGTGAAGCAAAATTGACGACTTTTTAATTAAACTCCAAATCCGATTAGAAGGCATCTCTCAGAGCCCCGAGGTCATGAGAACGGGCAGCTTGGCCTTGCTCCCCCACACTGCTTTTGTGACGTATAGACTACAAATGGGAAGATTTGAATGCTCTCCAATCATCATCATCCTCAAACACTTGATCCTTGCATTCACCCCTTTCCCCAGCGACCCTGTGGAAGAAGTATATTTGTCAATCAACATAAAGGTAAAGATTCCCCTTGACAATTTTTTGTCCAGTCGTGTCCGACTCTAGGGGGCGGCGCTCATCCCGCTCTTCAAGCCATAGAGCCAGCGTTTGTCCGAAGACAATCTTTCCGTGGTCACATGGCCAGTGTGATTTAGACACAGAACGCTGTTTACCTTCCCACCGAGATGGTACCTATTTATCTACTCGCATTTGCATGCTTTCGAACCGCTAGGTTGGCGGGAGCTGGGACAAGCGACGGGCGCTCACTCCGTCGCGTGGATTCGATCTTACAACTGCTTGGTCTTCTGACCCTGCAGCACAGGATGATGCTTACCAATTTAAAACACATGCCAATAGCTGCTGATGCCATTCCTGATTTTTTTTAAAAAAACGTGATATTGCAAACATCATCTCACCTCCAAATTTTGAGGACCTGGCTCCTCACTTTTTTAAAGCTTGGCCCTTCGCTCTGCTCCCATGCGCCAGCAGTGCTGAGAAATCGTAATAGAATGGGAACGCTATTTTGTTTGCTACCCAAATTTACTGTGATTAACATCTCAATTGTAAGACGTGGTCATGGGCTGTCTTTTTTCAGAGTGTTCCCGGGAAGAGTGTGCGGGAGAAACCCTCTCCTCCCGGGAGGATGATTCTAAATCTGTCTACAGTTCAGAAGTAGCCCCCATGGAGTCCAACAAGACTTACTTTCAGGAAAATGCACCCCGAATTGTAGTCTTAGTGCCACAACTATAGCTGATGTCAAACTCTTTGTGAATAAGGAGCACAAAATCAGAGAAAGTTGAAATTCTAAAGACAGGAAAGGTGGGATTCTTAGTAAGCTGAGTGGGGCGGACAAAACTATATCATGAAAGTTATTGCAGGGGGGAAAGCAAAGAAATCCAGAAGGACCACACCAGGCAAACGGTCCTGGGTGCAAGAGCATGCGGCATGCAGAATTAAACCTCCAGAAAGACACTGTCGGGAGGAAACCATCCAGCAAATGAATGAAGTGGACCTCATTGCATATTCGGAAAGGGTGCTGCTCCATTACAAGTTGGCCTGATGCAGTGGTCACAGATTAAGAGTTATTATCCACGGCGGTGATTAGCAAACAGGCGCTGCTAGGCAGTGGACTTTGTTGGTCAACATAAGCCAGCGATTAAAATTAAATGAGAATGGCTCTTTGGACAAGTTGACTCACAAACGCCCCCATGAACGGGCTCAGGACTTGGGTCAAAGGAGAGGAGAGATAATGCTAGCCCATGAGGTACTGGGGGAGGATCTTGACAGAGCGCTGAACTGTGAGTTACATGTTTTCTAGAGAGGTGTTCTTGCCACATAGCCCAGGGTTTTAGGTCTCTGGCTGCAGAGCCAGAGGTTGGGAGTTCAATTCCCCATTGTGTCTTCTTAGCAGAAGTTGGACTTGATGATCTACAGGCTCCCTTCTAACTCTGCCCTTCTAAGATTATGTGAACTGCTCGATGGCTCAGGTAGCTAGTTGGGAGTTCGATTCTCCACTGTGCCTCCTTGATGGGGGCTGGACTCAATGATCCAGAAGGTCCCTTCCCGCTCAGGAGCCCGAAGACAAGTCAGCAGGGTAAACTTAAGAAGCAGAAAACTGCGGGCAGGGGCTGATGGGCACCGGAGTACAGATGCATGGATGGAACTCAAAACTTTTCTTCTTGGACAAAAATGATTTCTCAGCACATCACAATACTGTGTCAGAAAGAAGGGGTAAACTTTGCGAGATGTTGTTTATGATCCGTGCGCGCATCTCCCAGCCCACACACCCTGCTTTCCCATAAACTGCAAGTCCGTTAAGATTTCTTGATGAACCTGACAAACTGAAATCTCCTAGACAGTGGGAGTGGGTGGGAGGTATGCTTTCTGCTTCCTGTTTCAGATGCCTCCGAGCAATCTTTAAAATCCTCATTGACTCTTGTGTGGTGCCTTTGAAGTGAAGTCACCCTGTTAACATACAGACACGTGCAAAAAGGTGGGGGGGAAATGTTCGACAGGCAGCTGCTTTTGATGTGCGACGGGAAGGCCGCCATCGCTAAAATTCAATTACGCGAGGCATCGTAAGTTTCTCCTCTTAAGCCTCCACCGTGGAGAGCGACAAGCAGCTCTTGCAAGCGAGCTGAAACTAAATTTTGGGGATGTAACGGAATAGATTCAGTTTGAGGTTTTAAGCCGAACCAGACTTGTGGGGGATCCCCCCCCTTTGGCTGTGCAGCATATCATTTCAGGGCGGCTTAGAATCCAGAAGAAACACAACATTTTTCTTACTCGAAAATGCTTGGGGCTGGCTGGATAGCTCAGTGGTTTACGTCTCTAGCTGCGGAGGCAGAATTTCGGAGTTTAATTCCCCCACTGGGCCTCCTGGGAGCAGAGCCAGCCTGTGTAGCCTTGGGCAAGCTGCACCGAGTCCCAGGGCTCCCCCTAGAGGAAGGGGATGGGAAGCCACTTCTGAGTATTCCCTAATCTGAAAAACCTGAAAAGGGCAGCTTTTAAGTCAGAATTGATTTGACGGCACAAAATTATTAGCTGGCTGGATAGTTCAGTGGTTTATGTCTTTGGCTGTGCAGCCAGAGGTTGGGTGTTCGATTCCCCACTGTGCCTCCCGGGAGAAGAGCCAGCCTGGGTAGCCTTGGGCAAGCTGCAGAGTCTCAGAGCTCCTCTAGAAGAATACTAAACCACCTCTAAGTATTCTCTTCCTACAGAACCCTGAAAAGAGTCATCATGAACCAGAATGGACTGGAGAGCACATGGTTACTATTGTTAAAATGCTTGGGGGTTTCAACGTGTTTCATAACAACTTCCCATGTGATGACCAATAGAGTTTTCTAAAAAATTCATCACACAACAAAGGTAAAAAGGACCTCTATCTGGTCATGACTGTACCAAGGTCAATGTGCTTGAAAAAGGAAAGTCTAGACTCCAAAGGATTAGAACACTTTTCTGAATTTGGAGACTGACTGCATACATTTGAAGGAAATCATGGCTGAAATCTAACTTCTACTGAGAAATGAGACCCATTGACTCACTTGTGAGATGGTGACTCAAGGAAATCCTACTAATTCAATGGGTGCTCCCTGGCTGAGACTAGCAACTGGATTTAGAATCAGGTGTCCTTCTACATCAGTGTTTTCCAACCTTGGGTCTCCAGATGTTCTCCCAGAAGCCTTCACCCCTACCTGTGCTGGCCTGGATTTCTGGGAGTTGTAGGCGAAGAACATTTGGGGACCTAAGGTTGGGAGCCACTGTGCTACGTGATGAGAAAGCAAGAGATGGTGGCTACCATATTAAGACCAATAATCTGTACAAATGATTGCTTCTCAAGAATGCACTGATTCGAAATCAGTGACAAACAGTCTCAAAACAGGACCAGTTTGTCTTCCGAGACCCCATTTCATCTCCCTGTTCCCAACCTCTCACAGAGAGATAAATCCTCACTTCTATCATCCTTACAGACTAAGGCGAGGGGCCACAAGGCTGCGAAGCTCGCATTCCCAAAGACCCATATTCTATTAAATGGCATTTCCTGATTCAACTGTTCTGACTCGGCAATTCTTATTTTCAGAAAACAGCTCACAGGATGCTGAAGCAGGCGTTTCTGCCTCTCAGATCCGATTGCCTGTATCACTGAAGTTGCCCTGAGCCGGAACTAGCATTTGCTAAAGAGAGATTAGATGTGTGGGAGTTTATTGTAAAAAAGAACACCAAAAAGCTTTCAGCTGGGCCATGCATCCGGACATGGCGTATTTCTGGAACCATATTATGAAAGTAGACGATACCTACAAAAATAGTTTCCCAGCTGAGCGAAAGCTCAAAAGCTGGAGGGTGGAAAAAAATACATCCGTAGCTGCCTTATGCCATGTCAGTTTATATGTTCATTCTGTCCCAGCTCCATCTCCTGCTATGTGCAGTGGTTCTCCAGAACCTCCAGAGGAGAACAAGGCTGTAAATCCTCTTGTGCAGTGGTCCCAAACCGTGGGCCTCCAGATGTTCTTGGACTACAACTCCCAGAAGCCTTCACCACCACTTCTGCTGGCTAGGATTTCTGGGAGTTGAAATCCAAGAACATCTGGAGGCCCAAGGTTGGGGACCACTGCTCTTGTGGACACAGGACTGCAAAATGTTTCTCCCCAGGGAGGCTGCAAAACAATAATCGTAATTCTGTCACAGTGTCCACAGAGGTTGTGAGAATGAGGGGCTGAACAAAATCTGTGCAAAACTGCTTGTTCTTTGTACAAAAAAAGGAGTCAAGCCATTTGCACAATTGCACACATTGTCCCAAACCGGCATGGCTGCTGCTTTAGAAACAGAATGAGAAGCACTGGATGGGTTAATTGTTTCTCTCTTAACTATCAGATAGCCCTTTTGTACTCGCTACGTGCATGAGACGCTTCTCAAAGGGAAAGAAGCATTTTGTGCAAATTACAGAGATCTTGGTGAAAAGATTGGGAGAAGAATTGCTCAATAGCTCAGTGGTTTAGGGATCGGTTGGGAGTTTGATTCCCCGCTATGCTTCCTCGACAGGGACTAGACTCAATGATTCTGCATTTCTAAGATTAAGCTTACATTCGTGATGTAACTTAGTTATGTATGCCTTCGTTACCCAGGAAAAGGAATTAATTGCAAGCAATTTTACTTCCACACACTATCCTGATGCAGTAAATCCTACTTTTGCCTTTTGAAACAGCCCCGGAAGGGAAAGCTCCATTGTCTTCAAAAACTCTAAAACTTCTTAATTTTTTTTTCAAAAGGGATGATGCTTCCCGTCTTATTATTATTCATCTCCCATCCCGTTGGTGGGCCAAAATTAAAAATGCAGCGCGACGTCTTTGGCCTGATGGCTACAATAACTTATTTATTTGGCAATTTACTTAGCGGAGGCGGAATAATAGCTGGGATCAGCGGAGAGCCACTGAGTAGCAACACCATGAATATTTAATCTAGAAATATACATTTCCAGAAATGGTTCAGGGTAAAGGGGCGGGGAGACGGTGCAGCAATAATAATCAACACATCTCAAACAATGCAGGAAGGGAAGTTTTGTACCAGAACGGGAGCCCTTTCCAAAGATCAGTAACTCCCAATCCCAGCCATCATCATTTAGAGTGTGGTTTAGGTCTATGTCTGCAGAGCCAGAGTTTGGGAGTTCGATTCCCCCACTGAGCCTCCCTTACATGGGCTGGACTTGATGATCTATAGGATCCCTTCTATGTCTGCCATTCTAATATGATGATGAATTTCTGTTCCAAAAGGTTGATTGTGATAACAATGAGATGTATTTTGCACCCTTTCTTCTACAAACAGATATAGACAGAGCTATTAAAATTGTTTGATAGTATAGCTTCAGATTAAGATGGGGGAGGGGTTGATTACATAGACATATAGAAAGCTGCCCTTTACTGTGATAGGCTGTTAATCTATTTGACTCAGTATTCCCAGTTCAGACTGGCAGCATTAGTTCTCCAGCATTTTAGGGAGGATACTGTCCCTCACCCTACATGATGTTGTTGGTCTCTGGCAGCCTCCACTCTAAAGCTTAACCAGGTTTAGTTAAACCAAGTTTGGCTAAAGTTCAGTCAACTTGCTTAGCTTCCAAAGGGGGCGGAAGCCCAACTCATTATGTTCAAACTGGTTAAGTAATAACTCGGAATTGGGAGTCAGGAATCATAACAAAAAATTTTTGGTGCCCAAAGCTTTTCGAGTCCTTGTGGGTCGGAATTGGCTGGAGTGCTCTGTGAGTTAGATTCCTAAGGGTGGAGCTGGCACTTGGGAGTTTGGATTCCCTATTGAGTTAAGGAGCCAGCCTGTGTAGCCTTGGGCAAGCTGCACAGTCCCAGGGCATTCGGCGCGGAGGGAATTGTAAACCAGTTCTGAGAAAGAGGTTTTAGTAAATCGTATTAATTAATTAATTAATTAATTAATTAATTAATTAATTAATTAATTAATTAATTAATTAATTAATTAATTAATTAATTAATAAATAAATTTATTTATTTATTTATTTATTTATTTATTTATTTATTTATTTATTTATTTATTTATTTATTTATTTATTGGACTTATGTACCGCCCCATAGCGCTACAAGCACTCTCCGGGCGGTTTACAATTTTAATTATGCAGGCTACCCATTGCCCCCCCAGCGAGCTGGGTACTCATTTTACCGACCTCGGAAGGATGGAAGGCTGAGTCAACCTTGAGCCGGCTACCTGGGATTTGAACCCCAGGTTGTGAGCACAGTATGGGTCACTGAGCCCAGCCCCCATCAAGGAGGCACAGAGGGGAATTGAACTCCCAACCCAGGCTCCATAGCCAAAGGCTCAAACCACTCAGCTATCCCGCATTTCTATTTCACTCCTTCTGCTTCCCCCCCTTTTTTTGGTACTGTTTTTTTTCTAGGTGCCATTTATGGACTCCCAACTCCCAAGCAAGAGTGTTGTTAAATAAATATTTTAAGCCGAAGCTGCCCCACAGATACGTTATTTTTCATGACTGCCTCTGAAGTTTTCAGGCTGGGTTTTCTTGGGCAGATACACAGAACATTTTATTTATTATATATTATTAACCACATGTCTTCTCTTAACGGATGTAATCCGTCGTCCGGAGGTTTTCTAGGGCTCTTCAATTTTTTTTTCTTAAGCCATGGTAGGAAATACCCTTTGGGCATTCGGGCCTCTATTTAGGGAATTTATTTCCAGAAATCCCATCTCAAAAGAGGGCGGAAGGAAAAGGAAGTGGTGTAAAAGCTCTATTGCCTCACTTTTTGCCCCAAAACAAACCCAAATAAGAGCTGTTTAATCCAGTACATTTTGCAGCTCTTTGTGGAGAACTTACTGTTGGGTCCAAAAAATAAATAAATAAATTGATGATTTTTTAAAATTTTATTTGGGAGATCTGTCTTTAATTTTTGATAGGCGCAAGTATTGACCCAGGCTCAGAGTGAAGGGAAAGATGATGACAAAGCAGTCTGAAAAATGTCTCATGGATGTTTTATGGATTAAGCTGCATAGGATATTTCCTGTCCAGAACACCCTAGTGTGTGGTCCACAGCAGCGGCTTTCTAAGAACCTCCCAAGTTCACAACAGACTTCTAAATAAGCAAGCAGGTGCCCACGGAAAAACTTCAAGGTTTTGTAGTGATGCGCATGGCCCAGTTTTGGCTGTATTGAACAAAGGTGCCCTGTGGTTCATCCTCATAGATCACAGAAGTTAGGGGCAGGCAAAGCATGATCTCTGAACCTTCCGGGTGGCCTCACACCCCCTCCACAACCCTTTTTTCAAGTTAAAAAGTGCCCCAGAAACTCAAAGCTATGTGTGCTGGGTACATTAGGTCAACAGCACAGCAGGACATCTGTAAGACACCTTTGCCTGGTGATGTCATGGGGGTTGGGACAGTGCTGAGTTTTAATCCAAACTGTACAGAAGCTATCCACCCCTCCAATGTGTTCATCACCTTGGACAGATCCTATGACTTTATTACTTATTTGAAATATTTCTATACTGCCTTTAAAAGGACCCAAATGGCCCCTATCAGATTTGAATCAAACCAATTACATCTTTCCCTCCCACTGTCTCACTCAGTAGTGGCCAACAAGTTTGCACCATAGCAGAGAAGTGTCTGGGAGAACACAATACCCCTGTGATTGATTAAGAAAAGGCACCCCAATGAGTATTCTCACTCTCATTCTACACACGTAACAGAGATTTGACCCCTACCTTTTCTCCCATTTACCCCAGTGGTCACTTTTGAGCATTCTTTATTCTAGTTTTCTTGAAAATGCCCTTCAAATAGACATATCGCAGGAAAAGGCATAGATGGGGACTCTTTCCTTGAGGAGCTAGTTTTCCATCTGCAAGGATTTTTTTAAAGAAGGGTGATCTTTCAAACAAGCTTCTGTCTGTTCTTCCAACCACTGCATTTTGCTCCATATCGAGATCCCAGCTTCACTGATTGGAGGAGGTTTGTTTGCCTGCACCCAGCGATGCCATGACACAGAATGCGACCCTGCTTTGTTACAATTAGGAAAACTGAGAGTATCTTTAAAAATGGCAATATGGACATTCGGTATTCCATAGATGTCAGCGCGTATAAACTGCAGTGTAACCATTTTTTCACTAATAGGGGATTTCAGGAAACTTACAAGTATAATAAATTGCAATGTAAGAGCATTTATTATTGTTTGGGGAGGCCACAAATCCTGCCGAAGGACAATCAACGGTGATCAAGCAGGGAAGGAAAAGAGGAGGGAAGCCAGCCTTGGCGCGCTCAGATTAAAATTAATGCTGCCAATCCATTCATTTCCGCAAGTTGCAGTGCTCCCCAGCGTACCATTACAGGCGCTGACAGTCGGAGCATGACAGCACTCACAATAGGCAGCCTGCTTTATTTTCCAAGGCACTCTGCAACACACACCCAACATAAAGTGGTGCCCCGCTAGACGATGACCCCACAAAACAATGAATCCGCATGACAATGAGTTTTTGCGATCGCCATTGCGCTTCACAAAACAGTGTTTCCTATGGGTGATTTTCAGTTCGTGCTTCGTAAGACGGGTTTTTCCCCCCGGGCCCGATGCTTTGCAAGATGATGATTTTTACGGCTGATCGGCGGCTTTGCAAAATGGGTTCCCTATGGGCGATCTTCGCAAAACAGGTGTTTTCGGGACCAATGCTTCGCAAGACAGCAATTTTTACAGCTGATTGGCGCTTCACAAAATGGGTTCCATATGGGTGATCTTCGCAAAACGACAACTATTTTCCCCATTGGAACGCATTAAACGGATTTCAATGCATTCCAATGGGGAAACACTTTTCTCAAGACAATGTTTTCGCTAAACAGCGATTTCAATGGAACGGATTAACATCGTCTTGCGGGGTACCACTGTAATCCCATCTGGGTGACCATAGGCTTTAAAAGTCCAGGAGAGGCTGAAGAAGTTGACATGGGCAGAGCAGGGGGTCTGTTTCAGTTCAAACTGTATCATAACTATCCAAGGTGCTGAAGCAGTTTGAAGGTTAGTTTCAGGACCTTGGACAGAGACAGTAAGGTTTGGGGGCTTAACACCAAAAGTCATGACTCCTAGGACAGGTTCCTAAACCTGGGTCCCCAGGAATGATCCGCACAAGACTGGACGGTTGAGAGGTCCCTTCAGTTTTTGCCAGGGCGTTATTAATGAGATTCTAAGGTGTTTAAGGAATAAAACAGAAAAGTCAACCCCATAAAGGCCCCAACTCGCTAATGAGGAAAACACTTTCTCATGATGGAAAACAACAAGTGACGAGGGTGAGGGAATGATAAATGTACTAAGATTTCTAAGCGCCTTCATGAGGTAATCAATTACCTCTGAGGATTAACCAACGTATATGGAGATGCACTTTTTGAAAAAGTAAAATAAGCTTTTCACTTTCAATTTTTCATCTGACATTTGTTGTGCCTTGTTCGGTCTGCGATTCGTTCATCAGACTAATGCTGAAGATACTTGTCTGACATCATGTCATTATTAAAATTCACTCACTGCGTTCAGCATCAGGAAGGACCAAGGGATGAAAGATGTTTGTAGTTGACACAGAACGGGGAGATAGGATAAAAAGGGAAAGGGAAAAATAGCCCTACCAGATGGCCATTTTTCTACCATTGGCAATGATGCTAAAAGCCTGGAGCTTTCAGGTCAATATTTCTCCCTGATGTTTTGTGGCTTGTTTTTTTAATTGCACGGACAAGTCCTGCTGGAAGAAGCGTTCACAAAGCTTGGTGTGGCACTGTTCACTATAGTAGTGTAGGATGCTAGTTAGGCTAAACAAGCCAATATTAGTACACTCATCTGGGTTTTGGGCAGAAATCCCCAGGAGAGATCCAGCCCCCAAACAGGTTCAGCAAACACCTTGGTCAGGGTTTGGAATGGGTCACTGGGGAGGTGAACACAGACCTCCTTTTTAAGTCTGATTACTTGGTCATGGAGCTTTGAAAGAATGGCGTGCCTGAAGGGAAAGTGTTATGCATCATGGGGAAATAGGCATTTCCTGGAATGTGTGATTTGACCTTCATTCTACGACGGTTGTAAACTAGGCTGGCCAGAGCATTTTCCGGTGGGTCAGAGCAGCTGAAGATGTTTTATGAAAAGGCGTTCTTGATGCAAAGTATGGGCCCCTAGTTTTCATGTATCACTGGCAGTGCTTAACCTCCCTGAATGTGAGGAATAATTCCGATAATTCTGAGGTTTTAGCAGATGACACCGCCAATATTTTCCCTAGGATTCTCATTCTTTCTCTCTCTTTCAATCTCTGTGATTTTGAACAAGCAAATTGCCAAGTAATCAACTCCTCGGGAGATTAACGTTCAAATGAAGGAGGCCGGAGAGTTTAAAAGGGAACCTGGCTAGATCGCAGGACGAGCAGAGAAAAGGCATTCGATGTTTCTCTTTATCGTGTCCTGCTAGCAAAGCATCACTTGTCTCTCTCTCTCCCAATTTGGCATCGTCTTCGCTTTTATTATTAGCGGGATGCATCCTGCTCTGTGCCAAGTCCTACCACTCAGCACAGCAGGGGCAAAGACATACTCAGCAGTAAGGAGACACTTCAAAGCGTATTTTTAGGTGTCCTGGAAACAGGGTGAGTCTGGTTTTATTTTTAATGCCTCGGCCAAGTATTTCAAAACGTGTTGACTTTCAACAGCTGAAGGTCCCTGGGCTTACAATTAGTACTAAATAGATGGTAGAGTTTTCATTCATTAATTTGTTCATTTATCCTTATTAGGGCTGTTCCAAAATTAATTGTTTGTTTGCAAATATTCTTTGGCTATGAAGCAAACCGGCTTCTGGCTTCCCCCAATGGTTTTCTCCCCCCCCCGATCTCTGCCCCCCCTATTTGTCCCCATTTGCCTTCACTTGCCCTCACTCTCAACTGGCTTCTCCTGTACCTTTCCATAGAAGACATCTTTTAAAAGAGGAGTGTCCCCCGGCAGCTCTTTGAGTAAAGGACTGTCCCTTGCAGAAGAAGATAATGTGGCAGCCCTAATTTATCTCTTGAGTTCCTTTAAGGTTTAGAGAAATGCAAAAGAAAGAAAGAAAGAAAGAAAGAAAGAAAGAAAGAAAGAAAGAAAGAAAGAAAGAAAGAAAGAAAGAAAGGAAGGAAGGAAGGAAGGAAGGAAGGAAGGAAGGAAGGAAGGAAGGAAGGAAGGAAGGAAGGAAGGAAGGACCTTCTGCTTATTTTTCTACATTGCCATCACTTGCTGTCACTCGGACTTGGCTTTTCCTGTACATTCTGAGTGAGGGCACTTTCCAGATAGATCAATCAGCAGAAAGGGTGACACCAAAGAAAATTGTCAATACAATATAGAAAAAACTGAAGACAGGATTAAAAGCCCACTGAGAATATCAGTGTTAACTGTCTTACCATTGCCAACGGAACGATGCCCACCAGGTCCTTCTGACAGATGAAGATTTCAGAGAGGGCCGTGTCCGTTGTCCTTTTCCGGGGATACTCCACCTGCCACGTGATGGGCTGTGTCCCCGAAAGGCTGCTGAAGCTGGCGATTTCAAAGTTCAGCCTCACCACCTCACTGAACATGTTGTTATTACTTCTGGATGGAAAACAGGGGGAAGGAAGGAGAAAATAAGAAAGAATCAGACTCGGACAGACTAGCCAACAAGACATCCTAAGTCAGGCTGTGCTGGGAGTTCCAGAATGTTGAATCTAGAGCTCACGTTAACTTTGGGGGGGGGGGGTCGAACATAGGTTGTTTCAACGAAGGAGTGGATGTAGTAAAATGACCTTGAAAATTCCATGGTGTTTAATATGGGAGGAAGGTTTCGCTTTGCTTGCTTATTTCAAGGGTTGCCAACCTTGAGTCCCCCAGATGTTCTGGGACTACAACTCCCAGAAATCCTGGCCAGCACAGCTGGCATTGAAGGCTTCTGGGAGTTTTACTCCAAAAATACCTGGAGACCCCAGGTTGGGGAACCACTGGGTTTCTTGTTTGCTAATCTTAGGGGTCCTGAAGGTATTTGGAGGAGCTGGGGCTCATCAGCAGCACAGAACACTTTGCTTCTTTCCTGCTTGCTGACCTACGATCTGTATTTTTCACAGTACAGTGGTGCCTTGCTAGACGATGATAATCCGTTCCACTGAAATCGCTGTTTAGCGAAATCATTGTCTAGCGAAAAGCATTTCCCCATTGGAATGCATTGAAACCTGTTTAATGCGTTCCAATGGGGAAGAATCGTTGTTGTCTAGCGAAGATCGGCCATAAGAAAGCCGCTTTGCGAACTGCTGATCAGCTGTTTAAATCGCTGTCTTGCGAAGCTTAGGTCCCAAAAACACCTGTTTGTGAGCGCGGAGGGAGCTGTCAAAATTGTCGTCTAGCGAAAATTCGTTTGCGAAGCAGGGACCAAACATTATCCAGCAAAATTCCCCCATAGGAATCACTGTTTTGCGAATCGTGTCGGTTTCTTTAAAAAAAGAACTAAGTCCCTCAAACCACACAACGAAGGTCTCTGACCATCTCTATGTGTCTTTGGGAACTCCATGTGATGTTCAGTATTCAGCAAAGAGGGAATTTCCTTTCCAAAAGACCCCCAACGTAAAAAGGAGTGTTGCCTCCTCCACCACTGACAGCCAACGGTTTTAAGAACTGAGATGTTTCTGAAGGAGGCCACCATTAATCATCCTCATCATGCAGAACTGGAAAGGACTCTATATCATTGAGTCCGTCCCTTGTCAAGGAGGCATAGTGGGGAATCGAACTTCCAACCTCTGGCTCAAACATCAGGCCCTTTGCCCAATCATCTTCAGCATATGGAAACTCGGCAATGTTCTCCCTTTTTATTAGTGGTCAAAGCTCTTCAATGTTTTAGTAGCCCATCTGCATTTCTTGCTGATCTTGCTTTCCGCCAGCTGCTGTTTACGTCTTACTGTTTTAAACTGACTCGATTCCCAAAAAGGATGATCTCCTTGGAGAAATTATCTCTGAGGGATGCCTTTTCCTGCAAACCGGGATCTGTCTTGGGCAGGGGGGATTCTGGAGGGAACTGTAATAATGCTAGGCCTGAACTGACTTTTTGGAGAGAAAAAAATAGCAATAGCCTGGAAAGCCTGCCGAGAGGAAATCAGCAGAACGGCAACGAGGTGTCAATGGAGATGAAACAGAAGGTCAATGATACTGTTTTGTTCCCATTGAGTTTTTAAAGCTGAAGGGGGATTTGAAGCCAAGCTTTCTGAGTCCATGTCCACCTCTCTCACTACCTCAACCGACTGGTTTCTAGTCATGTTATTTTGTTGGCCAAAGCCAAAAGCCTTCCAGAACACCAACAATAGTTCTAACAATGGAAAAAAGTAACACGTTGTAAGACAACAGACAGTTTTCTGTCATTTTCATCACAGACAAAATCCAATGCCTTAAGCAGCTTGCCTTCATCTATCCAACGGTCGGGCCGGTCCTGTCCACCCAAATCCATCAAGAGACTTCACCGTTTACTGCCGGTAAAACTGGACTAAACTAAGCAGCGATGAAATATATAACCTGCACAAGGAGCTCGGCCCATTTCAAAGCACTCAATAGGCCCGCAGGGAGGGAGAGAAGCCGTTCCTGCAAATTTCATTTCTCAAGCAGAGAAAATAACATTACTAAGCCGGGATATTTTAAGAAGAAAGCACTAGGGCAAAAAAAAATAAGAAGACGAAGGAACACCTTATTGCCAAACCAGTTTTTCCTCTGAAAAGCAATTTCCGTGTCGCTCTCATCTGCCCTTGGAAATACCATTTTTAAACTCAAAAGCTGTTGAAGAGAAACAGATGTACCTCAATCTGCACATTCCAGGAAAATAAGGTACAATTGAGTTAGAACTCTATAATCTAGTCCCCATTGACATCGCCCCCTCGATGCACCCTGAACTGGGAAGGCAATATTCAAAGCATAATGTGTCTTGAGGCAGCCTTCTTCTTGAAATTCAAAAAGAAAAAGGAAGATAAATCAAATGTTTTCCAGTTGCCAAACAATTACATTGGTGTATCTATATATTGGCTGATCCTTAAAGGTCAGGTCGGTAACGGGTGCTCTCAAATGTCAGCCGGGATGTGCACGCCTTTTTAAAATGTCTGATCTACTTTCCAGAACGTTCTTCTGTAAAAAGAGGTTATATTGAGTACCGCTGGAGCTTTTCAAAGGAAGACGCCCCGCCATGTTCGCAGTTAGCAAATATGCTGACACTTTATCACTCGTGTACATGATTGGACAGTTGAACTTGTCAATAGAAAGGGAAGGGCTAATCAGAAGTTGATTTGTTTGTTTTTCCCTGCTCAGAAGTAGAACTTTCAGAGGAAGTTGTATCACTTTTTAAAAAATTCTCAAATACATATATTTACTCAGAAGATCCCAAAGTGAGGGCAAGTCACTGTGCCATCACTCTGTGTTGGCTTCTCAAGGAGACAATGTAGCCAATGAGATTTGGCTGTCAAAGGACATCAGAAGCTAAAGAAGAGTGAGGGCAATACTTGCCACTTTCTCGCTGGCTGTTTGTCTTGCTAAAACACAAAGCTGAATAAACACTGAGGGCCCAGAAGAAACAAGGTGTACTAAAACGACTATCGAACTGCTCGTGGAAGCTGGGAAGCCCCACCTTCTTATCACTTGCCAACAGGGTGGCAAAACAACTGGAGCCGAACTAGAAATAGAAAAAGAGGGGAAAAGATTAGTGAACTGCTAGGAAGCAACCTAAATTAGCTGGATAGCTCAGTGGTTTAGGCTGGAACTTTTATGTGCCTCCTGCAAGTAGAGCCAGCCTGGGTAGCCTTGGGCAAGCTGCACAGTCCCTGGATGTCCTCCAGAAGAAGGGAAGGGAAAAACGACTTCCGAGTACTCTGTACTGCAAAAGCTCAGAAAAAGGTCAGTCAGAATTGACTTGGCACATGATGACGACGACGACGAAGAAGACGAAGAAGACGAAGAAGACGAAGAAGACGACGAAGACGAAGACGAAGACGAAGAAGAAGAAGAAGAAGAAGACGAAGACGAAGACGAAGAAGAAGAAGAAGAAGAAGAAGAAGAAGAAGAAGAAGAAGAAGAAGAAGAAGAAGAAGAAGAAGAAGAAGAAGAAGAAGAAGAAGAAGAAGAAGAAGAAGAAGAAGAAGAAGAAGAAGAAGAAGCTAATTGCTTCACCTATGGCTTCAGGAATGCCTACGCTGTGCTACGGAAAATTAAACACGCCAATTTCATTTTTCTCCAAATCGGAACAAGGCCAGAAGGAAAGACACAAGAGCTTGCAGAAGGCTGAAAACATTGAAAACTCAGCAGTCAGTCCCTGGATTAACAACCTCTTTTATTATCTCTCTCTCTCTCTCTCTCTCTCTCTCTCTCTCTCGTATTCTCTGTTTCTCACTCATCTTTCATCCTGACTTGGAGGGGCGTGGGGGTAGCAGCCGTCTCAAACTTCTGCAATTATTGATGGAGTCTACTGAGAAGTGCAAAGATATTTGTGACAAGCCAAAGAACTGAGAATATCGGAGGTGCAAATGGAACGGCCTTTTTCTATAAGGTCGGCCAAAAACAGGAATCAGAAGATACGCTGATAATATGCTGGAAAAGATAGGGTGTTTAGGTAAATTTACTTCCATCTTTCTCCTTTCAGTCCTCATCTATTACATATATCTCTTTAGGAACTCCTTCATATAGTTCAGACATCTGGCTGTGGAGCCAGAGGCTGGGAGTTTGATTCTCCACTGTGCTTCCTTGATGGGGAGAGGACTTGATGATCTATAAGGTCCCTTCTAGCTGTGCAATCCTACAATCAAAGATTATTATAAATGCACCACAAAGCCTGGTGAGCACTATGGGAACTTTGGATGACAACAACCCAAATCCCCTGGTCATTGGCCAAGCTGGTTGATGGATCCTGAATCTTGTAGTCCAAAAATGTTAGTTTCCCAGACTCTGATCTTGCATACAGGTCTTGTTTCCATGCTTCACTTTGAGCGTGAAGCATTTGATGATGACAATTAGGGAAGACTCGGCTGGTCTCCAACCACTTCTCCCAGGATCCAGCCTCGAATTTGGATACTTTAAGGCAGGGTTTGGGAGGAATTTCTTGACTCAGGGGCCAGATTCTAATTCTAAGGCTCTTAAAGGTCACCTTCCATCTGTGGTCCAAGCAAGGGCATGAGATGGGGCGGATGAAGTTCTTAGCAAGTTGACCATTTCCCCAGCGTACATACAAAGGGCAGCAGAATCCTATGCAGGTCTACTCAGCAGTAATCCAAAATGTGACAGCTTCCAGAGCTGCAAACCCAAATTCAGTCCTAATTGGGCAGTGTCTGGAGCTGCAAACCAGAGTTCAATTCCAATTCCCGGGCTCCAAACCCAGACTTCAGATGCCTGCAAATGAATCCTGGAACAGCCATCTAAAAGTCAGTGGAATTGAACAGCAAAGTAGAATTCAGTTTGACTGAACATCTTTGTGGACTGTAAACAAGAATTCAGTCTGATGGAACAACGTCCTGGTCTCCAAGCCAGAGTTCAGTCTCACCCTACTGGTTTCGAGGTTGCAAACCAGGATTTGCTCCCATGTTCAAGCTTCTGGAGCTGCAAACCAGGACTCCGTTTGACTGAACCTCTTCTTGGACTGCAAACTAGGATTTGGTCTGATGGAACAACTTCCTGGCCTCAAGGACAGAGTACAGCCTCACCCCACGGCTTCCTGGGCTGCAAACCAGAATTTGGTTCCGTGCTAACATTTCCTGAGCTGCAAATCAGGCTTCGGTGTAATGGAACAGCAAATGAGAATTGAGTTTGACTGAAAAACGTCCTGCTCTGCAAAAAGCAGAATTCCAACTGATGGAACAGCTTCCTGGGTTGCAAACCAGGGTTCATCCTGCCTGAATTGCTTCCTGATCTGCAAACCAGAGTTTGGATCCATGCCGCTAGTTCACAGTCTACAAATCAGAATTCAATTCAAAGCCCTTTTTAAAGAAATATTTGAAATAGTTGTTCCCATCTTTCCCCCATCAAGTGTCAAAGCTGGTGCACAGAGAGAAATCGGCGGGGTTGTTGGATACACAGGGAGAGTAGGAATGGAAATAGTTTGAAAGATTGGATCTCTCTCTCTCTCTCTCTCTTTTTAAAAATTGCGACTCCATGCTGATGTCTATCAATGCGCTCCTTGATGTGCTGCACCCAAGCACTGCATTGAGAAGTTCCTTGACATTTATGTCAAAACCAAATTCCATAGAAGGTCAGCAAAAGGGCTTAAGGAGGATAGTTGTACAAACAAAAACAGGAACAACATGAACCGACACACTCCCTGCTACCAATACAAATTGAACCGAAAGACGGATGAACTTTGCCTGCCAAAAGGCAAGTCATCTCCTCGTCTATGAAGTGTACAGAGAGTCTCCTTCTTTCCTTTCCTTAGCCCCTTCATTGTGGGGATGGTGGAGGGGCTAAGGAAAGAAAATGAGATGGCTTTGACTACAACTCCCATCATCCAACGCATTCAAGAGGGTCGACGATACCTCCCATGCTAGCAGAACCATACTTTTCTCTACTGTATCTGAGACAGCACGCTAGCTTGGTGCCATTCCAAGACAAGTGAAGGATTTGCCAGCTTCGTGATGTCTCAACAAGGGGTGCCTGAATGTAGAATCATAGACTAATGGAGTTGGAAGGCGCCTACAAGGCCATCGAGTCCAACCCCCTGTTCAAGGCAGGAATCCAAATCAAATTATATCTGACAGATGATTGTCCATTTTTCTCTGGAGTGCCTACAGTGTTTCTATGTTTCCTGTAGGCTAGTTTAGAACATACGTTTTTTTTCAGTGTATAATCCAAAAATAAGAAAAATAAGTAGGGCTTTGCAAGTCTAGGGGGAAAGGGATCAAAGTGCTGCAGGATCGCTTTGATCCCTTCTTTCCTCTCCATTTGTTTTTGTACTCGCCTCAGCTTACTTCCGTGTATATGACAAGCCTCAATTTTTAGCCTAAAGATTTTAGACAAAAGTATAGTCTTATACATGGAAAATACGGTATATCATGTGCAGCACATCTTTCTTTGTTTTTGAACACCGAGGAACGCCTGAAGGCTCAGGAGGAACAACTTCCCTCCAACGTTTCCTGCTGGAGGTGGTTTCCTCAATTTATCAACTGGCAGAGCCGGCTCAGAGCACAGCAGTGTCTGAACAGATAAATCCTGTCCCCAATCACTCCATGGTTCTTGGTAGACTTTCATAACTCATGGAAAGCTCCAGATAACATCTGGATTTGATCACCTTGCTCTCCAACTTGCTGACATGCATACATACAAAACCACGCATTGTGTTCTGTGTCTACTTCTGAACACATCTCCAGATCTCGATGTGCGGCAGGCTTATTATTTGCCACACGACAAATCCTGGAGAGTTTGGGGACCCAACGGCGTGCGCATGGAGGGGAATTTATGGTCTCCAGACGTCGCAATATGGAGATGTGCTTAATAACCACTTCTCCATCCAACTTTTACAACCTGGCAGGGGATGAGGAACAGGGAAGGTTCTACGCACGGCAGCTGTGTAAGCCGTTTGTGTTTCATGGGAGGACAATGAAAAATTAATCTCCACCGAATGTAACTAAGTTTTTCAGAGAAAGCAGCAAAACTACTCAGATATTATCGTCGGCGACAGATGTTGGCTGACGGCCTTCGTTTGCAAAATTACCTGTCATGTTCTTGCTGCTTCCTCCAGCAAATACACAACCAAAACAAAGATAAAAATAAAGAACACATTCAAAAAAAAAAAAAAAAGAATCGGATACCAAAAAAAGCTAGCAAGCCCAGATGTCTGCCAAAAGTAGTAAAATGTTCCCCATATAAATGGGATATTAAAAGAGTTTTCAACATGCGGCTATAACAGTTATCAGGAATGATTGAAGAACGATAGATGAGAGATACTATCCCTCCTCTCAATAGGAATTCGGAACACTTAAGTACAGAGAGGAGGTTCATAAGAGTCATGAGATGTCAAAAGACTTTTATTTTCTTCTTCTGTGTCTTTTTTTCACCCCTTCTGAACATCTGTTCCTGTTATGGGAGGAAGTGAGGTGGCATTTGTTATGTCTGAAAAGTCATTTTCCTAAGGGAAAGGAAGGGAAGGGACGAGAAGAGAAGGGAAAGGAAGGGAGGACAGGAGAAGGATCAGAAAATATCTTTAAAAGCTGGTGGCACATGGGTAGTTGAATAGGAACAAGCAGCCACAACCAGTACTGAGAAAGTTGGCCGGACTTCAGAGGTTCCGCGCTTACTCTCAAGAGAATTTGCTTCAAGCCAGGAATGTTAAGATGAGATTGAAGGATAATAAATCAGCTTTCCTCACTTCCATTCTGTTTTTGCCGCTGCATTCCAACACCTCTTCCATTTTCGTTCTGTTTCAGTTCCAGAACGCTGGAAAAAAGATTTTGCTCATATAAAAAAAAAATAAGAAAAGTTTGCACCATTGCATAACGGTGACATTCGAGGCCCCATAAAATGCTTTCGCAATTCAAATAGCCATTTCCAGTCTCCTTGCGTGTTTATTAAACACAGCTGCTACATGGAGGCAGGGCAAGATCATAGGGTGGTAATCGCCAGAATTCCTTATCTAGTCTAGCAGGATGTAGCAACCTGATGACATCATGGAGCTCCAGAGACAGTCAGGTTTGGCGATTTGATAGTGGCATTGTGGGCAAATCAAGTCAGTTACGAGTGAGGGCATTAAAAATGCCCTTGATTCCGTTGCTTATTTTGAAACTTCTATCAGCCATGGCTCTTCGCCATGTCCAGCTCTCAACTGCTATGAAGCCATGGCTCTTCATCATGTTCAGCTCTAAACTTCGGTGTAACGACAGCCCTTCACCATGGTCAGCTCTAAACTTTCTTTCATAAGAAAAAGAATTCAAGGTTTAGTTTGGGAAACCCTTGTCAGGATGGTGCAGCTGATTCATGCCAAAGGATTAAGCCCCGTGTAAGAATAGTAACTTTTTATTCTGACCGTCTTTCATAATGCAGAGAACCTTCATGCTATGCCCACCATCGGTTTGTGTATGTGTTTCATTAGGTGTCCTACACTCAAAACACACACACACACACACACACACACACACACACACACACACGGCATTCCAATTTCAGTGCATGGTGCAGGGACATCAAGATGGCCTCCTGAAACCGGTGTTGAGACAACGAGATAGACTACTCCTTTCCTCCTTGTCTAGAAATTAAAGTTTTGATGGATGGGCTGCCTATGCCGTTTCCTTGCCCTGGGTTTGTAATCCAGCAGCGCAAACAATATTGAGCTTGGGCTGAAATTTCTCCAAAGCACACAGAAGATCGCCGGGAAGCGTCGCTGTCGCATGGTGGAGAACACCCTGATTATGAAATTGCACCAGTGATGGATGGAGGCTTGCAGTGAAACTGATGTGTCGGCTTGCTTTCCGTTGCCTACCTCCACCCCGTAAAGCCTGGAGAGAGGGAACGCCTCTCACAAGCTTATTTACAGTTATGAGAATGTGAATTTCTCAGGTTCATTGCAAAACCTTACAGCTGGGCTAGATTTCCTCCTCCCACCACATAAAGTAGCTCCATGCAGTTTCCAACAATTATATTTTACAAGTTATGCTGTTCTCTTTCATCAGTTACTGTGGGAGAACAAGAGTTACATTGCCAAAATGAAAGAAGAAGCAAAGATCAAGTTTCTTTAATGCTTTCTGGTGAAGCTGACTGGATAGCTCAGTGGTTTAGGTACCTGGTTATGGAGCCAGAGGTTGGATGTTCGATTCCCCCACTGGGCCTCCTGGGAGAAGAGCCAGCCTAGAGGAAGGGAAGGGCAAACCGTTTCTGAGTGTTCTCTATCTGGGAAAATTTGAAAAGGTGCTGCCATAAGACAGAACTGACTTGATCCCACATTTATTATTATTATTATTATTATTATTATTATTATTATTATTATTATTATTATTATTATTATTATTATTATTATTATTATTATTATTATTATTATTATTATTATTATTATTATTATTATTAATCATAATCGTCATCGTCGTGGTCCTCGTGGTCCTCGTCGTCCTCATCGTCCTCGTCGCCGTCGTCGTCGTCGTCATCGTCATCATCATCATCATCATCATCATCATCATCATCATCATCATCATCATCATCATCATCTTATATTTGGTCTTCCTCTTCTCCTGCTGCCTTCCGCCTTTATCCAGTCTTATCTCAATAATGGCAGGAAAGAGTCAATTCAGAGAAAATAAATGTTTGATGCAATGCCCATAAGATACTCTAGAGGGCACCCTAACAACCTCCAACTGCTTGAAACCGACTGAGTGGATGGATTACGAATCAAATCCATTTCCTCCCAGAAAATTAATTTGGAAAACAAGGAGTAAATTGAGCGTCATTGGGATTGATAAATCAGAAGATCCAGCTGACAAACCACTGCTTTTAACGTGCATTGCACAAGACAGGACTATATGATCGGAGGCTTGGCCAATGATTGGGTTAAGAAAGAGAAGACAGAGATTTTTGAGAATTAGGCATGGAAGCCAAAGCTCAGGGTGAAGGCAAGGGGCGTGGCAGACGGCTTCTCCTACGCTTGTGCATGCAAAAAAAAAGTGTGCAACCCACCCTTTCACTAGTCTTTTGCAACTCTCACTTAGCATCCTGGGAAAAAGTGAGAAAACAAACAAGTCTCCAAAAATGGTCATCCCCAACTTTTCTCCTCTTCCTCTTATTGGGCAGGTCCGGCCCTACCGTTGGCCAGAGTGAGGCAGCTGTCCCAGGCAGAAGGTCCTGAATGCTATGAAACAGCAAGGAGCAGCCAACCCTTTCCACCAGTACTGTTGTGGTGGTAGCTTTACTGCCAGGCCAGGAGGAGTCTGTGTTTTTTTGGAGCGAATTTCGACCTCGTCTGCTAAAAAAGGAGAAGGCTCTGGATCTGGGCCTGCTGCACTGGAATTGGTGGAAAGCAGATCCCATTTTCTCTTCAACCTCAGGCACCAAAATACAGTGGTGCCTCACTTAACGAGTGCCTCGCTTAACGATGAATTTGCATAACGATGGCCTTTGCTGGAAATTTTGCCGCCTCACCTAACGATGTTTCCTATGGGGTATTTTCGCATAATGATGTTTGGGACCTTGCTTCACTTAACGATGACAGTTTTAGGTCCCCTGTTTTGCTTAACGTTTTTTTTGACAGCCCTGTTTTCACTATTTTAAAAATATTCTAAAATGTTTAAAAATGTTTTAAATGCTTGGAATCATTAGTGCACCTAATAAAACCTTCGTTAAAGTAATTTGGCTTCGTTCTGAGCCTTTTTGAATTTTTGGTAATTTTTTTTCACTATTGAAATGTATTGAATAGGCTCCTATTGGTACGGATTAACCGGTTTTCAATGCATTCCTATGGGAAATGGTGTTTCGCTTAACGATGTTTTCACATAATGATGTTTTTAATGGAACCAATTAATATCGTTATGCGAGGCACCACTGTACCTTGAGCTTGTGGGCTTGGGACAGTGGTTACTGAAAAGTCTCAGAAGTGGTTAGACCTCCATTCCTAGAATTCCCAACCTAAAAGACCAAGGCTCGGGTATTTATGGTTCAGCAACCTCCGAGCACCCAAGACGGGTGTTTATTACAAGTATTGGTTTAGAACAGTGGCTCCCCATCTTGAGTCCTCAGATGTCCACTATGTTCCTAAGGCTTGCTGCGTCACACCAAATGAATCTGGGGCAGGTATGTACGTAGGTGTAAATCATCCTTGAAATTGATGCCGGGGGGGTGGTGGAATAACTTTGACGATTCTCATCGACTTCAAAACAGAAACATTTGTGGGTTGGGCACCAACCACAGAGGGAGGTCTAGTGTCAAGATAGACTTCTTCTGCCATCTTGAAGCTCCAGTAGGTCACTGGAACGAAGTTGGTGGAGAGGTTTCACTAAGGATTGACAACGATGGAGGGTTTGATCAGCAACATCTTGGGAACGGCTGCTTTGAGAGCGCTGACAGGGATTTTATTGGCTTTGCTTTTAAGATGGCGGTCTGCGATTTTTCTCTTTCTCTGTCCTCTTTCCCTGAACCCACACTCTTTTCATGCTTTATTGCCCAGTTGATTTATCTCTCCTCACCCAACCTGGGAAGCCAGATTGGTTACGAGTGTGATGTTCAACTGCTGATCTCAGCTGTTTATGAGCTCCAACAGATGTTCATGTTTCTAAGATCCTTGGGTTGTTAGTAGGAGGGAGGGAGGGAGGAAAGACGCCTACTTTGTCTTGGCTATGCATCATTTTTCCCTTCCATATCTCTTAACTCCGAAGGTGAACGTTTCACCTTGGAAGCTGGTTGGCGATGCCAACGGAGATGGAGGAAAGGGGAGAAAAGCCGATCTTTTTGAGTCCCCCCCCCCAAAAAATATTAAAGCTTATGTTGCTAAGGTTTGAAAAGCACCAAGCCCTGACAAGGTGAGTTTCCATCTGAAAAATCCTTTCTCTCCAGGATGGTCTGAATGGATAACCTAGTTACTCCTGGCAGCTCATTAAAGGGAAAGGTTGGGGAACGAACATCGTGCCAAGGAGAGTAACAAATTGGCCTTGAAGCCAAGAAGCGGTGCCAAGCTCCTGTGGCTGTTGATCAAGGCATGCTGGAATCAAGGACGTCACCATGGGCTTTGTCAGGAACGGTTTCTTGATACACCTCTCCCTTCAACAACACTGGGGGTAGGGGGCGCCAGTCCCCTGTGTAGTTCAAAATCAGTGCCTAACTCTTACGCTGTCCCCCAATGTAAGTAGAAAGCACAATCAGTTGATTCACACACACACACACACACACACACACACACACACATACAGGCCTCCCTCGACCATCATCAGCCTCCTGACATTGCCCAGCACCTTCGCCGGGCACCATATGGAGTCGCCAACTTCCCAAAACCTAAGTATCTGTTAAATAGTGTTGTTGTGGTTGTAATTAAAATAAAAGACACAAGTTTTGATTGTTAGTCTATAACAGATACAGGTTTTAACTACCACCATCACCCTTCTCCCCACTGTTGTTGTCTGGAACAAATTACATTGCTCCCCTCTTCTGGGGGAGAAAGATGGTGCTGTGACAGAAAGACACAGAGATCCCATTAAGAGATGGCCGTCCATTGCCAAATCACATTAGTTTAATCAAACACCCCTGTTCTGCAGAGGCAGCGCCACAAGCAACACACCAGAATGTCCTGAAGGCTTGCCAGGTGGGACATTTCTCAAAGAGAATGGGAGCCACAAAAGGATACCCTGGAGCGGATCCAGAAAAGGCTGACCAGAACAGTGAAAGGACATGGCCAAGTCCTCCAAGGAAGAGTTTGTTGGGCACGTAACACCATGAATCGCACGCGTTCTGGGGGATCTCAGCCGGCCCCTCTACCAGGAAGCACCGTGAGGATTCAAACTCCCTCTCTCCTGGCTTTGCAGTCAGTTGCACCAACCCACTGAGCCCTAGCAGCTCAACGACTTCCTTAGACCGGGGCCAGGCAAAACACAGACATAGGTGACCTCCTGGAACATCTCCCTAGCCTCCAACGGATGGCTTCACGGGCACAGAAATGCCCCCGGGAAGAGACACAAGCTTCATTTTCACAACTGACAGCCTTACAGAGAAAGAAGAGCCTTCACCGATCGCATCACTGTCTTCCTCTAGCTGATGGGGCCAACAAGACCCAAACAGAGATGGCAGTTTTGAGGAGTCAGAACAGGTTAACGTTCAGGAGCAAGGCAGCTTTGCCCGTCTCAGCCCCATACTTCCCAAACCCTGATATGGTCCCATCAAAGATATGTCTGCTCCATGCTTCATGCACCATTGATGAGGCTGTTCGCACAATCCCCACGCAAAGAGCATCATGCGCAGCAGGTCAGGTGCACCAACGGCCCTGATGCACAGCTGACAAGGCAGCATAACTCCAAATGACATACAGATTCCACCCTGAACCTTGCCATTTGGGAGGGTGGGGGAAGGAAGCTGTTTCCCGGAACACTTTTGCTAGTCATGGAGAAGAGGTGCAAGGTGGCTTTCCAGTCTTCGGAACCACCAGGTCTAGAAACTTGGAAAAGCAAACTTTCAGTGCAAGTGGAATTCCACGTGCCTGAAGAAGAGACCAAGGCCTCTTACCAAACAAAAAGGATGAGGAGACCCCAAAGATTTGTTTATTTCTTAAATGTATATACCAGCCCAGTAGTATGACGCACTGCTCTGGGTGGTTTACCATTGGCTAAAAACCCAGTGAAAATAAAGCAAGCAAAAAACAGCATAAATTGAAAATACAGCAATACCAAGAAGCAGAAAATGTGGCACGGGGCATGTGCTGTGAACAAGCATAGCAACAGAGGAGCACATTAAACAGGGCTGCCAAAAGCGGCCTCACTATAAAGCTGTGTTTTCAAGCATCTTTTGAATGTCTGGTGGGAGGGCGCCAGGCGCAGCTTCACCAGCAGCTAATTGCATGGAGTTGGTGCCACAGCAAAGAAGGCCCTGCTTCTAGTGGATGGTTTCCTGGCCTCCCATGGAGTAGCATCCCGGAGGATCATGGCCTGGGAGGACCTCATGGAGGAAGCAAAGGACCTTGGGAAAAGACAGAATGGTAGATCTGCGGTATGTACAGATTTCATCAGGGGTGGTTGGGGAGTGGAAACAGCTTGGCAGCTTAGCAAATTCTACTTGATTACACAATTAAAGTGATATAGGTGTACACTGATGTTCATTGTGCAACCCCTAGCTTCCTATTCAAGAATGTTGCTCCTCATTTTTATTTGCAGCTGCTGCTGCTCTTGAAAGAGCCACGGCTTCTTTCCTCTTTTTACATTGCAAGCTTTCCGCTGCCAATTCCACTGTTCAGAACGCTGCCGGTTACAGATGGATTTAAAACTCTAAGCCGCTGGTGGATGACAGATGTTCTCTCTGCTTCAGAAACACGGGGCGGTCGTCTCCACCCACGCTCCCCCTCCTTAACCGGACACAAGATCAGGAGAAGTGGATTATTCCAATTTTCCAGGGGTGACGGTTAGCGAATCCGCTGCAGGTCCGGGGTGGAACTTCACATGAGCTATCCGAGGTGCTGAACCAACAGGAGGCACAGCATCTAGCGCTCTGGATAGCTCTCGTAAAGTTCGGATTCACTGCTCCTGCAAAATTAGAAGCATGGACCTATTTGGGGCCATAATGTGTCGAGAAGGAGACAGAACCAATGACACACCCTTCCAATATTGTCAACTATAAAGGACAGGTGTCACTGTGGAACAGAAAATCTGTCCGCTACAGAGACTTCTCGGGTGGGGTGATACTATGTCTTGCTCTGTGGGCAGAGACTTATTGTATCTTCCCTTGGACTGATGTTGTCAATGTGCCAAGGAAAAGAAGGAGGACGAAGAAGAAGAGGATGAAGAAGAGTAGGGGAAGGAAGAGGGCCCACCATTATAGAATAAAGTCAAGGGTCCTAAAGCATTCTAAACACTTTTCGGAAGGTATCAGAACATATGCTAGATCAGACCAAATTCCCAATTAGTCTGGCATTTTGGTTCTTGTTGTAGTGATGCTATGACCAAATGCTATCAAGAAGGGCCCCACAGCTACTTTTGAGTTCACACAGTTTTGAGTTCCTACCAAAAAGGCCACAAAGGTCCTGTGAGATCAAAACATAGATCCATGTTGTGAGAACTCAGCTTCTCCAAGCAACTGGTCGGACGGGTGTTAGAAGTTCCCCACGCCAACCCTTTCAAAGCTTTTGCTACGACTTGGTAGACTCCGCATCAAAGCCATTCCGCACATGGCCACTGTCATCACAGAAGAGGCCCTGCCAAAACCACCTTTTCCGACCCACTCACCTGCTCCTTGGACTCTGGCTTATTCTCTGGCACATCACAGTGGTTGTTGAATGTTTCCCGCCATTGCCAATTTCTTGGGTCACGTCCCACTGTCTTGGGTTGCTCGCCTTTGCGCTGAGGATATTGACCCCTTTCTTCACTTTTGCTCTGTTGGAAAGGAGAGCGACAGGACAGGACATTACACTGTTGTCCTTGCTGGACTTCTGTCTACCTTCTCTTCATGCAGGAAAAGCCCAGCTTTGCCCGATCAAAGAATCTAAAACAACTGTGGATCCAAAGCCATGCAATATGAAAACAAAAAACCTTTTCTAAGCAGGCTAGAAAATGTTTTTCCCCACTGGAGGAGAAGGAAAGAAGAAGAAGAAGAAGAAGAAGAAGAAGAAGAAGAAGAAGAAGAAGAAGAAGAAGAAGAAGAAGAAGAAGAAGAAGAAGAAGAAGAAGAAGAAGAAGAAGAAGAAGAAGAAGAAGAAGAAGAAGAAGAGGAGGAGGAGGAGGAGGAGGAGGAGGAGGAAGAAGAAGAGGAAGAAGAAGAAGAAGAAGAAGAAGAAGAAGAAGAAGAAGAAGAAGAAGAAGAAGAAGAAGAAGAAGAGGAAGAAGAAGAAGAGGAAGAACTAGTGAAATGACACCACCACCACCACCACCACCACCAACAACAACAACAACAACAACAACAATGCAATAAGGTAGCCATCCTGAATGTATCATCTCCATTCAGTGGTTCCCAACCTTGGATCTCCAGATGTTCTTGGACTCCAACTCCCAGAAATCCTGGCCAGCACAGCCAGTGGGGATGGGTTCTGGGAGTTTTAGTCCAAGAACTCCTTGGAAGCTTGAGATCCACTGCTCTAGATGCTCTAGAACACAATACGAAAATGTGCATTTTTTTGCAAACCATGTTTGAGCTGAGAATTGGGGTGCAAATACAGCAAAGCCAAGAAACTGAGAGGCATGTGTTAGATTAGTTCATTGAAGATATGTGGCTTCCCTCCTTCCCAGCTTTTGAGAGGAAATAATAGACTTATCTCTTATTCTCTTCCCATTCAATGCAATCTGTAGTTTTACTCAGGATTAGATATAAGGGACAAGCTGTGGCTTGTGTTGGATCAGCTTGGCCAAATGACGATTTCCCAAATGACGAATCTTTTCCCAAATATTTTGGATGATGTGCAATTGTTCTTTTTCTAAACCAAATCCAACCCAATGTCTCCAGGAGAGGGTTTGACTCTGTTATTTCATATATTGTTATTTCTTTTATTGCATTTCTCTCTCACCTCTCCATCAAGCATTAAAAACAAGCTCAAAACAAGTTTCGAAACAAAGTAGACAACAAAACCATTAACATCACCAGAGTCCTCTTGGAAATCACCAGAACAGCCACCATGCATTTCACATCCGATGGGCTCTCTGTTGCTCATTCAAGTGGGGAGCTGATTCCAGACAAGGATATGAGTAAGGGCGAGATGGACAGCCCACGAAACAATACACACTGGTTGTGTGATGGGCCCTTCCTTACGCAATGATTCCAACAGGATTCTGGCCCAAGAAAAACAGCTCAACGTTGGTGGATCTACCTTAGTGGCCCATCACATAGATTGAAATCTCTATTCGGTTTCAAAGTCTACTGAAAATGATTCTTTCTGCAGGTGTCCCCAAGCCAATAACAATCCCTCTGTTTTGTCTGTTATTGCCAGAGGGTTTTTTAAGTACTTATGAAAACACGAGTACTTATGATTTAGGCAATTGGCTGCAAAGTCAGAGGTTGGGAATTCGAATCACCACTAGCCCTTCTTGACCGGGGCAGGACTGGATGATCCGTAAGGGTCCCTTCCAGCTTTGCAGTTCTAAGATAATTATTGTCAACAGCTTAGAAAAGCTGTTCTTCTGACCTAGCAAGGTACTTCCTTAATTTCTTCGATGAGTTGGGCAATTTTAAGAGGGGAGGAAGGAAGACATTCCAAAGGAACTGAAGGCTAAAAAGGCCAGAGAGAAAAGAACTCTGCTTGAATCTTTCTCTGCCATCCGAAATCGCTCAATATTTTTGGCCCAGTGATGCCCCTGTGCTTTGCCTGGGAGAGGTTCATTGTCACTTATGATCAGGTTCATGACAACCGGCGCTAGATGGTGGGTTGCATTTTCCTCCCAAACTGGAGATTGTTCTCTGCACCATGAAACACACTACCGAGGCGAGCCAGTTTCTGGTTTATTAGGGATGACATTTTCTCTGGACAGGATTAGGAGCACAATCCGGGACCAGAGGACGGTGGGTGGGTTGGTGGGTCAGTGGGGGGTGGAATCAAAGGGAGAAAGGGGGGGAAAGCCCCATAACTCTAGTGATTGAGCCGTTTTTGCTAATTAGTCCACAGCATTGAATATTAGAACAGATATACATCCAAAGAACGCATAATGCAATGGTGAGTTAAAGGAAGGGAGGACTAAGTGGGTAACCCATTAGGAAGGAAATCAATGCCATGATGCCACTTAGTGCTGGAATGGGCTGTTCAATGGCCCCCAACGTGGGCTCTGAAACACATATGGAAAGCTTAATTTGACATATCTCCTCCCAACTCTCCCTCCCCCCCTCTGCTGTATATAATGAGGTCAACATATGAGGTAGAATTAGGTCGTGAAGGGGGAGAGATTAATGTATCTGTGTTTGTTTGTTTGTTAAATAAGCCCCTACATTAACCTTTACATCATCAAGAGGACCCCTTTGCAATTAGCATGATTCCGTTATTGATGACGGTATTGACTTCGATTGGTCGAACGTCATGCTATTAGGAGGCTTTCCCTGTTCGACTGGTTTGTTGTTCTTCCCGTTATGCACCATCAAGTCAGCACGGGCTTGTAGCAACCCTCATAGGCTTGTCAAGGTATACTGTAGGCATCCTTCAGTCTCAAGAGACTATGGTAACATGCTCTGAATAGCATGTTAACGTCAAGGTAAGGGAGGCATTTAGGGAGCGGTTTTACCACTTCCACAACCTGACAGAGCCAGGGGGTCAAACCCAGCTTTTTAAAAACAGCTAGCCACAGAAAAGGGGACAATTGTTTTGAAAAAGACACAAATAACCCATACAGTGCTTCCAGTTCGTAAGTACCCACACACCAATATGTGAATGACTGAATTCGGAGTAATTTGCACATAATGCACTTGTAATTTGTGCAAAACGCATACGTTTTATCTGTATCTCAGAAAAGATCTTGCCTCCTGCCAGGTGAGGAGAAAACTTTTCCAATTCCTCCCCAAAATGACAGGAGCGAGGATTTACATACCTCAAGGAATGGGAGGGTTATTACAGTGGTGCCTCACCTTACGTATGTCCCTACTTACAACCATTTTGAGTTACGACCAGCTCCGGCCACAAAATTTTGCTTCGACTTGTGGCTGGAGCTTCCAGTTACGAACAGAAAAAGGCAGGGGGAAAAGGCAGGGAATTCAAATTTCTAACTATAGGTGGCGACGAGGCTGCTTCTTTGTAGCTCTTTCGCCCCCAGTGTGCGTCATAGTCAGAGGAGGCTTGGGACTGCCTCGCTTCTGCTTAGGGTTTTTTTAATTTTTTTTTGTTTGCTTGTTTCCCCCAATTCTGATGGGTCTTGGGGGGTTTGGTTGCCTTTTGGAGTGTTTTTCCCCATTTCTAACGGGTCTTGGGGGGGTTGTTTGTTTTTTGGTCCCCCCCCCATTTCTGATGGGTCTTGGGGGATTTGGTTGCTTTTTTGTTTTTTTCCCCATTTCCGATGGGTCTTGCATGCTTTCCTTGGTTTTTCTTTGGTTCTCTGTGCATTTCCGAACTGCTCCCTTTGTTCTCTGTGCATTTCTGAACTGCTCCATTTGTTTTCTGTGCATTTCTGAACTGCTCCATTTGTTCTCTGTGCATTTCCGATGGGTCTTGCATGCTTGATTGCTTTTCTCCCTACCCTCTTCGGCCGGAAGGGATTAATCATGCTTCCAGTGAATCTTGCAGTGATTTTTTTCTGATTTTTTTCTTCGGCCAGAACGGATTATTTGCATTTCAATGGGAAATAGTGCTTCGACTTACGACCATTTCAACTTACACCCATCTTCCCAATCCAATTAAGTTCATAAGTCGAGGCACCACTGTACTATGATCTCCACCTACACAACCTTTAACGTATTCTTCTTTTCATTCCCCAACACATCCTGACTCAATATCTATATTGTGGGTCTTTTTGAGGGTAGCAGCATAACTCTCAAATTGGTTTAAGGCAGACAAAAAGGCAGGCAGACAAAAGACCAAGTCAGCCGAAGCATTCGACTCTTTGTAAGACTCTACACAAGAAATCGCACACATCCTGTTGAATAATTTTGTCTTCAACTTATGAAACAGTGCCCCCTCTTGGCTCGTCTTTGCCAGTGCATCTATGTGTTTTAATCCCCGCTCCCACTTCCTTCTCTTGCCTGTATACTTTCAAGGCTTCAAGGTCCTGTCTCAGCTTCAGAAGATCAATTAACACTAACTTCCTGCCTTTGAAAGGTCGCACAGAGGAAAATGAATTTGGCTGGAGTCCGGCCAGCCTCCACCGTGCTCGGTTTTCACTCCGTTCTCCTGATACTGCGCCAAGAATTTCAATTATATGGCTCACCATTCTCTTCCCATTTTTTAAAAAAGAAAGTTTTGGCAGGGCTAGAAAAAAAACATATAAATTGCCTCCCACTTTCCAAAGATTTTTCAGCATGTCGAAAATAAAAAAGTTCACTTCTGCATTGAGTCCTCACTTGCTCTCATGGACCACACAGCCCAACCCGATTGGCTCCCGAGCCTTGTGACACCATCCTTGCTCACTGCGTAAGGACCAAGGTAGGAAGACGACTCACACGCCCAACCCAGGAAAGGAGAGACGGATGACAGCTGAGGGCAAGAAAAGCAATGGGAAAGACAACGTTCAAACCATCTGTTCGATTTCAGTGAGAGCAGATGCTGCCTGAAAGAGCTGGGCATGTTTAGACTTGAGACAAGTGGTGAGGGCGAATCCCCCCTGGGTTCAGTCTAAGCCATTTGGAGCTATCCAAGGTCCTGAAACAGAGGTCCAGCACTTTGGTTCACTCCTTTAGAGCAGTGGTCCCCAACCTTGGGCCTCCAGATGTTCTTGGACTACAACTCCCAGAAGCTTTCATCACCAACTCTGTTGGCCAGGATTTCTGGGAGTTGAAGTCCAAGAACATCTGGAGGCCCAAGGTTGGGGACCACTGCTTTAGAGATTAAAACCCAGAGTGGAGTCACTGATCCTCAGGATGTATCCTTAGTACCTTTGGTCTGTCACTGTAAGTCCTTACAGCTGCGGGATAGCTCAGTGGCTGAGGTCTCTGGCTGTGAAGCCACATGCTGGGGGTCAGATTCCCCACTGTGCCTCTTTGAGAGGGGCTGGACTCAATGATCCATAGAGTCCTTCCCTGCTCTACAGTTCAAAGTTGTCTTTCTCTAATGTCGGATGAACCACGCAACCCTTCGTCCCCTACCGATGCAGATTCTCACGGCTGTACCCCACTTGCTTTCAGTTGGAGCATCTGTTTTGCCCAAAGACCCTCCTAGGCTCAGCTCTGACATCTGAGGTTCTGAGTTCCACTGGGAAAGTGTCTTTCCAGACCTTTAAACCTTATTCCCTTTTTGAGAATAACAAAAACAGCAATACAAGCTTTGGGGAAAATATGACTGGGGTTTCAGAGATCCAAAACTGCATCAAGAAAGAATGTCAGGCCAATCACTGGCACCACGAACAAGCAATTAAAGATCTCTAGAGTTCTGCTATCCAATGGCATGTATGTACTTAAAATGGAAAAAGAAGACGAGATGTACCGACTCCCAATTTTCGTGTAGCGGACATGCCATCAGGAACTCTCCTCGTACTCCTGCATTAGCTGTCTCTCCCTATTAGATCTTGTGTCTCCTCTATGAGGTTTGTGCTGTTCCTTAAATACTCTTACGAGAGCGGATGAACAGGAGAGGAAACCCACATTCCAGAGTAGAAACTAGAAAGCCAGAATTTGCAGCATCTTTTGAAAGTTCCTGAGCTCCATGAGGGTTCTCCAGACTTATGGTGCAACACATTTTCTTTCTGAATTAGAGTCAAATCCACATTTTGGCGTAACATCCCCGAAGACACATACATATATTTATTTTCCACTGGAGTCTAGATCAATAAAAGCCATCACTATGTTCGGACGACTGCCATTATCAATAACTTTTGTTCAGTGAACCTTGACTTGTAGACATACAGAGCTACCTGGAGTGACACCGTGGTCCGTGTTGACCGGGCAGCTCTTAGCGCAACTGTCCCCAAGCAGCAGCCAAAAAATCCAAGCAGATGTGTAGATCCAGATTAGGCGTCCACACTGTCTTAAGCTAAATGGGCAAGAATGGGCTTGTATCAGGGGGATTTGTGCCATCCCGGGGCGACTATAGGGCAGAGCAAGGGGCTCCTCTTACCTCTGGGTTAAAGCAATGCCAGAATGAATCTTTCCATCAGTATTTGTGGGATCAAAAAAAAGGCGGTCAGCAATTGGAATGGAAGATAGGAGAAATGGAAAGGAAAATGGTGGATTGAGTTGGCAGCTCTGAAGAAGAAGGAACATCGTTGCTAAACCACCCAATAAAGCCCAAGATCTCCCTTGGAATAGGGGCCTGCTAAGAACGACTCAGATGGAGATGAATGTGTAGTATATATATATATATCTCCAAAACTCGTAACACTCTTTAGACAGTTTTTTTGCATCCTGTAATAGTTCTTTTTCTTTCTTCCCTCTGCGCATCTTGAGGCAAATCTCCTCCTTTCTGCATTTGGTGATGCGAGACGCGTCTGTCATTTTAGCAACAGACGGGAGAAAGCAGAATAAGTGTCTCCTGTTGAAACACACGGACAACCCTGAACATTCAGCCTCTGAAAGGACCTGCA
Organism: Pogona vitticeps; assembly: GCF_051106095.1. Classification (NCBI taxonomy): domain Eukaryota; kingdom Metazoa; phylum Chordata; class Lepidosauria; order Squamata; family Agamidae; genus Pogona; species Pogona vitticeps. The sequence continues at coordinate 16,024,856 of NC_135796.1, forward strand.
AGATTACCAGGGGACAGCTGGTTTAGGTCTATGGTTGTAGAGCCAGAGGTTGGGGGTTCGATTCCCCCATTGAGGCTCCTTGACAGGGGCTGGACTTGATGACCCATAGGGTCCCTTTCAGCTCGGCAGTTCTAACATGATGATGATGATGATGACTTGGCTCTTATGCTTCCCACCACACACACTTTATGTTTACCCTTTTGCTGTTACTAACAGCCCTCAGCGATGGACCTCCTACCGCTGTTTGACTACATTTCCCATACTCTTTATCTTTGGACCACTAGTCAGGGATGATGGATGATGTAGTCTAACATCTGCACGCTCCACTAAGACAGAGGGACGCTCTGCCTTTCTAAAAGAGAGAGGAAAAGAGAGAAATTGATTTTTTAAAAGAAAGTTAAGTATCTTTTTGTTAACTTTCCCTTTGCTTGAAAAATGATTTTCGATTCCTCCAAGATCAGATCAGCTTTCTTCACTGCAGGGATAGAAACCATTTCACTTCTGGGCGATGTCACAAAAAAATGAAATAGCATGTGGCAGGATCTCGGCATAAACGAGCACCTGGCTTCCAGATCCACAGGCTGTTACCACCGGAAGAGAATTTTTGCTTTGGAAGAAAAATCCAAGAAACGAACGACAAGACTTTGGAAATGGAGATGAATGTGTTTCAGTGCGCCACACGCCACTCCATGCTCTAGGGGAGACGAGAGCATGATGTGCAGGGACGGTGGAGCAATCCGAGCCCTACATTTGGCCATCAGAAGAAATTATGCAAATTCCAAGCTTCTATGCAAAATGACATCGTCTATTTTTAGCCCCGAATGTGAGTTTTCTTGGCCTGGATTTTCCTTTTCGTACGGAGCGATGTACACGCCCGATCTTGGGCTGGACGCGCATGGTTTCAAATTGAGCTTTGAAGATGGAGATAATGGGTTGCATTTCTACATTCCCCCCCCCCCCACAAAAAAAGCTTGGGGCATTGTATTTAGTTCCTTCGCAGGAACCAACAGAAGCCCTAAGCACCTGAAGGAGGCTAGGATGAAAGAAAGAGAGGAAAGTTAGAGAAGAAGGAAGTGGTCCGAAGGCATCTACTGAACTTCACAGCTGAGCATGAATGTCAGTCTAGATCTACCTAGTTCTTATCTCTAGCATGAGGAATTCCACTGGTCATGAGAGGGGGGAAAATCTGAAAAATAATCAGATTGTATGTAACTCTACTGGCAAGGGGACTGGCTGTTTCTTCTCTCTGATGTAGTAGTCACTAGGTACATCATCATATTAGCTAAGGAAGCTGAACTGGTATAGCTCAGTCAGTTGGAGTGCCTGATTGTCTCCTGGTCATGCCGATGTGTGACCAAACGTTGAGAACTTTCCATATCATTGGTCTTCTTCAGAGAAGTTAAAGTCCGTAGCCCAGTTGATCATCCTGGCATCTCATACATTTGTGTGTGCCTTCAAGGACCGTGCCATAAAGCCCATGACAATCTTAACGGCTCGCAAACCAGACAGTCCAAAAACCCGTCATGGTGCGCTGATGAGCCAGAAGGCTGGAATTGCTGGATAGCTCAGTGGTTTAGATCTCTGGCTGCTGAGCTAGAAGTTGGGAGTTTGATTCCCCCACTGGGCCTCTTTGACAGGGGCTGGACTGGATAATCCATAGGGGTCCCTTCCACCTCTGCAGTTCTCAGCGGATGATGATGAAGCCGCACAGCTTGACAGCCCCCAAATCAGCTCTCCTGCTCCTTGCAATGGTCTTTGATCACACCTACCTGGAATTATAGGGCCGCCTAGCAGGGACGGAGATATAGCAATGACAAGCTTGAAAAAGGAAGACATGAATAATATAGGGGGGAGGCCATTATTTACCGGGCTACAGGAAAACGTTTCTCCTCCTTAGAAAAGAAGGAATTTATCTTTCTTTGATCAGAGGCACAAAGCTGGAATACTAATGCGATCAAATGAAACCGAGCTGGGGAAATAGGAAAAACACCTGGTATTTGGGTAGATCATCCATTGTCCAGGGAAGGGATTGTATTGAGCTTTGGACACTTTCGGTTGCCTCCTCTCGAAGGGAGGGGAGAGAGGATTAAGGGAGAAAAGAAAAGTTTGGGCTGCCGGCTTACAGTGAATGGGCCAATTACCAGGCCACTAAATGGAAGTCAAGGGCTTGACAAGAGAATATTAATGTTCCTCTCTCCCCTGTCTTTGAAAAGTGACGTTCTTGAGCGGTTGGGGAGGGCAGAGAGGGTTTGTAATTTTGGACAGGGAAGGCTGAGCACCTGCTAACTCAAGGGATGTCAGGGGCTAAGCAACAGAATTCTGACTTTTCTTTTCTTTCTTTCTTTCTTTCTTTCTTTCCTTCTTTCTTTCTTTCTTTTTCTTTCTTTTCTTCTTCTTCTTTTTTTTTTTGGAGGAAATGGCTCTCGCCAGCCATTGGAAAGTTCCTTGCACTCACAGAAGCTGTACAGGCAACAGTGGGCACAAAAATATGCTCAGAGCATTGGTGATCTGCCCATCTCTCCTACCGAGCAAAACCAGCAAGACTGGTCTCCCAGTTGGTCCCATCCTGGCCTCCTCTGTGGAGGCCTTTCCATGTTCAGGAAGTCATGAAGATGCATCTGTGACACATAGTTAATGCATGAAATAAATTGCAGGGTTCTGAAATTTTTGGTTCGATTCCTCTAGCTGAGCAGCAGAAGTGTAGGGATCCACAGAGTAGCTTCAAGTTCCCCAGAACAGTCCACCTCTTTTTCTCATCAACTGGCACTCACAGTCTCAGTAACTCACTGTGACACTTTGGTGGGAGAAAGGAGAAAAGGTTTCATTACTCACCATTGGAGAGATTAAACAGCAACACTGCAAACGTGGCTGCTTTCAACAACAGGCTAAAGAGAATGGGAAAGCCCTGGTCGGAGAGGCAGGGCTCTCTTTGAATTCAGAGGCAGGAGGGAATGATCCATTGATAGAGAGACTGACAGTCACAACATGCGAGAAAGGTCCCTCCCAGCCAAACCGACGAAAGGAAGCCTGCGAGGTTGCGAACAGTCCAACAAAATAACCCTGAAAAGCAAAGGCTTTCGCAAGGGCCCACAACCCTCTGGATCTCATCTGTCAACGATGGGAAGGAGGTAGCCCGCCAACCCCCCATCATCCCAACAACTAAGCTCTGTTCGAGGGCCTCGCCTTCCTCTCCTTTTCTCCAGGGTTGGATTAAGACAAATGAACGCCTTGAGTTATATCTTGATTGGGTGTCTCTAGGGCAGTGGTCCCCAACCTTGGGCCTCCAGATGTTCTTGGACTTCAACTCCCAGAAATCCTGGCCAGCAGAGGTGGTAGTGAAGGCTTCTGGGAGTTGTAGTCCAAGACCATCTGGAGGCCCAAGATTGGGGACCACTGCTCTAGGGCATCCGTATCCATATAAACAAGGCAAGGGGGGGTGTCCAATTGTGCTTTAGAACTACCAAAAATGGAGAATTCTGGAAGTGATCCTATCAGATCTCCAATATAAATTTATGAGGTTTCCTGGAACCATATATGCCCATATGGGTTGATGCGCTGAACCTTTAATAATCCGAGACCCTAAACTGTAGCTGACTTAGAGTAAGACGGCCACCAACCTGTGTGGCAGTGAAAGAGGCTAGACAGACTCCCTATCCCCGTTAAATCCAGACTCCCAATGAGCCAGCCTAATAAAAGATATTGTATTTTTGCTATCAACAACAGAAATCTTTTAACAGCCTCATAAGAGCCCTCGGATCACTTACCGGAGGAGCGATTACATTGGCCGGACATAAATTCTGCCCAATTGTTTTTTATGGCCACTCTAAACGGAGGAAAAGGAGCATATACTTCCAAGTTCCTCGGGGTCTCTCGCCCTCTCTAGCTTGACGTCACCTGGGATCACTAATGGGAGATAGGCAGGTTTATGAGACAAGAACCAGGCCTCCTTGCCTTCAGCATTCCAGATCTGACTCTCAAGACAGAGGGTCACAGATCCTGAGAGCAAGACAGAAGCCAGTTGGGCAGCAAGACTTAGCCTTCCCCATTGTCTGAACCTACGTTCCTTTGTTCGTTAGTTCCTTCCTTCCTCTTATCCATCATCAGCTCCTTCCTTCCTTTTATCCATCATCAGCTCCTTCCTTCCTTCCTTCCTTCCTTCCTTCCTTCCTTCCTCCCTCCCTTCCTCCCTCCCTCCCTCCCTCCCTTCCTTCCTTCCTTCCTTCCTTCCTTCCTTCCTTCCTTCCTTCCTTCCTTCCTTCCTTCCTTCCTTCCTTCCTTCCTTCCTTCCTTCCTTCCTCTTATCCATCATCAGCTCCTTCCTCCCTTCCTTCCCTCCATTCCCCCTTACTTCCTCTTATCCATCATCAGCTCATTCCTTCCTTACTTCCTCTTATCCATCATCAGCTCCTTCCTTCCTTCCTCTTATCCATCATCAGCTCCTTCCTCCCTTCCTTCTCTCCATCCCTCCCTCCTTCCTTCCTCTTATCCATCATCAGCTCCTTCCTCCCTTCCTTTCCTCCATCCCTCCCTCCTTCCTTCCTTCCTCTTATCCATCATCAGCTCCTTCCTCCCTTCCTTCCCTCCATCCCTCCTTCCTTCCTTCTTTCCTCTTATCCATCATCAGCTCCCTCCTTCCTTAGCACTTTCCCTGTGGTCCTCCACACATCACCACACTGCCTTGCCATGATCTTTGCTTGACCAATCTACCGCCCAACCAAGTGGGTGGCCCGGAGCACAGAAGACAGGCCACAATAAGGTGGGAAATGTGCACACAACCAAACAAACATCCTGGGTTACCTCCCCCAACAGGATCTCAACTACACGTGATTACGTGTGCAGTCACAGCCACCAAAGTCGGTTCCGCTAATGGACCCACAGCCTGCCACGCAGCAAATCCACGCCCACCGAGGTAGCACATCCACTTCCACAGTGGCTATTGGACAGGCTGACAAAATCCTGGTATATAACAGATTTTATTTTGCCTAAACCTTCATAGATCGCATCAGAAGAGTGGCCTCTGACTCATGGCAACCCTATAAATGAGGAATCTCCAAAATGCCCTTCTTAGCTCTTGCAAAGGCAAGCCTGTGGCTTCTTTTAGGGAATCAAACCATCTCATATGTGATCTTCCTCTTCTCCTGCTGCCCTTCCGCCTTTCCCAGCTTAATGGTCTTTTCCAGAGCATCCTGCCTTCTTATGATGTGCCCAAATTGTGACAGCCTCAATGTCATCATCATGTTTGCCTTCAGAGAGAGTTCAGGCTTGATTTGATCTAGGAGCCACACGTTTGTCTTTCTGGAAGTACAGGGTATCTGCAAAGCTTAAGGAACAGTTGCTGAAAGAAGACGAAACCAAAAGATCGCCTTTATTTCCCCTGGGTTAATTTCTCAATCATGTTATTTTTCTAAAAGCATTCAGGGTAGTAAGTGTATTAGAGGAGGGCATTTCCCCCCCCCCCTTCAATAGCACCATCCTTTTCAGTATTTAATATCTTCTCCATCCTCTTGATTTTGCCCATTTAATCCTATTTCGCACAATCGCCCATTTCACTTCCGACAAATATCGCCTCGTCTCTCCAGCCCGTTCGCAATAACGGCCATGCCATTACCCGATTCCTGCACACGCTGTTGAAAACGTGAAGTATAAAATTGGATTCATTACGCAGGTTCTCAGAGATTTGGGGGGGGCACCTTAAGCCGACGAGATCGCATTACGAGTTCAAGTCTCATTTCTTGTCGGCTCCTTGTTCTAATTAGTTGATTATATCTGTGCCTATGTCAGACACCAAACGAAGTCTTTGTATCTGCAGCTTCTGTCATGTTAGACGGGATTTTACGCAAAAGGAACACACTTCTTTTGAGCCCAAGATTTTTAGCAGGTGGAAATCTTACAAATCTGATCTTCTCTCTCCCTTCGCTATTCCTGAATGAACAAGCCAAAGTTAGGGGTGGCTTGAAGACCAGAGCAGGGGGGCCTCACCCCCAAAACCTTAGTTACAGCCACACCCTCTTAATCCCAATCAAGACCTACTCTCATCTAGTTCCAAATAACCACGGTAATTCATGTTGCGGTGAGTTCCAAAGGTGCTGGCTCATCTTTAGCCCTATTTCAAATCAGAATGTTTATTTGTTTTCGTACATATTTGTCCTGAACTAAGTGGAACAAGGTCCAACTCATTGTAAGGCAGACGTCTGTAGACTTCATCCAGTTATTTATGCCAACCATGACAGACCTCAGGAATCAACGTCTTGTTGGTATGTTCTATCAAGTTGCTGTTGACTTACGGTGATCCTACAAATGAGTGACCTTCAAAATGCCCTGTCTTGAACAGCCCCTATTAGCTCTTATAAACTCAAAGACATGGCTTCTGTTAGGGTGTCAGCCCATCTCATATTCAGTCTTCCTCTTTTCCTGCTTCCATCAACTCTTCCCCGCATTATAGTCTTTTCCATCAAGTCTTGTATTCTCAAAAAGGACAGCCCCAGCCGATCAACTACTGAACGTAAAGTCTTCTACACATCCCATGGATTCGATGGGTCTCCTCTAAAAGAAGTAGAGTCTCCAAATCATGTGACAAATTAATCCCTCTCTATTCTGCACTCGTTAGGCCTCACCTACTGCGGCCAGTTGTGGACACCACATTTTAAGAAGGATGCTGCTGAACTGGACAAGTTCAGAGGAGGGTAACAAGGATGATCAGGGGATTGGAAACCAAGCCCTAGGAGGAAAGACAGAAAGAACTGGGCATGTTTAGTCTTGAGAAAAGAAGATGGAGGGGAGATAGGACAGCACTTTTCAAAGACTTCATCCTACAGAGGAGGGGCAGGATCTGTTCTCAATCATCCCAGAGACCAGGACACGCAATAATGGTCTCAAGCTCCAGGAAGCCAGATTTCCGCTGAATGTCAGGAAAATTTTCTTGACTGTTAGAGCAGTACGACGATGGAACCAATGATGAGCACTCCAACACATTCAAGAGAAAATCAGACAACCCTCTGCCAGATCTGCCTTGATTTGGATTCCTGCCTCGAGCAGGCGGTCAGACTCGATGCCCCCTTCCACCTCCATGATTCTATGACGTGATGATAACTGGGACCAGCAACGACAGTCAGGTCCGGCCTCCCAAACACCTCACCTTAACTACAGCATCAGCTTTGCTGCCCCCAAGCCGTTCTCTTCTTAGCAAGTTGTTTACCCAGTGCAGGATCCCTTGCATATGTTATTCGTTGACTTCATCTGTTCTGTATTACTGCCCTGCAGTTGCACATTTGGGAAATGTACTCAAGTTAATTTTTTCCCCTTTTCCTTTTTCACCATTTGGGAGCTTAAAAAAATTAGAGAGCGAGAGGGAGAGAGGAGAGGGAGGAAGGGCTGCCTCGGAGTTCTGTTGATCTCTTAAGGAGGAACCAACTCTGCAGGCCGGAGGAGATAGGCTGGGATTCGTAATGCGGCTCTAAGTGGTTTTCTATTACACTAGACTTCTCGTTACAGGGCTCTCTTGCTCTTGAACGTCGTAGGGAGTCCCAAACCTCTCCATACTTAGTTTTTCAATCAGTGACTCGGAGACCGGGAAGCGGAGAAATTGCAGCCTGCTCTCACGGATCCCAGCCACGTCGCCATGTCCAAATCGGAAACAAGGCCAGTGAAAACTGGACTGTCCAGACGTGCTTGTCTTCAGCAGCTGGACACATGGGTGATGAGATGGAAGGAGAAACATCTGTGCCCTCCTGGACATCATTCTGTTTCCCACCTCTGAATCAGGCTGACTCTTTAGATACTGAACCAAAGTTTTCCGCATCCTCCTTATTCTTGATGGGAGATGCAGGCCACCAAGAACTAAAAGCTAAACTTTGCCCACTCTTCCTTTAAATCTATAGGTCTGTTTATATAGAGCCTATGAAGGGTCATCAAAGATGAGCAGACTGAGATTTGACTAATGTATTCTTCTCCTAGTCCCGTGTCCCATTCTCAATAAAATTTGTCACTACTCTTTCATCAATTAGAATTTTTGTTAACATTCTATTTAGGTACTATTTAGGAAACTGCTGGATAGTTCAGTGGTTTAGGCATCTGGCCGCAGAGCCTGAAGCTGGGGGTTTGATTCCCCTCTTTGCCTCTTTGACAAAGTTGTGGATGGGCCATACGGTCTCATCCAGCTCTGCACGTTTAAGATGATGAGGCTGGCTTTCACTTCTCGCTCTTCTGGGGAGGCCGGCTCACACTCCAGCATTGGAGAGGTGATGGCAAAGAAGCACGACGAGTTAGAAAACATCACACACACATGGCCGATGAGGGCCGGCAGCTTGAAAAATGAAAGATCGTACAAAGCGTGTCATGTCGATAGGGGGATATGAGAAATGGGGGGGGGGATCAAACTCCTTTAACCGATGAAGAGCCAAGAGACACACAGTTTGACAATTGTAAGGACGTTTGCAAAACTCCGCTGTGAGGTCAAGACATTGTCTGGATGAATCATTCTTTTGTCTGTTTCTGAAACGAAATCAAGCCATCAGCCATCTTTCAAATGAGAACCTATTTGTGCATCCTGATAAAAGCCTTCTTTTCTTTTTTCACGCAGCCAGCCTTCTCCTGATCAAACCCCTAAAAGCGCCTGGAAAGCAATACACAGGCACACACAGACACACACACACACACACAGAGAGAGAGAGAGAGAGAGCATGTCCTTTGATATGTTTTATGGACTGAGCAAATCAGCCCCTCCGGGTTTGGTGGGATTTGGACTACAAGCCCCATCAGCCCCCAGCCAAATTGGGCAACAATATTGTGAATGAAGTCAAACCAAGAAAAGGAGTGTGATCAGCCTTCACAGAGATGAATCCCATTTAAAATGCCTTTACGTTGAATAGGCCTGCCTAAAAATACATGATCCCAAATGGTTTTAAGACTGAAAGATTTAAAAAGGAGAGATCATTCTTCATTATAACAAAACAACAGGTGAAATGAAAGAGAGTTCTACTTAACTGTGTTGCATTGTAGCGCTCAATCCTCTGATCTCCATCATCCAGATACAAAGTACTGTATATTTCTGTGTATAAGACGCCCCCATGTATAAGACGCCCCCCACTTTTCTAACTCAAAATTAAGAAACCTAAGTGGGGCTTAGCAAGTGGAGGGGAAAGCAGGGATCAAAGCCCTCCAGGATCACTTTGATCCCTGCTTTCCCCTCCACTTATTTTTGTTCTCTCCTCAGCTTACATCCCTATATAAGACGACCCTCCATTTTTAGTCTAAAGATTTTAGAAAAAAGTATAGTCTTATACACAGAAAAATGTGGTAATTCTCTCAAGTTCTAGTCCACTTTTCTATCCAGCCGCCCTCCTCAAGATCCCATTTAACTTTCTCTCTCCTCTGCAGGCTCTTCTGGATTGGTTCTCCTCCTGCATTCTTCCAGCCAATCGCCTTACTGCTGTTGCTCGGTAAACCTGGTGAGGGTTCTATCACAGGGAGCAGGCAGCGAAAGAATGAGATGATGCAGTCCCCCATCAACTCATTCCTTTAGCAGCTATAGTTATCTTTTCAAAGAAGCTCCTTGGCAGACGTTCTCATCCCTTTACAGATATGGAGGCCCCTCCAAATCCAGGCCCTGGAGAGGAAATCTGAGCAGGCCCTGAAAGGTTGACATCGAATTCCAAACATTGCTTTGATCAAGCTCTCCAACAGGGGAGAACACAGGTGCTGCTAAGTCTTTGGAGGAGCAAGCCATCATCTCCAGTTTTAATGATAATGGCCAGTTCATAGCAGTGTAGGTCTCAGTTGATTTGGAAAAACATTAGATTACATTTGAAGAAGCTGGCTAATCAGCCCTTGATTGTCAAGAGCTGGAAAGCTGGTGTCATGTAGCCTTCAACAACCTTATCATTAGGGAGATAAGTGTGGATGTCTTTCTTGCTACATTAGATCATTGTGGGGTTTCCATTGTTCTAGGTGAGGAGGGAAGTGTCAAAGTATTTTGAGGAGTAGAGATCAGAGCACTTTTCTGTGGGTGGAGAAGGGGATCATAACAGAAGCGCCATTCCTATTCGTTGAAAGTACTCTCGGTGTGTGTGTGTGTGTGTGTGTGTGTGTGTGTGTGTGTCTTCAATAGACAACAACCTCATCTTAAAATGCAGGCAGGGGGATAGTGGGATGCTTTCTTCTCTTCATATACAGTGGTGCCTCGCTAGACGATGTTAATTTGTTCCACGAAAATCGCTGTCTTGTGAAAACATTGTTTAGCAAAGCACGATTCCCAACTGGAATGCACTGAAATTTATTTAATGCGTTCCAATGGGGGAAAAATCATCGTCTAGCGAAAATCGTCCATAGGAAAACTGTTTTGCGAAGCACAGACCTAGCTGTCAAAATCGTCGTCTAGCAAAAAACCATCCCAAAAAAACTGTCTTGCGAAGCACGGACCAAAATGTTGTCTAGCGAAAATCGCCCACAGGGAAAATCATTTTGCGAAGCACTATAGCGTTTGCAAAAACCCATCGTTTTGCAGATTAAACTATTTGCAAGGTAATTGTCTAGCGAGGCACCGGTGCCTTGCTAGACGATTTTGTAAGGCTCAACCCATTTTTGTGAGGCTCAACTACATTTTGTGAGGCTCAACCCATTTTTGTGAGGCTCAGCTTTGTGGGGACCAGCGCAAGGGAAAGAATTCCCCATAGGATGGTCATGAACCCCCTATAGATGCCAACAGCACAGTCCTGCCTCGAAAAACCCTCCCCTTGTCATGGCCTGCTATAGGCCCTGTGGGATAAGCAGCATAGCAAGAATGATAGCAAGCATGGCAACAACTGGGTGAACTTCACCATACGGATGGTGACTGATTGGTTTCATAGACATATACAGTGGTGCCTCACACAACGAGGTTAATCCGTTCCGGATTAACCCTCGCTGTGTGAAACATCGCTGAGCGGGACGGGAAAGCCCATTGGAACGCATTAAACATCGTTTAATGCGTTCCAAATCGGCTGAAAACTCACCGTTCAGCGATGCTTCTGGGGTCCGGCAGCCATTTTCGCGCCCTCCCCTCGCTGAACGAGGGCACGAAAATGGCTGCGATCAGCTGTTCCGTGGCTTCAAAATGGCCGCCGGAACAGCCGAAAGGGCGGGGCGCAGCGTTTTCGCGCCCTTGGTAAGCAAGGGGAGAGCACGAAAACGCTGCGCGCAGCCATTTCGGCTGTTCCGGCAGCGTTTTCGCGCCCTCCCCTTGCTTACCAAGGGCACGAAAATGCTGCACCCGGCCCTTTCGGCTGTTCCGGCGGCCATTTTGAAGCTGCGGAACAGCTGATCGGCGGGTCGCAAAGCGAAGGTTGGTAAGCGAACCGCTTACCGACCTTCGCTCTGCGATTTTCACCCATTGGGGCCATCGCTTTTGCGATCGCAGTAGCGATCGCAAAAGCATCCTCGTAGAGCGAATTCCTCGTAGAGCGAGGCACCACTGTACTGCTGACAGTGAATGCAGTAGTCAAAGCAGTTTACAACATAATTATGAAGCACTGCCTTACACCCAATAAATCTTCTTAGTCTTTAAGGCAGTGGTTCCTAACCTTGGGTCCCCAGATGTTCTTGGACTTCAACTCCTAGAAATCCTGGCCAGCACAGCTACTGGTGAAGGCTTCTGGGAGTTTTACTCAGTGTTGGGAACCACTGTTTTAATGAATGGGATGATGATGATGGCCTGCCAGTCCTGCCATTTGTGCCTCTGTGCGGGCAAACAGGATAGGTGAAGAAACTCTTCACTTCCCAGTGTTTCCATACAAAGGTTTTCTGTCCCACACGGACAGCCGTCCTGAGAAATCTTACACACGTTTCCAGCCTTGACAAAGCATGCTAACCTTTTCAGGCGGAAATAATCAAGCCATCGTAGGGGCGGGCAATTAAAAACGCCAATAAAAAGTAACACGTATAAAACCTAGGTCAAGTTTATTCATTAGACAAGGAAGAGCGCCAGCGCAAAAGCAGTGACAGCACCGACAACAGCAAAACACACACATACACACAGAGAGAGACAAACCAACCTTGACTAGGTTTTATCAGGTGTTGATTAAATCATTGCCACTCATTTGATTTCACCCCGGGCTGTAATGAAGCGACGCCGCTTAATGAGAAGGAATTTTGCCTTGATTAAACAGAATGATGGCGGACGGTTTGATGGCAATGAAATGTACAATGTTTGTGTGTGTGTGTGTTGCGTTCTTTTCTGCCTGCCAAATCAACTGCCCCCACTATCTTATCAGTCGCTGTTTCAGCACATCCTGACCTTTGTAAGATAGGAACCGCATTATGTTAGTAAAATACAGTTTTCTTTCAAAGCCGAGATCTTTATTCAGGTGATGCCTCCACAGACAGATTCACTTGGGATGGAAATTTTGGATTGCCTGGATGACCAATCCCATAATTCTCCATTCTGAGAGCTCTGACTGACATACGCCTGCATGTGGCTCACCTCGAAGAAAGGCCTCAACAGGAAGGCGTTGAGGCTTAGCTAGGCCTAGCATCCCTTTCCTGCCCCAGTGCTACCTGGGAGCTTTAACAGGAAGCTAAGCAGAGCTAGGCCTAGCTCAGCCACAAAGCCTTCCAAATTGAGGCCTTTCTCTCACCGAGCCACATTCAGCTGTCTATAAGGTGCCTCCCTGTCAAGTGGAACTCCAGAATGGAGAATTATGGCATTTGTAGTCCAAGAAACCTGGAAATCTCATCCCTAGGACCCGCCCTGCCTGTGATCACCTTCAACATACAGTGGTGCCTCGCTTGACGAGGATAATCCGTGCCATTGAAAACATTGTTTAGTGAAAAATTGGTTCCCGAAGCAGGGAACCGATCATCGCTAAGCAGAAAAAAAAATTCAAACATCGTTTTGCGATCGCTTTTGCAATTGCAAAAACATCATCGTGAAGCGGATTCATCATTAAATGGGGTAATTGTCAAGCAGGGCACGACTGTAATTGGTGCATCTGGAGAGGAGACGATCTGGTTGTCCATAAGCCAACTGCACACATCTCCTATGTAGGGAACTGCTGTACAGCTCAGTGGTTAAGTCTGGTTGAGAGTTCGATTCCCCACTGGGCCTCCTTGATAGGGGCTGGACTCAATGATCCATAGGGGCCCTTTCAGCTCTGCAGGTCTAAGCCAATGATGAAGACAATGATGATGTATTTCTACTTTATTTGCAAACACAGATGTAGCTGCATAATACATAGCCCCTTCACCCTTTTCTTCCATCTTTTGTACACCTTGTTTTCTTTTCCATCTGGAGCCCATTTTGTGACTCTACGTAAGATGATCCCTTTGCACATGTGGGTTCCGCCGTGCGCATACCATTTCTTCAACGGGCATGAAGGCTGTAAAATTCCTCGTAAAAGAAAGAATGCAAATACAATGAGGGGGAGCTCAGTGTTGTGAGCTCTGGAGGTGATGAGGTGTTCATTCCAGCGTTTGAGTGGTTCATGAGAGCCCTCCTTGAGGCCAATACTCTAAGTAGTTCCTCGAGCTTCCTTCGACCCTCAACCCCTGGAGATGCTTGGCCATCGTTGGTCGCTTCCATGCACTGAGGTCTTTTAGGCAGCCTTGACCTCAATCCAATTGGGCTCCACAATTTGGGTTTCTTGACCCAAGAGGACCATGGCACAACACCACCATGATCCCTGCCTCGTCCTTTGGCTGCCTGCTTATCACTTTGGACTCCAACCAGAAGATAAGAACTTTAGATGTTGATCAGTATGCACCACCCACCTCCGGGTTCTCCTGACAAGCTTATTTTTTTTTCCCCCACAAGAACATTGCTTCATGTTCTTTGCTGAGCACTCAGCGAAGCTAACTTTTTAAAAAGTGCAGTAAAAGCTTTTGGCTGGCCTCACCTGACACGTTGGAGAAGGGGGTGATGGATAGCAGAGGGAAGACACATAAAAGCAAGCCTGCTCTTTTTTTCCTTCCCCCTTCTCCCTTCACATTGGTCGGCGTCAGACCCCTGAAAACCATCTGTTTCTAATCTGCCCAGACGTACTTGGCAGAGCGCATTTTTATGAAGGCTCATTTTGAGGTCTCCGAAGACCCCATAAATATTTCCCTTACACAAGGAAGGTCTTGCTGCATTAATGGTAATAGGATCGCCGTCGCGGAGGCAAACGGGAAGCCTGCCAAGCTTGAACATTGTGGCATGTCTCCCTTTAATATTCCTTGTCATCCTCTTCCACACACGTAAGAGTTAGGCAGGAGCAGAAGAACCTGGATCCAGATCAGAAACGCTCTTTGTGGATTGTCAAGGCGTCCGGAGGCTGCGGCACTTAGACAATCAGGAGTTATGAAGTTGAACTTCACCTCCGTCAAGTGGTCCCCTGGGTGTGGGGAGGGAACCTGGGGGGCCTTTACAGGTGGGCCCCCAAAAACCTCTGTCCAGGTTTAGAAAGAGGACAATATTGAGCCGGTGGTTCCTCGAACACATGCTGAAGACACAAGCCTCCTCTTTAGAGATGTCCAGGCATCTCTCAAACGGGGGCTCGGTTCACCTCCCGATTGTCTCGGCTTTCAACAATCCGAGCCGTTGAATAAATCTCTCTTCCCAGAACAAACACTAGCCAAGAAAAAAAAAAGATGCCACACAAAGGGGGTGATTACAATTTTTATAAAGCCGAGCTCTTCCCTGTAATCGTTCCTCGGCTTCGTTGCTAACCGCGAACGGCAGTGCACTGTTGACCTCTTCGTCAAAAAACGAGGCCTCGGAGTCTTGCCACAGCCTGCGAGCCCGTAACCCGAGGGGGAAAAATGCTCCTTTTAATCACCCTGTCCTAGTTTTACATCCAGAAAACGAGTTCTAATCAGCATCGCAATCCCTCGCATGCATCCTCCCCCCCCCCCGGTCACCTTTACCAGTGCTGGCTTAAATCGAAGAAAGAGACAAGAAAACAATCGCGAGAAGAGGAACTCAACATGGCCCGTGTGCCGTTTGCAACGCTATTTTTATGACCCGATGGAGGCTCCTGTTTACCTCCAAACGGCAAGAGTTCCATCTGCTAAGTTCCCTGGGACATCTTTAAAAGGATCAAAAGCAAATGTTGGGTTTTAAAATAAAGCTGACCTACATATTAGGATGAGTCACACACTCACGCACGTGTATGCACAACACTTTGACCCGTACATTTCTCTTCTAAAGCCTCGGACCGTTTTTTTGATGAAGCTTCCGCGGACGGCAAAAACTTTAATTCCCCCGTCCGGCCATTCTCAACCATCCAAATCCCCTACGGTTCAGAATGGACGGCTCTCCGTGGTTCCGTTCGATCCATGCATGCACATTTTCCAAACTAATTTCTCTTCCATTCCTGTAGCAGAGATGGTGAGGGACACTCCAGAAATGCTCCATTACACAGAAGTCGTCATTAAGGGGGCAAAGATTTTTTTACAACCCCATCATCTGCATGTTTCAAAAGTCATAAATTTTCATCTTCTCATGCTTCCGGAAATCATCCTTCAAACTCATTTACTGCTTCCTCCTTACATCTTTTCTCGGAATCAGCTTTAATGCTCTTGAATACCAGCTCTAACGTCTTATGATTTGATGAACCATGTTTGGGCCTTGATTCACGGATTCGGGGCCCATGGGTGAAAAGTTCATCTCGCCTTCAAGACACTCTGAGACGAGTTACGAGGATATGTTTGACCAGCCGACTCGTCCCTGTCATTCTTGCAGCAACAGGCTACTTTTTTTAAAAAATGGATGTATTGCAAAAGAAAGTATCCTTTCTTTTTCCCAGGAGTAATCTTGTTCAGGAGGTATGCCCTCCTCTAGGAAACTCCATATCACAATCCTGCCTCTTCTCTTTTCAATTTGATATCTGTCCTGTCACTGGCTGGATAGCTCAGAGGTTTCGGCATCTGGCTGTGGAGTCAGAGGGTTGGGAGTTCGATTCCTCATTGTGCCTCTTTGACATGGGCTGGACTTGACGATCGACAGGGTCACCTCCATCTTTGCAGGTCTGAGGGTTCAATTCCCCGTGGGGCCTCCTTGACAAGGGCTAGACTTGATGATCTACAGGGTCCCTTCCAGCTCTGCAGGTCTAGGATGATAATAACTGCTGCAAACTGAATGGAAGCTTTTCTACATTAACATGAAGTGGTTTGGGTCTCTCGCTGTGGAGCCAGAAGTTGGGGGTTCGATTCTCCCTCTGTGCCTCCTTGACAGGGGCTAGACTTGATGATCTACAGGGTCCCTTCCAGCTCTGCAGGTCTAAGATGATAATAACTGCTGCAAACTGAATGGAAGCTTTTCTACATTAACATGAAGTGGTTTGGGTCTCTCGCTGTGGAGCCAGAGATTGGGGGTTCGATTCCCTACAGAGCCTCCTTGACGGGGCTGGACTTGATGATCTATGGGATCCCTTCCAGCTCTGCAGGTCTAAGATGATTATTCCACTTCTCTCCTAGATGAAGCAAACACGTGACCCTGAACTGGCAGCCTTTTGACAAAAAAATTCCTGCGCTTGGAGGGGTTTCAAATTCCAGATCCAACCGGTAGGCTCATAGGCTGTCTGTTTGCGGCAAACCTGCCTTCCAACAAGTTGTCAGAGAATCACAGTGTCCTTTCCCAGAGGGAAACTCCTTTAATGCATCAGAGCACAGAATGTATTTTGCATTTAAAAAAAAAACCTGAGAGCAAAATGGTCCAAAGATAACATTCCTCGCAATGAACATTTTCCAAGGCTGCTCTTAACGAGCAATAGGCCTAGACAGAAGTGGTTCAGGGTGATTTCTGCCCATCACCACAATGGCTTAATTAGTCTAGCAAACTGGGGCACTTAATTAACACCACTTGCCAGAACTTTGGATGTGACAAAAAGACCCTGGAGTCTATTTTCTCGTGTTTCCTTTGGGCAGGCCTGGCGTGCGAGTATTATCTTGGTTGGAGGAAAGATCAGAAAGAGCAGACGCTAACAAGGAGGGGGCGGGATGTCCCTTAAAGCCATGCTTTCGCCTGCTCACCAGAGGTGAGAGGGGAAACCAGGGGTCTCCAATGTTCACTGAATGCATGTTAGAAAGCTTCCTTCATGGAAATCTGGAGGAACGGGAAAAAGGCAGAGTTGTTCAAGCTTTGATTCCATCCAAGCTAGGCAACTGTAATACACTTTGCATGGGGCTGCCCATGGAGACTGTTCAGGAACATATCTATGACGACCAAAGCTGCCACCAGACATTTGTTATTCTAGGGTTTATTACTAGGCCCATGCTCTCTGCCTAGTTCTGGATCCGGAGGGATCGGCGTGAGATCCTGATCGAAGCAGAGTGACCGGATTCATCCCCGGAGTGAAATGAAATGATTTTGGAATCCAGTGACTTCCCGATTCCTTATTTATTTATGTCATTTGAGGCCCCCTTTCTCCTGAGAGAGGGGACACCGTTTATGCCTGGAGCAATAAATTAGGTTGGATAAGGCATGGATTGTGTTGTTGCTGTTGTTATGATGCTATCAAGTCGCCTCTAGCTTTTGGCAACAACATTCTGAGCAAGCGAGCACCAAAATCTATCCTCAACTGCCTTGTGCAGCTCTTGTAAACTCAAGCCCATGGCTTCCTTTAGGGTGTGTGTCTATCTCATATTTGGTCTTCCTCTCTTCCTGCATCCTTCCACCTTTCCCAAAATGATGGTCTTTTCCTGAGAATCCTGCCTTCTCAGGATGTGCCCAAAGGATGACGGCCTCATGGCGGCTCATGTTAGCCTAGTATTTTTGGCTTCATGAAGCGTGGCTCCTTTCGTCCGTTGTGTAGCTTCAGGTATTATAGGAAAATGTGCATCTGTGCTTCTGTTTACTGTGTCTTGATTCACACTGTCCCTCTTCTGGTTTCATTTATTCCCCACGCAGAGCTTTGAAAACACAATGGAAAGTGATGTAAAACCATAAGCACAGATCTGCAGGGACACCTCCTGAAATTTCCAGCTGCGCTAAGAAGACTCTAAGAAGAAGGGGAAGAGTTTACTCACCCGGTTGGGTTGTGTGCAGAGCACTGTAAATGCAGAGTAAACTTGATTTTTTTAAAGCGTATTAGGAAAGCTTTTTTGTCTGTAACAGGCAAAACTGGGGAACAGATTATTTTTAAAGTCAAGATCTTTTCCTCCCTTTCCCCTTGCTGAAAATGGAACATAAAATAATAAGAACATGGTGGTCCAGAGGCGGCTGCAGCTGACTTTGATTTCCTGAACGCCGCGCACAAACGGTTGGGTATTTTGATATCTCCTAACAATAGTTTGACCGACTTTGAACTCAGGCGCTCTTCAGAGCTGCTCCGGGGGAGGAAAAAAATGGGGGGGGGGGAAGATTCAATGCCATTCACATCTGAAGACCCATGTGTACACAAGGACGGTCGGCGGGAAATCGATGACAGACGCCCAACCCTAGGCTTGCGAGGACTCTGCGGGAGACGTTGCATTTGAAGTTTGGGGCACCGAGATTAAAAAAAATGCAGCGAATGGAAGTAACTTGGCCAACTTTGGCCCACAACGACGGCAGGTTTGGGTTCGTGCATTTCCCCCTCCCCAGTTTTGGTGATAGAAACTTAATCCCTTTCTAAGCAGTATCGCATTTCCAAGTACACCGTTTCAAACCCAAGACTCCTGAATATATTAAATCAGTCTGTTTGAACTGAGCAGCTCTTCCAATATGAGGAAATTTGAGCTCCAGGAGAGTCAGGATGGCATTTTTTTCTTTCCTGGACTACAAAAACCATCATTCCCCAAATCCCAAGAACAGCTGGGGACCTCAGTGGTCCCCAACCTTGGGCCTCCGGACATTCCTGGACTTCAACTCCCAGAAATCCTGGCCAGCAGAGGTGGTGGTGAAGGCTTCTGGGAGTTGTAGTCCAAGAACATCTGGAGGCTCAAGGTTGGGGCCACTGGTCTACACTGTCATTGAGCTGTCTTCAGTGGCTGGTTGAATACTTGGGAAGTCTTGTTCTTCCAGCATTTATAAACGGCTCTATAGAAGGGGCGCCTTCCTGTGAATGATTTTGGGAGTTCCTTCTGCTTTACAGGCGCCTTACAACCACCTTAATCTGATGCGCTGTGGGTAAAGGCCTAGATCGGACGGCTTTGAAGCTTAGCTCGGCCTAACTCGGCCGAGCTTCCTCTTCCTGCCCCAGTGCTAGCTGGGAGTTTTCTTTCTGAGCAGGAAGTTCAAAAGGTTGGACTCTATGGCCAACTGAATGATTCTGTGATGGCATGATTCTCATACAGCCACGGCTCCATCAATGCTCATTAGGATCCCTCCATTCCAAGCTGCCTCAGCTGATCTGTCTAATCTCTTTCCATGCTACATTTAACCTCTCTCTCTCTCTTTCTCTCTCTCTGTGCAATGTGATGGTTTATCATCCTTGCTAATTAGTCATTGCCTCACAGTCAACTTGTCAGCTAACAATGGGCAGTTCAAGAACCCTCTCTTTTGAACCTGAACATTTCGGGATCCTCACTCCGCGGGGAGAAAGAGACAAAACTCCATGGTGACAGAGAATAATCCCAGTTTCCTCATCAGGGAAGAGCGCATAACGGTTGGACTCTTCCTGCTTATCCTTCTCAGTGCCACCTGCAATCTGGTCCTTCAACTCCCGTCTGCATCAGGTTGACAGCTTTTAATGGCTCAGTCACGCCATCCTGACACTCTCGGCGTTCAGCGTCTTGGCTTGTTCTTTGCAATCCCGCGCCAGATCCGAGGCAGCAGGCTGCCCGGTGAGGAACGCTAGAGGCGTGCGATCATGGGACGGAAAACCACCGGTCTTTGGGACTAGAGTCAAACAGTTGAGTGTCTTCCAACAGAGAACTGCCAATAGTTAACAGGTGGCCCCTTCTATTCCGTGTCATGCAATATATCATGCAACTGGCATGCAATGATGGCAACTCATATCATTGCGTAACTTCTCTAGGCTGATGCCCTTGCACTTCATGTCACAATCGCCACTCACGGATGTAAAAGCCGGACCGTTGAGAAAATTGTCAGAAAAATATTGATCCATCGGAAAGATGGAGGAGAACTTTGTGGGCTGCCAGAAAGACAAACAAGAGCGTCCTATTGCATCTCAAGCCTGAATGATTAAAAAAAATATGAAGTTGAGGCTGTCCTACTTTGGGTCCATCATGAGAAGGCAGGATGCTCCGGAAAAAGACAGTAATGTTGGGAAAGGTTGAAAGAAGCAGGAAAAGAGGAAAACCCAACACAAGATGGACTGACTCCCTCAAGGAAGCCACAAGTCTTAAGTTTGCAAAAGCCAAGCAAGGCTGTTGAGGACAGGAGATTTTGGAGGTGGCTCATTCGTAGGGTCGCTGTGAGTCGGAGGTGACTTGACAGCACATAAGAAGAAGTTAACACCAGGGTAAGTGACCTTATAGGATTCTGGCCATTGACTCTTCCTCCATGGTCCACTCTTCTTTTCTCTTCCTTTCAAAAGAGTGGCAACTCGACAGATTATTATTTTTTCACATCCACATCTAATAAGATAAATACATTAGCCCTTCTGCCTTCGGAATTCAGATCTTCGCCGCAGACATTTGCATATTTAAATTGAAATATTCGGAGTGGTTGCTTTCTCGAGAGGCGTTTTTACCGTCAAGCCTGAACTTGTGCCTCGGCTGGAACATTCCATGAAATATTTTTTCCACCCCATGTGTTGTTGTTTTTTCCTCCAAAAAGAGAGAGAAAGGTTTGAATAATGAAGACGTCGCTGAATGCAGGAAGATTTCCATCCGTTCTTCTCCGGCTTGGGTAATCACACCCCAGATATATGAGATTCCTGGGTAATAAATGACCGTAAGGGCATTACATAAATCTCCTTGTGTTTGAAAAGGATAAATGTAAAGCAAACATCCCATAACTTAGACCTATCATTAGCTATAAGCAAGAAGAGAGAGAGAGATTGAGCATGCAGGATGCTGGTTTCCTCGACCTTTACAAAACAGAGCAAAGCGAAACAGGATCTGTGGCTTTTCAACCATGGGCCAAGCAAGCTCTTGGTAAAATTCAGGTCCTCGTGTCAGCTTCGACTGAGCTGCTTCAAAGAGTCTGGACCCATCAGGATTCGAATTGGGTGCCTCTGCATCTTTGTAATAGTTGTGCATCTCTCAAGAGTCATGGGTCAAGCATGGTCTTGAATGAGCAATTAAGAGCTGTAAGCTTTCCAGAAGACCTGCTCCTGGCACAGAGGAAAAGTCCTCCTATGGGTTCGTTGACATGACTTTTAAGAATGGAAAGCATACTTTCTGAGCTCCTGAATCACAGAATCATGGACCTATGAGGCCATCAAGTCCAACCCCCTGTTCGAGGCAGGAACCCAAATCAAAGCAGATCT
The DNA here is from genome assembly GCF_051106095.1 of Pogona vitticeps. Taxonomy (NCBI): domain Eukaryota; kingdom Metazoa; phylum Chordata; class Lepidosauria; order Squamata; family Agamidae; genus Pogona; species Pogona vitticeps. The sequence continues at coordinate 16,046,182 of NC_135796.1, forward strand.
GACAGGGGATTGTCCAATTTTCTCTTGAACTCCTCCAGTGCAGGAGAGTTCATCACCTCCCACTGTCATTGGTTCTGTTGTCATACTGCTTTAACAGTTAAGAAGTTTTTTCCCAATATTCATCCTAAATCTGGCTTCCTGGAGCTTGAGCCCATTCTTATGTGCCCTGTACTCTGGAATGACTGAGACCAGATTCTGCCCCTTCTCTGTATACATTTCAGATATATTCCCATCTTTTGAGACTACTTCAATATGACAAAACTCCTCCAAGCCTTCCAAAATCCATGTGAGATCCCACACTTCCATCCAAAAAAAGTAAAAGGGAGAGCAGTCCCTTGTGCCACCATCTCTCTATAATTTCCACAACACATTTTTGGAGTCCTTTCCTTTGGAAGAGGAAAGCAACCATACACAGCAAGCACAGAAGCCCTGGCCAATTGTTCACAAAGAAACAAATAACCCATCCGGTGCTTCAAAATGGCAATTGGTGCCAATTATGCAACAGTGCCAATTGTGCGTTTTTAAACAAAATTCAGCTCTTTTCCCAGAAATCTTCCATCTTACTAGTGAGGATCCGGCCAGTGAGGAGAAAATTGGAACAAGTCCCGGTCCTCACTCACAAGAATAGTGATTGAAGTCTTCTAATACGGACTAATTCCCAGTGTGGTGTAGTGATGGATTATGGCTCTGGAGATCAGGGTTCGAATTCCCGCTCAGCCATGGAGACTGACTGGGGGAGCGGAAGTGGTACAACCACTCCTTAAATATCTCAATTACCTTGAAAACCCTATAAAGGTCACTATAGGTGGGGTCCAACTTGACAGCACAGAACACACACAACACTCCTGCTTGCATTTTCCGATTCCACTTGGGGGCCTCAGGAGGAAAATGGTCATTATCGGATTCCTGCATTCAAAAAGTTACTTTTCTATCCCTTTCAAGATGACGCTTGAAAGAACTGCGCAGACTTTATAGAGCGCAGCCCGTGCAGTTCTGAGCATATCTACTCAGAAAAACTCCCCATTAAGTTCAAAAGAAGAAGCAACCACTTTCCGTCTAAATGAGCCCTACCTCCCATCGTACATCGCCAACGGCTGTACGACACCTGGCTATATATCACAGCAATTTCCTCCGTAATATGTCCCCCTGTGACTGATTTCAAAGCCTAAAAAGAGTGTTTGATCTTTTGGTTCAATGATAAGCTGAGGAAGCAAGACCCATCCCGCCATCTTTCATGGTTGGGGATTCTTAGGACGAGCCCGTCTCAATTTGGTCCCGCCCTGAACCACTAGATAGCAGCGTTCTCCATCCCCAGCCAGCGTTTGTTCCATCTGATGGGCGTTGCTCTTGAGCACTATGCTGGGTTAGCAGGAACTGTTGTGTTTCCTTTGGTCCATAGATAGAAGGAATCACAGAATGATTAACTTGGAAGGAGCCTATTTTTTAAAAAACCAACCAGGTTGGCCTATTTTTAGTGCAAGCCAGCTTTTTGACGAAATACTGAATCGTGGTCAACCCTTCCTGTTCATGGCAGCTACATGAATGTACGACGTTAATTTGTTCCAGCGAAATCACTGTAGAGAAAAAATGTTGTAAAGCGAAATTTAAAAACCTGCTGAAATGCATTAAAACCAGGTTAATGTGTTCCAATGGGCTAAAAACTCACCGTCCACTGAAGATCCTCCATACGGCGGCCATTTTCGGTGCCTGTATAGCGAGGAATCCATCCCTAAGCACAGCGGGGAGCCATTTTGAGCACCCGGTGGCCATTTTGAAAACCCGACGATCAGCTATTTTGATCGTCGTAATGCGAAGAATCGGTTCCCAAGGCAGGGAACCGATCATCGCAAAGCAAAAAAATCCCATTTAGACCATCTTTTTGCGATCGCAATTGTGATCACAAAAACATCGTTGTGAAGCGGATTCGTAGTAATGCGGGGTAATCATTAAGCGGGTCATGACTGTATGTTGGAAACAGGATGGAATTTGTTCTGTGGAATGGATAAACAGATGGAAGGTGTTTTGAAGAACACCGGGTATGGGATCAACAGCATTTTAGAGTAGTGCTTCCCAACCTGGATCCCCAGAAATTCTTGGACTACAAATTCCAGAAATCCTGGCCAGCACAGCAAGTTCTGAAGGCTTCTGGGAGTTTAAGAATATCTGGGGACCCAAGGTTGGGAAACCACTGTTTGAAAGCATCACTGGCTTTCTGTTTTCATCAAGACTCAAGAAACAGAAGCTCCCTCTGGTCCCACATGGTCCATAAACCTCCCAATAAACAGAAGCTAAGAGTTTGGAATCAGCTTCTAAGACCACCATAGATGAAATGGAAGAGTGTTATCTACACACCATTGTTGAAGGGGACTGATCCCACCTTAACTATCACAAATCCATCCCATGGAGCCCTGGAAGTTAAAGTTTTTGGAGGTACTAAAGATTCTTTGCTAGGGGGCGTCAGTGCTTTCCCTTGAATTACAGTAGAGACATCTAAGGAATTATCCAAACTAGAAGTCCCAGAATTCCACAAGGTAGAACAATTGCACTTAAATGTGGCATCAACGAGCTATAATTATAGCGTAGACCAGTGGTTCCCAACCTTGGGTCCCCAGATGTTCTGGGACTAAAACTCCCAGAAGCCTTCTCCACTAGCTGTGCTGGCCAGGATTTCTGGGAGTTGTAGTTAACAAACATAGTAAATATTGCTGTGTCAAGCAGATTTCCTGTGCTGAATGCTCAACAGCACAACTGCATCATGTAGAAAGGTTTCAGCAGCCATGATTACGACTAGCCGCTCCACAAACAGGTGCCACGCAGATTATCTCATCAACTAATCCAAAGCTGCTTCTAGGATGATTGCTTTTGTTCTCCTTTCTATCCCACATAATTTCGAGCGGCTGGAGAGAAACCATAGCACTGTTCCCTAGTGCTGGACATGATACGACAGGAATCTCACTGAGCAGGATTAAGGACATCCTCCCCTTTCATGGGGCAACCATCTTGGCAAGGCTCCCCAAGTACATGAGCAAACATCTCTTTTCTCTTTGAACACCCATGACAGTGGGGCAAAGAAATCTGTGTATAGTGGTGCCTCGCTAGACAGTTACCCTGCATGATAGTTTTTTCGCTAGACATTGACTTTTTGCGATCGCTATAGCGATTCGCAAAACAGTGATTCCTATGGGGGAATTTCGCTGGACAATGTTGGGTCCCTGCTTCACAAACTGATTTTCGCTAGACGACAATTTGCTTTTCGCTAGACAATGATTTCGCTAGACAGCGATTTCAGTGGAACGGATTATCATCGTCTAGCAAGGCACCACTGTATATCAGAAACTGCCTGTGAACACGCTGGGTTCAGGGTTATTGCAGATCTTGACAAAGAGTTCCTTGACCTATGCCTTTCTACCCTGATGGGCTATGTAGTTCACCCTTGATCATACCATAAATAGCCCCTAGCTATTAAAAAAAAAAACTAGGAATGCGAGAAAAGTGACTATGTCTAGTATGTTTTTCAACATAAACTCTGAGCTGCGGGGTAGAGAATTTGATTTCCCCCCAATATACGACAGCCATCACAAAAGTAGTTTAGGTAAACCATCCACTGGTGGATGTTGATGATTCCTATTTTGTGAGCTCAAAGCATACTTCCGTCTGGGTTTTAGACTGAACTTTACAGAGCAATGCATGGTGATGGAGCAGTTTTCAGTTCAGCCCCCACCCCCCCGGGTAGTTTCTGTAAAGTTCTGACTACAACCTGGAGCAAATTCACGAAAATGAAGACGGCTTGATCTGCATGAATCATCAGCCAGTTATGTTGCTCAACACTCCACCACCAAGGACAAGAGAGAAAAAAAACATGCAAAATAATTGTACCTTAGGATGAACTGATCCACTGTGACGTTGTTAGTGACTGTCACTGAAGCGGTCACCACGTCTCCTTGTTTGACGGGCTTCGACGGCAGCCAGATGACCACGTTGCTGTCCAACCATAACTCTGTAAGTTGAGAGGTCTCTGGGGTCCGGTGGAGACTAATGGAACCGATCCTTTGTAAGGGGGACATGGTTTCCCCCGCCCCTTCTTTCCCAGGACGAATGGCATTCCCCTTCCGTATATCTTCAGTGCTACACTCCCCTTTCTCATCTCCAGCCTGGATGGTGTAGTAAAGTTCTACAGAACTTCCTTCGGATTGATTGGCGGCTTTCTTACGGCCGGTGACCACGGATGGTGGGTTGAACCAGGTCGGTTGAAGGTCCAAGTCAGCCACGCACAACCCAAGATCGCCCTTCAGTCTACAGCTGCCCCGAACCTCACGCGTTTCCCGAAAAGCAAAAACCCTCATGCACGGCAACTGTTCCGTTGTGCTGTAGTCATCCCAGTCTCTTCCCACGATGTAAAAAAGGACCTGGACTTTGGGTCGTGTCAAGTAGACTTTCTCGCTCATGATGTAGGCTTTCAACTTCCAGTTGAATGTAAACTTACTGGTCGGGCCAAAGATGTTTGAGGTCAAGAGGTGGTCCTGGGGCACAGTTTGTTCCACCGAGAAGGGCCCATAGCTAGCGTTGATGATAGGTGCCTTCCTGGCTTTGTAGGTAAAGAAGGTCTCTATCCGAGACTGCAAACTCGAGTTCCTCATGAATTCCTGGTTGGCTTCTTTGAGGAAAAAGGAAGTCTCGGCGCTGGAGATCTGATACCTTACAGGTAGATATGTCGGCAGAGACGAAAACTTGGGTAGGTTCTCCAGAGCGCCACGGCCCATGGTCCCTGTTAGCAAGGGAGAAGAAGAGGCAAAATTTAAAAAGGTGGACCAGGACAGCAATAATGTCTGGTGAGCAATCATCAATACAGTGGTGCCCCGCATAGCGACAATAAACCGTTCCGGATAAATCGTCACTATTCGGAATCATCGCTATACGGGGCAAAAAAAATGCAATGCGGATTCGTCGTTAAATGGGCCGCTCGTTATGCGAGGCACCACTGTATCATCATAGAACTGCAGAGTTGGAAGGGACCCTATGGGTCATCCAGTCCAGCCCCAGTCAAGAAGGCCCAGCCGGGAATCAAACTCCCAACCTTTAGCTCCACGGTCAGAGACCTAAACTACTGAGCTATTACAGTCCAAAAAATCAGTTTTCATAGCTACAAAGCTACGTTTCTAGCTGTGATGCTCAACCCCAAGATGGAGGCAGATTATTATTTTGTAAAAATGAAGGTTTAGATGCCTCAACCACTCAGCTATCCGGCAGTTTGCAATTCCACTTTATCGCTTCTTTGTTTTAAAGTCAATCCGTGTCATCGACTTTGTGTATATTGAAGCATCGCACATTTTCAGAAATTAACGAAAAGCACCTGTTTTTTTTAGCTCGAGGGTAAAAGACTATTTTATTCTGTAAAATAAAGCGCCACCATTTTGATTGACTGTTTTTCTCATGATTCATAGCACGGAAGATGACTAACCTAGCGGAGTGTTCTTTATTTATTTTAAATATTTATGCATCACCTTAAAGAGCTCTCAAGCTCTTCCACAACAGCCCGCGCTTTTACAATTCACTCTAAAAACCCACAAATAGATAAGCATTAAAATAAGACAAAATTATAACAAACCATTCCAAAATGCTGTCATCGAAACGAACAATAAGATAATAACCACAGAAATGATATTCAGTTTGGATTATTTTTCCCCCCAGATCCGTTGTAAAAAGCCTGAATCAATTTCAAATTGATCAGAAGTAGATATAAACAAGCAAATCGCTGCTCAGGGACGCCTTACAGATTTCAAAAACCCTACTAGAAATGTCTTAAATTGGAAGCCAATTTCATAATTCACAACTCTCTCTCGCTCTCTCTCGCTCTCTCACACACACACACACAAACACACACACACACTTTTTATTTTCTTCCTGTCCCAACGTCTTCCTGTTTGAGGGAACCCAATGTGGCTTACAAAATAATTGGAGGGACTACAAATTTGTCAATTAAAACTTTTCCAGTCCTACAAAACGTATAGCATTAAAAGACCATTCCGCTGAAACGAATCTAAAAATCGAAACACCGAGAAGAAAAGACGCTCATATTTTATTGAAAAAACAACAAAAGCCAGTATCTATGCATTTAAAAAAAACTCGGCATGCCAATTTGGTCATCTAACTAGCTGTGATCCACAGTCTGGTTGCAGCATTTTGAACCAGAGGAATGAGCCAAACAGTCTTCAAGGGTAGCTCCATGTAGAATATGTTGCAGTAGTCTAAACAGACTTTAACTGAGGCATCATAGACAGATCAAACATCTCATCAAATAGGTACAGCTGGTGCATTTAGATTTAACCACGCAAACACCCTCCTGGTTAATACCAAATCCTGGGCAGTAGGTTCAGGGATGAAGCTGGGAAAACACGCAAGGAAATGTGAGATTTTAGGGGAGTGTGTTTGTAGCTTAATGGGGTACCCAGTGAGGTGTAGTGGATAAAGACTACAGCTCAGGAAACCTGGGTTCGATTCCCTGGCTCTGCCATGCAAATGTTCTGGGGTTTGGAGACTGGGAAAACCACTCCTTAAATATCTCACGTCTTGAAAGCCCTATTAAGGTTGTTATCAGTCAATGCGGATTTGATGACAGTCAACGACAGCATTTCTAGTCTGACCCTTAGCTTTTCTTAGGCATCCTTCAGTCTCGAAAGACCATAGTAACGCGCTCTGTATGAGTGTCCTCTCCAGAGCATGATGCCTGGGTAGAATAATATGGAGGATAGGCTGTTACCCAAGCAACAAATCCCCCCTCTCCACATCACTGAAATAGTCCAATGGAAAGGCAAGAGCCTATACAACTGATTCCAGATAACGTAAAATGTCTCCTGGTCACTGGGGTTCAAACTTGGACCAGCTGTTCACTCCTGGGAGGTGCAGGTTTGAGAAACTGAAAGGAACAGCAGCTCAGTGGTTGAGGCTTCTAAGCCAGAGGTTGTGAGTTCGATTCCCCACTGCGTCTCCTTGATAGGGGCAGAATTGGATGAGCGATAGCTTCCCTCCCAGCTCTGCGGTTCTAAGGGGATCTGGTCAACCGTACGTACAAGGTTGGCAGATCAGAAGGATTTAACACCTCCAGTGACACAACCGCTATCAACAAAACGTTGGTGCCATCCAACGACCCACCAGCTGCCTTTCTGGGAGCAGGGGACCGGCTGGGATCCTTGCATGCGGAAAGCAATAAAGAGGGAGCTCTCCTCCTCCTTCCCCCCCCCCTTTCCTGATGATGCATGTCGGTGGGAAGGAAAGCGCAACCAGAACCGCAGCATCGGAACAGTAAATTAAGATGATGCACCTTCATATTTAATTCAGATACGAGCGTCGGAGGGCGGAATTGGCTTCCTCCCGAATGAGCAAAACTGCCATTAAAAGCGAGCTAATGTAAGGGAGAGAAAAGCCATAATAACATAAAAAGAAAAGAAAACACACAGAGTGCAAGTAGCCGGCAATAAAAATCCTATTGAGAATTAAATGATCGGGATGTGTTCTTTTCTTCACTGCAACCCCTAGCTTCGCCATCCCGGGCTCAGATCAGCCAGCGCTGTGCTCTGAACAGAACGCTGGTTTAGGATTTGAGATACGGAGCCGACACAGCTCGACTGCAGAACGAGTATCTTTCATGCTGGAAATTCTGGTTTCGGGAGTAGAACAGGCAGCTTGGGGGAGCTTGCTGAAATTTTTCAGCAAGTTGCGTGGCCCACGGAGAATGACCCCAAACCCATCTCAATCCCCTAAATCTCAAGGACCTGCTCAGTTGTTAAGATCCTCAGGAGAGGCCTTTCTCTCAGTCCCACCACTTCCACAGGTGGAGACATAGGTCAGAGCCTTCTCTGTGGCTGCTCCTTTAGACTCTGGAACTCCCTCCCACTGGAGGCCAGCCTGGCCTCATCTTTGCTGTCCTTCCACAAGCAAGCAAAGACCTTCCTCTTGGAGCTAACAGCCTGCCAGAGGAGGTGAGGCTGGCAACCCCCAAACGCCAAGAAACAAAGGGGCAGGAACCACTGCTTTGGAGGTCCATGTTCATCTCTACTCACTGTTATTAAATGGGCAATATTTAATATTGTCTTTTAAGGATGCAAGCCACCTTAGGTCATTTATAGGAGAAAGGCGGGATAAGATAATTTAAATAAATGAGTAAACTTTGCTGTTTAGTGTCTGGATCTCCAGTCTGGACAGAGAGATCCTGAAGAGCCATCGCCAACCAGGGGCCATATTTCTTTGGCCTCCTGGAAAAAACAAACAAACAAAAAACACTTATGACTTTTTAAACAGTTTGCAGGATGAATTCTGTGAGCCAAAAATGTTTTTGCAAAAAGGTGTAAAAACACAAAGGAAGGAAGGAAGGGAGGGAGGGAGGGAGGGGGAGGGAGGGAGGGGAGGGATGAGGAGAAGGAAGGAGGGAGGAAGGAAGGAAGGAGGGAGGAAGGAAGGAAGGGAGGGAGGGGGGGAGGGAGGGAGGGAGGGGAGGGATGAGGAGAAGGAAAGAAGGGGAGGGATGAGGAGAAGGAAGGGAGGGAGGGAGGGAGGGAGGAAGGAAGGAAGGGGAGGGATGAGGAGAAGGAAGGAAGGAAGGGGAGGGATGAGGAGAAGGAAGGGAGGGAGGGAGGGAGGGAGGGAGGGAGGGAGGAAGGGCACTGCTAAGCACGAAAATAACAAGCCAGGAGGAAACGACTTTGGAAATGTTTCTACCTCACCTGCAGCAACAGAAATATGACCGAGTAGATGCTGTCTAGGGGGGCAGGGTATAAATAGAATGAATAAAAATAAATAAATAAATAAAATAAGTGAAAGAATTTCATCCTTGCCGAAAGCCAGCCAGGATCCATCGGATCCTTGGAATAGCCTCGGCTGCCCCAGGGGACACTCCAAAACCACCGGGCAGCTTCATTGAGAGTCCCAAATCCCGATATTGGTCGTGGCAGCTAATCCGACCCGTTTCACCAAAGGGCTTGGGCACGGACCCTCCAGAGGTCAGAGAGGAGGCATCAAAGGAGAGGCCGGCCAGAGTCGGGAAGTCTGGGCTTCCCGGAGACCTTTTCTTTTTCTAATGAAAAACCCTCCTGGACCAGAAGTCTTGCAACCGACTTGACCGCTCGGCCCCTGTGGAGTGAAAGTGACAACTCGAGTCAGAAGAGGGCCCATCCCATTCATCTCAGGGGTCCCTTCTCCTCGGCAGGGAAGCGCTTCCATTCATAGCCGAAACAATGAGAAGAGGGATCGGCGGTCACCGATCTGAAGATGCTTTAGCGCCAAGCCGTGGGTGTTCTTTTTGCTAGAAGAGACGGGAAAACTCTACCCCGAGGAAGCACGAATCAACAATCGAAACGCATCAGGGCTGGGTAGGAAATGGGGTCCTCTTAAAGAAGCTGAGAAAAAGATCCAGAAAAGGCCAAGTGGTCCTTAAAGTTACACAAATGCAAGAGCAGGAGATACTTTTATTAATAATAATCGTGTGCCATTCAAGTCTGGCTCGGACTTAGAGTGATGGGTGACCCTTTGCAGGGTTTTCCAGGTATAGAATATTCAGACCTGGTTTTCCCACTCCCTTCCTCTAGGGGGCACCCTGGGACTGTGCAGCTGGCCCAAGGCTACACAGGCTGGCTCGACTTATAGAAGGCCCGGTGGGGAATCGAACTTCCAATCTCTGACTTTGCAGCCCAAATATCTAAGCCATTCAGACCACTAAAAAATCAAACACAGAGCAAGCTTTTGTGGGTCCGGTCCACTTCTTCAGGCTATGCTCAAATATTTGGTGGGTAGTGCAGAAAAACTATAAAGGAGAGTCCCAAAAATTCATGGCAGGTGTTGGTGGCAGGTCTGGTTCTGTGAGGCGAGTTCAAATGCTGGCTGGAACTGGCTTTTGAAGAGTGTGGTTTCATGCTTCGCCTCTGATAGCATTTGGTTGGAATTTTCCACCCATGTCTTAAAAAAAAGAGATTGATAATTAATGTGCATGTGTAACTCCGGGGTGATCCCAAACTTCAGAGTTTCATGCTTCAGAGATTGAGCCCGAACCCACACCCCTCAAAGTGTAGGTTCCCAATGTCTACCCTTCCAAGAAAGCAGAAGGTAGACGGAAACATATCCACCAGAGATCCTGGAAAGCTGATTAACCTCAGATTAGGCTAATGATGGCAGAAGGTAAATTTGAATCTACTGCAGAGGTAGGAAACCTAGGGTCAGATCTGGGCCTCCAGAGTTCCCAATATGGCCCTCCAGCCTTCCCCAGGTGGCCACATCCTCTTGGTCTCAACGCCATCCTTTGGTGGATTCCCAATTGTTCATACCCCTTTCAATGAATCAATGAATGAAAGTTTTTGCTCTGTCCTAGCAAAGACAGAATTATTTTAAGTGAAGACAGATGTCGGATGTTTTTTGGGGGGGCTTTATCCAAAGGGGGGGGTCTAAACTAAACATTATATATATCCATTTTTAGAGAGTCATCACACTTCAGAAGAAGGCATACGAGGGGAGAATACTTGCTAAAATTTTCATTCCCCTTGACTTGCAGTTGTCTCAATATGAGAGATCTGGAATGCGTTAGAATGAAACAGGTAGGGTCGTTTTTCTCACTTAATTTTTTTTTTACAATGTTTCTTCTCAAAAAGTCATCATCGTTCTCCATGTCTTGATACAGGGAAGGAAAATAATTTTGTAATTGCTCGTCCATGCCTATGCAGAAGACAGCTGAGGATCTAGATTCCTGCTTTGGATTCATTTCAATGCCTCTGGTACTTCCCAGGTAGTCAAGAAGCAAAGCAACGTTGTGTTCCGGTTGCTGGTTTTTATGTTTAAATATAGCCTTTACTGACCTTTGCCAGCCATCCTCCATGAGGAGGTTGCCTCCGTGAAGCCATCGACCACTGCAAGAAAACAGTTTGCAGGTTTAAGTCATGAGCCTCACGCAACGGTCTTCAGCAAAGCCTGTACATCGTTGAGAGAGTTAGCTGGGAGGCGAACAGAAAGACAGGCTCATAAGACAAAAGGGCACAGCGAACATTTCCCAGAGTTTAAACAAAGGCCAGGGAAAATCAGAAAAAGGCCACGTGCTCGTGGAAACAATACAGGCGGAGGAGAGGTGATACCTTTAATCAACCCTTAAGAATATAAAACATTAAACCAAAAAGCAAACAGCCAGAAGAGGCTCATGGGAACACATAAATCAGTGCAAGCAGAAGGACATTAAATCAATCCGTGGCACTTACTTTTTCTAAGACTGAGTCCAGTTCCTCCTCTTTCTCCCTTACACCTTGTCTTAGACCTTAAAACCATTCAGGAAGAACGAGGAACAGCAGGGAACAGCCCTGCGTTCCTAAAACACACCTCCCTATTTCCATCATCACAACAGCCTCAACTGTTGGGTGGTTGAAAGTTGACTTGTGATGGGGTCTCGACACAAGAGAACATGCCCATCAACAGGGACTAGCCTGGTCCTCATCTATTAGGACCGGTATCAGAGGCAATGTTGCTCTGAATGTCCAGCACTAGAGAGCATGAGCTGGAAAATGTGGTTGGATCGTGTCCTTCTTGTGGGCTCCTCAGAGGTAGTGATGGATGAGCCTTGATGGGACCAGAAATGGTCTATGTAGACCTTTGGTTCGAACCAATGTTTTTCTTCTTAAGATCTTGTTCGCTTGAATCATAACGTCCTGTTCAGTGGAGGAATTACTGCCAACCACAGCAGGAATCGAAAGGAGAGTAGCAGAGTACATGATATATACATAGAGAATCCTGTGTTCAGTCTTAAAAGTTTCCTGGTAACCAAAGTAGTATCATTAGTTCATCCAGCCCAGTATTCTTCAAGGTACTCAGCACAGATTCTTCTCTACTCTTTCCCAGCAACCCGAGATCTGTCTAACTTGAGATGTGGGACCAAGTTCAGGGGTTCTTGACTCATCTGCCCATTTGGTCTAGTATTGTCTACTCAGTTGGAAGCAGTCCTTCAGGGAACCCCCATCTTTCCCATCAGGGTTCTGTCAGTGTTCTGTTAGATATATAATCAGTTGGTAATAAAGCCAATTAAGCAGTTAGGATCAGTGATGTAACCAATCAACTTTTTTACATAATACGTTTAGGGTTTTTTTTATCTATGAAGAACTGTGAGTAAACAGAACCATTTTATTCTTTCTCATTACCAGAGTCTCTGAGTGAATGACTGAGACAATAAGTGCCAGCTGAAGCAAAGTAACAAATAAGGAGTGGTCTACTGAGGGAAACTTGAAGCCAATCTGCTCTGTAGGTCCCCCTGCCTGAAGCATTTTGACCTGCTGCATAATTGGGGGAAGTTTAATTTTAAAGCCACGCAAGAATTCCTCACACCCTCTGCCTTAATAAGTGTCACTCCAAAGGAAGTGTTAAAATGTTCCTCTCAGCATCCAGTTTGCATATCTGAGATAAAGATAATTGTCATTAAGAAACCCAGCTGTTGCTAGGCATGGAAGGTCATGGAAGTTTCTTTGGAATTACATGCAAACTGATGGTTGCTTCTTTCTCCTGCCACTTTCTACACTCCAACAAGGGAACTCTGATAAAATAGGTCAGGCTTTTTCAGTAGAAGGGGAAAAAAATTAAAGTGTGTGCTTTCTAGCTAGATCTGCTGTTGTTCTGCTGTTTCTGTTGTCAGATTGCTCATTTAATGCATTCTTTCCTTGTATTAGGCTGGCTAATTAAAGAGCAAGAGCCACAAAAGAGCATTCTGGCGCTGGATTTGCTCCCCAGACTTCCTCTTTTTCCTTAATGGCAAAGCATGTTTTCCCCCCTCCCCCCTTTCAATTAGGGACCCAGCCATTAATAGATTACTCAGCCGAATTAATAGCTCAAAGTCAGCTTAAAAATAGAACTTGTTTTAATCAGAAGCAGGGACGGCGACCCTGTCTTTGCCGTCACAGAAACACTCTTGAAGGTGGCTCTAATGAAGCTGTCGGCGTTCTCTATGGAGCCTAGTAGATCAGACCTTTGGGCCTCATTTTCCCTGCCCTTCCGGCATTCTGCCACTAGAGGGAGCCACGATCTACTCCGGGGTGGTGGGGACCTCATGCTGATGAAGAACCCACTCTAGATTCAGAGAATTTTTCAGGGACCACCTCGAAGGGGTGGGTGGGACCAAACCTCTTCCCATAATCTAGTCTGACATTCTTTCTGTACATAAGCGAGGTCTCCTGGAGATGTAGTCAAACTTTTTGGGCAGGGGAGAAGCTTCCGCAAAACCTGGGAAGCCACCCAACAGTGGTATCATGAAGGAAAAGTCATCTGGGAAACCCTGGAGAATCAGATTGGGAAGCGAAAAGGACCAGCTTTGACTCCCGGCTAAGAGTCTAAGAAGCTCTTGCTTGAAAAGTATGTCTACATCTACCCTGTTCCCCCCCAAAATAAGACCTAACCTGAAAATAAGCCCTAGTAGGATTTTTCAGGATGCTCGTCATATAAGCCCTACTCCAAAAATAAGCCCTAGTTAAGCGAAACCCCACCCTCCACCATTGTGCAGCAACTAGAAGATGTAAAGGTAAAAGGTTCCCCTTGACAATTTTTGTCCAATCGTGTCCGACCCTAGGGAGCGGCGCTCATCCCGCTCTTCAAGCCATAGAGCCAGCGTTTTGTCCGAAGACAATCTTTCTGTGGTCACATGGCCAGTGTGATTTAGACACGGAACGCTGTTTACCTTCCCACCGAGATGGTACCTATTTATCTACTCGCATTTGCATGCTTTCGAACCGCTAGGTTGGCGGGAGCTGGGACAAGCAACGGGCGCTCACTCCATCGCGTGGATTCGATCTTACGACGGCTTGGTCTTCTGATCCTGCAGCACAGGCTTCTGCGGTTTAGCCCACAGCGCCACCACATCCCTAGAAGATGACATGACTGTAAAATAAAGTATCCCCTGAAAATAAGCCCTAATGCATTTTTGGAGCAAAAATTAATACAAGACCCTGTCTTATTTTCGGGGAAACACAGTATAGCTATGTAGGGTCATCCGGTTACAATCCCCTCCAACTTGACCATTGGTCCATCAAGGTCCTTATTGTCTACAAAGGTGGTAATCTTTCATAGCTCTTCTCTCTGAGGTCATTCAACTCGTCTTCACTGTTCTGCCCTTAAAGCACAGGATCGTACCACCGAGATACCATGATGCATCGTTCCCCAAGTTGGAAGTTCATGTTGGGTTATTAATTCAAGGTCCTACAGGAAGACCAAGTGCCAGAACTAAACCACTGGGGGCTGGAGGTTGACCACCATGAAACTATTTCCGCAGGAGTTGCCAGAACTCAAGACGCTATTCACGTGGAAATCGGTGTACCAAAACACTCTCGAGACATGCCATATTTCAGGCAAGGAGCTTTCTTGGAACAACTCATGTGCAATCATGTTCCAATGGATGGACATGGCAACAGGTGGCAAGGGTGGCAGAAGAAGTCATATTTAGACTCCATCAGAACAGCATATGCGCCCAACTAACCCATAGACAGTTTCCTCCCACGGGCATTGCCTTCGTGGCAGAACTTCAAAGCTACAAGTCAAACAAACTTTAACTGTTGGGGCCAAGAATTTTTGGGATGCTGTTCAAAGGCCAGTTCTTCCCAAAGGTGGTGATCGCTGCCAACTCTTCCTTTAATCCTTTTATTTACTGGCCAATCTGTCACTTTCTTCGGGGCAGATTTATTTATTTATTTGGAGGTCCTGCTCTACAGGAGAAGCCCCACCAAGGCCGCACAACGGAACGGATCCTAACGAGAAACAATTAGCAGGCTCCTCGCCCTGCCTTCACCCACTGCTCCCCAAGTTCTACTCTGAACAGCCCGCCTCGGCAACATGATCCCGACAGGGCCTGAACTCCGACCTCCCGTTTGGCAAGGAACCCAACTAAATCCACATCTTCGGGCTGGTTTCCATTACCGGCTCCTTATTAACATACAGAAAAAGTCAGGGTCCCCCCCCTCCTCCCCACAAGCGTCCAGCCGCACGGCAGAACTTCAGAAGATGGGGGGCCCCCTCCCTCCATTGAAGTCTGCCTTTGGAACTGAGCTCATAAAAAAAGGGGAGACTAATTAGAACCAGGTTATCAAGTGGGGAGGGACGGCGGGGGATGCCTCTGACTTCGACCGCCCTCTTCCCATGCCGCTAAAACGGCACTCTAATGCAGTATGAGAAAAGGAAGGATTTCTGAGTCCTCTGCATTAAACCAAATTGTCTATCAGTCGAGAAAACGAGGAAAGCTAAGGTTCAATTCCTGAACATATGTCACTTTTCCTTGTTGCTGTTATGTGCCTTCAAGCCGCCTCCGACTTACGGCGACCCCACGAAAGAGCGATCTCCAACTTGTCCCATCCTTACAACAGCCATGCTCACCTCCTGTAGACTCAAGCCTGTGGCTTCCTTTAGGAAGCCAGTCCATCTCATATTTGCTCTTCCTCTTCTCCTGCTGCCTTCAACCTTTGCTAGCATTATTGTCTTTTCCAGAGAATCCTGCCTTCTCATATTGTGCCAAGGTAGATGACTTCATTTCCCCCCCCCCCCAGCATGTAATAATACACTGCTGATTCTTCAGGGGTAGTGTGGGTGATAATTTTGCTTATAAGAATGTCCAAAAACTGAACTGTTTCTTTTTATTCAGGATGAAAGGAATGTTAGAACAACAGTTTTTAAAATTACGTAACTGGGTGTTTGGAATGAGGAAGGATGGGTTAGTCACTTTTTATCAACCTCTAGACATTGTCACTAGAATCTCTTTACTGACCCAACCAAACCAAGCAGGTTCTGATCTACTAAGCAATTAAAACCTTGGCCCTTCCCACTGAGCTGATGGTGACACAGATGTTCACTTCCTTTAGAGACAGGGCGTGGGGTCAAATTACAAGAAAGAGGTCATGAACATGTGGGGTCAAATTACAAGAAAGAGGACGTGAACATGTGGGGTCAAATTACAAGAAAGAGGACGTGAACATGTGGGGTCAAGTTACAAGAAAGAGGATCAGGAAGAACTTCTCAGGTATTGGACAGGCTGCCTTGTTGGGCAACAGTTTCCAGAATTCCCCAGAAAATACAGATCTTGTTGGATGAGGTATTCTAGGTATTCTAGAGACATCTAATGAAGACATGGTGGATCCCCTTTTCATGAGATGTTTCAAAGCAGAGTTTGGACAGTGATACAGCAGATGATCCATTGCTTTCACAGACGATGGGGTGGGTGAGGTTGGAGAACCTTCCAACAGAGCAGTTTTCCTGTTTGTCACATTGTGGAGCCCTCCAAAGTCATCGCATAGGGGACCAACACCCTAGCAGGAGGCTGGCTGGGAGTCTCAAAAAAGATCGGATGCAGATGAAAATCTAGCCCTGATTTCAATGCAACGAGACAGTGAACAACGCATGATCTGGAAACACTTTACATTCTTGTCTGCTTGGAACTCATCAAACAAAAGGAGGGGGGAAAAACGAGAGATGGAGGTTTAGGGGTTATCCCCTTTCTTTAATTTGCAGAACAGAAGGTAGTCATTTACGTTGTGTTTCCAAATGTGTCATGCTTTATAGAACTATTCCCCTCCACGCAGCCATCTCCTCCCCTCCCGCTGGTGATCTCATTTCATAGCTAGCCCGCTCAGATTGAATTAAAAGCAGAGACGCTCGGAGCCAAAAAGCGGCTGTTCCCATTTTACTGCAGCTGCGACGGTGCAGGTAGGGGGAAATGGCGTTGTAAGCATACATTCCGTTTACTGTTTTAACCTCCGGTGATTCCACTAAGAGGCATGGCCACCCACACAGCTAGCCAGGTAGCCTGATGGCCTACGAAAGTTCTTTGATGATTTTTTGTGAGATAACTCTCAGAACATTTCTTTCCCCAAAAGGGAAGAAGTCTATTTCAGTACAGAACATTTACTTTACATACAGAAAGTCCCAGATTCAATACCCATCGTCTCTAGGTAAGGATGGATGAACTCCTGCCCGAAATCCCAGAGAACTATTGCTAGGATAAAGATTTGGTATAGCTTTGGCATTAGTTGGCTGGATAGCTTAGTGGTTTAGGTGGAGGTTGGGAGTTCGATTCCCCCACTGTGCCTCCAGGGAGGAGAGCCAGCCTGGGTAGCCTTGGGCCAGTTGCACCGTCCCAAGGCTGCCCCCTAGAGGAAGGGAGTGGCAAACCACTCCTTAATATTCAGTACCTGAGAAACCCTGAAAAGGTCACACCATAAGGTCACACCATAAGTCAGAATTTAGTTAATGGTAGATGATGATTATTTAGAGTTAGGGTCAAGGTTAGAGTTAACAATGCTGTTGTTGTTTAGTTGTTAAGTCGGGTCCAACTCTTCATGACCCCATGGACCAGAGCACGCCAGGCCCTCCTGTCTTCCACTGCCTCCCGGAGTTGGGTTAAATTCATGTTGGTCGCTTCGGTGACCCTGTCCAGCCATCTCGTCCTCTGTCGTCCCCTTCTCCTCTTGCCTTCACACTTTCCCAACATCAGGGTCTTTTCCAGGGAGTCTTCTCTTCTCATGAGATGGCCAAAGTCTTGGAGCCTCAGCTTCAGGATCTGTCCTTCCAGGGAGCACTCAGGGTTAACAATACCCAGCTAGATAGACCGATGGCTGGAGCTTCATATGTTTCTATCAGCTCACCAATGGATAGAAAATGTCCTCTGGTTGTGTGGATGGATCTATTAAGATCTCAAAGTACTGGCAGAAAGGGGTGGAGCTTAATCTGCTTTGATTTGGATTCCTCCAATGAGGAGGGGGTGAGATTTGATGGCCTTGTAGGTCCCTTCCAACGCCATGATTCTACGATTCATGGTGGAGCATACAATGTACAGGTTAAAATCTTGGCATCTCCAGGTAGGGATGGGAAGAGTCCACAGCTAAGTGGGTTTCCTTTTAGTTAGGACCTTTAAGACATAGAAAATAGTCTAGGTCAAGTCCCGCATGAGAGACTATTTCTAGCTTCTTGGCAAGACACCTTAAAGAAAGCCCACCTCCCCTTTCTTCCTAAAACCTCTTCAAATCTTTGAAACAAAGGACCCTATAGTTGAATTCCCAGCCATTTCAGACGGCTCCGACGCAAGCATCTTGAAACACTTAAACGCACACACACAAATAACCCCCTCCTAATCAATATAAAGATTAAACCAATATACCTCCAAGTTTCGTTTAAGATCTGGCAAGGGCTTTGCGTAATTAAGAAGAGAATGAAACGATTTTACCCACATGTGTGGAGCAGAAAAGGGGAAGAAAGAGATGAAAGTTCAAAGAGGAGAAGCAAAAAAAAAAGGAAAAGTAGAAGTTTTATTTTCAATCACATATGGAAGGAAATCATCAGAAGAGGAATTACGGAGAAGGCCACCTTTAAAATGTGTGTGGCAGTTCTTTGATTTATTAATTTATTAAATCCCACCCACCAGGGGAAAAAATATGGCTTGGTCAAGGGTCGGAAGGCCAAAGGCCTTCTTATAAGAACAGGGAAAAGTTACTTTTTTTGGAGCACGACTGCCCCAATCCACCAATCAGCGTGGTGGATTTTGAGAAGCATTTTGATGAAGATATTTCACAGTCAACAACACTGATCGGGAAACAATGAGCATTTTTAACTCCTGAAGACAGTCATTCAGGGAGAGAAACTTTGCTTTTCCTTGGTAACGGAAGGTCAAGAAAGAAAAGGTGGAAATGTCCCAGCTAGAAAACATCTGAAACAGATAAACTACACTCGAGCAGAAATGTTATCAACAATCCCGCTCGCTAATGAAGAAAGCAAAACCAAACCAGAACAAAGGAAAACCTTATGGTTTCCAAACATGCTTTTAATGTATTCTTCTCCCATAGGATCATATTCGAGAAGAAGGAAACTGAATTTCCCTATTACTTCCCTCCTTTGAGTTGTTGGGATCTGAAACTAAACCTACAGTGATTGTTCCTGGCAGCTAAGCATGGTGTCATGGCTCCTACACCATTCCTTCCTAGTTCTCACTCAAATTTGGCTCCTGACCCAACTGTCCCCGTCACTGAATTTTTGAGTTGGAAGGGGCCTGTAAGACCATCAAGTCCAACCCCCTGATCAATGAAGGAATCCAAATCAAAGAAGATCCAACAGATGGTTGTCCCCTTTTCTCTTGAATGTCTCTAGCCTCTAGCATTGGAGTGCTCACTACCGTTGTCATACTGCTCTAACAGTTAAGATGTTTTTTTCCTGATATTCAGCCTAAATCCGGCTTCCTGTACACTTCCTGTACAGAGACCTGGCAACCACTGCAAGTTGGTGACTCCAGTTTGACCAATGTGGTGGATCCTATCTGGGGTTTAGTCTCAGTGATTCAACAGGATGAACTTATTTTGGAGACGGGCTGAATGGTACAGGAGCTGTCCAAGGTGTTGAAGCTTGTCTCCAAAATAGATTCAGCACTTTGACTCACTTCTTTCAAGTTCCAACGAAACTCCGGAACGGATCCACCATACCTGTGAAATTGGAGTCCATTGGGTTGCTGACCTCCTTCATCTGCATTCTGAGAGAGATTCTCCCCATTTGGGAGATGATTTTACTTGTAAAGAAATAGATCATGGAATTATAGAACCACAGAATTGGAAGGAGCCCTATAAGGCCATCGTGTCCAACCCCCTGCTCAAGGCAGGCATCCAAATCAAAGCAGGTCTGACAGATGCTTGTCCAATTTTCTATTGAATGCCTCCAGCGCTGGAGCGCTCACCACCTCCCAAACTCATGGGTTCCATCATCGTACTGCTCTAACAGCTACGAGGCTTTTATTGATCTTCAGCCGAAAGCTGGCTTCCCATAGCTTGAGCCCATTATTACATGCCCTCCACTCTGGAATGACCAAGAACAGATCCTGCCCCTCCTCTATATGATATCTTATCTCCGTCTTCTTTTCTCCATGCTCAACGCGCCCAGTTCTTTCAATCTTTCCTCATAGGGCTTGGTTTCCAGTCCCATTGATCATCATTCTTGCCCTCTAGATGCTTAAGGGAGAGGGGGAGGGAAGGGAAGGGAAAGGTGGCTCCTTGCAGTGAACTTCTGAAGCAAGCTCAATGGTGTACCAAGGAACCAGAGATCATTCACTCCAGATTGAAAGAAGAAAAACAGTCTGCTCAATACCAGACAAGGGTCAGCACGTACAGAGAAATAATTAGAGGAAGCTACTGTTGTAGCTCTCCAGGTATATTTCCGTCGAGAAGTCTCTGAATAATGATCCCAAATACTTCACTAGCAATTACAATTCCCCAATGATTAATCAGTCACCTTTCTCATGCCTCATTGCACCCTTCCTTTCTATCTTTTTCTTTCTTTCTCCCCCAAAAAATGTCTGCTTGTTTCTTAAACCATTGAGTTATCCCATTATCTTAGAACTGCCAATCTGGAAAGGACCCTACAGAGATCATCAAGTCGAGCCCCTGCCAAGGAAGCATGATGGGGTCATGAACTCCCAGCCGTTGGCTCCACAGCCAGAGATCTAAACTACATAACCTTAGAACTGCAGAGCTGGAAGGGACCCTATGGATCATCATGTCCAGCCCCTGTTAAGGTAGCCCAGTGGGAAATCGAACTCCCAACCTGTAGCCAGAAATTTAAACCACTGAGCTGTCCCTCCTCCTTCTCCTAGTTAGAATGTATAATTGTGCAACCCAGCATGGGTATGTATGACATATAAGTATGATTGAGATGTGATATTTTCATAACAGAACATTTTAACCAATCAGATTCTCTGGTGTTTGCCAATGGCTGTTTAAAGGGGTTTAACTACCCAATAGAAGCAGACGTGACAATCGGGTGGAGGCTTATACTGCTTGTTGTGTTTGTGTGTTAGTCCAAGTCTTTTCTGTTGAGAAGTAGTGCTTTTCAGTTACGCTGTCTGCTATTAAGGTAAAGGTTCCCCTTGACATTTAGTCCAGTCGTGTCCAACTCTAGGGTGCGGTGCTCATCCTCGTCTCCAAGACATAGAGCCAGCATTTGTCCATAGACAATTTCTGTGGTCACATGGCCAGCGCGACTAGACATGGAACACCGTTACCTTCCCACCGAGGTGGTACCTATTTATCTACTCGCATTTTTACATGCTTTCGAATGGCTAGGTTGGCAGGAGCTGGGACAAGCGACGGGAGCTCAATCCGTCGCCTGGATTCGATCTTACGATGGCTGGTCTTCTGACCTTGCAGCACAGAGGCTTCTGTAGTTTAACCCGCTTCACCACCACGTCCTCACTTGTCTGCTATTAACATGTTATTAAAGAAGATATTATGACATAGTCATAAGTCCATCAAGGACAAATCTCTACCAAGTAAAACGTCCAAGTACGGTTAGTTTACGCATGTTATGCGGTAAACATTCTGGAAGGGTCTCCATGACTAAATAAATATGGTTTCAACTGCTGACACACACCAGTTCATACAATATATGTACACCAAGGGAGAATCTATTCATGATCTCTGTGTTTTTATATACTCATGCTTGGTCCACTGGGTGCTTAAACTCTCCAAAATTGCAACATTCCCACCCCTGGCCCATACTATATGTGTGGAATATATAGTATGAGAAATTGAGAGGGCCCATATGTTGCTGGCGACACAGTTAAGTACTCCAGCTCCTTCCCACGCACTAATTCTCCCCTGTAAACACTTCCTCCACCCCCACCAGCTCCAAGTTCGGCCACAAACAAGGGGTTTGCTCCACATTTCCTAAGCCCTTGTAAATAACCCTCACGAAAACAAAGCCGCCCCAGCTGTTCTAAATGGCCACAGTAAATACGGCCCCGGTGAGGAATTAGCGTTGCCATGATGTTCACCCAGGCTTCCGGCTAATGCCTTGATGAGACAACAGAACCCCGGATTTTCTGCACATTTGTAAACCGGCTTTACTGGTTAGATTGCTGAGTGCAGTAATAGCTAGATTCTTTCTCTCTCTCTCTATCCCCCTCCACCCACCCATCCGCTGATGCTGTCCCAAATTCCTTTCCATCTGGGGAGGGTTATGATGACAACAATAAAGGGACTACCAGGGTCATCCATGAAAACCAGGGGTGGCTGGAGAACTAGAAGGGAAAACGACGTACTCTAAAAATTAAAAAAAAATTAGAAACAAATAACACAATGGCAAGTGGAGGTGGGGGCAAGGAAGAGGGTTAACTTTCCAAAAACAGGAAAAGAAATAAAGCCATATTTGCGGATGTTCACAAAAAATACCCAACAACTCAACAACAACTCTCTGTCACACACACAATTGTGCAATGCCCAGTTCAGCAGCTTAACGGAAGCCTTAGCCCACTAGATCATGGCCGGAGCCCACTCCTTCTGGGGCTAAACGGTCTCAAAGTGGAGGTTGTTGTTGTAATAACGGATGAGTGTGTTCATTCGCCATTTCACACAAGGTGGGGTATTTGTGACAGGCCTGGGGAGGAACGACACCAACACCAAAGCCCGACACCGTCACCAAAGCCCGACGCCAATGCCGACACGTTTCCTAGTCTAGCAAAAAAGCTCGTCTCACCAAAAGGAGGTGACTAATTTGGAAGAATGACAGAACCTTTTTGTGTCCATGCTGAAAGGGATGGGAAACTGGCATTTTCCCGTCATACACACAGACAGACGCACAAAACCATCTACTATTTATCCAGTTTTGTGAATCATGGGGGGGGGCTTGCAACTCCAACTTTCTATTTCCCTATATAAGCTGGTCATTTAACTTGAACCGAGTCAAGCGAAGGGAAATTAGAAGGGTCAGCTTTGCCCCTCACCACCACCACCTACGTTGCTCTACTGGACGTCAATGGGAACCAAGAGGGCTTGCTGACATTCAGTTAAGTTCACCCTTCACAGAAAATGAACTGATGCTCATCCTCTTGTTACGAAAACTCCCAGAAGCCTTCACCACTGGCTGTGCGGGCCAGGATTTCTGGGAGTTGCAGTCCAAGAACATCTGGGGGAACAAGGTTGGGAACCACTGGTTTCGATCATAGTTGTGAGGTGTCCATGTGCTAGCAGGAGAGGAGGAGGAGGAAGGGAATAGATAAAGAGGAGAGGGAAAGGAGGGAGAAGAAGAAACTCCGATCCAGATGTTTCAGATTTACTAATTCAGGGAACCAGAATTCTAAACATCTAGGTGGCCATCTATTCTCCAAACCACTGGTTCTTAACCTTGGGTTACTCAGGAGTTTTGGACTGCAACTCCCAGAAGCCTTCACCGCCAGCTGTCCTGACTGGGGTTTCTGGGAGTTGCAGTTCAAAAGCATCCGAATAACAAAGGTTAAGAATCACTGCTCCAAACCCTGGAATGGAGAAATGGAGGGACCTTTGTCCAAAGCTGGAAAACCAACATTATCCTTGACTGCAAAGATCTTTTAATAATAATAATAATAATATTAGAACTACAGAGCTGGAAGGGACCCTAGGGGTCATCAATGCCGGCCCCTGTCAAAGAGACCCAGAGGGGAATCGAACTCACAGCTTCTGGTGCCACAGTTAGGGACCTACACTGCTGAGCTATTACAGTCCAAGAATCCGTTTTCAGGGCTACAAAGCTAAGCTTCTAGCTGTGATGCTCACCAATTCCCAACAGCCCCAAGGAGGGGAGACAGCCAGAGACTTCAACCCATGAGCTATCCAGTTTTTGCATCGTTTAATAACTGGAATCCTTCAGGGCCCCCACCTCCAGCAAAGCCTTCCTCGTCCCTCTGTGCCACCAAGGATGGTGTGTGTGTGTGTGTGTGTGTGTGTAACACACACATGGGTTTCAAAGGATGGATTCAGAAGCATGATCTTGGCAACAAAGAGCGCAATGTGCCCCCATCTCTCGGGCTGGAGGCTCCGGGGGACTTTATGACGGTGGGTGGCTTTCTAGGCTCCTATTTGATCAGAGCGGATAACAGTCCCCCTTTCAAGCCGGTGACAAGGGAGCTGATATAAATCATAGCCCCCCCAGCGGGAGGGCTGCCCTAGACAATCTACCAAACCTGACAGTGCCCATTGTTTGAACAAAATATATAGAAGGGCAGAAGGAGGAGGAAGAAATTTGTTGTGGGAGTAGGAAGGACAGGGAAGAGAAAACACAGTCTAGGGTGGAGGAAATCTGGTCTTTTCCTTCAGCACCTTAAAACAAAACAAGAAACAAGCCGTTGAGAGTTTAATCGCAGCCATGAGGCAAGTGCGGGAGGAGAAATGATGAGGTCATTCCCATGTCAGCAGACAATTGCCATTTTATTTTAATAATAATGGCTTGAATGCATTTTAGACTTGAGGAACCCCAAGCTATGAGCGCTCATTAAGAGTATTTTGGTTTAAACATCCAGTTAGCCCTGTTCATGTCCATGGAACCGAGACAGTTAGCCATTTATTTAATGCATTTACACCTTGCATTTCCTCCGAAGAGGTTAAGGTGGCATACGGGACTCCCCACCTTCCCTTGATTCTCTCCCCCCCCCATTAATAACCCTATGAGGTAGGCCATGGAAAAAGAGGGAGCGACAATGCAAGGTCATCCAGGGAGCTTCACGGATCCGCGTCAGATTTAGAATCTGGATCTCCCGTGTCCTGTTCTAACACCTTCTCTATTGCACCGTTCTGGATCTCAATACCAGCTTGGGGTTTCCACCATCGCTACTAGCATTTCGCCTGCCACAAAGATTGTCTTGCTCAAGTTGCTTCCTTCACAAAAATCCCCAGCCATCCCCTTCCCCCAAAAAGCCAAAAGCCAAACCACCCGATAAAACCAAAGATATTTTCCAAACTCTGTTTAATCCAGATTAAACTTTATCACTTCTTTGTTAGCACTTCCTTAGATGCCACCACGGCTTCATGTGATAGGATTCTGAGATCTGGAGTTCGTTGGGGTCTTTAGACTTCCATGCCAGAGACCTCTGGAAGGATCATCTGAATTGCAAGGCTGGGGGTGTCAAAGGAAGACTGGTTATTGTCTTCACCAGGTTGCAATCCAGCTCCTTTTGAAGAACACCAATGGGGAAGGAATGACAACCTTCAAACTTCTAGATCAGTGATTCCCAACCCTGGGTTTCCAGATGTTCTTGGACCAAAACTCCCACAAACCTTCACCAGTACCTGTCATGGCCATGATTTCTGGACTTTGGGTAGCCCAACAACATCTGGGCACCGCTCTTCGAGATCAATGGTTCTCCAGCCAAAACATTACGGTCAAATTGTGTTGGAGCACTCACCACCTCCCAAGATCACTAGTTCCATTATCATACTGCTCTAACAGTTAACGTGTTTTCCTGATATTCAGCCTAAATCTGGTTTCCTGTAGCTTCAGCCCATTCTTACATGTCCTGAACTCGAGGATGATGGAGAACAGATCGTGCCTCTTTTCTGCAGGACTACCTTTCAAGTCTTTGGAGAGTGCTATCCTATCTTCCCTCAGTCTTCTTTTCTCAAGGCTGTGTAGTTTAAGTAAACTGCATACAACAAAGTGTACTGTAAGAATTTGGAACCTTTGGCCTTCCAGATGTTTTGAATCTAATGCCCACAATCCTGTACCATTATTTATAACTGCTGAGAATATTCTCCATCCTTGTTCTGCCAGATGGTTCGTGATAAATGCAGTCAGGAAATTCAATAATATCCACCGTGTATTCCTGCTGTTGAATCCCGTGTATTCCTGCTGTTGAAACCGAGACAAGGCAAAGCAAGGAAATGTGGGGATGAACGCCTGCTCCTCGCACATGAAAAGCGTGCCTACTGAGGTGTGCATGGAGAGGCACTTAAGAGCTTCCCCCTCGGGGTATCTGTGTCCCTGATCAAAAGGTCAAGAATGGATGCAATGCTGGTCGTTGATCAGGCCCACACACATAAAGAGGAAAGCCCAGAGCTGCAGATCCCTTTAGAAGGAGAGCAACAATGGGCATGCTTCCTGTGCGTGAGAGAGAGGGGGAGAGAGACAGAGTGCGCGATGGAAGCTTTGTGCCTTTTCTTTTGTTCAACAGATAACCGAGAGCTGGAACGAAGGCGCCGCTAGATGAATGGGTGTTTTCAGAATGGATTCGTCCTTAAAAAAAAAAAATGGCCTCCCACCATGGATGGACCACACCATCAGTTCATGTTAGTGCACTTGCTCTACATCTTATAGCACTTGTGTTCTGTATCCTCAGCATCTCCAGGGTTTGTTGGATGGATGGTTTTCTAGGAACAGGGAACAATAAATCACGGCATGCTGACAAGTTGATTCTGGACTCTGCTGAGAGTTGTCTAGGTATAAAAGTACTCAGAAGTCCCTTCCTGGTCCTTTCTTCTGAAGGTGCTTTGGGACCAGGTAGCATACATCCTAGCTGTTCTCCCAGGAAGCACAGTGAGGAATCAAATTCTCAGGATCTGGCTCTATAGGATATGCAAGCTATAGCTCAGTAAACTATGCAGCCAATCAGGAAAAGAAAATAAGTCATATAGGTGATGTTCCTGTAGCTTGAGCCCATCATGTGTCCTGGAGTCTGGAATGATTGAGACCTGATCCTGATCCTCCTCTATAGGACTACCTTTCAAGTATTTGAAAAGTGCTATCAAGACTGAGGGGAGATATGATAGCCCCTTTCAAATACTTGAATGGTATTGGGGGGCAGGATCTGGTCTCAATCCTTGCAGAATGCAGGACTCATAAGAATGGGCTCAAGCGACAGGAAGCCAGATTTAGGCTGGATATCAAGAAAAACGTCTCAACTGTTAGAGTGGCATGACAACGGAACCCATGACCTCAAGATGTGATGAACGCGGGAGGCGATCGAGAGAAAATGGTACACCCCTGTGTCAGATCTGCTTTGATTTGGATTCCTGCATTGACTAGGGGGTTGGACTCAGTGGCCATAGAGGCACCTTCCAGCTCAAATATTCTTTGATTCTATAAAAAAACCCATCTCTTTCCAAGATCTTAGGGTTGGTTTCTCCAACTCGGTGCCTTCCAAGATGTTTTGGACCAGAAGTGCCATCACCTTTAACCAACAGATGATGGTGATGACCACCATCATCCAAAACATGAATGATATCAGCCTGGAATTCATTTGCTCCATGGACATTAGACACTAGAAGCTTTAGAGGGGATGTCGTCATCATTTTTAATTGCCATTGCAAAAAGAGAACCTTGCCATCTTTCAGATACATCGCCAACCAATGTATCTGTTTTTCCAGAGGTCCTTGAATTGCAGCTGCTCATTCAGACACGCATGTCACCACTTCATCTTGCAGGTGGGAAAAGTCCTCAATGGAAGTCAGATTTCCACCAAAGGAATTGAAGCATCAGGTGGCACTTAGGTCTCAATCCGTCAGGGTTAGAGTAGACCCATCGGCAAGTGTGTTACGGCTTGTCTCTCAATTGGCCCATTGAAACCACAACTGAATGGTGCCAACATTCACACAATCCCACTGATTCAGTGGGTCTGGTCTAGTTTATTTAATGATTTAATTGTATTTATTTAAAATATTTTACCCTGCCTTTCTCCTTAAAACAACCCAAAGTGGCTGGCTGACACCATTAACAGACAATATTAAAGCCAACAACGGCCAGTATAGAAATACTAAAAGGGGTCAAACAAGTGCCATACGAAAAAACATAAGCAACACCAAAACACATTCAAAGCAGTATGGTGAAACCATCCATTTAAAACCCCCACTTCAGCACCCAGTCACTCAAAGAAAGCTTGCATGATGAGAAAGGTCTTTGCCTGCTTGGCAAATATGGGGCAGCAAAGATGGGACCAACCTGGCTTCCTGTGGGAGGGAGTTCCAAAGTCTGGGAGCAACCACAGAGAAGGCCCTCTCCTGTGTCCACATCAGACGCACCCGCGAGGGTGGTGGGACTGAGAGAAAGGCCTCTCCTGATGATCTGAACACTTAAGCAGGCTGATAATGGGAGATATACCATAGCTTCGACCCAAGCTATTGGGTGAGCGCTCCAACACTGGAGGCTTTCAAGAGAAACCTAGATCATCACCTGGCAGAGATGCTCTGATGGTCTTCCTGCCTTGAGCAGGGGGTTGGACTTGATGGCCTTGGAGGCCCCTTCCAACTTCACTTTTCAATGATTCTATTGAACCCAACTGAGATTTCCAGTTGGATTCAGGCCACAGCCTTTACAACCCGTTGAAAAACAAGAGCAACAACCCATCACACAGACACACCCCTCTTTCCTCTCCTCCTCCTTTGTTGTCTTTGTCATCGTCTTCTTTGGGTCTCCCCCTCCCTCCTTCCCCCCCGCCTCCCTCCCCTCCAACAGCAAGTAAATCTCTCTCTGAGATGAGTGTCATAGTCCCGAGGACATTGTCTCCCCTTTGGGAAGCACTGACCCATAGCTATGCCCCAAATGCTTTGACAAGCTCCGGAGCGGCCTTGGCAGGAGAGGGAGTCGGGTGAAAAGCCGAAGTTGTGAAACCCTTTTCATCCGGGGAGCTCAGCTCCTTCTCCAAGTAATTAATTCTTTGACTGCTGTGGTGGGGGAGAACCCGCTGAATGAAAACATACTCAGAGGAGTAACACTTATGCTAATGAGCCCAGAGTGGAGCGGGCAAAGAATACGGGCGCCCCGACGGGAACAGGTTGGCGTCGTGATGCGTGCATACAAGCAGGCAGGGGTTCGCCTGCTGACTTGCCAAGTAGAGGAGCAACGTTGTGGGCGAGGGGTTGCCCCGAGCCATTGGCCTTCATTGAGGCATCGCCATCATTTTAGAACTGCAGAGCTAGAAGGGAGCCTAAAGATCATCCGGTCCAAACCCTGTTAAGGAAGTCCAGTGGGGAACCAAACTCCCAATCTTGACCTAAACCACTGAGCCATCCAGAAGTTCCTCCTGAACCTTAATGTTCCCGTAGAGGTTACCCTTGGAGCATGATGAGATGAATTCCATGCCTTGGTAGAGCTCGGTGACATATGCTCGTTGAAGGATCCAGATTCTGTTTCCATCATCCCACTAGAAACGCAAGCAGCTCTTGTGGGAAGATGAAGGAGATGGAGCCAGACCTTTCTCGGATTTCAGACCAAAAATCTTCTCTAAAGGTATTCCCCCTATGGGGGAATTTCACTGGACAATGTTTGGTCCCTGCTTCGCAAACCGATTTTTGCTAGACAACGATTCTGACAGCTCCCTCCGCGCTCGCAAAACGGGTGTTTTCAGGATCTAAGCTTCGCAAGACAACGATTTAAACAGCTGATTGGCGGTTCGCAAAACGGCTTTCCTATGGCCGATCTTCGCTAGACAACAACGATTCTTCCCCATTGGAATGCATTAAACAGGTTTCAATGCATTCCAATGGGGAAATGCTTTTCGCTAGACAATTATTTCGCTAAACAGCGATTTCAGTGGAACGGATTATCATCATCTAGTGAGGCACCACTGTACTATAGGATGGTATATAAACAGACAACTTGAAAAAAAAGATTTAGGATGTTGAACTGAGGAACCTGAAGCTGAAACATTTGTATTTGTTAACCACCCTCCATATTTTTCTGTCTGAGTAGCAACCAAAATATGAGGAAGAAGCTTTTGAGAGTAACCATTTTGAGAGTAACCCCAGATAAAAGGAAGAAGCAAAAAACGTAGATAAGGAATTATCCATCTATGGTGACTTCATGTGGAGAAATGCATGTAAAGATGTAAAAGAGATATAATATTGGTGATAAAAGCTCATTTATTGCTCCTCGCAGGTGCTGGTGTCATATTAAACTGCTTTCTCCCTTTCAAGACAGCAGTAATATCTTCCATTCCAAAAGATGCATTAAAATATGTCTAATTAGTCACACTTAGTGTAAAATCAAATTCTAATTAATTGAGGGAAGACTGGAAATGGGGAAAGAGCTAGACAGAAGCTGTGGGACTAAAGCGGAAGTATGAGAGATAACACCACTATAGTGAGTGGAGACTTCTAATTCTTTGCCGCAGAGGTCAAGTGGAGTGGAGAGCTTCAGAGCTTCTGAAGAGTTTTGTCTTCATATCTCAAGGCATTTCTTTCATGCCATTTTTAGTGGATAGGATTAAGGTACAGGTATAAGAATGCTTAACTTCAGAACAAAAGTCTATCTCTTTAAGACGCATCATTCCTCAGAAGCAGGTGGAGACAAGGATGGTTAACCAAGAGCTAAGCAATACATAAGGGCTAACTAAGTTAAACTGTAGAAGTACTGTAGGCCATTACTTACTTGGAGCTGTCCCGGGTACTGAAATTCTGAATACCAACCTGGCTATTCACCCCTTAGAACATCCTTCATGCCCTATGGGCAACTTTTCATGATCATGTGGGTATATCAAGGATAGAATCAGAGGGTGGGACTGTAAACAAGGATGGTGCAACCATAACAAACAGAACTGGAACAAGCTTTAACATCATACTTCTCAGTAGATCTGAAACAATCCTGAATCCTTACGGTGTCCCATTGACGCCACTAGAATAAGGGCCAATATCCCAAACATGGATCCCCAGATTTCCTTGGACTACAACTCCCAAAAGCCTTCCCCACGATAACTGTGCTGGCCAGGATTTCTGGGAGTCGTAGTCCAAGAACATCTGAGGACCCAAAGTTGGGAAGCACCAATCAAGAAGGTTGAAAGCCATGGTTATTTCCTCATTGGTGGTCTTAAGAAGGAACGGTGAACCACCGGTCCAATCCATCTAGCTTCTACAGTATGTATGATGTAAAGCAGAAGTCAACATAAATTGTTTGCTTTCCCACCGTTGATCCTATGTAACTCCTAATTCTTGGCCTCAAAGGTCAAGAAATAAGGCATGGTTTCCATACAGCTGAGCCTTTTCCCCCCAATAAAAATACACAGTTTGCAGTACAGTTTTAGAATATCCTTTGTCACATTCATGCAAATATGGTCGTTTAGACAGACCATGAACCTTTGTGATTCTAAGCCATCCATTGCCAGAGTTTCCTCATCTCTTTTGCATCCATGTTTTGAGATTTTTTTAAAATGATGATAATAATAATAATAAAAAGAAATACAGCAACATGTGACTATCATTTCGGTATTTTTCATGCAATGATAACTTGCTCATGATATTTTATGAGCAGGATCTATCTCTTTGCCACCCCATAAGCCACGACTGTTATGGTGAGTTACTGCAGCGAATCAGACAGTGCCGTGTGATCAATCATGGAAGATTTCCTATCGTTGCCGTTTAATGGCTAATTCTTCAAAGTGACTTTTAAAAAAACGTGAGCTCATGCAATTAGTCTCTTTCTAAATGAAAGCAATGAAACAGCAGTGGAAGTAGGGCACCCCAGTGGTGCAATTAAAAGGAAGACACAGAGAGATCTTTATATCATCGGAATGAAAGCTGAGCTGGAATTTCATCATCCACAGTTCTCTGCCATTGTGTGGAGAGGAGGGTGGGAACTCCCATCAATTTTCCATTCAAAATAGCTTACAGTAAAACAGTGGAATAGCAAGCTTCCCTGATGGTATCTAATCCCTCAAAATTTCAGGATCAAACCCTCAGATCAAGAGGAGGGACATTGTGATGGCACAGGGGAAGATCCTATGATGTCATAGGGTGGATCCTTGTGATGTCACTGAAATTGGAAGCGTTTATGGGTATAATAGCAAGAAAACATAAACAAATAGGTCTAAACCAGATTAGCTGGAAGTCACAAGGCTCCATGAAATGAGTAGTTTCAATGTCCATGAGGTTCTTTAGTGGTCCCCAACCGTAGGCCTTCAGATGTTTGTGGACTACAACTCCCAGAAGCCTTCACCACCACCTCTGCTGGCCAGGATTTCTGGGAGCTGAAGTCGAAGAACATCTGGAGGCCCAAGGTTGGCAATCACTGCTTTAGAGTAGTGGTCTCCAACCTTGGGCCTCCAGATGTTCTTGGACTTCAACTCCCAGAAATCCTGGCCAGCAGAGGTGGTGGTGAAGACTTCTGGGAGTTGTAGTCCAAGAACATCTGGAGGCCCAAGGTTGGAGACCACTGCTTTAGAGGACACCCCCTGTAGAACTACCCATCCAGTGAAAGGTAGTTTCAACTCCCAGGTAGCTTTATGACTCCCAAAGAGCACCAGGGCAGCTTCCTCATTTTTCGAACAAGAAGACGAAGGATGGGAGCAACCATGTCACCTCTTGGTGTTAGGCTCCATCCCTTAGGATTCTGCCCGAGGCATTCTGGATGAATTCTAGAACTGGGAATCCAGAAAATAATAATCTGATATTCTCATTCCTATGGCCTAATTTCATCTTCCTTTTCTATGAAAACAGCTGGCTTATTTCATAAATGGAAGCTGCACGGCCACAGAGCTTCCCTCTACCATATGTACCCCTTCCCAGCTGGCTCAGCCTGAGAGTTGTCTTACTCTCCGGAGACACAAAGGCAATGAATCGTTCTCTGACAAGTCAACCCCAGCTCCAGCACCACCTTCCTCACCCCTTCATTTCCCTCCCTGACAGGATCAGGGCTGCTAATAATTATTAACAGCAATGATGAGGATGATAATGCTTCCAATGACATCACATGGAAACAGGAGATGTTCTAGCTGTTATCTAGCCACTCCAACAAGTGTTCAGATTAAAAAGATATTAATCCAGAATGCTGCTCTTCATTTGCTTACTTCAAATGGCCAACAGGCACTTCTTCTTACAACACTGAAGATGGGGCAGAGACAGCTTGGGTCCACACCCTTGGATTCCTCCTTATGTGCCATCCAGTGCTCTTCAAGTCCTAAACAAATGCCTCTCAAGATCAATGAACTGACTAACTCGGATCAGGACACCAGCCAAGTGCTATTCTAACAAGCGCTATTCTCATTATCATTCTTTGTAAAGAAATGCCGAAGTAGCGCTGTTCCGCTAGAGCAAATGGCAGGATGGGATTTTGATTTTGACAAGTTCATTGCTAATGAACGGAGAAGAAGAAAATGAGAGAAATCCTTATGGGATCTAGTCTTTGCAACAGGGCCAGAACTAGTAATTGTCGGCTTTGTTGACGCTGCTGAAGTCTAGTCATGGGAGACTGACCTACAGTTGGAAAGAATATAGGGATGGGAACGAGCACCTGGATTTGAAAGCACAAAGTTCAATGACTTCCGTGATGAGTCCATCTGCTCTGTTTCCTTCTCTCCAGAGAGAACTGACTAGACGTTCTACACACACTCAAGATGGGTGGCCTCCTGGCCATCCAACAGGAAATAGGGTTGGGTTTGTGCCCTAATAGGAGCAAATCTGGGGGGAGGTCCTTTTTCAGCACCCGAGTGCCTGGCTTATGGCCCTGCTTTGGGTGAACCTCCTTCCGATGAACCTCAGGAGAGGACAGGACAACCCACCATGTCTACTACCAAAGATGCAGTGAGTTCCCTCTGCGAAGTGGCACCGCAGGATACTCAGTACTGTGAACCATATATAAAGAGTTAGACTCAATATATGGCATTGCCTTATCATATGTCAACATTCTGGGAAATTTATTTGGATAGGGGAGTGGGTGAGGTCTGATCCAGATCAATGGATTCTCTGGGCCAATATCATTTTGCTGAAAGCGTAACTTTCCAGAGTCTCAAGCTGAACCTTATATTTAAGGGAAGTATTTTTTTTTCTGGGGAGAGGATTACAACTATGAGAATGCCTCTGGAAATAAACAAGTTGATTAGAGGATTCTGGGATATGTAGTCCAAACAAGGCCTCCTGCCCAAGCTCTGAGGTAGATCAATGATTTATCCAGCCCTGTATCATCATCTCAAAAAGAGAGAGGAAATTTCTAGAGCCTCATTTTCAGCTGTTCCCACCATCAGCTGCTACCTAAACTAAGTCATGATGTCAAGACTTGAACCCGATACTGTCCTGGATACAGATGGCATGTCTACTCCTGAACTGTGCCCTCAAAGTAAGCCAACCCCATTTGCAAGAAAAGAGAGGGCTTCTGTTCCTTTAAGAGGCCCACAGGGCAAATTAAGGCAGGTTCCTGTTTCCCTGGGTTGCTACGACAACCCCAGGGATGCCCACAGAATGTTGCCCTGCTTTGGAGCTCTTAAAGGGGCAAACACCCCCTGCCCATTTCTTTTGAAATGCAGCCAACCTAGATGGTACTTGGTGAAAACAAGGTCATTGTAGATTAAAACCACCGCTCATCTTCGGCTCAGAATGGCCGACGGTCTTCCAGAAAAGAGAAATAGCGCTGAGCTTTGCAGGACTTAATTTAGCGAAACTTCAATCTGGAGGGAGCTTACTCAGAAGGGTTCCTACCACATCCGGCGTAATTCACACCCCTCGAATGCTTGCAACATAAAAGCGCTCACATGCCTGAGGCCGTTGCACATTCTTTGGCCTTCCCCATTTACCAAGCCACCCCGATTTGATAAGAGGACGAAGCCAGGGTTGGTCAGAAAGGTGGCCGAAACAAAAAATCCATCCGTCGGAGGCCTTTTGAACGTGACCTTCCCCAACCTTGGAGATGGGAGCATCCTGTGGAACGAGGGAGAGGAAGTCAAGAATTTATCTCTTGAGCGATCAAACGCAACAGCGTTAAGGTGGCGGCAACCGATAATGCTTCCCCGGCTCAGCCAGGCCAGACAGAATGTACCAACTGTGTTATCCAGTCATGCTCTCCGAATGACAAGGCAGCTTGACTAATACCTTCATGCGGTGGAGTCCTCCTGCCCCCCACGGCAGGAAAACGGTATTTAGAAGTGTATCAAAGCACCACCCCCATGAAGCCTGAGTTTCCATCACAGGAGGGGGAAAGTTGCCGAGAGGGAATAAGTCGGCTTGGCTCAGCACATCCACCTGAGAGCGATGAAAAGTGACATTTGCCAGAGATACCCTTGGGAGGGAGAAGAAGAAACGAATAGGTCACCGGAGATTCAGATCTGCTCAAGTTCAGTAGTTAACACCAAGCGGAGCCAGGAATAAGTACCTGTCAGAGACATTGAGCTTGATGCTTGCCACAGTTGAGTGAACTAGAGCGGAAGATCTTCAAAGTTCACCACTGTAAACCCGCAGAAGTCATTTTTTGAGAAGGAACCAAAAAAAAGAGGAAGTCAACACTGCGATAAGAAATGAGAAGGCTTGAAATCTACCGCAATGGCTAGATAACTCAGGGAGCCAGAGTATGGGAGTTCAGTCTCCCCACTGGGTCTCCTGTGAGTAGAGCCAGCCTGTGTAGCCTTGGGCAAACTGCACAGTCCCACGATGCCCCCAGAAAAAGGGTAAACCTCTTCTGAATATGGTCTACCTAGAAAGCCCTGAAAAAGAGGGTCACCGTAAGTCGGAGTTGATTTGACAGCACATGATTATTATATCTTAGTCCTGGAAAACTTCTGTCTACATCTAACGGTGGGTTGTCTTCTACAGCTCTGCTACGAAAGGTGACCCCACAAACCGGCTGGGGAACATACTCACGTCTGTTGCCAGATCCACCATAGTAGCAGAAGTTGACACTTCTCTTCCCATAGAAACAAAAATAGGCACTATGTTTCTAGTGAAATCATTACTTCTGGAAGTGTCTTGTTTTCACGGATGGAAACTACAACTTAGGGACTTCTAGGAATGCTAGGTTTCCACTGAAACAAGTTTCCAGTGAAAACAGAGCTTCCAGGAGTACTTTGTTTGTGCCACACAAAAAAAGAGAGAGAATTTCCAGACAACTTCCAGGAATGCCTTGTTTCCAGTTAAACTAGCACTTCTGGGAGATGTCCAAGAGTACCTTTTTTTCCTGTGAAATGAGCACCTCTGGGAGTCACTTGCTACCAGTTAAAAAGTAGTTCTAGAAGGCATCTAGGAGTGCTTTCACCATTGGTGAAAGTGAATCCAGTGAATCCTATTTTCAAGGGGGATCAAAAGACACACATACCCCTATACAGTGCTGCCTCGCTTGACAGTTACCTCGCATGACAGTTTTTTCACTAGACATTGATTTTTTGCAATCGCTATAGCAATTCACAAAACAGTGATTCCTATGGGGGAATTTCGCTGGACAATGCTTGGTCCCTGCTTCGCAAATGAATTTTCGCTAGATGACGATTTTGACAGCTCCCTCCGTGCTCGCAAAATGGGTGTTTTCGGGACCTAAGCTTTGTAAGACAGCTGTTTAAACAGCTGACTGGCGGTTCGCAAAGCGGCTTTCCTATGGCCGATCTTTGCTAGACAACAACGATTCTTCCCCATTGGAAGGTTTCAATGCATTCCAATGGGGAAATGCTTTTCGCTAGACGATGATTTCGCTAAACAGCGATTTCAGTGGAACGGATTATCATCGTCTAGCAAGGCACCACTGTACTGTATATCAATGCCTGTGTGGTAATTTCAACTGCAGGGGTAGCTGTGACCTAGGGAAGGGTCCCAAAAAAAAGTATCAGGAGAATCTGAACATTCCCCACCCATGATTAGCAGTTACACGTGTCCAATTTAAACAAAAATGAAGCAAATTCAGAAAACCTTTGGCCAGCCTAGTCTTGTCCATTGTGACTAATATTTGCTTCCCAAAATCTCAGGATCAAACGAGACCATACAGTTCACACATCATTAGTAGCAGGACTCCTTGAAAAGGGAAAAGACATTCTAGCATCAGCTTTCCTCACCTCCACATGTTGTAAATGTACTTGCTGCTGTTGTGTGATTGGCTTTGAGGATGTCGACTGGGGCTTCATTTGCAAGTCGGATTACTCACACATGCAGTCTTGAAAGAATGACATCCCTGGAAGGAAAAAGTCATCTCATCTGGTTTCCCTCAGCTATGAGATCCCAGCCAAACTACATGTTACACTTGATTTGGAGTGTGTGTTTTCTGGAATTTTCTTGACGTGATTACAAGTGTGAGGATGATGGTAAGGAGAAGGAAGGCCTTTGAATCTTTTATGTTCATGATATTATCCCGCTGTGTTTTTAATTAGCCTTAAACGTGATGTTTTTAGGTAGCTTTTGGCAGCCTCTTTCAGCCTTTGCTGCTGTCCATTGATTGTGGCTTTTAATTGATTGTTTTATTAGGACACAGTTACTTTTATGTAGATTTGGGATCGTGTTTTGCACGCCACTTTGAGAGGTATAATCTACAGGACAACCAATCCATTTTGGAAATGATTTTGAGGGGGGTGCAGTCCGTGTTTTCAGCTCATGTGGAGGTACGCTGAAGGAATGAGGGGACAGAGAGAGAGAGAGAAAACGGAAGAACAAACAAATAATGGAAGAAAATGAACGAACTAACGAATGAACGAACAAAAAGCAAGCAAGAAAGAAAGAGAAAAATCATGATTTAATGGGTGAACTTGTTCCCAACTTTTCCAGGAACTAACATTGAACACTGGATGTCCCCTTGACTTGAAGCGCCTTTTGTTCAACACATCCCTAAATCTTACTCCACACCCAGTCTGATT
Source organism: Pogona vitticeps (assembly GCF_051106095.1). Lineage (NCBI taxonomy): Eukaryota > Metazoa > Chordata > Lepidosauria > Squamata > Agamidae > Pogona > Pogona vitticeps. The sequence goes on from NC_135796.1 coordinate 16,083,467, forward strand.
CTTGGGGTCTTTTCCCACCCTTCCTGAATAAATCACCCTTTCCCCTCCCCTTCCAAATACCTGGCAAGTTTCCACAGACACACACACACACACCATCCCGGCTTAATCCTGCCCAGCGCCAAAGAGGGAAAATTCCAAGTCGGTGTGATCTGAAAGGGCCCCGGGTGGGAGACAACTGAAGAGAGAGAGAGATAAAGCTCAGACAAAGATAGAAATCGCTTCTTGTGAAAAAGCCAGCCCTAAAGTAAGAAGCTTGGAAAGGGGGAGAGAAGGGCAGAGGGGTGTCCTCCCCTTAAATACTGAAGTTCTCTAATGCTCTGAAGCTAATCATTTAAGCCGACTCCAAATCTTATTTTATTTTGGGCAGAAAAATTCATATGAATTAAGAGAGAGTCCTTTCTCCGTCCTCCCCCATTCCCACCCACCTCAGATCTAAGACTACAATCTCCTTTCCATGCTCACCTCCTTCCCCCCTCCTCTTGCCAGCCCGTCTCATGGAAAGCGACTCAGGGAGCACTTAATAAATCTTAAGCCCTTGTGATGGTTTTCATCTTCCACAGAGGGAGGGAGGCGCACGGGGTGGTGGTGGGGGCGATGGGGAGAGAGACACAGAGAGAGAGAGAGCCAGGAAAGAGAAAAGGCAGACAGACGGAGAAGAGGGGAGGGAGGAGGGAATGTCAGAGGCGGCTATTCACTCGTCAGAGCACAGAATTTGGCTGCCAAGAAGCAGCTGGGCAAAGGATTCTGGGCCCATCGCTCACGGACCGGCGCTGAACTTTTATCACTGCACATACACAAAGCCGCTTCCTGTATGTTCAAAGTTCTAGTTTCCCTCTCAGAAGCAGCTGGGTTTCCCAGAGCTTCGTCTGGGCTCCTGTAAACTTTGCCCCCATCCCATGCTGGAGGACCCACCTCATTGGTCATCTTCAAGCTGATCTTCCAAAGGGTCTCTCCCATCCATCCATCCATCCATCCATCCATCCATCCATCCATCCATCCATCCATCCATCCATCCATCCATCCATCCATCCATCCATCCATCCATCCATCCATTCAACCATCCATCCATCCATCCATCCATCCATCCATCCATCCATCCATCCATCCATCCATCCATCCATCCATCCATCCATCCATCCATCCATCCATCCATCCATCCATCCAACCCTCCCCCCCTCCATCCATCCACTGTGTCTTGTTTTAATTATCAAGGAGTAAATGCAGGTGTATTAGGAGCAATAGGGTACCAACAACATTTCAGGAATTTGCTGTGCTTATCTGGGTCTCCAACAAGGAGGCAAATCTCAAGGACAGAGGCTCTGGAGAAAGGAGACGTGTGCATCAAATATGTTTAAGGAGAGTGAATGAAGTTCTCCAGATGCTTTCCAGATGGTCCCATCAGCTCTAACCAGCAGTATCAATCCTGAGTAATGCAAGGGTTAGCAGTTCACCATCTTCTGGAGGATAGCTTTTTACCAACCCACCCACCCACCTCCCAGTTTCGAAGGACTGAGCACCGATGGCCACATATTGTCAGCTGGTGTGTTCCAATTCCTTCCATCCTCATCTTTGCCTGTCCTGCCTCCGTGACAGCACAAGAATACCACTCCAGCTCTCAGAACTGGTGTTGACATCTTGGAGACCATGCATGTGTGAAGTCCCTTGATCCCAGACCATGAATCCTGGTGGCTAAGGTTTGATGGGAGCTAACATCTAGCATCTAGAAGGACAGATCCTGAAGCTGAGGCTCCAAGACTTTGGCCAACTCATGAGAAGACTCCCTAGAAAAGACCCTGATGTTGGGAAAGAGTGAAGGCAAGAGGAGAAGGAGACGACAGAGGACGAGGTGGTTGGACAGTGTCATCAAAGCAACCAACATGAATTTGACCCAACTCCGGGAGGCAGTGGAAGACAGGAGGCCTGGCATGCTCTGGTCCATGGGGGTCACGAAGGGTTGGACATGACTTAACGACTAAACAACAACAACAACAAAATGTCTAGCAGCCTCTGAAGTCCACCCATGGTCTTGAGATACACCCAGGAGTTGGCCAACGCTTAAATCAGGACTGTGCAACCACAGAAGATCTTGGGCTGATATCCCAACCCATTTTTGACCTGGAAGATCAGTGCAACCCCAAACTCAGACATTTTCACCAGAACAGAAGGCAACCAGTACATCGAATTTTACTACTTGGCCATTTTGAGATCCACACGAGCCACAAATACATTATCTCAAATCCTAGATTCCCTTGAAGGCGTGAATCTCCAGCAACAACAAATACAGGGAAAGGGTTCCATGCACAGCAACACCCCTAAGGCCGCATGGAACCCACAGACTGCCAAATTTCCAAGCCAGCTTGAGAAGGATGGATAGAAAAGAGTGAAGGACCGTCGGAACCAGCCTTGAAGTCTTCTCCTGCCAGACTGAAGACCCTGAACCATCTGCCTCCTACTTTCCCACCAGAACCCAGCCGGATTCTTTTGGAAAAAACTCACTTGTAGCTCTCCAAACAAATGGACGACTGGAGGTCAAAAATGTTCCCACTGCTTTCTCAGGGGGATGAAACAGGGCCGGTTCAAATCATGGGGATTTCTCTCTCTTTTTCCCCCCTATCCTGTTTGCATCAGGCTTATTGTCAGGAGGGGGTTAAACCGCTAAGAAGTTCACTGTGGGGCCGCAAGCTTGGCACTGAATACAGATGAAGCAATCACATTATTAAAAAGGGCTCCATTCCACCCTCCTCTCCTCTCCTCCCCTCCCCCTTCATAATAAATTTAGGCTCAAGCCCTAAGAACACTCACATGAATCGGTTTAGGGAAACCGAGGAGACAAATCTGGCATTTACAGCTGGGGAAAGGCTCATAAACCATGCTAAGTGTGGGGGGCAGGGAAAGCTCTCCTTCTCTCTCCAACACACACACACACAGAGAGAGAGAGAGAGAGAGAGAGAGAGAGAGAGAGAGAGAGAGAGAGAGAGAGAGACTACGTTCTACATGGGGAAATCTCATATGCTTAAGATGTAGTCTTTTGATGGCTACTTGATGACCCCCAGAAGAGGACCCTAGAAGAAAAAGGACAAGAAGTGCCTCTAACATGGGAACATCTGAAGACACCCCACTTCAGAAATCATGAGCTGACGGACAAGCTTGCCCAACTCCTGTGGAAAGACAGCTCAGCGGCAAAAAAAAAACAGTCCAGCAGAGGCTTCCATCTACTAATTCTTTTCAGCCCATTTTGCTCTTTCTGGCGTTTGTCTAACAGTCTTTGTGTTTTGCTTGGCCAAGGCGGGGGTCGTGGCGAGACCTCTGGACGAAGAGGACCTAGGGCGACCGTGTTCAAATTCCTATGAACGGGAAGGTCACAGGGCGATTAGACCCAGGGATATTGGCGAGTCCTTAGGTCTGAGTCCAAGTCTGTGGTCCCAAGTCCCAAGTCTGAGCCTTTAGAACCAAGTCCCAAGTCCCAAATTCAAGTCCCTATTAAAAACAAGCTCTTTCCCCAGAAAAAAAGAGAAGGTGGTTGGGTGAGTTCTGAGTCATTAGTCGAGTCCAAGTTGAGTCACTGGTACCCTTAAGTCCAACTTGACAGTGAGTCCCACAACTTGAGTTCCCAACTGTGTTCAGACCCGTTTCCTTACTCTCTCACATGTACAGTCTCACTACCTCGCAGGGTTGTTGCGAAGTGAAAGAGAGGAGGAGGAAAACTGAGACTGTCACGTTGAGCTCATCGGAGGAAAGACGAGGTCAAAGTGGAGGAATTGAATAAATATCGGGGCGATGGATCGGCGCAATGACACAGCAATCCAGGACGGAAACAGTGCTCCTGACCCATCTTTACAGGATGGTCAAGAATTAGCTTTTACAAAAAAAAATACAACGTCCGTTTACCTGCGAGCACGGACTTCATTTGCTGAAGGCAAATACACCAGGAAGAAATCCCCACACATATCTATTTGGGAAACAAAAAAATAAACTCTGGGAAACAGATGCAAAGCAAAGGGGTGTGAGGAAAGCCAATGGAATTCAGGGAAAGAGCACAGGACCTCAAAATGGAGAGTGTTTCCCGCCTCTTTGCCTTTCAGCCGCACAAAATGGAGGGGCGACGCGGGCTTCGGCTGCTCTTTGGTGAGAGTGCTCTCCAAAAAAGGACGGAACCAGGATACAAGAAGAGCCTTATTTCCGTCAGTGAAATATTGGACGGTGCGCCATGTCCGACATTCATTTTGTCTGTGCGGAGCCGTGAAAGAACAGAGGCTTAGAAAACCCCGGCTAAGGGTGGACAGCTGCTGAGAGGGACAATGTAGGGTTTGTGACGCATCTGCCTCTTCGCAGGCCCGGCACCGCCAGGCAGAAGTTCTCTTCGTTGTGCTTCGTGCAGGCCTTCCTTGGCTCATCGGCGCCCGCACGCTAGAGCTTACAAGAGCTGAACAGGACCACTGAGGACAGGGCCGTTTGGAGATCACTCAACTTACGGGGTTGCCGTAAGTCAACGTTGACTTGACAGCCCAGAATCATAGTCCCGTTTCAATACCAACTGGCCTACATTCAAACAGGGTTGTATGTGAGGAGGGCAGAGAAGTTCATACTAAAACCCACAGCGGATTCAAGAACCAGAAAATGCGAAAACATATTGACTAAGCTGGTTTAGGTCTCTGGCTGTGGAGCCAGAGGTTGGGAGTTCGATTCCCTGCTACACCTCTTGTCAGGGGCTGGACTTGATGATCTATGAGGTCCCTTCCAGCACTGCAGTTCTAAGGTTAATATTATTAAGCAGTCAAAGCACTCTTAGATCACCTGCTTAAAGTGAGTTCACTTACAGCCCACAAAGGCACCCGGCCGGAGAGCCAAAAAGATGTAAAGGGGAGGGAATGCAATAAAGAACAGCCCCCCCCAATCACTCCCCCCACAATGGTTTCTTTATTTATTTTCTCAATGTATGCATTTAAGAAACACAGTTCTCAGGACCTTTATGTAATGACATCTCTGGGGAGCAGCTGATCCTGAAGAAGGAAAGGAAAGAAATATAATTCTGGAGCAAAACGTTATTATGGAATGGAGGGAGTCTGTTGGCGTTTAGCGGCTGCATGTCAAAAGCACAAAGCTGCCCCCCCCTCCAAAAAAAGCAGCCAGAGAGAACTAGTCGGGAAGAGGGCTGGAATGCAAAAAGCATCCAGGCAGGAAGGGATTGGCGGGCCAAAGCCGAGGCGGCTGCTTCTTTCATCTCCATTCTGACCCTCGGGTTCCCCCCTCTGTGCTTTTGTCCACTCGGGGGTCTTAACCGTGAAGGATTTCTCCACCACCTGCACTCGGCCCGCGTTTGTTGGAGGCAAGAGAGCAAAAACTCACAACCCTCGGCTTAGGGGATCCGGGGGCGGGGGAGGCGGCGGGATTCAACCTCCGACACATTATTATTTCCCCTGTGCCGGTTTGATTTCTAGAAATCTAGAAATCTCGTCCTCTGGCCAAGCAGGGTCTCTGCAAACTAAAGATGGACGTGTTGTTTTATGGAAGGGCTGGGTCATCCATGATCAGCGTGAGAGATGGCAAAGGGCCAGCATCTTCACGAAAACCATCTTCTTTAGAAAGGGGGAAAAAAGAGAAAGCATTACCGTATTTTTCGCACCATAAGACGCACTTTTTCCCCATAAAACAGGGGGGTGGAAAGTCTGTGCGTCTTATGGAGCAAAGAAAACAGATTATATTTTCCTGTTTTCTTCTCCTATAAAATTGGTGCGTCTTATGGAAAGGTGCGTCTTATGGAGCGAAAAATACGGTAGGTGTTGCCTGCTTGCTTGCTTGGGTAAGTTGGGATTGGTCATGGCTTCCCAAGTCCCGTGTATCTTTCCCAAAGCTTCAAATATCTGGGCTTCTTCATTTTTAAAAAAATATTGTTGCTCTTAAATGCCCTCAAGTCACCTTCGACATATGGCAGCCCCATATGTGACCTCCAGAATGTCCTTGTCCTCAATGGCTTTGCTCGCCTCTTGCAAACCCACGTTTATTTATGACTTCTTTTAGCAAGTCACTCCATCTCATCTTGAGTCGTCCTCTTTTCCTGTTTGCCTTCAACCTTTCTTAATATTCTTGTCTTTCCCAGAGCATCCTGCCTTCTCAGGATGGGTCCCAAATAGGACAGCCTCCGTCGCAACCATTTGCCTTTAAAGATAGTTCCGGCTTAGAAATGGGCCTGAACCACCAAAGAGGAGAGAGGGCCAGGAAGCACCAGACACCTGTTCTGCTGAAAAATCGAAGCCATCTTCAAAATCTTAAATCCCAGGGGCATAACAGCAAAATCAAAAAAAAGTTACGGGCATGTTGATGTCCTAAGACAAGTCGGTGGGACGCTGGCAATCCAAATTTAAATCCCGATTTTGATCCAGAGTGTAAATCAAAGTGGAACGAGATATCCATTCTTCCTGACTCAATTGAAACAACTTTCTGATGTCCTCAGATGGCCTCTGAATAGGACTCGAGGAAACCATCCCCAGGCTTTACCTAAATGCTCTTTCCCCCCTTTCTACAGAAGATGATTTTTCTACCACATGAAGCGCAATCTTTTTGAAGGTATCTCCTCACCTTTCTTGTCCATGGGCCAGGTGGGCTGAGGCTGGTGGAACCTGTTGGATTCCAGCCAACAGCCAGAGAGCCAAAAATCCCCTGCGTCTCGATGGATAGCATCAACTCTGGAAGCATTTGCCCGTGTGTGTGTGTGTATTTGTGCATGCATGCACCACCTACCTTCCGCACTGCCTCAGCCCAACATTACCTTTGGAAAGCCTTAATTACTCTGCAAAACACAATCCATTTCCCGGTGATTATTTCAGGATCCTCAGCCCGCCAGCTTAGCCCCTAATTATATTTCTCTTGTCAATTAATTTAAACCACCCCGACTAAAATATTAGGGTGTGTGCGCATATGTGTGTGTCTTCTTCTGTGTTTTTTAAAACAAAACTTCATTACTTAAAGTTTAGCCAGAAAGTGAAGAGAAAATACATTGTGGGCTACGATCAGATGTTAGCAGACGGTCGGTCTCCGCAGGGTTTCAATTACCCTTTCCATAATAGATTCCTAATTCAATGCAGAGCTGTAATTAAGAATATAATTAAACTTCCCAAGTTCTGCTGATGTCATCATGCCAAAGGACTACCTGGCGTGATATATTAATATAAAAGCAGAGTTCATACCTAGACTCTTGTCTGTTGATTGAGCGGGGGGAAAGTCTAAATCTTATCATCCAGGAATCTGATCATTCAGGATTCTTTTGGGTTTAGAAGTGAAATCACAGAAATGGGGGGTGGACCGGTCATGTGGCCCCCATGGACACACTGGGGCACCTGGAGGGATACCCACTAGAAGTTTCCCATTCAAGTTTTTTTTTCCAGATTTCAAATCCCTGATTTTCCCCAGAATTCTCCCAGAAATGCTCTCTATAGCAATGGTCCCCAACTTTGGGCTTCCAGATGTTCTTGAACTACAACTCCCAGAAGCCTTCACTGCTGCCTCTGCTGGCCAGGATTTCTGGGAGTTGAAGGCCAAGAACATCTGGAAGCCCAAGGTTGGGACCACTGCTCTATAGCAGAGGTCCACAACCTTGGGCCTCCAGATGTTCTTGGACTACAACTCCCAGAAGCCTACACCACCACCTCCTCTGGCCAGGATTTCTGGGAGTTGAAGTCCAAGAACATCTGGAGGCCCAAGGTTGAAGACCACTGCTCTATAGAGTTAAAGACCAACAAGGCTACTGGAAGCACTGAGGAGGCTTCCTCTCCAGATATATTGCAGCAAGAAACAAAGGCTTAGCTGGCTGGCTCAATCAGTCATGGAAGCATCTGGCTGTGGAGCCAGAGGTTGGGAGTTCGATTCCCCACTGTGCCTCCAGGGAGAAAAGCCAGCCTGGGTAGCCTTGGGCCAGCTGCACAGTCCCAGGATGCCCCCTAGAGGAAGGGAATGTGAAAGTACTTCTGTGTATTCTCTACCTGGAAAACTCTGAAAGAGAGTCAACATAGCAGAAGCGGTTTGTGGGAGAGGAGCTTCTAAATCAATGACATGCAATAGATCCATAAGCCTTGCAAACGCATTTTCCTGCCTCAAAAATTCAGCAGAAGCTCTTCCCACTCTCTCTGTAAGTAATTTCAGGCCTTGACTTAATCAAAAGGAACCTTTCTCCCTTCTAATCTTCTCCTAAGGGTTGCGCAACAGCCGTCAGATTCCTTTATTCTAAACAGAACTGATTGAATGAAGCCACTTCCCTTCAGCAATCACATCAGGTAAGGGAGAGGGGCCTTTTGCGAACCTGAAATCTCTCTGCACTGTTGCCCAGCAGTGAGCATCTTTGAAATTGGGAGAGTTGAGCCCTTCCCCAAGCAACAAAACCTTAACTTACGGTGGCTTGCCCTCTCTCCACCGAGAAGAACTACAGCAAGCCCTTGAAATCGGCCCTCAAAAGGATGTCACCATTGAGAAGGCCAAAGGTTCAATAAGCTGGGATGGTACATCGCCAGACAGAGACCCACTAGTGATATGGTCATGGATAGCAAACCTTAAAGCCAACTGCGTTTCTCTAGGCCTTATGACTCTATCTTTAATTATGGGGCCCTACTGTGTTTATCCCGCCATGACGTTGCCCCATGAGACCTACTTCATTTCATGCAACCAGAATGACAGAGAACTAGAACTGGTAGGGGAGTTATTCGTTCTTCCTTCCTCTGTCTGTTCAGAACTGGGCCTCTTGAACTCGGCCTCAATGCACACAAGACACTAGTCTTCTTTTAAAAAAGGGAGGGGACTATGAATACTTTTGTGACATTCTCAATAGCGCTACAGTGGAGATGTGCAATAGGATATATAAATCCTGTCCTGTCTCAGTCCGGCTTGTGAAGGTGACGAACGGCACAAATTTCACCACGCCTGTGAGAGGGTCTTGTCTCAAGAGATCTTGGGTTTTCAAGCACCGTTTTTGTTCCGAACTGTGATCATCGCAATCTCCCTGCAAAATCTTTTTAAAATGAGAAGCAGGGAGCTGTGTTTCTGCTCCTTTTTCAACATACGGATACTCCACCCACGTTGGCTGTGGGCCTTGGTTCACAAAGAAAAAGGATGCAAAAATTTGTGCATACTGCTCGAGACTCATTTTGCACAAAATGCAGAAAAGCTGGGGGGTTGGGGAGGACCCTTTCCCTTAATCTTGCCTTAAAATCAGGAAGTCTTGAGTTTAGACATTCCTCACTGAGGTCTCTTGATCTGTTCACAGCTGCAAATAATGAAACTTTTTTATTCTTTCTCCCACGAATGTCTCAGAGTGAGTTCTTGAGACCAGAGTGAGTTCTTCAGACCTGAATGAGAAAGGGGTGGATTGTCTGGGGGACTTGAAGCTGTTCTCTTCTGTGAGTCTCTATACTTCTATTGTGTTGCAAAAAAAAAAGAGTTTAACCACAAAATTCAAAACTTTGCAGCACCATGCAACTGTCTGCTGTGGGATTCAGGACTTCTCAAGACAACAGATTTTAGAAAACAATTTTAAGTCGTGAGGTTCAGCAACCCTCAATGATCATCTCATCAACAACAACCAAGGAGACCAATCTTGACCTCCACCCTGAAACAACAGCCAAGCAAAAGAGGGGAGAAAATAATTAAAGACAAGTTACTCTTCTGATAGGACTTTTCCATAATTGTGATGTTCCTGCGTGGATAATCCCTAAGGGTGTGGATCTTTCCTCTTAGCTGAGGACTGTGGCATTATCACTTAGGACGACCACATTTAAATGTCAGGCGAGCCTTCTTATTAGAGCGTTGTGGTTTCATCACTACGGCTGATTTGATTGTAAATGAATTTCCAAGCACTGACCTCAAGAAAGTTCAACGGGAGCCTACAGCTCGGAGGCTTCACGAGGAGCCTTGAAATAGATGGACGTTGGGATTTCACCCACCAAAATCGCCATTACTCTGCAGTTTCCAGAGAGTAGACCAGTCTGTGATGCACCGTAGTCCAGATGGAAGGGAGGCTGTAAGTCACTCTTGGTGGTAAGAGGTTCTCAAAAGTAAGGGTTAGATCAAAGCATTACAAAAAGTGATTTAAAGTCATCATCATCATCTGAGAACTGCTGAGCTGGAAGGGACCCTCTGGATCATCAAATCCAGCCCCTTTCAGGAATGGCACAGATGTTCAGCACCTTGGAGAGTGCCTTTAAATTTCAGGCTAAGATTCATTGGCCCTGCGTGATCAGAGCCCGGAGCAGAGAAGGCAAAGAATACTACAGCCACTCCAACAGGAACCATTGGCATCGTGATGCATGCAAACAGGCAGGGGTAGCAGAGTTGCCAGACAAGGAAGCAATGTTGTGGGTGAGGTGTTGCCCCAAGCCATTGCTTTTTCTGCATCATCATCATCATTAAATTATGGAGCTGGAAATGGAGCTGGAAAGGACCCTTCAGATGATCAAGTCTAGCTCCTGTCAAGAAGGCACAGTGGAGAATTGAACTCCTAATCTTTGATCTACAAGCCAGAGACTTAAGCCACTGATCTAAGCCCCTCTTAAACAACCAATCACTAAGGGAAAGTCCACCTGAAGAGAAAGGTCTTTGCCTGCTTAGGAAGGACAGAAGAGATGGAGCCAGTCTGACCTCCAGTGGGAGGGAGTTCCAAAGACTGGGAACAGCCACAGAGAAGGCCCTCTCCTGGGTCCCTACCAAATGCACCTGTGGGTGGGACCAAAAGATGATGATCTTCACACTCGAGCAGGCTCATGGAGATGCAGTCTTTGAGATAGCTTGGACTCAAGCTGTTTAGGGCTTTATAGGTTATAACCAGCCCAGTGATGGGTCGAATATGGGACTGTTTTGAAGCTGCATGCAAACTATATGCCATAATCCTGAATTTCCTTAAATGTAGGGGACTATCTTAAAACAAGTCAAATTGCTTCTCCCATCTCACTTCCTGATGCTAATGCAATCAATACATTTTGCTCAGGTCTCAGACAGAAATCTTCTCCGTTACTGGCTGTGCAGAACTAGCCGCCAGCAAGTCCTAAGCCCTCTGAATGGAAAATATGTGTTCCAGGGTGGAGCTATGGTTGCCCTCCCTGTTGCTACCGAAAAAGATACCTGAAGGAGGATCAGAAAAAGGATTAAATCCTGCTGTACACCATAATTCCTTGTTCCTACCCTGGTATTACCATCACTGAAGAAAACAACCATTTGAGAAACATCTGTTTGCAAAATGCTTAAGTGGTCCAGCGCTAAAGCACAACGTAAATGCCAAACATTACCCCATGATTACCCGTACCAAGTGATTGGGTTGTTTCTTAGCAGCAACCGCTGAAAGCTTTTATGCATTCATGTGTGCCCACTTCTGAAAATATCTATTATTTCAGTGTTTAGGAAAGAGGGTTTTCCTTGGAGGATGTAGAAATATCAACAAATTAAGCTTCACCGCTCTCCTGGGAGTTGTGGGGGAAAGCATTACTATGATACTAATTATATCTACACACACAGATGGAAGCATGGGCATGAAGATTTTTCAGTATTCAGTAGCAAACCAGCAGTGGAATGACTAGTGGTCTTAGGTGTGAAACACTGCTCTAACCAATGGTGAGGATGGCCCATAGCATTAAGTAGGCTGCATGTAGATGCCTTCAGTGGGAGAGGTAGCAACTGACTCCCAATCCGGTGGGGCGATGAATCCACTCCAGGTTTTAGTCCACCTGTTCAGCACCTTGGAGAGTACCTTTAAAGTTCATGCTGATATCCACTGGCCCTGCCTGCTCGGAGTCTCCTGCCACCACTGTGGGAGGCAGAAGGAAGGCTCTGGAGATGAGAACTGAGCACCACATGGTCCTTCCATGTGCCCCCAAGCTCTTCCATGGTCCACTGTGGCCATGGGTCAATTCACCATCAGAATCTGGGTGACAATCTTTTAGGCGTTGCTTTTCAAAAGCCCAGAAGAGGCCCTCAATGACTAAAAATTCTTTTCACATATAGGATTGAAAATATGTATTGGAAACACCCTGAAGCTACAGCATTTGTCCAAGCATATTGGCTAGCTTGGATAAAGAGAGTGTCGCTTTACCTTGCTTCTGGAGATCTTTTTTTGCTGTGGGCGCCATCTTGAATTTTTTTTTTTACATTGGTGGTCTTTTTTTTTTTAATGTTCAAGTTCTTTATGTATATTTCTGAGATGGGGTGGAATTTGGGTTTCCGTTGTGGTTATTTTGGTGGTGGCAAAGTCACTACGTAGATAATGCCACAGACAGACAGACAGACAGACAGACAGACAGACAGACAGACAGACAGACAGACAAAATAAATAAATAAATAAATAAATAAATAAATAAATAAACAAGCAAGCAAGCAAGCAAGCAAGCAAGCAAGCAAGCAAGCAAGCAAGCAAGCAAGCAGTAAACTTGTAACTCGTTTCACACAAGCGTGCAAGTGCTCAGAAGCCCACTATAAATCCATTAAATCAACGGAAGGGCCTTCAGAGAGAGGATCGGTGGCCGTGACACAGGATACTTTCTCTTGAATGAAAATCAGGTGCTCCGAGGGGGGGGGGGAGAGATGATAATAAAGAGGAGGAAAATAAAAACTAGAGGAAGCCAAGAGTCATTGACTCTCTTTCAGCCAATGTCAATTGGCCCTTGATCGCAATTCATCCAAAGCTAGAGTGAACTCAAGGGTCGTTATGTCGCAAATCGCCAACCTTGTAAAGAGGCAAAACAACCTCCCCATCTACCTGTAAACATCACAGGAACACCAGTCGCAAAGCCTCCCTTGACTGTTAACAGCACCAATTTTCGTGGCCAACGAACAGAGGTTGATTACCGGCATGCGAGGCTGTGCGTTTGATCCACAACAAGCAGGCGTTCCTCGGGGACAGGGGGTATTTTTGAGCTCACAAAAAGAGAGAGAGAAGCTCTTAGCTTTGCACAGTGCCGTTAACGAAGAAGAAAAGAATCCTTTCAGAACCCAAACAAGCCTTCTGCAGCCGGTCAGGTGGAAGAAAAGGTCAAACGCTGTCTCTGGAAATGCGGAGGAGAGGATGTAAAATGGGTTGAAGGCTTAGGAGCCGTCATCCTGCAGGCATTCAGCACTAGGAAAAACAGCAATGAGCACCTTCCCCATGACAAAATAAGAGGGAGGGAAAATCCCACTAAGATACAGCAAGAAAATTATTGGTGGTTGAATCAAAGGTCTTTGTTCTAGCTTCTCGTGGTTCTTTCTCTGGGGTCAGATGGCCCGTCAACAAATAGAGAACTTCCCCCCCTACAAAGGAAGACCCATGGCCACCCTGGCAAGGCCAACCAGATGTGAATGTGAAGGAATGTTCTACTTCTGCAGGAAAAACATCTGGGATAAATCACACTGGCAAGCTGGTGCTCTGGACGTCGTTTGCTCCGAAATGAATCCAAGGGAACTCCGATGGGTTGGTTTGTTGTTTTAAGCCGTGGAAAATGGATTTGTTAATGGTTTTCATCCTGAATTGCTCAAGGAGCTTCCACGTCAAGAGGCAACACTTCTCCAAAAGGGTGGGGAGGAAATGAACCAACAAGGGAAGGCCACCACATCTAGGCTTGGTGGAGGGCTTCTAAACCAGGCTGCGGCAGGACATAGAAGGGTAGATGCCACTGGACTTGGTCTGATGCAACAAGACCTTCCATGGTCCTGTTAAATTTCACACTCGTGAGAAATAGCAGGCTAGTTTGCATATGGAGATGATGGACAGGAAAGGATTAAGCACCGTGTGCAATAGCAAGCAGATGGGCAGGGGTCCTGGACGGGTGTGGTGTTTAGTGAAATAGTAACGTACAGAATTATAGAATTGGAAGGGGCCTCTAAGGGCATCTAGCCCAACCCTCTGCTCAGTGCAGGAGTGCAAATAAAATTAGATCTGAGAGGTCCAATGGTCTCTTCAATGCCTCCAGTGTTGGACATAAGTTCCGTTGTCAGACTGCTCTAACAGTTAGGAAGTTTTTCATGATATTCAGCCTGAATTTGGCTTCCTGTAGCTTAAGCCCATTCTTACATGTCCCGCACTCTGGGATAATCAGGAACAGATCCTGCCCCTCTGTATGACCACCTTTCAAATATTTCAGAACTGCGCTCTCTCTCTCTCCCCTCACTCTTCTTTTCTCAAGGCTTAACATGTCCAGTTCTTTCGGTCTTTCCTCATAGAGCTTGGTCTCCAGCCCTCTGATCATCCTTGTTGCACTCTTCTGAACTTCTCCAGTCTACTTGGCATTCTTCTTAAAGTGTTAAATAAGTAGTCAGGGATCCTGGATGGGTGACACCGTGCTGCTATGTGCAATAGCGGTCCTGTAAGCATCTGGGTGGAAATCACGGTCAGCCTTAACTATGTGAAACAACAACCGACTCCACATACAAGCAAAACAGATACACTTGCAACAGCCCAGGCCTATATACGATGCTAGTCAGTGTGTGGGTGGAAATGAAAGTTCCTTTCCATCCAAAAGCACATGGGGGAGGATCATACCCAAACAACCATCTGGCCCCATGTGTCAGTCACCAACAGTTTTGGAATGATAGATGAGCACTTGCTCAGCCTTATGTGCGGTGGTCATTTAGCCAGCGTGTCGGTGGAGATGACAACCCACCTCTGTGTGCAATAGTGAGGCAAGTAAGTGGAGATCAGAGCTAAGCACCAGCCTGGCATCTGTGTGTATGCAAGACCCTCAGCACATTAGGAAGGAAGAGCCCCATGCTAGGATAAGGGCTCACGTAAGAAATCTGGTGGCACCATGTGCCCAACCTCAACCAAACACTAGAGTCAACACAGCTGGTGACCCTTGGAGGAAGAACCTCTACCTTAGAGTCTTCCTTGATTTCCAACATGTTTTGATCAACGTAATAGAAAATTATCCCCTGGCAAATATATATACGCACACCATGTGTGCTCTTGCAGAGAAGTGTCAGAAATAATGGCAGCCCACTTTTCAGCGAAGTGCAACGATATTTAGAAATCATGGAGCACGCCCTCTGATCCTGACCTGTTTTTCTATAAATAATCTCCAGGGATTGCAAGCAAATGATGTCTGTAAACACTGGTCTCCTGTCGGCAGGTGGCAAATGGCTCCCACCTCTCCGTTTGAAGCCCCGCTGGGATGGGTGAAAATTAGTGGCTGCGGAGACATCAATACCGTATTATCTTCTCCACGGTGTCGACTCATTGTCTGCTACTCTTTATTCCAGGCCAGTAGAGAGATAAGCCTTTTGTTTCCAGCAGACGCTAAAGGAAAACACTCTGATTATATGGAAGAGTGGAAATTGAAATTAAAGAAAAGAAAGAAAAGAAAGAAAGAAAAGAAAGCAAAGAAAAGAAAGAAAGAAATCAAGAAAGAAAGCAAGAAAGCGAGAAAGCAAGAAATCAAGAAAGAAATCAAGGAAGGAAGGAAGGAAGGAAGGAAGGAAGGAAGGAAGGAAGGAAGGAAGGAAGGAAGGAAGGAAGGAAGGAGCTGATGATGGATAAGAGGAAGGAAGGAAGGAAGGAAGGAAGGAAGGAAGGAAGGAAGGAAGGAAGGAAGGAAGGAAGGAAGGAAGGAAGGAACTCCTTCTAAACTAAAAGCACTGAACATTTTTAGCTGTAGTAAACACCCAATCCTGACTATGTTTACATGGAAATGAGCTCTGTTGAGCTCAATGGGAGCTACTCACAATCATGCTGTTCTTGTACTGTTTTCTATAGTCCTCACGACACTAAACAGATATTCGTGTACTAATCTCTACGAATCTCTGGTGAGTGCCTTAATAGAAACCAACACTGCCCCATTTCTAGTCCAGAGCTTTATGGCACAGTCAGTAACACGGATTTTGAGAAAACTTGATAGGCTTTGGATGGAAATTCTAGACAGCTTTGGTCTAACTTCCTGTCTTTTCAAGTTAAGGGTCTGGGGGAAATTAGAATGAGGTTTGTTCTTAGTGTTGGTCAAGTTTCTGCAAAACAACCAGGCAATTTTGATCCCTTCTGTAAGAAGAGAACAAACTCCGTATATTAAATCTCAACTTCCATTACACCCGGCCCAAGAGACTTTCACTACTTTCCATTTATTTTATGCTCATTTTTAGTGTGCTAAAAAATAGCCAGCTTTTTTGGGTGTGCTCGGGAGACCTCAACAGCCCCACGGATTCCAACCTGGCACTCAGTCCATTTGCAAAATCTTTTCATTCTTCACCCCGCTCTCTTTCTCTCCCTCTTTTAAAATTCTCTTCTGCATCAGTAAACTCGCATATCAGCGTTTTTTTTCCCCCAACCAATTTTTTTTTCTTACATGTGATTTGCTTTGTAGTTTTACAAAGCTGGTTTACATCAAGGCTCACAAATCAAGATATTTATCTATTGTGCTGCTCTCTGGCTCTTTCTTTGCAAATCTCAGAGTGGCTGATGTTAACATCCTGGCGAAACCCACCCACCCTGACCGACCCGCAATGGTTTGAGACATTCCCACTTAGCTCCGCTCGTTTCCTAGCCTTGGGTACTCATCCATTTATCTGGAAATCTAAATGTACCCTTGTAGCCATTCCTTTTGTTGAAATGAAATCTAGAAACATGTTGGCAATGTCATGCCCAGAGCCAAATCTAATGCACAGAGTTTGGAATTAAAACACACACACACACACAAACCAGCTTCTTGATTCATTCATTATTTTTGTAACCATCTGGTTGTTGTTATTGTTATCACTGCTCTTTATTAACTTTATTTATTAGCCAGCATTGTGTATTAGTAACATGCCAGAAAGGGGGGGGGAAGCCTCAGTGGTCCCCCCTAGTGGTCAGTTCTGATATTGCTCCCTCAGACAACTTAAAGAGGAAACAGTGGCACTTCCTTGTTTAATTTGTGAGATTTCACTCCATGCTTTGTTACTAAATGGCTTCTCTCCTTTTCTGGCCCCATTAGGAAAGGCCAAAGACTTCTTAAGGAAACAGAGAGCGTACTTTATATGCAAAAATTCCCAAACAGATCCTGGGGAGGGGGAGAGAAATGTAATGGGGCCCGTGTATTTATAGAGGTTCATCTAACTAACAACTCCTAGAAACAATTACAGACCAGGAAGCAATTGGTGATTTGAAATCCACAGAAGATGAATACCAACCATGTGTTGGATCATTATTTCCCAACCTTGGTCCCCCAGATGTTATTGGACTACAGCTCCCAGGAACCTTGGCCAACACAGCTAGGGTTGAAGGCTTCTGGGAATTTTAGTCCAAGGACATCTGGGGCCCAAGATTATGAACCATGGTGTGAGATAAAGGTGTACATTTTTCACGTAGACCTCAAAAATTAAATATTGATTTTTTAAAAAAAAAATTGCATGCATTCCTCGAGCAATAATAACAATCGTCACCATCATCTTAAAACTGCAGAGCTAGAAGGGACCCTATGGATCATCAACCTGCCAAGGAGGAACAGTAAGGAATTCAACTCCCATCTTCTTGCTCTGTAGCCAGAAATCTAATCCATTGAGTTACCCAGCATACCTCTTCTTAGAGGGATGAGCCCAGAAGCAACGGACTGTTCCCCAATACAATCTGAAATTCCGTATCTCTTGAGACAGAAAGCAGCTGATGGTTTTGTTGACCATCTCTTTCAGCTATCCAAGACGCTGCTGCAACAGCCTGGATAGACAGATGGTAGGGGAGGCAATGGCCAATCCCCCGAACTAGTGACCCAAAACGACGAAGGGGTGCCAGGCAACCTCACTGTGCACGTCTTAAGTGACTTTGTCGGCGTCACATTGAGCCCAGCGCCTGCTCGGAGAGCCGTGTTCCTCGAACTGACTGATAGGGCAAGCCTAGCAAGGGGAATGGAACGGCATTGGGCCAGGCGTGGGCTCAAGGAAATTAGTATCCTTCGCTAGAGAGAGAAAAGAGGGAATGAAAGAGAGGCAATAAATAGGGGGAAAGAAAGAAGTTGACATCCCTAGGTTAATTCACTCGCTAGGGTTGAAAAAGACAGGCGCTGGGAAACCCGAGGCAGTGAATTGACCCAAAATAGAATGAGCGCACATACAGAGAGAGAAAGAGCTTTTCCAGTTACTAACTCAACCAGACACTGGAAGCGTAAGAGCAAAATTATCTAAAGCCAAACACTTCCTCCGCGGGCTTTTAGCGCCGTTTTACCACTCGAGAACAGATTCCGGGGAATTAACAGCCGTGAACTTTTAAGTGTGGAACACAAATCTCTCTCTCTTTCAAGGAAGCCGTTATCTAGATACAAAGGAAGGGGGGTTTCTGACCCAACATGTGGGTGTTTTCAAAATGTCTAAGGAGTTTGGAGATGTTGATCCTCTCCTTGTGACCCCGTGTTGCTCTGTAAGATATGACAGCTCTTTTCAAAGACTTGAAAGGCACCCATACAAAGGAGGGGCTGGATCTGCTCTCCATCACCCCAAAGGGCAGGACACGTAATAATGGGCTCAAGCAACAGGAAGCCAGATTTCAGCTGAATATCAGGAAAAAAAACTTCTTAACTGTTAGAGCAGTACAATAATGGAACCCATAAACTTGGAAGGTGGTGAACACTCCAGCACTGGAGGCATTGAAGAGAAATCTGGACAATCACCTATCAGATCTGCTTTGATTTGGATGCCTGCCTTGAGCAGGGGGTTTGACTTGATGGTCTTAGAGATCCCTTCCAAGTCAATAATTCTATGATTCTAAAATCCCTGCCAGAGCAAGCCAATGGCCCGTCTCGGAGATGGGAAATGTATGGCCCTCCAGAAGATGGTGGAGTTCAAATCCCATCCTCGTCCTTCGTTGGCTATGCTGGGTAAGACTGATGGAAGTTGTAGTCTAACATCTGGAGGGACAGATGTTTGTCAACACCGAACCATCCAGTTGAGCATCTAGGTTCCCCACAACCAGATGTTTTTGTTGGGGAAGCCAAAATTGGGCATGCACCCCCTGTTCCTGCAGGGTTGGGCAACATGGGGACTGTACTTTCTCTTCATCATCCTCTCCCATTTCAGCCCATGCTACCAAGAACAGGTTTTGGCTTAACTCTTTCATCACCACTGCTCAAAGAGACCAGGTTTGGAGGACGTCCTATCCACCAGGTGGCTAAAGCACGCAGGCTACGACTTCGCCTTGACCTCAACCTCGGCTGATTGTGGAAGCTAAGCAGGGTCGAGGCAGGTGGATGTTTGGATGGGAGACGACAATGAAATTCTAGGAATCTCCTTAGAGGACTTGGAAAAATCCTAGAGAGGTGTAGCTAGATGGCCAATGGTTTGATGAAGTACAAACGTTCCCCATGTTTCTTAGTTGTCCACCATAGAACATCATAACTGTATTTGCCTGTATTGATTCCTTAGTATTCCTTAACTTATTAATTGATGAATTAAGGCATTTATTAGTTAAATGCATGCTGGCATGCCAATTCTGATTTATAGCAACTTATCCCTGGGTTTTCTAGGTATATCATACCCAGAAGTAATTTACCAGTGGTGCTTTGGGACCATACAGGCAAACCAAGTCTGCCTTCTAGGACTCACAGGGCAAATCTCTGGCTCCTTAGCTAGGTGCCCCTACCCACTGAACCATGCAGCCAGCTGGGGTCCCCTAGTTGCTGTCAAGAAGCTTCCAAGTTGTGACAGCTACATGAATGAAATGCTGGCTGGATAGCTTTTCAATGGTTGGGATCTCTGGCTATGGAGCCCGAGGTTAGGAGCTTGAGTCCCTGCTATGCCTCCTGGGAGAAAAAGCCAGCCTGGGGAGCCTTGGGCCAGCTGCACAGTCCCAGGGCTCCCCCTAGAGGAAAGGAATGGCATACCACTTCTCTACCTGGAAAAACCCTGAAAAGAGTCACCGTAAGTCAGAATTGACTTGACACACGTTATAATTATTATGAACGAAGGACCACCAAACTGGTTTGTCCATAGAAGCCCTGTTCAGATCTTGTCCCCCTGCCATTCACCCTCACTCCCCCAATCTGACCGTGAACTCATTGCCGAATAGATGTCCTGTGTCACCCAGGGAAGCTTTACATCCCCCCGTTGATGAAATGCAGTGAAATCTTCTCTGCCCAAAGACCGCTCGTGTTTCTCTTGCCTTGTGTGCGGCCCTTCATCTCATCTCTTCCTGCTATATTTAGAGCATATGTATAAATATATATTTGGCCAAGTCCTGAGAGATTACCTACTGCAATCTGTTGTCAAGCTTGGCTCCTGTACCTCGGAGCCATAAGTCAGCCCCGTGCTGCTGTCAGAACACAATACAACGCACATCATATAACTTGCTAGGCGACACATGGGATACTGCCAGATCCATGATCAATGGGACTGTCATCCTTAGCAGGTCCACAGTGCTAATGTGCTGAATCAAGATCATGACCCGGGCAGTATTCTGCTAAGACCTGGTAGGATGTTTTTGAGAACCACCAGTCTCCTTACAAGGACTCTTGAGTTCAAGAGTCCAAACTATCATTACCCCTGCTTGATTCTCCAAGATGGGGACCCCCATGCATAACTCTATCTGTACAAGTACTAATCCTTGCATGTTGGAAAACTAGCCTCTCAGGAATCTTCCAGGCAAACTTCTCCCTCTCTTTACCAGCCAGCTTTCTACCTGCGGAATGAGATGCAAACTCAGCAATGCTAAAGGATGATTTGGCAAGGTTTCAAACGGAGGACGGCACTCCATAAAACAAGCCACTTGGTCCCATTGCTATCTTTTTTCAGCCCTCCTCTGCTCTCTCCCTTGCATCCGTTTTTGAAAGTGTAAGGGATCTGGGGCCTCCCCCTACGTCGCACCATACCATCCACCACCATTGCTCTAGACCCATGGTTCTCAACCTTTTCTGGAGCCGCAACCCCCTTTTATAGTCGCCAAGTCACCTCTGCCACCCCCACATGTTTGCATAAAAATACATTTTTAATGGGGCAACGACATCCCTTCTCAGAAAACAGTGGCTTCTTTCTTCCCCCAAGGGGCCTGTTGCTCATACATACACATACACCCTAACTTTAAAATCCCGCTCCAAAAGGTCA
Organism: Pogona vitticeps; assembly: GCF_051106095.1. NCBI lineage: Eukaryota > Metazoa > Chordata > Lepidosauria > Squamata > Agamidae > Pogona > Pogona vitticeps. The sequence goes on from NC_135796.1 coordinate 16,104,461, forward strand.
AGGAAGACATGATTTAACAAGGGCTATAATGTAAGAGAACAAACCTATCCATTTTGAAGGAAATCAACTCCGAGTGCTCCCTGGAAGGACAGATTCTGAAGTTGAGGCTCCAAGACTTTGGCCATCTCATGAGAAGAGAAGACTCGCTGGAAAAGACCCTGATATTGGGAAAGGGTGAAGGCAAGAGGAGAAGGGGACGATGGAGGATGAGATGGATGGACAGGGTCATCAAAACGACCAACATGAATTTGACCCAACTCCGGGAGGCAGTGGAAGACAGGAGGGTCTGGCGTGCTCTGGTCCATGGGGTCACAAAGAGTTGGACATGACTTAAGGACCAAACAACAACAAATACTGTAATGCATATAAGGTGACCTGCCAGAAAGCAGTCTGCAACCCCCTTGGGGGTCATGATTCCCAGGTTGGGAAACAGTGCTCTATAGCCATATAACTGTTCTTATTTTCTCCTTCAATGCTCTCACACGACATTATTCCCTCTGCCGTTCCACCCAGATCTCTCTTATAAGCAAAGGCACAGAGATAAAACACTGATTAATTTCATGCAGGTTGTGTCTCTCTGATGAGATATACCCATGGACTTCTGGACTGTACTCTCAAAGCATAGAGGAGGAGAGGAAACCAAGGAATCTCCGAAGATGGCTTACAAAAGCTGTGTCTTTTCTTAGTAAGCTCCTTACGTCACCCCGAAGAGAACGGATGATACCCCCCAGATAAGACGAGAAATAAATTTGTTTACGGGTCAAGGGGAATCCAGCAGCGACGAACCAATAACCAAGGGGCTGATGGTCTACATCCCTCGCGCATCGTAGCATCTCATCGTCAGCCAGATGTGCCTCTCAGCACCGTGACCCTTCAGAAACCACAACCCCCCCCGTAGACCGGTTTAAAGACCACGGACAGCCCAAAATGAGAACTGAAGCATCAGCTTTTAAACCACAACGTCAACAATCTGATAGCATCTTGGGGGGGGGGCATTAGGAATTTAGATTAGGCCTTCAAAATGAGATGGGGAAATATTTTTAAAAGCAAAGCTTACTGTAGCAGCTACCAAAAATAATAATTTAAAAAAACCCTCTCCCAGATTCCTAATGTCAAAATATTTTTATTAATTTCCCCCAAAAGTCTCATCTGTTAGACACTTTTTAGTGGTTATAAAAGTGCGATCTCAGTATGGAGTTTTTATAAAGGCATCCAAAAAATTATTTTGCTGAGGAATTCTGTATTATTATAATAATGGAGAAGGCCCTTTATATGTTCTTTCCCTCCCATAGATCAAGAAACACAGATACATCTGAGAGGGACAGCACAATAAATTAAGTTCTAATAAACTTCCACCTCCTCTAGGAAGGTGAAACTTGGTACATTTATGTTTTTCGCCCTTAAAACAACGTTCACGTTAAATTTTGATTTTCTGTTCCAAAGACTGGCAAAATATTGCAAAACCACACACACACACACACACACACACACACACACATCAATCACAGTGACAGGTAATCTCTCCTCCTTATCACAACAATACACCCACAACAAGACACATTTATCACCCATCTCCTGAAAAGGACAAAAGCTGATCTCACAGCCATAAATACTCCACTCCCAAGCCAACTACACCAGAGCAGAGTGTGCTGTCCTCTGAAGATGCCCGCCACAGAGACTGGCGAAACGTTAGGAAGAACAACCTTCAGAACATGGCCAAAGAGCCCGAAAAACCCACAACAATCATTAGATCCCAGCCGGGAAAGCCTTCGCGAAAACCCTTCGAAACATGGCAGGCTTTTTCCTGGCAACTTGTCTCAGAACGGTCACCCTCAAGCTTGTTCCTTTCCGGAAAGATTATATCCTGCTTACAAAAGTTGTTCTCCGTGGCTCCATCCGGAACATACCCAGCCGTGGCATTCTGGGATTTGCTGGTATTTGCAACTAGCCTAGATGGTTCATGACTCGGGCAGCCGTTTTTCAAAACAATGGAGACAAGAGGCTCCTCCATTCCGGTCCAAGAACCATCCCTAAAAATATCTATATTTTTATCCCATATTTCCTGCATCACATTTCCCCACCTTCCTTCTTATTCTCACTACAATCATGCAAGATAAGTCAAGTTACAGAGATGTGATTGGCCTCAGTGGCTAATTGAACCCACACCTCTCAAGACACTAAGCACCTTGTTCTATCAATTATACACTTACTAATTCAGGGGCATCTAATACCACCAGTTACTAGTCCATAAGAGGACTACGGAAGTCTTCTGGATTCCTGGACATCAACGGACTACACCTCCCATTATCCCTCCCCTTTAGCCAGTACAGCTTATTGTTATGGTCCTTAGACCAATCACACACACAGAGAGAGAAAATAGACATTTACAGCTTCCAAAATTCCAAATACCTTTTAAAAACATTTGACATTAAAAGACCATTTAAAATCTAGTATCTAGCTACCGTAACATTTCAAAATTTCAAGTACTTTGTAAAAAAAAAAAAAAGATTGGCATTTAAAAGACAATTTAAAATTGAGGATCTAGTTACCATGGAATTTCCAAGGCCTGAAATATCGGCGTACAAAATCTGGCCTCCCCTTTAGCCAGGCGGGCTGGGGCGAAGGGGAATGGGAACCCATCAATACCTGAGGGGGGGGGGGTCACAGATTCTCCAGCCTAGCTATGTGCAGTTTCTCTTCCGTCTCACAACCAACCAACCACCGCTCCCCACAACACACAGAGTTCACAGCATATCACAACGGAGCAATGGGCGCAGATAAGGCTCACCGTTTCCTCGATCCGAGGACAGAGAGGGGAGAGAAGCATTCAAAGTTTCCGAGCATCCGCGCTCGGCTGATCGTTACCCTGCAAATACAGCCTCGGTGGAAGAAGCAAGAAGATTGAGGGACTTGCAGCCACTATCTGTGGGACCCCCTCCCTGTACCAGAAAAAAATGAACCCTGTTGCCCCCCCCCCCCCATGTGCTGGGGATGTGGAGGGGTGAGAGAAATAAAAGGAGATAGAAGTAGAAGCAAGGAGACCTTTCTGAAGTCAAAGAAGATGTCTTTCTTCCCTCTCTGGTGCATGACATGCCACAACAGGCTCGGAGGGATTATTGTATGGCGCGATGTACGATTCCCAGGAAAACGGCATTGAGGGATGTTGTGCTGGACGAGGTTCCCCCATGCTTAGGGTCACTTTGAGCAGGATACATACGTTTTTAGAATATTCATAGGAAGGGGAGAGAAGGAAATGTCCCTTGGAAAATGCACAATGCTGCTCTGCTCCACGCATGGGAGGATCTTGGCTCTTCTCGCTCCCGACGTAGCTTACGCAATCAAGTGGTCAACAAGTTTGCTAAAGTCCCTAGCCCATAACGACGACATCAGCAGCAACAAAGACGCAAGAGTAGCCATCTGGCTCTCTTGTTAGGCATTGCTAACAGACGGATGTACTGGAGGGGAGTGAGAAGCATCGATTCCTCTAACCAAGACTTGCCCAGATAGTCACCAACCAGTTGACGGCCACTCGCCATAGGCGAATATTGCTGGGGCCCCGAGGCCTGGATGGAGTGGCACAGATCGGGGCTCCCGATTTCACATCAGGAGTGGATTCACTCAGAGTTTCACTGTCTAACATGTGTGGCCCTAACATTCAAGCGGATTTGACATCTTGGACCAGTCCTATATAGTTCAGGGTCAAATCCAGAGCGGATTCACGTAAACACACACACAATCAGAGTCACCAGAATGGAGTAACAGATGGGGGATTGTGTGATCCCAGGCAGCCGGTCCTGTCTGTATGTGTATGTGTGTACATACATGCACATTTATTTGTTCTCTGAGATGGCTTCTCAAACCCACAGGGCACTCTCTACTTACAGAATAGCTTCCACATCTCACCCAATGTGCCCTTTCCAATGAAGTTGCCAGCTGGGGCTTTCCTTTTGAGAAGCCCTTTGCATCCCATAGGGAGCATCTCCATCCCACCAAAAGCCTCACACCTCACCCCATTTCCCCCATAAAGCGTCTGTTTAAAAAAAAATACAGGCGTCTATGGGATTTCTTTCGCTGTCGGTTCGGTCGACAAATGCATTAAACCTTGGTCAATAACAGGCAACCCTTGTCAATAACATCTGAAGCCTTTGTCAATAACCACTGGAGAGAAGGAGAACTTTGCAACTGACTCACCCTCTAGCAAAGCCCTTTGCACCCCATAGGGGGTATCTTCGTCCTACCAGAAGCCTCCCCCAATTCCCCCTATAAAGCTTATGTTTTAAAATACAGGGGGAGGGCATCATCCAGGTTCAGTTGACAAATGCATTAACCCTTGGTCAATAACCGCGACTCTTGTCAATAGCACCTGAAGCCTTTGTCAATAACCACCGGAGACAAGGAGAACTTTGCAACTTACTCACCCCTGCAGAGTAGAGCCCCGCACAGCAAGCTGAAGGCTAAGGGGGCGGTCGGTAGAGGACCCATCCTGAAGCCCATGCCAACAAGGGTAGCAGAACATATGGTGTGTGTGTGTGTGTGTGTGTGTCGGAATTCCTTCTACTTCTCCTTCCAAGACACCAGCCGCTGCGTTGAGATCCTTCTGCTTCCCTTCCCAGCCGGTCCCAGATTCTGCTCCATCATTCCCAGTTAAATCGGGGTGGCTTTTTTAAAATGTCCAGTTTCTTCCCAGGTGAGAGGAGAAGATACACACCGCAATCCTTTTAAAAAAAAACAACAACCCACAACCACTTTAATCAGGCAAAGATCCGCTGGCGAAGGTGTTCGGGTCGGTGGAAAAGCAGAACCATCCGTCGGGGCTTGCCTAGGGCGAGATCCACGCCACCCACCGTCTCGAATCCCTCGGCAAACTTTTTTTTTCCTCTCTTCCAGTCAGGTCGCCCTTTTACTCCCCGTCGATGCGTCCCAGGTTCGAGTCCCGGCGCCGCGTAAAAGTTGGGAACGGACGAGAAGCAAAAGAACAGGGTTTAAAAAAAAAAAAGGATCCTACTGTTGATCGCGGCGTCTCTCGCTTTGCCTGTCTGGAAGCAATTCCAGGAACATCCGAGGGGGCGAAAAAGAACAGAAAATAAGAGATAATATATATATATATTTTTATTTATTCAAGGGGTTGGCTCTTCTCATCGCGGATCTCGAAGGGGTTGCTTGGATGCTCTCCAAAAACTTCTAGTGATGGGCAATAGATATATATAGATATATATAATTTTAAAAACCCAGAAGGAAACATCCAGACTTTACAGGAGGAAAACCTCCATCGTACTGAGACCAAGTCGCACAGAGAGAAAGAGGGAGGGAGGGAAGGGGGCGGTAATCTTTGAGGTTTCCACCAATCGGAGGCAAGGATTTTCTTTCTCTCTCCCCCCCCCTCCTCCGAGCCTGGAGTGGAAACCTCCGAGGCTTCGAAGAGGCGGATGCTTCCCTTACTCAAGAGTAACCCCACCGAAAGGCTTCCCCTCTCCAGCAGGAGCCCGGCTTTCCTGCCTGGGGGGGGGAGAGAGGCTGCAAAACGCTCCCAATAAATTGAAAAGGCACCCCCCCTTTTTCAAGGGACTTACTCCCGAGTAAGCGCGAAGGGATCGCAGCCGCATCCTAGCCACGGTTGTTGACTCTGCGAGATCCCCGTTGGCTGAGCCGACTCCAGGCGTCAGAGCGAAGAGATGCGCGCTCTAGTGATCCGGACCAGTTTTGCTCCGGAGTAAATCTCAGTGAATCGATGGGTCTTCGGTCAGCGTGAAAAGATAAGACGGCCCAATCCTTCGGAGTCGTTTCCCCCCTGGTTTCGACGCTTAAAAACCTAAAGGGAGAAGACCAGCCGTGTTATTCCATTGCAGTAAAGCCAACCAAGAGTTTTGTGTTACCCTAAAGCTGCCTCTCTTTTTTGGCTCATCTTCTGCCTCTAGTCGGACGTCATTCCGGCTCTCTCTCGACTCTGATGCCGCAGCTTTTAAAACAATGCTGTGGAGTTGCATACAAACCAGTCTCCGAGGTTCTTTCTCCTGTTTCTTCCACCGGTTTTATCTAGAATGATCGGCTGTAACAATCTGCACTTTGAGTTTCTCCTTCCTTTTGCAGGCTTTATGATTTCCCAGGGTTTTTAACCTTCCCCTTGGTACTGCTTCACTTGGCATGCCTTAAGACTTACACTCTTAAAGATCAACAGCTTGTTGAGGGTCCCAGTCTAGAGAGACTTAACTGTACGTTGAATTTATTTATTTATTTATTTGATTTATACCCCGCTCATCTGGTCAAATCGACCACTAAGGTGCCCAAACGCTCTCTGTCAGCCGGATCCTTTCCCCAGGACTCACTTTCAAATTGGACGGAAGAAGGTGACAGCCTCATGATCCTCCTGGAGCTGCTTTCTTGGAAGTTATGCTCAGCAGAGTTTTTCTTTTCTTTTTTCCCTCTTTCTTTAAGCATACAGTTGCAGGGACAAATGTGCAGTTAGAAAAAAAAGATGCAGCTGGAAGTGAACAGATGTGCAGCTGGATATCTGCTAGGGTACCCATATCTGCTTATTTAAGAACTTAAACAGGGTTTATTAAAGAATTTAAACAGAGTTTATTTAAGAACTTAAAATAGGTTATGCATATCTGTTTATTTAAGAATTTACAGGGTTTATTTAAGAACTTAAACAGGGTTTATTTACGAACTTAAACAGGTTTATTTAAGAGCTTAAACAAGCACAACACAATCGCCAACTGCATGCTAAGACAGTGAAAATGGAGCAGGTGCTCAAGGGTGGCCCAAGGATTTTTGCCACCTGAGGTAAGAGCAAGAGGGGGCCATCATCTCCCAGATGGGAGCTGGAGGACGATCCCTTCAACTGCCCTGCAACACACCTGAAGCATAAAATAGATCCACATGCATGTTCTTTAACCAGCTTAGATCTACAGATATTGAGCCCGGCCAAGGAGACCAAGAAGCTGGTCCCACTGTTGGCCCCTTGAAGTGACTGCCAAGGGGTGTCAGATGGTAGGGTCGGCCTTGGTGGGACCAACCCCATTCCTGGATATTTTTGCAATGGGTTAAGGCAGTGGTCCCCAACCTTGGGCCTCCAGATGTTCATGGACTGCAACTCCCAGAAGCCTTCAACACCACCTCTGCTGGCCAGGATTTCTGGGAGTTGAAGTCCAAGAACATCTGGTGGCCCAAGGCTGGAGACCACTGGGTTAAGGTAATGTCCCAAGGGTTCACGGGAGAGACCGAGGGAGATGACAGAACACCCCTAATTGCATGATGGAGATACCGTAGATAAAGGGGGGGGTGGCTTTCTTTCCTTTTCTGTACACCCTGCATGTAGATTTCTTGAAGGCATCTGCCCAAGCATTCTGGATGGTCAGTCTCTTCCAGCAAGACTCTCCTGTTCTTACCGTAGGGACTTGGCTTTCTGTTTTGGCCATGATCATCCTCATACCCCAAAATGTAGCCGATGATGCTTCTCAGGTTTTTGCGAACCAAAGGACATACATGCGAGATTCCCAGGAATCTAGCTCGCCGATTCCTCTTGAGATTCTTTAGTTTAATAAGCAGCAAATGAAGAACAGACGTTGCACTTAAACTTCTTGTTTCTTTCAAAAGTTGGCTTCTTCCAGTTGAGATTGCATACAGTAAGCTTTTTTTTTGAGGAGTCCCGTTGGACTGAGAATTCAGCCCAGAAATGTGACAAGAAAGAATGAAACACAATTCACTCTTTCCAGAGATCTATTTGTCACTTCAGTGGCTACTGGTGATCCAATATGCGGTGTTTCTTGGGGGGCATCCTTATGAAATCATTTCACTGGGAGGAATTTCGAACCATAGCAAAGACCTCTCTGTTCTCCTTAGCAGAAAAAAAAATCTCAATCACAGCCTGTTTTATTCTACAAAGCCCCCTTGAGTATTAATGAGACAATAGCTAATATAGACCACATTGTCAAGGATATGACAGCATGTTGTAGTTTTAAAAACCATCAGCTTTTGATGAGGTGACAATTTAGGTATGATGCATTCTTTGAACGGTCCCGTTTTAAAAAATGTATTTGCTAAATCAGGAAATTTGCATATCCGTTCCTCTGCCGGGGAGATGGTGTTCGGAATGGCAGAGAATAATAAATAGGGCAAAACAAGCAACACAATAGAATTGTGAAGAAGAACATGGGGGGGGGAATGCAGTGGGGAAAAACACACAAAAACAAGGTATGTAGAGAGAGAGAGAACCTCAGGACCAGCTACTTATGTGATTCGTTGTGTTATTTATCAGGTTTTAAAGGCTTGCCTTACAGGAGGCTCTAAATCATCTTTTTAATGTGTGGCAAGGGAAAAGGTAAGACAGTTTTAAAAAGTTCATCATCATCTTAGAACTGGAAGGGACTTTGGATCAAACGTTCCAGGCCCTGTCAAGGAGCATAGCGGGGAATCGAACTCCCAACTTAGGCTCTGCATCCAGAGACCTAAGCCACAAAGTCCTCTAATTGAAGAAGCTACTTGGATGAGTAGCGAAATGTTTCAGCCTAATAAGAAACAAGTCCAGCGGCTATGACTCAACGTCCAGATAACGTAAGATGAAATGTAACTCTTTAAATAACATGCTTAGAAATTGATTCGACCGGATGCATGAAATTAAGAAGACCAGAAGTCGCTTGCTTTTTGGAGTTATATAGTTGGAAGAGATTTGGGTAAGTCACGTCCCCGTTGAGGTTCTCCATAAACGGAGGCCTCCTGTCCAAACAAAGCGACGACTCAGTTGGACGAATCAATTAAAGCCCGTTACAAGCCATCCATAATTAATTGGCCCACAAATTACTTTAAAAACATGCTAATGGCTTTGAGACAGAAGGGCCAGTGGGCGGAGACCATTTGAGAAAGAGGCCCTCCATCATTACACGGATAGAAAGAATCGTGCGCTCTAAGATGATGGCTATTCCAACTTAAGAACAACTGGAAGCAGAAAATTCCCATATGCCGAGTGAGACCATAGCTCTCTCTAGTTCAGTCTTGTCAATTTTGGCTGACAATGACCGTCCAGGGATTCTTCTCAACCCCTACCTGGAGATCGCAGGTATTTCCAGGTGGTCTCCCATCCATTATACAAACCCAGCCTGGCCCTGCTTAGCTTCCAAAATCAGAAGTGGTTTCCCATTCCCTTCCTCTAGGGGGAGCCCTGGGACTGTGCAGCTGGCCCAAGGCTACCCAGGCTGGCTCTTCTCCCAGGATGCTCAGTGGGGAATTGAACTCCCAACCTTTGACTCTGCAGCCAGATACCTTAATCACTTAGCTCTCCAGCCAGCTACTGGATGGGTGCATGGATCATCCAAAATATGCTTTCCCCAATCCATGTGTCTCCAACAGGAGAAAGTCCAACCTTTTCCATCTGGGCATCACCACCACCAGAGGTGGCTGCACAGACCATGGATAGAACAGAGGACCTTCTGATAGTCAATCAGCTGCTCTGCTATCAAGTAGAAGCCCATCCTTGGCCTTAACCTCTATCTATACAAGTCCGTAGACCTAACGACCATTATTATGTTATTCCAGCTTATGATTCCAACTTACGTCAAGCCATTCTGTGGCTCCCTAGGTACTCAGAAGTGGCTTCCCATTCCCTTCTTCTTGGGGTGCCCCAGGACTCTGCAGCTTGCCCAAGGCTACATAGCCTGGCTTTTCATCCAGGAGGCACAATGAGGATTCGAATTCCCAACCCCTGGCTCTCCAACTAGGTTGCCCAACTCCTGGAGCTATCCAGCTGGCTTCTCTAGAACCTTGTCCTGGGTTCCATCGGTGGACCAGATAAATGAATATTCATATCCGTGTTCCATCTTCATTACTTGCAGCTCTCTTGACACTGTCTAATGAGGTGTTAAGACAAACATCTTTCGGCATGTTCCCAGAATGCTTCACTCAACTGGGGAGTTGCATCAAAACACAGAGCAAATGAACGTTGACCAATATAGAGAGAGATTTATAGAAACGGTCATGAGCGAATGCAATATGGTTGATGTCTTTGATTTCGGAGTTTACCTAGACATTTCTCTCCAAAACAAATCCAGAGCTTGGCGAGTCTTATCGTTGCAAACAGCGCCCCCTGCTGTATGTATTGCGTTATTTTAAGTTAACGCGCAGCTGATATTTCAGATGCAAAAGCAATTCTTTTCCTTTTTTAAAAAATGAAAGCAGAGTAGTTGGGTTGGCGGAAAGCCAATTTCAAAATCTGTACAGAGGGGATGTTGATAAAATGTCGACTAGAGGGGGGAAAAAGCACCACAAGATGTGCGGAAGCGCAAAAACTGCACAAAGTTTCAAAAACACGCATCCCTTAACGGGACAAGGTGTTGAAAAAGAAGGATGAACGGGGAAACGGAGGGGGAAGTGCTGAATATAGTGACTCGTCTATATGTTTCGGGGCTGGCTCAGAGAGATAGGTATCTGGGTGTGGAGCTAAAGGTTGGGAGTTCGATTCCCCCACTGGGCCTCCTGGGAGAAGAACCAGCCTGGGGAGCCTTGGGCCAGCTGCACCATACCAGGTTGCCCCCTAGAGGAAATGAAAGGTATACCACTTCTGTGTATTCTCTATCTGGAAAACTCCGGAAAGGGTTGCCATACTGTACCAAGGAGCTGGACTTGATGATCTGAAGGGCCCCTTCTAGCTTTGCAGTTCTAAGATCATTGTTATTATTCAGAACAATTCTTACATATTTCAGGAGGTAACGCAGGAAGCATAAGGTAGATAAAGAAGTGGTCTCTTTAGGTGATATGATGGTGATAGATTTCACCAAGGTTAGTCTCACTGAGTTCTATGCAGGGCATTTTGGAACCTCCGTTTTAGATCAAGTAGGTTGGTCTCAAAGCTGCATCGGCATACAGGTTCCTCGGCTGGCGGAAAACAGAAGCCATTCAAACACTTTTTCATTGTCAGTGAAGTGAAATCCTCTTTGTTTTAATTCAGATATAAGCAAAGAATCAGAAAGGATCTCAAAGACCACCTGGCCCAACCGCGGAAATGGCTTCGGAGGCCACATACAGCCCATGGTGTGAACTTTGCTAAACCTTGCCCTAAGTGGATCCAATAATGTTCAGACGTTTTTGGTTAAAGTTTTGATAATAACTATAATGTGTCATCAAGTCAATTCTGACTTACAATGAGAACACTTGGAAGTGGATGACCATTCTCTTCCTCTAGGGGGCACTCTTGGGAACACTGTGCAGCTGGCCCAAGGCTACCCAGGCTGGCTTTTCTCCCCGGAAGTACAGTGGTGGCAACCAACTACCAACCGCAGCCAGAGACCTAACTCACTGGTACGTTTCGATACTTGGGCCAACTTTCCTCATACGACATTCCGCAAAGACCTCCACCATCTTGCTTATTTTTCCTTTGAGTAGTTAATGCACCAGAGTAAGGGCCAACCTCACCTCCAAACTTCATTGTGGCCCCTCCTTGATCTACCACAAGCGGCCCTCGCACTTCACGTAGCGCTTGCATTAAGCTGCTCGCTTCTTAGTTGCTGAAGTAAAACGTGGAGCGCCACAAAGCTCGCCTTGCGTTGCTCACAACACCCCTCAGCCGACACAGCACCTGTCATTTGTGAAGCAAAATAAACCATATGCTGCATCGTTTGTTAAAATTCCCCTGCGATGGGTGCAGCGCGCAACAGAGCCGCAGAATGCCATGTTGAAACAAACCCTAACCAGCAGAAGATTTGTCGTTGTGCCCTTTAGGGGAGGAAAAAGGGAGCCCCGTGGGTATTCTGACAATCACACAGACTCCTCTGAGGGGAAGAGCCGTGTTTTAGATGTGTCCTGACAGTTGCCATCTGCCTGGTTTGAAAGAACGCCGTGGCCCTGTTCTTATAACGAGAGTAAATGAGTAGCGGAGTTATATCCCTTCAGATGACTGCCGGTGTTGTTTGTATGACTGGCTGTCCTCTAGGGAAGCGATCTGTAATCATCATCATCATCATCTTAAAATGGCAGAGCTGGAAGGGACCCTACAGGATGGCGTTGTGATGCATGCATGGGGGTTGCCTGCAAAGTTGACCCTTGTGGGTGAGGGCTGGACCCAAGCAATGGCCTTCCCTGCATCATTTTCATCATCATCTTAGAACTGCAGAGCTGGAAGGGGCCCCATGGATCATCAAGACCAGCCCCTCTCAAATAGGCATAGCAGGGAATCGATCTCACAATCTCCAGCTCCGCAGTCAGAGACCTAAACCACTGCGCTATGCAGCAGTTCATGATACTATGCAAAGCTGGTTATCCGGGCTTGATGGGCCTCTTCTAGGTTTTTCTCCAGAACAAGGATAAGAACCCACTTTCCCCCGAATTTGTTGTTGTTGTTGTTGTTGTTGTTGTTGTTGTTGTTGTTGTTGTTGTTGTTGTTGTTGTTGTTGTTGTTGTTGTTTGCAGATTGTGTGAGATATAATTTGGGCAAACCCCTGTTTCCGTACGGAACCAGACTCCCATCTCTGAGTTCAGTGGCTCTGAACCTTTGGTATTCTGGCAATGTTGGACGCAAGACAGTACAGCCTGAGAGGGAGACATTCTGTGAGCTGACTCCTGAGAAAGCTGGAGGACCAAATAGTTCAGAGCGCTGAGCAGGAGAAGCGAATTCTTCAGAAAAACATGTATAACCCATCCAGGGCTTCTACTTTTGCTGGTTCAAGCCACAGTGAAAGCAATCACTTGACTCAGTCATCCACATTTTACAGAAATGTTGTTGCTCGGCCCCTCAGGAATCTTGTGGTACAGTGGTTGAACTGCAGTACTGCAATGAAGACTCTGCTCACAGCCTGCGTTTGATCCTGGGCTCAGGTAGTCAGCTTGAGGTTTCCATCCTTTCAAAGTTTCACTCAGCCTTCCATCCTTTCAAAGTTTCACTCAGCCGTCCATCCTTTCAAAGTTTCACTCAGCCTTCCATCCTTTCAAAGTTTCACTCAGCCTTCCATCCTTTCAAAGTTTCACTCAGCCTTCCATCCTTTCAAAGTTTCACTCAGCCTTCCATCCTTTCAAAGTTTCACTCAGCCTTCCATCCTTTCAAAGTTTCACTCAGCCTTCCATCCTTTCAGAGTTTCACTCAGCCTTCCATCCTTTCAAAGTTTCACTCAGCCTTCCATCCTTTCAAAGTTTCACTCAGCCTTCCATCCTTTCAAAGTTTCACTCAGCCTTCCATCCTTTCAAAGTTTCACTCAGCCTTCCATCCTTTCAAAGTTTCACTCAGCCTTCCATCCTTTCAAAGTTTCACTCAGCCGTCCATCCTTTCAAAGTTTCACTCAGCCTTCCATCCTTTCAGAGTTTCACTCAGCCTTCCATCCTTTCAAAGTTTCACTCAGCCTTCCATCCTTTCAAAGTTGGTAAAATGAGTCCCCAGCTCACTGGTGGATGGGAGGCAATGGGGAGCCTGCATCATTAAATGGTCAACTGCCCAGGGAGAGCTTAGATTGCACTATGGAGCAATCTATAAGCAGCACACTTTAACTGCATTGAACAGGACTTCAGCAGCTGCCTCTAATAAAGCATCTGTGTTGGATCTGCAAAGGAAAAGACACAAAGAACCATGGATTGTTGTAAAAGCTAAGCGGTAGACCATGGATACAGACCTTTGGAAGGACCTTCAAGATGTGACAGTGTTCTTTGCTGATTCTGTAAACAGCCAGGCTTTGTTCAACGATTAGCTTCTGTGCTGCACAGCAGGGGGCTCTGTGGTACAACAAGAGATGCCAATAAGAGCTCCATCATCCTCCAACCACTTGTGGGTGGTAACTTGTGTCAGGACCGAACAGAGACACCATGTTGGCCGGCTTCAGGCAGCATGATGGGACAGCCTGATCAGAAGTGGTCTTCATACTTCAGGATTGCCAGGTATGCAAACAGTGGCCGATGTCTCTGGGAATCTCAATGCTTCCTGGAGACTCCATGTGAGGAAATACATTTCAAAGGGCTGGGAGAGCCTTGGTGGGATGGAGACGAGCCTTGAAGAAGTCCCACCATGGTTTGCCCGATGGATGGATGGATGGATGGATGGATGGATGGATGGATGGATGGATGGATGGATGGATGGATGGATGGATGGAAAAGCCAGATTTAGGCTGAATATCAGGAAAAAGAAACACTTCTAAACTGTTAGAGTAGTACAACAATGGATCCAATGACCTCAGCAGGTGGTGAGCACTCCAACGCTGGAGGGACTCAAGAAAATTGGACAACCCACTGTCAGATCTCTGTTGATTTGGATTCCTGTCTTGAGCAGGGGGTTGGACTCAATGGCCTGAATATTCTTAGCCACTGGGCTAACCCAGGGTTCTCTGTCCCTGGAGTGAGACAGACCCAATGTGTCCCATCATTCACGTGACAACCCTTCACACACTGTATGTCAAGAACTCTGCCTTACTCCCTAGCCACCATCTCCTTGGAGCTAAGGTTGGCTGTACCAGGCGTTCTTCCGAAAAGTCCTCCTGCCAAACACGCGCACCCATCTTCTGCTCCTTTTTTCTCTCTCTTACCGCCGGCAGCTTTTCCTGACACTTTTATGAAGGTTTAAGTACTAAACTATCAGCTGTCAGCCACAACCGGGTGCTGATAAACAGGACTGGAGGTGGAAATTTCATATTCAGGCAAGCAGAAGTGCACAAAAATAATGACGGCAGTGTGTGGGAACAGCAGAGAGAGACAGAGAGAGACAGAGAGAGAGCCTTCTGCTTTCAGATGCACAATGGCTTTGTCAGCATCCTTCCCCATCCTCTGCCTGCCAGGAAATCAGCGAATCCCAAGAGGAGGCTCTTCCGAAATGTAGGTCCTTTCCTTCTGCACTCTTTGAAGCCTGGGTCCGACACTCATCATCCACCCCACCGAGGGTGTGCCATCTATGTATGGAGAGCAGTGCGATAGAAGTAGCCATTCTCCGGGGCTGTGGGGGACCCATAAATATGGAAGAGCTGGTTGCTGCAGGCAGGGGGTGCCTCATGTATTTGAATTATTCCAGGTGCGCAAACCCTCCCCAGAAGCTGGAATGTGGATGGAATATAATCGCGATGAATTTGTCAGATTTCTCATCTCTTTCTAGGTAGCGGGGAGTGAACCCTAATGCTTTTGTTGAGTTTGGTGCCTATCTCTGTCTAAGAAACACCTGCACTCATTCAGGAATAGACCCATGTTTTTTCCTCAACTAGAATGGATTCAATGAATGAATAGAAGAGGTGACTTAACCCAAGTCAAATTTAATGGATTTGCGAAGGCTTTCACAGCCAGGATCTAATGGCTGTTGTGGGTTTTTCAGGCTCTTTGGCCGTGTTCTGAAGGTTGTTCTTCCTGATGTTTCACCAGTCTCTGTGGCCGGCATCTTCAGAGGACAGCCCTCTGTGCTCTGGTGTAGTTGGCTTGGGAGTGCAGTATTTATGGCAGTGAGATAGGCTTTTGTCTTTTTCTGTAGATGGGTGATTAGTGTGTCTTGTTTTGGGTGTATTGTTGTGCAAAGGACACAGAGACTGGCGAAATGTTAGGAAGAACAACCAAGTCAAATTCATTGGACATCTGTCCTCTAAATGGCTCTGTTTAAACCTAAAATCTGACACCCTTAAATACTGGGTTCCATTATTAAATTGCTCTTATTGTCATCTTGTTTTTTCCTAATAATTAACTCAGCTCTGCCCTCCTGGAAAGTCAGCTCAGGAGATCTAATTCTTTGGCCGTTTTCGGTGTGACTGCACTTCCATTTCACATGTGATCTTGTACATCCGTGCGGTGTCTCTGTGAGGATAGATAGAAGAAAAATGGTAGCATCCAAGGGACGAAAACTCAGTCCTTTTCACAGGTGGTGGGAGGAACTGAACCTCTCGCATGGAAAGGAGGTGTTCTAACCTGATCCAGAATCTCATTCCTGCTTCGAAACTCACACACCTCAAGCATGCAAAATCATACCTCACCATTTTGGCAAGGAGGATTTCGCTGCCATGTAGGTTCAACTTGGTTCGCCTGGGATTAGAATCCTAGAATTAGAATAATGATTTTGGAGGGGGCCAATAAGGCCATCAAGCCGAACTCCCTGCTTGGTGCAGAAATCCAAATCAAAGCAGATCTGACGGGTTGTTGTCCCGTTGTCTCTTGGCAAAGAGAGATAATTGCTTCCGTTGTTGTACTACTCTAACAGTTAGGAAGTTTTTCCTGCTATTCAGCAGAAATTGAGGTACCTGTAACTTGATCTCATTCCTACATGTCCTACACTCTGGGATGAATGAGAACAGATCCTGCCCCTTTCAACCTTCCTAGTATTTCAAGGGTGCTATCCTATCTCCCCCTCAGCCTTCTTTATTTTCAAGGCTAAACATGCCAAGTTCTCTCAAGCTTTCTCACAGGTTTAGTCCCCTGGTCATCCTTGTTCCCCTCCTCTGAACATGCTCTAATTTGTTGGCCTCTTTCTTAAAGTGTGGTGCCCACAACTGAACACAATACACCAGAGGAGACCTAACCAGCCTCTGGAGAGGAGGATGAAGGAACCGGGAGAAACACAGCATTCTGAGGTCGTGGCAGCCTTTTTCGCTACTTTGATGAGTTTGCCAGCGCTTGATCGTCTTGCCTTCTCTGGTTGGGTACGCCTGTACCCATCTAGCAGCATGTGCCAATGGGCAGATCTGCACCCTCCCAGTAGATGATTCCAGCCCCCCCAGGACGCAGCCCCAATGGCCTGACCCCCATTAACGGCTCTGCCGGTGTTTTGCCTTCCAAGAGTCTTCCGGAGCAACTTCATTGAGTTTTCCAGACCTGACTGCTGAACTGCGCGGAGCAGCTTAACTTATGTACATCTGGGACCCGCTGGGAGTCATTTCTGCCACTGAATAGGCTTTGCGTTATGTAAATATGAACAGTGAGATGTACATCTTCGCAGATGGGGAAGAGAGAGAGCAAACTCGTGGCTATTATTGTTAAACCCTCTTCCCCCCCTCTCCACCCCAGCTTGCTTCATTTCTACTATTCTGCTTTTCTCTGGAAACACAGCTGTGGAGTAGCCAGAAGAAGCTCAGCAATCAGATGAGACAAGCAGAGTAATTTATGAGCAGCCCTTGCCTGGCCTCCTCTATCCTCCTCTTTTTAAAAAAAAAAATCAGTTGTTCTTGTTTACATTTTTTTAAAAATTCTGCTGAGCTTGTGTTTTGATCGGTACAAAGGCTCAAAGCAGGACGGCTCAAAAAGACAGCCTTGCCAAGACATTGGAAGACCAACGAGAATGGGTAAATCCAACACCGTCTTGCCATCTCAAAGGAAAACACTTCCAAAGTTGCTTGTCCTCAGTGAGGCAAGGGACCATGAGTGACAGCTTGTTGAAAAATTGCTAGCCCTCATGAAAAGGCTCTGGAAAAAAGTGGTGTGTTTCTTTTTAGTATAGTAGTTTCATGCACAACATTGGCGTCTCCCTTTTGTCAAGCAAATGATAGGTGCGCACACGAAAATACAGAAAGCATTGGCCGATTGCTGTAAAGGAGAAAAATAATCAGTCTAATGTTTCCAGCTTCAAATGCCTGAAAGAAGAAGAGAAGATGGAGAGGCGATATGGTAGCCATCTTCAAATATGCAAAAAAAGGAAGAAAAGATTCAAATATCTGAAAAACTCAATGGAACAAGCTTTCCTTTATCCTGCTCCAGAGAGCAGGACCCAAACCGATGACAAGGACAGAGATTGTGACTAAAGCTTAGGAAGAATTTACTGATGGCAGGTCTGCTTTTAAACAGAGGTTGGATGGTTGTGTTTCAAGGAGGCGCCAGTTATGGATTTCCCGTATGAAGGCAACGATGCTTCCAACTTTACAATTCTAGGAAACTATTAGACATAACAGGAGACAAAAGACATTGCAAGCGTCTGTTTTTCAATGGGGTGATGATCCATTTCACCCTAGGGACTGCCGGAAATGTCAGACGAATACTTGAAGACAGGTTACGGGAGACAAGGAATGGATGCAGGGCAGGACATGCGGAGAAGTAAAGCAGGAGAATGGCTGTTCTGAAACATTAAACAAAATTCTAGTTACGCTTTATGTGGAGCTGAATAAAGACCCCTCCATTATTTATTAAAGGGCTATCACTGAAGCTATAACCCGTATTGGATGAGGATGGATTTATTGTTGTTCTCCGTAAAGTACAGAAAGGTTAGCATGTCACTGGGTTTCATACTAATATAACCTTTCAGCTAATGGCGGTGCTTCGCATTTGATGAAAACCAGGGAGAAATGGCTCGTGATATTTGTCGGCAGCAATAGCAGGGATTTCTGAAAAGGTAAGAAAAAGACAAGAGGATGAAGCATATTTCAGCAGGGAAGATGGAATTTGGGGATTTCCCTGCAATTAGCGCAAATAACTGGACCATAAAGAAGCTGGACCATCCGAAGAATGGGTGTTTTTGAATTGTGGTGCTGGAGGAGGCTCTTGAGAGTCCCCTGGACTGCCAAGAAAACAAACCTATCCATTCTGAAGGAAATCAACCCTGAGTACTCACTGGAAGGACAGATCCTAAAGCTGAGGCTCCAATCCTTTGGCCATCTCATGAGAAGAGAAGAATCCTTGGAAAAGACCCTGATGTTGGGAAAGGGTGAAGGCAAGAGGAGAAGGGGACGGCAGAGGATGAGATGGTTGGACAGGGTCATCGAAGCGACCAACATAAATTTGACCCAACTCCAGGAGGCTGTGGAAGACAGGAGGGCCTGGCTTGTTCTGGTCCATGGGGACACAAAAAGTCAGACACGACTTAATGACTAAACAACAAAAGCTCAAATAAATAATTTTATAGCAACTGAGATAATGGATTGAGAGACAGGAGAGACAGGCTTCCAACTCACAGTGAGCTATGAAAGTGTAGGGGGGTCATTTTTCCCAGCCTGGTCTACATCACAGGGGTGTTGTGAGGGGAAAGGAGGAACAGGAGGAGAGCCATGTAGACCTTCTTGAGGTCATTAGGGGAAAAGGTAGAAAATAAATATTACGTAAAACAATAGTATAACATTCTCTATAACAATTGTAGTGCCAAAAACACACAGAGATGTAATCAACGTATGGAATAGATTGCTTAACTGGTGTGGGGGGGGGAGCTTTAAAAATCCGGTAGTGGGTTTCAAAATTGCTCTTGTATTGACTCAGTGCCAACTCATGCAGCAACACAACAGGCAACCTCCCCCAAGAACGGCTTCTTTTGTTTCAGAAAGTTCATCTGGGTTTGGACAGGGAAAAATGTGGCGAATGAATCCGATTGAGAAATCCTGGTGAAATTGCAAACCCCGCCAGAAAGTGGCGAGGGGAGAAAAAAAATTAAAACCAGAACAGGGACTCACGCAGAGATATGGAGAGCATTATCTGAGGTGGTTGACTTGCTCTAGGATCCTACCATCCACCCAAAAGGCTCTTATTTCAATCCCTCAATTATTTTTAGGGGGATACTGGCTTGAAAAACGTGAGTGTGTGAGTTTTAGTGCTGGATCCGATCCACAGGCTTACTTGTGGTTTAAAAAATTTAAAAAAGAGGAAAATACAGAGTTTTCCTCTTGATAGAGGAATGACAGAGTTTCAATGCTACCCTGAATTCCTGGCCTCTTAGTTAATCTATTCTCACACGTTCACCGTTTTAAAGAAATAATTACCTTTCTACTTTTTAGGATACTTGGTGTTGTTGTTTGGTGTAAATTAAAGTGCTTGGAACTATATTTTTTAAAAAAACACTTGAAATTGTGATCTTAAATGTGCTGTTTCTCATGTTTGTAATTTACTTGCAGGTGTCTGCCGAGGAACTTGTTCGTCACTGGAAATTAGAATCTCAAGTGGTGTCGCTTTGCCCCCTTGCGCACTTACAACGCTTCCCGGTAAATTACAAAGGCATGCTTTTTTCCACAGGCTGTAATCATGCCTGTTAGGAACACAAAAATTTGTACATAAATAAAGATAAATGGGGGTCGGCGTTGGGCTAGAACCTGCTATTAAGAGACGCTACGGATGAGGTAGTATCTCTTGGAAGAGAGCATTGGGGAATGGATGAGAAATCAACACCAAAGATATTCGTTTGTGCTGATTTTTATCCCCTTCCCCCAACTTTTCTGAACAGTGAAGCAGGTTAAGTTGCGAGATGATGATGAACCCAGGTCAGATAAATGAGCCTTAGAGGTGGGTGGGGATTTAGAGCATCTTCTCACCGGTCCTGTCAGGAACAGACCTCGAGGAAAGCCATTTAGACTTCCTCCTTTTCCCTCTCCTCAGATGTATTCTTATGAGATTTTAGTTGGGATGGTGACTCCAGTCTTAAGGGTCTCAAGATAAGGATGCTTGGCTCCTAATTCCCAGATTAGCTGGCTGGATAGCTCAGTGGTTTAGATATCCGGCTATGGAGCCTGAGGTTGTGAGTTCAATTCCCCACCGTATCTCCTACAAGCAGAGCCAGCCTGCGTAGCTCTGGGCAAGCTGCACAATCCTAATACACCCCCTGAAGAAGGAGATGGGAAACAATTTCTGAGTACTCTTTACCTGGAAAACCCAGAATTGATGGCACATGAGGAGGAAGGATTAATTCCTAGATTATCCCGCTCACTCCACACCAAGTCATTGGGGGAGACAAGGACACCGGTTCCCAAGAACACATTTTCGAAATTGGCCCCCGACTCCAGCCATTTTGTTTTTCCTCATTTGCCGGTCTGGTAAGGTGGCGTTGAAAGGAATTTAAAATAACAGCCACCAGACTTGAACCGTATAACTCTACCGTACACATTGCCAGCGGGAGTAGGTTCCTCACACAACTTTGACCAGAACGCCACCACAACGGGTAGGAACCCAGCGGAGAGGCCCGGGAAGCTGTGAGGTTTATTTATGGAAAGAGTATTTGTGCGAATTTGCGGGGCTGGTTTGCAAAAGGCGACGGAGCCCGTTTTGCAACTGTTGTGTGCTTAATTTAAAGTTCAAGTGTTTCTCTCTTGATCGGCTTTGGAATGCTGATGGTTTTCCGTTCCCCGAGACAATTAAGTACATTTGTTTTCCGAACAGAGATTGAGAGAGAGAGAGAGAGAGAGAGAGAGAGGAGGAAAAGACTGTCTTCCTCTCGCTACTCTGTCCCAAAGGGATAAATGTGCTTCATCTCTGTCACCTCGCCCAGTGAACGTCTTGAATGTTGAACCCCACTGCTGTCCAATTTCCACACAGCCCTTGCATGACTAATAGCTTCAAATCCGCCGAGGGGAGAAAGCAGTTGTCGGCGCTAA
Source organism: Pogona vitticeps (assembly GCF_051106095.1). Classification (NCBI taxonomy): domain Eukaryota; kingdom Metazoa; phylum Chordata; class Lepidosauria; order Squamata; family Agamidae; genus Pogona; species Pogona vitticeps. The sequence continues at coordinate 16,125,667 of NC_135796.1, forward strand.
GATGGGGCGATAAACTCCTACCGCCACTCAGAGACAGAGCGAAAACTAAATTAGCGGCATCAAAAAGCCATTTTCATCATGATTAGCCACTGTGGCGATGGTGCTAATTTCACATGTGCTCCGATCTCGGACCAAGCTTAATGTACTATACAGTAGAAAACATGCTCTTTAAGTGGGATGTTGGCAAGTCTTTGGGTCCAAGTCTCAGGCTTTGGTACCAACTTCCAAGTCCAAGTCTTTGGTAACAAGTCCCAAGTCCAAGTCTTTGGTTACAAGTCCTAAGTCCAAGTCTTTAGTAACAAGTCCCAAGTCCAAGTCTTTGGTAGCAAGTCTCAAGTCCAAGTCTTTAGTAACAAGTCCCAAGTCCAAGTCTTTGGTAACAAGTCCCAAGTCCAAGTCTTTGGTAGCAAGTCTCAAGTCCAAGTCCTTAGAAAAAAGTCCCAAGTCCAAGTCTTTGGTAACAACAAAAATTCTTAACTGTTAGAGTAGTACAACAATGGAACCGATGATCTCAGGAGGTGGTGAGTGCTCCAACACGGGAGGCATTGAAGAGAAGAAGGAACAACCATCTGTCAGATCTGCTTTGACTTGGATTCCTGCATTGAGCGGGGGGTTTGGACTTGATGGCTTTAGAGTCCCATTCCAACTCAATCATTCTATGATTATATTATTTTATAACTTCTAGTGTATCTGACTGTTACCCTAGCTGACTTCTGTCCTCCTTCTGATGTTTCGGCTTTTCTCCTTGCTGTCTCCTTTCCCTTATCACCCCGTTCATTATTTTCCTCAATTCTTCTAACAACACATCCCTTTCCTTATGTCAGCAAAAGTTTAGGGCTTGGCATTTACAAGTTTCTTAATATCTACTGTGGCAAGCGAATAAAAAAGGGTACTACGTGTGATGGGCATAAGCTTGATTGAAAATAAATTTCTTAACAAGTCTGTGTGTGCAAAAAAGTGATGGCAGAAGAGGCAGGATGAGGCCAGAAGGCGGTCACTACACAGTGCGCTATAACGCAAAAGCAGGGTCATACTGATAGCCCCATGTGCTCTCATGTGCCGGCAGAGTGCTGTTTGACAGGGACGCTGACGTGACTGCACATGCAATGTTTTAGCAAGGCGCAGATGTGTTCTGGCACATTGTTCTCGCACAGCAAGAATTTTGATGCCACTTCTGGGTGCAATCTCACCGAGACTGTTTCTTTACGATGTCTTCTCAACTCTGGGTCCCAGATCTGTACGGAATTGGAGACCTCACTTCCGCGAATGCTTTCCTTCTGATTTATAGAATAACCCATCATCCTGGATTGCCCCAGAGACAGAGCTGTGTGTTAGCCTGACTGCAAATATATAGCCAGTTCCGGTTGTCTCTAATATTACCTATGTCAGAGAAATAGGTTTATAAAATTGCAATCCTCATCCAGCAGCCTTTAGGTGTGGAAGGTTTTGAGCCGCGTGTCCTTGTTATTGTCATTATGTGCTGTCAAGTCACTTCCAACTTATGGCAACTCTATCAATGAGCGAACTCCAAAATGTCCTGTCCTCAGCAGCCCTGCTCAGCTATTGTAGATTCAAGCCTGTGGCTTCCTTTAGTGAGTCACACCATCTCCTATTTGGTCTTCCTCTTTTCCTGCTGCCATCCACCTTTCCTAGCATGACGGTCTTTTCCAGAGAATCCTGCCTTCTCATGACGTGCCCAAAGTAAGACAGCCTCACCTTCAACATTTTTGCCTCCGATGATAGTTCAGGTTGCTCTAGCACCCACTTGTTCGTCTTCCTGGCAGTCCAGGGTATCCGGAAAGCTCTCCTCCAGCACCACATTTCAAACCCATGTCTTGAATCACCCCATGTCTAGATTAGTCAAAATAATTATGCTTGAAATGCCTACAGACCTCCTGATTACTATTAATTTTGATTAATCAGGATCTAGGAAAAAAGGTTACAAATTTCTAGTGATTACAATAATTAGGAAAATAAATGGGTTCATTGAAGACACTGACATTCAATTGACATGAAAGAGATTTTTTTAAAAAATTACTGTAGTTTTCAGTAAATCCTATCTTCTCCTGTTCATTTTATCATTATATCCTTTGTTGGTCCTATGATCTTTTGTTCATGCTTCTAAAGCAGTGGTTCTCAACCATAGTTCCCCAGATCAGTGGTACCCAACCTTGGACCTCCAGATGTTCTTGAACTACAATTCCCAGAAGCCTTCATCACCACCTCTGCTGGCCAGGATTTCTGGGAGTTGAAGTCCAAGAACACCTGGAGGCCCAAGGTTGGGGACCACTGCCCCAGATGTTCTAAGACTCCCAGAAGCCTTCATCACTAGCTGTGCTGGCCAAGATTTCTGGGAGATGTAATCCAAGAACATCTGGGGACGCAAGGCTTGGAACCCCTCCTCTAAGGATATCTGTCATGGTGAAGATCAGGTGGTATGAGATAATGTAACCACAGATCCGAGGGACATGGTGGCGCTGTGGGCTAAACCGCAGAAGCCTGTGCTGCAGGGTCAGAAGACCAAGCAGTCGTAAGATCGATTCCACGCGACGGAGTGAGCACCCGTTGCTTGTCCCAGCTCCCGCCAACCTAGCGGTTCGAAAGCATGCAAATGCGAGTAGATAAATAGGTACCATCTCGGTGGGAAGGTAAACAGCGTTCCGTGTCTAAATCACACTGGCCATGTGACCACGGAAAGATTGTCTTTGGACAAACGCTGGCTCTATGGCTTGAAGAGCGGGATGAGCGCCGCCCCCTAGAGTCGGACACAACTGGACAAAAATTGTCAAGGGGAACCTTTACCTTTACCTAACCACAGATCCAAGAACAGCCAATAAAATTGGAAGACAAATCTTCTACATTTGGGAAAGGAGAACACAGCATTGATATATTTTCGAGTTGGGTACAGATTTAGTAATGCTTGGAATACACACATTCCAACCTGCTCATGGAGGGCTAACCATGAAAATGTCTTCCACCTTTGGAAGGGTGTCCATCACATAATCAGTCATGCAGGTAATTGTACAGCAGATCATACAATCACTTGGCATCTGGTTAACAATCACTTGACACCAAAGAGTGATTTTTTAAAAAAACCAAGGGGTAGGAATGCTTTTGCTAAGCAATTCCTTCAAGCAGAATCCCAGAATCAATGAGATTTAAGTTTATCATGACTCATGTTCCCCTGAGTTTTCAATGGGTCTATTCCAATCATGATCAAACTTGGACCCAACCCTTTGTTTTGATGCACCTCAGTCATGGAACATCTACTTGATAAGCAGAAAATCCCAAATTCAGCTCCTGGTTTCTCAATGGTCTGACTCTGGAGAAGCTTCTCAGTAGAATCATCTTCCTCTGTTTTTTCCCTTCTCTCTTTCATTCTTAGGATAGACCTTTGACAAGATAGCTTCATGGCATGGTAGCTGAGTGTTTCTCTCAATATACCTTGCCCATGGCCATGATCTTTATTCCAAAGGTCTACTTGACAACAAACCTCACTGTATATTCCTTGGGATCCCACCATTTACTTGCCAGATCATGGAAACAGATTCTTTTTAGGCTATATGGCTTCCAGACAACCACTTCTACATCATCTCTGTTCTGATTATTGCAAAAGAGTCCACCAATTGTAACTTCCAGGAAATCAGCTAATCACTCAAATCAGGTAACTAGGACTCCTCGTTCACTTTTAAAATTACATTTCTTCCACTTGCTTCAAATGCCCTGGTCTTCAAAGATGTATGCCTCTTCTTTCTTAAGAAAAATCCGGCCCACTTTTTTCATTATCCAATAATAAAACAAGCACTTTTCTCCCTTGTATCTCATTGTCTTCCTTGGCATGGAGCGTTCAGGTAACCTTCTCGGGTCGTCCTGATTTACGATTTAATTTCATTTGCTCTTGTCTTCGGTTTTTTATCGTGGCATTGAAAATGGAGCATGGAGTCTGGATTGCTTACCATAAAATCATATTTTCACTCTCTGGCAAGGGTATCCAAAAAAGGAAAGAAATCAGAACCATCCCAGGGCTATGAGCAATAAAAGTGCCATGAAGTCTTGAGTTAGGACTCAAGTCAATGTCAAGAAGGTCAATGCAGAGAAAAGAGTCACTCTGCGTGCAACACCTTAGTGACAGCTGGTGCAAGAAGCACTACAAACAAGGAATATTATATGAAGGATACTGACAACTTGGAACATGTCCAGAGGATACCTAGGGGTCTGGAAACCAAAGGCAATGAGGAATTGTTGAAAACACAACATGCACAGAAAAACTGGAGGAGGTCATGAAAAAAAGACACAGACAACCCATCCAGTGCTTTTGATCTGTCTCAGCTGATGAAACAAAGAATTGGCAATTGCAATTTTGCACGATTTGTGTGATTCGTGGGATTTAAACTTGACATACCGAGGACATCACATTTGAAAACGACTGCCAAGCAGTTTAATGGAAAGAAGCCATACGATAAAAGGCCAATATGTGATAATTGTTCAGATTAGAGATGGAGACAAATAAACAATGAGTCATGATATTCATGAAATTCGTGGGATATTCATTCCTTTGTATGCATCAGATCCAAAGACCCCAAGAAATACAAAGGGACTAATGTTTATCCATTTTTATTCATCCCTTCATTCAGGTTGGCTGAGGGAAGAGAGATGGGGTTTGCTTTCCGGCAGCCAGCCTGCTTGTCAATGTCCCGACCATCAGCTGATTGGTGGGACATTGACAAGCAGACTGGTTGCCAGAAGAGAACCCGGGGGTTTCCCTTCCTGCAGCCTGCTTGTCAGTGTCCTGCCAATCAGCTGTTTGGCTGAACCATTGTGTATAAATGACAAATTGACAAATATTTGTCTATTAGTCTCCAAAATTTGGCATTTCATCTATTCATCCATTCGTCAACTTTGACAAATGACAAAATCACAACGAAGCACCGTTTTTCCCTCCGATTTGTCCCCATCTCTATTTCGGATACCTCTTCGTGCCATTAATGAGACAGCCCTTTGAAGTGAGGAGACAATATTTTACATGAGTAGGCCAGATGTTTTCCAGCATGTTGTTTTTTTATATAAGGGGGAAATGACTCATCCGGAGCTGTCATTGTTCAGCTTCTAAAAGGCAATTGTTTTCCAGGTGGAATAAGAAACCTCCAGTTGAAATCATCATTGTCGTCATCATCCTAGAACCACAGAGCTGCAAGGGACCATATGGGTCATTGAGTTCAGTCCCATGAAGGAGACACAGTGGGGAATTGAACTCCAAACCTCTTCCTCCACATCTGGATACTTAAACCACTGAGCTATCCAGCAGTTCCACTGGATGATTATGCATTATCCTCCTTGTAGGCTTTTTGTTGATGTCAGCCCGAGAGACAAAGATCTAACACAAGAGGTGAAGCAACTCCCATAAATCTGAAGGCCACATACAGCCAAGGCTAGACCTCTGAGGACCACATCCACTCCTACAGCCCATTCAACCTAATAACATATATTTTAAAGTTTCTTTTTCGCTGAAAAAGCTCTCTAGTATCTTCTAGTCAGATTTTTTTAAGAAAATAAATTCAACTACTCACCCCATTCCTAACCTAATCTAATCCATCTAAATATGACGATATTGGGGTGGGGTGGGGAGTCAAAATATCAATACATTTTGGAAGGGGAAAATAGGAGTGTAATAATGACCTTTCCACGAACAAAAAAAAAATGCTATTTTCTGGTTATATCAGGTCGAGGCTATGGCTGGACTAATATGTTCTGAAATAGATATAAATTTTTTTTAGAAAAAAAGTCAGATCATTTAATTTTACCTCATCTCCTCGGTTGGAAGGAGTTTTTTTATTATGGAAAGGGGGGATTTCTTGGATGTCAAATTAGTTTCAAACTGGGGGAGGTTGTGTGTGTGTGTGTGTTTTCCTTGTACATGAATCAATTTATTAATTTATTGCCTTGCTCTTCAGGCTGGTTCACCATTTAATTTGAGAAAAAACGTTTTATCCCCCTCCCCGCCTTTATGCAACTCATACTTTTGAAATAGTCCTACACAGAGAAGCAATTTCCAGATAACATACAAGTGGTTTCCTTGCTGTATCTGGTGCCAAACACATGTAACGGATGGAGTGAGAGAGAAAAAAAACACCCATAAGCTATTTTAATAAAAGCTCGTCAACGCAGCAATAACGTTGCCGAGCGCAGAATGGAGCCCACGAACAATTATTCTGCCCCATGCATTTTGCCCTGGAGAATCTATTTCAGCTTGTGAAAGATTTCAATTCCAGCGTTATTAAAAATACATCTTTTCATTGGATTACAGGTGACGTCTACTTATGGGCAAAAGGTTTATATTCCTCTTTAACAGGTTATTAGTCAATTCAAGGTGAGCCATTTCTGAAGGGTGCTTCATAATGGTGAGAAGATTGGTTTAGTGCTTTTAGTGGAAAGTCTCCAGCACTGATGGTTGCTGAAAAAAACAACATATGCAGCTCAGATAGGGCCTGGGGATTAGCACTGGTAGCCCCCTGCCAAGGTCCACAGCTCAACGGTAGCCTGGTATCTGTCCCTCTATAAGCCAGTGACTCCCATTCCATGGGGGAGAGGAATCCGTGTCAGGTTTCCTTGTGAATTTAAAGGAGGTGTTCAAGGTGCTGGACCTATTTTGGGAGACAGGGTTCAAGAAAGTGAATAAGGCTCAGAGTAAATAGTGGAGTGGATTTTCACAACCCTGCCTTGAAAAACTTGAGTCTACTAGCCTCTACTGCCTGTCTCTCCAGCTGTTTGTTGATGTCAAAGTCAAGAAATCTCAAGGGGTTAACAAGCAACTGGCAGGCTGAGAGCCCGTCCCTTGTCAATGAATAAGTTGGTGAGAATTTTTCACATCCATAGTCAAAAGGAATCAGTTTGAAGGAGAGTGTGGAGGCTAGGTTTGCTTTTCAAGGGATAGGGAGTGACTCTGTGCATATTGCACTTAATTCTGCCTGCAACATTTCTTTCAGTCTTAGTTGATGCCACCTCAGGGACTAACAGTTTCCAAACTTTCTCCTCCAAGCTATCTTCCCTCTTGTGCTTTGGTGTGTGTGTGTGTGTGTTTTGAAGCATGCAAACACTTTACTTCCACTTTCGCCAACATCTGCTCTCGCTTTACCCAAACATCTGGCCATAATCCAAAGATACTTTCTGATGGGCTAGTCTTGTTGAAGTCAGTGGGGTGTTCCTTCTGAGTGAACAAGCATGGTGTAGCACAGCGCACTCAGCCGTAGAGAAGAAGAATTCGATGGCTGATGTACCAAAGTGGGAGAATAGAGACTCTACCTTTCTTTCGCACCTGCAACCATTCTGCCATGTGAAAGGTGATTCCAGCAGCAAAGAAGGGGACATCCTAGAAGAATTAAAGTTTCTGCAACTTTTTCTCTAAAGTACTACAAATGACTCTGTCCCCCTTACAACTTTGGAGGATAAAACTATAGTGATGCCTCGCTTGACGACATTAATTCCTTCCAGCGAAATCGCTGTAGAGAGAAAATGTCGTCAAGTGAAATAAAAAAGCTCATTGAAATGCATTGAAAACCGTTCAATGCGTTCCAATGGGCTGAATACCTGCTCGTCCAGTGAAGATCCTCCATATGGCGGCCATTTTCGGGTGCCTGTGAAGCGAAAAATGCCTCCTAAAAACAGCTGGGAGCCATTTTGTGCAGCCGGTGGCCATTTTGAAAACCCAACGATCAGCTGTTTTCATCATCGTAATGCAAAGAATCGGTTCCTGAAGCAGGGAGCCGATCGTCGCAAAGCGAAAAAAACCCGTTAAAACATCATTTTGCAATCACAAAAACATTGTTGTGAAGCTGATTCGTCGTTATATGGGGTAATCGTTAAGCAGGGCACGACTGTATAAGAAGGGCCATAAGGGGTGAGACGAAGATCTGATCTAGACTGCACTTCTGTCTTGGGTTTTCTAACCACTCATATTGAGGAGTCCTGGCTCTGATACTGCTGGTGATATACCAACTTCATGCTTGGAGACCATGAGTACCCTGATCCTTCATGAACTTGTCAATTTGCTCTTCAGAGTCATCTACATCGATGGCTATCATGACATCTTGCGGAGGTGGATCCCAAAGTTTAATTTTCGGTAAAGCAGCCCGTCCCGACCTGAGTTTGGTTCCTTGTGCTATGCTTAAATCATTTTTGCATCTGCATAGATCAGCCAAGTCTACTGATTCTCTCAAATGCACATGTTCGTCTCGCAAAGGCCCTTTGTTGTTCCTTGCCTAGCCTTTGATGAAGTCTTTTAAGCCAGTGGTCCCCAACCTTGGGCCTCCAGATGTTCTTGGACTACAACTCCCAGAAGCCTTCACCACCACCTCTGCTGGCCAGGATTTCTGGGAGTTGAAGTCCAAGAATATCTGGAGGCCCAAGGCTGAGGACCACTGTTTTAAGCCATGTAGCTCTCCATGTTTGAGTAATATTTAAAAACAAAACAAAACACATAGGCGCAGTGCATATGCATCAACATCAGGGTGCATAATGTCCAGCATGTTCCTTCTCAAGGTTCTGCCCCTGTGCCTCCAGACTCCCTTCAACACCTGCTCCTCAGGGAGAAAATGGCAAATCACATCCATGGACTACTCGAGAGGGAGACCATTATTTCTCTCTCAGCCTTTGGCCCTCCAAAAATTTGGTCCATTGACTGGCAGGATGCTTCACTTTGGCTACTCCAGAGGTTGACGTCCAAGACCCAAGGCAACTGGAAGACCAACATATGAGGACCAGCGATGTGTCTTCTACCAGTACTGAAAGACCACAAAAGTCAAAGATCATTTGAGCTGTAATGGAGTGACTTTGAGGATGTGTTTGGGGGAAAAAATAACCTTCTGAAGGCGCTGTACACCTTCTGGAACTATTATTATGCCTTCCCTGTCTGATAAAGACTTGAAGGAAAAAGGAAAAGCTCGTTATGACATGACTTTCTTATCAGTCAGTCCTAGCAGTGTAATCCTCGGGGCAAATGACTCCAGGGAAAGACAGGAGTTCCTTATATAAGAGGGGAAAAAATACGTTGGAGAATTTCTCTCTTGAGTCCTTTGTGGCTCTGCTTTGCTGCTCTGCTAGGGATTGTCACAGAGGGCTTTGTTAAAAAAAAAGTTAACTTAGGAGTATGGCAGGTGAAGAGGGAGCAGAAGGATGACGAATCAAAAAGGCTGTCAGCATCTCACTCGTTAGAACTCATCTTCAGAAGATCACCTCCCTGCCATCTTGTCATCCTGACCTTCTTAAGATTTTAAATGACAAAAGTGTTTTAACTTGACCTATGTGGATTTTCTCGGAGTTGGAAAGCTTTCATTATATGGCCTGTATGCTAAGGCTTAATTACGGTTATTTCCCTTTATTCCTCCCTCTCCACTTCATAATTACAGCACTTGAACCAACAGCATCGTATAATTACCGGATGGGGTTCAGCTCTTATTTCAGTAAGTTATGATGACCATACTTATAATAACACATTGGCGCATTTTAAAAAAGCAAACATACACACATACATGAACAACAGAACTGAAACACAACATCTGGATGATTTTACAGTCAGCATGGTGGCCCTCGGTCATTGTGCTCAAGTTCACAACTCAAGGGGTTCTCCACCCCTTTTCGAAGTTCGTTAAGGTAAATCAGTAACATGAATGTAGAGTAGCATGTTAGGATGAAGAACAAAAATACGTTAACTTCATAGGATCTTTGCTAGTTTGCACCATGCCTATCTAGTACTGCATGCATGCATGCATGCATGCAAAATATTATTACCCCATCTTTTCCCTTTAAAGCAGTGGTCCCCAACCTTGGGCCTCCAGATGTTTTTGGACTACAACTCCCAGAAGCCTTCAGCAACACCTCTACTTGTCAGGATTTCTGGGAGTTGAAGTCCAAGAACATCTGGAGGCCTAAGGTTGAGGACCACTGCTTTAAAGGACCCATTTCTCACTGTGATGAACCAGATACCTCCAAGAAGCATGCAAGAAGAACATGAAGGCAAAATAGAATATGTCAACTTTATGGTTAGGGACCGTGGATAACGATCTTCTTCATGCCTGTGTTGGCAAATATGGAGATGGTCTCAGACACTGCATGGAATAGGAAAAAGTCCATAAGCTAAATTGGGTAGTATTCCCCAATGATCAAAGTCTCAGCACCCAAGGAACATAGACCACTTCTTCAACTGCCATCATTGGATGGCTAGCTTTCCCATCTTTTCAGCAATGGGGAAAGCCAACCTGGCCAGGTTGACCCATAAATCCCAAATCCAAACTCATTTGGGTTTAACAGGCCAACGGTGCCGATGTGTCTGGACAACTTGTCTCTTTGGAAAGGAGTCATTTAGTAAGCTTCATTTGAGATCCTAATGCTGCTTTCCCCAAGGTCTGTTTTGTCTCATTGGGTGGCTCTGAGCTCCTGGATTACAAGGTATTACCTTCCTTGCTCTTTCCTTTCTATGCACCAAGTGTGGTCTTGGAACCTTGTCCTTCACCATATCTACATATACTTTAAAAAGAAATCTACCCGTCCATGACAGCTGACATTGCCTTAGTCTCCTTACATGACTTTTTCCTCCCTCCAGTTCTCCTTAATTAATAAAGGAATTATGATCCAGGTGTCAACCTTCACTGTGAATTTACTGACTTCTGTCATCTTGTCACCACCAGTGTGATTCGAAAGCTGGGTTCCTTTGAATTTCGTCTTGTTCATTTCACCTGCTTTGAGATACTGATGGGCAGTGAGGCAGGTTCAGACAGAGTGGAAATGGCGATCACAAAGATATTCTGCCGCACATTGGTTTCACGGATATATCAAGCTGAAGGAACAGGAAGGTGTGGCCTAGAGCTGCCAAGAATATTTATTCACGGCCATGAACGTTGCTATATCTTATTGAGCAATCATGGAAACATTGAGTTGGAAGGGACTTTGAGCATCATCTACCTCAACCTCATGCCCTCGCAGAAATCAACAGCTAAAGCATCCTTGATAGATGACAGGCTGGGTAAGAACCTCAAGAGATATAGAATCTACGACTTTCTAAGATGATCCACACCACCGCTGTATAGGTTTGTGGACCTCGGGATGTTAAGCAGAAGCTCTTTTCTTGTAACCTGCATCTCTTGGTTCTGGTCCACAGATAACATGCTCTATCTCACCCCACTGATCAACGAAAAAAATTAGACTTTTCTTGATATAGACCCCAAGATCACTTATCAAATAGGCAGATTGTGTACAGCGATATTCAGGTCTCGGAAATTCCATGGTAACTAGATACAAGATTTTAAATTGTGTTCTAAGTGCCAAATGTTTTTTTTTAATGCAGTACCTGAAATTTTGAAATGTTGTGGTAGCTAGATACTCTATTTTAAGTGGTCTTTTTATGTCAAATGTTTTTAAAAGGTATTTGGAAGTTTGGAAACTATAAATGTCTGTGTTTTTCCCCCCTGTGTGATTGGTCCAAGGACTGTAATGAGAAACTGTAGTGTAATGTGCTCCATCTTACCTTTGATGCCCCCTCAGATCTCTGCTGACAGCTTCCATATTGTCTCTCAAGGCTTAACTTCAGAATATCGCCAAAGAGCCCGAAAAACCCACAATAACCTTAACATATCTCTTATCTGTTCCTCATAGGGCTCAGTCTCCCGATCCTTTATCATCTTTGCCCTCTTTCTTTGTTCCACACTGTGTCAGTCATCGCCCTACATTTTTTGGTCCAGGATTCATCTTTCTCCTCATCTTTTGAGATCTACGGGGGAAGCTTTGCTAAGAGGCTGAGGTAAAAATGTTGGGAATTCCTGGACGGAGCCTCGAAAAGACATTGTGGAATTTCACCTTCATCCCTGTGACCATTTCATTTGACTTTCTCCATCCCTGAATTTTGGGGGTTTATTTAAGTGTTGGTTGTCATTTCCATGTTTACAATGTGACTTAAATATGTGGATGGTTTTGTTTAAAAAAATGAGATTCTCAATTCTTGTTGAATTGTTGTGTGCTGATTTTCTGCTTTAGCCTATAGGCTGATCTGGGGGGGGGGGCTTTCTACTGAAGAACTCCCCATTTCTGTATGTAGCCAGTTTGCAATTTGAGCTGTTTGCAGGGCCTAACTCTCTTTCTTGTTTATGGGGTTCATGTCAAGAAGGAAGAACGCTCCCATTCCTTAACCAGAAGGTCAGGCTGGTTTTTAAGGGTCAGTAGACTTAGGTGGTGAATGAGGTTTCACAGCATGGTGAATCTCCCTCAAGCAGGTAAGATGTCCTCTGAGGTCAGGAATCCATTTTGGACATAGAGTGCAACAAGATGGACACTTCATTCAGAGTTTGCACTAAAAGCTGAAGCAAATTCATCACCCCAGAAATTTGCATCAGCAGCCTCCATCGCCAAACTACCGTGTGTTTATGAAAGACAGGGTGACTTAAATCATAGCATGGGTGGGTGGCAGGATTAAACCCTCCCCTTTCTCTACTTCTTGGCCCAATCCACTCATTTCAACCATTTTTCAGTCAGGAGGGTTTCTTCCAGTCAGCAAGCCCTGCCAGAAGGGTAAAAAAAATGGCTTTAATAAAGCTGTTTATTTATTAGTTTTATTTATTTATAGCATTCTTATCCAGCTTCTTAGCAGCTTGTAAGCAATTAATTAATAAAGACAGCCCCTCTGTGCCAGCATACATTCTGAACTAATGTTTCCCAACCTTTTTTAAAAAAAAACAATGCTTCTTCCTGATAAACATAGAAATCTTATGACCCCTTTATATCCTGCTTCTCCAAATAACTTTATTTCAAATCCATGGTATTATAATTAAAGACGAAATGAAGCATTTGGAAATGAGACAGACAGACAGACAGATAGGCCATTCTTCAAGGCTTTACATTCGAATCACAGAATCATAAAATAATGGGGTTGGAAGGAGACTAAATGGCCATCAAAACAAAATGGCGCTCAAGGGAGGACTCCAAAGCAAAGCAGATCTGACAGAGGGTTGTCCAATATTCTCTTGAATGACTCCAATGTTGGAGCGCTCACCACCTTCCAAGATTATGGGTTCGATTATCATACTGCTCTAACAGTTGAGCAGTTTTTCCAGATATTCAGCCAAAATCTGACTTCCTGTAACTCGAGCCCATTGTTGTGTGTCCTGCACTTTGGGATAGCTGAGAACAGATCCTGCCCCTCCTCTGTACCTTTCCTTCAGCCTCAGAACCACAACAACAGAAAGAAAGGTCCCCTTTCTCAGAATTCCCCAGAAAGAAGAGAAAAGTGGGTTGAAATCCTTGCATGTGAAAAAAAAATTGAAGAGTGCCTCTTAAAAACCGAAACACAAAGTAATACTTGATATCAAAGCTGTAGGTATGGAGACTGACTGGAATGAAAGAGATGGCAGAACTGATTGTGACAGAAATGTGGACACAACATGCTTGACAGGGAGTAATTTTGGGCAAGTGGAGAAGACACTGTCTGTTCATGTGAAGTCGAACATGTCACATTTTCTCATGATTTCTGTGTGGGACGATGGGGAAAATGAAGCAAAATAATCCACCAAGCTATCAAGAGTGGCAATTCATACCCAGGAAAAAAATCACACCATCATTCAGCCATCACAAAGAATAAGCCTTTTCTCTGTGTGATTCGTCCATTGTGTTTTGATCTTGGCCATCTTACTTTCCCTCATCATCTTTTATTTTTGTCTTCCTTCGTTTCTAATTTGTAATGTGTGAATGCTTGATCTGACATGAAAACTCCATGGGGATGCCGCCCCATCCTCTCAATCTCTCTGGGGCTTTTGCTCCACCCTTTCGTCACCCCAGAAATGCACAAATACTTGTGATTCAGTTCATTTTTCCACATTTCCCCCCAGCTCCCTTTCTCACCCTTGATTTCTTTCCTCCATACATTTGGAGGGGTCCAATATAGGGGCTCCAATGTGTCTCATTAGGAAACAAAGCAATCACATAAAAGATCTAGCATGCTGATTTCAGGAAACCATTTGATTTATGACTCCCAAAGAGGATAAGGTACACTGAGGTCAATATACTTTGGAGTCTGACAGCTGAATAGATAAGACGTAGACCACTGAAGATTCGTGAAATTAAGAGGTGTGCTGCTTTGTCCCTGTGAAAAGGAAGGAAAATTACATTTCTCTTTGAGGTGCTGAACTATCCCTGTCTATCCATTTATGTGCATGAACCAAGCTATTGGGAGAAACAATTCCATATGAGTATGTGCTTTGTTGATGTCACTAAGACGTCAAAAGCTTTATCTGAAGTACTCAACTTCTCAGTTGACCACTGAGTATATGATCAAGAAGGTCATTTTCGTTTTCCTCTAAGGCTTAAGGGACTTTGTCCCCACCAAACAGCCCTAGCCTGTAAACTCTTATGAATGCTTATAGCTGCCATGTGCCTTAGGGAGATAAGCATGACATATCTCAAGAAGGCACACTGAAGTGGTGAGTGTCATTTCACCTTGTTGCTTACCCTGAAATGCTCCCTAGGCATCATAAAACAGCAAAAATTTCTTTGTCCCAAATTATGAAGTTGGGGTGTGCTTGCTGATGATCACATGCCCCTTCTCAGACCATAGGAAGCACTACAAAAATGAAGGTGTTTTCCACTGTAAAGACAGGGAAAGAGGGGTGTACATCATGGCATTGGGGGCTAGTGAGTCCCACTTCAGGCGGGGTGCCAAATCCACTCCAGGTTTTGCATGGGCTACCAAGATACTAAACACTAGCTCCAGTATAGGTTCAGCACCATGGAGAGCTCTTTTAAGCTTTAGAGCAGTGATTCCCAATCTTGGATCCCCAGATGTTCCTGGGCTAAAATTCCCAGTAGCCTTCATCACTAGCTATGCTGGCCAGGATTTCTGGGAGTTGTAGTCCAGGGACATTTGGGGGAACCCCAGGCTGGGAACCACTGCTTTAGAGAAACACCCCTAGGAGATCCACTCTCCCTGTGAACTTGGGGTCACCGTGACTTTGCTACACAATAGGGGTATGCTGGCAAACCCTTAATGACTCACCCAGTCTTTGGTCAAACATTGAGTACACCTCACTGACATTGTCAGATAATGCATTCACGTGGTGGAGCCATTCAGATCCAGCCGGAAAAGTTATTTAAAGTCACAATGATCACTTCAAGGTGTTGTTTGTTGTCTGCCTGCCAATCTCCCCCTTTCTCCAAAAAATGTTTTCTAAGCTTGTGTATTTAGATAGGTTGGAAACTTTGTCCATTAAGCATGACTTCCTGCTAATGTGCAGTTAATTACATAAGGGGAAAAGCTTTTAAACCACTCCAAGGGTTACATGGCTGTTTAATTGCCTGACTTCCTAATGGGCAGAGCGATGGATTTAATATTCTGCTTTTTTAAAAAAAAGTTACTGTCATCTGCTAGAAGAAAAAAAGAGATGTCTAATAGCTTGTACTAAAAATGGCAATAGATCAACTTGAAGTCCATTGATTTCTTCATATATATTATTAACATTGGTTAATAAAAAGCATAACATTGACACCAGCAAGGCTGTTATATAGCTAAAGTGGGGTGGAGAGACCTAAATTAAAGCAGAAAGGGAAAGTATCTTTTGGGCAAAATCATGGTTTCAGACTCTTCCTCAAAGTCAGTAGGGCAGTGGCTTTTAAAAAAGTAATACGATGTGGTGATAACATTTTTCTGACCGTTTTCTTCTTCCTTGGCTGTTCGCACTGAGTTTTTCTACAAAAAAAGTTCCTTTTTGAAAGGATTCTAAAGAAGGAGACCTCTCTGATGACATTTTCATAGGTCAGGCTCAGATTTGAGCCGCCTTGTAATTCTGAGAGGGCCAGTCTTGACCCCCAGAGTGCAGTGCTGAAACAGGGGTCGAGCAGTAGTTGATTGCACTGTTTCACACACACACACCATCCCACCTCAGAGCCTCATGGCAGAGTGGTTAAACTGCAGGACTCCAATCAAGCCTCTACTCGTGAGCCAAGTTCAATCCCGATGGGTTCAGGTAGCTGGCTCGAGGTTGACTGAGCCTTCTGTCCTTCCAAGGTTGGTAAATTGAGTGCCCAACTCACTGGAGGGGCAAAGTGTTGTTATGTTGTCAACTGCTCAGAGAGTGGTGTATCAGTCAAACAACAGCAAAAACAAAAACCTTGACAACCGAAAGCTTGTTTCACAACCCTAGTCAGAAGATTGGTCCTTTTATGCTGGATCATCCTGCTGGCACTCTGCCTCCCTCTCTGCTTCAAATTGCCATGGAATAGAAAGGATAATGAGAATGAGAATGAGTTAAAAGGCAAATTTTTGAGAGAATTAACAGATATATATATATACACACACGTTAAGATTAGGCTGAGCTTGGCTGTCAGGGAGATTAAGCAGAGTCCTTCCGGTTTTGTCTTTTTGATGTCCCTCTTGGAGGCCAGTGATGGGAAAGATTATGGCAGTTCTGAAAGGAGCTTGGGTCCTGCATTATTTACTTGGGGGGGGGGGACAATATTTATAATATCAATACAGTTGTGCCCCGCTTAACGATTACCCCGCATTATGACAAATCCGCTTCATGAGGATCGCAAAACAATGTTTTAAATAGGTTTTTTTCACTTTGCGATGATTAGTTCCCTGCTTCGGGAACTGATTCTTCACAAATGATGTTTTTTGAACAGCTGATCAGTGGCTTCAAAATGGCCACTGGCTTCAAAATGATCCCCCACTGTTTTCTAGGGACGGATTCCTTACTATACAGGCACCGAAAATGGCTGCTGTATGGAGGATCTTCGCTGGACGGTGAGTTTTTAGCCCACTGGAATGCATTGAAAGGTTTTCAATGCAATTCTGTGGGCTTTTTAATTTCACTTTATGACGTTTTCGTTCTACAGCGATTTCGCTGGAACGAATTAACGTCGTTAAGTGAGGCACCACTGTAATCTTAGAATGGCAGAGCTGGAAGAGACCCTATGGTTCATCAGGTCCAGCATCTGTCAAGGAGGTACATTGGGGAAGTGAACTCTTGACCTCTGGCTCCACAGTCAGAGACCTAAACCACTGTGCTATCCAGCAGTTGAGTTGGCTTACCTTGGGAAGAAGGAGAGCCCTGGTCCAAAGAAAAGACATCGCTAGCATCAAATAGTGCCTGACTCAGGAAGGGAGAAAGAAGACACCGTTGATGGAAGTAATTGTTTTCTGCTTGGCTTAAGCAGGGAGTGAGAAGGTAGTCTTTAGAAGAGTGTCTGGCCACATGCCATGGAGCTGTCAGCCAAAATAAAATCCAACACATTTCTTCATAGGCAGAAGGTTTTGGCTTTGTCGAACTTCTGCTTATTTATTTCATTTCTATTAAGCCTCCCCTCAAACACTGTTGGATAATGAAACTCAATCCAAACTGGGGCCTGGAAGTAACTAGGTGCATGTAATTGATTCCTTTTTGTAACCCTCTCTCTCTCTCTCTCTCTCTCTCTCTCTCTCTCTCTCTCTCTCTCTCTGTGTGTGTGTGTGTGTGTGTGTGTGTGTGTGTGTGTGTGTACTAATTGTATCTACCTATAATTGATTCTTTTTCTGCTATAGGCTGTATGTTAATTATAGTCATAATGGATTCCTTTCTGCAGCAAGTGCTAATTAGAGGTAGCTATGATTCATCTGTTATGGTAACAAACATCAGAACTGTAGTTCAGCGAGGTATAACTTCACTCCTTTTCGTGTAATTGTAACTGTATCTGTAACTTTCAAAATTACTTTTATATTTGGATGGGGAGCTAATATAACCTGAATACAGGGGCTGAAGTGATGACAAGATGGAGAGTGTTGTGAATCCAATTTGTAGTCCCAACCAGAGTTGAATCAAAAGGATTGACAAGAGGGTTGGATCACCATTCAGCAGCTGTGCCAATAGGTCTACTATAGCTGAGACTAAAAACTGGGATCTAGGCCTGCCCATGCATCCATGCATCCATGCATCCATGCATCCATGCATCCATCCATCCATCCATCCATTCATGCATCCATGCATCCATGCATGCAGCCATCCACCCACACATCCAATCATGCATCCATGCATCCATCCACACATCCAATCATGCATCCATGCATCCATCCATGCATCCATGCATCCATGCATCCATGCATCCATGCATCCATCCATCCATCCATCCATCCATCCAATCATGCATCCATGCATCCATCCATGCATCCATCCATGCATCCATGCATCCATGCATCCATGCATCCATGCATCCATGCATCCATCCATCCATCCATCCATCCATCCATCCATCCATCCATCCATCCATCCATCCATCCATCCATCCATCCATCCATCCATCCATCCATCCATCCATCCAAAGTAATGCCAATTAACACATAACAAACATGGCCCCCCTGAAGATTGACAGGGTGAGCCTATCACTTGTAGAGCCAGTTGGCATCGACAGCACCAAGCATCCAGTGAGATCTTACATATTCCTAATATTTATTTGGCATCTACTTTTATGGAGGGCAGCCCATTTCTTCAAAGTGTGTGACAGCCCACAAAATGTATGCCCAATAAAACCCGCTTGCCATTGAGGTGCCACAAAACCCTTAAGGATTTTGGCTGCCAGAGACCCTCAGAGTTACCCTCTCCAAGAAGAATTAGTGTCATAGACGCTCATACGTTTGGCAAGACTGTACATTGCTTTTTCAGCCCACATAATCACACTGAAATCTCTGCCATCTTCTAAGAGTTGCAAGCCAGCTGGCTGGGAATCCAAAGCAGTGGAGGAAAACATTGCCCATTTTATGACTTTAGGCTGATATTGTCTTAAACAGGAGTCTCTCTCTAATTAATAATAACTGCCAAGTCAGTTCTGACTTATGTTGACCGTTTTCAAGGGTTTCCAGGTAGAGAATACTCAGAGGTGGTTGACCGTTCCCTTCTTTTGAGGGCATCTTGGGACTGTGCAGCTGGCCCAAGGCTGCACAGGCTGGCTCTACTCACAGGAGACCCTATGGGGAACTCCCAAACTCTGGCTCCACAGCCAGGTACCTAAGCCACTTGAGCTACCCAGCTAATAATAACTGCATGTCCTCAAGCCATTCATGAAAATAAGAAGTGGTTTTTTATTCCCTTCTTCTGGGATGCTCTGGGGCTTGCCCAAGGCTACACAGGCTGGCTCTTCTCCTAGAAGGCACAGTGTGGAATTGAACTCTCAACCTCTACAAGCCAGAGACTTAAACCACTGAGCTATCCAGTCAGTTTCTTTCTAATTAGTCCCCTACATTTCTCTGAAGACATCAAAGAATTTTCTCGGTGCCTCCTTCTTACTTACATTCATTTGTGGTCAACTCTGGAAGCCTTGTAGCTTCTCAGAACACGACATGGATAATACCAATCTGTTCCCAGAGTTGTGTGTTGCGTGCACACAGGCGTGTGATAGACGACAAGCATGATCACAGATACAGCCTGCTGAAAAACCGCCCCTGAGTCACTAGCCCATGTCATTGTGAGAACGGGAAGACTAGTGTGAAACTGAACAGATCTCATCAGGTTTTCGAGTGTAAGAAGCCTGTTTTGAAACCAAGGTTCTGTTTAAACGAGGCACGAGTTTGCATTCTCTTTGAAAATGCACAATAATAAAGAATGCCTCGCCCCTACCCCCTGAATCAAGGATTATTGAAGGATTAAAAACAAATTTTCTCACACCTGCAGCTGCTCTGCTGGTCGTCCTGACCCACCCCATTGTGCCGTGCGAACACATCAGAAAAACACTGTAGATAAATTACTCTTTTATTCTGACTAAAAGCACAGGAGAGGTATGCCATGGAAACAATTTGGAAACAGCCTTATATGAGTTGGACTTGATTAGCTTGGAGGCACCTTTCAATTTAATGGGTTGGACTTAGATTTAATCATACCTAGAGGAGGCCAGTTGAAATCAATAAGCCTTATACCAAAAGCAATGGAAGCCCCACTCATTTCTATGTATTAAAATGTGGATCCAATCCTATGTTTTTATTCAGTGACAGTACTGATTAGCAAGAGCCCATCACGCAACCATTTGAAGGCATTTCTGTTACCATTATTTAAATGTATCTTTGAAAAATTACTTTTGGGGGATGATAACTCCTCCAGTCCTCAGCTAGGATTCTACAATTTGTGGTCCAAATAAGTAACTTTTTCAGGCACGGGGGGATAGCTTAATAAGTGGCCTTGTCACAAGAGGCTTTCAAACAGATTGCTTTCTAGGACTTCCATGTTTTGGCTTGTCTGAAGGCTGAGCTTCTTCTGTTCTTCTTGTTTTGGGGTCTACAAAAAAGATAAATCAAACCTATAGAACTTGTAGGCCAGTTTCCTACCAACAGCCGAAGAAATATTAGTCTTTATGGAGCCCAGAGTGCTTGATCTCATGGCGTCCTAAGAAACTGGCATTCTAAAACCATTGGTTGGTTGGTTGGTTGGTTGGTTGGTTGGTTGGTTGGTTGGTTGGTTGGTTGGTTGGTTGGTTGGTTGGTTGGTTGGTTGGTTGGTTGGTTGGTTGGTTGGTTGGTTGAGCCTTTGCTCAACAGTTTCAGAAAGATGTGAATGGCTCTTCTCTTCTCCATTTTGGTGCTTTCACATTTGATTCTACTTAATTCATCTCCACCTTTTCATGACAAATCACATTCAAGATACCTTCCATGTCAAATACCTCTTAATCAAATTTTATTTCATTTATGTTAGTTCTTGGTAACCCACCTTACCTCTGCTGAGTTCAAGACAGTGCACATGGCACTATTCTCTGCTTTATCTTCATAACACCACTGTGAGGTAGGAGAGAAAGTGAGAGAAAGTGATTCGCTTGAGATCCCCAAGGAGTTTCATGATTCCACTGGCATCAAAACCAGGATCTTCTGGCTCTCAGCTCTGCTGAGACTGCTGTCCACAGCAGAGACCTCGAAGGAAGTCCATCTGACCTGACATTCATTATGGCACTAATATGCTGGAAACACTTTCCAAGAATACCTTGTTACATTTGAGTTACAGATGAAATTTGGGCAAGTAGTGGTGTTGATAGTAGCCCTACTACCTTCCCTTCCAACATAACATTTTCCTCCCCAGGAACGAGATTTGGGAATATAACATGTGGGTAAAGTTTGCTCCAGAAAGCAATTGGTGACAGCACCGATTGGCCTGCGCCTGGGCCGTCACAAATCGAGGCTGGGGATCGCTGATCAAAAAGTTCCCAGTTCTTGCCAGTATACAGGCATGCAAGACTCTTGTAAGCAGCACATCCTATTTTACAGCTGTCTGATTAAAAAATATGAGATTGTAAGGAACACCTGTGTTTTCCTTTCTATATTGTACAGCCTGTCACACCGAGGATCAAATCAGTCATTTACGGATACAGCGGCTCATCTTTTATGAACCGTTGCCTGCTTATAATATCCAATATGATACTTATCTGCGAGAAAGAACTTGAGGGGGTGGGAACCTTTTTTATATTCCCCCCCCCAAGCTTCCTTTAATCTTTGCAAAACAGAAAAGGGGGGGAGAAAAAACCACATAAAAATGAGTAAACTCTTTCCCAGCTGCCAGTCCCAATATTTATCTCACTTCTTCTTGTTGATATTTCTTGCCCAATATCCTCTGTAGCACAAAGGCTTAATTGTCTAGATTTAAATGAGTCTGATTTGGGAAGAGGGGGGCGATACCAATGAGATGCACAGCGAAACAATTGTTATGAATATGACTGTGGTTTTCTCCTGCAAAATTCGTGCTCATCTCTCTCTCTGTCTGTCTCTGTCTGTCTGTCTGTCTGTCTGTCTCTCTCTCTCTCTATCTCTCTCTCTCTCTGACAAACAAGGAGATGAACATCGAACAGGGAAGAAGCTTTACTAAAACTTTATCAGGCCAATCCTAATTCTAAGATGTGCCAGTTTTAAGGAGGCACATCTTAGAGGGAGGATCAAATCTCTTCCAGCAACTGAATTTCCCAGTAATACTGTCAACAGTGTTGCAGGATTTTGAATGCTGGTTGAAAACCGCTAGCCGCACAGAACAGAATTAGCTTCAAGTCTCTCCATCTCCAGAGTAGATCACCCCCTTTCTCTCATCAACTGTCACTTACAGTTTCAATAACTCACTCACAGAGATTGGTAAGAGAAAGAATTTTAAAAGTTCATTTACTCATGGTTGAACGTATCAAAAGCAACATATTGAACAAGCAAGATGCTCAGAGCAAGAGGCCTCAATAGACTACTTTTCTGTTTCCAGCAGACTTCCACATAACTGCACTAAATGTAAAACTGCCAGCAGGCTGAAGGAGAGTGGAAAAGACACAGAGCAAAAAGATGTGGTTCCCTTTGGAATCATAGGTTACTGCAGGATTGATTGACAGACACGCCAATCTAGAAAGGTCCCTCCCACCAAACCTACGAAAAGCAGCATGCGAGGTTGAAATAACTCCAATAAACATAACCCTCTTCTGCTTGCTAATCTGAAAGATCCACTTAACACTGCCCTGCTGGCTAAAATCTGCCACCAATGGAGGCAGACCAAAGGACGGGTGGAGGAAGAGTTGAGTTCTGCCCCATGGAAACCTCCCCCAACCTAGAGACCTAGCCAGAAGACCTACCCACAGTTGGATGAGATGCGCACAGTTCTCTGAGTAATTTCAACCCTAGACTAGAAGTATAACTTCAGCTGGCTGCATGTTGGCTATGTCAGACCATCTTCAAATTGCACTCTTTGAGATTTGGAGACAGGAGGAATATTCAGGTTCTTATGTGCTCTGGAATCAACCTACTGCTTTCTTATGAATGAATGACCTGCATGCTCAGCTCTTGCCATGGTTTCCTTATGGAATCAATCCATCTCATACTTGGTCTTCCTCTTTGCCCGCTGCCTTCAACTTTTTCTAGCCCTATTGTCCTTTCCGGTGAATCCCGTCTTCCCGGGATGTCACCAAAGCCTGGCAGCCTCCGTTTCACCATTTTGCCAGCAGTTTCTGCTAAAGAGCTGGAAATGTTAACTGTTAGATTAAACTGATCTTTATCTGATTCATCAGGCAAGGTCCATTTAAAATTTCTGAAGCTGAGAGTTAAGGAGATGCTTGATGATCCTTTAAGGCTGTGTTGGTCCTTTGTTGCTCTAGGGAAAGAAAAGGAACTCTAAAACGTGACCCTTATCTCCAGCAACGACTATATCTTTTTACACCCTAAGGTTTCAAATTTTGTTCAGTGGGCGCCATCCAGTGTTGCGCAAGAATTGTTTCCACCAAGTGATTTTCCTGAATTCCCTGAGTCTCAGTCTTCTTCTGGTTTCTTTGCTACAGTTTCCATTTGGATTGATGACTGAACCAAGTCCACAGTTGGTAGTTGAACCAGGGCCCTAAATTCCCAGAAAAGAATACAGTGGTGCCCCGCTTGACAATGACCCCGCTTGACGATGAAATCGCTTGACGATGAGTTTTTTGCGATCGCTAGCGATTGCAAAACAATGGTTCCTATGGGTTTTTTTCACTTTACTTCGATTAGGTGCCTGCTTCGCGAACCATTTGTTCGCAAAAAATGATGTTTTTTACGGCTCCGCAAAATGGCTTCCCTTCACAAAATGGCTTCCCTCCCTTTGCAAAATGGCTGTTTTCCGGAACCCTGCTTCGGAAGACAGCAATTTTAAACAGCTGACCGGCGGTTCTCTATGGGTGATTTTCACTGGACGATGAGGTATTTCCCTATTGGAACGCATTAACCAGTTTCCAATTTATTTATTTATTTATTTATTTATTTATTTATTTATTTATTTATTTGATTTGTATCCCGCCCATCTGGTAAGTCGGTACCACTCTGAGCGGCTAATGCATTCCAATGGGGTTTTTTTTGCTTGATGATGATTTTGCTTAACAGCAATTTTCCTGGAATGAATTATCGTCGTCAAGCGGGGCACCACTGTACATAGGAGGGTTTGTGGAGGGCTTCAGAAGGTCCATATGAGCTTCCATGCCACCTTCTCAATTCTCCCATCATTCTGAGATTCACGGCGTTCTAAACACTTCAGTGTGTGTTTCTTGCAACAATCTTTTATGCTCCCCTTAAACAACTTCATTGCCAAGAAGTGCTGATTGTGACAATTTACTATTCTTTTAGGGTAAAGTGGGTATAGGGAACTGACACCTTGCTTGTCAGCAAAAGTTTGATGCAAACATTAATTGGTTTCACCCACACAGAGGCTGGCATTTTTTCGCTTTCCTTGAAAAGGGGATGCGTTTTGTCCGTTAAAGCGCTTTGAATATTTATCCAGGAGGGAAAGCCCCTCCTGCTTGCTGTTTATTGTGCTAATGTGGCGTGTTAATGATGGTGACAAGCGATTGTCTCTTCCCCACGCTTGGTGTTCAGAAGAAACGAACCCTTTCTGTTGGGCTCTCCCTTTATTGACTTCTTTTGTGAGAGCGGCTACAATAGCAGCTGTTGAAGTTACCTTCATTCATTGCATGACAAAGGAAATTACTGATGCCTCAAAAGAGATGCGGAGCATCCTGCCTTCTTAGTGATATGTGCGGAATAGATCTCAGGATCCGGAGCGAACCTCCCCAATACCTGGCGGAGGGGGTGGACTGGCAACTGACCTGCAAAAGAGCAGCAGAAGTGTCAAAGAGGCTTACACAAAATGGACAAGCAGGATGGATCCCACACTAGGCGAATGTCTGGCCAGTCCCGTTCTCTCACCCTGATTTATCTACTTGGGCTGGGCATGGATAAAGCAAGAGCCATCTGGCCCACCATAAGAGGGAAGATGGGATGTAAACATGGTTAGCTAACAAAAAAAAGCTGTTGGGGCTTCTGGAGGTGGAAGTCCAAAACATCTGGAGGACCAAATAGTCACCATCCTTTGTCCAACCTTTTTTTTAGGACAGGCAAATACAACTGGGCCTTTGACCTGAGTAGATAGACAGATGTTCTGGTTGATCTTTCAAGGAAGCAGTGTTACATCTGTTCTTTGGTTGTAGATTCTGACACTCTAGATGAGGATTGTAGACCATCACTTCTGGTCCTTAGTTGTTCCAGTTGGCACCAGTCAATTCCCACTAGTAATCCCACTGATACAGCAATCAGGTTCCTGTGCTATGTCATCATCACCCATGACAATGAGTAAGCAGTGAGAACATATTGACTTCCCAGTCATTTTGACCTTAAATTCTACAGTGCAAACACATTGCCATACCTGGCCCTCCAAAGGGGTTACAGGTATGCTTCTTTATTTAAAGGTGATGCTTTTCCAGACCATAAACATACTATGATATACCCTATGGAATCATATCATGTAAGGCTTCAAGAATACAGCAGTCATGAAAATAAACTACAAAGAGAATCATGTTAGAGTGGTTGCAACCAGAATAGATCTATTGAACCAACTGTTGAATGGAAAGTCAATGTTTACCTAAACCCCATTGATTCAATAAGTCTTCGCTGGTTAGGAGCACCAATAGGATTCCGGCTTATAATGCTCTCTCTCAAACAAGAACAGAGCAGAAGGAAGAACTCTTGACTCCGCCCAGTTGAGAATTAAGTCTAGTGCCCACTAGTGGCTAGATGGCCTAATGACATTATCCTTGCAGTGCTTTGATTTTTGAACTCTGCAGCTCTAAGCCAGTTTCGTATCCTAACCACATCCATGCTCCTCCTCTGTGTCCCTTGCGTACTGTTTATTGCTGTGGTTTCATAGCAGCCTTACATGTATAAGTATGCATGCAGCCCTCTAGTTTTGTCTTCCAAAAGGGATGTGCAACAACAGTGTGGATTTTTATGCTGTTTTCTGCCTCTGCAGTGCTCCGCATGTCCTGCTGACTAGTGCAGGATCTTGCCACTTATATTTACGTACTTACAGCATTGCTCCTTGTGAAGCAGCAGGGGGAGCTCTTGGGTCACAGAGCTGCATCGAAGTTTGTTTTAAAGCCCTCAACTCTGGGAATTTAAGTACAGCGTGTCTGTGTTCTTCTTCCTTGATCTTGATTTAGAGACAAGGGAAAACACTTTACCAAAAAAATAAAAAATCTCCAGGCATTTCAGCTTCAACAGGGAAGCCTGCTTTGATTGTGCTTTCACTTTTTGGTACATATATTTTAATTAAAACGCTTAATATGTATTCAATGTTAAAATGGTTTTCGTTGCTTGTGGAGCTGGGGAACATGTTTGCGCAAAGGCAATATAGAAATAGGCTCATAGATTAATTTAAAAAGAGGTAAGTTTGGGTATCTGAGAGCCACAATCAGCTCAGGCTGGGAGCTTTCAAGCAAGACATAAAGGCAACAGAGGCTCCCTTACTGTTCACTTTGTAGAAACCGGTGTTCTGAGACACAAGGTCATGTATGCGACCTATGGCAATGTAGAAAGGTAGGTGTGAATACTTTCAGAGTCCCAGGGAAACACTTTAGGGTCCTTGGGAAATAGTCTAAGCCAGTGGCCCCCAAACTCCAGACTCCAGACATTCATGGACTTCAACTCACATACACCTTCACCACTAGCTGTGCTGGCAAGCGATTCTGGGAATTACGGGTCTTCTGACCTTCGTAGCTAACCAGGGTTGGACTTCATGAGTCCTTGAATGGGTGGCCACTAGGAAACAGCAGAGAAACCACAGAAAGCCATTCCTGGATGTCAGAGCTGACAACAGATGGAACAACTGCCTTGCTCTGTGCAAGACAGTGTCATCTGAGCCTGTGTTCCCAGAGAGCAGAGTATCAAATTATGAAGAGCTCGGTGAAATGAAGTCAACCATTCTCCATCAGTTGTCCATCCGGTCCAACATCTGTAATGTTGAGGCCAATTCAGGTGGGAGAAGATGTCTGGAAAAAGGATGGAGCTTCATGCTTTTAGTTGAATCTGAACCCAGGTGTCCAGACAGACCCTGCCTTTTTATCTAAGATTCTACTAGTATTCCAACCTCCCTCTACCTTGCACCTAGCATATGTGTTTGTTTGTGATGCACAGAATCCTCAACTGGTATGGCCAGTTGGTGAGGCATGATGGGAGTTATAATCCAGTACATGTGGAGTGGGCTATAGAAGACCTTCCACTCTCATGGGCCAACGTCCCTGCCCAGCCTTTGAAAAGATGGAACGGCAACCGCCTCTACTGATAGAAAACTCAGTCGTTGTAACTTTTCCCCACTCGTCTTCATTTGTATTCATTCGATATGCATCGAGAGTGTCCCTTTCCTGCCTTCGGAATGAAGAAAAATAATGGACGCTGAGTAAATTTGGATCGGCTGGGGGTCCCTTTTTTCCGCCTGGTTGGGTTTAGCCTCCGGTAAGGCTGGCTTTTTTGCATCGAGGAGGGAGGTAATGGGTTTTTCATTCCTCAAAATGTCCCCCCACTGAAAAGAAGATGGAAAGCAGCGTGAGAAAATAAAACATAACAAAGGTTATTTTTTATTCCGCTCCTTGGGAACAGGGGAGGGCTCTCATTACACACTGAGCATCTTTCTCATGTTACTACCCAAATAGTACACACAGACAGGGAAATACAGTGAGGTTCTTCTGACTGTTGAACCGCTGAAGACAAGCAGAATCTGCTCATTGAGGCAGAATGGGAGAGCCAGATTTAATTCTCACATTTCTCCGGGATGCTGCTGTCAGTCCGTCTTCCCTTCCGTTCCGTACTGCAGCTGACATACCGCCGGCTAATTTTCACAGGCTGCTATTTTAAGGTGATTGTTGTCAATGTGTGCCTGAATGGTGATGGATTCTCTGGCAATCCGAGGACACACCAGACCTTTCTAGGGACCTTTCCTGACAGGCGAATCCCAACTGTGTTGATCTAAAGGAGAGTGGTGTGTAAGCAGCCCTCTGCTCCAATGGAACTTTATATTAGGGTCCATACGGTGCCAGAGGAGAGATGGAAAGGAAGTGGCAGATATGTCAAAGAAGCAGATCCAAATCAACTTCAGGGGAAACATGCTGATAGTAAACTTATTGGGTCAATGACCATACAATAAAGATGGATGGATGGATGGATGGATGGATGGATGGATGGATGGATGGATGGATGGATGGATGGATGGATGGATGGATGGATGGATGGATGGATGGATGGATGGATGGATGGATGATGTTCTTCAACTGTCTCTTAAACTGTTGAGCTTGTAGAGGTGTAAAGAGATACTGGCTACAAGCTCAGTGAGTTAGATATCTGGCTGCAAAGCCAAAGGTTGGGAGTTCTATTCTCCACTGTGTCTCCTTTAAGTAGAGCCAGCCTGTGTGGCCTTGGGCAAGCTGCATAGTCCCAGGACACTCCCAGAAGAAGAAAATGGGAAACCACTTCCGTCAGAAGAAGAAAATGGGAAACCACTTCTGTGTATTCTCTACCTGGAAAGGGTCGCTGTAAGAAAGAGGACATGGTTTTAGGATAAATAAGAGTCTTCCCTCCAGTTCCCATCCTGGATTGAAGAGGTATAGGATTCTACATGGAGGCTTATCCATTTGTTCACCTACAGGGATTCGATCAAGTCATACCATTGACCCCATTCTCTGCCTCTTGAGAACTTCAACATGGAGGTCTCTTCCATCTTGAGGTCCTATAACTTGAGAATTTCTGGTGGAGATCTCTTCCATCTGGGCCTGGAGATTCCAAGGGCTAGATCTCAGACCTTCTTCATTCAAAGCAAGTGCTCTATGATAGAGTCCTCCCTAAGCTTCACAAACCACATTTATTTCTCAACTTGGAACTCCAGTTTCTCTTGAAGAATAGCTATCGGAAAGCCTAACTTTGACCCTTTCTGCCAATTCTTGAATGGGGGGGGGGTTGTCTCCTAGCTTGATTGTCAAGCTCACTGTCCATAGAAGGATGCCTTAATTTCTAGGTGCCCTTCTTGTACTGCAAGAATGAAAATCATCTTCATGCAATATACATGTTTTATCAAAGGTGGGCAGCAGAAGCTGCTGCCGATGGATATAAAGTAAATTAGATTCTGGAGAGGTAAATGGCATTTACCCACCGGACCCAAATTTGATTAAAATAGGGCGGGAGAAATACATCCCCAAATGTCGCCAGTTATTATCGTGCATGGTGTGGTCAGTTTTGAACCGTGATAAAAATGGAAACATGACTTCTGGGTTATTTTGAAATGTCAATGGATGGAAAGCTAGTTGTGACACAATCCTTCTCCTTCACCTTCTCACGATCCCTTGCCTGCAACTGTAAAGAGTCACAGTATTTGAGACTACAGCTCTACTCCTGTGCTACACGTGGTTATTGTTCTTGTTTTTTATCTTCTTATGGTTCTCCTTTTTTACAAGGGTGTAGAGCTGGAGCAACTGCTGCTCTTGAGCCTGTTGGATTTTAGTCTGAACTTTACCGGAGCTATCCAAGGTTCTTAACAATGTTCCCAAAATGGCTCTTTTAAAGTTCAGGGTAAAACTCAGAGGGGAATCCATTGAAACTGTGAAGCCAGAATTGCTAGCCTTTACTGTTCTGACATTCACTCTAGAAGTATCTAAATGACCGGCTGAGATTTTTCACTTAGCGATAGTAAAAAACAGATCACTATGTGGATTCGTCGTTAAACGGTGCGCTCGTTATGCGAGGCACCACTGTATTATAATGTTTCATTCTCAAAATGTAAGACTGGAGCTCATGAGTGCAGAGACACGGAAGGAATATGATGTTGAGGAAGGCTTATGCATGTTAATCATGAATGCACTGGAGACCAGAGACCCAAGAGACAGTTATGGCACTCAGAGTTGGACTCTGAATTTTGGCCTGGCTATCTTTAGTCCCTTCAATCAGTCATGGAAAGTTTGGACTGAAACCCGGAGCGCATTCTCTGTTTCCGCATGAAATCACTCACCTGCCTTCATTGAATGAAGGCCATCGTTGCTCCCCAACTTGGAAAGTGCACTTCTACACTTGACAAGGGAAGGGAAGGAAAGGAAAGAGAGACTGGTTGACCTCTGCCTTTATTAAACCCAGTTGTTGACAATGTTCCTCAAGGGTTTTCTCACTTTGCCTTCATTTTTAATTTCTCATTTCTTTCTTACTTAGCTTCCTTCCTGAGTGAAACGTGACCCTTTGCATTCTGTTTGTCAGCCATTTTGGCCCACAAGAAACAAACCGTGTCCAGCTCTGACAGGAATGGCAAATGTGAAGGCCAAAATCATAAAGGAATCATTCTGCACCTTAAAGAACTTTTAATTCCGAGCGCTCGGCTCAAGACTAGCAATCCGAGACCAGCAACTGAATACGAAGCAGAAAATATAATACAAATTAATTTTCTACTATTTTTTTATCATTCTGGCTAAGTAAAATGCTTCATTTATAGGTTGAGCTCGAATGCTGTTTGAAGATTAGCTCTCAAAAAAAAAAGTAAATCTCCCGCACGTTAAATCTGTAGACGCTAGAAAACAAATCA
Source organism: Pogona vitticeps (assembly GCF_051106095.1). NCBI lineage: Eukaryota > Metazoa > Chordata > Lepidosauria > Squamata > Agamidae > Pogona > Pogona vitticeps. The sequence continues at coordinate 16,156,011 of NC_135796.1, forward strand.
CGATCTAGACATTTTAGTTTTACAGCCTGCTCTTTCCCTTATTCTTTCCTCATCATTTTCTCCAAGGAAGGTTTCAGAAGAAGAAGAAGAAAAAGAAGGAGGAGGAGGAGCAGAAGGAGATAGAAAATGTGTTCCCTCATCATGAAGGACAAATAATTGCTGCTGACAATGTACATAAATTTCACCAGCTGGAAACAAATCATTACTTGCTATGTTATTAAGAAATCTAGCCTGGTTTCCTACGCAGGGGAAAGAGGTGGTTGCATCTGGAAGTGATAGAACAGAGCATGTAAATTCAGGAGGCAGGAATATTCTTCAATGCTTCAGTGTTTAAAAACTAACTATACACCAAAAATTAGTGTGCCCATACAAAAAAGGGCATATCTTTTACTTGATCTGCTAGATTTCAACTTGTGGGGTGTAAACAACTGCTGGGATCTCTAGTCTCTCAGAAATCTAAGCATTTTGGCTTGTCCTCTTGTTCTCACGTGATCATGTTTGAGGGCCGCAGCCAAGAACTATCTGCTTCCTGGGAACAACAGGAATCTACCAAGTGCTATGAAACAAAAGAGGTGCTCCTTCAGTAGTGAAAACTGTTTGTTTGTCACAGCACATGATTTTCCTTATCTATGTATCTTGCACCTAGCGTGTTTTGTGATTAATCATTGGAAAGCATACATGGGCTGAGACAATGTCGCCATAGGAAATAAAATTGATTAATCAGAGAAAACATGCTTTTCCATTAAGATCTTATATGATTCCCCCCCCCCATAGACCTTCCAACTTGTATTTGTGCAAGACTCCTGAGCTTTTCATAAAAAGGCTGATTGTTTGCTCCTGCGACAGATAAGATTTAAACCGTTGCTTAGGGATACGTCACCCATAAATACTTCTGAGTGGAAAGTATTTATCAGCAGGCGATGTTGACGCTCCCAAATTGAGCTTGGGAGGTGAAAAACACACTGATCTTACAACCTGATTCCCTGGGGACAATTTATTGTTTGGGGAACATTTGCCTGTTGAGTGCCAAAGAAGATTACATCGACAATAGGTAGGGTGTTAAGGCGGCTTGAACGGAGAAATTATTGGTTTCACAGTAAGACTCATTCTTATCTGTTAGTCAAACATGTTTTTGCACTTAAGGATGTTGAGCCAAAATGTGTTTTTTAGACACACTTTGTCTCCTTCCTGTTTCATTCATTCATTTTTTAAAAAATGTCAATTTGTAATTTTGGAGAGATTTTACCCCGGTGCCATTTACCCTGGGTTTCTGCTCTTGAGTGTTAGATTTGGAAGTATGACCATGTATGGGTATGTATGGGTCTTTTGTTAGGGGAGTAGTGATTTGTTGAAGGGTGGGAGACACTCCTGGGGATCAGGAAGGGTACATGTGGTTGCTAAGAAAGCTAAAAGGTTTCCTCAGCTACATCAAATGAGGAGAAGTCAAGAAGGTTCACCCTCATGTCCAGCATTGTGTCTGGTTCTGGAAAGACTGAAAGAACTGGCCATGTTTAGCCTTAAGAAAAGAAGACTGAGGGGAAATAGGATAGCAGTCTTGACATATTTGACAGGATGTCATACAGAGGAGGTGCAGGATCTCTTCTTGGTCATCCCAGAGTTCAGAACATGCAACAATGGGGTCAAGCTAGAGGAAGCCTGGTTTAGGCTAAATGTCAGGAAAAACTTCTTAACTGTTAGAGCAGTACGACAATAGAACCAATGACTTTGGGAGTCATTGGGAGGTCTTGGCCTTGGTTTTGTGCTAGGAGTGAAAGTGAAGGTGAGGGTTATATTGGGAATGAAAATGGAGTGTGGCTTGGGATTTGTGTTAGGGTTTGGTTAGGATGGAGATCAGGGCTGAGGTGTCATCAAGGGTTCTGATCTGGAATGCATCAGCTGATAGCACACCCTGGGGCACAGAATCATTTGGATCCTTTAAAATATAGCAGTGCCTTGTGAACAAAAATATCTGTGTGTGTGTGTGTGTGTGTGTGTGTGTGTGTGTGTGTGTGTGTGTGTGTGTGTGTGTGTATCACAGAGAGAGAGAGAGAGAGAGAGAGAGAGAGAGAGAGAGAGGAGCAGCTGCATCGTTGATAACGCCATCGCAACCCCAGAACATCATTTCTTGCATGGCCCTATGCTCTGAATTAATACCTTGTTCTTTGGCCAAGGTAGCATTTCCATTACAGGCGCCTGCCACTTCCTTTTAGCAGAGCCATTAAACAAGCTATTTGCATCAATTACTTGCCCAGCCATCGCTACAGCCTTCTGATTCATTTTTCCAGTGTTTATGATATGTCGGGACGTGTAATGAGCAATGTGAATCGGAGGAGCAAAAACCGAGATAGACCAACAGGGGAATCATTGCCCCTCAGCTTTCTGGCAGTCATTGTACCTTTCAGTATTCTGGTCAGTTTTCCTGGTTCAGAGTCATCCAGCTTTGAGAGGCACTCATTCAAGTCCAGTTGTCCTGATTCAGCAGCTTTGGATGAAACCAGACCTTTTGCTATTTTTTCATCTGAACCCTACAGCAGCTGTCCAAGGTGCTGAAGCGCAACCCCAAAACAGATTCAGAACCTCGGAGAGCTCCTTGAAATGCAAAGTAATGCCCAAAGTTCATTCACATCGATTCACATTAAAGTTCTCCTTCCCTACTCACCATAGGACTATAAATCATAATTCACCAGGATCTCTTTGCTGTTATCGTCTCGTGATCTCTCGGAGCTCAGAAAACATCTCCCAAGTTTCTCTCATTTGCATCATACCCTACAGTAGCCCGAGCAGACTAGATACACTTGCAGTGACCTCTTGTTTACTGCCTTTCTCTGTATACCAAATGTCAGTTTAATTTAGCTGCCTGCCAAGTAGCAGGAAAGAGAGAAGCAAACGGCAAGATTGCTGACAGATTCCCTTACTGTAGAGAAAACCCCTCGTTGGTCTCAACCCTGCTCTAACCAAGGTTGGTAAGATGACATCTTAGGGGGCAAAAGCAATCTTAGTTTCTTTCTCCTTGCTGATGGAGTGCTTGAAAGTGTTAATGTGGAAACTTTCAATGCAGCAGTCCCTATAGGAACATACCCCATAACTAGGAATAGAGGCTGGTGGCTCAGGTTTCACGGAGGCACCAAATCCACTGAGGTTTTAAGTCTGAATTTGAAGGAGCTATCCAAGATGCTCAACTTGTTTTTGGAATAAAACGTTGTTTCATTTTAGTACATATGAGTTGGAGTGTGTGGATATGCCAGTCCGTTGCTATGACCTACTTCTACAATTTTCATCACCGCCAGGGTCGGATCTTCCATTAAGCCAAAGATCCCCTTCATGAGCTTTGCCATCCCAAAGAAAGCGAGGTATAATTTCGAGTGCTGTTTTGGGGAATCAAATCCATTACACGATTCATTAGAGAGGAGTAGCAGAATGTATTCCTCCACTTCTGCAACCCAGCAGTGTATGATCTTATTCATACAAATGAATCCACGTTAATGGAAGAAATTAGTGCATTATATTTTGTGCCACTATTATTAAGGTGGGAAAAGGCTGAGCGACATCCACCGTCAAGACCCACAGGAACAAATGTCTGATTGCTGAGACAACGAGGAATCATCTATTATTCCAGAGCTTTTAGAAATCTCTTTCGAAGCACCTTGATGATCCATTGGAATAAAATGCGCTCTTCCCATTGGAGAAATTTTTATTGTCTGCTCCAACATTGCCAATAAATCATCTTCTAAAAGGAGAAAGGAGAAAAAGCTCCCCCAGAAAAGGCAGTCTTCCTCTCCCCTATTGTGAACGCAGCAAAACTTTGAAATAACTATCAAATTAGTCTCCATCCAAAATATCACCATGGTTGAGTAGCTTTCTGCTTGGGGCAGAGCTAATGAGTTCTCCAAAAGCTAAGGACAAGATTTCCTCGAAACTGGAGGAAACAGAGATTATCACTGCCACCGCTGCACACTTCTCACCAGAAGTAAAATTATTCACCGTCGCGTGGGCAATCATGGCAGCACCTTGGTTAATTATTTTTTTCATCATTTTGTTATTAGGCTGTTAATAATGCATCGGAGACATGCCTCCTTCTGCTCTGTACACGTTTTTGTTCAAAATGATTTCCCTCTACGTCTCTATTCCATTATTGATGGAATTAGGGGGAGAAAACCACAATGTTTTCATTAGAATGCTTAGAGAAAAAAGAAGCAGCAATTTGAATGCATGTAGGGGCAGTAATAACAGCGATGAAATTATGTTTCTGCAAAACACCGACTGACGAAGTTGTCCTCAGACATTTTCATTACTTTCATCCATGGTAACAAACATAAGATATTCACTAAACATTGAAGTGAACTCTTTTGGATAACAGTGTGTGTGTTTCTTTGCATTGACAGTTCCACCAAAAACCAAAAGTTAGAAGTAGGGAGATAATACATTTTAATTTTTATTTTGCTATCTCCTGCACTGTGCATCGATTACCCTGCTTAATAGCAGGCTAGAAAGATAGCTTATCATGTGATAACATGGTTCTTAGACTGTAGTGCTTTCTCCTTTAAGTGTGTGGAGGGGGAAGGAATGACAGAAGTACAGAGAGGAGGCAAAAAGAGATGGGGAAAGCAGCAGTGTTGGAAATGTCAAAGACCCTGCTTGAAGTGTAGGAACAGGTGAGGATGAACTGCTAGGAGCAGTAGAAGCTGGTAGCCCCGAATCTGCTCCAGATTTTCAATATGAGCTGTCAAAAGTGCTGAAACTGCTTGGGCCTAAGATTCAGTACCCTGGATAGCTCCACCAGCATTCAGACTAAAAGCCAAAGACCTCATCAACCCTCTGCTGTCAATCTGCCCATTCATCAAACTTACCAGGCTGCAAGGGTGGGCCAAGGTGGTGGGCAGAGTAGAGGTCTAGCAAGGGACAAAGGTCCAGTATGCTTTTTTGCGGCTTCTCTCCAACGAAAGGCTTTGATAATATTGAGGGCTATGATCACAGAGTAGATCAAAGTAAATCTGCTTTCTCCCTAAAGCAGAGCAGAAACCTGTGTCAGAATACACAGAGCTAAACCCAAGTAGAGCTAAGACCAAATAGTAGAACCAACCTGTTAAATCAATGTGCCCTTTCAAAGAAAGGCACATTGTCTCTATGGGTCTAGTTCAGTTGGAACTAAGAAATTATTCAGGTCAGAAGTGAGTGATCTTGGTGGAGCTGAGCCCCATTTTTCAAATTTCCCAACCATGTCATAGGGCATGTGGTTTGGTACTCACCTTATCTTAAATCCAGCTGTCAATCTCGCTAGATTAGACCTTTGGAATGAATGAGAATTTAGTACATGCACACTTATGTACATCCCACTCATTCGATGGGCCTATCATTCCACTCATTCTGAGGATCCCTTATAGTTCAGATCAACCATGGGATTTAGACTGTTGGAGGTTCTAGTCTGATCCATCCACAAGCTTCAGCACCTTGGAGGCCCTCTATAAAGTTCAGACTGAAAGCCGGACCAGATTCACCACCACCCTTTGAAATCCAAACCACTGACCTCCACTGACATTGTAGGTGTTTGTGTCTCCAAAACACCCTGTGAGCATCACAAATGTGTGAATGCTTAATGCAAGGGGTGCTTTTTCCATTAATGAGTCTTGCAGGTGCCAAACGTTGAGCTGCATCAATACCATTGAAAATAGTGGAATTACTCTCTGTCTCTAGAGGAACGTGCTATCCCAGCTTGACAATGATACAAAGGATGGAATGCATCTTTCCTTGGGGTTTTATGGCTTTAGATCTTTTACCAGCATTTGCTGAATGTGGAAAGAACAATATCAATCTCTGAGAGGTTTTTTTCCCCGTTTGGTTTGGTTTTCCATTTGATTTGGAAACACCGTCTAGCAGGGTTCGTAGCACACAGCCAAACAAGGCGGGAGCTTGGCTCCCCACGTTGACGAAGAGACCAAACCGCCTTTAATTAGCAGGCGAGGAAAAACGAGGGCTGTCTTTCCCCTCTCCCAAGGCAACGAAGGAAGCCTACCAACCCTCGCCTCCCCAAGGTTCATTCATTTGTCATCACAGGGGCCTGTCGTGCTCCTAGGGCAAAGAACATTAGCTGCAGACTCGAAACTAGAGGTGATATGCTGTAGGTCTCCTCTCTTCTCCTTTGCATGAGCTACTCAAAGCAACGATGTTGCTCTCGCCATTGCCTCCAGAGGGGACAAAGTTGGAAATTCAGGAGTAAGGATGTAAGGAATACTCACATGTTTTCTCACCCACAATGAAAATAGATCTCTTCTCAACCAGTTGAGACACACCATTAGGGGGAAAAATGGACAACGTCAGGGTGACCTTTTTGCACCTCCAAGAAAGTGGGCATGCCGGTGTTTTTTTGGGTCAGAAACCCCACACAGACCACAACTTGGTTGAAACTTGCAAAGTAATCATCCTCATCCTTTTAGCAGAGCAGGGAGGGACCCTTTGGATTATCAAGTCTAGCCCCTGTCAACGAGGCACTGTGGGGAGTCAAATTCCCAGACAGAGACCTAAAATAGTGAACTACCCAGATTCTTTTATTTTGCGGGGGGGGGGGAACTCTCCTTTTTTTGCAAAAAAAGATGTAAGTGCTTGAATGATGTTGGAACTCTATGACAAAGGGGACCGGCTAAAGCGTTCAGAAGGAAGTCGCAGCTGGCCACCTGCCACTGTTGCTCCCAGCATCTGTTGTCTGAGGCTTTGCCCTCGTCCTGACTAGCGGTAGAAAGACGGATCTAATAATTCCTTACAGCTCAGCCAAAATTGGGAAGTGGGGGTGGGCAAGCCTTTTGAGTTGCACTGTATGAGCTCAGTGTTCAAGAGGGAGGCTTTTCCATTCTTCATACATCATATGGGAAAAAAATTCAAGCTGAAACCGACTAGCTAAATAAATCTTCTTTAGTGGTGGTTTCCTCTGCCCTGAGATGCCAATTAAAAGAAAATTGATCTCTTTCCCAGCTTGTAGGAAAGAAAGATTGATTTTCTGGAAAAGGGGGGGGGCTTGGAATTGGCTACCAACCAACAAGAACCCTGTGATTGTGTTCATCCTTTTGGACACAGGCTGAAGCTACAGTATCATGAGGATGTTTTCATAACATGGAGGGAAGCGCAGTCGGTGAATTGTTCCCGAGTCAGATCACTTAAAAAAGAAGGGTAGCGTGAAATCCCACATCGCTACAGAAATCAACATGGCAACATGTAAAGTAATGCTAGAGTAGCAGTTCCTTGGGAAAACCAGTTGTTTTTAAATTCCCAGAAGTCCAGACCAGCACAGCTCATAGTGAAAGCTCCTGAGCATTGCAGTCAAAGAACACTTGGGTTACTCCAGGTTGAGAACTATTGTGCTAGAGGAATTGTGAATGTGAGATGTAGGAGAAAAGCAGACTGTGGAAGCAACTAATAATTAGTAACTAGTTATCTCCAGTGAAGTTTCTTTTTTTAAGAATGGCAGAGCTGTTACTCTGGCCAAAATCCTACTCTCAGCTTAGGCTTTTAAGACATAAGAGATTTAAAACAATTTAAAATCAAACAGTAAAACACTCAGACATTAAAATCATTGCATTAAAACCTCCATGGGTGATGGTCTTCAACCCCCAAACATTCTAATAAATGTCTCTTGATTTGGCAGTGAAATGATGCTAATGTTGATACCAATCGGGGCTCCATGGAGACCCACAGTCGGTTCCGTGGCAGAAAAAGTCTCCACGTAATGAACTGATCTCAATGGTGGGACACGGAGGAGGGTCTCCCTAGAAGATCTTATTGATCAGGGACTCCTTCAAATATCCAGGTTCCAAACCATTTAGGGCTTTATAAGTCATGCTCATCACCTTGAGTTCAGACGGGAAACATATTGGCCGCCAGAGCAAATCCTTCAGAAGTGGTGCCATATGGGTTCTGAAGGATGTTCCTGCTAGCAGCCTCTCTGCTGCCTACTGCACTTCCTGAGGCATCCGTGGCGTCTTTAAGGGTAGCCCCATGTAGAGTGCATTGCAGTAGTCTAATTACGGCCAAGGGGATAGAAACAGAATGCTAGAAGGAGAGAGGATGGATCAGAATGTGCATAATTCTGTGCACGGAACACTCCATGCTGCCACTTTCTACGACAGTCCTTCTCTGGCTTGTAAGGTCTGAAACATCCTTAGCCATCTGATGCAGTTGATTTCTATTGTTGTCTGCAACTTGGTAAACCGATGAAATTGCTTTGGATGTAAACCTGAAATGGTGGATCTTTACATCCCTGATAACTTGCAAGCCCAGGATTTTTTTTCAGATAGAGACTGATGTATATATAGATATACAGTATATCAGGTATAGAAAAATGGAAAAAATAAATAGCTAATTCTGCTGCCATCTCTGTTCAAATACACCAACGGATTCCATCAAAAGGCAGGGGTGATACATTTAGAAATGCAAGCTATTGGGGGAGAAAATACATTTAGCAGTACATGTTTTTTCAGAAAATACCCTTCAAATATGTAAATGCAATTTCCCCTGTGGATGTTTTATCTTATTTTTACTCCTAATGCCGTAATCACGGTGGCAATCATTACATTCTGAAGTTCAGGCACTTGACATGACAGCCACCATCATCACGTCTCTAAGAGGAGTCCATAAATTCAGGCACTTATGTCAGAGCGTGTGTGTGTGTGTTTGCATGTGAGTATGTGTGTGTGTGTGTGCTCCTGTTGGCTCACAACAGGAATAGATCACAATCATATATTGGCCCACTCAGCTGAGTAGGAACAGGGAAGTCTGAAGATGATGACAAATGGCATGATGGTTATCTCGCAAATCAAAACATTGTGCTACTTTATTCCTGTCAGCTCTGGCTCTGATTTCATGAGGACACGGGGACTCCACTTTGGGTTTAAGCTGACCTTGGAGGCAGCTGTCCAAGTGCTGAACACCTTGAGTAGCTGTCTGTGGTGCTGAGGAAGGCACCAATGTTTCAGCACCTTGGATAGCTTCTGTAAAGTTTGGACTAGTACCCAGAGCAGATCCATCACTTCCACAAAACCGAAGCCACTGGTCTTCATTGCCTGGAATTATGACAGCACTCATAGGAATGGAATGGCTCAGGCGTAGATACATGGAAAAGGCAGAGAGGGGTCATCCATTCTTTTATACAAACAGAAGAGAACTTTGGGGTGCGTATCTTAACATTGGTCTTCATTATGAGTTGCCTGCATTTTCTATTTTTCATTTTTATTATTTGTGTTCTTAATAATAATACTAATCTTAGAACGACAGAGCTGGAAGGAAGCCAATGAATCATCAAGTCTAGCTCATGTCACAGTGGGGAACTGAACTCAAAATCTTTGGCTCTGCAGCCAGAGACCTAAACCGTTGAGCTATCCGGCAGTGATGTAATAAAGGTATCACACACCACTTGCCTTTGGATCTTGTTTCTCAAAAGCTGGCAATGGGCTTCTGAGGAAAGTACGAGGGTCCCAGATGATAACCCAAAAGCCACCACCTTAGAAAATCCTAATGGGAAGACAAACACTTCAAAAGATCTCCTACTTATTTATGAAACTTGACACTCATACCTCCTTCACAACTAACTAATGCCATCCAGTGGCAATGCGAGGGTGTACATTGCTTTTGTGAAGGAGTCCAAATTGAGATGTTTAAATTCTAGTCACCTCCGAGATTTAGCCAAAAACTGGCATTCAAAGCCAATCTGGTTCCTTTGCCTTTCAACAAAACACTTTGAGATTGTAGCAATCACACATCAAAGATCGCTTGGGGGAAGTTTGAGACAAGCACCCCCCAAAAATGGAGAGTGCTGTCGAAAGAATAAAATGGGGTGAGTTGGGATCATCCTACGCAGATATTATAGCCGCAGGACTTTGGACAAAAGCTAAGGAGAACTGAAGAATGAGAATACATTTTCTGGAGCAGAGGAAACCTCACAGTGTTGAGAAAATATCGTTCTATTAGCTTTTACGGATGGAATGGGAGGGAATGCCAAGCTGGAATATTGTTTCCTTCAGATAACAAAAAACTGTTGTCTTATCATCTCCATGTCAGTGATGGCTGCTGGAGAAGAAATGAGAAGACATCTGGACTGTTCCATCTTTTGGAAGCTCCAGTGCAATGCTACTGATAGCTCAGTGGTTGAGGTCTCTGGCAGCAGAATGAGAGGTTGGGAGTTTGATTCCCCACTGGGCCTCCAGGAGCCAGACTCAATGACCCATAGAGTCCCTTCCAACTCTGGAGTTCTAAGGTTCTAAGGTTACATTGGAACCATGAGAATGAAACATGGGCCTCCAAAATCCCAGTGCTCTACACCAGTGGTCCTCAACCTTGGGCCTCCAGATGTTCTTGGACTTCAACTCCCAGAAATCCTGGCCAGAGGAGGTGGTGGTGTAGGCTTCTGGGAGTTGTAGTCCAAGAACATCTGGAGGCCCAAGGTTGTGGACCTCTGCTCTACACCACACACCCTGGTTATGCTGGCCAGGGCTTATGGGAACTGTAGTCCATCCACATCTGGAAGAATTCCCCAACGCTAAGAATTTGAAAGGTGCCACAGTCTTCAATGTGAACGAGCACTCTCTTGCAAGCAGAACCCATGGCTTTAATGATGGGGTGGTTTAAACCCCGCTATATATCCCCACCTTCCTTCTGTGAGATTGTAAGCCCCTCTTGGTTAATCCAGGATGTACGGATAGATGATGGAGTGAAACCACTTGTTCATTGACTATATCTTCCCTTAGGAACGGTACCTGAAAGGTCACCAGTGCGTGGTGATCTACAGATATGTCTCCTTGCTATTTGCATCCCTGTTGAAACCAGAGCTGCTGTCAACTGGCACACTGAATAAGGTTTCTTGAATGGGCTCTTCTCGCGCTTCCTTGTTGAGTCTTTACTGGTCTTTAACAAAGCTTAGAAACCATCCTTTGTGAAATAACAGCCCTCCAAAGCCTCCCCCCAATCACGACCTTCCCAAGGTGATGTTTCATCGTCCAGTTTCATCCTCCCAGAGTTGATTCCAAGAGGTTTGTCATATGCAAGAGCTTTGGAGCCCAGACAGGGCCAAATCTGATCATGGGAGGCTTCCTCAGCACCAGGGTGGGGAACGTTGAGCCCTACAGGTTTGGGGAAATATCCCCAACCATTTGCATTCCTGCATGGGCTTGGCGGGAGTTGCAGTCTTTAAAAAATCTGAAGGGTTCATGTTTCACATCCCGGATCAAGAAATCACCCCCTGCTCCAACCCCCAAAAATGTTTGAGTAAAGTGGCATGATTGAAGGACACATTTATAAGTTCAGGGCAAACTTAGGCTTTCCATTTTTTCCAGTTTCTGGGAAAAACACCCTTATCGCTCTGTATAATCTCTATTTACAGCCGCTCCGCGTCCCCTGGAAAGACAGTCCCCTTAAGACACTGCTAAATAAGCAGCCATATACACTATAGATCTTCTTGGTTCCCACTTATAAAAATTAAAACATGCAGAAAGCTGCCGTTTTAAGCTCTTTTTTTTCATCATGCTTCCATTATTTGTCAGTCTCGGCTCAGAAGCCTTCCACAGGCGTCTGCTGTTATTCCCTCCCTACTTGCTGAAAACTGGATTGCCTTCACATCGATTTGACAACCTGAGTCGTAATGAAGGCGATTTTCGCCCCCTCCCTTCCTTTCTTTTCAAGTCTCTCTTGCTTTCTTGGAGAAACCTCCTCGGAGGAATCGGTAAACATTTTAACTTCTTGAAAAGGCACTTAATTACCCACGGGGTGGGCTGCTCTCAAAGAAGAAAAGCACCTCAGCGGATGTGTCTTTTCTGTCAGATCGTGGCTGCACTGGAAACAAAAAAAAATTTCCGTGTCTGCGCCATCTATGTTAATTGCTAGTCACACGCCAGCCATGTTGCCTGGAGACTTCCTCTGTTGGTTCGATTCATTTGTCACCCATGAACGGGCCTTCGGATTATTGAGGTGTTTAGCAAAGCGGAAAGCAAGGTGTGCTGCTTATATACCCCACCAGGACACTTAAAGCACCCTCTGGATGGTTTGTCATTTTTAATTATTCAAGCTACACATTGCCGCCACCCCCAGCAAGCTGAGGACTACTTTTACTGACCGCTAAAAGATGGAGAGCTGAGCCAACCTTGAGCCCTCTTCCTGAGCCCATTGAGTTTGAACTCTGTACAGTAGATTCACTAAAGTCCCTCCAGGACTTTTAATGTTTCTCTGCTAGGTAAAGGTAAAGGTTGCCCTTGACATTTAGTCCAGTCGTGTCCAACTCTAGGGTGCGGTGCTCATCCCTGTTTCCAAGCCATAGAGCCAGCATTTTGTCCGAAGACAGTTTCTGTGGTCACGTGGCCAGCGTGACTAGACATGGAACGCCGTCACCTTCCCACCGAGGTGGTACCTGTTTATCTACACACATTTTTATGGGAAGGCAGCCCATCTAGGAGAAGGAAAACTCCGATTTCAAACCTCCACTGCCTTGTGGCTATATCCACTTATGGAAAAGGCTTTGGGAGTTAACCTCGAGGCAAAATCTGGAGCTGGAGTCCCGGATGCAGTTCATGTCGTTCTGGCAACTCCTGCGACGTCGCTGGAACCAGTTGTGTTGGCTCTTGCCTTTCCATTGACTATTTCAGTGATGTGGAGAGGGGGGATTTGCTGGTTGGGTAACAGCCTATCCTCCATATTATTTTACCCAGGCTTCGTGCGCTGGAGAGGACACTCTAGCTTTGCATACAGCGTTGAAGTCCTCCATACAGAGTGCATTACCATAGTCTCTCGAGAGTGAAGGATGCCTATGATGATTTTTACATGCTTTCGAACTGCTTGGTTGGAAGGAGTCCTCTTCTAGACCTCATACCAACTCCAGACCTCGGAAAAGTATTTTTCAGAAAGATCTATGAGCTCCTCCTTCTTTACTTTGTAAAAAAGAGTGCAACACCTTGGCCATCTTTCATCCACTGCTGCCTCTCCAGCTGCCCACACATTTTGGATAGCTTTGGCTTCTTGCTGATTTACAGGAAGTGCGGGCAGCTTGAGATTCTGCTTGCAGAACACCAACAGCAGTGCATTTTGGGTTCCGATTAAAAGGAGACACTTCTGACCACCAACAGCAGAGCGTTTCTCAAGACTGCTTTGCATGCAGCACCCTTGACTGCCCGCAATCCTCCCATTGGCCTACCATAGACAGTTGCTTTTCTAGGAAACAAATTGTTTACTCTGTGGGTTTGATCGGTCTTCCATAGATCCATGTGTCTGCTGTCTGCCTCTGTCTCATTTGGCATAAATTGACATGGTCTTTACTTCTCCAACATTTTCCTTTTCTGTGGCCATCAGGATCTGGGAACATTTGTGTCGTTACAGTCACCTTGAATAAATTTTGTAGATAAATGGTGTCTGTGTGAAAACAATGAAGCACAGGTGTGCATGCAAACTTATCACCCAAACAAGTAATTAAAAATACATTTCTTTGATCATTTACAAGTGCAAGGCATCTGGAAAGGAAGTTGAAACCACCTTTTTTTCATTCTTGTCTTAAATAAAAATGAGACACCCATGTCCAGCACTCAATTTGACGGTGGAAGAATGTTCGTAATGTTGTTCATTTGCTGTCTTGAAGCAAAGCATTTTGTGTGTGTGTGTGTGTGTTTTGTCTCTTTCAAAAAGCACATCCGTGAGTTTTCCCCAGTCATTTCATTATAAATGTATCTTTATTGCTTACATTAAACACAGCTGTCCTTTCAACAACCGAGTTCTAAACCTCACAATCATTTTTGTCCTGTGCCAGCAGGTTTCTTTCATTTTTTCCAGCTTCACACTCATTTAATATAAAGTTGAGTTTTTTTATTAAAAAAAACAACTCATATTCAAATGCTAATTATTTTAGATGAATCACTTGGCAATTTACAACAACACTCTCGCTCAAACAAAACGCGTCTGTCTCGGCAACAGAACTGCTCGATGCTCTTAATAACAATCTGGTAAGAATCGGAAAGGAAAAAGAATAATACTAAGATGAACACCTTGAAGCTCCATGCTTGTGTAGGAGCATCCATGGATACACAAAGCTCTTATGCATCCCAAGGACTGGACCCGTGGTTTAGAATGCTTCTCAGTATATAGGGTGGTGGTTCCCAGCCTTCGGTCCCCAGATGTTCTGGCACTACAACTCCTAGAAATCCTGGCCAGCACAGCTAGTAGGGAAGATGTCTGGGAGTTGTAATCCAAGAACATCTGGAGATCCAAGCTTGGGAACCACTGGTCTAGGGCCTCGGTATATTCCTGTTCTGTTGTCTCATCAGGTCATGGAGCTGAACCTTAAGAGCTCCACCAGATGGTCACAGATCTTGGTAGGCTCTACCAAGCTGGTATGGCATTGCATAGGTCCATGTATCCTGTTGAGATAACGTCAAAGTCAAGGAGCTTCTAATCTCTGAGGACGGAGAGGCATTTTCTGTCATTCTCAATTGAATGCTCACATTGGAAAGAACATCTCCCATCCCTCCAAACTAGGGTTGTGCCAGGATCCATTTATCACTATCCAACTGTACATTTGAACTGAGATCCAGTGGCAAGCCACGTCTAGACTATGTCCATTGAATCAATGGAGATTGGATGAGTCAACTGTGAGTTCCATTGATTCAATGGGTCCTCTCTAGTCATGACTTACTAATATGTTTCAATCAATGTGGGGCAGGAATTGGACTAGTAGTTGAATCTGATGTCAACTCTCTTCTCTGGATTTCAGCCCTTGTGTCTGATCCTATGGGGAAAAAAATATACTGATCAAACCAGGTCTGTGAGAATTATGTTGCATCTTATGTTGAATAAGAATTTACCCAACTGTATGGACCTCTTCATATTCCGGAACAAAAAGATTTTCAATTAACAAAAACTCATAGGCAAGAAGTTTTTTAAAAAATGATTAATTTCTCTGTCACAACCAAAGGACAATACTAGGCAAGAGGGATATATATATTCTGATCTGATACAAGGCCACTTCCAGTGTTCCTTAATAGCTCCTTTCTTTTTAATTAACAAAAACAGTATGTATCATCCACCAGCCCTACAGGAAATATATAGATGGCCTACATACATATTTCTGCCCAGTAGGAGTTTGGTCGTGTGTGCTGAAATGGGTTAGAAGCATGCACCCACCTCGGAGACAAAATATGTGTTTCCAGATCACCTTTCAATGACCTCTTCTAAATATATTATATTAAGAACTTGTGACTGTGCTTCTCATAAATGCATCACTCTTACAAGGCGATGTCCAAGCACATTCTTTGCTCACACCCAGAGGATCGGTGGAAGGTGAATTGACTCAATGTCAAAGGTGCGTCTTTAATGTAGGTTTTTTGCCACTAATACTCTGTTAAATATTTGAGCAGGTTGAACGGCTGGGTGTGCTCGGCATCCACCGCTCGTCTGCCTCCGATTGCCATCACACTAGCTTTGCCAGATGTCCCCCGCTTTCAAAGGATGCTCCGAAAGCATCATCTCCTTGGCGGATTGCATAAATGCCTCTTATTTCAAAGCGTAAGAGTTTGCAGCTGAAATAAATCTGACTCTCAGGAATTCTTCTCTCTATGAATGTTGATGTAGACCCGTCTCTTGACATTTGCTGAAACGTCGGCAAAACCTGCATCTGGCAACTTATGATATTTAACTACCTTCAGTATTTGATAGTCAGAACAAGATAGGTACAAGAATACCTTCAAAGCTTCCCCCCTTCACATTACCAGTTTCTCCATGGAACTGGAAGTGCGAGTTACTGGGATTCCTTTCAGAAGGGGCGTCAAACATGTGGCTCTCTGCCTAGATTCCATCCTTTATTTCTGAACATCAGAAATGCTGCAACAACATATGGAGGCGGACATGTTTTTATCCATTCAGATCCACCATCTATGGCCTCATTCCTATGTGTCATTCCCAGCTAGAGTAGACTCCTTGATCCAATATGATTTCCATGAATGCTGGCTTAGTATTCACCCATTGGATAGCTGGATAGTTCAGGGGCTGAGGTCTCTGGCTGCAGAGCCAGAAGTTGGGAGTTTGATTCCCCCACTGTGCCTCCTTAACAGGGTTTGGATTCAATTATCCATTGGGTCCCTTCTAGCTCTGCAGTTCCAAGAGTACAATGGTGCCTCGCTAGACAGTTACCCCGCATGACAGTTTTTTCGCTAGACATTGGCTTTTCATGATCGCTATAGCGATTCACAAAACAGTGATTCCTATGGGGGAATTTCGCTGGACAATGTTTGGTCCCTGCTTCGCAAACCAATTTTCGCTAGATGACGATTTTGACAGCTCCCTCCGTGCTCACAAACAGGTGTTTTCGGGGCCTAAGCTTCGCAAAACAGCAATTTAAACAGCTGATCGGCGGTTCGCAAAGCGGCTTTCCTATGGCCGATCTTCACTAGACAATGATGATTCTTCCCCATTGGAACTCATTAAACAGGTTTCAATGCATTCCAATGGGGAAATGCTTTTTGCTAGACAATGATTTCGCTAAACAGCGATTTCAGTGGAACGGAATATCATCGTCTAGCGAGGCACCACTGTATCCATATTTGTATTCGTATTTGCATTCACATTCGTATTATTAGCCTTAGCTTTAGTCTCAGAACGGATGACACAACCCTTGAGATAGCTTGGGCCCAAGCCGTTTAGGGCTTTAGAAGTTCAAACCAGCCCTTTTTCAATCTGTTCTCTATGCGATACCCTACAATGGAGACGGAGTAGAAAGACGAAGAAAAATCTTTTAAAACTCTCTCACACACACACGTATGCAGAGAGACACACGTTCTTGTTTTCGAAACGGAAAATTGTTTCATGCTGGTTTCATCAAAACATCACTAAAAGACAATTGAGATGGTGAGGAGAGTCTTAGAAACTCCCCACTGGGGGTGATTTTCTCGGGCTAATTGCTGACTGCTCCCCGATGTAACCTCTGTTGTTGTTTTAGCCTAACTTAGAGAAGAAAACCAACAACAAACATTGTGTGGAGCGAAAGTACTGTCTCCTCTCTAATAATCTCGTTACAGTACTTATTTGCTTTCCTCGCGGCCATACGAACGGATGCAAGAGGGCGGGGGAAGAGTCTGTCCTACATTTCCTGGCATGACTTTCTTCGTATCTCCCTTTCTTTCCTCCCGTTTTCAGATAATGAGAGTGACAACTAAGTACACAAACGCGTCTCATTTCGTCCCTTCCCAGTTTTTGCTTTCTTCCCATAAAAAGGCTTTTTCGTAGACATCGCGGCTTTTATCTGGTGCCGTCAGAGCAATGATGGAGTTCTCCGCACAAAGAAAAAGAAAGAAACAGATGTGACAAACTTATCCAAATAGATATAAATAACACAGCCGGGGAGAAGCCGCTTCACACACACGCACCCCTCCGCAAGCTTTGCTTGGATGTGCATTCTTGCTCTTGTGTTGTGAGTTTCCAAACAGCAGGATTCCTGAAATACTTTGCTCCCTGAGGATTTGGGGCAGTCACGGTTACCTTGAGATCCATGTGGAAACAAGTTGGAAGCCAACCACGTCTGTCCCGATCCACATAAGGCAGAGATGAAAAAGAAGCTCAGGGAGTCCACATTCTCAGCTTTGCTTCTCCTCGGTCTTTCCGGGCAAATGACAAAGGCACAAATAAACCATTCCAAGGTAACTTCTTTGATATCATTGTTCCATGAGCCATTGTTGTGGTTTCCAATAATGTGTGGGGTACAAAGCACGCAAAACACACATATGGAAATGCGCAAATTTTATCCAAAGCAGGTAAAAAAAAAACCAAAAAGCCAGCTGATTCTCACAGCTTAGGAAAGCACACGATGTGGTGGAAAATGGAAGGAAAGCTGGCATTTTGGTCTTGTGCTCCCTTGAGATCTCTCAAAAGGACTGCAAAATCTTTCGGGACCTGACAGCTGGGTTTCAAGGAGAATCTCCGCAACAACTACACCCCCCATGTTCCTGCGTGTAAGTGGCGCGACGTACAACGATTCCAACCAGAACCTTCTATAATATTTGGACCATCCAGAGAGGAACACTGAGTTAATCAGGCTTTCTTGTGATATGGATGAGAAATCTCTCCCCACCCCCCCACCCCCATAATTCCACCATGCAATCTAATCGCTGGTATGGTGGAAACTGATCTGCAGCAGGGGAAAAATTCTTTTAATGATAGAACACTCAAAGCTTCCACCGAAAAAAGAACAAAGGCAAAGGGCTAGGTTACTCTGTGAACTATTTTCTCCTCTTCTGCCTTTCTTCTTTTTTGGTTGCACGGTGTAACTCTGTATTCTCTTGATTCACATTTTGCCACTTCTTTTCCAAACTTTACTTTCGGTCTTCGTGTTCCAGATGCCGTTTTTGTCTGGGGGAAGGGAGCTTTGGAGAAACAGAATTAAAACACCTCATTTCTGGCTGGTGGTAAAATAGAAGGCATTCGGAACAAGGATGAACTTCCTTTGCGTCATGGATATCCCAGCATCTTTTGCAGATGTACCCTATCTATGTGTTTTTAAATTGTTTTTAAATCTCTGGAGGCAAAAAATGTTGAACCTGAGTCTGTCCTGCTTTGGGCACATTGGGAGAAGATGGGATTCTCTGAAAAAGACAATAATGTTGGGAAAAGTGGAAGGCAGCAGGCAAAGAGGAAGACCAAATACGAGACAGACTGATTCCCTAAAGGAAGCCACAGGCTTGAGTTCACAAGAGCTGAGCAGGGCTGTTGAGAAGAACATCTCCAGTTTCATCAATTTTTGCCTCCAGAAATATTCCAGGCTTGATTTGATCTAGGACCCCCCCCCCCTTGTTTTGCTTTTCTGGACGTCTTTCTATCCACAAAGCTCTCCTCCAGCACCACATTGCAAACGCAGCCAATTTTTTTTCCATCAGCCCGCTTTACCGTCCAGCTCTCACACCTGCAACTAGTGATCAAGAATACAAGCATGTGGATTGTCTGGGTCTCCAGTGACACATCCTTAAACATGGTGATGAAGGACCTCTGTCAAAGGAGATATCAAGTGGGGACAGAAGAATATTTCTCAGTGGGATCATGTTTGAACAGGATGCGTCCATGAAAAAAGCAGACCACCTCTTTCTTCTGACATTGGAACAGTAAGCTCTGAGAATCACAAAAAACGATGCGTGTCATTTCCCCAATGTTCAGTCGGGCAGTGGAGGGGACAAGAAAACCCTCCGGCAGAGTGGTTCAGTAATTTTATAGCCTGCAGGAAGAAATGGATCTCCTATATAATGTTGTTGAGTTTAACATTCTAAGAGCCGCAGCGGGAGACCTCGGGAGATTAAAGTGTCATACCTGTCTGACAGGGAAGAACGGGACTCATTTTCCAACTGATAAGTCATTCATTATTACCCTAGACAAACAACTCAGGAAGACGTTCATGTCAGACAGCTCGGCACGGGAACTATAAGGAAGTTCCCGCCGGGGCTGGCCTATAAAAAGATCTCTACCTAAGCATTTAGCCCCAGAGTTGGAGAAAATGAACTTACCTTGACCTCCATCACTCTCCCGATTTTTCATTCTCTGTAATATCCTTTTCCAGGAGCAATCTCTGTTTGGTCACTCGTCCGATGCAGTCCTGCCGCGTCTCTCAAAAAGAAACATATTGACTTCAGTGGCCAGAATCCTGCTGCTGTTCACATATGGCTTCTGTAACTCGGTGCAGCTGACTGCAGCTGATTGATGAAGTATTGGAGAGTGTCTTAGTCGGGTGCCTGATGACACCGCCAACTGCACAGTGAAAGTGTGCCCCACCACCTCATCCATATGTTGTTGTTGTTATATGATATCAGATCATCCTCAATTGACGGCAACCCTGCATAGGCATCCTTCAGTCTCGAGAGACTATGGTAACATGCTCTGAATCGAGGAGTGTCCTCTCCAGAGCATGAAGCCCGGGTAAGGTAATATGGAGGATAGACTGTTACCCAAGCAGCAGATTCCCCCTCTCCACATTGCTGAAATGGTCCAATGGAAAGGCAAGAGCCAATACAACTGGTTCCAGCAACGTCGTAGGAGTTGGCAGAACGACAAGAACTGCCTTCGGGACTCCAGCTCCGGATTTTGCCTCGAGGTTAACTCCTGAAGCCTTTTCCATGAGTGGATATAGCCACAAGGCAGTGGAGGTTTGAAATTGGAGTTTTCCTTCTCCTAGATGGGCTGCCTTCCATGGCTGACGAGCCCCACCTGCCCGGCAACCCTATGAATGAGCAATCTCCAACATGTCCTGTTCTCAACAGTCCTGCTCAGTTCCTGCAGACTCAATTCTATGGCTTCATTTAGGGAGTCCGTCCATCTCGTATTTGGTCTTCCTCTTTTTCCTGCTGCCTTCCACCTTCTTCAGAGGGTCCTCATGATGTGCCCAAAATAGGGCAGCCTCGGTTTCAACATTTTAGCCTCCAGAGATAGTTCAGGCTTGATGGGATCTAAGACCCACTTGTTCATCTTTCTGTCAGTCTTTCTATCCTAAAAGCTCTCCTCCAGCACCACATTTCAAGCAAATCATCATCATTTTTCCCGTCAAGTTTCTTTACTGTCCAGTTTTCACACCTACGTATACATAGTGACAGGAAATACATATATAACATCCCTATATATTAATTAAAACTAAAACTAGCCACACTCTTAATGAGAACATCAGCTGTGTTAGTGGACAAGGTCCTGATGCTGTCAATCAGAGTGTGGTTAGCTTTAGTCTTAATTAGTTTACTGACATGCTTAATGGGGGAAGAAGGAAGGGAAAGAAGGAAGGGAAAGAGGAATAATAATAACCCATCTCCTATTAGCTCCATAAACTCTTCAATGCCCTTTGATGATAAGCTCTGGACATTAATATTAACCCTCCTCTCCATTACATCGACGGTGTGTCTCTCTGTGTGTGTATAATAACTGGCACTTAAAGAAATTGCTCTGATGTCAGCAAAGGCTGCTTCAGCCAGGACAGCCTTCCTGCAAATGGGTGGCCAGACAGAAAGCAGAATCCAGTAAGGATGGAAGTCAGGGAAGACACTTTGGCTGCAAAGACACAAACACACACACACACACACACACACACACCTGGTTGATTCCAGTGATGGAGGCTGCACTCTTGGGAAGACAGTGGGGGACCAGTTAGACTGGACAGAGGCTGATGGCTTAAATTCCATCAGAAGAAGGTCAGTCTTAACAAGATGTAACAGAGTGCTATCCATGGTGCTGAACCCTAACCCCAGCATAGATTCAGCACCCTGAACAGCTCCTTTAAAGTACATACTGAAACTGAGAGTGGAGATGCTGGCGTTTACACCAACGCCACCAATATTTACATCCTGGAATAGCTCACTTTCTTATCCTATTGGGACCAAATGCAGTTAAAGATTCTGGACATATCTCTTCATGTTCCCATCTCGGTGGCCCTTTCACTCCTTAGTTTCTAGGTCAGATTAACATGTGGCAGAGTGGCTTTCTCAAAGGCAAAAATAAGATAGATTCAGCTATACAGATGTGAGAACCAGGGTGGCATAGTGGATAGAGTGCCGGAGGTGGACTCAGGTGATCTGGCTTCAAATCCTTACTGGGGGAGAGAAATGCTAAACCATTCTTTGAAAGTCCCACATACCTCAAAAACCCTGTTAAGGCTGCTGTGAATCAGAACTAACCTGGTAACTACCGATACAAACATGTTCCTCCTCTCCTGTGAAAGCTCATTGTCTGTGCTTTTCTGAATGTAGCAACATTTTTATTCATTTTGCAATGAATCCCTAGAGTTTCCCATTTAATTAAAAAAAATCAGAGTAAAACCCCCCAAACTGCCCCCAACTAATATATATAAATTCCCGCTGTTGCGCTATATCTCTTGGATTTTTAAAAGCATACCTTTGTACTTGAAAAGAATGCCCTTTCCTCATGTACTCCTTTGGAGAGAAAAAAATCATAACTTCTCATTACATTTACCAGTATATTGTTTCAAGACTATCATGCATCAGGGACCTCACCCAGGCAGGCAATAACATTTTTCGTCTTTTATTTTACTCACATAACTGCAGCTGTGGGGAAACACTAGCCAAACTCATGCACCACTACAAAATTTAAGGTACTTACTGTGTTTCTGTTGCACCTACCTTTTATTTGATTAGATTTTTTTCCTTTGGTGAGATGCACATATTCTGAAGTGCTCTCAACTTGGGTAATGTTCAAGCCGCTAATATTTTCAAATGGCAGGAGATCATCAGCTCAGACAGCCATAATCTAAGGCCAGTATTCAAGATACAGATGGATACACATGAAAGCTCAATAAAAGTTCAGATTTCCTTGACTCAGTCTTGTTGAAAGCTGAAGTTTTGGATACCAAGCTTGGTACAGTGGATAGAGTGACAAACTAGGACTCATTGGGGGCCTGAGTTCGAATCCCCGCTTACTGGAAGCATACTGGGAATGTGGAACTGGTAAAACCATTCCTTAAATATTTCACTTACATTGAAAGCCCTCTTATAGTTGCTATAAGTCGCTTCTGACTTGACGGCGCATATCAACACAACAACGAGCATGAACTTTGGCACCAAAATGCCACTAATTAAGAAGTCGCTGCTTGTATCCCTCTTTGCACCCCCAGGCACACAAGCTGGCACAAGATGCAGAACGCCGACAGTGACTCATCAACTAGTGCCGATTCGCCACTGTAGTGCTGATTCGCCGTTACACTTGACATAAATAAACCATAGGATTCTGGCCAATAACAAATACTGGTCATAACAAAAAGAATAACAATAACAGTAATGACACCCACTTAATTTCCCAGCGGAGAAGGCGTTATGTTAGATAAGGAAACCCTGAAGTTCTGAACCCATCATTCTGTCCCGCGGATCTTGTTTTTGTTTTCCTTTCCATAATTAAGTTCTGTATGCATCTGATGCGTTGGCTATTATTATTGCTTTTTCTCCCCCCCCACACACACACACATCCTGTGCAATCGGAATGAAAGATGAGAGGTCCTTTGATGTCTTACCCAAATATTTGAAAACCAACAGCATTGTGATTTCAAGAAATTCTTCGCCAAAGTGACAGCCCCAAGCAAACATCAAGGGAGGAGAATTATAATGTGTTGCTGCAAAATAATTGGTGCTGTAAGCCTTTCTTTGTCTCTGCAGGGAGAATTTAAAGGTCCCTTTCTGCTCTAACTGGCTCCTTGAGCCTTCCTCCCAAACCCGCTGGCTGAAACCCTGTTGTTTGTCGTACGAAAATGGGTAATTTTCAGTCCATTCCTACAAAGCCCCCACCACAATTCTTGGAGGTGCACACAGAGACACCAAAGCAGAGCATGTATGTGTGCTTCCAAGAATCACAGTATGGAGTGCATTTGTTGGCTACGAATGGCCTGATATGTATGGATTTACTTACAATAAGCAACAGGATTTTAGCCAGGATTTTGGAACATTGAGAGAAGCAGGCATGCAACCTTGGCATTGGCCAGGGTGGAGCAAAGTACAGCTGGACCCATGTGTCCTGCCTCCTTCTGTCGATGCTGCCCTTGTGCCACTTTGAGGTCGCTGATGACGGTGGTGGTGTCGTTTGTCATTTGCTGTTGTCGTTTGTCGTCAAGTCAGAACTGGCTCACAGCAACCCTAACAGGATTTTCAAGGAAGTGATGTGTTCAAGGAGCAGTTTTACCAGTTCCACGCCCACCCGCCCATGGCAGAGCTTTTTGCTGAAGCCAGGACTTATGAGTTGTCCTCATGACACCACACTGGGTACCACTTCTACATTTCTAATGGGAAGACCTCTTCGTCTTGTTTTCATCTCCAGATCGGGCCAGGGGTTTCTTCCAGTTTGTGTTTCCTACCACGAGACTTTATGCCAGTTTTTACCCCATGGAATCCTGCCCACATTTAAAAGAAGTTAGCCCTATTCGGGCATTACTTTCCATGGGAAGAAGACAGCAATCTTGCTTCTGCCTAGTCTGTTTCTGGTTTCGTTCCCCTTCTTCGTCCAGATGGGTGACAGATCCAAAGAGTGACAGCTTTGACACTCCTTAGGGCTCTCCATGTGAGTCAAAACCCTGGTAAAACCAACATCCCCCACACACATGGGGAGCCTCCAGTTATGAGGGTGTCTTCTTCCGACTTGCTAAACTCAATGCATAGGAAGTTGAAACAGGAAACAGCGCGAATGAGGTACTGCTCTCCCCTCTCCCCTTGGTAATTATACACAGTTTAGTAATGACCAAACAGGGCCTTTGTAAGGCTTTTTCTAGATGGCTGCCTCGACACCCTTTTGACATATTTTCCTGTTACGCTCCAGTTCACTCAATTTATCTATGTTTTCCATTAAGCAACTTTTGTTTAATGGAAAAAAACTCTTCCCACCCCCTTCTCTCTCTAGTATCATGTGCACCCAGTTCTGTAGTTGCACACAAATGGCACCTTCGTGCTTCAAACCTTTGCTGTTTGGCAGCTTGTTTTAAACAAATAATTGGCCACTAGAGGGTGACAGAGAGCTTTGTATTAAAAAAAATCTTTTAATAAGAAAAATATTTTGGAGGTGAGTGGGTGGGGCATGGGAGTAAGAGACAGCTCTTTAAGGCCTACGGCGATTGCCCACCCCAATTCATATGTCCAAAAAAAATTATTAAATTAGCGGGACCAGCTTTTTCCAATACCACCAGATAGAAAGCAGCAGCTCTTTGAATTTTTGCATGGTCCTTTGCTATCCCAAGTGTTTTACAGCCTCTTGAATGTGGCATCTAAAGATGGCAAGTATGGCTGAGGATGCTCTCCCGAAGCTGAATTGACAATATTTGTTTACCCCCATTTGATTTTGGTTGAACTTTGCAGCAGCAGCCACAAAAAGAAATAAGTTTTGCACTGTTTAAATGCCTCAGATGATCTCTCCAGTTTATTATTCCTATAGAAGCAATTCATTTCCCTGTTATGTGTTCATAAAAGACCATTAGTGTTTAATTATCAGGAGAAACATCCAGGCATGTGCATTAGCTGAGGAGAAGGAGGGGGAGGATTCAAAGCACGGTTTTTTTCAACGCGGCTTCATTTCCACTCACCGACAGTAAAGATGGGAGAGTCTCCTGGTTTTACTTTGCCACACAACTCAAATGCCTTTAATGTCAAAATCATTCCAGAGAAATAGGACAATGGTGTCGGACCATTATGAAAATGGGACAAACCCAATGAAACACTCACTCATCTGAACTAGCGAAACAAGGATGGCTGCCCTTGGTCATCCCCTCGCACTGCCTGATGTGTGGCTGCCCTAGATGAGGGGTCTTTGGGAAGGGGGAATTCGAGAAAGAACCACAAATTAGATGATGCCAAATTCAGCTCCACAAATAAAATGGAATCTTTAGACATTCATACTATGGAGACCGGTACATTCCATTTCATAAAAGGATGTTTGCCCAAACTCTGCAAGAACTCTCCAAGGTGCTGAAACCATAAAGTTCCTTCCTCCAAAGCCTGGAGCAAAGTTTGGAAAAGTTACATTTTCAGATCACATTTCCTGGGACTGGAGACATGGACAGCATAAACAAAACCAAAGGAGTAAAAAGTTTGATTTTTGACCTATGAAATGACATTGTTTATGTTTTTATTTGATTTATTTGTAGACTGCCTTTCTCCAGGTGAGAGGACATTAAAGCCTGAACCCTCCTCTCCACCCTCTCTCAATGGACCACGAGGCTCAAAGGCTTGGTTTAATTGTATCCATGTAAGTCATTTTTTTATCATCAAAAAGTCAAAATTCAGGAATGAAAGGAGAGGGTAGCAGGGAGATAGGATGGGTACCTCCATCGAGACAGGCAGAGCAAGAGAAAGGGTAGAGCATCGCCATTATGACTCATTATTTTTGTTGTTGCACAAGCACACACAATTTCATGATCGGCACAAACATCGGTTTGGAGATTCGTGCCAGTTCGTAAGCTTGGCACCACCAGTGCTCCTCCTCCTTCTCTTGGCTGTTCGGCCAGCCCTCAACAGGAGCTCAGGCTCGCCTGTCCCGCCTCCTTATCTGATTGGGCGATCGGCCAAGGAGGCGGGGCAGGGAAGCCCACGCTCCTGCCCAGGACTGGCCAAACAACGGAAGAGATAAAGGAGAGGAGCGCATGCCAGCAGGTGAGTGGGGGATCCAGCCAGGGAGATGTGGGAAGGGAATGTGTGGTAAGTGGTGCCAATCTTACAAACTGGCACGAATCTCCAAACCGAAGTTTGTGCCAAACAAAAAATTGTGTGTGCTTGTACAACGCTTACAAACCAGCACGAACGTCTGAACTGAGGTTCATGCCCATGTCTACACTAGAGACATTCCCATGACATCACAAATCCTGCTTCAGTTTTTGAGCCTACAGTCCCAGAGTGTGGAATGATGCTGGTATAGCACAACCATCACAAAAAACCAAAACAAATTTTTTTTCCATGTCATTGACCCGGTTTCTCGAAAAGCCCTGATCCTTCCACCCGCAGCCCTTCCTTCCACTACAACACAGCACTGATATAATACTATACATCGTAATGTTGGTTATAGCCCATGCCTTGGTTCCTTCCATCGAGGAAGGAGGCGGGCAGTCCCACAGCAGGACCTTTGGAGAAAGTCCGGCTTGCCCTTGCGCTTTCGTGTTTCCCGTGCAATCTGTAATAAAACAAAATCCTGCCATCCGCTGAGCCGCAACTTTCATTTTCCATCACAAGGCCCATTCCGATGAGTCCGTGACTGTCCTTTTGCATGCTCAGCACCATTATTTGCTGTGCAATTGAAGGCTATAATATATATTGATTTTAGTTTGGTTCCCGTGGTGAGAAATTTAAGGTCGCCTTTCAAGCGATGAATTTGTAGACATATTGGCTTTCTCCTGAGCTGATGCAGACGTGCACAACCAGGGACGCACAGACACATAGGCACACACACACCCCATCCACATCTAGGAAAGGCAAGGAACAAGAAGTGAGCCAAGGATGTGGTGATGATTAATTGTTGCATTAGCATTCTGCCATGATGCGTGTTTTGTCATGCTCGATGCTTGTTGCTAAGGCTGCAATCGCAGCTCTGGAATTGCCTTATTAACAAATATTCATTCCCAGTATTGATACCTAATTTAACAGGGATTATGCTGTGCGAGCGAGGGGAGATCAAAGCTCTGCAGTTAAATTTGAGAAGTTAAATTCCAGCATAATTTAAGAAGCAAAGACACTCTTTCCAGTTCAAGATGTTTGGCTCGTGCTGCGTTGCTGGTTGACTGTAACAGCAAGCTTGTCCTCTTTCTGACCACCTGGAAGTAACGTGCTACAAAGAATGCTCCTACTTGCCTGTAACTAGTTACAAGTTCCTTGTGAGTAACTTGCTAGAAGTAATGCAATAACTTGAGTTCTTCAAGAGGGGTAAAAAGGGTTCCATGAAGTTGTGCCGAACAGCATCAGAACAAAGCCTATGAATGCAACGCCTATTGTTTTCTATTTACATTGTAAAGTTGTTGTTAAAAGTTGCTTCAAGGCCTCCTGGTAAGAATTTTCCCACCTTTATGTCATCCTCTGATAAATCGTGAACTTTTGCGCTGGGACAGTAGTGGTTGATGACTCCCATATTACAGGAATTTAAGACCCACTCCAGATTTCAGTCCGACCAGTATATGTGCTGTCCATGGTACTGAACCTAAGATTCAGACCGAAATACAGAATGGACTCAACAGAAAATCGGAGTCCCCAGCCTCCCCGGGGGGACAGGAGTCTCAAAAAGTTATGAGACACGAAGACTCTGTGCAAAGCACAAAGCAAGAGGTTGCTTTTTTGACATTGCAAAGAGTTATAATAATGGATTCTTTTTTTAAAAAAACACTAACATGAATATGGTCCATAATTTAGGAGCTGCCCTCAGCTGTGCCTCCTGCTTCTGCTTTGCCTTCTGATGTACGGGTGGAGGTAGGGAGGTAGATGGGATAAGAGTGCATTTTGTAAGACAAGCTAACAGGGTTGTAACACTGAACGTTATACAACATTTTTTACCCTACTAGGACCCACTGAATTTCATGATATAAGGGTTTTCCTGATTGCCACACCTCCTCTTTCATCGTTGCATCTTTGACTTTCAAACTGATTGGCCTTTCATCCGCGTACATGCATGCACCACTTCCCTTTGTGTTTGAAAAGACAAAAGGTATAACACAGACACAGGATCCGCAATACAATGAATTTTCCACCACTACTTCACTTGGTCACAGAGAACACCCCTTCCCCTGCTGCTCTGCCTGAGAAAGAACCCAAGTTCCTTTCCGCTGGTTGATGTTGTGATCATCATAATCTTAGATCTGCAGACCTGGAAGGAACCCTGTAGATCATCAAGTTCAGTCCCTGGTCAAGGAGGCCCCATGGGGAATCAAACTCCCAACCTCTGGCTCTGCAGCCAGAGATATAAGCCACTGAACCTTCTCCTTTCCTTAACGCATGGAAAGCCATCACTTCCTCATAGAATCTAACAGATACTGTGTCAGGATAAGGTATTAATTGCATTGCTCTTTTGCTGGTCTCTGGTCTACTTTTGAAAAATCATACGAATCAGGCTCCAAAATCAGCATAACCAGAGTGCTCCATTCAATCATTTATAATAATCTTAGATCTGCAGAGCTAGAAGGGACCCTGTAGATCATCTAGTCCAGCCCCTTTCCAGGAGGCCCAGTGGGGGAATCGAACTCCCAACCTCCGGCTTCGCAGCCAGAGACCTCAACCACTGAGCTCTCCAGAAAGTCTGAGTTAAAGGGGATGACGGGACTCAAAACGGTATCTTCTGCTCTTGGCAGACGGTTGAGAGATCCCTTCATGAACCAGCTTTAATGCAGTGTAAATTACCTTCTCTCTTATTTTTATGAAATTTAATGAGGTTTCCTGGCATGGAGTTGGCAACTTCATCTCCAGCTCGACTTTTTTCCAAATGCTTTCAACACATAAAAGGTCTTTTAGTTCAAAGAGGGTGAAAAGGTGGGTAAAGAATGATCGGGTCTCCTTTGTTTCTGGGAAACGCGAGATATGAATAGAATGGGGTATTTTTTTAAAAAAAATTATTAAAGAGAGGAAACCCTTCAGACTCGAGACGGCTTTGAAGAACAATCAGAAGCCAAACGTCGTATCAAAGTCACCGGCAGTAGTCAAATGTTGTCATTTAATTCTCGTGCAGCTTTTTATTCCTAAACAAAGCATCATCTTTATTTATTCGAAATGGTTGGTGCCGACCTTCCCTTCTCTTCAGAAGAAATGGCTAAGAGCCTTCAGGGAGATCAAGTACAAGAAATCTCTGGATACAATCCAGGAAACCAGTCACGATCTGCCCGGCTGCCCACTCTCAGAGCATGCTGTAACAAGAGAAAGAGGGGAAATAGAGTATCTATGGGATCAGTATCCACTGACTCGCTTATTCACAGTCTGAAAATATTAAAAGAAAAATCCTGGAAATATATATTTCTAACTATGAAGTTACCAGAACTGGCCACCAGAGGAAGCCAGAGTCCATGCTATGTATAATGCTTCTAAAAAATATATTATTTCTACCATGTCATTACCACAACTAGCCACTAAAGGGAGTCAGAGGCAATGCTATGTATAGCATTCATTATTAAAACAGTGTTTGCTATAATCTGCGTTTTTCAGCATCCGCTGAGTGGGGGGTCTTTGAAACGATCCCCCGTAGATAAGGGGATCCTACTGTACATTAAAAAAAATAATGGATGGGAAATAGAAATCTGGCATTTCAGTGTGTGAGGCTCTCTCTGGCCTGATGAGCTAAACTGAGCTGGCCAACTTTTTCTGAGGGGATGGGGTGGGGGTCCTTGCCTTGGAGAGTTCATGTAAAGTTCAGGCTGAAACCCTGAGCACGTCTGCAGCCTCAATGAGACCAGACCCCCCCCCCAGTCTCCTCTGAGGTGGATTGACCAGAGTTGGCCAAGACAGATGGCTGAGAAAGTCTGTTTGCTTTTGAGAAGAACACACTGCCAAAAGTGCATGTTTCCCTGTAAATTAAGGGAAAGGAATTAGGAATGTAAAGGAAAAAAAGTGTGTGAGTATAAGAGAAACCAGAATGGACAGTTTCAACCACCCCATCTGACTTGGCAAAGAATGTGGAGGAGGTCCAAAACTCTCAATGTTCTTCTCTCATCATCATCATCATCATCATCATCATCATCATCATCATCATCATCATCATCATCATCATCATCATCATCTCAGAACTGCAGAGCTGGCAGAGACCCTATGGATCCTCAAGTCCAGAGGGAGAACTTTATACTGAGTCAGACCACTGTCCAGTCTATTCCATTATTGTTGATCCTGAAGTGCAGTGATCCCCAACCCTGGGGCCTCCAGATGTTCTTGGACTTCAGTTCCCAGAAATCCTGGCCAGCAGAGGTGGTGGCGAAGGCTTCTGGGAGTTGTAGTTCAACAACATCTGGAGGCCCAACGTTGAGGACCACTGCTGAAGTGGATACCAGCAGTGATCTTCTGAAGTTTCAGACAGATGTTTCTTCACCCCTTCCTGGAGATGCTGGGCATGGAAATTTGGACCTTCTCCTTGAAAACCATGACCTCTCCCACTGAGCTATGCTCTGTCCTCCATCCTTGTTCACGAGAACTGAGTCCTGTTGCTCATCCTTCCATCTAGAATCCTCCACCATTTCCTTGGGAAGTTCTTCCCGAGTTTTACCCCCACAAAGTTCTTCCATTCGCATCTTGTCAAACTCCGCCTAAAATTTACATCTCTTTCCCCACCCATTGACTATCAATCTAAATTATATGTCTCGTGCAAATCCATCAAGCACTTCAATGTGCCTCGTGCAGATACAAACGCTCAGTAGAAAATGAAATTCCAGGAAAAGAATGGTAAGACCAGGAGGTCTCCAGATGGAATGCATTGTTCGGCAAGCTGAGCCGATCTTTGCAAATTGCAAATATAAGAAGTCTCCCCAAAGACGGCTTATTATTTTCTAATCGTAGGGGGAAGAGACTGGCTATTATTTTCTAATGATAGAGGGAAAAGCCAGTCCTGATTCATCTTACTTCCTAAATAGCTTATCACAATGTAGCAGCTTGGAGAAGAAGAAGAAAAAACCAATTATAATAATAAAAAAAGAGGGGAAAACACTTTTTGGAAAGACTAGGATCACTGATGTACAAAATTCATTGGGTTAATTCCAACTTCTGCTGCTGTGGACTTGTTCAACTTTTCACAAAAGTGGACAGGGACGAGATCGACATTTGGGTGGATGTATCTGAATCAATTACGGAAACGATCTCCTACCAAACACACTCCCACTTACCTGTCCCTATTAGGCCATTGAGTCTAACCCCCTTCTCAATGCAGGAATCCAAATCAAAGTATATTTGACAGATGGTTGTCTAATTTTCTCTTGAATGCTTCCAGTGTTGGAGCGCTCACCTTCTCTCAAGGTCATGGGTTCCACTGTTGTACTGCTCTAACGGTTAAGAAGTTTTTCCTGATAGTCAACCTAAATCTAGCGTTGTCCCATAGATCCTCATTCATCATGGATGGCGTGGCAGCTACATCAGTGGCACTGATGTGACAAATCAGAGAATAGTGCCACTGGAATGCTGTGGCCCAATATTATTTGCACCCATGTGGCTGCGCCAGAGGGGCACCCTCACCCTGTGCCCAAGCTTATGCTCTGTGCAGTTATGGTCCAGCTGGACCTCTTGTTCCACCAGCTGGGAACAAAACAGGGAGAAGCACCCATTCCGACAATCTCTCTTGACAAACAATTAGCCATGTCTCGGTCTGCTTGACAGCCTTGACAGCATCTTAAAAAGCAGAGACATCACCTTGCCAACAAAAGTCCGCATAGTCAAAGCTATGATTTTTCCAGTAGTGATGTACGGAAGTGAGAGCTGGCCCATAAAGAAAGCTGACCGCCAAAGAATTGATGCTTTTGAATTGTGGTGCTGGAGGAGACTCTTGAGAGTCCCTAGGACTGCAAGGAAAACAAACCTATCAATTCTGAGGGAAATCAACCCTGAGTGCTCACTGGAAGGACAGATCCTGAAGCTAAGGCTCCAATACTTTGGCCATCTGATGAGAAGAGAAGACTCCCTGGAAAAGACCCTGATGTTGGGAAAGAATGAAGGCAAGAGGAGAAGGGGATGACAGAGGATGAGATGGTTGGACAGGGTCATTGAAGCAACCAACATGACTTTGACCCAACTCCAGGAGGCAGTGGAAGATAGGTGGACCTGGTGTGCTCTGGTCCATGGGGTCACCAAGAGTCAGACACAACTAAATGTCTATACAACAAAGCCACAGCCTCACCGCGCCTGTGATACCAACAGTAAAAGCGGTCAAAAGTCACCCATCATGGAACAGCGGGGAGATCAACAGAGAGACAGCAGAGAGATACATTTGACCATGGGGAATTTCATTTGGTTCATTACGTGGCACCATTGGAGGAACCCTCTCTTCCATAATTACACGACTCTTCCTGACACTCCAAAATACGAGCATCGTTGAAGCGGTCTGCAGAGCTGCGGCAAACTCCTCGGCTATAATTAGCCTGTTATTCAAAGTCCTTGTTTTTCCATTATCGTAAGAGTCTGAATTGCTCGAAAGGTTCTCGGAGCAGACCTACTCTACACATAACACACGGGTCGACACCACTAACCTCCAGCTGCTGCACGCGGGCACGCTCCATGTTTGTTGATTGCCAGGTTGAGTGATGGATTGAGCAACAGGGAAGGGTGTCGCTCAGCAATCAAGAGACATCACATTGGACGCCCAAGGTCCCAAGGTCAAAGGTTCTTTCCCATCACCTGTTCTAATGAGACCTGACAGCTCCATGGAAAGAGGTCTCAGGTTTGGCTCCAGCCCTGACATCTCCATACCAGCCTGGGAAGGATTCCTGCCTAAGTCGCCTCTTGCTAATGTAAACAGTACAAAGACAGGTCAGCCAATGGCCCAGCTCGGTCTAAAGAAAATTAGTATTTATTTCTATGAATAAACTATGGTTTCTGGTGGACCTGTAGATGGCATGCATGGCACCAGCTCATCCTGGAGAAAAGCAGCCTCACACAGTCTCGAAAGAAAAACAGAAATGGGTTTCATAGAATCACAGAACCATAGAATCGTGAAGTTGGAAGGGGCCTCTAAGGCCATCAAGTCCAACCCTCTGCTTGAGGTAGGAATCCGAGTCAAAGGAGATCTGCCAAGTGGTTGTCTAAGTTTCTCTTAGATGCCTCCAGTTGGATCATCTCACGAGTTAGTTGGTTCTGTTATTTATTTGATTTATGTACTACTATTATTATTCGAACCCAACCCAACCCACTGAAGTTACCCCTCCCTCCACTAGAGTGTAGAGCAACAAAGGAACTGTTGCTTTAGTGATGATGCAGCTCAGCTGATCCAGAAAGGAATCCACCACTTCCTGCTCCTTAGCCCTGCTGATTTGGGGCAGGGTTGTAGAATGGGCTTCTTCATCTCTTCAGCAGAAGCCTTGAAATTCCTCTCCAGCTTCCCAGTTCTTTTGTTCCTCTAGTCCTAGGAGCAATACACAACAGTACTATGTGTAAGTGTGTGTGCTTCTGACAACATACCAATAACCCAGGCAATCCCCTGATCCTCTCTTGGTCCATGGAACATATCCTTCTAGGGCTCCCTTCTCATCCTACTCATCACTGGAGAAGATCCAAAGTTTGACACCTCATTTCATTTCTAGGATTCCGCAGAGGAAGGAATCTCCAGATTCTTGCAGCTGAAATGCTGTGCCCTTCCTCTGCTACCTTTGCTTCATCTCTGTTGTCTGTCATTGACATAAGCAAGGTTTTTAGTCCATCATTTCCCTCCTCCTGACTGCTCATCCATAGTGAAGACCACTCCCCAAATGATGCGAGCATTAATGCAAACTTCTCCACCGGAGGTGTATGAAGGAACACCATCCTCTTAAAATGCATTAAATTGGGCATCCTCTGTCTCTCTCACACACATTCAAACACACAGGTGGACGTCTAACCACTACCAAACGCTGTCAGACCTGCTTCCTTATGCTCCAGGTGGCTGAGAGGGAAAACAACACAGAGGAACACCAAGAAAGGGAGCTACGGTGAGGAGCAACAGTATAATTTCTTTACAACAGCTGTACAGTGGTGCCTCGCTAGACAGTTACCCCACATGACAGTTTTTTCGCTAGACATTGACTTTTTGTGATCGTTATAGCGATTCGCAAAGCAGTGATTCCTATGGGGGAATTTCGCTGGACAATGTTTGATCCCTGCTTCGCAAACCGATTTTCACTAGATGACGATTTGCTTTTCGCTAGACAATGATTTCGCTAAACAGCGATTTCAGTGGAACGGATTATCATCGTCTAGCGAGGCACCACTGTACTCGGTTCAAGGCAGACCCATTACAGAGCTCATGATGAGATGGTGGCTTTGCCCAATCCTCATTAGCACTTCAGTGCTTTCTTTTTCTCTCAACATCTCTCTTAAGAATCAAGTCACTCAAGTGAAGAAGTTCATGAGCAAAGGTTTTAAAAAAGAAGAAAGAACAAGACGCTTCCATGCAGGGCAATTAACTGGGAACATGGTGGGAGTTGTGTTTTATCTGGAGGATGGCCATAGGCTGTATTTTGCAGTCAACAGACCTCCTTTAGAAGACCTAGTCATTACGTGTCTACTGTAAAGAAGGATGTCATGGATTGATCCGTGTGCTCAACGTAATACCTTTTCGGTCTTCCTTCTGGGTTGTTATGGGTCTCATTTATTGGATAAACTCATTAAGGAAGTCCAGCAGATAACCCTCAAATCTTCAGCCGCCTTGTTCCTCATGGGGCATCTGAGAAATGTGCCAGCTTCTCCATAACTTCAATAGATAGAGCACCTTCTTGACCCATGCTTCTCCCCACTCCTTGAGGATTATACAATATACAGTTCTAGTGGACAAATTATCTTTGCAGCAGGGTGCAACTAGCATTTGATTCTGACAAGCTGTGAAGGCCAGGTCATGAACAGAAGCTTGGAGCTGGAAATGAAGACCAATGAGACCTATCGAGAGGTCTCTTGAAGAGGAAGTCAGAACCAGGTGGCGTAGGAGAAGGCAGAGATCAAACTCAATGTTGAGACTGAAGAATAACAAAGCATACACTACACAACCAAAGCAGAGCTCGGAAAGGCCACTGTGCTCAACCAAGATCCAACTGGAACAAGACTGCTGGATAGTTCAGAGATTTAGATATCAGCCAAGCCAGACGTTGTGAGTTCTTTGCCTGCTTCCTTCTTTGCCTATTCAATTGGTGCTGAAAACATTTAGTGGGGCTTACTGGGAGTTGCATCCAAACCATTGTCTACTAATGGTTGTTGTGGGTTTTTTGGGCTTCTTGGCCGTGTTCTGAAAGTGGTTCTTCCTAACATTTCGCCAGTCTCTGTGGCTGGCATCTTCAGAGGACAGCAAATTGTGCTCTGGGTAGGCTTGAGAGTGGGTGGAGTATTTGTGGCTGTGAGAAGGCTAGTTTGTGAGGTAGGCTATTGTCCTAATCAGGAGATGGTTGATTAATGTGTTTTGTTGTGGATGTATTGTTTTGATAAGGAGGGGAGATTATCTGTCCCTGTGGTTGATGGGTGTCATTAGCTGGTCTTTTGTGTGCAGTAATCCCCTGACCTTGTGGCTGGGTAGAGTTCATTGACCTTTTGCACTCTGTGTTTTTGAGAGCTGGGAGCCAGGTTTTGTTGAGTTTCAGACATTCCTCCTTCCGGTTGAAGTTTTGTTGATGCTTGTGGATTTCAATGGCTTCCCTGTGCAGTCTGACGTAATGATTGCTGGTGCTGTCCAGTATTTCAGTATTTTGAAATAGAATTTCATGTCCAGTTTGTTTTATGGCATGTTCAGCTACTGCAGATTTTTCTGGTTGTTTTAGTCTGCAGTGTCTCTCATGTTCTTTGATTCTGGTGTGGATGCTACTATTGTCTACTAAGTTGGATGTGCTATAATGCTACTTTACCATCTAGAAAGCCTTCCTCATTCAGTTGCTACCCACCTGGAGTGCTGCCTTAATACCATCCATTCCCTGCCGGCATCGTTGCCAATGGTAATCAAACATTGAAAGCTTCCGATCCAGGAATTTGAAGACTCTGAACGGGAGACTCTGATGAAAATGGAGAGTGCCACAGCACTAAACTCAACCCTCAAGACAAAATGATGCAAAAAAAATATACCAAGGGTTCTGAGAGAGTCAAAAAACAGTCTGGGAACCGCTGGGCAAAAAAAAGAGCAATATATAATGATATAAGAGGTGCATTTCTTGAGTAAAGGAAGAATTCTGATGAGTGCTTGATGGAGAACTTAAAGGGGCATAAGTACTGTACGGGAGTGGTCCCCAACCTCGGGCCTCCAGATGTTCTTGGACTTCAAGTCCCAGCAATCCTGGCCAGCAGAGGTGGTGGTGAAGGCTTCTGGGAGTTGTAGTCTAAGAACATCTGGAGGCCCAAGGTTGGGGACCACTGCTGTATGGTGAAGAGCCCTTTGTAGGATGGAGAGAATTCAATTCTAAAATGCTGTAGAACTATTGTAGACTATTGGCTCTACATGGGTGGGCAACCAGTAGCTCTTGGGCTCCAAGTCCCATCATTCTTTACCAGCATCGGCAATGTTAACGGATGCTGGGAGTTGCAATCCACCAACGTTTCCAAGGCCTCCAGTCACCACCTCTGGCATGAGCGCCAGCAGATGCCAGCTAAGGGGCTTTTCCATGTCCCGCGATGATTCCGTCAATCAGAATTTGTCAACGTTGATTTCGGATTTGTACTCACACACCGCAAGACCACCCTCCCACCCGCCTCGCTGCGTCTCCTGCTGCAAGACGGTTCGGAGCAGTGTTCTTTTTTTATTTTAAGCAACCTCGCCAGAAATCGTCACCAAGAAGGCAAATGGTAACTGTGATTATGTTAGAGTAATGGTGTTGTGGGTTGACTCTGTTTGCAAAACATAATCCCCTTTATGCAAAATGCATGCGATTAATAAAAGATGAGGGTTTTTAATTCCACTGTCCTTGGCCTTCTAAATCCTGCTTATCTTTTTTTTTCTTCTTCTTTCCAGACCACCCATTAGGATGACACTCGCATTCATAAATCTGCTTGTCGGATCAGTGCGTCAAATCCGTATGCCCGCCCCCGCCCATCCGGACAGTTTTCAAATCCCCATCTCTTTTCTGAATGGCAGAGAAGTTTGGCCGGTTCTGTTAATTAAGCCTGTGTGTATACATGCGTGTGTATGTGTGTTCCCGTTGCCTTCTTGTTACGGCTTTGTCTTTGTTGATGGGGAAGAAAAAGCTCTACTGTTTGGAAACATGGCGCATTCTTGCGACAACCTCTGAAAATGAAGAAATACAACCCGGAGTCACCTCGTCAACCTGCAATGCGAACGGACTTCCTTCCCTCAAGCTTTCAAGGGAAGCGATTTGAAAACTCGCCGGAGTCAACTGAAGGTCTCTCTGCATGCTGAGACTTAAGCTGCAATTTCCAGGCTGGGGATGACAGCAAGCGAGAAGGGAAAACCAGGTAAAATAAATTAAATCAAAACCAAGAAGTCACCACCATTCGGAGAAGGCAAACGTGAACAAAAGCTGCAACGCTGCAGTGAGCGCAATCAACGGATCATGATCTGGCTTCCATTGATTCAGATTGGCGATTTGGAAGGAACATGTTCTAAACTCAGTTCTTTAATTCATATTACAAAGTACCATCTATTTATTAAGGAAGGATGATGTTGTTTCAACCTCATCATAAGCATGAGGAAAGACCTCAACCTGTCATCGGGGGGGTGTGCCTTCCTCACATGGGCCATAATCCACCAGTGATCTTGTGCGCATGGTGGAGATGCAACCATTAGACATCATTAGTCCAGGAGACCATTAATTTCAACAAGTCTCACTTCCTCAAAAGCATGCTTCAAATTGTAGCCATGATCACCCCATGGTGTTGTCACCAGCTTCTATCTTGGTGCAACCAGGAGGACAATACTGAAGGTGATTATGACCAATAATGGATACAATTCAGTGAACATCTGGTTCACTTTGTTGAGTGTTCTACTTTTTCTGAGCTCCGATGTGATTAAGAGAACACCTCAAATCAATGTACAAGATTTGATCTCACAAGATACCATGGTGGCCCTCCATTCCAGATGCCATTGACAAGTTCCCATTTGACTTATGGAGACCCTACGAATGAGCAATCTCCAAAACTGTTCTGTCCTAAACAGCCCTGCTCAGCATTTGCAAATTCAAGCCTGTGGCTTCCTTTACAGAGTCAAACTATCTCATATCTGGTCTTCCTCTTTTCCTACTGCCTTCCAGTTTTGCCAGCATTATTGTCTTCTCCAAAGAATCCTGCCTTCTCATGATGTACCCAAAGTAGGACAGCTCTGTTTTAGGTTTTTTGCCTCCAGAAACCAGGCTTGATTTGCTCTAGGACCCACTTGCTCATCTTTCTGGCAGACCCGGCATCTGGCGGTCCATGGTAGATCAGTAGAACGTTATGGCTGGGAGAGTTTACCCAGCCCTGTCTCAGGACTTATGGCCATCAGGAAGAAAGCAATGAGATTGTTCCATTATATTACATCTCCTCCATGCCTAGATAAGCACGATGTATAGGGAACCACAGTGAAAGGGACCTCATGGGCGTTTAGGTGCACAGGCAAAAAGCTCATCCATTGAAGGGAATCCTGGAACAATCAGAATTCCCCAGCCATTATATATAGGACCATGATCCCTGTGCTTATTTTATGCCTGGAAGGAAGAGCTAAGAGCAGTGGTCCCCAACCTTGGGCCTCCAGATGTTCTTGGACTTCAACTCCCAGAAATCCTGGCCAGCAGAGATGTTGGTGAAGGCTTCGGGGAGTTGTAGTCCAAGAACATCTGGAGGCCCAAGGTTGGGGGCCACTGGCTTAGGGCATGTGAAATATGACCTTCTTCGCTTCCCATTTTGATACAAAAACAGGGTCCATTTGAAGAAGGTGACAAAAACAGAGGTGTTGCACAAGAGAATCCTGATGTAGGGGAAGTTACTTCTTGAGACAAGTCCCAGGTCTTTTGTCCACCATGGTCAAAGTCACTGATGGATTCTGGGAGATGTGGTTCCCCATTTTCCCGGGAAGCTTATCATTGCTCTCGAGAAGACCAGTGGCAAAGGACACTCCGTGTCTTTTTCTTATGGGTTTCATGGCACCGTGGTTGAACTGCAGTACTGCAGTCAAGCCTCTGCTCAGGACCTGAGTTTGATCATCATCGGCTCAGGTAGCTGGCTCAAGGTTGACTCATCCTTCCAAGGTTGGTAAATTAAGTACCCAGATCATGGGGGGGTGGGGGCAATGTGTGGCCTGAATCGTTACATGGCTACCTGCCCAGAGAGTGCTTAAATGGGGCACTCTATAATCTTTGCACTCTACTTTTTCACTCCCATGTACAATTTGACCACCATTCAAGGCGAGCATGTTGGCATCCCCATATGTTGCCGTTGCATCTTCTTATTGTTAAACCATTAAAACCGCCGGCTCTTCAGCTGATTTCCAAGCCACCACCGCACCCCTGCTAGCTTCCTCGCTCCGCGCAGCATGCCTCTTCTGCGGTCCAATAATAATGAGGAAAGTAATTAATTACCAGCGGAGCTAACAGACAACACGAGTGTTTTAGCAATCAGAACAAATTACTGTGGGGGCAAGTAGCAAGGGTAATGAATCCTGACAAGCTCTCCGCATTTGCATGTCTACCACAAAACAACAATAAC
This sequence comes from Pogona vitticeps, assembly GCF_051106095.1. NCBI lineage: Eukaryota > Metazoa > Chordata > Lepidosauria > Squamata > Agamidae > Pogona > Pogona vitticeps. The sequence continues at coordinate 16,195,751 of NC_135796.1, forward strand.
AACAAAAGACGCAGTCGTCGTTCTCTGCTAAGGGCTCGCCTCTTAAAACAACAAGCTGGTGTGCCGAGAGGGAAGCGATTGCCATCATCCTAACCTTGTGTAATGCAGTGGGTTGTTTTTTTCTCTGCCTGGTTTTTCAGCCCCACCTTTTATTCCCAGAAGAATAAATTTTTCCACATGACCAGGTGTGTAACAAAGCATATTTTGTGAGGAGAATGGCAGAGGAATAGTGTGGGGGCAAGGGTTCACAACCTTGGGTCCCCAGATGTTCATGGACTACAACTCCCAGTAACCCCAGCTGGTATGGGTAGCGGTGAAGGCTCCTGGGAGTTTGAGTCTTTTCCCATCCATCTTTTCCCATCCCAGAGATGCAGCTGTTTTCATGCTTCTTTTTCTGAACGAGGAACGCAACTGCAGGAAGGGGAAAAACTGTCTCGGTTAGCGTAGATCCGGTGAAATGCACCGGAGAACACCAGCAAACTGACAGAGGTGATGCTTCTTTTAAATATATTGTGGAAAATGTTGGTCACATGAGGTGGGCCCTGTAGCCTCCCCATCGGTTCTTCAAAATACCCATCCTTGAGGAGAGAATGTGAGAAGTGAAACAGGAGGTGTAGAAACTCTTGCCTATTGTCCCAGGAAGAATTACTGTATTTTTCGCACCATAAGACACACTTTTTCCCCACAAAACAGGGGGTGTGGAAAGTCTGTGCGTCTTATGGAGCGAAGAAAACAGATTATATTTTCCTGTTTTCTTCTCCTAAAAAATTGGTGCGTCTTATGGAAAGGTGCATCTTACGGAGCAAAAAATACGGTAATTGATGCCCGTTTGCTTTTAAAACAACGGCATGAAACCATTGTCCCTCATTACTCTGGATTCGAGGCTGGGTATTTTATGAGCCCTGTAGCCTTTGCTTGCTTCCTTGCTTGCTGGTGACGAATCATCTGGAGGTCCACCACGAAAGACCAAGAAAAGCCAAACAGAACAAAACAAGAACAATTTGCGATGCTTCATTCTTTTTTAAAAACGAAAACAGCTTTACCGACCTCGGATTACGTTCCCAAAAGAGATTTGTTGATATTCCGAGGATGGCTTCGTGACTGATCCAGGACCCGCTTGCTCGTCTTTCTCAATGTACAGACACGACACGGCTGAGACGTGGCACAAATTTGGTGTCAGGTATCTTGAAAATTCCTCCGAGTGAATTCTCAAAGGAGAAGAACGAACAACAGTGCACTGGAACGAAAATATACCTTTAGGCATATATTCATTTATAGCTTGTTTCATCGGCCACCTTTCTCCCAAGAAGGAGACCCAGGGTAGCTCACAACATTAAAAGGAATAGAGTTAAAAGCATGGTAAGTTCAACATTAAAAAAAATTAAACTATATACTAATTGAAATATAGTTGAACAAATAAAAGCAGGTGAACATTAAATGCTAGTTACGTTGAGGGTTGGACTCAATGGCCTTATAGGCCCCTTCCAACTCAATGATTCTTTGATTCTATGATTACCCTGGGGTGCAGTGTAATGAACATAACAACAATCACCTTATACAGTGGTGCCTCGCTAGACAGTTACCCCGCATGACAGTTTTTTTCGCTAGACATTGACTTTTTGCGATCGCTATAGCGATTCGCAAAACAGTGATTCCTATGGGGGAATTTCGCTGGGCAATGTTTGGTCCCTGCTTCGCAAACCAATTTTCGCTAGACGACGATTTTGACAGCTCCCTCCGCGCTCGCAAACAGGTGTTTTCGGGACCTAAGTTTCGCAAGACAGCGATTTAAACAGCTGATCGGTGGTTTGCCAAGTGGCTTTCCTATGGCCGATCTTCGCTAGACAACGACGATTCTTCCCATTGGAACGCATTAAACAGGTTTCAATGCATTCCAATGGGTGAAATGCTTTTCGCTAGACAATGATTTTGCTAAACAGCAATTTCAGTGGAACGGATTATCATTGTCTAGCGAGGCACCACTGTACTATGCATGGACAGCTGTATTTGGTGCCACCACTGCCAAGGTTGTCTGCCAGTTCCATGTCACACCTTACTCTGAATTGGTGGGCATCGCATGTCCCATCACACACCATTAATCTTGCCACAGGCTGGCGCCAAGAATACCAACAAGGTTCATCCTTAAGTTTTTCTCTCTCTCATAATGAATGGAAATTGAATTGCACTCTTTAGGGATTTCCTCCAAGCTGAGATGTTAAAGCAGAGTATTTAGTTACTTGTGTGATCGAAACCACACATACTCAATGACTGCCAGCTGCCAGCGCTGGTACGTCTGTTGTTAAAGACTCGAACTTTCTCCCTGCTCGCTTTTCAATACGAAAACTCATTAGCTGTCGAAACGTGTGGCTTGTCCGTGAACAATGACAGCCAAACTTTTTCGGGTTGAGCTATCAAGTCCAAATACAGGCATCCCGCAAGCCAATAGCTTCTGCTGGCCGCTATCAGTCAACTTCATGGTTTTAATTATAGCTCTGTTGCCATTTAAGGATTGTGTTGTCAAAGTGGTGGCGCCAAGCTGTTTGGCTTGAAGACGGAGAACTCTCCTGCATTTAGCCTGATTGAAAAGTTCTTATTTAGGGAAAGTGTTTCAAAGCTGGAAGTCGCTTTTGGTTTAAGGAAAACTCTTCTCCAGGCCCCAAGGAGTTCTGGGGGGCACAACAGAAGGGTGTGAGAGGCCCACTCCTGCCTGATTTAAGGACAAAGTTCACTGGATTAGTCCACCTTGTTACAGAACCAGGGTTTGGTGTTTGAATGTCCAAGGTGCCCTCAGGAACAAAGGAAAGCAGAGATCATAGGGATGTGTGCCTTTACACATGTGGAGCCTTGGACAATCTACAGTGGTGCCTTGCTAGTCGATCACCTTGCAAAACGGTTAATCCGCAAGATGATGGGTTTTTGCGATCGCTATAGCGCTTCACAAAATGGTTTTCCCTATGGGCTATTTTGGCTAGACGATGTTTCAGTCCGTGCTTCGCAAGATGGTGTTTTTTTTCCAGGACCGTTTTTCGCAAGATGACAATTTTGACAGCTGGGACCGCGTTTCGCAAAACAGTTTTTTGCAAGACAGTGATTATGACAGCTGGGTCTGTGCTTCGCAAAATAGTTTCTCTATGGGCGATTTTTGCAAGACAATTTTTCCTCATTGGAACACATAAAATGGATTTTGATGCATTCCAATGGGGAACCGCATTTCACAATACAATGTTTTCACAAGACAGCGATTTTTGCGGAATGAATTAACATCGTCTTGCGAGGCACCACTGTACATGAGATCAGAACGTGATACTGGTAGATCACTTTTGAGCCCTTTATACTTAGAAACTCCTTAGAGGGTTGCTGTCAGTTGATGTCAACTTGACAGCACATAAATACTCTTAAGTCAATGTATTCTTGAAGGCTTTCATGGCCGGGATCTGGTGGTTGTTTTGGGTTTTTCGGGCTCTTTGGCCGTGTTCTGAAGTTTGTTCTTCCTGACGTTTCACCAGTGTCTGTGGCCGGCATCTTCAGAGGACTGGAGTAGGAACTCTGTCCATGCTCTGTTGCTGTTTGTTGGATAGTTGAACTTCAGCTTTCACAATCCTTGGCCACTGTCCACGTAATTTGGACCTTCCACAAGTCAAATGTAGACCCAAATACCTGGAAGGCATCAGGTTGTCTACTGTGCACTAAGATAGGGCAGAAACAATGCAAGGCAGGACCTTCTAAACCGTGATGATACCTAGATAGTGGACTTCACTCTGCTGTGAAGGGAGCCTGCTTTCCTCTTTCTCTGCTCTTCTATGATTAAGCCAGTGCCATTGTTTTAATTTCCCACAGAGACTGTTAATAATTCTCCATTCAGGAAGATTGATGTACCTTACCAACACCTAATCAACATCTAAATGAGATGCACCTTGGAGAAAGGCCTAAACTGAGAACTCTGAGGCTCAGCTAAGCCTAGCTTTATGCAAGCTTCCTGCCCAGAAAGGAAGTTCCCATCTAGCACTGGGACAAGAACAGGAAGCTTACAGTAGGTTGAGCTAGGCCTAGTTCAGCCTGAAAGCCTCCCAATTTAGGTCCCTAACATTAGGTGTCTATAAGACATGTATAAGGTAGATAGCGCTCCTAGAATGGACAATTTTGTTATTTGTGGTGCAGAAAATCTAAAACTCCCATCTCAGAAAATGCCAATTTTGCTCTAGTATTCACTTGTTGATCTGCTGCTAGATTAAACATGAAGAGTATTTTACTAGAATAATTTCCTCAATATTCGTCAGCAAGCTTGAAGGTCTCATTTGGAATAGCAAAATGGAGGGGAAGAAAGCAAGCATACACACATGTACACATGGAGTGTGTCTAATTCAGGAGCTTCTCTCGAATAAGAGCTGGCCTGGATATCCACAGGATTGTGGTGCTAGCCAGAATCTCATATTTAGTGCCCAACCTAGCATGACGGGCCCCATCTTGGTTCTTAGGTTACCTGTGGAGATTCTGATTGAATGATGCGCCAAGCCACCCATCTCTGCCAATGAAATGAGAAAGAAAAATGCATGCAGAATATTGGCGTACTAGTAGAAAAGGAGGGTCTTCGCCTTTTCCGACTGAAATGGCAAGGTGTTCCCTACTTCAGGATGACAGGAAGAAGGCAAAAGATAACTGAGGATTAGCAAGCCAAGCCAGGTGGCTAGCCATCTGTACCTGTCTATACCAACATTTCCACCAACTCTTTACTGCTGATGCATCAGAATCCAGCTGTGACTGAATTTATAAGTGGTAACGGCTTCAAGGAAGCCATTAGAACAACCACAGTAAACAGGGATCCATTTCTAACAAGCAAAAGCGATAAATAATGTGAATGTAGCTTTCTCTGGCAGGACGGAAGCAGGAGTGGCTAAGAAATTGGTTGGGCTTATCTGTAGATATAGAATCATGGAATCAGAGAATACTGTAACGGAGTTGGAAGGAGACAATAAGGCCATTGAATCTAACCCCCCGAACAATGCAGGAATCTAAATCCAAGCAGATCTGACAGATGGATGCCCACTTTTCTCTTGAATGTCTCCAGTGTTAAGAGCACTGACCACCTCTCAAGATCATGGATTCCATTGTTATACTGCTCTAACAGTTAAGATGTTTTTCCTGATATTCAGTTTAAATCTGCCTTGCTGTAGTTTGAGCCCATTATTATCCATTCTGAAGGAAATCAACCCTGAGTGCTCCCTGGAAGGACAGATCCTGAAGCTGAGGCTCCAATACTTTTGCCATCTCATGAGAAGAGAAGACTCCCTGGAAAAGACCCTGATGTTGGGAAAGTGTGAAGGCAGCAGGAGGAGAAGGGGACGACAGAGGACGAAGATGGTTGGATAGTGTCTGTGAAGCGGCCAACACGAATTTGACCCAACTCTGGGAGGCCGTGGAAGACAGGAGGGCCTGGCGTGCTCTGGTCCATGGGGTCACGAAGAGTCGGACATGACTTAACAGCTAAACAACAACACCTCGGGATGATCGAGAACAGATCCTGCCTCTCCTCTGTATGGCTATTTTTATTTTATTTTGTTGATTTCTATACCACCCATCTGGCAGCCAAAGCCACTCTGGGCGGTTTGCAACAACTAAACAATAAAAATAACATAGATGCAAAAAAAAAAAAAAACCTCAACAATATCTATAAAAATGTAAAGGTGGATGACTACCCCTATTGCATTTCCCCTGCAAATGCCAGGATGATGGAATATATCTTGTTCTGGGAGGCTAAGTAGTTAAGGAGCTGGTGTGTAGTTCAGAAGGTATAAAAGGGGGGGAATGTGCCCATTGGGGGGAGATGTGTAAAGAATAATTGCTAGATTCTTTGTGTTCTGTAGGGGAAAAAAAATTCTGACAAACTTTCCCAAGGAAATACAAAGTCTTTTGAGGAATATCCAATACTCGACTTTTTTAACCGAGCCGGACAAGAATATCTGGGACGTAACATTACCGGGCCAAGATTCTGCAAGTCAGAACCAGCCTTTTTGCTATTATGAAATATCATTTCCAAGGCTATGTATTGTGTTTTCTTACATCTCATGCCCCTTTCACAGTAATCTAGCTTCCATTGCTTACATCTGAAGGGCCATTCTCTGTATTTTAATTGTGTCTCGCTGGAATGGGGTTGCGTTGGCTAGCCAATCTTCCGGTGCTGAATGGAATTTATTTTCTACCTAAGAGTGAGATAATGGCACTCAAGAGAATGAGGAAAAAAACACCTCAGGACTTAGAAACCTTTGTAACAAACAAGTGAGTGCACATGCACACAAACACACATCCCAAGGATTATCTCCTATTGCATATTTTCATTTTAAACCCCTCCTTCTTCCCTTTCCTCCAAAAAAAATTAGTTTTTTCAAAGTCTCAAATGTCAACAACATGAAGGAGGAAGAAGATACGCAACGCGCCCAGCTCTTAAGAAACACATCATCTTTTATACAAACACACCTGTTTACAAACCAAAGGTTGGGAGTTCGATTCCCTTCTGAGGCTCCTTGACTCAATAATCCATAGGATCCATTCCAGCGATGCAGTTCCAAGATGATAATCATGATGATGATGATGATTAACAACTCAAGTAGCCAGCTATCAATGTCTGCTGGGGAAAAGGGGGAATTGTCACATAAAGTCGGATGTTGAACAGTCCTTTTTAATATTCTCACCCTTACCTCAGAAAACCAAGTTTGTTTGGCTTGAGATGGGGAAGGAGTGAAAGAACTGGGCATGTTTGGCCTTGAGAAAAGAAGACTGAGGGGAGGAAAAGATAGTTCTTTTCAAATACATAATAATGGGCTCAATCTACAGGAAGCCAAATTTAGACTGAATATCAGGAAACATTTCTTAATTGTTAGACCAGTATGACAATGGAACCAATTACCTCAGGAGGTCCTGAGCACTCCAAGGCCAGAGGCCTTCAAGAGAAAACTGAACAACTGTCACATCTACTTTAATTTAGAGTCCTGTATTAAGCAGGGGGTTGAACTCAATGGCCTCATAGGCCCCTTCCAACTCCATGATTCTGTGATTCTGTAGCGGCTGCGGTCACTTTATTCCTTTGGTTCTATTTGTTGTTTAGTCGTTCAGTCATGTCTGACTCTTTGTGATCCCATGGACCAGAGCACACCAGGTCCTCCTGTCTTCCACTGCCTCCCAGAGTTCGGTCAAGGTCATGTTGGTCGCTCTGATGACCCTGTCCAACCATCTCGTCCTCGGTCATCCCCTTCTCCTCTTGCCCTCACATTTTCCCCAGCATCAGGGTCTTTTCCAGGGTGTCTTCTCCTCTCATGAGATGGCCAAAATATTGGAGTCTCAGCTTCAGGGTCTGTCCTTCCAGTGAGCACTCAGGGTTGATGTCCTTCAAAATGGATAGGTTTGTTCTCCTTGCAGTCCAGGGGACTCTCAAGAGTTCTATTTACCTTCTGCCTTTTCTCTAAGGAGGTCTATCCATGCTCATCTCATGCTCAGAAGCAAGAATAAGAAACTGCAACATTCTTCACCAGGCAGGCAAGATTGAAGAGAAATTTTACAACACTCTCAATAACTGCCTTACATCAATGTTTGGTGCAATGTTCGATTGCTAGTTCATGCAACATACTACCATTATTGCATTTTCACCGAAATATTGAATATTTTTACAGAAGTGTGCCATGTTCTCCAGGAAGATTCTTCATCCTCTCCGTAATCTTGGTGTTCTCATGATGGAGGTACTACCATACCACTGCTTCCCCCCCCCCTCACTTCACTGTCTCCAATCTGCTAAGCATTGTTTTGCTACAATCCATGTCTCATTGCCTAGATGGTTGTTGAGTTACCTTCAGTTTCAAAATATTTAGCTGCCATTTGGGGATAATTGTGGGTCGAGGAGAACGCAATTAGCTACCTTTCAAAGGCAGGCTTTTTTTTTTTTACTGAACAATCTTTCTATGTCCTCCTTTATTATCTTCAGTGATTAGGCAGTGCCGTTTTAAGAAATCTGGCCCCCGAAAAAAAGCATCACCTTTCCAAAGACTCCCTAATCTTTGAATATTTAAAAAAAATCCTTGTCTAGAGTACTTTGAACTGCTGTGGGTGGGCAACACAACGTTATGAACAGTTCTTCGCAGCTGGATGGAACATTTGCTTCACCCACCTTCCCTGTTTTAAAAAAAGAAAAATCATGCACTTAACCAATATTAAAATATGCTTCAGTTATAATATTGGCAAATGGCTTGATGATGGCGGCTGGCAAGAAGTGTAATATTAGCTGATGGGCTGTACATTGACTATAGATACAAAAAAACCCAACCAACCTCGGGAATGAATGAGCCCCGGTCTACATCCCACATATATTAAGAATAAGGAGCAACTTTGCAAAGATTATGTAAGAATGGAAATCCTCTGTGGGAGCAAATCTTAAGAATCCTCTTATCCAGCAGCCGACCTCCCCCACTGGCCGAGAAAACTTGCTTGGTTTTTTCACAGAGAAGCTGCCTTATCAGAAATCACAATTTAGTCATCTGTTTGGGACGGTCAAAATTAGTGAACTTGGGAGCGAAGTTCTCATCCTTAGATCCCTCTGTGAGCACTTTTGAACCCAGAAAAGGAGATTTTAGAAGGTAATGATCCCTTCCTGTTTCTGAGTGAAACTGATTGTGAGTCTCGAGTTCCTCAAAATGCAGTGTCTTGCATGGTTACTTCCCATTACACTTGAGGTGGGGTGGCAAATATCTCTGCCATCAGAGAAGGGATGAGCATAGGGGTGCAGTGAATGAGTTAGATAGCTAACTCAGTTGTCTACCCCAGAAGTTAATTGTAAAGAGAGGCCTTCAAACATCATTTCAAAGTATGTTTCATATCTCAAAAAGCTTGGAAGGCCTGGCTACACCCTTGGGGAGGCTGGTGACCCAGTCGCTGGCTGACTCCATTCCGGATTTTGCTCCAGTCTTTACAGAAGCTATCCTTATCACCCAGATGGGTTCGGCAACTTTTGACTGTGAAGGCTAAAACTCAGAACGGATTCACTACCCCTCTGACATTGGAGCCGACAGCCTCAACAGCCTATCTCTTCGCCCCGTCTGTTTTTCCCCGGTATTATTAACGCTGTTGTCTGGGTATTGCCTAGTTGTGACGCGCCGAGATCTGACAGCTCCGCGATTCCCCAATCCTATTTCGTGAACAAACAAACGGGAGGGGAATCAATATACAAAGTGACAGCTATCTTAGCGGAGGCTGTAATCCATTCATAGTGGGAGAGCAATAAAGTAGCGCAGTTTGATGACCTTTGTTAAGGAGGAAGGCTGGGGGGAAAATACTGTATGTTTCTTTTCTTAAGGATATGAACTAAGCAGAGTGCTATTTTCAAAAGTGATAAAGATCAGGCAGACGCAACACGAGAAAGATGAAATCTGACTCCTTGATTTGTTCACACTAGAGTACACTATTGATCCCCTCTTTCAAAGCAGACAGCCCATCCACGTTGCTTTATGTTTCCATCTGGGAGAAATCTAAGGATCCTCATCCTTCACACAAGGTGTCTGGCTTGGGCAAAACGTCTGCCCACAATCCTCTTTTTCTTGAGATGAGCAAGAGGAGTGAATAGAACCTAGATCTCCTCCACGTTGACAATGCCCAGCAGTCAGGTGACTACTTGAAACTGTAGGTACCACCATGCCATGGGAACACACGGATCATGTCCAGTTTCAGGTGCTAAGCAGGAACAAGTCTGGTTTGCCCTGGAATGGGAGACCATGAAGACATATCAGCCATCTCAAAGCAGGACTAGGTGAGAGTTTTGCCTCATATCCTGGACAACTTGCACCAGCCAGCATTGACATTGATGATCTAGATCAGTGGTTCTCAACCTTGGTTCCCCAAATGTTCCTGAACTAAAACTCCCAGAGTTTCACCATTAGCTGTGCTGGCCAAGATTTCTGGGAGTTATGGTCCAAGAACAGCTGAGGTCCCAAGGTCGGGAACCACTGATCTAGATGCTCTGGGAGTTGCCACTCAAACGAGCCATTTCTCCACCTTGAATCTAGAACAGGTCCTCAGAGTATGCCTTTTATAGCCCACCTTGGTCAAGAGACCCAGCCCAAAATTAGCAGCTTCTCCCTTGTTTCCCTTTGCCTTGTTCACATGATGTGCATGTGCAGGAGTGTGCACATACAGTTGTGTCCTGCTTAATGACAACCCCGCTTGACAACGAAATCGCTTGATGACGTGTTTTTTGAGATTCCTATAGTGATCGCAAAATAATGGTTCCTATGGGTTTTTTCCACTTTATGATGAATAGGTCCCCGTTTCGTGAACCAATTGTTTGCAAGACGACGATTAACAGTGATTTTCTTGGAACAGATTATCGTCGTCAACCGGGGCACCACTGTACTATTTTTAAAATCCTACCTAGACAACTGAGGTAAGACCTAGAAGATCGGGACGTGTTTTTGACTTCACTGAGCCTCATTATGAAGAGAAAGTTAGAATTATCAATCTGACAGGTACATTAAATAAAATCAGAACCATTTCAGGATGTTCCACTATAGGTTTTACAATGGTGAGCCTAGATCCTTTTTTCTTATTAAAATGACTTCTTTTGTTATGAAATCTAAAGCCGTGTGCTTCAGTGTCTCCTCAACCTTTTCGCTTTATACTTACTAGTATGGGGAAGACACACCTACTGATATAAGGAAGACATATTTCTTAAAATAGCTTCAGGCTCACTGGAGTGAAAGGGAAACATTTAGAAGTCCCACTGATTTTGACAGGAAAGAGTTAAGCACGCTCTTAATTTCTAAGTTGAAAGCACTGGGACTGAAAGATGCTTCCTGTGCAGATTCTTGTTTTCCCTTTGTGGTAAATATATCATTCTTTAAAAAGAGAGTAAAGCCAGGTTCATTGTCTAATATATATGTGCACCAGGTAGCCTTTGAGGCTGATAGCCTATCTCAAAAATGTGTAGGAAAAAAGCATTTTAATTGTAATAATTTACAATCCCTCCAAGTCCTTTCATGTTTAGTTTTTTTATTACCAATTACTAGAAGAACAACTCTAGAGGATTCTCAGAACCGCAGGCCTAGGCCCCTCCAGGCCATTGAAGTGAGAAAATATGAATTAATCCTGAATGATTTCTTTTCTTAACCATGTTTGCCGATGAATTATATGAACTCACGTCTCGCAAGCAGAGAAACACATTTACTGTATACGTATCGAACCTCAACGGATTCGGAGATCCGTGGCTGGGAACAGGGTTCTAGCTAAGGCAATTCAGAGGAAAATGCAGAGAAGACCGGCGACTCCAGTTTGTCAGCAAATCCAGTTCGGGTTTTAGTTTTGACCTCCCAGGAGCTATCCGGGGTCCTGAACTGTAGATCCCAATTGGTTCAGCACCTCTGACAGCTCCCTGTGGAGCTAAGATGTGGAACAGGTGCACTGCAAAAATTAGAGTTACCAGCCTCCAAAGGGGAGGCCATATTGATTTCAATGGGATGTATTCTTGGAGAGGAATGGCTTTCATTAGACTACAGCCTGGGGCAACGTAGGAAAGTTTGACTACGCCAGGTGATGAGATACTATTTCTTGTGTTGATGAAATGGGTAGAGAAAAGAGCTCTGAGTTTACTGGAGGAACAGTAAGATGTAAATGCCCCAAATTGTCAGGATCTTGACGAGGATTTCGCTTAACAGCGATTTCAACGGAACAAATTATCCTAGTCAAGCAAAGCACCACTGTACCTTCATCTCTAACCGCCAGCCATGGAAGCTGCTGCATATGTAAAAGAGTCCTGTGGTGCAGTGGTTAACCTGCAATACTGCAGTCAAGCTTCTCACAACCTGAGTTCAATCCCAACAGGTTTGGGTAGCTGGATTGAGGCTGACTTGGCCTTCCATCCTTCTGAGATCAATAAAATGAGTATCTAGAAAGTTGCCAATTGCAGAATTATGTTGTAACTTGCCCAGAGTTTGCTTTAGCATTATGGCACAGAATATAAGTCAAAGCCACAGCAACAATAAAACCAACATATTTAGACATATCACCTGTACATGGGGGGGGGGGGTGTCTTTTTGGAATTCTCTGGAATTCTTTCCAAAAAAGGAACTAATTACTGTACCATAAACTAAAGCAGAGGGCAATATTATAAATGCATTTGTCTTAAAGCATAAAACAGTGCTAGGTGTTTCCAGTCCAGCAGAAGGAAGCTTGGCTGTTTGAATTGCTTTGTTACTTAAGTTCACCTCCTCACCTGAAAGCCTTCTGTGGCTTCCACACCTCAGCCTCTTTGATGATGACAAGATCCACGTTGATTAAGTTCATCGATCCCTTGCTGATCTTTTGAGCCTTATTGTTTGAAATGCATGTCCTGCTAGGGGCAGCTTGGCAAGTTCCACGTCAGACAGCTTTGCCATATTTATGATACATAAACTCAGCTGGTTCTGTTTTTTTTTCTGGACAGCTTTTAGGGTGCAGCCCCCAAAGCCCTGCCTTGGTTTGTGGGGGTGGGGGAGATGTGGACAAATATGGCTTGGTTTGTGTTGGTAGGGTTGTAAGATGGGCAGATTTTGGGCAGCCCCTTGTGGCATGAATGCCAAGGAAGGTGCCTGGCATGCTTCCAAATGCAAAGACAGAATTCCCCCCAGAGAGATGTCACATCCATTATCTCAGTAGCAACTCACTCACATTATCATCATCACCATTATCCCTGCCACAACCACTGTTAACACTACTGCAGGTCCAAGTCCCAAGTCCGAGTCTTTGGTACCAAGTCCCAAGTCTGAGTCTTTGAGACCAAGTCCCAAGTCTGTGTCTTTGGTACCAAGTCCCAAGTCCAAGTCTTTGGTACCAAGTCCCAAGTCTGAGTCTTTGGTACCAAATCCCAAGTCCGAGTCTTTGGTACCAAGTCCCAAGCCTGAGTCTTTGGTACCAAGTCCCAAGTCCAAGTTTTTGGTACCAAGTCCCAAGTCCAAGTCTTTGGTACCAAGTCCCAAGTCTGAGTCTTTGGTACCAAGTCCCAAGTCCAAGTTTTTGGTACCAAGTCCCAAGTCCAAGTCTTTGGTACCAAGTCCCAAGTCTGAGTCTTTGAGACCAAGTCCCAAGTCCATGTCTTTCGTAACAAGTCCCAAGTCCCTATTTAAAAAACAAGTTTTTCTCCCTAGCAAAAATGGAGAATTAGGTGGGTTTTGAGTCACAAGTCACCGGTGTGACTTAAGTCTGACTTGACAGTTAGTCCTGAGACTTGAGTGCCCCATCGTTGCTGTAGAGGTAGGGGCCACTGCAGGATGTGTGCCAATTCCTATCAGAAATGGGCTGAAATCTAGCAGTAAGCCACAACTAAAGTAGGACCACTGAATCCGTGGCTCTTTGGTGAGTCATCTCCTCTGTAGATTCCATTGATTCAATAGCTAAGATTTACTATTGGATTTCCATCACTAAGTAGACGGCTCTGAATTTTGAGTGTCGCTGCCGTGCCAAATCCTTCTCCGAAACATTGTAATTCATAAAGCCATACTGTTGTTCTTCCAGGTCCCTGCTGGCATTGAGCCTTCATACTCTATGTAAAAGGCATCACTGGGGGAGAAAACGAAGAAATCACAGGTTGCACATTCCACAATTTTCTCTCTTGAACCCTTTGGGAAATTCTAAATTGCTCGCAAAGACCAGACAAGGTTCACTAATGAAGATAAGAGGTGTTTGGAAAATTATCCAAAGTCTCTTGCGAATTGTGAAATGAGGATCAATGAGGCTTGTACGCCAAAAGGCTAATGGTGATAAAGGAGTCTGTAAGGTGGGTAGAAGTAGCCTAGGAAGGTGAAGTAGATAGAGACAGGGTCTAGGAAACTCCAGCCCTTGCTTTTATCCTACCAAGGTGCCCTGTTTACTTTCATGAGAGCCCTATAAAATAGATTAAGTTGAGACGGAGGTCCTGCTCACTCGTTCTCAAAGTGTATTCTCAAGAGGAGGCCCATCCATCCTCTGTTGTTTTTGTTGTTAACATGTGTAGATGGCCATCTGAAGAGAGGAAGGATGAACTATAGGGGTAGTCATTCCTGATTAGTCAGAACTCAGAAGAACACGTAGAATCCAGGGTAAAAAGAAATGACTAAGAATAAATAACCAAGATCAAGGACTTTGATGCTGACGCTATCAGAAATATAATAACTGAAGCTTGTACTAAGGTGGGTTTATTTACAAGGGACAATAGGATACGTGAAATAGAAAAGTACTCAGAATGAAAACAGAGGAATTGAAAACAAAACAAGAAATCTAAGTATACTTTTGACAGGTATGTATATTTGCTGTCAACTCCTTTCTAAAACATGGCGACTGTGGTAGGGTCATCAAGTTTGTGAGAGGTTCTACTATTGGTTTACCATAGCCATCCTTCAGTGAGTTTCTGTGGCCAAGCAGGGATTTGAATCCAGGTCTCCTGGACCCTGTCCAGATACTAGATCCACCAGACTGGCTTTCAAATGTCATAGAACAATGGAGTTGGAAGGAGTCTACAATACATACAAAGTAACACAAAAAAATAAGCATTCGGGACCCACACAAGCAGATCCCTCCATGAAAGTGTAAAGCAAGCACACTCCACAGAGCATGTGGCCAAAAGCACTAATCCAGAAGAGAAGCATGGAATTGAGCAGGATGCATCAGTTGGTGGCCATCACCCAAGCGTGAACCACGTTGCATGGCCACAGGTCAACATAAGGCAGCTGAGAAGCTGTCATGAGGCCAGGTCTACCTTCAAAGCCAGAAGTCCTGTAACAGCCCAGGTGGACCCCATTAGCCAGACACTTCTAGCTGCTGTTAGCTGCTTGGCATGTTGGCCAGCTATCTAGAGACCAGCTGAAATTGACTAAGCGACTCCTTCTTAATTGGCTGATTGGATAGCTCAGTGGCTTAGGTACCTGGCTGTAGAGCCAGAGGTTGGGTGTTCAATTCCCTACTGTGCCTCTAGGGTGGGTAGAGCCAGCCTGGGTGGCCTTGGGCAAACTGCACAGTCCCAGGGCAACCCCCCAGAAGAATGGGAAACCACTTCTGAGAATTTTCTACCTGGAAAACCCTGAAAACAGTGGCCATAAGTCAGAACTGACCTGACGGCCGGTGATTATGGTGATGATGATGTTGATTTTTTAACTGGAGAAGATTCCGTCTAAGCTAGCGGGAGATGGCACTTGTGATCTAACCTCCAGTTATTTGGTTCCCATTATGGAAGGATATGTCTAAAAACAGGGAAAATGGAAATAATGAAAAGGAGGCAGAATCAATGAAAGACGGAACTTTTGAACCAGCTGAAATATCAACTACGGATGTCCAAAATCCATTCACACAATCCATAGCACTTCTTTCACTCCAACATCATCATCTTGATTCTCTGCAAGCAAACAGCACTGACATTTCTGCTCATCTCCACCGGGTCCAGAAGATCCTAAGTCTGACCACAATTTTTTATCACAGCTGTCATATCACTCTAATGTTCACTGATACCCCATTTTTTTGCTGAACTGCAGTGACCCCTTTCGTTTTTTTAAAAAACTTTTCAGTTTCAGCACAACCCCAAGGCATCTCATCTTTTCATCTTCCATTTAATCAACAGCTCCCTGTTGACTAACATTCTCCCTCTCAAGGTCTTGTTGTTCTTCTGTGATTCCATTGTTGTGTTTATAAAGCCAGCCCTATTGACATAGCTCGCGTTAGCAATTTCCTCCTGCATGATAATGCACTGCAATTACCAACAAGCGGGTCTTGAAATGGTTTTTTTTTTTGCTGCTGATGCTTCTCTGACCTTTTTCATGCATGGGCGGAGCAGATCAGATGAGGCTGCTATGATGGCTCACTGTGCTGTGACTTGTGGGTCTTTTCTACAGAAGCACTTATACCTTAAATTCCCTGTGAGGCACTGATTGTAAGAATATTTCTCTGACATCCGGTCCTGGCATTGATTTCTTTTTATCCCTTTCCTCCATGAATAAAATTTAGCGCTATGGCACTTCCATTTGTATTATGTGGTCATGGTGGGAGTCTCCCAGTTGGAAGCTGTCAATTCCCCAATCTAAACTAATACTCTAATAATCTTAGAACTATAGGGGAAGGGACCCTATGGATCATTGAGTCCAACCCCTGTCAAGGAGGCCCAGTGGGGAATTGAACTGCCAACCTCTGGCACCACACCCAGAGACCTAAACCACTGAGCTACCCAGCAGTTCTCAGAAGCCTTCAAGTCTCAATGATCGTTTAGCACAGAAAATGCACTCGTGTTGCATGGGGCCAGTAGAAGTACGAGAGCTTTCCCAGCAGGCAGAACCGTCCAGGGTCTGTCTCATGACATGGCGCTGATGGCCACCCTAGGCTCACTTTGCCGGAGACGGGACTTTTAAGCCCATTAACCATCACAAAAGCAGTGCCATGGGAGTGCAAGGGAGGCAAAAACAGGGGCTGGCTCGGTGTCACCAGCCGATCGTTATTAATAGGCATGAATGAATAGGTTTATGCTCAGAATCTCGACAGAGGTTGAGCGGAGGCTCTCTCCTCGCTTATGAAAAATGAAGGTGGAAAAACAGCGAAGGGTACAAAGGAAACCCGGCTCTACGGTCCGCCTCTGCTCAAAGGTCTCCTGTGTTGTCAGAATTGTATTCTTTGACTTCCGGCTTTTACGTCTCATTAGCTGTGCGAAATCCCCTCTGTTTGTCGTTCCACGGCTGGAGTTGTCTCTACCTATTCGGGTATTTCTTGCGGCAGGCGCCGAAACTGCACCCTATCCAGTCGTTTCCCGTTCCACCAGACATCATCTTGTTTCCCTCTATTGTGAGATGTCTTTGCAGAATTAAAAAAAATACTTAACAAATCTAGGGATAAGTTTGCTTTTGTAAAAGCTAACAAGAACCCTCCCTCCCCTCCTTCCTCAGCTCCTTCCTTCCTCTCGTATGACTTTTCCTGACAAGAGCTATATAAACCCATGATATTTCTGATGTTATTTATTTATTTAATTACAGTGGTGCCTTGCTTGATGAGGATAATCCATTCCAGCGAAATCGCTGTAGAGCGAAATCCTCATTGAGCGAAATAAAAAAAGCCCATTGAAATGCATTGAAAACCGGTTCAATGCGTTCCAATGGGCGAAATACCTCAGCGTCCAGTGAAGATCCTCCATAGGGCAGCCATTTTCCGATGCCTGTGCAGCGAAAAATCTGTCCTGAACACAACGGGGAGCCATTTTGAACAGCCGGCGGCCGTTTTGAAAAATTGACGATCAGCTGTTTTGATCGTCGTAATGCGAAGAATCGGTTCCCAAGGCAGGGAACCGATCATCGTAAAGCGGATTTTGCCCATTAAAACATCATTTTGCAATCGCAATAGCGATCGCAAAAACATTGCCATGAAGCAGATTCGTCATCAGGCGGGGTAATAGTTAAGCGGGACACCACTGTATTTAACTTCTATGCTGCCCACACTACCCCAAAGGTCTCTGGGCAGCTTACAACAATTTAACTACAGTAAAAAAAAAAGATACATAGCCCTCCTGGTCACCTTTTGCACAAAAATGTCATTCTCATCAATGTAAATGTTCTATCAAAAGACCGAGACCAAGATGGCCCTCAGTATCTTTGCTGGTGAGAAGATAATGGTTGTAATTCATTAAGCTTTCCCCTGAGGACCAGATAATCGAGGATTTATATCCCTATCCCTAATTTTACAGGATTGCAACTGCCATCACCTACCACCATCTGCTCCATTGGCTGGGGTGATGGGAGTTGTAGTCAAGCAACATCAGGAGTGCCACACTTGCCCTTTATTGCAGTAAGGCTCTTTCTCTTCCCTCTGTCTGTCTCTCTCTCTCACACAGTCCATATTGTTGTGGACCTAACAGAGATCACCAAACATGTCATGATTGAAAGTACAAAGCAGCTATCTATCAATATAGCATGGGGTCATCTGAACAGATCCAACGGCAACTTCCTTTTTGAAGAAGCGTAATTTACTGCTAGAACATGAGCCTATTGCTCTTCCTCTAATTTGGGTGAGGGTGTTCTCTTGTTCCATTACCAAGTGCTATGGCAGTATTCTGCCAACCTAGCGCTGTTGCTCTGTATTCTTCTTTGTTGTAGCAAGTGTGATATTCTCAGCCGCATGAACGTTGTATTTCCATACCCGTTAGTTACAAAGGGCATGCAAACTCCTTACACTTCTTCCAGCAATTTGCAAAGGGAGGAAGCTTTTTCATTTACCAGAACTCATTTCTCTGTGCTGTTTCTTAAATTAGATTCCCTATTGCTGTACAATATTCTCTCTCTCTCTCTCTCTCTCTCTCTCTCTTTCTCTCTCTTCATGCATCACCTTTAATCCAGGTCATGAGGAATAGTATATTCTACAGCCACCCAGCTCATTGTATTCCTGTTGCATCTTCTAATTTATGAATTTCAGTCATTGGGACAAATCTTCCATGCCGTAACCTCAAAACATGATTGATGAGAGGCTCAGCACATGCAAAAAGCGACTTATCAGCTGGTGTCAGACTTACTCTGGCTTGCTATTTTTCTTATTTTCTTTGCCCTGACCTTGAACGCTTTCTACAAGGCTCAATTGGGTGCAGAAACAGAGGGCCCTTTCTCAGTGAGAAGAGGGAAGTGGTGGGGAGAGGCTGCAAAGAGGCAAGGTGGAGGAAAGAGGGATGGCGCAGCCTAGATTCTTTTATCAAAATGCTGGCATTTGCAATCCAGTTTGGTCACAGGTCCCTTGACACCATACTGAGGAAGGAGAAAAGGTGTGGTTCGGTGATGCCAACAAGGATGGATTTTTGACAACCCCTAGTGGAGGGTGGTCCCTCTAATGATCCAGGGAAGCAGTTCCTAGAATCTAAAGGCTCTAATAATGCATGCCTGAACATTAGAAGGGACAGAGACTTTGGGAGCTAGTGACTCTGATTTCATGGCAGCAGTGAATCCACTCCGGGTTTCAGTTTGACCTTGACCTGTCCTACACAGGGTGCTGAAACTATTTGAAGGACCTGCTCAGGACCTTGGAGAGCTCCTCTGAAGCTTACAAAAGAGACTGGACACCTTAATAAAGGAGGAAAGAGATTTAAGGATTCAAAAGATGGCACCACATCTCTCTCTCCCTCCATCCCTCCCTCCCTCCGCACACATAGACATTCCCTCCCTCCATCTCTCTTCCCCTACTTGAACACATTTCCAATGTTTGCTTTGAGTTGGCTTCAGGATTTTCAGCACGTGTGTTTGTTTTTAATAACGTAAAATGATAGACCTCTCCAGCATCTCGGAACGGCATTGTAAACCAGTGGCTTCTGTTTATCTAGCCAGTTGCATTTAACCTTGCCACCTAAGGTCAGAAATCTTACTTTCCTTTATGGACCACGTGGCACTCAAGAGAGCTATCTCAGTAGGCTGTTCCTACACAGATGGGGATGAGTCATTGTTCCAGCGGCATGGTGGTCCAAAAAGAAAAAGTGGTCCGAAAAGAAAATATTGTGTGGGTTTTTCATTATTGTTATTCAATTGTCACATGGTGGCCAGAAGCATCTTTCCTTGGTGGTCCTCAAGTGTCTCACCTGGTTGCCTGTAGTCTTCTGAAGAAAGGTGAGGTCAACAGCTGGATAACTCAGTGGTTTGGGGATCTGGCTGTGGAGCCAGAAGTTGGGAGTTCAATTCCCCCAGAGTGCCTCCTTGACAGGGGCTGGACTTGATGATTCATAGGGTCCCTTCCACTCTGCAGTTCTAAGATTATGATGATGGTGGTTAGATCAAATTTACAGATAGCAAATGAGCTGTTCCATAGTGTAAAAAAGTATCTCAGAAGGTTGATGGACTCTTCTTTTGAAGAGTTTGGATGGCTATCTAGTCAAATATGCTTTACTAATGGTTCTTCCTGACATTGGCTTCAGACCCCATCCATCACTTCCATTCCTCCCTCACCAGATGAATCCTGAGGAATTTTGGTCCTCAAGATGAGAACATGTTCTCCTTACAACCACATTTAAGGAGTCCACAGACTTATTTCCCACCCTCCTCTGTGGCCACATGAAGGCCTCCCTGGGGGAAAAATCTGAAAAAGTGAAAAATAGAAGTAGTTCACCAATATTTTTGGTGGCAAAACATGACTTCCTCAGCTTTCTACAAGGGGTCAGGCTGCCACTCATTGTCAAGAGTGGCCATTAACCTTTCTTTTTTTTTCCCCCAAGTGTCAAAGCACCTTCAGGGAGATGCTGTTGAATTCACCACATCATGCTTACTTTGTAGGTTGAGATTGACTCTGTTGTTTTGGAGGCCATCTACGGCTCTCACACCACTCAATTCCCACCATCACCTTAGAACAGTCATTCCCAACCTTGGTACCCCAGGAGCTCCTGGACTAATACTCCCAGAAGCTTTTGCCACTAGCTGAGCTGGCCAGGATTTCTGGGAGTTGCAGTCCAAGAATATTTGGAAACCCAAGGTTAGGAACCACTACCTTAGAAAGACATGATGGATGAAAAAGAAACAGAGAGAGAGAAAACCAAACAGTTCTGACCTCACTTTCCATGTAGCTTGGTTACCCTTGAAATACAAAGGATTTTTGTCCTTTACTACAGTACTCGTAATTTCATTCTGCACTACAGTGAAAGACCTAAACTTCAATAGTACAGTTATTTCTATTATGCATCCATTTTTTAAAAAAATCTTAGCTATTGTGGCTGATCATTAAGTTGATTAATTTATCTCCTCGAGGAACCGTTACCTGGCCCAGCTTTCATGTCAGTTCCCTGACTTTCAAACAGTAGAGAAAGAAATGAAATTAATTAGTGGCATTCATTCTCTTCCCCCCTCCTCTCTTGCATACATATTCCTTTAATATTGTGTTTTTGATTTTGATTGGATTATATGTTTGGGGGCTGTTGAGGAAGCCTCAGAGCAGAAGTGGTAGAAGTCAACTTTTGGCTTTCCTCTTATTGTTCTCCTTCATTCTTTGAACATAACGAAGCTCAACAGAATGGACAAAGATTGAAACTATTAGTCATTCTAAAATATACAAGGTCCGGAATCCCCCAGCCAATTTAATCCGAGTTCAATGAGGAAAGAGTAAAAGGGAAGAGGAATAAATGGCCAAGCAGAGATGAGGATGATGAGCATTTCATTCCAGCTTCTTTACATAAGAATTTAGGTGGCTGGATAGCTCCATGGATTACGTCTCTGGCTGTGGAGCCAAAGGTTGGGAGTTTGATTCCCTGCTGTGTCTCCTGTGAGTAGAGCCAACCTGTGTAGCCTTGGGCAAGCTGCACAGTCTCAAGGTGCTCCC
The DNA here is from genome assembly GCF_051106095.1 of Pogona vitticeps. NCBI lineage: Eukaryota > Metazoa > Chordata > Lepidosauria > Squamata > Agamidae > Pogona > Pogona vitticeps. The sequence continues at coordinate 16,217,036 of NC_135796.1, forward strand.
AGAAGAAGGGAACCATAAACCTCTTATGTATATTTTATATCCCATAATACCCTGGAAAGAGTCACCATAAGTCAGAATTGACATCAGATAATTATCATTATCATAGAGCTGGTGTGGAGAACATTATAGCATAAATTGAATTTTTAATCCCAAACAGAGGAGACCCACTCATTCAATAGGAACATTCTAACTTATAGCCTTCCAGCAAAGGTTGATGATTCCAGTATCAGTTGGACAGTGAATCCACTCCAGATTTTATTCTGAGCTTTTCACATGAGCTATCCAGGGTCCTGGAATCTAGTACCAAAACTAAGCTCAGCACTTCAAAGACCTACTTCCAAGTTTGTCTGGAACAAGAAGCAAATTCATCCTTCCACTGATACCGGTGTCACCATCTTCCATTGGTTCAGCTGTTGCACATTAAGATGGACATTAAAATCCAACTCAGTTGGATTTAGGCCCAGAGAACTAGAAAGGGAAAAATCTACTTTCTGGGCCTTTCTGCCATGATGAAGACATTGGTCTAGAAGAGAAAATGTCCAGATCATCAATATGTTGCCTATAGATTGTTTTGTTCTTCACATTTCATTTTCGAGAAAGGCTGAAAGCATGCAAAAAGTGTCTCTGGATAATATTGGACTGTGATTGCAGCTAGCATAAGAATGGGTTATTTCAGTATGGATGGGCCGCTAATTCGTCTTCCCTGCCTCACGACATCCAAGGGAATTATGCTATATTAGTCTTCAATACAACAGTTGTTTTCTTTCCCCTGTTAGCTTGGCTGGCAGATAAGATAGTGGGAGGACAGAGCCTTCCAAAACCCACAGGTGCTATGAATTCTCCAGGGCTGAAGCTCCTTTTTGCTTTTATCTTGTTTTCTCATTTTGCTTCAGTGCTCAAGAAAAAAAATGAACAGTTCTTCCACTTCACTAATACCTGGTTTACTTACTTATGCAGCTAGAGTCTCCTCTCAAGAAAACCACCCCTCCCTCTTTATCATCTGCAGCAGTGATTCCCAACCTTGGGTCCCTAGATATTCTTGGATGATCATTCCCAGAAGTCCTGGCCAGCACAGCTAGTGGTGAAGGCTTCTGGGAGTTGCAGTCCAAGAACATCTAGGGAACCAAGATTGGGAACTCAAGATCCATAGGACTCTACTCTCGTACACCAGCCCAAGTTTGTTTGCTAACCTAATCAGTTCTACGTCTTTCTTTTTTCCCGCCTCCTGTGAAGGAAACTGCAGACCATATGATGTGGATTGGGAAAATGTTGCTTCAATATACAACTGCTGGATAGCTCAGTGGTTTAGGCCTCTGGATGTGGAGCCAGAGGCTGGGAGTTCGATTCCCCATCATGCCTCTTTGACAGGGGGTGGACTTGATGATCTAAAAGCTCCCTTCCAGCTCTGCTAGAAGAGATACATCTAAAAACCTCATGGACAGGGGCTGGACTTGATGATCCATAGGCCCCTCCCAGCTTTGCAGTTCTATGATGATGATGATGATGATGATGATGATGATGATGATGATGATGATGGTGATGATGATGATGGTGATGATGATATAAGTATTTCTCCATAGGTCATTGTTCAGGGATTTCATCCGAGCAGTGAGCTCATACCAAAGTAAAAACGAGCCTAGATATCCCTTATCTCTCTCCTTTTCTGTCATCACTCTCTCCATGCTATCTCCTTTTTCTCTCTTGGTCCTCTCTATCCTTCTCTTCTCATCCATTTCCCTGGTTTGTTGAGTCACACTGGAAAGCTATTCACCCTGCCTGACTTTGACTAATTCTCTCTCTCTCAGACTCCGGTAGCATTCCACTTTTCACTCCTTGATCCTTCTGACAATCTTGCTCTCCATGCCTAGTTCTGAGGAAAAAACTAATGTTTTTAGTGAGTCAAATTACACCAATTTGTGTATTTGTGTGTGTGTGTGTGTGTGTGTGAGAGAGAGAGAGAGAGAGAGAGAGATCACAGTGGTGTACAAAGTAATTTGGAAACACAAGAGGAAAACTATGGAAAAGAATCCCACATCATCCCAAAATGTACAGAGAACAAATGGGGAGAAATCACAGCTTCTCTGCTTAAGAAATATATCCTTTTCTAGCTGTTTGAACAGTTTTGTACTTGAAAATCAATACATCTAGACTGAAGGCTGAGACGGCAGAGGCAAGACCTCAAGCAGGCCTGAACAAAGGAAAATAATTTTAGAACTCAGATATAGGTTTTCAGGGGGAAAGGGTCTTATTTTGGTTCTGTGCTGTTTTAGATGATCTGAAAGTGGATTTTTTTCAAGACAGAAACCATCTTCTGTCAAGCAATTTATTTTGAGTACTTTTAATGATGTATATTTGTAGTTGTTTTAATGATCAGGATGGTAATTTGGCCTTTGCAAAGAATGAAAATAGCAGAACTCAGAAAATACTCCTGTTTGGGAACATAATTCCCAGAATCCGCTTGTCAGATAAGCTGAGAGGTTCTAAAGATGATGCTCTGAAAAAAGTATCTTTCTAAGCCCTTAAAAAGTTTGACCTGGGGTAGTCTACTCACCCACCCACCCAAGTCATTACCCAAAATCCTGTTGGGTAGTTACACCAGCAAATGAGCAATGGTAGAACCAGCGATGGCAGATTGCTGCCAATTAATGAGTCGCCACCTTGCCTGGTCACATGTCAATCCACTCGACCAGTACACAGTGTAGTACTTAACCAATGACTCATTTTGTGGAAATGTGCCAATGTGAGCTATTCTGTTGACCTTCTGCCAATGTAACTACACAACAGCATTTCGGCTATTGAGTCTTATCTCACAGAGCTTAGGAAAAATGGCTGTAGGGGACATTATCTCTGAGAATTCCCCAGACGGTGCTAGAGAAGCTAAAGTCAAAAACATTATGGAGAGCTATAGTCAAAAAAGGAAATTTCCAAACGTTGGTATTACACCCATGAACTGCTTCTGTGAATGTGTTCCTGGTGGAGGATTCACACCTTGTCTCAAGCTTATCAAAAATAGCTCCTTAGGCTGTCAGCGGCCATGATGTAGCTGTAGGTCATTTCTCCTTCCAACCCTCGGAGCTGCAAATGGGCTCCCACTTGACTACCCACCTGTCAATCCATGAAGCCTGAAAGCTGAAGCATTAGTCAGTCCTGAGATGAAGCAAACATAAAATACAAGGATGGGGGGAAGAATCTAGATACCTGATTGCTCTCCTCTGTCCACTGTAAAACTGATGGTGAGGGACCCTGATTCATCTCGGCTGGTGAAAATTGGATCATAAATGCTCTTGAAGCAGAAAGGAAATGTTGAAAGGAAAACACGTCCTCTTTCTTTGGCTGAGTAATCAGCTGAGGGATTTTTAATTGTATATAAGTCAGTTTCTGGAATGGAAGAGCACTTTCGAGATTGAACTTCTGAAGTCAACTCCTCAAGGGGCAGGCCAATGGTTCACCTCACTCATTACTGTCTTTGATGACTGGCAAGAATTCCACAAGGACTCAGATAGATGTATCTCCTGGATCTGCCTGTCTCAAATCCTTAAAAAAAAAAAAAAACACCTATGCATATAATAAAAATGGTTCTGGAATATCTATTTCATCCAGTATTCGATTCCCAAGTTGACCAAAGAAAAACCCATGGAAAGCCCACGGGCAGGACAGGAGAACAATGGTGCTGTCTCTGAAGAAGGTAAATCTTGACCTGCTTCACCCCTCTGTGGAAAATGGGAACATGGAAAAAGAAAAAAAAAGACTTCCTTTTTCTAAATCATTACATTATTGAATTCCCCCCTATACCGCTTCAGCGCATGACCCTGTTTCCTGGTGATATAAGAGAAGAGAGGGAGAGAAACCAGTAGAAATTGGTGACCTCAATAGTAGCAGAAGCGCAGTGAATCCACCTCAGTTTTTCATCTCAAACCTTGCAAGATTCTGAGTACAGTTTCAGTCTGAAATGTGACTGAGCTATCCAAGGTTCTGAACATAGTTTTGGGACACGGTTCCATGTCTTAGAAAGCTCTTGTAAAGTCTCCATTAAAAACAGAGTAGAGAATATTCACTACCTTATGAAATCTTCTTCCATTGAAGCACCTTACCATTTTTCAGGTGACCCCAATTTCTAGTATTATATGAGACGGAGAGGGGGGAAAAAACCTTACTATCTGCTTTCTCTATACTAAGCAAAATTTTATACTCCCTTTCCACACCCCCTTTATAAACCTTGTTTCTGAGCATAAAGGTCCCAGTACTGTAGACCTTCTTGCAGGGATTTCTCCTAAACGTCAGATGGAAGATCTTGATGGCAAGAGATATTCAGGTCTGTTGCATTGGAGGTTTCTAAACAGAGGTTTTATACCTCTGGGTCAAGGCTACTCTTCCTAGGATCTGCCTCTTCTCACCAAAGGGACAGACCGTTGGCATGGACTCTAGCATTCATCTTTCCTGGAGCCCATCTTAGGCATGCTCTTGGCATGGCAGACCACGTCCAAGGAATATGGAAATCTTACAAGAAATACAACTGGGCACATTGGTTGCCAGTCTGGGACCACAGAACTTAGACATAGAGGAATCTGAGGCTCAGGACCATCAGGATCATACTCCTGAGCCGCATTGCTTGCCCCTGCTGTCTCCTCTTCTTCCATGAGAAGGCAGCATGGTTCAGAGAATGCTAATTGTTTGGGCACTAATTAAAGAAAATTGTACAATATTTTACCACCAATGAACCAGAACAGAAACTGATGATGATTTAAGTGTGCCTTTTTCACAATTAGAAGCAGCAGATGGGTTGTTTGAGTCTTTTTTTGAATCATCTGTTAGTCTCCTGTGATGGCTATGTACATATCCTTTCCTTCTTAACAGCAGAGAATGCTGGCTTTGTGCAGAGATAGCTTGTACCGATTATGGAGACATCAAGGGAGAAGATTTTTCCTGTCATGGTTGCTACACTGGGCAGGACTCTGTCTCATGGGACCTCTGCCCTTCCCCACCTGTCCTCCCAGGAAGTTATTATTTCTATATCACCTATTTCCAGGCTGCCTGAATCACTTCCCACACAATACTTTGATGGCTTCACATACCATCCTCAACAAACAAAAAAGAAAACAAAATAAAAACAACCCACGTTTGATTTGCTGCCTCTGCCGCTCACCGAGGCAACCTGATTAAAGAGGGCTCCAACTTTGTGAGGCAACAACAAAGCTGTTAATTAATTCTGAAGCCCCAACCCTTCACTCTCTTCCCTCTAATCGGCAATCGGACGGCTGAGGGCTTGATAAAAGGGAAAAGGGGGGAAATCAAGGTTTTAATTATTGTCAGGAAGATGTGAAGATGGCACTGAAAAAGCTCACTCTGTTTGTGTATGTGTGTGTGTGTAAAAATAGAGAGAGTGTGTGTGTCTGTGCTCAAGTGCTTAAGCACAGTGAATCATAATTTACCACTGCTCTTTTGCTGGTAATACAAGATAGATTGCATCCATTCATCTTCAATCTACATTCAAATTAATAATTAGAACAGTCTTCATCTGGAGTGGATGGAAGCCTGAGGAAAGAAGGGAAAGGCTGCAGCTGTTGAGTCCTCTGGCCTTTTCCAATTCAAAAGCCAATGTGTGATGACCCAGCTGGTTCTCTTTGGACATGTGGCGTCATATCCATTCTTCTTCCACAGAACCCATCTCATTGTGTTCTTGGGGAAATGGTGCATAACATGAACACATAGCCTACCCAGTACACGTCACTTCCAAGTTCCACAAGCCCTCCATGATACTTGAAGGAGTGCTTCTTCCGCTCGGCATCCTGGGATATAAATCCCGGTTTATTTTGTTGCCCTGTGCAAGAGTGTGAGGCATGTTCTGCTACTCTCAGGAAGACTTTTCACATTGGAGAGAATGGCTTTCGCGTGACTAATGCGAACGGAGCGAAATAACAAGAGCCGCTGGTTTGGTTCATAAATCTTTAAAAACAGAGAAGCAATGGATGGGTTGTTTGAGTGTTTTTCATATACTACATATATATGTATATGTATGTGTTTTTGAAAATAATCTAAAAGTATATAAATCAGGCACATAATGTCAAGCAGACAAGCGAGATGCTAATTGACATGGTTGCAGGTTAGATATGTTAAAATAAATAAAGATCCTTCTAGTTCAACTCTGTCCATTAGAATTATGGTTTTTTTATCTCGCTCTCTCTTTCTCTCTCCCTCTCTCTGTCTTTCTCTTTCACATAGATCTTTCAGCCTTCTACTGTTTATGTCATTTCATTCATGGCCTGGGTTTGTGGCTCAGTTTCAGAAGGAAACAGGAGATAGCCATGCTTCCTGCCAGAAAAAGTCATCCCTATTTTGTAATCACTGCATTAGACCGACCAAAAGGGCCCAAGAATTGCCACAAGCTTTCTGAGATCACAAATCTTCTCATCAGGCATCTCGTAAGAAGGAAGTGAATGGCTTAATTTTAAAGCCATGTAGTTTGCGTGCTGTTTTAAGATGGGAGGGTCTGTAGATCGTCACACTGGGCTCATCATGTATCCGGTTTCACTTTGATCTGCCCTTAGGGTCGCTTAGACCAGGAAAAACAAGGAAAGGCAAAACTCTTTGATTCAACGTTTTGAAAATACAGGCACATCCACACAAAAGTCAGCTCAAAACTCAAGCTAAGCAGCATTTTTTTCCCATCAGATCCGACTCCTCCCCCGAAAAGCGGCAGTCTTTCTCCAGGAATAATTGGGACTTTTCAGATGTGTGTGTGTGGCACGTGTCTCCCACAGAATCATTTCATCTGACAAACAGCACAGATCTTACACTGTGGTCCGATTTTGCATCGCTTGATCCACGCCTGTTCCCCTTGTGTCTACATATTAACAAATTTGTTCTCACTAAAGCCTTTAATCTTGATCATCCATTGTGCTTCGAGGAATCCAGTGGGCCTTATTGATTTGGCTCCACATGAGCAAAAAAAGAGAGCGATTTCAGCCTTCATACTCTCACTGAAGTTGTATTTATGTTGCAAAAGAAAGACATGCTTTGAAAGGAGCGCAATATTGACTTGTCATAAAGAGCTTTTTCTCATGGACCCAAAGTGCTCACAACATCAAATCCATAGTTCCAGAGTTTTAACATCTACGTGAAACTGAAGGAGGTCATTTGGAGGTTTTCTAGAAAGTGCCCTCGATATAAAGATTGACAACTAGCAAAGTGCAAAATCTGAGTGAATGTTACAACAACCTGAATGATGGATGTATTAGTAAGGGGTGTTCTCCTTGATGTGTAAGTGATGCTCATCCCGTTCTAGAAAAGTTTGATCTTCCCCTAGAGCTGGTCTGAGATTACCGGATTTACAGCTGCCACCAGTCCTCACCACTGAACATGCCAGGTGGAGCTGGTGAAATGCAAGAACTTCTGCAGAACTGGATCCCAGCTCTGCCCTAAAATATCAGGAATTCTTTACTCTGAGGATGCTCCGTGATCCATCTTTCTTGCCACCAATGGTCCAGAACATCTCTCACTAGCTTGATATTGTACACAATCTATAACCCAATTGACTTAACACCCTGGATAATCACTGGCTCTCAGACTTGATTATACTGGGATAGCTGGACCAAAATTTGATCCGGTACAAGGTCGCTTCTCATATGCCTATGTTCCTGTGTACATGGACAGGGTATGCCTTCTGTTCTCCACCACCAAGGAACCTCTCTTGAGAAGTACAGCAATATATTACATGGGGGTTCTTTTGGAAATGACCTGCCAGCTAAGAGATGTAGGAAATCACCTTACACTGAGCCACATCTTTCATCCATCAAACTTTTCATCCCTCTATTCTTAACACGGACCAGTATCATGTCTTCAGGGATCCACAGAGAAGTCCTTCCAAGTTCCATCCAGAGATGCTTAGGTGTAAAACAGATGCCACCTCTATGTAAAACATGTGCTCTGACATTAAGTCACAACTCAAATGAAACAATGTTCTCTATACCAGTGGTTCCTAACCTGGGGTCCCCATACATTCATGAACTACGTAAAATTCCCAGAAGCTCTCACCAGTAGCTGTGATAGCAAAGGCTCCTGGGAGTTGCAGTCCATCTGGGGACCCAAGATTGAGAACTACTGCTTACGCTAGTTCTCCTTCACTGAGAAGCTTCAGGAAGTGGCTGGACAGTCATCCAACTGGGGAAGTTCAACCTTGGGCACATTGCACCATTCAAGGGTCTGGGCTTGATGCTCCTCCAGTTCCATGCGCACCTTCAGCCGAAACGTTCACACCTTGATTCACAAGCAATCGAAAGCACATTCCCGGTCTGTTCTGCCAGGACCGACGCCATCTGCAAAGCCACACAAAATCCAGGAGGGCAGTTGCCAAGAAATGAGAGTAGCTGTCTAATTAAGGGATTTGCAGACTTCAGTGGGAGCTGGAAAAGATGAAAAATAAATATGAAATATCTGTGGGAAAATCAATGCGAGATATGCCACATAGCTTAAAAAGGCTTATGAAGAGGATTTTTAGGGCTTAAGGTTCCTTTCAAAGACATAGTTCTCTACCTTTATCCGAGGCTTTGATTTATTTATTAGAAGGAGGGGGAAGGGGAAGGACAAGGGGAGGGGAGGGGGAGGAGGAGAGACCTTTTTTATGGGCCCCATTTTCTAGGATGTGATGGGTGATTAAAAGAGAGAAGACCTTCTCTTTGATAACACCTGAGATATGGAATTCCCTCTCGTCACGCCTTTACATTAAACTCCTTAAACTCCTCTTGGACTTTAAGGTTTCCCCATTCTCAAATGGCTTTTGAGGCTTACAATGTGCACCATAAAGGAATGCTTTAGTGTCAATACTCCAAGTGGTACAAAATAATGCAACTCGATTGTATGGCCTTCTAAAAATGAGACACATCGGAAATGAAACTCATGCCTCTTTTAACAATGAGCCATGGTTCTGTAACTATTTGACCTGATGCCAGATTTTGGAAATGCTTCATCTTCATAGTTTGTTGGAATCTGCCAAGATGGGTCCTCCACCGTCAGGTTAGACCAGTTGGGTTGGGTAGCAGCCACAGCTCAATCCTATAATGGAGGTGGAATCATCATCATCATCCTAGAACTACAGCATTGGAAAGGACCCTATGGATCATCAAGTCCATCGCATGTCATGGAGGCAGAGTGGGGAATCATGCTCCCACCTCTGGCTCTTCAACTAGATACCTACATTATTGAACTATCCAACCAGGGGTTCAGAACAAATGGCCAAGACATTCCACCCCACTACTGTCATCATCTCAGGTGATGTCTCACTCTATATCATGGAAAAGCCAGCCCATGATAGTTCTTCACCGGATTTAATCTCATCATCACCTTTCTCACTGTCTTCTGGACAGAATCCACTTTTCTAATATTCTTCTTAAGAAGTAGATTCTAAGAGTCAGCTCCGAAACCCATCCATTAATTTTTCTCTCTCTCTCTCGTTCCCTCTTTTTGGAAATCTAACTTCTGCTGATTGGGCTTCTCCACCTTGGCATCACAATTCATTAGGGTAACATTTTGTGAAGAGGCATTTTTCTCGTCAACTTTCCAAAACTTCTGAAGGTCAACCTAATTGCAAAGACTTATTCACAAATGGCATTCTTGGCCAAACAATGCTACTCTCCATAGATTAAACCTGGGGGGGGGACTACCTTTGTCAGTTCCCCCCTCTACTTCTTAATTATCTTTGCTTTTACTTGAAAGATGAATAAGCATCTTATTCCCTGCAGAGCATTTTATGAATGTGTCATTAGGTGACCAAGAAGGCTGGCTTCATTTTAAGACTCAGCCATGAACATTAAGGAGTCAACACCCAATGATTTTGCTATCAGTAGAATTTCATGCCAGCCAAATGTGAAATTAAAGTGACACCCTTTGTGATGAATACCTATGGAATTTTGAGACCAGATCTCAGACACACACACACACAGAGAGAGAGAGAGAGAGAGAGAGAGACCGTTAAATTAAACTCAGTGGATTTTTAAAAACAAAATTTATTTCTGATGAAAGGTCTGCTTCTTCTTAAGTGAGTATTTCCACTCGTGTGCAGATTTATCCCATCCTTGATTATAAATTATACTTAGAGCCATGACAAATATTTTCTAGACTATATCTGTGTGCCATCAAGTCGGTCCTGACTTTCGAAAGTTTTCTAGGTAGAGAATACGCATAGGTGGTTTACCATCCCCTCCTTCCGAGGGAACTCTTGAGACTCTGCAGCTTGCCCAAGGCTACCCAGGCTGGCTTTTCTCCCTGGAGGCACAGTGGGGGAATTGAACTCCCAACTTCTGACTCCACAGCCAGAGACCTAAACCACTGAGCTCTCTAGCCAGCTTTCTAGACTCTCTGGTGGTTATGCAAACTTTATGATGGCTTCATCTGACATACTCCACCCTGAATTGATCATAGGAATAGGCATCCTTCAGTCTCGAGAGACTATGGTATCGTGCTCTGCATGGAGGACTTGGAAGAGCATCTAGTGTGGCTGAGAAGGCCAATTCGAGAGGGACCATCCCTTCCACACTGAGGACAAATCCAATCTGTCCTCTGTCCAGTTCCCTGATTTTGCTGCTTTTGTGACTGCCTCTTTGCCTTGGCCTGCTGGACAAGGGTCTCTTCAAATTGGGAGAGGCCGTGATGCACCGCTCAGATGTCAGGGTTTCCCATCTGTTGAGATCCATTTCCAAGGCCTTTCGATCCCGCTTGCAGATATCATGGGGGCATTTCTATCTGCTTCAAGGTCACATCACAAGCAGGATGATTCTACACATCTGGGATAAGAATGTCAGTGAATAAAACCACATTGGCTGGATGCATCCTATTGGTTTGAGTGCCACCCTTGTATCACACAGGGCAACTAATGGCAAGTGGGAGCTAGGAAATGAGTGAGCTTGGTTGCAAAAAAGGCTTAATATTCTCTGACACAGAGCTATGCTTGTTTTCACCCTTGATGTAAGTGCTCAGGCAAAGCTGAGTCATCTTAGCTCACTGGTTCCCAACCTTGGGTCTCCAGATGTTCTTGGACGGCAACTCCCAGAAGCCTTCACCACTAGTTGTGCTGGCCAGGATTTCTGGGAGTTATGGTCCACAAACATCTGGAGACCCAAGGTTGGGCACCACTGTTTGAGCAGAGCCCCCATTAGGCTTCTTCTCACAAGAAGAGGTGGATGCAGTTTGTTCTACATGTAGATCCGTCACCACAAGCCAACCGTTAAAAGCTTTGCCTTTATGAACATGCAAAAAAGGATCAACAAGCCATCACTGCTTCCCCTCCTGTCTCTCCCTTGAACTCTCGTCAGCGCTTGCCTACACACACACATTTCAATAATTTATCTCCCCATAACTTTTGTGACACTTTATTACACTTTTCATCCTTGCTGTAAATATGCAAAACCTCGTGTCAATCAACCCGTTGTTCCTGAGTCTTTGATTAATAGCTAGCAGACGCAACTTGCCTCTGTGTGTACAATGTTAAATGTAATGTACCAATGCACAATTCATTATTCTAATAACATGTTGAGATAATAAATCAAGGAAACGCTCCGAAAGACAGAGCGGTAGGTTGGAGGAAACCATTTATGCCCTGTCATTTTAAGGTAGGATGGCAAAACCAAAAGGGGTTCAGAACTGAGATGCAAACTAGAGATGAGCTGAATGGGGAATTCCGGGTGTCTTCAGTTTTTAAAAAAAACTTCCCAGTGTTCTGGCTGTCTTGAGCATACAGGTATATTGGAATTTTATTTTTAAACATTATTTGAATACATATCACAACGAGGCATAAATGTGGTTTTGGACTGGAGCTTGGTGAATCTAATTTGACAAGGTCCTGAATCCTCTCCGGGTTTTATCCCGAACTAGACATGTTCTATTCAAAGTGGCAGACCTACTTGGGAAATAACATTCAGCACTTCAAATCCCTGTGATAAATTCTGAACTAAAAACCAGATCGGTTTCACAGGACCCCACCACATGTAAATCACAGTCACTAGCCTCAGAGGACTTGGAAACAAGAGGAAATATTTACTAGATTGGTTTTTATCAATGTAAGGACTTGCCTCTCTACAGAGCCTCAAAACTGGGGAGAAGACTTTTTGGAATTGTAGCCACCAAAATCCCTAGCCAGCAAAGCCACGAGACATAGTAGCTAGAGATTCTGGTGCTTGTAAAAATTTCCAAGGTCTGTCTTAAGCTTTGTTTTAGGAAGGAATACAGGCTCATACAAACACCCACCTGCAAGGAAAGCTTCCAGTATATGCTATAAATGCTGGGTTGTGGGGGTTTTTGGAATGTTATTCATCGAACCACCAGCACCAAAATAAAAAGCATTGCCCAAACTAGCAGGCGCTGGCATGCCCGCAGCATGATTATCCATTGCACGAGTCCTATCATAAACATTCACAGAGAGAGAATGCAATTTCTCCTATTGTTCAGCAACGTGTTTCCCCAAAACGCTATGTTTCATGTGACCTTGGCTCCCCAAACCTCGTTCTGCAGCTGAGCTCCTGGATTCCACAAAGGGATTTATCAGATTGGATAGGCTTCGTGCATTTAATGCCGCGCTTTGTTCTGGAAAGCTCAACCGCCTGCATTGATTTCCATGGGCAATTAAGAAGTCACGTCGGCAGCACCTTTCTGTTCCCTTTGGGAGGACGTGAGAGCCTGGCTTGTTTGGGTGTGTTGCGTGCCTGTGTGTGTGTGTGTGTGTTTGTTTTCAATTATTGCCTCGGCTTTCAAAAGCATCTGGAAAGGAGAGCCACTGGAGGAGAAATTCACCAATGATGATGGTGGGAGTACAATATCGGAAAGTGGAAGGACTGTCTTCCCACATAGCCCATTTTCTTCTGAGTGGAAAGAAAAGGAGCATCACTGGAAGCAAAATCAGGGGAAATGTGTGTTTTCTCAATATCTGAAAAGGCTCTCTCCCCTACCCACAATTGGGTTCCAAAAAATCCTCTGCCTCCTCTTCAAGGCACTTCGGAATTTATTTCTGTGCTTGTTTTTTAGCTCACCTTCTCCCTAGCAGGTGGATGCAAGCACTGCTTGAGTGTTTGTGCACATGAGTACACATGTGTGCAGGCGTACATGTGCACATGCACTTAAGACTGCAGAAATTTTCTTCCTCTTTGAAATAGGTTTGGAAAGACAAGTGAAACTGGACTAGATGGGGGGAGAAACAACATGGAAGGACATTCTGTGGTTTTATGGAGACACCGACACTTCTTCCAAATGACGATAAAAACACTGTCCTGCTGATGCGGCTATTGTAGGAATGGGGGGGGATGAACTCTGAGGCAGAAAACTTCCCCTTTAATCCTCTGCGTTGTTCAGCAGGGGGCGGAGCTTAAGAGGGATCAACCAGGTGAGGTGGAATATAAAAGGACTCCAATGGAGACTGAACACTTGTCAGAGCAACTTCTCTGCTTCTTGGACTCTGTCCAAGGTGCTGAAAGATCCTCTTGTGTAATACAACCCCAGTCTTCCCACTCCTTGTCGAACAGAATACTGCTTCTCTTTGCCTCTCACCTGTCTGTTCTCTCACAATTACAGAACATGTGAAGGATATGCATGTTCCACCCAACACATACAAATAATATTAAAGAATCAAAACTAAAAAAGAAATATATCCACCTTGCAAGAGTTAGTACCTTTCAGGCTCCAAGGAACTAAATGGCTGGCTTCTGCCCTGCAGGCATGAGTACAGCCTGCTGAAAACATTTGTGGAATACCAAGGCTAGTTATCTGAGTCCAGTTCCTCAGGCTAGTGTTCAACAGCTTCAGATCAAGCTGCAGTTAAACGTCAGGTCAACCTCTGCCTTTTCGAGAGAAGCATCTAAAGAGGTTGGTCCTTTGAGATCAAGAGAAGACCATGGCTTTGTGAATGGGAAGATCTTTACTGAGGTTCAGGAAATGACTTGACCTTTGGCCCAGGAGACTCTTTCATTTCTTTTTTTATTATTATTACTATAAGACTTCTACATAGACTCTCAGTTTCTCTTTCAGTTTCCCACTAGCTTTGGGATGAGTAGGATTAGAATTTACCACGTTGCTTTTCACAGATGCTTTCCATGCCAACCCCATTTAACGTCAGCTTTTCGCTCCTTTTCAACCAACCAGTCATTCAATCAAACCATTCCAGAATATTTTCCTGAAGACCAGCCTCCACTCGGCTACACCCCGGTTCGATTCCATTTGGGGAAAAAACCTGAATTTGAGAAATAAGGCAGAGAAATGCCCCTCCAGGGTCATTTCCCAAACTTTCTGGAAAAACAGCCTCGCCCTTCTGGCTAAATCCAGGAAGAGGCCAAGATGGGGAAGGAATTCATACCATTGTGCCTTGCTTTTGAAATCCCTGTCAACAATTTTTGTTGAAGATAGGTTGGAGTAGCTCTGAAATTTGAGTTGCAGAAATCACCCAGGCGCTTCCTGCAAGCTCTCATATATTGTCTTAAAAATGGCAGCCCCAAATATACCTTTTCCAGCCACCGCCATTCATTTTGCATTTAGCGAGCAGGCCTGAGAATGGTTTATAAGCTCCATTTTTCTTTGCTTTTTGAATCTTTCTTCATTAGGAGACTCCAGCTCCTGACAGGTCATTTGCTTGCCTCTCGCTTCTTCCATTAACATTACCCTTAGACGGAGTGAGGATGAGGAAATGGATAATGGATAGTTTGCCGTTTAATGGAGTCCCCATCTCTCATCTGCTTTCCTCCGGCTACGCGTTTCCACCCCCTTGCCATGCTCTGCCCTCCCGGAAGGTGCCCGAGGGAGGAATCTCACAGATTCCTTTTGTCCTTGATTGTTCGGCACAGCTCAGCAGCAGCCCAGGATCATAACCCATCCTGTAGGGTCCAAAAGACAGAGCTGTGATGGGCTTGGCTCGTGGAAACTGGAGGTACTATCATCAGTAGAGCGGTGAATGAAGGCGCAGGGCACATAATAATGGGCTCAAGCTGCAGAAAGTCAGATTTAGGTTGAATGTCAGGAAAAACTTCTTAACTGTTAGAGCAGTAGGAGAATGGCAACAATGATCTCGGGAGGTGTGAGGGCTTCAATGATAGAGGCATTCAAGAGAAAATAGGACAACCGTCTGTCAGATCTGCTTTGATTTGGATTCCTACATTGAGCAGGGCATTGGACGTGATGGTCTTAGACGCCCCTTCCAAATCCATTCTATGATTGTATGAATGTAAGCTTGTTTTGGGTCTCACCTCTGCAAGTACATTTCGAGGTGCTGAATGCCATTCCCCAAATCATTTCAGCAGACCGCATACCTGTTTTGAAGTTCAGACTCGGGCCCAGAATGGATCCACCACACCATTGACATCAGAACCACCAACCTCTGCTGGGCCCAAGCAGAGCAGTGGCTCCTGAACCCTGGTTTCTTGGAGCTTCAACTTCCAGAAGCCCCAGCCAACATGGTCAACTCTTGGGGAAGCTGACGGCACTGTCAGAACACCCACATACCAGGATGGAGAACCCCTGAAGCAGAGAATCAAGCCCAACCACCTGAATGTCCACATTGCTCAACAGAAGAAGCCACCATCTCATTATCTACAGAAAGAAGCCCTACAGGTTACTTTCCAACAATGATCTGGAGAAGGGAACAACTCCTGGTGGTTCTTAGGACCTGCAAGGGCTTATGGAACGGTAGTCTCACTGCATGTTAGTTTCTATCAAGGAAATCTGTCCAAGAATTAGGTGTCGCATGAGTATATTGCTGTGAAGCCTTCCACTCCAAGACACCTCCATCAGCAGTTTCCTCCTTCTTCAAAGGCCAGTAGCCATGGTGGCCCACCTGGAGGTGAGAAAAGCTACAGGTCCCAGAGAGCATGCCCAGTTTGACTCAAGCTATTGGTCCCTCTGGTTTGGTTACGGCCATGCGCCCTTGCTGACCATGCCTCCAAACACAACCCAGCACATAATGTCCTTTTCCAACTGGGGAAGACATTATGGAGGGCCAGCAGAACAAGGAAAGCACCCCTCAGCGGACCACCCATCCCAAGTCGACCTCTGCAAACGGAAGAGGCGGCGAAGACCCCGACGGCACCCCCCGGCTCGTTTCCACCAGACGAAGCCCGATCCACAGGTGGGGGCAGGGAGGAAGAGAAGCCATCTCCTCTCATCCACAGGCCTCAGGACCCAAAGGCCAAGAGGGACTCTTTAGGTAGTTGTGCAAGGCTAAACTGTACTGCTCAGGGATGAGTGAACAAAATGACATCCTAATCAAAGCCGACAGCAGCATTGCATCGTAATTATAGACTGCTGCAGGCGCCTTAGAGACTCTGAGTGCTTTTGGGGTAGTTTGCATCTAAATTAAAATTGAACTTCAAAGTCGTTAGATAGGGATGCATTTCCAATGACTTTTTTCCCCCCTTGGTTTTCTTCTCCTCCCCTTTTTTTCATGAAAAGTGAGAGAGGAAAGGGGGAGGCTATGAATGAAAAACACTAACTGATTAGTATTATGAAGCATGCCAGCTGCTTGCTTGCCTTCAGAAGCGGCCCTAATGTTGATAATCTGAAGCTCATCTCTTGAATCTTATTAATTTCGCTTCTGAATTATGTATGTGGGTTTGGTTTTGTGTTTGGGGTTTTTTTGTGTGTGTGCGTGTGTCTTGTTTTGTCTTGTGTTGTTTTTTGTTTCTGTCGTTCTGTTCGTAGTGCTCGTTCGAAACGTTTCTTTAGGCTGTCCAAGATGCAAAAAAAAGAAAGTTGCTTTTTTTTGAGCTGGAGCATATCGAAATCGTTTTCAGTGAAGGAACAGCCAGAATTTGGCCCCCTCTCCTCCTCTCTCTTGATTTGACATTGGTTGAGCTTGTCAATATTGAGGTCAAGTTTATCAAATACATCTTGTTTGCCTTGGGAGCCTTGTGGCACAGTGGTTAAACCGCAGTACAGCAGTGAAGACTCTGCTCATCACCTGAGTTCAATCCCAGGGGACTCAGGTAGCCAGCTCAAGGTTAGCTCAACCTGCCGTCCTTCCCAGGTGACTAAACTGAGAACCCGGCTTGCTTTCAGGTGAGGCAATGTGTAGCCTGCATAATTAAACTGTAAAGTGCCCAGAGAGTGCTCTAAAAGCACTATGGGGTGGTATGTAAACAGCACACTTTGCATTTGCTCTTTGCTTTCCTCCAACAGAAAAACCAAAGGCTCAAAGGGTGTCACTGCTCCTTTCTTTTCATCCTTCCCCCTCTTTTCTTTCCTAACAGATTGAAGGGATCATTTAGTTCTGCCGAAATCAAATACATTCAGCCGTGATGCTGTCAATAATGAGTTGCTGATGTCAGGCGTCAGAGAAATGCCTAGCCAAGGCTCATCAACATCTGTTGACCTGCTTTACAGATGTTCTGCCACAGTTCTGTCTTTAACTGTGATTAAATGTTGAGACAACCACCAGGAAAAGGAAAGGCTGCTTTGAATAAGGTGTCCGTCTCTTTGCTGGCATTTGACAGCTTTCCGAATTGGACTCAACAGAGGACCACTACAGGGCAGTGTTCAACACATGATGGGTGAGCAACCTACCATTAGGGTCAGCAGGGTAAGCCCTTCGGCAGAACCACAACCCACCCCTTCCTCAAGTCATGGTTCATCATTCTGGCAGGTCAGGTTGACGTACCAAAAACAATCCGTTGCCCTCCTTGATCATAAAAACCCAACAGGAGTAGATTTGCAAAAATCCGGTTGGGGTTAGTGTATGATTTGCATCAATCATTGTGGCTTATTTATTTATTTCTAATTTCTTAGATTTATAGACTGCCCCTTGGTGCCATGCACTACTCTGCGTGGTTTGCAGTTGGCTAAAACACCATGGAAGTAAATCAAGGGGAAATGACACGGAACAAGACATAAACAACACTGCCGAGGGCAAAATTACAGAAATAAAATGCAGCATGGGGGCATATAAACAAGCCTAGTAGTGAAGGAATGCATTAAGCAGGGTTGCCAAAAAAAAAGACCCCTCTATAAAGCAGTGTTTTCAAGAGTCATCTGAAAGTTGGGAGAGAAGGAGCCAGATGGAGATCCACCAACAGCTGATTCCAAAGAATGGGTGCCACTGTAAAGATGGCCCTGCTTCTGGTGGATGATTTCCTGGCCTCCTTTGGAGTAGCAACCCAGAGGATCATGGCCTGGGAGGACCTAGTGGAGTTGGTAGATGACTTTGGGGAAAGACTCCAACAGGTAATGGACTAGGTGTTGCTACTAATGGGCGAGGTCCTATCTTGGTCTTGTCCTCCAACACATCCAGAAGATGGCCAGCTCCTTAAGCCACAGTGAGTTACCCCAAACTTGACATGAACACCAGGAAGATTCTGGCTATTCAACAAGTCATCATTCACCACCTTTCAGGAATGTCCAGATGAACTGTCAGAGATGATCACCTCACTTTAGATTATGGTGGGGTCAGCCCTGTGGGGGGTTTTGTTTGAAATCAGAGAAGTCAATTGCCCCTTGTCGCAACCTACTTGTGTATCATGAAGGTCAGTCATCATCATCATCACCATCATCCTACTCCAACTTAGGGATCTTGGGAAAAACTCAATAGATCCAATACCAGTCCACAATGCTATCTGGCCCAGGTCCCACAGAACCCAAGCCAAGACTGTGCCTTCTTTTATTGAGTCAGTCCATCTCATGTTTCACTTTCCTCTTTTCCTGTTGCTGTCCACTTTTGCTAGCATAATTGTCTCCTCCAGCAAGTGGTGTCTCCTTATGGCACGCCAAAGTACGACAGCTTCGGCTTCATCATTTTTGCTTCTAGAGAGAGTTCAATCTTGACTTGGGCTAGAACCTTCTGATTGGTCTTTCACCCATTGCATTACGGTGGTGTAAACATGTAATAGGCTTTCGGACCTTGATATTATAGAAAGTTATTCTGGCTGGCCACCTTTGGAGCTTATTCAGTTTGGCACTTTTCTCTGTTCCCATTTATGCTACGATATGTCAACCAGGTACCAAACACCATACATTAACATCATAAACGATTGCAATGATGTCCTTTAGCAAATTGGTAGATGGGGCTTCGCAATTGGATCCACTCCAGAACTCGCTTGGCGCTTGGAGAGTTGCGAATACATAGGGTGATGCATAGCACCTCTGCGGAGATGATCTGGAACTTCTTGCTTTCATCAGCCAATAATGGATTTCCCAAAACATTTATACAAGACTTGTCATTGCATTTCCATGCTTTCCAGGTTGAGCTTCCTTTACCAGTTTTTCCAGTGGACAGTTCCTGTGTTTTATCTTGAAGACCGTGCCTGCATTTTGACCTGTTGATGGCCAGCATCCATCACGCAAAGCGGCCTTTTCTTCCTTGTTACTCTCTTTCATTGATTTTTCTACCAGGATGAAGAAGAAAGATACACTTCATAAACAACACCAAGAGGCCTTTGAAAAATAACTCAAATGTGAGACCTCATAAACAGTAATGGGAGATTTTGGTAGGAGACCAAGTTCGGCTTGCCAGGGATAATTCACTGAACAATATGCAAAGATGTGGATTCTGGCAGTGAGGATGTTCCAGTCTATTGAACTAATAATGTGTCTGAGACAGTTCTGCTCCAAGTCTTTGAACCTTTGAACTGCATTCCAGAGCTCGAAAAGAAAAAGTGTTTGGCCATAATATGCTTTTCTTGGCAGAGTTTCCATGCATAAAGCATTCAGCGTCATCATATAAGCATCGCACTTCCTTCTCACCTAAGGAGTTGATGCTGTGTGATGTTTAACACAGCTGAGTTGAGACGACTCAGAATAATTTGAGGATAATTTATGTGATAAGGAAAATTTATCCTATGGAGATTGGTACTGCTCCCCATCCTCTGCTCTTTTTGATCTGAACCAGTGGTTCCCAGCCTTGGGTCCCCAGATATTCTTGGACTGCAACTCCCAGAAATCCTGGCCAGCACAGCTAGAGGTGAAGGCTACTTGGAGTTTTAGTCCAGGAACATCTGGGGACTCATGGTTGAGAACCATTGTTCTAGAGCTCTGCTGGCCAGGATTTCTGGGAGTTGAAGTCCAAGAACATCTGGAGGCCCAAGGTTGGAGAACCAGTGAACTAAATCAGGAGTTTTGGACTGCAACTCCCAGAAGCCTTCACCACCAGCTGTGCTGGCTGGGGTTTCTGGGAGTTGCAGTTCAAAAGCATCTGAGTAACAAAGGTTAAGAACCACTGAACTAGATGACCTGTAATCCAAAATATCTGGAAGACACCAGGTT
Source organism: Pogona vitticeps (assembly GCF_051106095.1). Classification (NCBI taxonomy): domain Eukaryota; kingdom Metazoa; phylum Chordata; class Lepidosauria; order Squamata; family Agamidae; genus Pogona; species Pogona vitticeps. The sequence goes on from NC_135796.1 coordinate 16,237,250, forward strand.
GCCTACACCTTCTTGGAGAAGGACGAAGAAATGTGAACCAATAGTCTCAATAGTTTCATTCTCTTTCACACACCAGTGTCCTGCCAGGGGTCTACCCATCTGAGATGTGAATTCTTCATGGTGAGGCTTTACCAGCCTCCCAGAAAGGGTTCATTCGATAGTGTGAGCAGCAGGAAAGTCTAGCCCCACTTCCTTCTCATCCCTGTCTTCATCAGAGTAGGGATGGCCTTTCAAAGGGATTTTGTAGTCTTTCAAAGGGATTTGCACCTCATGAAAAACCAGGGTTCAGGATCATCTGGGAAAGCTACAGATAGAACAGGCTGGCTCTCCTTCTTCGTGTGGAGGCAACCACAAGCAGGAGGGCAGGGTTAGAAGTCTCTTCCTGTTCATGCTTTCAGATTACCCTTCTCTGGAATGTCTATTGAGCCCTGTCCAAAGGTCCATGTAATATAAATAGCAGGTTATGGAGCTGAGTCAGACATTCAAAGCGGCCGACGTCCTCTGAAGAGGGCAACCAAGCAATGGCATTGTCTAATCAACCAAGATCAGGATCCATTTCTCTCTTTCTCTCTCTCTCTCTTTTAATCATGTGAAGCCCTTCTGTTGGTTGAATGCCCTTTGCTCCAGAGACATGACAGAAGAATCGGACCGCAGGACAAGGGAGCAGAGCTTTCCTTTGAAGGCTAGCGCGGCTTTTTGAAATGGCTTTCACGACAGCTGGCGCCGCGCACGCTCAACCTGAGCCGGTTTGCAAGTTAAGCAAAAATTAGCATAAACAGCAGCTGTTGCCTTACCCTACCCAAATAAAAAAAAGTGTGACAATAAAGGCAAACTCCCTCCATCCTTTGCCTTCAGAAGACGGAGGAAGGTAGAAAGCCGTCTTTCAAATAATGAGTTTGTTAACCACCTGTTAAAAAGTTCTGCGTACCATTGCCATCAAAGCAACGGCTTACAAACCGGCACATGGGTTTCCTTGCCTCTCCTTCCTTGCTTTCCCCCTTCAGAGAGGCAGGTTTCCTAATTAAAGTCAAAGCGACCCTTATGATTAAAAAAGAAGTAATTGCATTGCAGTCTAACAAACATTTTCATGCTGATAAGAAAAGGCAGCCTTCCTATTCTCACGGGAATTTGCTTTGTGTGTGTGTCTTTTCCCTCACTGCACCTTGGTATGGTGCTATCAGTTGGTGGTTTTCTCGCCCCATGTTCAGGTTTGTTTATTTTTCTTATTTAGGTAAAAGGGTACAGATGTTAGTGAGTTAGTAAACTACTAACTGCTGGATAACTCAGTGCTTAGGTCTCGGTCGGGAGTTCGATTCCCCCACTGTGCTTCCTTTGATTGGGGCTGGGCTCCATTATCCATAGGGTCCCTTCCAGATCTGCAGTTCTAAGATGATGATTGTTGTATAAATTCTTTCTTTTTTAAAAAAAAATTGAAATTTTCTTTCTTATTCCTCCACCTCTCCCATCTTGTTTCCCTATGTGTGCATTTTTTAAAAAAAAAAAGCCACAGATGGCACCAAGCCGCATTATTTTACAATTAAATTTTAACAGAGAACACATCTAAGACATTTCCCCCAAAAAAACACGCATATATTGTTTGCATATTTTATCCTCAAATGTGTTATTTCTACATGAATTATGGATCACGTTTTTTGTGTCGAGCCGTGTTTTGGTTTGCTTAAAATAAAGACCGACTGCAATACCCTAACCAGCTCTTGTCTACAACCCACCATTTCTGAGACCACACTCTTGAATCTTTCTCTCTCCAGCCCCGATTTACAATAAATCAAGTCCTATTTTATTATTCTGCAGTAATACACCACAAACTCAGGTATTGGGGAGAGGGTCCCCAGTTCCTTTATGTGGCTTCTAATTTTAATCTCAGCTGGTTCTTTTTTTTTTCCTGGCAAAACCAATTTTATGTGCACGCCTTTAAGCCTCCCAATTCATGAAAGCATTCTGCAAGTTAGCACACGCTGGAGACGTACGTCACAGGGACCTCGCCGATTTCTCCTTTGGAGCGCCATCACGTTGTTCCCAAAGTCTTACGGCTGCTCACCAAACCACAGTCACCATGACGGGGATAGTCTGTGAAGCCTCTGCATTATGCATCATCTTTCCTTTTCGATGTGTTTCTGGAGGAACACAGAGAAATGATGGATGACCCCGACGGCGGCTTGTTTGCTACCGATGGAGAAAAATGCTTAGAGATTCGAGAACTTTTTGAAGGCAGAGATCAAGCAGTGGGTGACTGTCAAACCTTGGAAAACGAAATCTATGCAACGGGGGGAAAGTTGACGGTTACTAACACTGGCATTTAATTTTTCTGCAAGTTTTAATTGCCCTGTTGCAACCAAGAAGCCTTTCTGCATCCAGCAGTATTACAAAGGCTTCGTTTCACATATTTACCAGAAAATGACCCTATATCAACACAGATGGTTTGACAGTTTATTTCAATAGTGTGTGTTTTAGCTACCCGTGGTGCTCCAGAGGATGATAGGGGAGGTTTTCCAAGGGATGACGGTAGGAGATCAGAATATAATTAACTGCCAGATTTTTACATTTCTCCAAATTGTGTGATTACATGTTCAACCATTCAAACCGATCACAATCTGCAATTAAACCCGATACTCTTAAGAAAATACTAATTGAAAGACAAAAGTCGAATAGGTCTCGGTATTTTGTGACATATTTTGACAGGATTTTCCCCCAAATAGTAGTTTATTCAGGATTAATGAGTAAAAACACACAAAAAATGCATGAACTGGAAATAACTGTCTACCCTTCTTATCTACAGTAGACCAAGGTATGCAAGCTGAAGTTCATATAAATGGTGGGAGCAGCTGAACGAAAACCATTTTCTTTGTCTTTAAGGAAGACTGCTAAAAGGATATTTGATCCATTTTCTTCTGGGGGATAAAATGTTTCCAAGGAGTTTGTTTTTTCTGCTTGCATTTTTTTATTTTTAGCTTCCACTCCCACCCTCCACTCATTGTTTTTATGTGTCAAGTTGCCCCTTACCTTACGGCAACCCCGTGAATCAGTGATCTCCAATATTTCCTATCCTTAACAGCCCTCTTCAGCTCTTGTAAACTCAAGCCTGTGGTTTCCTTAACGAAAGTCCATCCCGTATTTGGTTTTCCTCTTTTCCTGCTTCCTTCAACTTTTCCTCGCATTATTGTCTTTTCCAGAGAATCCTGCCTTCTCATGATGGGCCCAAAGTGGGACAGCATCAGCTTCAATATTTTTGCCTCTGGATATAGTTCAGTCTTGATTTGGTCTAGCACCCACTTGTTCGTCTTTCTGGCAGTCCATCGTATCTGTGACGCTCTCCTCCAGCACTATATTTCAAACAAATTGATTATTTCTCCTGTCAGTTTTCTTCAGTGTCCATCTTTCACACATTCCATTAGATCTCTGCTTTTCTTCTCCAGGTTGAGCCTGCTTCCACATCCGAACTTTTAATACCATCTTATTTTATTTCCTTTTCTTCTTTTTCTTTTTTTTCTTGGAACCGCAGACCTACTGCAAAGTTTTAAAGATAATTGATCTTCAAAACCCATTAAGCTCGCTCTGTCTTTTCCTCTCAATAAGTCCCTCTTAATATCTCCTCATTTTTCCCCTCCTCCAAGAATTGGGCAATTAAGCTTCATCATATTTAAGCACGGAAGACAACTCTGGTGAGAAAATAAAAACAGACCCAGCTCATGGCGGGCGACCGTTCTTCGCCTTTAATGTTCTGTTTTTATGTCTTATTGCCGGGCCGATTGTGCTAATAAGCTTTTAATGACTTCTCCCACTGCTGCGGTCATACGAGATCCTTTGCATGCAAGCTTCATTTTCTGGAAGGTGGAGGGAAAAAAATCAATTAAGCTGTATGACTCCCTGACCTCTACTTGTATCAAGGCTTAGCCCAACAATTAGGATCTCATTAGAACACTCCGCCCTTAAACTAAAATAAAAGGAACGGGCTTTGCAGTTATTCCTGCCCCCGAGGTGCTCCTGGAAAGATTAATGTCACATCAACAGGGCTTCATATTTTAGCACTCAATGGGAGTAGATCTGTTTATTGGCCTAAGGTACACATGATTCAATATTAAAATCTCTACCAGATGCTTTCCCGCGCGCTCCTTCCCACTGTCTTTGTCTTTCCATCTTTCACATATTATTTGCAAATAAAAATTGTAGATAGCTCGGCAGTGAGAAGTTCTTCATACAACATCTCTTATTGCCTCCCATTTACATTTCTCAGTTCCTGATGGACACATTTGTTCATTTTAATAAGGCCTCGGTGGCTCTGGTGCGGTTAGGTAATTTTAGACTCAGGGCTTGGCAGTCCTCTGATGGAGAGATGGGAGGTGCTCTTTAAATGTGTAAGCTGCATCGTGGAGTTCAAAATGCATTAGGAGCCCACCCACATCTGGAGGAGCCACCGTGTTGTCCTGCTACATGCGGACCTGGATGTCAGCTTTCCTATTTTGATGACAAAAACTACTTGGTAGGCCCCATTGACATATGTTGCGACTGGGAGCGATCTGATCAGTATCTTTCCTCCATCAAAACTGAACCTGGATAGCTTGGTGGTTTAGATATCTGGTACCCCACAAGGGGTAGTGGGATGTGGTGGCGCTGTGGGTTAAAACCGCAGAAGCCTCTGTGCTGCAAGGTCAGAAGACCAGCCATCGTAAGATCGAATCCGCGCGACGGAGTGAGCTCCCGTCGCTTGTCCCAGCTCCTGCCAACCTAGGAGTTCGAAAACATGTCAATGCGAGCAGATAAATAGGTACGACCACGGTGGGAAGGTAACGGCGTTCCATGCCTAGTCATGCTGGCCACGTGACCACAGAAACGGTCTACAGACAAATGCTGGCTCTACGGCTTGGAGACGGGGATGAGCACCGCGCCCTGGACTCAGACACAACTGGACTAAATGTCAAGGAGGACCTTACCCCACAAAAAAACCCAAAATGAAAACAACCCCAAACCCTGTTCATCCAGAGGAACAATATTCTTAGAGTTTGCAACTATATGCTTGGCCAAGAGCATGAAGCTATTACTTACTGCCGGAGGGATTAAAGGGGATGCCTTCTTCAATAGACCCTATTCCCGAAGAGAGATTAAAAGGGATTTAATACATCTTCCTGGCAGAAGAATTACGAGGCAAGCAAGAGGAAGCAATCATGATCCCTATCCTCTGTTCCACAAAATTGAGGAACAAAGCACTAAAGCTGGCATTTCTAAGAATCATAGGGTTGTTTCCGTCATGTAGGAACACACCCCTTTCTTTCTCTCTCCCCCGAACAGCTCTCTCCCTCACTCTCCAGTTTCTTCCACTCTCGAGGGCGTGTAGCTAAATCTGTGCATGGGCCTTGCAAGCGACGAGATGGCAAAGTCAATGCGGTGTAATGGTTAGAGAGCTGGGATAGACCAAAGGACAGTTGGGTTTGATTCCTTGTTCAACCCAACTCTTGCTATGCTGGAAGAAGTCATCAAACTGGGATCTATTCACTTCTTGGAGGGATTTGCAATAGATCACCGCAGGATTGTTTGCTCCCTGTCCCTTAACACCAGCGGTCTCAAACAGGATTTATTTCATGGGGAACAGAAAGGGGGCCTAAATTAAACTTCTTGAAAAGTGAGGGCTTGTGAGAGGGAACCAGGGTGAGATATGGCCACCTTAGAAGCAAATAATTACCACCCCAGGCTGGCTCCTGAAAAGATCAGTAACACTCCAGATGTTCATTAACATTTGAGAGCAGGATTCCGGGAACAGTGGTCCAAAGTGAACTTTTCCAAGGTGCAGAGACAGATAAAATAGTTATAGACAAGAGATGGGCATGGACCTGGAAGATGGTGGTTCATGATGGTTCATGGTTATCCTCAAACCATGAATCACTTCAAACCAACTGGAAGACCAAGCCAACAGTGACCGGCTTCCCTTCCATGGGGTCCCTTTGAGCTTCTTAGATGATGATGTTGTTGATGATGATTGATTAATTAGTTTTTCTCATTGATTCGACATTGTCATTAACAACATGTTTTCCTAAGAGACAAGTTAGTAAGCTTTTAAAAAAAACCTAGAGAAGTAAAACTGTAGAATTTGTAGAATGGCCATGTTTTGGCTTCTGCATCAGTTTGGACCTGGGGAAATTAGGTAAATGTGCACGGCTGCTCAGCGTAGTAAAGTGGATAGAGTGGGGGACTAGGCTGCTGAAGAAAAGGGTTTGAATCCCCGTTTGGCCATGGAAGCTCACTGGGGGAGTAGAACTGGGAAAACCACTCCTTAAATATCTCAATTACTTGGAAAGCCGGGTTAAGGTTGCTACAATTTGGTTCTGACTTGACAGCACAGAGGGGACGTGGTGGTGCTACGGGCTAAACCGCAGAAGCCTGTGCTGCAGGGTCAGAAGACCAAGCAGTCGTAAGATCAAATCCACGCGACGGAGTGAGCTCCTGTCACTTGTCCCAGCTCCCGTCAACCTAGCAGTTCAAAAGCATGTAAATGCAAGTAGATAAATAGGGACCACCTCGGTGGGAAGGTAACAGCGTTCCGTGTCTATGTTGCACTGGCCATGTGACCACGGAGGATTGTCTTCGGACAAACGCTGGCTCTATGGCTTGGAAACGGGGATGAGCACTGCCCCCTAGAGTCGGACACGACTGGACAAAAATTGTCAAGGGGAACCTTTACCTTTTTACCTGACAGCACAGAACACACACATACACATACATACATACATACATACATACACACACACACACACACACACACACACACACACACGAGAACCACATGATTTCTCACCTCTCATCACAGGAAATAAGAAATTAAAGAAATGACTGCAAAGTCCATGTGTTTGGAGCTGCTGCTCACACACACACAAAAATAGGACTTCCTTCTTCAGATGCATCTCATCCACTTCCTTCTCTTCTTTTTTAGAGCTGTTGGTATAATCTATACACACTGGGCTTTGCAACATTTCCAAGCTTGTGCACGGAAAACCTCGAACAAGACAGCCTTTGTTCCCTTCACAGCAAGGTCACCTTGCTTTAAAATATTTAGACACCTTTTTTTTCCTTAAGGTTTCCCTCACCCTTAATGTTAAGTGACATCCCATAATCAATCAAAATTCAGTCATGGTGTATCATTTCCCCAAAGAACACCGAAAACCAATTTCAGATTCATTTGGAAGCGTCCACCTGGAGGAGTTCTCAGTGTAGCTTCTGCAAATTTAAGAGCCGGCCAATTTTTTTCTTCTTCTTCCTGTAATAGATGGCCCTGATCCTGAATTTCATTGGGTGTAATGGGATGATCTCCCTAGAACATTACTAGACAAGATGAGTGCAGTGAAGGCTGGTGACTGTGATTTTCCAGGGGCAGTAAGCTGACTCTGGGTTTTAGTCCGAACTTTGAAGTGCTGGCCAAGGTCCTGAATCTGCATTAAGGACAGCACCTTGGATAACTGTCATAAAGTTCAGACTACAATCCCAAGCAAATTGACTGTCCCAACCATCACCAAGTAAATGGAGACTTTATGGCTGCAGATTAGGGATCAGATTTTCTGAAACCTCCCTCAATGTCCAAGGCTCTCACCAAAGAACGTTGGGTTTTGGGGACCCACCAGGAGGAGGCATTAATGTAATACCTGGGACAGAAATCCGAATGTGGGTTGAAGCAAAATGGGAAAATTCTCCTGGCCCGACACCCCTGGGGTCCAGCAGTGAATGCAAGTTCCAGTGACCGCCAAAGTCTGATCCCATTAACTGATATACCTAGGAGACCTCAAGCTAGCTCTTGAATGTTGCTTTAGAAGCATACAATCCAAAGCTCTTGCATTAAAGCTGGTTACAGATTAAGACCTCCACAAACAAATCTGAGAAAAGAAGAAAAGACGCTGAGATGAACCCCACACACACATACTCCTGGTGGGCTTTGGTTTATATTTAATCCATTTCACAAGGGTTCTTCCCCCCCCCTTGCTGGCTTTTGTGAGCTTTGCTAACCCTTAATATTATCTTAATGAAGTTCCCTTGTGCATGTTTTCCTTCTTCTTTTCTTCTTGTCGCTATTCAAGAGAAGAAGAAGAATTTGCTCCGGATTATCGCTGCTTGAAGTATTTACTGTAATTCTACCAAAGAGAACAATTACGAGTGATAGCATCAATCTGATTTCTCTCCGTGGGAGCAAGGAGGTCCTTCTGGCGACTTACGACAACTTCAGAAAAAAGGCAGAGCAAGAGGAAGGGTGAGATGCAGATCCAAACAACAGGAGGAGGTCTGAGCTCCTTGCTGGTTTTAGCCTGATGGCGCTCAGCAGCAGTAAAGGAAATGATGGACAAAGGAATATTGTAATAAATGTAGAATCGTTGTGAAGCAGTGCTCAGCTCCTAGAGGCAGTGAACCGACTGAGATGTGAGGTGAAGCGAATGTGCAGCGGAGGCTGGTGGCTTGAGAGTCAGCTGGGGCAGTGGGTCCCCTCTGGATTGGGGTCTGGACCACCCAAGGTGCTGCTCATCCATCGTTGGCAAAGAGTTCGGGCAAAAACCCAGAGCGGAACCCAGCCCCACTGAGTTTAGTCATTTCACAGGGCTGGGACATTCCTCCTCAAGACATCTCATTGAGTCAAGACCGCCCAAATGTATAAGACAAGGATTTGGCCTCTCTTCAGTGGGAGTTAGCTATCTGAGGGTTAGTTCCAAGGTGAGATGGTCAGTCTTTGCTTTGGTACTACAAGTACTTCAGAGGCTGGCCACTTTTCAAACCAACCGTGCTTCTCCTCCTCCTTCAGCAGAACAATGATCTTCTGCTGAAGGAGGAGGAGACACACAACACCATGTCATCTGAGATGATGGATAGCTGGGCCAGTCTCTTTACCAATCTGGAAGAAGGAACAATCCTGTGTTCCCTATGAGATGTCCACCACCATTCAGAATACTAGAATGTAGGCTTGGTCATAACGGAGGGATTTCTTGAAATGGTTTGGCTGTAGGAACATTACAGTTGACCGTGGTAGCCACAAGTTTCCCAATGTTGGGACTGGACGTGTTTAGGGGAATATCAATTTTTTAAAAAACTAATTTAGATAGGAACAAAAGAACTGTAATAGAGAGGGATGTTCCCACAAATGCACAATGCAATCGTTATGATTTTTTAATCACAAAAGACCGTACGGACTTGGTCAATGTCACTCAGTAGGACTGATTCAAACCATGAATGTGTCGGCTGGATCTATTAACAACATTCTCATCTTCTTTTCATTGTGTTTTCCTTCCTAATCACTCCCTCGTTCAGATATTTATTGACTTTGGTAGGGGAGTGATTTATTTTGATTTGTTTTTAATTTCCCCCTGCCCGGGCATTGCAAACGGCACGAGGAGTTATGAATGGGTTGGTACTAAATTATGCGGAGGTGCCCATACTGCTGGTAAATGCCTTCTTCTCGACGAGGTTATTATGAGGGTGACAATACAAATTACCATAGCAACTCACACATAAATCTAGGGTCAGCTCCTGTATTGAAGAGAAGGGAGGGAAATGGAAGCAAAAGAAAAAAGAAGGATGCTGTCAAGAGTAGATGGAAGGTGCACAGAAGAGACAACATATTGGCGCTCGGTTAACCAACCAGCAGCAGTCAAATGGTGGATTGGTCGTTTTCCTTCAAGGTTCACGCCGAACATAGACAAGGCTTACCATTCTGCAGAGTTCTGGGGTGTGTGCAGCTGGAGGGGAAAAATGCAGCTGGAAACTGATCAATAACTGCTGATGTATCCCTCAAATTAAGAAGAATCAGAACTTCAGAGCTAGAATCATAGAGTAATTGATTTGAAAGGGGCTATTGAGTCCACCTCCCCGCTCAATGCAGGCATCGAAATCAAAGCAGATCTGACAGATGGTTGACCAATTTTCTCTTGAATCCCTCCAGCGTTTGAGCACTTGCCATTGGTTCCATTGTCGTACTGCTCTAACAGTTAAGACGTTTTTTTTTCCTGACATTCATCCGACATCTGGCTCCTTGCAGCACGAGTCCATTATTATGTATCCTGTACTCTGGAATGATCAAGAACAGATCCTTCCCCTCCTCTGTAGGACTACCTTTCAAATCTTTGAAAAGTATTATCATATATCCTCTCCGTTTTCTTTTCTCAAGGCTCAATAGGCCCACTCCTTTCTGTCTTTCCTCATAAGGCTTGGTTTCCAGTCCCTTGATCATCTTTGTCGCCCTCATCTGAAGTTGCTCCAGTTTGTTGACATCCTTCATAGAAGGGGCCCTATAAAACATCAAGTCCAGCTCCTGTCAAGGCAGTGCAGTGGGGAATCAAACTCCCAACCTCCGGCTCTTTAGCCAGAGATCTAAACCACTGAAGAAGACTCCTGTACCACTACCTTCATTATTTTCTGATTGGCCCAACGCCGTTGTGTTTTAGACCAACGGAGCTTTCCCTTAGAGAAGAAAATGTGAGCACGGCTTTTCGGAATGATGTGATTGTCTTGAAAAAAATGCAGTACGATTCTTTAAAAAAATCCAAAGAAAGACAGAATGTGTTGAAACAATGGTGATTATTACTTAGCAGCAAAGAACAAACAAGGTTTGGAAATGAGGAGCCATGACCGAAGCAATCAAGAGCTGTTATAGTCAAGAGCCTTGTTATGCCGGGAACTTCATGCGCTGGATTCCGATTGCTAATAACCCAGAAAGAAAGGGTGAAGGAGAACCCTTTGGAAGACTATTATGATGTTGCTACTCCTCAAAGTTCTACAATTACTATTAAGGTCTGCTTCAATGAGAGCTGGGGTGAATTTGAAAGATCAAGAGGAGCTGGTGGTTTCGGTCTCTGGCTGTGGAGACAGAAGTCAAGAGTTCGATGCCCAGTTTCATCCAAATACTGACCAGGATCAACTCTTCTTAGCTTCCAAATTCAGACAAGCCCCATGTGTTCGGAGTACTAATACACTGCTTAATATTCGAAAGATTAGCTTTTCCACCATCTTCTCTCTAGCACCATGGCATTTGTAGAGAGAACAGTAAGTGAGAAAGAGAACTCACATCTTGATGCCTTGGCGCATCAAAGTAATTACAGTGTTGTACGCATCTGTTTTCCATTAGAAACCCTCCGAAACGCAGTCATGTCAAAAAGACCAGGTTAGTTGTCCTCCTGAAAATACCCAAACATCAACATGAACCCTATCAACAAAACAACCTTTATTGTCACCCAGTCAACACAAATACAGAAATGATGAAGTCCTTTATGCAGCTTTTACTGGAAGCCAACAAGGGGCTCCCGGGGGCAAGAGAAACCCATCATTGCATGTCATCTCTATGACCTCACTTCACCTCTTTAATAAATGGAATTCCAAGTTCTCTAAGTGTATGCAACTTCAGCAGCTTATCTCAGAGGAGGGTCAAATAATGAACTATTTTCACATGCAACGGTCCAGTTGGCGTTGCAGAGTTGGACGTTGATGACTCTTGCTGTTTTGTTACAGGAGAATCCCATGTAGCCAATTGGATTTTCAAGGCTGACATCCCATAGTTCACCCTGGCTGGAGCAGACCAATTGATTCAGTTGGGGGATTCACTATGTTGACTTAACAACACTCATTGGCTCAACGGGTCTGCTCTAACTGGGCGGAATAATTGGATATTTTTATTAAAGTGGCCGATGGTCCATAAATAGAATCTACTGACAGCCTCAGACAGCAGAGTGTAGCAAACCTACCACTGTCACCCATTCAGTGCCACATGAGTCAACCAACGCTAAGGACGGACAAGCCTCCATAGGGTGTGCAGTTCTTTGAATAATTTCTGGCTTCTAGGTATGTCCTTTAAAAAAACCACCTCCAAATCCCAGAATTCTCCATTCTGGGAATTCCACACATAAATTGTGCTCAATTGGAGAAAGGCCAAGCTGGGTCATCCTAGGAGAGGCTGAGCTCCTGTTAGAAAAGGAAGTTGGCATATCCCTATGGAACTATGAAAGGCTCCTTGTGGCCAAGGTATGGTTGGAGAGATGGACCAAAAAAGGTTGCCAAAGTGATGGGATAGCACCATTTCCACCGTTCATCTCTAACGAGAAGAAAATATGGAAATCCATCATCCATCATAGTGGTTCAATGGCAAGGACAATGGCTATCTGATCAGGTCTATCTTGTGGAGACAAGCAAGCATGACAAAAAATCTGAGTAGATCTCCCACCTAGGAGTTTAGAACTCCTAGGAAAATTTGAAGTAAACTTTCAAATTTGTCTTTCTCACTGATGCCCCATTGGCTGATGGGTCAACTCTTGACACATCAGCATGACATTTAGAAAAGTTACACGGCATGCAGAACTTTCTTTCTGGATCTCCTTGCCATCACAAAAATCACACTAGTTGGATGATGGAAACCGTCATCTCCTACTCCAGTCCAAGGCTGGCTTCCGTTTAAAATGTTCTTATAGAATAATAAGGCAAATGGGTAATGAAACCAGGCTCCTCATTCCCCAAAATAAGATTTCCATTTTCTTGTCTGGTCTGTTTACATTTAGTCTGTCAGCTTCCCCTCCGCGCATCAACACTTGATGTCCAGAAGTTGTGGTACCTTTCGCTTCCCAGAAGTTCTGCATTCTGGAAGGTCATTTAAGAACTAATAAATATGCCATTTCCCGGTGGAAGGTTTGAGAGACAGCTTTCCAAAAAGCTAGGTTGCGCACGTTGTTCAGTTGATGGGAGCCACTTATATTGGGTGTGACAATCTGTTTGTCAGTTGGTGCTGATGCGGGGCGGTGACATCCAGGACCGGGCTGCATAAGTTAAGCATCCTTCCATTCTCCGAACAATGTGCAAGAATAACACTCTCCATTTCAGCCTGTCCCTCAAAATCTGTACAAAGTTCATTGGCCTTATTCAAGGATTATTGTTCCAAACTTTTGAATGCTCGTTAGTGGCAGGGAGAAAAGTTGAGATGAACTGGGGGGAAAAATGCAACCACTGCCATTAGCTCTTCTCAAAATGTTTCTCCCATTCTTTATTTCCAACAAAATGTGATTGGAAAGGTGTGTTGGTATGCGTGGACCCACCTAGGCTTCTATAGCGAGTGCAGGAATTTTGTTAAGTACACCTCATAACTGTGGGTAAACAGTCAGATCAGGTGGCAATGAAATTCTGAGCTGCACATCTCCCTGAATAAATACTGTTCAGGGCACTGTTGTGCTGTATTTGGAATCGCAAGCGGGACTGCATTAAATGAATTCCAAAATGTAGGTCATTGCTAGAAGGACTGACATGTTTTGGAGCCCTGTTTTGGAATTCAGATGAGAATGAAACATTGGTAGGCACATGGGTTCTTCTGCTGAAGGTCACAGGTGAGGTGCAATCGGTGCTGATTCGAGCTAATGCCCATTTCCATCTGGATCTGTCTCTGACTGGAAGGGAAGAGAAAAGTTACCCGTCTACTCATTTCTGATAAGGGCCATCAAAGTCTTTTTACATGGAATGGAAAGACCTGAGATTTCAATAAAATGAAACGTCATCTCCAAAGTCTGGGGTTCGAGCCTGATGTCTTCAGCTAAGTTAGTGCCAGGTTATAGCTGCCATCTAGACGATTCTCATCTTTCATAGAATCTCTGAAATTAGAGATGCAACAATCTTCTAGTCCACCTGAGGGTCATTGAATCCATCTTCTTGCTGATGCAAGAAATCCATCCTATAAAGCACTGGTCTCCAACCTTGGGCCTCCAGATGTTCTTGGACTTCAACTCCCAGGAATCCTGGCCAGCAGAAGTGGCAGTGAAGGCTTCTGGGAGTTGTAGTCCAAGAACATCTGGAGGCCCAAGGTTGGGGACCACTGCTATAAAGCATCCATAACAGCCAGCATCTTGTTTAAAATCCTCCAGTGAAGGGAAGCCCACCATCTTCCAAGATAGACAATTCCACCACATCTAGTACCCTTAGGAAGTTCTTTCTAATGTTTAGTCAGCATCTCCTTTCTTTTAATTTGCATCCACTGGTTCAGACCCAGGCACAGGAAACAAACTTTCCCCAACTTCCACGTTACAGCCTCTCAGTCATCTCTTCTCTAGCCTATGCCCAGCTTACTCAACTGGTCTTCACTGAGTTTGATCTCAAGTTTGATCTACCATCTTGGTCACACTTCTCTGGACACATTCCACCTTGTCAGTATCCTGAAACTGTGGTGCCCAGAACTGGAGACAATTCTTCAGGTGAGCTATTATCTGAAACTCCCTATAAGTTCAGGAGGTACAACATGGTCTTCCTGATGATATAAATATCTACTCCCATCAGCTCTTAGCTAGCCCAACCAATAATGAGGATCATGAGAGATGTAGACAAACAAGATCATTGAATCATAGAATCATCGTAGGGTTGGAAGGGACCTTGGAGGTCTTCTAGAACACCATATGGCTGTCCAATCTTTTCTTGAAAACCTCCAGCAATGCTGGATCCGCCCCCACCCACAGATCCTGAAAAATACAAACACTTATACATAGCATGGTCTCAGACTCCCTCTAGTGACCAGTTCTGGTTGTGACATTGTTAAAAATATATATATTTAGCATTTTTCTTTTAATGTTTTTAATATTTTCAAACTGTGGTTAAGTGAATCAGTGGATACAGATCCTGCAGATAAGGGGGTCTTACTGTATGGTGAAAGGAGGAAAGCATGTAACTTTCTTCAGCACTAGATGTACCCCCATTGGCAGAAAAGTCCGTAAGTGATAGATTACCAGCAGAAGCCCTGAAAAGTGTCCTGTTTTCTGATGTCTGGCATCAAAAGGGGTTTAGTATCTTCAGACATCTTGGCCCTAGTGACAGGATTCTCCTCCATGGCCGCCTTCCTTCCCTCGAGAACATTTCCATTTTTGAGCAGCCAAGGAAGAGATAAGATAAAATAGCTGGCTACGCACGCTGCATTTTTTATTAACACGACGGTAATGCAGGTCACCTTCCAAAGGGGGAGGAAAAAAGCACATGTTTTCTATATAAATGAGAAAAGGTTGCCGCTGCGTTTCCAAGAAGCAAATAATTGACTTCAGCACTGAGAAGGAGGTGTTTTTAAAATAATGCTCTCAGATGCATTCAATTCAGTGGTTTATTTTGGGGGAAAGGATGTATCCATAGGGAACAGAACTAACTTCTTTAAACTGCTTTGTCAAGAGCAGGAGAGAGCAAAAAATTGCCAGGATTTACAGCTCTAGCATATGTTTCGACTTCCTTCTTTTGGCCTTTTGCTTTCTCCTTTTGTGCCACAGTTTTCAGGATGCAATCTTGTGGAGCAGGAACAGGCTGGCTTTTTGTGGCTCCTACACTGGCTGTGCTGGGCTCGAAATATCTTCGGGGAACACAATCGGTGTCATTTGAAGTGTGACGGTAAGGGAACCCCCTTCACTCACCTATAAAACCTTGCATTGGAATAAGCCCAAGGCTCGGATCTCAGTCGGAGCCCGGCAGAAAGCAGAAGCAGCGGTAAGTGTTTTAATTGGCTCCAGGAATTGTTTTCTGTGGCCTGTCCAATCAACTGCTTTTGGGGAGCAAGATTCCTGGAGAAGGTGATGGACAGGATGTGCCCTCTCTTCAGTCTCCGAATGAAGCATGAAGGTCTTTCCCAAGCTTGTTCTTTGGCTTCTTTTGGCCCATGATTTTCACACACACATCCTCTATAACAGTGGTCCCCAACTTTGGGCCTCCAGATGTTCTTGGACTACAACTCCCAGAAACCTTCACCACCACCTCTGCTGGCCAGGATTTCTGGGAGTTGAAGTCCAAGAATATCTGGAGGCCCAAGGTTGGGGAACCACTGCTCTATAATTTTGTGCTCCGTTCTTTCAAGGTTTCTGCACCGCAAAACAGTGATTCCTATGGGGGAATTTCGCTGGACGAGGTTTGGTCCCTACTTCGCAAACCAATTTTCGCTAGACGACGATTTTGACAGCTCCCTCTGCGCTCGCAAAACGGGTGTTTTCGGGACCAAGACAGCTATTTAAACAGCTGATCGGCGGTTCGCAAAGCGGCTTTCCTATGGCCGATCTTCGCTAGACAACGACGATTCTTCCCCACTGGAACACATTAAACAGGTTTCATTGCATTTCAGTGGGGAAATGCTTTTCGCTAGACAATGATTTCGCTAAACAGCGATTTCAGTGGAACAGATTATCATCGTCTAGCGAGGCACCACAGTATTTCACTTTTGGGTCAAAAGAGATGAGCTCCCAAGGAGTTTGTGAAAAGTTTAAAAATCACTGACACTTTTTTCTGTGGGTTCTGGTAAGGGTTTTTTAATGCAGGAAAATATGAACAGGGTGTTTGAGGCAATTAAGAGAAAAATCCTAAAGGAATCTGCCTTTGATTAAACACAAAAATTACCCCAGTGAATAGTTTGGCTGCATATTTAGGAACGCCATTTCCCATCACTTGGCAATCTGTGCTGATTGTCTTGTGCTCAGCTCCTATAGAAGATGGAGTTTCTTTTGACATTTAAAAACAGAAGACATCAACGGCACCAGCCCGCTTTCCCTTCCCTCCCGCCCTCTTTTTTTGGGCATTTCTTTTATTACTCCATTCCTTCTGCAGCTGCTGCAAACTCTATTTACATTTTGCATATCTCAGCTGCGCTCCGAACAACCTTTGCCAACAAACTCCCTAGAATGCAGGCAAAAAAAGAGAGATGAATCTCTGGATATGAAGATGGGGTAAAGTTGCAGACTTTGGATTTCAGAACTACAGTCCCTACCAGGGAGACAAGATGGAGGTACAGTGGTGACTCTCGAGACGAATTTAATTCATTCCACGGTTAATGTTGGCTTGCGAGAAATTTGTCTTGCGAAACGCGTTTTCCCATAGGAATGCATTGAAATCTAATTAATGCATTCCTATGGGCAAAAAAAGTCAGAACAAAATCAAATTTGGTTTACAGAGGGTTTATTAAGTGCTCTTTAAAGCCATACATATAGTGCAGATGATTTCAAAAACTTCAATCCAAAAACTTTAACTTTTTCAACATCATAGAAAAACATTTAAAAATCAGCAAACATGAGGCAGGAACAAAAAACGGAAAACCTTCTTCTTGCAAAGCACGGCCATAGGAACATTTGTCTTGCAAGTCTTTGTCCTGCAAAGCATTTGTCTTGCGAGGCACCACTGTACTAGACATGGAGATGAGACCAGAGACTGGCCAGCATGGAAATGCGGCAGTGCATGGTGGACATGAAGTCCAAATCTAGAGGAATATGGAAGGATCTGGTAGATATCTGTGAAGATTCTCAGTCATCCAGGTGAGGTTATCTGCAAGTTGGGTCATGGCAACTGGACTTCTTTCTTATTGGGCTGGAACGTTGCGCTGGTCATCCAGCCACTGGAAAAGCTACTTGGATGAGTAGCAAAAAGTTTCAACCTAATAAGGAAGAAGTCCAGTTGCCATGACTCAACTTCCAGATGTGGTAGATAATGAACAAACCCTGGCACGATAATGAGTTTCTCGGCAGTCAGCTAAAACAGAGGGAAGGATAGATTCGTACAACTGTTGCAGAGAACAGCTGAAATCTAGTAGCAAGGAGCAACTAGAAGAGGCCATTGAATCAGTGAGTATTTGGAGAGTCAACACTTCATAAGTTCCACCAATTCAATGGATCTATTCTAGTTACAACGTACAACTGGATGTCAGTTTTCATCCTTATCCTGCTAGAGGTTGTCCATTGTGAGAACAGAAGGATGGGCTAGATAGAGCATTGAGCTGATCCAACAGGAATCATAAAGTGAGGGGCGATATCCATGCTGGTGATACCTATGAACTCATTATGAGCATTTCCTGATTGGCCTTGGAATCTGGACTTAGCACGTTAATGAGTTCAGTAAAGGAACTTCATGATTTTGCTGTTATGATCCACTCACTCCTGGTTCCAAATGTCAACCTCCTCATTAAAACCACAGAGGGATTAATGACTATACAAAATAATTTGCAAAGAAGTACCCCACTTGAATATTTTTACTTTTCCCCATCTTGAACTATATTACTATTGTTATTTTTATTTTATTATTTTTTATCAATTTTTTATTGTTAGGTGCCCAGAGTAGACTTTGGTCTAGATGGGCGGGTATAAATGTAATAAATAAGTAATAATAATAAAAATAATAAAATTCAATCAATGCCCACCACCATAACTGTAATTCAGTATAGCCCAAATCCTATTGTGCAGTTGCTCTGGCATAACTCAATCAGCATAAATCTCAGCCCTGTTGCACACAAATGATAGCTGTGTGATCACACATGCCTACACAGATTGTAGAGGTTCTTAACTTGTAGAGGTTCGCCACAGAGCTTTATGTCAATTACGTTACACTGAGGGGAACAACTAATAGGATTCTGGCCAATGTAGATAAACCAGGGACCTCAACAGCACAAGAAATCAACTATAGCTGAAATAAATCTGTTAGCCTACAACGGTGACTCAACTCAAACTCAACTTGGATTTCTGTGTTTTCTTTTAATGACTTGGACTCAAGTTGCGACTTGGAACCCACCCACCCACCCCTTCCCTTCTTTCTTTGTTTTTAATAGGGATTCAGACTTAGACTTGAGACTCAGGACTTGATACCAAAGACTCAGACTTGGGACTTGGTATCAAAGATTCAGACTTGGGACTCAGATCCAAGGACTTGCGAACATCCCTGCCATGATGTGGCTAGAGTTGAACACCCCCCCCTACCAGATAGGAGGAAAATCTTCATGGTTAATACCAGCCAGGCATGAACTAAGAATAAAGAGAGTGGTGGGAAGTGGAAACAATTAAGATAAAAGCTCTTTGGGTTTTTTCGGGATAGAAAGAGCGAGGCTGGTAAAGGCACCCCAATTTCTCCCGAATAAAGGAAGCATTTCACATGCTAAAAGCACAAAGGAGAAAATGGTCCTATATTGTAAAGTCATAAAGAACATTATGCGGTGTTGCCAAGAAACACAGTAATGGGTAGTGTAGGATGCTTTTGCCCACCTTGTCCTCCTCCCACACATGACAGAGCTGCATTTGGTTTTACTGACGATGGTGGTTAGAGGTAGGAGGGCTACTGAAACCTGAGCAAGGGAACAATGCTTTCCTCCATCCACGATTCGGCTCTCCATGGTTATTTGTTTCTTGAGGATGTTGTTGTTGTTTAGTCGTTAAGTCGTGTCCGACTCTTCGTGACCCCGTGGACCAGAGCACGCCAGGCCCTCCTGTCTTCCACTGCTTCCTGGAGTTGGGTCAAATTCATGTTGGTCGCTTCGATGGCCAACCATCTCGTCCATCTTGAAGATACCATGATCCTATTTCTTAAAATGGCAGGAGTCACTCTTAATCCCCCTCCCCAGAAGAATATAATCTTAGACCTGCGGATCTGGATCATCAGGTCCAGCCCCTATCAAGGAGGCACAGCGGGGGAATCAAACTCCCAACCTCCGGCTCCGTAGCCAGAGACCTCAACCACTCAGGTACCCAGCAGGATATCAGCTTTGGAGCAGTTACTGCTTTGGACTCTAGCTTCCAGAATCATCCCACCAGCATCCCTGGGGAGGCCCTGAGAGCTGCAGCCCAGTGCTCGAAACTCACGGAGGCAGAGGAGTCTTACAGCTCTAGTTTCATGTGGGTGAAGAAGCTGTTCCAGGTTTTGGACAGAGCTGGAAGGAGCTATCCAAGGTGCTGATGTTATTGAGGAGGGTGAGTTGTTTGATCTGGAAGAGCTCCTGTCGGGTTTCAACTAAAAACGGGAGCAAGTGCAGTGCCCCTATGGAATTGCAGACGCCAGGTTTTATAGCACTGAGAGTAAAATATTGTCTGTCCCTGTCTGTCCATTCATCCATCTGTCCATCTGTCTGCCTGTCTATCTCCCCAGAGCTCAGACAGACAGACAGACAGACAGACAGACAGACAGACAGACAGACAGATGATAGATATATAGGTAGGTAGGTAGGTAGGTAGGTAGGTAGGTAGGTAGGTAGGTAGGTAGATTTCCATTAATTGGAAGTCTAGAAACGGATCTCCAAACTCCTTTTCTCCAGCTCTTACCACTGCACCACACTGCCAGTCTTCATAAAACAGAACAGAGTTGAAGCTGATATTTCCTTATTTCTCCACCACCACCACCAAGAGAGCTTGTGCAGATCCCGCAGCTTAATGTTAAGTGACAACATGGAATGAAACTTTAATTCTTCACACCAAAGGACGCCAGCCATCTCTTGGAGGGGAAGCAGTGAGGAAATGCGCCTATTCTGGTTTATAGCTGTTCAGGGTACAGTGTGCCTCGCATCCTGATCAACTCTAGCGTCCCTGCTCGCTTTCAACCTGCCCCCACGAGTCACGCAGCGAGCAAATCTCGGCATTCAAACTCCATTAGACCCAACGCCTGCTTTGAAACTCAGGGCAGAAGGAGCATATGGAAATTGTGACGTCCAGGAACAGCATGGCCAAGCGTGCATAAGAAAACAGCCACAGTGCAATATTGAAATGAGGGCCATTCTAGGTTACTTTGAAATGGGACATGATATGATTGGAATTCAGTTAGCTCCTCGGCCCCCGAGGGTCAAGTGGCTTGACGAACACAATCTCGGGCTGTAAAAGAATTAAGAAAACAAAGACTCCGCCTTGGCTGTAATTTTCCAATAACGCTTTGTGGATTTGACACTTAACGGCCTGCTCCAGAAAGCTCCTTTGCCCGTGGCCCATAAATATTGTTTACGGCTTGATTCTATGGCTGCTTTGCTGCGCGTGGGTTTTCTTGGTCACTGCTGAACATCGTGCAATTGATCTTTCCGGCAGTTTGTTCCTTCCGTCGCCCAATGACAGGGAGCGATGGGCCTTGTTTACGACTCGCCTGGTCGTGCCGACTCTCCATTACAATGAAATCTAATAGAGTGGAGTATGTTCGACCGATTGCATCCTGTTTTCTTGTTTGGAGGTTTCTCGGTACAAAAGGTCTTTCCTCGTTTACAACACTCTACTGGCACAACCAGAGCAAACGCGAAATGTATAACATTTATTTGGGATGGAATTGGTCTTTCAGGCTTAACCGCTTAACCTTATGGTCCGATATAGCTATATGTGGATGAACCTGCTAGTAGCCTTTTCTTCCACATGTGCTTTTAAAAAAACACATACACAATCAAATGAAGTTCTTGACTGTATTGGAAACTAGGGATGGGATTTTGGGATTTTTTAAAAACTACAAATCCCATGATCCTTCATTCTGAGAGTTCTGCCTGACAGACACATACCTAACACATGTCTCAATAGGAGAAAGGCCTCCACTGGAGGGCTCGAAAACCTAGCTTGGCCTAGGTTCAGAAAGCTCCCAGCTAGCACTGGGGCAGGAACAGGAAGCTTGGGTGGAGCTAGGCCTAGCTAAGCCTGGAAACCTTCCAGTTGAGTAGTTCCTCTCCAGGTGAACCACACTTAGGTGTCTGTAACATGTGCATCTGTCAGACAACAGAAGACCCAGAATGGAAAATCATGAGATTGGTGGACCAACAAATTAAAAAAATTCCGTGGTTTCTGATATGGTCAAGAATTTAATTTGATTAATTTTAGTTGACAGTATTAGTCCAGACCAATATCCAGAGGAAGTCGACCAGGCTTTACTCACATGTCATACTACAGAAACTTTCAGGTTAATATATTTCGAGTTTTCCTACTTTTACGATGGTGGACGAGAGAGGTCGAGGCATCATATCTTTCCTGGAGGGTGCCATCCATGCAAGAGACTCCAGGCCTTGCATTTATGACCCATTAAAGTACTTCTCAGATGACTAATGGACCATTAGCAACCCAGCTGCATAATCTCACTCAAATATGCAAACAATGATAGCAGACGCCCCCAAAAAAAGTGATGGGAGGCAGAAGAGGAAAATGTTCATGTGTTCCATCGCTAAAGAACATAGATCTTTGTCTTTCTTCCTCAAGGAGAAGGACAACATTTGCATTTGGAAGTGGTAAGGAGCTGTTATTTCTTTATTGATGCCTTTCAGTGTGGCATTTCCGTGATGGACCCATCAAAGATCTTTGAGATGGACAAGCTTAGTCCATTAACACCCCGGCTCAAAGGAAGAGGCCATTGCCAATGTGTTCGCGCAGCCCAATTTCCATGGCTGAAGCACCACTTTAAGAGATCATTCCTGTCTCCAGCTTTGTTCACTCTCCTCCCGGCTGACACCAGCCTGCTTTTTCTGCTTTTCCATCTTTTTTTGGAACGGCGGCCTTCTCCAAAGGGAGAAGGGGGGGGAGGCACCGAGAACAGCTGCACTTTGATGAGATGGAATTTGGGAACAGCTTTCGGCTGGGTGTGACCCCCTCGGCGACCGACATAGACTAACAATTGCCCCCAGCCTGCCATTTCCAATTCTTCTACAAACAACCAAAAGTGGGGTCACATGGAGCACGCAGAAGAATGCTCTCTGCGCTGCATGCAAATGTGCCTACAAAAAAAAAGATTTGGTGACATTCTAGTGTTTTGTTGTGTGTGTGTTTTTGTTACAATAACCACACAGATACCAGGATTTAAAATAAGTATAACCCCAAACTTATCACCCCAACCCCCCTTTTGTCATTCCCCTGCTTCATTCATCTCAAGGCAACATGTACAATGGATTCAACTCAACCTTACCCATGTGAAGAGGCTTCCTTTTCTGCAAAGGGCTCCTTTGAATGGCGGTAGGGCTTTGCAAGGAATTCATGCTACGGGGGATGTTGTGCTGATTTGTTTTGATTTGATTTTGCAGGGGTGAAGGCCCAGTGAAACACCTCCTTCCTCCCCCCCCCCACAAACTTGAGAACATCCTATAGCTGACCATTTAGTGTAATGTTGATGTTTCCTGCCTGTTGCTCCTTGTTCTCCTTTCTCCATCCCATCAATTTCTCTGCCTGTGATGTGCCATTTTTTTTAAGGAAACAGTAATCCTAAAGGTGAGGGTAGCTGGCTGAATAGCTCAGTGGTTTAGGTCTCTGACAGCAGTGCCAGAGGTTGGGAGCTTGATTCCCCCACTGTGCTTCTTGGGAGAAGAGCCAGCCTCTATGGATTGCCCCCAGAAGAACAGAACAGTGAACCACTTCTGAGTATGTTCTGCCTAGAAAACCCTGGGAAAGAGTGCCATACATTGACTTGATGGAATGCAGTTATGAGCTGGCTGGATAGCTCAGTGGTTTAAGTCTCTGGCTACAGAGCCATAAGTTAAGAGTTTGATTCCCCACTGTGCTTCCTGGGAGAACAGCCAACCTGTGAAGCCTTGGGCATACTGCACCATCCCAAGACACACTACCCAAATAAGGGGATAAGAAGATAGGAGGGCCTGGCGTGCTCTGGTCCATGGGGTCACGAAGAGTCGGACACGACTAAACGACTAAACGAACGAAACCACTCCTGAATACTTATTACCTAGAAAACCCTGGGAAGGGTCACCATAAGTTAAAATTGGTGGCACACTGTTGTTGCTGAGGATTGCCATGATTCTAATCAATTTGAGGGGACATTCCGACTGTGGAGCAACAGGTGTTAGAGAAGGAATTTCCACTGCACACTTCTTTCCTCCCTTCCCTTTCTGGTGGTCTCTATTTTTCCTACAGGAACAGGAAAAGGCACATCAGAGTCATTGCTGCCCACCCCAACACAGAACTAGAAGGACGTGACAATACAGGACTGGGATGAGGGAAGAAACACAGTCGACCACAATCTGAACCAGATGCTCATCAGAGGTAGATCTGAAGCCACTCATTGTTTCTTTGCCTTCTCCTGCTCCAGCGGGGCAACTCAATGAGACATTGGCGATGGAGGAGACATCCTGGATTTGTCAGCTTCGTGTGGGCAGGAGCCAGTCTCCTGAAATGAAATCACAGGCAACAGCGATGATGCGGCATTGATCAGAAGGCACAGAGAGGAACGCAAACATGTCTTTCACTCCCACATGGATGAGAAGGTGGAGAAAGGCATCCAGGAAGCTGGGCTGAAAAAAAAAAGCCCCACGGCTCAAACCCAAGTGGCACAGGTTGCCAAGCACCCTCGTGCTGAAAATCTCCACGGTGGAAGATCGGCTTTTTGTGCCGGAACGCGCAACGCCCCCTCGCCCGACCGTAACCGCTCCGGCTGGCATTGTTTAAACCTTGAAACGACTGTGTGGGCAGCGAGCAAGTGGTTCATCTCCGAAAAGCTGTTCCTCAGACTCAGCTGGAAGGGAA
Source organism: Pogona vitticeps (assembly GCF_051106095.1). Lineage (NCBI taxonomy): Eukaryota > Metazoa > Chordata > Lepidosauria > Squamata > Agamidae > Pogona > Pogona vitticeps. The sequence goes on from NC_135796.1 coordinate 16,261,435, forward strand.
GGGCACAAAAGATGTCACAGCAAACCAACAGGAAATGGCGCACGGAGGAGCGGGGCCACCGCACGAGTTCAGAAGTGTGGAACAAAGGAGCTGATTAGCGATGTGAGGCATCTTGCCTCTTTGTTTCTGGAGACGTTCACCCTCCCACGTCCTGTCATCACACGTTTGGGATAATTAGCTGGTGAAATGGATGAGCGGCTCCCCCCCCCCCAATTCATGCAGAGAGACGGATATGGATTGCCTGCATTTGATGGGCACGTTTCCTTCCTGTTGGCCTTCCGCCCGCGCACAAAGCCTTGTTTTGGCAACCTTCTGGCAACTAAGGCTAAAAGGGCTTTTAAAGAGGCACTAGACTGAATAAGGGTCATTATTATAATCTGAGAGCTGGTTTGGTTTCCTTATCTTCTAATATTCCTAAGGTCTTGTTTAGCTCAGGAATTTGGGTCTCTGGCTGTGGAGTCAGAGGTTGGGAGTTCGATTCCCTTACTGTGTCTCCTGGGAGAAGAACCAGCCTGGGGAGCCTTGGGCAAGCTGCACAGTCCCAGAGCTCCCCCTAGAGGAAGGGGATGGGAAACCTGAGCATTCTCAACCTGGTGAACTCTGAAAAAAGGCCATCAAAAGTTAGAATTGACTTGAACACACATGATTTGTTGTTGTTGTTGTTTTGGCAACGGCATTTACTTCCATTTGTATTGGCCAAGATCATGTTTACCTATACCAGTGATTCCCAGTCTTGAGCAACCCAGATGTTCTTGGGCTGCTAAACCCTGATCAGCTCAGCTGATGATGAAGGCTTATGGGAATTGTAGTCCAAGAACATCTGGGTTTTATTTATTTATTTATTTATTTATTGGAGTTATATACCGCCCTATAGCACTACAAGCACTCTCCGGGCGGTTTACAATTTAATTATACAGGCTACACATTGCCCCCCCAGCAAGCTGGGTAATTTTACTGACCTCGGAAGGATGGAAGGCTGAGTCAACTTTGAGCCGGGTACCTGGGATTTGAACCCCAGGTCGTGAGCACAGTTTTAGCTGCAGTACAGCGTTTTAACCACTGCGCCACGAGGCTCTTACCTAAGGTTGGGAACCACTGAGCTATACGATTACTTAATGGTGGTCATATACATCTTTTCTTCCCCTCCAGCACACTCTCTGTAATGCAGCCCAATGCTGAAACAATTGGACACTCAAACGCATGACTGCTCACACATGCATGTGTCAAGGACAGGCAACACGAGGTGGGAAAGTATTGTGCAGTTGCTTCCCTCCCAGGGTTTTCCAACAGTTGGATTTTGACCACTGTAACTGGGGTCAGAACAGCATCTAATTCATTCCCCACTAAAGCCTGCGATCACTCAGGACATTTCCCACTGTGTTTTTCAATATGGAGGTGCCTACAAATCTTTGGTAGATAGAAATGGGATTTTTAAAAAATTTCCTGGACTACAGATCCCATAATTCCTCATTATGGGAGCTCTACCTCAATTGCATACACCTTGCGGACATCTAATGTGACTCACCTGGGTGAAAAGACTCACCTGGATGGAAGACATGTGAGGGTGAGCTAGGCCTAGCTCTGCCCAAGCTTCCTGTTCCTGTCCAGGTGCTAACTGGGAGCTTCCTTACTGAATAGCCCTTATGTTTTAGGCCTTTTCTCCCAGGTGAGCCACAATTAGAATTCCCAGAATGGAGAATCATGGGATCTGTGCTCCAAGAAATCCAAATATCTGATCCCCATTGGTAAAACTTTAATGCACCATGCATATTGTGATATGAACTGCTTTGTGACAGTGTTTCACAAATGTATTGCATGCCTACACCTCCCAACTCTGTGAAGACCTCTGTCTTGTTCTCATGGGATTCTACAATGTGTTTTGGGATTATGGCTTAAGTGAGGAGACACAGTATGGGACAAGTAACAGGGTCTGGAGCAGTTCTAGTATTATAATCAGCATTTAGGGAAAGGGGGAGTTACCGGTTTAGAGAAGAACAGCTTTGGGAACAGAGAACATTCCTGAGGTTGATCTCCATCATTTGTTTGGACAAAAGGTGTGGGTGTGGGCGTGTGATGCACGTCTGTTTTTAGCTCTCTTGGATAGTCCTGTATTCCCCACCCCCTTCCCTTCGAGATGCTTCCCTCCATCCAATTAATTCCATTTTGATTTTAATTGAGGCAGCGCCTGTTGCATAAATATTAATCAGGTGCAGATGCGTGCAAAATAGGTCAGGAAGGGAACCTCTTCAAATAAACAAGAAGGGTAGATGTTTTCCTCTTTTCCTCCCATGCGTCAATTGAATCCTTTATTTAAAAATGCAACTTCACTCCTTCCCTGACCTGAAGCTTGCAAGATGGCTTCTTCAGTGGTGTGGTTTAAAAAAAAGAGGTGGTCAGAATTTCTTCAAATGGCAAGTTTCCTCTAGGGATCTTCTTGTCTTCCTTATTGGACACAATGAGGAACAAGTCCTGCGATTAGGGTCCTCCGGGCATATTTCGGGGAGAGGTCCTATTCTGCCATGACGTTCATGCTCTGCATACAGAGAAATGTGAATGAATCATTTCTGAAACTTTTCCAGTCCGTGTAGTTGAACCAACATTCTGATTCAGTATACAATAGCTTTGCTTCTCCTTTCGGCAGCCACCTCCCAGCGGTCACTTCTAACTAAGGGGTGGGCACCATCCATAAGATTCAGTCTGGATCTCAATTCGATGGCTTGGAACATGGCCCAGATCTGCCTGGACTGATTCAGATTTTTGCCTTCCTACTGGCACGTTACTAGTCATTGTCTGCGCGTCAAATCACAACTTCTACTAACCTGACAGCTCCTTCTTAGCTACAGGAACTAAACATTGGAATTAGGATGGTTGTTTTCTGGTGGGGGAAAGGTTGGAATCATGGCAGTGTATCCTACATTGAAACCAGAGACTGTTATGCAATTACCCACATTCAGAGTGCTTTAATTCATGCCTGCCATCTCACTGTTGCCTGGCCCCATCAGTTGTCAGCATGTGGTAATCGCCTTTCAAGGCCATTCAAATAGGAACCACAGAGCAGCTATGAGAAAGAAGACCTGATATGATAGAGCTTGTCAGGGACTAATCTGATTTCTAAACAGATACATGTTTTGTGTCTGCTTGGATTAAATCTTTGTGCAAGCAGTAGAGTTAGAGATTTGACGCTACCGCCCTGCATTGTTATGATGGCATAAAACCAACACTGACTACCGCAATTGCATCAACATTCATCAGTCATCACTGCAACAGAGTTAGCATATACCAAAGCGCAGCTGCCTAATTCGTATGAAGGATCTTTGTAACTTTTGAAGTGCAGTTTATTTCCTTCTTTTAAGGGCCGAGTCTAAAACATTCTTGATAAGAACTATTTCTTTTAGTATAAAATGCAAGCCTGAGAAGCATTATTTTTTTCTCTCTTAATAGAGTCTCCTTCGTCCTGATTCTTAGAGAAGCCACTGAAGGCAACAATCCGACTCTCTTCTTCATGGCTCAATCCACACATTGCCATGTGTGTTCTATGTCAATGTTGTAAAATCACACAGTGAGAATGTACTTTGGGGATCAGGATGCAAGGCTGTGGAAGATTATTGGGTTCCTGGGGCAAGATCAGGATTGCAACTAAAACAGGATCAGGGGTACAACTAAAAACTAATCTATAAATTACTTAAAATATGATTGTGTCCAATTTCTTTTTGTATGATGTTATGCTGATATTTCCTAGGGACGTGGTGGCGCTGTGGGTTAAACCGCAGAAGCCTCTGTGCTGCAAGGTCAGAAGACCAGCCGTCATAAGATCAAATCCATGCGATGGAGTGAGCTCCCATCGCTTGTCCCAGCTCCTGCCAACTTAGCCGTTCGAAAGCGTGTAAATGTGAGTAGATAAATAGGTACCACCATGGTGGGAAGGTCACAGCATTCCATGTCTAGTCACGCTGACCACGTGACCATGGAAACTGTCTTCGGACAAATGCTGGCTCTACAGCTTCAAGACAGGGATGAGCACCGCCCCCTAGAGGCGGACACGACTGGACTAAATGTCAAGGGGAACCTTTACCTTTACCTATGCTGATATTTACACATGAGCTTACCCACATACGCTCCTGCACTTTGGCAAAACATCACACAGATAAAATCACAACATCAGTGTCCAAACAATCATTTTCACAGTGGTTTTGTTGAGGAGGAGGTGGTGGTGGTGATATCACCTCATAGCTATGTACACTCACAGCAAAAAAAAACCATATCACAACAGAATGTGATCACCTTAAAATATACTCTTTTTCCAGTTTTTCCTTAATGCACATGATGGTGTACAGAGAGAAAAAAGAGACAGCAGTGTAGGGTAGATGGAAACATCATGGTTTCACACCACAATGTGAAGAGTGCACCATTTTTTGAAATCATGTCCCTAATCTATCAGAACGGATCCTTCAGAAAAACATCAGAATTCAGTGCAAAGTACAGAGACAGACAAGTTTTGGGAGCATCAAGAGTGCTATCAAATAGACGCAATGTTGGGAACTAAGTGCACAAACATATTCCTTCTATATGTCAGAACAGATTATCTGCGATGCTATTAGACCCCTGGGCCTGGCATAAAAATATGCTTAATGGATTATTAAAAGATGCCAAAGTAGCTGCACTCATTAAAGAAAGATAACCAAATAATTGAGAAACAGCAGCTTAATTGGTGCACTCTCTCATTTCATTGTCTCTTCCTACCAAAGATAATTCAGTGACTTCTCTCTACTCCTTTCCTCTCAGGCTGAACTCAGTTCTCTCTAACTAGGCTGTGGAAATAGGAAATGTTGGAGACTGATGACTCCAACGTCAGGGAGGCAGTAAGTTTGCTTCAGGTCTTAGCTTGAACTCTATAGGAGCTCTCCAAGGTTCTGAACCTAACTCTAAAATTGACCCAGCACTTTGATCAGATTGATAAAGTTCAACTACTCCAGGTTAGTCCTCTGGAAAGCCCTGCTAGCAAAAACCAACAATACAATTTGACAGGACAAACTTTGGCACTGCACTTTAAGAAGGATGCCGACAAACTGGAGCAGGTTCAGAGGAGGGCAGCAAGGATGATCAGGGGGCTGGAAACCAAGCCCTGTAAGGAGACACTGAAAAAAAATGGACATATCTAACCTTGAGAAAAGAAGACTGATGGGAAATAGGACAGCACTTTTCAAATACTGGAAAGGCTGTCCTATAGAGCAGTGGTCCCCAAACTTGGGCTTCCAGATGTTCTTGGACTACAACTCCCAGAAGCCTTCACCACCATCTCTGCTGGCCAGGATTTCTGGGAGATGAAGTCCAAGAACATCTGGAGGCCCTAGGTTGGGGACCACTGCTATAGAGGATGGGCAGGATCTGATCTCCATCCTCCTAGAATGTAGGACACGTAATTATGGGCTGAAACTACAGGAAGCCAGATTTCGGCTGAATATCAGGGGAAATGTCTTAACTTTTAGAGCAGTACAACAATGGAATCAACGACCTCAAGAGGTGGTGAGCACTCCAACGCTGGAGGCATTTAAGAGAAAATTCAGCGACCCTCTGCTAGATCTACTTTGATTTGGATTCCTGCTTTGAGCAGGGGTTGGACTAGATGGCCTTAGAGGCCCCTTCCAACTCTATGATTCTATGTTTCTATGATTCTATGATCTAGGAGGTGGTTGTTAGCAGCTCACAACATGCATTTTTGCCAATTCTGGGTTATGTTATGATAATAGAAGGATGCAGCTGCCTACCCTGTCTGTGCCTTTGTGTTTCTTTTCGTAGATACCTGAAGACAGTCCAATGCTGTGCATGAGGATATCTGGATGAGAGCCAGCCTTCTGGGGAAACATCTGGAACCTTCACAAAGGAGGCAGCATGGATTCGTCTTTCCTTCCTCCTCCTCCCTCCGTTTCCCAGGAGGATAAATACTTTCGGCAAAGACATACACAGAGTTTGCCAGAAATTGCTGTTCGTGGCACCTTCACACAATTAGCACTTAGCACAGTGTGAAAATTGCTTTCTATTGCTCTCTTTGCCATCCGTCCATCATTTCAGGAAATAATAGCGCCTGCAGGTGATCCCTTCCTTCAGCAAGGAAAGTCCAAGATTCTTTTGTTTCTTCATTTATTTATTTATTTATTGGTGGCTGGAGTTGTTTGTCATTTAAGTGGTCCTTTTTGTTCATTGTACTGTCAGGAAGACAGGGTTCTCGGTTTCCTTTTGGGTGGAGAAAGGGAAAAAGAAAAAGAAGTGGCAAGAAGGGAAGAGGCTGTGAATGGCCTTCAAACAGTGGCTCCCAACCTTGGGTCCCCAGATGTTCTTGGACTACAACTCCCAGAAGCCTTTCAACACTAGCTATGCTAGCCAGGATTTCTGGAAGTTGCAGTCCAAGAACATCTGGGGACCCAAGATCGGGATCCACTGCTTTAGATCATGCACTTTATCCTGAGAATTTTGGTTTGGTTTCTTTCTATCAGATGGCAACCAAACTTATGATCCTCTTCATATCTGGGAGGTAAAGAACTAGTGGTTTTGAAAAATCAAAGCTATAATTGACATCCTTAGAATCATAGAACTGCTGAGCTAGAGGGGACCATATAGATCATCAAGTCCAGCCCCTGTCATGAAGGCACAGTGGAAAACCGAACTCCCAACCTAGATTCCTAAGCCACTGTACTATAAGAGCATGAGAGAAATGACCGATTACATTTTTGTCCGTCTCCAGGGCTTTGAGTGCTCAGATCTTTATAATCTGTACTTGCTTTTGACTTTTAAAAAAATCAGCGAATGGGGTGGTGGGGGGAAGCATCCGAATCGATGTATCATAATTGACAAAATGCCAGCTTTTCAAGTAATGGAAAATTGATTTTCTTAAGGGTGTGTTGTAGAAAACTCCCTGAAAGTTTTTTTTTCTTTCCCTGAGACAAAGGAAATGTATATCCAGATACACCTTCAGTTAAGCCACTGCTGTTTTGTTTTTTGGGCGTTTTTTTTTTTTTTACCTTTTCTGCACAAGACCAAAATCAATAGAATCCTTTTTCTGTTGAAAACCCAGTGTGATGTTTCATGCGATCACCTGAATTCCAATGGAGGTGCTGAGAATTAATCACTCCTAGGAGGGACCTGAAAAAGCCACTTTCAAGTTTCAAGCTAAGGAAAATGTGTACATGTCACAAGGATACAAGTCCAGAACTCATTGTTGGTAATTCAGAAAAAGAATAAGAATCATACACATATTGCAACCATCATGCACATGGAGAAGATGTCAGTCTTTTCAAAAGCTTGGGATAAAAATGGGCTACTCAAACTGTGGCCACATGTGTTTTCATCATTGCCATCTTAGAACTGCAGAGCTGAAAGGGAGCTATGGATCACCAAGTCCAGCCCTTATCAAGGAGGCTCAGTGGGGAATCAAATTCCCAACCTCTGGCTCCACAGTAGAAGCGGTGCCTCGCTAGACGATGATAATCCATTCCACTGAAATAGCTGTTTAGTGAAATCATTGTCTAGCGAAAAGCATTTCCCCATTGGAATGCATTGAAACCTGTTTAATGCGTTCCAATGGGGAAGAATCGTCGTTGCCTAGCGAAGATCGGCCATAGGAAAGCCGCTTTGCAAACCACTGATCAGCTGTTTAAATCGCTGTCTTGCGAAGCTTAGGTCCCGAAAACACCCATTTTGCATGCACAGAGGGAGCTGTCAAAATCGTTGTCTAGTGAAAATCGGTTTGCGAAGCAGGGACCAAACATTGTCCAGCGAAATTCCCCCATAGGATTCACTGTTTTGCGAATCGCTATAGCGGTCACAAAAAGTCAATGTCTAGCGGAAAAACTGTCATGCGGGGTAACTGTCTAGCGAGGCACCACTGTAGATACCTAAACCACAGAGCTATCCAGCAGTTTCATTATACCAGTACTGGATCACTGAGATGTGTTCTTCATGGAATGTTGATACATGGATCTTTTGAAGTAGACATTTTCCAATGTAGGCATTCCTACCTTTGTAGAAGAGGAGAGGAGAGGAGACAACAGGAGACGAGACAAGAGAAGGGCTTAGGGGCTCAGCTTAGGGACTACCTTTGTCTCTATTGGTATTTTTATTATGCAGCCTTGAAATGTTAATATCTTCTGGCTTTTAACTGGTATTAGCTCCCTTTGTTGGTATTCGGGACAGCAAAATATAAGTCTTTCTATCAATAAATAAAGACAACACCTTTTTCATTCATTCTGGATGCACCAAAGACCTTTGTTGAAGTGGAACAGCCGTCATGGAGCTTGTCCAAGGACGTATCTAGTAAATCTTTATAAATTCTGTGGCACCATTGTTGCCAATGAGCATTTCTTGCATTCTCTGTTGGATCAATGGAGAGAGAATGGAGTTGAGCACAACAGCGTGTACCAAAACATACAATAGTAGAGGAACCCAAACAGTCATGCAGTCCATCTTCCAGCTAATGCAGGAAATCTATAGTTGATGTTAATATATTCTATCCTGAGTCTGTAATGAAAAGAAGTGGTAAGCCCAACAGCAAAGAATCCTAGCCTCAAGTTCGTGATGAAGGAAATTTTCTCCGCTACTGACACTTGATGGCTAAGCACAAGAAACTAAGGTCAAGCTGGATGATAGGTTTACAACTTTTGTTGTAAGGTGCTCTCTCATGGGATGAAATGCGTCACTTCATCACAGCACCTGATTTTCCTCACCTATGTATCTTGCATTTAGTATGCTTTGTTTTATAACTGGAAGAGCACTGTGGAATTAATTTGCTAAATTCTGAGGCAACCTCACTAGGGGAGGGGGTAAAGGTTCATGAAATATACCACCATCTTCACATTGAGTTTGACCCATGCTCACAGCTTATAGTGCAGCCAGTTCCTTGTGGGCCACCGTACATGGCTGCTGACCCATATGGGATGAGAACACCGATCTCTCTCCAGCAGCAGCTTTTCTTTGGAAGGAGGCCCAGCCAACACTTGAAGCCAGCCATCCTAATACACGATTTCCTATCCCCGCTGACACAAAGAAGCCACGATGTTCTTTGGGGTGTGAAGATGATCTCCCAGGCCATTTGGAACTGTCGGCGTGGCTCGTGGACACTGCCAACAGCAGCATCGATTCTGATGGTGTTTTATCAGGGAAACACTCATCCATTAGCTGCTGGACCAGGACCAACATTTCTTGGAGGCCACGGAGCAGAAAATAGCTAGTTGCAATTGTAATGGGTGTATGTGTATGTGTGTGTGTTTTATCTCTGCCTCTAAAAGCATTTTTGAACATTAGCCATCTTTCTGTGCTTTCACTCCTCCCATTGCTTGATGAAGCTCCATACTGAAACTCATTCCATCTTTAAAATATATTCCACCTAAGGAGCCCCGTTTATAAAGCGAGAAAGTTTTGAACAAATGCCCGAGGGTGATGGTTGATCAGAAACATATAGCAGAAAAAGAGACTGGAGTTCAGACCCATGTAGACCCCATGTTAACTCCCAGCTCTTGAAAAGTGGGATCCACGTCAAAACAGCAAATAAGTGCAAGCCATTCCTTCCTCGGGAGCAATGACTGGGGCTGTACTCAGTCTTGAGATACATGTCTACCAATAGCAGGGCTTCTTGGTTCTGAACATGGGATGGGATTATATGAATAAGGCAGAAAGAGAATCTGGTATGAAATGGGCACGATCAGGTTTCTCTCGACAGCAGCCATGCTGCTTGTGCAAGGTAGGCCAGTCCATCAGCCACTGGTGGAACATGCGCTTTGTTTCCAGTAGCTCTCTAGGGCTGGCCACAGGTCTCCTGATCCATTCATAAAATGAGTTGGGTGGTTCAGCATGGATCGCGACTCAGTCTGGAGGGACCCTCTGCCCTCTCTGGTTTGATTTGTGCTTTGGCTTTGAGACGATCTCTAAATTTGAACTGCCAGCCTCCAATCTTGAGAAGGTTAAAGAATAGAGGATGTGAGAAGCTGGGGGATACCAGGACCAGACAAGTAGAGTCAAAGGGAAGAAAGCAATGAGAGTTGCACCAAATCTGAGAAAACAAATTTCAGCATCTTAGAGGATGTGAGTTGAAAGGAGCCTTAATAATAATAACCATGTGCTGTCAAGTCAGTTCTGACTCATGGTTTCAGGGTTTTCCGAGTAGAGAACACTCCAAAGTGGTTTCCCATGTCCTTCTTCTGGGGGTGCCCTGGGACTGTGCAGCTTGCCCAAGGCTACCCAGGCTGGCTCTATGCCCAGGAGGCATAGTCCTCAATTCAGTTACAAGAATTGAGTGGAGGGTTTTTCCTCAATAGATCATAAGTGGATATTGTTAGATTCTAACCACCATCATTTTTTGGCGTTTGCTATGCAAGTTAGGGCCAAGGATGGAGAAATTAAAGGGAAATGATTTACTGTCAGTTAATGGATACTTAATTGAAAAGCTGGGTCCCTGATAACAACTGAACAAAACTATCACCAGCACAGGCTTTTTGTTGTTGTTTAGTCGTTAAAGTCGTGTCCGATTCTTCGTGGCCCCATGGACCAGAGCACGCCAGGCCCTCCTGTCTTCCACTGCCTCCCGGAGTTGGGTCAAATTCATGTTGGTCGCTCCGATGACCCTCTCCAACCATCTCATCCTCTGTCTGTTAATGAGTTCTTATTGAGAAAAATGTTGAACTCACCAACATTTAATTAAACTGATAAGACTTTTCTACTCTCCCATTTTTGGTCCATTTTTGGTGGAAGCTGGTGTAGAAACATCTTAACAACTCTAAGATGCCCATCTCTGCAGTAGGGGATATAAGACAAAGGAACAGTGGATGCTGACAATTCACAATGATCTTGGGTCTGTCTTCCAGAATGCGTCCTTACAGACCTCGAAAATTCAGGAATGGTGATGTACAGTTTCTGAGCTTCTGAAGATCCTCCACCCTATAGATGGTATTGAGCTAGCTGGACTAAATATAAGGTACTCTTCCATGTTTCTAATAATAACTGCTGGGATAATTGTATGCCCTTAAACCATGAGGATAATGTTTGTGAGGCTCTAGGAAATATGTCCAATTATCTGCAGATTTGCATATGTTCACACAGCCTTGGCACATCCGGCTTTTAAATTCAATACTGTAGTTTGCTCTTCATTAGAAGCGAAAATTGGTACTTTCTCTCCTGCAGCACCACACTGCTTCTGCAAAAGCAGAGTCAACCTCCATCAGGGTTCAAAGGAGAGCCAAATGGGGGTTCCTTGTTTTTATCAGAATCATCTCTTTAAATTGCAAGCTGCTGGTGATGGAGCGGGAAGATACATGGCAATAATTCACTTGTTTACAACATTAAGGAATTGACATTAGCATGATGGTGGAGCCATCCGAATTATCACCTACATATGCAGTGAATATCAGTAGATTCTAATGCTACTTGAATCAAACACAGTGTTGCTTGCCATGTGACCCATGACTCAGTAGCTCTCGGTGATGCCTTGTATCATTAAAATAACTTTGGGGAGATTTCTGATGCATTCACTTAGTGTCAGACCACTGATACTAAATGGATGTATTCTCCATGGATGATTGAATCCAATGCAGCCAATCTCGTACCCTTAACTTCCGCCACAAGTAAACATTACTGCCTCATCTGACTAGCTACTCAGCTTTGTATATTTCACGCTGCTAGAAGCATGGGGTTGCTACAATGAAGCACCAGCATAGTTCATTTACTAGTCCAATCCAAAGAAAAATCTCAATGAAAACCCAGAAGATCCACTGCCATCCTATGGGAACAACACAAGGCTGGATGAACCAGTACAGTGGTCTTACTCAACTTTTTATGTCTCTATACAATAGGAAGCAACTCATTGGTTTTTGGCAGAAGTGTCACCATAACTAACACAGAAGCAAAACTCTTCCCCTGTCATTAGAGTAGGGGCACTAAATGACTTTATGGAGTGATTCCATAAAGAAAGCTAACACACTTGAATTTACAAGAACTGAGAAGGGCAGTTGAGGACACGACCTTTGGGAGGTCACTCATTCATAGGGTCGCCATGAGTGAGAGGTGATCTGATAGCACAGAACAACCCCAACAGCTTCTAGAGAGGGAAAAACTTCTAGATCACTGGTTTCCAAGTTTGTCCTCTTCCCGATATCGGTGGACTCAAACTTCTTTACCACTGGTGGTTCTGTTTGGTGCTTCCAAGAGGTAGGGGTCACCAGGTTGGGAACCATTGTAGATGGACCAAAGAAGATCTGCCCAGACATTCTGTAGGTCATGAGAAAAAAATATCTGCCACGGTTCCGTGTAATCTGCCAACATGCTCCAGAATCAGTCAGCCTTCTCTATAACTCTCTGCATGCCCAATCAATATTTCATTAGTGCTGTGGGATTCCTGGGCTCGCTACGTCTTTAGCGAGGACTGTCACATTTAATCTCTGCATCTAGTCGTCTTTGGAGGCCTAATGGCTAGTTTGGTTTAAGGAAATGGCTCTGCTAATTTTCTAATAATGCATATGGCTTGAGGGCAAAGGGGGAGAACCTGGAGGAGACGTTTAAATAAGTAAAACTCCCAGAGTTGATTGGCACAACGGAAAAGGAATGATCCGGCTCCACAAAGTTTTGCCTTTAGAAAACCATGTGCCGTTTCAATAAATGAAACATTGGGAATGTTGCAATAATGGGAGAGAGACACACACACACATAAACACACAGCAGAGAGAGAGGGGGGGGGTTCCTCTATTGCTATTTCTTACTGAAGCTGCTCGTCTAAATATTTCGTTAGAGGCAAATCATGGTTCTGTAACGTTCCGTTTCTAATAATCACGTGCCGCAAAGTCAATTCTGACTTACGGCAATCCATTCTAGAGTTCCCCAGGTAGAGAATACTCAGAAGTGGTTGTCCTCTTTTGTGGGTGCCCTGGGAAGATGCAGCTTGCCCAAGGCCACCCAGGCTGGCTCTTCTGGGCTGCGCAGTGGGGAATCAAACTGCCAACCTCTGGCTCCACAGCAAGATACTGAAACCACTGAACTACCCAGCCAGCTGTAATCATGTGCCATCAAATCTATTTTGACTTATGGCGACCATTTTCTGGATTTCTCAGGTGGAGAATGCTCAGAAGTGGTTTCCCTTTCCCTTCTTCTGGGAACCCTTCTGAGACTCCGCAGCTTGCCCAAGGCTACACAGGTTGACTTTTCTTCCTGGAAGCACAGTGAGGGATTCAAACTCTCAACCTCTGGCTCTCTGAGAAACCCATATGGTAAAGGGTCTAGAAATGAAATCCCACGAGGAATGGCTAAGGGAGATGGTTATGTTTAGCCTGGAGAAGAGAAGGTCAGGAAGGACTATGAGCACATATTTGAAGCATTGCCTCCATGGAAGATGGACCAAGGTTGGTTGCTGTTTCTCCAGCAGGAAGGACCTAAAGAACTGGACCCAAATGACAAAACAGGAAACTCCACCATGACTTTAGCCATCACTTTTGATGGTAAGGCTGGTTAGACAGCAGAATGGATGATTCTGGATGGTGTCTCATTGAAGGGGATGTGACCATCTCTTGGTGATGGTGGAGCAGTGGATTGCTTGCATTGGTAGGGAGTGGTCTAGTTCAGTGGTCCTCAACCTTGGGCCTCCAGATGTTCTTGGACTTCAACTCCCAGAAATCCTGGCCAGAAGAGGTGGTGGTGTAGGCTTCTGGGAGTTGTAGTCCAAGAACATCTGGAGGCCCAAGGTTGGGGACCACTGGTCTAGTTGACCTTGGGGTTCAACTAGACCACTCCCTACCAATGCAAGCAATCCACTGCCCCACCATCACCAAGAGATGGTTACAATTTGGTTCCCAATTTGACAGTAGCCTGGATCTGTGCCTCAGTTGTACCTTACATGGAAGAACTGTTTAGTTTGTTCCAGAGGAGGCCTGCTTACTATTATGCCTCATTTACAGAAGGATGAGGGGGGGGGAAGAGAGTTGTCTTTCCCCATTTTTCTTCAGTAACAAAAGATAATCAACTCCATATTTGATCTCTCAGAAAGCCACGGCGTTGTTTCCTAAATGAAGCCCTTGAAAATGTAGAGGGGTGGAGTGGCCCTCAGTGGTAGAAATAATTATCATCTTCTGGCATAATGTGCTGGGAATAAAAAAGGAAAACCATTGGATGCCGAAGTAATTCGGAGGAGTAAAAAAAGGTGGGCTGGGGAGACAAGCCTGAAGCCCAGATTTCCACTTAGCACGGACATGCTGGCAAATCATTCCAGATGGGCTCTTCAAAGCCATGGGATCCAGCAAGAGGGAATATTTGAAATCTATTAGCAGCCACTGTAAAAACAGTTGAAATGAAAGCCTGCCAGTCGGGGCACACTTATGCAATTGCTGGTACGCCTTTCTTTCTTACACATTATTTTCCTTTTATGATCAGCGATAGAAGCTGAATATCTAAAGCGGCTTTTAGCGCCGGCAATTTTTCCTTGTTAAGCCCTTCCCCGCCCCTTTCCCGCTGCTCTTGTACAATCTGCCCCGTGAAGAGCTGAGGAGCTGCACCGTCTTTGACTACTCCCCACCTCCAGCTCCTTGGAAAAAACTCTGCTCTACTTGTGCAGTCAATGCATCAGTTCCTATCCACTTGTCCTAGAAACCTCTGCATGTGGGAACCCATCTTCCACCTCTTCATCATCTTCTTCCTCTGTGTTATTGTTATTACAGTGGTGCCTCACTTAGCGAGTGCTCCATTTAGCGACGAAATCGCTTTGCGATGAACTTTTTGAGATTGCTTTTGCGATCACTTTACGATGTTCCCCATGGGGTATTTTCGCTTTGCAATGATCGGTTCCCTGCTTCGGGAACCGATCATCACAAAGCGACCATTTTCGCACAGCTGATCGGCGGTTTCAAAATGGCCACCGGCTAAACAAAATGGCTGCCCGCTCCTTTCTGGGATGGATTCCTCGCTTAACATGGAGCAAAAATGGCAGCACTAGGGAGGATCTTCGCTGAATGGTGAGTTTGAAGCCCCTAGGAACGCATTAATCAGACTTTAATGTATTTCTATGGGCTTTTTAATATCGCATTACGACATTTTCGTTCAACAGCGATTTCGCTGGAATGAATTAACGTCGCAATGCGAGGCATCACTGTACTTCCATGTGAACACTTTGGGTCTTTCCTTCCAGGAGATCAAAGTATTCCTCATAGTCTTCTTTCTCAGGTGCACCATTGTAGCATTTGAGCCAGGAAGACACCTTTCCTGATTGTGTCTGGATGGCAAACCCCTCTTAGTTTCCACCTTGAACTTTACAAGAGCTACCTTGACATCGAACACAATGGAGGAAGCAGCATTCAGTACCTTGGACAGCTCTTGTCGCAGTCAGATTGAATGTAGCAGCGAATTCCCAGCCCTGCAAAATTGGAGTCAGCAACCTCTACCGCTTGGGAGGTGAACCAGAGAGGAAGTAACTCACCCAAGGTCAACCGGAAAGCCTCCTGGGTGAATGAGAATTTTAAACTCAGGTCTCATTTACTTATTTACAACTTCAGACAAGCCACAGAAATCCAGAAATGTTAACACGGGGCATGAAAGATTAAAAACGACCTAAACAGTTGTAAGACTGAATGAAATTCAGAAATTCAGCAGAACAAAACAGCGATGGAAATCCAGGGCAGTGTAGGTTAACACCCCATGAGCTGGAGAAGCACTTTTCGAATACTTGAAAGTCAACATACAGAGGAAGGGCAGGATTTGTTCTCGTTCATCGCAAAGTGTGGGGCACGTAATAATGGGCTCAAGGTACAGGGAGCCAGATTTAGGCTGAATGTCAGGAAAAACTTCCTAACTGTTAGAGCAGTATGACAATGGAAACAATGCTCACGGGGGGGGGGTAATGAGTTCTCCAGTACTGGGGGGGATTCAAGAGAAAACTGGATGACCATTTGTCAGATCTGCTTTGATTTCGATTCCTGCCTTGAGTTGGAGGTTGAACTTGGTTGCCTTGCAGTCTCCTTCCAACTCAATGATTCTATGATGCTACAATTCTGTTGTTGTTTTTTAGTCATTTAGTCGTGTCCAACTCTTTGTGACCCCATGGACCAGAGCACGCCAGGCTCTCCTGTCTTCCACTGCCTCCCAGAGTTGGGTCAAATTCATGTTGGTAGCTTCGATGACACTGTCCATCCATCTCGTCCTCTGTCGTCCCCTTCTCCTCTTGCCTTCACACTTTCCCAGCATCAGGGTCTTTTCCAGGGAGTCTTCTCTTCTCATGAGATGGCCAAAGTATTGGAGCCTCAGCTTCAGGATCTGTCCTTCCAGTGAGCTCTCAGGCTTGATTTCCTTCAGAACAGATAGGTTTGTTCTCCTTGCAGTCCAGGGGACTCTCAAGAGCCTCCTCCAGCACCACAATTCAAAAGCATCAATTCTTCGGCGGTCAGCTTTCTTTATGGTTTCAGCTCTCACTTCCGTACATCACTACAGGGAAAACCATGGCTTTGACTATTCGGACTTTTGTTGGCAAGGTGATGTCTCTGCTTTTTAAGATGCTACAATTCTAGGAACTACATTTTAACATGGCGCCCAAGTGGGCCGGTGTTGGTATCCGTTGGATCTCCAAATGTTATGCCCAGTAACCTGACCATTAGACACCCCAGGCTTTCTGTGGCTTCCTTAGTATCTGGTAGAAGTGGAAGTGATAGTTGTGGAATCCTTTTGGACTACCTCTCCCTGAATTTCTTAGACAAAATGCCTTGTGACCGAATCGGATACAGAGATTGCCTTCCCACACAGGGCGCTTGTTAAGATTACAACTGGATAATATGCAAGAAGTACTCAAACCCTTTGGAACTGCTATACAAATATTAAGTATGATAAATATTAAGCCCTAGTGTGTCTGGGCTTAAATCAAGCCCTGTGAGTTATCTGTAACCAGGAAAAGATATTCAGTTTTTTGTGTGTTTTTCCCCTTCTCTGCAGAATATTCCTTTTCTTTATTATTTCTGCTGACAGTCTCCCCTCCAAAAAAAAAAAAAACAAGAAAGAGAGAGAAAGAAGACAGAATGTCCTAGATGCTGATTAGTGTAAATAAAATTGAGCAGCTTCTTGTTTTCCAGACGTTATGTAATGAAGGGCAAGAGTGTGATGGAGAAAGTAAAGTGATAGAAGCACCAATTAGAGATAAAGGGAAGGAGGAGGGGGTTTCCGACGGTACAGCTAAAAGACACAATTTTCCCCACCTTGATGTTCCTTCCTTTTATCTCTGCTCCTTGACAAGGATGCTTCTTTTTCTTTTATAATGAGACGTGCAGCCAAGAGTGAATATTGATGATGAAACAATCTTTCTGCCTCCCTCTTCCTCGTCGGTAATCACTTCAAAATTGTGCCGAGGAGAAAGACAAGAGGGGGGTTTTATATACTAGTTTTTGAAACAAACTTGCTTTCCCCTGACCACCATCACGTCTAGCCTTCTAGAGGACAACTCTTGCCGTCGTCTGTTGGCCAACGCTACGCTTCCTCTGCAGTACTGCTTTTTCACCTCTAGGGTGCAGACACACCCAGTAAATCTTGTGACTAAAAGGAACCAATAGGATGTGATGAGGTTAGGCCCTAAGTAGAGTATTGTGTCCAGTTCTGGACACCACATTTCAGGATGGATGCCTACAAAGTGGAACTAGTATAAGGAAGGTACAAGGATGATCAAGGGACTGGAAACCAAGCCCTAAGAGGGAAGACTGAAAGAAATGGGCACGTTTGGCTTTGAGAAAAGAAGACTGGGGAGAAGTATGATAGCACTTTTCAAATACAGTCATACAGAACAGGAGCAGGATCTATTCTTGGTCATCCCAGAGTACAGGACATGTAATAATGGGCTCAAGTTACAGGAAGCCAGATTTAGGCTGAATGTCAGGAAAAAACTTCTTAACTGCCAATGGAAACAGTGACCACGGGAGATAATGAGCGCTCCAACATTGGAGACATTCGAGAGAAAATTGGACAACAATTTGACAGATCTGCTTTGATTTGGATTCCAACCTTGAGTAGGACTTGATGGCCTTCTAGGACCCTTCCAAATTGATGCTTCTATGATGGTCTTGGACCAGTTCACAGTATGTCAGCCGGCTTTCCTCGGAGTCATTGCGTGGATCAAGTGGGGAGCCAGAGAGCCAATTGTGTGTTTATGACTCCAGCAGCTCATGAGAGGAAAAGCAGAATAGAAATAGAATAAATGAATAAAGGATTGGGCAATAAAGGAAGGTGAGGGCTAGGGTTAGGCTGATAGGATCATTGACATGGAACGTATAAAATGGGGAAGGAGAGGTTCTTCCCAATGAAATTTCTGTATTCAGTGGTGTTCACACCAGGTAAGGAAGCTCAGAATGGCTACCTAAACTGTTGGATTAAGGGAACCAATGCTTTAACTTTTGGGGAAAGGTTCCCTTTTGAATGAGAAGAAGCGGTGAACAGTTTTCCCAGGATGTAGTGGTGGACTGTGGCAGACATGAGAGGAGGGGTAATCAAGGCCCAAAATCTTGCTGTACATTTCATTTTGAAGTTGAGGTCAATTGTGCAGGTAGCGCTTTGGCTGTCTCTCAAGTCCTTCCTGGCTGTTGATATTTTGCACAACGAGTTCAAATCCACTTGCCACGCGATCAGTATCCGATTTCCCCACCATTCTTTGTAATCGGAAACAGCAGCTGAGAATGCTCCGTCTATTGTTTCTCTCATTATGGCTGTTGAGGTGCTGCTGATTGGGACGTAATTCCGCTGCCTTTCATCTGAAACTCAGAAAGGAAGAAAACAAACGAAACATTGAGAACAAAGGAATTTCTTTTAGAAAGGAGGAGATACATGTCTACCACTAGCAGGGCGTCTTAGTTCTAAACGTGGGATGGGATTAGATGAATAATGTAAAGGCGGAAAGAGAATCTGGCATGAAATGGGCACAATGAGGTTTCTCTGAACATCAGCCACGCTGCTTTGTGCACAGCGGGCCAGTCCATCGGCCAGTGGTGGAACATGCACTTTGTTTCCAGAAGCTCTCTAGGGCTGGGCTCAGGTCTCCCGATCCAGTCAGAAAAACCAGTTCGGGGCTTCACCATGGATCATGACTCACTCTGGAGTGAATTCTGCCCTCTCTGGTTTGATTTGTACTTTGGCTTTGAGATGATCTCTACAATCCAATCGCCAGCATCCCATTGACTGGTACTGGAGTTATAGCCAAGCCTGCTATAACTTTTTGGGTTTTCCTCTGATAGACATGGAGTTTGGACAGCTCCCCAAGAGAGGAATGAATCTGCCAAAATTCAGGCATCTAGCTTCAAGGGTTTTGCATGCCAAGGACATGAAATTTTTCTCTCTCCTAAAAACATCTGGAAGGATTTCTGGTCTGGCCATTCATTCAGCTTTGATCTGCATCTCATTAAAATCAGCCCGGTTCAGTTTGGTAAGTTTTTTGGTCTTGATCAAATGCCAACATAAACCCAAAAGGTTTCGGGTTCAATGAGCCATCTCCCAAGGAGCCCACTTTATGGTTTCATGAAGAACCTCTTCTTGTCAGTCAAGACCCACTGGGGTAATGACTCAGTTGGGACTCTGGCCAACATGGCTTAGGAGCTGTAGACCATGAAATGCCTTTTCTAGGTCCTGAGATTCACCTACGGTGATCTTGAACAGTGCCACCACGTGGTTGTCTCTAGAACAGCTTCCTTTCTACAAAGGAAGCTAGGTTGGAGCAAGGCCTATACTAGGCCTCAAAGCCTTCCTCATCTAGGCCTTTCCTCCAGGTGAGCCATATTAACGTGCAAGTCTTTCAGGTGGAACACCCAGAATGGAAAATTCTGGGAGATGGAGTCTACAAAATCCAAAAATTGTACACCTAGTAACTCAGTGGTTTAGGTATCTGGTGGGAGTTCAAGTCCCCTCTGTGTCTCCTGGGAGAAGCGCCAACCTGTGTCACCTTGGGCAAGCCACACAGTTCCAGGACATCACCAGAAGAAGGGACGGGTCAACCACATCTGATACTTTCTTCCTGGAAAACCCTGAAAATGGTCACCATCCGTCCAAATTGACTTGGTAGCACATTGCTACTATTATTATTAAAAATCATATTTCAGTTTCTGTTCTACGAGAACGGTTTTGAGAGTCACCTCCGAGTGAGACATCCTTTGTAGTCTTTCTGTCCATGGCAAAAGCATTGAAGGCTAACCTACCGCCGCCATCGGTGCCGAAGCATCTGAAACTGGAACATGAGTGCAGAGTTGGCGCGAAGCAAACTTTTCCGTGACGCCCTTCCTTGAAACTTCTCCCCGCCACACCCTTGTGACAGTATTGGGTTACCTTGTCAGAAGAAAAGCGGAATGGCATTTGAAGCCCTGTTTTCTGATTCAGGGTAGCAGTTGGAGACATGAGCTCGGCAGCCTTCATAAATTATGCTGTTTGGAACTTATATAAGCAGGTTATTCCTGTGCAAATAAACAATTGTTTTGGCAAGTCGTACGAAGAAGGCCACGCACGGCTCGAGGATGACGGGGGAACTCTTGCCAGCTATGTTCCAGGAAGCCCACGGCCAGCCTCTTCCATGCCCAAGTTGCATTTCTTCTTTCGAACCGGGTTGCAAAGCAAAGTGTGAAATTTAAATTTCCTCCCTGTGCACAGGAGGCCCCGAGCAGCAAGCCCTCATCTCCGCCAGCCATTAATTTCCTTGTAATGACTGCTTGTAAAGATAGCATTTGACTAGGAATACGTTATCAGCTTTACGTTTCCCCATTTTATGACTCAGAATGATCCATCCCCTTATCTTATCTTACATGGAGGGGGGGGAAAGAGGGATTTATACAGCCGTTGAACCATTTTCTCAGCTTTAGCGCTGAAGTATAACGCCAGCATAACGACGCCATAAGAAGAAAAAAGCCCTGTAGAGGGATGGGGAAAGCAGGATTTCCTCCCTTATTTATTCGTAATTAAAAGTCTCGTGTTAGTGACAGTTTTCAAATGTGACATGACATTTTTATCATCTTGTTAATATCTCATACGGGCTTTACAGCATTGCAGGCAAGAATTTATGCAAATGGATAAAAAAACAGAAGGGGTAATGTGGGTGGGATAAAGCGCCATTGCTACCGGGTTGTTTAATCATAAAATGGCGAGTGAGAAAAAAATATTATTCTTTTAAATTGTGGGATATTCGCCCTGTCCCAGCAAATCCGCAAACAAACATTATTAATTTTTTGCATGGGGAGAGTCGTAAAAGGAGTATGGCTTGATTCCCCACCACCACCACCCATTCCATGGGGTGGCGTTCAACAAATCAACCTCTCCCCCTGCTTTCCAAATGACAAAAATTGCTCAATTAATTCCGAGCGTGATGCTCAATCCATTTTTTTTCCTAAGATAGACCCATAATACAGTGGTAGAACACACACGCCTTGCATACAAAATATCCTGCCCCTCAGCTCCCCATCTTCCCTCCCTCTCTCCAAAACATAAAGAGTTAAAAAAATAAGAATCAAGTAAAAGTTGACAAGAAAGCATTTTCCCAGTGGGCTTTGCCAGAGGGTCATGAAATGCTTGGATGACTCTCTGAGACCCTACTATATGTTTTGGGATTGTGTTGTGTTGTGGATCTCCACAGCTTCAAACACACAACCAGATTATTTTGAATGATCCTCCTTTTCCTCATTGTTTGATACTATTTAGTCTAATGCTGGAGAATTTGGGCATCCTTGACATTATAAGGGACGTGGTGGTGCTGCGGATTAAACCACAGAAGCCTCTGTGCGGCAAGGTCAGAAGACCAGCGTCGTAAGGTCGAATCCACACAACAGAGTGAGCTCCCATCGCTTGGCCCAGCTCCTGCATACCTAGCCATTCATAATCATGTAAAAATGTGAGTAGATAAATAGGTACCACCTCGGTGGGAAGGTAACAGAGTTCCACGTCTAGTCATGCTGGCCACCATCACAAAAGCATAGATAATCCCGTGGTAACTGCCCAGATTCTTGACAGTGAAGGAAGCTCATGGCTCAGAAACCAAAGGGGCAGTGTGAATCTTATTGGAGCTATCCAGGGTGCTGAAGATTAACCCTCAAATAGATTGAGCACCATGATAGCTCCTTTGACGTTCAATCTGGAGCATATTCACTCCTCCCATGACATTGCTTTTTAGAAGCCATGGTCCCAAGTGTTATGGCCAAATTGGATCATTTCTATAGTGGCTTTTTAAAATTAATGTTTCTGAAGATTTGAGGCAGGTGGAATTAAAAGCACACACAGCCCATGCAATGCATGTTTCCCATTCCTATTCTGAGATAAAGACTTATCACTTGCTAGCTGATCCCTTCTTAAGATGGTTGGTTGGTTTTGAACTGGATAAATACGGAACCCGGGACCTTCTCCATGCAGGAAGGGGAAACATTGCCGATATTGTCTCTTCTGATCAGCTGTGGTTCTTCACACCATCAAGTGGAGAGGTCAAAATATTTGCTTTGGACTCCATATCCCATCATGCCTCAGTCAGCTGTAGTGTGGAAGTTTTGGTTCCAAGCCAGCTCTGTCCCATCGTAGGGTTTTTTTTTCTGAAGAGTGGAGCAGGCTGGGATTGAACCCAAACCTTCTGCATAATATAGGCTCTCCCACTGGCCCATGCATCCTGCATCTTGTCAGAGACACACTTTACAGCTACAATATTCATTGCAAGAAAAGTGCATCTAGAACTCAGCTCTGCATGTTGTGTTCCTTATTCATGAAAGCTAGGAAGAATCAAGGTCACCCTATGGAAATTCATCTTGTCCTTTGGCACCTAGCTTGGTATGAGTTTATTTTTCCAAAAAGGGATTTTTATAAACATCCTATTGTTCTATGCTACTGGCAATTCTTCCAGCATCCTAACTGCAGCCAACATCCAAGAAGCAATAACTACATCTTCGTCTATTCTTCCACCAACCCCACCGCGCAGGTCCATTAGCAACCCTACAATTAAGTAGAAGACCAAAGTTGCTACTAAAGTGCTATTTCATGTTTTAAGCGGACTTAAATGTACCCGTTCTAATGGCTGACAATATTTCAAAATGAGACTTAATCTATTTCATTCCATTTATATGACTTGAGATCATCAATCATTTCCCACTCGAAAGCCTTGTCGTAAGATGAATTTAACGGACTTTATAAATAATGGGTCGATAACAGGTTTGTCATAAATTCATTTCCAGTTCCTGGATCCCAGCCCAGTGGATACTTTTCATTATTGCTTTCTCACAAATCACCCATAATTCGGGATTAATTCCGATACACAAATGTGACAATGAGCTTTCCTTTTGTCATATATTTGTGTATATATTTGATTTTTTTCCCCAGTGCCACCCTCTTCTCTTCAGCAGTGAAACATTAATTCACTCTTAATTATCAGCAGTGACAGGACTCATGGCAGCTTGCTGGGTTCACTCCTCACAGCGGCGTGTCACGGCCAGGGTAAAGGAATGAGTGCCCACAGCTGAACCCGACATGGAAATTCACTCCCATGCTTCAAAATTCCTCTATTTATTAAGAAAAATCAGGGATGGGGTTAGGTGGTTTTGAAAAAACTTGCTAACTTCTTCATTCTTATCAGCTAAGGTAATGTATGGGAGAAGTTTTCCCGCAGTACTCTTTGCTCCCAGAATTTCACACACAGAGAGAGAGATGGAGTTACTTCACCTCATTTTCCTTTACTTTAATTCAGTTGCTCGAAAAGTCCTCTCACAGCCTCTAGGGGTCACATGGGTCAGTATCACCATTTTGGGGCTGTCCTTGTATCCTCTAGCCTGAGGTCAAAGCTCTTTCAAAATTTTAAGTAATTTTTAGGATAGGACAGATGCCGCTCAACAGTGGGTAGGCATTGGAAACCCAGTTTCAAAAAAGCACCTCAGTAAAGTATTGCTCAAGATTTCTCATATGAGCCTACAGCAGAATCAGAACCTCCACTGCTCAGGAGGCTGCATATGAAACAGACATCGAACAACATCACATACTGGGGACTTCATTCTTGCACTACCAGAAGGCCCAATGTGTCAACCTTAAACTGGAATAAATGGAGTAATCCAGTTTTCCTTATAATGCCAATGGATAAGGATGTTGGATATTGGGTTGTTTTGGGCTAAAAGCCCATAATTTTCCTTTCTGGGAGTCCCACCTGCAAGACCAAGAACTTAAAGAATTGTGCTCACCTGGAGATAAGGCGAAGCTAGCGGACCTCATGCCTTGGTCATATCTAACTTCCTCTTTGCAAAGGAAGCTGTCCCAGTTACTGCTGGGAAGCATCCTTCCGTTAGTTCTGTCCAATGCACAAAGCGTGCCGGCTGGGCCTTCTTTCCAGGTGAGCACAATTTCAATGCCTTCGAGGTTCACATCTGACAGGTGGGATTCCCACAAGGGAGAATTATGGGATTTATAGTCCAAAAACCCCCAAAGCTAAAACACACGTCCCTACCAATAGAAGACGTCAGTTTGAATTAATGCTGCTTTAGTGAGGACAAGATTCTCCTCTTTAATCATGTGTAACAAGATTCTTTTTTTTAATATGAGCAGGGGTTGGTTGGCTCATTCTCGGTAAGCTGTTTTATTGTGTCACTTGCTGCTTTGCCTTTTGCTTCCTTAATTGAATCTTTCCCCGATGCTCTTGAGAGCCAGCCGTAAATTCCTGGAGACAGTATACTTCTTGGGCGAGCACAATTAAAACAAGAAAGAATTGATGAGGCAACCTGGCCCTAAATTATGTGCCCCAGCTTAAATGTCGGTCCGAGAGTTATAATGCTGTGCCCAGTGGTTAACTGGAAATAGAATTGTCTGGAAAGTGGAGGCATTTCAAACGGTGTCTGTATTTTGCAGATGGAAGATTCCATTTAAATAGGAGAAGGGATGATTCATCTCCTCTCTGAAGGAGAACAAATGTCTGTCCAACTCACTAAGCCACATTTTCTAATTTCCAGGACATTGGCCTGCAGTTTTTCATCACTTGAAACACCTAGGCTTATGTTTTCACATCCATTTCCTTCTTCTTCTGATTTTTTCCCTGATGAAGAATTCTATAGAACTCAAAGGTTGGCCCATTTTGTGTGTTGCAGATGCCAGAGACTATAGAACATGACTATCTGGCTGTCATCACTCACACTTCTCTTCTGTCTATTACTTCCCAGAGGCATCAGGTTGGCCATGGCGAGCACAGAACATTGGACCCCACTGAGCAAACCCAGCACTCCTTTATGTTCTCAATACACACCCAAAGCTTACCCACAATATAAGCCAAGAGTGGTCAACTTATGGTCATTCAGATATTGCTGGGCCACAACTACCAATAGAACCACTTTGTGAGGGATCATACAGTTTCAATCTCAAAACGTCTGGAAGGATGCAAGTTCTCCCCATTAAATGTCTTTCAGCAGCATCCCAAGTAATAAGGGGCATCAGGCTGGCACCATCTCAGCAGCTAAAAAGAACTTGCTCCCGATGGCCTTTGCTCTGATTTATAAAACTGACTTTCAGATAATGTTTTTCTTTATTTTATTAATTTATTTATTTTAAAAAATATCCATCCATCCATCCATCCATCCACCCATCCACCCATTCATTCATTCATTCATTCATTCATTCATTCATTCATTCATTCATTCATTCATTCATTCATTCATTCATTCATTCATTCATTCATTCATTCATTCATTTTTCCCTGACTTTTCTCCTTAAGAAGGACCCAAGGCAGCTTTTCAAATGCCTTTGCCTGCTTGCAGAGGGACAGCGAAGATGTGGCCAGCCTGGCTTCTTGTGGGAGGGAGTGCCAAAGTCCGGGAGCAGCCTCAGAGAATGCGTTTAAAAAAGAGCCATTTTTTTAAAAAAATGCTTTTAAAAATGGTTTGAACTCTTTAAAATATTTTTAATTTGTTTGTTATCAATTTAACCCACTCGAAATAACTTTCCTGGCCCGCATAAAAGTGTCAGACAAGCACTTCCAACTAGTAACAATGAATCAATTACAGAAAATCCAGAATTCGGTTCCTTCCAATGGCCTGCGTGGTGTGGTCTAAAAGAGAGCATCCCTTGAATCATGTTCTCATCAGCATTCAAAACACAGCCTGGGAGGATTTACCTGTACACATTCCACCCTGCTCCATCTCCAGTGAGATTTGACTCCAGCTATGTACCTTTCTGCACTTTTCCCTTCCCTGATCAACAATGCCATTGAGGAGAACTCGGGTTCTTGCTTCTTCTTCCCATTAATCATTTCTGACATGCCATCGGACTCTTGTTCTCACCTCCCCAGCCTCCCCACTCTGTTCATTATTCAAGGTCAGCATCTTCCCATGATAAGGAAGCACACATGGTGTCTTTTAATCGGCCATCGGATGAGGATGAGTATATTTGATTCCTTAACATCCTTTTTTGTAAGAGATGCTGTCATGTCAGGACTAATAGGCTGCCTCTTGGCTAGATTTGTGAACGGCTGTGTCAGTCAACGGATGCTTTCTTGTCGATGCTACTTTCCTTTTTTCTGGTAATGAACAAATCCCGAACGGTTGGCCGGCCAGAGCTCAGAGTCCATAAGACTACGGTGACCTTTTTCTAAAAGATTAACATCTTAAAATCTTCCATTTGCTGGACCTTCTCCAACATCAGTGTAGTGTCATTGTTAGAAGAAAGGGAACTTCTGATTTGAGGATCTAATCTATCTGAATTCAGCGGCTCTGAGTTCCATCTAGCCTTCTTGCTGAGCCTTTCCAGAGAGCAAAAATGTTCTGTGGCTTGAATCCTGTCCATCTAGGTGTAACAGAAGATATCACCTGCGTAAGTGTGCCAGGTGTTATACCCTAGCAGCAAGTTAAGCAATTCAATTGTCTCCTTGGTCATATGCTTCCTGGTGTGACTGATGGCACAATGGACCTACAGAAATGCTTGTGAGTAGTACATCTGCCTTGATATGATTGCAGCTACCACCTGCATCATGTCAAGTGAAGCATGTGCTAGCTACATAACAGGACTTCAGCCAGTGTGAGAAGGAAATGTGGTTTCTGGGTGAATTGCTGAGTAGGAAAACCCCACACAGCACTTCTCCCAATAAGGGGACATCTTGGGGTCTCAGCAGGCCTTCCCGAAAAAAGAAGGGGTATGGCAACGCCCTCATGTCAAGCAGCCCTTGGAATGTGGAACCAAATTAGGTTCAGAACCTTGGAGAGCAGTTATAATGTTGGATCAGAAACCAGTAGTTGATCCACCATTAAACTGAAATAGCATTGATTGATTGATTGATTGATTGATTGATTGATTGATTGATTGATTGATTGATTGATTGATTGATTGATTGATTGATTGATTGATTGATTGAATGAATGAATGAATGAATGATTGATTGCCTTTATATCCCACCTATCTCATCAAATGACCGCTCTAGGATGCCTCTCGTGTGGCCACCTACCATTACATGGTTCATCACCCTTGGTTTAGACCAATGGACAAGGAATCTTGTCTTCAAATCCCCATACCTCTATGAAGCTATGAAGGTATCACACCACATGACTGCCAAAAGGATCAAGACAGTCTAAAGCCCTGAGATTTGGAACCGGAAAAACACAGCTTGCAAATCTGAATTTGAAATGTCACATCCAGCATCTGACAAAATGAAAAGAACCAGAGGGGGAAAAATCGCTTGGGGATATACATCTGACCAGGAGAACATGACTCAGATTATCACTGCTGATCCCTCATTAATCAAGTTTCAATTCTGTGAAATGAAAGGAGAGCAGAAGGCACTAGGAGAGAAAAACCACATCAGTGTCATATTTGGATAATAAACTGGGGAGAAAACACAAGCCCGCAACATCACATCCAGGTTGTGTCACTTCAACGTAGGGATTTTTTTTTTGTTCCACAACAATTGGAACAGAAGTGAAATCCCATCGCTGGAGGGAATTGCCTTTTTCTGGACACTTGGCAGGCAGGCAAAAAAAGCAGACATGATCTATGTGGGTCATTTGTGGCAAAGAACCGTGTCTTGATGTGTGGCGAAGCATCTGTAGAAGAACAGCTGTCCCTTAGCCAGAAGCAAAAAGGGAAAAAAATGGAATTTACATTCTCTGGTATGTTGAATTCCATTGGAACATGATCTAACCATCAAAGCAACAGGCTGCTGTGTATGTGTCTTTGTGCATGTCAAAGAACGGCTGGATAGCTCAGTGGTTTAGTCCGAAGGCAGAGTTTGGGAGTTTAGTTCCCCTCGATGCCTCCTTGACAGGGGCTGGACTTGATGATCTATAAGACCCCTTCCAGCTCTGCAGGTCTAAGAAGACGATGATGAAGTTTAAATTGCACTTCAGAATGAAGGACAGTTGGGTAAATGGTTTGAACTTGGAAAAAAAACTTCTCTTTAAATACATGGTTTAAAAATTCATAAACAGAATGTTGTTCATGGCTCTGAACTCATATCTTCATTTATTTATTTTTTTGAGAAAACTGTCTCCAAGTAGAAGCTGCTTCTGAGGGGAGGGATTATCATCTTTTGTCCTTATTTTGAATCAAAAGGGTTTTCCAGTCCATAATATGAATGGGGAGAGATTGTGTTGGCCAGATGCGTCTATCGTTCAAAAAAGCAACTTTGCCATCACATTCCCAACTTTGTTAAGAAGACAGCTCAGGAAAGGGCCCCTGGACTTAACATCCTTTCAGAACAACACCTAGAAAGGAGAGAGAAAGTGAATTCAGGATGACAAAGCTACAAACTCCCAAAACCTGCTAGACTCCTGGAATTATACAGTCAACTTTTTTTTCGAAATGGATGCCACACAATCCAGGTGGTTGGCTATAAATGCAAAATACTACCCAGCAGAACTTTCACACTTGTTTTCCTGGGTCTCAGAAAATTCACTGTGGAAACATTCAGTCCCCCTTACAATGCCATGTGGTCGGTTTGTCTAAATAGCTGAGGATCAAACAGGAGGGGTCTTTACCAAAGAATCATTTGAACTTGTGGTTCCTCTGAATTGCAATACATTTCATGGAAGTCACTTCAATGTTCTAGAAAACTGAAATGAGTGGAGGTTGACAGCTTTGATTTCCCGGGGCAGAGAATCTGTGCTGGGTTTTAGCCTTAACTGTAAAGAAGCTAGCCAGCTAGCCAGCTAGCCTGCTTGCCTGCATGCATCCATGCCTGCTTGCTTGCTTGCTTGCTTTGTATCAGAGTGTTGCACAATTCAAAATCATGGACACACACAAAATATAGACGAAACTAAAAACCAATTAAAGGGTTGAGATGACTGAAATACTATTGGAAGTCGGGAAGTCTTTCCTTCGGAATAGGTTCAGCACCCTGGACAGGGCCTTAACATTACAGGCTAAAAGAAGAGCAGATTTATCACTTCCATCAGTAGACACATGAAATTCAGATAACCTGGAAGACGGTAGGTGTCGCTTGTCATTCCTGGAATGGATTAGTTAAGAACGTCAAGGCCTCATCAAGAACAGGCCAAAAGCTATTGTAAGTGGGATGCGCAGTTGCTGGATGTATGAAAAGGCATAATTTGCCATGCATTCCCTCTGGTGCCAAAGTCACCTACACATATTGTAAGAAGGGCTCTTGGACATGAGCCCAGTACTCAGCTAGGACCTAGAAGATACAGTCACATCCTATCAGGTGTTTCTTGCTTGGTGCTGTGCTGTTAGTCAGGCTTTGCTAGCAGAAAGCTAAAACACCGCCAGTTTTGTACCATCGCAAGACAGTCTGACAAATCCCTGATTCATTTCTTGTGTAGTGTGAATGTTCAAGAGAAAAAAAAGGTGGGGGGGAGAGAATAACCTTAAAAGCTAATAGAATCTTGAGGTATCAGGAGTCACTCAAGCTAAGAATTTTTCTTTGTTACAAGGTTGCTAACCTGCACTTTTTCAATCTCCCTGATGCTGTTAAACTGCACAAGGGAAGCGTGTCAGCCGCCATGTCTAACCATATTTTATGTGAAAGTTTAGTGAGGAAGAGAACAGGCTAGAAGAGAAAGGAGGGAATTCAGTAAATGTGTGAAATGTGTGAAACTGGCCAAAGTTTACAGTATCACAGGTAAGGTTTATAAGACATTGACTGGAATCTGGTCATGCACTGGTCTTAGGATCACTGACAGATCCTAGGATCATCAATCAGATCGCTGATTAAAGGCAATTTCAGGGGACACCCTGGCAGAACCTGATAAGGATAACTGAAGCCCCAACAAGTCCTTGTCAGGGTCAGACAACCCAACTAATGCAACAAACTTGCGTGCACCCCAACATGGTCAAAGAAGACCTCCTGTTAGTTGTATCTAGAGGACAACATCAACACTGCCCATGCAGAGCTGGGCAACCAGATTTGACCCAAACTTTCCATTTCAAATCCTTAAAGCACATGTGAACATTTTCCCTCCCAGACTCCATCCAAACATATGATAAAAGACTCTAAGACTTGATTCCAACCTTTGATCATCCCAACTAGCAAAATGCAAAATTGCAAATGATAAATTCAGTCTTTCTCTAGCAGTGATCTTTTATAGAGAGTTCATCGCTGGAAAAGCTTGCACTTTATATGGCCTATGGTCTGCAAGATGCTCTTCAGCCTTTTTT
The DNA here is from genome assembly GCF_051106095.1 of Pogona vitticeps. NCBI lineage: Eukaryota > Metazoa > Chordata > Lepidosauria > Squamata > Agamidae > Pogona > Pogona vitticeps. The sequence goes on from NC_135796.1 coordinate 16,291,999, forward strand.
GATCTGAATAGTGAAGGAGAAAAGTCATCAGCCAATGAGCAGTAATGCCCACCAGTCAGAGGCAGAAGGTATCGCTATAGGCAGAAACAGTTTCTAAGAAATAGGTTACTGGTCCTTTAAGAGTCAACAGCAACTCTTGGAGAGGGCGGAGCTACAGCCAGCATCCTGTTTACATGGCAGGCCACCTTCTGTTCCAACTGGTGTAGCAACTGTCTCCTCTAGTCCTTTACCTATATTCATTCTCTCAGGAGCTGGCCATGGTGCTGATTTTAACCAATAAACCCTGCCATATTGATGCCTCTTTTGTCTCTTTAGATGGCAGTCATGAAGAGAACAGATGAGAGGGGCCAATTAACATCATAGGTGGACAGAAGATAGATCAGGACTTATTGATAGAACCTGGGTTGTGCAATGGACTAGAAAAGGTCAGTTTGTTGAAGCTATTTTGAATAAAATGTACCAAAATTCCCATATTTCTTCACACTGAACACAACAGATTCCAACTTCAAATCATGGCCCAGCGGTCTGGAATACAATGGTTCCCAAACTCAAGTCCCCAAAGTTTGTTGAAGACACAAAATATTTATTGGAGTTTCATGCTGAGTTGGGTTTTGATACGATATGGGGAACCGAATGAAAGGATGAGTGAACATCCAGGGAATGCCAGAGAGATATGATTGTCATAGTTTTTCTGTGGTTCAGTAAATGATGTCTAATACCATTGATACCCACATCGGCATGCATAGTCAACCTATGACGGAAATGTCACGGCAGACATTTCAGCCAGCATTTACACCTGGAATGGGCTTCAGACGGTCCTAATGAAGAGGTCAACGAGGTTTTAGCCTTGGAACCTAGCAAGTGGCAGAAAGTTCTGAATCCTTTCTTTGGATGGGGAAAAAAACCCAAGATCTGTTGAAATGGCCATTGCGGCATGGAAAAGAGAGACGGGGAAACAGAGAAAAAGATCATTTCATTATGCAGGCTGGTACGTGGTTCAACTATTTGCATATCATAGACCTTTCCTGTAATCTTTAGAATTGTTTTTGCAGGGCCATTAACTTTCTGGCAACCACAGGAAGGAAGGAGGTGTGACATTTCCTCAAGTGACATTTTCCTCACGACTAATCTTATTATGCCTGGAAAGGAAATGTCTCAAGACGGCCATGAGTTGGTCCACAAGGGCAGGAATGAGAAAAGGCCCCTCCTCCTCTATTAGCTTTGAGAGAGGACAAACCTTCCTGGTCCTTCCTGGGAGACTCAATCCAGTAAATAAAGAGGGACCCAATCCAGGACCTAACCCTGCTTTTATCTCAGTGGAAGGAAGGCTGTCTGACCACAAAATGTCAGTGAACATCTCCAGGTTGAGGTTCAGAAAGGAACTTCAGGGGTTGCAAAGGCCCAGCTTACTGGAGAGATAAAATGTTCACACACAAAAACCAAATAAACTTAGGATAGGACCCCCCTTTATCTGCGGGATCAATATCCACTGATTCACTTATCCACAGTCTAAAGATATTAAAACACTAGAAATACAAATTTCTAAAGGTGAAGTTACCAAAACTAGCCACTAGAGAAAGCCAGAAAGTATGCTAAACATTAGGACCCTAATATCTGTGGGTGATTTTTTACAAGCTTCCTAATAGCAAATTGTGTTCACTATAACCCACGTTTTTCAGCATCCACTATGTTCTACAGAGGGAGCATGGAATTGATCTCCTGTGGATAAAGGGGAGTCCTACTGTACTTGAAAAAAGAAAGAAAATGTGCTATAACTGTGATAATTTTGAATATCATTCATTTAGAAGAAGTTGGATAAATTCTTGTCACCCTGGTGAAATTTCTGAAGTCCTATTGAACACACCAGGCACAGTCAACTCAAGGGAATTTTGATATTCTCAAAGCACCACTACCATTTGTTCTATATGCAACACTGGCTATTTTCTGTTCAGTGAGATTATGGTTCAGCCTCTTGGATAGCTCCTGAAAAGTTCAGACCAAAACCCGGAATGCTTTCACCATCCACTGACATCTGAGCCACTAGCTTCCATGGCACGAATATGGCAGGGGAGGAGCTAATCCTACAAGACTTGGTACTTTCATGTCCTCTAAAGTCACCCCTCGGAGGCCAGCCTGTTTCTTAACATGGTGTCTCACTGAGCACAGAGGATTTAACTGAAAATACACCCTACCATCCGGAAAGAGAACCAAAAAATCTCTCCGCCAAGCCCTTCACAAAAGGAATGCCATGTCCTCTGGAATTCACAAGGACTCCTCTGTCTGCTGCTCACAGCATCAAAAGAGTAGGACTCAAACGAGTGAAAGGAGAGGACAAAACAAACTCCCCATGAGATAAACCCAGCTACTTTCCTCTTATTATTCATTTGCAGAACATGCTGCTTTCTTTCAGTCACTCTCTCTCTCCTTGAAAAGATTGTGGGTTTTCTTCTCTGTTGACTTCCTTGTTTCATTATGGCCATTTTTTAATTGTTGAGGGGGGGAAGCCTCCTTCAGACAGGCTTTGAAAACCTAAGTTCAGCCTGCATGTGGCCATTGAAATCACTTTTGCTTCCAGGCCAAGTTAATGAATAGGAGTGCCCATCTTAAGCGGATGAAATTGAAAGTATTCCAGTAGACGCTTTGACAAGCGGTGGCTCTTAATTGCCCACCGGTTCTCCCACATCCAGAATATTTTCGCCCTTCTGGCATGTAATTAGAGCTAGACTAAACAATTGCTGATGTTAGGAAAGTGTGACGGCAGGAGGAGAAGGGGACGGCAGAGGAGGAGATGGTTGGACAGTGTCATCAAAGCTTCCAACATGAATTTGACTCAACTCCGGGAGGCAGTGGAAGACAGGAGGGCCTGGCGTGCTCTGGTCCATGGGGTCACAAAGAGTCGTACACGACTAAAAGACTAAAGAACAAACAATTGCAATGGAAGGATGAGATTTTGAGGTCATTCTCAGCAAGAATTTGGGCATTTGTGGAAAAGATTTCTGCACAAAGTTCAATGTCTTTTTTTCCCCCTTGTTGCACGGGCTGTGAGAAATTCGGAATATCTGCTGGGTTCTTTGCATCCTGTTGATCAACCAGCTCCTCTTTCAAGTTGGGTATGTGTTTGTCACTCTGTGTGCACTCATGCACCTCCTTAGCGTTACGGTGGGAAATGGCATGCATTTTGCACAAAAGCGGTTTGTCCAAAATGCAGCAACATGGGCAAAAAGGTGAGTACGATCATGGTGGGGTACAAACTGCTCAAATGGTTTCTTTGTCCCACTGAGATGCCTCTGATCTGCAGCTCTGGGCCTGGTGAATGGAGAAGAGGCCATCTATTTATCAGGTTGCCCCAAATTTTCCCTGGGGTGGGATTCATATTTTGTCTACAAAAGCAATGAATTTTGAGAGAAGTTGAGAGATCGAAGCTGCAACATTTCTCAGGGTAGAAGGGAAGTTCCATTTCCGTAACAGGTTCGGACAATCCTAATCGCATTGCTTCCATTGCTGGGGGAAAGATACTTTTTAAATGAGAACTTGTGCTCCGCACTCCAATTGTTCCTTTGGAAATTTGTCTCTTTTCATATATAATTAAACATCTCTTCATAAAGCCCATTTGGATTGCTTAGAAAGAGAGAAGGGAAAGAATAGAGAGAGAGGTGTCCCTGGATGCAGCTCAAAGACTCACAACTCCGACGTTGTCAACGGACTAGAATCAGAAGTATTTTCCAATAAAAGAATTGGAGTTAATTCAGAGGGAACTGAGCAACAGGGAACCGAATGTCAGAGGAAATATTTGAAGAGCGGAGCTGCGTTCTGGCTAAACAGTGACAGCAGAGAGAGGTAACAGCCTGGAAAGAGTGAACAGGGAGTGAAGCACTGAGGAATTTGTGCCGTACGATTCCGGCAGTAGAAAAAAGAAAAGCGATATGGCCGGAAAACTCAGAAAGCACTGAGGTGTTTATCATAGTAATTGATGAAATGACAAGATGTTTTTCCAACAGCGGTGGAGGCATTTGATGCTTCTTTTCGGTCTCCCATTCAAAGATTAACAAGGTTTGACCCTGCTTAGCTTCTGAAATCTTATGAGATCATATATGTTGAGTATGAGAAGGTGCCTCAAGAGCATGATTATTTCAAACTCACCATTTGGAGAGGGCAAGATCCGATTCCACCCATTGTGGTGTAGTGTAGCCTTCCTTGTGTTGACTTGTCAACTAATTGTTGGATGGTCAAGTTACACATTACACAGGTGGTTGGCAAATGTCTCAAAATGTTCATGGGCAAGCAAGGACAACTTTGAGACAATCCAAATAAGGAACAGGAATCCAGCAAAGACCAAATCCAACATCACCCAGGGTTCTGATGACTCCATTGCTGGCCAACGTCAGTTTTCCATTGTGGAACCTCCATGTCTGGGTGGATGTCCAGACTTGCTTTTCAAGTCAACCATTTCATCCCCTGCCCTACGAAACCATCTCATGACACAGATCCCTGAGGAACGAATCGCTGATTCTTCGACATCCTGAAAACTGCAGGTCTTTGACCTTCTGTGCCTTCTGTGGAGAAACAATCATCCCCGGACGCTGCTGCTGAAGGAAAAAAAAATAGAGTTGTTAATGTCTCTTGTCACTGAACAGAGAGCTGAGCAATGAATGGCAAAGATCGATTCGGGGCCGAAAGAGGAATGAGTGACATTGAACATCTGTCCAATTTCCCTAATTGTATAATAAAAAGTGAAGGGAAAATCTTAGTGCCTCTGTGATGCAGACCAATGTGGAAATGGCTCAGAGTGTTTTTGAACATCTTTTTTTGGTACATTCAGCTGTCATAGCCAAGAGAGCAAGTGTTTCTGTCAATTAAGGTCAGCTCTGTTAAGTGCTCACCTTCTACTTCTCTATCTTGCATCTTATATCCAGGTGTGGACTGATTCTGGATTCTCCTTCAGATTTGGTCTTTCCTGGATTCTTGTTCTCCATTTGGATTGTTCTTGAATCCACCTTAGCTTTGCTTGCATGAGAACATTTCGAGACTCACTTGCCAATCTCATGTGTAATGTGTAGTTCGGCCACCCAACATGTCATAGCTGGAGCAAAGGAATAAGGTCAGTGTCTCATATCAAGGAGCTTTCTTCAGGACTTTTCGAGATGTCGAATTTTGTTTTTTATTCTGGCTCGCTGCCAACAGACCATGGCGTGGGCTGCGATTCATGTCCAAATCTTTGGGTGAAGAGTACGGGGCAAACCCGCTCAAAACTAGGAGCTGGGCAGATGCTTGTATTTGCCAGCTAGATCAGTTGGGAATAAGAAAGAAGAATTAAAATTGATGATTTTCATAAGGGGTGTTTGGGAACGATGAACGTAAAATTGGACTCAGCAGAGGCAGAATGTTAATGCCGACGTACACTTTGATGACTTTCGTATTGTTCGCAAGCCCTTTCTCTCCCTTCTTTGGCAGCAAGATCATCAGCAGAAAGCTTTGTCCCCCCTGGTTCTCTCGCTGTCTCTCCAGACATGAAAACATCAGTGGGGCCTTTTAATCCTTCTCCCCCCACAACACCTTTGAGCAAAAAGAAAAAAGAAAGAAATGTTTAGAAAGGGAAGAATAAACAAACAGATGGCTCTCATTAGCATGGGGATCCTTTAATCTTTGGCACCCTTTAAGTTTCTCTTTTCCTTTTCATGTCGGGAAAGAAAAGGCAAAAAAAATTATGAGAAAAGAGGATGTTCGCATCCCGAAAACCACAAAGGGATTAAAGGGAGAGGAACGAAAGAGGGACTATTTCCAAACGGTCACAATGACATCATTTCAGAATCACAATAGTTTATTCTGGACACAAAGTTTGACAGAAGAATGCATGTTTTTGAGGTTCATCAGTGATCCTTGATCAAGCATGATCCCGCAGTAAACCAGGAACAAAGGTTTGATTTTCCAACACGAATCCAGGTATAAATAAGGAAAGTGGCTGGGTAGCTCAGTGGTTTAGGTCTCTGACTGTGGAGCCAGAGGTTCGGAGTTCAGTTCCTCCACTGTGCCTCCTGGGAGAAGAGCCAGCCTGGGTGGCCTTGGGCAAGCTCCACAGTCCCAGGGCACCCCAGAAAAAGGGACTGGGGAAAACACCACTTAGCATTCTCTACCTGGAATACCCTGGGAAGTGTTGCCATATGTCATAATTGACATAACGACATGCAGTTATTATTAGGAAATGAGATACATAGTTTTAAGTTGACAAGAGTTATAGCTCCTTGGTTGATCTCTAGTTCTACTGTATTTTTTGTTATCCAAATACATTTGTATCCATTTTAACTATATTTGGAACTGGTGTGGGTCCCCCTTCAGGAAAGGTGAGAGATATGGAATAGATAGAAGTGTTATATGTGGTAGGACATTGTTACTCCAGCATTAGGGGTGTAAAATAAATCTGTCAAATTTGTGATAGCTGTCTTTGAGGATCTGAACACTAGGCATCTTAATTTTTTTCCTTTTTCCAGGTTTTAAAAAAAAAGGATGACAAGAAAAGGAAAGAGTGATTTCTACTCCATCTTATTCAATCTCTGCTCTGTTCACAAATTGAAGATTTGCTTCCCCCCAGCACCTGATCTGACCATTGTGTTCCACTCTGGATGTCACAAAAATCAGTCCAAATCACACTGATTTGGCACAGAATACAAGATTTGTCTAAAATTTACACATTGCCTTCAGGGTTTGTCAAATAGGAAGTGGGTTTGTCAAATAGGAAGTGGAAGACAAAAGGACACTCTGGCCTTGGCCCTTCATCCAACTAACACCACTGCCACCTAATGACCAAACCATATAATAACATTATCCACCTATCTGTGTTGCAAACATGAGGGAATTCCAGGTTTCTTTCTCCATGGCCCCTCTTGCTCACTAAGCTAACAACAACAACACAACACACCTTGGTCGAACCAGATCAGATTGTTGTTTAGAAGACAGGATGACAATCCTGCAGCAGCTGGAGCTTCAGGCTGGCAATCCTGAAGCAGCTGGGGCTTAAGGCTGGAAGAAAGAAGAAGAGGAGAGGATGAAGCAACTATGGGAACAGAGTGCTGTTGTGGGCTTTTTTTGTTTGTTTTAATCAAACATAAGAAAGACTCTGCTTGCCATTACCTTACAATTTCAATGCTACCCACAGATAATGTCGAAGGTTCTCATCTTGGAAAAGCAAACAGAGGGTGGAGGGGAAAGCGAATGGAAAGAAAAATTAGTCTTCTAAAAACAAAGAAATTCCAATTAAAGCTATTGACTTTTCATTTAATATGAAAGATGAGAGTTTGGCTTTGTGTTTCTGAAAATGCATATATAACTTTCTTCATCCTATAACAATTAAAAAGAAAAAAAGAATAATTCCAGGTGGCAAATAAGAGAATGGGGGTGGGAGATGTCCTCCCGTTGAGAATAAATGCTCACGAATTACAGGAGCAGGAGAAGCGGAAGGGTTATGGCGCCTTTCCCCTTCTCTTTAGCGTGATGATTTACAGAGCCCTCCCAGCTAAACATTTTGAGAGCACCGATCAACATTGTTTATGGCCATTTATGGTGTGAGATTGATGGAGAAACTCCTTAGAAAGGAATATAAACCTTGAGACCAAATGAGAACAAGGTGTGGGCATATTTCAGAACAAAAAAAATTCCTTCCATAAATCCACAGGCGAAATTCAAAGGTGCCACCAAGGGGACGGCTTCGGCTGTCACACTTTCCTTGCAACCTTGACCATCGAAGAAGATCAAAACAGAAGGACACACAAATGGATGTGCCAGTTGGCTCATTGAATGCAGATCTAATTGGAGGAAGTATCCAGTGAATTTTGCCTCCTTTTGCTTTCTACCTGGCTCCTTCCTATCCATTTAGAAAGGGTGGGGTGCAAGAGAGGTGATGCTGGCCAGACTCTTCTTGGTGTCCACACAAGATGGTGTAAGTTGCCATGCTGAATTGAAGTTTGTCAATGAGCTCCTCTGGCACATCTCGGTTAGGTGCCTGACCACATTGCCGCAACGGTGCAGTTGAGATATTGAGCCACAGCAAGCTACACAAATGCCAATAGGATTCTGGCCATTAAGCATTGACAGGGGTGTTCTCATGCCAGCTGACCAGTGTGAAGATACAGCTTGTCCAGGGGTTGAGTGAGAGGTATCCCAGCTCCCAGGCTACTCTTTCTGGGTTCTTCTTGGAGCAATGTAGGTGCAGACGTACAAAGAGGTATGGTCATGATTGGAGATCATGAGACAAACACAGCTTTTATTTGAAATTCAGTGGCTCAGATCCAAGTTTTGGAAGAGATGATGGTCCTGAAACCCTGGGAGATGTTTCCACCTGCTGTCTGTGGCACATACAGTAGCTTGAGGTGTTTCAGCTGTACGCTAAGCAAGGCTGGATCTAGTTCTACAACAAGGTGAAGCAATAGCATCCACAAGTATCAGAATGCAGTACCATGCTGTGTTAATCTGATGCTGGGCAGGGTACCAATTCTGAATGCTCTCATGTTTAAAAGAAGCTCCCATCAAAAAGAAACCTATGAAAGCAGGTCATGAATGGCTTTTAACAGGGGGACCTACACTGAAAAATAGACTGATATACTTTGGAATTGCTTGTCATACAGCTGTTGTTTTATTAGTACATTAAATGATGTTTTATAGTATAGACTCTCATGATATTCTAGTGCATCTGATTTTTGATGATGATGATGATGATGATGATGATGATGATGATGATGATGATGATGATGATGATGATGATGTGAGCCACTTTGGATTGCAAGCAGGTGAGAAATGTAGCTTTAGAACAGAACAAAGAAGAGAGGAGAGGAGAGGAGAGGAGAGGAGAGGAGAGAGAAGAGAAGAGAAGAGAAGAGAAGAGAAGAGAAGAGAAGAGAAGAGAAGAGAAGAGAAGAGAAGAGAAGAGAAGAGAAGAGAAGAGAAGAGAAGAGAAGAGAAGAGAAGAGAAGAGAAGAGAAGAGAAGAGAAGAGAAGAGGGGAGGGGAGGGGAGGGGAGGGGAGAGGAGAGGAGAGGAGAGGAGAGGAGAGGAGAGGAGAGGAGAGGAGAGGAGAGGAGAGGAGAGGAGAGGAGAGGAGAGGAGAGGAGAGAATCACCAATGACTAATTGTCTACTTCCAGGAGATTGAGGCGGAAGGGCTTATATCTGTAGTAGAAAGGGCCAGCTCAGTTTGATTTCGATACCCCTCCCACCAAGCTGCCAGAGTAAATTTGCAGCTTATCCAATTTGTAAATGTGTTTTATAAATCACTGCATGAAAATGACATCAGAAGACCTTCAACTTGAATGACCTACAATGCCTTGAGATTACTGTAGAACGTAATGTGTCGGCAAGCAACTGGCAGTAGTAGCGACCATATAAGTCCACCTTGTACCATGATGGCAGTCCCTGCCCAGTATTCATACCTATAATCATTCCGTACTGTACGATGTGATTATTTCCTGTCAATAGAAAACTGAGAATTGACTGAGTCAAAATGTGTATAACTCAACCGGGAAGTTATTGTTCTGAGGCCAGGATGTCTCCAGTTCATATCCGAGCTCCCATTTCTTTTCTGTTATGTGCGGGATATTAATTTCTGCCTTGGAGTATCAAAAATCCTTCTGGCGCTCCTGGAAGTGAGAAAAGTACGTCTGTGGAGGGTTCCCTTGGCATGCTTTTTCATCCTAGCAATGGCAGATACAAAATATTATAGTCCTGGCTTTAATTTCTTGACTCATCCAATAAAAGATGGAAAGCTTCTCACCCACAAGAATTTTCATTTGAGGTGTGCAAAGGTTTGCACAATATCTGATGATGTCCATTCTTTTTCTTGGTGATGGTCATTCAGGAGTACTGGTTAATATTCTGGAAGTCTAATGACGAGTGATAAATTGTTCTGATGGAGAAGGCAGGTCATAGTCAACAACTTTATAGAGGCTAATGAAATCCTATCAGCTTCTTGAATCAATTGACCCTAGGTGATTACAGTGGCCCAGGTTTCTAATCCCCCCCTTGGTTGAAGAAGAACCTCCAAGGATTGACATGACAGATGTCCACCTAAGAAACAGTCCCCAGTGACATTTTCATAGAGGCGGATACTTAGCAGACAATGACAGTGTTAGATATGCGGTGGGGGATTCCATCTCATCAGATTTAATTTTTTTTGTCCTGCTACTAGAATAATATGATGACCATGCTTCTTGATCTTGCTGAAGTTCCTGAGCAAGGAAAACATTCCAGCCCTGCTACACAGGCTCTCACCAGCGAGGTGAGCTTCCACCTACACCTTCTTCTGTAGGACTACGTAAACCATGTAATCAAGTGACTCCAGACCAGTCCGTAAACCAACCATTCCATCTCTGTTCTTCAGTGAGTTAAATATCCGGACTGGGCTCAGGATGTTACCTTTTAGAAAGAATTTATTGTATAACTCATTGTTTCTCAGAAGCCAAGCCGTCATTATCATAATCATTGCTTCCATTGTGCAAGTAATTCATGACTGTACATTTCGCTGTCATTACCAGCAGTCCAGGAAAATAGAAGGAAATCATTTCTGATTCCCTCCAGTGCCAATTCTTGTATTACACCTAAAAAGCATTACGAAGTAATAATATAAAACAAAAGAAAAAGAATGATTCTCTTGCCACTTGGGATGGCTAAACAATTGGCATATAACCTAGAAAATGAGTCTCAGAACCCTTACAATCCCTTACAAAAAGTAACTTTGGAAAGTAACTCAGATTTTACATGGTATACCTAAAAGTAACATTGTAGCAACTAGTTATATTATTTCTCACCCGAAACACAACACTAGCTGTCATTAGTTGCTTCCAAGGTCAGAACTTCCCTTATCCATTCATACTTAACCAGATGATCCCATGGGCTCTAGCCAAGGACAAAAGAGTTAGAAGTTCTATTACTTTATTTTCACCAGTGATGTCAGTAGGACAGCAGAGGGAAAAGCAGTTTCACCATCTCCTGCTCCAGCAAGCTACCACAGTGCCAGCATCAGGAGCCAGGTGACAGACTCTCTTCATAAGATTCTTCAATGAATCAATGCAGGCCACCATGACGTTGCAGCAATCACAAGTTTAGAATGCCCAACATAGATCTTTTTATGTATTACTATTTATATACTAAATATTCACGCCCTCCTTTCCATAAATAGCAGCTTGCAAAGTCATCACATTAAAATCGCAATGAAACACAGTACAAACAGGATTCAGCAAAATATGGAGAGCTCCTTATGTAGACTAAAAGAGGTGATGGGGTATGTTTTGTTGATCTCTATGAGAGCAGAGCAGACCTTTCTGGATTTCATCAATGTCAACTGTTATTTTAGATTTCCCAGGGTGCTCTGAGTTCAGCTGCCAAGGAGAGAATGGTCACCACGAAGAAGATAACCCTCACTTCCCTCCCAATACTCCTTGGAGCAGGGAATTCTGGGAAGTCAAAAAGGCAGTTGCTAGCCTGAGGGAACTTGAAGAGTTGCACGTGAACTTTGGCCCCTGAAAAGTGTGCATTTATTCTCCAAAAAAATATTAAAGAAAGAAAGTGGTTATACTATCTCCCAGTTGGCTGGATATCTCAGTGAGTTAGGTATCTGGCTGCAGAGTCTGAAGTTAGAAGTTCAATTCCCCACTGCAGCTCCAGGGAGAAGAGCCAGCCTGTGTAGCCTTGGGCAAGCTGCACAGTCCCAGGGCTCCCCCTAGAGGAAGAGAATGGTGAACCACTTCTGAGTATTCTGTACCTGGAAAACCTTGGAAAGGGTTACCATAAGTCAGAATTGACTTGATAGGAAATGATTATTATGCTAACTCCTCACTTCTCCCCAACCCACACAAAAGACACCCAGCTTTCAGCTCCTTAATAACAGCTAACAATCCAAAGGGAAGTGGTCCAGTGATCAATGAGACCATTACCAGCTGTTTCCTTACAGAATGAGTTACTTTCCATTGAAGGGGGACATGAGTGCAAAATTCTACTGAAACCAGTGGAAAATTCAAGAATAAGAGTCATGCATTCATTCTACTGAAGTCAATGGAACCGTCTGCTTTTGGATATGTAGTCAAAGGTATGCCTCCCGATACCTGAGTCAAAGGAAGGTGTAAATCCTGTGAAACCAGAGGAAGAGACTTCTGTCTGGTGCTTTGCAACTGGGTTGGATCAACCAGTTCTTTGTAGTTGATACCACTCTCTAGTGGCTACTCCAAAGTACTACAGGATCCACGCCGAAACCTCCCTTGTTTGTCTTTTCCCTTGTTGTTCCAGGCGTGACAAAATGGCAACAATAAAGCAGTCGAGCCAAACACAGAAACCAGCGCACCGATTTATGTTAACTTTGTTCATACTTCAACACCTGGAGAAACACATTATCTTCATCATTGCCTTTTATCTCTGCCCTAGCGTGCGGAAATTACCTTTCCTTGTCACCCTTATAAAATACACTCTAGATCTTTTATCACCCATCACTGATTGTCATACCAACGGCAGGAAAAAAGAGACTTTCTTAAAGATATCCATTGAAGAAACCAACATGTATGAGAAAAAGCAAGGTCGGGGCCAAGGATCCGCTTGATAGGGTACCAATCAATGGACCACACCCCAGATGTTCAGCTATTGTTAACCGCATCCTCTGATCCTTCTCTTCACTTTTTCTAACATGCTTACCAGTCAGCCTCTCACTCTGCCCCTGATAGTCATGGAAACAACAGCAGTCGACACCCGTGCAGATCACTGGGAACCAACAGTGGAATGAATCCTAGCTAAATTTTCCTCTTCACCAACTTTGGCTATGTCAACTGGCCTTATAGGCCCCTCCCACCTCCATTATTCTGTGACTGTATCTCTATGACGTTCCCCGAGGGATCTAATCCTTAAAGCCTTTGGCAACACCCACTAGAAACAGGATAGCAGAATAAATGTATCTTTAGTTTAGCGGTGTGCCACTTCCATCCACTAGCCAATGTTTGGTCCTTACAGTTGGATATGGGCCACTCCCCTCATTTGCCAAAGTTCAGCACCAACTTGGGGGCGAGATGATTGAAAGCAATGGCTCACATGGTACTTTTTCTCCAAGGAAACCAAGGAAAATACTCACTTCAAGCCTCTTCTTCCCCCCCCCCCGCTTGCTGCTGAAGTTCAGACATAGAATTCAGAGTCTTCAGTGACGCTTGAGGAACCAGCACGCACCTCCCAGGCGTTGTGATTTCCTACCCCCTGGTTAATTTGATCTACCTGGGCTCTTAGAATCATCGAATGATTGAGCTGGAAGGGGCCTGGAAAGCCATTGGGTCCAACCCGCTGCTCAAGGCAGGGATCCAAATCAAAGCAGATCTGACAGACAGTTGTCCAATTTCCTCTTGAATGCCTCCAGCGTTGGAGCGCTCACCACCTCTGGAAATATTGGTTCCATTGTCGTACTGTTCTAACAGTTAAGAAGTTTTTCTTGATATGCAGCTATAATCTGGATGCTTGTAGCTTGAGCCCATTATTACATGTCCCTCACTCTGGGATGATGGAGAACAGATTCTGCCCCTCCTCTGTCAGACCACCTTTCAAGTATACTATCCCCTCAGTCTTCTTTTCTGAAGGCTAAACATGCCTGGTTCTTTCGGTCTTTCCTCTCAGGACTTGGGACTTACGACTCTTAGGACTTGGTTTCCAGTCCCCGGATCATCCTTGATGCCCTCCTCTGAAGGCAACTCTGAAAGTCTGAGGCATGAACAGGAGATGGCTGGCAGAAATCCCTCCTCCCGGTCTTCTTCTTTCAAAGCCGGAGCAAAATGTCCCCTTCTTTTCTCATACCGAATGAAACGTTACGGAGGGTAGGCATCATTGCTTTTGGTCACAGGGATTGTTCTGTTCCACAGCCTTTGGCAGCTCTCGTTCCATTCTAAGCCATCCTCTTAGCTGTGTTATTGTGTAGCTGTCAGCCAGCTGGAGGCACTCAGCAGACGCTCGCAGAACAATGTTCGGCAACACAAAAAAAAAATCCCCCAAAAATAAAAGGTAGGGGACAGAAGAATTTAAGAGCGAAAAACTCCCCGGCTGCTGCTCTTTTTTTGCTTCTTCCACCTCGCTGGCTCCCTAGGGAGAGAAGGAGCATGGAAGAAAAAGAAAGCCAACTAAGTTATTTTCTTTTAAATAAAAGAGAGGATTCGGAGCCAGACAGAAAATGGGACTTTGTCCTGCCATTTCTTAATACAGGCAAGGCCTTAGAGCAAACACGGATGTTTCTCATTGTATGTCGTCGTGGGCTTGGAAGCTTGACTAAGAGACTTCAGAGGGTGACGTTGACAACTGGCTCGCGGAGAGACTCCACGTACCGCCTGGGGAGCAAAAAAGAAGGAAAGGCCTGCCAGCTCTCTCCAATGGCGGCTTTCGGTCATAGTTGGCCCAATGATCTACTGGAGACCTCTCCGTTAGGGATAATTAATAACGGGGTGTCTTCAAGTCAGACTTATGGCAACGCTTTCCAGGGTTTTCTAGGTAGAAAGGACTCAAAAGTGCTCCACCATTTCCTTCTTCTGGAGTATCGTGTGCAGCTGGCCCAAGGCCACCCAGGCTGGCTCTTCTTCCTGGAGACCCACTGGGGGAATCGAACTCCCAACCTCTGGCTCCACAGCCAGAGACAACTCTCTGAACTATCCAGCCAGCTCTGTCTTAGAAATAACGGGATATCCCAATAAGTTCTTGACATCCTGTTCTCTGATGCTTTGAGTGATGCTCATCCTCCCCGCAAGACTTCTGATCACTCATCATCCCCACAATACTCCTGAAAAGGGGGGGTGGAGTAATGATTTCATTAAACAATGGCTGCACAGCAGGTGGATAAGGTATAATTTAGTGAGATTAACAGGGTTGGATCTGAGACACTTATCATATTTAAAGCAATGAACAATGTCAAAATAATATGAGAAATGATGCGATGGCAAACTGACGCCATCTCTCCGTCGTGAGCATGGAGAACGACTCCCACACAACGAACCACTGCCTATATTTCCTTTAACGATGGGTGGGTGTGGATAATGCAGTTCGATTTGTCTTCATGAACTTTTGACAGGTCAGAACACCCCGATTGGCCTTGCATGTGAGAATGATTGCTGGAGAAATTAGAAATATCAAAAGAAAAGGGGGGAAATAGCCTTAGTTGTTGCTCATTAATAATGATAAATCAAGATTAAGGCTCAAGCCCTTTCATCCTCCAGAAGATCTTGGTTGGACCACTGCATGGTTCTGAAAACGTCAATCCATCTCTTTAAATTAAATTAATGGCAGTGGCCCTTGATTTCTCACTTTGCAATGTTTGCTCTTCTAGCTTTTCCACTTCAGGGTCAGTTATAGCTTCAGATGAGTGGAAATGCCATCTTGAATTTCTCTACCTTCTCTGTGGGCACCTGGTAGGAGCGACTGTCGGCAACATGGCTGCCATTTTGCATCTTCCCCAATTCCTATGGGCACAAAATGGCTGCCATTACAGAGAGAGAGAGAGAGAGAGAGAGAGAGAGAGAGAGAGAGAGAGAGGAAACTATTATAAAAGCATTCTGCCGAGTCCTTCTTTTTCTTCGGTTCTTTCATGTGATAGCCCTCAAGATGCCATTAAATAGTCCTGATTTGTCTAGAACACATTGAGAGCTAGCTAAAGAAGGTTCGAGTTGGAAGAGATCCTCTCGACATTGCCAGTCATCCTTTGGAGTGAGGGTTTTGTTGACTGTGGAGCAGTCCTCTTACACTGGCACCCCCCTTTTTTGAGCTAGCAGTCATAGAGTTGTAGCATGGCATGTATTTCGCAAGCCATTCGTCTTTCATTTAAGTGATGATCTAGGGGTCTCGTCTATTCAGCACTGAGCAATATGGAGGTCAGGATTGAGAGTGGCCCAATTCCCTCCTGTACTGTATCCAGGATGGGGACAAACCTTCCAAAGCTTGATCACAAAGCCCTCTGGTTTTGCACCGAATGGAATGGAAGCAAGCAAACAGAATTACATGCTTGACATTTTGCTGAAGCCAGATTACTGATTTCGAGAGCAGCTGAAACATGTTGTCTCTCTTGTCTGAAGATCCACTTCAGTTCCCCTGATAGGAGGAATATGCAACAGAGGATCACAAAGCGTGGGCTGGACACAATGAGGTGACCAGCATAGAAATGATTCTTCAGCCAAAATTTTAACTTTGAACCTTTACAGTCTAGACTTAATAGGTAAAGGTAAAGGTTCCCCTTGACATTTTAGTCAGTCGTGTTTGACTCTAGGGGGCGGTGCTCATCCCCGTTTCCAAGCCATAGAGCCAGCATTTGTCCGAAGACAGTTTCCGTTGTCATGTGGCCAGCATGACTTAGATTCGGAACGCTGGTTTACCTTCCCACCGAGATGGTACCTATTTATCTACTCGCATTTACATGCTTTCGAATTGCTAGGTTGGCGAGGAGCTGGGACAAAGCGACAGGAGCTCACTCCGTCGTGTGGATTTGATCTTACGACGGCTGGTCTTCTGATCCTGCAACACACAAAGGCTTCTCAGGTTTAGCCCGCAGCACCACCCTAGACTTAATAGTCCTAGGTAAAACTTGGGGGCAACAGGCGTAAGTCCCATGATCATTTCTTCCACTGGAATCGGTTCTGCTGGACTAATCCTGACAGCCACCTTCTGCAATGCATAAGATTAAGCTGGTGGGTGTCTCCTCATTACAACAACTGTCATTTCATTGCGAGTCTCTGCCGTTATTGTATGGCTGCACCATACCAGTACAGATGACAGCTTGGGATACTGGCACTGGCTGAAGAATTCGGGAATCTGTAGCCCTAAAAGTAAGTCCTCTGAGTTCTGGGTCTTGTTGGCTGGCAAGGGCTTCTGGCAGCTTCAGTCCAAGAATATATGAGGATCCAACGTTGGGAACCACTGCCAGAGATGGGGTCTACAAACATTCAGCATGTTGTTTTCTCATCTGCATAGGTAGAGGGCAATATTTAATCTTCTATCTGCTTTCTGAGATGCCACCATGCTCTACGAAGTAGTCAGGATAGCACCTTCCAAGATCTCCTCATTTTGGAAGGAACTGCTAGCAACAGCATGGCTAAAATCATCTAGCATGTAATGCTTCCAAACAGTGATGTCACCAGATATGGAAAAAAATTGACCACACCCCTACTTCTGTTCTGCAGCTTGTCCAACTCAGAAGTAATCACTTTTATTGCCCCGGACATCATCTGGCAAGGAAGATTTTCAACAAAGTGTTCCTCCTTCTGTCCCAGGGCTTCCCCAGCTCACATTCAATGAAATTGATTAAATGCCAGTCAAATTAGCCACAGAACAGAAGTAGGAACTCTTTAATTACCAAAAAAAAATGAACCCCCAATGGTGATATCACCACCCTTATGCAGGCAGAGCTTATGCAACAGGATTTTGGACAGTGTCTTCTTCCCCTTTGGTTTAACAAACGTTCAGTCCTCGTTCGTGTTTTCAAGGGAAGATTACAACTGCTTTCCATCCCACGTTGTCGCTCCTTATTCTTGAGCACCATAGTGGAGCACGATACAAAACAAGTCAAAACCTCTTAGTCTTGCTCTAATAATTTCTCAAAGAGCCAACGGGAAATTGAAAAAGCTCATTGATTGAATAGTTTGGTGAGTTCGTCTTCCTCTTCCTTTCCCCGCTTTCCTCTCTCATCTTCTCACTTTCTCAGTCTTGACTTAAATAAATTGCAGGAGGGTTTGTGATAAATCACAGGCAAACCATCAAGCATTTCTCATCACATAAAACCATGTCACTCATTACTCATTGGCTGCCAATTTTCCACACTTTTGTCTTGCATAAGTTCTGGTGTGTTTGGCTTTTCCACTGTGGTTGCCCCCAGCCCCAAGCTGTGTAGATGTCTGCCCTGCTCTCCAGATAGCTTGGAACATTCTTGCCCCACAGCCTGAATATGTATTGATTTTATTTTTACCCTGCCTTTCTGCCATGATGAAATCCAAGGTGTCAATCCTCTTGAATCTGTAAGAGGGACAGAGAAACTTTGTCCCACTCAGTTGTTTTGGGTTGTAAATCCTATAATCTCCCTCCACCAGCCAAGATGGCCAGGATTCCTGGGAGATGATGTGCAAAATATATCCAGGGTTAGAAATCCCTATACAGTGGTGCCTCACTTAACGAGCGCACTGTTTAATGACGAATCCGCATAGCGACGCGTTTTTTGCGATCGCTAATGTGATTGCATTGCGATGATTCGAGTGGGTGAAAATCGCATTGCAATGATCGGTAAGCATTCTAAAAACAGCTGATCAGCGATTCCAAAATGGCCACCGGAAGAATAAAATGGCCGCCCGCAGCATTTTCGCACCCTGCCCTCACTTACCGAGGCAGCGAAAATGGCGGCCGGATGGGGAATCTTCGCCTACCGGTGAGTTTTCACCCCATAGGAATGCATTAAACGGCGTTAAGGACCAGGCTATAGCTAAGGCAGAGTTAAGGCTAGGCTAGGAAATTATGCATATTTACATGTGAAAGAACAAAATGGCCTCAACTCTTCGGATTTTAGAAACCAGGACAATTTCAAATGAAGGATTTCATTCATGGTGCCCGCAATTTACTGTTGCTGCCAACTGCCACTTCACTTTTCTAGAATGTTCCTTGTAAAAAGCTAAGTTTCTGGAACGTTCTGGAAGGAAGAAATGGGCAGGCAGCAGGAATATAAAGCACCATGGATATCTTCCCCTTGAAACTTCACACAAATACGTGTACAACCTCGAACACTTACTCATACACAAAACAGTGGCTGTAAATGCAACTATGTAAGTCCGGCAAAAATTTCTATTCTGCCAAGACGTTGTATCTGAAGATGTGGCATCTCACCCTTGAAAACATATTCTCCAGTAATTCTGATGCCATAAAATATATATTTTTTTCTGCCGTATGTAATAGAACAATTTGGCTCTCCCTTTGTTAATTATTATGGATTTTATTTTTCACCTATAAAGCAGTATTACAATACTAAGCATTGTCTGAAAACCAGTAACGTTTTATTGCAAATTGTAGTGGCTAATTCGTCAAGGGGCAATGGGTGAACTTTGACATTTTCAGCTTTGGTCAGCAGCTTTCGCTCCATTCTCCGTTCATTCCCCAAAAGGTTTTCAATATCAATTCCATCAATTGGAGGCCCTGTCTGGTTTTGCTGGCGGGCTTTTGAGCAGGGGGAGAAGGAACCAATTAGCAAAACCAAATTGCAACTTCAAAAGTGTAAACATAGCCAAGACAACAAGCAAAAGGGAGGGAATGGATCTACAAAAAATTAAGATTATCATGGAAAAGAAGTGGGTGTGGGCATGGGTGCTGGAGCAGGTGAGTATAGGCGTAGGGGTGTGCGCCAGTGTTCCCTCTGAGCTGTAGACTGGCACAACTGTACAGTGCTGAATCAGTCCTCCACCCCTGCGCCAGCGTTGCTGCCCATTTGCTTCCAGTCACGTCTGGAACCCCACATGTGTGGGGTGGGACCTCTGCCCAGCACTAGCAGAACTTAGAGGGAACATTGGTGTGTGCACACATAAAATACAGTGGTACCTCACAAGACGATTTTAATTCATTCCACAAAAATCGTCATCTTGTGACAAAATCATCTTGCGAGGTTCCCTATGCATGGGTCTTTAAAAAAAAAGTCTTGCGAAGCATCGGTCTTTTAAAAAAGTCTTGCAAAACATCGGTCTCAAAAAAGTCTTGCGAAGCACGGTCATAGAAAAAAAAGTCTTGCGAGGCACCATAGTGATCGCAAAAACCCATCGTCTTGTAGGTTTTTCATCCTGCGAGGCAATCGTCTAGCGAGGCACCACTGTAGTATCATGGTTCATATTAAACTTCTTGATGTGGTATAAAGAGTGTGCATTCCCTAAAGCATTGTGTCGAAAGTAAAACAGACCACTACTAATTGCTGTTTAATCACTGTGTTAAAGTAATTATAATAATGTGTACTTCATACTCAACAGTTTATTACCCTGTGGCTGACAGAAGAAAGAAAAAAACTTAGCACTGATCTGTAATTTGCTGCCGCAAAATTAATTTAGGATCGCTCCTCCTGGAAGGATACCGTTGGGTCGGGAAGCAAGCATTCGTACTGCCACACCGCATGCAGGCTTCCCCCAGCGCACCCTCTAAAAACCTTCAGTTTACTTGTTTAGTGAAGAGGTCCCAATTTCAAAGTTGCCATGCCACCGGATGACGGTTATCGGGAGTTTCAAATTTTGCTCAATTTGCAAATATGCACCAAAATGAGGATCACAGTTCTTCAAAATCTCTCTGTAAACAAGAAAAAGGACCTCTGCATGTGTCTCTGTGTGTGTGTGTGTGTGATTTAGCTTGTGTGAATGAACCAGGTCAGGATTCTCATACCTATCCTTGTCCACTTCACAAGATGCTCATGAGAATGGCTTGGGCGAGACACGGTCAACATTCTCTCGAAAGTACAAACCAGATATAACCAATGATAGAGAACTCTCCACAGTAGAGATGGGCATGATCCGAAAACTGAACATTCATTGCATTCGTTTTTTCTGGTTCGTTCATGATGGTTTGTGGTTCGTAGCGAACCACAAAACATCACAAACTGCAATTTTTTTTTAGGTTCGTGCCCATCTCTAATTCAGACCTTTTAAAAAATTAAGCACCATATAATTACAGACAGACAACTACGATCTAACAGAAAACGGTCGATTTTCTATTCCATTTCTTTTTGGAGTGGCTGGTTCTTTGTGAGCAATGTTTGTTTTGAAAAGCCTTCTCAAACTTGTGGATGGCAGACATTTAAACTGATGCTTTTGTTAATGCATTTTGAGACTCCTTCAGTCAGAAGGCCATGGAAGCTCTTCGACTCGGTTTTGCCCCACTGTCCAGTTCTTCTCCCGTCTCATATATTGCCATTCGCCCTTCCAGAGGCTTCAACAGAGGATGAAAATGCCTGCCTGCTGCAATGGGTCTCCTAAAGATGTCATCAGCGTTTGCTCTCCATGACGAGTGCCGTCTTCCGCCTATCTATTTATATCTAATATTCACGGCTCCACATTTGGAAGAGAGGGGTAGAATTTAGGTTGTCAGCAAACGCCACACCATTTCTCCGGCGATGTGATGAATCAAAAAGAACTCTGCCTCAACTTGACAGAAGAATCTCATTAATGGAGGCAGAAGAAGAAAGAGAGATGAGGGGAGAGGGACAGAGAAACAGAGAGAAAGTAAGAGGACCTCAGAAAATCAAAGAACCTATTAATGGAGGCTTCAGGTTGTATACGCCCAGCGCTGGCCTTCAATTTCCTTTGTTTGGGGTTATGGGTGTATCTTGTTTTGTGTTTGTTTGATTTTGATTCATATTTTTTAAGCACAGAAGGATCCAGTTTGCTGTAGTGCTTCTCTGAGCTTCTTTGTGCTCAAATAACACACAAAGGCGGAGGATGGAAATGGGCAAATAGTATCCATTCAGAAATCTTGTGCCCTACGCTACTGCTTTAGATCAGTGCATTATAACACGATCCATGTAGGCTCGTGGAGCATCGCCGGCTTTTGTAATTGGGTCCTTAAGAGCTGATCGATTTGCACCTCTGTAGCTCAGATTTAAGAAGACAAATAAAACCAACCAAAAAAATAAAAAATAAAATAAAACCATCCCATGCCTGACCAATGACCCATGTTTTTAAGTCTACTCAGTGTAGCCCAACCTACTATCAATTCACAGAGAACACGGAGACCATATCATAATTTTGTGTATTGTACGTTTTATGATTATTCTACATGACTTTGAATTTTTCATGTATATGGAACGAGCCAATGTTGTAAAAGCTTGCATTCTCTTCTGGAAGGGTTGTTTTTATCCCAGTGGCTATTGAACTATAATATCCACCTGGAGTTCATTCTGCTGACAAAAGCTCATATTTTTCTGTCCTTCTTCATGAATAAATTGGGCCCCTGGGGTTTCCCGACATCAATCATCCTCTTTGACTGTGTTTTCATCAAGCCCCATCAACTTCCAAACCCTCTCCTTATCTGAGTTCCATCAGAAATCAAAGACATTGTTGTTTCAATGGGGCTTTTAATCTGGAAATCTCTATCAGGATTCATGCAGCTGGAATTTTAATACTGTCAATTTAGATGATCTTTTCTTGCCGCTGTTCGAAATGTTATGTTTGTTTTACATTTCATGAGAGCATTGTTTCGCTTTTATTCTGTCTTAGAATCATGCCAGGGATGATTGTCAAAAATTGCATTGCCAAGAGCTAGTATGGAGTAGCAGATAAACCAATGAGCTAGGACTCCAGAGACACGAGTTCAAATCCCACTCAATGATAGAGTTGCAATGAGAAGCCACACCCAAGACATCTAAAATACCTCAAACAATTGAGGTCACCAAAAGCTAGAAGCAGTTTGACCACAAAGAAGACAATGATAAAGAAAATGGATCAGTCTTTGCTGGGTCTCAAGGAAGCTTACAGTAAAAAGTACAATTAAAAAAACAAAACAGGCTTAAAGAATGCATAGATTCGTTCATTCAGATTCATTCCCAGAAAGAAGATTCCCAACTAGCTTTGGGGCAGGAACAGGAAGCTTGGTCAGAACTTGGTCTAGCTTGACCTCCTAATTGAGGCCTTTCAGATGCATTACGCTGACGTGTTTGTAAGGTACTTGCAAGGTAGGTAGAACTTCCAGAATGGAGAATGTGGTATTTATAGTTTGGAAAATCTGAAAATCCCATCCAGACCCTTCACTGATACCAACGTAAAAAAAAAAAAATCAAAACTTGTTCATGCAGATAACTTCTAAATTCTGGCCATGACCTGACAGATCTTTTTCAAGACTACAGCCCAGACATTTAAGACTCCTCCTGGTCTCATTCTTACCCATGCCTTTTTAAACCAGTTCTACTGCTTGTCTTTGAACTGTGGTGCTGGAGGAGGCTCTTGAGAGTCCCCTGGACTGCAAGGAGAACAAACCTATCCATTTTGAAGGAAATCAACCCTGTGTGCTCACTGGAAGGACAGATCCTGAAGCTGAGGCTCCAATCCTTTGGCCATCTCATGGGAAAAGAAGACTCCCTGGAAAAGACCCTGATGTTGGGAAAGGGTGAGGGCAAGAGGAGAAGGGGACGACAGAGAATGAGATGGATGGACAGTGTCATCGAAGCAACCACCATGAAATTGACCCAACACCGGGAGGCAGTCGAAGACAGGAGGGCCTGGCGTGCTCTGGTCCACGGGGTCACGAAGAATTGGACATGACTTAACGACTAAACAACAACTGCTTGTCTGCATGTTCTTGTAGTCAAAGCTTAGCCACATTGGATCACCCTTGATCTTGGATTGAGATGCCTTCATATTCAAAGAATAATCTTCTCAGCTTTCCCTTTGGGGTCTTCTTTGGAGAAAGGCAGAGATGGGGACTCAAGTCTCAGGACTTGCTGTCTAGTCAGACTTAAGTCCCATCATTGACTTGATTTGGACTCAACTGGGTGGTTTGTTTGTTTTTTTTCCAATAACTCAGACTTGACTTGAGAATCATCCTCCCTTTTCTCTGGGGAAAAATAGCTTGTTTTTAACAGGGACTCAGGACTTGGTACCGGAGACTTGGTGTCAGACTTGGGATTTGGACCCAAAATTTGTCAACATCCTTGAGGAAAGGGTAGCTGTAGGACCATCCACAAGTCCTGCCTTCCTTGATTGTGAACCTTCCAGGTTTGGACATCAGATGTCACAGGGCAGAAGAGAACCATTTCCTCCATCTCCTATTTGTGAGCTTTCTGGAGGTTGGCCTTTGGAAAAATGAAAACGCCAGGCGAGACGGACCTTTTGTTCGGTCAAGTAAGGCCCTCCGTAGGGTTTCCTGTTCTCCTTTGATGAGGGCTCGTCTGCTCAAAGGAAAACACGACTGGCTGCTGGGAATATATTATTGAACTTAGAACAATAAAGCCACGAAAACAGGTAAATTTTTCATTCAAGCATTGATCATTTTTCCCCCCCTGTCTGGAGAACTATGCTCCTAAGTCATTAATATTTTAGCGAGGAGGGGAAAAATGTATGAAAAATCTTCTGTAGTGGGAAAGGCAATTTGTAGTGATTAAAAATTTATCCCCTTGGATGCTGTGCCTTCAGCCAGGTGGTAGGGCCTGTGTCAGGAAGAGTGGCAGGGGCCGTTGACTACCTACTGTGGTTACGGCATCAAGCTCAGCCTGGTTGCCAAAACTAAACAGATACATCTCAAAAATCCCCAGATTTCCCAAGAGTTGGTTGTTTCATTTTTTAAGCGAAGACCTAGACTCTCCTTTCCTAAATTGTCACCCGATAGTACTGGAGTGAAGCACTGGGATGCTGGAACGTGTCCACGTGTTCTCATTGGGTCTGCGAAGTTTTGTCGTTCTTGTGTGTGTGAGTTTTGAAGGCCAGACTTCATTATGAGAAAGCGCACATCTGCTCGCCGTAATTGCCGCAATCAAATCATCAATGCATGCATGATTTTGGGTTGCGCGAGCCTCTGTGTATATGTGCGGTGTGGGTCGGGGGTGGTTTTCTGTGTTGCCGGGCTGTTGTTTTGAAAGCCAGCACTCTGTTTCAAATTTGTCGTGCTTCAAGCGGTTCAGACGCGTCGGTGGCAGCTGTCAGCTGAATCTTGTCGGAAAGTGTCTGAGAAGGCTAGGAAACGGGATGAGAATCTCTCCCTTGCTGCTGCCTTGTCAGGGACAGATGCTCAGCAATGTACAAGGAGAGGAAAGGAGCCGTGCCCTCAAGTGTGATGCATCTATCAGAAAACTACCAGCAGCCTAGGAGAGTGTAACAAGGGACTTTTATTATGACAGTGATTCTCAACCTTGGGTCCCCAGACATCCTTGGACTGCAACTCCCCGAAGCCTTCACCAGCACCGTTAGTGGTGAAGGCTTCCAGAAGTTGCAGTCCAAGAATGTCATGGTTGAGAACCATGGAATTACAAGAATCAAGTCACTAGACCAGTTGTGTAATGGACGGAGTGTTGGGTTGGGACTAAAGAGATCTCAGTTGAACCACCACAGCCCCATTGACTAGGAAAGTCAACAAGTGACCTTGGGAAGAGCTTTCTAACTATCAGAGTGGTGGAGAACGTGTTTGGTATGTACAGGACCCCACATTTATTTCCTCCTATCTTCCATCGGAAGAACAAGTGGTGGGGAAAAATCTCCACTGTAGAACTTGGACAGCTGATATACGTGCAAGTAGATCAACGGTATCCAAGCATACATCTCCGGATGTTCCTGGACTACAAAGCCCCTGGTTTTCTAACCTTTTTGCACAAATGGAACAAACCATGATGGGGGGAAGTGCTTTGTGTCTCAATCTCAGTCTGGAGGTAAGGAATCTTGTAGGAGTAATGGAGGCTTTGTCAGCTTGTCTGAATACCAAAGGAGAAGATAATAAGTTACAGTGGTGCCTCTCTTAACAACGATAATCCGTTCCAGGAAAATAGCCGTTAAGCGAAAACATTGTAAAGTGGAATTTAAAACCCCATTGAAACACATTGAAACCCGTTCAATGTGTTCCAATGGGGTAAAAACTCACCGTCCAGTGAAGATCCTCTATACGGCGGCCATTTTCGCTGCCTGTAAAGCAAGGAATCCGTCCCTAAGCACAGTGGGGAGCCATTTTAAGCACCTGGTGGCCATTTTGAAACCCCGACAATCAGTTGTTTTTGATCGTCGTAAAGTGAAAATCGGTTCCTGAAGCAGGGAACCAATCATCGCTAAGCGAAATTCCCCCATTTAAACCATTGTTTTGCGATTGCAATCGCAATCGCAAAAGATCATCGTAACGCAGATTCGTCGTAATGTGGGGCAATCGTTAAGTGAGGCACCACTGTACTATCTTCTACCCTTGTCTAATTCACAGAAGAATAAGGAGAACAAAATCTAAGCTCCTAGAGGAAGGATTGAAGGAGAAATGTAATAAATAATAAACAAGAGAGAGCGAGAGAGATCTTTCCACAACTTTCCAAGTTTTATGAACCTCTACTATATGTCCTGATCACCTCCCTATTTATCTTATTTACTCTATGAGATTTCCCATTCTGGATCAAAGCAAAACAAACCCTTAATTATCTCTTCTTTAACCAAAAGAAAATTCTAATACCTTGTTGTTGTTCTCAGTCCTCCTCGGGAGGCTGCCTCACCATGAAGGCAAGAGTAAACAGAATGAAAAACAAACGAGAGACGGATGCATTGTTTCATAACTAATCAGGAACATTAGGCGAGAGAAATGTTTTTTAAAAACAAAAAGCTATCGCCTGCAGCAGCATCTTTTTTTTCCCCTTTCCCCCTCTTTTGTGCTAATTTAGGGTTTTGTTTTCCAGTTTAGCCCTCCTGCTCGGTGAACTGGTTCCGACTTCATGGGTCAATAAACCGTGACTACAGAAGAAATGAAAGGCAGTGTATTTTTTTTTTCATTTAAGCAGGGGTGTGTGTGTAACAGCATTGGAGTCTCAGAAAGTCCTGATAGCACACAGCTTGACATTTATAGTGGAAGGAGAGACCTTACCACTATAAATGATGTTGGCAAGTCTTTGAGTCCGAGTCCTAAGTCTGAGTCTTTGGTAACAAGTCCCAAGTCTGAGTTTTTGGTACCAAGTCTCAAGTCCGAGTCTTTGGTACCAAGTCCCAAGTCTGAGTCTTTGGTACCAAGTCTCAAGTCCAAGCCTTTGGTACCAAGTCCCAAGTCTGAGTCTTTGATACCAAGTCTCAAGTCTGAGTCTTTGGTACCAAGTCCCAAGTCTGAGTCTTTGGTACCAAGTCTCAAGTCTGAGTCTTTGGTACCAAGTCCCAAGTCTGAGTCTTTGGTACCAAGTCTCAAGTCTGAGTCTTTGGTAACAAGTCTCAAGTCCAAGCCTTTGGTACCAAGTATCAAGTTTGAGTCTTTGGTACCAAGTTCCAAGTCCGAGTCTTTGGTACCAAGTCCCAAGTCCAAGTTTTGGTAACAAGTCCCAAGTCCAAGTTTTTGGTACCAAGTACCAAGTCCAAGTCTTGGTAGAAAATAGTGGTAGGAAAAAGTTTTCTCCAACACACATATTATGGATGTTATTTTATCCCAGCATTTTACAAAGGAGCTTAAAGCACCCCAAAGACAGTCCTTACATGGTCAGGCATGAATTGTGTATGCAACAAGGAAAAAGACAATGGCTACTCCTTGGCCACGAGGATCCGAAGCAGCTAATGGGTTGTTTGTGCCCTTTTTCTGAATAATCTGTCCGCAATTCTGTGTAGATGTTTGCGTGCAGATGTTTGGTCCCTCAAAGGGAAGGGATGACCATTTTGCTAAAATGAAGTTGTGCAAATTGTAGAGATCTTGAACCAACCCCCCCCCCAAGAACTCCTGTAATTATTATTATTACTACGAACATCCATATTTGCATCCAGTATTTCACTGCAGGCAAACAAGATAAATTGAGCAAGAATAATGTGATACATGAAAATCATTTTTTTTCTTTTGAAAGGATAGGTTTTAATACAGCATAGCTTTCTTTATTTAGTTTCATGGCAGATAATTTGGAAGTTCTGAAGAGCAATTGAGGTAAGGAGACTTCTGAAGCATCTCTGAAGAGTGAAAAGATTGGTTGTTGATTCTTTTTAGAGAACCTCAACAAGTACATGCTATAAAAGACAGCAAAACAGACTCCTTCATCCTGGTGGTACTCTGGATGAACAGGCTTTGGGGGGGGTGTTCTGATGTGCACCCCCAGAATGAGAGTGCATTTCATTCATTCCTGCTCCATTGATTAACCTTGCTCTGAATCCAAATGGCTCAGCAGAGATTTGAACGCAGGCCTCCTGCGTCCTGGTCTCCTACTTTATATCCACTGGCCCCTACAGGCTATCTTATAGAGTAGACCCACTGAATCAACAGCTTGATGGTGAATCACTTAGGTAAAAAGTATTAATTTAATGGGTCTCCACTAGTTCCAAGTACCTGTTTTATTCATTTCATTGTAATTAGTTAAAGAAAGCTATGGTTCTTGTTCACGCAGTACTTCTGTCTTCACTGGTTTCTTCTTACAAGAGTTTCTTCATACAAGAGTTCATTGTAATTAAAGAAATCTGTGGTTCTTGTTTACTCAGTACTTCTGTCTTCACTGGTTTCTTCTGCCCAAGAGTTCATTGTAATTAAAGAAATCTGTGGTTCTGGTTCACTCAGTACTTCTGTCTTCACTGGTTTCTTCTTACAAGAGTTTCTTCATACAAGAGTTCATTGTAATTAAAGAAATCTGTGGTTCTGGTTCACTCAGTACTTCTGTCTTCACTGGTTTATTCTGCTCAAGAGTTCATTGTAATTAAAGAAATTTGTGGTTCTGGTTCACTCAGTACTTCTGTCTTCACTGGTTTCTTCTGCCCAAGAGCTCAGAGTGGTGTGCATTGATTTCATTCTGGCAACAATACATGCTCATATTTTCATAATACTAGGGCAGAGAAAATGCCTGTCATCCTTTCCATTTCTACTTGTTTTTTCTTCTACTAATGAAGGGTCAATGCTTAATGCAAAACCGCTTGGCTTATTTTATATTTTTGGCGGCTAGCTTCCATTTGGTTCCAAAGCCAAATTATATTGTACTTATAAAACACAGTGTTAAGTGATCTGCTGGAAATAAAATAAAGTCTGCCATCAAGCTTAATTTGCCATGGAGGAAGGCTAGGATGTTTCCCTCCTGTAAGCAAACAATGAGTTTTCCTCCACATTCAGTGACATCTGTTCCCTTGATGGTTTATGCTTGTTGGAGAGGTTTGTTGGTATTTTAATAAGGGTGTAATTCCTTGTTGCTACCAAGGCTGCAGGAGGATTCTGATCAATGCAGACGTATGTCTAGTTATACCTTTGAAATAATCTTTTTTTGTGTGGCAGGGGAAGAAACAGTCATATTAATTCATGCTTCACTTCTGGATCCCTCCTGTGTTTTTGCTAATTGGCAAGATCTCGTCACATTTCGAGGAACGGCACATTTGTTCATTCAGAGTTCTGCTTGCCTGCACTTTCAGCGATGTTCTCCTCACCTTGTGTCTTGCCTCATTTCCTTCACTCCCCAGCTTGGCTGAAAATTTCCTCCAACCAGTAGATCTTGGAAGCTGTCCAACAGGTAGTGGGAAAATGTCATTGGTTGGTTGATAGACTGACTGAACGGTTGACTTTATTTCTGTCCTGCCTCTCTCCACAAACGAGACCCAACTCAACTCAGTTCCATAGGAGCAAGAGATTGCCACAGGAGTGCCTGTGTTAATCTGTAACTGGTTACCATCAGTGGTTTCCAACCTTGGGTCCCAAGATGCTCTTGGACTGCGACTCCCAGAAATCCTGCCCAGAACAGCTAGTGGTGAAGGCTTCTGGGAGTTTGAGCCTTGGGGACCCAAGGCTGGGAACCGCTGAGTTACATCAACAATTAAAAAAAAGATTCTTGGGGATGTTTTAGGTGTCACCAGTGAGGATGGCTGGCTTACATTTTCATGGACTATAATTCTCCCATAAAGACACTTATCTGACTGGGTATCTCCAGCTGGAGGATGGGAGTCCAATTACCCATTGGGCATCCCAGCCTGTGCAGCCTTGGGCAAGCTGCATGATGGTCCCAGGGCACCCTCAAGCAAAAGGGGTAAACCATTTCTGAGTACCCTAAGTTCTGCGGAGAGTCACCACAAGTCAGAACTAACTTGACAGCACATACTGATTAGGATTATAAAGACACCTCAAAAGGGCGTGGGAAAGGGGACATCCTGCTTAAAGTGCCCCCAAGATTCTCCTTTTGCTGTGAGAGTCACTGAGACTGAGGAGCATGTTTTTGAGAAGAATCGTGGTGTGTTCCTCTTCCATGTGAGAGCAGTTGAGTTACAGGAGGCTCAGCACCAAGAAAGAAGCTTTATACCTGCCCCAAGTGGCCCCCACTCTTTTTGTAGAAGATCAGTAGGACCTTGTCCATACAGAATTTCAGAAATTCTGCCCATGGACCTCAAATTCAGTCATCTGTGAGTGCAGGGCGGAAATGACCAATAATGAAAGCATAGGAGTCAGAAAACTCTTACCCTCTTCAGATGATCAACTCCCCACATGTCCATGTGTGGTTAAAATCAAGGGGCCACATCACTTTCCACCACCTCCTCCTCACTGATCTCAGAAATCTTGTGGACTACAACCAACTGAGACAAAAAGTGACCCAGGTCAGTTGACAATTCCTAGAATCCATCAGCCATCAGAGGAACATGGGATTCTGGAAACAGCCGTCCAGAAGAGATTGTGTGTGTTGCAGTGGACAGTGTCAAGTTAGGACTCAAGAGCTGTTGTTATGTGACATCAAGTCACTTCCAAATTACGATACAAATGCAAAACTGGGTGATACCTTTATAGATCACTAAAAAATCATCATCCAATAAACAAGCTTTCACCGAAACACCACTTCATCAGGTTTGTACCAGTATGAAGAATGTAAATGAATGCCAAAGCTTGAGTCAATGGAACCACTTCCCAATTATGGCAACTCTATATTCACAGAGTCGCCATAATTCCATTGACCTTCAAAAAATCCTATCATCAGGAGCCCTTCTTAAGTGTAACTCAAGGTCATAGTTTCTTTATTAAGTCAATTCATATCTTACCACTATGATCAGTTATATCTTCATCTTTTCCTGTTGTCTTCAATATTTCCGAACATTACTGCCTTTTCCAAGTCTTGCCCATGGTCTTGAGTCTTATCATCTCATGAGATTCCCCAAGTTGTGTAGAGTTCAAATCTCTGCTTAGCCATGGAAGCTCATTGAGAAGGGCTGGGAGTAATCCTTGAATATCTCACACACTTCAAGCAAACCAAATCGGGTCATCCTAAGTCAGTATGTGGCACATAACAACAACAGTGCAAAAGAGTAACCTTGCCCAATTTTGATAGAAATATCAGTCTGATGCGGGAGATACTCCACTACTATGATGGAGAATTAGTGATCAAGATGTTATTCTTCTCTGCAAACCTCAAAACTGGATAGAGAACAGAGTGGTGGCCTCCTTTAGCCCTATCTCTCTTCCCCATCTTCAACAGAAGCCTCTCAAAGAGTTTCAGTTTCACCGTCTATCAATAAAAATTCAGGAACCCACTGGAAGTCTCTCGCACTTCAGGCTTCACATCTGAAGAGACAGGGGAACATACAGTACGGATCTGAAACCGTGACCCTCCCGGCATGCAATGGGCAAACATATTTCCATTTCTTCACATCACCTCTGTGCAGTTAAAACAGCCGTTCAAATTTGAAGATGTGTAGAAACACTTTTTAATGTGCCACATTAAATGCTTTATAACACCACTCTATTGCTTCCTGTCTGCTGAGTGCTGCCCGGTAATATTTTGAATATTTGCCTGCCAGAAACTGAAATTAATTAGTTCATATACTTAATGGCAGGAAACTGAGGCACATATAACTTAATTGGTATACAAATTACACAGGGCTCTTTTTTTAAAAAAAAAAGCCCTCTTTCATAGCCATAATTTACAACTTTGTTTTTGTACAGTTCGGGAATATCACTTTTAAAAAAGTTCCTATCTACATTATCCATAATTAGGCATGACAATGTTGCCACACAATGGGACATTTATGGCATTCTTCGTTGGGTTTTTCAGAGTATGAGAGATATTTAAGGAGTTCCTTGACCACGTTTGAAAGGATGCAGACAAGGAAGGAAGGAAGGAAGGAAGGAAGGAAGGAAGGAAGGAAGGAAGGAAGGAAGGAAGGAAGGAAGGAAGGAAGGAAGGAAGGAAGGAAGGAAGGAAGGAAGGAAGGAAGGAGCTGATGATGAATGGAAGGAAGGAAGGAAGGAAGGAAGGAAGGAAGGAAGGAAGGAAGGAAGGAAGGAAGGAAGGAAGGAAGGAAGGAAGGAAGGAAGGAAGGAAGGAAGGAAGGAAGGAGCTGATGATGAATGGAAGGAAGAAAGGAAGGAAGGGAGGGAGGGAGGAAGGAAGGAAAGGAGGGAGGGAGGAAGGAAGGAAGGAAGGAAGGAAGGAAGGAAGGAAGGAAGGAAGGAAGGAAGGAAGGAAGGAAGGAAGGAAGGAGCTGATGATGAATGGAAGGAAGGAAGGAAGGAAGGAAGGAAGGAAGGAAGGAAGGAAGGAAGGAAGGAAGGAAGGAAGGAAGGAAGGAAGGAAGGAAGGAAGGAAGGAAGGAGCTGATGATGAATGGAAGGAAGAAAGGAAGGAAGGGAGGGAGGGAGGAAGGAAGGAAAGGAGGGAGGGAGGAAGGAAGGAAGGAAGGAAGGAAGGAAGGAAGGAAGGAAGGAAGGAAGGAAGGGAGGGAGGGAGGGAGGGAGGGAGGGAGGGAGGGAGGGAGGAAGGAAGGAGCTGATGATGAAAGGAAGGAAGGAAGGAGCTGATGATGAATGGAAGGAAGGAGCTGATGAAGGAGCCAAGAGAAGATTTGAACCCAGGTTTCCCGAGTCCTAGTCACACCCTCTATCCACCACACCACCCTGTACATGTTCCATGTACATATAGAATATAATTCTGTTAATCATGGGCTCCATTTGTCAACTCATGCGGCTGTGAAGAATCTTCAGCATGCATAAGTTTGGCACATACCAGCAGCACAATAAATCGTGACACTGAGAATATATGTGTGTTTAAACTCTGTTTCTATGGCCTTTCGATGCACTGCACATCCAAAATGTGACTGCAGTGGGCCATTTAGATGCTGCTGTATTGAACCCAGATGCGGAGGAAAAAGCTCAAGGAATCAAAGACACACTTAGCAGTCGTCCCCCCCCAGCATCATATCAATAAATATATAAAGCCTGATTTGTAGGATTCCAGCATTCTCAAAGTGCGGCTGTTTTACCTGCCTAAGTAATTAACCGTTCCTAAAAGTCCGCTTTATAGGTTTTATCTTGGGAAAGGATAATAGAACTCCTGCTTGAGCACAAAGCCGTTGAAGCACAATTTTTCAACGAGCAAACGGCGCCACACTTTAGAGGCCTTTTGATCGTGACGGTTTCAAAGTCTCACACTTAAAAAAAGAGAAAAAATTCACGTTGAAATATTTTTAATTGCTTGCTGAATATTCAGGAAGCTTTACAGGAGAAGCCCCTCCCTACTCTCTCTTTCAAAAGCCATCAAGGAGTTTTTTTGCGGGGGGGGGAAGTGACCTGTAAAATTGACTAGAAAAGAATCTTGTGTTTCATGAAGGCCGGAACGAGCAGGGAATTGTAAGGGAGCCATTTAGTTTAAGTCAGTCAAGTTTTGATGCTCCTAAGCTGATTTAAGAATGTAAATATCTGCCTTATACGGAGTTTGATCATCAGTCGGACGATCTAACTCAGCACTGCCTCTGCTATAAGGCTTCTCATGCAATAAGAGAATAAAGCAATAATCTCAGGTAGAAGATGTCAAGATGTGCCAGCAAGGTATTGGAGAAGACAGATATGTGATAAACAGTAGGGCTGTGATGGGAACATGTAGTTTCCCCAGCATCATCTTGGGTTCCCAAGAGTTTCTTAGCTTTTGAAAGAGCCTGAACTCATTGATTTACTTCCTCTTCCACCCCCCATTTTTCACCTCTTGGTCTGAGTAGAAAGCTTCCAACTGCTGTGCAGCATAACGCCCTTCTGGGTGAATCCTGCGCAGGAGAGATGCCACCTGCTGTTTCTCCTAATGTGGCATAGAGTACTTTCTGATTATCAGACTTTTAAAAATGACTTTAGGACAAAAAGAATGCCACCGTATCTCCTTTTTCCTCTTTACTGGTGTTCTTCATTCCAAAACATTGAAGAAAAACTCATTCTGTCCTGCATAGGTGTATTAGAGGTCCTACACAGAATGGTACCTTTCCTGTACAGGATTCATTGCATCATGAATTTGGCAATTAAATAATTGGGACAGCGTGCCATATACCTCCAGTGCCTTGTTTGTTTCAGGTCTCCCTTAAAAAAAAAAAACCAGAGGATCAATTTAATGCCTCTTCCCTTCCCAAGTCTCTCCCTCCCTGCCAGGTTTTGTTACTGTGTGTACATTTTCCCTGTAAGTCGACAGAGGCTTATTTGCCAGCAAATCTCTGTACCTTTTCTATGTTTAAAGAAAGAGAGAAGGAGAAGAAAAGGAAAGAATAAAGGAACACCTTCAAATGTAAAAATTAGGGCTGACACACCTCATAGAGAAATTGCAGATGTGTCGCAAGAGCTTTAATGGATTCAATGGACAATTCATGGATCAGTCCTGCACATGTTTGCATATAAGCAAATACAATCAGTTATGCAAAGAATGGAAAGTTCACAGTTTTGCTTTTAGAGACTGCATCTTAGAAGAGGCATGCTGGGGTGATGCAGAAGTTAATCATGTCTATCTGTCCAGTATCTTCCCTCCCCCCCCCACACACACACACGATTCATGATTAATCTGAATATATGGGGACAAGGCAGTAGACTAGACCTGCCCTAGTCAGAATCAGCATTGCTTGTTTAAGGTTCAGCACCACAAACAGCTCCTGCAAAGTTTGGACTAAAACCCCATGTGGGTTCACCAGCCCTGCTCATTAGAGTCATCAGCACCCTGAACTAAAGCATGTGGAGAACTGAACAAGTAAAGCATGCTGTCCACTCTTACTCTTGTGCAGAAAAACAAGCAAGAAGGTTGGTATGGAGATTGTCTATGCTCTTTCTTCAAGTTCACCCTAAGCTGGATGCCTGAACAGGGGGCTTCACACACCAGGGCCGATGGACGATGTCCCATCTATTGAGATGGTTGCACCATCATTTGGGAGCATATTCCATTAACCTAAGTGGTGCTTCCTTCCGACTGTGTCTTCAGCTTGCTAACAAGCCTTTCAATTTGGAACTCAGCCTGGCTGGGATTTTAGCGCTTGCATTTCTTGTCCCAAAGTAAGGTCTTCATCCAAGAGAAGGAAAAGTGGAAAGCATCTAAAACTTTGCTTAGTTCTTTTTCCTAGTTCTTCCATTTTCTATGGGCTGACCTGTCGCAACCGACGAGAAAAACGTGTAAGCCTCGTCATCTCCTCATTCACTTGCTGGAACAAAGGGGCCGCCACCCATTAGCCCGCCCCTCTGACAGATGATGTACATGTGCCTGCTGTTAGTGTTGCAGCTGTGTTCCCTTACATTGCAGGAAACGGCCTGCAACAGCACAGCTTCTATGTCTTACAAACAGGGGGAGATGCCTCTGCTAAGACGCCTTGTAAGCAACTGCTAAGAAAAATAAATAAATAAATTTAATTTTTAAAAATTACATTTTCACTTTCCAATTAATCGGGGCTACATTTCTCAGCGTTTGCAAAGCTTTTATTCAATTTATTGACTAAAGGTTGCAGGCTTAATCAGAATAGATTATTGTATGATTCAGCACAACCTGTATGATGGGGGGGAGAGAGAAATCTCATAAAGGTATTATTAAAATTGAGGATGCTGCGTAAACAATACTCTTGAACAAATTAACCACAGGAATGATTTTTTTAATGAAAGAAAAAGGGAACCCTAAAGGGACATATTCGGCGGTATTTCTTATAAACAGAGATTACATTAGACCGATTCATTCCGAACCTTCGAAGGGAGCATAAATTCTAGCCATAAGCAAGAAATGTCTACTGTGCTTTTACAAAGTGTTTTCTAGAAATAAAAATTTACCCACCCCACCCCAACACAGTTTGTTTTGTTTTTTTACAACTCGCCGTCCCCATCTCACTGTCGCTGGTTCGACTTTCACGACTTTCTGCACGCCATCAGTGGGTGCATTCAAAAAAACCACCAAGATGTCTAGGTAGTTCTTTTGGGGGTAGACACAGAGCCTCGAATTTGACAAAACAAGGGAGAAGACAGCCAGCTTTTTCCTGCCCCTGATCCAAAGGATGGGATGTGGTTATCCTTGGTCCTCCAAAACAACTGGAGAACGTCCATCTATTGCTGGCTGGCTGCTTGACTGCTCCATCATCCATAAAACAGAAGGCATAAAGGTGAATACAAACATAAGAAAGTTTTGTATATATTTATATATATATATAATTTTGTTCTCTGTGTGTATGGTTTTTTTTTTTACATATTGTCTTGCAGCCTATCCATATAATCTCTAAATTCCTGGGAATCGCCTAAGTTCATATCTTGGCAAACCCATTTGATATTATCGTCACTGTCGAAAAGAATGGAGTTGGTATACGGTCCACCATCTTCCGGCAAAATGGTGGTGTAGGAGGTGAATTTTACCCTTTTCCGCTTGGGTGGGTTTATAGCTTCACTACTGAGATCTTTATCACGGGCATAATCCGTCGACCGAAGGATCTGGTTATGGAGGTGTGTCTGAGAGCTGCCGTTGAGGAGGAAATTGCTCTCCTCAAACTGCATCCCGCGGTCTATCATGGTGGTGCACTCCTCTGAAGGCAAGGAGATGTCTACGGGGTTTTCTAAGAGTTCGACCTCATTGCCCAGCCATACCCAGTCGTGGGAATGAGGGATGTTTCCCTGTTCGCTGACCGCAAACCTCTTGTGCCTGTACTTCCAAGCGAACGCCACACAGTTAATTAAGAAGACCAAGATGGCCAGGCAGAAGACACACAAGAGAGCGTACATGCCGATCTCAAGATCCGTTAAACCCCTGGAAGCCAACGTGAGGTCACTGGGATGGTTTCTCCCAGGTGTATCTACCTGTATGGGAAAACTTGTGAAGGAAGTCGGGCTGTTCTGAAGCTGACCATCCTCATGAGTGTCTTTCTGATGGATGAGGGGCTTGGAAGTTGTGCTTTGGTTGGTGACCTCTTCAAGATCCATGGAAGCACCATGCTTGGACCAATCTTGTCCTGACCTCTCTTGATCCAAAGACTTCTCTACGGAATTGCCCCCATGGCTTTTAAAATCGCCGCCATCATCTTCGACATGGTTGGTGTCCCCTTTATGATCTGACTCCTTCTGGCCAAACTTGACCTTCAGGCTTCCCTTCCCGACGGCCAAGCTGCTCTTCCGCTTCGATTTCTGGCAAGCTTC
Organism: Pogona vitticeps; assembly: GCF_051106095.1. Taxonomy (NCBI): domain Eukaryota; kingdom Metazoa; phylum Chordata; class Lepidosauria; order Squamata; family Agamidae; genus Pogona; species Pogona vitticeps. The sequence continues at coordinate 16,328,963 of NC_135796.1, forward strand.
ACTGATGACCATTTCTATTTTGATGAGGGGCCCTTGACCTTCGCCTTCCGCCACCACCACTGGCCAGTCGCCCTCCTGGTTTTGATGGGTGGACACCACCATTTCATCCAGGGACGTAATGGTGAGGGAGAAATCATTTGTGTCGTAGATGTCCAATGGGGTCACGGTGCCATCGCTGAACAAAATCCAAGCGCTGACCATGGCTTCCTAGAGCAAGAAGAAGGAAGGGAAGAGAAAGAATGAAGAACAATTGAAGGTGCCACCAAAATGAAGGGGCAATCCTTTGTACCATTCCCCTGATATAAATCCCCCTCTCCAGGTGATACTGCATCTCTTGCTGTTTACATATACATCTATGTGTTTCTAAGGCTTTGGGTGTATTTACCGTATTTTTCCATGTATAAGATGCCCCCGTGTATAAGACGCCCCCCACTTTTCTAACCCAAAATTAAGAAATCTAAGTGGGGCTTAGCAAGTGTAGGGGGAAAGGGATCAAGTACTGCAGGATCGCTTTGATCCCTGCTTTCCCCTCCACTTGTTTTTTCTCTCCTCAGCTTACTTCTGTGTATAAGACAACCCTCAATTTTTAGTCTAAAGATTTTAGACAAAAGTACACTCTTATACATGTATTCTGTTCCTAATATTACCGGTTTTTGTAGCCCTGGCGGTGTTATTTCTGAGATCTGCAACTGCTTATAAAATTATGTGCAATTTCTTGATATTGTTTCCTGTTATTATTTTTCAGAAACCCCAGACACAGTCAATCGAAACTAGAAAAACATTGACTGGTCTTATATAACGGATACAACTTTTAAACAAAAACCTAAGTGTCTGTTACATATTGGCACAGTGTGTGTGCTGTTCCTAATATTGACGCTTTTTGTAGCTCTGATGGTGTTATTTCTGAGATCAGATGATGATGATGATGATGATGATGATGATGTTGCCAGCCTTCATGATTATAAGTTCTCCTTCCTGAAGACTGGGATCCTTTGTCTGATGGTGTTATTTCTGAGAGGAGATGATGATGATGATGATGATGATGATGATGATGATGATGATGATGATGATGATGATGATGATCCCAGCCTTCATGGTTATAAGTTCTCCTTCCTACAGACTGGGATCCTTTGTTTAGCTTCCAAACAAGATTACATTTCTCATTCATTTATACGCACAGAGAGAGTTTGGTCTCGCTTTCCCTCACAATTCAAGACAACCCCCTAGCAGACCGGCTGCCCTTCCCACCTCAGAGAAACAGAGAATATTTGCAAAGACACGGCTCCAAAAAAATTAATATTGGAGCTTTTAGACCAAGACGTGTTTAAACATGGAAAGGTTAATGAGGGGAGAACGATCTTCCTCCCACAATAATGCATTATTTTTTTTAAAAAAATACTCAGAGACATTGCCTCCTTAACAAATGAACCTTCGAAAAATAATGCTTAATTTTAATATTTTCCTCCTGCTTGAATGCCTCAGAATCAATTTCAAGTATAAATGGTCAAATTTGTATGCAGGTGGGCTTCGCCGGGCTGCATCAGGAAACCCACCCGAATTCTGCACCTTAAATTATCTGTCAAAATATTATTTCCCTCAGCTTGCAAGATTTTTGAAATAATGTACCTGGGGCTTTTTTCCCCCATTTCCCTTTCTGTTTCGCTCATGCTGAGGGAATGTTTTAGGGACTAACCAACATTTGATATATATTTTTTGCCCTGAGAGGTAATGGGTCTGATCCAACAAGAACATTCACATAATTCCCTTTTTATTATCTTTATTATTTCGATATACAAGCCGTTGATTGTCTCATGTTTTTTTCTGCCACAAGGCAAGGCAGCAGAAATTCTGGCATTGCATATTTTCTGCAAGTCTTGGAGAGAATTTCTGTGTTCGTGAAAACGCCTTGAGCGCTGGAGTTTCTCTAACACTGAAGGGTTTTTTTCCCTTGATATTCAGCCTAAACTAGGCTTCCTGGAACTTGTGCCCATTATTACATGTCCTGCACTCTGGGATGATCAAGTCTGGATGACTATCTTTCAAGTGTTTGAAAACTGCTATCTTCTCCCCCCCCCCCCCAGTCTTCTTTTCACAAAGCTAAATATACTCAGTTCTTTTAGTCTTTCTTTATATGGTTTGGTTTCCAGTCCCCTGAATCACATGAAGGCTAGCGAATTCTCAACTAGGGAGATGAACAATATTTGCTATAATTCCCAGTTCTTATCTTTTCCAGCTGTCTCAGCAGAACAAGATACCCTTCCGAACTTTTTCTGGGATCTATTACAGTGGTGCCTCGCTAACAATGATAATCCATTCCACTGAAATCACTGTTTAGCGAAATCATCATCTAGCAAAAAGCATTTCCCCATTGGAATGCATTGAAACCTGAATCATCATTGTCTAGCGAAGATCGTCATTGTCTAGCGAATATCGGCCATAGGAAAGCCGCTTTGCGAACCGCCAATCAGCTGTTTAAATCGCTGTCTTGCGAAGCTTAGGTCCCGAAAACACCCGTTTTGCGAGCGCGGAGAGAGCTGTCAAAATCGTCGTCTAGCGAAAATTGGTTTGCGAAGCAGGGACCAAACATTGTCCAGCGAAATTCCCCCATAGGAATCACTGTTTTGTGAATCGCTATAGTGATCGCAAAAAGTCAATGTCTAGCGAAAAAACTGTCATGCGGGGTAACTGCCTAGTGAAAATCCACTATCTGGTGTCTGTAATGTTCTTGACAGCACAAGGTCCATTGTTCTGGAGATTTCCCCAACCAGCCGAAGCATGTGTTTAGACTACATCAGGCAGTCAGCTGAAGTACGTGTGACCTTGTCTTTTGCTTTTTTTTTACCTCAGCTGGTTTGTCTTGGAATGATAAACACTTTATTATTCTATGCTTCTAATTAATTTTTGATTCTGAGAGTGTAATCCATACTCCACCTGTTTTAGCGAATGCAGGATATCAGATGCGGATGCGGTCATGACTATCACCCTCTTGTTCGCTTTATTCTTCTGGAGTGAGAGGGACAAGCCGGCCACGAGTTGTACCCCAAGGTCTGTGATGGTTACGCGGTTTTCCAGAACAGTCACAGTCTTCTCAGCCAAAATGGAATCAGAGAGAGGAGACAGGACCTTAAAGGGGAAAGAGCAAAGTTGACAACCATTCACAGTAAATGACTAGATCCCAATCCAGTGTTAGTCCCAACTAGAGGGGGACTAACACTAGAGTCCCCTGGACTGCAAGGAGAATAAGCCTATCCATTCTAAAGGAAATCAACCCTGAGTGCTCATTGGAAGGACAGATCCTGAAGCTGAGGCTCCAAGACTTTGGCCATCTCATGAGAAGAGAAGACTCCCTGGAAATGACTCTGATGTTGGGAAAGGGTGAAGGCAAGAGGAGAAGGGGACGACAGAGGACGAGATGGATGGACAGTGTCATTGAAGCGACCAACATGAACTTGACCCAACTCCGGGAGGCAGTGGGAGACAGGGGTCCTGGCATGCTCTGGTCCATGGGGTCATGTAGAGTCGGACACAACTAAATGACTAAACAACAACAAGAGGGGACAAACTGAAATCAATAGGAATTAATAGGTGTGATTCATTTCAATGAGCCTACTCTCGTCAAGTGGTGAAATGGTGTTTCCTTTCTTGTAAGCTTGTCTGAAGTCAGATAATGAACTTCAGGTTGGAGCAAGGATTTGGTGCATGGAAGCTGGAATTTTAAATGTTTGAAACTCTTTTCGTATAAAGATTTGTGATTCCTTGAATGATAAGCAACAGGTTGACTGACAATTGTACAGAGAGATGTGTACCACAAGTGGCAGCTATGACAGTTGAGAAGGGTGAAAGAATGTTTACGAATGGAACTACAAGCTGTATGGCTGATAGGGTTATAGCAACAGTGTAAAAAGGAACACTGGGTGTCTGCTTGGGTTGGTGGATGGGGGCAAACCCAAGTGTTCACAAGCTTAAAGGGTAAACCCAGACGATGTGCAGAAGCCTGGGGGCAGTTGTCATTTCAATGGCAGCACAACATGAAGAGAAGGCGCTCTGCTACAGAAATTGTAGAACACAAGAACAGGCTCTCTAACGCAAACAGGAGAATCCTTTGTCCTTCACACAATGCTCCGTTGTGCCAGTGTTTCTGCATCTGAACAGCTTGAGGAAGGAGCTAATCTGCTCCCTCCTCACAACCACCACCCTTGATTTCAACAAGCCTTCTTCACACTTTCCATTTGCCCAATGGAGATGGAAGGACGCTGGTGGAACATAATGTGCTCCACTAGTGTTCCAGCAGCATTCTCCCCCAAATGGTCCATCTTCCTTCGTGTAATAGACAATCTACTCTGCGGACAGACACTTCTACACCTCTATATCCTCTTGCTTTGCTCAGTCCTTTTTGAGCTACCTACGGTTCACCCTCTTCCCCCCTCTCCCCGCCAGCTCCCTTTGTACCTGCACAGTTGTAATTCCTTGCTCGCGACCGATCAGAACCCGGCCTTCTTGTAACTTGGCTACTTTGGATTCCTCCACCTTCATAAAGTCAGCCACAAGATCTGTGATGTCAAACTGCCACTCAGAGCCAAGCATGTAGGTTAGCTGGCCTCCAAAATCAGACGATTCTGCCACAAACTGAGTCAGCACACGCACTGTTGCATGCTGGTACTGAAGGGTGCAACCTCGGCCTTTCTTCTCATCATCCTCTTCCTCATCGCTGTCACGGGTAGGCCTTTAAAACATACACATAACCAGATGCTTAAAAGTTGCTTCTTAAAAATTCACTCATTGCCATGTTGGAAAATTAACTTTTAGCCTTATTGTCCTTACCTCCTGCAGAGAATTACCATACTACCTCTCTTGCCTCATGGACTTTTAAAAACCAGAAGCACAGGATGGGTTATTCACATCTTTTGATCTGCCAATGCTCACTATACGTATGTTTTGCTTCGTAAGACAAGCTTTGCATGATTGCATAACGTTTGGGGGAAAAGTGTTCCTTGTCTCATTCTCGCACTGGAGGCAAGAAATCTTACAGAGCTCAACACCTCTGCCTCACTGAGAATGAGTAATTTTGCAGGAGTTCCTCAAATTTCTGACATTTCCAAACTACAGTATTTGAAATGTTTGCAGGCTGACTGTTTGTGGACGTTCTGTGACATCTGTCAACAGTTAGAAGGGCTTACAGTCTGGTGGGCGGGCAGCCTTTACGCCTATGCGTACTTGAGATCCAAAACATAAATTTTTAGCTTCAAATTTGTGATGCTTTCTAAACCACCGTCGCCAGAAAAGAGCCACAGTTGCTTCGTCCTCCTTCGTTCGCTCCATCCCTTGGAAGAAAGGCATAAACCTCCATGAGGGGATAATTATTTTCCTGCCACATAATGAATCAAAATAAATGTTCTTGTTAAGATTATCAGCCTATGCCTGCCTGGACTTCCATTCTTCCTCCCCTCCTTCTCCTATTTGACTTTAATTTAAATTTATTCCTTTCATTTGCCACGATGGTAGGCTTTTTGACTGTTCATTTCACGACTAGGTTTTTCTATTAGCCGAGTGCTGCTCAAGGGTGCTGTGCAGTACATTAGTCAAGAGCGCACACCTATCTGTAGAGAGCAGATTTCCATCTGGAAGAGTGGGCCGCTGATATTGACAGTGGCATATACCCAGATTAAATTATGATTCTCCTATCTACTGCAAATAACGAGAAAATTCCTCCATCTATTTATGGATTCGTATGAGAAGTGCTACTTCTCCTGGTAGACTTCTTTTATTCCCCTTGATGTGAAGGATCCAAATCCTGAATTTCCTCAAGTTTGGGCTTGAAATTAATTTCCCTTGCAGTGGCCAAAATCCTGGGGTGCAGCTCCAACCGAGCGACAGGAATGACATGAGCGACGGCAGCAGCAAAAAGTTGCTGCTTAAAAAATCTCTTATTTGGACTGCATGGTGCACACATCTCACGTGCAATAAGACAAATTCATGTATACCCCGAAATTGAAAAAGTGAGTCTTTAATCAGCAGTGATCTGCTGGAAATGACATTTACATTATGCAGGCAGAATCTGCCCAACAGGATTTCAGGCAGTAAAAGCAACAGGTCGACCAAAACAAAAATCAGTGGGTAGATTCAATGCCAGTGGTTTCTGTAAAGTCTCTCTAGGGAGTATCCTATTTGAGGTTCATTTTTTAAAATATAAGAAGCTGCCTTGAACTAAGCCAAAGCCGCTCGTCCATCCAGAGTGACAGACTTTCCAGTGTTTCAGAGAGGAGTGAGACAGTGTGTGGAACAGAATTTGGAAAGTTATTTTTAAAAAGTAACTAGTTGCAGTAACAACATGTAGTTCCCATGACACCCAGCATTTTAAAGTAACTGCTTACTTTTCTGTTCTCAAAAGCAACTGAAATAGTTGGTGTTGTAGTCGCTTTTTAAAGAAATGAAAGCATCTATAAAAGACATCTTGCTGTCTTTTCAGCATTCACAAAAGAACAGGAGGGGCCACACAAGACAGGTTTTGAACCATGCAATATTCTCTGTCCACCTGTAGTGAAGCCTCCCTAACTACAAAAGGAACTAAAAAGTTACAGTTACACCCCAAGAGAAATGAAATCATCCACATGGCATTCAAGTCCTACTGAAATGTAGCTATGCCTTAGATGTTACAAAAAGGTATTTGTAACAAGAAACTAGTTATTGCCACCTGCTGCCTTGGACATCAAATCAAGGGGCGGGATTGAATTTATGACATTCTACAAAGCATGTGCTCCGTCACGAAGGTTTCGGAGTAGGAAGGTGTGAAATCTGACTCTATTATTTTTTGCACGAGGGCATCCATTGATAAGAAGACTTATCTGGCAAAGCAGATAAACAGTGTTCAGCTACCATTTCAAAATCATTATTTGCACTCTTCTCTGCAAATATTTTTAATCCTCTCCACTATAAGGAGCACTGCATTTGATCATTGTTTTGCCACTTTTCCCTGAAGCAACTTGGGACAGCTGATGCGGTCCATAACCCAATAGATTTGACAGCTGAATGGGAATATAATACTGTTCCGAATCCGATTTGCATGTGTGAGCAATTGTGTGTTGTACTCTTAATGCAAGTCCAAGCATATCCGGCAAGTCCAATTGATTGTTTTGATTCCATGTTTGGGTGACTCCATTTTTATAGCAATGGTGAATCTGCTTTGGGTTTAATTCACTAGTTCTCAATATATTTTTTTTACTCCTGTCTCCCTTGACTTACAGGTCCAACCGCCATGGTTCCCCCAATACAATACTTTAGGGGGGAGGAGAAGGGAAGACGCCTGGCCTGAGTAGTACTTCTGAGGATCCTGTAAAGTACCTCCGAGGATTCCATGGTGCCCCCGGTTAAGTTTGGTGCCTCGTCGGGGTGATACGGCACACCGTTTGGGAACCACTGGCTTAATTTAAACTTTTGTGAAGGTATCCAAGGTGCTGGGTTCTAAATAGTCTCCAGAATTGTTTCAGCACCTTGGAAAGCTCCTTTAATGTTCAGACCAAAAATGGAGAACGAATTCTCCATTCCGACAAAATTAGAGGCATCAACTTCTACTGCCTCACCTCTCCTTCACCCAAGCTGAACTGATTTCACAATTTTGAGCCAGCACCCATTAAGGCAGAATTCTCAGGAGGGGTTTCCTGAAGACTGAAACCTAGGCAGTTTTCTTTTTTTTTAATCACAGCCAACCTGACAACACTACTCTACAATTGGACAATGTGTTTGTTTCTTTCTTTCTTTTAAAGCCCAACTTTTGACAGCTTTATTGGAAGGCTGGACTTTTGTGAACACTCATCCACAAAAGTGGATGTTGGAAGGCAACATGTTTAGGCTGTTTTCACAGCAAGTGGCTTCCTCTTTCCATTATTTTTTTTTTCAGGGGAGAGATGTGCCCAGTGACTTGGTAGTAATCTGAATAGCTGCTGGTGACAATAGCTTGCCAGCTCACAAACAACACCAGTGCTTGAGTAACTCTTTCATTTCAGCTGGCCCAATAAATAGTAATAGACACCTGGGGGGGTGAAATTTCAAACACTTGCCTAACGAGTTTGAAAGTCTGAATGCTCGCGATGGCTAATGACTGTGGAAATGCATGACCGGCTGCGTCTTTTTGATGGGAGGTTTAGTCCTGTAATGGATATATCGCCACAGACGGCCCAGCAGACATTTGTTCCACCAAACGCCCAACAATACAGGAAGGGGAGGCAACCAGATGAGGCCCTTCATCAGCTGAAGAACGGGTTTGTTCTTTCTGTTTCCCTCAATGTCAGAGGTAGCCATCAAAATACCCTCAAGTTCTGTTAAAGCTCAGCACCTGGTACGTACTGTTGTTTCATTCTTCGATGAGACCCCAGAGCTGACAGGAGGACCATACGTACATCCAGAAAGTGTCCAAACCTGATCTGTCACAAATAGGATAGAACCATATGTCTCTTGACTATAGCGGTGGAAGACCAGCTATAGTAGAGAGAAGTAATATAGTATAGAGAAGCTATAGTATAGAGAAGTAATATGCAGACAAATGGGTTTGATGGAAGAAGGACATACAAACATGGAAGTCTCTATGATGTCCGCACAGATCCCTTGAAGTGGCTTTGACCACGGCATGAGGCGGAAATCTTTTGGTTTCCAGATGTTTTGGGTTATAAGTCCCATTATCTCTTACCAGTGGCAACTCTGGATTTTAGACATAGGATCTTTGGATTTTTGGATTACAAATCCCATAATTCTCCATTCTGGATGTTCCATCTGACTGACGCAGAAATTTTACATGTGAATCGCCTGGAGCAGTGGTCCCCAACCTTGGGGCTTCCAGATGTTCTTGGACTTCAACTCCTAGAAATCTTGGCCAGCTGAGGTGGTGATGAAGGCTTATGGGAGTTGTAGTCCAAGAACATCTGGAGGCCCAAGGGTTGGGGACTACTGGCCTGGAGAACCGGCCTAGCTGGGAAAGCCTATCTCTCCTTAGCTTCCTGTTCAAGAAGGAAGATCCGGGCAAATAGCGAGGCAGATTCTTTTCTGCACAGGAAACAAGGGCAGATTTAGGCCTTGAACCTTTTCCAGCTGGGCCTTTTCTCCAAGTGAGTCACATTCAAGTGTCTGTGGATGTTGGCCTGTCAGGTGAAGACTTATAAGATTTGTAGTCCCCCCAAAAAATCTGAAAATCCCATGCCTATTGGAGAGAGGCTTGTAAGAGTTGAAGTCCGGAATAACTGGTGGCCCAAACGTTGTCCATCTTGGAATAGCAGATAGCTTCCCCAAGTATCTCGCCTCTTTGTTTTCTCAACCCTTGATTGATTTAAGAGTAACAGAAGGCAACACAAAGACTGAAAACGCTCCTCCACAAAAGACGGCATTTAGGCAAAACGCTCACGGAGGCTCCCAACAACTAAATGAAAAATTGAGAGAGAGACAGAGAGAGAGATAAAAACCATCCAAAGCCTACATTCAAACCCAGCCCTGGACAGTTCTTTGGCAAGTTGAGGAGCACGGTAATTAAAATATAACACCAGATTTTTTACACATATATCTATGAAGCAGATTTGCATGCTAAATGCTCACAGCTAGCGTTGCCAGGCTCCATATTTACAGCCGAACACTTCTGACTACCAGATGCTGAGGGTTAGCGGCCAGGGATAGATCCTATCACCAGCATGCAGAGTTGGTGAACCTTCTCCAGGCATCTGACCGGCCACTGTTGGTGGACAGGATACTCAGGGAGACCGGTGGTTGGATTGAGTGGATGCGTCAAGGGGAGAACCGTTACCTTTTGTTAGAGGTGACAGGAATCCGCCAGCCTTTGATCTGGCTCAACTCAGTGTCTGAGATCTCTATTTGAAGTGGGAGACGCGGAACCCACACGGTGATTTCTAGCTGGGTAGTAAAATGCTGGTAAGTGAAGTTCACAACGGTGTCGACTTTGCTCTTCATTTCTTTCCCATTCACAAAGATGGCGTCACAGTTGTCCGAAACCTTAGAAAGAGTAAAAGTGGGGGAAAGCTCAAGATCAGTTATATGTAGATATATGCACACATATAAAATAGAGTTGGCTTAAAGTTTCTTCAAAATAACTGCAGTTGGTTCCGTCAACCAAGCAAGAAATCTACAATTTCTCCAATAAGATTCACACCATTTCCTCCATTATGAGCCCATTAGTTCTCTAACTCATTGTGTTCTCCCTTCACCGGTCTACTCATTACCACCAGCAAAGTGCAGGAGATTTGATTCTTGACATGGCGGCCCGGCCAGGTAGATCGATGCCCAGCCCCGCCAAATCATCCATCAAAAGTAGTTTCCTAATTGTGATTCAAGGAACCATGATACCCTTTAGAAGTTTCTCAGGGCACCTCATTTAAGAAAAACGCATGGTAGCTAAGCTTCTTTGAAAGGTATCTGCATCTTCATGTAACTTCTCGTGCAATGGGAACTCACATGAGTGGGTGGGAGGAGGTGTGATGTATTTTGCCTTATATTCTGACCAAGGAAAAAGCTAAGAGGTCAGATCATCTTCCTTCATTAATTAAATGTTGCTCCCAAAATGTACTCCAGAATATACTTCAGTGCAAAGGAATTTTCAGATGGAGGAACCAATGTGGAGTTCAACTACCATGTCAACACAGTGACAAAGGAAAGAATGCATGGCATTCTAACATGACAACAAAATGGAGCACCTGGGTTGAGATGATGTATGTCTCCAGCTAACATCTTTAGGGGGGTAACAGTGGGACAGTGCTTCCATGTGCTTGCAGTGCTCCAGTAACTAACATCAATGTGCAGGCAAACATCATGAAGAGCCTCCTACCCATAACTCCGAGGAGACTCCAGAAATCCAAGCAACTGCCTTAATCTTTATCCACAAACCAGTTCTAGCCATAATGGTAGGAGGTCTTGATTGTTTGGACTACAAATCCCATAATTCTGCCTTCTTAGCGTTCAACCTGATGGAAAGGCACCATACAAACACGTAATGTGGCTCACCTGAACAGAAAGGCCAGAACTGGAAGACTTTGATGCATAATTAGGCTTAGGTCCGTCAAAGCTTCCTGTTCCTGCCCTGCTGCTCTCTGAGAGCTTCCTTCCTGAACAGGAAGCTAGGCAGAGCTAGGCCTAGCTAAGCCTCAGAGCAAGGCCTAGCTAGGACTCTTTACCCCCCCCTTCCATATCAGAGGCTATGTTACATCTCTCCACTAAGACCACCGAAAGAATATTAATCCTGTCAGAAACCAATGCAAACTTTGCCAGTATTCCTTCAAAAAAAAAATCCCACAACGATCCATAAGAATGCCAACGCTGACACCAATCAAATGTTATATTTACAGCTTAGTTAGAGAGATATGCTTGTGGAGGAGGGGGGTGCAGTTTCTGAGACTCATAAACCAGAATGATTTCTCTCTTTATATATATATACAAGGACAGTAAAAAGCTGGTGCCAAAAAATGATCCTTTAATGAGTCATAATGCATTCTCTGAACATGGCGTGTAAAATGTAATTGTCCAGACGCTTCAAGTCATAACTCAGTCCATATGGATCTGAGGAGGTAGCAGACTGAGAAGTTTCTTCTGGACCTGAAATGTGTGTCCTGGTGGTAACCATACCATGGAGAGCTAGGTCGAAGGCGATTCTGTTTTGTGCATTCTCACTGAGCCTTAGGTTGCGTTTAGCTGAGGGAAGAATCTCAGTCTTTCTTCCAAGGCTTGATTTCCACCATCCTGTTGTCCTCCTCCAAACCTATTCCATTTTGCTGACATCCTTCTTAAAATATGGTGTCATCTCAGCTCTAACATTGTACAGGATTTCGGTTGGTGCAACAGGGGAGGTGAGAAAGTCAACTCCTGTGAGTCTACCCCTTCCAAACTCCCTGGCCAGAAGTAAACTTGGTTAGCAGAAGACCTAACCAGGTTTAGCTCAGTTCTAATGTCCAGCTTGAAGCGGATCTGACTCGGCCACGCTTAAAGTATCCACTTCCCTCCATGATGACTTGTCACTTAAGCCCTCCGATCAGCTCCTCATTGCTTATCTCTCTCTCTGGCTCTGAGCATCCTTAATTATCTCCATCTCATCTTAATTTGACCGCAACTCCCTCGTCGCACCGCCTTTATGATGTAGCGTATCAGCCAGTTTTCCTATTAATAGCCTTGATTAATGTGATTAAAGATTTCCCTCAACACCTGCGACACAGTGTAAGCAGAGAGGGACATGGGGCTTGATGCGCTGGATCTCCAGTTGTCTTTAAGAGGGGAAAGGATGCTTGAGGGCAATGACTTGAACTACCTGCTGATGATGGACTGGGCTATTGATTTCTCTCCCCTGTGGCCTTAATTCCTCTCTCCCACCTCATTTCTTGTTTCTGACCACCCCTTCTCTCTTTTTCTTGCCTACTTGTTCGAAATCAAATCAGGGGCTTCCACATTTCTTGTCTACATTTAAATGGATAACAGATCAGAAGGTCTGGGATATATTTTTAAAATGGCGCTCACCCCATTTGACAATGGGAACAAAATGGCACGCCATGTAGTCTGCACAGACACCAAAATGGTCTCCCTTCCTTTCTCCGCAGACAGCATTAAAAAATGGCCCAGATTCTCAGATACCATTTTCCACCCTATGCAGACAGGACAAGAAAGGGCTCCATCTTCTTGCCTGTTCCATTAAGTAAGGGGGGGACATTGTGTGGGCTGTGCAGAAAGGATCGACCCCCTTGTGCAAACTGGAGGGGGCAACATTTTGCTGCCAATGAAGAAAGAAAAGCGGGGAAATATGGTTGCCTTTAAAAAAAGTAAAGGCATCATTTTCTTGCATATGCAGAAAGTAATGAAGGACATTTTGTTTCTTCTGCAGAAAGTAAGGGGAGCCATTTTGTTGCCTGTGATGAAAGGAAGCAGTGCCATTTTGTTGCTTGTACAGAAGGAAAGGAGAGCCATTTTGTTTTCTGTTCGGACAGGCGGGGGTGCCATTTTGTTTCCAGTTGAGACTGGAAAGAGAGCCATTTTGTTGCCTGTGATGAAAGGAAGCGGTGCCATTTCGTTGCTTGTCCAGAAGGGAAGGGGCGCCATTTTGTTGCCTGTGCGGACAGGATGGGGTTCCATTTTGTTCCTACACAAATTGGAAAGAGTGCCATTTTGCTGCCTGAATAGCAAGGATAGGATGCCATTTTCTTGCCTGTCGAGACAGGCCAGGGTGCCTTTTTCTTGTCTGTTCAAAAGGATGGTGCTTCGTTTTGTTTCCTCTGCCGAAAGGATGGGGTGCCATTTTGTTGCCAGTGCAGAAGGGAAGGCTAGGCTTGCTGCCTGTGGGCACATGTCCACTGCTCAGCTGAGCAGGGTGTGCATTTCTGCATAGGAGGCATAGGAGGTAGCGCTGTCTTCAAGACAAGCCAGAGGGGTGATGGGAGCAAAGGGAGAGGGTGGGTGACCCGTTTTGCCAAAGCAAAACGATGTGCTGAGCGGAAATACTTTTGGCACTTCATCTCATTTCAACAAAACAGGACCCACAAGCCAAACCACAATCATTGTTTTTTCCTGGTTCTTGGTTTGGTTCATGCCCATCTCTAGTTGTGACCGTTTGTTAGCCTTGGTCTCTAAGGTCCATTAAAACACGTAGAGCCATTTGAGTGACGTTGGTCAAGAAAATCCTCCAAGATGGGAAAGCTGCCTCTTAGCTCTCAATCTCGGCTCGGAGAGTCCCCGTTGGTTTGATATAATGTGAGGAATATTTTAGAAGCTTTCACCATTGGAAGTCCGATCCAACAATTGAAAAGACAAAAATAATTAAAAGAAAAGGAGAGGAAACAGAATTGTGTTGTGGTTGTACAAATTGATATTTTCATGTTCCATGTATTTAAAAAAAAAATCTCATTACATTGCTGGCTTCAAACAAAGGAGTCAAGGAATCCACTTTCAGGATACAGCCTCAGAAGTCAACATTAATCGACGATGGTTAAAAGAACATAAACTTTGATGTCTGTATCTTCCCGTAGCCCTTCACTGTGCCATCCTCAAGTTGAATTCTACAATAGTGGATAGAGGTAATAACCATAATTATGAATCAGAATATAATAGGATTTATTTTTTCATTGTTCCAGGAATTTGCCCTGTAAAAAGAGAGGAGAGATCAGTGAGCAAGCTTAAGGTGATCTTGAAGTTGAAAACTTTAAATGTGGCTTCAAAGTAGTGATGAATGAATAGACTGGACTGCGCATGTTTAGCCTTAAGAAAAGAAGACGGGGGGGGGAGGGTAGCACTTTTCAAATACTTGAAAGACAATCATACAGAGGAGGGGCAGGATCTCTTCTTGATCATCCCAGAGTGCAGAACACATAATTATTGGCTCAAGTTACAGGAAGCCAGATTTGGGCTGGATATCAAGAAAAATTTCTTGACTGTTAGAGCGGTATGACAATAGAACTGATAACCTCGAGAGATGGTTACGAACATCTCATTTTACTAAGACAGTTATCATGTTGCAGAAATTTGCCATTCATATTCCACAGAGGGAGCAGCCTTTGCATTTATGCAAATATGGGCTGAGCGCCTACCAGTGTTTGTGTAAAGTTGGTGATGCGATCTCTCTTACATGGGTGGCATTTTTCAGTAAGGATGGTAGAGTTCAGGTCAATATCAGGAGAAACATCTTGATGGCAACAAGAATGGAGCCAAGGACCTAAGGCAGTGGTAGACTTATCGGCAAATTTCTAGAAGAGATCGGGGAGCGATCTTCTGAAAATGCTCTATCTCAGCATACTTTAGAAAGGGTTGGATTGCATATCGCACAAGACCCCTTCCAACGCTTTGATTGTAAGCACATGCTCACAAGCAGTCATGGAATGAAAAACACATGTTCCACCATGACACTATGTCCTGAACTTAGATAAGTCTCTTTTGGAGGGACCTAAATTCAAATGCAACACCCAACAAGATCTACTAGACACATTGAATCAATGAAGTTGACTCAGCCCGCTAACTTGCCACTCAATAACTGATTTAATGGGTCTACTCGAGCTGAAACTAGCTACTGAATCAAAACTTTTGACTTGCAGATACCCGGATCCCTTCGACTTTGCGCTCCAACCAAATCAAGAAGTTGTTCACAGATTCTGATCATACCCTTCCTGGACATTCTGTTCTGTTGGCTATGAAATGCCAACAGCAAGGGGGGGAAATAGCAATAGGGGTGGAAATGTTGTTGACTGTACGATGGATAATTGATTTTTATGCTATGTTCTGCTTAATCTGCACGGTTTGTTTTACATATAATTTTGAATTGCCGACAGCTATAGAAGTAACTGTTATTAACTTGCTTTCTCGATAGCGTTGCAACCCAAACTCTGTGGCATGAAATGGATCATCGCTATAAAACAGCAACCTAAAATAACAACAGCAAACTGCCACAATATTGTTCTAAACAGTGAAGGTTTTTTAAAAAAAAATAAAAAAGAAGAAACAAATATTTTAAGAAACTACAGCAAACAAAGGAAGCCATATTCATGAAGCACAGCAAAACTAAAAAAAAGTCAAGAAAAACCTATAACACATACAGATTTATTATTGTGTTCTTAAAGCACTGTACCCACTTAATCAGATGCAACCGAACGAGCCACCTGCTGAAGCAGGCTATTTAAAAAAAACAACGACATTGCACTCAAAGCTTGGAATGAATGCATCACGAGTAATCGCGTTACGCATAACAACTTTATGTTGACAGGTAACAAAGGCAGGATTGTGTTATTTTTGTGTGCAACATTTCTTATAAAATGCTGTTTCGTGGAAATCATTGGGAGCTCTCTGGACATTCTTCTCCCTTTTTGTAATAACAAGGAGCAATACATTACACGTTGTTTTTGAAAAATAGCAAGTGTTCTGAGCACTGATGAAAACACGGACTATAACAGATGTGTTCGTCTTTACGTTGCTGTTGAGCAATGTGTTTTTAAAAAAACACATCTTCCTTTTAGTCCATCAGTCTGTCCACTACACCACACTGAATATCTTACAAATCTAGATACACCATTTCAATTTCAGCACTAGGTGTGACTATGAATTCAGTAGAATAGTTTCCCTAAGACAACTGTGGCTTATCTTTTGCTGCTGCATGAGCTCCGCTGAATGAACAAGGCACTGTTGTTACCCCTGCAGTGATTTTATCAACTCCCCAAACATCGGTACTCAATATTAATGAAAGCGTGCGACACTTATGTTGCAGGGCAACAGCTTCCCACTTTCTACGAACGGGCCGCTGTGTGATTTTTTTTTTAAAAAAAAATCTCGTCCCAAGAGGCCTTGTTACCTTTCGACCTCACATTAAAAGGCACTGAACTGGAGGGAAGAATAGCATGAGAGATATTAACACTTTTAAAAATGAAAAACAATTACAAAGCTTAGGGGAGGTGCAACGATTCATGAACACATGACACGCGTTGGAAACCCCAGCACACAGAAAGAAAGGTGTGCAGTTAAGTGTCGCACCAGCTGTGCGAGATTTCAATCTCCAAGACAGGCCTCGATTTGGAGGAATTGCTTTGAGAATGACGGTCTACTGGATACAACTGGCAGACCCTCATAGGAGAGCCAGGGCTATACTGAAGGCTATACAGTGGTGCCTCGCAAGACAAATTCAATTCGTTCCGCAGTTAATGTCATCTTGCAAAAAATTCATCTTGCGGAATGTGTTTTCCCATAGGAATGCATTGAAATCTAATTAATGTATTCCTCTGGGCCAAAAGAGTCAGAACAAAGTCAAATTTGGTTTGCAAAGGGTTTGTTAAGTGCTCTTTAAAGCCATACATATTGAGCAGATGATTTCAAAAATTTCAATCAAAAAACTTTACCTTTTTAAACATCATAGAAAAACATTTAAAAATCAGCAATCATGAGGCAGGAACAAAAAACGGAAAACATTTGTCTTGTAAAGCACGGCCATAGGAACATTCGTCTTGCGAGTCATCAACCCCATCACCAAAACCATTCGTCTTACGAGTTTTTTGTCCTGCGAGGCACTCGTCTTGCGAGGCACCACTGTATTGTATCAGCGAAAGGTCCTACCATCCAACCTATGTCATACCAAGCTCTGCATATACAAAATGCAAGCTTTCAGCTTGCAGATTCTGAGTTTCTAACTCTGCAGCTTCATTCCCTTGCCCCAGAGCAGGTCTGTAAATATCTGCTATATTTATCGCCTTCATCGATTCAGGCTGCCTTGCCTTGATGAGACATTTCAGCCAGGACTTTGAATGCCCCATGAGTTTCCTTATTTATTTCCATTAGCTATATCATCTTGTAAACTCAGCTCTCACATTTGCAAGACAGAGCAGAGGGCTGCTGAAGGCAGAACATTTTGGAGATTGCTCATTCCTCGGGTCGCCGTAAGTCGGAGACGACTTGATGGCATGTAACAACAATACCGTGCAAATCAAGTAACAAAAGGACCACACCAAAGATTAAGAAGAAAGATACATCAGAGGTGTCAGATAGAAAGCAGGAGACAATCCAGCCAAGGAGCTTCATGTCATGGTTGTTTTTAAGGTCCCCACGATCAACACAAACTGGCTAAAATCCTGTTCTTACAGCTGCCCCACTGGTTCCAAAACTGTACACTTTGGTGCTCTGGGGCACCACTAAACCCATCCAGAAGTGCCATGGAGTCCTCAGAAGTACTACTCTAGCCAGGCTTTCCCCCTCCCTTGTCTCCCCTCACCCAAAATATAGGGGGAGCCGTGGAGAGTAGCTCAAGGGAGCCACAAGTCGGAAAGATTTGAGAACTGAACGCATAGAAAATTGATAACTTTATCAACAGGAGTAATTTTTGAAAATTCACCCCTTCCTCCTTCTGTCCCACAGCTCCCAAGCTCCTGATTCCTTTCATCAGGTGGAAGTTTTGGAGGCGCACGGGATGGGAAGGGAAAGTCTTTAATTACAGAAGAGTGTTGCTGCTGGGATGACATTAAAGTGGTGGCAATACCTATAAATTAAAGACTTCCTCTTTCTGTCCTGAAGCTCCCCCAGCATCCAAACACTGAAAGGGATTACAGGAAAGCTGTGGGACAGAAGGAGGAAAGTACTGATTTCCAAAAAATCAACCCATCTGATGACATTATCAACCTTGTGCAATCACAGTTGTATGATTTCAGCCTCTATTGCTGGAAAAACTGAAATCTTTCCCCCTTTTGGAACTAAAGCACACTCTCAGCAAACACAGGATGGACTGAGTTTTTAGCAAAATGCAAATAACAGCTCGAGTGTTCAGCCTTTAAAAGTCCATGCAGTAGATTTCCTAGTTCAGACTGTGACAGGATAGCAAGAGAAATGGATGGACTTCTTAAAGGAAGTCACAGGCTCAAATTCTCAAAAGCTGAGCATGGCTGTTGAGGATCGGACCTTTTGGAGGTGACTCATTCCTATGGTCACCTTGAGTTAGAGGTAAGGCATAACATGCCATGGCATGCGACAAGCACAGCAGGAAATGAAATGAAACAGAGCCAACCAACGGCCAGCTCTTCCAGAGGGGGCTGGACAAGGTCCCCATGTCCTGAGGGTGCTACTCAACAACAAACCATGGTGTGACATTTGGAGGCCATTGAATGTTCATGAGATTCACAACGATGCATGTTGAAAAGGCTTCCAAAGAAACAAGCCGGCAGATGCGTTAAGTAAGTGTAGAAAATTAATTGCGAAGACCAGCTTCAACCCAGCCCTTTTGAGAAGTAAAGAGGATCAAGGGTATTTGTATTCCATTCATTGAGACCACTGTTCATACCAGACTAAGTATTTGATCCTTAAACTTTTTGCAGATTAAGTCCTACTCGCAATCGTTAGCTTAAGCAAACATCCGTATGGCTCTTATTTAATGGCTAGTGTCCCAACTGGGATTAAGCAGTGTTTATCCAACGAATCCATGTCAGATGGTGCCGGCTCATTTCCCATGGATTTTAATTGCAAACCCTGAACCCGTTCCAGAGAATCAGGATTTCATTAGGTGGAACTAGTGCCTATGTTGCATCCCTAACTGTGTTTTGCTCGCCCATCCGCCCCCCAACCTCGGCACGTCGCACAAAAATCAGCAACCTCCCTGGGACTCACCAGACATCTCTGGAATAGGGCTTGTTCCACTGATTCAAGAGCACTGAGATGAGTCATAATCTCCCTATTAACAGATGAGTTTCTTGATTAATTATGGGTAAATGAATGCATATATGCTGAAAACACTGAAGTGAATAAATTTGTTTATGATATACTTCTTGATATGGCGGGGGGGGAATGCTCCCTAAAATAACTTTTAGAACTAGGATTTGGGGATTAGAGGATGCACAAACTTTGTCAGGGTTTAACTAGGAAGTGAGGAGCATCAGAAGCCCCTACGTCAGTGGTTCCCAAACTATGTGCCGCGGTGCCCCGGAGTGTCACTAAACCCAGGCAGGGGTGTCGCAGAATCCATGGAACTACTTCTGCAGAATCTTCAAACATAGTTCTGCGGAATCCATGGAGCTAATTCCGCAGAATCTTCAAAGATAGTTCTGCGGAATCCATGGAACTATTTCTGCAGAATCTTCAAACATAGTTATGTGGAATCCATGGAACTAATTCCACAGAATCTTCAAACATAGTTATGTGGAATCTGTGGAACTACTTCTGCGGAATCTTCGAACATAGCTCTGCGGAATCCGTGGAACTACTTCTGCGGAATCTTCGAACATAGCTCTGCGGAATCCATAGAAATACTTCCGCGGAATCTTCAAACATAGTTCTGCGGAATCCATGGAACTACTACTTCAGATTAGGGGTCTCAGGGTCCACCTCATTGTGGCAGCTGAAGGAGTCCATGCAGGTAGTAAGTTACTATATGCCCGCATGTAGCAGTCTAGAAAGTCAATCTAAATCTCTACAAAGTCTTTATCAATGGCATAAGGTTTTTGTAAAATAGACATATATAATATAAATAATGAAGCTGCCGGTGGAATGCATGGAAAAGAAAAATTAGAAATCTGCATCAAGCAGGATTACCGAGAGAGAAAGAGATTATGACAATGGAGCCAACCATGTCATTATTTCACACACACAAAAACCCCATCATTTCCCATTTTGTTTAAATCTTCAGCTGGCCTTACAATGTGAGGTCACTCTCATCTAGCTCCAGGTTAGCTGAAGCCTTTTCATTGCCGTGCTAGATTTCTAGGTGCAAGGACTTCTTGGTTCTTTATATAGAGAGTCATCCAGTCCCACGTTCCTCCACTGTACTCCGAGGTGGTACGTCCCAGACACATGTTTCCTACATCACTGAGAACTGGATCGGAGGGTAAATCTCCTCGGAGTGACGACAGCTTGGACCGAGCATTTCCAAATACTTGTGGTGGGTTTGAGGCATGTTTCTGTGTCTGTGTGTTTCTTCCAGTTAGAATAAACCTTACGAAGGCCTTGCATTCTCTGAAAGCTGCAGACACAGACCTATTGACCAGATTAAAAAAGGACTGCTCTTAAAAGCAATAATGTTTCTGCTATTCCACCAATTTCTAATCCTCTCTCTCCCTCCTCCCTCTCTTCCATTTGCTTCTTTCTAATGCGCCTGCAACTGCGACACCCATATGGATTAGACCAGCTTTTTAGGTCACCATTTTTTTTCAATGAGATGCCATTCGATTTCTCCGCACACCTATGGCTCTATCGATTGACCGTGAAGACACGCTTCCTTTCAGCACCGGAGGTGTCCTCACGGAGAGATTGTTCTCCTGGCCTCGCATTGGGAGACTGTGCACTCAACCCCAGAAAGCAAGGCACATGGGGTGTTGCCAAATTATTTCACTCTGGAAGGGCAGAAGATCAGCCACGACATCCCTTCCGTTCCACTCTGCTCTGTTATTTCTTTTCAAGGGGCTTGGTGGCTCAGAAAAAAGAGGGCCAAATGATACTGATCCCTTAATTTGACTTGTAATCAGTTATGTGTAATAAATGCTGGTGTGGATGTATGGTGGCCATGCTCCTTAGTTAACCTTTCAACTTTTTATTTAATTTTTTTAATAGCAATAATTACATGTGCAGTCTATAGGGCTACATATGTAATGGGGGCTCATGGACCTCATTTCCAGAAGCTTCTCTAAAGTAAAAAAGGAATTGCCAACTTGATATCATGTCTTGTTGACTGATTGATTGATTGATTGATTGATTGATTGATTGATTGATTGATTGATTGATTGATTGGTTGGTTGGTTGGTTGGTTGGTTGGTTGGTTGGTTGGTTGGTTGGTTGGTTGGTTGGTTGGTTGGTTGGTTGGTTGGTTGGTTGGTTGGTTGGTTGATTCATTCATTCATTCATTCATTCATTCATTCATTCATTCATTCCTTCCTTCCTTCCTTCCTTCCTTCATTCATTCATTCATTCATTCATTCATTCATAGTCCAGCTTTCGTCCAAAACTGCTCCTTTAAGGCATTTCAGAACATTAACAAAAAAGATATGGGTAAAACCATGGCAGGCCATAACATAAACACCCAGTCAAACAAAGCAGAATATTAATGAGCAACTGAACTAAAAGCAATGTAAGGATAAATCTCTCATTAAAAGTGAATGGGACAATAAGGTTTTGCGTGAAACCAGGGATGTACTTAAACTTTGGAATTTATTCAGAAAAACAAAGGGAAGCAGGAGTATATACAGCCCATTTCTGTAGGAACATGAAGCAAAGAGAGGAAGCCCAAAGCAGTGCTCAAGTTGAATCAGGGCTCTCTGAAGCACTGCATTTTGTTTTAGAAACTAAAAGTCCACAGCAGCAACTTTTGTTTCAGAGGATCTGGGTGATGGCCAGGTCAGGCCAGGTAAATTGCTCACATCCTGGTGGCGGGAAGGAAAGAAAGAGGCAAGGAAGGAAAGAGGCAAGGAAGGAAACTTATAGAAAACTCTGTTTGTGCACTGGAGGTCAAGCAGCAGTTGATGGCACTGTCTTTCACCTCCTTATCCCACGTCAAAGCCCTTTCATAGCCCCATTTGTGTGGGTTTTTTTCCCCTAGTATTCAAACAAACACCAATGTGTACAAGTCCTTTAAAATATTTGGACGCAAACTGAATTGGACGGCTTACGTATTAGCTTGAAGCAAACTGGTTTGTAAAATAATTAATTTGAACTGAATCAAAGCAAAAGGTATTTCCATATTCCCAACTTGGAACGCAGATTTTTGGATGTTCCAGTCCGGGTGCTTGCTCGCTCTCTCTCTCTCTCTCTCTCTCTCTCTCTGGCTTCTTGCAGAGTGATCTGCATCCACAAATTCTTAGTTTTTTAAGGTGTGTTCTGTGGTGCTCTGTGTGTGCGTGCAAACTGCCACAGCGGCACAGCGCTCATCCATCTCGTTCAGCTTTGAACAGGAGACGTGCGAGAGCTCGGCACACGGGACTGGCAGGTCGAGTGAAGTCTCTATCGCATTTTTCCGACAGCGTTGTTGAAATTCTGTCAGAAGAACTGCCTAGAAAGTTGCCCTACCCGAGTCTCATTAAAATGAGCAGTGAACTTCAGAGAGGGGCTAGCACAGATGTGCATCCTGGTGGATCTAACAGAACTTCAGTGAAGCTGTCAGAAAGCGTGTGTTGCTTTCGCAGAACCCGTCCAGATCTCCCTGCTGAGGTACCCTACGGCTGGAGGTTCTTTCTCACATCAACTCGGGAGACCACTGCTGGTGACAGCAGACTCGTTCTTTTTTTAAAATAATAATAATAATAGTTTGGGGGAGGGGTAGCCCACATAGAAGCTTGGATGCAGCAAAAGCTGACGAAACCTGCTCTGTCATTCCATCTTATGGGCAACGGTGGCTTCCCCCAATTGTTTTAATCATTTCAACTTTACATAATGCTTCTTCTTGGCAACAACAATGAGGCTGAGGGTGGAAAGAAACCCGCCTGTCTATTTTTAGGTGCCTTTTTCCATTTATAACAGAGTTGGCCAAATGAGGTGTTTGGGGCTTGTGATGCCAATAGCAGTGGGGTGTGTGTGTGAATTCATTCCTGGTTTTCATCCGAAGTTTAAAAGTGCCACGGAGGTTGCGGAAACTATATGCGGGATTGGGTTCAGCACCTTGGAGAGTTCTTGGACAGTTCAGAATGAAAGCCAGAATGGACTCGATGCCCCCTTGCATGAAGTTGAAACCACTCATCTCTACTGCAGGCTAGAATTGCTTCCATGTGGTCTGCCCTTGTGCACGCACACACTAACACTTACCCCTGTGAAAAACACTCACCACCACTTGTGTGATGCCAAGCTCACCCAATCCCATGTCAGGGCCTTCTCAGTGGCTGCTCTAAAAAGGTCAGTTATTCAAGAGAAGTTATATCACTGGAGAAGCACAGCAACTAAGCTGCATTACTTGGGTCAAGCCTCTGCTCATGGCCTGCATCTGCTCCTTTATTGAAACAATAAGTAAGTAAGTGAGTAAGTAAGTAAGTGAGTGAGTAAGTAAGTAAGTAAGTAAGTAAGTAAGTAAGTAAGTAAGTAAGTAAGTAAGTAAGTAAAACCATTCAAGTGTTCTCTAATCTAAGAGAGAATGGGCAAGGAGAGTCTTGAGTTTTACACTTTTACACCCAACCAAAGTTTGGGGTTCAGATGGTCGTTCTTTTCCAATTTTCAAGGCTCAGGCAAGCTACACTTCTCAAATCCACACAAATGGATACCTTTCCAATCTGGGAACAAGGGAAGCACTATATATTATTTTGAATGCTGCTTTCCATGTATCACTGTCAGGGGCGGAGGGATAGAAAGCAAGCTTTTTATGATCAAATACTTTCACAATGACTGGGAGACCTCCCCCCACAAAAAAAAAAGAAAACAGCATTTATGCGCTGTCAGAAAAGCACACAGAAGACAGCGTGAGGGGGAGAACACAGCAAGATGGTGCATCTTCCCATTTCTGTTCTTTAAAAAAAGTAAATGAAAATTTTGTTCTCTTCTGCAGCAGATTTTTTCCCCTAACTTTTCCAGACAGATATATATTCACACGTCAAAGAGCATCTTACTGGGATTCATAAATCGGCTTACCTGCCGATATATAATATATAGTATTGCAACTCCCATTATCCCTCACTGCTGTGTGTGATGGGAGCTATAGTTCATGAGCCTTCCGGAGAGCTCCTGTGTTCCTGGAGAGTCGCTTTACAGTCTTTCAGGCAAGCGAACTAACCAACCGACAAGTAAATAAATACAATCAATACCACGGCAACGCTTGGGGAGAGGCCGAAAGAGAATTACTACTGCTGGGAAGATATTTTTCGATTTAATCAGGAGCAAGAGGATAAATAAGGGTGGCTGAAACGAAACAGCAGTTTAGCTCCTTTAGTGATAGAATAAGAATGGAGATTTCTTCACTCGCGGCACCCCCTCGGTGCCTTCCCCCATTTGTTACTTCTGCATATGGAGAGTTGCCGTGTGTGTGTGTGTGTACGCACGTGCATGCATGCACACGTGCGCGCTCAGAGAAGATTCAGTCACCAAATGTTTTCTCCCTCCCCGCAGCTACCCAAAGCACAAGAGCCCAGCTAGAAATGACATTTGGCGACCCCACTGATAGCCATGTGACTACTGTTTTGGACTGTGACCATAAGGTGGGAGTTGGCCACGAAGTTCGCCAGCTAAGCTAGGACAAGTCACGTTCTCTCAAAATGATCTAGCCCGTTGAGATGATGGCCAAGGTCAATGGGATGAACCACACGGACATTGCAATGTACTCCTTCAAGGCTCAATGGAGTACATTGCCCATGATGGGTTTAGTGACTGGACTTGTGTGCTATCTGGACAGAGATCAAATCCCTCACCAGAAGAACAGTCAACCCTTCACTGTCTCTAAGCCTGATTTAGCCCACAGAAAGAGCCATGAGGAAAAAGACAACGAGAGGAACTCAAGCCTGCAGTACATCACAGAGGGGCTAAAAGAATAAAATAATCACAGAAGCCATATGGGGTGTGATTTTTGGGGGGGGGATGCTATGGACCACAGACACCATAATTCTCCATGAGCCTGTGAAGTACCTCAATGTGATTCACCTAGGAGAGAGGCCTTAGCTAGGCCTAGTTCCACCCTGTTCCTGCCCCAGTGCTAGCTGGGAGCTTCCTTTCTGAGCAGGAAGCTTGGGCAAAGCTAGGCCTAGCTAAGCCTCTGAGCCTTCCAGTTGAGGCCGTTCTCTCAGGCGAGCCACACTGAGGTGTTTCTTGGGTGCCTGCAGGGTCGGCAGAACTCTCTGAAGAGAGAATCATGGTCTTTGTGATTCCCCCCCCCCAACAAAATGAAAATCCCATCCATATAAGCCATGTGGACTTTGGACCAAAGGGAGTGATAAAGGTAGCAAATGAAAACACCGTGAGGAAGAAAGGGTCCTCCTCTTGATTCACCTATCAAAAAGCATCTTACTGGGATTCATAAACCCTGAGGCAGATTATCTCTCTTTAGGCCTCGGTGAGCAGGAACTGGATTCTCCACACACAAAGACCACTTAAGTAGACAGATCAATGCAACTCAAGGAAGTGTGTTTGTCCTCTTCATTAGAGGGCCTCTCTGTTTCAAAACCTTTGTTTCATAACTCAGTCTGGCTCTTGTATCGCTGCTCATTATTGCCTATTCACAAGGAATAATTCTTCTCTCTTCAGAGTCATTAGAGAGTGGAGCGTTTTCAGGCTCTCGTTAATTCCTGTTGTCTGTCTTTCTCCCTCTCAGGGACACACACACACACACACACATATATCATGGGGTTTTAAAACAGCCAGCACAGCTCAGGGTAAGACCCGGGGATAATAATAATGACTGTTTATCTCTATGTAACATGAAGCATTTGCCAATATTATTATAATGCCAGAGAATCAAACTTATTTTCTAAGACAGAAGTCCTACGTCAGCCTCCAAGCATCAGTATGCGCTAACCGGAATCCATTTAGTGTTCCCATAAGTTCGAATAACTTGCTACAGCTAATTGCCGCTACTTAATGAAGTCCCAAGGCACCTCTTGGTTGGACAGTCACCTTGTCGATTAGCCACAATTAGCTATACCAGATTCTGCAGACCTTGAGTGAACACCAGTAAGGTTTGGTTGGCTGCTTTGGGGCGGGATGGAAGCTCTCCAACCAACAGACCACTGGGAGAATTCTGAGCAAGATGATAGTTGGATAAAGTAACTTTTTCCAAACTCTGGTAGAACACCATATGTTTACAGATCCAACGGTCCAATCTCCTCATGGATCACATAATACAGGAAGCTGAAGTTCTTCTCCATGTATTAGGGCTATGGCTTGAATCTGGTTTTAATGCTTTGGTAGCATTTCGGTTTCTCTTTAGATTATATTGTCATGAGTACTGTGTGCTCTTTGCCCCCCTCAGGAAAAGCCAAATATTTAAATAAACCGTTGCTTCCTATTTATGGGTATGCCCATCAGACACTGTTTTTGGGGAACAGTAGATTGCGTAAATGGCTCACAGAAAAGCATAGAAATCCACATTATAGAAACGTAAGAATCTGCTAAGACGGTTAAAATTGTACACACCACAGTAACTAAAGCCACAAATATACGAATCCAATAAGGCATTATACGTGTATTTTTTTTCCCTAGTTGAAATTCACCTCAACACCAAAAGGGCAAACAGAAAGAACCCTGTTTTCTTCCCAGGTGAGATGGGTACGGACCACCATTTTGTGCCTGTTCGTCCTTTGTGCAAACAAGTGTTCAGCAGTTCCCAGTCCCGCCTCCTTTGGTGGGCGTCCAGTCAAAAGCAGCGCCTGGCTTCCCTGCCCCACCTATTCCAAGCATTGCCTCTGATCAGGTGACCACTGGAGGAGGGAAGGCCAGGAAGTGCTGAACGCTGATTCGTTCAAAGGACGAACCAGCACGAATCACCATAATTCGTGATTCGTGCCCATCTCTACTTCCCAGTCTTTCCACACAACAACCTTGTGAGGCAGGACAATCCAATAGAAGGTGTTTGAAGCAAGGTTACTTCCTGAGTTTTGTGGCCATGCAGGATTTGAACCC
This sequence comes from Pogona vitticeps, assembly GCF_051106095.1. NCBI lineage: Eukaryota > Metazoa > Chordata > Lepidosauria > Squamata > Agamidae > Pogona > Pogona vitticeps. Next base: position 16,355,954 of record NC_135796.1, read on the forward strand.
AGGGTTTCCAAACCCAAGATTGTGATTGGACAGTGAGAAAGGTGCTCATCTGATTGCCTTGGAAAGGGTCACTTTGTGTGGGAGATCTCCTTTAAATCGACCCTTCCATCTGTCGGGGAATCACTCCAACCGAGCCACACAAAGGAGCAGCCATTTTCCTGGACCAAAAAGATCGAGTGACATCATGTGATGCTGGCTGGATAGCTCAGTGGTTTGGGTCTCTGGCTACAGAGCCGGATGTTGGGAGTTCGATTCCCCCATTCTGCCTCCCGGAAGAAAAGCCAGCCTGGGTGGCCTTGGGCAAGCTGCACAGTCCCAGGATGCCCCCTACAGGAAGGGAATGGTACACCACTTCTGAGTGTTGTCTACCTAGAAAACTCAGGAAAACGGTCACCATAAGTCAGAACTGACTTGATGGCACATCATGATGATGATGATGATGATGATGATGATGATGATGATGATGATGATGATGATGATGATGATGATCACCAGGAAATCCTCACACAAGAACCACTCTACAAGCTTCCAAAATGTCAACTATATGCTTGTGTGCCCAAATGCTACCATCCCACCAGGACTTTCTTCCTGTCGTGTAGCTCCTGTGGCTCCATTTCCTGTCGCAAATGGAGAATAAAATTGAGCTAATAAAAATATAAAATATCCCTTCAACCTTTCCACCGGAGGGAAAGCGAAAACAGAAGAAGCCGAGATCTGTCACCGGCTTGAGCTTTTATGTCACATAAATTAACAGCAGGTACTTCAGGACGGCGGTGCCTTGTCAAACTCATCATCTTCGTCTTCAGTGTCAATTATACATCTCTGGGGGGTACTTCTTGCAACTCATCGCCCAAAGGCAGGTGCGGATAAATTAAACCACAAACATATTCGCTCCTCCAATGTTTAGTGAAATCTGATTAAAGCTCACTGAGCAGAGGAGAAGCGGGAGGGGAGGATCTGATTACAGATCCTGAGGGGAAGAAAACACGCTTGGTACCCTGTTTCTGACAAAGGCTCCCGAAGAGGGGGAAACTCAGAAACTTTTGGAGGTTCAGGGCAAAGAGCTCAATGCACCGCAGGTCAAAGCTTCAGCAGGACGAATTCTTGAGGGAAGATCACTTTCCGAGCCAAATATCACACATCAGCAGATGTTAACAAGATCCTAAAGCAGATCAGAGGGGGGATTAAGGATCATCCGAAGAGATGGCAGTTGAATTAAAGATGTGAGGGGGAAAAAAATCTCTCTAGCCATGACTCTGGCTGGAAACAGGCTCCCTTCTCAAAGGGAAGCAGCCCCACAAGATCTTTCCAACCCCCAACACCGATACTACTTCCATTACAAGGCCAACACTCTACGTCGTTCTGCGATTGTGTTGTTGTTGCACAAATACGCTCAGAAATCCTGGGCAGCGCAGCTAGTCGCGAAGGCTTCTGGGAGTTCTAGTCCAAGAACGTCTGGGGACCCCAAGGTTGGGAATCGTTGGTTTTAAACTCACTGGCCAGAATCCTATCATCGTTATGCGGCCGCAAGAGATTCTGCCATGTTTCTGTAGGCCATAGATGTGTCATGCTTCGAATGCACCTTGCATGCCAAGCCATGCAATGGGGAGCCAGGAAAAGGTGGAGCAGCTGGGGGTGAAGAATTGCACTTAAAGTATGTGATTTTTCTCAATAGGAGTTTGGCACAAGGTTGACCCCCAAGTGGCGGTGGATCCAGAAAGCTTCCCGAGGGCTCTTAAGAGGTTTCCGTCCATTTCAGCCACGCTTTTGTTGAGAAGGTGCGAAAGGGTGAAAACATTAACAAGTGCATCGTGTCAGGGGTTCCAGTCATGCGGACCATCAATTCCACTGTTTTCCCAGAAAGGCCAGAAGTGAAGGAATAAACCCATCGTGCCCTCTCGTCCTGCACAATCTCCTTAATCAAAATCAACTAAGAAGCCATCAGAGGTTCCTCGGGGGCAACAGGAGAGGACACATTTCAGCAATTAGGAAAGGACAACAAAAGATGGAGTTAACGGGGTGCAGAAGCGCAAAACGAGGCAATTACAGGCACACTATGGGATGAAAAGTCTTAAAATGGCAGTGCAGTATCTAGGAAAGGACAGAGCCAAACTCTCTGGAAAGAAAACCCACAACGGACTTCCAAAGGTGTTGGTGTAAATGAACAGAACAATAGTGGAATCCCTGGGTTTTTAAACTCCGAGATCCTTTCGTCTGTCACTTTGTCTTCTAGCATTGACGGGCTGCGTCTCGCCCGATTCACTTGAGGTGGTGTGTACTTTTTAAAAAACGCTAGCGTATAATATAATGGATATGACAACAAAGAGGAGAAAGGATGAAAGAGAAAAATAAGCATGTTTGGATCCCAATTCCCACGTACGTTTATGAAATGGAAAACAAAAGTAGCCATGCAGAGTAGGAAGCGGGGGGGAGATGTCTCTCTATATAACTGGTTATTCTCTCGATTAAGACCTATCAGGAAGGTTCCAAAGTATGTGAGCTTCCTCTGGTTTCTGAAAAATATAAAGCTATCAGATCACACTAGCAAATTATGCAGGGATGACAAATATAGGGGTGGGAGATCTCAGAGGGCTAAGTGACATAACGGGAAGTGTGCATCTCCTATCATTCACCTGTTTCCCCTCCCACAAAGAAATTATCTCTACCACTAGTCCAATTATACAAGACCCATTGGATCAAGATGATTTAGGTAAATGTCTACTGACCTTTCACAGCAGTTGATTCAATGAATCAACCAGCAGTTGTCCTCTCTGGTTCCCCGCCGCAGATCCCCAGATGTTCTTGGACTAAATCTCCCCAAAGCCTTCACCTCTAGCTGAGCTGGCCAGGATTTCTAGGAATGTTAGACCAAGAAGATCTGGAGGCCCCAAGCTGGGAAATACATGGAAACCAAACTGGTCCAACAGAAGAGATCATATGACCTGCTCAAGTTTATTTTCCGGTGTTTTGAAATGCAGCAGAGGTTCTGAACCGTACAGAGATATCCGTACTCTTGGGAACGTAATCCTTTTTAACGAGAGTTCCCAAGCAAGATTAACTCAATGCTCAGTCGCACCTAAATACTCCAGCAAAAATGTAAGAAATTCAATTAACACCGAGATAAGTCCTCAAGAGCTGTCTTAACACGTCTCCATATGCCGGAATGAAGTGGGGAGAGGAGAGCAAATCCCCCACTTTAAGCAACCTTCCCCCCCCCCCAACCTGGTGATATATAACCATGAGGTTTCCCCACAAAAATAATATATTGTGGAGTGAAAAATGAGGAAGCCCTTCATCAGATAAGGGCTCCAGCCCAGTTATGCAGCAAAAAGATAGAAGTCAAAACGATGGTTCGCTACTGATTAAGGAGATCTTTGTCTAACCATTTCCCTTGTGATCAGCGAATCATGCAAGCAATTAATTAATTACAGCGGCATTCGGTAAGCCCATATGGAGGAGGAGGAGGCTTCACTTAAAACAATGGGATTTACATGTGGATAGACACCCAGAGGGTTTTCACTATACATCTTCCCCAGTTCCCACAGCGATTAAAACGAACTCCAGAAACTTGAAAATTAGAATCTCTGCTTTTAGATGACGCCTACCTATGTCCCAACCGGCTTTATTTGAAAAGAGAAATTCCCTTTCTCTCTCTCTCTCTCTCTCTCTCTCTCTCTCTCTCTCTGTGTGTGTGTGTGTCTGTATCTCTTCAGATGGCATCTTTTTACATTTTGATAAGCACTTCTATTTATTTTTTTAAAAAAAACTCTATTGTCCATAATTAGACAGATCCCTTTCATTTATTAGCAGCTTAGCTAAAGTTCCAACCAAAATTTGGGACGATAGTATCACCCAGAAATGATCTGTGCTTTGTTTTGTTGACCGCCAGCTTTGGACTAAACCTTGAAGGAACTATCGCCAACCGAGGTGCCGGGCCTGTTTTGAGGATGAGATGGGCACTTTGGAGAGGTCTCGTAAAGTTTAGACTAAAACCCGGAGCAGATATACCAGCCTCATGATTCAGGATCTACCACCCTCTATTTTATATCCCTTACTTGGGAGAACATGTAGCCAGTTAGGTGATGTTGGACTACAATGTTTGTTCTCATAACTGGTAGAGGATGGGGGGAAGATGGAACGTGCCATCCAAAAACATCTGGAGAGCCATCCAGTCGCCATTCCTTCCCACGGTGGCAGTTGGGATCAAAGTAACAACAGATTCCTTTCCCCTCTTTGATCCAAAGCAGCATTCTTACAATGCTTCTTGAATTTATCTTTGTCGAGCCAAGGCCTGCTCAAAATCGATGCCATGGATTAGAATTGCCGGCTGACCTTTTCAAATTTCTTTGAACAGAGAGGGCAAGCACAACACATAATCTCACTTGATCCGGATGGTATCTACAAGAACGATGGTCTAACCATCTCATGGACACCCCCTGCCCTGTGGAAGCTGAGCCAGCTAAACACATCTTAGACATTCCGGTAGAACATATAAAGATTTCTTATACTTAACTGGTCCATCTACTTTGGTAGTGCCTACTCTCATAGGTGGCACCTCTGAGGTTTCAGACAGGGCCAAATTGTACCCTTGAGCAAGAAAGATCCAAATGGGGAATTTATGCAAATTCCAACAGATGTTTGAGAACTTAGGTTTTGGTCATTTCTGATACAAAATGGACCCAATTCAGGTTAAGGGGTGAATTGGAACACCATGACTTCTTTCCTCTTTGGCATGCCACAAAAACTTAAAGCTAGCTTTGAGAATAAGCACTGTGCAGTGCGGTGTATTCTCCGTTCTACTGTACAGTGTAGAATGGTGGGAATTGAAGAGGCGACTATTTTTTAAAAAGTAGCAGCATTTGAATTGCTGGATTTTTTAGGATCAGAAGTGCAACCTTTGAAGAAGTACTAAGGAAAATACCGAGAAGTCATGAAACTCATAAGAGAAAGAAAGCTAGAATACCTCTGATATATATATAGCCAAGATGGTGTTCCATATCTCCAAATGGAGAGGAACACCAAGAATATTCTGATGACATTCTAAGGTGTGTGTTTTTTAAGGGAAATGTTGAAATATAATAAAAAATGGCGGGGTGGAATCAGAGGAAGATGTATTTGAAGGTATTATTTTAAGGTATACCAGAGTGAAAGTTTAGGCATAGATTTGTTTAAAAAAATGTAGATTCACACAGCATTGGGACAGAACAGATACATAAAGAGGGATGGGAAGTTGACGTGCATATAAATCAGTCTGCTTATCTGTTGGTGTAAAGATAGGCCTGTGGGGAGAAAGTCAACCACCCTGCTGCTACATAGAAGGGGAATTTCTTAGAAACTACAATAAGAAAAGACAGCATGTTCTCTTAAGTCCCTTTTCCTTTACTTGTGCAAAATGTAGGTGTCACCTTTCCCAGTGCCAAGAACATGAAATCTCAAGATGTTTTGATGAACTCCTTGGACTTCCTCCGGCGTTCAGACCTTTCGTTCTCCTTTGTTAATGAACTCATGCCAAGCCCTTTCAAAGTCAGTTGAGAAGGTGAATTTCAGGGTCTGGTGAAAAACAGAGCTGTCTTTTTCAGACTGAATAACAGGACAGCCCTAACATTTTTCCTGTGCCCTCTGAAATTCTCACTAGCCTTGTTGAACCGACACACAGACACACACACACACACACACACACACACACACACACACACACACAAAGTTGGGCTGATAATTTAAAAATGAAACGATTGGCTATCTTGCAAGTTTAAACAAGAAGTCCACCAAAGGTGTGCGAGGGTTACCTGTCAGGTCACAAATGTACCTGTGAAAAGAGCTAATTAGCAGAAGGAAAGGTGGTCTTCTCAAAGCAGGAGAGAATCTGAAAGGCTCTAGAAGTTTCAGCAGTTTATTTAATCCATTCACCATCCTTCTCTTAACTTTTTTTAATTCCCCAAGGATCACCAACATTGCAACTTTCCCTTATGTTATTGTTTGCTTGGGGAGCATTACATCCGGCCTTGAGGATGATTGGGAAAGCTGGGGCAAGGAAAGGTGGATTCCCAGGTGTTACCCAAGTAGGATTCCATCAGTCAGTGATAAAGGAAGATGGGAATCACAATGGAACAAAATCTGGAGATCCATACATTCCTTTCTGAATTGAGATGGTGGAATGGAAGTAACAATCAACAAAGGAGTCTTCTCTTTGGCCACAATCTAACAATGGCCAGACTTCTATGGGTGAGTTGAATAAATCTACGCCCTAAAGATAGATCTACACACACACACAGACCCCCACAGAACTATCTTTAGACCTAAGGATGGGCAGAAAAAAATGCTGGTAACAGACCGTTGCTCGTATCCCTCATCATATTCCAGCCTCAGAGATTTCTATTTCCAGTGTTCTCTCTCTTTAAAAAGAACAGATTCAAGCTTTTCCTGGAACCAACTCAAAAGGTAGCTAATCAGACTAAGAAGCACAGTTGAAGACCCCAATGAGCCTGAACCTAACCCAAAAAGTCCACTCTGAAGTTCTCAAGAACTTGTGCAGCCACCTTACCTTGATGACGTCTTCATCAGCGGATTTACATTCGGTAGAGCCAGAAACATCTCTCACAGATCCGTCCTCTTCGACAGCTACTACTTTTACGGGGACAGACACCGGCTTCCCGGTCAGAATGGCCGTATTAAGGACCTCTGTGTCCTACAGTATCACACAAGAGAGAGAGAAAAGGGAGTTACTGTTATATCCGCACCAAATTCTGGCCAAAGGTAACTCATTATAACTGAAGATTCATCAGGATGGTCTTTGATTTCACTGAGTACTACAGCCACCCAATTGACAAATATCAGGCAACAATACTCCATGGAAACCTCTCTAAATCTATCGGTCTGAGACCCTGGTCCTTCTGGGTGGAAAATGTTTGCTCAGCCATAGACTGAAAGTCCACTTACGCAACACAGTTATAACAGTTTGATTCAGGGGAGTGCCTCCAATTTTGCAGAAATGATGCATCCCTTTCCAGTTTTAGCCTGAACTTTGAAGGCACTACCCAAGGTACCGAACCCTTTCCCTAGAACCAGCTCAGGACATCAGATCGCTCCTCGAGAATTCAAGTTAAAAGCTGAGCGAATAAATAATCCCCACGAAATCCAAGTGGTTAACCTCCACTGGTTTAATAGCACATTGACTGCCATGTTCCCACCTTGCAGAACATTTGATTAGGCTCACAGAATAGAAGGGCATAAAATTCGAAGGATTTTTCCAAACCAACAATAGCAGGAGTCAATAAGATGAAACTAGAGATGGCCACAAATTGCTGATTTGGTGGTTTGTGGAGGTTCATTCGTCTGTCCAACAGGTATTTTCCAAGTTGAGCCCCACCTCCTCTGGCAGGCACCCACTCAGAGCCACAGCCCCACCTTCCTCGCCCTGCCTCCTCTGGGCACCGCCCTTGAGTGGGCATCTGCTAGAGGAGGCAGGGTTCAGAATCATGGAAGACCTGTTGGACCAAGGACGAGACTGTGGTTCGTGCCCATCTCTAGATGAAACCATCAGTTAAAAGTGGTATTTGAAATAGCTCCAGGCGGTCACATCCATTTGGATCCTTACATCTAAAAACCTCAGGCTTGAATCTGTTGTATACATCGGGCCATAAGACTCTGTCTTGCCTTCACAATATGCCTTAAAAAAATCAAGTCTCCCTAAGCAACCCTTTTGATAAACTGACTTCTTTCTGCACAAACAAAATGGTGTTGCGAGCATTCGCTTCCCTAGATCGGCTGTGGAACCCTTGAAAGTGACAGCCCAAATGCTAATTTTAAAAAAAATCCCTTTTTTCCCTCCTTCTTCCTTATCAAGAAAGCTCACCTGGCGATATTTGAGAGCCCACTGAGCCATAAACATCTCCTCGTCAACACATTTGCAGATGCAACACCCAAATGAATCCCTTAACATAAAATTCATCAGCAAGCCACCGTGGCTATCATTTTGGAAGAGTTCCCTAATGACTGATGCTCAAAATGGGGGTGGGCAACATGCATCCCCCCGAGCTGGTGGTACCCATCCTCAGGGACTAAAATGCAGCCTCCAGGATTCATGAGGGCTCCCAGCCTCTCGCGTCATCATCTAGGTTGGGAACATGTTCCCTTCGGACTACAGGAATGGAGGACATCTGGAACTCCAGACACTGAAGACCACAACACCAGTCATCCTTAAACTCTATCCCGGTTAGGGCTGGAAGGAGCTGCATTGCAACTGCATCCAACGGGCCACAGATTCCATCCTCTTGGAGTCTGCAAAAACTGCTAAGACCCATCCTGGGCGAACAGGAAAGAGTAGCTTTGAAACCACACAAACCAACCGACCAAGACCAAGGTGTTAATTCCATGGATGTGACGGCCGCGTTCTACATATTTGAATCCTGCCATGAAAGAACCGGGTGCATCTTTAAAAACCCTCCCGCTTTGGATGAGTGAATTTGTCCGGCATGAAAAGGCTAAATCAAAAAACCCTCCATTGATTTTCCAATACCCGATGTTGGTGGCAGATATTCAATAGCCTTTTTTAACACGGAGAAGCAGTGATGGGGACCTGGAAGCTGAGTCACGGCAACTGGACTTATTAGGTGTAAAATGTTTCCCTACTCGTCCAAGTCGCTTCTTCAGTCTGGATGGGTTGCCGTGACTCACCTTCCAGATAACCTCACCTGGATGACTGAGAATCTTCACGGACGTGATGGGGACCATTTCACCTGCTTCATTGGTGCCTGGTGTATAAACATCAGAAACTTGGCCAAGTGGGGGGGGGACCCCTGCAGACTTCACTAGCGTTATCAGAGAAGATCACAGCTCCATGGTAGACCCATGCTGAAAGTTCTAGGTTCAATCCCCTGTTGTTGTAGTTCTGTGTCAATAAGGTATGCCCAACCATTGGCAACCCTAAGAGGGTTTTCAAGGTAAGTGAGATATTTAAGGAGTGCCACTCCCCCACCTCCATGGCCAAGCAGGGACTTGAACCCAGGTCTCCTGAGTCCAAGTCTAATGCTCGATGCACTACACTGCCCTGGTTTTCAATCCTTTGCATCACCAGTTGAAACAGGGGTAGGTAGGGCATGTGAGAAAGCCCTGTCTGAATGCCAGGCTCACTCCCTACCAGTCAGAGCACACATTATTGAGCACAATGAGGTCGGGGCAATTCCATCTGGATACTTGGGGCAATCACCCCATCATAAGCTATTCCCAGCTAGTCCACTCTTGCCTGATGGAGGTCCAGAGCCCAGCCTATGTTGCCTTCCTGATAAGTATGCCAGTGAATGTTTGCTGACCAACCTACACTTGGGCATGTATGGGCACTGAAACCTGCTTTTGCCCCAGGCCTTCTGTTTCTGCCTGGCTTCACCCACCTCTGCTGTGGCTAACCCCACACCAAGGACAACCCAACCCTTCTAGATGAATGGAGTAACAGGATAACCAACTAAGTGTGCCCAGCTACAATTCTTCATTATGGAATACGGAACTTTCTGCCCCCTTACCAGTCTGTGGTCCTGCCGGCTAGGGGTAAATGGGTGTTGTAGTTGAAAGAAGCCCCTTCCCCAAGCTCTGATCCTGTCACCTATGTTCAACTGTCTGTAAGTGTTGCAAGAAGTGTGGCTGCTTTGTGATTACCGTTAGAAGGCTATTCACTAAAAGCCCCTAAAAGCATGTCTTGCATTCCCCTGCCATCCCATAACCCACATGCTGCCATTCCTCTGCTGGAACATGTGGTTTAGGCTTTGATTTCCAATGGACTGGAACATCTGGTTAAAAGCAGCCGATAAACAGAGGATATGCTCCGAAAATTGAAAGGAGAGGGAGGGGGAAAAGAAGAAGGCTACAGGCTGGAAAATGAGATTCTGTAGCCCTCCACTCCAGATGACATAAACCAGATGCTTGATGTTTCCCCCCCCCCAAACCCGGTGATTACGTTCAACAATGGTGAGGGGGTTTATATCATCCCAGCTGTCACCCACTGCAGAAGGACAGCTCAGGATTCCATTTTTTAAAACCTAGCCAGGTTTTTTTTTTTTAAATCATTGTTCTGATTATGAAGGTTATAAACCACGGATCATTAGAAAGATAATCACCACAAGGAAGCTGGATTTGCATTTCTATGAAACACAAGTAAACTCCGGAGAGATTCGAGTGAATCAAGCATCCCGAGAACATGACATTTGTCTGACGGAGGGGTGGCTGGAAGAGAAAGAGAAAACTGAGAAGCAAGAGAAAAAATGGGATTTATGGAAGAGGAAGCAATAAGTATTAAGGACCTAAGAGTAAATATGAATTTGTGGTGACAGGCAGGTGACTCTTTGTTGTCAGCTAGAAGGCTGCATGTATGACAGACGGTAGCTGTAGCATAAAGATGGCCCCAGAGATGGGGGAGAAATTTATCCTGTTTATGTTGTAATGCAACCCCAGCTGATCAATTTGTCCTAAAACCATACAGACCCCAAAAACCCACTGTTCAGGATTTTGCCTTGCCCAAATATTGTTGTGCTGTTCTCCAGTTCTAAAAAAAAAGAATATCTGTGAAAGATCCACGTATGAAAGTGTGCGTACTAAAGGAAAGCAGAATCTACATTCCTAGCATTTCAGGGAGGCAGGGTTCCGGATATGTAAGGAAGGGCAGCTACTCCTTCTATTTTTTTAGGAAATGGATTCAAAACACAGGCATAACACTGAGCATCAGGATGATGCTGAATGGAGAAAAACTGGCATATGACTAAAATAAGCTACAAAGATAGAGAACCCCAACCACACAATGGTGGGTAGGGTCTCTTCCAGCCTACTTGCTGACAAACGGCTGAAATCCTGGTAAGTCGCAACTAGAGTAGGCCCATTGAATCAATGAAATTTATGGAGGAGCTGACTCACCTAAGCCTCACTCATCCAATGATCTACTCTATGCTAAGCAACAGGATTTCAGCCAATGATAGCCTTCTGGAACACAAGGAAGACCTGTGAAACCAGATCTAAAGACATTGTGAAGACTGTTAAAAATTGTGCTAAATCATCATCATCACCTTAGAACTGCAGAGCTGGAAGGGATCGCATGGCTCATGGAATCCAGCCCCTATCAAGGAGGCATAGCGGGGAACTGAACTCCCAACCTCTGGCTCCACAGCTAGATATCTAAACCACTGAGCTATCCAGATGTTCAAGACAGTAGATGATATTTGATGGAGAAATCAGCACCAGATTTAATGAGTTGTTCAGGGATATTGGCCAATATTCAAACTTTCAGAGCAATCCGAGGAGGTGCTGGTTGTGTGGTTGGTTGCTCTTGACCAGCACCTTGCCAGATCATTGTGGCAGCTTCCACGGTTGGAGGTCTATGCATGCATAAATATTGATCAGGACACTTATGTCCCCCAGCAAAACCAACAGCTGCAAGAGAGGTTGCCTCTGTAGGTCCCTGCTACATGAATTCCATATCTGACAGCCAACCACAAAATGACTGCAGAGGAAATATGGGCATGTCCTTCTCAGAGGAAAAAGATTCCCTGTTCCAAATCTGCAGAGAGCCTATGGTATGCTGGGGAAAAGATTGAGGAGAACTGACATCCAGCAGCCTGGCAGTGAGAAGCTACAAGGATCGGAGGGTTGACAACAAAGGGACATTTAGACACAACTAGTTCCACTCAGATGCTTCAGGACCCTGGATAGCTCCCCAGGAGATGCAGCATGGTGACAAACTGTGAAGCACGCTTGAACCTATATGACCGGATAGCTGGGTTCTGCAAAGACAAGATGAGATAATTTAGGTGATATTGCCTCTGCAGCCTTCTTGTGCAGCAACAGAAGCTGTGTGCAATCCAAGGTCTATTTGCTGAACCAAAGAATCCAGTACAATCCAGCACGACAGCTTTCTCCATCTCATGGAGGTTGCTATGTTAGGAGCGAAGAGAACTCCTACCTACCTACCTTCCCAAAGGAGGTTTCCCGTTTCCTTTTACAAAATAAAATTAGACTTCCATGTGTACAGATTCTATATGGCATTTGCAGGTGAGAAGCAAAATTCCTGTCTAGATGGAACATATAAGGGAAACTAGAATAGTATTTGGCAATAGTATTTAATATGCAAGTGTTCACAATCACTACTAATATTTACCCAAAAAATGCAATATTTTGAAAGTAGACTTGAAACGTTAAATATAGTGGACAGAATCTTCAGTGGATTTATACTAGCATGCATATACGTTACCACTGCAAATTGTCATTTGCCTTCCTAGTGGTATGTCAAGTCGTAAGACTGGCAAATGACTAGGAATGTGAGCGGTAACTCATTAACGTGTCACATTTCACCAACGTATGCAATTACAATTATTTGTAAGGTAAATCATGGCAGAATTCTGGCCTTTACGTTCAAAATATACTTCAGATGCAACAGTTGGATTACAGAGATGTGTTGTTCTAGACAACTTCCTTTTTTAAGAGGAAGCTAAGCTGAACTTAGGCCATGAAGCCTGGCCATCAGGCTATTCAGCTAGGCCTTTCTCCAGGCGAGTGAAATTTTGGTGTCTGTAGCAATACGTTTGTCAGGTACAACTCCAAGGAATGAGAATTCTGGAAGCTGACATCTTAAAAAAAAATTAGAACAGCACATCTCTATTGGCTTATCCTCCTATTAACATAGAAGTCATGATTTTAACTGTTAAAATGTTAAACCTAATGCATTGTTCCCAAGCTCTGGGAAGGCTCTGCATGTATGAACTCTACCTGCATTTCAGAACCACAGATTTTAGCACTGAAGGTTTATAGCCCCAGGGGAAGGTTTAAAATCATAGTAATCTTGTTTCAATACTCACAGGGCATTCTATTTTAAGTACAGAGCACATCCTGAACATGAAATTCTCGCCAATCAAGTGGGAGCAGACAATGCATGTTGTAGCCTCCATTTCTGCATAACAATTACCTCAGTGTTTACTCCTGATTGTTTCTCTGAACTTGACTGCATTAGCACTTCAGCCAGGCTCTTCTTAATTACAACTGTAACCTGCTAATAGCGTTTCTTTGTTGTCTCGAAGAATCTCCTTCTTATTCAGCCTTGGCTAAATTAAAATTTAATACAACATCAGGTCGCAACAGAACTAGGAAACAAATGACAGCTATTTAATTATAACCTAAAGCTGATTAGATGGCAACGCCAAGAGGAATACTCTGGAGGAAGACTCAGAAATGACAGAAATGTGCAGTAGGGAGTAATGGCTTTATTTCATCCCTGTGGCATCCAGAGATGAGTCTCCCGTCAAAAGGTAGAGATGGTCAATTGAGGGCCAAAGGCCAACCAAAGGATTCTTGAAAATCCTGTTCAAATTGTGATTGCCTCTACCCATGGACCATTAACACACTGGAAGTACCAGCCAAGAGTGGGGATTACCAGCAGCAACTAAATGGGACATTAACAAAGCTACTCTATTAAATCAGGGAGTGTGGCGCAAAGCCCAAGTAATTAGGGTTTATAAAGTGCTACTGCATGAGGCACAGTCTCTGTTTGAGCCACACGGGCAAGCCAGTGGACAGAAATCGCTGGGTGCAAAAGCAAACCATGTCAGATGTCTTGATACCTAGTCCATAGTAGTCTAGATTGATATGGAGCTCAGTTGAAGAACATATGTGCTGAATGCAGAAGGCCCCAGATCTAATGCCCACCATCAACAAGTCAGAAAGAATCCAGTGCTATTCAGTGTGGAAAAGACAGAGCCTAGTGGAGCAATGATCTGAGGCAGGACAAAATTAATCTCTGTGTTCTGTGGTTTATGATATATTACAACAAAATGTATTATGAAACTGGATAAATAGGATTTTTGGATTTTCCAGACTACAGATGCATAATTCTCCATGCTTGGAATTCTACCTGCCTAGCAGACCTCTTACAATCACCTAAACATGATACAACTGGAAGGCTCTGAGACTTAGCTAGGCCTCGTTCCACCCAGCCTTCCTGTTCCTGCCCCAGTGCTAGCTGGGAGCTTTCTTTCTGAGCAGGAAGCGTGGGTGGAGCTAGGCCTAGCTAAGTCCTTCCAGTTGAGGCCTTTCTCCCAGGTGAGTGACACTGATATGTTTGCAAGCTGTCCGTAAGGCAGATAGACTTCCCAGAATGGTGAATTATGACATCTGTAGCCCAGGAAGAAAAAAAACAAGTTTTGAGTAGAGTTTTGAGACGACATACTGCACAGACATGAGGATTTTCTTTCACATCCTACTCAGAAGGGATAACTCTACTGTTCAAACATGGCAATTGTCTTAAACCTCATAAAAGGAGAGTTGAAGCGCGGACAAGAAGCATGAATATGAATAGATGGGGTCCATTGTTACATACAGCACTGATGTTACCTGTCTGTCATGGGTTTGGAGGGAAAGTTCCATCCTATGGGGAGTGGAAGGCGGGACATCAGGAGGAGGGGCTGTACTGTATATATAGGTGATGCGTGTGTGGAGAAGTTTAGACGCTGAGAGGAGACGAAGCAGCAGCTGGGAAGAAGAAGCTGGTGTGGGAGTCTGTGTGTCAGACAGGGTACTACTGTGTGTCAGAAGTACCAACCTGATAGGTTCAGGTGTCTGAATGGTTAGCCAGAACTGATAGGTTCAGGGTCTGTGCTTCAAGTTAAGGGTTCTGTGTGAACCAAACTGTGTGTATGTATGAGTGAAACTAAGCCACGTTACTATATCTTATTCACCTGATCGTTTTATTTTCCCTGTGTGTTGTTTTAAATAAACCTTATTCTTTTATTTGTTGAAAATCCATCCCTGGTCTGTGTGACTTCTTATAGGGAATGGTTGGTGGCAGCTTAGTTAACGTGTGGCAGATCCCAGTAGGTCTGGGTTTGTCACATCCATCACTGTTACCTTTCTTGAATCTTCTTGAGAAAGCTGAGTAACCAATACTAGATCTAGAGATGGACACAAACCATCAATACACGCTGGTCCATTTATCAGCCTAACAGGTTTTCAGTGCTTCAAAGCCCTGCCTCCTCCACTAACTGCCCACTCGGAGGCAGCGACCAGAGGAGGCAGAGCAGGGAATTTATTTTATTTATTTATTGCATTTATATGCCGCCCATCTAGACATGGTCACTGACTCCAAGTGGGTGCCCACCGAAGAAGGCGGGGCTTTGAAGTGCTGAAGCCTCTTTGGCTGATAAACGAGCCAGCACGAACTGCCAAACCAGTCGTTTGTGTCCATCTCTACTAATAGAACCATAAGTTAGGATGAACTTACCGGCATACAGTGATATTATTAGTAAGCAGAACAAAGCAAGTGGATAAACGGAAACTTTCAAAACATGCAGCCCAAGTGCATGGCGACGTCTTAAAATTCAGACAACAGAGGAGGCTGACTGGTGTGCATTCATTTCCCCGACCAGCACCCTCTATTTTTTAAAAAAAAATCAAATAATGTACTGCCCCCGTTTCACTCCTCCAGCATCTAGATCAAAGACCAAGGCATGGTACATCTTTTAAGCAAGATTAATATCTAAATTAGTTGCCGTGCCAAAATGATTACAATCCACAGTAATTTCTCTAACGCACTCTCTCCTCCTGCCTATATGATGTTTTCCAGGATTCAAATGCATATTAATGAATGTATAACAACAGCAATGGGAAAGCAGTGTTTATTTTCTGTCACTCTGACTGCGTTGAGTTAGATCTTTTTGTTTACTTGTTTTGTCTTTCGGTCTTTGGGTTGGGTTTTTTTTAATTTTTAAATTGTCTCTTTGGCCTCTTCTGCTCAGACAGCTTACTTTGGAGGACTGCCAAGGCGACATTTTGAAAGGTTGGAACTTCCGCCGCCAATAGCCAGGATATTTCTAAATGAGATTCTGAATTTATTAAACACGAAGAAAATCACCAAACAATGGAGAAAGTGCGGCTGGTTTTAACTGCAGTGCATTAGCTGTGGATATTGCAGATATGACGACGAGCCATGATCTTGGCAACAGCGTGTTGTTCCTGTTTGGGTTTTTACAATCCTGTATGCTGCCTGTAATAGGTGTGGCCAGGCGGTACCTTTCCAGGCTCAAGTGAGTGTCAATCGATCCAGAACTAACCAATCATTCCTTCCCGCCTCTGAATTCAAAGATAGCCCCACCTCTCTGCTCTGTGTTCTTTTCCCTCCCCGTTTCTCAGTTGGTATCCAGCGGTAGTTGTTTGTTTGCTGTTGATCTGTTCACAACTGTAAGTAATGCATTTTATTAGAGAGAGAGACAGCAAGCAATCGAGTGAGCAAGGGGAACCCTACTGAAGGGTTACAGGTGGAAAATGTTCTTCTATTGCTTTTTGCCATGTGTTTGACCAGGAAGAAGGATCAGAAATCTTATTTTTCTCCTGGAGGCTATATTTTGTACCATATGTTAATTGCTCCTACGCTGCCGCTAAATCATCTTCCTTATCTAAATGTTGGCTTTCCCCTGGAATAATATTAAATGGGTTCTGCAAGTTTCTACCGAGGCGGAAAAGAGAAGGAAGCGCAATGACCCTCTCACTCACTCTCTCCCCATCTCCGTGTGATTTAATATTAATTTCCCTCTCGCAGGATAAAGTTCTTTCCTACCTGGCAATCCCGAGGGAATCCCAGTGGGAAGTCAAGTTGTTCCGCAGGTAAAGGCAACCTGGTGCAGCGATGACCTTTAACTCCGAAATGATCGCCCGCAGCACTTTTGACTGTCCCATCTGTCAAAATGGATCTCACTCCTTAATGAGTTACAATCCGAGGGAAGTTAATATGCAAAGAAACCAGCTGGCGAGGAGGAGTATAAAGGTTAGATAGAGGGGCAGAACCGCCGAAACGGGCAATTTGTGCCGGTTCGTACTTTGTCCGAAAAGGCGTTCGGCACTCCCAAACCCTGCATCCTTCATCATCCACCCACTTAGAGACACTGTCCCGAGGAGGCAGGCCAGGGAAACCTCTGAATAGGTGCCTGCTAGACATGGGGAGGGGGGAGCAGGGGATGACAAGCACCAAACACTTTGGAGGCCTGCCAAGAAGCAAGAGCTACAAGCAGTCATAGTCACAACAGCCAAGAACTATAAGAAACAAAAGCAAAATGGAAAGAAGCTGGAGGTTAAGGTAACCCAACAGTGCCGCATTGCCGGAGAAGCATGGGAAGCGAAACCCTTGCAGGTCAACTGTTTCGAAGCCCAGGGCAGCAAAATCTCTTCGGTGCAGGAAGATGACTCTACAGTGTCCGCGCTGAGCAGCCACCGAATCTCATTCATAAATATTGAGCTGATGGCCATCGTGCAGACAAGGCTGTCTGTGCGATGGCCATCAGCTCAATCTTTATGAACGAGCATGCTGTCTCCTCACTTGAGGGTGCTCCTGTGCATCCCCATCATCTTCTCTCAGGCGTTCTCAGATGCCAGAGACGGGGCAATAGACAACACATGAATTCCACAGCAATTGAACTGTCGGAGGCTGGGGAGAAGGCTTGTTGTTACGGAGAGACTACGGGAGAGCCAGAAGTGGTCCTTCTGCTTCATCATGCCCTATGTGCCAACTTGCGACAGAAATGCCTGGAAGGGCCGGTAGTTCTAAGTTCACCCCACAGGTGAGCAACATATAGCCATCCACATGTTGCAGGACCACAAATCCCATCCTCCTGACCTTTGGGCATACAGGATTCTGTGTCAGAATCCAAGAGCATCTGGAGGGTCACCTTTTGCCCACATGCACACACACACACACAGAGAACCTAAAACCAAACACTCCTTTTTTGGGGGCAGAAGACAACATGGTGCCGAAAGAGGACTGTAGATTTCTCTGGTTTATGTTGTGCCACAAAGGACCCCCACCCCATTGGCGTCCCCATTTCCAAATGAAGTCTCAGCGAGCTTGCGTAACGATGTCAAAAGAAATTAAGCAGGCACCCGACAGGGACAGAGAATAAAATGAGGTAAAAACAGGAGGGCAGCCATGATGATTCTTCTCCCACACGGTCAACAATGGGAAGAAAAACAACTTTTAAACAGCCGGAGTTTTTGCTTTCCTAAAGTAGCAATTTTTCTACGCATCAAGGCAGAGGGCATACCTCCTGCCGGAGAGACGACGGACCAAGGGGAGTTAATCTGCTTCCAAAAAAATCTATTTTTACCATCCGTTTTATCTGCTGGCAATTTACTGTCACAGCTTCTCTCTCTGTCTCCCCTGGTACCTGCTATTTCCTTTTTAGAGGCCATTTTTACTGTGTCCAAATGTTCGGCGCGAAGAGTTCAATTCTACTTTTACTTCAGTTGTGTGTGTGTGTGTGTGTGTTTTAAGGGTATTAAGTTGGCTACCTGTGTGTTCTGAAAAGGTAGGAACAGCTTGTAAATTGCTGTGTCCCGAGACAACAGGTGCTAGATGGCCCTGGTCAACTTGGCCTTAAGATGAACCTCTGTACCACAGAATGGTAAAATATCCGATGTCTCGCTGATTTTTGCAAGGACTTTAGAGGGGACCCAGGAAATTACTGGGCAGTTAGTTATAATCGCAGTTCCAGGTACATGGGCAGAAAGGATTTTTAAAGACAGTTAAGCATACCGAAGGACAAGCATTGCCCAAGACAAATCAGCATGGCTTCAGCGAAGGTTAAGCCCTGTTCCTCTAACTTTTTAGAAACATTAATAGACTTGCTGGTAAAACTGATCTGTCATACTTGGACTGTCAGCAGATGTTTGACAAAGTGCCTTACCAGTCAGAGGACAACAGCCAGTGCCATCCTATGGATTCTGAGCTAGTTAAAGAACAGAAAGCAGAGAGCGGCTTTAAATGGACAACATGATGGCAGTGGTCAGGTGGGATTAAATATCTGTATTGGGATCTATAATGACCTAAGATTAAAGATCAAGGTGCCCATGTTTGCTGATGATACCGAGTTGTTTGGAGGGATAAAAATACGAAAGGATTCCAACAGATCTCTCTAAACTTGCAAAATAGGCAATAGATTCCTTTTAGGAGAAGGTGACACTCAATAGGGCAACAGCAAAGACTCCTTCAAGCAACAGCCAATGGTATGAAGTGGAGCTGGGGAGCCTTTCAGCATGATCTCATGGGGTGTGTTTGCTAGTGTAAGATATTAGCTGGGAG
Source organism: Pogona vitticeps (assembly GCF_051106095.1). NCBI lineage: Eukaryota > Metazoa > Chordata > Lepidosauria > Squamata > Agamidae > Pogona > Pogona vitticeps. The sequence continues at coordinate 16,375,044 of NC_135796.1, forward strand.
AGAGAAAGAGAGGGGGAAAGGGGCTATAGATTTTGGAGTGTTTACATTTTGGAGTGTTTAAATCTGGACAAGATAACCCCTGATATATCTTCCATAATCCAAGACATCCATTCTTCGTCATTTGAGCAATTACATTAATCGTGTCACATGCTCAGTTAACTTTATTGCCGTTGTTGTCCATGAGCCAAGAACAGACGATGGGTGATGTTTTTAAAGGGGGTGGATAAGTCCCCCTCCTCTTCAGAAGAAAAACCCCAAAAGGTGATAAATGAATATGTAATTAGGGACATTAACCTCAGGCAGCTGTTTCGACATACTGAAGCGGAGTTTCTCTGCCAGACCAATATGTTGAAACAGCTGCTCTTATGTTTTCAGATAATTGTATTTGGAAACTTAATGATTCAGAAGGTGACTGTTCTAGGAATTTAGGGAAGGAAACACATTTCTAGTCCTCAGCTGAAAGCCTCAGACTATTTCTGTCCACCTAGTGCAGGGGCAGCTGATTTGAAGGGACGGTAAATCCACTCCGGGCTTTTGTCTGAACTTTACAAGAGCTATCCAAAGTGCTGAATCTCTTATTGGGAGCTTCAACTGAACTGTATTTCCAATATAGGTTACAGTTCCTGTAAAGTTCCTATCAGAGACTGGTGTGGACTCTCCCTCTTTCTCACAAAGGCAATGTCACCAGCTCTCCTTCGCTTACTATAGCGATAGTCATCCAGTAAAGTAATGCTCAATTATTACTGTAAAAATCTCAGGGAGGGGGAGATTTAGCTGCTAACCAATTTTTGGTGTGTTTTCTACAATGAGAAATACAGTAACATTGATGACAGGACGTTAATCTGTCCCTTTACTTGCTACTCACTAATGACGAGGAAAGCATAGCTTGTAAAACAAGACATGCTTTTCTAATATAGTAGTGTTTACAAACAGTGTGTTCCAAAATCAAGGAGGAATTTTAAAGGACTATTGAAAAAACTACAGGGGAGAAAATGAAGAGAAAAGCATTAGGACTAGAGGTTAATCCTCCATGCATGCTCTTCCAAACATGAGTCTGAGACCCGGTCTTGGGGGGGGGGGGGGGGGAATAGCTGGTGAGAAGAATAAAGGGGGAAATCTGCTGAGGGGAACAAGGAGAAATGGAGAATATAGATTTTTTTAAAAAAAATTCTTGGACATCAAATTCATAATTCTCCATTCTGAAAGTTCTACCTGACAGACAAGACACATAACAGACAACTAAATGTGGCTCAACTGGGAGAAAAGCCTAAACAGGAAGGCTTGGGGGCTTAACTGGAAGCTCCCAAACTTCCACTTCCTGCCCCAGTGGTAGCTGGGAGCTCACATCCTGAACAGGAAGCTAGACAGAGCTAGGCCTAGCTAGGCCTCAACGACTTCCTGTTTAGGCCTATCCTTTAGGTGTCTGTAAGATGTCTGCCTATCAGGTAGAATTCCCGGAATGGAGAATTGTAGCATTTGTAATCCAACAAATCCAAACCTTCTCCCCCCCACCCCAGTTGGAGAATGGTGGCTCCACTTTCACAGGGGCAGTGAATCCTGCCCAGGTTTGAGTCTGAACTTCGCTCCTTGAAAGTTCAGACTGAAAACCAAAGCAATGTTCCCTGCCCCTCTGCCTTCCCTTCAAAGAAGAGTTAAGGAGTCCTCTATATCTGTTATTTCTCACCTACAAATTATGCCCACTCAACACTGTTTAGACATTTCAAAACTAGGTCCACCATCTCAAATGGGGGCCACATTCACAAATCCTTGAAACTCAATAAATAAAAATATAGGGGAGGGACCATCAAGCCATTGCAATGTTTTACAACTGAATATAACAACAACATAAAATCTGTGTGTGGTTCATCTGAATCACATCCCATCATCATTGGACCCTCAAGGACACCCATGAGATTGACAAGGGGGTGATGAGAAGGACAGCCTCTTCCCGTACCATGACAGTGAATTTCCAAGCGCCCTGCATCCTTTTTCTCCTCACTATTTTTGTGTGAAAAGGCAACGAGTTCCAGAGAGGCAATTTTCAGGCCCCTCTGACTCGTACTGCTAATCCACTCCCAACATCTCCTGTTCCATCCTCTGACAGGCCTTCCAATGACAAATTCATTAAAGCCTATTATTGCGCATTTTGCAGGCAACCGAACCCTGCTGCCGAAAGGTATTACGGCATTTACAGTCTTAATTACACAAGATTTGGCACCACCTGTCAGAGAGCATCTTCAGCACCTTTCTAAACAAACCAACACCAAGGATAGACTCCGTGTATGTATGCTCATATAGTCGTAGTGAAAACCAGAGCAAAAATATAGTAGGAATAGCAATTATTTATCTACTAACTCATGGCCCATCAAGTTCAACAGGGGGCAGAGGGAACAGATGGAATGTTCCAGTACATTACCCAAGTAATGGGTCTTTCTCCTTTCTCCTGCCAGGTCCATTGTCTTGAGTGTACCCTTTCCTCAAACTTTAGCCTGTATTCTGTTCACCTAACACTGAACATGGCCTCCTTGAAGACAAAGACACAGAAGAGAGAACTTAGTCCAGATGAGACTGGGAGAAAAGCAATCCTTCATAAAAGTGTCAAGAACACGCCTTCTTCAGATACACTGGACGATGCCTCTGGCTGTGATCACCTAGAAGACGCAGCTACCTGTCTAGAGATGGGCATGATCGGATGGACTACCTGATGTTGTGGGCCAAATGTGGACCTCTTGAGGTCCCAAGGCTGCCCTGTAGTGTTTTGCAAGCAGAGACACCCTTTCCTCCATGATTTTTGTGATGGTACCACCGGTTTTGTGTAGCTTCCTTCTTCCCGTTGTAAAAGGCTGAAACCCATCCTCTAAGGCTTAGCTGAGAGCCAGTGTAGTATGGTATGGAAGCTCAGTTGAGATGGCCATGGGAAGCTACTCCTTGAAATGTCATATTCCTTAAAAACCCTGTTAGGATTGCTGTAAGGCAGAGACGACCGCACGAGAAACAACAATAAACCTTCGTAAGTGGCACTGAGAGTTTTGAGATTAAAATATGTTGATTTGCGAGAGGACCGAGTTCTAAGCGATGGATTTCTTAAATTGCTAATTTCAACAGGCAACGGAGAACCATCTTGGCTTAATGCTGGTTAAGCTCATGGATGAGGGCCTTACCTATTCATCTCCCCCCTTCTCATGGTGCCCATACACCCCTCTTCGCACATGGCACACTACCAGGCTTACCAGCAAAACGGCAGAAGGAGGGACCCCAAAATGCCAACAAATGGTACACAGAATTCACCCTTTGTTGATCCGGCAACACCGTTCTGCCAAAACAAGCCCTGATGGATGTGCAGGTAGCTGATTTCTCAAGCACTTTATAAATATTAATGGCATTGATAGGGCCTCTTGAGATTTCTCATGTCACGTTGCTCTTAGAAAAACACTCGGAGAGCAAGCCTGGTCAGGTGGCGTCGGTTGTTTTTCCCCAGCTGGCGATTCCAAGATCAGCTTCAGAAGGTGACCCTCCCCTCAACGTCTCTCAACTTCTCTTCACTCCCCTCTCCACCAAAAAAAACCCATACAAATACATGACGGGGCTAGGCGAGGACTTGAAAAGCAAAATCCGGGTGGCAGCTTTTTAGTGCTTCTTAAACCTGAATTGTTGCTCAAGGTACAGATCCGTCGCCTCCACCTGTTTATGACAAAGGGAGGGGATTTGGGCTGGCTGGATAGTTCCAGGAGCTGGGTATCTGGCCATGGAGTCCGAGGTTGGGAATTTGATTCCTCAGTGTGCCTCCTGGGAGAAAAAGCCAGACTGTGCGGCCCTAACCCTGACTCTTGGGCAAGCTGCACAGTCTAAGAGTGCCCTCAGAAGAAGGGAATGGCAAATCACTTCTCTCTAGGAAGCCCTGAGAAAGGTCACCGTAACTCATCATTGACTTGATGCTGAAATTCGGCATTGACTTGATGCCGCAATTCAGAACTGACTTCACTCCATCATTCAGAATTGACTTGGTGCCGCATAATTATTTCATTAGCTGAGCTTGAGTCCTTCAGATCATTTGGCATTCAATTCCCGTCCACCTCGCTCTGTATGGATGAGGAATTTGGTAAGCATTCTTCACTTCCCCATTCCTCTCTAGCAGATCCATTACATACTCGGCCAGGAGGACGTGGATAATCTCTGGTGACTTCTGTCCAAATATGCTTAAAGTTATGTACTCAGCTATTTCTCTTGGCCTCCCCCTTCCCGACTCTCACGCTTGAGTTATAGAGCTCAGCATCTTTTAAGGGCCATTTTTCCTGTGTGTTCTTGTCAGCATTTTAGCCTTCAGGCAACTTGGGAATGCCATTATTCAACCTCCGATTTAGAAAACTTTACTGGAGTATAAATATGGCTGTCTGTGGGTTGTAAGTGATTCACTACATTAATTAACCATTCGACGAGAGAAAGATTACACTCTTCAGGGAGAAAGCAGGTGGTCTGAAGCCCCAGGTGAAAGGCTTGTAGCATAACGCAAGAGCAGGAGGCAAAAAATTCCTGGCTCGAGAGGCTGGCAAAGAAAGAGGTGCTAAAGCAAATGAGCAAAGAGCAAGATATCATGCAGTCATGATCTTACGACGGCTGGTCTTCCGACCTTGCAGCACAGAGGCTTCTGCGGTTTAACGCACAGTGCCACCACATCCCTACGGCAGATCCTAAACAGGGGAATAGTTTACCTTTTTTACCTTAATTTTACCAGCCAAATTTCAGTCCACTAGCTTCAAGGAGCCCTTGAACATTGGCATTTTAAAACAAGGTCAACACGATTCGGTCCCCTTTATGCAGATCTGAGTCTACGCTTTCAACCCAGAACCGAGTATGGCCTTCAATCCTGACCTCATGCAAAAGAGTCTGAATGAGGCCAATTCAGTCAGCACATCTCCCCTATCAGAGTCATCCTGAAAAGAGAGGGGGGAAAGACAGAAAAAGAAAATAAGCTTTTGTCGCTCCTAAACATATGGTATTTTACAATGTTCCTTGTGTGCTACCGGCTCCGGCAACTCGCTGATCTGTCCTGAACACATCTCGTTGGGTAATTACATGGTAATGACGCCATTTCTCCTCAATCTTCTCGGTTCCTGAATGATTCATGTTCTGCTTTGCCGAGCTTCTAAAAAAACCCCAATTTTGAAGCTCTTTCCCCAAATTCCACAATAATGGAATTATTACGGGGGCAGGATGAACCTTGAAAGCTGAAAACCAAGAGGGATTTTCAGCTGCCAAGGTTCATCCTTTCTCCCCAACCCCTTTTCCTTACCCGGTAGTTTCAGACTGGATAGTTCAGGATTGATTTAATGATTTTAAGGGGGTGGGAGTGTGAAAAAACAGCTTGCTAAACGCAAGGGGGTGCGTTGTCATTGCAGTCAATGGAATAATTGCTAGGATGGGAAATTGAGATCGCCGTCAGAATTGATCACACATGGGGCCCCATACCGGAGAATATCGAAAAAGCACTTAGTGCGAAAAGAATGGGTGTCTGTGTGTCTTTCACTGTGGCAGCCCAATTGTCGCTATTAACTCTCAGGCTCCCAATTCTTTTGTCATTCTACCGCTATTGTGGACCTCTTGTCATCACACTCCAGCTAGAGAAGATGTCACCCCAGGAAGATGCGCAGCTCCTTGAGAAAGAAGATTCCTTCTGGTCTCAATACAAATCTCGGAACGGCACAGCTGGAAGGGATCCTGTAGGTCATCAAGTCCACCCCCGTCAAGGAGGTATCGTGGGGAATCAAACTCCCGACCTCTGGTTCCACAGTCGAATGCCAAAACCGCTGAGCTATCCAGCAGTTCTGCACCAACCGCTTTACATATTTCATTCTTGAAGTGACAACAAAACCTTCTGAAAAGTTTCTCCCCGCTGGGAGGCATCAGAAGAGGTTTTTGTGCTTTTTCCATGTGTTGGGAGGGGAACTGCATACAAGCTTTTTTTGTGTGCAAAAACCGCATCATTTGCCCAAGTTCGTTTCGCACATAAGATAAGGTTTTATGCAAAATCCACTTCTCTTTTTTTAACAAATGCTGTTGGTGAAGAAAAAGGGAGCTGGTCTTTTTCTATACAAGAGGAGAAAAAAAAATTACTGAACAGCTATTTTACTTTAATTTGGAGAATCTGGTTGTGTCCGGACACCCGTTTTCCATCAAGGGTGAGAAAATATGTGAGTCTTCTGCCCCCATGAAGGCTGGTGAATCCAGGTTTTGCTCCTCGTGTCTCAACTTTTTGGGAAGAGAGTCCAGCACCTCAGCCTGCTCCCATAAAGTTCAGATCAAAACCCCGAGCAGATTCCCCTCCACGTGGACATCGGAGCCACCGGTCCGCAAAATTTAGCCTGTCTGAGGACAGAATCCACTCACGTCTTGGCCACGTTTTATCCAGGGCACCCTCTTGTTCTTTGCCTCGGGTGGCAACATGTCTTGAGTCAGCCCTGTGATTCAGTCTTTTGATGGACTATGGATTTGAGGTGGAGATCTGTCAACCTTTCCGGGGCTGCATCTGACTGTTACAAATACAAACTGCAGCCATTGTCCCAACACAGCACGGACAGCCGCCTGCCAGCTGCTCGGAAACCATTTCCTGGCACATCCCACTCCGGCACCAGACGAAAACGTCAGTCGCTCCACTCCTAGGGAACCCATTTTCCCCTGCCAGCCAAAAAAGAAAAGAAAAGTCTCCAATAATTGATGCTTTCAACATCTGGTGGGCAGATTAACCTGGGTGGCTAACCGTCCAGAAACGGAAAGGCGATTCATTTTTACGGAGACAAATAAAATAACCAAGCAAAGGGAGGGGTGAGATGTCAGGAACAATTTCAGGAAAAATTCTTCTCTGTGTGTGTTAACTGGCAAGGAAACCGCTGGCTATATTGTGCGCTATGGATTATTACTTAGCCAAAAGGACTTGCCTTTCAGCATCTCAGGGAAGATAATTAAATGTGTAGATAATAAACCCAATTTTCCAACCTAGGAGCTGATAAGCATGCCGGGTCTCTCCTTCCCTATTGATATACGAGTTCAGAACTCATTGTCCTCTTCAGAACTCTATTATTCCTGAATAGGAAACCGGGGGACCGTATCGTGCGGCATCAGTCAATGAGTCTACAGGGTGTTTGTTACAGCCTTGTTTGTAGGGGGCTGTGGCACACGCGTTCCTCCCCCCCACCATCCTGATTGGCGAGAAGTTCTCCTCTCCTTGGGATGCACTTTGGGAAATCGCAAGCTCCTGCAACTTGGAGCAGGCTGGATAGCACAGCGAGTTAGGTCTCTGGCTGCGGAGTCTGAGGTTGGGAGTTCGATTCCCCCCACTGGGCCTTCTGGAGGAATGAGCCCGCCTATGTAGCCTTGGGCAAGCAGCACAGTTCCAGGGTGCCCCCTAGAGGAAGGGAATGGTTAACCACTTCTGAGCATTCTCTGCTTGGGAAACCTTGAAAAGGGTCACCATAAGTCAGAATTGATCTGACGGCATGTGATTTTTACTATATTATTTGGATCTTGATGGCTCACCCAAGATCTTTTTTTTTTAACAGTGGTTGCAAAGATGCCTTTGAACATGGGATGGGCAACATGTACTCTTCAAGTGGTGTTGGCCATGGCATCGTTCTTTGCCATCAGCTAGTCCAGCTAAGGAACATGAAAGCCAGATGGCGCTCACTACTCAAACAAGCTACATATGGAGAGGAAACTAGCCCCTGAGCTCTGATCCTTCCCCTCCTCTTTCTAAGCTAAGACTAATCATCACATTTTGGCCCATAAGGAACTTTACAAGGTATAGTTGAAGTGCTTTGGCACAGAAGCCTTACTGGAATCTGGAAATGCCACACAATCTGAACACACCGATCCACACAAATAATACAACTTGGAAGTAACTGGTGAAGTGTAACTAGTTATGTAACTAGACTGGTGAGTGATGTAAGAAATAATTACGATCTAAGTTTTCTACCATGTCAAGTGATACCTGTTCTTTGAGAGTTATACAAAAGACAAGACTGAACTACACAGCCCCAGGGCGCCCACCCCCAAAGGAAGGTAATGGTAAAGCACTTCAGAGTATTCTCTACCTGGAAAACCCTGAGAAGGGTTGCCATAAGTCAGGATTTATATATATAATCATTAATTACCTAATTACTTTCAGGAATTATTTTTGAGAGCATTTTAAAGGCATTTTGGAAGCATATCTTCAGGCTTTTTGCCATTCTCTTATAAATACCACAGAGAAAAGGAAATATTCTTCTTTTCTACCTATTTTTCCTCTATTAATATTTCCAAACTGCACTATCAAAATTGGCCACTAGAGGGAATGAGAGAGTATTGCCCAGGATTCTTCTTGCCAGGGACAAGGATGAGGCATTGTGTTAATAAAATGCAATGAATGCCTTAACATGATCAGCCCAACAAAAGCAAGAACACAAGAAGTTCCTTTTAAAATGTCATGGTCCAAAGCTGCACAAGTCTGAAGTCTGCTCCTGCTAGCGCTTTATTAGCCTTGTTTCCCAACACAGCTTTGTTACACTTCCCTTTTACAATTCTAACTGCCAGACTTGCAACCATCCACAGTGCACTGTTCAAATCGAGAGGACCTGATCTGGAGTAAGCCTTTTTTTAAAAGTTGATGATACATAAGACACACTATCCCCGTGGGCTTCCCCAAACAAAAGTGGCTGAAAGAACATTATCTATCTGAACCATGAAAATCAAACCCTCGGCAATCCAGATAGTTTCCAAGCAACCGGGAACGAACTTCACCCGTGTGAAGAACAAGAAATTCTAGACATCTGTATTCTCCTCTCCTCTTCTCCTTTTATCTTTTTTCTTTTTTTCTGGATGATTGTTTTCTCAAGATGGATCCAGCAAATGCAAAAGGAAAAACCGTCATGGAAATAATAAGAATGTATTGCTTTCTGCTGCCACCCGAAGCAAGGGGGAGCCAACATAGATGCTCTTAATGGGATAAAGGATGCTACCAGGAACAGCCAGAGCTCAATGGCTTTAATACAGAAAGTAGGTTTGCATAAGTACCATCGTAAGGTTCATGAGGTCTGATACATGACAGACTCCATTTCTGGAACCTTCCTATCTTATCTGGCTCCAGCCAGTAAATCTCCACATTCGAGCGTAAATGAAAATGACCCTCAAGCATGGAATCGGCAAGTCAGAAACATTCCATTCCCCAAGATTCCCCATTCCATGTTAAAGAAGAACCCAAAACCTCAGGGGTGGAGCTGTGTGATGTCATGGATGTGTCCCAGTGACGTCATAAGGTGGGGGTCAGAAAATGCTGTGTGTTTGGTTATGTGGGGGGAGAAGACTGACAGACAGGCAGACAGACAGATGGTTCAAAGATCCTATGATGAATTTAATGACTAATGTGTGAATCTCAGCATCAGCACCAGAGCATGTTAGATAATAATAAAGACAAGTGTGTCTCTGAGCATATCCAGATGGCATGTCCTGAAGTCATGAGAATAAGCCCTAAAATCTACAGTCACCCTCTTGGCTAGGCTCCAGTCATAGGAGAATGGATCCCAATCTTGAGTCTCACAGCCCAAATCTGAGAGCGGGTGACTCCTTTCCTTTTTTCTGGTGGAACATGCAAAACCTCTAAGAGACCAATAGGTAAGGTGCAAAACAAACAGCAGAGAAGGCGTTGAGAAAGCAGCTTGGAGAGAAATCACATTATTTAATGCCTAGTTCTGTGGCGAAATGCAGAACAAAAACAGAAGCCTGCATATAGAAAAATAGGACTGGAGGCAAAGGTTGAGTTAGAGTAGATCTGATCTTCCTGACCTGCTAGCTTTCTCTTTACAAGATGTGTTAGAATGGGTGAGCCACCAGAAATGGCCTTTCTACCTGGACTCTGAAGTGCCCAGGGGTATCCTACCATCTCATTATGCTGCGTACAGTTGTCCTGCCATCTCATTATGCTGCGTACAGTGGAAATTGATGGCTCCGGTGTTAGTGGGGCAATCAATCCACTCCAGATTTTGATCTGTACTATCCAACATAGCAAACATATTTGGAGAATAAAGTTCAGCACCTTGGACACCTCCTGTAAAATCAAAACAAAACCAGGGGCAGGTTCACCACCCTGCCATCATCATAGCCTTCCATTGGCTGAATGTGAGCCCCATCCTCTCAGCTGCCTACTTCATTTTTTTTTATTTCCGCTACATGAATATCACCCTCAGCATTCAACCACGGAGCAATCCCGCCTAGAAACGCCACCAAGGAGAAGAATTTCCTCAAGCTAGGAATCACAAAGGCCACCCTTTGGGTCCCTATGAAAAGTTAGTGCCACCCAACGCTTATCACACAAGGACAGTTCTCCAAAATGCTTTTAACAGACCCTCCCTTTTGTCCCTTTCTTGGAGATAAGCTATACTCCAAAGCACAAGATGTGATTTACAGCTATAAAATATTATCCTTGCTGTGTCACTATCTGATATAAGGTGCTAATGCTTAATGTGAATACAGGTTGAGTAGAAATCTGCCCACAGTATGAATCTTTGAGGCATGTTGTTTGGGGTTCATGTTGTCTGGTTTCGTTCTCCTAATGGGTTCCCACCCATTTTTCCTCATTCCAGCAGGCACTTCTAATCTGGACTGAAAACCCAGCATAAGGCCAGTGAGTTAACCTTCCTCACCCCATAACACTTCTCCAATTAACCCTCCTCTTTCCCAAAATCCTGCTTGTCCATTCAGGAAAACACACGTGCTCTTCGAAACCCCACATTTCTACAGCCCGATACCTAAACCACGTAATCTGAGAACTGCAAAATTGGAAGGGATCCTATAGATCATCAAGTCCAGCCTTTGCCAAGCAGGCACAGTGGGGAATTCAACTCCCGGCCTCTGGGGCAGGCTGAGATCAAAACCACCCAGCAAACTGGACTCAATTTGAACAAGAAACCCACATTCCCACATTGCCATTATCGTACGCAGACCACCGCTTGAGGAAAAAAAACTGGGTTTGACCAGCCCGATCTTTCTTTGGCCCTCTACTACTTTTGACAGGTCAGCATCCACAATCAACCACACCAGGCCTTCACATGGGGGGTGTCCACCATTTTTCCCCAAAAGCTTGAAAGGACTTCTGGTTTTGATTTTAAGAGCACTGGCAAGCTTGGGTAACAAGTCATTTTATATGGAAATGACAGTCTCTGGCAATGGAGAAACACGTTAAAAAAAAAGATCAGTGCTCTATGGAGCCATAGATCATCCATGTGGCTGCTTGAGCCTCTATCGCTCTCTTTGTCAACCCCCCACCCTGTGCGACACTGTACTTTCTGTTCATGCAGTGGCGTCATTTTCCTCTGCTTCTGCAGGTCTCCATACAAATGATGATTCAGAGATCCCCTGCCTTGAACACGTTGGTCACATCGCCATGGTTGGAAAGTCTTCCTTTCTTTCCAAGGATCTGAGCACTGACCGTATTTTTTTTTCAAAGCCACACGATTTTGTTTCCGAAAAGAACGCAAACTCTTCTGAAACCATGGCATTTGGCATTTCCTGAAGCTGAATGCTGTGAACCTATGATTTAGCACTAAAAAAAAAAATGCTTGAGGTCCGGGGGAAAGCGTTTCCTCCCCTCAACACAAAAACACACCCAATGGTTTTCTTGTTTGCTTTACCGAGATTCCAGCACGAGCCGGCTAATTAATTTCAACAAAAATGCCATAACTAATTGCAGCGTATCACCACAGCATGGATGCCAAGAGATCCCATTAGCACAATGGAGAGCGACAATTCCCAAAGAGCTGTTACCGTACCCTGGGCCCATAATCCCCAAACAGAGCAAAAACACTTACACAATAGGCTCTAATGGTTTCCAAGGAGCTGTTACTGTACACTGGGTAAATAAAATCTCATTGAAATGTATTTTGCACATTTAAAACCACCCTGCCGCAGATGCAAATGAGCAAAGAGTAAGCGTTGCCTGGAACACACACAACTAAGAATTCTTAAGGCTCAGTTGAATACGCCTGCCACTTCTCAAGAATGTTCCTTTGTAAGCCAAAACAAAATTCCATATTTATTTATTTTTAAAACAGTCATAGCTTCACATACATTACATGCTCATTTAGAGCATTTTCTCCTGCACTGTCACTCTAACTGACTTGCGTTTGTCTCTGTGAATCCATCACTAAGCTTTCCTTGGCCAACCGTGTGTCGCCATGATGTCATCTCATTTAACTGATTGGCTAAGATTGTGCAGGAATGAATTGGAATGAGACACAAATGTGTTTACTGGTTGGCTAAGATCATCCGCAAATGAGGTAGAAGCAACCAAAAAAAATGTGTTCACTAATTGGCTAGGGTTGTCCACGAAGGAGATGAAAGCAATAAAAAAATGTGTTCACTGGTTGGCTAAGATCCTCCAGGAAGGACATGGAAGCAATATAAAAAACGTGTTCACTGATTAGCTAAGATCATCCAGAAATAAGATGGAAGAAACGGGGGGGGGGGGTTAAGGAACGAATTATGCCAATGACAATTCAAACAATATTTTTAAAGGAGAGTAAGTTCTCTATCAAAGCATTTTCAGGAATTATTTCTCCCTCCCCACTCCAAAATCTTTAGATCAAGAATCAAATGGAAGAATATTTAGTGAAGCCATAAGCAGAGCTGGGAGAACAATTGTTTTGTATGGCAGCTCCTAGTACAAGCAGTGATGACTGAGGTATGCTGGGCTTTGTAGTCCAAAAAAGGAAAATTTCCAATCTCTCGTTTGAATAAGAAAGCTTTATACGGTGCTTACCATGGCTAGTGGAACGATGCCCGCAAAGGATGCTTGGCTGACGAAGATCTCTGAGACAACTAGCTCGCTCATGGCCTCATCCCGAGGGTATTCAACCTGCCAGGTGATCTGCTGGGCCCCCACCAGCCCACTACTGTTGTCGATTTCGAAGTCCATCTGCAAGATCTCGTACGAGGAGGAGCCATTCATCCTGGAACACAGAAAAGCACCATTATTAGAGAAATTGGATTATGTACACAATTCTCCCTCCAACAACACTGGGGTTATGGATATCAGATCCTCCTGTGTCGTCCAAAATCCACGTATAACTTTCATGACCCCCAAAATGTAAATTTAAAACATGAACAAGCTGATTCACACATAGACACACAAAGAGAGACATACAGATCACCCCGAACTGCACCAGCAGGCCCCAGGAGCCCCAGTACCCTCCCCAGCTGCTATGTGGAGCCTCCGTCCCATTTCTCAATTTCCACGGAAGACATTTCTGTATTTTTAATAAATCGATGTTGGGGTTGTTGACTAGGACTGATAGAGCGAAGGGGTATGTGAAGACTCTACCATTCTAATTACATTGGCATTGAAGTTACAGGTAACGAAGTCCTCTTTCTTTGTTTCCTCCACTTTCTTCTGCTGGCACTTTTCAGAAACCCATGCGCACTCCACTCTAATCTCCCTCTTCTTCTTTTTTGGCCCAAAATTGATTCTGAATCTTAGATGGAATCATTGAAGTTCAGACCAAAACCCGGAATGGCTTCACAGAAACAGAGCCGCTAGCCTCCACTGAAGGGAATCCCAATGTAACACAAAAAGTGTGCCCATCCCATCAGATCCTGGAAAGTTACTTTTCTAAATTAACAACTCTTAACGTGTCGTACAGTTTGACATTATCGTTGATTGCTACCCCTCGCTATGACACTTGAAAACCTATTCTTGGTGGCCTTACTTTTCACAGCGCTTTCGTGCTTCTGACCAGCTGACAAATTCGCATCATAACCGAATGATAGATTCCTCAGGATTTCAGAGGCCCCGTGGAATTACCCAGAAATATGTAATATTCTAGCCATCGTACTTCTCGCCACTTCTCAGTGAAGAAAAACCTTCAAGAGAAGCTGATGCTCTTTCCATTTGGGACCAATTGAATCAATGAGAGCTACATAACGGGCGATGCATAATTTCGCTATTGATTGAGGTCTCCACGAGTGGAGACGAACATAGGCGCCTTGTGCAAACTTAGCAAAACCCAACTTTCGGCGCTGAAAAGAAGCCGAAAACTTTGACTTAGTGGGGGAAGACTCCACACACGTGATTATTTCCTGCAAGCACAAGGAAAAGACCTTATAATTTTCGGCAGCTGGCATGCTTGCTAATAAGTCCATTTCTATGGAAATGAGTTCGCAACTATTAATTTTGCCTGCTCCTGATCTATTCTCGATGCGCTTTTCAAATTTAGAAAAGCGATTCATGATTCTCTCAATTTGGTAATTACTGACTCCCTTTGATGAATCCAGCCCAGTGTTTCAGACATGAGACATTCATTAGACATATTTCTTTCTGGTTAAGGGGGGAGGGGAGAATGAAAAGCACCACTTAGCTTTATTGCTTCCCTGCAGCCATAAATGAGTAAGCCCATGTTGAACAAAGCTCAGCAACCTAATCCCATTTTCTCCCAGAACTGTGCTTTTTACCCCTTTCAAAATTTTCTGCTGGGTGGTTTGGGGGGGTTTTTTCTTCCCCCTCCCCAGCCTTCGGAAACAACTTTGAGTCATATCTCAATTTTTAATTGGGAATCTGCTGTGAAAATTACCCCTGCGATCTGTCATTCTCCGGAGATGTTTCTCCTCCAAAGTTACTGGGTGGAAGAAAGTGGCACTCCAGAAAACATATACATATGGATCTATGAACTTCTGGATAGCTCAGTGGTTGAGTTCAGTTCCTTCCTTGACAGAAGCCAGACTTCATGATCTTCCGGCTCTGCAATTCTAAGATTATTATTATGAACTGCTGGCATCCAGAAGTTGGGAGTTCGATTCCCCACTGTGCCTCCTTGATGGGGGCTGCACTCGATGATCCATAGGGTCCCTTCCAGCTCTGAAGTTCTAAGATGATGATGAGGGTGGTCAAAACAAGGGAAATGGCGGGGAAAGTAGGGGTAGAAAATACTGTGGTCCATGCTTTTTCTCCAGTGGAGGTTGGTGACTCTAGTGACATTGGGTTGGCAAACTCTTTCTAGGTTTTAGTATGAATTTATAGGACCTAATTACGGTTCTGCATCCTATTCCCAAACGAGTTGGACAGCTCCTTGCAATTTCAGACTAAAATCTTGAGCTGATGCAACACCCGTTGGACATCAAAGGGGGAAGCCTCCACTGCTTTTGTGTCTCCAGCATATTCCACCACCTCTGAGATTCCCAAGACCCTTTCTTACACTGTAGAGTAAGCATCATAGCAAGAAACACAGAGAGAGAAGAGAGAGAGAGAGGTATTTTTCTTCTAAACGAAACATCCCCCGCAACCAGGCATTATTCACCTTATTTTTGCTTAGCCCAGGTTATTTCCCCCTACTCCCGAAAACAATAAATCCAGATAATGAGAAAACATCTTAAGCTCCGAGACTGGGTTTGCACTGCCAATTCGCGACGGTTTCTCCCGCTAACAACTCGCTATAACTTCCCGTTTATTTGATTTTATCAGCATCATGGTGACAACCCAGGAGACAACCGAGACAATTGCTTCAATTATTTTTATTTGCTTCTTTCCGTGCAAGGAAGTCTGCTCCTGTTACCCAAAAGGGCCTTAGATCTGGCCTGAGCAAGCGCTTCTCGGCGCAGCATGCAGGGAAACCAGTTCCCTTCTGCTGTCAATGCTGGGTGGTCAGGGCAGATACGTGGTCAATGAGCGCTCGTCTGAGGTGGAGAACGATTGGCCTGGATGGACCTGGTACATCCACAGCAATACTACCTCAAAAGAAGGGGAAACAACAGTCCCAGGATGGTTGTTGTGGGTTTTTCAGGCTCTTTAGCCGTGTTCTGAAGGTTGTTCTTCCTGACGTTTCGCCAGTCTCTGTGGCCGGCATCTTCAGAGGAACAGAAGTCGGAATTCTGTCCATGCTCTGTTGGTGTTTGTTGGATAGTTGAGTATTTATATCTGTGGCAACAGCTTTTTGTCTTTTTTTCAGGAGATAGGGTGATCAGCATGTTTTTGTTGTGATAAGGGGGAGGGAGAGATTATCTGTCACTGTGATTGATGGGTATCGTTAGCTGGTCTTTTTTGTGCAATGATCCCTTATCACAACAAAAGCATGCTGATAACCCTATCTCCTGAAAAAAGTCAAAAAGCTTTCCACACAGATATAAATACTATCCAACAAATACCAACAGAGCATGGACCGAGTTCCTACTCCAGTCCTCTGAAGATGCCGGCCACAGAGACTGGTGAAACCTTAGGAATAACAACACGGCCAAAGAGCCCGAAAAACCTACAACAACCATTAGATCCAGGCTGTGAAAGCCTTTGCGAATACAGTCCTAGGATGCTTTATCTCAGTTTAAAATGCCTGACACGTTTCAGCCAATCAGCCTTCTTCGAGGGCTGGATAACATAAAATGAAACACAATGACACTGTCATAACTTTCAAGGGACAATCTCTCATTTATAGGCCCATATATCTCATATCTTATTTCAGAAAAATATTAATTAACATAAGAATAAAGTAAAATATTTTACGGATGTCTTGGGGCATTGTGGATAAATGAATGTGTGCAACATTCAATGCCAAACTCTATTTTTAAAAGTGGTTTACATTTCTGTTCATGCCTACAGCCTGATGGGCGATAAAGTGATAACATATGCCTAGACTGAAACTCCCAGAAGCCTTCACCACTAGCTGTGCTGGCCAGGATTTCTGGGCGCTGTAGTTCAAGAACATCTGGATTGCCCAAGGTTGGGATCTACTGCAATAGGTGAAGATTGTGGTTTGGGCGCTATGAGGAAGTAATGAGGGTATTTCATACACATCTGGACTCCAGTGGTTCAACAGAAAGGATGACAGTCTACCCAACCCATCAGATCCCGACCTAGATCTCTGTTGAACATTTGCTTACCTTGATGCCCATTTTAGAATATTGCCTACCAGCAAGAACACTCACTTTGCCAGACGCTTGTACTATTTTGATATCCATTGATACCGTCTGCCTTCTCCTCTCCTTTTTGGTAGCACCTTTCTCTCAGGCTTGACTTGAAGGCAGAGAGAAACCCCTACCCCTTGCCATCATCAAATTGCTCCCAGTTTCAGTGCTGACCCTGTAGAGATCATGCATAGATGAGCACAGACTCTGGAAAATATGGGTTCTAACTCATGTGTAAAGCAGACACACCACCAGCAGCCTCAGTCCTCTTCAAATTCAGCACGGCAGCCACAATCAAAACAGTGACAGAACTAAGCAACTTGTTGTTGTTTAGTCATGTCCGACTCTTCGTGACCCCATGGACCAGAGCACGCCAGGCCCTCCTATCTTCCACTGCCTCCTGGAAGTTGAGTCAAATTCATGTTGGTTGCTTCGCAGACACTGTCCAGCCATCTCATCCTCAGTCATCCCCTTCTCCTCTTGCCTTCTCCTTCTCCTCTTGCCCTTCTCCTCTAGAACTAAGCAACTAACTGTTCAGAATACCAGCGAATGTAATGCCCAAAGAGGGCTTATGTTGTGTTGAAATACAATTGGCTGGAGTGAGCCACATGATTTGGAGCAATTCAAAGGTTGTGTTGTGGTGTTATTGAAAAGGGAAAAAAACAAAGGATTTCACAGCCTATATGTCCAAGTCTCAGCATGAGAAAACAAAGAAAGCAAAAACAAACGCAAGGGGTACATCAACAGGCAGAAGGGGAGCATCAAAAATGACATGATTGTATTCACTCGTGCCAAAATCACCCCAAACAGAAGATCCTCTAAGAAAAGTAGAAACCGAAATCCAAAATAAAGGAAATAATTTCCACTCAGCTCCAGCAAATGCAGAAAAAACGGTCTCTATTAGCATGGGCCTTTCACCCTACGGAGTCTTGGAATTCCATCATTTCCCTGTTCTGCTGTTATGCATAAATTCTATTCCTCTTTCAATGAAAACAGGAGATTTCTTTCTCATCACTGCCATTCAGAACTCTTTTTTTCAAAAAGGGAAAAGAGGGCTTTTCTGAAACGAGGATGGTCCTAAACCCCTGAATAGGCACACACTTGCGAAATCTAATAAATGAATCCAATTAGATAGAAAGCACAGGGTCGAGGTTAGCCAACACCAAGAGGAGAATCAAATCAACGGCTTTCCCTCTTCTTTTAATGACAAAATGAAAGGTGTGAGGGGGGTTGAGTTTGACAATTGAACTCAATTTTAAGTGGTTAATATGTTACACCACGCGAGCAATCCTCATTTTAAATGTATTGTGCTGATGGATAGAAGATACAATAGAGTCGATGAACTGAAACAATAAGCAAGGAGACGGCCCTATTTTAAAATGGTGGTGGTGAGGAAGAGGACGATTGATGAGGAAGATCGACGAGAATGAGGACGATAGAGGGTCATATTCTGTACAATATTAACATATGTATGGAAGTCCACCTGCAGAACATCCAGCAGCCCATCTGACATGGTTTTACCCATGCTTATGACCAGCAATGCCAGGATTTGAAGGTGGAACTTCTGCAGCCAGAGAAGATGCTCTACCATGGAGCTATGGGCCTTTTGCTCCATTCTGTGCATGCTGCCAAACACGTAGACCGCGAACCAGGATCTCTTCTCCATCATCCCAGAGTCCAGGGCATGCAACAATGGATTCAAGCTACAGGAAGCTGGATTTTGGCTGGATGGCAAGAAAAACTTCTTAACTGTAAGAGCAGTACAATGATGGACCCAATGATCTTGAGAGGTAGTGAGCACTCCAACATGGGAAGCATTCAAGAGACCTTCGGACCATCACCTGTCAGATCTGCTTTGATTTGCATTCCTGCTTTGAGCAGGGGGTTGGACCCAATAGTCTTAGGGGCCACTTCCAGTGCAGTTACAGTGGTGCCTCGCTAGACAGTTACCCCGCATGACAGTTTTTTCGCTAGACATTGACTTTTTGTGATCGCTATAATGATTCGCAAAACAGTGATTCCTATGGGGGAATTTCGCTGGACAATGTTTGGTCCCTGCTTCGCAAACTGATTTTCGCTAGACAACGATTTTGACAGCTCCCTCCATGCTCGCAAAACAGATGTTTTCGGGACCTAAGCTTCGCAAGACAGCTATTTAAACAGCTGATCGGCGGTTCACAAAGCAGCTTTCCTATGGCCGATCTTCGCTAGACAACAACGATTCTTCCCCATTGGAAGGTTTCAATGCATTCCAATGAGGAAATGCTTTTTCGCTAGACTATGATTTCGCTAAATGGCGATTTCAGTGGAATGGATTATCACCGTCTAGCGAGGCACCACTGTATTCTATGAGTCTATGAACCAAACTCTGAGTCCATCACAAACCTCTGTTCTCTATTTAACCTACACTCCAGGAGGAAGGCCAGCCACACAGTTGAACCAGCTTGCCTTGCTGAGCCTTTCCTTTCCAATCCTAATTCTTCCAATGCCAGGTTGATAGGATTTTTTTAAAAAGGCTTAAAAACCACCACCGTGGCATGATAAGACAATAGCTAAATGTACTCTGATTGCAGTAATTGCATCTCTCCTTGTGTTGGAAAGTCTTGTATTGTATTTCTAATACGTACTGATAAGCGCCTTCACAACATGATTAACGGCCTCGAGACAAGAAGGGCTATTATGTTTAACAGAGTGATTAACGAGTGATGGAGCTGCAAACTGTAACCAGGGGTAAATTGGCTCTTTTTTAAATTACAGGCAGCCCCCTTCCTTCTCCCCCCCCTTTAATATATTGTTCTGTTCGAGATGGGGAGGGAAAGAGAGAGAAAGACAGAGAAAGAGAGAAAAAAGAAAGACTGTCATTATTTGCTAAGTGTATGAATTGCAGAGCTGGACTAATGAAGAACACAGCATTTTCTGTTTTTTAATTGCCTAAGCGCAATTAAGCCATTGCTCATTTTCCTCCTAATTACCCTGGAATTGGTACAAGACACCATTCTGATTTTGCTGATTGCCAAGAAGTCACCCTTAGTGGCGTTTCTCAAAGTGTATATATATCCAGAAGCTTTGGGGCTCCTTCCTCTCCTGACTGTGTATTTATTTCTTTATTCGTCTGTCGAAAATATTTGTTTCAAAACTTTCCCCACCTTTCGCCGAAAAAAAGGACCCAAAGCAGCTTACAGGATTAACAAAACAAACAGTATTAAAAAGCTAGGCAAATAAATTATTGCAACATTTAAAAAGAATTTAACCAATACCGTGTTAAAACCGGTAGATCAGAACTGTTCTAAATACACATTAAAAAGAACAGAAATGTAACAGCCCCATTTTTAAGAACCCCAATCCAGGCAGCCAGTCATTAAGGGAAAGCATGCGTGAAGAGAAAGGTCTTTGCCTGCCTTCAGAAGATCAGCAAAGATGGAGCCGGGCTGGCCTCCAGTGGGAGGGAGTTCCAGAGTCTTGGAGCAGCGACAGAGAAGGCCTCGAAACTCAATAGTAATAATCCACCTCTCTACTGAATAAAAGGTATAGTTTTCTCAACATAAATAGAAAGTTATTGACATTACAGTGGTGCCTCGCTAGACGATGATAATCCGTTCCACCGAAATCGCTGTTTCGCGAAATCATTGTCTAGCTAAAAGCAAATCGTCGTCTAGTGAAAATCGGTTTGCGAAGCAGGGAACCAAACACTGTCCAGCGAAATTCCCCCATAGGAATCACTGTTTTGCAAATCGCTATAGCGATTGCAAAAAGTCAATGTCTAGTGAAAAAAAATTGTCATGCGGGGTAACTGTCTAGCGAGGCACCACTGTACTGATTCAAGACTAAAGAAAATTTTGTTTCAGCGCCTTTTTAGAATTTTTCCGGATCACAAATTCCTTCAAATTTGGAATGGAAACAAAGATGATCTTTTTAAAAAAAAAAAATATGGGAAACAAAACAGATTTGTTCACACACACTTATGGTTTTGAATAATGAATGCTCCCAAATGTTCTTGTTCTTGATAGTAAAAGGATCTCCTGCACAATCAAAGCATGATACTGAAAGAATTGTCAACTCTAGTGACTTTAATTCCTTCTGCTCAAGGGCAAAACCCATCAGCATTAACCAAACAAGGATGCGCAGTTTGCATTACAAAAGTTTCAGATATTGCCTATATTCTGCGCAAAATACAGGCTGCACACAAAACAGACGGTTTTCATCCAATAACCACTTCTGAAAACATTTCCCGGAAAACTTCCCGAAAGGTACAAAATTTTTGTGGTTTCACCGAACAGGTAAAATGTTTTAAATTTTAAAATCTTTGCCTTCTCTGTTTTCTTTCCAGTCTCCTTCTCAACAAGGTTCCCTCTCAACGAAACAGGTCTAGGTTTACATCCCCAGTTTAATGCTAATTTTTTTCAAGCTGGGTCTCTGAATTCCTCAGAATTCAATGGTGCTTCCAATGACTCAAGGTTGCCACCTTTTCTGCCTGCTTGTCTGTCTGTCTCTTTATTGAGGGGTTCATCATCTTGAACGTACAACTAGGAGGCAGATACAATAACGTCTGTTTTGGGAATAGAGACACCTCCTAATTTTAGACAGTGCGAATATCATGTTGATTCGGAGGGGATTCCCAAGAATTCGCCAAAATTCAAAAATCTCATATTTGAGACAGAAATACCTTGAAGGCTTGAACAGAAATGGCCCTTTGGAGGAAAAAAAATCCTCCTCAAGCAACACTCTAGTGAACTTGGGGCTTTTTCTCAACAGAAACAGAAGGATTTTTGAAGGAGACTCTCGCACTCGCAAATTTCCGTAAGACACACAGAAAGTCCCACAAGAGGAGAATGCACTTTTCGCTCAGCATGGATTTGTACTTTTCGAAGAAAGGATTTCCTTGTTTACATTGCATCCCAGCCATTACTGTTATTTATTACTCCAATTAATCAACTGTTTTCTTTGCACGCAATCAATACTATCCAAAGTGGTGAAAAGCAATGAGTCACAATGGAAGATTATGGGTTCTTTATGACCACACATCCACCAAACCATGTTCACATCGTGTATCTGCAGGTGATTATGAGAGATTATAGTCCCGGACTAATTATAGCAATGATTTTTCTCGTTCACAATTGAATCAATGAGAAAGGCAGTAAAATTAGACATTGAGCATATTGCAGGAGGATTATTTCCACCCAAGAGCTAAGGATGTAGGGAAATACGTGCACATCTCAGAGGTCCTGAAATCAATCTGAAGCTCCCAGGGCATTTCATGAGTGACTCCAGTCTCTACACACACATTCCAGAAGGTGCTGAAAGTCCACTTCCAGTTTTTCAAAATCTTTTGAGGGAATTCGGGGGACAAAATAGGAACTACACTTTGTTGGTGGATAACTCCATTGAGTTGTCTGGCTGCGGAGCCAGATGTTGGGAGTTTGATTCCTCATTGGACCTCCTTGGAGGGGAAAAAAACCAGCCTGTGTAGCCTTGGGCAAGCTGCACAGTCCCAGGACATTCCCACAAGAAAGGGTCAACCACTTCTAGAAGCCCCTGGAATTTTGCATGCTGGATATCTCAATGATTTAGCTGTCTGGCCGAGGAGCCAGAGGTTGGGAGTTTGATTCCTCACTGGACCTCCTTGGAGGGGAAAAAAAACCAGCCTGTGTAGCCTTGGGCAAGCTGCACAGTCCCAGGACACTCCCACAAGAAAGGAAGGGTCAACCACTTCTAGAAGCCCCTGGAATTTTGCATGCTGGATATCTCAATGATTTAGCTGTCTGGCCGAGGAGCCAGAGGTTGGGAGTTTGATTCCTCATTGGACCTCCTTGGAGGGGAAAAAAAAACCAGCCTGTGTAGCCTTGGGCAAGCTACACAAATACACAGAAGTACCTTCAGAAGAAAGGAGTGGTGAATCACTTCTGAGCATTTTCTACCTAGAAAACTTTGCAAAGAGTTGCCGTAAGCTGGAATCAACTGGATGACGCACGAGGGTAGTGAAAGTAGTGGTTGCAGTTGTTACTAATTATATTATTATTATTTATTTCTTCAAAATATTTCTACTCCACCTTTCTCCTTAAAAGGACCCAAGGTGGCTGAAAATTTTTATAAACAGGAAATATACCAATATATATTTATTTTGAAAAAAATAAACAAGTATTATATGATACAACCCCTACTTGGCTGCAAATCATTTAAAGAAAAAAAATCAAGGGTATCTTTCAAAGAAAGATCATCTTTGATAAACAACGTGATTTGACGAGGCACCAAAACCTGGAGGACATCATCCAGCGGAGGCGGAAGAGAGGGATCCACAGCGAGAGCCTTTAATAGTGGAAGAGAAACACTCCCCCACAAGCATAAACAAACTGCATAATCTGTAAAGCAAATAAGTAAGAGCAGCAATTTCTTAATATTCCCTTCAAATTTACACTAACCTTTTAGAGGCCCATTAGCCGGCAAAAACGCTCCAAAGCGGCAGGCACTATGCAAATTCCCTGTCTGTCAGTTTGCATACAAATGGATTATTATTCGCAATAACAATTAATCCAAATGTTAACAGAATGCAAAATTCCAAATGGTACCCAGGCCGTATAATAGCTTTCCTGGTGCAGAAGCCCTCCTCCTTGGAGGGAGTGGGTGGGAGAGGAGAGATTTAAAAGGCTGCATCAGCACTAGAGTAGACTGTGTTCTTCGCATTAGCTCACAACGTTGGGTGCTCATTTTTCACAACTGCCCGGAGGTTTTCCATTCCTCTGCATGGCTATGTTGAGAAGCAGCCCAAATGATCTGGATTACAAGAAGACCTGGAACTGGCTCCTTCTGTGTTCAACCCTTGATATAACTAGTCCCCACTAACAATGGCACCTACCAGCTGGCATGCTTAGTTTTGGAAATCCCCCTACAACAGTGGCTCCCAACCTTGGAAGGCTTCGCCACTCGCTGTGCTGGCCAGGATTTCTGGGAGTTGCAGTCCATGAATATCTAGGGACCCAAGGTTGGGAAGCACGGATGGATGGATGGATGGATGGATGGATGGATGGATGGATGGATGGATGGATGGATGGATGGATGGATGGATGGATGGATGGATGGATGGATGGATGGATGGATGGATGGAGAGAGGGGGAGAGGGATGGATGGATGGATGGATGGATGGATGGATGGATGGATGGATGGATGGATGGATGGATGGATGGATGGATGGATGGATGGATGCTATTTGCTGTTAAGTTGTCTCTGACGTACGGCAAAACTAAGAACAAGCAATCTTCAACATGTCATCAACAGCCTTGCTCCACTCTTGCAAACTCAAGCCAGCTGAGGTGACCCTTGGGCAGCTGAATTTGTGTTGAATGCAATTTTGTCTCAAACTAAGGATGTGGGGATTATTTAGGACTACCTCACATTACGATGGCACAGTGATTAAACCCTTGGGTGGAAATTGGCTGAGTTCTGGTACTGCAACTCTTCCTTTCCTCTACCCCTGGTCTGACCTCTCTTTTGTGTGTGTGTGTGTGTGTGTGTGTGTGAGAGAGAGAGAGAGAGAGAGAGAGAGAGAGTGTTTGTGTGTGCGTGCATGCTTGTGTGCGTGCACATGCACATGAAGAAGCTCCATCTCCTACCACTTTTAGTAGAAGCCCATTTCAGATCTGGAATTTGCTGTCTGCATCCTTAACATACTTATAGAAATTTACATTTTCACCCATTGGCTTCCAGCTCTCCTGTCCGGCTCCCCTCTCCACCCAAGTCATTCCTAGCCTTCTTCCTGTTAGCAACAGAATCTGGAAGAAATATTAACTCTCCCAGCTGGAAAGTTTTTTAATGTTGAGTTTTAATCTACAGTGATTTTTTTTACAGCCACTCTTACAAAGAGGGTTTATAGTGAAAACGTTGACAGAAGCTTAATTAATACCTCCCGCCATGGCATTGGATTCCAACTGAATGTAACCCCAAGCAATTGTTATGCGTAGCCGGTGACACACTGTTTATGGGTACAGCATCCATAAGCTGAGTAGGCTCATACTTTCTTCAAGCTAAATGTCCTGAGGTGGCCCTGCTGGATACCTCAGTGATTTAAGTATGGAGCCAGAGGTTGGGAGTTCAGTTCCCCACTGTGCCTCCTGAAGCAAGCCATAGACCATTTGTTCTGAAATCCATCCTCCTTGAAGCTTCAACGAAGACCTTAGGACCGGGCAATCTTGGCTTGCAGTGATGCCCAAACATTTTCAGCTAGGATTCCCTCGGAAGCTGGTGTTCCATCTCAAACATCACACACAGACACACAGACAGCCCTGTGCAATGGGCTGTGGATCTGTGGCAGATGTGACCAGGTGCTCAGCAGCAAAACCTGTCACTCCAATTTGGGGGTTGAAGTGAATCCCCTCCAGTTTTCATCCAAACCTGACCAGCTCTCTCCAAGGTGCTGAAATCCACTCCACAAAATAGGTCCAGCACTGTGAAAAGTCCCTTCAAAGTTGGGACTAAATCCCAGAATGGCTTCATGGCCCTGTGAAATTGGAGATGTGAACATCCTCCGCTGAAAAGTCAAGGGTGGTTGTACAAACGTCAGAAAACAATAGATCCATTCCATCATCTCTCAATGAGAAAAAGCACATCCTCACACCTAGGTAACCACCAACCTTCTTCTCCCCACCCATTGACGAACGAAGGACCCAGGTACCAAACCAGGAGAGCAAATAAAAACGGTGACTTCATCTCCACTTTGGCTCTTTTCATTTCCCCGGAGAAGAGCCACTCAAAAACCAACTCACTCAGCCAAGTCCATTTCAAAGTTTTAATACCTTTGAGGGAACCTGAGCGCCCAACCTTGTTCACCCCTCGTAAATAAATCGGCAGTTTTAGACGAAGCTCCTATTTACCAATAATATGACCCTTTGTCTCCTAAATTTAAACTTCTCCCTGGCTGTTCATTTCCTAAGTGACACTAACTCGCAACCTCTTTATTTATTACCTCGCTCTCCCCCGCCCCGCCGCCGCCCGTCGCCCTTCTCCCCACTCGCCGCTCTTCCATCTAAACTCAGGGCTTAAAAGAAGCTATTGAGATATAAGCTCATAAAGAATCCCTGGCCACCGGCTCATGTCACAAAAGTGTTGTCGGTGACACCAGGAAAGATTACACTTGGGTTCCATTTATATAATCTGCGGCGCACGCTTCCCGCACGGCCGTGTATGTCCCTGGGCATTACCGAGAAAATAGGATTTCTGATCTGGATATACATTTTGAAAATGGTGATTGAAAGCTAAAATAAATGGAATGTCAATGTTTAGGAACTGCGAAACGGTTGCGATCGCCACAGCAAACAAGGGTGGAATACGGTAGAAGGGGAGCGATGGAGAAGCAGTATCTCTTTGTGTTTACACTTCTTTTTTTTCATTGTGTCTGCTTTAACTAGGGCTCAGAATGACTTGATTTTATGGGCCAGAATCCTCTTTGCAAACAAATGTCCGTTGCACATCCCATTTGGGCATTTCCAAGGCTCCAGCAAGTGTAAGACCTGTTAAACCCAACTGGGCCACCTCACCTCACATAACGGCAAGCTAGACACTGCTCCCTCATTAGGGTGCGATCTTCTAAGGCTGAGAACTGTTCATCGTTTTCCTCCCAATCAGTATTTCAAAGTACCTTTCTTTTCAGAAGTGCTCAACCCTAACTGAGATACCCAGTGTGGTGTAGTGGATAGAGTGACAGACTAAGACTCTGGAGACCTGGGTTCAAATCCCTGCTCAACCACGGAAACTCACTAGGAATGTGGAACTTCTCCTTAAATGCCTCGCTTGCCTTAAAAGCCCTGTTATGGTCACTATAAATTGGTTCCAGCTTGACAACAACAATCCACACTGAACTATTATTCAATACCAGCTACTAAGATCCACCCGTACTGGGGATGAACAATCCTCACTCCTACAGCAGAGGTGGCTGAAATATGGCTTGCTTTCACTGGAACTTATAATGATGGGCTATTAGGATTCAACCAGAGGTTGAGAGTTCAATTCCCCAGTATGTCTCCTTGACAGGGGATGGATGTGATGATCCACAGGGCCCTTACAGCCCTGCAATTCTAATATTGTTATTATTATATGATTTCACCAACATCATACTGCTGGATCTGGTGAGTTGGCACTGTGGTCAGGTCAGTTATTCATATCTGCTCATCGTGAAAGTGGAAGAAGGACAGTAGGAAAGGAAGTGATTAGGGGATAAAGGGACCCTAAAAGAGCATCAGAACTGAAGTTTTTTAAATTGACCGCATTGTGATACTCACTACTTAGCTGCAACCAAGATGTTGTCCAATGCTATTAGTGCACCAGAAGCTCAGGTAATTAGGTGCCTTGCATCACATTAACATGCTGGGTTGTCATTATCAGCAGCTCACTGAAATGCAGGGATAAAAGCCTCTGGTTCCCCCTAGTGGCCAATTCTGATAGTACACCTTGCAAATATTTACAAAATGGAAAGAAAAAAAATAAAATACTTCCCTTCCCATTTAGGATCAATAAAAGAAGGGCATAAAAACCTGAACATTTCCTTTGAAAAGGTATCTATGTGCCTTAAAATGAAAACAACTGTTCAAAGTAAAGTGAAAACAGTGAGCAGCACCCTTAAAAGTAACTTTGTAAATACTAATGATAATGCTTTACTATAATTTTGCACTTGTTGCACCACTTGTTTCCCAAAAAGTAATTAGTTACATGCAGTTATATTAGTTGTAAGTAGTTAATTTTGAATTCTGGTCACAGTGAAATGACAGGCTCGTACTATGGACAACCTGACTTCAGCGCCTGTGTCTATTTCGAACAAAACGTGAAAATTAAACTATATTCACTGTATTCGTAGTTTACAGTATTATCAACGCTTGAATAAAAGGAAAGCATCACAAATGCAGCCTGGAACACAGAAGAGGCACGTCAGCTATGGGGTAAAGCAGATAATATTGGATTTATTTTCTTTTGCTTAAGCTAAGCAAAACAACCGCCTGTTCCCCATTAACAGCAAAGTGGAAAATCGGGCCCCCAAATTGGAAAGGCAAAGCCTCTTGACACGCAACAGAAACAAGCCTGCATTTTCTGGCGGTCTAAATTAAGCGGTGGCCAAATTGGGCCGCTACTCCCTCGGCAACTTCAGCCCCATGATGCTGGTTTCTATTTATTGCCAGAGACATGCGGAGTGCGAAGAGGTGGAGGGAAAAGAAAATAAGCTTGCCGCGGTTCACTTAGGCAAACATGGAGGTTCATCAAGGAGTCCTTCAGAGCTAAATATGGAAAGAAACGGTTGAGTAAACTAAACGAAGGGAAAACGAGAGACGATGAGAGGACGGATGAGCGCCATAAGGGATCTAAACGATGGCACATGTCTTGCTTGTACAAATCAAAGCATCTTCTACACAGAACATCAGAGGACCATATCAGAGAGTCAGGGCATTACTGCAGATGTAGGTGTGACTCTCGAATTGCATTCTCATGTTTGAAAATGCTCAAAACAACGCATTATCTGTTCAGACTTTGCAACATGGGGAGCCACCAAATGGGCGAGTGAGGGACCCGGCGGAGGGGTGAGGGAAGGGAACGCGTGGCACCTCTGGCGCCACACGGACGACTCGAGATGACCCAGCACAAAGCAATTTGTGCCCCTCTCTACTCACTCCATCAATGCTTTCCACCAGCTTGAAGGCAAAAACATCTTTACAGATGGACTTGGTGTCCAACTTTCAGGATTCCAAGCAAATAGAGGTGACCCACTCCTATACAAAGTAGAGGAAGAATCTGGATTTTAGTCCGAACAACAAAGGAGCTGACTTAGGACATTATTGTAGGGACGGGGTTCACCTCCTCATTACCCTTGCGTCTTTCCCTCATTCCCTCCTCTCTGGTATGAGAAGAGTCTGAAAAATCAAATCTGTCTTCCCCTTTCCACGGTTACCTACCAAGTTTTAATCAAGCCATTATTTCTAGTGTTAATTATCACCCTCTCGCTTTGTTTCGTAAGTAATGAACCAGCCACATGTGGGCTCAGGGGTGCCACAAGTGTAAATCAAAGCTGTTAGATAGAATCGTGGCAAAAACATTGCCTGAATACCAATGAATAAGTTGTTTGACGGTACTGAATCAATCTCCAGGTTCCCTGAGCCACTGCTTGAAGAGCAGATTATATTGTGCCAATGTTCCTGGCAGTGTAGTTCCCTCTGATCGGAAACCCAGAAAGTGAATTCCATCAGGGATGGAGTAAAAAGTGGCATGCATATTGCCTGTGATTAATCCATTTCCACTCCCACTGTGAAATTCTTCCAGAGATGGCTGCTTCAGCAGACACTCTTGCAGACTACGTCTGTGTTTATTTTCCCAAGGCCAGTCCCAAAAACGAAGCACACTACGTGCAAGACAAATAGGTGAGGAAAATTGTGTGCCAAGGAAAAATACACCTCTCTCACCACTTGGGGGAGCAACTGATCTTTTAAAAAAAGTTTTCAGCCCACTGTCTAGTTTGCCCTGACAGGGAGCGTATTTCACAGCCTTGCCAGAATCCCAGGGTTTGTGAAAATAGAAAAGGAAAATAGAACAGGCTGAAAAGATGAGCAGAAACAATAACAACCTCAGAGAGTCTGCCAACCTCACCCATCGCCTTAAAAGCATTCCCTCTCTCCAGCATAATAAAACCAGCAGATGTTTACTCTAAATTAAAAATATATCTATCAAACCTGATACTTAATGATAATAAAAAGCTTATTTTGCAACTTTAATTATTATGAAGAAGAGGCCTCCTGTGGCTTGCTCATTTCAGAGAGAGAGAGGAGGGGAGAAGGGTTGGAAAAAAGAGAAACATTAACAGCTTTCTAATTATATCAGTTTTTCCAAAGCAAAGCGGGGAAAAACCTGAACACTCTGGTATAGATTTATTACACTCCATCCAGGGAGGCAATGAATCATTTTGCTATTCACTTAATGCGTCTAATTTACATATCAGAACTACAAATAAGGGGAACATTATTAGATCATATTCCCTTTAGTTTTCTAACTTGAGAAAATAGGCCATTTTGTTTCGCCGTGGCAATTAAATTAATTTATTTCACCATGACAGGGCTTTTGATAAGGTCATTTATCAACGGACTGACTGTTGGAAGCTTAATGGGATATCATTTCTTCCCCTAACATGTACACACACAAGAAACATAACAGCCTTTTTCTCTGCATCTAATAGTCAGTATCCATCCTCCATTTTCTTTTCGTTAAGTCGTGTCCGCCTCTTTGTGACCCCATGGACCAGCGCACGCCAGGCCCTCCTGTCTTCCACTGCCTCCTGGAGTTGGGTCAAATTCATGTTGGTCGCTTCGATGACCCTGTCCAACCATCTCATCCTCTGTCATCCCCTTCTCCTCTTGCCTTCACACTTGCCCAACATCAGGGTCTTTTCCAGGGAGTCTTCTCTTCTCATAAGATGGCCAAAGTATTGGAGCCTCAGCTTCAGGATCTGTCCTTCCAGGGAGCACTCAGGGCTGATTTCCTTCAGAATGGATAGGTTTGTTCTCCTTGAAGTCCAGGGGACTCTCAAGAGTCTCCTCCAGCACCGCAATTCAAAAGCATTTGCTTCAGAAACTTGCATGTATGTTGTACTCACATTCTTGGATGACAGAAGGCAAAAAAAAAAAAATCACGTCCAAAGGGAGAGATTTTCCCCAAGACCTCCCGTGGGACTACCAGATACCTGAGATCACCATCATTTGCATCATCTTAGAACTGCAGAGCTGGAAGAGCCTCTATGGATTATCGAGTCCAGCCCCTGTCAAGGAAGCACTGCAGGGAATCAAACTCCCAACCCCTGCCTCCACAGCCAGATGCCTAAACCACTGACCTATCCAGCGGTACTTGATAAAACAATATATTTTTAATGCCAAAAACACACCTGTGCTTTTGGGCTTTTCTCTGCTCTCTGTTTTTCTTCTCCTTTTTCCTAGTATTTCCACTGGATAGGAAATGATCGCCCCACCCACTCAACCCAAAAATGGTGCGAAAATGCCAAAACAGCCTTCCCCCCGGGACCCGCCTGGTTCATTGGTGTACAATTTCATGAGCAGAGCACTTGATCTGCATCCAGGTGAGGCAGAAGAAGCATGGCACAGACCATTCTTATTCCTCCTCTGACACTGCCCGGGAAAGGGCCCATTGTCCTCTCCCCCCTCGACTAATTTAAAAAGATGATTTAAAAACAAAAGATGCATTAGCGAACATTACAGAAGTGAGCTTTGGCAAAGCTTCATTAAAAGCAATGCGCTGACGCGAACAGTGTGGCAATTCTATTTCATCACTAAACGGCTGTAATTAAACCGTAGCCGCTTCTGTGTTATTTAGCAAAGTAAATAATTACACCGTGCCCCCGAGCTTTTCCCCCGGAAATGTGCAGCGTCAAGAAAAGACCTGCCATGATCGTGCTTATGAACCGTATTTTCAGAGTCGCCTATACTTCTTTCCATTCGTTTTGAGGTTGTTTGGTTCAAACAAAAACAAAAAACCCAACGACATTATTTTCCCAGCCATCTTCAAAGAGGGGCTTAGTCAACAAAAGCTAAAATTAAATTACAACCGGCCAATCAAAGGGGCCATCATAATGAAAAACAGCAACCACCAGGTTTAATTGTGGAATACAATGGCTCCATTGTAAAAACGGGGCCATCACAAATCACAAGGCCAAATACGACCGTGGGAAGGAAGAATCAACAGAAAAACAGACCTTGTGATGGTAACAATGTGCTGTCGATTTTAACTTGCAGTAACCCCTAGTAAGTTTTCTAAGGGGCAATTTTACCAATGCCGCCACCACCACCACCCCAGGACTTGCAGACCCTCAACTGTGGCTCACCTGGGAGAACAGGCCTAGACTGGAATGACCTGATGCTTAACTAGGCCTAGTTCCACCCAAGCTTCCTGTTCCTGCCCCAGTGCTAGCTGGGAACTTTTTCTGAACAGGAAGCTAGGCAGAGCTAGGCCTAACTAAGGCCTGTTCTCCCAGGCGAGCCACAATTAGGTTTCTGTAAGGTGAGTGTTAGTCAGGTAGAAGTCCTGGGCTGGAGAATTATGACATATATATATTCCGAGAAATCTGAAAACACTATCAGATTTTTATCAGTCACACCCTCATGAGTGTCCATGGTCAAATGGCGCTTTGAACCCAGGTCTACTGAATCCCAATATGATACTCTATCTACTACACTGTCCCTAGCCTATGCTAAAACCATCTTGAAGATGCTCAGGTCTTTACTTAATATACAAAAGGCGACAACGCTAAGGCAGATATAGCATGGATAGTTCAGTGGCCGTAGAGCCAGAGGTTGGGTGGTTGAGATTCTTCATTGACAGGGGCTGGACTTGATGGCCCATAGATTCAATTCAAATGCAAATTCAAATAAATTCAAATAATTTGAATAAATTTATTGTCATTGTTAGTATATACATAGTATACCCATACAACGAAATTCACACACTCAGAGACCAGACCCATTTGGACACGCATAAAAAAAATCCCCAAACACTCCCCACCCACTAAAAATCCTTCCGGCTCTGCAGTTCTAAGATGATGATGCTGATGATGATGACAACAACAACAACAACGACAATGATGGTGGTGATGATGGTGGCATCTCCATGGTGCCACCATTTAGATGGCCCTCTTCTTCATAGATCTTTGCATGTCTCATTTGGTAGAAGCATCTTAGGCCAAAGCAGATGACTCCAAAATTACTGAAGTCCCAAGCCATTTAAAAGAAAAGAAGGTTTCGTATTTCCCTCTATCAGTCTTCTCTGATCATCTGTAAGATGGACGCCTGTCATTTACGGACATTTGACTCCTGCGATGCCTTGGAGGAAGTGGCAGAAATTCTTAAGTAGCAGAAAATGTATCAATTTTGATGTCAAAGACCAGCCTAGACACAGAGAGGGAAAGGTATTTGGGACTCAATGATACACAACAGGCCAACGTAAAAAAAGCACACAATTTTCTGTGAAAGCTTTTGGGGCGGGGGAGAATACCTTCCGCAGCCTTGACGCCGGACAAAGGTGTTGAAAACCCGTTTTCCAGTTGTCCAGGTGTCAAGAACTATTTTTCTCGTTCGGAACGTTGTGCAGAGAGTTTCAAAATCCTTTTTTCAGGTCTAATAAAAAAAATAACAACCAACATCACAAGGATTTGGGGCTTCGTCTTACGGACACCGTGGATTCCCTTGCACGTCTGAGTAAACTCAGTTTACAGTTGAGGTATAACTTGTCTTTCCTAAGGCTCTCTTTCGGTCACCCTTCATCCTCAATTTTATTTCACTTGCCTCTCTTCTCATTTCCTCCACCCCACGGGCATTTAATTTGGTAAATGATTAGGTTTGATTGCAATTATGGGACGTCTGCCATTGGATTCTTTTTCCTAGCAGGCATTTCATTCCGAAGTTGTAAATTGCTGCAGACTCAAAGAAGGAAAGAAGGAAAGAAGGAGGAAAGAAGGATACCTCTTAATAGGAAAGAGAGAAGAACAGGTAAATATTGTCCCTCCATCAACACCGCTAATTAGTCACATCCCAAAGGACTGGACCGCCTGCAACATTTCAAATAGCATTTTGGACCTCCAGCATCCATATATAATAGAGACATTGGCTCGGATCGCTGGAGCTGGGATCGTTGGGAAATTGGCAAAGTTGTGACTTGATAAATCAGGCCACTAAGAGTGAGAAAAAATCAAGTAGCAGCTCTTGGTTTCATTAATGGAAAACTGTAAGCCGGCCAGGTTTTCAGTAGCTGCTGTCTTCTTTGTTGGGGCAAAAATATTATAGACGATATGAATTGTTCGTCTTTCCCATTCTTCAAGATTTCTGTATTATATTTCGCTTCCGCCCCTTCTGTACGGAATCCATAAGTAGCACATACACCAGTTCCGCTGTTTCAACAATTATAAGATAGCTGAAGCGGAGCTTCATAGAGGAGTGAAGATTTGAACTCAGGTCTACCTAGTCTGAATCCAAAATGCAGTGGTGCCCTGCTTGACGACGATAATCCGTTCCGTTAAAATCGCTGTTAAGCAATATCGTTGTCAACCGAAAGAAAAAAAACAATTGAAATGCATTGAAAACTGGTTCAATGTGTTCCAATGGGCAAAATACCTCATTGTCCAGTGAAGATCCTCCATGGGGGAAGCCATTTTCGGTCACTGTCTTCCGGAAATAGGTCCAGAAAACAGTGGGCAGCCATTTTGAAAACAGCGGGTGGCCATTTTGAAAACAGCGGGCGGCCATTTTGAAGCAGGGAACCAATCATTGTAAAGCAGATTTCCCCTATTCAATCATCGTTTTGCAATCGCAATAGCAATCGCAAAAACCTCATCGTGAAGCGATTTCGTCATGAAGTGGGGTAATCATCAAGCGGGACACCACTGTAACAAGTAGGGATGGGATTTTAATATTTCTTGGACTGCATATCCCGTAATTCTCCATTCTTACCTAGACCTTGACAACCACAAGATGTGGTTCACCTGGGAGAAAAGGCCTTAAATGGAAGGCCTGGAAGTTTAGCCAGACCTAGCTCCATGCAAACTTCCTGCTTCTGCCCCAGTGCAAGCTGGGCATTCTCTTTCTGGACAGGAAGCGAGGTGGAGCTAGGCCTAGCTAAGACTCAAAGCCTTCTGGTTTAGGTCTTTTCTCCCAGGAGAGCCAAATTTAGGTCTCTGTAAAATGCTTGTTAGTCAGGTAGAACTCCCAAAATGGAGACTTATGGGATTTGTAGTCCAAAAAAAATCTGAAAATCCTATCCCTATATACATCCTCTCCACTATCCTTGCTCTTCAGTTAAGATAAGAATCAGTGTAGAAAAATGCCCTCCACGAGGTAGAACTAGAGAATCAGGAGCGAGTCTTGGAGGTTGTCTAGACCACTTGTTTCCAATGTTCTGTCTAAAATGTCCTACCAGTGGTCCTAACCTTGGGCCTCCAGATGTTCTTGGACTACATCTCCCAGAAGCCTTCCCCGCCACCTCTGCTGGCCAGGATTTCTGGGAGTTGAAGTCCAAGAACATCTGGAGGGCCAAGGTTGGGGACCACTGGCCTAGATAACCCTCCAAGCCCTGATCCTCTGGTTCTACCTTGTGGAGGCCACTGTTCTGCACAGATTCTGATCTTAACCGAAGTCTCAGCCCTAACCCCCGAGCGTGTTTCCCTTCCCAACAAATCACAAGTG
This sequence comes from Pogona vitticeps, assembly GCF_051106095.1. Classification (NCBI taxonomy): domain Eukaryota; kingdom Metazoa; phylum Chordata; class Lepidosauria; order Squamata; family Agamidae; genus Pogona; species Pogona vitticeps. The sequence goes on from NC_135796.1 coordinate 16,410,152, forward strand.
CACAGCTGCCCCTTTGCACCAACCAGACCTGGCAGGCTGGTGAGAAGGGATGTTCAAATTGTGTCAGACCCAATGATTTTTAAATGTTCCCGAACCAGCCTCTTTTGACCCCAGGGGACAGTCTTCCCCCTTTGCCTTGGCACACAACTTTGCATTCCAGACAGGCGTGCAAATCCATTACGTTGATGCAGCCGTGCATCACCGACGGCGAGAGTCAAGCAGGCCCCACAATGAAACAAGCTTCCATGGAAACCTGTTTTCAGCAGGTGCCCGTTTTCCCTCTTCCCATCTGGAGAAGAGAAGCTGTTATCCAAGCTTCCTTAGTTCTGCGATGGAAATGTGGTGGCCTTTTATTTCATACCTGATCAAAGATCTCATTCTCACTTTAACCCCCCATGTAGCAGTTTCCACAAATCATACTTCCTTGAATCCAGAACTGGTCCAAGGATGTAGGCAATGAACCGGAGGCAGACATCCCATAATCACAACCAGTCCATAAAGCATTTAAGGTAGGCGTTCAATGACATCTTTCCTGAAGTATGGCAAAGAGTGCCCTCAGCTCTCAGTCACTGGCCGTGTCCCTAGTTTTTTTCTAGAGCTTCAAATGTTACAAATCAAAAGGAACTTGTAACATAATGTGTTACTTCTCAGCAGCTGGGCTGTCGTTATCCTTCTTGTTGCCACATCATAAAAGTAACTGCTTGCATTACTCAACAACAATGTACAGTGTTGCCTTGCATAGCGAACGCTTCGCTATGAGATGAAACCGCACAACGAGGGGTCCCGGACCATCGCTGGAGCGTTCGCTCAGCGATGGCCCCTATGGGCTTTTTTCGCTATGCGATGATCGCGCGGACGCGATCAAAGCATAGCGAACAGCTGATCGGCGGTTCCAAAATGGCCACCACTAAAACAAAATGGCGACCGCTGTTTTGCCTCGCTAACGAGGCATCCAAAATGGCCGCTGCATTGGAGGAAATTCGCAGAACGGTGAGTTTTAAGTCCATAGGAACGTATTAAATCAGTTTTAATACGTTCCTATGGGCTTTTTTATTTCACTTAACGATGGATTCGCTGAGCGAGGGTTAATCCGGAACGGATTAACCTCGCTAAGCGAGGCACCACTGTATTGCTTTGTTATAGGCAAGCCAGAGAATACAGGGAAATGTTGTTTGTTCCCTCTTGTGGCCAGTTTTGATATTGCACCTTAGAAATTGTTACAGGAGAAAAATTAAACTGAAGAATACTTCACTTGCTACTCAGGAATGATAAGAGAGTGGCGTTGAACCTGGGAAATTCCTGTCAAACATGAGATTACATCAAAAACTGCTGGCTAGCTCAGTGTTTTAGGCATCTGGATGCAGAGCTAGAGGTTCGAGTTCAATTCCTCCTCACTGTGCCTCCTTGATAGGGTCTGGACTTGATGATCCATAGTGTCCCTTCCTCTGCAGTTCTAAGAAAATGACAACTACACCTGCCAAAATGGTTCTAAAATGTCTTTTCAAAGTAACTTTTGAAAGTAACTAGGTCTTACTCATTACATCTCAGTAACTTAGCTGTGAGACATTACACCTAAAAAGCAGTTTAGTAACTACCAGTTACACCGTACTCCAAAGTAGACCAAACAATAGAGCAGGGCTGTTCAAGTGGCCACCAAATAGAGCATCATTGCCTTCGGAATACCACGCCATAGGACCATTATTGAGGAAATTAAGCTGCTATCCCAGCCCATTAAAGGGTCCTGGCAATTACCAGCTGTTAAACTTCACCGGCCTCCACGGGGAGCCATCAAAAGAAAAAAAGAAGAAGAAGACAAAGTCCTAATTAAGGAGAGTCTGGTGGGGTCTTCAGCTAAGTGCTGAGGAAGACGATAGAGCTGAGTCAGCAGAATGTCAACGGTGCAGGGAAAAGGCGCCACGCTAACTGGCTGTGTTCTTTGAAAAGGTTAACAGAGCCATAAGCCTGGGCTGGAAGAGGGAAGATCCATTTTCGCAACGCCCTTTGAGATCCTCATCTCGTGTGGCATGGCAAGAAGCTGTACGACGGACACAACCAGCAAGGCTCCTGTCCAAAGAGGAAGGAGGAAGACAGTCACGAAAATGAACACTGGTGCGTGTTTGTCATTCAGCTGTGCTTCTTTTCCCCAAGGTCATTTGAAAGATGAGTGTTTCAGAGGAGCACAGATATTAACGACTTCTTGTGTAGTCGTCTAGATCAGCAGCATCTCCTCCCCTGTGATTTCCCGGCCAACGCCTAAGGTCGAGAGACAGGATTTTGTGAAGACGAGGGGCAAGGCCTTCTGATGTCACAGAGGTGGCGAAGGAAGAGACTGAGGGCTCACCCACACTGAGTGTGTGGCTCAGATCAATGTGGATTTGAATCATGGCCCCTTTTCCCCCCAAAGATCTGGAACCTCTCCTTCCAAGCTTCCATCCTTAAGGGGAGGTAAAGGTAAAGGTGAAGGTTCCCCTTGACATTTTAGTCCAGTTGTGCCCGATTCTAGAGTGCAGTGCTCATTCCCCATCTCCAAGCCGTAGAGCCAGCGTTTGTCTGCAACATAGTACAATTGCCAGGGAACCGCTCACATCGGACAGCTCCGCAAGGGGGCCAAAATGCGCGGTCGCACCCTTCGTCTCATGGAATTGACTCGAAGGGACAAGCCAGCTATGCTGGAGAGGATGCTCCCATCCTTGGCATCTCCGCTGATGGCGAGGCAAAGCCCTCGCTAACTAGAATGAGCTACAAGGCTCGTGGCAAAGAAGATGGAGCAGGAGACGCCACCAAGGAAAACGAAGGGGAAGGAAAAACATCTTACTCCAGCTAATAGAGTGCAAGATGGTGAAACTTTATTATAAGGGTTCTCATAATGTTCTGATTCAAACAGGAAGGGATAAACCCTTTTTCCCACCCTCTGGATCTTTTGATAAGTTCCAGCTGCCCAACACTGTGTTTTGTTTTGTTCCTTTCCTTCCTTCCTTCTCCTCATCCCTCTCCTTCCTTCCTTCCTTCCTTCCTTCCTTCCTTCCTTCCTTCCTTCCTTCCTTCCTTCCTTCCTTCCTTCCTTCCTTCCTTCCTTCCTTCCTTCCTTCCTTCCTTCTCCTCATCCCTCTTCCTTCCTTCCTTCCTTCCTTCCTTCCTTCCTTCCTTCCTTCCTTCCTTCCTTCCTTCCTTCCTTCCTTCCTTCCTTCCTTCCTTCCTTCCTTCCTTCCTTCCTTCTCCTCATCCCTCTCCCTTCCTTCCTTCCTTCCTTTCCTTCCTTCCTTCCTTCTCCTCATCCCTCTCCCTACTTCCTTCCTTCCTTTTTTCTTCCTTCCTTCCTTCCTTTTTTCCTTCTCTTCATTTGCATCTGTCACATTATTCGCGGTGACACACTTGTTTACCATCTAAGTGACAGTACTGAAGGAGTTGCTACCGCCAGGTGTGCCGAAAACAAAAATCAACATAATCAGGCGCCTTGGCAAAAATTACTTTTAATTGTGTGTTTACACAGGCAATTCTCCTAAATCATTGGGGCTGGGAGGGTGCGAATTTGCTACTCTTGCAGAGCCCATCTAAAAACCCCTAATTTGCTCCAAGATGGGGAGGGGATATTTACCCAAACTTTCCATCCAAAATTGAATATTCCAAAAGATATAGTATTTGGGTGGGAAATCAACCAGGCCAGAAATTAAGATACTTAACACCAAATGCTGTCATTCTGAACAAGAAGTGCCCCTCCCCTCCTTACATAACTTATCTCTTTCTCATATTAGCGCTCATGATCATCCTGAACTATCCAGCTGTCTTGCAGCTGGCTGGACAGCCCAGTAATTTAGGAGTCTGGCTACAGAGCCAGAGGTTGGGAGTTTGATTCCTCTCTGTGTCTCCAGGGAGAAGAGCCAACCTGGGTAGCCTTGGGCAAGCTGCAGAGTCCCAGGGTGCCCCCTAGAGGAAGGGAAGGGTAAACCACTTCTGAAAAACCCTGAAAAGGGTGTAATTCAGAACTGACTTATTGACCCAAGATTATTATTTCATTATTATTCATGGCCATCCAGCAAAACGAAAACTTGTGAGATTCTGGGCAGACTAAAGAGCTCTTATGGATGAAACCCAGACCCTATCTTGTTGAATAATGGTTGGAATCCAGGAGCAAACCACAACTAGCATAGGTTCATTGAATCAGTGGGTGGTCGGTGAGCTACCTCCTATGATCCTACTCTAGTTCTGACTTACTATTGGATTTCAGCCATTATGTTCTCATAGAGGCCAAACATAAACTAATGGAAAGTCAATGGAGGCTCAACTTTTATTGATACCTCCTTTCTTCCCCATCCTCACAACAAGCCTCCGTCATTTGGTGGCTCATGGTCTGAGCAAAGAGCATTGCCTCCATTCATCACTTTGAAACAAAGCCTCCTGACATGATAAAGACCATGGGCCGCTACAGCCTACGAGGTAGGGTGAGACACAGACAATTTGCCCACCCCAAGTCCACCCAGTCAGCTTTGTGGCCAGGTGGGAATCTAATTTCCCTCCGCTCCCTACTTGACCATCACTTGTCTGGTTGTGCAACTGGAGAGAAACGGAGTGAATATCAGAAGAAACCTCCTGGATCAGAGGAGAAATTAATGAGGTCGAATCATGAACCAGTTGGATCATTGCTGTTATGATTCCGGTTTTCTGCAATAGGATCTTGGCCTGAGACTTTAGTACCATGTTACTCTGTAATGGAATGCTTTTGCTTTTCAGGTAGTGAGTACATGTCAATCAGTTACTTTTTCAAGGTCCCCATTCCACCTTCTTTAAGGAAAACTCTTCGTAAGGTCTGCCTCCCTTCTCCTGTTACAACACAGACCTCTTCAAAATTCACTGGAACTCTTCCTCTCGGGGAAGTGAGTCTAGAATTGAAGCTCTTTCCTCACTTGTCACTTGCTCACCTCCAGCCGGCGGAAGACCTTAGATGAAAAAGAATTGCTAATTATAAATGGAGCTTCTGTTTATTGGTCATCGGTCAAGACTCAGCAGAGGTCGTGGGTCAGTCCGAGACTCATTATGGTCGCCGTGCCATTCTGTAGACTCTGTGGAATGAGTTATTGATTTTATTCAACTTGTGAAGCACATCCCATTCAGAAATATGTATCCCTCTGCTTGGGATTCTACAGCCTAAACCAGCCACCTGCCCTTGAAAAGTCAACTCCAAATTCTATATAATGTTGCTGAACGTCTTAAAACCTTTACTGGTACAGAGAGAATCCTTGAATCAATCTGGTTGTGTATAAATCTCACAAACATGGAGTGATGGCCCAAGAACACAAAAAGAGCTACAGGGGCTTCTCCTAGAACAAGAGATGGTTCTCTGAGGTAGAGCCAGATTTGGGTCTTTAGAGTTCCACTCCTGGTTCTCCAGAAGGTGGACCTGGTGGTTTCCGCTCCATAGTTGCATACAGATCCAGTCTGAATGTACATCACTCCTCACTGATTTACCACAGAGGAAGGACCAGCCCTACTCTTGGGTATAATGAAGATACTTGGGGGCAGCAGTCTTCCAGAGCTCTCCTGGGGGCATCACTATCTGTGGTAGGACAGGACTGGGCAGGCCACACCACTCTCCACAATCCCCAATCTAGCCTGCCCTCAGGTGCCCTCCGGATGTTACAAATCTCAGTTCTTAGAATCCCCGGGCATTAGTCTGACTGGCTGAGGCTCCTCGAAGCAGAACTCCAAAATGTCTAGGTAGACAAAGGGTGAGGAACCCTGTAGAAGAGGTTGCACCCCATCCATCTTGTCACTGGGTGACCATTTCCATCTCCTGAGGGCTCAACTGAATAAATTCACTCTTTTATTTGCAGTATGTTCGGATTTCTTTATCCAGCTTCCAAAGGACACCTATCCTTTATATCTCCTTCGTTTCCACACCCACAACAAGCCCACAACCTCTGGTGGCAAAGGGCCCGAGCAAAGAGTGTGGCCTCCCTCCGCCATTTTGAATCAAGCCCTCTTGACAACGGTCAGCTACCCAACCCTCCTGTTTCTCTGTGTCAAGCAGAGATGGAGTTCCGCTGTGTGCTTTCGCTCAGGCAGTACAATATCCGGAGGCAGCGCTTCCTACGGGCAAGCAAAAAGGTAGAGGGGGGAAGACAGTAAATATTTAAGTGTAATCCTGTCAGGTCCTGCCCCGCCTCCCAGAAAAGTTTCTGCCATTTCAAAAAAAAAGAAGAAGCAAAATAATCATAGGCTAGGAAATGGAATGAGAAGTCTGTGATATTTCTGGGTTCATCATCCTTGTGGTATTCCTATCCCAATCATTCCCAACCTTTTTTGAGTCGTGATCCTCTTTTATAACAGCCAAGTCACCTGCAACATCCCTCTCCTGGTCACATCTGCATTAAAAAGTGTATTTAATGGGGTAAAGTAATCCTTTCTTGGAAAGTAGAGGCTTCTTTCTTCCCCCCCAAGGGCCGGTTTCTTACTCATGCACACTACTTTTATTACCCGTCTCTAAAAGATCAAGGAATTCTAAAGGAGCTTTCCAAGGTCCTGAATCTAAACCAAATTCAGTGTTACAAGGCATCTAAGGTGACCCACAACACCCCCGCTTGGGGGCCATGATCCTCTGGTTGGGAAATACTGTTCTATCCTCATTCACACAATTATTTCCATTCAGATCATCCCAACCAGCTTCTCAGGAAGTTCCCATTTATAGTATGACTGCTTCCGCTCAAGGGAACATGTATGTATAGACCAGAACTTTGAAACATTAAATGTTTGGACTACATCTCCCAGAAATGTCTGGCTGGGGAATTCAGGGGGTTGTTTGAAAAAGCAGCTTTTTAAAAGTTTTGGAGTACATGCTTGCACACACGCATGCACACAAACACACACATGCACACATGCACAAGACTTTACACCACCTCTCCCTTCCAAGTTTACCTAACAGGGCAGGCAATAAAAGCCGCACATGCGGAGAAATCATAATAATTAAAACAATTTATTGTATTAAAGACTCGACTGTTAGCATTGGCTTGTCTCCCGGTTCAGAGCAATTAGAGCCAAGCGTAGAAATACTAATTAGCGGCGCCAGGATCGCCGGACTGATTTGAATTTGTGTTAATGGGGTGTTAACAAATTGAAGGTTGCTGCACTCCGCTTACTCTCCACGGTCCGGAAGATTGATGTAAGGAATCAAACGGCTCCTTTTGCAGGGCAGGGAGATTAGGGTTCCTTTGGAAGCCGGATAAAGAAATCCGAACATACTGCAAATAAGCAACGTGCCAGCTCACGAAGATATACAAAAGAACTCCCCGGTCAAAATAATGGCTGACCATTTCCATTTCCTGAGGGCTTGACTGAATACCTTCGCCCTTTTGCAGTGTAAAAATAATAAGCAAACACCTATCTTTTCAACAATGTTTGGGCACAGCTTGGACAAAAGTTCATTTCCTCCTCGTGGTAGAGCATCGTAATAGTTGTATGCTGTGAAGTCAGTTCTGACTTCTGGCGGGCTTTCCCAGGGTTTTCAGGTAGAGAGTACAGTGGTGCCCCGCATAGCGACGTTAATCCGTTCCGGATTAATCGTCGCTATGCAAAAACATCGCTAAACGGATCGGAAAAACCCATAGGAACGCATTAAACTTGGTTTAATGCGTTCCTATGGGGCCCAAACTCACCGTTCAGCGAGTTCCTCCATAGTGCTGCCATTTTTGTGCCCTCGGTAAGCGAGGGCATGGCGCGAAAACACTTGCGGCAGCCCTTTTGGGCATCCAGCAGGCCATTAAAACATTGCAATGCGATCACATGAGCGATCTAAAAAATTAGATCGCTATGCGGATTCATCGTTAAACAGTGTGCTCGTTAGGCAAGGCACCACTGTACTCAGAAGTAGCTTTGCATTACCTCCCTCTGGGTGCGCTCTGAGACTGTGCAGCTTGCCCAAGGCCACATAGGCTGGCACTGCTAGGAAGTGCAATGGGGAACTGAACACCGAACCTCTGGCTCCACAACCAGATGCCCAACTAACTGAGCTATTCATCCAGCTGGTTGGAACACACACCAGGATATAAACGGCAGATCTCTGAATAAATGGCAGTACACCTGACCACAGCTGTTTAACAATAGCAACAACAGCTGACTCTCCCACTCGTACTAAGTTATACTTCTGGAAAACACTAAATCCTACAAGGTAACTAAAGGAAGCTGGCTGGAGAGCTCGGTGGCTTAGATATCTGGCTTGGTTGGGAGTTCGATTCCCCACTGGGCCTGCCGGGAGAAGAGCCAGCCTGTGTGGCCTTGGGCAAGCTGCACAGTCCCAAGAAAAAGGAATGGTAAACCACTTCAAAGTAGTCTCTACCTAGAAAACTCTGGAAAAGGTCGCTGTGGGTTGGAACCAACTCGACAGCACACAATAATCATTAATTAACTAGGATTACAGTTCCTTCTGTTTCTCCAGTCCCCAGCCGAATTTGGTTTAGATTCAGGACCTTGGAGAGCTACTTTAAAATTAATAGAAGCGCTCGGGGTAGATTGAGAATATGCAAAATTGGTGTAACGGGTCTTCCACTTCAGTTGACTGGGAGATGGGAAGGCCAACACACCAAGAATTTCCGGCCTTTGGCTTTATCGGATTTAAGACGTTCCCAAAGACATCGCCTACATCCTGTCCTAGCAACTTACCACTGATCCCAAGATCCGAACTAACTGACACCCTGGTGCCCCATTTCTTACAGTTAAGATTGGCTCGGCTTAGCCTTGTAAGTCTAAGCAGACAGTTAAGAAGGAAGGAAGAAAGAACGCACGCAGGAGCGGAGGAGAGACGGGCTGAACGCGGACACCCGCAGGAACAGCTGAAGCGAGCCGTTCCTTCTTCTTTGGGTCTGACGGATAGACGGAGAAAAAGGCTCGCCAGGCTGACAATGAGAAATGAAACAAAGGAGCTAAAAATACCCACACATGTGCTGTCACTTTCTCGTGAGGGGATCCAAATTGAGCATTCTATTCACCGGAGAGGGGTTTTTTTTTCCCGCGTTCCCTTTTTTTTGTAGGAAAAAGCTGTTTTTATGTTCCTTATTCGTCTGTTCTTTTCTTGTTCGCCTTAACCTTCCAAGGGCACAACAACAATTAAAAAAAATTAGTAGAGGGCGGTGGCATGAGATGGATCCTGTTGAAATGCCTTCCTTATCAGGAACAAGGCTATTAGGGTGGGGGAGATAACTACGGAAATGAAGTGAGTGGGAAAATTTTTCCGGTGAGACTCTCAGCAAGAGTTCCTGTTCAGAGCCCAGAATGGCATCAACTTTTCCAAATTTTTCCTTCCCATTCCACCATTTCTCCATCAATTTTCATACCCATCCCTTGATCATCACCAGCCGAAATATTCCGTTCCCTACCTTCCCTTACCTCTATCCCAGGGTACATTATTCACACTGTCAAGGTATCTCATTCATTTCCCCCTTTCCATGCAGCCCTCAGCCTGATTCCAAAGGCCCCCAGAAAGACATTCATCTGCACCTCTGGAAGGACCATCTATTTCGCTCCTGACCAACCATGGTTGGTACGTGCGCATGTTCATTGAGTTAAATGGAAGGAGGTCAACAGCACTGAGTTAAGCTCCTCTGGAAAAGGTGCAGCTCAAAATTTCTCTTACGCAAGGGATCCAAAACCCAGAATCTAATCAACCACTCCCAGCAGGAACCAAGGAGCCCTACTTAAACGATATGACAGGCTGATGTATAATCATGGCTGAAGGAGAATTACAGTTCCACGTGGCCACAGAAGGCTGGTTGAACTCTGCTGGAGCTCTCAGTGGTAGGGGAGGCTGGGAATATTAAAAAGAAAAAGGGGACGAAAAAGCATCCACTTTGCTCTTCAGGTTGCTGAAAAAGGTGAGACGCAAATGTTTGGGAACCCTACAGTCTTGGGAATGCACGCATGAAAAGGGGCAGGTCGGATCATTCAGTTGCATGAGGTAGAAAGGCGGGGATCCGACCCTTGAGTTTGAGATGCAGGGTGGATATGGATGGAAGGATTTGGCCGCTACCCTCTTGACTGCTCAAGACAGACCTCCCCAACAGGGAAGCTGAAGGGTGTCGCTCTTTGAACCCATTGAATGGCCTAATGATAGAAATCTAACCAGAGGCATTCAATGTATTCGCGAAGGCTTTCATGGTCGGGATCTAATGGTTGTTGTGGGTTTTTTTGGGCTCTTTGGCCATGTTCTTCTGAGGGAAGAACAACCCTCAAAACATGGCCTAAGAGTCCGAAAAACCCTCAACAGCCAATCTAACCAGAAATTGAGGGAGGGGGATTGGGTTTTGGACTACAAGTCCCAGAATCCAATTGGCCATGCTGGCTGAGAGGTTCTGGGATTTGTAGTCCACAAAGGAACTACCATGGGAAAGCTCAGGCTTTCTTGCATCCAGAACTTGGAGGACAGTAGGACCAAATGGCCAACATTTAGTTCGGAAGACCCCCTCTCCAAGTTAAAGGAGCATTGGCCTCACACCCCAACCAAGGGGCAAGAAAGCTCAAGAACTAGTTACTTTTAGATTACCAGTCACTACGGGTGACTGCCATTCAACGGACACAGTTTGCAAATGCAGCCAGCAGGGTTTCCCCAGCAGGACCAAGCCAGCTCGGTGGATGAACGCCAAGAACATTGAACCTTGGTTGTTCCTCAGCAGGAAATCAATCCCGTTCTCTACACCAACCGTGCCAAGCCATTCATTCTCCGCCTACCACTTCTCCCGCTATTCACGACATTGACTGCTAATTAAACAGGCTCGAGGGACATGGCGTTCCTACCTGAGCAAACAGGACCCACTGCCATTTCACGTGGGAACACCCGAAGAGAAAGAGAAGCAGAGGGAGAAAAGCCAGCCCCTCGGGAACCTCGGATTTGACCCAAAAGGCGGCCTGTCATTTTGTTTCTCCAGTCCTGCTTCCTACGACCTCCCTGTGAGCAGCGCCTGCATATCCCCCAGCTCAGGGCAAAAAAAAAAAATGTGAACAAGTAATTAAAAAGGGAAAAGTTTTGATAATTGCCCAGCCACCAAAAGAAATGCTCGCTCTGTCTTTGCTGTGCATGGTTTGGGAGGATTTCGAAACAACAAAGCACAGCCTACAGCATTCACACAATACTTCACAACCACATTACAAATGCAACCCAAGCTGTGATCAGCAAGGGCTTTGTGTTGTCGTTGTCATTGTTGTTGTGTCATTGTTGTTGCCTCCAATTCCTCTGGAAGTTTTTAAAAACACAACGTTGATGAAGAAAAACCTCAATGGAAGTAAATACCTGCGGTTAACCTACCCTGGACTTGATCTAAAGTACGTCTGTAAAGACTAACACAGCTATCATGAGTGTGTTGGGATGTTATGGAAGGGACTCCAGCCAGAATGTTTTCTTTTATTTCAGAAAACAAACTTCAGTTGGCTTCCCAGGACTGGTCACCGGATGATTCTCTCCCTTATAACCTCAAACATTGCTACAGGACCTTTTCGGGAATCATCAAGGCGGAATGGACGCATAGTGACTCTAACAGAACTTTCAAGGTGAGATGTTCAAAGTGTGGTTTTACCAGTTCTACATCCCCAATGAGTTTCCATGCTCAAGTGAGACACAGAAATTCTGTTCTCCAGAGTCCTAGTCTGTCACTCTATCCACGATACCACACTGGTTTAGAGCCATAAGCTCCCCAAATTCAAGAATCAATTCATCTTCACCAGCTCGTGGGTCACACCCCTTTCTTCTATTTTCTTTTATTTTCTTTTGGGCCTGGCAACAATTTGTGAAATGAAATTACTTCTCCTAGAAGGTGGGGAAGGAAATCCCATTTTTACCCGTTAACGGCTCATTTTTTGCTCATCGCTTCCCACGTTTACTGCCTCTTTGGGCAATTTGTGCCCATTTCTGCGATCGCCTTCAAAAAGAGCATACGGGGTATTATCGGGACGACACCAAAAGACCAGCATTAATTGATGCGACGTGAATGCTGAGTTGTTTAATTTTTCAAAAGAAATTTGGCACCAAGGGAACCCAAATAAATCAAAGCAACAGCTTTTCGATGCTTGCCAGTTGCGACGACAGCATCTCGTAACAATCAAGGGGGGGGGTTCTAATGTGACGGAATGCCCACTAAACTGGCTGTTAACTTTTATACATTAAAGCGTTGATTGTCAAGTAAGCAGATCAACTGTTCCATAATGGGGTTCTAAGCAGGGGTCAAGGGCTTCAGAACTGGCTAGGTTACAAAATTAGAAATGGATAAACAAAGCATCAAAACTGCCATGGAAGTAGGATTCTTCTGTTTTAACATATGTAGCTGACTCCTATATAGTCTTCTCTCTGCTGGAATCCAACCCCTAATTCAAATTTACCTCCATACTATGTATCTCAGCTTGATTCATCAAGTCAAATCATTTTAGAACCAAGCTTGAAAGGACCTGATGGATCATCAAATCCAACCCCTGTCCGGGAGGCACAGTGAGGAATCAAACGCCCAACCTCTGGCTTCGCAGCCAGAGACCTCAACCACTTGTGTTGACAACTGAAGTATAACATAGCTTGCTTCACATGTATCATTTATTATAACCATCTCGATGACTAAACGCATAATTTTGCTATGTCCAGTTTCACCTTCCTTGAGGGTATAAAGTTCTTCTTACCCATATTCTGTATTGGAACAATCTATGGATTCTGCAGATTGTAGGCAGAAACCTATTCTGTATCTACCATGGTAAGTGAATGGCATAAATCACAGTGCTGAATTGCCCCCAATTAAGGACTTGCTGCTTGCATTCTTTGTTGTGCACCCATTGTGGGACTTGGCACAAGCAGCAACTCTTTAACTAGCAGCAAAGCACCACTGTGATTAATCCAATTATGGCACATAAAATACTTGTTATCCAACTGGAAATAAGCCGATGGTCATTGCGGTGAAGGCTGAAGGCAAACACTTCCCCATCCCCAGTGCTTCAGGAGGATGTTAATATGAGCAGCAATCCAGAGTTAGAGTGGAGGCCATTGAGAAGGATTTTAATCTGAACTTTACAGGAGCTCTCCGAGGTTCTGAATCCTCCACCCAATGCATTTAGCCCCGCAAATAACTCCACTAAAGTTCAGGTTAAAATCTGTTAGCAGGCGCTCCGCCTCTATAAAAGTGGAGTTACCAGCCTACAGCTACGTTTCAATTGATAAGCCAGTGGTCCTACATGGAAGAAGAAATGTCCATGTGTGCATTGCACCCACTGAGGCTCAGATACTCTGTTTGTCCAGGCGAAAAATCCCCTTGTTTCTTCTATCCTCTGGGGCTAATAAAGCAACACCCCACCAAAAAATAATTGTCTCCAAACTCTTGCAAAAAGAGCACGTAGGCTTCCAAGAAGTAAAACTGAAACATTACTAATTCCCTGGTATGTATGAAATTATTTTCCCTCCACAACTTTCTTGATGAACACACACAGAGAGAGAAATTCAACCCCTTATTTATGCAAACTATCCTACCCTGAAATTAAAAAACCACACCACTGTTACACCAATGACACCATTTGCATGTGAAATTCCTAACCTTCCTTCCCAAACCTTCTCCCCTCCAACCTCATGCCACATCAAACTAATTAAAAAGTCAAATTGTAAATGCAAACCTTTTTTTGCAACAACTACCAGCTTGAGCACTAAGATGACAAACATTCAAGCCCAGCAGAATAAGACATGTATTTGCACCTGATCCTGGTTTCATCACTGCCCAGAATCCTATTAGAGGTTTCCACAAAAGTAAGAATAATTGTATAGACTGCAGCAGCCAATTACTGTCACTAATTACTGAGTTGCTGTTCAACTTCCTGGTCATATGCCAGATGCACAACTTGGCACATGGCCAGCAATGCAAGTAGCAACTCATTAATTAGCAGCAATATGATGCTGTAGTTGGCACAGCTATACTTAACACTGGCATAAGTCTCCAATAGAATTCCAACAATTCCTTCCAATCTGTATATGCTGTTTCTTATATCTGCTTCTTTCCATTCTTTTCCACTTCTTTCTTAACTCTCATCCTCATCCTTCCATCCTGGCTCCCTAGATAATTGCTGGACATTATCTCCTGCTCACCACCATTAGCCACATGTGTGACGCCCAGAGCTCTTCAAGCTATGCAGATGTTTTCATCCATATGTTCTTAAGATACGGGATGAAGGATCATACCTACAGTACCAGCCCCACCTCTGACACCCATGTACTTGGTGGATCATCTCAGTCTGTCTCACACACCAACCATGATCCCAAGCCAGTCCTATTCCTCCCCAATCCTATATCCTCCTCCATGCATAGATATAAAACCATATCCTTGACATGTTTGCTTTCAATGGATGTCCACATTAGTAGGAAAGCAGGGGGACAGGGAAGGTCTGTAGACACACTCAAGTGTCCACTAGGCAATGATCAGCTGATCCTTCCACTCCAGAAGGACCATCACGTTGCTTCCAATTTGAGATGGGCACAAACTTCAGTTCGGAGGTTCGTGCTGGTTCATAAGTGCAGCACCACAGTCCCTTCCCCACCTCCTCAGCTGGACCCCCCACTTACCAACTGGTGCACGCTCATCTCATTCTGCTCTTTGGCTGTTCAGCCAGTCCCTGCCAGGAGCAATGGCTTCTCTGCCCGGCCTCCTTGGCTGACTGCCCACTCAGACAAGGAGGTGGGACAAGCAAAACTGTGCTCCTGCCAGGGACTGGCTGAACAGCAGAAGAGGAGGAAGAAGAGAGGAGCACGCTCTGACTAGTGAGCGGGCATTGGCCTTGGAGGCTGGGGAAGGAAACGTCCTGCAACTGTGGTGACATGCTTACGAACCAGAAGGAACCTCCGAATCAAGACCATCTCTACTTTGATGACGAAATTGCATTATGTTGAAGATTTTGTGATCGCAAAAGCGATCGCAAAACAATGTTCCCTATGGGGGAATTTTGCTTTGCGATGATCGGTTCCCTGCTTTGGGAACCGATCATCGCAAAGCGACGATTTTCGGCCAGCTGATCGGCGGTTTCAAAATGGCCGCCGGGTGAAAAACATGGCCGCCCGCTGTTTTCTGGCACGGATTCCTCGCTGCATGGGCAGCGAAAATGGCCACGCTATGGAGAATCTTCGCTGGACAGTGAGTTTTAAGCCCATAGGAACACATTGATTGCATTTTAATGCATTTCTATGGGCTTTTTTAAATCGCATGACGATGTTTTCGTTCGACAGCGATTTTTGCGGAACGAATTAACGTCGTCATACGAGGCACCTCTGTAGTTGTCGAAGTTTTCATGAAAAGACACTTTTTCTCCTCCATAACCTTGCGGAGGTCTCCCTTTCTGGTCATGTGGGCTTTATTGCTCCATCCCACACTCCTTTCCTTTCCAATAAACTGACACAGCATGAAGAAAGCTAAGCTCAAATGCTATAAGTCTCTTCAGGGGAGCAGACTGGTGCTGCTGACCCATCTTCAACAACACGCAGCCAGTTGGGGAAAGGAGCAGAGTGGACCTAGGGAAGCCAAGCCAAACAGTAATTATTCCAACAACGCCTGTCAATAATCACAATGACCCGTCTCCACTGGGGACTTTATTGGATCAGCAGTCGGCCTTCCGAAAGAGGAGGAAAGGCGAGGAAGAAACTAAAAGCTCAGCAGTCAGCAGAGACATCATGTGGTTACCTGGCTATTAGATTCCCAGTAGGAAACAGGTATATAATTTCATTGTTTCTAACCCAGAATGAAAATGAGCCTTGAGACTCTCCGTCGTCGTTTAGTCGTTCAGTCGTGTCCGACTCTTCGTGACCCCATGGACCAGAGCACGCCAGGCTCTCCTGTCTTCCACTGCCTCCCGGAGTTGGGTCAGATTCATGTTGATCGCTTCAATGACCCTGTCCAACCATCTCGTCCTCTGTCGTCCTCTTCTCCTCCTGCCTTCACACTTTCCCAACATCAAGGTCTTTTCCAGGGAGTCTTCTCTTCTCATGAGGTGGCCAAAGTACTGGAGCCTCAGCTTCAAGATCTGTCCTTCCAGTGAGCACTCAGGCTTGATTTCCTTTAGAATGGATAGGTTTGTTCTCCTTGCAGTCCAGGGGACTCTCAAGAGTCTCCTCCAGCACCACAATTCAGAAGCATCAATTCTTCGGCGGTCAGCTTTCTTTATGATCCAGCTCTCACTTAAATCATTCCAGATAGAAGTTATTTCATTCTTTTCCTTTCTCCTTCCTGTTCTTGCTTTCTCCCCCTACTTCCAATTTCAACAAACAGAATTCCGAGATAATCTCCTTATGCTCAGCCTTGCTTATTAGGAAACAGACCCCAATTGTTCTCCTCCATTTTTGTCTGCTAAATCGCCTATTTGCTCTCATTTCGCCCTAAGTGGTCCCTGGGAACAAAGGATTTCCTTTCCGCTACTTTAGCAAGCTTTTATGTACTTTAAGTTGCCGGGGCAACCGTGCAGGCACCACCCACAGGTACTTTGCCTTCAGATGGTCTTGGAAGCAAAATCAGGGACAAAGAATAAAGGGAAGGAACAATAACAGAAATTGCCATCTCCCCTAAGATGCTGTTAGCATTAGCATGCTTCCTTTGCTCTGGAAATCCCCAGCCCAGTTGAATCTTGCTTTTAGAATCACATCTATTCATCTGCATTTATTTAGATTTTCATCTTGCCTCTAATGCTGGGGGGATTCAGTCATGAATTATTGTTATTGTGGTTCTGTCTTCTATACCACCCCATAGTGCTTGGTGCTCTCTCTGGGTCATTTACAACATAATGAAGAAAGGAATACTTTTGGCTGTTGTGGGTTTTTCGGGCTCTTTGGCTGTGTTCTGAAGGTTGTTCTTCCTGACGTTTCGCCAGTCTCTGTGGCTGGCATCTTCAGAGGAACAGGAGTATGAACTCTGTCCATGCTCTGTTGCTGTTTGTTGGGTGGCTGAGTATTTATAGCTGCGGGAACAGCTTTTGTCCTTCAGGAGATAGGGTGATGATGGTGATCAGCCTGTTTTTGTTGTGGATGCATTGTTGTGATAAGGGGGGGAGATTATCTGTCACTGTGATTGATGGGTGTCTTTAGCTGGTCTTTTGTGTGCAATGATCTCTGGTCCTTGTGGCTGGGTAGAGTTTGCTGACCTTGTGCAGGCTGTATTTTCCAGTACTGGGAGCCAGGCCTTACTAAGTTTTAGACTTTCCTCTTTTTTGTTGAAGCTCTGTTGGTGTTTATGGATTTCAATGGCTTCCCTTCTCATTTGAGGTGAGGTGAGAAATGTATCCTGAACAATACTAAACCCCAGGAAAAAAGCTTTAATCTTCAAATGATGACAATGTTGGGAAAAAGGGGTCCCTAATAGAATATAATGTAAATCACGTGAGACATTGTGATAAGGACTTTTGATTTATGACAAAAACGCTTGCAGAGAGAGAAGGAGAAAGAGAGGGAGAGGGAGAGAGAGTGAGTGATGAACTTTGGACAGAAAGTCTTAGTTAAAAATATCTCAATGAACACTCAATTTGTGTGAGCAAATTGGAGAACCTGAGATGAGAAACCAAGGATAAGGGTTAATTCCATCGACCAGGAGGAGGGAGAAGATTTGAAAAGTAAGCAAATGTGAACAGGGGTTCCAAAAAGATAACACAAGCAGGGAGATATTTCTTTTAAATGGGTTTATGAATGCATTTCCTTCTAATCCCATTGTTCGCCTGACTCTGGAGAATATATTGTGACTTATGGTTGGCAACTACAGGAGAAAAATAACGCTGGTGGTTACAGGCTTAAGCAGGAGAGAAAGCTACTTAGGGAGCTAAGGGTCCTTATCATCCACCTTGGAAATTTGAGGAGAGTGCTTCGTTTGTTGTTGTTAAATCCACTGTTCTTCTTAAGGTTCTCTGAGTGCTTGTGATAGAAAGGAAAGCTTGCCCGCAGTACACAATTCAGCTACACTGCTCAACACATATAAATCAGATACAGTACTAGCGGAGGCTAACATTATCACGTTTTCTTGAGACCAAGACTCCTCACTGTTTCATCATCTTCACAGCTTGCTTGCCATTTAGGGGGCTGGGGGAACCATCTTTTTTGGCCAAGGTAGGAAACCACAGTCTGATCTAGATGGCCCCTTGGTCTTGTCTAACAAGGCTTGTTGTCTGATCTCCCATTAACGAGTCAAGCCCTGTTTCCATTCCCACCCTTTTCAGTCCCCTAACCTCTGTTCTGAGTTGTGACCCTACTTCCATCCTTTCCTAGGAGATGCAAAACCAAGAACGGCTTCTGCAGACCCAGCCTTGTATCAGTGTCAACCATGGAAGAACAACCATCCTGTGTGGACATCTGGGTAACGACAACTTCTCTGGACTGACTCCACTCAGCTCAGTCATTGTTCTTCTCAAGAAGGATTACAGCGGATCTTCTCCAGAATGTCACAAAGGACAACTCTGCTTGGCCAACGTGATCTTCTTCAGCTCTGGTGTGGCTTGTATTTCAGGCCTTGGTCTTTGGTTCTGATGCCTTACTTGGTAGCATCGCCTTCTACTTTGCTCTCTGAACCTGACTGATCTTAATTCTTGCTTCCCAACTCTTTTCTCATTCCAAATTCCTACCTGTATCCCGTTGATCACTTCACAATGACCACCAGCTGCCAGACATATCAAGTCTGGTCCAGTCTGCAGGTCTCCTACTGGAGTTCACTCATGGAGGTTGAAGTCCATCAATATCTGGAGATGGACACAGAGATGTCCATCTCTGTTGTAGATGGAGGACATCAAACATCAACACGTGATCCACCATCATCTCTATCAAAAAACTAAAGTCCAGTCTTTTTCAGGGGGGAGTGATCTACCATTAACCTCTTGAATGTTTCCCTTCCATGCCAATTACTCTTCATTGATGTGCTCAACGTGGAGCACAGTGATAGGGCATTAGTAGCAACCTTTGATCACAACGTCCCAAAGACTGGGGCTATCTTGAAGCTAGAAGACAAGTTTGTGCCACACAATACTAGAAGACTAATGGATTCGTGTTGACGTCCAATGCTGGTTTCTTGGTAGGTGGGGTTCCCTTTTGTTTTGTTGTGGGCGCTGCTGAATCTTCTAAACTAACACCAAGGTAATCCAGAGCTCCAAATTAAAAGAAAGATCAAAGTTAAATATTGATTCAGAGAACAACGCTATTTGCGAATCTGGAACTGATCTTTTGGAGTTTTCTATTTGCATACTTTAATTAATCCAAAAAATATTAAAACTAATCTCGCAAAGGAAAGGGTCAGAGTATTAATTAGCTTGAGATTCATTGCTTTTGTGTAATTTAGAAGTTCGACACAAAGCAGGAAACTAAGTTACTGTGACAGGTGTAATTTCACGGATTAACAAAACTTCCAGCATTCTCCTTAGGTTTACCACTAACTTAAAAAATATTTTAAGTTCCCTCACTTCAATTAAAATATTCTTTTCTCCCCCAGAGGAAAATTACATTTCATTCCTTCTTTAACCTCAGTATTTCTCCATTAATGTGTTTTTTTCTTTCATGCAGCTCTAAACAGAACACGGGGTCATAACCACAGTAAATGGAAAAATCTAAACCAGAATGAAATAGCAGTCATTTTTATACACTCACCTGCATTTCCAATACAACAGAAGACGCTCTCAACAGAGTAACGTTTTCTGCATCCTCATGTCTGTAAGCAGCAAACGCTGGCCTTCTATCAGAAAAATTGCTTTTAGCTGGATCGCACATTGTATTTGTTGCAATGTTCTGAATATCTGTTAAATTTCCTTTTGCTACACAGCGGAAGTGCGGAGATTCACAGAGGATAATAGATTCATCTCCCAGATAGTCCACCCCTTTCTCATTAACTAGCACTTAAGAGTCTCAATAACTCACGCTGAGATATTAGCAGGAGAAAGAATAAAAAACGTTTCATTACTTACAGTTGTGAATGGATCAATAGTAAACTAAACAAACCTTGTTTCTAACAGACTAAAGAGAGGGAAAGGAACTATCAGCAAAGAGGTGGGACTCTCTCTGAATTCAGAGGCGGGAAGGAATGATTGGCTAGTGCTGGATAGATTGACAGTCACCCCAGCCCAGAAAGGTCCCTTCCACCCACACCTACTAGAGGCAGCCTGCAAGGTTGTAAAAACTCCAACAGTGTTTTACAGCCTTCAGCTCCAAATCCAATACTTTAAACAGAAGACTAAAAGTATATAATGGCACCCATTAGAGTAGTTAAATCACATGCTCTGCAATTTATCAGGACAGATCCAGAGCAGAGACCAAACTCTGTAATGTGCACCTTATGTCCCAAGCCATTTTGCATCAAGCCTTCTTCAACTGAAGCCAACTTCTTCTACGTGTATGGAGTCATCTGGGACTCTAGCTAGTGGAACGCTGAGAATTTTATTTGACCAACATCAAAGTTGGAGCAAGTTTGCTCTGGTTCAAAACCTGTCTGGTAAGATGAGAACCTCTAAACGTGTACAGAAACTCTTTCCTGAGCTACAATGGAAACAAGGTCCTTCCCTCAAACATACCGACCCTTGTGAGCTAAAGCAGGTCAATGATCTCATAGATATCATTACCTCCTGTCTTGTCCATAGTTGACTAGAAGGAAAACACTGGGGTCAGATTTGAGACAGTTATGGAAGAAGGGGGACTAAGGAAAATCTTTTTGAATTATCATTATCAACAAGGACATGTCACTCTGATGGCTGCATCCTTCTTTTCCCGACTGATGAGGGGAGGAGAAACCCATCCTGGTGCCAAGATGGTTCTAAGCTGGTTGGATTTGCAAAGCATACAGTGATTGTTTGTTGTTCCTTTGCATAATCATTCATCTCTCTACAGACTGGCTGCAGGCATTTTAAAGTAAGAACCAAACTAAAACGGAGTTAAATTAAAGCTGCCTTTCCCCCATCCTTCTGGGACAAGAGAAGAGATCTTTCTATTCATCCTCCTGGTTTCGACCCTGCTAGATCAGTAGTTCTCAACCTTGGGTCCCCCAGATGTTCCTGGACTAAAACTCCCAGAAGCCTTCGCCACCAGCTGTGGTGGTTAGGATTTCTGGGAGTTGTAGTCCAAGAACATATGGGGAACCAAGGTTGGGAATCACAAAGATGGATCCATCACTATATGGATTAAGAAGTAAGGAAAAATATACCACAGAGACAGGTGAGATGAGGAGGGGATGCATTTCCCATCTTGCCTTTAAAAGAGGAACTAGGTCTGTGTTTCTTGCTTAATTATATTGTAAACAGTCCAGACAGTGCAGTAGCTCTATGGGGAAGAATATAAGTTGAATGAATGAATGAATGAATGAATGAATGAATGAATGAATGAATGAATGAATGAATGAATGAATGAATGAATGAATGAATGAATGAATGAATATTTTCATGCAAAAATCTCTTCCAATGCCCAACAGCCATGGTTGACAGTAAACATAGGTGTTTTTTTTCTGGAGCACAAACGAACAGCCACATCAATAAAGGTATTCATTCTTTGTTACGCACACACACACCCTCTTAAGTAGAAATGTCAACAGCAGCTATACACCACTCAGCTTGGGTCTCTTACCTGCTCTCAGGGTTCAGATCGATGCGTTCGCAGACAATGGTGGCAGTGGTCTGTGTCCTCCCGTTGTCTACATCTTGTTGCACTCCCCATTGGCTCGGATCGCTGACTCGGATCTCTATTATCTTCACTCCCGGAGCAGCTTTAATCCTGGTGGGGAAAACAATCAGGCAAGGCTTCAGTGCTATACGATGTCCAAAGGAAGGGGGGAAAGTGTATCAAAATCCACAGAGATGCATACCCCACCACTGAATGCACCCAGACATGATGCAGCGGCTTTATTATGCACTTGTGAAAGTGTTTAAGAACACACTTCCATCTCAGAAAAACCAAGGACAAAGTTGATCATTTTGAGATGCAGCTGCCAAGGGCAATCCAAAATCAACCCTGTCCCATAAACGATAACTGCTGGATAGCTCAGTGGTTGAGGTCTCTGGCCGAGGAGCCAGAGGTTGGGGGTTTGATTCCCCCACTGGGCCTCCTTGGTAGGGGCCGAACTCAACGATCTATAGGGCCCCTTCCAGCTCTGCCGCTGGAAGATGATTATTATATAAGACCAGGTGACCTCACAGATGCCCCTTGCCTATGTCTTGTTTTCCTGCTAAGGAGGTTTATGAGTTTATGGTCACATTTCATGACCAACAGTACAAACACTTTGTGTTACGAAGGTAAAGGTAGCAGTTTGTGTTACAGTTTTATTTGGTTCATTTTCATTAGGGATCCCTGACCCTATAAAGTTGAAAATTGAGGACTAGCTCCTCAATCTGGCCAATTCCTCCCCAAGACCTTGCTTGGCTCGCCTATTTTCCATACACCATCCTTCTGAGCTTGCCTTTACCATGCTTTACTGGTGGCCCGTCCATAGGCTCTTACATAGAACTACATAGATTTCTTTATTATTAATAGGACTTTGCAGAAAAGTTGCGCGAATTCAATAAAACAGACACGCTTTGAAGTATCTTTAGTCAGGACCTCCCGGGTTATTACAAAGTCCCGAACGCCGTCCTGCCCAACTGTTCAACTCTGATAAATGCTGACATTCCCATCTGCTAAAGCCAACTGCCACATAGAGAGCCAGGAGGCAACACAACCCATTTCATCCTCGTCCAAGGACACTCGCCGAAGCTATTTTTACCCAACTGGGCATCTGAAGAGATTTTGCTGACGAGACTCCTCTGCTTAGCTTGCCGTTCACTTCTGCTCTGTAGGGGTGCCACCTCTGAGCAGAGTTCCTCCTGGGTTTTCAGCAGAGCTGATGGTCTGATTTCACATAGATTTCACACGCTGTCTTACCAGGTTAGTATCAGGTGAGCATTCAATGCCCTGCCCATCTCTACCTGGGGATGACATCTCCATCTTCCTGGATGGCCGCCAGGATCTCAGCCTGCATCTGAGACCTTATCATGCAAGGATGCTACGTTTGCATCCAACTTGATATCTACTTGTAGGTAAAAGCTGCTGGTAGGGCAGTAAAGATTGGTGAGGCTTGCAAGCAGCCACCTTAGCAATCCATGTAGAATGCTGTAGTTCCTCTCCGCTGCATTAAAAACACCAGGAAAAGCCCATCTCTTGTATAAATCAAGCCAAAAGCAGGATTATGGAATCATCGGTTAAGAACAGCAATCAATTATGAGCAGCAGAGGCTAACAATTAAACAGCATCATGAGAAGAAGAGATAAACACACATAAAAGCAGGATAGCCTCACACCAGCACACAATCAGAATAGGAAACAGTATGCCAGCTCTTGAATCATCCCTACCAATCTTGATGTCCTTGCTGGACTATGAGTCCCATCATCCTGCTGGCATGGAAGAGGAGAGTGATGGGTGTTGCCATCCAGTGTGGACAAACGAGAGGGAAGGCTGCCTCTGATCTTTTCCTGGTCATGGTAGCTCATAATAGGAGTCCAGGTTGGCAAACACTTACGATAGATGAGATGATGGGTTTTTCTGCTAGATTTCCTTCTTCGGAAGATAACAACACTGTGGTTGGGGGGAACTCTGTGGGGAAGGTGCTCCATAAGTGGGGTGGGGGAGTAATGCTGTCGCTGAAAGACTTATTCAGCTGTTTATCGCAACATGCAAGGGGACTCAGGAGTCGAACTGCTGAGGATAATCTCATTGCAGGACGCACCGCAGGAAGGAAGCCATGGTTTCCCACGCAACCTGGTGACTCTGGTTCCTCCTTCAGAGGTAATGGGGTGAAGGCCACAAGCAGGCCTGGAAAGGCTGAAATTTGATGAGGTGGTAGTGAATTCTCTCCTGGGTTTTAGTCCGAATTGACAGGAGCTACTGGAGGTGCAGGACCTGAATCCTGAAATGGTTTCAGCACTCTGGACAGTTCCTGGAATGTTTTCATTACTTCTCATTACAGCGCCCATATCACACATCATTCCTCCTGGTGCTTTTCAGGTTTTCTTATCTTCTCCCTGCTGCTATTTTTATTCTTATGTCACCTTTGGTTTTTTTTTTAATATCACCTTTTCTCGATGGCAGGGCTTGACATGCACATGAGTATGTCCGTGATGCCAGGATAACAGCCGAAATGAAATCGGCTGTTAGAAAACCACGCTCCGTACAAACAGCACAGCTTCGGCAAACATAAGGAGAAAAGGAGACAACGGGACGCGTGTCGGGAAGACCAAGAAAGAGAGATGCTCTTAAGCCAAAGGCAAACACGGAGAGGGAGAGAATTCATCAGCCTTCGTCGCCAACGTTCCTGTACAGGCATCACCAGTCTGAAAGTCACTCTCACAGGCCCTGGGGGGGTGACTCTGTACATGCTCAGGGAATGTCACATCAAGGAAATCCCAGTAAAATTTGGAGTTGGCTTGGTATGCAACAAATAATGTCTATGGAGACTTCTTAACTTCAGGCAGTTCACCTCCAATGGCAACACCTTTTGTGTAACTAAGCAAGAGGATTTTGGTCGCCGGGTTCCTATCACTTCTCTCTGTTTCTTGACAATGAAACTAATTATGAGTTTTTAATTCCTGAATGAGAACCGCGAGGCAGGGGGTGAGATGAGATTGGAACCCCAGCAAGACAAAGCAAAGAGCTTTGGACAGCCATTCCCAGAAAACCCCAGTGAGCATGGCCGGTAGTAAAACTCCTGGGCTTTGCTTTGCCCTGCTGACACTGAGAAATAATCTCATGTTAGCAGAAGAACATTGATCTGGAAACATATTCTCATTAGCCCTTTGGGAAACTCAACAGCATGTGGACACTTTTCAACAAGAGCATCATTATTTTCAGAACAGGTGTCACTGCACACAAGCTGCTCCCTGTACAGCGTGGAGATGTAAATCTCCGGTTATTCCTTTCTCTCAAGTGAAAAGTATTTTTCCCAAAAATCATTTTTCCCCACCTATTGTAGAGGATTACAGAAATTCTCAGGCATTCCTCCCACAGAGACAAAGCACAATTTACAGAGGTGATTTTTCCTGCTGTTCTGTGCTGCCGAGTCAACCCCGACTAGTGGCAATCCTGTGAATGAGCCATCTCTAAAACATCCTGACCTCAACTGCCCTGCTCAACTCTTGTAAACTCAACCCTGTGGCTTCCTTTAAGGAGTCTGTCCATTTCACATTTGGCCTTCCTCTTTTCCTGCTGCCGTCAGCCTTTCCCAACATTATTGTCTTCCCCAGAGAATCCTTGCCTTCTCATGATGGGCCCAAAGTAGGGCAGTTTCAGCATTTTTGCCTCCAGAGATAGTTCAGGCTTGATTTGATCAGAAACCCACTGGTTTATCTTTCTGGCAGTCTTTCTCTTCACAAAGCTCTCCTCCAGCACCACATGTCAAACAAATCAATGTTGTTCCTGCCAGGACATTTCCTACACACACAAAGACACCACATTTTGTATTGGAAAGCTGGCGTTTTTTACAGACAACCTGCCTTGTGGAGAAAACAAATGTTTCTTGACACCGTGTGGAAGATTTTTTGCACAGCAATACCTTTTTCACTGAGGAGAAAGTGCTCTTTTTTACTTTCATGAAAAAGCAAAAAAAAAAAAATCTCACAATGGTTAGTCATTTTTTTCAGTGGCATCTTTTTTCTCAAGAACAAGAAGACCAGAACGGTCATTACCTGCTTGCTGTGGTAATTACAATGTGTCATTAAGCATCTATCTTGGTTGAAGAGTTCTTTTTCCTGTACCACATCTCCATATTTTAATAATTATAAGCCCACAGAAAAGAGAATGGGGAAGAGAGAAAACTGAAGATGTTTCCTACGAGGATCGTGGAATGGTCTAGATGACCTTCGCAGCCCCTTCCAACTCTAGAATTCTACAGTCGCACAATGCACAGCAGCAACATCGAAACAACACACACAGGCCAGACAAGAACATCACCCTGTTTTATTTTGCTTCATTTTAACTCCGAGGAACAACAACAACCAAATCTCATTGCAGGAATCCCCTAAGGAGTTCTTCAAAAGAATCGGAGGTATGGAAATTACCAGGCTGTGCCGTGCTCAAAAACACACATTTTCCCCTCTCTGGAAGAGCAACGCGACATGGGGAAAAAAACTCAAAAACCCTTGCCCCTAATACAAGAGCAATGACCCTTTATAATATATTCAGAGAGATGTTCTGTGAACATCGACCTCGTGGTTGGATACGGAGTCCCTCCTGGGACTGGAACATTTCATCTTCGCAGTTTTACAGGGCCTCTGCCTTCCCTCCATCACACTCTCCTCTGAGTCCTAATTCTTCCCTATCCCTGTTAGTTGTTGGGA
This sequence comes from Pogona vitticeps, assembly GCF_051106095.1. NCBI lineage: Eukaryota > Metazoa > Chordata > Lepidosauria > Squamata > Agamidae > Pogona > Pogona vitticeps. The sequence goes on from NC_135796.1 coordinate 16,436,438, forward strand.
TAAAATGGCTCTGCCTTCTCCCTAATGTCCGCACAGGAGGAGTTCCTGTAATTGCATTGTTTGAGAAAGGCAAATGTGTTCGCCGTAAGGTGGGTGAGTTAGAGGAAAGCATCAAAGCTCCTCATCCCTTTGAACCAAGACCGCTGGGCCTTCCTCTTCATCAAGGACAGGAATGGGCAAGGTTTTGGGCTACAGAGAAACGGATTCTGGCTCTCCATTCCCTCGAAGGAACCATGCACCCCAAAACAAGGGGTGGAAAAGAACTTTAAGGTGCTGGCTTGTCCCACTGAAAAAGCCAAGCCGATCCAGAATCACAATGATGGAGAGATGTCTTCACACTCCTACCCATGTCGTGATTCAGTTTTTATGTTGTGTTCCACCTCGGTATCTGTAAGACAGTTTCCGTGGGCCTCCTCTAAGTACGGCCATGCTTCATTCCTCCTTCTGGGAATTGCATTCCATGGGTTCCTTGAGCCATTGATAGTCACAGCAGCAAGGTGGGATTCTGACCTGCGGAAAGCAGTAAAGACCCCCTCAAATGGCCAAGATGGTTGTTCTGACCGCGGCAGGATGTCCACATAAAGCCTTTGATGCAAATGTTGTCAAATGGAAATTGGTTATTTGAGATCTCGTTAGTCAAGGCTTTTACAATTCTGCTGACGGGCGCTTCTTTTTTGTGGCCGTTGTCATAAAAAGCTTGCTTTTCAATTGGATTCGATCCCGCTGCATTTTCTTCCATTGCCATTATACTTTTATTCTTATGGCCTGGAGCTCACAGAACAAGACTGAATGGAAGCTGGAACTGGGAGATTAATCCATCACTGAAGCTAATAAGATTACAGGCCAATCTCTTATGAATTGCTTACTCCAAAGCATGTCCTGTTGTGTTTAATGGGGCTCCCTCCAGTGAGATTTACTCCCAGGAAAATATGCACACACTGCATGACTCCAAGTATGGGCAAAGAATCCACTCCAGGTTTTAGGACAGACTTTGCTGGAGTTATCCAAGGTGGTGAATAGGTTCAGCACCTTGGAGAGCTGCTGGGAAGCTGGGACTAACACCTGCGGTGGATTCACTGCCCCCACGAAATCGGAGTCACCAGCTTCCAAGGCCTAGCTTCCAAGGAGAAGAACCACCATCGCCTGATCTGATGTGAGCAGAGCTATTCACCCCAATCATGGCTGATGGGAAGATGATAACCTCAGAATGGGAATCATGCAGGGGAGCAGCAGGAAAACTCCTCTGAGATGGTTTTGCTTGGGCCACAGAGCCGTCTTTGACTCTCGGGGCTCCCCAAGAGATCTAACAGGGAACTGTTTAGGAATGCTGAGACAAAACGCTCTAACGTGTAATGCAGCTCAATGGCAGGCCATAATGATCAAAGAAAAGCTGAGACCCAGGTTTTTGCCAGCTAGTTAAACAGGTGAGCTATATCCCATGGGAGCTGGGTGAAATTGCACAACCGTCGGACGGCTGCATAAAATATAAATGCAGATCGCTCTAGCTCGGATTTATTACCCCTTCAACATCTAAATCAGGCGGATTCTGTCCTATAGATTGAGACTGATCTGAAGTAATTTAATGGAAAGTTGGTCATTGAAACACATAATCACATTTCTAGAACAATGTAATTACACTGAGTGTAATGTGATTTCCTGCCACTGGGTTTAAAAAGTGCGGCGCTCACCACATCCTTTGCTCTTACATTGAACATGACAAGCCCGGCAAAATTAGTTTTAGGGAACCCAGCGTAGCATTCAATTAAAAAAAGGACATTAAGACTTCAAGATAGGAGCGGTAGAGAGGGAAAAGGACTTAGCAGAAGACATGATGGGGCGGCGCCGAGCAGGCAGCGGTATTCATAAGAAGAGAAAGAAGAAATTATGGTCCGGATCTTTGGCGTACGCTCAGTCAGGGGAGGGCGCTAAGAGTTTTCACCATGCTCCGAAGGTACTGTTACTGCCCGTCTCTCTCAGGAGGGGGCAAACCAAGCACCGTCTTTTCCATCAGGGAAAGTGCAAATGAAACACTGTCTTCTACCGTGATCTGACAGGTTGGAAAATGGACCCCACAATTTAGAAACCCGCCTTCTGCCAGTTAGATAGGTCCCCCTTGGTTGAGCAGACCAAATCCTTGGTTCAAAGCTAAGTCAGCGGTTCTGTAAATCCCATTGATTCAATAGATCTGCTCTACGTGGGACTAAGTAAGACCACTGTATCCACTGGGATAAATTCTAAGCCCTCATCCACTTTGGATGTCTAAAAGCCTGGCTATAGTCTCTGGTTCCCTCTAGTGGTCACTTCTGATAGTACACCTTCGAAATGTATTTCTGAGCAGGTGTAATTTAATATTTTCAGGAAGTGGATAAGTGAAACCGCAGGTACTGATCCCGCATATACAAGTCCGGCTCTAGTGACTAGATTGAGAACCTGATTTCCTAGCCATTATCAGGACCGAGAGCCTCACAAGGGCAACGGCGTGGCCTTATTTATTTGTTTGTTTGTTTGTTTGTTTGTTTGTTTGAATTGCATTTCAACTGTAATCTTCTCCTTTTCTTTTCTTTTCAAAATAATTTCAGTTGCTCATATCCTCAATGTAGCACCTATCTAACGCGGTTTCGCAGGTAAACTGCTGGCAGAAGGAAGACAGCAAAATCCAGCAGCTTACCTGTAAATAAAGTTTTATCTATCTATCTACCTGTAAATCCAGTTGATCTCTGTCTTTGGGTTCACTCCCTTTTTCCTGCAGACTAGAAATGCTGGCTTATAGGCGACATGCTCTCATTAGAGAAGGGAAGGAGATATAGTGGTGATGCGGATGGGGAGAATCATCAGTACAAGACAAGGGATTATTTTAAAAAAAATCCAAGCCATAAAAGCAGTTCTCAAGACTTTGTCCGTAAACCCGAAATTAAAAACATATATCGACATTTTGGGAGCTGGTTTGAAATAGGTTGGCCTTCCCTCCCCTTCCGACACCAAGCCATTTTCAAAAGTAAACTCATCAAATGGGATTTCAGCCCATCAATTACCGAGGAGCCCAAATGCCCTCGAAATCCTCTGATAGAAATATGAATGATTAATGTGGAAAGGCTGGTGATAAAGCAGAACTTATGCAAGCACCGGTCCTTCCCCAGATTTGCCTCCTGTGAGGTGCTGAGCCACACAACAACGAGCAACCTGTTGTAACTAAGGGACGGGGCTGGCTTCTACTCCAAAGGAAATGGCATGTTTCTAGTCCATATGGATTCAATGATTTGACGGGAAGAGCACAGGAAGTGTTTTCTGAAGCCTCGGGAGTCAGAGAAGTGACTGAATAAAGATTTCCAAACAGAGGTTGGGGGGTTCAGGAACCCCATGCCTCTACAACCTCCCCCCCCCAAAAAAACATTTATTATTCTTTATCCCACCTTTCTTCCAAAATGGTTGAGGGTTTTTGCGAGATTTCCTTCTCTTTCTTAGTTGTCTAGGAAGTAGATTAAACGGGGAAATACTCAGGGGCTTAAAGTCATCTAGTAAGATTTTCCTTTTGGGAGTCCTGGCTCTATAGAACCTCCATATGCAGGAGCAGTTTTCCCCTAATTATTAGCTCCTGGGGAAGAAGGGAAGGGGGTGGTTAGCTTTTGCCTTCAAGCTCCAAGTTGCAGAAGGACCTTGTTGGGAGCATGTAATGCTGCTAGATAATGCTTGACCAAGGGTGGCTTCTCGTATCACTCTCCAGATATTTCCAGACTACAACTGAAAGATCTCTTCCTTGTTCCTAGCTATGGGGCTGATGGGATTTGTAGGCCCAAACATTGGGGAAAACCCAGTTGCTCACGCTTGCTAAAACTCTGGACTTCCAAGGCTTATAGTACATATAGAAAAAGAAATTCTCCGATGGGCGATGTATTTTACTTCTGTGATTCCACAGATAAATAACCAGAGAAGCTGCTAAAATGGCATCATCTGATGATCAGGATTGTGGGCTTCATGGACATGTGGCCTCATCCTGTGGCTTCTTTCCATCATTCTCACGTTCCAAATCAGGGCTTTCAAGAATGTTAAAGTCAACAAGACAAATCTAGTACAGTGGTGCCTCGCTTTTCGATTGCCCCGCATTATGACGAATCTGCATAACGACGATCTTTTTGTGATGGCCACCGGGTGATTAAAATGGCTCCCTGCTGTGTTTAGGGATGGATTCCTCGCTATACTGGCAGTAAAAATGGCCACCATATGATCTTTGCTGGACTGTGAGTTTTTACCCCATTGGAACGCACTGAATGGGTTTCAGTGCATTTCAATGGGGTTTTTATTTTTGCTTTACGATGTTTTTGCTTAATGGTGATTTTCCTGGAATGGGTTATCGTTGTTAAGCGAGGCACCACTGTACCTTCTTTTGGCAAGAGCAGGGAATCCTCTTGCGGTTCTCCTCTGAAGTTTACAGGAGCTGTCCATGGTGAGGAAACCTAGCCTTCAAAAGAGGTTCAGCACCTGGACAGGGCCTGTGAAGCTCAGATCAGAACCTGCCCCTGATTCATCGCCTGTGCAAAACTGAGCCCACCCAAGCCTTCAGTAAGAAAGGGGGTTTAGGAAAGGGCACCCCGGAAATGCCCTGTGCAACTTAATAAAGGAACCGAGTGTTGTGGTTTTGGCTAGATAACTTGGCCAATTTCCCCAGACGGAGAAAACAATCTCTCTCCAATGTCATTCATCACTGCAAACTTTTGAGTAGAAGCTATATGGTGGGAACAAAAGAGGTGCCATTCATCAAACGGAAGGCACCAGACTGCCATTTGATCTATGCTCATCGTCCCAGCACACAATATCTGAAGGCTAGCTAAAGAAGGGCTCGGCAGACGCAGAGCAAAGCCTGGAAGTGATGGATTGGAGCAGCCTATCTGAGGAGCAGAGAAGGGGGCAGGATCTGTTCCAATCATATTCGATTCCATAGAGTACCGAAGAACAGGAATGTAAATCCTCATGGTCTTGAAATGTTCTGCTCGCCTGTAGGGCGGCACGTGATTTTTCTTGATGCGAATTCTTGCAATGGTGGGAAAGAGTTTTGCACAAACGAAGTATGTTGTGCAAAACTATGCTCACTCCCGCCTTGTTACCCAGATGGTCTGAAACTGAAAAGCACTGGATGGATTGTGTGTGTCTTTCTGATCAATCATTCCCCCCCATCTCTGCTTGCCGTGCATGTACGCATGCTCTGCCAGCAAAAGAGACAGTAGTTTCGCTCCAAGACGTTTTTGCACAAATCTGCAAATCACAGCAGCCTTGAACACATTTCATTCTCTTCCTGGATGGAAGAACCTAGCAGTCTCCTCGTGTGTTGTCTCAACCAACCAGGTAGCCTGTTCCACCAGAAAATACTAATTTTACTAAAATTCTTCACATACCTTCCAAGAACTGGGGTTTCATATGTTGGAGTTTTTGCAAACTTGCAGGCTGCCTCTAAGTAGGTGTGGCTGGGAGGGACCTTTCTGGCCTGGGGTGACTGTCAATCAGTCACCAATCAATTGTTCCTTCCCATATCTGATTTCCAAGAGAGCCCCTCCTGTCTCCTTTTGAGCTTTTCCCCTCTCTAGTGCCTGTTGGAAGCAGTCAGTCTATTGAAGCTGGTTGCTGAAAGTCAGTTATCTCTTCTATTGTAAGTAATGCGAGTTTTTGTGCTTTCCACCCATAATGTCTCGGAATGAGTTATTGAGACTGTAAGTGCCAGTTGATGAGAAAGGGGGGTTTACTCATTTGTGGAACTTGAAGTTCAAAACCCTGCAACATCACACATTCAACTTTGTTAGTATCCAGCTCTTTCTAAGGCCCCCTTCAAGCCAGAAATGCACCATATCGATGGTTCCACCATTTAGTTGGCAGTTGAGAATTTTGCTAATATCATCTGGCGCAAACCAAGCACTATCTTTTTCAGAAGAGAACAAAACCTATACCTCCATCCAAGCACTCGGCAAACAGTCGCTCATACTGTAAACAACCCATACACAAAGCGATGAAAGCATATGCTCCATTTTAATCACTCTTTCTCAGGTTGTAAGGAGATTTTTTTCCCACTGCTGCTGGCAACGTGGCTTTTTTTTTAAGTGCTGCAACTCAGCATATTGACAATATGTTCCTGAATGCATGTCTAGCAGCCCCGGCAGTAAAAAAAAAAAAAAACATGCTTTAACAAATAGTAAAACTAAAACAAAACAAATAAAAATCGCAAATTCAAAAGCGTCTGGCACACATCAGCATTCCCACAAATCATTCCATGAGAAAATCAAACCGCAACAACTGTTTCTTGAAATGGGATAAAGGATCTTAGAATCACAAAATGAATAATAATAATATTAATTAGAGACGGGCACCCACCGGCGGTTCAGTGATTCGCCCTGGTTCACTGACTGCCACAACAGGGGGGTTGGTGTCCTGCCCCCTCCAGTGGGCACCCACTCAGAGGCAGTGCCCAGAGGAGGCGGGGCAGGGAAGCCAGGATGCTGCTTCTATGTGGCCACCTGCCAGAGGGGGGAGGGCAGGGAAGCCAGGATGCTGCTTCTATGTGGCCACCTGCCAGAGGGGGCAGGGCAGGGAAGCCAGGATGCTGCTTCTGAGTGGTCACCTGCCAGAGGGGGTGGGGCAGGGAAGCCGGGATGCTGCTTCTGAGTGGTCACCTGCCAGAGGGGGCGGGGCAGGGAAGCCAGGATGCTGCTTCTGAGTGGTCACCTGCCAGAGGGGGCGGGGCAGGGAAGCCAGGATGCTGCTTCTGAGTGGTCACCTGCCAGAGGGGGCAGGGCAGGGAAGCCGGGATGCTGCTTCTGAGTGGTCACCTGCCAGAGGGGGCGGGATGCCAAACCACCAAACACTTGTTGTGGGTGTCAACGAACCGGGACGAACCAGTGGTTCATGCCCACGCTTGGGTCAAGCCAGAGGTTGGGAGTTCGAATCCCCACTGGGCCTTCTTGAGAAGTGCTGGACTCAGTGGTCCATAGGTTCCCTTCCAGCTCTGCAGTTCTAAGGTCATCATCATCATCATCATCCAAGATCTGAGCAGCTACATAAACCTTTGGCATCTCGCCAAAGGCAGATTTCTCAAAACACAATTTCCTGTATTTCTTTAAGAGCACCTCTCGCACAAGGAAAGCTCTCCGCCACCCACCCCAAAAGTATACTGTCGTTTTCTTTTCTGTACCTCCGATTATACGACCACAGGGGCTTCTCTTAAACTGAGAGCTGGCTGCAGGAGTGGCAGAAAATCTCACGCTCCCAGAATATTAACAACATCAAGTGAAAGGGCACAGTGGGAAAACTCAGCTTAGAAATACACTCCAGTCAACCTCTTCTCTTTATTTGCTAACACACTTTGGGAAGGAGCAAAAAAACAAGTATCTCTGTAAAACCACACAGTTACTTATTTTTTTTTCTGCTGTAGCTGGATGGTGTTTCCACCTTGCTAGTTCCTTGGCGTGCAGGAAAGGAGTGCACAACAAAGCCAAATGCACAAACATCAGTGCTGTGAAGTGGTTAGAGCATTGAACGGTGATCTGGGCAAGAATCCAGGACCCCTGCAAAACCTCAGCCATAAAACTCACGGAACGACCTGGAGGTAAGCTGTACAAGCTCATTTTGAGAAGGCTTAAGTGTATAATAGAGTTGAGTCACCCACGCTTCACCCCAGTATCCTCACCTCTCCAAATCAAGTCAGATTGTCTTTCTTTAAGACGTTTTTAAAAAATCTTATGAAATCGATTTTCTTTGCCTATTATCAAGATCTCATAGAATGTCATTTTGCACACAGCAAGAGAGAGGTGTTGTAGGTCAGTACAAACTCAGCTTTTGCACAATTGTGCTTCAGGGGGCAGCTATGCCTTTTCTTCCAAGGATCTGACCTAAGGAGGAAACAGTCTTCCACGCCTTAATTCCACCAAGCCTTGACTTCTATAGGCAATCTACATGGGGCTGCCCTTGAAGACTCTAAGAGCTTCAGTTGGCATCATATGTAACAGCTCGACTTCCACCTGGTGTACAGTATCAAGATCTCATGACTCCAGTACCGGCAAGACTTGTATTGATTGCCAATTGTTTTTCAGGTCCTCTTCAAAGTGTTGGCTTTAAATTTCAAAGCTTGAAGCAGCTTGTGGGCAAATAAGGGAATTTGTGTCTGATTATTAATCTGTCCGGGCATTAAAGGCTTCCAGAGAACCTCTACTGAGAACACCAACCTGTGAGGCGGCCCATTGGATTAGAGATTTAATCCAGTGTTGCTTCCAGATTATGAATTGCACAGAGTTGTGATCAGTGCCTGTCCTGTAGTGCAGTGGTCCCCAACCTTGGGCCTCCAGATGTTCTTGGACTTCAACTCCCAGAAATCCTGGCCAGAAGAGGTGGTGGGGAAGGCTTCTGGGAGTTGTACTCCAAGAACATCTGGAGGCCCAAGGTTGAGGACCACTGCTGTAGTGGAAAGGCAGGCCAGAAAGATAAGCAACAGAACTGATAATTTGTTTATTTCATTTATTTATTGTGTGTTATTTTTTATCCCATCTTTCTCCCCATGAAGGGACCCAAGGCGACTCACAGAATTAAAATTAAAAACACAATTTGAAAAGCAACTCAACTACACTACTAATTAAAAACCTGTTAAGTAATTTAAAAACATCTGCACCTATAAAAGTGAAAGACGAGTATCCAGGGACCCAATGATAGTTATTAAAAGCCTACCAGAAGATATGGGTCTTCAACTCTTGGCAGAAGAATAAAAGGGAGGGAGCTAACCTCTCCCGAGGGAAAGCATTCCAACACCTGGGAGCAGCCACAGAGAAATCCCTGTCCTGTGCCCCATCAAACATGTCTATGATGGCAATGGGACCAAAAGCCCTCTATAGCAGTGGTCCTCAACTTTGGGCCTCCAGATGTTCTTGGACTTCAACTCCCAGAAATCATGGCCAGCAGAGGTGGTGGGGAAGGCTTCTGGGAGTTGTAGTCCAAGAATATCTGGAGGCCTAAGGTTGGGGACCACTGCCCTATAGATCTCAAGGACTGAGAAGGCTCATATGGGGAGACACATCCTTCAGATAATTTTAAAAGGAGGAAACTCTATAAGAGATGGTCACTGGAGATCAAAGAGAAAGTAAACTCTGATCATTTGCAGGCAAAAGGTTGCCCAATTTAATTCCCGATTGGCTGAGCTAAGGCCAAGAAGCACAACCTGCCTGAAAACCGGAAGAGATATTACGAGTCCGTATTGACAGTCATGGGTAAGGTGGTCCAGTGATCTTTCCAACCACAGCGTCAACTGTGTCATGTCACAACACTGTGTTCGACATTGAGAAGAGGGGGTGGATTTGAGATCCAGGCAAAGTTATTTCCATTGCTTGAGGTCTCCTCCCTAGATCTCCAATGAATGTTCCTTATTCCTTGTGTGTGTCCTATCGCAGCCTGCAAGATCCCCCCACTAATGAGAAAGGAAGACGTTAACACCCAATCAGGGGTATGTCAGTGAGATTTACATGCGGAAGAACACAGCCCTGATGTTGTCAGCAAGTCCCTAGGGGGCCATGTTGACCCAGCATCCTTCTCTTCACACCTGGTGGTCTTAATATATCACGGCAGTGTTGAATTCTCCATCTTCCTGTAGGATAGCAACAGAGATCTCTCCAGGGAAGGGAGAAATCATTGCTATGTTTCCCCGGCAGCGTGTCATCTCAAGTTTCTACGACAGAGAGTGTCCATTTCTTATCTCTCTGGGGTCTGGTGTCAGTCACGCTCAATGCGGAGTGAGGAAATTGGATTTGTCAACTTGCGATCCCTCTGTGATCGATAATTACCTGTAATTAAGCCCCACTTGAGAGCTGAAGGGAAGAGCAGGGAGCTGATAGCTGGAATGAGAAATGAAGAGAGGAGAAGAGAGATGTTCAGCTCGAAAGCAACAACATCCATGGAAGGGAGGAGAGACATGTTTGTAACTGCAGATGACAAACTACAGGGAGGAGAGAGCCTATGGCTGTGCCAACTAGAGCAGTTATTGGCCGAATCATTAGACAACTCTTCTGCAAATCTCATTGATTGGACTCTAGATGGGATGACCAGTCGGATCGAGACTCTGGTTGTGTATACAGAATATCTCAGCAAACGTCAGCAAGGAGATAATACTGTAAATCCAGCAGACCCTATCTCTGAACTTCTGGTCTTTCAAAGAGTGCATCTCTGTAGTACGTTCATGGTTGAGACAAGGTTTTAACCAGGAAATTTTAACGGGAGACCACCTTACGCTTCTCCATCACCAGACTGAAAAAGAAGGAGAAAGGATGCCCTTTCTCGAAAGTCATGCTTCGTGGAGAACATCTTGGAAGTGATGACCTACCAAGTAGAAGATTCGTCCATCCTGAAGCTAATTTCTTCTTCCCACCCAGTTACTTTCTCGTAAGAGCTAACGCTGCTAGAGAAGATGAAAACTCCAGGACCTGGAAGTGGAGATCGAAGAGTCTCTTCAACAAAACTCTAGAAGAACATTCCACAGGTGGGATTATGTTCCACCCAAACATAAGACATTTGACTGCAGATTTGCAGATCACTGGACACCATATCACACAACATCTGTCCATAGCATTCAGAACTGTCTACGCTGTCCGGAGAAGCAGCTCTCCAAAACTTCAGGCCAAAGTATTTCCCAAGGCTACCTGGGAGAGATCAAGGAGGGACGCAGAACACAACGTGTAACCTGAGGGAGTTGAATGTTCTCCTAAATCCTCAAAGTTTGTCACAGTGAGACACCAGGACTCTGTTTAGACCATATTCATTTATTACATCTATTAATGTCATTTTCTCTACATAACAAATTACAAATAGATTTGTACATATCATCATCATCATGATGTGCTATCAAGTCCATTCTGACTTACAGTGACCCGCTTCAGGCTTTTCCAGGTAGTTTGCTGGGAAGTTTTCTACTATTCCCTTCTTCTGGGGCTATCTTGGGACTCTGCAGCTTGCCCAAGGCCACATGGGCTGGCTCTCCTCCTTGGAGGCAGAGTAGGAGAACTGAACCCCCAACCTCTGCAGCCAGATCCCTAAACCACTGAGCTATCCAGCCAGCTATCTGCAAATATACTGCAAATGAACAGAGAAAAAGCTAAAACTGAAATAAACAGAGAAAAAGCTAACCTGATAGCCCCGAATCCCCCTGCTGATCTCCCCTAAAGTTGACTCATTGAATCCATTTATCCGAGTCAAGAGTTCCTTTGTTCAAAAAAAAACAACTTCTTCCCAAGTAAGCAAACTCAAGTCCACAAACCTATATCCCAGTGAGTCTCAACCCTTGGTCTTCTAGATATTTTGGACTTCCATTCCCAGAAGTCCTAGCTAGTGTGGCCAATGGTCAGAGTTCGAGGGAGCTGAAGTCCAAACGTTCTGTAGGGTGAAAGGCTGAGAGCCACTGCTCTGTGCCCATACATGGAAGTAAGCCATACTCAACTAAAATTGACTTACATAGTCTTAAGACTGCAGAGATGTAAGGGACCCTGTGGGTCATTGTGTCCAGCACCTATCAGGGAGGACAGTGGGAAATTGGAAGCATGGAAGCACAGTGGGAAATCAAATTCTCAACCTCTGCAGCCAGAGATCTAAACCACCGAGATATCCAGACTTATTACTTTTCAAGCTCCTGTTGTTGTTGCGTGCCATAAATCCATGTCTGAGTAACCTTCAAAATGTCCAGCGTTAACCGCCTTGCTCCACTCTTGCAAACTCAACGTCGTCACTTCCTTTACAAAGTGAATCTATCCGTATTGGGTCTTCCTCTTTTCCTGTTACTGCCAACTTTTCCCAGCATTATTGTCTTTTCCCGTCAATCTTGCCTTCTCATGCTATGTCCAAATTGGGACAACCTCCGTAGTTCTGCAAGGGATCGAAGGGAGGACCAAAAAAAAAAAAAAAACAGTCCTCGTAATGTATGCCAGACACATCGAAACGCTTGCTCACTACACAGCAAAGTCTGCGTTCCTCGCAGCACATTGTAAAACACTTCTTTAAAGCATTTCAATTAATTAAACATATTACTCCACAGGAAGAAGACCTTGAGGGTGCAGAGTAGCTTACCAATGCAGTGTGTGTGTTTCTGTGTGTGTGTCCCCTAAATCAGCTATGCTTCAAATCATTCATGTTCTCTTCCTTTCTTTGCTGCTGAAGAGGCAAATTCCACCAACTCACTCAAAGGCTGTCATAAAACCAGGCTTCCCTGTTCAATAATGGCTCTTTAAATAACAAAAAGGATCCTCAGCATACATAAACTTACCTATGGACAAGAGAATAAATCCCACTTGCAAAATCAGGGATAGGCAGCAGAAGACACAGATACGAGTGAAATATCAGTGATAAGAAAAACCTGGATGAGATGTAATTGATAAAAAAAAATTATTTGCTTTCAGAACTGTTTTCATGTGGTTGTGGGTAGTTTTGAAGATGGCGTGTGCACATCTCGCTGGTATGACCAAAGGGAGGAGGCACTGTGTTTATTTTCCAATAACAGACTGGAACAAGGCTTCAAGAACACCGGTAAAATGGTCTCTTTTTCCTCAGGCAGCAAAATTTGTCAGGTGGCACAGAAAAAGACACAGGCTCACACAGGGTGTTGTGGGAAATTGTGGAGGAATTGCACTCCTCCCCAGGACCACACCTTGAAAGGGATTTCAGAAACACACGCCACTGCTTTGATGCGTAGCAATACACCCGTTCCTAAAGTCACCATCTTGAACAGGAGCTGGTTGTCTGTAAAGCTAATGGCCCTTGATTGTTCTTTCAAGTGAAGGCCATCCTCAAAGATGCTGGCTTACAAAAGGGACAGCTCATGACAATACATGATTGCTGGGAAAATCTACCTTTCTCCCAACCACCAAGAAGACAGCAGTTGGATGGACTGAAGTTTGCACATACTGTACAGTGGTGCCTCGCTAGACAGTTACCCCGCATGACAGTTTTTTCGCTAGACATTGACTTTTTGCGATCGCTACAGTGATTTGCAAAACAGTGATTCCTATGGGGGAATTTCGCTGGACAATGTTTGGTCCCTGCTTCACAAACTGATTTTCGCTAGATGACGATTTGCTTTTCACTAGACAATTATTTCGCTAGACAGCAGTTTCAGTGGAACGGATTATCATCATCTAGCGAGGCACCACTGTAGTATAGAACAGCTTTCTACATGTCTTTGGCCAAAATCCTGTTGCTTGGCAGAGTAAATCACACTAGAGCAGGCCCATTGAATCGATGGGAATTGGGGGAGTCAACTTCTTCATAAGTTCCATAGACTAAAATGGCCCGACCTAATTGAAATCTAGCATAGCAAGTTGCAGTAGAGTAGGCCCATCTGAATCAAGGGAACTTCTGAAGAAGTTGACTCTCTAAATCCCCATGGGTTCAATAGTTCCACTCTAGTGCAACTTGCTATGCTAAGCAACCGGATTTAAGTCAATGTTCCAATGTCAGCTATGGATTTAAACCTGTTTGGTGTGAAACCCACTGGAGACCCATGGTCTAGTCTCTATTTCTCAGCCTCTTCCACCTGACAAGGTTGTGATGAGATCAAAAGAGGGAGGAGAGAACCATGTGAACGACATTTGAGCCCCTTCAAGGCCAAGTGAGTATAAACAGGTAAGACCGAGAGCATCCGAGAACATCCTGAAGCAAAAGCCTATCCTGCTGTCCCTTCTAAATAGAACCATGTCTGCTTCATTCTTTTCTTTTTAAACAGAAGCCGATGGTCATTAGCTTCAGTAAATAAGGTCGTTTTGCACAACGCAGCTCTGTGCATTTTTAATTTCCTTTGCTTTATAGGAAAAAAAAAGAAAAGACAAACAGCATCAGGAAAAGAGGGGCCCTCTCTGGGCAATCTTAAACTCACCAATACTTCTTTTTTTTTTTAAGCCACTTAAACTAAAGATTGCCATTTACACCCCTAGAACATCTACCATGGAGTGGGTTGGTCTAAATATTTTGCTCCCTGAAGACGTCAGCAGAAGCCCCCATTTCAAGCCATAAATATTTTATTCATTTATTTATTTAAAACTTAACCCCATGCATCTAGTGGCTAAGCCACTACTCTGGGCAGCTTACAGCCAAAATAACACAGTCATAAGATGAAATTCAATAATAGGCCTCAATAATAGCCATATATTTAAAACCTCGAACTGAAAAGAGCATCTCTAAGACTAACTATATATAAAAATATAAATAGGGCCCTATGTCCATCAGCTTATATTGACACCCAAGGAAGCAAATCTTACAAGTGCTTTTTCCTTTTCTTATTAGAAAATAAAATAAAATAACTATTCCTTTTCTTGTTAGAAAATAAAGTAAAATAACTATCTCCTGCTATTTCATGACACCTACATCAGCTGCTTCACTTTACCCAATGGATGGGCCAGGCCTGGAAGTTATTCTAAAACTAGAAGAACTCGAGAGCAGACAAAGAACCAGGAGTTTATAGGGTCAGATAAAATCCCACTGACTCTTTCTATACCATGTGATTCTTGTGTCAGCTTATTGTAATACCACTATTCTGACTGCTGGGGGCAGCACAGCATCAGAATGCCAAGTGAATCCTCATTGGCTCTTTTTTATCCCACAATGTCTGCTGCATCCACAGTTGCAATATCGTCCTCAGACCACTGGAGGCAGCATAACATGACTATGGAGACTTCTTCCCCTTCCCCAATTCATGGTCCCGGAAAGAACTTTGCAAGAAACCAAGAATGAAAGTTTAAATATCATTCCAAGAAGACATGTTTTGTAATGGAAATGCCAAACGATTTGTGTTTACAGGGATAATATAATTGGAAAATAAGGCTGGGAGAGAATGTGTGAAACTTTCTCAGCCTTTGGAAAGACATTCAAACAGGCCACGACTTTGACGTGAACTTAGCCTCTCTGACAGTAATAGAATTAGATTTTTAAAAAAAAATCCAAAGCACTGTTTCACATTTGTTTTGTTACAAGCGGATGTGGTGTCATTTTTTTCTCTCCTAAAGCTTCAACATGACAGCTGGGACTAATTACTTCATGTTGGTTTAAGCCTGCTTTGTTGTGGGACAAACGTAGAGATCTCAGGAGCCGTTAAGGGCATGTTTTTCATGGCCCGCAACTCAAAAGGAAGAAGTGAGATCCATTAAATTCGGCCCAACACATAGCACTGGGGGACTTAGCCATTCCGATTTTCCAAAGAAAGACAGATCTGAATATAAACACTGGGAGTTTATTGCTGTCATTGTTCATTCTTATTCTTCATTTTCGTTTTTATTACGAGATTTAATTTTTATTATCAGTCACTACCACGAGATTTAATTTTGAATATTGGTCTTGGTTTCGATTCATTATTATCATTTGTTCTCCATACGGATCTTGGTTTTCGCTTCGAGTTTTAGCATTCCTTGGCTACAAGATGCCATCACACAGGGGCCAAATCAGTCTCACTGCCACTTGTGCCTTTTCACCATTGATACAAGAATGTGATCCCAAGTATTTGCACAAGTGTTTGTTTCAGTGGTTTTGCAACCAGGCGCACCATCTGCCCTGCAACCAGCTGTACATTCCGTCGCTCAATGGCTCGCACATCATCTTGCATGAAGCCCTAACAATGATCCACGACTGTGGGTTCTAACTCCACTAGCACTATGTCAAGTCAAGAGCATAAGTGTTCATTCAAGGCCATAATCATTCCTTTTAGACATTACTTTCAGTTAGCACCATTATTTTTTATTCTGACTAATTTAATTAAAATAATAATTGACTAATGTTAATTCAGTCATGTGTAATTCCTGTGCAGAGTTACACCCGTGCTAGCTGGGGACGTCACTGGCTATGGCTTTTACCACTTACTAAATATCCCATTTTCTACCCACCATATTATCTTTTCAAGTTATCCAGCTTGGCAGCTTCCGTTACATCTTGTAGCAGTGAATTCCACCATTTAAAATGCTTGGTAGCGGCCTGGTTCAATTCTTGACCCCTTTGTCCCGCCTCAAAGGGGTGGGGCACCTGTCAAATTTGATTTGATGGATGGTAGTCCCTTATACTACTCTTGGTTGGAAGAAATACATTCTTTTATCTATATTTTTACATTAGTTATTAATAATCATGTGCTGTCAAGACAGTTTTGACTTACACAATGCTTT
The DNA here is from genome assembly GCF_051106095.1 of Pogona vitticeps. Classification (NCBI taxonomy): domain Eukaryota; kingdom Metazoa; phylum Chordata; class Lepidosauria; order Squamata; family Agamidae; genus Pogona; species Pogona vitticeps. The sequence continues at coordinate 16,452,580 of NC_135796.1, forward strand.
CCAGGGCTTTCCAGGTACAGAACGCTCCAAAGTGCTTGACCATTCCTTTCCTCTAGGGGGCACCTTGGGACTGTACATCCGGCCCAAGGCTACGCAGGCTGGCTTTATTCGCAGGAGGCAACGTAGGGAATCAAACTCCCAACCTTTGGCTCTATAGCAAAAGACCCAAACCAGTGAGCTGTCCATTCTCTATATTGGTTACCTTTTTATTTTTCAAAGACTTCAGTACAATTCAATATACAGTGGTGCCTCGCATTACGACATTAATTCGTTCCAGCGAAATTGCTGTAGAAAGAAAACGTCGTAAAGTGAAAATAAAAAAGCCATTGAAACGCATTAAAACCTGATTAATGCATTCCAATTAGCTAAGAACTCACCAGGAAGCCATTTTGAGCACCTGGTGGCCATTTTGAAACCCCGAAGATCAGCTGTTTTGATCGTCGGGAAGCGAAAATCGGTTCCCGAAACAGGGAACCGATCATCGCGCAGCGAAATTCCCCCACTAAAAACATCGTTTTTGCGATAGCAAAAATCTCATCGTAATGCGGATTCGTCGTTAAATGGAGCACCTGTCTTGTGAGGCACCCTGTACACTGCCCCTTAATCTCCCTCCCATTCCTGTGAGGTAGACTGAGGCAAGAGAGAGGCCAAACCTGCATGGCTGAAGGATGGGGCTGATATGAGGCAGAAATAGTTAATGTTCTTTTTTTAACCACAGTTTGTTCTTTTCTCTCTCTCTCTTCTCATACAACAGGAAACCGCATATGAATTCCCTTCTCCTCTGCATAGTTAATAAGATATTTGCTCTTCACCTGTTTTTATTTAAATCACTAGAAAACATTCAATAAAGAATTATTCTTGTTATAGGGGGGAAATCCCACCCTACCTTCTGGGTCACTACCGACCTCTCATTATTAAAAAGAGAGAGAGAGAGAGTCAACATTTTATATTCTTGGCAATATCTGGTTGTTGTTTTTCCACTTGCTCCCTCAGTCGACACATATTTATCCTGTCAACCCCCTCCTTGTGCATGTTTATGAATATTAATTTCCAATATCACTCCTTCTGCTAATTTGAGCAAGTCACACAAGGCGACGCCCCGCCATACTGTACACCTCATACTAATTCAGCGTAATCTACAACGATGAAGGGGGGAGAACCACATACATTCTTTCCCAACCGGGTGCCAAAGGGTTAATTGCCTGTTTCTGCGCAAATGTGCGCTAATTAGCAACAGGAAATGCAGAAACTGGGCTGGCACAGACACCTTTTTTTCCTGACGTGTGAAAGCCTAACACAACTCCACATCAGCCGGGAAAGGAGCCGCGGGCCTGACATGCATATGCAGAAAACTGTTTCCTGAACAAACCGAGAATACTGGAACGACTAACGTTTTAAACATAAAGCTCAATTCAGCGGACACTTGCAGAAGAACAAACATGAGGAGTGAAGTAACTTCCTTTGTGCGACATTTGTTAAAATTCGTGGAAATTTGTACAAGAGACAGCAAGAGATGCACTGCAAATTTTGGGGGGAAATTATCCAGTTTTTAAAAACAGCCCAAGAAATGTCTTCAGTTTGCTGTATGCCTCGGAAGGTAGCCAATTTTGGAGGAAGAATAATTCTGTATCTCTGTTGTCCACCTCCGGAACTCCCTGCCACAGGAAGCTAAGCCCTCTCTGATTTGCTATTGGCAGCAGCTTTTTACTCATACAGGGTTTGGGACAATTTTTAATTAATTCTTCATTTCCTTTTTCATTCCATTGTATTTAATCACCCTACCTCCAGTTTCCAGATCGTATCATCCCCCACAAAAAAAACTAACCGAATCCTCCAGCTACATTCATTAAGATTTTTGTCACACAATGCAAAAACATCCTTTTCCCCCCCACACACACACACTCCATCTAAGTTCTTTTCATCTCTTAATGGCGTTAAACACTCTCTGTACCTCCCCAGTAAGATGATAAATTATCCTCTTAGCACGGAAAGACATTATTCGAAAGGTTTTATGTGACGTTGCCAGCCCGGTTCGCAAAGGGGACAATCCCCCACAGAGCGCCTTATGAAAAATAACCCAACTTCTCCCACCATCGCTGCTCTGGCTCCCCACGCCTCTCCAAAAAAACAGGGGGTGGGAAATCCCATTTACATTTTTATAGTTTCCATTTCTCTCTCTCTCTCTCTTTCTCATCCCATATGCATGTCGCCATAAAATATTTATAACTTCTGAGCGGATGTGGTTGACGGGGAGCTCACCAACCATGACCACATGTTCATTAACAGCACAAATATTTGACGATTATTCTGTACACTACGGCGCGGTCTAATATGCCTCAAACACCGGCTCGTTCCATTGACTGCCCGATTCAGTTTGAGAATTTGAGTTCCCGCCTCAACTTTTCCCACACGTTCTCTGTATGTCCGTCACTTCCCCTTGGAAACATTTCGACCGTAGCAATAATTTCGCGAGGTAAGCGATGGTGTTGAGGGAATCGCGAAGGCTGCTGTTCTAGATACACTTCTTCTTCTTCTTCTTCTTCTTCTTCTTCTTCTTGTAGCTGACATATAGTAACCCTAAGAGAGTTTTCAAGCTAAGTGAGATCTTTAAGGAGTGGTTTTACCGGTTCCACACCCCCAGTGTACTTCTATGGCTGAGCAGGGATTTGAACTCAGGCCTCCAGAGTCCTAGTCCGACTACAGCGCACTGGGTATCCCTAGACACACTTATCTGGGAGTCAATGCAACACCATCATATGCATCTGAATATAGCAACCTCGTCTGACTTCAGAAGCTAAGCAGGGTCCACTCTGGTTAGTACATGGATGGGAGACCACAACTACATACCAGGGACCTCCATAGAGGGCTATGAAGGAATGGGTGCTCCTGGGACTTCCTATAGGTGCGTGGGGCATTTGGACCCTCCCCCCAGAACTGATTGGGCCACTCATTGCTCACCACGTGGTGTCGTTGTCATCCGCGTTCTGCAAGTCACGGAAGCAGCTGGGCCAGTGCTTCCCCGCCTCCCTGCACAGCTGACCACTTCGGCAAGGAGGCGGGATGATGTGTCTCCGCGCTCAGCTACTGAGTGGTCGGCAGCTCAGGGAGGCAGGGAAGTGCCAGCCGGGCTACGTCTGTGATAGGTGCAGCATAGACAATGATGGCTGTGTGCATCGTGCAGCAAGAGGTAAGTGGACCGGCTGGTTTTGAAGGGAGGGTCCAAATGGCCCGGGCACCTCTGGTGCCAGTATTCGTATTTGTCTCCCCAGGGAGACAAATATGAATATTCCATCTCTAGATGTGATTTTCCCAATGGGGTGGAGTATTTGCAGCAGGCTCACAGCTTGTAAGAGTTTCCTGCCTTTGAGCTCTTATCTCCAATCATTGATCAGGGACAATGGCCGCAGATGTTCGAGGGCTAGATATGGAAAGCTTTTGAGCCGAACGTGGCTCACGACTTCAAAGTTCCTCATCACTATGCTAGATGTTCTAAATGGAATACCTTTCCCCCCACTCCAAAACTGAAGCATTATGACAGTGCGTACCTGTCCGGCTGAATTAAGATATAATTCCCCCCCCCCTCCAGCTCCCTCTGTAGCATGGAAAAGCAATAAATGTCTGCTGAGATTGATTAAGGCCCTCTACTTTGCTTTGGCCATTAATCAATCTTAAAAGCCATTTATTGAGAAACTGCTACAAAGCCATAGATTATTCCTATTATAAATAGCGGAGGGGCCACAAAGGCCCCCTCCCAAAAAAAAAATTGGGGAGAAAGAAGGCAAGGGAGGAGTGAATAAATTCCTTTAGCAGGAAAATGACTGAATATTTTAGACCGCCACCTTACTCAGCATTAAAATGTTCTATTCGGAATATTTAGCTGACCTCCATAGGGGCTGAATAAGCTTTTTGGAGTTGTTACTCCACTTTCAACCCATAAATATCCTTTACCCCGGCCCCCAGTGATTCACCGGTACTGATGATGGCAGAATAGGTAGACATCAGACTTCAAGCAGATGGTCATTGGTCAAGACTTTCGCTCCTCCTTTAGCTAAGAGGCCATTGAGTTTCACTCCATCTACCCGTCACCTACGGCTTCTCAGTTCTGGATGCTGAATAAGCACATGGGGAATTTTTATGTTGTTGGTGGTGGGGATTACTTTTCTTTACTTGTTTAGTCTTAACCCTAGGATTTTTCATAACATTGCAAGCGATACAGTTTATAGATGCAGCAAGCACTGAAGGGAACACATGTAGATTAATGTTCCTGCTCTCCCATCTCAGTGTCTTCACACAACCTCAATGTGTGGTTCAGAACAGGCCCCATTTCACAGTGAAATGCACAGAAGGGCCAGTTAGGTGGCCACCCATATCTCACAAAGAGAGAGAGAGAAGGGGCAGGGGAAGAGACAGAGAGGGAACACAGATCCGAACGACATTTCTCTATACTAATTTATATGCATAGATGCTAATTTGGAAATAATACATTAAATACCATTATTTGACGTGATTGAAGGAGACCCACTGAATCAACAGGACTTGTGTGCATGTTGACTTAAGTCGGATTCAAATACAGTGGTGCCTCGCTTGACGACGTTAATTTGTTCCAGCGAAATCGCTGTAGAGCAAAAACGTTGTCAAACGAAAATTTTAAAAACCCATTGAAACACACTGAAAACCGTTCAGTGCCTTCCAATGGGCTGAATACCTGCTTGTTCAGCGAAGATCCTCCATAGGGGTGGCCATTTTCGGTGCCTGTAGTGCGAAAAATCAGTCCTAAAAACAGCGGGGGGACATTTTCTTCAGCCGGCGGCTATTTTGAAACCCGACGATCAGCTGTTTGCTGATCGTCGTAAAGTGAAAATTGGTTCCCGAAGCAGGAAAAACCCCATTTAAACCATCAACGTCAACGTTAAGCAGATTCATCGTTAAACAGGGTAATCGTCCAGCGGGGCATGACTGTATTCAAATAGTTTCTTTTAGTTGGGAGTTACAGATGGGCACGAAGCGGCTGTTCAAAAGTTCGTGCTGGTTCGTTTTTCTGCCGAACAGGTGTTTGGCTCTTTCCGGCCTCAAGTCCTCCAGTGGGTACCCACTCAGAGGCAGCACCCCGGCTTCCCTGCCCCACCTCCTCCAGGCGCTGTGTCTGAGTGGGCACCCACTGGAGGAGGTGGGGCTGGGAAGAGCCAAACACCTGTTCGGCTGAAAAACGAACCAGCACGAACTGCAACAGTCGGTTCGTGCCCATCTCTAGTTGGGGCTCACAGTTATTAATATCAACCTGATATTATCCCATCATAACGAAGGAGGTTGGGGGCCAGATCACCCGTGCGCCTGCTCCACGTAGTATCACGGAGATCCCTGTGAATAGACAACTTTAAAGCTACTTTTTGCCGTGTATCCTATGTTTTTTTCTCTTTGAACCCCGAAGCAGATAGGACCACCCTCCAAACAATGGATGGTTCTCACAAAAAGTGACGTATTTTCAGAATATCTGGCAAACAAATAAAATAAACTGAAAAAATTAAGAACAGAAAAACGTGGCGTCTTGAAGGCCAACTGATCTATTTTAACGTAAGCTTTTAATGTAATATTTTAAGGTAAGCAAGTTCACTTCTTCAGACACGTTCAGAACTATTCCTGCTGGCCCCATCACGCACGCATGCTGCGGAAAGCATAAACAGGGCCATGAAGCAAATAAAATGCCATCATCATTTATTTTTATCCCGCTCCCCTACATTCGTACTAAGAATGGGTTACATTAAAAATACATAAAAATGCATCAAACCCAGGCATAAAAACCACCGTTTGAAACAGAGCCGCTAACAACAAAAACTCAAACGGAAACCTTGTGTTTGAAAAGTCCTGGTTGTTTTTTTTAAGCTAAAACAGAATTGTAAAAGGAACCCCCCAAAGCAAGATTTAATCCATCAAACATTCAAAGTGCACCAGAACAAACAGCATTTGCTATATTGGCCAGCAGGGAGGTTGAGGGGAGGCCAAACTCAAAGCTTAGCTGGTGGCCATTTTAAAGCCACGGTGCCACCACCAAGTAGATCCCAAATTCTCATCAGAGGTGAATGTCGGAGTCCAGTCGGGCATCAAGATTTGTCCTAAACACATCCAAGAACCCATGATGTTCTAGGTTCCCCAACGAAAGGAAGAAGATATATCTAGAAACCCCTTTCACCTCTTCTTCTGAACTTGTGGGGGAACAGAAGACATGACGGATTGATATGATCCTAAAACTGCATCAGTACCAGTTCCTGCAAGGTTAAGCTGTGGGGGATTTGAACCCATAGAATCATTGAAAAGTGAATTTGGAAGGGGCCTACAAGGCCATCACGTCCAACCCCCTGTTCAAGGCAGGAGCACAATCAAAGCAGATCTGCCAGGTGATCGGCCAAGTTTTTCTTGAATGCCTTCAGTGTTGGAGCACTCACCAACTCCTGAGGTCATTGCTTCCATTGTTGTACTACTCTAACAGTTAGGAAGTTTTTTCCTGATATTCAACTGAAATCTGGCTTCCTTTAACTTGAGCCCAGATATTCTGCTCTTAGTCTTTAAACACTACGCTAGATTAACTACACCAATAGGAAGCAAACTTCTTCATGCTGAAAAGTAGGATGAGCTGGACCAGGTGTGTAAAGTGTGGCCTGCCAGTTCCCATCATCCTTAGCCAACACAACCAATGGGGGAGCAACATCCAGAGGGTTACACTTCGTCTGCCCATGATCTAGAGCCACAAATGCTCTAAACCGGTGGTTCACAACCTTGGGTGCCCAGATGTTCTTGGACTACAACTCCCAGAAGCCTTCCCCACTAGTTATGCTGGCCAGGACATCTGGGAGTTGTAGTCCAAGAACATCTGGGTCCAAAAGGGAAGCACATCTCAAAATGCTGTGAAATAGGGCAAAACAATTAAAAACAACAACAAAATTGGAGCTACTTGGTCTCATTCAAAAGATGAGTGTTTGTACCACAGAGAAATAGTAAGGAGCCCCCCCCCACAAACACACACATACACACACACACACACACACACACACACACAAAGCTCTGCTTTGATCTATAACTTTGTGTTATCCTGAATAGAATGTATCACACACCACACCTAAAACTGCCCTGATTAAAAACAATCCGTTATCATGGGCAAAGGGAAAACCCATTCTCCCAAAGCAAACATATTCCTGCATATATATCTGGCAGGAAGACAGAGCAATTCTATATATAAAACACCTCCTAGGTCTTTATGGACATTACTAATGGGCCAGAAACAATAGAAGCCGGGCCTGTGACAAAACTTGTATAAATTAGATGCTAAAGCCACGGTGGTTTCCATTTCCCTCCGTGTGGTTCTGCGCTAAAAGTATAACATTCCTGTTGAATACATTCTCCCCAGGCCAACTTGGTAACACTGAATTGCCTCGTAGGGAAATGCACATTTGTTCATAGCTGCAGCCCAGCTGGGCTCAAGGGCTTCGGGCAGCAATCACGCAGCATCTCTCTGTTCCTTATTGCTTCTCAGCCTTTTAGAGTCATAGAATAATTCAACTGGAAGGGGCCTCTAAGGCTATCAAGTCCAACCCTCTGCTCAGAGCAGGAATCCAAATCAAAGCAGATTTGACAGAGGGTGGTCCCGTTTTCCTCTTGAAAGCATCCAATGTTGGAGCACTCACCACCTCTCAAGATTTTTTTATTATTGCCATACTGCTCTAGCAGTTAGGACGTTTTTCCGGATATTCCGCTTAAACCTGGCTTCCTCAAACTTGAGCCCACTAGTATGTGCCCTGACTTCTGGGATAGTACAGTGGTGCCCCGCTTGATGACGATAATCCATTCCAGGAAAATCACTGTAAAGTGAAATCGTCATCAAGCGGGGGGAAAATCGAATTGGAATGCATTGAAAACCGGTCAATGCGTTCCAATGGGGAAATACCTCCTTGTCCAGCAAAGATTGCCCATAGAGAACTGCCGATCAGCTGTTTAAAACCACTGTCTTCCGAAGCAGGGGTCTGGAAGGCAGTCATTTTGCGAAGGGAGGGAAGCCATTTTACGAAGGGAAGCCATTTTGCGGAGCCGTAAAAATCATCGTTTAGCGAACAAACGGTTCACGAAGCAGGCTCCTAATCGACATCAAGCAGGAAAAAAAACATTGGAACCATCATTTTGCGATCGCAATAGCAATCGCAAAAAACTCATCGTAAAGCAATTTCAACGGCATGCGGGGTAAACGTCAAGCGGGGCACCACTGTATTTCACCTCTTTCCACCTTCTCAACAAAAGTGAAAGGAAAGGAATGGAGCATCCAGATATATTCTCTGTGGGTGACCGGCTGAAACCCTGAAAAAGTGGCACACCTCGGTGCAATATCTGGCCCCAATATCAGCAGCAACAGCAACATTTAAAAGAGAGAGAGAGAAAAAACTTCAGTGTTCCCAAACCTGACTTGTAAACCAGCTCTGGCCCTACTTTTGAGAGTGAGACATAATTCAAAAAAAATTAATACATCGTCAACCAAGGCAGGACATAAAGAAAGAAAGAAATGATCGACCTTTCTGATTCTCTTTATCATATCTTGCCCTGAGCTTTTTTCTTTCTTGCTTTCTTTCCATGGAGAGGCGAATCACAGGTAAACAAATAAAATATCATCACTCCAAGCACGGCAAGGCACACTGCACTAAAACGAGACGCAGCATGTCTCTCTTGAAGTTGCCAGTCATAACTCCTTCCTTCCCCAGCGGTCTAACGCTTTTCTCAGCATGCCACGCTTTCCAATTACCTATTGGCCTTTTCGTTTCTCTCCCCCCTCCTAAAGCTGAGCTTTAGTCTCTCTCCGTGTTGTACAGCTCTAAACGGAGATGTTCCCGTGGGGTGGCATGGGATCCTATACAGTGCACTGGCTGGAAAGATTGCCTCCATGCCTAGGAATGTTTGCCGTTTAAAGTGATCCTTAAACAACATCTTCCATCTGGAATCATGGCCGTGGCTCTTAATTGACGGAGCGAGGCCAAGACCTTGGTGTCGACCTGTTACAGAGCTTTGAATGTCTGGTTAAAAGTCTCTTTTGTTAGGCCACAGAAATATAGAGACGCACAGAGGAGAACAGCTTCAAGTTTCCCAGATAGTCCACCCCTTTCTCATTCACCGGCACTTAAAGTTTCAGGAACTCGGAGACACTGGTAGACGAATTAATGACAATGTTTCATAGACCATAGGTAGGTAGGTAGGTAGGTAGGTAGGTAGGTAGGTAGGTAGGTAGGTAGGTAGGTAGGTAGGTAGGTAGGCAGGCAGGAGGCAGGCAGGCAGGCAGGCAGGCAGGCAGGCAGGCAGGCAGGCAGGCAGGCAGGCAGACAGACAGACAGACAGACAGACAGACAGATAGACAGACAGATAGACAGATAGATAGATAGATAGATAGATAGATAGATAGATAGATAGATAGATAGATAGATAGATAGATAGATAGATAGATAGATAGATAGATAGATAGATAGATAGATAGATAGATAGATAGATAGATAGATGTTGTGGGCAAATCAACAGCAAACTAACAAAATTGCTTCCAACAGACTAAAGAGAGGGAAAGGTGAAACTTAGCAGAGAGGCAGGGCTCTCTTTGAATTCAGAGGCGGGAAGAAATGATTGGTTACTGCCGGATAGACTGACAATTGTCCCAGCCCAGAAATTTCTCTTCCCATCCAAACAAACTACGGGCAGCATGCGAGGTTGTAAAAACTCCAACACTATCCCAGTCAACTGCTGTCACGAATGGGCACTTTTATGATGCTTAGACTTTAACACAATTGTCTCAAAAGAGAATTCTGTTTGCATTTCCTCCACTTTCCTTTCAAGATAAAGAGATCGGGCTCTACAGAGAAAATTAAACCGGGAGGGGGGAGAGAGAGATCTGACACCAGACAGAGCAACATGCCGCCATCATGGTAGGAGAACGCCTCCATCTCCGAAAGCATTCTGAAGCTGCAAAAGCTGTCATTCTCTAGCGGAGACTTTCAAAGGAAGACTCAAGCGTGAAATAGCTGAATTAGAACTAATAACCAAGTTTGACTCCGTTCATTGGAATCTGAATGGAAACAGTGGTTTCAAATCTGGCTACAGGTGTTAATTTACTTAGCTGCGCTAATGCAATTATGCTCCTTCCGATCATGGCAACTGCAAAAGGTCGCTTGGTTTATTTTTGCATGCCTTCCTCCTCTAATTGAGTGGTCGAAGGGTGTGGAAATGTCACCGTACAGGGGCTGCCCAAGACTTTTTGTAGCCCGAAGCGGGAGAACCAAGGCTATCTCATTCCACCTCCTCCCACCCAAAACAGTGGTAAATACCCAAAGTTAACCAAGCTCATAGGAGGAGAGCCTCACAAACACCAGTCCTTCTCTCAGCCAAAGGCAGGACCAGCTTCCAGTGTTTTACACTCTGCCTGCATATTCACACGCACCCACCAACCAAAGTCCATCAAAGTTGCCGTGATCGAAAGTTTTCGTTCGTGTACATTGCCTTTTGCTTTTCAGCAAGAGCCTGTGAGCCAGCTCTGGTCTATTTGCATAACCCCGCCCCCTTTATCACTGTCAGTTCCATTCTAGTATTTGCATAGCTCCACCCCAAAATAGGACAGATCCCCCCTCCCCAGAACTGAGAAAGCTAGGAAGGAACATAGGATGCTGGAACCCTAAACCAAAGAATGCTTCCGTTGGTTTCGCACCTTGTTCAATCTGGACTTTGGTGCAGAAATGGATCAGGGATCCAGAACCCTACTTTCAACTGGGACCAATGAAACAGAGTCTACTGTCTTGACCATAGCCTCTTTTGTGATCATCATCATCATCATCATCATCATCTTAGAGTCAAGGAGGCATAGTGGGGAATCGAACTCCCAACCATTGAGCAACCCAGGTTGATAAGGGTGAAGGTCAGTACCTTGAGGACAGTTCACATATTCTTGAGAACATGCACTGAGCAAACTCACCTTAGTGTAAACTGATCTACTAGAGACCCACCAGCGAGGGAGACATGAACCATAACCAGGTCCCCTTCCTTGACCGGGCTAATTGGTAAACAAAGTAGAAGATTGTCATCAAGGTTTAACACAGACTTCTTCAGCTTATTTTGGGTTGGGTAGAGGATAACACTTCCAACTCGCTCCATCGACACCAAAGGTAGCTGTGTCTCCTCCTGGCCACTTGGGTGGCCGAAGCTTTCCAATTTGGGGTCATCTGAAGAGCAATCTCCATCGGACACATACACCCAATAGAAAAGTTCCACTGTGATCCCTCCCAACGAGTCCACCATCTGCTGAACGTCGGGCGGTGAGGGCGGTAAAGGAGTGGCCAACTCAACGTTGAACCAACCTGGTGGAAATTCCAGCTCCGCCACGCATAACCCCAAAGGACCTTTCAACCGACAACTGCCGACCGTGACTTTCTCCTCCTGGAAGGCCGCCATCCGCACGCAGGGCAGGCTCTCCACAGCATCGTCGTGATCCCAACCTTGGCCGGCGACGTAGAACAAAGTTTGGACTTTGGGCCGGTTGGCGTAGACTGAGCTGTCGATGATGTGCGATTGTAACTTCCAATTAAATGTGAACCGGTCAGTGAAACTGAAGAGAGCAGAGGTCCACAGGAGGTTTGGGGGCACTGTTTGCTCCACGGCAAATGGGCCGTAGGTAACATTTAGAACAGGCAAGCCGGTGGTCCGGTAGACAAGGAAAGGCTCCGTTCGGGATTGCAAACTGGCATTCCTCATGATGTCCTGGTTGGTTTCTTTGAGGAAGAAGGCAATGTCAGCGTTGGAGATGCTGTAACTCGCAGGGAGGTACACAGGCAAGCTTGTAAACCGTTGCATGCTATCGACAACTCCTCCTCGGCCGTTGACCACTGCAGAGCAAAAGAAAAGAGAGCAAGGTAACTGAAAGCTTTCCATTTCATTCCCATGGAGGCTCATTCAAAATCATTATCTGCCAGGCATTCCAAAGTATGTGTACAGTGGTGCCTTGCTTAATGACGATAATCCATCCCAGGAAAATCGCTGTTAAGCGAAAACATTGTAAAGCAAAAAAACACCACTGAAACGCATTGAAACCCCTTCAATGCGTTCCAATGGGGTCAAAACTCACCATCCAGCGAAGATCCTCCATAGGGCAGCTGTTCTCGCTGCCTGTCTTGCGAGGAATCCGTCCCAGAAAACAGCGGGGAGCCATTTTGTTTACCCGGTGGCCATTTTGAAACTGCCGATCAGCTGTTTTAAAATCGTTGTTTCGCGAAGAATCGGTTCCCGAAGCAGGGAACCGATCATCACAAAGAGAAAAAAACCCATTTAGACCATTGTTTTGCAATCACAATTGTGATCGCAAAAAGATTGTCATAATGCGGCTTCATCGTAATGCGGGGCAATCATAACGTGAGGCACCACTGTACAAGCTTTTTGTTGTTGTTTCTCAGAACATCGCTGAGATCCCTAACAGCCTGTAATGCACATAGGGTGTGTTCTACACATGAGACCATGCACACACCGTTGCCGTATGTTCTAACAATGAGAATATCAGTTTAATGTGATTGAATGCAAAAGGTTCCATCCAGATGTCTCCTCTGTAGACAGAAGGAACCTCCACGGGTTTCCCATTGGAAGTAGGGGTGGGATAGTGATTCTCACTCAATTTTTGCTTCAACACAGAATGTCCAGAAACAACTAGAGCAGCGATGAGGAATCTAAGGCTGTGAGGCTGAGAATGGACTTCCTGACTTCCCAAGCTATTTGGACTTTCATCATAGAATCATTGAGTTGGAAGGGGTCCACAAGGCCATCAAGTCCAACCCCCATGCATCCACTGCCTTTGTAAGAAAGCAGCCCAAACATGACCATCTCCAGAGCCCTTATTTCAAAACGGAGGGTCATTTTAGCAGCTCTGTTGCCAGGTGGTTATTTATAGAGTACACCTTCTGCCCCTTGAGTAGCTCTTGTGAAGTTCAGACAAAACTTGGGAGTGAACTGATCTCTACCCACCCACTCCAAAATAACTGGACTCCCTGGACTCCTTTGCTTGTTTGTTTGCAAAGGATAATGTGGCACACAACTGGAGAGTCCCTGCTTGGCCTGAGACTTGGGAGGCCAGCCAGTAGATAAACCCAGACAGCTTCCCTTCCTATTCATGCCACCTGGAGGAGTTGTAGAGTTCTGCTCAGAAGAAATATGCGCTAAGCGAAAGGGTGTGAACTCTCATGTAAGCCTCTATAAAGTTCAGCATTTAAGAAGCAAAATCTGTCAACAGGTGTGTTTTCTCTGAGTTCTTTTTTTCTAGTCTGAGGGCTACATTGTCCTACATGTAATCTGTTGAGAGAGACAGTCCATGCACAACCTTGGGTGCCCAGATGTTCTTGGACTACAACCCCCAGAAGCTTTGCCCACTAGTTGTGCTGGCCAGGATTTCTGGGAGTTGTAGTCCAAGGACATCTGGAGGCCTAAGTTTGGGAAGCACTGCTCTAAACTTATGTTGACCACAGGGGATCCTGACAACTCCGATTCAAGGAGAGCTTTCGATCGGATCTTGGCAGGAGCTGTCCAAGGTACTGAAACTGAGTATGATAATGAGGAGGGTTCCTGTGCTGTTCACTTTCAAATCCAGAGTGGATTTGTCATCAATGAAATCAGAGTCATCAGCCTCTGCTGATCCATCCTCTTAGGGGTATGAGTTTTGTCGGTGGGGTGAAACAGAGCTACATGAAGGCACATCTGCTTCTATTTGCCCTGAGCTTCTGAGTAATTTCTTATGGCACGAGGTGGAGCATTCATCACGACATCTCTCGGATAGCTCAGCTTGGGAAAGGGTTTTCTTTGCCTTGCCAAGCACTTTGATGGCTCAGCATTCCCCGCCATAAATTGCAAAATACAGATGTGCTGATGTTATATTGCATATTGTCTTTACTTCCTCCCATTACCCCAGCATTTCGCATCCCTCAAGCCCTGATTTACAAGTTCATATATAAAACATATATACACTCCTCTTCCCCCATTTCAATTTCATCTGAGCAACCGCAATTCAGAGCATCTTTTGAGAGCCGGCTACGAGGCGAAGAATCCCAGCCCGGCTATAAGTCAAGACGAATGATGCACAAATTTTGTCTGAGAGCTTATATGGGAAGCCATAAAACCCCAAGAGACAGGGTGAGGTTTGTCCCGGCATTTGCCTGCAACTAAATTCTGATATCTGAATTTAGCAGCATTTTACGAGGCCATCGGAACATCTGAGAAACACATCCATCATCCTTGCACAGACAAGCCCCCCCGTCCTTTGGGTTCCTAGATTCAGAACCTCCCCATGAATCTCAGTATGGAGATGGTGAAAAATGAAGTACTGGGTGAGGGGTGGGAAGCCAGATATGGGGTCTATTAAATCATCTGTTATGCTAATGCTGGTTGTGTTGAGGGCTGGCGAAGAACCATCAGGGAGTTCCATTTGAGAGTAAGTGAAGAACCGCCGTGGAACCACAGAGGGAGGATATGTGGCATGGAATGCACATGAAATCCAGTAGGCAGAAGTCCGTGTTGAATTTAGCACAACCACGCTGGTCATCAGAAAGAGGAGGAGAAATAGAAGAAGAGGAGAAGGAGGAAGGCTAGGAACAGAAGTAGAAGTAGAGCAGGGGGAGTGGGAGCAAAGAAGAAGTAGAGGAGAAGAAGGAAGGAAGGAAAGGTGAAGAGGAGAAGGAATAGAAGCCGAAGTAGAAGAGGAGGAGGAGAGGAGGAGAGGAAAAGAGGGAGGAAGAGAAATAGAAGAGGAAGAGGATGAAAAAAAAGGTGAAAGGAGAGGAAGTAGAGGAAGGGAAGAAAGAGAAGAAGAAGTAGACTAAAAGAGGAGGAGGAGATGAGGAGGAGTAGAGAAGGAGGAGAAAGTCTAAAAGCAGGAGTAGGGGTATTGGAGAAAGAGAGGAGGAGGTAGAGGGGGAGAAGGAAGAAAGAAGGGAAGGTGAAGAGGAGAAGGAAAAGAAATAGAAGCAGAAGTAGAGGAGGAGAAGTTAGGGAGGAGAAGAAGAAAAAAAGAGGTAGATGAGGAAGAGGATATGAAGGAAGAGAAGGAGAAAGAGAAGAAGTAGGAGGCTAGAGGATGAGGAAGAAGAGGGGGAGACTCCTGATTGAAATAACAATCAGAGCCATGCAATTCCATCTTGACCCCAAGAACCGATCAGTCAGAGAGCTTTAAAAAAAAGAGCAGTATACCCCCAAAGGACCTGCCGCGCTCCACAGCACACACAGCTTGAAAACATGGTGTCTGTTACCCTTGGCATGGCAAGTTCCCTCTCCCGCCTGTTGAAGTTTTGTTTTTAGTCTTGCCTGCTTATCTCTGTCAATGCTCCGGTGGCAATGAAAAATGCATGAAAGCCACATCTGTGCCCTTAGATATATATATATATATATTTGCCAGCGTCTTTTCTTCCCGCACAGCATGGCACAGCAGTGGCATACAGATGAAACCTGAGGACTTCCATGGCTTCAGGGGAAGACTTCTCAAAAATCCTCGAGCCTTTTAGAGGATGACATTTCTCAGCAGCCCCTCCCAGAGTTTGGGAAACCAGACTTAGTGGAGAGTTAGATTGGGGGGGGGGGCTTCAGTGCGCATTTTCTTTGGAGAATTCTGGGAGCAGTAGTTGGGGAAGACCAATTTTCCAGATCTGATCTCTCCACATTAGAATAAATGTGAGTCCTTCACATTTATCAGTGGCACAAAGGCAGACAGACAGGGTGGTATATAACTTCTATGTAACTTGTGACAGGATGTACATTATGTTGTGGGAATATTGCAAAAAGACAGCGACAGGACAACTTCATCCCAAAAATTACAAAGCAGGGTTTTCTAGCAGGAATGTTGGCAAGTCTTCAGGACCAAGGATCAAGTCTGAGTCAACATCTTTGGTTGTTGTTGTTTAGTTGTTAAGTTGTGTCCAACTCTTTGTGACCCCATGGACCAGAGCACGCCAGGCCTTCCTGTCTTCCACTGTCTCCCAGAGTTTGGTCAGATCCATGTTGGTCGCTTCGGTGACACTGTCCATCCATCTCGTCCTCTGTCATCCCCCTTCTCCTCTTGCCTTCACACTTTCCCAACATCAGGGTCTTTTCCAGGGAGTCTTCTCCAAGTCCCAAATCCCAAACTACATGTCCGTATCCCTATCAAAAAACAAGTTTTCCCCCCAGAAAAAAAGGGAGGGTGTCATGAGTTCTAACTCATGCATCGAATCCAAATCATGGGGGGGGGGGGAATCCAAATCAAGACTGAGTTGAGTCACCAGTGTGACTTAAGTCCAACCCAACAGCAAGTCCTACAACTCACATCCCCATTCCTGGATTTCACATTTATTTTGGACCAGAGAGACACGAAACCAAGGATCCCTTCAAATATCACAAAATCCTTCTACATAGAAAGATTCCCTTCTGAATCTTCCTCAATTAATCCCTCCCCTGAACCCAGATTATCACCTTCATTTTTATGGTGGGATGAAAAATTAATTTCCTCTGCTATAATAAGAGTCCGATAAGAAGGAATCACTCGAAACTCCACGAGCAGAATATAATTAACTCCGTTTGAATGAAGCTAAATTTAAGCTTGGGCCAGAGATGTGTTTGCTCACCTCCCTTTCTCAGTAACTTGCTGAACAGGCAAGGTTGGATTAATGGTCCCTCGCCAGTCCCACCATTGTTAGTCGAAACGTGCTTCCCACTCGGAAAAAAAACGAGGCAGAATTGTAATCCAACACCCAGAAGGCTGGAAGATTAACGTCTTTCACTCGCTCACTCGCTCACTCGCTCTCCCTCTGCTGCTTGCCGAGGTTTAAGACCCAGAAGGTAAGGCAGATACATAGCTAATATTAGTCTGCCTATGCAGATGTGGGCATGTTGCGTTTTCAAAACATAAATGGTCTCCAAGGATAATTGGCACGGAGTCTTAAGTCACTGCAGCATGACTTTATGCTTATGCATACAGATGCCTAAAGAGGAACTTTGGCAGTCAAGAACTGGAGCACGGTAGTGCCATCCCAGTTTGGCATGCAGAAAGTCCCTAGTATCTCTTCTAGCCAAGGTTGGGAGATACGTCCCACCTCTGATCCTCTGGTAAGCTACGGCCACTAGCCAGTGCATAGAACAGGGGCTCGGATGGAGCCATGACTTGGTTCTCATGAGTCCAACAGTGCCTGTTGACCCCAGCTTTGTAGCGGGTGATAAAACTGCTTCGGGCTTGAATCTGAACTTATACATCCTAAGGCATCCACTTTTCTAAACACCTATTCTCATACAGGTACGCTTCTGATGTGGTGAAGCAAGCATTGTCCAATGTTAGACAACTTCCTCTGCATGTAGAAAGTGCTTGAGGAAACCAGTATAGAGATAGCAACACTAATTTCCCAAGAGTAATTAATCTACTCTGGTTTTCAGGATGAACTTTAAAAGATCTGTCCAAGGTGCTGAACCTGTTTTTGAATCACAGTTTCAGGCTGAACTTACAAGGGCCTGTCTGTGGTGCTGAACTGGATTTCGGGATCCATTGCTTGGGTAGCCCATCTAACAATGAGACTAAAACCCAGAGACTAATCATTGGTGGTTGTACTTTTTTGGGTTGTTTGGCCATGTTCTGGAGGTTTCTCTTCCTAATGTTTCGCCAGCATCTCCAGAGGACAGGAATTAGAACTCTGTCCGTGTTCTGGTGTAGTGTGTGGGATAGTTGAGTATTTGTAGCTGTTGGGTCAGCTTTTTGTCCTTTTCAAGAGATTGGGTGATTATGGTGATTATGATTACCCTGACCTCCATACTGTTTTAGAAATTGAATGGGAGACCACCAAGGAATAAGAAGGTTCTCCAAGGAGACAATAGAAAAGAATCTTGATGAAAAACAGTCAAGGCTTCCAGCCAGTGCTGACAACACCAGGCTACACATTCCGGCAGATCCAGGCCCATATAACACAGCTTCTTGCATTCCAGCAATGAGGGTCTACGTTCTGCCAGAGAAGACAAAGCTGTCAACTTGGATGTCAACGGACTATGAAAAGAAGTATCTCCCCAAGCTGGCAGAGATATGAGTGTGATCGAAAGGCATAGAACTGAGATATAAAGGAACAATCAGAAAGAAGAGGTATTGACTTTCCCCAGCTGGTCCGGGGAGCCAATTCTTTGGCGACTACCAGGCTTGCAGAGTTTTTTTTTCTCCCCAAAATCAGAGGATTCTAGTTCATCAAGCTTTTCTTCTGGTCTTACACAACAGGAAGGAGGAAATTACCCTGCCAATTACACTTAGCAGCATTAGTAAAACAGCCTGAAAGGTCAACAATTTATTGATGAAAGGAGCGGAACAACTGGGACGTTATGAATTAAGCACCACATCCTATTAACCTAATTAAGGCCTAAGAATGTGCCCGTTTGCACAGAGAGGAAGGGAGAAGACCTAGCCCTCAAAGGCACAGTCCAACATATGTTTGCAGGAGGAACAGGAGAACTATAAGGTCTCTACATTATCCACTCCATTTTTTAGTCCAAACTTTATAGGAGCAACCCAATATATTGTTTCTCTCTGGGAGAGTCCAGCACACAGGATAGCATCTGCAAATAGGGGGCTAAAACCCACATTGGACCCAGCAGCCTCCATGGGTCTGGGACTTATAAAGTTGAAACCATGGTAGACTCTGGAAGACGGAGTTCAGGCACTAATATGGAACGGACAGCTGTGTCCACTTAAAGGCTTTGGCTCAGTGATAGACTGTATGTTTTGCATAATAAAGGTCCTAGGTACAATCTCCAATATCTTCTAGAAGGGCTAGGGAACGATCCTGCCTAGGAAATGAAGGGGAATCAATGTAGCTCCTTCAGCGCTTTGGAGACCTCCCTCGGAAGACCCTCCTTGTTTCAGCAAGTACTTATTTCAAGCATGTTGTGGGGCCAAATTCTCAAGTTCTCAGGGGGCCACACTTCAGGTGGGTGTCCAAAGAGAAAAGGGTAGGTCTAAAAATATTACCACGTTGAAGCTTGAAGCTCTTAGTTCTGCTACCTAAGAAAAGCCTTTTCGTCTTTAATGAGGGAATACATCTGTACAACAACTGGCAAAACACCTACTGTAGTGATGGTGTGATCAGGAAGGGGATGTGGAACAACTGCCTAAGAGGTCCAGATCTACCCCAGAACAAGGCTCCTGGCTTTAACAGGGCTGGAGATGGTATGCTATTCCAAAGCCCCATTGTTGGAGGAGAATGCAGACCCTGTAGGGGAGGACCTCTGAGTTAGACCTTGGTGGTCCATCACTCTTCAGGCACATTGACCCTAGTCATGAGCAGATTTGGTCCATGAAACCTTTAGGAGCAGGCATGAAGCTTTTATGGTGGGTTCTCAATCATTGTAAGGCTTCAATTTTGATAGATTAGGCATCCTTCAGTCTCAAGAGACTATGGTAATATGCTTTGTATGGAGGACTTGGAACAGCATCTAGTATGGCTGAGAAGGCCAATTCGAGAGTGACAATCCCTTCCACACTGAAGACAAATGTTGTTGTTGTTGTTTAGTCATTTAGTCGTGTCCGACTCTTTGTGACCCCATGGACCAGAGCACGCCAGGCCCTCCTGTCTTCCACTGCCTCCCGGAGTTGGGTCAAATTTGAAGACAAATACCTGGATCCAAATCTGGTTCCCGGGGGGGGCACTGAGAGTGTGGTACTCTCTCTGAGTCAGCACACACATCCCCAGATCTTAGAAGAGTGATTTTTTTAAAGATTACTTAGCAACTGTATTGGCTTGGCTGGGTCTACCCTGGCTAGACATTCTCCAAAAAAAAGGTCACTTTTTCACGCTCTGCGAGCCACTGTTGGCAACCTGCGTCGTGAGGATGACCTCAACCTGGCAAAATTAGTATAAAGCAGCTTCCTCTATTTAATGGCACCGACGACTCCAGAACTATTACTCCTTATTGAGGCTACAGCTAAAGCCATTAAAATAAGAACGCACTGTACAGTTTAATGAAAGCCGTGCTAATCTTGGCAATGGAAAATGTTTCTCTAGGGTTGTTCAGCCAAAGAAAGAAAGCTCTCCCGAATACCTGTTATCCAACACACATATAAATCTTTGGCGTATTTCATTCTTGCACCGTAAACAGAAAAAAAAGTTTATCTTCTTGATGCACTAATTGTTCTTTATTGGTCTCAGTAAGATTTGGTGCATTTCCCGAAAAATACGCATTGTCAGAAAGGGCAGTAAGTGCTGCCTTCATGCATGAAGTATTAAACCTCACAGCATAGGATGGGTTGTTTGTGTCTTCTTGACCAATCATCAATAAAGCCCCAGTCACTGCCTAAGCCTTATACAGCTGATCAGCTGGGGTCCACCCAGAGCTCAGTTACAGACACTTTATTGGCTAAAGAAAGGTACAGAAACCTATATACATATACAGTCCAACCCCCTCCTCCATGCAGGAATCCATGTCCAAGTATATCCAACAGATAGTTGTCTAATTATCTCCTGAAGGCCTCCAGCTTTGAAGCATCCACCACTTACTGAGATCATTGGTTCCATTGTCATACTGTTCTAACAGGAAGTTTCTCCGATTCTGTAGTAAAGGTAAAGGTAAAGGTTCCCCTTGACAATTGTTGTCCAGTCGTGTTCGACTCTAGGGGGCGGTGCTCATCCCCGTTTCCAAGCCATAGAGCCAGCGTTTGTCCGAAGACAATCTTCCGTGGTCACATGGCCAGTGCGACTTAGACACGGAACGCTGTTACCTTCCCACCGAGATGGTCCCTATTTATCTACTTGCATTTGCATGCTTTCGAACCGCTAGGTTGGCGGGAGCTGGGACAAGCGACGGGAGCTCACTCCATCGCGTGGATTCGATCTTACGACTGCTTGGTCTTCTGACCCTGCAGCACAGGCTTCTGCGGTTTAGCCCACAGCGCCACCACAGCCCATTCTGTAGTAGATGCTTAATAAGCTTTAGATTCAAGAAAGGAATTTGGCATCTACTTAAGAAACGCAAGCCCTACTCCACCTCTCCTTCTTCCATCACAGCTGTACAGCTACCTGACTTGTAGCTAACAGCATAGCCTTTTGCTCATTTTTAGAACTAACTTTAACAGTGCCAGCTTTATTATTATTTTTTTTATGATTTGATCCCACAGCAGCCAGGCAGGTAAATTCAGACTAAAATCCAGCATCAAAAACAGCTCCCTTTGGGTGTTTAATCTAAAAACAAGCTTTTTTCACCCTTATGTTAAAAAAAATTGCTCATCTACTCCATCGGAAAGAGTGAGATTTTGTTCCAGACCCCAAAAAAAAAAAATCATCCAATGAAGGTTTTTTTATCTCACCTTCAAGTCACAAACAAGTCACACAACTGTATACAAGCTTCCAGGAGGCTCATAATTTTTTTTTCACTTATTAACTTAATATTGTTTAGTTTAGTTTAGTTTAGTTGTATATTGCCCCACTAGAGCAATGTGTTCTTCTGGGCGGTCTGCTGCATGGTAAAATAAAACACACACAAGAACAATAAGGTTATAAATAAATGGTAAAATAGGAGTATGGCCCGGAAATATCTGGTGCATCAGGCAGATGACCTTGGGGTGCTCTGATCAGTGCCATGGTCCCAAAACTTAACTTAAG
This sequence comes from Pogona vitticeps, assembly GCF_051106095.1. Taxonomy (NCBI): domain Eukaryota; kingdom Metazoa; phylum Chordata; class Lepidosauria; order Squamata; family Agamidae; genus Pogona; species Pogona vitticeps. The sequence continues at coordinate 16,474,209 of NC_135796.1, forward strand.
CAGACGGATCTGCTCCAAAATGCTCTCCTTCCTGTGCTATTTTGGCAGGCTAGAAGTCTTCACAGTTCCATCAAAAAAATGTCAGCAGTACAGCTCTGCCAACGGCAAGCACAGAAGAGTTAACCAACTTTTCTCTCTCTTTTTTGGAATATTTTGTATTCAGCGTTGCGATGTGCGTGTCACGCTAAGCGAGAAGACTGACAGCAGAAAAGCAAGGATTTATGTTAGCCAAGGCCTATCTGTCACAGAGATAGGAATGCCGAGAGACTCCTTTTATTAAAATCAGTCTCCCTGCTACAGATATTGATCTAAGCAGCTCGGCTTGAATAGCGCAGCATGCCACCATCCCTCAGGAAGTTAGTCAATGGGACAAGCGCAAGGCGCCGGCTACAGCGTGCCAAGCCGTACGATGCCCATCAGAAACTAACACCCAGAACACCAGACACTTGGCAAAGGTAAATGCAGATCTCAAGAACTGACACAAGCCAAGCTTGAGAGCCATCAGCACCATGGAGAGAAGCAGGAGAAGAGCAGGCAGGTAAGGGGAACAAGCAAGTGGAGAGAGCCTGAAACAAACTCAGGCTGAGGTCCTTCAGCACCATGGACAGAGGCATCCACAGAGACCCGCTGGCAGAGTGAACTGGAATCCTAACAACAAGCCCAATCTGAGGTCCTTCCACTTCCACTTCTTGCTCCGAAGGTCTGATCGGAACCCACCCAGGTTTAACCTTGATAGGCCCATTTATAGTATATATTAAAATGCTGGCTATAAGGTTCAGCAACATCTGGAGAGGCACCATTGGGTGTAAGGATGGGACTGGAATTTTGGCTTTCCAGATTTAAGTGACCACTAAGCCAGACACCCAGTGTTGCGTATGGTGGGTAGAGCAGTGGACTCAGGAAACCTGGGTTCGAATCTTCCCTCGGCTATAAAAACTCACTGGGAGCGTGAAAGGTGGTAAGAGCACTCCTTGAATATCTCACATAGCTTGAAAGCCCTGATTGCTATCAATCAGTTCCAACTCAACAACACATAACCAAAAATATTCAAGGATGCTAAGTGGGTCACCCTGCAGTCACTGTCGCTCAGCTTGATATAAGCCACCAGTCTGTTATATGGATAAAGGGAGAGAAGCTATGGACCCTGGTGGAATAAGAGCATCATACTGTAATATGCAAGATAGTAACAGCTGCTATACCAAAGTGACAGGCTGGATCCAGGATCCTTAGGCAGGGTCACAGCCTGCCCTGAATCCTGTCCATGAGATTCGAGCAGGTAAAAACAAGATGGGTAAAAGTTGTGAGCCAAATCCTGCAACCATTAGCTTTCAAAACTTCAGCCTGGTTTCTCTGACCCATGACAAATGGCATTCAAAAGTGAAACACAAAATCCACTTCCAGGAACTGCTCGTATGCTGTGTAATTCTGTCATCTCTAAGTCTCCTAGATCACATTCTTAAGAAACAGCCATTTGAAACAGACCCATGTTTACTGATCACAGTGGTTAATTTTATATCCGGCCGGCATTCAAACATACGTTGTTCTCAAGTATCTCATTTTGAGAGAAAAACAGCCTCCAGCTATATCATTAAAATGTTTCTGAATAATAAACCATCTTTGCTTATTTTTTTAAGGCTCTCACTCAACATCTCTCCTAATCCCAGTTTCCCCCAATCCTTTGTTTACTGGTGTGGATCCCTTTAGGTACGTCCCAGCTGAACGTTGTCTTCTGTCCCTCCCATCTCTACTTCCTCACATGAACGGGTAGATTCTTTTGTATTTCTTAGACGGGGTTGAGATCTTTTATAAACGACTGGCACGCGCTGACAGAAAGGAGAGGATAGGCTCCCTTTGGTACCACTCATCTTTCCTCGGTCTGATCAAAGGCGGAAAAGTGGCATATATGTATGGCACGGATACCTTCCCTCGAGTAGGAAAATAGCTCTTTCTTTCTACTTGATGTTATGTTTTCTGGGACTCCGTCCTTTTAAAACATCCTTGACTTCTCTACTTCTAAAACTCCTGGAAACTCTCTCCCACTCCCATTCCCCTCCTTTGTCTTGGTGCCAAACAGACTAAGGGGTTGACTACACGTGCATTTCTACCACTTTTTGGTCTGCTTCACCCCCATGAATCTGCCCAACCCCAAATCATTCCTAGATAGACCTTGCTGGCTCCCTGTCAGAAGCTAGTCTTTCAGGTGCCAATAGGATCACTCCATTTCGGTTTGTTTCCAACACACACAATTGCTGAGATTGAAACAACATGAAGCTTGGTGCTTTATATTTCGCATCTGGTTTTAATTTCTGGATATTGTGAAACTTGGCCATTTACCAATATTGGGTAACTAAAAACTTCCTCTGCTCTTCCATGGGGGAAAAAAAAACCACTTGTCTCTTCATGTCTCCTCATCTTCTGGGAGGAAGTTTTCGATTTTAAAATATTTCTTTCTGAAATGTATGGCCCATCCGTGCTGCTCTAATAGGCTTCAGAAACAACAACAAAAACGTACTTCCTCTGCCCCTCCATGGAGGAGCAGAGTAAGTAAATATTTGTTGTTGTTTTTGAAGCCTTTAGGGCAGCAATGATGGGCCATACCTTTCAGAAAGAAATATTTTAAATGGTTGTTGTAGGTTTTTCGGGCTCTTTAGCCATATTCTGGAGGGTTTTCTTCCTAACACTTCACCCATCTCTGTAGCCGGCATCTTCAGAGGACAGGAGTTAGAACTCTGTCTGTGTTAGAGAATACAAATATTTTAAAATCAAGAACTTTCTCCCAGAAGGAAGAGAAGAGGGCAAGGAGGGTTTTTTTTCCCTCCCTTATTTGTTTTCTTAAGGGAATCGGGTCAGGTAGGATCATTTGAGTTGCATATGCCAAGTGGATGAGAGGATGGTACCAAATGGCCTTCTGGACTTCTAAGTGACCTCAAGCCCGTTGAAGCTGAGCCATGTTGTCAAGCCTTAATTCAGCCGAAAGACTGAAATGAAAAGAAGTAGAGATTCTCTTGTGCCTTTCAGTGTCCTGGCAACTCTCTGGCTGGTAGACAATTAACTTACAAGGGCAGGAAAAGCAAATGCAAAAATTCGGCATGGCAAATGCACATTCAGAGGGCACTTTTTGATCAGAGCATACCGAATTTACGCATAAAAGAAAGCTGGGTTTCTACAGGTTTGCCCATCTCAGTTGCCTTCCTCTAGACACCTTCCATGAGCGAGGTTACTGGGAAACTAAGTCCCAGCAGAATCAACCCTGTCTCATCTCATCAAGCCACAGGTATCACCAATATTCTCTCTAAGGTCTGCACATGGAGGGGGGGGATGCAGAGCTCCATAAGCACCACACAGCAACAGCCCAGGTTGTTACTTCCAGGTTTGAGATGAAACCCTGCCCTCCACTCCCCATGCACAGATTGTCGAGACTCCCGCACAAAGGGGACGAAAATTAGAGGGAATGTTGGTTATCACACCAAAATAACCACTCTCTCCACAATGGATTCGCTCAGTCCCAAGTGTGATGGAGTTGTCTTCGCTATCCCAAAGTACACACATTTCTATTCTCTTTCTCCAGATTAGCCAAATGAAGATCAATGTACCTATAAAACCCAATGACATGTTAATGCAAACCTTAAAAAAGATAAAATACCTTTTATCTTGGTCTTAGGAAAACCTAATAAAGAATTAACAGTCCATGAAGCCATGGAATTTCACTCAAGGCTTTGCTTTATGTTAGGATTCGCACCCCATTAATTCTTGACAGACAGGTTTTTTTCCTCTAGAATCCGCCGGCTAGTATCACGCACTTAGGCCCGGGCAGTCATTAAAAATCTGCCTTAGACAGGCTGCCTGGATAAGCACAGATGGTAACCGCCCAACCATCTCCGTGCAGAAGACAAGCTCACTTCAAATTAAGAGCAATTACAAAAGCCAATTCCAATTAAAAACCAAAGGGGCCACACAGATTAAGATAGTCTTAGCTGTTGGCAGGAATCATTGTAGGGAATACAATCTGCCTGATTTCCTTTTGGAAGACAGTTGCATAACCCAGGGGCTGCTACAGAGAAGGCCCTGTTTTATGCACTCACCCACATAGATACTCAACAGAGTTCTGCTGGAGGTTCTGAATTCCTGGAAGACTTATGGTAGAAGGTGGTCTTCCCCCAGAATATGTAAGGCTTTATAACAATTTAGCCTGGGGAATCCGATTTCAAAGGGGAAATGGATCCACTCCGGGTTTTACTCCAAACGTTACAGGAGAAATCCAAGGTGCTGAAACTTATCCCCAATTGTTTCAGAACCTTGCAGGTCAGTATGAAAACTAGCATGCATTCCACACTCTTACAAAGCCAAAGCTACCAACCTTTGTGGCTTTCAGGTCAAAACTTGCATCTTCTCTAAACTATGGTACAGTGGTGCCTCGCATTACGATGTTAATTTGTTCCAGCGAAATCGCTGTAGAATGAAAATGTCATAATGAAACGCATTGAAACCCCTTCAATGTGTTCTAATGGGCTGGAAACTCACAGTCCAGCGAAGATCCTCCATAGGGTGGCCATTTTCGGTGGCTGTCTTGCGAGGAATCCATCTAAAAACACAGCGGGGGCCATTTTAATTAACCCGGTGGCCATTTTGAAACCGCCAATCAGCTGGAGGAAAATTATTGTTTTGCGAAGAATTGGTTCTCGAAGCAGGGAACCGATCATCACAAAGCGAAAAAAACCCATTCAGACCATCGTTTTGCGATCGCAAAAAGATCATCGCAATGCGGTTTCGTCGTAATGCGGGGCAATCGTAAAGCGAGGCACCACTGTACCCTCATATGTGGTAGAGAACCCTTTACAAGGTTATCATAGTAACATGCCTCCAAATGCTCTTGGACTACGATTGCCATCAGCCCAAGTCCTCACAAACAATCGTGAGGAATGATGGGAGTTGTAATCTAAGAACATGACAAGTGCATCCTTACGTCTGTCCTCCTTCCACTGTCCATGTTGAAGTGATATTCAACTACTTGTCCTTCAGCTTTGTGTACATGAATTGATGGTCTCCTCTTGTCCTTTCCCTCAAGCAGAAAAATGTTTTTGGGTCAGCCCATTCTGGGCAGGGGGAAATCTTCCAGATGAGATCTGGCAGAAGAAAGCCAGGCTAAGAAAACATCACAAAACATAAATCCGTGGTAATTACTTGGGTGCATCAATTTCCCACAAGAAGTAGAGTTATAGATTCATTTTATCATTTCTTACCATGACATGCAATAAATACTCAACCCAATAAATACTCAATACTAAGGGGAGAAATAGATTCCTGCACAATGACTGATATGGCTCGGAGAGTTTGTTTCTTGCATTTACATTTCAAATTGGCGTCGTAGTGACACTGCTGAAGACCCACAAAACCGTGAGCAGAATCTATTTTTCAGAGAAACACAGTCAGATATAAGTGTGGGAGGACTCAACTCCAGAGTTTAGTGACAGTTGTTGTTTTTTTCCTCCCCTTACACGTATAAATCCCTTAGCAACCCCAACTCTAGCGTACAATAGAAGCTGGGATTTTGAAAGGTTTCTAACAAGGCCCGATGCTCTAATCCCGTGGAAATGCACCAGGAATGCAATTGCAGTGGGCTGGGCGAAGGAATTGATCTACCTTTTGCCCATTTGTGGCTCCAGAAAAACACAAGATGCTGAAAATAATCAAAGTCTTCTTACATTTCAGCAACGGGAGGAAGGATGCTAACAACCAGGCATGGGGATTTTCAGAATTCATGGTTTGCTGAAGCCAAGGCAGGCCCTTGGCTGGACTTCAAGGGGGCTTTAATCAGAAAACTAAAGTGTTTTCAAGTTCTTAAGCTAATGAATTCAGACTCCAGTGGCCATTTTCATCCTGTAGATAAAGAGACAGGATGGATGGGCGGGGCTAAAATCCATGGGAGCTGCAAGGGATTACAGCTCTGGTAAGATTTTTTTAGAGGTTTCCTGTGGAGAGACTACCACACCTATAATCTCTTGCAACTTCCACAGTTTAACTGAGAATAGAATAGAATAGAATAGAATAGAATAGAATAGAATAGAATAGAATAGAATAGAATAGAAAATAGAATAGAATAGAATCCCAAAAGTCTTTCATTGGCTATAGACAGACAGACAGAGATCCAAGAAGGATTTTACTTTCCCCTCAGGAAGTATTATCCCCTAATCCTAGCAAAATGTTTCCTCTTATGCCTGTAACCAATCCACCCACACCCAGAGCTAGGACAGTGTACTGCTTGCATTACAGCACCCATAATCCCCCTGTAACTTCGAGTCCAAAAATAACTCATGCCGGGGGTTGCTGTGTCTACTAAAAGAATAGTAAGCAAGAAAGAAAGACTCTCTCCTTTTTTTGTAGTGCTGGAAAAAGAGGTTATTGCATTCCTTAAAGATGCATTTTTCCGCACCATCTCTAGGGAATTTTAGAAAAATACCGAGGAGCAAATATTTGCTAGCACCAGGGCACAAACGAATCCATTCTCTCCCTCTCCCTCTCCTTCTCTCTTCTTTTTCAAAACCTCTCTTCCCTCCCAGACTTCGGTGACAGATGTGTAAGACAGGCCCTCAAGCACCGAAGGGCGAGCCAAGCAGAGGCAGGCAAGCGCTGTCAATCAAAACCGCTAAAGCAAGACCACAGGTGTGTGGCTTTGACCTTGACGATGACCTCCAGTCGTCACCCAGGGCTTGATGGCTTGTCATCGGGTCCTGCTGAAGGACAAGGATGTAGCCGTCTGCAAGTCAGGCAGAAAAGGCACACCTTGTCTACCAAGGTTTGACCGTTGCTTCCTACACTCATGGTGGAAATTCAGCCCTGGAACATATCCATAAATTGGAGATGAAACCCCCACCTACCCACCCATCAATCAGCTTTGGAAAGCTAAGATACACTGTTTGGCTTTCTTTGCAAACACTAACTCTGGTGAGTAGAAGACAGGTGTGGTTCCAAGCAAAAATCTCAATTGTTTGCAAAGGTTTCTGACTCCCACAATGGGATTTTTAGATGTTTTTAAAACTACAAATCGCAGAATTCCTGGGAGCACTGTGTGACAGACAGTCACCTGATAGGCACCTCAACATGGTTCACCTGGAGAAAAGGCCTCACCTGGAAGGCTTTCCCCACATTTTAAGTGTTTGTAAGTCATTTCCCAGCTAGAACTCCAGCAATGGAGCATTATGGGATTTGTAGTTCAAAGAATCCGATATCCTACCCCTACTCCCAACTGCCTAAGAGCGACAACGAAGGGCCAAACTACACATTACAGACAGCATGTCCTTAGACACTGGCCCAAAACTGCCACAAGAGTCCTGGTGGATTTTGCTCTGTGTGTGTGTGTGTGTGTGTGTGTGTGTGTGTGTGTGTGTGTGTGTGTGTGTGTGTGTGTGTGTGTGTGTGTGTGTGTGTGTGTGTGTGTGTGTGTGTGTGTGTGTGTGTGTGTGTGTGTGTGTGTGTGTGTGTGTGTGTGTAGGTGCTTTTACAGAGTATCGAAACAAAAAGGCATACACGGTGCCCCCCAAACATTTTGCAGTCTAACTTGTGACAGTGGGAACAAGGAGAGAGAAGTAAGGATGACGCTCTATGAGCAAACATTATTTTCCCCCTCTGATTCGACTAGCTTTCTGTCACATTTGCTCTGAAGGGTGATGAATTGTCATCAGTTACATGCAAAGCTCTCTGGAGCATGGCCTCGAGGTATTCCTGGAACAGGCAGTTTTTCTTCCTTCAAGTCCCAAGTGTTTTGACTTGCCCTCGGGGAGATGTTTCTGCTCAGGGGAGGAAGAAAAAATACAGGCCCCTGGCACAAGCCGGCATGCAAATGGGCTCCTTCTCGGGCTTAATTGAAGGATTTGTGAATGCAAAGAGGATGTACTATAGACGTGTTAGGATCGCTTTCAGACATGACCGTCAATCAATCAAAGCGGCTTCTGCCAACTGACAAGTGAGATCTTTAATCACTTACATATTGCTGTATTCTTAAGGTAAAGCTTACTTCCATGTATCTCCTAGGAGGAGATTCAAAACTTACAAAAGAAATCATCTGGACATGCTTGGATTTTTCTTGGAAAACCTTCTCAGCTGCTTAAGAATGAAACGTGCTTTACGCAGTTGCAAATGTGTTTTCCAATCAAAACCTCTTTGAAGCTTTTTCCCGCACCCATTCATTCCTGCTCACCACATTCTCGGCTGCTCCTTTGGCATAATTTTCATTTCCTCTAGGGGATAACGGGTTCATTTATGGGATCTGATCTTATGCTGTCATGGTACCTGCAGCCATTCAGACTGAGGTGTACAACAACCTTACAAGGCCAGTTCAGAGCGAGGGCAAGGAGCGCTGCCATTCCTCTGAATAGTCTTCTTGATGATTACATGGACTGCATGCGCTTTTGTCTTATTCAGCTGTCAAATGTCTATCCAACTGTTCCTCTATTGAGATCAAAGCAACCTGTGCTCTCTTCTTCTCCCAACATCCCCGTAAGGTAGACCAAGCTGAGAAGGAAGCTAGCTCAGCTCGCCCAAAAGTCTCCTAAGGTTTTTGGTCTTTCATTGTATGGGTCTTCCCGGAAACCAAGCCCAACCCTCAAACTAGATTTGACAAAAGAGGTGTTGTTGTGTTGTTACTCTTGTTGTTTTGAGTGCGACACCACTCTTTGCTTCTCCATACGTGAGATCAGGAGCGGAAGAGTGCTGAGAAAATTGGCCAACCCTAAATCCTTCCTGACTCTATTCTTTAAACACACACACACACACACACACACACACAAATTCATTGTCCAAGCTCCTTTCTAAAGTACTAGAAGCCTCCATCATTTCACCCCCTGATAGAAAAATACTTTAGAGGAGGGATGTTTTGCATAGAGGTGGAAGGCTAATGTCGTTTTTCCTATGTGCTGTCAAGATAGAACCAACCTACAGCAACTCTAATAGGGTTTTCAAGGTCGGTGAGAAATTTAAGGAATTTTTTTAGTTCCACACCCCCAGTAAGTCTCCATGGGTGAGTGGGGATTCGAACCCAGGTCCCCTGGGTCCTAGTTTGTCACTCTGTCCGCTGCAGCACAATGGGTACCAAAGGGGTTATGTAGCACCTCTAAATATATCTCTCCCTGTCCCCTTCACAGGCTTCTTCAATGGCTTTTCAGTTAAAAAAAACAACTTCCATGTAACAATTCATTTGTCTCTTAAATCTGTGAATTTCAGCTTGCAGAAGCTCCAGGTTTCTCTAATCTCCATAGCAACGTCAACATTACACCAACATGCACACAAAGTCCACCCTCTCTGTATGATCCCCACAAACCTCTTCTGATCAAATCCTATGTTGACTCAGCGCCTGGCGAGAAGGATATGAAATCTTCAGCCTTCACAAGGTTGCCTGTTCGCTGGTACCGTATTTATGGGCAAAATAAAATAGGGGCATCTGAAGCCAGCGCTGTCCGTTGAATGCTGACGTTCCACCCCACCCCCTGTGCTTCTCAGTGTGGGAGCAAGACATGCGGGGGTCTTCCCTTGATGAGCCTTGTCTGTCACCCCGTTATTACTACGGTCGGAGCCTTGGCAAGCTCAGGACTCAAAACGTTTCCCCAATAATTGGAGGCTTTTAAGTGAGAGCCGGCAGAACGCAAACCCAGTGATGGCTGGAATTCAGATGCCTTACTGGCAGCCCAGACGTTCCTCCACCAGACTTTCTCTGGTGAGACTCCTGTCTGTTTTGACCTCTGCTTTTATCTCCTGACCCTGATCTTGGCGTCCTCGGACCGGACCCAGCCATCGATTGACCTGCCTCGACCCTTTAAGAGAACAAGAACAACCCTATACAATGGACGGATGGTAGCGATACGCAGTATTGCTCCGGGCTGGTTCTTCCTTTTTAATATATATATATATGCCTTTCTCTTGAGCAAGGGGCAAATTTCCATGACAACAATTCAATTAAGTGTAGAAAAGTGAAGACTCGCAGGGAGAAAAACCGAACGGGGAAAGCGTCGTCTGTCATGACACAGAGAGAGAGAGAGAGACGCCAGAACGAGCGAAGAAAACGAACTAAAAAAGAAAGAGGAGGAGGAGGAATGACTAAGTAGAACCAGTTAAGATTAAATAGTTGTTAGACACAAATTGGGCACTTTGAAGCAGGTCTCAATCAGCGGGAACAGCAGTTTGAAGTAAGTACCTGAAGAGGCGGCGAAATGACAGCCAGGGAGAAAATAAATCCGCAGGTTTTCACCTTTTGTCTTTTCAAACCCAGAAAAACGCCTGGAGCCAAACGTGTGTTTCAGGGGCCCATGTCTGACCTTATATTTTGAAGGAGAAACCCTCAACTTAGCTCAGGCTGTGGCCTACCAAAAAGTCCACACCTTCCCACCAAAGAGTACAAGGACAAGAGATTTTGGTATTTACTTCAAGAGATTCATAACTTCACACTCCCGCGCGAAAATGATGCGAGAAGGTATATATAGGTGTGTGCTTTTTCCCCACAAATCCATTTTCGCCGCAGAACAGCCTTCTCGGGCTATCAGGTACGGAGAAAGAGGGAGACAGGGAAGAGAGGGGCTGGCCTAAGGTTTGATTGGAGGATTGGGGATTTGAACCCAGGTCTTACCAGCGAAGGTGGGTCACTCTGATTTTACGTTGCCATCAAGGTTTTAGTCCAAACTTTAAATCGTAGGATCACTGAGTTGGAAGGGGGTCTATGAGGCCATCAAGCCCAACCCTCTGCTCCATGCAGGAGTCCAAAGCAAAGCAGATTTGACGGAGGGTTGTCCACTTTGAGCTCTCCAAGGTTCTGGATCTGTTTTGGGAATTGGGTTCAGCACCCTGGAGAGCTCCTGGAGATTTACTGAGTGGCTCTGGCTCTCACCTTATTCACAGGGCCGTGGTGAGGATCAGGGCTGACACAAAGGCTTCGGCCGCCTGAGGCAAAGAACAAGAGGCTGGCTTGTCTCAATCTAACCAAGATGCCCATTGACATTTCTTTAGTGCTGGCAATGAGACTCTGTGGTTCATCACACTTGAAGGAAGGAAGCTGCCTGAGGGGGTGAAGGACATATTGTAAGGTGTACACAATCCTTTACTCCTTCAGAACCTTGGCATCATCTCTCAGGCAACTGCTGTGTTGGGCAACCACCTCACCAAGGCTGACCCTGCTGAGGAGAAATCAGAATTTGGGAAGAAGGACTACGATTCCCAGAATGCCATTGGACTACAATTCCCAGAATTTCACCGGTGGCTTGCGGATTCTGGGAGCTGTTCAGTAAAATGTCCCTTTGTCCACAAAATAACAAAGAGGGGACGAGTTTCGAAATTTCAACCCGACTCAGATTGAAGTTTCAGCCCGGCGTGTACAAATATAAAAAGTTTCAGCCCCAGCTCAGATTGAAAATGCAGATGCAACGGAGATATTAACAATGTGTATTTGAAGTCAGGGAAATATTAATGAATCCTTAGCAACGCTGAAAATGCCTTTGCAAGCAGGCCAGGCAGTGTTAAATTAATTCTTCATATCCATATTTGCTGTGTCTCTCTCCTCCTTATTGAAGGCACCTAATAAGGTGGAAACCCAATTTTTTCCCCAGTGCTTTGGTATGCCCCATCGCCATGGCGACAGTTGTGAACCAGATATCAATAAAAATACCTTTGCACTGCGGCGCCACATGTGTCTTTGATTTGTTGGCAACAGCTTTGGGGAGGAAGGGGGGGGAAATTACAGGAATCCACGGGAGTTCAACCATTAGCCGTCCTTTCGCTGGAAACGTAGACCCTCCTTCATCTGCGAAACAGGCTGATGGAGTTCAGGGAGGTTATTTCGACAACGGCTCAGGCTTTCCCACAAAACAGACCTTGCAGTCCATGGCCCCTTCTTCCCCGGTTTGTGGCTCAGTGGAGGCCAGAAGTCGGAAAAGCCGACCATCTGAGAAGGGCTCCCAATTCCATATCCCATGGCACCAGTAAGGTTAGCCTTATGGAGGACATTTGTGTCCAGGGAGATGGGATTTTCCCATGGCAACGGGACAAGACTCAACCTCAAGAAGCAACAGAGTTGGAATTTTTTTGTCTTTCTGGAACTACAACACCCTGAAGTCTGGTGGGACTGCCCCAGATGGAATTGTGGAAGCTTTAGCCCTTCCCTTCATCCCCCCCCCAAAAAAAGACCTCTCAGGGAGGCACTCTGGAGATCAATACCTCCCAACCTTGGCTCCCCAGATGTTCCTGGACAACATCTCCCAGAAATCCTGGCCAGCACATCTGGGGGGTGAAGCCTTCTGGGAGTTGGAGTGCAGGAACATCTGGGGACCCAAGGTTGGGAAGCCCAGCTGTAGAGAGAGCATAATGCGCAGGGAGACTACAATACCTCTAATGCTTTGCGGCGCAACAGAGCTTATCCCCACCCAGATGATTTCTCTGCCCTGGACTCAGAAATAAAGGTCGCTGTCTAGCTCCTCTCCTCTGAAGACGCTGGCCACAGAGACGGGCAAAATGTTAGGAAGAAAAAAAATCCAGAACATGGCCAAACAGCCCAAAAAAACCTAAAACAACTGTTGTTGTTGTTTTCTTTTATGCACCAGCCCCAAATTATATCAACAGGATGGTTGTTGTGGGTTTTTCGGGCTCTTTGGCCGTTTTCTGAAGGTTGTTCTTCCTAACGTTTCGCCAGTCTCTGTGGCCGGCATCTTCAGAGGACAGCATCTTTAGAGAACCAGAGCACAGGTTGCTGTCCTCTGAAGATGCCGGCCACAGGGACGGGCAAAATGTCAGGAAGAACTACCTTCAGAACACGGCCAAAGAGCCCGAAAAACCCACAACAACTATTAGATCCTGGCCATGAAAGCCTTCGCGAATACAGACCTGACAGGACTTTTGACAAGGGGCTGAAACCCTCCAAATTTCGGCTGAGGCAACGCCAGCAGACCTCCGGATGCGGTAGCTCCAGAAGTAGAAAAATCCCATCCCTAAGGGGCAGGGATGAGCGTGGGAGGGCAACTCCCATCAATGTTGGCCAGTGCTGAAGGATGATGAGATCTGTAGTCCAACGACAGCTGGAGAACCACACCTTCCCCCTGTAAAATCACACACACACACCCCTGTATAGATTATTTTTCCCCCATCATGTTCTTCTCATCCTCCTAACACATTGAATCTCAACTGTGTGATCTGTGTATATAGTATTGGCTACTGTCTGCGAAAACCGTTTTAGAGGGAAGGGGGGGAGGACTGTCTTTCTTCTTTTCTCTACCTTGCGTGGGTTTTTTTAAGGGATCAAGAAAGCAGAGGGCTTCACCAAGGTCTCCGCCACAGACAAGGTGGGGGAGCATTTAAAAAAGGACGGAAAAAGAGGCAACCAGATGGATGAAACCTGCCCATTTTGAAACCAGCTGCAGAAAAAGAGGAGAACCTTTTTAAAGTCACGTGTTTGATCCTAAGGGGGACAATTACTAAGAGATAAAAAGCAACGTCTACTGAGCCCTGGAAGATAGCTTTACAAGCTTTTTACAATTCATTAAGAAAAGCCTTCTGTGGGTTTGACAGTCACCTTGAATAGTGTTTGAGAAAGACAAGAGAGGGGGAGAGAGCGGGAGGCAGGGAGGAACAGAGATTAAATACTAAGGAAGTGTATGATTTTCCCCCAAACTGCCCTCTAGTAACTTGGTTAGTATTTGGAAGCATTTTAAAAGGTTCCTGAGGCTGCTCTGATCTAATAAGGAAGCCCCACATACACACAAAATGGAAGGGCAGTATTGTGTAGTGGTTAGAATACTGGACGAGAGGTATAAACGGATAGACATGAAAATTACCATCAGAGTTGAAAGCATGTAAGTATTTGAAACATGTGGCTCAGGCAAGTTTCTGCGTTTGCCAAAGCAGACTTCAAGAGAATTGTGGGGTGAAATCCTGGTGACCAAGCACAAAACGAAGCAAACGAAATGTGCACACGCCAGGTTTGGTCCAAACACAGCACCCTGTCTCCCCACCGAACAGAGGCAGTAAGGCAGTAAATGTTGAAAGGCCAGCATCTAAAGTCTGCGTAACCAGAACAGTGGTTCACCTTCCAGTAGACGCTGCTGTCATTGAGCGCTATGCTCCTTCGCCTCAGCACAAGGGGGAAATCCACTACAGTGGTGCCTCGCTAGACAGTTACCCCGCATGACAGTTTTTTCGCTAGACATTGACTTTTTGCAACAGTGATTCCTATAGGGGAATTTCTTTTCGCTAGACAACGATTTTGACAGCTCCCTCCGTGCTTGCAAGACGGGTGTTTTCGGGACGTAAGCTTCGCAAGACAGCAATTTAAACAGCTGATTGGCGGTTCGCAAAGCGGCTTTCCTATGGCCGATCTTCGCTAGACAACAACGATTCTTCCCCATTGGAACACATTAATCAGGTTTCAATGCATTCCAATGGGGAAATGCTTTTCGCTAGACGATGATTTCGCTAAACAGTGATTTCAGTGGAACGGATTATCATCGTCTAGCGAGGCACCACTGTATTTGCTGCCATGCCTCAGGCAGCAAAATGCCACGAGCCAGCCTGGCACAATGTCTCCCCTTGCTCTTGCAATACAGGAAGAATCAACAAGAAGGATGCTTTACCTCTTCCGACCGGCAAAACTGCACATTAAAAATCTCCTCCCTCCGTAAGCATTTCTAGATTGGGAGATGCAGCTTCAGGACAGTGACTGGCACCAAAAAGACTTTCTCCAGTGGATCATGCTTCCAGCGAAACTAATAAACAAAATCAAAAGGATTTTGATGCTGCTGTTTCCTCTCTCTCTCTCACACACACACACACACACAAAATGTATAGTATGAAAAGACATCCATGAAAGCCTGAAATCACAGAGAAGGCAAACACTGCTTTCTGTGGTCCGCTCATCCTGAAATATTAAAAGAACAGGAACACAGCAGGGAATAATGGTTAAGATCTGTGTATGTTTACAGCCGTTTCCATGGAGTTCTTTGACCGAATACAATGCCGAGAAGGAAAAAATATATTGATTGCTGGATCATATACATTTCTTAAGTAATAGAGACAGCAATACAATAAGGCCGAAAGTCTCCAGGGCTGACTGACTGCAAGCGTGATTTGAATGCCCATATCTTTGCCCAAGAGGGGAAAGTTTATATAAATGATGCTTTGATCCTACAGGTGCATGACGCTCCCTTACACCACAGCCAGCGGTTCTTCTAGCCATCCGAGGGTCAGCGGCCCGGATCAAGAGCTGCACTTCAAGCCCTTTTCATAGGGGGTGCAAGTGCTGGAAGGGAGCCTATAGATCATCAAGTTCAGCCACATGCCAGTGAGGAATTGAATGCCCAAACTCTGGCTCCCCAGCCAGGAATCTCACCCACTGATCTCTCCAGCTGTTAGAGGTCAAATGCTATGAAGACCAGCAGAATCAGGATTTTTTAGTTCAACCCAGTATAAAAGCCAACGATCTACCTGCAGTTTTATCCGTGCCGGTAGAAATTCTTGGCTCATTCGTGTCTCCCATCACGGTTTCATTAAACTTGGATGGATTCTGAGTCCCACCTGAGTGGCAGCTCAGTATTGGATCACCGATTGCTTTCTGGCTTAAAAGGGAAAAGCCGTCCGCGCTCTCTGGCTACGTTTCGCTAATCCGCATGCACACAGCGCTGCATTGCTGAGCGCCGTAATAGGAGGCGCATCAAGGATTTAATCTATCATTGCAGATTAATAGGATGCGATTAGAGAAGAATGCTCTTCCCCATCTGTGTGCTACGAGCTCAAATATGGTATCGTGGCTTTCCTAATGCCGCTAAGTACATAATTTAAGACAGAAAAACAGTTGAATCAAGGGCAGAGGGAGGTTTGTTTGTACGTATCGAAATTTATAGCTCAGTTTTCCGAGGGCTCGCCGTAGAAAGAAAAGCCCATCTCACAAACCATCTGAAAGGCCAACATTCACCCAAAAAAACCACTTACTTACTTCAAATGTGACTAACAGCAGCCTCACATAGGCAGAACATCTTGTGGCTGGTAGTTCCCAAGGCACCATGCCCTTGATTCTTGAATGCCCTGAGACAACCTGTCACTGTCTTCTCTATTTGTGGACACAAATATTTATACATAAGCTCGGTGAGATGCTGGCTCCAGTCATCCGGGATGTTACAGAAGGCTTTTTACCTTCACCTCCACCTTGATCTTTCTAATTGGAAGGGCAGGGAAACTTACCCTGGGGATGTCCTACTCTGTGAAGGCTGGGGACTCAGATTTTGGGGAGAGAGGATAGAATCCCCCTCCACGTTTTGGTCCAAACTTTACAGGAACTATAGTTATAGAATTCATGGAGTTGGAAGGGGTCTAGATGACCATCAAGTCCAACCTCCTGCTCAATGCGGGAATCCAAATCAAAGCAGATCTGACTGTCCAAGAGGCTGAAACCTACTTCCCCAAAATAGTTTTCAGTCTCTTGGACAGCTTGTGTAAAGTTCGGACTAAAACCCAGGGCAACCCCACTGCAAAATCCAAGCCCTAGCCTCCCCTGCCTGTTACACGCTCCACCATGAAGACTACAGTGATAGATTACTCAACCCCTTTCGAATCACACCTGCACAACAGCAATTTCCGGGATACCTAAAGACCTTTGGTACTGTTGTTGCTTCGCTTCGACCTAACCAACACAGCTTCGGGGAAATCACATTGCCGAGGGAGAAAGACAAAGAGAGAGCATAGAGAAGCGAGACGTATCCTGCTCTAACTGCGATCTACCTTTTGACTGCAAGCTGTAGAATCTTTATTATTGATGTTGATGGCAAAACCAAAACACTGGAACTTGGGTTACCAGAGGGAATTTAAGGAACTGTCAGCTACAGGGGGGAAAAGGCATCGTTCTCTCCTTCCTGCTTTCCACCCGTTACTTCCCCCCTGTCTGCAGCCGCCTGATCTGAACATCGGGGAGAGACAAACAAGCAGTGACCTCTGCAATGCTATTTTTAGACAAATCCAAAGAGCAGGCACCCTTTTTTAAGAATCTCTTTGTTTGGCTCAAATACCTTATTTCGAGGAGCAAAACAGGGAGGGAGGGAGGGAAGGAAGGAGCTGATGATGGATTAGTGGGAGGGAAGGAGAGAAGGAGATAAGGAAGGAAGGAAGGAAGGAAGGAAGGAAGGAAGGAAGGAAGGAAGGAAGGAAGGAGCTGATGATGGATAAGAGGAAGGGAGGGAGGGAGGGAGGAGCTGATGATGGATAAGAGGAAGGAAGGAAGGAAGAGAAAGAAACAGAAAGAAAGGAAGGAAGGAGCTGATGATGGATAAAAGGAAGGAAGGAAGGAAGGAAGGAAGGAAGGAAGGAAGGAAGGAAGGAAGGAAGGAAGGAAGGAAGAAAGAAAGAAAGAAAGAAAGAAAGAAAGAAAGAAAGAAAGAAAGAAAGAAAGAAAGAAAGAAAGAAAGAAAGAAAGAAAGAAAGAAAGAAAGAAAGAAGAGACCCTGAAAAAACAAATGAAAGAAAACATATTACTCCATCTCTCCTAACAGAACCAGACAGCAGACAGGATCAGACGCCATGGGGAAATGTAGGCCAGGCAGCCTGCAGAAACTGGAGCAAAAAAAGGACAGAAGACAGATGTCATAAATAAGATGAAAAGAGACACCGCCGGGATGATCAGGAGTGACGTCGCCGCCCGAAGGCTCAGTCCAAAACCAAGACCGACATTTGTTTATACATGCCTGTGATTCCCGTCTTTGGGCTGTGGGCATGAATGGACCAGATTTAGCAGGCTGGATAGATGCAGAGTGTAGATTTAGGAGAAGAGAGCATAGAAACACCGGAGCACGGCCCTACCGTTGGGCAGAATGAGCCGGTGTCTCCCCTACACAGGGATAACCTCTCGATGCCACTCTAATGGCTTTATTGATCCTACAGCATCCCAAAGGATGGGGTCCAAACCCCAATAACTACTTATTGAGGCAGCCTCTTCAGGCAGTTGATTTGGGGTCTTCAGGAAAGGGTTTATCTAACGGTCCTTTAATTCAGTGTATTTTTGTGCTATTTTTTACTCCCAAGGAGAAATGTCTCGAGGGGGTTGCTCCAAAATATCTTGGCTAATCCCAGGTACTAGGCGATTTGATATGTGAGAAAGGAAATGGCAGTGAAAGCTAGTAACTCTGATTTATGGGGCAAGGGGGCAAGGAAGCCGCTCTGGGTTTTAATCCAAACTTTACAGGTGCTCCTAAAGTTGCCAGTCCCCAGCTTTTAAACAAGCCCAGCTCCTTGGAAAGCTAATGTAAAATCAGAGCTAAAATTCGGAGCGGATTCGCCACCATCGTCTGCAGCCTCACCAGCCTGCACTGGTCCAGGATTTGATGGAGCCCCTGAGCTATCAGATTCCACCCCGATGCCGAGAAAGAAGCCAGCATGGCCTCCTTGAAAACCGCCACAATGGAACGGCTGCGGACCCGTTCCATACAAAGCCGTGCACTGAGAGCAGGACGGAGGTTCACTTGGTGGTATGTTGTCGCATGATGACACATGCACACATTGGCTGCATATCACAGGCATTTCTTTGAGGGTCACATCTGTTGATTTCTAAGGGCTCCCCCAGATTCCGGTACGTGCTTTTGTCCCCTGTTCCAATATGACGGTCTGGCCACAACGGATTTCTGCCGAACTACATCCCTGCATGAATCGGAAGGCGCGCTTCTCCATCAACGTGCATCCCAGTGTAAACTGACAGTGTGCAAATAAACCCAAACTAATGCACTTTTCCATGCCGTGTTTGCTAGTCTATAGGCACACGCCGATCCGTCTGCCGATACCAGCAGGTTGACAGCCTTCCTGTTTAACAGCTTTCTGATCCAAGTGCTACCAATCAATGAAGTCTGATGTGTCAGTGTGCAATCACACTGGGAGGGGGGGGAGAAAGACATTGAGAGGGGAGGGGGCACTTACATCAAACATGTAATGGGAACCAGTACGACTTGAATCGAGAAATCTTGCATACGAATTCCTAGAAGATTTGGGAGTAAAATGTTAATAGTAACAGTGTTACTTGGAACCAGTTGCTTTTAGGATAGTGAGGGGTAACTCTTACATTTCCGAGAAGGACATTAAAAGCAGATATGAAGTTATCTGATGATGTAACTGGTAACATTTTTTACTAAGTTTGCATAAGATTTTAAGAGCCAGTCTAAGATATTTTTACAGCCACTTTGACGGGGATTTTTCAAGCTTTATGCTTGTCAATCTAAGTGGCCCAGGAAGTACTGTTTTGTTTCAAATTTTGTATTTTTATATTTTTAAGGTGCAATATCATATTTGGCCACAAGGGGGACTAAACATGCAAACACGCAGCATACTTTCAGCTTTCCAAGCTGTGTATAATTTTCATTTGTCTCATTTAGGCCATCATCTGTGTTAAGAATGGAATCATTTCTCAGCATCCTCTAGTTAACGTGACCCATTTCATGTTTTGTCATCCTGTACGGTAATCTGAGATTGGTTGTACAAAACACAGAGAAAGAGAGAGAAAGAGAGAGAGAGAGAGCTAATCTCTTGATGAGTAAGAGACTGAAATGAGATCGGTTGTGGAGAACAGAGAAGCTGCAATAGCGATTGCAAAAAACTCATCGTAAAGCGGATTCGTCGTCAAGCGAGGTAATCATCAAGTGGGGCACCACTGTATTCTCTAGCTGGAAAACACTGAGAAGGATCACCATTAAGTCCGAATTGACTTGACAGCACATGATTATTAGAATGACTTGAGAGATCAAGGAGACACAAACTCCATCCGAACCTGAAGCTGATTTATCTTCAAGGTGGGCCCAAGGTCTCCTGATGCCTGAGGCAGAAGGATGAGCTGGTGGGGGGCTCCGTCCTCCATCCTATGTGCAGATATTCCCTCGGTTGGCAGTTTGCATCTTATTTGAACCCTGCCCGTTGGAACATTCCCACAACATTCCTAAGAGATAGGCCTAAAAGGCAGTCACTGGCTCAAGTTCCATAGCTAATGGGGGACTTGAAACAACATCTCCCTGGCTTTCACATCATCGCTCTAACTAATGTACTGTACAAGCTCCATAAGGATCACCAAGGATTAAATCCAAGGTTTAGTCCCTAGAAGAGTAGTTGAGTCAATAAGTCTTCCACGAGTATTGATGTAACACGTCCCCTTCATTCGTTGGGTCTACCCTTGTTAAGAAGGGACGTGGTGGCGCTGTGGGTAAACCGCAGAAGCCTGTGCTGCAGGGTCAGAAGACCAAGCAGTCGTAAGATCGAATCCACGCAACGGAGTGAGCACCCGTTGCTTGTCCCAGCTCCTGACAACCTTGCAGTTCGAAAGCATGCAAATGCGAGTAGATAAATAGGGACCACATTGGTGGGAAGGTAACAGCGTTCCGTGTCTAAGTCGCACTGGCCATGTGACCACGGAAGATTGTCTTCGGACAAACGCTGGCTCTATGGCTTGGAAACGGGGATGAGCGCCGCCCCCTAGAGTCGAACACGACTGGACAAAAATTGTCAAGGGGAACCTTTACCTTTACCTTTACCCTTGTTAAGACGAAGAACTGGATCCAGACGACAAAGGGGAAGCGTCCAGCAGGAAAGATCCTCTTGGCATTTCATGAAGCGGTAAGAGGGGCAGAATCTGGCCCCCCTCAAAGGCTTGCGATTCTTCTCTTAGAAGAATTTGGAGAATCTCCGTTTGACAGGCCTTTAGAACAAGTGCTTTGGTTACACGGGAAGAGGATAAGAAGAGACCCACGTAAATAATCAGGTAGCCTCAGATGCAGGGCGAATAATTTGGATTAAAGAGAGCGCGTACACGCTCCAGTATCTCCTGACACCAGAAGGATATCCAGCAGGACCATATGCGTTTTTTGGGTTTTTTTTAGAAAAAAAGAAATTTTGTAAGTGATGATAGCAAGTCTTTGAGGCGTTAACCCATCCCTCAACAATCCGGCGCAGCTTCGGCAACTGACCTGGGAAACAGATCAATAAAGAATTCAACTGCAGCTAAAGCAAAAAAAATAAAAAATTGAACCCTCTTCAGCCCACGTTACAATATTTTTAAATGCTATCGCCTTGAAACCAGCAACAGCAGCTTAAATGTTTAAGAACAGCAGGACTCATTCACACAATGCCCCTCAAACTTATGTTTTCAAAGCCATCTTGAAAACCGAAACAGGACATACGAGAGCTTCGTGGATCTCTGTAGGGAGGAAGTTGCATAACGATGGCGCCATGAAGCCAGCATTGGCTGTATGCCTAATAGGGACAACTGGATGAAAAAATAAGACATCTCAGAGGCTGATCCTAACACATAGGAAGGTACATCCACTGGCGTGATCTTTCCGCAACAACTGTAAAATACAGCTAGGGGCATTGCTTTTCAAAAGTAAGTCGCTAAATGGGACATGCAGTAGCGAGTTGCCATTATAATTACAATTCTTTGCCATTTCTGAAAAGTAACTGTTACTTCTAGTTATTCTGCCATTTCTGAAAAGTAACTAACACCGTTGCTTCTAGTTATTTTGCCATTTCTGAAAAGTAACTAGCATAGTTGCTTCTAGTTACTTTGTCATTTCTGAAAAGTAGCTAACATAGTCAATTCTAGTTACTTTAAAGGCATTTGAATGCTACAAGCTGCTGGCCTGCCTCCTCCCCAGTCCTGCTCGCTGTCACGTCAACACCCACAAGAGAACACAAAACAGCTTTTGCACGATGTAGGGTTCCCACCTTCCCTGCTGAGTGAAGTCACGTGCCGGTGAAGTAGTAAAAAAGAAGCCAAAAGAACAAAAAAAAAATTGAAAAAAGGAGCCATGCCAGTCTGATGGCAATATCTCTTAATGAGGCCTGACAAGATTTATGTGACATAAGCTGGAATAAAATCTTAAACCAAACAGAACACGTCAGGCTTAAAGGTGGTTGCAGAACAGTTAGTTCTTTTTAAAAAGTTATATTTACACCTTTAAAAAAAAAAAAACAGTGAAATCTTCCTTTTAGCAATTCTTGCAATCTCTTCCATACAGACAGGGAGGAATTAATTACAAGTAACCTCTTATTTATGGCGGCTCCCAGGATCTGACCCTGGAATCAAGCCACAGTTCCTCAGCCTCATCTCCGAGACAGCCTGTTCAGGGGGGAAAGAGGCGGGGGGGGAAGACCAAGCCATTTGCAATAGATAAATCTACTGGGGCAATTTGGTCTTTTCTTCAAAAATGTAAGCAGGTAATATATTCCCTCGCTCTCGGCAGAACTCATCCCTAGGTTTTCTGCATGAAGCTGAAATAACTTCTAGCAAAGATTGATCTGAGTCACTGACGGAGAGGACAAAATGAAAGCCATCATATTTAAAGGACAGAAATACCATCTGGCGGGCCAGACAGAGAGAGTTAAAACCTAAATATCCATTCCTTTCAGTGGAAAAAAAAAAGAGCGGCGCTCGGTGTGCTTTGGGGTCTGTTTGCTTTTTTTTTCTTCTCACTGTTACATCCCATAGGCTGTCTTGCCTTCAGAACCATCATCCTGTCTTTAAGCAGGTGAGGACGGCAGCAGGAGGAAAGACCCGGTACCGCCAAGGTCAGTGGGGGGTGGAATCCACTCCGGGTTTTCGCCCGCACCATCCAAGACGTTGAATGTAATTTGAGGACAGGGTTTGGCATCTCGGGTAGCTCTTGTAAAGTTCCGATTAAAATCCGGAGAGTCTACATAGCCCTAAACAATATGGTTCCAAGCTATCTTTTTATTTATTTTTTTAATGATGTAAACTGTCTTGGGTCCTTTGCAGGAGAAAGATGGGGTAAAATATTTAAGAGATAGATAGATAGATAGATAGATAGATAGATAGATAGATAGATAGATAGATAGATAGATAGATAGATAGATAGATAGATAGATAGATAGATAGATGGATGGATGGATGGATGGATGGATGGATGGATGGATGGATGGATGGATGGATGGATGGATGGATGAGGTTTTTAAATAAGAGGAGGCTTTTCTCTCCATCCAGCAATCTTCAGAGATATGTTTAGTGAGGACACAAGAGTGGGCCTTCTCTGTTGCTGTTCCCAAGCTGTGGAACTCCCTCCCACTGGACGGTTGGCTGGCTCCCTTCTGAATAGCCTTCCACAAGCCACCTTCTCTCATTAAATAGCCACCTAACAGAGGGGTTGTATAAAATGGATCTTGGCGCACCCGCTCCCTAGTGATTTCTGTGCTAAGCAACAGGATTTCAGCCACAAACACAGAGAGATTTTGGGATCACCATTTTTCCAAGCTCTGCTTGCATGCTATTGGGGGAGGGGGGGGCACAAAAGCACATGGAACAGGTTTTTCATGAAGCCCACCCACCCCCTTGGTGGCACCTCGGAGAGGTGAGTGGGAGGGTGGAAAGCGAGAGACGGCACCCCCTTCCAGGACAGACGGGCGGAAGAAACCAGTAGAGGCCAAGAATTCCATGGAGATGAATCCAATGCAAACACAGAGAGAGAGAGAGAGAGATCAGATCGCAATTCTGCAGATCATCGTGTCTAACAGACACACTCGGGGCGTCATCAGCTGTTCTGAAGATGGAGAAGCAGGTGGGTGGCAGACACTGAATGTTTCAGAGACAGAGAAAAATGCAGAGCAAAAAAAAAAATTAATTTTCTTCCACCACCTCCCGTTTTCTTTTAAAAAAGGGTCCGTGCATTCAAGAGGCACCAAGAAGCCGTAACAGATTTCTTCCCGATAGCCGATCAGGCATTAAAGTATTGATCTGCTTGGGATTCTTTCTCTAAAGGTGGGAAAATCTAAGGTTTCCCCCCCTCCCAGCCATTCACACACTCATTCAATCAACGATTTGGTGAAAAGTTGGCAGGATCCTTTAACAAAATAAAGATGGGCTCCTTGAGACTCAAAATTGGGGAGGGGTGGAATATGCATTTTCCATATTCCTGATGGCCTTTCTTCCAGCTGTCGCATGCAGTGGTTGGTCCCATAGTCTGTGACCAAAGGAGATGAGATGGGAAGGAAACCTATTTCGCTGGCTGTGTTGAAGGGCAAGGTGCTCCTTTGTTTCCTCTTCCCTCCGGATCACGTCTTCCTTTTGTGCTGTGCCGTTTCAGACTACAAGCCTACAGGCAGGGACCATTCTCTTTTTTAAAAAAAACAGCATATACATATACCACGAGGAGGATGTTTCTGGCTATGCAAAAGGATACAAATGAAAGCCAACCTTAAATATACAAGCCTCTTCTGCTTCAAATCTCTTGCTTCAAAGTACAGTGGTGCCTCACTTAACGAGGAACATCCGTTCCAGTGAAATTGCCGTACAGCGAAATCCTCGTTAAGTGAAATAAAAAATCCCATTGAAACGCACTGAAACCCCGTTCAATGTGTTCCAGTGGGCTGAAAACTCACCGTCCAGCGAAGATCCTCCATAGGGGCGGCCATTTTTGGTGCCTGTATAGCGAGGAATCCATCCAAAAACACAGCAGGGAGCCATTTTACGCAGCGGACGGCCATTTTGAAGCCACCAATCAGCTGTTTTAAAATCGTCGTAATGTGAAGAATCGGTTCCCAAAGCAGGGGACCGATCATCGCAAAGCGAATTTTGCCTATTAAACATCGTTTTGCGATCGCAAAACAGTCATCGTATAGCGGTTTCATCGTTTAACGAAGCAATCATTAAGCGAGGCACCACTGTATTAGTTTATTTGACGGTGGCAAGGTCTTGGCCAACTCCCAGCATCCTTCCCAAAAATTATACAGGGGGGGAGCGAATAATTCTTCCCTCCTTGTCGTCAGAGTGGCTGAGAGGGGGCAAAAAAAAAGCACCAAACTAGACTTCTACAAAGCAAAAGAGTCTGCAAAGGGGAGCCATTGCATAGGGAGAATAAGCAGAAGCATGAAAAGGCCAGTTTCGGAGCTAAAGCCGTCCTGTAGGGGGAAAAGCGAAGAGAAACAGAGGGATTTGCTCCGCGCGAAGTCAGGATCCATGAAAAGAAGCAGATGGTTCAGAAGGCGTGTAATCTCTTGCCTGAAGGGGCCACCTCCTGGTGTAAGAGGATAAGCCAGTTCAGACCCTTAACTTCTCTGATTACAGCTTCCAGCCAGTTAGAGAGATTTATCCAGCAAAGAGACACCTGCGCACGGATGCGATCAGCGCCTTTTCTAATAGGCCACCAAGGAGGCTGCTCCTCGCACATAACACGCTCGTCCTTCCCAGGATGGATTTCTAGAACAGGAACCTTTTATTTGTTTACTTTTGTGTTTTGTTTTTAATATATATTAATTTACAGAGAAGGGTAAAGAGGAGGGGTAAAGGAAAATAAATCCACCCCCTCCTGCAGAGCCTGGCGCTCCAGACACCGACGGGCTGTTCCGTCGCATGGAAAGAAATCGGCGAACAAAGCCAGAGACAATGTTTTTAATTTTTCAAAAAGCCGACCGCTTAAGAAGGGAAGCTGCTCGAAGCGCTGAAGGCTATTCTCCGAACGGTGCATACAACACTGTGGGTATTGGCTTGGAAAGAAAATAGAAAGGGGTTGCATTCTGTGGCTTCTTTTAAAACACTTCATTAAACAAAAAAAACCCCAAACATAGCCATCCAAGTTTCTAGATCTCATGGTGCACATGGAAGTACCACTGCCCAAGGAACTCTCAGACGTCATCGCATGTTGATAAAGGAGATTTTGCTAATGGCATGTAGTGGCTAAAAGATTGAAGACACACAAGGAAACTCCTGATTGGACTCTTACCCTCACTGTGAACGTAGAAGGCTAAAACAAGCTGCATAATTCTGAACTTTAGCTACCTGTTTGCAGTAGGAAACAGAAAAAAAAATATCTACCTTATTTGTTGCTTGCAAGTACAATGTGTATGCAACACACACTAACAAACCTTAAATATTATTACACTTGCTTGTTCTACGGGACTGTTCCCCAGTGAGAAATAGAGACTTGTAGTATAAAGCAAAAGGCTACAGTTGAAATCATACCCCTGAAAGTAATTTTTAAATTTTATTTTATTGATTTAAGATATTGTTACCCCCACCTTTCTCCTTAAAAAGGACCCAAGGCAGTTCACACTATTAAAAGACAGTATTTAACGCTAAGTGAAATGATTATGTCCATATATAATGTCCCACCACTCAAAATATGGGTGCACAGATACATCCTTCTTTCACCTTAACTTCCGCACCGAGTAAACACAACTGGACAATCCCACTAACCATCCCATTCCCTACTGAAGCATCACTCGTGTTACGATGAATCTGAAATTAAAGTAGTCTGTAGTCTTAGGTCAGTGGAGGTTTTCTCCTCTTTTGAGAAGCAAAGAATTGCACCTATCCTGTTTACATGGGGTGGAAGTTAAGGTATAAAAAGAGTGCTTCAGAGTTCCCTTGTCTAGAGTGAGAGGCAGAAGTTAATCTGTCCTTTGAATTTCTTTGCTTTTCAGATAGTATAATTTCAACTCTAACACATGTTGCTTTTAAACTTATGTTGTTGTTTTTTTAAAAAAAATAGGGGGGTAGACTGCAGTTGAGACTCTGGAGGGCCACATGTCTGCCCCTGTTCTAAACCAAAACTTTCCTCATTTGTGAATTACTCCTTTCCCCACGATTTTCTCCACATACTCAGAGCCCAACCCATTCCTGATCCACATGGAGATCAACTTCTCGGAAATGCCCTTTCTAAATAATTATACTTTTTTAAAAATAAAATCTATGGAGGGACTCAAGCACTGGCTAAGGTATGCGTCTTGGCAACTGCCTTTTCCTGGCCGGCCGCCCAGTTCAAATTAGTTGGCATTATAGGCTGATTAAATCTGCACTCGTTGAAGGCACTGACTGAAATTAAAGCTAAGTGTATCAAGTTTCTAATCTGGAATTTTTTTATTTTTTTTTTTTATTTTTTTGCAGAAGGGGGAAGACTTGCTTGCTTCTCCCCTGTGGAGAACACAGAAGGGTTACAAAAACATGAAGTTTTGCTGTCTCCTTTGGGCTTTGAAAGGGAAAAACTGGAATGCCGGCCCACGATTTCAATCTTGTGACCACCCTCTGGGCTAAAAGGGTCCTTCCATACTTTGTTCCGGGAAGTGTTGCAGATCAGAAAGAGAGGAAGAGACAAGCAAAGGAACCAACGACACATATATAGATAAAGACAAGCAAATGGGGACATGACTCTCTCTCTCTCTCAAACAAGGGTCCCACCAGATGCTCTTGGAATTCAACTCCTACCCACCCATCATCCAGCACAGCCAATGGGAGGGAAGGAGTATGAGACTGGCAGTCCAATCACATCCAGAGAGCCATAGTGGACCACCTCCTCTTTGAAGCACCTTAACTTCCGCCCCAAGTAAACACCACAGGACAGTCTCATTGGCCTAAGAAGCTGAGTCATGAAAAGCAGTGTTGGGTAATCCATTTATGGAGCTACTTTCTTTTCTTGTAACCGAGCCTGCCGAACTGTAGCTCAGGCGGGATATGAAAGAAATCTGGAACAAAGAAGTAAAGAAGCAGAAAAGTTGAAAGTTTATCCAGCTCAGGCATTCACAGCCCCCGAAGAGATGAGTCACCAAAGATTCCAGACTAAGAGTTTGGCGAGTCCGCTCATGATATCTGAAAGCAGACAAAGAGCCTAGACGTCTGTCTAGGAAGCCCTGCTGACTCACGAGGAGGCCCTATCCTCCAAAGAGCTGCAGGTTGTCTGGTCCTTCGGCAAAAAGACTATCGAGGCAGAACATCTGGAAGTCGCCGCCAACCGACCCCCTGAAGTCACAGCATCCTGAGACAACATTGGCTTGGGGGGGCGATGGGATACATAGTGAAACACACCTGGTGGACAGATGCAGAGAGACAGAAAAGGGTGTGGGGGGGATCTAACTAGAAAAAAAAACACATTTAGAAGCAGGTGGAACAGAAAATATAGTAAGGAAACAACAGCGGAACCATCCTGAGAATGTCTTCTGAGCTTTCAACAGATGTTAAAGCGACAACATATACCGCTGTGCGGGAGCCATGTTCCCTGAGAAGCGGGGTCTATGACTCACCTCACAAAAGGAGACTCCATGAGCTATCTCGGGGTACATGGATTCACTCCGTTCTCCGGACCAGCCCTTCTGGAAACCACATGCCAGCAAACCCTGGTGGTTCTGAGATGCTTCTCTGTTGAGATTCCCAGGGAGAAGATCTGGATCGGGGGAAACAAGCTTGCACGACGGCCCTCCCGAGACAGCCATGTCATCTCCGGATGGACGGGCCTGCAGGCTATGCCTAACAGAAAGGACACTTCAGTCTCACTGTCTTCGGATCCAAAACTGACCAAGAGGACACACCTGACTAAGGGGAGAAGGCGGGAAACGAACCCTAGGCAAAGAAGCAAGGCCATCTTCCGACTCTTCTCTTCTCCGTTCCCTTGCCCGAGATGACAGGAGGCCTGGGCAGGCGCAGATTTTGTCTTTCTGCCTCACAGAGTGGTAGAATAGACCAGATGGGCGGGATATAAATCAAATAAATAGATAAATAAATAAATAAATAAATAAATAAATAAATAAATAAATAAATAAATAGACAGACAGACAGACAGACAGACTGACTGACTGACTGACTGACTGACTGACTGACTGATTGATTGATTGATTGATTGATTGATTGATTGATTGATTGATTGATTGATTGATTGATTGATTGATTGATTTGGGGGGGAATTTGGCAACCCCAAACTGGTCCGGTTGGCAAGTTCTATCTGCTTCGCAGCCTCCCAGCTGCCACCCGGCGCTCTCACACGGAGGGAGGGTACACCAAGGACCTGAGGCGCTCCATGGCAAAGAGATTGCCCACATGGTCTCTCCGGTGGTGCTGCTGGCATCTTTCGGCAGTCAAAACAACAACAACAACAACAACAACAACAACAACAACAACAACAACAACAACAACAACAACAACAACACGAAGCTCTGCAGAACAGCAAGAGGGAGACGGGTTCGCTTTCCGTGCGAGAGAAACGATATCACCGAAGCCCACAGACTTTATCAAGACAGCATTGATCCTCCAGCAGAGTGGGCCCTATACTTTCTGAAGAGGGAGAGAATGCTATTTTCAGTCCTTTCCTGACTGCACAGCGGCCATTTTGACGACACCGTGAAAGCATTTCTCCTCAGGACACGTTCATTCCATAATTATCGTTTTCCTGTCAACTTTCTGCCCTGCTCGTATTTCAAATTCACATAATGAAAATATGGTAGTCTGAATTGACTGAAGGAGGTAGGTCAGTAGAATATGACCCCTTTATATACACAGGGGAATCGGTTCCAAGCTCCCCTCATGGATGCTAAGAAACACGGATTATGCTGAACCCTATTTTTATAGGGAACACTGTGGATAGCGTGGTCTCTGGCTCCCTCCAGTGGCCAATTCTGGTAATTTCATCTCTAGAAATATTTATTTCTAGGCTTTTTCTTTCATTTTTTTTACTATTTTCAGACTGTGGATAAGCAAATCAGCAGATACCTATCCTGTAGATCCGGAGGTTCCACTGTCTATCAAAGGTCCTAATACAAATGGAAGAAACATCTGTCCTCAGAAATTCGGTCCCATTCAGCCAAACACGTTTTCAGAGATACAAAGGCCAACCTGTAAAACTCAGGGTAACAGAGGGAGCTGGCTGTTCTGGATGGGCAACTGGAAGCTCAAGGCCCTTGTGTGCGCCTTGGCCCAATTCAAGGGCCTTATACAGGTGATCGGTTCAGGGGTCTGCAAGATTGACTTTTCCAGAGGTTGAGAGAGAGGGGGGGAAAGGTGACCCAGAGAAAGGCAGACAGACTGGATCAAAATATGCACAAAAATAAGATACCTGCTTCACATACCATTAGCTCTGTTTAAAAAAAAAATAATACTAATACTAGGAAGTTTATAATGGAGATGAGTTTTCTGGCGCAAATCCAGTCACGCTATCCTATTTTAAAAGCACACACTTCTTTCAAATGAAGCATACTAAGAGAATAAATGCAGTGCATTCCAGCTATTATTTCAAAAGGATGGATTCTTTGTAATAAATCCCAATGATCATCCAAGAGGAAGAAATTTAAATAGAGCCAGAGCCGGCCACTATACACTCTATTAATTCAAACACTCCTGTGAGAGAGAGAAATGACCTCCACCCCCCTACCCCCATCATCGAAAACAAAACGAAGCAGAAGAAATCACAGTTTTGTACAATGATAAGGCGACCCTGTGTCCTATTTTAGAGAGGATAGTTCTCCATTCGAAGGCCCAGTCTGCTTTATGTTGGGTTGGGTTGGCAGAGTTTGGTGAGGAAAATTGAGTGTAGCTTAAAAAATAAAGCTTCTTCTAATTACACAGCCTTTAAAAATGGTTCAGACAGGAACCTACAAAGCAGATTGAACTGCATTTTCCCTTAGTGGACCACCCCTTATTTATTAAGGTACTTCAACTGGCACTTATGTGTTTCAATACATTCACTCAGAGACTCTGATAAATTAGAAAGAATAGAATGTTTCCATTTACTCACAGTTCTTCTTATATAAAAACAAACATGTTTTGTGAGGGGAAGCGTTCGCTTGTTACATTAATAGGGCTAGCTGCTTAATTTACTTCATTATTAACTAAGTGGCCAGTTGCATTGCTGACAGAACAGTTCACTATAACTATTCACTTCTGACTCCCTAACACAGAGACAGAATACCAACTGAACCCTGACTAGGGGAGTGGGGGAAGGTGGGAAAAAGAACTCTGAGGTAGAGATGGAAACAATGGGCTGCTAAAGAGTTGGTTGACATCCAGCTCCCTCCCAGCAAAAACCTCTCCAACAGTTTAAATATAGAGATCTCTAAGTCAGGATCTTGACGTGGCTGGCCCACATTTAGCACCACCGAGGCTGCTGAATGTGCACCCACGTAGGTCGCTTGATCAGCAGCTGTCTCCAGTAAAATGTACCACAGTTCGTTTTAAATCACAGTGGTTATTGCTATATCCATAAACTAGCCTATATCATATAGAAAGCAACCGTCAATGACGGCTCAGCCTCCCCATTTTAAGCCTGAGGCACTTGTCTCTTTCTACAAAGCCTACCGTTCAGGCTGCATGTGTTGCCAGAATTCGCCTGCCGTATCTACTCCAGCCACATCACAGATCTTGGAAAAGTAAGACAGTTTTGTGCTACAGAATGGCCCAGGCAACGTAGATGCTAAGCACTGCCGTTCCACGCTTTGACAGAGCAAGGGAAAACCAACATGCTGGCTTTCTGCTTGCAGGGAAGGGCTGTGTTCGCAGGTCCCTGAGGGAATATTGAGATCGGCACCCGCCGTGTGGATAAAATGGGTCTCAGAAACCCAGTAGTAAGAACCTGCTTCATTTTTGAATAGCCGGCCATGTTCGTGGCAGAAATAAGTGACGTACCATCTGTTCAAGGAGCGCTAAACATGGATTTTCCTTCTTCTGTTGCTTCGTTCAATAACCAATATACATATATATATATTTAAAATCCCTCCGTCAAGCTACTCAATGTGGCTCATCAGTGGTTTAGCTCTCTG
Source organism: Pogona vitticeps (assembly GCF_051106095.1). Classification (NCBI taxonomy): domain Eukaryota; kingdom Metazoa; phylum Chordata; class Lepidosauria; order Squamata; family Agamidae; genus Pogona; species Pogona vitticeps. Next base: position 16,505,712 of record NC_135796.1, read on the forward strand.
GCTATGGAGCTGGAGGTTGGGAGTTTGATTTCCCCCTCTGGACCTCATTCAAAGGGGCTGGACTAGATGGTCCATAGGACCCCTTCCAGCTCTGCAATTCAATGATGATGGTGATGATGACAAATTGATGACCGTTCTCACACTGGCCCACAAGGGCCCATCTCCTCCCACCCCCAAACTGAATGGATTCCGCAGATCAACCATGAATCCCCTCCACAACCTTTTTTATTTTTTGGCTAATCTGAGAGTATCTCCTCACAGAAAGATGTCACCCACAATCTCCTCCACCTTTCTTTTTTAAATACGACACACGTGGCCTTAAATATCTTAACACCGGTGCGTGGCGCTCATAAATAACATCAGCCCCCTGCTTTCCAATCAAAGGAGGGGAAGACTTAAATCACACGCTGATGGGTTTATTACCAGGCCGGAAAAAGGATACAGACCTGTGGCCAACCCTTTCCGCTTAAAACAAAACATTAATCTTTGCTTCTCCATCTGTTTGGTAAGGTTCTCGAACTAGCAGGAACTCCAGAAAGATATTTTACGTCTCTCAACATCTGGGGACCCAAGGTTGGGAACGCCTGCTCCAATCAGCTGAGTCCGAGTCAAATCAGCCTACTCTAATGGAGATCAACTCTGCCAACGTATGTTGCTGCTGGAGTAGGCCCATTTGAATCAATTGAACTTCTGGGGAAGTTGAGTCACCAAATGCCCATTGGTTTGTCGGGCCTCCTGTGGTACGATTTATCATGCCAATCAACAGGATCTTGGCCATTAAGGAATTAGCTAGTCTTATCATAATCAAGTTGCTGATAGCAGGTGGAAACCAGGTGTCAAAATTTTAAGTTAAATGTTCTTCCCTTTCCCCCAGCTAATATATAGATGTACCTATGGGATTTATATATATATAAATCCCAGAAGTACACCTATATATTAGGTATCCCATAAAAACAGACATACAGTGGTGCCTCGCTTAACGATTGCCCCGCATTACGACGAACCGATTCTTCACAAAATAATGTGGTTTTTTAACAGCTGATCAGCTGTTTCAAAATGGCCACCGGGTGCTTAAAATGGCTCCCCCTATGTTTAGGGACGGATTCCTCGCTATACAGGCAGCGAAAATAGCCGCCGTATGGAGGATCTTCGCTGGATGGTGAGTTTTTACCCCATTGGAACGCATTGAATGGGTTTCAATGCATTTCAATGGGGTTTTTAATTTCGTTTTACAATGTTTTCGCTTAACGGCGATTTTCCTGGAACGGATTATCGTCGTTAAGCGAGGCACCACTGTATATCCCATAGCCATGGGACAAGTATCTTAAAAGTTAGAATCAAAACCAAGGGAGTGAAACCTTAAATGGTTTTTTCTTAAAACCGTGAGAGACGCAGGTTCAATCAACACTTAACAAACAAACGGAAGGTGACGAATCTAATCCGGCAAGATGTCAGACATAACACATTTTTTAAAAAAAATTAAAAATCCCAGGAGCCTATAAAAGTACTTTTGTGTTTATAATCAAAGCCTTCTCCAAACAGCTTAGCATTCTGGGCAGGGTAGGCCAGAAAAGGAATCTTGCAAAGGAGTCTATAAAAATCTAATAAATAACATAAATAAATAAATTGGTCCGAATTCTGTCTGGTTTGTTTTTTGAGGGGTTCCCCCCCCCCCAGTGATCTAACCTCTGTTTCTAAAATCACCAGATTTAGGGACTCAAGGTCAAACGACATGCTGCAGGCGACCCATCCTTACAAACCAAAATTATTAGTATCCCAGCGATGTGATTCAGGACGGCTTTTAAATAATAATAATTGCATGCAATCAAATCAAGTCTGACTTATGGAGACCCTTCCCAGGGATTTTTCAGGTAGAGAATACACAGAAGTGAGTTTCCCGTTCCCTTGCGACTCAGGAATTATACTTGCAAATGAGGCTCGGGTTTAAGTTCAGAAGACTATTCAGGAAACAAAGCCACCTAATCTGCATACTTTTTTCGTTTTCTGCTATGGCTGCCGGATCAAAAAAACCTTTGCCGTTGTTGCACTAAGATGATGTGAAAAGCTCCTGTTGTGACAATCACGATCGGGGCATGGTTTCTTCTTAGAACAGGCAATTCATAGCCATTAACTTTACAAAACCCCTGCTCCTGGTCATGAAAACAGTTGGAATGGGTCTGTTGGCATGGGTTTTGGACTCCTCTTGGGTTGCTGGCCGTAGGCATAGTCAAGATGGTCACCTCTACCAAAAAAACCCTGTTTTCATGGCTTTTCCTCCAAAACCTATTTTTGCCTGGCGAACAGAAGGCTGAGAAAAGATCGTTCAGCCACTTTCAAAGAGCTGAATTAAAAATGGAGCAAGCTTGCTTCCTGACATTCCAGAGGAGAAGAATTCAAACGGGTGGATTCAAATTCTAAAGTAGGAGATGCCGATTAAATATTACGAAGAGTTTCCTAAGAGTAAGGGCTGTTCAGCTGCCCAACAGATGACCTCAGAAAGCGGTGGAATCTCCATCAGAATCTGAACGGCTTTCAACCTGGATGACTCCCAACTGTGCAGGATGACCCCTTAGATCCGTGGTCCCCAACCGTGGGCCTCCAAATGTTCTTGGACTACACCTCCCAGAAGCCTTCCCCACCACCTCTGCTGGCCAGGGTTTATTGAAGTCCAGGAACATCTGGAGGCCCAAAGTTGGGGACCACTGCGATGATCCCAATAGACATTCTGACTCTTCGGTTCTACAGTATCTTTCTGTGATTCTCTGAATCACCTAGCCATGCAATGGGACACACACCCCACCCCAAAAGCCGACTTTACCGCTGCTTGAGTGGCATCAAACCCATCCTGAGACAGGGAGAGAGAACATCAAGTGTTGCCATCAAGGCCTGCGAAAGGAGGTGTTAAGCGCCAAAGCCTTGAAGGGCCTGTCGAGCCGAAAACAACACAAAAATATCTCTCTGCGTCTAATGTCTTTGGAGCAGCATCCATTTCAAAACCGTGTTTCCATAAGCACGAGTGCTCGGAGAACTACACCCACACCTCTCTTCACCATGGTAGCTACTACCCACACTAGACAAGACGGGAAGCGAGTCAGGGAGAGTGTCGGAGAAAGGATGGCTCTAAAAAACTCAGCAGTAGGGGGAGGGAAAGTCCAGCCTCCAACCTCAAACGAAGCCGATTCGTCTTGACACGAGGCTAAGGAGTCCCAATTCCACGGGGGCGTGAATCCACCCCGGATTTTAGCCCATCCTTTAAAGTAGCTGTCTAGGGTGCTGGCCTTATTTGGTAGGGATGGGTTCCAGACCTGTAAAGTCGGAGCGAAAACCCGGAGCAGACTCACTGCTACTACCGGAATGGATTTTGTCAGTTTGCCCGAGACATTCAGCTACTTGAGGCAAAGGTCCGGAGTAGATATGTAAAATTTCTGAAAATTTCCATTTGAGGGAGGGAGGGAACCTTGTTTTTCCCTTTCCCCCCCCGAAAAAAATGGGAATTTTTGGAAATTTTACATCTCTAGAAAGAACTTAAATACCATCTCCTTCAACCCCTGTTTTTCTTTTTCTTTTCCTAAGCATAAGCAGAAATTCCATTTCACGGTGCCAGGTAGTAACTTCTACCCTCCACAAGAACAGCCAATTTCCTTCAGACGATTCGTAAAAAAGCAACATGAATGCTTCTTCTGAATTTTCAAAATAATAATAATAATAATGACTTTTATATATATATATATATATATATATATATATATATATATATATATATATATATATATATATATATATAAAAAAGTCATTATTATATATAATGATGATAATCATCATCATCTCCAGCATGTATTTATTTACTTCGCATCTTATACGCAACATCCCGTTGCCCGTTGTTGCCCATCTGTGTTGATTTTATCTGGTTGATCCTCAACAAGAACCTGCCTATGGATTCGAACAGGTCTTTCTTCCCCTACATTCTCCAGCAAAAGGTTGATTTAGGAGGCGTGCAGGTGGGGAGTTCCAACCTGCTCACTCTGTGGGGAGCAAGAAAAAATGTAATTTGCAGCTTGAGATCTGTGAATTTGCTGGGGGGGGTTATGATTAGGGGGGAAAATATCCAAGTGAAATTTCATTCTCACTTATTTGCTCTTCCCACACATAGAGAGATACAATTGGTTTTGCCAGGGAAGCAAAGAGAGGTGATGGGAAGGAAGGAAGGAAGGAAGGAAGGAAGGAAGGAAGGAAGGAGCTGATGATGGATAAGAGGAAGGAAGGAAGGAAGGAAGGAAGGAAGGAAGGAAGGAAGGAAGGAAGGAAGGAAGGAGCTGATGATGGATAAGAGGAAGGAAGGAAGGAAGGAAGGAAGGAAGGAAGGAAGGAAGGAAGGAAGGAAGGAAGGAAGGAAGGAAGGAAGGAGCCTGCCCTGGAAGAAATTGTATAACATTTTATTTCATGGATGTAGCAACTTTGATGTCCTATGATAACCACCTCCAACTTTGTGCCTACAAGGTGGGTTGAATCCTAATGGACAACTCTCATTTGTCCAAAACTGGAACCTTCTGATCTTGCAGACTTCCCAACGAAGGAGAGAGAATAATGTCAGCTTAAGGCTTGTCACTGAGCAGTGACCTAACAGCAAACCATGGTTTGTTTCCCCGTGATCTCTGAAACAGGCTGCTCTCTCATCACGTGGACCTCATAGCTTCTCAGAAGTCGGTTGAAATGGAGGAAGGTCGGAGTAACGAACCCGCTGGGCTAATTTCGAACGCCAAGCAGCTGGCAGTGAGAAGAAAAAATATCAGTAGCAAATGCTGTAAACCTATAAACTCGTCTGCCCACGAATGGTGGAACAGGACCTGCAACGCAGCTGAGATGGGTAGACTTTGCTGCGTGTGTTCGTATCTGGGAAACTTGACGATATATTGTGTTATTTTTATTACCGTTAGTACATTCCTTGAATGCCGCACAGCATGTAAATGTCAAACCTCATCATCGGCTTATGTTACAAAACTGATACCCCCCCCTCATTGTCAAGGGGCCTAATTAATACCTAGGCAATGTTAATGATAACAAAGCTAATTCTGTTCGTTTCAGGTATGGACTCACTGAGGAAATATCACGGTATGGCGTCCACCTGGACACAAGTGTGGAAGAGTGCCCATTTTATCTGCAGGCACGCTAGCCAGTCCATCGTTCCAGCAAAATCATACCCACCAAGTCAAGTCCAGTATGGCATGTCAAGACCTGTGTAAATCCCATTTATTCAGTGGGTCGACTCGAGCAACCGGAGGAAAGTTTCACTCACATGTTTGGAAGGTGTTCTAAAAGTCTACCGAAGCTGGATTTGTAATTAAACCCTGCAATGGGGCTGGACCGAGCTTCCAGAATTTTAATAACTGTCCGCCATCTAGTTGCTTCCGACTGACGATGACCCTTTCCAGAGCGATGGGGAAGAGAAGAGACAGAGGTGGTTTCCCATTCCCTTCCTCTAGGGGGAGCTGTGGGACTGGGCAGCTTGCCCAAGGCTACACAGGCTGGTTTTTCCCTGGGAGGCACAGGGAGGAATCGAACTCCAGACCTAAACCACCGAGCTATCCAGACAGCTCCAGACTCTCAGATTTCCATAAATATCTACCGAAAGCACATCACAAGCCCCACTGCCCACTTCTTTTAAAGAAAAACACCCGGCCGTCCTACTCAAAGCATCCTTCCTAATTTTTAATCTGCACGAGAGACCCCACTCTTTCCAGGCAATCGGTTGTTAATTTTATCCAGACTCGTTATTTAAGAGGATGATCCAGTTAAGGTGTTTTGATTTGTGTGTGTGTGTGTTTTTTTTAATCTAACAGCACGTATTACATAAAATAGAAGGAAAATGTCAAAGCCAAAAAAAATAATAATAATAATGGCTGGGTTTCTCAAGGCAGATGGAACTTTTTCCCGCAGACACGTATACGCACGCAGACTACGAAGCTGAAAACCCATATGGTGGGGCAGAAATCTGCATTAAGCCAGGCAAAGCCAGGCACTCCAAAAAAAACAACTGTGCAAGCTTCAAGAGAGCATAGATCTCTGCCCAACCGGCAGGCAGAGCCACGTCTGGTTGACGTAGTGTTTTCAAAACTAGTCAAGTACACTTGTACTTGAAAGGCTGGGTGCAAACGGTGCATCGTCTCAAGAGAAGTATTTCCCCACGAACCTTGGGCGCAAGGGAACCAAAAGGAAATTATGATTGTTGATCAAAACAGAAAGGGGTCCGCCCCCCCCCCGAAGCTCCCTGCTCGGATCAGCCTCCTACCTTCTCTTGGCCTCTCCCCCCCCCCCAACAGCCGGCATTTAGGAAGCAGAGAAACCCATTATGCCTGAAACAACTTGATGAAACCGGGGGAAGGCAAACACAATGGGCTCCTCTCACCCAACTTGGCCGCCGAGACTTTCATTACTTTAAAGAGAGAGAGGCGAGGAAGCTGTCAACATAGATCAGGGAATGCTTCGCCTCAGTAATTCTTTACCTCCCAAAGAAAGGAAGGGGGGAAAGGGGTGAAGGAGGGAGGGAGGGGGAGACCCGGCTCGCTCGGCTCCGAGAGAGAAGAGAAACCGCCTGGATGATGGAGACAGCTGCCTGGTCTCCAGCGCAAACACACACACAGAGTCTTTATCGGTTCAGCCCTCTGCCAAGCTAAAACAAAGCACAGTATGAGACAGAAGGCCTGCTTTCCTGGAAGGCGAAGAGCTAAGAACAGGAACTCAGGCAGAGAAGCAACAGAGAGCGGACTGAACAGTTCTAGAGCACCGGTTCCCAATCTTAGGCCCCCAGGTGGACTCAAACCCCTAGAAGCCTTCACCGCCTTTTGTGCTGGCCAGGGTTTCTGGGAGTTGCAGTCCAAGAACATCTGGGGGACCCAAGGTTGGGAAGCAATGATCTAGAGCAGTGGCTCACAAACTGGGTCCCCCCAGATGTTCTTGGATTACAACTCCCAGAAGCCTTCAGCACCACCTCTGCAGGCCAGGATTCCTGGGAGTTGAAGTCCAAGAACATCTGGAGGCCCGGCGTTGGGGACCACTGATCAAGAGCAATGGTTCTCAAACTGGGTTCCCCCCAGATGTTCTGGGACTGCAGCTCCCAGAAATCCTATCCAGCACAGCAAGTGGCGAAGACAACTGGGGATTGCAGTCCGAGAACATCTGGGGAGTCCAGTTTGAGAACCACTGCTCTTGGAGCGACTCTTGGGAAGAGTTGTCGCCCTGCTGTAGGGCACCTGATGTGTATAAAAAGGTTTTTATAGTTCATGCCGTGACATCTCCTGGTAGGGTTGGCTAAGATTTCTTTGTAGAGTCTTGCAGGGCCTAAGAATACCAGGAGTTGTCCATATGTGGCCATCCAGATGACGCTGGCCAACAATCGATTTTTTGTGGAACAAAAAAAAGTATTATGTTGCCTGCCAAAATCTTCACAAAAAAGATTTTTGCAATTGATCGGTGGGAGGTAAAACATTGGTTTTATTTGCTGGTCGGATTACTCCAGGATGGAGCTTTGAAGGAAATGTGTCTCTGGAAGGAAAATGTAAATGTAACAATAGGAAAAAGGCCACTTCTCTTAATATGTTCGACTTTTAGTCTAGAGGAATATCAGTCTTGAAATCCATTCCTTTCCAATCTACTGTGTCTTCACCCACGATAGGAAAACCTTTTTTAGGGGTTTTTTTGATTAAGAACTGTGTGAAACTCAAAAGCTTGCATATGCTCATTTCATCCCAAGTTGGAGCAATGTTGTTTTAATCTCCAATGTTTGAGGACCAACACGGTGAGAGGTGGTATAGATGACCCCCAGTGTCCCTTCCACCTCCCCAGCTCTATGAGCCAGTATCTTATTACTGGTGCCAACTACAATTGAATCACTGATTGAACAGAATCTATATAATATCGACAGGTTTTTATATATGCAGCAGAAGAACGCCGTAACATATATAAATACCTATATTTGATCCCAATATGACCCTTTTTTAAAAAAATCACTGTTTCTCAAATATCAACTGGAATCTCTTTGGGAAGCTGTGTGTTTAAACATTCATGTTGTGGGTGGGTGGGTGTCAATGTGAGAACTCTCTCTCTCACACACACACACACACACACACACACACACAAACACACACAAATACCCAAAATGTATATTGTTCACAAGTCTGTTACATCTTTACAAGACTGCCCGCCTTTCCCCATCTCCAACTCCCAACACACCCCTGTCCAGACAGGATGATGGGTTTTGTAGTCTAAGCCATCCGAAGGCTGCCGGGCTGGAAAAGAGGATCCTAAGTATTGCAGGACGTAAGACGCACTGAACTCAGTGGGCCTTACTTCTGAGTAGAGACGTGTTTAGGGTGGGGCTCTGAATCTCAGCAGAAGAGATAACCCAGTGTCCACATAGAGGGCTAGGGTTTGTTTTTTCCCTAGCCTCAGTTGTCATCATCTTCAAAATGGGTCTAGGCTTTGCCAGAGTCCCTGAAATCAGTGAGGCTCAGAACCTCACTGAACACTCATCTCAGCCATGTGCCAGGGCAGACCGGCCGAACCCATTTCTGGGCTCACTCTTCTCCACCGTAGGCGTCCATCAGAAGGCTTCACCTGTTGGAATCCTGCCTGTCTCGGCCTTTTTAAAAAGCCCAGGGAAGGGAGCCGCCTTCACTTCGAGAGAGCTTTGATGAAGCTCGGACGTCAATTTCCCTGCGGAGGTGGGCGGGAAGGATGAGACAGACATAGCAACCGAAGCGCTTGGCGAGAAATGCCAGGCACTCTGCCAGGCTGGTCAGAGAAGACTCATTTCCTCAGTTGTCCCGGCCGTGATATGGGTATAATACGAAGGACTTAACTCCCAAGCCATGAAAACCTGCATGCTCTGCTCACCGATTCCTCCTTTCTCAACCTTGTAGCCATAAGGGGTGATCCCCTGACATGGGTCACGGTGGGTAGAGAGGACGATGGGAGCTGTAGTCCGTCCCATCTCAAAAGCACCACCTCAGGGGAGGTTCCTCTGAAGCCTTAGAAACCCACGATGTTCATCCAGAAGGAACCTTTTTTAGAAGACCAGCCGATGCACCCTTGGCGTAAAATTCCCTGGGAAGGTCCTACCTGCTTTACTTTTTTTCCCCTAGGCTTTTGCACAGAGGAGGCTGTCAGACCTGGGCCATGGACAGGAGGAGAGGGTGCCTTTAGCATGTACAGAGTGCAGCCCTTTCCCTACAGCTCACGACAACCACCACAGCTCACAACACGGGGCACCCCGTTCACCGCAGCTCACCAGGAGCCGGATTCCTGGTTAGGTGGGCAAGAGAGGAGTGGAATGCGCACCCCCATCATCATCATCATCATCCTTATCATCGCCATTTATTTATCATCAGGATTATCAAACGGCACGCCTCATCTCCTTCCACGTTTTTCCCTCTGGAAGATTCCCAATTCAAACTTAAAAAGGAACCGTCCCTGTTTTGCAAAGCAGCTGAAAAAACAAGATTATTTTTAAACAATAGTTCTCTCCCTTATAATAGATATTATATATACATATATAGACACCCACCCACTAAGAACACCTGCCTTTCCCACCTAACTTTGCTTGCCGATGTAGGAAAAAGGGAGAGAGAACTGTTTTTAAACACCAGCTTGCCAGCCAAAGGCGTCAAAACTTTGGGACCTCACCTGTGCTGAGAAGCCCGAACAGGAGCAGGAAAAAACCTTTCCAGAGGTGGGTTCCGGGCCAGGAAGGAGTCATGGTGCAGATGTGCCGATGCAGGGGGCCGCCAGATGTGGCCCAGAGAGGCATCTCTTGAGAAGGCAAGGATTTAAAAAAAAAACACTCCTCCTGCACCTGTTAAGGTAGCGAAATATGAAATGAAATCAAACGCAATAAAAATAAAAAGCAACGAAGCTCAGCTTTGCCAGTCACTCACTCTGTCTCTCTAGTTGGGTGTCTCTTTTTTAAGTCCTTAAATCAGAATTTCAGTTTGCCAAAATAAAAATTTAAAAAAACGGTCCAGACTGCCGGAGTGCTCTCGCTTTTCCCCTCCATCCTTGCCGAAGTGACTGCGCTTGGTTTATTTATTTACTTCTTTTTTGAAAAAGCAAACCAACGGGTCTCCGCTCAGCTGCTTTCTCCCGGCCGGAGGAGGAGGGCCAGCCAAAAAAAAAAACCAGCGTGCGCCCGGGGCGAGCGCGGCTCGGGGATGGAGCGAGGCTGGCGGAAGAGGCGAGGCGACCCCCGGGCGCAGCCGCTGGGAAGGGGAGGACGCAGCCTCTCTCTCCGGAGAGAGCACATTTTAATTTTCCGAAAGGAAAAAGGGAGAAAACCAAGAGGGAGAGGCGGGTCGAAGCCTTGCCTCGGCTGACCCGCTCCCCGATCCAAAAAAAGGAAACCCCCAAAAAAGAAAAAAATTCAGGCTAAGCTCCGGCGCCTCCGGTTGGTCTCCAAAAAGGTTTCCAGTTCCAGCCTCGCCGGCTCGCTCTCTTGCGCCTCCCGCCCTGGCAAAGGCACCACGTTGGCTTCCCCCCCCCCCCGAGCATCCGTTCCGGGCTGCGCCAGCCTTCAGCAGCCGCCGAGGGCTTGGCACCCCAAAGGGTGCCCTCCGGATCTGTCCTCCGGGCGAGGTGGCACCAGGCGGCAGCTGCTGCTGCGCCCCGACCTCGGGCGCTTCCTCCGGGCCGGCTCCATCGCCGCCTTCCTCCTCTCCCTCTTCCCCACCCCCGGGGGTGGCGGGTGGGGGGGGTTAATAAATAAATAAATTAATAAATCCAGACACACACAACACACTCACACCAATCAAGGCATGAGAAAAGAAGGAGAGAGAAAAGAGAGAAGGCTGGAGAGGCAGAGAGACCGACAGACCAGCGCGCAACGCTTTTGCGCCTGGCACAAAACTCGATCCGGAGCTGAGTCGGATGGCAGGGGAAGCGGGGGGGGGGAGGACTGAAGGGGGGGGAGAAGGAGGAGGAGATGATGGTGGCAGAAGAGCCGCGATTGACAAACTATCTCAGCCAATCTCCTTGCCTGGGGCTTTTTTTTTTCTTTTTGGAGAGGGGGGTTGCGGATCAGCCTTGGAGAGATTTGGGGAGGAGGTGGAGAGAGGAAGGGGGGGGGAGCGGTTTCCAGAGGCTGCGCGCACACTTCACATCCCTGCCTCCAGACTCCTCGGTGGTTTCCTTTTTATATATATATATATTACGATTTTATTTTTTGTTGGGGCGAGTTGGCCCCTAAGGGAGCAACGGGAAGGCAACCAGAAGAGGGAGGGAGGAGGGAAGGGAAAAGGGGAGGTGGGGAGGCGCTTCGGAGGCCACCGGGCGTCACTCCGGGGTTACGAGGCGGCGTCGTGTGAACCGGTGAGGTCTGGAAGGAGAGCAGCCCACCTGGCAGGGACCGTCGATTGTTGTTTTGTGTTATTTTTCCTTTCCTTGGGAGTAAAGGCCAACCAGCACGTTTAAAAGCAAAAACAAGGTAGCTTTGGTCAGTGTATCTATTTTGTCTATTGGGTCTTGTCACTTTTCTCTCCCACCCCCCTTTGTTTTTCTTGTTTGGTTTAAGGAAGAAGTCTGGGGTCCCCTCCCTGGTTTACATGTTTTTTTTAAAAAAATTGATTAGGTCAGCATTTCCCAGCTTCGGCGCCCCAGATGTTCCTGGACCGCCACTCCCAAAAATCCTGGCCATGACAGCTGGTGGTGAAGGCTTCTGGGAATGGCAATCCAAGAACATCTGGAGACCCAAGGTTGGGAATATATCCGGCTTTTTCCTCTCTTGTTCTAAAGCTATCGGAAGCCAGATTTCAACGGAGCATCCGGGAGGGGGGGAAACTTCCTGACTGTTAGAGCATCACAACAACGGAACCAAGGTACTCAGGAGGAGGAGGTGAAGCGCTCCAACCCTGGAGGCCTTCAAGAGAAAAATGGGACAACCCTCTGTCAGATCTGCTCTGATTTGGATTCCTGCCTTGAGCAGGGGGTTGGACTTGATGGCCTTTGAGGGCCCTTCCAACTGGCAGAGTTCTATGATTCTATGAAATATTTTTGGCCACAGAGAGAGAAGCAGGCGGGAAAGGACGGACGAATAGAATAATTGCTTGGTACGTGGTGCTGCTTTTGACGAGAGATTACCAGATAGCAACCTAGTATTATTATTATTTTTCCCCCAACTTTTGCTATTCTTGGAAATGTTCCGGCATTTCTTCCTAGTCTTTTCTTCTCTTGCAAAAAAAAAAAAACCGTATCTTAGGGATTCAAGGAAGATGTTTTTGCCCAGAAGCCCTTGTACCTTCCTACCTTTCCTTTCCTCCCTTCGGGCATTTTCTTACGATGCTCAGCAAGCTTTTCAATTTCTTTCCCACCTTTCTTTAGAAAAGACTCCAAGATTCTTGGAAGCAAGATTGGTCTCATAGGCGTTTGGCACTTCCGCGTGTTAAAATCTCCCTGAATGCTGAGCTGGTGGTTGGAAGGTTACTCCCACACTTCCTCCTTGATTTAATAGATTTCTAGCTGCAGGGAGATGGGTTTTTTTTCGAGGGGGGAGTTTTGGGGGCTTTTTAGCTTTTGGTGGGGCAGCAACCAAATAATACAATTCTGACTTAATGACCTTGAGGATGATCATGGATACCTTACTGTCACCTTCACCCTTCAGACTATTACCCTGTAAATGTCAACAGTGAGCACAGATTTTGATACTTACTCAGCTTTGAAAACCCCTCAGTGGTTGCCAACTGGGCCAAATCGAGGGGAGAGACTGAAAAAAAAAGGTGAAAATAAGGTTTAGATGGACCCAGCTGGAATGCAGATCTGGACAATGGGGGGAAAAAATAAAACATGATTTGAGTGTGATTGTTGGGGTTTGTTGTGTCTTCTCTGGCTTTCTGACCACCTGCTTGCCAGGTGAAAATGGACACAGAAGCGGGGTTGGAAAGATGATGGATTAGACCTCAGCAATAATCTCCAGCAAAACTGGTAACTGAGAAACACCAACATCCACCTTAATCAAGTGTTGGTGAGATAATCTTTTTTTTTCTGCATCCTTATTCATCATCATCATCTCTCTCTCTCCTTGTTTAACTACAACAGCGAAAAAATGGAGAAAGTAGGAGGAGAAAGAGAAATAAAAGAGGAGGAAGCAAAGAAAGAAGAAAATGGGTGGGTGGTTTATTTTCTAGGGGTTTAATAAAAGTTCTGCTTTCTCAGGGCAACCCAGTCCAGGTGGAACTGGAGATCAAACCACACCATTTTAAAAAATGTTTATCTTCTGCTCTGAAGATGCTTTCTCATCCCGTCACACATATCCACCAAAAAATTGTATGTCCCTGAGAAATATGGCACGGAAAAGGACCCCCTGGCGAGCCGTTTTTTAAAAAGCGAAAGCAAACCAATTTGTGAAACGTGGGTTGAACCAATCTGAGGTTAGAATAAGAGGCAATTTTTTTCTTTTGCTTCTAACAACGTGCTAACTGTATAATTGGGTTTGGCCCTGTTCTTTCAACTGGGAGGTGAAGAAGAGGCCTGGAAACGTAAGCCCAAGGAAATGTGTTAGCCATTCTGTGTTAGCCTCTAATTTCTTTGTGAGAGGGATGGAGGAATTGCAAAATATATAGTGTATATAGGTTGTTTTTGGTTTTTTGCAAATATCCTGTGTTCATGTAACAAATAGATCAAAAGAAGCCTGAATGATCTGTGGAGGCAAAAAAAATGTCAAGACTGAGGCTGTCCTACTTTGGGCGCATCCCGAGAAGGCAGGATTCTCTGGAAAAGACAATCATACTAGGGAAAGTGAAACGCAGCAGGAAAAGAGGAAGCCCCAATACAGGATGGGTTGACTCCCTAAAAGAAACCACGGCCTTGCGTTTGAAAGAGCTGAGAAGGGCTCTTGAGGACAGGCCACGTTGGCAATTGCTCATTCATAAGGTCGCCATAAGTCGGCGCACGACAACAACGGACAGCTATCGCTCACAAACACACTTGAAGTGTGTCTCCGCGGCCTGGATGCCTGTGCATTCTGGGGGGCGGCTGCGAGGGCGAAACCGCCAACTTTCGAAGAGCACCTTGCTTTCCTGCTGCGGTGCTGAGGCATTGTGCCCGCAACAAAGCCGTCTTGGCTGCAGCGCCTTCGAGAGCGCGGCCCTGATGCGAGCTTCTCGGCAGGATGCAAACAAGAAGCTCTCTTATGGATATATTTTTTTTTAAAAAAATCACCTTTTCATTCTCTCCCCCTCTCTCTGAAGGCAAGTGGTTTGGAGGAGAGACATGAATGATTTGAAAAGGATGAGGTAAATGTCCGTTTTTCTCCCTCCTATTTTCTTTTTTTTCCCTTCCCCTCCCTCTCTCGCTCGCTCTCTGTCATTCCCAGGCCTTTTGCCAACGTTTGACAAGACAGGCTAAAGGCCGGGGCTCCAGATGGCCCACGGCGCCTGATGCCAGCATCCTTTTTTTTAAATGTTCCAATTTTTTTTAAAAAAAAATGTTTCTTTAGCTGGTGCTTCAGAAGGAAGAGCCAGGAGGCCGAGCCATTGCAGGTGCCATCCCAGAATCCTCTGGGGCCGTGTTGAAGAATTCCGTGGCATCCTGGGAAATTTAAGATGGCGGTAGAGGCCATTGTTTTCCCCTCAAGGGATGCGCCACTGCCAAGACTTCCATCTCTGCTGAGCTCCGGAAAGGGGTGCACCGGATTAGCACGGGATCAGCTTAGATCTGCCCAGCCTGAAGAAGCGTTCTGCTGGACCCAGAAGCTTGCCTGCTTTTGAGCGCATCCCCCCAGTCTTGCTTTGAACTGTGGTTTTTCAAAGGTTTTGCCTTCTGGCGGCCCGGAAATGAGGAGAAGCCGCACACCTAAGGATGCAAATGAACCCTTGCGGTTTCTCACGCCCTAACATCCTTCATTATCATGGAGTGCATAATTAGTGCGCCTTGAGATAGCAACCAGCATCGTTTGGGTCTGCAAGGCTAAAAGCCATCCGTTTTTGTTTTCTTCTAGAATTTTCCCCACAGCTCTGGCAAGTTTTCCAGTGTTTCCCCCTCCATGACCCGGAGAGCAGTGCGGTAGAGTGGCTAGAGAGCTGGGCTAGGATTGAGGCAACCCAAGTTCAAATTTACAACTTATCCCTAACATCTCAACCGATCACCCGAGAAGAGGCCATATCCCTACCTCGGAGGGCTGTTGTGTGAATACTGAAGGTGGAGGAACCTTCCATCTGAACATCCTCATGGAAAGGCAGGCTGTAATTAATAAATGATGGATGGATGGATGGATGGATGGATGGATGGATGGATGGATGGATGGATGGATGGATGGATGGATGGATGGATGGATGGATGGATGGATGGATGGATGGATGGATGGATGGATGGATGGAATGATCCTGAGTAACATTCAGTGAGTTCATTCAGGGAGTCCATCTCACCTTACCTGGGTGTAAAAATGGTAGATATCGTCGCATTTCCGAGTCTTGCGATGGAGCAGATCTAACAATTGGAAGGCGCTCTCACCCCGGATGCGTTTGGCAATCCGCCTGATTTAAAGGAGGTTTACTCAGAAGTCTAAGAACTAAATTCATAGAAGGAAAACTGAAGGAAACCTGTCACGAAAAGTAGATCAGCATAGGACTGCATGCTTCAGTTTTGAGGAACCCCCTTCACAGGTGTGCTTGATGGGGACACTTGAGAAGGCCTTCTCGGTGGCTGCTGCTTTAGACTCTGGAACTCCCTCCCACTGGAGGCCTAGCCGGCCCCATCTTTGCCGTCCTTCCACAAGCAGGTGAAGACTTTTCTCTTCAGGCAAGCTTTCCCTCTGTGACTGGCTGCCTAAGTGGGGGTTTTTAATGGATTGTTGTCTCTCACTGCTTTGAATGTGTTTTGGTGTTGCTTATGTTTTTTCGTATGTTATTGCTTGATCCTTTTTGTATTCGTACCCTCACTGTTGTTAGCTTTAAATACTGTCATTTGGGTTCTTTTTAAGGAAAAGGGTGGGTGAAAAAATATTTTAAATAGATAAATAAACGGGAGGGCCAGATGTTCATCGAAAGCCATTTAGGGTGTTTTCACACACGAGCTGGTATCTCGTTCAAGCGCTATGCCTGGAACTGCTACAGCGCTATAATGTGGCGCTGGTCGCATGCCTGGCCATGCACAGCCAGTGCCTCATCATCCTAGCAGCTACTGCAGTTGGAGCACCGCATGGAGGCCACTGCGCAACTGGATAGTGCCAGCGTGGAACGTAATACAGCTCAGCACCCCCGGATTTGTCTCGTTCACGCTTTGTATTGTTTAGAAGTGCAGTTAAAACATTTTCGGTTCATGCTCAGAGGAGAAGATGATGTGCGAATCAGCCCAGAGTAGACACCGTTCATCGTCACAACCCAAGAGCATTCCTCTCAGACCATGTAGCAGAATAAACACACATGCACCTCTCCTTATCAGTTGCTTTAAAAAGGAGAGAAATTTATTTTGCATTTAATGTGAACATTAGTTAAACTTTTCTTTAAAAGATTCTTTGCAAGGAAATAATTCGCTCGCTGGCTCTCTTGCTTGCTGGCTCGCTCTTGCTCTCTCTCTCTCTCTATCTCTCTCTTTCTCTTTTGCATAATCCCTCATTTACCTTTCAGTTTTAAATTCACCTATTTCTCCCCCCCAAAAGCACAACTTGTTGACAAAACAATATAGCAAGACTGCCCCCTAGTGTCTGTTGGGTCTACTACAGCAGAAGGGGAGCGTTTTTTTAAAAAAATCTCTCCGAAAACTAAATAGTACAGCAGAGGAAAATAATATAATTTATGGACCTACCAGCATTTGAGGACAGCCACTTGTCAGAAGTAGGACATGGTTGAGGTGAATAACATCCTCGCTCTTGACTGCTCAGTCAAATGGGTTTTAATTTCAGTGAAAAACAGCCGCATGTCAGTCAATGGAATGAAGATTTAACCGGCCAGCTAATGGTCTGAAAACAGAAGGCCAGAAAATGCTCATATGGCAGTCCTTTATCAGCATGCAACCAAAACCGATTCAAGGGGGGAGTTGTTACTGTGCCACTGCATCATGCCCACAGTATAGTATATGATTCATGCCTAGCTGCCAGCCGCAGCCATCAATACTGGGCCAGATGTACCAGCAATACGGCTTCAGCTTCAGATGCTGATTCCGTATCTAAAAGCAGTGCACCCTGAAGAAGGAAAAGCAGTCTGATTGGTCTACCAGAAGCTAATCTTCTGGAGTGGTGGGAAACACAAGCCAGTTTCCTTTGGTTTTATAGTTCATCACCTAGGAGAAAGCATGGCTTTGTCTGCTGGACATCTCCGACAAGTAGCCAAGAAAACTTAACATATCTGGAGAGAGAATTTTATAAGAGAACGAAGTACACTTTTACGCATTATCTCACTGGAAAGAAAAAGCAGTGTTTTGTGCCACATAACTTGTATTTCAATTCTTTCATCCCATACTTCTCCAAATGAAATTTCAGAAAAATCCTGTTGCCAGATTCTTTAGGGTTTGTCTAAAAATAAAATCAGAGTTTTAAAATGCATTTTTGAAGTGGCTAATGGGAAGCACAAAAGAACAGCTGGGGTAGAGGAAAGAAATAAGAATATGCGTAAATATGACGCAGTCCTCACAGGATATCTTGATGGTTCAGTGACTACTTTTCTTGATTTCCCCCCACCCACTGCTCACCATTCCTCCAGACCAGCTCTTATATATTGTGGGTGATCCTCACAATCATTATTATCTGAGAATGGCCAAGCTGGAAGGGATCCTGTAGATCATCTAGTCCAGCCCCGGTCAAGGTGGCCTGGAGGGGAATTGAACTCCCAACCTTCAGCTCCACAGTCAGAAATCTAAACCCATCAGCTATCCGGCAGTTCTTGTTTGCCTTCTTAATTGCTCTTATGGTCCTCAGGAAAACTTTAGACCCTGATTTTATGTCCCACCTTCCAGTTTGAGACACATACAATGGCTTTTTAAAAAAATTAAAATCCTCTCCTTTCTTAAAGGGAAAAAAAAGGCAACTTTATCCAACTGCAGGCGATGTGTTTCAAGTCAGGCAGATAACAAATGGCAAAAACCCAGCAAAAAAGGCATGAGGGAACCTTACCGTTTTACATTTCCTAAAGGAAATGTAAGATTAATTAAAGAGAATGCACTGCGATAATAATCAAGATCACCTTGTGCTTTTCCATCTTTTCCACCCCGCGATACTAAAATAACGCCACGGCGCGTTTGGCAGCTAACTCGGCTTTAATGAGCAAAAGTAAGTTTAATTATCTATGATACACTCCACTCCACAGCCCATTTCTTTGGTAAGGTAACCCCCAAAAAAATGTATATGAAAAGGGTGGCTACTAATAATTAATCAGACGGTGATAAGAACAGTTGAAGTTACCATTTTCCGACGTTGTAAGGTTTAGCGTTACGCTCCCGGGAATCTGGAGAGGAGCACGGCGGAAGATGATGCGTGCATGTAGAACCAGATGGGGAACCTTGAACACGAAAGCTTTATCGAGAGAGGCCTTTTATAACAGATATAGGAACTGGGCACAGGTAGACAAACCTTGCTGGCCGCCAACCTCCACATTTATTTTAAAAACTATAAAGAGATCATCCTGTTTTTAGAAGACTCACGTGGGAGCGGGGTGCCATTCACCGCTGAAACAGGCCATGGGGTGTCCGACACCTGATTTTGCCCCACTCTGTCAAACTCATTTTCCTTCATAGGGGTAAGGGAAGTCCCACCCACAGTGATCTAGGGGGACTGGCTGCACATCCCCATTTAAAAAGGAATGTATCCAGTTGGGGAGGTAAGGCAATAGTTACCCTTCCATCATGTACCCTTCCCTTCAAAATATGAAAAACTTCCTTTCCTTCCTTTCCTTCCTTCCTTTCATCATCAGCTCCTTCCTTCCTTCCTTCCTTCCTTCCTTCCTTCCTTCCTTCCTTCCTTCCTTCCTTCCTTCCTTCCTTCCTTCCTTCCTTCCTTCCTTCCTTCCTTCCTTCCTTCCTTCCTTCCTTCCTTCCTTCCTTCCTTCCATCCATCCATCCATCCATCCATCCATCCATCCATCCATCCATCCATCCATCCATCCATCCATCCATCCATCCATCCATCCATCCATCCATCCATCATCAGCTCCCTCCTTCCACCCTTCCTTCCTTCCATTCATCATCAGCTCCTTCCTTCCATTCATCATCAGGTCCTTCCTTCCTTCCATTCATCATCAGCTCCTTCCTTCCATTCATCATCAGGTCCTTCCTTCCTTCCATTCATCATCAGCTCCCTCCTTCCACCCTTCCACCCTTCCACAAGCAGGCAGGGAAGTAGATATGAACTTCATGAGAAGGTGCTAACCTCCAACTCCAGAACAATGCGTGGAACCAAAATAAGACACCCCTTCAGAGGGACCAAATAAACCCACCGAGGGGCACAGAATGGAGAGCCCTGAACCTATCGGGACCAGACTTGAGTTGTACGGGTGGCAAGAAAAAACATTGAAACCATCAGTACAAAACCCAACATGGTTGTGAGAACAAATTCCCTGTTCATATCAATGAAGTGTTTGTTCTCTCGCTTCTCAATCTTTCGCTTCTCAATCTGAGGCTATGATTTAGAAGAGAAGGTGGAGTCACCGGCCATGTCACAGAATGGGCGCCGTGACTTCTCTGTGGGGAGGGGGGAAAGGACCTTCCTATACGATGCCACCTCGAGAGGCGGCAGAGCGGAAGAAGGAAGCCATCAAGGCTTCATTTGTGTGACGAGGGGTCTCAGCAGGCAGCCGGAGAAAGCACCGGAGTGTGGAGCATTGCTTCCAGGGAAGTGAGCAAACTTGTCCGTCTCCCTTCAATCTTGAGTGCCAGAACTTAGCTCGGAAGGGGTCAAGAGACCAACACACAGACACACACACACCCCTGCTGTGTGACAACAGAAAAGGGAGGATGTGTGCAGAAAACAGTCAAAACCGGTCAACCTTTTCTGGAATTGACTTCAGGCTGACCTTTATGGGTGGCTTGAGCTGGTCACAATTGAATGAGGTGCTGCCTGACCAGCTCAACCTGAAACACTTCCAACAGGTCCTAAGAGGAAAGGTCAGATCCTGCCTTCCTTGAGTAAATATTCTCTGCTTTGACACATTCCTGTGAGGAATAGCTTATTCCATCGTTATGAATGGCCCTGTATGTCTTCCACAGGCAGTTGGACTATGAGACTGCCGTTCCTTGTCACTGGCTATGTTAGCTAGGGCACACGAGTTTTACCACCCAACATCACCACGTAGGTCGCAGTTAGCCTACCATTGCCTAAGAATGTTGTTAGCCTACAAGTTGCCTAAAACAGTGGTCCCCAACGTTGGGCCCCCAGATGTTCTTGGACTACAACTCCCAGAAGCGTTCACCACCACCTCTGCTGGCCAGGATTTCTGGGAGTTGCAGTCCAAGAACATCTGGAGGCCCCAAGGTTGGAGACCGACCGCTGGCCTAAGAGGTATGGCCTCTAGCACCCGTTACTAGCTCTCCCGGCCCAAATAGGCCAGCTACCACTAAGCAAGACTCTACAAAATGGGTTGAACCACAATAACAAATCATTGAAAGAATAAGGGTGGGCTCAGACTGCCACAGCGGCCATTTTAAGTCGGGTCAGACCCCCCTCTGCCATTCCCTTTATGGCATTGCTAGCTCAGCTTTCCCTAAAATGGCCGAACAGAGGTGAGTCCTACTTTTCACAGCTCATGAGAAGGTACAACTTGACAGGGAAAGACAGTCATGCCAGGAAAAGTTGAAGGCAGTAGGAAAAAAAGGAAAATCGAACGTGACATGGTTCAATTCACTCCAGGAAGCCACAACCTTTGCTTTGAAAGACCTCACCATGATTATTAGTGACAGAACCTTAAAAGGTCATTGATTCACAGGGTTGCCATGAGTCGGAAGTGAGTTAATGGCATTTCACCACGACATCTAAAGTAGGGAACTCCTCTGTCTAGGAAGGTGATAACATAGCCTGAGCACCAGAACTATTTATTTCCGCTGGAGTTTTTATGGACTACAAGATGCTTTTTCAAATACATGGAGTATCATGGTAGCGTTCCATATGGATGGATACGTGGGAGGACTTTGGATCAGGGTAAAAAGGTAAGAAGAGAAATGATAAATTTTACCATAAATTCAGTTGCTCATTCTGAGTAGAGTAGGCTCATGGAATCTATGAATGGGACATAATGGTGGTGTAAATCCAGTTGATTCGATGGTCCAGCTCCAATGGGGAACCAGCAACTGAATTTAGATCTGTGTTACATTCTGTTCTTGTTACAACAACCTTCTGCTGCTTAATTAAGTTGTTCCCTCATTTCTGGCAGATTTTTGGCCAGCAGAGTTAATTTTCTTAAATAATTTTATTTTAACCGATCCCCTTGGTTTTTATCTTCTCTGTGTGCCTTGCTCAAGTCAGGTTGCTTGCGACCTTTTCAGGTGTTGCATATATAAGCAATCAGGATGAAATTAAGCCAACCACCCATGAGACATAATATAATAATAATAGCCATGTGCTATTGAGGCAATTCTGATCCTTTTCAGGGTTTCCTGGGTAAAGAATACACAGAAATGGGTTACCGTTCCCTTCCTCTAGGGGGCGACCTGGGACTGTGCAGCTGGCCCAAGGCTACCCAGGCTGGCTCTTCTCCCAGGAGACACAGTGAGGAATCAAACTTCCAACCTCTGGCTCCCCAACCAGATGCCTGAACCGTTGAGCTATCCAACCATCACACACTGCATAATGCTGGCCATAATACCTACCAAAGGGCACGTCAAACATTTGGGGTCTCTGGATGCATTAGGAATGTTTTTTTTAGTGTGTGTTCCAGGTAGAGCCACAAAATGGTGGCTGTGAGGCAAGGGGCTAATCAGAAAATGGCTGCCGCAAGTGTCTAGCCTCAATACGAATTATTCAGAGCATGCCTCTCTCCTTCTGTGTTTAGCTCTGTGTATGTGTTTCACAAATGAGGGGAGTGAGGGAAAAGAGAGGGGTTGGAACATTGAGAGATAATTTTCTTCATTTTCTCCATTCCCATTAAAAAGAACCCATTTATCAACGGAAAGATAGAAGAAACCAGATTCTTGACTCCAGTTCCGTGGGGGCGGTGAATTCTCTCCGGGTTTTAGTGTTCCCTTTATAGGAGTTATCCAAGGTGCTAAACCTGTTTGGGGCAATAGGGTTCATCTCTTTTGAAGCACCTCCAAAGTTCAGACTAAAACCCCACACGGATTTACTCAACCCACAAATCTGGAAATATCAACATCCATTGGTTGGAAGAGGCATATCTTCCTTGTTAAGGGTTCTGTTCTCCCCAAAGTAACTTTAACATAGTTGTCAGCCCCCGTAGGTCTGCCTGGCATTATGCAGGATTCTTAGCTCCATTTAATATCATGCTGTCAAATGTGAAGTCAACTGCACTGGGGGGAAAATCCGGTACATGGATCTGGATATTTGGGAGAAGACTGGTTGCCAGTCCATCCATGAGATCTGCTGTGCAAATATGAATTCAGTCTCTCTATGTTTGGGCCAGAAGAAGGATTATCCTAATCATCTCACTTGCCCTCTTCCCTCCCTCCTGCGATCACCTTCCGAAACCAGCGTGGCCATGTACGATGCGAGGCAATTAATTCCAATACTCCAGTTGTCAGGGAATAACTGTGGATTTTGCACTCAGGTGAAGGGAAACTCTAACAAGGTGTCCTGATGCCATCCAGATGTTGCCTCGCTCATTATTAAAAATTAGCTGGAAATCATTAGCACGCTGAGCCATCAGCAAGAAGGCAGGAATGCCATCTGGAAAGAAACCTTGCCACAGCACGGCAGGCAGATGGAGGCTGTTTGGGAAGCATGAACTATAATATTTCCTTCTTTTAAAAAAAAATAATAATAGAAAGATGGATATATTAATTTTATTCTCATGAGCCTTGGCAGCTGTGCCAGAGGAATTAAAATATACTGCAATTTACAAGCAGCCAGGATGGTCCCTGTTGGGTGGAATGCCCTGGATGATCTCCCCAATGGGGACCATGGGCAAGTGCTATAGGAAAGGTGTCATGGGAAACAGCAATACACAAGAGGTCCAAGGTCCTTGCTTTACTTCCCCTTGGATTGGGGAGCTGGCAACCTTTGGGAAACCGAGGCTGGAAGTGAGACTCAGGCGATGTGTTGTGGCCCAAACATCCTTAGAAACCATCTTCTCATTTCTGGTGATGTTTCGTCCCTTGTTTCGGAAGATGACCCTTTCCACTAGATTTACCATTTAGGGACATCGAGAGAAGAGAAGAAAGGAGTGATCAAGTTGTTGATGGAGCATGTTGATGGGCATGCAACATTGGTCCAAATGAGCCAAGAAGATACAGTTTCCATGGGAGTAGGTTACTTGATCTTCTCAAGATGTTACATCTTGCTTTCTCTCTTCTCGGGCATCTTTGGTTCCTTCTATTTTGTATTCTTTCGCTCTTTGATGGCATTTCTCGTGCCACTTCATCTTTCCAATTGACCTATTGAAATATTTGAGTGTTGTTTTCAAGGTATCCTTGAATCGTTCTGTTCCACCACATGAACGGCCACCTCCAACAATTTCTCCAGAGAAGATGCGTTGTAGCAGACGGTTCTGCCCGACTTCCTGACAACATGGCCAGCCCACTAACATGGTCGTCGTTTCAAGATGGTGAAAAGGTGTGTCATCTGTGTTTGTTGTAAAAGGCCAGTACCAGAGGCCTTATCCTGCCATCTGAGGTCGAGAGTTTTCGAAGGACGGATAAAAGGAAAAACTATTGACTGCTCGTAGTAGCCACATAACTGCAGGGACCTGCGATCGGCTACAGACACACACACTTCCAGGTGTACAAAATGGCTGCCTCTTGCCAACTAGACCATTTAGAAGCTTTGAGAGATGATGCTGATGAAAGATGGAGAGGAGAACTCCTATCAGAGCATTCTAGAAACATGAAGAAGCACCACACGGAAGCTCACAAAAAGAAAGTCACGCTCATTAGGCAGGAACGGCACCTTCCGCTGAGATTTGAATCACGGATGCGGTTGTTACCCAAACTGAGAGAGTCACAACGGCAGGATGATTCTCCATGGACCTCCCGGTGCCCTCTCCTCCTCAACACCCATAGCCTTTATTGTCATCATCTTCTTTAATCGCAACCTGTTCGAGGAACAGACGGTTGACACCGTTCCACATCCCAACGGGGAAAGTGGAGACTAATTAGAGCTCGTGAGGAGATTTAGCACTACAGTGTGGAGATTTTGCTGAGGGGGAGAAGAACGAGATTGATGTGAAGGAGCGCGAGGGGGAAACAGCATACCAACCATTCAGGGTGTGGCAGTGGGTCTCTTCAAAATAACATGGGCATTTATCTCTTTTATTTTTTTTTTCCTAGGTAGGAACAAGGAGGCCTGAGAGACCGGGGGAGAAATTGTATAATGTGTCGAGGGAATGCATTAAGAGGAGAACGGCGCGAAGCTCATCCATCAGTCAAAGTGACAAGCGTTTCAAACGGTGACGTTCAGAACCAAGGAAAAACAAAGTGGCACTGAGTCAGAAAACAGCACGCATACAGCATTCAACTGAATTCCCCCAAATCAAAAATGAACATGCTAATGCTAAAACACTGCAACGCCTTGACCAGAATTTAGCCCAGGCTTTATAGATCCTCTCTAAGGTGTTGAACCTGCTCCGCAAAATCAATTCAGCACCTTGGAGAGTTCTTCTGAAGTTCGGAGTAAAATCCGGCATGGATTCAGAGTCAGATCGCTAGCTTCCCAATAGACGTTAAAAAACCCGATCGTTTCACTTGCTAATCACTGAACTATAATTATATCTGAATCTAATTGTTTACACTGTTTCTCTTTATAATCTTAATTTGCTTTCTTTTAATTCCTGCACTGGGTCTTTAGCGCCCTATTTTAAGTGTGGCAATTACAATCAAACAGTTGTAGTTATATTTTTATGGTTTTAATTGTACGCAAAACTGCCTTGGGAGCGCTGCCTGTAAAAAACACACAGATGAAATAAAATAAAATAAAATAAAAACGGCAGCTCCAAACATGTTGAAGCCACATTTTCCATCTGCATAGATGGTTTGAGAATTTTTTTTTTAGCTCCTGGTCTTTGGGGGGGGGGGGTCACTGTTTGTCGCAATGCCATAGCTGACCGGCCATCATCCTATCCCTACACAGGCATGGAGAAACATGGCTTTTATTTTTGAGGAGTAACGCCTACCTGATGTCAAATATGGAGACTCGGTTGGATCTTGAAAAAAGAGATTGACGTTCTGTTAGTTAGTCACTCAATGTTGTAGAGTATTACTTGAGTCAGCAGCTTATGCATTATTCAAATTTTATGTTTCTTTTTTGCTGAATATCGTGTTCTGAATTACCACCACGAACATTTGCTCGGAGGAGCCAGGCCGGCTCTACCAAGAGGTAGCATGAATCAACTACCTCAGGTGGTGGATGATGTTTGGGGGCATGTGATGGCCCTTCAGCCATTCCTCCTCCCCCTTCTGGCCATGTCTCATTTTTGGGGAGATAAGAGCTGTGTGTGTCACTGAGCCTCTTTAAGATGGTGCAGGATACTATCAATTTTCCAGGGTTTAAGCTGGCTTCTGTGGATCAAATGGAGGGAGCCACATCACCCTTTATTTTGGCCTTCGATTCAGGCAGGAAAATATCATGATTTGAGTTGAGTTGTGTATTTCAGGAGTTAAGCTGTGTGGAGAGAAGTGTTACTTCACTCTACCAAACAATAGGGCCGGTCTTGAGTCTGTGCCTTCCACTATCCGCTGTTCTTAACCTTCTTTGTTGAAATGGACAAAAACTCGGATAACAGCATGTGTAGCGTTTTATGGCAAGAAAACCATATAATAGCCCCATAATCTTCTTTTCATTATTCACATGTCACATTAATACAAGTGAGGGAGGAGGTGATCCATTCACAGAGAAATTTCGGAGGCGCCCCGGACTCTTAATTTTAAATTTTTGCTGTTCTTTGCTAATTTTTTTTCCCCTTTTGTAAATGGTTGAAGACCAATAAAAGGATATTTTCGGAAACACATTTTCCAGGGGTTCATTGCCGTTAGATCAAGCTAATTGCCATCCTTGTATTCCAGTTGGCAACTTGTTAAACTAATTGAACGATAGAAGAATATAATGAACAATTATAATGAAGTTTATAATTAGCTGCCTGGAAAGGAACCAGAGGCAGAAAATATTGAAGATGCAAAAAATGTTACAGGATATTGTGGGAAAGACAAGACAAAGGGAGAGAAAAGAAAAAAAAGGAGAGAGAGAGAGAGCAAGAAGACTGGATTCTTTTTTTCCCCCCAAACTTGGATTTGAACTAACATCAACTTCTCCATGAGGTTCTGGAGTTAATATTGAACAAACTTGGCTTTATTTCAGGAGAAAAATATATGTAGGGGGAGCTAATTGGAGATCCACCCACCTCAACAAGGCCAGCTCAAGCAATTTTGCTGCCTGAGACAGAGCAGCAAATCATGACCAACTTCACAAAACCACACAGGTATCCACGTAGAACACCCACACAATTAATTTTGCAACAAAAGCACATATGCCTCTCCCCTTAAAACTCTACCTGGGCATGTGTAACCTTAAGAAAAGCCGCCTGACGACATAATAGCGCTTCTCAAATACTTAAAGGGCAGTTATACAGAGGAGGGGCAGGATTTGCCCTCGGTCAACCCAGAGTGCAGGCCACACAAGAATGGGTTCAAGTTACAGGAAGCCAGATTTCGGTAGAATATCAGGAAAAAAAACTTCCTAATTGTTAAGGGTAGCGCGACAACAGAACCCATGACCTCAAGAGGTGGCAAGTGCTCCAATACTTGAGGCATTCAAGAGAAACTTAGAAAACCACCTGACGAATATCCTTTCATTTGTATTCCTTACTTTGAGCAGGGGGTTGGACTGGATGGCTTTTGAGCCCCCCCTTCCAGTTTCACAATTCGGTGATTCTATGAGTATAAGTTTGCCCGCTTTTCGTGATACAGCCAGGCTGCCTTGTTTTTTCATGGTTGTTAGATAATTAATTAATGGGTGTCTAATTATTACTGTATGTTTAACTATTTTTTAAAAAATCTTGTAATTTATTGTGTTACCACTCGTGACCCGCGCTTAACGCTAACCCTAACAGGTGCCCCACAGGAGGACGGCTTCTCCGAGAGGGTTCGGTTTCTCCCACCTCTGCCGAGCGGCTGGCAAGGCGTTTCAGCAGGAGCTGCCCAAAGACAGAGTCGAGATAACAGGAAAGCGACCCAAGGATACTTCCATCAATGACGAGGTGTCCATGGACCCACCTTCAAGCTGGTTCCATTGGCCCAACAGCAGAGTCCTACCTTAGAGTGCATGAGAAGCCAAGCCATGTATCTAGTTCGATACTGCTCTGGTATCACTTTTTTAAACTTTCCACTGACTCTCCTGGGGCTCCATTAGTGAAGGTGTGCAAATTTGGTGGGGGAGGAGTTTTGGGCTTGAAAACACAAATCTGCATACCTTTCCCCCATCAGTTCGGGGCCCGGCCAAAGATTTATCCTCTTCTGAAGAGAGACAGATCACCTGTGGCCCTCCAGCTGCCGTAGACTCCAACTCCCATCACCCTGACAGTGGAGAGACGAGAGGTAAAGGGGACTGGAACGAAGTCTTCAGCACCTCTGAAGGACCACAGGTGGTCCACCTCATTTGGGAAAGATGGCCGTCGCTCGCTTCGGAGCAGGCCCTGGTGACCGGCAGGCAGGTGGTAGGGCATCTCATTGAGGCCATGAGGATTATTACCCATCTGCTGGCACCTTCATTTCCCCCTGAAATCTGAGTGCTTCAGATATAATTCAAAGTGTGCTAGAAAGTATTTCTCAGGTCCTCAAGGAAGATCAACAGCGTTGCCACATTGATGGAACAGGTCACAAAAACCTGACGGGCTAATCTATCACTCCAGCGGCAAATGTTGTATTTCTATCTTCAGCAGCTTAGAAGTATGCGTGTGTGTAGGGGGGTGTTAAACATTCTTAGGATTGTTGTTGTTTTTTAAAGAAAGCACGGTTGCATAATAGAATTTGGCTCGTTACAAGAAGAATAAAGAAGCAGGGAGGGAGGGGACCCCAATAAAAGAAAAACGAAAGCTGACGTCCTCTCTCTCTCTCCGTAGTTGGATTTTAAAGGATGATTCGCCCTCGTATTTCTTTCCAAGAGAAATAAATTGAATGCAGGGGGACAAGCGAAGGAAGCGTCAGCCTCTTGGATGTTCAATTTACCAGGTCAAGTTGGTAACTGAATGAATTGCCACATCAGAATCCGAACCGCCGACAAAGTGCAGACGTTCTCATTTTTACGTGGAAGTCATTATACACTGCCCAGCTTCAGCGTAGGCTTCGGAGCTTCACGTTCGGGGAGGAAACAGCCAGTGTGGTTGAACAAACCAGGAATCTGAGAGATAATGCACTCTGACGGTCCCAACAGAAGAAGACCACTTTTGATGAGACCAGTGTGGGCAACCTTCAGCCCGTGGGCCAAATGCGGAACGTTAGATTTCTTTACGAGGCCACACACACCTCGCCAGACCCGCAGCAGGCATTCAGCCCATCCACCCAGCTTGTTATATCACCAGTAACCAGAAAACTAACTGGAACAGCGGCCGTGGCAAAACTGAAGGAGTAGCACGCTCTCCCGTTCATCATGGAACTTAGTTACGTCTTAATGGGGCCCAAAAGGAACTCATTACAGTTAATATGTCATTTGCATTCGTTTCCTTCCCAGCTCTGCACATTTCCTACGCTCGAGTAACAGAGAATAAAGTGAGATACCGGAAGCGGGACTGGATGGGCCCTTGGCCTGATCCAGCAGGACTCTTCTGCAAAGTGAGTGAGGTTTGTAATTGTTTCATCTCTGCTACAGAAAACCACCAGCCAACTCCGAGACCGTAGCAAGATGGGAAACAGTGCCTGCCGTGGGAATCCCAAATTTATTGTCTCTCTCTCTCTCTCTCTCTCTCTCTGCCCGCTCCTCCCTGGCTGCCATTGACTCGGTCATCCAGTCATGGTGGAAGCTGCTGTCTTGAAAGGTTTATAAATAAATACTCTAACCGGCCTCCCTGGAAATTTCAATCAGATTCACGCCATCCTCCGAAGCTCCCCCCCCCCCATCTCACGACAAAAAAGGCTTTTAATATTTGGATGGCATTGAGATTGACTGGTCTCCTTCTAAATCTAATCACAGGTTACGCCAGGCAAAGCCGAGAATACGGTAGCCATCAATACCGATTCTGAAACTGTATGTGGCAATCGATACAAAGCCATCATGCTGCAGACGGTGGAATTTGATTAGTCTTCTTTCCCTCCCTCCCTCCCTGCACTCCGCTGCCCATTCTCCCCACTTCATCCCTTGCTTTGAAATCAATGTGTCATCACGGAGTTGCTAAAGGTAGACACGAAGATGCTCCTTTATTTATTTGGGGGCTTCTGTGTTCCGTGAAGAAGTCCAGGGGTTCAAGACGAGTGCAAATTCAGACGTGCCCCAAGATAAACAGATGACCGGTCCTGATACAGCGGTGCCTCACTAGACAGTTACCCCGCATAACAGTTTTTTCGCTAGACATTGACTTTTTGCGATTGCTATAGCAATTCGCAAAACAGTGATTCCTATGGGGGAATTTTGCTAGACAATGTTTGGTCCCTGCTTCGCAAACTGATTTTTGCTAGATGACGATTTGCTTTTCGCTAGACAATGATTTCGCTAGACAGCTATTTCAGTGAAATGGATTATCATTGTCTAGCGAGGCACCACTGTATTAGACAATATGAGGCAGCTGCCATCAGGTGGGTAGACAGTGGGGTTGGATTGGGAGCAGTGGAAATTGACAAAATCTGAGACATGTCCGGCTCCACCATGCCCCCCCAGGTGACCCCCTAACCCAAACCATTGTCCTGTAGCGGAGATGATGGGGCTTCATTCGCAGTGATACTGTCCCTTGCTCATCTTCAAGAAGGGTGAGCAAAAAAACAAATTAAAAAAAGCATGCACTTCCAAAATGCATGCACATTTTAAACACATGCAAAGGGTATATGCTCTAGATCTGAACCCTTTCAGACCTTTTTGGGGGACAGGGTGTAAAAGTCAAAATACGTAGCAGTCTAACCTGGTCTGTTTATCTGTTCTCTATCGTGGAAGCTAAATCTGAATGGGTTGGGAAGGAGCGGGACAGATTTCCCCAACCCACTCCCGACGCAACCTACATAATATCGCTCAAGTTTTCACCATCAGAGTTTGATCATGCCACGACCAACACTGGTAAAGAAGTTGAAGGACAGCGATCAGAGCCATTGACACCTCTTTGGGCGGCTTTCCGGCTACCCTTAGATCTAGATAATAATTCTCTTTGCCTTTCCCATGGATTGAATATCTGCGCGTCGTGCATTCCCGTCCTTCCACGCGACAGGGGCGACTCTTGAAATCTCTCCGGCACGGAGACAAAACCTTTGAAGCGAACGAAGCGTGAAATAAGATGTGGCGATCCCGAGCAGTCCGGTCCGTTAAAGACTCTGTAGGTTGGCGTGGGGCCAATGAATCTTGCACGAGGATCTCTCGCTGTCCTCGCCAGGTTCCATTAATTCGCAAAATGTTAGATATTAAAGGAGGCCACGCTAGGCACAAGGCCAAGAGGAAACCAACCCGCGGTGTGGTTCCCTGTGGCTGGAAGACAGGACCCGTGGACTTATGTATGAGGATGTTGACGGTGGCTTCGTTAAAGCCATCATTAATCTTGGGGAGCCTCCAGCAGGACTCACTGAAAAATCTTTGGAGTCCCCTGCCATCAAGAGCCAGGAGCTTCCTCCCAAGTTTAGGTCACCTCCCAAAAGGGTTAGGTGGCCTTTCCATACCCAGAAGAACTAGAACACTAACCAAAAAGCAGCAAGTCATACATCAAGTCACTTAAATTCTTATTTTCAAAAACTATGATGAACAGCATCTCTAGGCCATCACAGGAGCTGTCCAGGGTGCTGAGCCAGCCTGGAGAAGCAGCTATCCATGGTGCTGAACTCTCCGTGTTAGCTGGATGAGGTTTAGCCCCTCCGCTTAGCTCCTGCAAAGTTCGGACCAAAATCTGGAGTAGATTTAGTGCTTTGCTGAGATAACTTCCGGAAAAGCCACAGGCAGTTATTTCTGCTGTAAGACCACGCATTGGTTGTCAGAGGGGATCCCAAGCCAATGTCCCAGAAGGCTGCTCCACAAATTCCAAACCATGTATCTTGTCTCCTCACCAGTAAAGAGGCCTCCAGAAGTGTTGTGAGCAAGACTGCTGGACGGCTCAGTGATTTAAGCATCCGGCTGTGGAGCCAAAGGTTGGGAGTTCAATTCCCCCACTGGGGCCTCTTTGATGGGGACTGGACACCATAGAGTCCCTTCCAGCTCTGCAGTTCTAAGAGCATGATGATGATGATGATGATGAGTGAAAGAGTGCAGTACATAAAGACTAACTCCATGGCAATAATCGGTTGCAAAAAAAACTGGCAATGATTCATGAAGACCTCCTCTTCGTGCTACAAAATCTCCTATCTCGCTTGTCCTCAGTGTGCGCTCAGGGAACTTCAGAAGTAATTTGGAGAATCTGCACACTAAGCTGTTGATTTAACACTATTCATATGTGGATAGCCAGGAAAATATATATATTTTCAGGAGGTCCACTTTTGCTAGAATCGCTAGGGCCTGTTCTGCTTAGCTGCCTCTCTCCATCTGCATGCAGAGTGCGTCTATCCGGACGCTTTTGACTGCAGTTGATTATCTCATGATTGGAATCTAAACGAAGTCCCCAAGTCCCAAGAAGGCAAAAGGAAAAAGACATAGGAAAAACAATACAGACATACTCCAAAACTCAGCTCCTGTCATAATGTTCCAGAGGTTGACTCCAGCTCAGCCTTCATTTGCATGTCATTTCGCTTAGGTTGTGTGTTTAAAAAATAAAAAGAAATCCACTGTTTAGACGATTCTAAAATTTTGTGCTTTAAAACCTCCATTGGGGGGAAACCAAGGGAGAACGCGGAAGAGCTCCTTGTTCGCAGATTAAATCACATTTTCCCCAGAATAAAGAAGGGGAAATGCTCAGCTCTTTCCCTCCGAGATCTTGAAATCTTCGTTGGTAGCGTCCACGTTTTTGCAAAGTGGGGGCATAAGCGCTTCAAGAGGGAGGCTCCTGGTTGACCTGAAATTTTGCAACAAGCAACATATTCAGCCACGTTCGTACAGCACACACACACACACACACACACGCCGATGCCCTGAAAACCAAGTAAGATGTGGCTCTTGGCACAGATGTTAACTTTAACATTTCATGGGTGCCCCTTCTTTTAAGAAAAAGACGAAGAAAAAGTTCTCAAACCCTGTTGTTGGAAAGATATGCTTCAAAACGTGAAGACCAGCCAAATTTCGGCAACTGGCACAAAGTTTCTGGTGTAGTTACTGGCCTAGGGCTCTGGGTGTCCTTTGAACATGGCTGGCCTTGTGGGTAAGCTTGCACCACAAATCTTAGGGCTGAAAAAAAAGCAAGACGGCAGCTTCACCGTTAGCAGGTGATAAAACATTATTGCTCCAGAGAGGCATTCTTCAAAACAGCTGTTTGCACAATCAGCACACAGACAAAGCCCATTGTTTGCCTCCCAGTGACCGAACATCCAAGCCAGTTTGCAACTGGGCAGAGCTGTGAAATCTCACTGGGGGATAATGAATGTCTTTTATTTTGTAAGCCAGTTCTGCTTCTAAGTTACTGTTTTTTCATTATAGTTTTAAACATGGATTGAAGGCGAAGTTGCTGTCTTGTCTACTTCTTCCCTCAAATCACCTGTAGCTAAAAGACCAGGAAAGAAGAAAAGTTCCAACCTAGGAGTTTAATTTGACCCACGGCGGCTGCTCCTCACTAGGAATCTCCTCCGATTGTCCTCCCCACTGGAAAGGAAAGAAGGGCATATAAACCTCCTGATAGCTCTATTCCTTGATCTGAAATAATACAGGGACTCTCTCATCTCTCCCACAGAAGAGAGGGAACTATCACAGATACACAGAGTACCATCAGTCTATCATGTTGAGATTGATTCATGCTTTAAAAACAATGGTGCCAAATTACAGAGGAAATAAAGAGCAGAGACAGGAGGCCATCTGCTCCCGAAGCCTGAGTTCTGCCATGCAGTTTTTGGGAAATGTAACTTTCAGAAGCAATCCACTTCAACCAAATCTTGGCATTCTTCTGCCGTTACTCAATGCCTCCCTGAACCAACCAGCATTAAAGGAACGAACCTATTCCAAATTGACTTATTAATAATGATCTGAACGCCTTGTAAACCACAGCCATCTCTTATTTTTTGCACAAATTAAACAATACCTAATGAAGTTTTAACGAGTCCACATATGCTATTAATGTAGCATGTACAGTTGGCAGGGGGAAATCAGACGAGGATGCAATGAACGCCAGAGGGATTTTTAAACATATTTTAAGTTTCGGAATGGGGGAAAAGGCATTTCCATGCAACACGGCTGCCCCACCGTATGTCAATACCAGCAGTCACATGAGACTTCTCTTCCAAAAGTAAACAACCCCGTAGAGGATCGCTGGTGGAAAACTGGTAGAGATACCCAGATTTGCAAATACAGCATATTTTTCTTGTAAGATCTAGGGTTGGGGAGGGGAGGGAACCTTGCCACTGATGGATTTTGGCCAAGACAGGTCTTGTGGATGTTTGTACACTTCCAGGGCCAAACCACCGCAGGGCAGAACCAACAGCTCAGAGGCATTAAGAGAAGGAGAGCAGTACGCCCATGGATTGCACGATATATCTGGTTACTGTGCTCCACACAATCTAAGTCTTTTCATCTTTAAACTTCCAGGAAAAATTCTGGTACTGAACTTTCAGAACAGTGTCTTTCTAAAATGTATTCTCTTCTACGGAAGGCTGCAACGGCCATTGACTTCATGAAATAAAGCCTTTCCGTAAAACCAACCCTAAAAGACCCTCATAAAATGAGTAAGAAAAATTCAATGCCAGTGTATTTCCCGTGCCTGGTTTCTAGGACAGCTTTGCTATTCATTTTTGTCTCTTGACCTTGAATGGCGTTGCTCTCGAGAGGAATTCACTCCAATAAAAGTGAGAATTTATTCTGCATTTTTTTTATTCAGGTTTAAATCCCTCAGAACATCAGCAACATGATTACAAAATAGGAAAAATCCCAAAACAGAATTTACCCACCAGTCATTCAAAGTAACAAAGGTTGGACCCTGGGTTTTCGCTGCACCGTTCTTCCAGTTCAATCTTTATTAAAAACACAAGGACGGTAGTGTTTCCGTACACTCGTCACAGTTTGTTAGGAAATTAAAACAAAACAAAAAAATCCCTTTAAAAACCAAGATACATAAAAGCACCGACAGATTTTGTGCATTTTTTCAACCCCCTCACCCTCAAAAGATCAACAGGATTTTTCTTTGAAAAAGAGGATGGAAGTTGTAGGTATGCACCATAAAACACAAGGTTTTTTGGGGGGGGGGGTGTCTAGGATTCCAAGTCAGCAGCTGGGAGCCCAAACGCTGAATCTGGCCTTCTCAAAGTGTTTCTAATCCAGCCAAGGCTAAAAGGCCAAGTTTCACCAATTCCACCTCTTCTCCTGCTTTCTCACGGAAACCCCAAGTTTAGACGTCAGCACCCAGGTAGCCTCCAGACAGCATCGGCTAGTGATTCACCTCCACTGTCACGGCCAATGGTCAGAATTATGGGATCTGTAGTCCAAAGCATGCAGAGAAGACCGAATAACCCTCCTCTGGCCAAATTGTAGGCAATGGGCTCCTGAATATGTATTTTTTCATTCTGTGGCCTCTAACGTGGGGTATAAAGGAGCTTCGGTTTCCACCTCAGGGTGTCCGGAGGGCTCTTAACTCCCATCAGGGGCCAAGCCACATGGCCAAGGGTCAACTACAATAACTCCCATCAGGGGCCAAGCCGCATGGCCAAGGGTCAACTACAACGAGAGTTACAGTTCAACGTAGGGAGGGCCACCGGTTTTTCTCCATCCCATTTAACAGAACAATACCAGTGGCCTTCTTTGCTGGGTGAAACAATATCCAAACACACGGGAAATTAAAGCAGCTGAGGGGCAGAAGGAGCTTCATCAGAGGTCTTGATCAGGTCCTACACCGTGTTGGGACCTCTCAACTGTGCTCAATTTGCCATGCGATTCCTGTTTAGGGGGGTCAACAAAGGACATGTAAGATCAGAGGCTTTCCCCTGCCCCTCTGGACCCCGGGATCTGCGCTGTGCAAGAGACTTGGAATTGTATTGTCACACTGACCTCCTTCCCTAGGATTGCAAAAGAACAAAATCCAAGCAGGAAGGTTGCAGAACGCTAAATGCATGCTCGGGTTTCCAGCTGCCCAACCTCCGGTCTCCTCCGCAAGAGACGCGATCGGAAGCGTTGAGAGGAAAGGTCGCTTTTAGCCTGCGGCTGAGCCAAAGGAAAATGCAACTCGCACTCAGGTCCTGTGGAACAGATGGGATTTTCAGCTAGTCCCCACCCACTGGTCCCGCTCATGATAAGAGGATGCCGGCTTGTCACCTCTAGACGAGGGCCCGACTCTTTCACACATAGCAGCATACAGGCAAAATATAGCACTGCTCATTCATTTACTTTTAAAAAAAGATGGGTGTGTGCTTTCTCGTTAAGCTTTTACGACCGACCTTGAAGCCTCCAAAGAAAGATGGGAGCACAAGGAACATGTTGAAAACTCAAAAAAAACAGCCCATTACCAATATGGTTTTCTCAAGACTTCCTTGCTTTGAGGGACCCTCCAGGGGACCGTCTGTCTAGGAGCCCCCACCAAGTGTTTCTGGACCTTCAGCCCAGACTTCAATTCTGGATCTTCCCCTGCTAGAATCCCCAGCCGTTGGCCACGCTGTTTGGAGGAACCTCTGAGATCTGAAGTCCAAAACAGTTGGAGAGCCTCCGAACAATGACCCATCACCACTGGGTGCATCGAACCACCCAAACCACCACTTCGGCTTCTAATTCATTAAGACGACACACTTGTAGGTGTTCATCCTCTCCTGCAACAGCCGTCTGTGCGTAAAGAACAACAGTAGGAGGCAAACCACGGTATCCATTGTTTTCTAACGACCAACGCCCCAAATCGAGGTTTCCCAGAATCCTCGGCACCCACCACGAAAACAGCAAGCAAAACAGAGACCACTCTCGTCCCTTCTACTTTAGAATTCCACCCGGAAG
Organism: Pogona vitticeps; assembly: GCF_051106095.1. Taxonomy (NCBI): domain Eukaryota; kingdom Metazoa; phylum Chordata; class Lepidosauria; order Squamata; family Agamidae; genus Pogona; species Pogona vitticeps. Next base: position 16,541,998 of record NC_135796.1, read on the forward strand.
GCCTGCTCAGTTTAGCGCACGTGCCAAAGACGCCTCTCATCAAAAGGAAAGTAATGGCAGCATGCTGAGGTCTGGAACAGAGCGCTCCCCAAAATGCCATTTTTGTGAAATACGTGGCGATTCAAAGGGTGGGGGGAAATAACAGTCTTTCTCCTTTTCCCAAAGAAGCCACTGTTACTTAAATAAAAGCTTCTTTTACACACAGTATCCATATACATATTATATACACGGTACAAAACCAGACACGCAGACGCACGCACGCACACCGACGCCGAAAGGTGGGAAAAGGCAGCTTCCTTCAGAAGTTCTGGAGCTCCGGGATGTTTCGGTAGAAGTCCAGGGTCTCCGGGTTGGAGAAAATGCCTCGCTGGGCCACTTCCTTCCCAGCGATGATCTGCTTGACGGCCACCTCCACCTTCTTGCCATTGATCGTGTACTGAGAAACAAAAGCGAAAAGGAACGGTGAAGCACGCAAGTTGACGGGAAACTTTTTTTTCCCAGACGTGCCCCGAAAACCCATCTTTCCTCCAGCCTTCTCTGAAAAAAAACCTAATCTATCATCCATTGCATGGACAACCGGAACTCTGCATTCTGCATGGATAGTACTTTTTTTTCTAATGTAGTACATTGCTTTCACATTGCCAAATTTATAAATGTTCGTAAACAAGTAAATGATAATGAGTAAAGACCTGGAGAATGGGGCAGATTGGTGAGGACATCTCTCACCATCCGTGATGGGCTGGGAATTCTGCACTGCTCTCAATAGTAGGAATTGTGCAACTATATTTTGGAAGGGGACGAAAATCCGCACCTAAAAGTGATCCGGTGTGGCTGCAGTCACTCACACACCTCCTTCATTGCATGTGCTTTCTTCCACCTTTACTGAATCGTTTCTGAAATTGTTTCTATTCTACCTGTTCAGGAGGGAGCCATCTGCCACACACAAAGTCCAGCCCCCTTATTTCTTTTCTTTTTTTGACATGGGGCAGAATCCTGTCACTAATTTGCTCCGCCGAATCTGCCACACCAAAGCAGTCCTTCCGAATCAATGGGGGGTTTGCCAAATCTACTCCTCTGTTAAGTCCCATGGATTCAACGGGCCGACTTGCCATTTGCCACCCTAAGCCACAGGATCTGAGCCATGGTGACCCTCCTCCTCAGATGGAGAGCAAGTCTTTGCAATCCATATACAGTGGTGCCTTGCAAGACGAACGCCTCGCCGGAGGAAAAACTCACAAGACGAAAGCGTTTTGCGATCATGTTGGTGACTCCCAAGACGGCTTCTTCTATGGCCGTGCTTCGCAAGACGATTTTTTCCCCGCAAGACCGATGCCTCGCAAGACGAAAATAATTCATCTTGCGAGGTTTCCCATAGGAATGCATTGCAATGCATTCCTATGGGAAACCGCTTTTCGCAAGATGAAAATTTTGTAAGACGGTGCTACTCGCAGAACGAATTACTTTCGTCTTGCGAGGCACCACTGTACTTGGAATTTCAGCTCCTGATTGTCTTGAGAGAAGCAAAGAAAGGTGGCTGGGAGTGTCTCCTGGAAAAAGTAAAATAGGGCTAAACACAGTTCTAGATAATGGGGTAAAAAACTGATTTTTAAAAAAGGCAGTTCAAGGGGAAGAAAACAGAAACAAAAAAGAAAAAAGAAACCCCTCCAATACAGCTCTGATTGCTTTCATGTTGGCTCCTTTTCCCCCCTCAAACGAAAGGTTTGGTTATAAATTCTTTCAGAGTGTGAGCTAATTAATGATCTAAACCAGGGTTCCTGCATTACCAGCTGTCGCATAAACACCTTGATGCCACTGACTTTACTCTTGGCAGGCAGGCTTGCCGAGTTCTTGGGAGTCAATCACCCTCGGCTGGAATTAAAACAGAGACTGGCATTTGTGTATGTTGTGGCTTTTATAGCCCTGATTTTTTGGGGGGGGAGGCAACAAGCAAAAGGCAGGAGAGGAGAGGGGGCGGCTCCGGAGAAGGGGTGCTGGTTATGACTAGAGCTGAAGGCGATGGCGGGAAAGGAGGGCCAGGTAGCTCTCTTTTTCTATATACGGAATTATTTTGGTCAACGGTGCTTCCCTTTCCAACCCGGCTGCATCCAAAGGAGATGGAAAAAATTCCAACAGATTACTCAGTTTTTCCCAAGGTTGGGAAACCACTGGGTCACATGAATGACCACTGCCAAATCTTGCTATGCACTCTTGTGAGTGACCTCAGTAGGGCTTAGGGATATATATATATTTTAATTTCCTGGCAATCCAAGCCCTGCAATGCATGAAATACTCTATGCAAGAGAAACCATCAGCAATTTCTTCCATACACCTTGGCTACCAGCGAGCAACCCAACCAAAACACCCCTCGCTCCTCTTCTTGAGAAAACATACAATACTTCATTTTGCATCTGGTGACGGACTTCCACAGAACGCTACCCGCAATTCAGGGAAGAGGGGGTTAAATTTCAAAATTTAAGCCCTTTTCTTTGCTTTTCTCAGCCACCTCCAGCCTTTAAAACATTCTGCAACGAGACAGCGGGGCGGGCTTCTTTTTAACGATTTTTTTGGGGGGGAGGGAGAATGGAACAATTTGAAACCGAAGGGGTGATGTTGGGGGAGGCGCTCTGGCTGATCAAGAACTCCAAATTTATCATCCCGTTTTGTATTAATGAGAACACCCAAGAATTCGCAATCCAAACAGAACATGTAAATTTATAAACCTAGTATAGATCTTTCTTGGGGAACAGAACCTGTTATTTTTTTTTTTAAAAAGGGGAAAAAAAGGCTTATTCAAGAGGAAAAGTGCCCACGTTGCTAAGCAACATGGACAAACTATTTATAAGACTCCAATCTAGTTTTTTTTTTCCAGGGGGAAAAAAAATGAGGCTAAAATTTCCAGGCATGTGTGGGCTTTGAAGAGAGATGACAACCGCTCCTTAATTGCTGTTCCAAGGTGACAAAAAAAATATGCCGTAGGAAGAAGAAAAACATGGCTAGCACCTACCGGGATGCCTTCGGTTTCCAGAATGAGGCTGGGAACATGCCGGGCGGAGAGGGCCAGCCGAATCGCTTCCCTAATCCGCCTCACCAAATCCAGACTGAACTCTTGGTTGGTGGCCATTTTGAGGAAAAGGATCACCCTCTCTTCGCCGTCTTTGTCGTACTGAGGGACGCAGAGGCTGTCGGAAACCTCCTCAAACGCTTCCACTTAGAAGAAAAGAGGAAGGAACGGGTTGAGAGACCAAGGGTGACCCCCCCGGAAATAGACATCAGGAGTCAAGCCAAACCCTGGTTCAGAAAGGAGGGCAATGAATAACTGTAAAAAGTTGGCTGGATAGCTCAGAGGTTTAAGTCTCTGGCCGTGGAGCTAGAGGTTGGGAGTTCGATTCCCCCACTGTGCTTCTTGGGAGAAGAACCAGCCTGGGGAGCCTTGGGCCAGCGGCACTGTCCCAGGGCTCCCCCCCCCCTTGGAGGAAGAGAAGGGGAAACCACTTTCTCAGTCTTTTCTAAATTTGGGGGAAGGTTGCCTCCCCTCTTGCCTTCTCTCTCCTTTTTTCCTACATGCTACGAGAAAGAACCGGCCTGGCGTTTCTCAACCCCCTCCTTCGCTCCCACCCTCCGTCCCGATATGAAAAGAAAAGCCCCCTGTAACAGAGGGCCGCCGGCAAGATAATAAACGGCAGGGGTGTCAGGAAAGGGGAGGGAGATACAAGGTGGAAAGAGAAGGCCGTTTCAGTTGAATCGCTGCCCGTACAGGAGAGATATTCAGCCGAACTGTGCCCCGATTCACTCAGACGCGGTTTCTGACACCACTGCCTTTTCCCTCCCCTTCTCGCACACAATACCCTCCTCGGCTGATTTCACGGGGCCCTGCGCTGGCAGGGCCTTTGTGCGCCGGGCATGAACGATGGGCCACGACGAGCGGTCCAAGGAATTTATTCAGGAGGCTTTGCTGGAGACAAACAGGCTCCTTTGTCTGGCTCGGCCTCCAAAAGAGCCCACGGGGCACCAGAAGTGGGATGGTTCACGCCAGATAGCGCGAGATCGTCCTCGGAGGGTGAGCGGTTCTAGGCAGAGGCTGGGTTTGTGGAAGGGGATGACCACATCCGGGCAACTCTGAGATGATTGTTTCGTCCTCTCTGGCCTCCTTCCCTTTTCAAGCAACCATTCACATCATGTCTTGGCGCTGTAAGAACCATCCTTGGGAACAACTCTCCAAAGAATAGGGAAGCCAGTTTTATTCTTAGAAATCTAAGTTTTTCCTTGCAGAAGCTGTGAAGACGAGGCTCCTACTGGGTGCCTGGCAGAAACTGGTAGCCAATATCTCCTAAAGAGACGTGGCCATCACGTGGCCACCAAGCTTTTACAAACCTTACAGCAGCTCAGGGGCGGAGGTCTCTGGTTCTGGAGCCAGAGGGTGGGAGTTCGAATCCCCCCCACCCCCCACGGTGCCTCCGTGACAGGGGCTCAACTTGATGATCCCACAGGGTCCCTTCCCGCTCTGCAGGTCTAAGATCCTTATTACTGTAACACTGAATCTGCTCTCTTTCTACTCTACTTTATGCAGTGGCTGTTCACCTGAAAGGTAACCCCTGAAGAGCCAGCCTTTGGCTGCTCAAAAAGAGAGTCCATAAAAAATAAAGCCAACCAATACTACAATTCCAGCGCGGGGAAGAGAAGTGGATGAAAATGTAAATTGCATACCTATGTTATAGATCTCAGAACTCCCAAACCTCACGCCGCTCGGATTCAGCGTGCCGTCACTGAGAAGAAGGACAAGCCACAGAGGGAGAGGGGGAAAGAATCATTAAGACTTAATCAAGGCCTGATGAAGAGCTGAAACTGACGCCATCCGCTGCGGCTCTCCATAAACCCCCTGTGTTAAATATGCAGCAGGAAAACAATCCCTGGCATTTAACTAGATTACAAGAGATTTTGTCCCCTAGCAGTTCGTGTTTTAGGCAAGTCTGAACAACGGACAAAACGAGGAAAGAGGAGGGAACACAACAGGGCATGCATAAAAATCACATCAAATGCAAATAGCCGGTGTGTAGCAAGGAACGCTGGGAATTGTAGTTTGAGCGGCGCTTTCGGTCTTTTTTTATCCTGCGCTCTGCGCAATCCCGGGGGTCTCGGAAGGCGTTACATCCGAATGAGGGTGGAACGAGACATGACACTCTGCCCGGATGAGTGGTGCCTAAAGCAAAAAGCTTGGGACCCCGGTCACACCCCGTCTATAGTCTGTCTGAGCTTCCTTCCCTTCCCATACTGAGAGGGTGGATTTGATTTAAATCGAATCTATCTAAATCATGATTTAATTTTTTTTAAAAAATCAGATTTTTTTAAAAAATAATTAAATCACAATTGAAATCAATTTAATTTTTTAAAAAATCATTTGAGGTTTTTTTTCCCCTTCCACCCTGCACGCGGACAGGCCCTCAACCAGCCCAACTGTACTAACATCCCACAAAGCATCTGCCGAGTACAGGCGAGAGAGGGGCGCAAGAGTCCGCTTACCTGCGCCCAAGCATGACGATGCCTCCTGTGTTGGGGTTGATCCTGCAGTAATCACCGTGAGCCCAAATGCCTATGGGGGGGAAAAAGAGGAATCAAAAGGAGGTCAAAAAGAGGACACCCGGCATATAGCCATGGTTCTGGCTTAACGCCTCTGCAGTGGAAGCTTTTCAGAAACACAGAGAACAAATGAAAGAGATTGTGATGCCATCAAAACACAATGGAGAAACAAAAACGGTTATCAAGCCTTTGAAGGCATGTTCCGTGGAGGCCTTGCGATCCATTTTAGTTGCCTATGAATAAACTCCAAAACAAAGGGTTGTTTAAGATAAGGAAGCATCAAAAGCAGGGGTCTGAAGCTTCAAGCTTAAAAAGAAGTCAAAGCTAGCTTGTAGACCAAGTGTTCTGGACAGACCAGGTTCAATCCTCGGCATCTCTAGGCAGGTGTAACAAACACCCTTGCCTGAAAGCGCAGGCAGATGCTGCCGGCCAGAGTTGACAACATTGGCCTAGATGTCAAGCGAGGCACCACTGTAGATGTATTTGAAGACTGCTACACCTCCTTCTGGCATCTTAAAAGACCCCGGTTTTGCGTGCAGCAAAACCAACACAACCCGGAAATTCTCTTGAGACATACCTGGAAACTTTGAAAAATACGCCTTCCGGTACTTGTTTCCGTTCTCGTCGTTCCAGAAGTGTGTTGGCTGGCAGGGCATGGGTTTGGTGCAAACCAGTTCTCCACTCTCCCCCCAAACTGGCTTCCCTGTTTAAAGGATGAAGAACACTGTTATTCCTACTAGCGCTCCTGGGTTTATCATCATAAACAACTCGATTACCTTCCTGCACTGTGAACACAGAGCAAGTAAAGTTGGAAACATGTCTTTCTGAGATTTGTTTTATTTAGTACTTTCAGGCAGAGGGTAAGTGAATCAGTAGATACTGGATGGGGGGGGATCCTGCTGTTATTTCATACCACTGGAGTCTTCACAAAGTTTTCTAGCACCCTCAAAAGCTTGACAAAACTTTTTCACCTGGCAAAAGAACCAGGGAAAAGATGCCAGCCAAACCTTCTGCGCTTCGGTACAACCACGAAGATTATTCTTTCTTGGGCCACTATCCACCTTGCTGGAGGGCTCAAACTGTGTCTCTTTTAAGAAAATGAACCCATAAAGGCAGAGATTGGGAACCTGACAATCATCTACACGCTGTGGGGCCATCCGAGGGATACAGGAAGCCCCCCACCAAAAACTGCAGATATAACAGCTAACTCTATATATCGCACTGTCTCAGATTTCCTCTAGGGGCTAATTATGTCATGGAAATATGCATAAATACATATTTCTAGGGTTTTTTATTTATTATTTTTAATATTTTTGGGCCGTGGATATGTGAAACCGTGGATACTGATCCCGCAGATATGGGGTTCCTACTGTATTTCTGGACAAAAACTCCCGTAGCTTTTAGTGGACGAAGACACAGAATAGGAACTGCATATCATACCTTCATCGTTCCAGGCTTCCACCGCCATGCCGAGATTCCGCGCCTGGATCTCGCCTTTATAAACCGGAATGGACACATTCTGGCCCATGAAGCAGGAAACGATATCTGTGCCTCCTAAAACAGGAGGTGGGGGAGGAAGAGAGAGAGAATCCTATCTGGGCAGCTCTTTAAAGAGAAAAGTAAAATTTATTGATTACGTTCCTCGTGTGAGCTCGAGACAGCATCAACGGCTCCCCGCCTCCCAACTCTGTCCTCGTGACAACAGCTTCACTGGACTCCGTTTCCCAGCAACCCCCACCAGCACCGGCCAGGGCGAATGGGAGCTGTAGTTGAAGAACATCCAGATAACCACCTTCTTCCCTCACCCCGGCTTGAACTTGCACCGCAAACACAAACCATCCCAGCCGAGGCTCAAGTTCGGCTAACCGGTACCTGAAATGGACCCAAGCAGGATGCTGCTCTTGATGTGCTTGTAGACGTAGTCATAACTTTGCGGCTTGAGGGGCGAGCCGGTGGACAGGATCGTATGGAGCGTCTGAAGGTTGTGAGTCTCACCTGGTGGGAAAGGACCAAGGGAGAAACAGTGTTACTCTTTCTGAGCAGCCGTGTCTCCGAGAACGCCGCCCCACCGGGAAGGCAGATGGGCAAAGCCGAAAAGGACCGTCTAATGTCCCCAGGCGTTACAGGCAGGTAAGACCCCCACCCCTCTTTAGAGGCAGGCCACGGGACTCTCAAATCCCAAGGCAGGCTGGTGGAGTGATCAAGGCAGGCTGTACGATGGGGTGAGTAAAACCACCCGACGGCTGGAATCCTGTTGCGTAGTTATGCAGAGTGCATCACTTTCCGAGGCAAATTGCTGTGAGTTAAGAAATCTTTACAGACTTTGCCACCCCCGGGTGGCGTGATTCAGTGGACAACAGATAATGACTGCAGAGATTTCTTAACTTATGGGAATTGACTTCTAAAAAGTTATGCCACTTGCGTAACTACACAACAGGATTTCAGCCAATGACTCTCAAGACGTCACTGGACCAAAATTCCCAGCAATCCCAATTGCCATAACCCGTGGTAAGGAATACTAAGAGCTGCACAGTCGGCTGGTGGTATCCGTGGGGGACTGGTTCAAAGCCCCTAAAAAATTAGGATATAGAAAACCTCATATAAATAGCATGGTCCCTGGTTCCTTCTAGTGGCCAGTTCTGGAAACCTGCACTTCGGCGGGGTGATTTAATATTTTCAAGCAATGCGTAAGTGAAACTGCGGGAACCGGCCCCGTGGATATGGACTTCCTGCTGTAATCAAACATTTCTGGAGGGGTTATTTTTTCCCGAACGTACGGGCATCGATGATCACAAATAACAAGAAACAGCCCCTGTATGTTTCCCCTCAGTCATGGGATGGTAAAGGCAAGGAGGAGAATCCTTCCTTCCTCCCAAAGAACCAGAAGTTCAGGCAGGTAGGTGGTCTTCCAGACTTTCCATGGGTCAAGAGAGAAAACTCTTGTGAGCCACCTTCGGCCTTGGGGGCTGAAGGTTCCCGACACCCCCCCCCCCAGCCTTAAGCGGGGACGTGACAAAAACCAGCACACTCTAGTGGAAGGGAGGACAAAATGCAGCCCCTCCAGCTGTCCTTCAAGAGTAACTCCCAGCGGCGCTAACCCACCGGAGAAGGAGGATGGGAGTTGTGGTCCAACCATATCGCAAGAACCAGCGTTGACCCCCTCTTCCCTCATTGGCCAACTGGGAGAACGCAAGCCGAGAGGCCGAGGGGGGGGCACCAGAAGCGAAGAGAAAAGGCCGCCCGCAAAGTCAAAGAGAGCAGCAAGGGGGGGGCATGCCACACTTACATGGTTTAAGGTTCTTCTCCTCCAGGACGGCGAGCCATTTGGCACCTGTTCCCAAAATGGTGATTCTGCAGCCAAAAAAAGAAAGGAAGGACCATCTATTGCTGCCGTTGCTTCCAAGAGCCAAGGTGGGAAGGAAGGAGGGACACACACACACACACACACCGTGGCTCCCCGGGGGTCAAGACGGCGTTCGCTCCCCTTCGCCAGGACCCTTGGTTTTGAGATGACAAGGCATGCCTCTCTATCTGTGCCCATGACTGTAACGTTCCATTCCCCAGCAAAGGAAGAGTAGGAAGGGAGGAGAGGGGCCAGCTTCGTAGAACTCGTCCGCTCTGGCTCTGACCAGTGGGGAGCCGAGACGGAAGAGAGGTGGGAAAAGCACATTCCCCTGCAGCCCCTTCCGGAGAGGCAAAAGGGTCGCCCCGCTCTCCTCTCCCCCCTGATGTCACGGCAAGGCGGGCGGCGGTTCTCCCCGCAGCCCACGGCGAACCGCTCTCAAGAAGTGGCCCGGCTTGGTCTAAGCGGGAGTAGAAACGGTCCTCGGCTCTCCAGAAAAGAGTCTCTGCTGGCTCGCCGGAGGAGAAGGAAAGAAGGAAGGCGTGCCTGCCAGGCCCTCGGCCTGAGTGGCATCATGGGGGTGGAGTGAGAGGGCGACCATCTCAAGGACCCGCCTTCCGTGTTCCTCCGGAAAGGCCACGCAGACCACCTACGGCGGCATCGCTAAGCAGAGGCGTGCCTTGTTATTATTACCTCTAGGAGGACCAACATTCAGAATGTGGCCTGAAGTTGTTTTCGGGAGGGATGGGACTGAAGCTCACCTGGGCTAAGCCCTCGATCCTGCTAAATGTTTCTAAGATTATGCCTTGAAGGCAAGCGGGTAAGGAAGCTCGCCCTTCCCCACCGGATCCCCTCTTTCCCAGGCACAAATCTCTGGATCTATCTTATTCTCTCTTATTCCATTTCAGATTCATTTTCTCCTAGAGGTCTAATAAAGTTCTGAAGGGGGGGAACCCCCTGGGGAAATGCCCAAGTGTCTGACTTTCAGACCTAATGGCCTCGTGTTAAGAGAATGCCGTGGACTTTATGCCTCTTCAACTCCAAGCACAGGAGGATGCCCCCTCCAAGGGAGCAATACCTGTTGATTCACTTATCCGCTGCCTGAAAATACTGATTTAAAAAACAACAACACAAAAACACCCAGAAATACATATTTATAAGCATTTCCAGGGTTTATTTACCAAAACTGGCCACTAGAGGAAGCCAAAGATCATGCAATGAATAGCATTCAAAACTCATGTTTTTCAGCATCTGCGCGGAGGCTTAGAACTGATCCCGCGTGGATGTCGTGGTCCTGCTGTACTGAAGAGATGATGTCTACAGCAATCTCTTAAGTTGAGATCGTTTGCCTTGAGACGTTACATCAACTAACAGGATTTGGGCCCCTGATTACCCGGAGGCTGGCTCTCTTCCTTGTTTCTGCTGGATCGATGACTCAGATCACCCCTCCAGGAATCACAAATCGTCCTCAAAAGGGAAACGGGGAGGGGGATGCGCTAAGAGACCCTGAGACACACCCTTTACCTACCCCAGTCTGTCCACCAAATCCCACAGGACGTTGGGGGACGGCACGAGAGGCGACCCATCGTACAGAACCACCGAGGCGCCAACGGCGAGAGCCGACACCAGCCAATTCCACATCATCCAACCAGTCTAGGGAGAAGAGGAGACCGGTGTGAGCAGCTTGGTGTTTTTTTTTTTCCACTGCAGACTCCTATCAGAGGCGGCGGCTGTCGTCACCTCTTCCAAGACTCGCAAAGCTCATGTCACAGCTTCTCTCAAGGAGGCGGTTGGGCAAAATCTACACTGCTGGCGTGGGAGTGCGACATGCCGGTCACACGCCAAGCACCCCACAGGGGTTCTGGGTAACATTTGCAGCAGCTGCAGGATGTGTGCGTGGGAAGGGATCCGAGGTGGCATGTTTGATCAGTTTTGTTTTTTAAAAGTGGATCCATCCTAGTTTACAAAGGTAACTCTTTCAACTAGCAAGAGATGCACACAGACTGATTAAATGCACACACGTACCATACATATACACACAGACATTTTAATATTCTTATCTGAGCATATGTATGTAAAGATTCCAAACACAAGGACCTAGCAAGCCACCCTGGCAAGAGAGTTCATATCTCAGAAAGCAGTACATAAATCACTGCAATAAACGGTGAATAAATAAAAGGTCGCCCTTCAGCTAGGCTTCAGATTGTGGCTTATTTCTGGATTACTTGAACGGAGGGAATGCCAGTTCCCTTTCTGGCCCAGAATAGTAGGAAACCAACCAAATCAGATATTCCCAAGCATGAGAAATTTTCCATTTTCTTACTACAAATCAGTCTCCAGTTTGCGGGTTTGTTTTTACACTTGCCGTTGTGTAGTACATGATGTTGTCGCTGCTAGTCATGTTCCCGTGCAAGATGTGTTCCTTCAGATGCTGAATTAACGTCCCCTGGAAAGGAAAAGAGAGAAAGACACTCACATGTAGCATCCGGGTGAAAATGCATGGCCTCCTCATCTCTCCGGCCAGCCCACCTAGCAGGGTTGTTGTGAAAAAGAGGAGGGCAAAGGGGGAAAACGATGCATGCCCTCTTCCGCTTCTTGAAGGAAAGGTGGATTCTCTGCTCTCCCCATCGCCACCTCCTCTGCCAGACACATTACAGATTTAATGCAAAGCTAAATATATGCAGGAAGGAAAGGTGATACGCTTAGGCAGTTTAGAAAATTGATCTTTTTTTTTTTTTACAGAGAGAGTCCAGCAAAGCAGGACACGCCCTAGAGAAGATGGGGGAATGAAACTACAAGCAAGAAAAATATTATTCTTGTCGTTGTTATTTAAAAAACACAAGGTCAATCAAAAAATTCAGACTGGTGTTGTTTAACAGATACAAGTTTTAACCAAAAACCTAAGCGTCTGTCAAAGACCAGCACAGTATATATGCTGTTCCTAATATTGCTATTCTCTGTTGCTCTGAAGGTATGATTTCTGAGATCTACAACTGTGTGAAATTCCGTGATGTTGTTCCCAAAGCCCTGATGACAACGGGGACCACGGAAGTGTGTTTCATTCACAAGCGAGATGTTTCAGTGGCCAGATCTCTGTATTTTGTTTGTTTTTCCATTTCTTTATTTTCAGCTCTGGCATCTCCTGGAATTGCAATGTCAATGAACCACATAATGATGATGATGATTACAGCAGTGCCTCGCATTACGTTAATTCATTCCAGCGAAATCGTTGTAATGCAAAATTAAAAAGCCCATAGAAACGCATTAAAACCCGATTAATGCATTCCTATGGGCTTGAAACTGACAGTTCAGCAAAGATCCTCCATAGCGCGGCCATTTTCGCTACCCATGCAGCGAGGAACCCATCCCAGAAAAGAGTGGGGAGCCTTTTTTTTTTTTGCCCAGCGGCCATTCTGAAATCACCGATCAGCTGGCCGAAAATCGTCGTTTTGCGAGAATTGGTTCCCGAAGCAGGGAAACGATCGTCGCAAAGCGAAATTCCTCCATTGAAACCATCGTAAAGCAACCGCTTTTGCGACCGCAAAGTTTGTTGTAATGCGATTTTGTCATTAAACAGGGCGCTCGTCTTGCGAGGCATCACTGTACTACCTGCTTGGTTGGATCTTCAGCAATACAGAGCTGCCATCTAGTGGCAGAGCCCTGCTTTCGTTCGTGGAGCGAGCTGCAAAGGGTTATTCGCTTCTTCAGCCTGTTCCTTCCGCCCTTTCCAAAGGGCCAAAATGCTTCTACAGAGGTTTAATTCCTGACAATAACAGCTTTAAGCTCCAAGCCCTGGGGTTTCTCTATCCACCTATCGACAGATCCTGGTCCCCACACCCGGGAACTTTCTTGAAAGTTTACCCTTTACGTTGCATGGGGTTCCCTAACTCTTGCCAACTTGCTCCTCGGGTGAGCAGATCGAGGTTGACCGTGTCAAGAAAAAGGCCACCAAGGCAACTCAGCCTCTTCATTTCCAGCTAGGCCAGCCATGGCGAACCTATGGCACGCAAAGCCCTTTCTGCGGGCACGTGAGCCGTTAAGTTGCTGGATCGATACTCCCCACCGCACAGCCAAACCTGAGAAGGCAGCTACAGCCACAGCGCTGGCGCTTCGACAGGCGGAGCCAGAGTGGGGTCTCGAGGCACCTCCGTGCCCGGGATTCCTCCTTCCGCTACCACTTCCAATTCCACCGCCATGCCACTGCCTTTTGTTTTGTTTTTCTGCCCGCGAGCCCAAAAAGGTTCACTGCCACTGAGCCAGGCTGTGCCTCGGCATCCCTTCTTACCAACATCTGTATACACACGCCCCGTCACCCCAGATGAAAAGAGACCTACCCCTGCCGAGTGGACCATGCATTTGGGGGCGCCCGTTGTGCCAGAGGAATACATGATAAAAAGAGGATGGCTGAAGGGAAGCTGCTCAAACTCCAGCTGGGGGGCTTGGTCTCCTTTCCCCGTAGCGAGGAAGTCTTCTAGAAAGACGCTGTTCGAAGAAGCCGGCACAGAAAAAAAATGGCAGGGGGAGAGGAAGAGAATAAAAATCAGTATTGAACTCGGAAGACAAATTTACACATTACAGAGGGGGGCCCCTTTCTGAAAAGGACAGGGCCTTCCAAATCATGCCCGTTGGATCTCAACCCTCACAGCCACTGTCCTCGTTAACCCCAAATTCTCTTTTTCAGACACATTTTTTTAAAAAGGCAGAAGAAAACTAAAAGTTCGAGAACGAAGGGGAAATTTAAACCAGAAATTGATTCGTTTCCCAGAGGGAAACCGATGAGACCATTAGTTTTTTTTTTTTAATTGACCGTGGAGAAGCTCACTCAACTATTTAAAGAGGCCGGGCATCTTATTTAGGCATCAAAGCAGTGGTTTCTTGGGACCACAACATCCAGAATCCACAGCACTGCCAGACAGGGGACTATGGGATTTCTAGTATTTATTTATTTTTATTTATTTATTGGATTCCTATTCTGCCCATTTACACGAAAGTTCTACTCTCTAGTAAAAAGAAAAGCAAAAAAAAAAAGTTCCATGCTTTGACTGAAACACACAAACATATTTTAATATTGGGGATATGACCAGACGACTGAAGGGTTCCTGTGTATAACAAACAGGGTGATGTAATCTAAGAGCATCTAAATAAGGAAGCACATGTTTGTTTATACCTATTTGGTATTTTGGAAAGATCTATCGATTCTCTCGAGGAAACATACGGAATGACGACAACTTTTTTAAGATCCGGCAATCCTGCAAAGGAAACAGAGAATTTAAACAGGGAGAAAAAGGCCATCACTTCTGCTTCCGCTTGTTTGCAATGCCTCGTTCCACAGCGATCCAGGTCAGAAGAAAAATGCCCGCTTTGGGACGAAGCAATTTTATCAGAAGCAAGACATTTCAAACACTCCTTTCAACACACCTAGATTCAGGTTTCCTGGTTTCTCAAATCCCAGTTTTGCAGGACTCCTGAAGTGAAATATCATGGGGTCTGGCTTGCTCTCCTTCCACCCCAACCACATCGCTGAGAAACTTGTACCAGGTCATGAGAAGCGGTTAAGCGAGTGAGAGACAAACCTCCAACTGGAATCTACTGGTCAATCCCCACTTCCCTGGCAGATCAACAAAGGCAACCAGTTCCAAATGGTTTCACAACAGTACCCACCAAACATAGTTCCATTTTTGTCCTCACTGTTTCAATAAACCATGGTTTATTTGGACGTTTCAATAAACCATGGTTTGTTTGGACGTTTCAATAAACCATGGTTTGTTTGGACGTTTCAATAAACGATGGTTTGTTTGGACGTTTCAATAAACCATGGTTTGTTTGGCCTAGGTCCTTTCTATCTCTACCCATGATGGCTGGAGGGTTTGGAAAGCTGTGACTCAAACAAGTAACTTTTCTGAACACTTCTTAGTGGGCAGCTTGCTCTACATGACACACTGTTTACAAACCTCTGTCCTCCCAACCACAGATTCTCAACCGGACAGCTTTGGCACGTGAGTCTTCTGGCCGCAGCGTCAGACTGCTAGGCCACGGACAATCTCCAGGATTTTACAATGCTGGAGATTTTGGAATTTTAGAATTCATTACATTGAGGAACCAGAAGGGAGAGGAAAGGAAGATTGTTCCCCTTCTCATGAGCACAGAAAATAGCCAGTACCCTTTACAACATTTTGAAGCTTTTCCAGGTGGTTATGCTTTTTCCCGTTGTAGACGACCGCTTCCACGGAAAAGATCACCTTGGGCTGTATCTGAGAGAACCGGTCCAGCACACCCTGGGCGACAGGATTGAAAAAGACAGAAAGGTGCACAAATTGGCGTCTGCAGAAGCAAAAAGGAGACATTGATCCACCCTAGAAAATGTTCTAAGAAAGGTATTTCCCCACCCTGGGCCCTGAAACATTGCCCCTGGCAGAGGGCATATAAGCTTTTGTTTTTCGAGTTAACCACCATTCTCAGATTGGCAACTAAATCTGGCTAAACCCTGGCTTGTTCAAACCAGCTTGAGCTGCTTGATGGATTGTTTCAAATCCTTGTTTTAAATCAGGGGATGACCCCCTTGGGACTCTCCAGATGCCGAGAACTAGCGTTGAACTAAATTTGCAAGGATGAGATTTTCCGTTTTTTAATTAATGTATTTATTTTTGTATTACAAGTCGTATAACTCTCCATTCTGGGACTGACATCTCCATGTGGCTAGTCTGGGGGAAAGGTGTAAAATGGAAGACTCTGAGCCTTAGTTAGGCCTGGCTCCATCCAAGCTTCCTGTTCCTGCCCCAGTGGTAGCTGGGAGCTTGCTTTCAGAGCAGGAAGTGAAGCAAGGCTAGGCCTAACCTGGCCTCCAAGTCTTCCGGGTTAGGCCTTTCTCCCAGGCGAGCCCCACTGAGATGCCTATAAGTGTCTGTTCACCAGACAGAACTCCCAGAATGGATCTGTAAATTCCGAAAACCCCATTCCCTGCTACACGTTGTGATCACAGGCATCAAGCACCATTAAGGCAGAGGCATCGTTAATGCAACAGCCAGTGCGTTTCAGCGGAGGATGTCTCCTCCCACGCCCCAGGCTCCGGACTCTTAAAACTATGGGGAAAAGAGGCATTTCTTCACCTAAATCCCAAATCTAAAACGGAACAAAATAATACGGGTTGGATAAATATAGGCATTGCGAACAAATCAGATTACCCTACTTGGTGGGGAAGGAAGTCGCTCCAGAGCGGGGAAACTACAAATCATTTTCTGGGGTGTGGGGAGAAGGAGACCTTGTTTTAAGTTATGATTTCTTGAATAACTGAGGCTTGGGTTGGTGGACATGGAGGGAGGCTGCTCTCTGCTGGCCTAATTGTGGGAAAGCAGGACAGATCACTGAAGGCCTAGCATTATTTCTCCAGCCCGTGGTCAATTCTAAATAGAATCAGCTCTCTCGGATTTAAAGGCAGAGAAAGACTCCTTTCTCTTGATCAGGTCTCCTGCGGGAGGAAGCAAATCAGAGCAGCTTAAGGTCCCATTGCTCTTTAACTGACCCAACCAAAGGAACAGGGGTCAAATAAACGGCCTTTGAAATAGATCAGCCCCATCGGGTCAGGGTGGGGGAGATCGCAGGGGTCAGTCCATTGTGGGGCAAGCCGGTGGACAGGAGGAGCGACATCCCGCAAGCACCCCCTTCCCACTGGGAGACAAGGTGGCTGCTTTCACGCGCCGTCTGCCCCCCCCCCCCCGTGTGACTTACATTGACGCCAAAGTCGGGTGACGTCGCGCTCCAAATTGCCCCGATGCTGGCAGCCGCCAGCATGGCTTCCACAGCGTGGATGCCGTTCGGCAAATAACCTAAAACGATACCAAGGTCAGAGCAACCACAAGAGGAGACGTCACCAACGCAGCAACAAAAACAGCAGCCACCTCCATCCCACCGAGTCAGAACGCCCTTCCTCATTCCCTTACATGTGATTCTACAAGTCCCCGAACACCCAAGAGCGATCTCCCAGTCCAGGGTGCTGAACTGGAATCCACTTGGCAACTCCTTGGGCCGGTCACTCCTCTTCCGTCTGACCCAGTTCACAGAAATCATCCTTTCCTCTACTTCTCGCTTCAGAGGTCAAACAAGTTACACAACCAACTAGCTTTCTGATGACGGTGGAGTGTCAGTTGTCCCCTAAGGTGTTCCCACCGGGGCAATCAAACTACGTTCAATTAGGTTTTTAAAAAACCACACACACACACACGTCACGGATGCATTTCCTCATCATCCCCATTATCACAAAAACGTGTCCTTTAGGCTACAGGGTATATTTCACTACCTGATTAGAATCTGAGAAGGAAGAGCAGGTCATGATCTTTTCAGGGCCAGCCTATGGACATCATAACCTTAAAAAGATCGCCTGGAATTACATTTCAAAAGGCTGAAAACACCTCTTCTAAGAAGGCTTACTTACTGGCACAAACAGCTTTCAGCTAAATACTTTGGTATTTTGGCTCCATCTTTTTCTTTTCAATCCAAGCAACAACGGTCCTACAAAGCCCCCAATATTAAATTGCATCCTTTGGCCGCGAGGGTCTTCCAAAACTTGCCCTCTCTCCCCCCCATCCTGGTATCTCTCCAGCCTCGTTGTTTCAATAACGCAATACATCCATCTACAAGGGAATGGCAGGTATTTGGGGCAGCCCGCCCTTAGGAAAGGCACGGCCTTTTCGCTGGTGGCACTGCTAAACTTCCTCTCTCTGGGATTTGCTAAGTCTGCCCCCTGTGCTATCTCTGTAAGGCCAAACCCCCGATACCAACCTGACAAGTGCCAGAGGGGTAAACGGAGAGAAAGTGGCTTCCGGGCCCAGCCCCTGCACTTAAGGTACACGGAGGGGAGTTGTCCATACAAGAAGCCCACCAAACAGAAACTTTGTGCTCCAACATTAAAGTATAGTAGAATCCCCATATCCGCAGGATCAATATCCGCTGAGGCACTTATCTACGGTCTGACAATATTTTTTTTAAATGTCAGAAATATATATTTCTATAAATATTTGGAGACCGAGACCATGCTATGTAGAGCATTTGTTAGAGAAATACTGTATTTTTCCGTGTGTAAGACTATACTTTTGTCTAAAATCTAGACTAAAAATTGAGGGTCACTTTAGACACGGAAGTAAGCTGAGGAGGGAACAAAAAAAAAAAGTGGAGGGGAGAGCAGGGATCAAAGCGATCCTGCAGCGCTTTCATCCCTTTCCCCCTACACTTGCTAAGCCCCACATATATTTTTAATTTTGGATTAGAAAAGTGGGGGCGTCTTATACACAGAAAAATACAGTATATTTCCACCATGCCGTTTCCAGAACTAGCCACTAGAGGCAGCCCAAGACCAGGCTTTGTATCACGTTTACTATAATCTGAGTTTTTCAGCATCCATGGGGGGAGCGGAAACCGATTCCCTGCGGATATAGGGGCTCCTACTGGAATTGGGGGGGGAATATAGCCCGTTCGATCAACACTGTGATCAAGGCAAGCTCTTAATTGCAACCGTTCCCCGCTCCTGAAGAACGATCAAGTTCAGATGTAAGTCATGGAAAAGCCCAAGTTGCAATATCTTTGCTACGCAGCAATCGCTGTGCGACTGAGCGCCACTGCACTCCACCTGTGGCTCAAGACCTGCCAAGAGGAAAGTATGTGGGCCGGGGACTTTCCCGTGCCCGGGAGTCAGAAGCCACATTGCATAACACAGGAGACAACATTTCACAGCTGCTCCAGGAGAAGCCGAGGGACGAGCCTTCCAACGGCAGCCAGTCTAGAAATTGGGTTTGCCAATTTCTACAAAACAGGAATTTTTAGTTGATGCTCTCTTTTTTTCTGCAGAGAAGACGCAAACACTAATCTGCCCCGTTTGTGCTGAATCCGGACGCAGTGAAACCAGGCAGCAAAGCTGCAGCCCGCAAATGTCAAGTTTGCACTCAAAGCCTTGCTCTTTTCCTCCAGGCCTGGAAGACTGGAATTCCTCCAAGAATCCAGTGTGTCCCGAGGCAACACAAAAGGCAAGGGATCCTTCATGCAAATGTTGGAATGAAAATGTGGGGGGGAGGCTGCGTGTGTGTCTACTAGCCCTCTGCCAGCTGCTCCCCCGCCAGCTTTACACAATCAGGCGGGAGGCCGACTCACCGACAACACGGTCCCCCGTCTGCACACCCATCTTCCGCAAGGCCGCGGCGTACAGAGCCACCTGCTGCCGGAGCTCCTCAAACGTCACCTTCACGATCTCTTCCTTGCCTTCCTCTGCGGAGAATGAGAATTTCAAGGAGTCGGCATCAGCTGGCAAAGTTAGCATCAGAAAGCAAGCCAGGACAGGGTTGGTTCAAGTAGACCAAGCGGAGGCCCCCGAGGGAGAAGCGTCTGAACCAAACCTTGAGCACAGCACTACGATGAGCCACCCAAGGGTCCCGAGCCTTGGTATAAAGCGTACCTCCCTCGAAACCCCTCCACCCCAGAAGTCTCGGGAGGAACCCATTCTGGATCCATAAACATCCAGTCGCAGCCCAGTCAAGCCCTCGATCTCAAAACAGCCCCCTACAACTTGCATGATTCTTCCCACCCTCCGGAGAGATGGAGCAGACTTTGAAAAACAGGGGAGGGCAGTCGACAGCCAAAAAAAAGAACAATCGCTTCTCAAACTTCCACTGATTTTTTTTTTTTTTTTTTTTGGTCCTGATAAGCCACAGTTTCTAAACTGAATTTTTATCCAAGTGTTTCATTAAACAGCAGGATGGTTGATCAATACTAATGGAATACAGCCGGACTCCCACATCCATGGGACCAGTATCCACTGATCCATGGTCTGAAAATAGTTAAAATATTAAAAGAAAAAACCTAGAAATGCCTATTTCTAAAGATGAAGTTAGCAGAACTGGCCGCTAGAGGCAGTCAGAGATCATGCTATGCATAATGTTCAATATTAAAAGGCGTGCACTATGCGTTTTTCAGCAGCCACAGAACTTGGAACTGATTGCTCGTGGATACGGGGGTCCCTCCTGTATTAAGAGTCTGCCTGGCCCTTGGCCATCCCCTAAGACCTGAAATGCAAAAAAAAAAAAAATGCATTTTGACTCCCTGATAAACAGAATCGTCCGTCTCTCTAGAGGCAGGACAAGGCAGCCATGAGTCTCCGGGGGCCACCTCCCACCACGTCTGGAAGGGCAGGATGGAGATCCGAGGCCAGCAACCTTACTAATCAGCTCTCCTACGCTTGGGCAAGGACCGCCGCTGGTCCTTCTGAGTGCCAGACTCTTTAAGCTCTGTTCTGACATTGAACCAAGAGCTATAAAAAAAAATCCCCACACTGACTTAGCGCTTAATCTCCTTAAGGGGAATAAAGAACTGGGAAAGCCAGCGGGGGTGAAGTCAGGGAGCTGGGGGGTTGGAGAGGTTGTTGCCAGAAAAGAATGAAGCTTAGTCATGAACTGCTGCATCACAGTTGCTTGGCCTCCAAGAGGATCCGTGGTGAAATCTGGTCCCTTCCGAGGATGCAATGTGATCATGCGCCAGGCAAGCTTTGTAAGAGAACACTGCCTTCCTCCCTTCAGAAAGATTGGTTGTGGTCAGACGTTGGAATTCCCCCCCCCCCCACTAGAAGCCGGCTGGCCCCATCTTGGCTGTCCTTCTGCAAGCAGGCCAAGACCTTTCTCTCCAGGAAAGCTTGCCCTCTGGCTTTTAAGAGATCTGGTCAGTACAGAATATTCCCCTTCCCTCTTTTATCCTCACAAGAACCCTGTGAGGTAGGTCAGGCCAACAGGAAATGACCGGCCAGAGGACATCTGGGGAGTTTTAGGGCTCAGGGGAAACTGGAAGTCTGGCTTCCCAAGTCTCTGTTCCTCACTCTAACCACCACACCACATCAGGTCTCACGGCACCTTTCAGACATGGTGCTACTTGGCCATGTTGAGCTTCAAGCGTATCCTCCTGTGCACAGAGACTAATAAATCTGCTGAGGACGATGGGAGCTGTTGACCAGCTCGACCAAAGGGCAACATGTCTTGGAAGTTTTTTCTAATGACACACAACTATTCACTCCAGAGGTTTTAAAAGGGTGACTGTAACTCCCACCATCCTCAGCCAACACAGCCTACAGCAGGGAATGCCAAGAGCTGTTTATTTTTATGTTATATGTAAACCGCCCAGAGTAGACATGTTCTAGATGGGTGGTATCTAAATCTAATAAATAATAAAATCCAGATGCTAGCATCCTGCCCATCCCATTTTAAGAAGTTGAAGGTACCGAACTTGATTAAAATGGAGGCATCTAAGCAAACCCAGGCAATGTTAGTGGACTGAAAGTCAAGTCTGTGTTGAAACAAGATGCTCATTGAATGCCTACAGCTGTCGGTGAAGAGGTGAAGGTAAAGGAGGCTCTGCTGCAAGGGACAGAAAGAGGGAGGGAGGGGAGGAGACATCGTGGTTCTGCAAGCACATGGGTTGCTCAAGAGCCAGAGAAAGACCTGATGGGGAGCAGAGCAGGTTTGACAAAAGACACACCACTGGAGGGTCCAGAAACTGGTTTGGGCATTGATTGCAATCTAGAAGCCCGGACGGATTAAATGGCACTCCTGCAGCAGCGCTCAAAGAAGCACAAGGCTAAGCAGGGGGATCATTTAGGGGGAAATCTAACTGATAACCCATGGAGTGGGTTATCATTAGTCCCTTCCTCAGACTACAACTCCCAGAATCCCCACACACACACTAGGACAGCCACCAGGGAGGACAGATCACATGCTGTATTGGTCTACAGCTGGAGAAACGCAGGCTTGAGCCACAAAACACAGTGGGTGACTTCTTGCCGCTCGCCATAAACCTACTTTACAGGGACAGAAGGATCATGAACGCCTTTGAGGATCAGTGACAAATAAATGTTACACATTTTTGGGGTGGGGGAGAGATTCCCAGAGCAACCAGGGTAGCCAATGGGTGGTGGAAAACGCCAGAGGACACAAGTCTCCGGTCTGATCCAACGCAGCTCTTCTTACAGGACTTTAGGCGTGCTTGTTTAGGATGCACCTAGCAGGTGAGTCCTCTTCTCCACAAATCCAGACCCCTACGCCCCTCAATGAGTTCTCACAAGCAGGGATCAGATCAATAAGACCCCTGCTACTCACGTGCCGCATAGAGGGCGATCTTATCGTTCTCTGTGTGCTTCAAGAGATTCTCCGCATAGTTCAGCCGGCTGCCTTTAAACCACTCCGGGACATCCGCAACACCCTTCGACGGATCGACCACCTGACCAAAAAAAAGAAAAATATCTTCGGAAACCCTCCAAAAAGCACCGCTTCTTAATCATAAAGCAATCCGTATGTATTACGGGCAGAAACAGATCACGCGCCCCCAAATCCCAGCCAAGCCAAGCTCAACCCTTCAGATTTAGATGGACTACAACTCCCATCTGTCTTGTTTGGAGAGCTATAAATAAGTAGGCCACGCTGGGAGTTGAAGTCCAAGAAACATGTTACGGCCCATGCTTTACCTAAACCACTCCAGACCGTTAGATCCTTGATCCCGTCTGATGACTAAACCAAGAGGAATTTCACTATATCGACATAGACATTCTATAATGTTTTAAAAACTTGCTTTCTTTGAAATAATCTTTTCCCTCTTAAAAATCTGTCCCTCCGTTTCTCTTCACCTATCATATGATCGGAGGCTGGCTGGATAGCTCAGTGGTTGAGGTCCCTCTCTCGCGCGGCTGAGCCAGGAGAGGATGGGAGTTTGATTCCCCACTCTGGAAACGAACCAGCCCGCGTAGCCTTGGGCAAGCTGCACAGTCCTAGGGCACCTCTAGAAGACAGGAACAGTAAACCACTTCAGAGTACTCTCTCCTTGAAACCCTGAGAAGGCTTGCCACAAGGCAGAATTGACTTGACAAGACATGATGATTATTACCATATGATCCAGAGCTTGGAAAAATTGATGTGGGGGGGGGCATATACATTGGACCCTGAATCAGCACCATCAACACCCACGTTGTCTGGGAGATTCTGGGAATTACTGATTCAAAAAATATTAACTTTCCTAATTGCTGGATAATACAGACCTGCCCCTTCTTACTGCCAAATAGAGAGATTTAGTTGCCCAGTTGAAGAGCAAAAGACCATGATCCCTCTTTTTTTGACCTAATTTCACTTCTGTTTTAAGGAAGCACTTTGAAGCCCTAAAAACCTTGAGTCAGGGAGGGGAGGACACCATTTGACGCTCCACCTCAGCCAGCAAAATGGCTTGGAAAGGCTGTATGTCTCATTGCTTAACATATCTCTAATCTCAAAACCACACGAATCTACACCCAGAGCACCACAGAGTTTCAACCCTCCTGTAGCCCGCTGTCCTCACATAAAGGTTGCAGGGAATCATCAGGAACTCCTGGGAAATCGTGCCCAATCTGATCGGAGCTGGAGAAAGTTACTTTTTTGGGACTGTATCTCCCAGAATCCTCTCTGGCCATGCTCTCTGCAAGATCTGGATTGCTGAGGACGGGGGAGAACATTCCCAAATTCCGGGCCTGATCAGTATCAAGAAAACCCTGCCCGCAGCTTCTATATCATGCGAAGGCAGGATTCTCTGGAAAAAGACAATAACGTTAGGAAAGGTGGAAGACCGCAGGAAAAGAGGAAGACCGAATACAGGACGGACTGACTCCCTAAAGCAGTGGTCCCCAACCTTGGGCCTCCAGATGTTCTTGGACTACAACTTCCAGAAACCTTCATCACCACCACTGCTGGCCAGGATTTCTGGGAGTTGAAGTCCAAGAACATCTGGAGGCCCAAAGTTGGGGACCACTGCCCTAAAGGAAACCTCGAGTCTACAAAAGCTGAGCAGGGCTGTGGAGGAGAGGACAGTTTGGAGGTTGCTCAATCACAAAGTCGCCGTACGTCAGAGGCGACTTGACAGCACACAACAACAACAGCATCTTCTAGTTTGAAATGTGATTTTCATTTAAAGCTCAAACGCACAGGGGTTTGCTCCCAAGTCAGCTGTGGCAATGCAAACCCAAACATGGACCGATCGTGTCCGATCTCCTTAAGATCCTGCCGACGAAGGGCTGCTTCGTCACTTGGCGAATGCGTCCTCCAGGGACAAACTGACAAGTGAGAACACCACAGCAGCTCCCGTGCTCCGACAGCCTCATTTTCTGCTGGAGGCACGTCACACACTCAGTGGAGAGCACATCCCGGCGCTGAGTCACGAGGCCGGATGAAGCTGGAGGAAGAAAGCCAGCCACGGCTAGCCTTCCTAAAAAGCCAGCTTCATCATTCCCATCGTCCAGCAGACGTTCCATCATTCTGCAGGATCTCAAATCATGAAGGACCTGTGCTTTATTTTTCCTTCTCCCTCACCCTGCTTTTTCCTCTCATGCTGCACCTTTTTTTTAGACTGTACACTTGAGAGAAGGGTCTTTCTTGCCTTTTTAAAACTGACAATAGGCAAGCTGCTTGAAAAGGCCTTCCTTCTGGAGTGAGGTACGGGCGCTGTGTGTCTATGGGTAAGAGATTCATCTTCATTCCTTTGGTTCAGATGTTCGCCTCCACACTCGCTTGACAAGGCAGACGCTTTGTTTACCCAAAGTGATTTTGCAATTAGGGTGAAGAATGAAACACCCTAACAGCTTACCTCATCATACAGGCGGGAGAAAACGATGCCACTGAACTTCCAAAATTCTTCCCAAAAATCCGAATAATGCTCTACCGACCAATGGTACAATTCATTATAGTTGGCTGAAAGAGAGGTAAAACGGCTGTATTTCAGTAAAAGCCTCAAACAGTGCAAGAGGAGAGAAACTTCCAGTATTTGAACACTCGCTTCAGTTGCCTTACCTTTGGCTGCTACTATTTATTACCACTATGGCTATTTTTGTTTTGCTTTCTCCCGTTCTACTGCTACCGTGAGCTTATATCTTCATATCCCATTATATTTGTAAACTGCTTTTGGTAGATAGGTGGCATTCACTTTTTAATTGAAATAATATGAATTGTAGGTCCTGATGGCAATTTTTAGAGCACTGTATTTTTAATTGTTTTTTTATTTACTGGATTTAAATTGTTATAAGAGTCCCTGCAGTGTCTCCTGTGAACAGAACCAGCAGGTGTGGCTTAGGGCAAGCTGCACAGTCCCCAGGATGGCCCCCCAAAAGAAGGGAATGGTAGCCATGAATATCTGGACAAGCCTGGAAACCGTGAAAAAGAGCCACCGTAAGTCAGAATTGACTTGACAGCACACAATTATTATTTATAAGACGCTTACGGGAACCTGTTCCGGGCACAACGAGAATGAGATAAGCCTGGGGAGCGCACGGGTGGAACCCATATATCTCATGCAGAAAATTCCCAACTCAGCTTCAAGCACGTCTCAATCAGTGTCCAGGTAAGACTTCAGCGTAAAATCCCAAATGGACTGCAAGTTGGTGGACCAGCAAGTTCTTCTCTGTTTAAGACAGTGCCCTGTTTTCTTCAGGCTACATCCGATGGCTCAATCCGCAACCAGAATGGATGAACTATCGAGGGAATGAATGGTCAAGCCTCTCAAATCTATAGTTATGGAGGTCTTGTTGGCTCTGTTAGACTACTCTTGGGTCTAACTCCTTGCCTACTTCGTAAACACTGCACTAGAGCAGTGGTCCCCAACCTTGGGCCTCTAGATGTTCTTGGACTACAACTCCCAGAAGCCTTCAACACCACCTCTGTTGGCCAGGATTTCTGGGAGTTAAAGTCCAAGAACATCTGGAGGCCCCAGGGTTGGGGGACCACTGCCCAAGAAGCATCAACTGCAACATCAGGACACCAGCATAAATTATACGCTTTTGACAAACTGATAGGCACCGTCAGAATGAATCCTAGCAGCAGAAGAGCGATGATCCGTAAGTTCCTGTCCAAAATTACACCGTTTCGAACTTATCCATAAAGAAAAATGTTCACCTGGAATCAAAAATATGACAGGCTTCTCGCCGCGCTCTTCCTAGGGATGCGTGAGTGCAACCGAAACACACTTAACATCTCAAGTTTTGTTTTCATTCTCACGAGTTATCACAACCTGCCTCGTCAGACCCATTGGTCCAGCTAGCCTAGGGCTGCCAACTCGGGCTGGCAGCAGCTGGCCAACGCTTTCAGGCGGGGATTTTTCTAAAGCTCTGTCCGGAGAGGTCAAAGAGGTGCTGAACATACCTAAAACCTTCCCAAGGTAGAACCGTTGCTCTCTTAACCGTGAGCTTCATCCCGTCTCTATTACTGTTGTTGCCGAAGATAAAAATACGTTCTGGGATGGGATCCTGACAGGTCCGAAAGTCCTGTCCGTCTTGATCACGCCTGTCCAGAACAACAGACCCTGTTTCTAAGAACCTGCTTCTATGGTAACTTCAGCCCATAGGAGAAGTCACTTTCTAAGGCCTGAACACAACGTTAGAACAGCTCCTTAAATCTCAGTTATCTGGGCACAGATGGGAAGATCTCTTTGAAGAGAAAAAAGTGCAGAGGGAGGACTTTATCATTTACACTTATTGCTATATCACTGATGAATAACCGGAGACAGGTTATTAATTTGGCTATGGTTTGGTTTTTAAGAGGTCTAGGTAGAAACAGGAACGGATGCTGAACGTGCATGGAGTTTTCTTTGGAAGAAACAGGGCACGGCGAAATCAACCTATCGACAGAAGCAGAGCTGTCCTGTTGGATCAATTTAAACATCTGTTTGGAGAAGCACACATTTCAAAGTGAGATTATCACCTCTGTCGTCTTTAGGGTTCAGGCCTCAGCTACAGCGAAGACTCAGGACGCTCCAGGCTTCTCCTCTGAAGACTGGCATCAAACATGTAAGGGCCTTTTCTGTGACCGCACGGGTTCCTCGGGACACAGACGGAACTCCCTGCCTCAAGGATTTAAGAGACCTTTCCTTCTACCTGGGATTCATTCAAATCTGGACCATTTTTTTCATTTGGGTTTGCAGCAAACGCTTCGCCGGTGTCGCGCTGAAATTTTATTATACAAGGGAGCATCCTTCCCCCCACCCACCCATCCCCAACAGCTTGTCCAAGATAGACTGCCCCTAAACATGAAAGCTTGATTTACCCATCAGGGCCAAACAGAGGAGACCAATGCCTAATAAAGGTGCAATATTCCTGCACCCCCACATCCAGAAAGCCAAACTCCTACCTTAAAGGACTCGATCCCACTCCTCCCATAGCTCAATTTGTTTCAGCAATTTCTAACACCCAAGATCTGCAATAGAGGTGTTATTTTGCAATGTTGACCCCTCCTTAGGCGTTGCTTATGCAAAACAGGCACAGAAATATAAATGCAAAGGGGAGAGGATGCATCTGCCGTGGAAGCAAGAAAGCACCCTCCCCAGGATCCTTGCGCTATCATGGTGATTTTATTTTTTTTAATTAAGACTGGGATGATGGTGGTGATGATGCTCACCCCGCAGGCAAGACTCACCCAGGCGGATCCCATAAGCATCCGCTACGGCTGCCCGGAACTGATCCATATGGGTGTTCCGTTTGGAGTCCGGTTCCCACATCACCTGCGACTCCATGATCTCCAGTTCCCCGGACATGGCGAGGTCGAGTTAAAGGCGGCAAACGCGCGTCAATCGGAACCAGCCTCCGGACACCCGGACGCTCCCAGCGCTCGAGCGAGACTTCGGAGCTCCGCCTCCCGGGCGCCGCTTTTCAAGGACGCCTCACCGCCGTTCGAACGTACGCCACGTTGTCTGCTTCCGCCGAAATTGGAGGAGGGAGCCGGAGGAGAGAAAAGAGTCCGCGCAGGTGCGCCGGCATGGCCCAGGCGATACACTGGGAAGGAAGGGAGCCAGAGATTGTCAATCTGCTGGAAAGGGAGATTTGGCAGCGCAGGAGGTGGGGCGGCCACCGACTTCTCCAAAATTTAAAGCCGCATTTTCCAAACTTGGGGGTTTCGCTCCTTCTTTTGGGATTTGAGGAGGGGGGGAGAGATTGAATTTGCCCTTTTGTAACCAGCCTTGATCCCCTTTTAAGCAAAAAAGAAAAAAAGTGTGATTTAAAGTGAACACAAAGCTTGGTCATGTTTTTAACATTTTTTAAGGTGGATCCCCTTGGTTGGTTCATTGATTCCCAGGCCTTTCCGGGGTCCTTATTTTCATCACGGAAACATAATTTCATTGCAGTAAAATCATAGAATAATGGAGTTGGAATGGGCCTATAAGGCCACTGAGTCCAACTCCGTGCTCAATTTCCTTTTAAGAAACAGGTTTCTGTCCTACCAGCTCCTCTTTGCCTGGGCGACGGAAAGTTGGCACATTTTTTATTCACCCCTCTGAATGTACGTAGGCTTCCACTGAGTATATGCAGAGTTTCTGTGCACAAGTCATAATCTGGTGTTTGCATATCTCTACCTGTCTGTCTTGGGGTGTAGTTGTCCCTCATCATCAGTACCATATCATCCCTTGATTCGTGCTATGACAGCAACACCCAAAATTGGCTGGGATACATTTTTCACTTCCAGTTCGCACAACTAATCAAGATACTGTATATACCTGGTAAGCCCAGACACTTTATCTCTCTCTCTGAGCGGCAATCTCGTCTATGACTTTGGTCCAGTTGCTTCCCCTGTTCCTTAGAAAAATTGGTTGGAGCTGTGCAGTTATTTTTGGAGGAAGAAACGGCTGCTATAAATAATCTTTTATTTCAGTGTGTACAGCTGGTGTTTTTGTTACACATCTTGTTCATGTTGGTGAACCTTTACAGCTGAAAATTTTTAAATATATGTCTGTGTGTATCTGATACAGTGTTGCCTCGCTAGACGATGATAATCCATTCCACTTAAATCGCTGTTTAGCGAAACCATCGTCTAGTGAAAAGCATTTCCCCATTGGAATGCACTGAAACCTGTTTAATGCGTTCCAATGGGGAAGAATTGTTGTTGTCTAGCGAAGATCAGCCATAGGAAAGCCGATTTGCGAACCGCCGATCAGCTGTTTAAATCGCTGTCGTGCGAAGCTTAGGTCCCAAACACACCCATTTTGCGAGCGCGGAGGGAGCTGTCAAAATCGTCGTCTAGCGAAAATCGGTTTGTCCAGTGAAATTCCCCCATAGGAATCACTGTTTTGCGAATCGCTATAGTGATTGCAAAAAGTCAGTGTCTAGCGAAAAAAACTGTCATGCGAGGTAACTGTCTAGCAAGGCACCACTGTATTCCTTTTCAGGCTGTAATGTTTGTGCATCTTTTCAGGCTGTGATTTTTTTAAGTGATTCCCTTTCATATCTTTTTAATGTTTATGAATCTTTGTAGCCTATGATTTGTGTGTGTGTGTGTGTGTGTGTGTGTGTGTGTGTGTGATTTTTTTTCTTTTTCCTTTTTTTTTTACAAAGACAGCCTAACAAACAGAGCATTCTCTCTCAGTGGAAGGGCGGACTGATCTCCTTTCCAGCACACCATGTTCAGATTAAGCAGCCATTGGCTGACACTTCGCTGGTTCCACATCAGCCCAGCGCCTGCAGCCATGCAACATCTCACAAACTGGGGAGAAGCTGACATGAGACCTGGCCAATGGCCGGAGACCTTGAGGGGACTCACTCTGGGGCAGGCCAATGGCCTGGAGAGCTGAAGGGAGGCGTGCCCAATCAGAGGAGAGTGCCAAGGGCTCACGCGGGAGAAGGGTGGCGAGCTGCACATTTATTTATTTTGCTTTCCACACAAGCCATGCTCCTTTGGCTGGGTGAGCAAAAGGAGCACGGGATGCCCCTGTAACCTGCTTGCAATCTCGTCGGCAGGCCCGTACGCTGCTTGCAATATCGTTGGCAGCGACTGCTGGTGGCCAAAAATAAGCACACCCCAGACACAGGAGAGAATAAATAGAGATTTCATTTTGCAATAGATTTTGACATGGGCAACGAGAAGGTAGAGATAAAGGGCTACTTTAGGTTAACAGGGTGTCCGTCATGGCAGCTACTCCCGGTTGCACCTCCAACCCGTTGAAGCCAAACAGAGCAGACGAAAAATATGAATAATACTGTCTTCCAACCTCACAGGGATGATGTTAAGATAAAGTGGCGGAAACTTACAAGTTGACGGGGGGGGGTAAAAAAGTCCCAAATAAGAGGAAATCTTAGTATTTTCATCTTTGCCAGTCTGTGTCACCTACAAAATGTAGCACCACTCCCCATTATTTTTGCAATTTTTTACGTATTAAATTTGAACGTTGATCATATACATCTTTAATAAATTCAATTATCATCTATCTATCTATCTATCTATCTATCTATCTATCTATCTATCTATCTATCTATCTATCTATCTATCTATCTATCTATCTATCTATCTATCTATATCTACAAGGAGCTCTAGGCAAGGTGTATGATTTCTCCTTATTTTATTCTCACAACAGCCTTACAAAATAGGATCAGAAGATTGTAACTAAGCCAACATCATTTCTTGTGCTTCACAGCAGCGTGAGCAAAAAAACTGAACCTGGGGTGTTGCCCGTCCTCCTCCATTTCCAATTGTCCACTTATGGCAGAAAATTTCTCTTGTCTGTTTGACTTCTGGGGAACTCATGTGCATCTGTTTCTTTTGCAAGGTGCTCAGAAAATTTATTGAACCATATAAATATTTGAATATGCCAATTTGTTTAGGGTTGTGCAGCTCTTTTTCAGAGGAATCCTATAGGGGAGAAGAAGGATTTTTTCCCCTGCAGGAAACAAATTGGTAAAGCACATTTTGAAATAATTGAATGCATAGGTCAGCTGTACATTGCTCACAATTAACAGAGCTGAGTTTTTTGTAATTATTTAATAATAGGCTGCTGGTTCGTTTAGGTCCCAGACTTGGGTCTCCAGATGTTATTGAACTACAACTTCCAGAAATCCTGGACAGCACAGCTAGTGGCGAAGGCTTCTGGGAGTTGCAGCCCAAGAACATCTGGTAACCCAAGGTTGTGGACCATCTAAAGCCATTCTGGAACATATTCAAGGATTTTGCAGCATGTTGCATCATTACTGAGTTGTGAAAAAAATGATGGTGTATAAAAGGACTCCTGACATTAAAAAGAGGAGAAAGTACATCTCAAAATGGAGCAAAGCAAAATTGATAAGCCTGCAATATATTTCTCAAGGCTGTCTCCAATATTGTGCAAGTTCTTCAGTCCTTCTGACCTCTTCATCAAGCTAGCTAGGAGATTTAAAAAAATACAGAAATAAATCCAATTTTAGTCCTGCCTGGAGTAGATCCAATGAAATGAATGGGACTTTCTGTCCCATTCCTTTCATTAGTGGGAAACTCCAGCTAAGGTTAATTTTTGGTAAAATTTGAGACACAAAAGCACACAGAAGAAGAACACGCCTTTCATCAGGTCACACAGAATATATATGTACAGTACATGTTTTCCCCCCCTCAAAGAGTCTCTGTAAAGGGATAAGATTAGCCAGGTTGCCTTCGCCAGGTTGGGTTATCTCGCTTTCCAATATAGCTAGGCAAGGTGTATGATTTCTCCATATTTTATTCTCACAATATAGCTAGGAGAAGCAAATAGACACAGCACCGCTGGGTTTTGAATCTTTTCCCACAGGGAAATGCCAGGACCAATCTTATGAAAATTGAACTCTGGAATCTGGACCGTCTCACTGCACAATACCTTTTTTCCTATTACCTTGGAAGTCTCCTTTTCACCCAAACTTATAATAAATTGTTTCCTATCAATATAACAATGTCGCCATGCATTTCCATAATTGCTGTCTATATATAGACCCACCCCTGTTGTAAAATTCCATCCTTTCTGCGATTCCCACTCCAATAAAGTTTGGATTCCTTTGTAATCCCATCGCTTCTGCCAGTAGGTTGACGAACCACCCATTTCTCCATTTTTCCTCCCATTCCCAATGTTACAAAACTCCGAATCTTCCTGTGCAACACACAGTTGTTCCTGCACACTCGGAGGCATAATGTCTTTTTATTTAGTTAAATAAAACAGCAACCATTTGAATTCTCTCTCTTGTCAAGGTTATTGGCGTTAAAACTTTGAGTCGCTATTCCAGAGACTAGCTGCTGGTTTCAACAAGGGGGGGGGGGGGAGAGAGACTGAATGCCCACCTAATAAGTTAGCAAATGAAGTGGCAATTATATCTGTAGTAAAGCCCGACAAAGCTTCTTAAAATTTTGAGGGACAAATGAAGTGGGGAAGAGAGATGTTTAAAAAAGGGGAGGGTAAATATATTCATACTCCGAGGTGAGTTTATGAACGAAGTTTCCTCTGGGTCCGGGACATTGTGAGATAGCATGGCCTGGAGAAAAAAAAGTGAAAAAATTAGGGTGGAAAAACAGGATTTTTTTCTGGGTCCCCCCCCCAAGATGTTTTATATGGCTTCAAAATTTCCATAAATTTTACACCTCTAGCCTCCTCTAAGTCGGGAGCAGCCATCGGATTCAGGGTGGATAAAAATCAATGATTAAAAACAAATAGATTTACAATTTTAAAAAATCTGATACGTTATTTCCCAAGCTGTTTTATATGCCTTCAAAATTTCCATAAATTTTACACCTCTAGTCTCCTCTAAGTCGGGAGCAGCCATTGGATTCGGGGTGGATAAAAAAATCAATGTTTAAAAACAAATGGATTTTTAAAAAATTAAAATCTGATACGTTAAATATAAATTGTCCAAAAGAATCCATTTAAAAAAAAATTTGGTACTTCCATCCAACCCACCCTTGACAGAATGGAGGCCTTTCTGTCTCTGAGGGGAGACCAGATAAATGAGGGTAAAGGGTGGTTATTAACCCTGATTGATTACAGATCCTCCTCATCCTGATGCCATGGTTTTAATATTTTTGTTCAGAAAAAAAACATGTTCTTGTTATTTGATTATAATCCCTTTTCTGTACATTCCTTGGGGGAGTTTTTTTTTATTTTTGTTGAAGAAAACCATTGTTTTTATTATGTGGTTATATCCCCTTTTCTCTACCTTCCTTTGAAGGGTTTTGATTTTATTTATTTTAGAAAGAGAGAGATAAACTATTTATTTATTTGTTTATTTATTTAGAAAGAGAGAGATAAATAAACTGAGAAGGAAAGCAGGCCCGCAGGCCCGCCATGAGGAGGCGCTGCCCGACCGAGGAAAGCCCGGCGGCTCTGAGGCGACGCGCTGAGGCGGGGAAAGCGCGGGCCCTCAACATCCCGCCTCAGCCCGCTGAGGCCGCTTCCTTCCCCGCCGCCACCGCCACGACGAGGACGAGGACCAAGGCCGGCTAGGCCCGTAGTTCCCCTGGGCGGCCATGGCCATGGCGGGAAGAAGCGGGCCGTGGTGGCCGTCCTGGTGGCGGCGGCGGCGGCGAGGAGGAGGAGGAGGAGGTCCCGGTCGGGGGCTCCTCCTGGCCGCCTTGGTGGTGCTGCTGGCGGTGGCCCTCCCGGGAGCCCAGGCGGCGCGGAGCCGGAGCGGCGAGAAGCAGAACAGCCTCCGGCGGGCGGCCTCGGGCGTCTACCAGGGGGTGAGCGGCCTCTTCGGCGAGGAGAACGTGCGCGCCTTGCAGAAGGTGAGGCCCGGCCAGGCCAGGCCTGGAGCGGGGTTGAGTGGGGGGGTAGCCCGGGACCTTGAGGCGAAGGACGGGGCCAAGGCGAGGGCCTCCCTCCGGCCCCAAGGAGACCCCCCTCGGGCGAAGGGGCCTCGACCGCCGCCTCGGCTTCCCACTTCGTCCCAGGGCTCCTTCCTCGGGTTGGGGCCGCTTTCCCTGAAGGAAAAAAAAAGACATTGTCGGGAAGGGTTTAGGGTTATTCATATTTATAAGGGCAAATTATGCATTTATCCTAGGACAGAGCAGGACTGTATTTCAAAGCAAAGCTTGGGTTGGGTTTCAGGGCTGCTTTTGAGGAGAGAGGGAAGGCATTGGGGGGGTGTTGTTCCTATAAATGGCAAATTTATGATGTCGCGATGCAATAACTGGAGGAATTGGGGTCTGCTTGATTTGGGGGGCTAAGAAGTTCCCCTGAGGAGATGAGAGACCTTGGGAAGGGTTTATTTCTGCAAATTATAAATTTATAATATAGCAAATCCAGGAGGGTCTCCTCTATTGAGAGTGGGGCTGTTTTCCCCTGAGGAGATGAGAGACCTTGGGAAGGGTTTATTCCTGCAAATTATGAATTTATAATATAGGAAATTACAGGAGGGTCTCCTCTATTGGAGGCTAGGCGGTTGGATTTATGGCCATTTTCTCTTGAGGAGAGGGGAGATTTGGGGGGGGCTTAGAAGGGTTATTCCCATTCATAATGACAAAATGCCTTTATAATGATGTGTTATAATATTGCCATGCAATATCCTGGCAAGTGTGTAATACTGTGTGTAAATTTCATGTTTGTAATTTATGGTCATGAAACATGCTGTTATCTCCAAGACCTCAAATGGTGGGTTTTCTCGCTTTCCCCCAGGTTTGTTCGACTGTTTGCCAGGGAAACGGTCCGGTCCGTCGTAATTGTGACAGAGCAAATTGAAATGCTTTGATGGTTTTATGACTATGAAGAAATTAAAGGGAAATAATTGCTTATTACACCCTAGGGGGTGGGGAGGGGGGGATTGTTGTCTATGGCAAAAGGGGGACGGGGGTCGGTCGTTTTCTTCATGACGGAGTGGCTTTTTGCATAAATGTGGCTTTTCGAAGTTTTTAAGACGTTCCAGCTCTGCAATTTGATGATTTGAGGGTGATGATGACGCAGGGAGGTGATCTGCAAAACTCTGAACCCAGGACACTGAAGGACGGCCGTATGACAATATCGATCTTCTTCAAATGGGTTGCCCATACGAGGGTGCAATATGGAAGGAGTAGGGAAAAAGTTGATTGTAGGCCTTTCAAGAGTATTGTTTTATTTCTCCACTGGACATCTCGAGCTTTCTAATTGTTTGGTGTCTATGATGTAGTTAGATCAGTGGTTCTTAACCTTGGGTTACTCAGGTGTTTTTGAACTGCAGCTCCCAGAAACCCCAGCCAGCACAGCTGGTACTGAAGGCTTCTGGGAGTTCCAGTCCAAAAACACTTGAGTAAACCCAAGGTTAAGAACCATTGAGTTAGATCTTAACCAAATTTTCAAGATATCTCTTGCCCGCTCCCCCCAGATTCATATTTTCATGTATGCATTTGTGCTTTTAATAATTTGAGGAAACCAGCATCCCCATTTCATGTTTGTTGTAAAGGAGAGTAGATAAAAAGATGGCTAGAGATGCAAAGAGGTTAGATCTTCATCTTTAATCGTCTTAAAACAACAGAGCTCGAAGGGTTCCTGTGGATCATCAAGTCCAGCCCGTCAAGGAAACACAGTTGAGGAATCGAACTCCCAACTTCTGGCTCTATAGCCAGAGACCTCCACCACTGAGCTGTCCGGCAGTTCCTTGAATTCTTGCATCTAAGAAGACGGATTTTGTGTCCTTTCGGAAAATCATGTAGTGATAAGTCTGTTCATGTTAAAGTGGCTGTATGGCTATGGTGTGGAAGGAAGAACGGCAGTGGGTGCAACTCATATACTGTATGCCTTTCCCAGATTTCCTTTCGCTCCTTCTAAAATGATTTCTCCTGCCCAGCTCCTTACAAAGGCACGCATTTGGTCCCATGTTTTGCAACCGGACACAATCATCCCCAGCAGCGTGTTAAGGGAGACGTCTCCCTGAACTGAGCCAGAGGACGTACAGTATTATGGGTTTGTTCACATAAATAGTGGACAGCAACCTTCTCATTTTCTGCAGAAACACTTCTTTAGGCCATGAATGAGTTGGAGCTCGAAGAAACTCTGCCCTTGAAGCCCACGGAGGAGTTAAAATCAAAGTAGGGAAACTGGAAGGGGGAGAGAGAAGGTTTTGCACTCTCCCCAGCACTTTCCTATTTTCCCTGCTTCTTGCACACACATGAAGGCCCACTGGGCTTCCATTTTAAGCTTTTCCATGGAACATTTTTCCTGGAGCTAGGTTGCCGGATTATGAACAACAATAAGGTTCTTGTCGTTTGCAGGAGCTGTGGAGGAGAAAGGAGAGGTTTCAATAGGTGCCCCTTTTCCCAAGTTGCACTTGACAGTCGGCACCTGCTGAAATGCCCTCCTCCATTCTGCTACTTCCTGTAGCCAGAGGGTGTTGCTATGTGCACACATAGATAAAGGCAATGAGCCCATAAGGCTTGCTGGCAGGAGAGTGAGGGGTGGAATATTTATGTCTTTCTAGCAGAAGGAAAGCTTCCTTTGAGCTGGAAGGCGGAGGGACAAGGCTTGAAGGATTCGTAGGGCACCAGGGACAATGGAAAAGGCGCTCTTCAGTATTACCCTAAGTTCATTTCTGCCTTTGTCGGTTCCCTGTCTGAGCTGTCTTTTTACTTTCTTGCCTGACAAGCCTGCACAGGAAGCCCTGAAATTGGCATTTTTTCTCCTCCCTGGATGACCTCCGTTCTTCTCTCCCTGCATGACAATGCTCTTTGATGGCAAAGCTTCCTGCTGGAGTTCTTTTTAGAGATGCTGTCACCCATGCTTAACTCTTCTTGCCCCCCCCTCCAGCAGCCACAATGGAAAGGTCATAGATCTAAAAATAAAACCACTTTACGGAGATAGGAGGTGAGAAGGGAAGAGAAGGATGTGGGTACGAGATTATATCAAAAGCATTTATTATTATCAATAATGCAGGGAGTCATGGGAGAGAAATATGCTGATTGGTTGTTGTTTTTTTCTGAGTGCCTCCTTCCTTTCCCGTTCATCAAAAACGGATGCCTAAGAATCTCTCCAAATTTTAGATCTTGAAAAGAAACTCTTGAAGCCAGAGGTCATACTGACTCGTCACAGTGATTACATCAAAGCTTCTGGAAGGGTGCCTTGGGAAGAGTCCTGAGGCCCCCTTCCAGGACTTGAAGGATGCAGGAGCCAAGAGGACGGTCAAAACCGTATGGCGCTTCGTGGCATGTTCTCTGTCCTTGAAGGCACGTTGCTGGCACCTGCAGTGCCTGTGCTAAGATCTGTTTTATACCAACCTGTGTGTTTGATTGAGAGTGGATGCTTCAGCGCATGGGAGGAGCAGAGTCCCCTTGTTGGGCCAAAGGCAGCCTATAAATAAGACAAATAAACAAATAAAATCAACAGCTCTAAAGGCATAAATGTAAGCATGTAATAGAAGCAGCCCCTTTGTGATGCCTTAGTGAGGAACCAACAAAGCCAGATGTCCTGCACGAATTAGGAGAATCTGTGTCTCCCAGATGGGTCAAACTACAGTTGATGTGATCCTAGTCATTCCTGCTGCTTTTGCATAGCAGATGTAGTCGTGAGCGCTCCAGGTTGTTTACCTGTGGTTTGTCAACCAGGTATTGTATCCTGTGCAAATTAGGTATCCGCCTGGAAAACCTCCCCATTTCCAGCCCATTCTTTAAATACTGTCAGTGGACTGAAATCTTCCAACGCTTTTTCTCAACTCTGCTCTTACAGTTTTTCTCCAGACTGACGGAACGATTTGTATACGGCGTAGATGTTCTAGTCGATACCCTCTGGAGAATATGGGCAGACCTTCTGGATGTTCTTGGGATTGATGGTAGGTGTAGAGGACTAAGTTAACTTTCGCTTTCTCTCTCTGGTACATCAGAGCCTCTTCTTGAAGCCCAGGTTCTGAAACAATTAGTGACAGGGGCTATGAAGGGATGGAATAAAACTGTTATATGCAGCTGTGAATATTAGATCAGAGATACTAGCAGAAGAACCCCTGGTTCATTCAAGCATAAACAGAACACCGGCCAACTGTTGTTAAAAACACTGGGGTTGAGCAAAGAGACCAACAGCAGTTTAACCACAGTTTCCTTTAAGGCAGTTGGTGGTACATTCTTGCGTGCAGAGGCATTCAGAACTGCCTGTACATATCTACAATGTTGGACCACCTCTGGCTGTCTCAATTTCTTAATCTTATGAGCCCTATCCTCCTCATAACAAAACAAAACTTATTACAACAGGACAAGCAGATACCAAAAATCTCTTGCATTTGTTGAAGTTCCCAAGGGTAGCCCCACGTCATGCACATCGCCGTGGCCGGCTGAAGATTTAGTTGATGTTTGTAGGACTCCTCCTTGCATTCTCTCCCTCCCCCTCTCCCATGCTAGCAGCCCTTTCTCTGATGGGACATTCTCCCTTAATTTCCAGGTTCCAACCTGAGCCATTATTTCAGCCCCGGATCTCTCGCCAACAACCCCACCCGTGCTCTTCTGCTGATGGGTGCCGTCTTGCTCGCCTATTGGTTTGTCTCTCTCCTCCTCGGGTTCTTCTTTTATCTCCTGCACGTCCTGTGCGGCCGCTTCTTCTGGATCGTGAGGGTTGCCCTCTTCGCTCTCTCGTGTGTCTACATCCTCCAGAAATATGAAGGGGAACCAGAACATGCGGTCCTTCCTCTGTGTTTCGTCGTGGCCGTCTATTTCATGACCGGCCCGGTGGGCTTCTACTGGAGGAGGAGCAGTCACAGCACCCTTGAGGAGAAGATTGATCATCTTGACAGCCAAATCAGACTGCTGAATATACGGCTTTCTAGGGTGATCGAAAACATGGACCGAGGCAGCGACCAGTGAAACGGAGGATCCAGGTTCACCTTTGACACCAGCTCTCTAGGAAATCACAAAGCACTGTCTAGTTAAGAAAAATTAGCAAAGCAACAAGCCGACACTGGGGTAAACAATGTGCAACATTACGCTGTTAAATGTTATGAATAGTAGTTTTATCTAGACAATACACTGAAAGAAAAAACAAAAGTTACTCTTGTAAGATAACATTCTCTAGCTGTATATTCAGAGATTTTTCTCCATGAGTACAGTTTTATCCGCTTACATTTTTCCAGGCATTTAAAACATCTTTTGTAAGTTTAAAAGAAAAAGTTTTTATAAAAGCCTATGGAGTAATCTATATAAAATTACTGCAAATTCAACATAAGCTTTAGGCACGTTTGGCATTTGGAACGAAGAGAGCGAGAAGAAATTCTACCAAATGCCTCTGCAGAAAAATGTGATTTGTGTGGGGGCATCTGCTTCTCATTTTTATTTTTATTTTCACTTTTGGACCTTACTCTTTATTTTTTTTTCCATTCCTTGGTGGCTTAATTTCCATTGCCTCAAGTTGCCTTTTCCCATAGTTGGCAAGAAAGGCGATTCTCCTAGCGAGATGAGAAGAATTTATCCACCATGGTTTTTAATGGCCAAGAAGGATGTCTTTGTGACACTGTGTCCTTTAAAGACCCAAATATGTATTTCATCCGTGTGTGTTTTTCCCTCTTTAGGGTTGTCACATTAGAGACAAACAGCCATAACGAGAGTGCTGGCGAAGGCG
The DNA here is from genome assembly GCF_051106095.1 of Pogona vitticeps. NCBI lineage: Eukaryota > Metazoa > Chordata > Lepidosauria > Squamata > Agamidae > Pogona > Pogona vitticeps. The sequence goes on from NC_135796.1 coordinate 16,581,194, forward strand.
TACTAGTAAATGCAAAGACTCCCCCTTTCTCTTAATGTTTTCTCCCCTTCATTTCAGGGATGAAGGTAGCCCTATAGATCCACGCACAGAACAGGACATTCTCCTTCCACTGCAGAGAATGAGGTGGATTCACCTATGCAAGAGCACATTTTCGATAGGTCTTCTGCACAGGTGGATTCACCCATTTATGACAGTGGATTCTGAATCCATCCACCTGCCTGTGCAAGTAATGAAGCGGCCAAAGAAAGGAAATTAAAAGCACGACTCTGCTCTGTGGATCTCCCCACTTGCTGTTGCAGAGGTTAAGCAGAGGAAAAGAGGTGAGGTTTTAGCTTCAGTGATACCAGACATAGTTGGAAAGAGGACAGTAGCACACAATAGGGAAAGGTGACTTGGACTTTGCAATAAAATACGTAATGTATATATCTAATTACACATCACCTTCAAAGAAGAAGAGGGTGGGGAGCTCTCCAATTCCAGGGCCCTTACTGGCTCCATTGGGGGGGGGGGGCAGAAAGAAAGGCAGATAAAATAGCACTGCCAAAATTTTGGCTACTGAAATCTTTTTCAGGACCAGTTGCCGGCAATAAATTAAGCAAAATTATAAATCATACTTTTGGGAAGATTCAGTGCTTTCTTTGGCTTTAAAGTGACATTCCCTCCCCCCCTCCCAATTTGGGTCCGAGGGGAGAATAGTCCCCAAAAGAGAGGGAGAAACTGGGACCAGCCGCAATCGTTCATCAGAATGACCTATGGTGAAATTTTGTTCTGTGAAAGATGCTCATAACTTAGTGACCAGCCTGGGCATAGTTCCCGTCTCTTGCTCAGAACCAAATCCTTCCCAACCCAAACCCTGTAAGACTTAATTGTTTAGAACAAGTCATGCCCTCTGGCATGCTTTCTCTTAAGGCTGCTGGGAGAATCGAAGGAAGCCGAGGAAAGTTGCTGGGAGCATAGAATTTCTTGTTCATGAAGGAGGCTGCAGGATTTGACCAGGGTACCTTGCACTGAATTGATGATGATGCCAGAATTGCCATATTTGTTTTTAAAACTAGGTTGTGTTGGGTTTTTTTGGTTGCTGTTTATATTGACAATTGTTGGCATGCCAGATTTAAAAAACAAACAGTTGCCCAGTAGATTTTTTTAAAAAATCATGACAGCATTTATGGAAAGCTGGGTTATTCTTTGCTGCCAATTTGTTCCAGAGTTACTATCATTGATGTGAAGCCGAACTGTTTCCTAGTAGGTTTACCGAAGACTGCATCCATTCTCTGTAATGAGATGTTCCAGCTACGGTCGGAAAGGTTAAGTCAAGCACTGGATTTATTTCGCTGTTGAGAAAAACACATGTGAAACCTTTATCCCTCTTGATCTTAATGAGTAAGAATGTATTTATTTTTATATATAAAATGTTTCACTGTATAAGATGATTGTTGAGAGAATATTGATGCCAAGATTTCATTTACAGCATTTGATCAGTTTGTGTAAAAATTGCCCCCCCAATTTATGTGTGATGTGTTTTTAAAATTAGACAGTAGCACAAAGTATTCTCCAATGTACTTGAAAAATGTTCTAACCGTGATTGCATGGTGCAGCTGTCATTCTTTAGAAGGTAAATTTGATATTGTGTTGAATTTTTCTCAGTACCTATTGAACACAAAACACTGCTTTTCCTATAGCTGGCTTCCCCGTCCTGTTTTTCATAATCCCCTCCTACGGATAGTAATCGAATTTCCCTGTTTTTGTGCTGCTGCTATATTTGAATGTCTGTGGAGGCACTTTAGGCAGAAGAGGGCAACTTTATTGTTCTTTGACGTGGATATGACAAGAGACATGGGGGGGGAATGCAATGACAAGAGTGCCGTTACTGCTAGTCATGGACAAAGAAAGGTGTGACATCTGCCTCTTTTCCCTGTGGTTGTGCGATTTGCTTCACTATGTATCACTGCTGTTTGAACTGCTTGTGCTTCTGTTGGATTTGTATATAAGTTCAGTTATTTCTTCACAGTGTGGCCTTGTATTCATCTCATGGAGTTCATCACAGGTAAACCCATGTTAGTGAGCATCTCAGACGGCAAGATCGATGTTTATTAGATCATAACATAACATGCCTGATTTCTCATTGATAAATCAAAACATTTCCTCCAGTTCCCTGGTGGAGTGAGCCTTCTTCTCCTTTCTGTTGTGGTAGTGCTTCATCCCTATCGGCAGTAACCTTGAATAATATTAATGAGGCTTGTCCTTGGGACAGCCTTAGTAGTCTTGCTCTTGATTAACAAGGGTGGATTTTTAAAAAAATTCCACACAGTGGCTAAAGCAAACCATATAAGAAAGAAGCGTTTGCATCCCAGAAAAGAGGAATTAAAGGAGTGGGGGGGGATGGATTTGAGCCTTTGTGCCTCCTGCCTGCAGGTGAAAGATTGACCCATTGTAAGTTTAACATTCTCAGCGTGAATGCCATTTATACACCTGGAGTAGAAAAAAATGACCATGCGTATCTATCCTTCGGTATTCATTTTTGATACGAGCCACTTTCCCTTCCGTAACAGCTGAGGGCTGTAGCTTGACAGAATACAAGGCCTGTCAGAACAGTGGTTCACAACTATTTAGCAACAGAATCCTGTCGAGAGGTTCCCCAGTATCCTTTGTATCTAAAATCGAACTGCCATGCAGAGTCTTGCTGTAACCCATCAATGCAAATATAGTAGAAGCACCAAGTGTTGTATCAACCATGTTGATAAATAGATCAAGAGTTTCTGTATTCTGAATGTAATCCTTTTTGAAAAGTTATATTGGGTGTTCCAAGTACTGTACTGTATACCAAACCCTAATGCCCTGTTTGTCCTCCCACATATAATCTGCTTTTTAAATGCTTCTTTGCAAAAAAGAAATACGAATAATATGGCCAGTTCTTAATTTCTTCTATAGCTTTTTCTTCTTAGTAAGGCTTTTTTTTTCCTGCGAGTGAACAGCCTTCCCCGTAAACTGTATTTGGCAGCTAATTATCTGTCTTGACCATTTGCTTTTATCTCTTCTTTTGGTAAACATGGAAGTTTTACTGTGTTCTACATGTGAATTTAAACTTCTAGGATGATTCCATTGAGCTATGATGCCAAGTGCCATGTTTAGAAATTTGTCTCTCTCTTTTTTTCTGTTGTAAAGCAGGGGAGATAAAACATACTGATCGTAACACTGATTATCTGCACTGAATATAGTGACTTCGTATCCTGTTTTGGACATCTGATCTGAAGTATTAGATAGTTTTTTAAAACACTGTATACCAAAATTGTGTGTTCTATTTAAAAAACAAAGATTTTGGTCAGAAGCAAAAGTTGTATGTATCCTTTCAATCTACGATCTTAGGAAAATATTAGCTGGTGATAATGTTGAGTAGCCATGAATTCAGAGCTGTTTTCTATTCATGCATTTATTTATTACCTGACCACCAAATCAATGTACTACTATTTAGTGGATTGTTTGTAGACTGATTTCACAACTAAACTATGGTGTTGTGGCCAATTAAAGCTTAAATGTTTACTGTAATTTTCCAGTCAAGTGCTTGGAAGTCATCTTTAACGGTTTGGGAACTTAGACAATGGAGTTTATCACAAAGAATAACGCGGTGGACCAGCTTTGCCGAGAGAAAGTCTGTGTAAGAGCCACATCAGGTACACTATTTTATTTATTTGCACCCCCCCTCTTTCCCCTCCTTCAGCCACCAAAACGACACTCACATTGTAAGACATTCAACATGAAAATTAAGACAGGTGAAAAACATAAAAAGGCACCCCTAAAAGAAAGGGTGCCAACCAGACCGTTCAGCCACAGTCTGTCTTAGCTGCCCAAGGCCTGTCCGAATGAAAAGGTCAGATTCTCAGGTTGGCAGATAGAAAGAGGACCAGCCTAGCCTTTCATAACGGGGAGTGCCAGAGCTTAAAAGCAAGCGGATGTCCCTCCGCCCCAAACCCATTTGCTGCCCCCTCTCTGGCTAGCGGGACGAGGAGGAAAGGCTGTTTCCGAAGTTCTTAAAATCCAAGCAGGGTCATACGAAGAAAAGGCCTAGATGGCCTGGTCCCGGATCGTGTGCCGGGCCTTATGCAGCGTCACAAGCGTTCAGAATTGTGCCTAGAAACGGGAGCGGGTGGTGCCATGAAGCCGACGTCACAAGGGAGTCGTGCGTTCCCAAAAGTTGATTTGAGAACCCGTGACTCGAAGGAATGCTGCGCCAAGCCCTTGCTTTTCGACAGCGGTGGGCGTGCAGAGCAGTGGACCGTGGTCCCAAAGGGGAGGTTTCTGAACCATGGGTTGCTATGACCAAATCTGACCTGAATGGAGTGAATTCACTTCTGGCCTCCCATCAAAAACTGGGCCTGCAGAGACTCAGTATCTCTTCCTTCAGGTGCTACAAGAGCAAGATTCTTGTAACCCCCCGTCCTCTGTTCTGTGTGGATGTGTACCATAAAAACTGTCCCCAGTCCTTTTCAGCCCAAGTTTTTTCTTGGCAGTGTCGTTGCTGTTATGTGCCTCCGGTAAATAAGGGATCTCCAAAATGTCTGGCCCTCAACCACTGTGCTCAGCTCTTGTAAACAGCAGCCCGTGCTTCCTTTAGGGAGCCAGTCCATCTCGTATTGGGTCTTCCTCTTTTCCTGCTGCCTTCCACGTTTCCCAGCATGAGGGTCTTTTCCAGAGAATCTGGCCTCCTCAGGATGGGCCCAAAGGAGGACAGCCTCAGCGCCATCATTTTTGCCTGCAGAGATAGTTCAGGATGGATTTGCTGTAGGACCCACTTGTTCATCTCTCTGCCCATCCAGGGTATCCACAAAGCTCTTCCGCACTGTATTTCAAACAAATCCATTTTTCCCTCTCAGTTTCCTTTGGTCTCCAGCTTTCACACCCATACACAGTGCAACACAACAAAGGTTGCCTGACACTTTAAAGTCATTGTGTGTTTTTTTTTAAATTGCTTGAGGGTAGGCCAAAACTGGTACTGCATGCAGCATGGCATCTCGTGTTCAGTTTACAGGGCTGCAAGGTTCTAGACCTCACACATTTTGGGGGGCTAAATGAAGTCCCTGTCGGACCTAGCATTCATAGGGACCCACTCCATGGGACTGCTTTCAGAAACGCAAAAGAGGAGGTAGCAGAAGATTGGCACCCTGCGGCCAGCCCTGCCATTGGGCAGAATGAGGCAGTGGCCTCAGGCAGTAAATGCTGGTGGGTCCCCATCACCCCACTCAGAGCTCTACCCCCCCCAAGAGGAACTGGAAGGGGGGAAAACTCCCCTTGCTGCTTCCACATGAACCTTGCTCACACTGACCCACATTTTTCTATTGCTGTACCTCCTTTCTTTCCAAATCTGGATTGTAAGCTCTCTGGGGCAGGGACCTGGCAGTTGCTAAAATTACTTCCGGCAATCTTAACCAAAGATGGGGCGAGGTGCTTCTTTATAGCACAAAGATTTGGGTAGGACTCGATTCTGGGACTTGCAATGCCCCCAAAATAATTTGCCTTGAGTCCCATGGTTTGGGGGGGGGCGGGAAAGCAGCACGGAAGTGCAGTGAATTAAATAAATGCAAATGAAATAATTAAATGCAATCAACAGGTATCAGCCTCCTTTGCAAAAGGATGCAAGCAAGCATCCTTTTGCAGGCTTCGAGAATACTGTACATTGATGCAAGCAAGCCTTAGGCTGCACAAGGTTTGAGGACTCCAATTCCCATGAGCCTGCCCCAGCCCAGCGAGCTGTGATGCATGATGGGAGTTGCAGTCCAGCCATCTCTGGAAGGCGACACCTTCCCGAGCCTTCACCTTAGTAGGGTCCTGCAGTTCATCTAAAAATGGAAAAGAAATAGATTTTAAAAATAAAACCCGCCACAGAATAAAATCCTGTTGCTTGTAGCCTTTGCTCCTGTAAAAAGAGGGTAAAAGAAAACATCAGAGAGAGTTTTCTTTAGAATACAAATGCAAACATAGGCGATAATACGTATGTCTCTCCCCCTAGCCCTGCGGCATGCTGGGAGTCGTAGTCCAAGCCGGCTCCTCCCCCTTCTTCCCAGGGTTCGTTCCTTCCAGTTTGGGGGAGGGAAGGGGGAAGAGGCACGGCCACGCCACGTGACTGTGGCGGCTGCTCTCGCGAGATCCGGCTGGAGAGGTGAGGCGGAAGTCCCGCTGGGAGGCGCCCTGGCTGCTGGGGGCTCCACGTGGGTGGCGGCTGTGGGCTACGAAGCGCCCCGATGGGGAGAGCGCGCAAGAGGCACAACTGGAGGGCCCGCGGGCCGGGGGGACCCGGGACGCCGGCGGATCCCCCGCCCCAGGAGGAGGTGCAGCTGGAGCTGGGCGGTGAGTGGGACCCCGGGCTCCAAGAAACGTTCCTTTTTTTGGACTACTGTACAGAAAGTAACGATCCCAAAAGCTGGCTTTTTAAAATTTTATTTTTTTATTTTATTGGCTTGGTTGTTTCGGGAGTAAAAGTCCTGATGGGGGGTGTGTGATCCCTTCCTTGGGCTTGTTGATCCCTCGGCGTCGTCTTAGGTGCTCCTCATGAGCTGTCAAGTCGAGTGGGGAGAAATCCTGCGCTTGGAAGGATCGTAGCAACAGCTCCGTCTAGCCCGCTCCACGGTTTCCAACGGCGGGGGCGCCTCGGGTCGTGGTTAGAGCGCTGGGGCGGCGAGGCTTGGGAGAGAGGCAGTTCCCCCCCCCCCAAAAAAAAATTCATCGGGATACCTCCAGCCAGTCCTTCATCGCTCAGCCTTGAACCACCCGGGGGGGGGGGAGTTGCTAGAATTAAGCAGGGAGGACTGTCAACGCGCCCCCCCCTTGAACTTGTGGGAGGAAAAGCATAACTTGAGTGTCAATTGATGGATATACAGTAATAGGTGTTCAGTGGTCAGTATGGGTAGAGGAAACGAGTTAAAAGCATGGAGAGGGGATGAGGAGGGGAAGGCTAAGGTGTCTTCTGAGGGGTATGTGAAAGGGGTGAGGTGTCCCTTTTGACTCACTCTTGTCTCAAAGGAGCCCAACATAACACAGCCGTTGTGGTTTATCCAAATGCGAGGATGCAGGAAGCTATGAATAAGTTGGAAGTTTTAGTGGCTTGGAATTGTCACGGAGAGTGGAGTTCTGTCTAGTTAGCCTGGGAGTCAGTGTCGGTTTCTTCAATAATAATAATAATAATAATAATCTTAGATTTGCAGAGCTGGAAAGGACCCTATGGATTTTTCAAATCCATCCGCTGTCATGGAGGCCCAGTAGGGCATCGAACTCCTCACCTTAAAGTGCTGAGCTGTCTCAGCGGTTCATGGGACTTACTTTGGAGTAAACACATCCAGGGCAGGGATCAAAAGTAACCTCTCTCGCTGGCTCGGTGTTTTTCTTCTTCTTCTAGATGAAGCCCTCTTGAAAGGCGTCGATGGGAGCAACGCGCTGGTCCTTCCGTCGCGGAAGAACAAGGAGAAAACAGTCCCTCGCGAACAGAGCTCGGCCAAGAAACCCCTGAGCAAGAAGCAGAAGAAAATCTTGCAGAAAGTTTTGGAGCAGAAAGCGAAAAAAGAAAAGGTGGGGTTTGGTGGTTGGGGGGCCCAAAACAGAGGGTGGGAGAGAAAGCTAGCAAGCAAACCCGTTTAAGGGTTCTGAAATTTTATCTATTCACCTTGGGTAATTTTTGCATTTGGACTTCTCTCTGCATTCTTTATACCATTCATGATTGCACATGCCTCTAACGGTGTCATCGTCTTGCTAGCCTTTATTCCGCAATTAAACAGCCCTTCCAATCGTAGGGAAATTGCTCCAGTCCCTTCATTATTTGGGGTTTCCCTCTCTGTACCCCGAATGTGTGAACCCCCGCAGCATGATGAGAGTTTATGGGGAGTTTAGCCCAGAACACAGGGAAAGGTCAAGAGTTTTTCTCTCTATATGTCACCCTGCTTGTTCCCAGCATGCAGTGCTTAGGGGAGAGGATGCTTCGTGTGTTTGACTGGATGAGCTGTTTGAATTCACGTGGCTTCCTTTTTTAAAAAAAAACTTCTAGCGCGCTGAGTTGCTGCAAAAGCTGAGTGAAGTCCAGGCTTCGGAGGCGGAAATGAAGCTGCTTTACACCACTTCCCAGATCGGGACGGGAAAGCGGATGTACCAGGTGAAAAGGTAAGAAGGGAAGGGCCTGACCTCACCTAGGCTCCTGGTTCGAGGCCGTTCTGGATAGCTCCTTGGTTTAGGCAGAGGCTGGGAGTTTGATTCCCCAAGGGGCCTCCTTGAAAGGGGCTGGACTCGAGGATCTACAGGGTCCCTTCTTTTGAGATTGTCGAGGGGTAGCAAAATGTGCGTGGAACAGATCTCGGATTGGTATCCCTTCCCCAAAAAAGAATGGAAGGAAGGGTGTAGAATTCAGCTTGGTGTTTTCATCAAAGTGGCATCCACGCTCGTTTCCAGTTCCGGATCTGTGTCCAGTTTGAGCCTTCGCCTTGTCATCCCCCCCCTGCCGGTTTGACCGCGAACCGGCCTGCCTTTTGTGTCTGATGCTCTAAAGCGCCTGAGAAGGTGGGGTCATGGTTACCATCCATCTGTTGACCTGTCAACCTGGCGTTGGTCTTTCAGGGCGGTCCAGGAAGTGAACGCCTCCCATCCGGAAAAAATCAGAAGCGTTGGTGGCGCAAACAGGAAAAAATGTAGGCTGGAAATGGAAGAAGAAGCCGGGAATTCCGGAGAGGAGGAGGAAGAGGAAGAAGAGGAGGAGGACGAGCCAACGCCGGAAGAACAAATTGAAAAGGTGCCCCTGGAGGTTCCTAAAGCCAACATGCCGTCAAGTCCGGTGGCAAATACAGTCGCACTTCCACCCACTGCACCGAAGCAAAGCGAGCCAGCTTTTAAGCCACCGTCAGAGCCTGCGGTTTTTATTCCAGTGGACCGATCGGCTGAGATTCAGGTTGGTGTTGAATGCCGAATCCGTTGCCTTAGAGGGGAAAAAACAGTAGGTCCTTCATGTTAGGCTTGTGATTCTCCTTTGTTGAAAGTCCTTTTATGCTGGGGGGGGGGGGTGAACTACAACTCCCAGAATTCAGCAGGCAGCTTTCTGTCAAAAAACACCGTCTTTCCACCTCTGGTCTCTAATTACGATTAAGCCAAAATTGGTAAAGACACGTATGTTGACATTGTTGTTCATCCTCTGTTGAGGAGTACCGGTTGCAAGGGTGTTGAGATCTGGAACTCGAGGCGCTGTCCGGGAGGTGGTTGTTTGTAAATTGGGAGCTGAGGTGCCCCGTGGTAGAAACGCGGTGGAATCTGGAGCAAAACCCAAAAGTGTGGAGCTCTGAACAGGGATGATGAGTTTTCTCCTTCCCGAACCATCCCTGTTCTTGCATCGAAGCCTCCTCTGCTGTTTTGCATAGTGGGACTTGTTTTTGAATAAACATTGAGAGGATCGTACGGTACGTTTATGATCCCAATAGAAATGCTTTCTGGGCAAGCAAGACCCATTAGCCTTAGAAAAGACCCGCTTCTTAATCAGTGACATGGACCAGTTTGGCACCTTGCAGTTTAATGCTTTGGTTCCCTTGTGGGTGGACGTTCAGTAGCCGTCTGACACCATCCCAGGGGGGTTGGCTTCTTTATCCATGGAAGGCCTCTCTTACTTTTGAAAGGAAGCCAGGCTGAAGCTTCCGATCCTCGCCGAGGAACAAGTCATCATGGAAGCCATTCACGACAATCCCGTGGTCATCGTATGTGGAGAAACGGGCAGTGGCAAAACCACGCAAGTGCCTCAGTTTCTCTACGAGGCAGGATATGCTAGGTGGGTCCAGCCTTCTTCTGTAGGGTGGGAGCAGGGGAAGAACAGCGAATCCGGACAAAATTTTAAAAACGTCCAGTTTTTAAAAACCAGGACTTTGGAGTGCTGAACCGTACGGGCCAGGCCTGCAATAGTTATTTTTTTAAAAGGCATCATTTCAAGGGCGGTGGGTCATCTGTTTCACTAAGATACCTTTTAGTTTTTCTACCGATGGTTATACAGTGGTGCCCCGTATAGCGAGGTTAATCCGTTCCGGATTAACCTTCACTATGCGAAAACATCGCTGTACGGGGCAGGAAAAGCCTATTGGAATGCATTAAACTTAGTTTAATGCGTTCCAATAGGCGCCAAAACTTACCCCTCCAGCGATGTTTTCGCGGTCCGGCGGCCATTTTGGAGCCGCCGATCAGCTGATTGGCGGCTCCAAAATGGCTGCCGGACGCCCCAATCGTCGCAAAGCAAGTGCGGCGATTGGGGCAGCTCCGTATAGCGATCCCCAAAAAGGGATCGCTATACGGATTCTTCGTTGTACGGTGCACTCGTTAAGCGAGGCACCACTGTATATATTTACCGTACCTTCCTTCAGAGGAGAATCGCTACCGCTAGGAACTTCCAGGAGTGTTGCTTCTCCTTTTGAGGAACCAAGGGGGTGGGGACAGTTTTGGGGGGGCCCCAAGAGCGAAATAACGGCTGCCCCCTGACTTATGAGAATCAATTCTACTCCCAGCTCCAGAGGCATCATCGGAATCACTGAACCCCGGCGCGTGGCGGCGGTGTCCATGTCTCAGCGCGTAGCGACGGAGATGAACTTGTCACATCAGTAAGCGTGCTTACCTGGACCCTTCCCGAGGCTTGCGTATCGGATGCTTGGGTGGCCTTTGGAAGCATTGCAGCATCCTTTTTCCTCTCCACCCAGGGTGGTTTCCTATCAGATCCGCTACGAAGGGAACGTCACGAGCGACACCAAGATCAAGTTCATGACGGACGGCGTGCTGTTGAAAGAAATCCAGAAGGTAAGGGGGGGGATTCTCCTCCCCGCTGAGACACAAATGGAAACACACCGGCATCCGGAAGGAATGGTTCTCACTTAGGTCGCATCCTGTCATGTGTTAGTGGGAGCAGGAGACGGAACTTGGGAGAGAACTGAACGGGTCGATGAAGGCTGGATTACTTCTGCTGTCCCTTCTCGCCCCCCCCCCAGAAGAAAACACAGGTTGGGTTTTGCAAAAGGGGGGGAAACAACCGCAGCATGTCCATTAAGGGAAGCGTGCAGACTTGCTTTCTTCCGTGTGTATGTGTGTGAATGTCTCTATGAGAACACCCATTTCTTCCTCTCACATTATGTGACAACCTGTAATTTTTATCTGTGCTACCGCTCTTTACAAAACACAGAAGCAACTGTGGAACTACTTTTTCATCTTGCTTGCTTGTTATTAGTTTATCGCTAACCTTTTCTCAAGACTTTCTGCTGTTCCTCTTCCTTGTTGAGCAGCTGAGGTCTTGCAAGGACCCCTCGTTTTCCTACAGCAGATGAGCTCTTGCAAAGTTCGTTCGGCTTTGCTTACAAGCCAGAGACCTTTGTTGAGGGCATGTCAGCCAGGAAACAAACTGAGTTCCAACTTGGTTAGGTCACCGTTGAGCCTGGAGCCCCCAAATCTCTGTTGATGAGTTTCCCTGGATTCTGACCACTTCCTTTTCTGTATCTTCAGGATTTCTTGCTGTCCAAGTACAGTGTCATCATCCTCGATGAAGCCCATGAAAGGAGCGTGTACACGGATATCCTCATCGGCCTTTTGTCTCGCATCGTACCACTGCGGGCGAAAGTAAGAGAACACGGAAAGGTTCAGTTCTGCTCACGCTGTGTTACAAGGCGGTGTGAGCATCTTGTAACACCCAGGGAATGAGTTGGCTGGGCTTGGTCCCTACCAAGAAAAATTCTAACCGGTGTGTTCCCCTGTTTGCGTATTCCCAGAAAGGACACCCATTGAAGCTGATCATCATGTCGGCCACGCTCCGTGTGGAAGATTTCACAGCCAACGCCAGACTTTTCCGAACTCCTCCCCCTGTTATCCAGGTAAGGGCAGCAGCTGGACAACATCTGGAAGGCGTTGGGTTGTGTCACCTGTTTTCCAGCTCTTTTCCCAGTTCAGGGGCCCAAGGGGGGGGTGAGCCTCAACCCCTACTTCTGTAGCAAAAGCATGGGGTGGCATCCAGGCACACACCTTCCCCGGTGAAGCCTGGCATCTGCATACCAAAAGCAGCAGAGAAGGATGGGCAAGCTAGACGGTTGTTGTAGAGACAGCGATGCTCTCTGCACGTGCTTGAAGGGATTCCTGTTTCCCTATCTTGCATTTTTTGTCACGGATCTGGGGTGTGTTACTAAGGAGGGGCTGTCAACCCAGTGGCTTGCCGCTCACCCATCTTGAAAAATCCTGAAAAGTCCCAGCAAGCTGGTCTCGAGGATATGTGAGCTCGCCGTGTCAGTCCTCTGGACCTCTTTCGTGGTCTTCCTCTGTAGGTGGCTGCTAGGCAATTTCCCGTGGCCGTTCATTTCAACAAGAGGACCCCTCTGGACGATTACGCTGGGGAATGTTTCCGGAAAGTTTGCAAAATTCACCGCATGCTACCCCCGGGTAAGTGCACGCTTCCCGTGAATCTCCCTCCCACCAGCTCTGCTGCCATCGTGACATTTACAGGCTTTTCCTACCTTGCAGGTGGGATTCTGGTGTTTCTCACGGGCCAGGCTGAAGTGCATTCGCTCTGCAGGAGGCTGAGGAAGGCTTTTCCATTCCACAGAAACGCATCCCAAGGTAACTCCGGGACCTTCGTCAGCTGCGTCGACGTTTCCTTTATGAAAGCGCTTGGCCATTTCAGACGGTCGTTCTCAAATCTGGACCATCAAATGCTGTTAGATTTCAACTAGGGATGGCATTTTCATTATTCTCAGACTCCCAAACGCAGGTGTTCTTTCACATTTTATTTTTAACATTCGCAGGACTTAATAATAAAAAGGCTACTTTCTTTTTTCCCCCCAGGAGATGAAGACAAGGAGGATTCTGTCGAAGAAACCCGGAGATTTAAGAAATCTAGGCGGGGGAAGAATGTGGTAAGTGTGATGTCCCCATTAACGTCCCTCTCAAAGTTAATCAACTTTCAATACACATCCAGGAAATGCCCGCCAGGCAGAGGGTTGAAAAACCCAATGGATTTTCCTGCCTCTAAATTTCCCTCTTTTGTTTATGAAAATTCAGTGCTTTTGTTTTCTTCATGAGGACTACATGCTTATGCTGTTTGTTTGTTTTTAAAGCAAGCTAGAATCCAGGGTGGGAGAAAGTATCTTATGAAACTCAGTGTGACTGGCATAGTTTTAATAGACGCCGATGGTCTTTTAGAATAGCCTTCCAGGTAAACCCCGCATCCGTTACCAATCCATCTGCACCACCTTGTGTGAAACTGTTGATCAGTGGCACAAATTTCTGATTTTCCGTAGGTCTCCAGAGATACTGCTCATTTTCAAGCATGTTTCAAAGTGGAGGAAAAACCCTTCTTTTCGTGTGCTTGATGGTGCTTTAACATTTCAAACCGAGAGAGTCACAATGGCAGCTATTTCCTTTCCCTTCTTAGGCGCTACCCAAAATTGACCTGGATAGTTACTCCGTGCTGCCGGTGGATGAAGGCGATGAGGACAGAGAGGCTGGAGCTGATGAGGATGAAGAAGAGGCCGACGCCGCAGGCTCCGATCTTGACCTGGATTTGGGGGACGGTGGGGTGGAAGAAGGTTGGTCTCTTAGAAATGCGCCCTACGTTGGGGCAACACATGATCCTTAACGAGCTGAGCTTTTAAGCAAGCGAGAGGCAGCTCTGTAGCCTCTGGATGATTCCCACGAAGAGGCATCTCTTTGAAGGCGTCTACCAAGTAAAACTGGGTAGTCGGCGCAAGATTCTTGCTTCTGTCTAGAAGGGTTTGGGACTGTAAATGACCCCTGTAATCCACAATGGTGCATTCTGTTCTCTTCCCCGCCTTTCGTTCTCTGTTGGCGCTCCTAGCAAGAGTGGCCAGCAGAGCAACTGACGGCTATTTATGGACTTTACAGTTCTGTTTTCTTTTTCATCCCCTCTTTTTTTTTCTTTTAACACAGAGGAGAAACAGGAGTCTTCCCTCCCACTCTACGTGCTCCCCCTTTACTCCTTGCTAGCGCCCGAAAAACAAGCCAAGGTAAAGATCCAACGCCTTGGGAAGGATGGGGCCCAGTGGATAATGTGACAGTTGAACACTTTAACCTCAAAAAAAAAAAAGGCACCTTGTACGCTTTTATTACAGTAGATGTATCACAATTCAGTTTCAAGGTGCGGATTCTTTATACTAAGGATGGACAGATCTGAGGCTGTCAGGAAGAGCTTGGCTGTTTTTTTCCACTAGAATAACAGGATCCACTAGAACTCAAAATTTCTGGAATGAAACAGTAGCAGGCGAAGGCAGGCAGGCCATGGCTTTTCCTGACTGTTCAGTTTTCAGTCCCAAAGCTAGCATTCTCACACAAGTCTCCTCTTGTTTTCCCCTTAAGCTTTCTTCATTTCCTTAGCCTAGTAGTTCTGAAGGAGAAAGAGATTTCTCTTTTCATGGTTACTCAACGCAGTGAGTTTGAAACACTTTGCCAATCTCCTGTAAATAACCCCGAGACCTTCCACTAAATCTCGGTGCACCCAGTCTGTCATCTCTGGCTTTAGGCTGTCAGAGCAGTGTGATCCACATAATCTACTTTGGGAGGGGGGTGTTGAAAAGTGAAAAGGAACCTTTCATTTACAGAAGTATGAGAAAGTCTTCCAAGGGGGAGATGCCTTGCGGGACTTCTGCAAAACCTACTGAACAGAGGGCTTGAGTACAGTATGTTCCTTGGGCACAGGTTGTCTTGCTTTTGAGTAGGCACAGAAAATAGGGGTAGGAAGTGGACTCTTCTGAAAAAAGGCATAACTGGTTGGAAGTCTGGACACAGCTCCCCGCGACCGCATTTCATTGCAGCGCTCCCCACTTTCATTAAAAAATAGGGAAGGGTCACTGTCACCCTTGTTCCGTATGATGTGTTTTCTCCAGTGATCAAAACAAAAACGGTGTGTCTTGTCCCAGGTTTTCAGACCCTCGCCTCCCGGGACAAGGCTGTGCGTCGTCGCGACCAATGTCGCCGAGACATCGCTGACCATCCCCGGCGTCAAATACGTGGTCGACTGCGGGAAGGTCAAGAAACAGTTCTACGACAAAGTCACGGGAGTGTCTTCTTTCAAAGTCACGTGGACCTCTCAGGCCTCGGCCAACCAGCGAGCGGGCCGAGCCGGGCGGACGGAGCCCGGCCACTGTTACAGGTCAGCTCGTGTTCCTCCTCGGCTCAGCCGATAAGGATTTGGGAATATGTGTGTTTAAAACCACCTCCACCCCGGGAAAGCCCTCCGAGAGCTTTTCAGCGGTCCTCGGCCAGGTGATGCTACCCCTCTGTTAGAGCAGCCCTGCTTTCTTTCCTCCTAGGCTTTACTCTTCGGCCGTCTTCACGGACTTCGAGGAGTTCACCGCTCCGGAGATCACCCGGCGACCGGTGGAGGATTTAATTCTGCAAATGAAGGCTTTGAACATCGACAAGGTGGGAGTCTGTTGATCCTCATCTTCTTGGAACGGCATGGCAGGAAGGGATCATCGCGTCCAGCCTCTGGGCAAGGAGGCCCAGTGGGGGAATCGAGCCTAAACTCCCGAGCGATCCGGCATCTCCGAACCGCTTCCTCTTCTGTTTGTGTTTGCTTTTAATAACTTTGCAGCTGGGAGCCTCCGAATTCAATTCTTTACACGTAGGTCGGCGTGGAGGCAAAACCCTTCCTACCCAATGTCTTTAGGCAGTGGCCCTCAAGAAGAATAATTTTAAATCCGTGCCCTCGTATTAATCATCTCCATGTGCCTTCAAGTCAGTTCTGATTTCTGATGGCTCTTTTTCAGGATTTTCCAGGTAGAGAATACTCAGAAATGCTTTACCCTTCCCTTCCTCTAGGGGGCACCCTGGGACTTGTGCAGCTGGCCCAAGGCTACCTAGGCTGACTCTTTTCCCAGAAAGCACAGTGGGGGGAATTGAACTCCCAACCTCGAGCTAATCCTGCCCTTCTAGACAGTGGAAAGTTACATAAAAAGTTTGGAAATTTTCCTTTTTAACCAACAGCTCCAGGAATTCTGCCGCACACAGGGGAGGGGGAGGAAGTGTTGCCCTCTGCTTCTTTATGGACTACACTTCTCAGCATTCCTCGCTCTTTGTGGGGGCTGATGGGAACTGTAGGCCGGGAAGAAAAGCCAGCTACAGAGGGAGGCACCACTGCCCAATCTTGCTCCAAGGCCTGACTGCGTGTTAGAACCTTGTTAACGCCCGTTGCGTGATGTGATCTCTGAACGGGAGCTGTAGATATACAGGCGTGGGGAGAAGAAGCAGAAGGTTGGCTTGTTCTGTACATTGGCTTAAAGCCTTACAAAAACACATGAGAATAGAAGCCCGTTGTTTTATTTCTGCAGAGAACAGATAATCCACTTGGCGCAGAAGGGGAATGACTCGTCCCTGGTCATTGGAGGGTGTAATCCTATATTGACATTTATTTAGGAGAATGTGTCACTGCATTCGTAGGATTTACTTCAAAGCAGATAGAGACAAGCTTGGGGAAAATGTGTGGTTCAGGGTGTTTTGTGAATCTGACATTGGAGTCTTTCGTTATACCTCCCCCCCCCCTTGTTGGTTGTTTCTCCCCAAGAATCTTGAGACTGTTACCCCTTGGTACAGGGTTGAGAGTTTTGGGTGGGAGGACCCAATTCCTCCTGCAGATCCACCCGTTCTTGCTCAGCTTTGCCCCTTTCCTCTCCAAAGAGGGAAAAGCAATTTGTTTAACTGATTTCACTCCCCCTCCCCAAAAATAGGTCAGCAAGATGTCAGTAACGTTACGGAGGCCAGACTGCTATGGCGGGAGACGTGGCTCGTTCAGTCCTGTTTTCTTTGCATTGCCTTTTATCCTTGTTATTATCTTACAAACGCGGAGCTGGGAGAGACCCTACGGATCATCCGGTCCAGCCCCTGTCAAGGGGGGGCCCTTGCACAGAAGTTGTCTTTTTCCTGGGGTTTGACCTGGGGTAAAAGTTTTGAAAAATCAGTTCTCCTGACCTGTAGAAGCTCAGCCTCGCCTTGTCGATTGACGGAGCGAAAGTGGTTCCTCCCGCTGCATTCTGCAGTGGTTGAGATCACATGACTTCATTTCGGCTGGGATTCTCTCCCCTTCCTTCAGGTGGTCAACTTCCCGTTCCCGACCCCACCACCGACAGACGCCCTCGTCGCTGCAGAGGAGCTGCTGATTGCCCTTGGGGCCTTAAAAGAACCCCCAAAAGCTGGAAGGTAAGGCCTCTTGATTCGCTAAACCACCGTTTGCTAAATCTTTGACTTCTTTTCCCCTACTCCTTCCTTCCCCCTCTGTTTTTTTTTCTCCTCCGTTGCTAGTTTCTAAGAAACGATGGATGGATTTTGGGGAACCCTGTCCATAGATTTAAATAAATTTGGGGTAAGGTTTTAATCAGCTGATGGTTAATTGCTTAAAAAGCTTGCTGCGTGTGACTGCAACTTCAGTATACATGCTCTTTCATATATATGCAGAAAGAAGCATGGAAGTCACTGGAGTTTAACCTGCAGAATTTTTTAACAGTGCCTCCCCTACTGCAGCAATTATCCTGGGATTAAAATGGGGGGCAGTTGTTTACTTGTTTGTTTATCTATGTATTTGTTATTATTTTTCCCAAATGCTTTGGGCAGAATGACCGTCCTGTTCTTCTCCTTCCAGGCTGAAGAAGCTGCAGGAGGCGAAGCTAAGCTGCCCCATCACCCCACTTGGGAGCACCATGGCATCTTTCCCGGTGTCTCCTTGTTACGCCAAGATGCTCGCCCTGAGCAAGCAGCACAACTGCCTGCCCTACGTCATCGCCTTGGTGTCTGCCTTGACCGTCCGGGAGTTTTTCGAAGAGTTCAACCGGTGAGGAGCTGCCGTTTCTCAGAGAGAGAGAGAGAGTTCAGTCTTTGCTTCTTGAATCTATTTTCTTTTTCAGATATTTGTTTCCAATTATTTTGAATCAAATGCCTTTTGCAAAGTGTTGCCTCCTGCAGCCTCGTGATGCAATGGTTAAACTGCAGTACTGCACTTAAGACTCTGCTCAAGACGTGCGTTCCAATCCCGACAGGCTCAGGTGACCAGCTTGAGGTTGACTCAGCCTTTCATCTTTCCGAGGCTGGTAAATTGAGTCTCCAGCTCGCTGGGGGCAATGTATAACCTGCATAATTAAAAGTGAGAGTGCTTTAAATGTTGCGGGGCGGTATATAAGCTGCACATTTTGATTTTAATAAAAGGTCCGGGGTCTGCTCATGCCCTGATGGGATATCACTTTTCAAATGTGGCACAAGACCGAGAAGAGATGGATAGATCGGGTCCGTTTGCAGAATGGAATGTGTTGTTGTTGTTGTTGTTGTTGTGCTTTTTGTTTGGCTGCTCTTCCAAGGGGTAAACCGAAAGGTTTAACTTCCTTTGTTAGGAATCCACCAGCTGTCGACCAGACCAGATGGGCGGGATATAATTCAAATAAATAAATAAATAAATAAATACAGTTAATAACAGCACTTTTTGAACAAAGAAACACATCCACAGTAGGCGGGGCTTCCTCCCCTTGTCCTTTTTGGGATCACATGGCCTCTGGGCTCGCCCGATGTTATCCTGATCCCCTACGGCGATCCAAAGTCCTCTCCAGGCGAGTCGCCAGGCCCCTTGATACTGGCTGGACTGCTTTTTTTTGTTTTTGGCACGTTGCAAGCAGAATGAAATGCTTACACATCACATCATGATACGAAAAGCTAAGCCCTCCTGAGTTTACTGGAACCGATTCACGACAAATTTTGCAGCCGTAGATGAATCGTTAAACCCGGAGGCTTTGTTTGAAAGGCTCGCAGCAACTTGAGTCGGTTGGGACTGTTCTCCAGAAGACAAGTTCTCCCTGAAAATGATCTCTATCAAGGATCCCACAGCATTCTGGCTCCTGTATGTTTGTTCCCTTCCACAGGCCTGCTGTTAGCGAGGAAGAACAAGAGGCGTTGAAAGGGAAAAGGGCGCGAGTCGCCCAAATGCAGCGGATCTGGGCCGGACAAGGGCCTTCCCAGAAGCTGGGGGACCTCATGGTGATGCTAGGTGGGCCCCTCTTCATTCCTTCGTCTCTGCGGCATATATATTTTTAAACAAAGGAGGCTGGGATTCTCACTTGCTACAAATCTCCCCGTCTCTTCCAGGAGCTGTGGGTGCCTGCGAATACGCCGGATGTACCCCTCGGTTCTGTGAGGCCAACGGCTTGCGCTACAAAGCCATGATGGAAATCAGGCGCTTGCGGGGCCAGCTCACCACCGCAGGTACGGCGGGACAGCCGAGTCATGGTGGGGCTTGGGTTACTCCCCCAAAATGTCCCTTTGACCTGATTCCTCTGAACCGCCGCTTTTGACCCCCGATATTACTGACTTTGGGGATGATAGGAGCTGTAGTCAGGACATTCAGAGGGCATTTTGTAGAGCTCGGGAAATGACCGTAAAAAACTTTTCCTTCACATGATTTGGTATGTAGCATTTTGAAAACCGTTGTTGTTTTTTTGTCGCGTCGTGCTTTTGAAACAATTTTTATACAGCTTATTACTTTTCTGTTCTAACATTTAAAAGGGCTTAAGCAATGTTATTTGTTCCACCCATCTCATTCACTTCATTCCGTCGGTTACTTTATTTTTGCAGCGTAACTTAGGGGCATCCTTGTTACAAAAAAAAGACAGAGAGAGAGAGGATAATTTGCTAGTGGCGACTTTTCCAGGGGCCGTATTCTGACCTCTGAAAGCTGCCTGAGGTTTCTCCTGATCTTGTACGTTGCTTTTCGTTGCTGGGTTTTTCCCTCCCACCAGTGAACGCCATTTGCGCCGACGCCAACCTCTTTGTCGATCCGAAAATGAAGCCTCCCACGGAGACGCAGGTGAACTTCCTGAGGCAGATCGTCCTGGCCGGGCTGGGCGACCACGTTGCCCGAAGGATCCGGGCAGAGGAGCTTCTGGATGAGAAATGGAAGAACGGTTACAAGGTAGACGGGGGGGGGGTGTGGATTCTCCCAGCTCGGATTTTCCCCCCTGTCTTTCCTTTTAATTGTGTCACATTTCCTGCCAAAACGGATGTGGGAGGGTCTCTGGCACAAGGGCCTGAGATTAAAGTGTGTGGCTTTAGTACCACCAGATGTACAAAGCCAGGGTGGGCAGTCCAATCGTTTTTGTAAAATCTGCTTTTCTATTTATACTGGAAACCTATGGATGGTGAACTGGAGGCAGATGCAAAAGAGAGGGGAGGGTCTGTGTGCTAGGAAGCAAGCCCTGACTCATGCAGAGAAGCAACAAGAAGCCTCTTCTAGTGTATTATTCTACTGTCCCTTTGGAGACACAGAGAATGAATGTCCCCATGGGGCAAATGATGTTTGGCGGGAGCTAGAGATCTCACCGGCCTCTCATGTTTGAATTTCCTTCCTTCCCCACATTGTCGTCCTTCTGCCAGACGCCTCTCCTGGACGATCCAGTATTCATCCACCCCAGTTCGGTTCTCTTCAAGCAGCTCCCCGAGTTTGTTGTATATCAGGAGATTGTCGAAACCACCAAAATGTACATGAAAGGTAAAAAAAAAAAAGATCTCCCTTTTTAAAAACGACATAGGGAAGCCATTGAAACCCTCAAGCACCAGCAGAGCTTCAACAAAAAAGAAGGGAGTCTAAAACTCTACAAAGCCTAGCTCCCAGCATTGAAAAATACAACATGCAAAAAGGTTCAATGAACTCTACCCAGCCACGAGGACCGGTGATCACTGCACGCAAAACACTAGCTAATGACACCCATCAATCACAGTGATAGATCATCTCCCCCTTCCTATCACAACAAAACACCCATAATAAAAAACACCCTGATCACCATAATCACCCAGTCTCCTGAAAAGGACAACAAGCTGATCCCAACAGCTACAAATACTCAACTATCCCACACACTACACCAAAACACAGACAAGAGTTCTAATTCCTGTCCTCTGAAGATGCCCGTCTCAGAGACAGGCGAAACATTAGGAAGAAAAACCTCCAGAACACGGCCAAA
The DNA here is from genome assembly GCF_051106095.1 of Pogona vitticeps. NCBI lineage: Eukaryota > Metazoa > Chordata > Lepidosauria > Squamata > Agamidae > Pogona > Pogona vitticeps. The sequence continues at coordinate 16,602,169 of NC_135796.1, forward strand.
CAGCCCAAAAAAACTACAACCACCATCGGATCTTGGCTGTGAAAGCCTTCAAGAATACAGATGCCTTTATGTTTGTTTGTTTTTGAGCCACATTTCCCTCCTGCCTTTTTTTTTTTTCATCACTTGTTTCTGTTCTCCCGAAGGTGTTTCGGAGGTTGAAGCCGAGTGGATCCCGCTCCTTTTGCCTCCGTACTGCCACTTCGGAAAACCGCTGGAGACGCCGCCTCCTTCTTACTGCCCTGAAACCGGCCGTGTTCGCTGCCACAGGCCAAGCGTCTTCTGTAAGTTTCTCAGGATCGTTTTCCTTTCTCCGGGAAGATGCCTTCCTTCACCGTTCATCTCTTCATGTTTTCTCAGCCCAGCTGTGCTGCGTTGGTTAGGTACATGTCGTAAGACAACAGTATCGATGCCGGAAAACACTGAAATAGCGAAAGCTATATATTGCATGGTCTCTGGCTCCTAGTGGCCGATTCTGGTAAATGCACCTTGGAAATACATATAAATACAGTGGTACCTCGACTTACGAATTTAATCCGTATTGGAACAGCGTTTGTATATTGAAAAGTTCGTAAGTCGAGGCAAACTTTTCCATAGGAATGCATTGAAAACCATTTAATCTGTACCTGCTGTTATCCGTTCATATGTCGAGGTGCTGTTCATAAGTAGAGGCATTAGTTCCCATAGGAACTACAGTAATGCAAAGCCGGTTAATCTGTACTCTACCACTGGGGGGTGAATTTTTTTTTCTTATTTTGACCTAAGATGAACTTAGGTCAAAAAAAGGGCAGGAAAGGGTTTTTTTTTTTCGGTTCGTAAGTCAAGGCTCCATTCGCAAGACGAAGCAACTCTTTGCGAACGGAGCCATTCGTAACTCGAATCGTTTGCAAGTATGGACATTCGTAAGTTGAGGTTCCACTATATGTGTTTCTGGGGTTTTTTATTTAGAATTCTCTCTCTCTGTTTCTCTCTCTCTATCTCTCTGCAGATCGAGTGGGCTGGGAGCTCCCAACCGTGGAGACGGATTACCCAGAAGGAGCCGAACGCTACAAATACTTTGCCAAGTTCTTGCTGGAAGGGAAGGTAGGCGTGTTTCTTTTTTCAGAAGGAAAACGAAGAGAAACGAGAGCTGAAGCACTGGATCGACTGAAGCTCATGCGATGGATTATCTCGAGATTCAATTAGGGGGGCTGCCCGACAGATCGATGCATGAACCCCCACCTCTCCTTCTCTTAGGTCATCAAAAAGTTGGCCGCCTACAGCCGCTGCTTGCTGTCCAGTCCAGTCACGATGCTGAAATCGTGGTCCAAGTAAGTCATTACATAATTATTGTGGATCATTATTTAGACAGGATGGAGTTTTCTTTGAGAAGTAGCCAGCAGTCTGCAACAGGCTGGGAATTACATGGTCTCAAAGAGCAGTCCTGGGTTTTCAGGAATTGGGGGGAAATTCTTTTTAGGAAAGAGGAAAAGAAGACAGATCACCAGACAGGTGGAACCGGAATGGAGTATTTTGAAGGAGGACATGGCTGGGCAAAATCTTGGATCAGAGCAAAAAGAAAGAAAACACTGCAAGAATTTGTTGCAGTTTGTCTCGATTTATGCACTCGGCTGATCATTTGTGTTGAAAATCCCTGCAGGCTCCAGCCGAGGACAGAATCCCTGCTCCAAGCCCTTGTCTCGGAAGAAGCAGACCACCGAGATGCTTTACTGGCTGCGTGGGAGAAGAACCCGAAATGTAAGCTTTTTCCCTTCTGTCTTTTTTGGCCATGCTGAGCTTGAACACAAATGCGCCATTTCCCTTAGAAGGACGTTGCTGTGGCAGAGAGAACCCCAGTCTTTTAACCAAGCCAGTCTTCTTCGTTGGGTTTGTTTCCTGAAATAACGCCGCTTTGGTATGGTTTCTGAAACGCCTCTTAAGAGCAGCTCTCGAGGAGGCGAGCCACTTAGTACACCCAGGAGACTTGACCCTCCATGGCACTGAATGGGGAAGCCATTGTGAGCAGAGATGGTTTTGCAGGCAGCTCTATGAAAATTAAAGTCATGTGTTTTGGGACCCCGATGACGTTGGGGTGGTGTTCACCTTCTCAGCGGTGGGTGGGAGACATGGGACCCGACACACACCCCGCAAGTTTTGTGCTCCTTACATGGACTGGCCCATAGCTCAGTAAAGCTTGCATCACGCGTAGATATCCTTTAAATTCAGCCACCAGTATCTCTAGATCACGTAATTTAGAAGGGAAAAGAGCAGTGGTGTTCAGGTAACCTCCAGTTGCATCCAAAGGTCTTGTTTCAGCCACGGGGCTGTCCTGGAGCTTGGAAAAAGCGTTTCCTACTCTCAGAGCCTGCTTACCTTACTCTAGAGTAACTCCACCGAAGCGGAAGCAAAATTCTCTATCGCACACCTGCTTTTGAAACACCCCAGAGAGACTTTCAATGGAGTGTTCCCTCAGATCATACTGTCTGTTGGTTGCACATTTATTTATTTACAGTTTTTTTGTTATTATTGTTGTCGTTGATTCTTTTTTACTTACTGCCAGACTCCTGGAAGGCCAGGATGTAAATGTTTTCTCCAAATCCATTCCAAGTGTCATCGTTACCCCCCGGGGGCCAATTTAATATGTAATGAAACATTCCATCAAATCACAATTCTCGGCCAGATTTCGCTTTTTTTAAAAAAAAAATTCCCCTCCCTTGATAACCAAACTCTTCTGTTTTCAGATCTGTTGGCAGAGTATTGCCAGTGGATCCCCGAAGTCACGCACAAAGAGGTCTCGAAAATCTGGCCGCCTGTACAGTGAGGTCAGGAAAGGTCGGGCTGCGAAGATGCCTTCTGGAACCAGCACCAGCCAAGGAAATGGAGAAATGCAGGAAACCTGGCTGACTTTGGAAGGAGAAAAACAGGCTCTGAGGAGCCAGCAGGATATGGTCCCTCCCAAGGAGTCTCAGGCTGACTAGAGATCTTTCAGTTCCAGGCAACCACCAGACCTCATGCCCAGAAAGACAATTATACATATAAAGGATTGTCTTCCATTGAATTGAATGGAGAGGCCATTATGAATGGGGGACTGCACTTTTCTTGCTTGCTGGCTAAAATAAAAACAAAGCGCTGGGCGATGATCCTATTAGATTTCGGCGAGTAAGTTTCGGGCATCGCCCTGACCCAAGCGAATACCTTCCTTCCTTTTCTTTCTTTGGGTTTGTGGTTCTTTTTAAAGACGATGCCGGAGCACGGGCCGGATCAAATAAAAGAATTAAGCGAAGAAAAGGGAGCTGATCACTTTGAGGTTCGTAGGAAAAGAGAGACTTAGCCCCCAGTGGGCTTTGATTGGCCTCTTGTCTGCCAAAGAGCACCTGAATAAATGAGAATAGAAGCCGGAGGTTTTGCCAAGGGAGTGCCGTTTCCGAAGGCTGCGGGGAAATGGATGCCGTTTTGTACCACGTGGATACGTGCCTATTTCAGAGTGTGGCGGAAAGGATCTGTATAATGAAGGCAAGACACGAGAGGTCCTGCAGACAATAGCGGTTGTAATTTTAGAATTATTTTTGTCTGACCTCTGAAATGGCAGCTACAGCGCAGTCTTTCACATGTACATAGTTCCTTTTGCCATCAATTCATAAATGTATACTTTTTAATAACTGTTTTGCAGTTAATAAATATATACTTTTAAATTACTGGTGTCTTCCCCCCCCCCTCTGTGTTTATCAGTCTCTTCTCCATTCTGCTTTACAAAATAGAATGATCCCCATCACCAGCCTGTTTTCTTGTATTTTAAATCGAAATGGGAGGCACCTTCATATGCAGCTAGAGAAACAGCATCTTGGTTCCGACTTGTGCATGCACAAATATCCCTAGATTCCTTAATTTCTTTTGATTAATTATTATTATGTTCCTGGCCCTGCCCCAGAACAGAAGCACACGAGGTGGCCCACCAGTATCAAAATTGTGTTTTGAGATGATGGATAGTTTTTGAATGCTTCTCTCATTCCCCTCCTCTTCGTGCTTCAGAGGAATAGATCTGGGGGGGCAGAAAATTCCCATTCCGATCAGATTTAATGCCCGAGGATGATGATATAATAATATCTTAGAATTGCAGAGCTGGAAAGGGACCGTGTGGATCAGGGAGTCCAGCCCCTGTCTAGGAGGCACTGTGGAGGAAATCAAATGTGCGACCTCTGGTTCCACAGCCAGAGAGCTAAACCACTGAGCTATCCAGCAGTTCATGGAAGATGCAACCCAACCACGTCGGGGGGAGGACTCGATTTCCCCTGCTTTATCAAACTACAGTGCAATTTTGGGGGAGTTCAAGAAAGGATTTCCTTCCATTTTGAAGGAACTCAACCCCGAGTGCTCACTGGAAGGACAGATCCTGAAGCTGAGGCTCCAGTCCTTTGGCCATCTCATGAGAAGAGAAGACTCCCTGGAAAAGACCCTGATGTTGGGAAAGTGTGAAGGCAAGAGGAGAAGGGGACGACAGAGGATGAGAAGGTTGGACAGGGTCATCGAAGCAACCAACATGAATCTGACCCAACTCCGGGAGGCAGTGGAATACAGGAGGACCTGCCATGCTCTGGTCCATGGGGTCACGAAGAGTCGGACACGACTCAAAACGACTAAACAAGAAAGGATGCCAGGAGCTAAAAATGAAGACTTGTGCTAAATTGATGGAATAAATTGGATGAACATATTAGAGTCCAACAAGCCCCCAAGAACCACGAAGAAGCTTATGGCATCCATGAAGAAGCTTATGACATCTTGAAGCTGGCACAATCCTTGAAAAAATTCCACCAGGACACATTGGTTTTCAGGGGGCACATAAAGCTTCCTTTAAATTTTTGGAAAGTCAGAAGCCGGAAAGAAAAACAAGAAGTGGAGATGCCGGGGATTGAACCCGGGGCCTCATACATGCAAAGCATGCGCTCTACCACTGAGCTACATCCCCTGGATGGCTGCTGGGGCCGATCTGTGTGGTACAGACTCGAGACAGTATTGTGTCTGCCTTTTGCAGAGGCGCCCCAGTGTAAAATTTTAAAAAATGGATATTTTTATGGTCCTCGCCGTGTCCCTGTGCCGAATATATAAAATTCGGCACAGAGACTGAATTCTGCAAGGGTTAAATCTTTGCAAGCATGCATCGTTGGTAGATCCATGCTTGCAAAGATCTAGCCCTTGCAAAACTCGGCTTCTGTGCCTTTAAGTCTTCTTTCTGCTTGCTTTATCAGAGCTGTTACAAAAGCATTGACGCAAGCACTTCCTCGTTAGTATAGTGGTAAGTATCCCCGCCTGTCACGCGGGAGACCGGGGTTCGATTCCCCGACGGGGAGGCTGTGAGTTATTTTATTTCTCCTTTTTCTTGCTTTTTTCTTCTTTGGGACCACAGCTGCCGCGAATCGCCCCCTCAGTGCAGGATCATGCAAAAGAAGAAGGGGATGGATCATTTCCCCCCAACCCCGCGGTGAGGGAAGACAGATTCTTGGAAGGCTCCAGCAGAAAGCCCGGGCGTGCACACATAACGCACCGATCGGGTGCTTTGGAAGCATCAGTACAGTATTTAAAAGGAAACATTCAATGCATGCAAAGAGAAAGCCGGCGGTGCAAGCAAGGGGGATCGACATGCATGCATGCATGCATGCATCCATTCATTCATTCATTCATTCATTCATTCATTCATTCATTCTGTTGAAGTTAAACTTTCCTTTGGAGGGATGTTTCTCTCTCCCCCCCCATAAAAAAAAAGCGAAGTGCAAAGCAACGTGAAATGCTTTGGTAAGGAACAAATGGGCAATTATAAACGTGAGTTTCCGAAAGACTTTGCTGCCATTCGGCCCGGCTGATGTCATCAGCGAGTAGCGCTGTTCCAAACTCCTTTGCACGCGCCGCCGAAATAGCTCAGTTGGGAGAGCGTTAGACTGAAGATCTAAAGGTCCCTGGTTCGATCCCGGGTTTCGGCAGGTCGTTTTGCTACTTTTCTGTGTATTCATCTATATACGTATTCATTTTTTTCCTTGGTGGATCTTGGCCGGGTGAATGAATCTCAGGGGGAGGAAGAGTCCCAAAGGCGAACGGATGCGGTCCTCCTGTTCTTCCCATGTTGAACAGAATGCAATCAAGCATTCAATTTCGAACGGGGAAGGCGGCGGGGAGGGGGTGGTGGTGTTTGAGTTGTCTGAACACCCTGACGCGTGTCAGTCTTTGCAGAACGCCTGGATCCAGGGATGGGCTTGTAGCTGAGCTTTCCAGAAACCACAGGAAAGGGCCCCCACTCCCTGGATCAGGCCAGATCTCTCGCTTTAGGACCTTTAACCTTAAATACCGCCTGTTCGTCTGAATGGGTGATCATAATTGGGCTGTTGATCTTGCGATTGATTATAAACCCGCATCCGCATCGGTTTCTCGGCCGTGACTTCCCCATTGACCACCGTGGAGCCATTTCTTCCTTATTAGTGCCAAGTGACGTTTTTTCCAGCTTTCGCCAAAGCACTTCCTCGTTAGTATAGTGGTAAGTATCCCCGCCTGTCACGCGGGAGACCGGGGTTCGATTCCCCGACGGGGAGGCTTGATTATTTTTCTCTTTTTTTTTTTTCTCTTTAACTGCCCCCCCCCCGAATGCAGAGGAGGAAAGGATAAAAAATTAGAAATACTGTACAGGATTTCCTTCTCACGCGCCCAAATAAGACTTTGGTATATAATGCTTTTGGGGGTCCTGCTTTTTGGCAAAACCGTGCAAACCAGCACAAATCAGGGGTTTCCTTCCCCACTTCCTTTTATTCATTAGTTTATTTATTGGTCCGCCACGCTCTCATTATTGCACAAAAGCCAGCCTTGTCCTTTCCTTGCAATATCATATGTTCCAGAAAGGACAACCTACGGCCAGGGGATGTAGCTCAGTGGTAGAGCGCATGCTTTGCATGTATGAGGCCCCGGGTTCAATCCCCGGCATCTCCACTTCTTTTTGAGTTGTTTTTTTTTTTTAATATCATTTTATCTCTGTTGTCAAAGTCGAACGTGGTTTCCACCATGGCAGTATATCTACTAAATAAAATGTGCGCTGATCCGTTGCCATCATAAATGCCGTGTAGAGGAAAAAGGGCCCCCAAGAAAGCATGGAATTTCCCGCTAGGAATTTCCAATAAGGAAAAAGCTTTAAATTCCCTTGATATTTTTCTTTCTTTCTTGGGATTTTAAGGGATCTGTTGTATGCTGCTTTGAGGGGGGGGGGTTAGCTTGTGGCTGGGATTTTATGTGCAGCAGGAATACAGTACACAGGGATCATTGCAAACTTCCCTTCTGTCAATCTGTATTTTTTTTAAAAGGATCCAGCTGCATTTGGAGGGGAAATTTAAATAGCCTATGGAACTAGAAGGTGAATAGGAAGAGATAAATAGTATTTTCCTGTGTATAAGACTATACTTTTGTCTAAAATCTTTAGACTAAACATTGACGGTCGTCTTATACACAGAAGTAAGCTGAGGAGAGAACAAAAACAAGTGGAGGGGAAAGCAGGAATCAAAGCGATCCTCCAGCGCTTTGATCCCTTTCCCCCCTACACTTGCTAAGCCCCACTTAGATTTCTTAATTTTGGATTAGAAAGGGGGGTCTTATACATAGGGGCATCTTATACATGGGAAAATACGATAATATGTTGAATTTTTGTGTCTGAAAAAGTGGATGGTCGTGCAGGGAAGCTCGCACCAAACTAGACTCGGTTGTCTTAAAAGTATCACAACACTTTGGATTTGTTTTTTGCTAGGGCTAAAATAATGGCCTCTCAGTTTTCCCCTCCCTATTTGTTTCCCTCTTATTCTACTTATTCTTCCTTATTTCCTGCCATCAAGAGGTAAGGCTGAAGGCCATGGTTTCTTTCATGGGATCCGGGCATCGCACATGTTCAGTCTTCCTCTTTTCCTGCTGCTTTCCACAGCAGGGACTAGCGCTCTTGATCTCTCACAAGTGGACATGTAACTCCCTCCTCTCTTTAAAAAAAAACGGCTTTTTCTCCCCTCAAAACCCACAATCCGTGCGTTTACACACAGCGTGTGGCCTTAGCACCAGCTTTTTCCCCGCGACCCATTCCAGCTAAGGAGAAGCGATCCACCCCCGGTTTTCATTCCAGCCAACTTCCCTTTCGCTTTTCCTTTTACGCCCCTCCCCTCGGACTTTTTTTTTGTGTTTTCGTTTTATCCTTCCGCGTTCCTCTGCCGGCAGAAGGCGGAGCTCCAAATGCCCCAGCCCCGGGTTTCTTCTCACCCGATTGGCGAGCGGCGGAGGCGCGCACGCGCGGAACGGGGTATATAGTCCCTGTTCCCGGATTGGCGGAGGAATCGTCGTCGTGGGAAGTTATATAAGGGTGCGTCACGGGCAGTGGCGTAGTTAGACCAGTTCGCCTCTCGTCTTTGAGTCCTTCTTGTTTGGGTCCGGCTCGAGCTCCGTGGTGGGTGTTTTGACTTTATATTATATATTTATATAAATATATAGTGTTAATGCGGTGACTCGGTGAGGAAAGGGTAATTGGGGGCGACAGTTGGGGCTCGTAAGGGTGAAGTTTATGAGGCGGCGGGCCACAGAAGACCGCGTAAACTGAGGGGGAGGCCGTTCAAAAGCGGTTGGGCCTGACCGATAACCGTGCCGAGGACCGGGGGACGCTTTATTCTGATACTTTTTAATTTTAAGTGTAGGAGAACCTTGTGGGGAAAAAAAAACTCCCCCTCAGGCTGGGAGTTGCCGGTCGAGGAGGGAGGGGTGGGCTTGAGGTGGCGGAGAGGGGCCGCCACCCAAAATGGCCGCCGAGGAAGGAGGGCGGGGGGAGGAGTGGCGCGGAGGGAGGCTCCGCCCTTTCGTGACGCCGCTGAGTTCTGTGACGTCACGTGGCCTGGTCGGTAGGGAGCTGCGCGCGCAGCTTGCTGGTCTCTTGCTACCTGGCTGAGTCCAAGGGAGGGTGGAGCCTCCGTTGGCTGCGGTTGGTGCTTTTGCGGCTGCCGGGCCCTCCTGAACTTACCGATTTTTTTCCCTAAAAACTGTATTGTTTCTCCTTTTTCTTTTAACTGTTGGCAGGCAAAATGCAGATTTTTGTGAAAACCCTCACTGGCAAGACCATCACCTTGGAGGTGGAGCCGAGTGACACCATTGAAAATGTCAAGGCTAAGATCCAGGACAAAGAAGGCATTCCTCCTGACCAGCAGAGGCTGATCTTTGCCGGCAAGCAGCTGGAAGACGGCCGCACCCTCTCCGACTACAACATCCAGAAGGAGTCCACCCTCCACCTTGTCCTGCGTCTGAGAGGTGGGATGCAGATCTTTGTGAAGACCTTGACTGGCAAGACCATCACCTTGGAGGTGGAGCCGAGTGACACCATTGAGAATGTCAAGGCCAAGATCCAGGACAAAGAAGGCATTCCTCCGGACCAGCAGAGGCTGATCTTTGCCGGCAAGCAGCTGGAAGATGGCCGCACCCTCTCCGACTACAACATCCAGAAGGAGTCCACCCTCCACCTTGTCCTGCGTCTGAGAGGTGGGATGCAGATCTTTGTGAAGACCTTGACTGGCAAGACCATCACCTTGGAGGTGGAGCCGAGTGACACCATTGAGAATGTCAAGGCCAAGATCCAGGACAAAGAAGGCATTCCTCCTGACCAGCAGAGGCTGATATTTGCCGGGAAGCAGCTGGAAGACGGCCGCACCCTCTCCGACTACAACATCCAGAAGGAGTCCACCCTCCACCTTGTCTTGCGTCTGAGAGGTGGGATGCAGATCTTTGTGAAGACCTTGACTGGCAAGACCATCACCTTGGAGGTGGAGCCGAGTGACACCATTGAGAATGTCAAGGCCAAGATCCAGGACAAAGAAGGCATTCCTCCTGACCAGCAGAGGCTGATATTTGCCGGGAAGCAGCTGGAAGACGGCCGCACCCTCTCCGACTACAACATCCAGAAGGAGTCCACCCTCCACCTTGTCTTGCGTCTGAGAGGTGGGATGCAGATCTTTGTGAAGACCTTGACTGGCAAGACCATCACCTTGGAGGTGGAGCCGAGTGACACCATTGAGAATGTCAAGGCCAAGATCCAGGACAAAGAAGGCATTCCTCCTGACCAGCAGAGGCTGATCTTTGCCGGCAAGCAGCTGGAAGATGGCCGCACCCTCTCCGACTACAACATCCAGAAGGAGTCCACCCTCCACCTTGTCCTGCGTCTGAGAGGTGGGATGCAGATTTTTGTGAAGACCTTGACTGGAAAGACCATCACCTTGGAAGTGGAGCCGAGTGACACCATTGAGAATGTCAAGGCCAAGATCCAGGACAAAGAAGGCATTCCTCCAGACCAGCAGAGGCTGATCTTTGCCGGCAAGCAGCTTGAAGATGGCCGTACCCTCTCCGACTACAACATCCAGAAGGAGTCCACCCTCCACCTTGTCTTGCGTCTGAGAGGTGGGATGCAGATCTTTGTGAAGACCTTGACTGGAAAGACCATCACCTTGGAAGTGGAGCCGAGTGACACCATTGAGAATGTCAAGGCCAAGATCCAGGACAAAGAAGGCATTCCTCCAGACCAGCAGAGGCTGATCTTTGCCGGCAAGCAGCTTGAAGATGGCCGTACCCTCTCCGACTACAACATCCAGAAGGAGTCCACCCTCCACCTTGTCTTGCGTCTGAGAGGTGGGATGCAGATCTTTGTGAAGACCTTGACTGGCAAGACCATCACCTTGGAGGTGGAGCCGAGTGACACCATTGAGAATGTCAAGGCCAAGATCCAGGACAAAGAAGGCATTCCTCCTGACCAGCAGAGGCTGATATTTGCCGGCAAGCAGCTGGAAGATGGCCGCACCCTCTCCGACTACAACATCCAGAAGGAGTCCACCCTCCACCTTGTCCTGCGTCTGAGAGGTGGGATGCAGATCTTTGTGAAGACCTTGACTGGCAAGACCATCACCTTGGAGGTGGAGCCGAGTGACACCATTGAGAATGTCAAGGCCAAGATCCAGGACAAAGAAGGCATTCCTCCGGACCAGCAGAGGCTGATCTTTGCCGGCAAGCAGCTTGAAGATGGCCGCACCCTCTCCGACTACAACATCCAGAAGGAGTCCACCCTCCACCTTGTCTTGCGTCTGAGAGGTGGGATGCAGATCTTTGTGAAGACCTTGACTGGAAAGACCATCACCTTGGAAGTGGAGCCGAGTGACACCATTGAGAATGTCAAGGCCAAGATCCAGGACAAGGAAGGTATTCCTCCTGACCAGCAGAGGCTGATCTTTGCCGGCAAGCAGCTTGAAGATGGCCGCACCCTCTCCGACTACAACATCCAGAAGGAGTCCACCCTCCACCTGGTCCTGCGCCTGAGGGGTGGTATTTAAAGTTAATGCTTGCTTAAAACCACCCAAATAAACTTCTCTGCACCTTGTTTCAATAAAGTTGTTGCATTCCCAAATGTTTTTCTGCATTTTATTTTAGTATGTGGTTTAGAATGATGGGAGGGCGTGGAAATGTTTAGTAAAATATAACAGCATTTGGAGAATCTTCACTCTAGTCCTTGTTACCTTTTCACTATGAGTGCTCTTTCCTTCTTTTCTATCTGGAAGGATGCTGGGAAAGTCCATTTACCTACAACTACCCTCAAATCGAAAATGTCATTAGGGCCTCTGTCAATCAAACTCCTGTTAGCTCTCTTCCTGGTGGGTGCTCCTCTCTAGGGTCTGTCTCAGCTTTGTTTCTCTGCTGTCTTGTATTAGGAGTCCACAAACAGAAGGGCCCTCCCAGTGCTCACAGCTGCTACTTACTGCTCTCAGCATTTCTCAGGATATGCCTCTTACCTTGAGCACATGGTGCTTCTGAATGGGGAATTCCCCGGGGCTGCTCCAGGCCTCTTCCTGCTGTTAATCTAAATTGGCCCTTCTCAACTCTTGGTTGGCAGCGGCCATAAAAACATGAAAGACAGTGGCCAAATCAGGACACTCTCAGTTGAATAAGGAATCTTACAAGGTGCTGTGGAGAACTGTTTCCAGTCTGGTACCATTTAGATGTCCCAGGGACCCCCAAGAGGCCATATGCCCCCCCAATGAGAATGGCTAATCGCTTCTCTGACTTAATCTCCCCTTTTATCTCTCCAGTAGACCTTTTCTTGACTTCCACCAGCTCTCCCTGGAGTGTCTCAGTTTTATTCTGCTTTCTTGGGAGTTAGCAGATAGAAAATTGAGTTTGTGGTTGTGCCATCTGCAGTGTCAGAAATTCAAAGTAACTTTAGCTTGGCAAATAATGTTTTATGTTTATCCATGTTAAGTAGAACAGTTCTTTCAATGGCAATGTGGCAGCCTTTCTTGGGACCTTTGCCTGCCTTACGGGCTCCTTTTTTTTAAAAAAGGAAATTCTTGAGATCTAGCAAATGTTTACCTGGCCTATTGAACATAAACAATTTCTGGCCTGTCAAGCCAGGAAGGTGATCTCTCAGCTGATCTGGGCCTGGGACTCTGTCCATACAACCCAAATTAAGGTTCCAACCCTTTCATATGTAATGTCATGCCTCACAAGATTGATTTCAGCATGATTAAGCATCCTTCAGTCTCGTGAGACTAGGGTAACGTGCTCTGTATGGAGGACTTGGAACAGCGTCTAGCGTGGCTGAGAAGGCCAATTCGAGAGTGACCATCCCTTCCACACAGAATAAATACAATCCATCCCCTGTCCAACTCCCGGATTTTGCTGCAAGGGTCTCTTCGAATTGGGAGAGGCTGTGATGCACCGCCTGCCTCCAGGCTGAAGGGTCATGTTAAGGTTTCCCATCTGTTGAGGTCCGCTCCTGAGGTTTTCAGATCCTGCTTGCCCATCTGATGACCTATTTCTCAGTCTGGTTGCTGAAATCAGATCCCGCTGGATTTCAGCAACCAGACTGAGAAATAGGTCATCGGATGGGCAATTTTTTAGCCCTTGGAACAGCTACAAAGCTGGAAATCTGAAGCCATGCCAAAGCCCGGGATGTTTCTCAGCCTGCCTCTTGCCTGTGGATGCTCTGGAGCGCCCTCTTTCTCCCCCCCACCCCCCCACACACATGCCAGGGAGCTGCTTCCGCACATGGGAAGGCTTGACAGTTTGCTAGTGGGTGGCGGGGAGGGCGGGAATGGAAGGAACCGCCCCGGGGGGGCTGCCTGCTCTTGTCGCCCTCCACGCCCGGAATGATTTGCAGCCCTCCACAGGTTGGGCTGCCATTTTAATCATGCTTCGCAATTAGTTAAGCTGCTTAACTAATTGTTAAGATAGATTGGCATCTGTCAACATCTGGGCTGGTGTGTGTGTGTATATCGATATATATATATATATATATATATATAGAGAGAGAGAGAGAGAGAGAGAGAGAGAATGCTCTGTTTGTTAGGCTGTCTTTGTAAAAAAGAAAATAAATCCTCCGACTTGCCATACCCAAACCCAAATAATGGAGGTGTGCATACACCACCACTATATAGTATCCCAGCTGTGGTTGCAGGGGGGGTCCCCGCGGCAAGCCCGGGGAGGGCTGAGTCAACACGTGTCACCCGTGCCCACGTATCCCGTCGTGAGATTGGGGGTTGGCAGAGGGCGAGAATCCCGTGGGAGCGGCCCCCCTAAAGAGAGCCGGGGACCCCCCTTTTTTTTCTTTTTGGCACCACCGCTCCCAGAAGCGTGACGACACCCCCACACACCCCACGGCGAGTGAGATGGTGCGGGAGTTGTAGTTTGGGAGGGGGAAAGGGGGGGGACGCCTGCTGGCCCCCACCCTGGCCGCTCGGGGCAAAGGTGCCCGCCTTCCTGCCCAGGCGGGCTTCGCCTCCAGCGGCCCTCCGTCCCTCCCTCCCTCCCTCCGTGGGGGCGGCGGGGCGGTCCTCCTTCGGGGCGGGCGGAGGGGCAGGCAGGCCGGCGAGCGGGCGGGCCATGGGGCCGGGAGCCCGTAAATGGGGCCGAGGCGGGCCGGGGCGCCTGGGGATGCCGGCGCGGCTCCTGCTCGGGCTCGCCTCGCCACCATGGCCTCCGGGAAGGAAGAGGGCGGCGGCGGCTCCCGCTCCGGCGGCGGCGGCTCCTCTCCGGGCGGCCCCTGCCGGGCGGCGGCCTTGGGCCTGGGCCTGGCCGGGCTCGGCTGCCTCCTCTGCGGGGTCCTCATGGTCGTCGTCGTGCCCGTCATCATGAGGGAGCAGGTCGGCAAGGTATGGTTTTTTTGGGGGGGGGCGGGCCTGTGGAAAGGGGGGGTGGGGGTGGGAGAGGGAGCAGCAGCGGGCCTTCTGGCGGACTACAACTCCCAGCATCCCCTCAGCCCGCCCCCCCCAGCCCTGCCTGCCCCTCAGGCGAGGAAGGGGGGGCAGCTTCTCTCTGCGGGCGGCCCCCCCTCATTATAGGGCAGGTATTGGGGCCCAGGTAATGCTGCTCCTAAGCAAAGAGGCTCGGCCCAGAACTTCCTCCCCCCCCAAAAAAAAACATAAAGCCTGGTGGGGTTGCCCCACAGCTCTCCCCCCCCCCCAGCAAGTTCCTCCAGAGAAAAAAAAGAAGGGGGGGGCAAGGAATGCGTCCCTAGAAAACCCTGGAAATTAGAATGGCTCTAATTAGAATGGCTTAAGGGAATGCTATTATTATTATTATTATTATTATTATTATTATTATTATTATTATTATTATTATTATTATTATTATTATTATTAGACACCTCACGCAGTCCGCCGAAATTATTTTTAAAATGGACTGGTTCTGTATAACAGCAAGTTTCATCCAGAAGCCTAAGATCCGCGCCGCATGCAAGCTGTTCCTAATACTGTACTGCCAGGTTTTGCATTATTATTAATATTGCTGTTATTTTAACCTTATCAGCCTCTTGCAGCAAAACCCGCCAGAGCCCCTTGAAAAGCCGCGTGAGCCTGCTTGGACTCTGGCACCGTTCAGCAGGATGTCTGTGTTAACGGCTGACGTTTGGTTGCCAGCCAGTGTATTTCAAGGAATTGGCCCGGCCAGGCTGTTGTTCTCCACCGAATTTCCCCGAGCGCTCAGGTGCAAGCGATTCCTAGCCCCTGCGCTGTATGTAGAATACCCCAAATTTTGGCTTAATATCCCGCGCTTTTGACGAACCGCTTCGGCTCTCGCCTGGGGACGATTTAAAACCATAGACAGGTGTGAAGAATTTTAAATACCTGTATCAGATTTTAAATGTGTTAAGCAACAGGCATGACGTGTTCTGAATATCAGATCTAAAATATGTTAAGCAACAGGCGGGAAGAA
Organism: Pogona vitticeps; assembly: GCF_051106095.1. Taxonomy (NCBI): domain Eukaryota; kingdom Metazoa; phylum Chordata; class Lepidosauria; order Squamata; family Agamidae; genus Pogona; species Pogona vitticeps. The sequence goes on from NC_135796.1 coordinate 16,617,382, forward strand.
TTGCAAATACCGTATCAGATCTGAAATATGTTAAGCAACAGGCGTGAAGAACTTTAAATCTGTAGTGACCTGCCATGAGATCGTTAAAAAAACAGTGACTCATCATCGCCTGCTTGATAAGTTTGGAGTCATCGCCGAGCCTACAATCCACTCCGGTTGTTGATAATGCCTTTTGCTCCGGTTGAAAACTTTCTATTCTTTGCTTTCAGAAGGGGAAAAAAAACATATCAACTCTACCTGAACCTCCCACGTCTTACCTAAATCCACAGGTACCGGCTGGGTCCTTCAAGGAACCTCAAGAAGCAGAAATTCCTAATTTCCTCGGGAGCCAGTCCTACTGTTAGACGCAGTACGAGAGCTAGCATCTCGTAGGAAGCGATGGCAAGACGCAGGAACCGTACGTTCGCCCTGCAGATGGTTCTCTACCTCTGCGCTGCCGTAGTGCCTTTAAATGTTTCAGAGGGGCAGTCGGCAGTTATGGGTTGCCCCTCTGTATTGTGAGAGCACCAGTTAGTCTTTTTACCTCAAACAAACAAGAACACATCGGTCTGTCCTTGATTTTTCTCCTGTTGTTTTGACCCTTGATTTATTCTGCTTATTCTCTGGCCCTTTTCCAGGCAGTATGTATTGTTTTCGCTTTCCTCCCCAGCTATGCTCCTCAACCACCCTGTGAGGTAGGATAAGGAAGGGAAGAGATTTAAAAAAAACACCTGACCCCATCTCTTTGCCCAGTAAGCTTCATGAATTAACAAAAATTTGAACCCGGAGCTGCTGGGTAGCTCAGGGGCCAAGAAGTTGGGAGTTGCCTTGGCTTTTTTAAAAAATGCATGCTCTCATTCCCTTTTGCCAAACCACAGTCCGGTTTCCCCTCCACAAGGGAGAGATTGCTTCAGCTTCCTTCCTTCCTTCCTTCCCCTCATCCCTCCACCTCCCTTCTCCTTATCCCTCCCCTTCCTTCCTTCCTTCCTTCCTTCCTTCCTTCCTTCCTTCCTTCCTTCCTTCCTTCCTTCCTTCCTTCCTTCCTTCCTTCCTTCCTTCCTTCCCCTCATCCCTCCACCTCCATTCTCCTTATCCCTCCCCTTCCTTCCTTCCTTCCTTCCTTCCTTCCTTCCTTCCTTCCTTCCTTCCTTCCTTCCTTCCTTCCTTCCTTCCTTCCTTCCTTCCTTCCTTCCTTCCTTCCTTCCTTCCTTCCTTCCTTCCTTCCCCTCATCCCTCCACCTCCATTCTCCTTATCCCTCCCCTTCCTTCCTTCCTTCCTTCCTTCCTTCCTTCCTTCCTTCCTTCCTTCCTTCCTTCCTTCCTTCCTTCCTTCCTTCCTTCCTTCCTTCCTTCCTTCCTTCCTTCCTTCCTTCCTTCCTTCCTTCCTTCCTTCCTCTTATCCATCATCAGCTCCTTCCTTCCTTCCTTCCTTCCTTCCTTCCTTCCTTCCTTCCTTCCTTCCTTCCTTCCTTCCTTCCTTCCTTCCTTCCTTCCTTCCTTCCTTCCTTCCTTCCTTCCTTCCTTCCTTCCTTCCTTCCTTCCTTCCTTCCTTCCTTCCTTCCTTCCTTCCTTCCTTCCTCCCTCCCTCCCTTCCTTCCTTCCTTCCTTGTATGTATGTCACCGTTCTCCCCATAGGAAACCCAAGGCAACTCATAACAGATAAAAGAAGAAATTTTAAAGCATTATATAAATATCACATTTTAAAAAGAATAAAACATACATTGAGATTTTTTTTAAAACCAAGTACAAAAACAAGTGAAAAATATTTTAAAATCCCACAAGTTAAAAGCAAGTTACCCTTGGGGGGGGTGCCTGTCATCAGCCATTGGCTCAGGGGAATGAACCAATTAAGTATGGATCGTTCCCTCCTTAATTTTAAAGGCAGCTGTCATGGCTTGTGAGCCCAGATGTTTGTTAATGTTTCGCGGTGTTGTTTTTGCCTTTCTTAAAAAATCATGGCGTGCAGGCAGACAAACAAAGTTTTGTCTGTGCACGAAAATGAATTATCTAAATATGATTGCTTGAAATAGTGCGTGCACATTGGCGGTCAGACTGATGGTATGAGTTATGCAAAAAAACTTCGCCGAGATAATCAGCAGCTGAACAAATGTTGTTGCTTAGTCGTTAAGTCGTGTCCAACTCTTTGTGACCCCATGGACCAGAGCACGTCAGGGCCTCCTCTCTTCCACTGCCTCCTGGAGTTGGGTCAAATTCATGTTGGTTGCTTTTATGACACTGTCCAACCATCTCGTCCTCTGTCGTCCTCTTCTCCTCCTGCCTTCACACTTGCCCAACATCAGGGTCTTTTCCAGGGAGTCTTCTCTTCTCATGAGATGGCCAAAGTATTGGAGCCTCAGCTTCAGGATCTGTCCTTCCAGGGAGCACTCAGGGTTGACTTCCTTCAGAACTGATAGGTTTGTTCTCCTTGCAGTCCAGGGGACTCTCAAGAGCCTCCTCCAACACCACAATTCAAAAGCATCAGTTCTTCGGCGGTCAGTCTTCTTTATGGTCCAGCTCTCACTTCCATACATCACGACAGGAAAAACCATAGCTTCGACTATGCGGACCTTTGTTGGCAAGGTGATGTCTCTGCTTTTTAAGATGCTGTCTAGGTTTGTTATCGCTTTCCTTCCCAAGAAGCAAGCGTCTTTTAATTTCTTTGCTGCTGTCACCATCTGCAGTGATCATGGAGCCCAAGAAAATAAAATCTGTCGCTTCCTCCATATCTTCCCCTTCTGTTTGCCAGGGGGTGATGGGACCAGTGGCCATGATCTTAGCTTTTTTTGATGTTGAGCTTCAGACCATTCTTGGCGCTCTCCTCTTTCACCCTCATTACGAGGTTATTTAATTCCTCCTCACTTTCTGCCACCAGAGTGGTATCATCTGCATATCGGAGGTTGTTGATATTTCTTCCGGCAATCTTAATTCTGGCTTGGAATTCCTCCAGTCCTGTCTTTCGCATGATGTATTCTGAATATAAATTAAATAAGCAGGGAGACAATATACAGCCTTGTCGTACTCCTTTCCCAATTTTGAACCAATCACTTGTTTCATATCCAGTTCTAACTGTTGCTTCCTGTCCCACATATAGATTTCTCAGGAGATAGATAAGGTGGTCAGGCACTCCCAATTCTTTAAGAACTTGCCATAGTTTGTTGTGGTCGACACAGTCAAAGGCTTTTGCATAGTCAATGAAGCAGAACTAGATGGTTTTCTGGAACTCTCTGGCTTTCTCCATAATCCAGCGCATGTTAGCAATTTGGCCTCGAGTTCCTCTGCCCCTTCAAAATCCAGCTTGTACTTCTGGGAGTTCTCGGTCCACATACTGCTGAAGCCTACCTTATAGGATTTTGAGCATAACCTCGGTAGTGTGTGAAATAAGTGCAATTGTACGGTAGTTGGAGCATTCTTTGGCACTGCCTTTCTTTGGGATTGGGATATAGACTGATCTTTTCCAATCCTCTGGCCACTGCTGAGTTTTCCAAACTTGCTGGCATATTGAGTGTAGCACCTTAACAGCATCATCTTTCAAGATTTTAAATAGTTCAACTGGAATGCCATCACCTCCACTGGCCTTGTTGTTAGCCATGCTTTCTAAGGCCCACTTGACTTCACTCTTCAGGATGTTTGGCTCAAGGTCAGCAACCACACTATCTGGGTTGTCTGGGACATCCAGGTATTTCTGGTACAATTCCTCTGTGTATTATTGCCACCTCTTCGTGATGGCTTCTACTTCTGTAAGGTCCCTACTATTTTTTCCTTTATCATGTCCACCTTTCTGGTCATGGGGTTTTCTTGGCAAAGATACTGGAGTGGCTTGCCAATTCCTGCTCCAGGTGGATCACGTTGAGTGAGAACTCTCCAGTATGTCCTGTCCGTCTTGGGTGTCCCTGCACGGCAGAGCCCATAGCTTCTCTGAATTACTCCAGCCCCTTCGCCACGACAAGGCAGCAATCCGTGAAGGGAAGCTGAACAAATAGAGTGAATTAAAAGCAGACCTGGGCAAAGTGCGGCCCAAGGGCCACATATGGCCCGCAAGCCGCTCCTGTCCGGCCCGTGGACAGTTATGAGCATCAAAACCATTTACAGTGGTGCCTCGCTTAGCGACGTTAATCCGTGCAGGGAAAAACATTGCTAAGCGATTTCATCGCTGAACGGAATTTAAAAGCCCATAGAAACGCATTAAAACGCCATTAATGTGTTCCTATGGGCTTCAAAACTAACCTTAAGCGAAAATCCTCCATACGGCGGCCATTTTCGCTGCCTCTTAACCGAGAATCCATCCCTAAACACAGCAGGCGGCCATCTTGTTTACCCACCGACCATTTTGGAACCGCTGATCAGCTGGCCGAAAATGGGGGCTTTGCGATGATCGCTTCCCTGCAATCATTGCAAAGCGAATTTTCCCCATAGGGAACATCGCAAAGCGATCGCTTTTGCGATCGCAAAAACAACGTCGCAAAGCAATTTCTTCATTAAACGGAGCGATCGCTATGCGAGGCACCACTGTATAGCTTTTTCTCTAAAGTTGATCGGTTGCTTATCTTTAACATACCGCAAAAAAAACTCTTACGTATTTGTGAAGATTAACCAGTTTAAAATAAGAACTTTCGTAACACCACTGCTTCATTTTATTTTTAAGTAAAGTTGGTTTGGCCCCCGAACACAGTTCAGATTTTTCATGTGCCCCCCCATAGAAATTAATTGCCCACCCCTGGTTTGAAGGGTCTGTTTGTTCTGGCTCACCAGGAGTTACAGGAGCCAGATTCTGCTCAGAATTCATAACAATAAGGTCCCTTGTCTCTGAGTTGTGGAGCCACAGTCTTGTGACTCGGTCTGTGTGGCGAAATGGTTAGATTGGGTGACCTCCTTTCCCAAAAAGAGGGCACAGAGCCATAAATCAAAACCGTCATGAGCATATGTGTCGGGTTCCTTGGGAGTGAGATGTTGTAAGTTTAGTCGGATATATGCCAAATCAGTTGAAAGCTTTCGCTTGATTTCTTCACCTCCTTATTTTGTTCTGAGATCTTTGTAAAGCTAAGTGCCGGGCTGTGGTACCTCTTCTTCTTGCCAGTGACGGTCCCTAATATGGGGCAAATATTACGACAAACAGAAAGGGGCCAGAAATGTCCCCCACTCACCCCATGTCAAGTAAAATATATATCTGCTCTCAGTATAGCTAATGATCCTTATATTACGCTACCTTGTAAGGTTGTTGTTCTGCCCAGCTTGACAAATGAGAACATAGGCGTAAAGAGGGTAATTAAAGGTGTGGCCACCCTGAAATTTGTCTCGCATCAACTTGCCTGTATCACACCCTGGCATTTAAATCACTTCCGCAGTTCACACAGAAATTTTTAAATATCCTGAGATTTCAAATATCCACAAAGCACATAGCCATTTTCCTCCATCACCCTTCTTTATCATTATTACTATCCTCTTCTCCACCCTTTTTGCCAGGTTTCAAATCCCTTTTCTTTCTTTCTTTTTTTTGCGGGGTTAACGTTTAACAAAGTGAAATAGCGCTAAACTGACAAGGCATGGTAAGCCTTTGAATTTGCCCTGCACCCGTTTAGCACTGTAGCGCTAAACTGAGCGGACATTTTTCTAAAAAATACAAAATTTCAAAAATACCATTTACAAGTTGTGTTGCGGTTGTAGTCCTTTTACAGTGTAGCCAGAAAGGAAGCACAAAGGAGTAGGGTGCACACCTACACCACAACTCACTCTGTGTATAATTAGTGATATCTCGATATGCTCGACAATGGTTTTTAAAGAATCCGTACAGGCCATTATACAAGGCATATATAAGGCAAAATAATGGAAGTGTTACAAAAAAACAACAACATAGGAGTCCTACTAAGCCAAACAAAATATACCACACACTCATGCCAAAAGATCAGATCTGCTTGTGATTATTTAGCGTTAACATCATGTAGTCAACAGAATAAATACCTAATGGTAGAGCCGGCCCATAAACCATTCGTAGGCTTGCTAATCTGAGTCACCAGCCACCACCTGGTAAGCAAAGATTAACCATCTGGCAGATCTTACTCAGATATATGGACTCTGGGAATACTTGGTCCATGATTATTTGAGATGGCTAATCCAGGAGAGAGAGAGGAAAAAAAGAGAAAACAGTAAAAGTATAATTTGTTCCGACTTCTAGATTTTTGGGCACCTGTTTGCAACTTTCGGGGAACCCTTTAAGGCAGGATTGGTACCCATTCGCACAGAATTGGACATTTTTATTTTAGCACTGCTGTTTGGCCTTTGGCTGCCGTGGCTGATGGGAGATGTCGTCCCCAACCTAACTTTTTCCGCGATCGTGGGCGAGTGAGAAGAATTGGCCCCCCCCGGGTGAAAGGTAAGGCCTGTCTAATCAGCCGCCTGACACCCCCCCACCCCTAGAAAGCCCACCCGCAGGAACCACCTTCTCTCTTGAAAACCAGACAATTAAGCAGTCTTTGGGTGGCGAAGCCCCATTGAGGCCCTCTAGGGCTGTCCGTGGTCTCATCTTCTCGGATCTTCACCCCACCTTTCTCTCTTCCCCCTTGCTTTTGAGTGTCAGGCTCCAGATCACAGGACGTGAAACCTTTCACGGTGAAGATTGACTTTTTTAATTTTTATTTTATCCTTCTCCTCTTACAGAGATGCCGGTTGTGTCCTGCGGTTGGCAACCAGCCGCTGGACTGGTCTTATCTACACACATCAGTTTCAGAATATCACAAGCTTACGAATGTCATGGTCGCCTCTCCCTCCCCATAGGCACTTCTGTTCTTGGTCTGGGGCTGTGGTGGATCCACATTTTTATTTTTTTTTGAACCGTGCGTTCCGTCCGGTTGAGGCAGGAATCGTTCGGCACGGGGACCTATTTCCACGTTCAAGAGGGGGAAAGAAACGCAGAGGCGGCGATGGAGCAGGACTCAGGAGGCCTGAGTTCGAATCTCTGTTCAGCCACGGAGGGGAGGACTAGTCAAACCACTCTTCGAAATATCTCACTTTCCCTCGAAAGAAAGCCTTATTAGGCTCTCCGTAACTTGCTCCCAGCGTGAGGGTGGATAACACACAAATCGGGCCAAACTTCCAAGAAGAAACTAGTGTTCTGGCATCTCACAGCTTCCCCCGAGGACGCACAGCGGATGATGCTTGGGTTTGTTTACAAGTTACAGCCTCGGGCAACCCTGATCGTCGTGGGCTGCTGCTCCCAGAATCCCCCGCTGGTGGCGAAGGCTTCTGGGAGTAGCAGGCCAAGAACACCGGAGTCGCCCAAGCTTGGGAACCCCTCCAGGTTATGGTATGGAAGAAAGTTTTTAAGACTGGATAGAGGGGAGGGCATAGCCTGTCGGGGACGAGGAAGACCGGTGCCCGTCCCAGATGCCCATTGGACTACAACTCCCATGAGCCCTGGCAAGACGTCATGGGCCTTTGAGTCCACAGGGCCACACGCTTAATTCTCCTCGTTCTGTCCAGGCTCAGCTTCAAGCAATGTGTACGGGATTAACCTTTGCAGACATCAGCAAGAACGTTTCCTGTTCCAGCCGGCAGACGGTCTTACGCAGATTATTGCTAACAGGCGTGGAAGGGCTGGACGAATCAGGCGCTGGACGAGAGGGGGAGGAGGGGGGGAATCTTTTGGGGACCCCTTGACCTTCCCCCCCCCCCTGTCCAAGAGAGGAAAGCTTCAACCCGAAAAGAGCCAGGTGAAGCCTTCCCCAAACGTTGCTTGGGGAACGATGGGAGTTGGTTCTGCCTCTCCCATATGCTCCGACGGCAGGAAGAGCATAACACGTCGGAAGACCCTCCGTCAGGGAACCGTGCTTGATTAGATTTTTGTCATCTGACTCTTTGTTTAACCAGGGGAATTAAGCAAACAACACAGGGCTGTTCTGAGTTCTGGAGTTTTTCCAGCCACGTTGCAAAACAGCGTCACGAGAGAGCCGAAGAGGAAAGGAACTGAATATTGGGGGTTTTTTCCCCCTCCTCTCTCTCTCTGTGTCTTCCTCTTTTCTCTTTTTCCGTGGAACAGTGTATTTGTTTGTCCGGAAGACTTAGAACCCAACCCCCTAATGTGAAATCTCGGAGCAAGGTTTAAACACAACCCTTTTAAAGCAGCCAAACTCTGTCGAGCAGAGGTGCGGAAGCCGGACTGAATGCACGGTGGTGGCTATTTTCCAAGCTTTGGTGTTACGTCAGTTCTTGCCTTGTTTGCTTTCTGGAACCTTTTCTAGAAGTAAGGCTGGAAGGGAAAGATAAATCAGTAAATGGATTTCTATTAAGAACGTAGGAATCTGCCTCGTACTTGTACAGCCTCCAATCTTTAGTTTACCTAACCTAGCGTAATCAACATCGTCTGCCCGCCGCCCTCCCATGTTTCTCCTAGCGGAACCTGACAATACCAGGGTTTGAATCCATCATCTGTGCTCCCCTGTCCAAACTGCACCCGCCTTTCCCCAATTACTCTAAAAAGCCGTGTCTCCCAAACCCACAACTGGTTTCCAGTCCATGCTAATGGCGTTGCTTTTCCTTGTCGTTGCAGAACGTGAGACTTGAACCCGGCGGCATGGCCTTTGAGCTGTGGAAAGACATTCCCGTGCCATTCCACCTCTCCATCTACTTCTTTGAGGTGCTGAATTCGAAAGAAATTCTCAGGGGAGGGAAGCCCGTGGTGAACCAGCGCGGCCCTTACGTCTACAGGTCTGACCTTTTACTCCTCCGGATTCGTCCGCGTATAAGCTTTGATCCATTTTCCGTTAAAAAAAAAAAAACCTGATTCCCCATCAGATATGTCTTGTGCACAAACTTCACAGTTAAAATGGCAATTACCATAAAGCAACAAGACAGTGCGGTTTACACAATAGTCTGTTGGTGAAAACCAAGCCGATTAGGAAATCTTTGTATGCCCGGAAAAAGAATTCAAGGCGGTGGTGGGGAGTTCCACAGTCTTTCCTTTTGGCTGTTGTGAATCTTCCACCACTCTGTTGCACTCAAATAGGGTGAGACAAACGGAAGGGGGGGGAAATCTATGTATTATTTTATTTTATTAGATTTATACCCCGCCCATCTAGACCAAAGGTCTACTCTGGGCATCCACAACCCACATTTCATTTCTTTCTATCCAACCTTTCTTCCAGTGGATTCTACTTTTTGCTTCTCCCTGCTTTTTCTTTACAACACCCCTACGAGGTAGTTCAGAGGGGAAGAGAGAGATGCCCAGGGAGGTCCCTAGGGAGTTTCATAGTTCAGTGAGGGTTGAATCTCTTATCCTGTCCTCTCTTTTACCCACCCTTTTTTCTCAGTGAAGGACGCTTAGGCATGAGCTTGGATGGGGGGGGGAGGGGGGCTGTGACAACTTTCTCAGTGGCCTAAGTCTCTGGCTTTGGAACCAGAGGTTGGGAGTTCGAATTCCCCCACTGTGCCTCCAGGGAGAAGGGCTAGCCTGGGTGGCCTTGGGCCAGCTGCCCCATGGCCCAGGCCTGCCCCCCCCCCCGAAGAAGGGAATGGGGAGCTACTTGACAGGGGCCGGACCTGATGATCTATAGATCCCTTCCAGCTCTGCATTTCTAAGATGATTAATAGTAGCAGGTATCATTTACCTGGTCTGTACCTGGAAGATGGAGGGCAACTGCAGTGAATCTGTAAAGAGTCTCGGTGGAGACTTGATGGAACGGAGATTTTTGCTGATCTGCTTTTCCCAGGAGGTTCAGCTGCCAGCATAATGCTGAGCTTGTTCCCGGCCTCTATTTTTTTCCCCCTCCCCTACAAAGTGGCTCAGCCTGCTTGTCGATGTTGAATATATGCATTGTGGCGCCATACAATGAAAGCAGACACAGCAAAAAAAAAGCTTCTTAGCCTGAATGCTTTTGGCTGGAGATTAGGTTTAAAGCCAAAGGGGGGTCCCTTCGCCTTCTTCCTTTCAAAGCGGAAGCATCTGGATTTATGGGGCACGCCGTGTAAAGGAAGCCTGGGGAGATGCCCATCCGCTAACTTCATATCCCCCTGATAGGGATGCAGGCCCTTATTTCCTGTCTTTGAGGCTCTTTTCAGTTTTAACCAGAGTTTGGCAAGTTATTTTTTAGAAGTAATTTGTTCCTGTGGCTTGTTATAATGTTTGAAATGTAACCTGTTGCTATTTGCGGTTAGAATGTTGGGAAACTAATTGCATTACTTGTAGGGAAAGTAATTATATTACTTGCTGAAAACCTAATTACATTACTTGTTGGGAAAGTAATTACATTACATGTTGTGGAATTACCTTGGAGGGATCCCTAGATGTGATGAGAGAATTACTTAATAAAAGCTTGGCACGTTCCTGACGAAATGCCTTCAAACAATATGAAGACATAGTACTAGAAAGCAACTGGAAAGCACCAGCCAAGTAACGTTGTTCATGCCAATTGCAGTACTTTTAAAATCTACTTCATTACATTTTCATTACTTGGGCAGGAATCAATTAGTTACTGGTAATTAAGTTACTTGTAACTTGTCAGTTCCAAGCCCTGCTTCTAACAGATTGCTGTAGGGCCCAAGGCTAGTTATTCAACTTAAGGCAGAAGGCGGCTCTCTCAGTTGTATCCCTGTCTGCCTGGTGGTGCTTAGAAGCACAGGAGCCTCCAGAGAAGGAGGAATTGGCAGCCCCGTGCTATTGACAGCCAGAATAGCTGTGTGGCTGGCATCTCATTGCTTTTCATGCAAGCAGGAGGCTGGTTTACGTCAATGAGGTCATCATCCCTGACTTTGTAGAAACCTCTGGGCAGCCTCTGAATGTTCCAGAAAGCATCGGGAAATCCATGTTTGAAAGCCATTCGGCTAACGTCTGAGACATTGGTAGCTGTCCATTGTTTTTAACTGTTGTCCTCCCCGCAATTAAACCCGATGAATCTTCCTTTGTTCTCACCTTGACTTCAAGCGCCCGACGGGTAGCCCCTTAAAACCCAGCCGTGATCTTCACACCCCCACCTTTTGCATGGCGAGGTCTTCTCCCCAGACCGGTCTGTCAAATTGGGAAATGGGTGGCGCAGATTGAAGAAAATCATGGTGGATCTCTGGGGCGAACAGGTGGCGCCCGCAGCTTGCCCGTGTTAGCGATTTCTTCAAGTGTCAGGGTGGAGAAAGAAGCTGGAACCCGTTAGGTTCCGGCTGTCAACACCCAAGCAAAGTTAGGTGTGCGCATGTAAAATTAAGCCTCCAGGTTGTCAGCCTCTTTATGCTAATTGGAGCTGACGAAGATGAATAACCTCAGCTGACAACACTCAGAATTCATTACCCTTACTCTCTATGCTCCAGCCCTGTCTCCCGAATCAGGCAAGCTTCCCCGGAAGCGTGAGCAATCTTGCCTTCCGCTTTCTCTTACAGGGAGTACAGAGAAAAACACAACATCACTTTTCACGACAACGGCACCCTGTCCTTCTTAGAGTACCGGCGTTACCACTTCCAGCCGGACATGTCCAACGGGTCGGAGTCCGATTACATCGTCGTACCCAACATGTTGGTGATGGTAAGCGGATCGCGCACTCTGGGGAGGTGGAGTTCCGTCATCGTCCCATTGAATGCAGCCTCGTTGTACTTGATGGGACGAGCTTCGGAAGTGACGAGCGGAGGGCTGCCCTGTTGGGCTTCCGTTTAATAAGCGTTGTTCATCCTGTCCTGTATTGCTTAATTTGTTCATTACATTTATATCTTCACGGCAAAGCCCAAAGTTAGTCGGTTGTTATTTGCCTCGTTGGGTTGGACTCCTTTGGAAAAATCGATGCAATTTTGGAGAGGGAATTGGGCTTTGTGCATGGTGGGGAAACGGAGTCTTCCACAACACAAGTGATTTGTGAGATAATTGACTTACACACACACCCTTCTCTCCTTTCCTTTCCCTCCCATTGCGCTTGCCCGGGATCCTTAGGGAGCGGCCGTCATGTTGGACGACCTCCCGTTTGCTGTGAAGCTGACCGTCAGCAGTACCTTTGCCTTCTTCCGAGAGACCGCCTTCATGAACCGGACGGTGGGCGAGATCATGTGGGGCTACGACGACCCCCTCGTGGACTTCCTGAACTCCATTAAGCCCGGAATGATCCCCTTCAAGGGGAAGTTCGGACTCTTCTCCGAGGTGAGTCGGTGGAAGACGAGAGGCCTCTGAAGTTTGACTCCGGGAGGTCCAGGGAGGTTCGGGCTGAGCCCGGCTCCCTTGAAGCTTGGAAGCAAAAATGGGCGCTTCGACATCCTTGTGGAAAGAAAGGAACCGCTTGACTTGTGTCATGCTTGTCGTGGGTTAAAAACGGTTGAGTTGCTCAATGACCCCATCGGGTTTCCCGTGTTTCAAAATGGCCAGGGGAAAAAAATTGGTCAGAATTTACCGCCCTGGTAAGCACTAAAAATAATACAAGCTCACGGTTGAAAATTTTCATGAGTTTAAAGAACGGATATCTAGTGAATTATTTCCAGGCTTGAATGGGTGTCTATTTAATGCAAACGGCTCACATTCCTCGTGTGATTACTCTTGCGCAACTACCAAAGCGAGCAGTATTTTAGCCTATGTCTGTGAGCGATGGACTTTTTCAGCAGCCAGAGGGTAGATCTTGACTTCAGTGCATTTCTCTTGCATAACAGGAGGTGGAGAGATTTTTTTTTTCCCCCAGCGCAGTCCTCTACCCCAGAGAAGGGGTAGATCTTTCCAGCAGAGTTTTAAAAATAAAAGCCTTCGGGGTGAGTTGTGGGGAGGAAGAGATGTAACCGGAGTTCCCATCACTTCCATTTTAGTTCAACAACTCAAATACCGGCCTTTTCACCGTGTTCACGGGGATGAAAGACATCTCGAAAGCCCACATTGTGGACAGCTGGAATGGAATGAAGAAGGTAAATCCCAAGTTAATTCTCTTTTTCAAACCCATTGTATGCTCCTTTTTTTTCAAGGTAGGAAGGAAAACAAAACCCCAGCCATTCAGGATCCTGCCACTCAGATGTTTTAACAAACTCACTGTGGACCATGTCAATCTTTATGCACCATCTTCCGGCCCCATCCACTTATTGAAGAATCTTTTAAAAAGAAAGAGAGAGACCAGTTTTTTAATACCACAAGTTTACCCCTTTGAAAACGCTGCGTGTTCTCCTGTCCAAATAGGTGGGGAGAGAACGTTTGTGTCCTGCAGCCTTGAAATTTAAAATTCTCTGGTCTGTGTAGCAATGAGGGGAAAAGGTTGAATCTTTTGGCCATTCTCAAAGAGAAGCGAGCAAAGCAAATCATAGAATCATGGCATTGGAAGGGGCCCTCGAAGGCCATCCAGTCCAACCCCCCCCACTCAAGGCAGGAATCCAGATCAAAGCAGAGCTGACCGAGGGTGGTCCCGTTGTCTCTTGAAGGCCTCGGGCGTTGGAGCGCCCATCACCTCCCGAGGTCATTGCTTCCATTGTCGTACTACTCTAACAGTTAGGAAGTTTCTCCTGATATTCAACTGAAATCTGGTTTCCTGTAGCTTAAGCCCTGAGTCTGGCGCTCTGGGATGATTGAGAACGGATCCAGAAGGACAGTATTGCTTCCCAGAAGTAGGTTGGAGAACTGAAAGAGGATGATAAAAGAGAAGTCACGTCCAAAATTATGTGGTGCAAGAAGAGAGGGGGATGTGATCGGTGGCCGGGGGGAGATTGCGTGTCTTCCCTCTGTATCTTAGTGCTGAGCATCTCCCGTAGGTGTCTTACTGGCGGTCCGATCAGTGCAACATGATCAACGGAACCTCTGGGGAATTGTGGCCCCCTTTTATGACTCGTTCCACCCCTGTGGAATTCTACAGCCCCGATGCTTGCAGGTAAGCTCAGCAAACATCCCAGAACTTGGGAAAATAGCCCCGACGACCGTGCGAAATCTTGGAGTCGTGATCCCAACAGTCATTTCCCCGAGGAAGGCAAAACTACAGGTCTTGTCGATGTTGTCAAGAACCAGGTGGCTTGCAGCAGATGGGACCTGGGAGTCCACCAGTAATAACAATCCTGTGCTGTCTTACGGTGACCTTTTTCCAGGGATTTCTAGGTAGAGAATCCTCAGTTTCCCACTCCCTTCCTCTAGGGGGCAGCCTTGGGACTGTGCAGCTTGCCCAAGGCTACCCAGGCTGGCTCTTCCCCTAGGAGGCCCAGTGGGGAATTCGAACTCCCAACCTCTGTCTCTGCTAAGCCAGAGATTTAAACCCCTGAGCTATCCAGCCAATGTGATTTCCCAAACTAAAGGAAATGAACAGACAAAACAGCAAGAATATGGGGCTGGTGAGGGGGAACCCTAGCCCAGTGAGAGTTTTGAATGGTCAACTCCGTTTTCTCATGCTCCGTGTCTCTCACAACATCCCTGTTTTCCAGGTCCATAAGGCTCGTCTTCAGTAAAACTGGAAAATTTAAAGGCGTACCTACCTACCGTTTTGTGGCCCCAAATACCTTGTTTGCCAACGGAACGGTCTATCCGCCCAACGAAGGTTTCTGCCCCTGCCGAGCGTCGGGAATCCTGAACGTCAGCACGTGCCGATTCAGTACGTCGGACCATTTTTGGGAGGTTTACGAGATAGATTTGAAAAGGACAGAGAGAGGCAGCTTCTGAGGAATTAAGTAGAAGGAAAGGGGAGGCTGGATAAGGTTTCCCGGTCAATGAGAGGCCAAAGCATCATCATTTTCTCCAAGGTTGGACCAGCCATGCTCAACAGGGGCCATAGGGTCACCCTGGAGGGCCCCCCCCCCGGTACATTTAAAGGTGGGCTATAGAGTGGAAACAAGACTTCACACCCACCACCTTCTAAAGCTTGTTCCATGACTTCTACAATCCTGATTTGGCCCCTGTTTTTTTCATATTATGTTTATGGCGGTGGCCAAAAAAAGGTTGAAAGGGACCCTGAGAAAAATATAACACTGATGCGGGCCGTTTCGTCTCTTTTCCTTTGCCTCCCACGACACAAAGGAAACCAGGATTTGAGCTCTTTCTTCCTTCCGCCCTTTATTGCCTTCGCCTTCGCTCCTTTTTGCCCGACGAAGGACGTGCTCTTTTAAAAATGGACACCGTTAGTCGTCCTTTTCCATCCTTTCCTTCGCACCCAGTTCTGTGGACGTTGGGATTTGTTTCGCACCCGCAGGGCTGGGCTTTTCTGCGTTTCCGTCCACATCGCCTTTCTTTTTCACCCTTTCTGCTTTTTAGGGCCTTTCGAAAGGTGTAAATCATACACGTTTCATAATCTGACTCATTTTGGACCCAGAGATTAGGTGAACACGGTGCCGGCTGTTCAGGGGCCTGCATTGGCTGGTGCTTTCCCCTCTGCAGCCGATGTCTGGGAAATCTCTTAATGTCCCTAGTTATTTAACGTTGCCTTCTGTGCCCTCCAGAATTAGGTTAAGTATTTCTCAAGCTGGCCTTAAGTAATGGGCATGCAGTGGGTGCCAGCTTGGTGAAAGGGCACGCAACCTCTAGAGACAGAGGAAGAAATTAAGTTGTTCCTTTTTCACTTTCCTTACCCTCCACCATTGTGAACAAACCTCCTGCTTGGCTTCCCAGTTTTCATGACTGCTGAGCAAACAGAACTCTGGTCTAGCTGTTACGTCTTGGCCCTTACTCATGCTTTCTACTCAACTTCCTACCTTTCGGCATACGCATATTTAATGCAAGCATCTCCAAACAAACAAAACAAAAAAAC
This sequence comes from Pogona vitticeps, assembly GCF_051106095.1. NCBI lineage: Eukaryota > Metazoa > Chordata > Lepidosauria > Squamata > Agamidae > Pogona > Pogona vitticeps. The sequence continues at coordinate 16,633,011 of NC_135796.1, forward strand.
CTCTCTCTATATATATTGTTGATTAGTAGGTGATGGTTCTCTACGTTTCAAACCAAATCTGGCAGAGCATAGTGCTAACTGGCTAGCACCCGTGAGGTTGCAAACACGTGTCCCTCTCAGTCCCAGGAGAAGGTTTTTCCCTTGGAAAGGGGTGTGTGCCTAAATCTGAGAGGCACAGATAGTGAGGTCATTACACATACATGCAGATACCCACACACATACCTTTCCAATGAGATGGGGGGAAAAACTGCCCCAGGATTGAGAAGGACAGATGTCTGCAACCTCTCGGATACTAGCCAGTTTGTGCTGCACTCAGCCAGGTTGTGCTTTCAAGTTACAGAACCGCCTTCCACCCTGCCCTAGTTCAAAGCCCAGGAAGAAAATCAGTACCGTACCCTAAATGCAGTCAAGATGTTTGCAAGCTGGCTCTCCAGCGGTTTGTCCTGTTTTTCTGCTCTGCCAGTATGATTGTTGGGCTATCCCAGCAAAATGGGAGAGAAGGCACAGCTTGGTCACAAAATATTCTTTTTGGCATTGTGTCGTCTTGGAATAGGAATTTTGCCTGCAGGGAGGGACTCAGTTTGTCATTACTCTTGTTTATTAAAACCCCGTTTCCAGTCCCCGACAGCACACTTGTGCGTGAAGAGCAATTCACCTTTCCTTTCACTTTTTTCCCCAAAAGATGCACCGATGTTTCTTTCCCAACCTCACTTCCTAAATGCCGATCCATCCTTGCTGGAAGAAGTGGACGGCTTACATCCTAGCGAAGAGAAACATGGGCTTTTCCTGGACCTGCACCCCGTAAGTTCAGCCAGTCACCTTTTTTTTTTGTATACATTGCTGCAATGAACTTCCCCAGGAAGCATTTAATTTTGTTAGACTTTTGACAAAAGCTGAAAGAAGGAGCCCATCCAATCCTGATTCACATACTGGCCTGTTCTGGAAGGGAAACCGTTTATTATCTCATCTGGTTAGCTCTGTATCTAATCTGCTCTCCCCCGGTAATCTCATTTTTGTGCCTTACAACCTGCAATTGATTCCATAGTACAAGGGTATTTTTAATTATGATGTTGATTAAGGTGGCTTTAAACCCATAAATCAATTAGCGTAGAGATTTTTGCAGGCGGTGGGGCCACCCTGGGGAGTGTTCACAAGATATCCGAAGGCAGGGAATGTGAAGTTTTGAGAAAAAGGAGGACTTGAACAGAAGTCTTCTCTCCCCTGAGACCAGGTTTAGCAGCATAGCCAGCCAAATACAGCAGAGAAGGACATGTCAGCATCCCTTCAAAGTATTTAGACAAGTGTTGACAAACCTGAGCCACTCTGGACTTGATGAATGACTGCTTTGCATCTGTGCAATACGGCCACTTCAGGGTATGTTAGGTTTCTCGATCTCTGCACTGACAAAGTGTGTTTCTTTTGATATGGTCTAGCGTAGCAGTCAAGGAACGAAGAGGGACTAGAACCGATAGACTTGTGGGCCTCTTCTAGATCCCACAAGAAATGACCACTGCTTAAAAATTATTCACCAAGGGTTTCTTGATGCGGAGGCATAGAGATCATGTTGGGTGGATGTCACGTCATTTTGTGGGAACTTCCCACCACGCCATTTCTCTTTCCCCAGGGCAGTTTGTTGAGCCCTTTAAAATAAAATAAGCTGTCAAATTTAAGCCCCTGGATTTCTTGATTGGGATCTTAACCATGTTTTCTCATAAATCTGCATCCCCGTTGTTTTAGCAAAAGCTTTGGGGAGTCCTTTAAAAAGGCCATTGTTATTCCATGGCCTGGGTTGGGTCTGCCTTTATGGGGGCTGGCATTTTTGGGTGGAAAGTCTCCTTATCCAAAGGTTCTCCTAACTCCCTTTTTCAAAGTTTTACAAACCTTTTAACATCTCCTGTTCTCCCTCTTTTGCACTGAGTTTTGTTTTTTTGATCTTGTAAAAGTTGCTTCCTGGACTGCAGCTCCCAGACCGATCCACCCTACCCACCATGCTAGTTTAAGGATGCTGGGTGTTGTAGTCTGAAAAAAAGGAGCTCCCACCCCCCGCCCAGAAACCAGTATGTCAAGAACTGACTGATCTTGTAGTATATGGGCCGATGCCTCTGACCCGGTTCTTTTTCCAGATGAAGAGGTGGATTGGCCCCGATCCAGAGGCTTGTTATACAAAAGCTCTCAGTTCATGTAACAGAACGTAACGCATGCTGTTCCCGTCTGTTCTCGCCTCCGTTTGCTTTTTTCCAATCAGATTAAATTCTTTGGCCCAGGAATAAAGCTCTGGAAATTCCGTGCACGGCAGGATTATGCAAATAATTTTATGTGGGTGGGTGCGTATATGTTTGGATGTATATTCTGGTATATCTTTACGAAGCAACATGGCGTCTGGCCAAACCTTGGAACGGCCTGGGTACGTCTCGGCGGACAATTATATCATTAGCTGACCTTTGAGCGTTTGCACCGCACTAATTTAGATAATCCTAGATCTAGCCATTCTTCTTATTTTATCCTGTCCTGTTGATTATGGCTTTCCCTGTCTTTTCTTAGCAAAACATCCTTGCTCTTTTTATAACACATGCTGACCCACCTTTCCTTCTAGTTGCTCAGGCTGGCGTTTTAGATTTATAGGAAACTTGTAAAGCGAAAAATAACAGAGACGAGGCAGCTTTCAGGCAGAGGCAGAGAAAGCCTCCAGCAACCATTTTAAGAAAAACTGATATATATATTTTTACTAGCGGTAGACAGTACCAGTCGGACCTCCCTATCCGTGGGTTTGGTGTCCGCTGATTCGCTTATCCGTTGGCTGAAAATATTAAATAAATAAACCTAGAAATCCCTATTGATATGTATTTTCCAGGTGTATTTATCAGAACCGGCCACCAGAGGGAGACAGAGACCATGAAATGACAGAGACCATGAAATGTTCAATGCGTCCACATTTTTAGCATCTACGCAGGGAGGGCTTTGAATCTTATCCCCCATTGGTTCTCTCCATCCTACTGTATGGACTACAGATCCCATAAGTCTTCAGGCAGCTCTCAGATAGAAATGGCTGCCTAGGGAAGCATAATTGTCATTTCCTCCTAAATAGCCACCTTTGGGGTATTTGACTAAATCCTGCATAGTTCCCCGCTAGTGGCCATATTGGGGTGGGGTGGGTGGATGATAGGCCTTGTAGTCCACCTCTTGGGAGGATGCCGTGTCAAGGAAAGTTAGCGTAGGTTTCTCTCTCTGCTTTGAGCGAAGCTGCTGCAAGCTTAGTAAAGCTTCGGCTGCACCCGAGATTTCTGAAACTCCTTCTGCCAGTAACGACCCTAACGATTCCTTAGGGGCCGTGTCTGATCCAAACGCCAGCAGCATTACCAGAAGCCTACTGTGTTTTGAGCGGCAGGCGTGAGGCGACCCCTGACTTTGAAATGAAGCCAGAGAGCCCAGTCATGAAATAAATAAACCCCAGGCTGGAGAAGTCTCCTGCATCCACCCACATCGAAAGAGTTGCTTAATTTTAAAAAAAACAACTAACTCTTTTTTTTCAAGCAATGCAGGGATCACTGGGACCAAGATCATCAACCTTGGTTCCTCAACAAATATCTAGTGCAACACTTTGGGGGGGGGGGGTAAAGGATCGGCCCCTTGCCCAAGGGGCACCCGGGGGGGGGTTACTCCTAATGCTTTCCCTTTCCTTCGGGAAGGCTCCTTTTAAATCCCTTATTATGGGACCATGGAGAGTTTCAATCCACGCAGCACTTAACGTGCGTGCAATTTCTGCCCCACCGCATCTACTAAAGATCTAGCCAGTGGCTGAGAGAACGTGGTTGAAGGGAGCCCACTTCTCCTCAAAACATAGTCCGATTATCTTAACGGCTTAATTTGTTTTTAATTTTACCTCTGTTTGCAACGCCCTGATACAAATAGAAAAAGCAAGAAAAATCAACTTTGGCCCCTAGCGCTGGTTTCTTGCCTTTGCTGAATTTGCTTTTCTTCTTTATACAGTTCTAAAGTCTGTGTGCTTCTTTACTATGTGGCAAGCAGACAATATTGTGTAACGCTACGTCTGCCCCACCCTGCCCCCCCGCCTCGTGGCTACCATAAAAGAAGGGGCCATCATCACACAATCTTTATTAAAATTGGCGCAATTCCGTAGATAAGAGAGGTTCAGAGTGTTTTGATAGCTGTGGTCGGTGCTGGGAGTCTGGATATGACCATGTTGTCGCTTCTAATACTATCTGAAGGGGGGGTGGAATGAATCTGGGGGTGGCAAATTTAGTTGGAAAGCAAAAGCAGGTCCTCCCAGTAAGGGGAACCAGGGTGGAGGGCTCACGATATTGAAAAGAATCAAATGAAAACCAGAATAAATTAAACATTATTTTAAAAAAAAACAATTAAACGATACACTAATTAAAATACAACTGTACAATTAAAAGCAAGTAAACATTAAAAACTGTTCATTTCAAGAAGTCCTTTTGGCTTGTTTTAAAATCCTAGAGTCACAGCGTTGGAAAGGGGCCTCTCAAGGCCATCCAGTCCAACCCCCTGCTCGAGGCAGGGATCCCAGTCCGAGCAGATCTTCAAGGATACTTTATTTGGCTTAGTCTGTTTTTGCCGTGAGGTGCTTCTCGAGGTCCTTGTGCAGAACGTTGTGTATGAAAAAATAAACATCAGTACAAAAGAAACGAAAAACACATTTGTGTCTTCCCTCCCTTTCAACGCAGCTGACCGGGATTCCCATGTCGTGTGCGATCAAGTTGCAGCTCAGTCTTTTTATGAAAAAAGTCACCGGCATATTGTAAGTAGCAAAAGGTCCTTGAACGATGGACTTCTTTTGTTAATATGAGGCTTGGGTTTTTTAAAATGTGGTTTCCCCCCGTTCCCCTCTGTTCAGACTCTTGGCGATTCCATACACTTGCATGCAAGCCTGTGGCCAGCCCTAAATTGAGAGTTAAGTGTTGTTGACAATCAGGTCTTCCGATTCTTATGTTTTGCTCCTCACCTTTCAGGCAAACAGGATCGATCAATCCCGTTGTGTTGCCTTTACTGTGGTTCGCAGAGGTAAGCCGTGTTCGCTGTTTGTTGTCATTAGTCGGTAGGAATAACAACTGGAAAAGTAGGCAACGTAGACAAAAAAATGATGACGGCCCATTCTGTTGTCTAAGATAACCCATGTATGATTTTAACCTTATGGAAGCGTTGACAACTGGCTTCTGGGTGTCGAGGTCTGCTCAGGCAGCCATTACAGAAATCCTATGTGCTGCAGGGAGAGGAAGGAAAAAGAAGTGATCTTAGGAAGAAGCACAAAGGAAGCGAGCCTGAGAGTACCAATCTGCATGCCTATATACAGATAAGAAAAGGAGAAGAAATGCACTCAGATCAGGCCCATCTCACTATCTTCCCGTTCATTGCACACCCCTCGTTCAGATTTGGCCCTCTGTCCCACGCAGTTTGGAGCACGTTTTCTTACAAACACGCACGTTTCCAAAGAAATTTGGGATTTGTACCAAGCAGGAGATTATTGCGGGTTTGAACGTAAGCCAGGTTTAACTGGTTGAAAGTTTGTGGCTTCATTTCATTTGGGAAAGAAGAAGAAGAAGAAGAAAAACACGTGTGTGTGTGTCTAAAGGTTCAGATCCCAAACAAGAACCTTGTATAAGCGGGTTTTGTAACAGTTTCTTCAACCCTTGGCCTACACGAGGCTTGGCATATTCAGCTCTCTTGCTATGAATAAAACTTCTGTGGATGGCTGGGGAGAAAGGCTAAATCTCTGTGTTGGATGAAAGCTCCCACCACCTCTGCCATCGCTCTTGTGAGCTTCCCAAGACAAAGCCACAAAAGAACAATGGTTGTTTATTATTCAAAGCAAAGTGTGCTGTTTTATATACCATCCCATAGCGCTTAAAGCTATCTCTGGGCAGTTTATAATTTAATTAATGCAGGCGACGCATGGTGTCCCCCCCCTGCCATGCATGAGCTGAATACTCAACTTACCGGCCTTCAAGAGTGGGAGGTTGAGTCAACCTCAAGCTGACTATCGGAGTCCGTCTGGATCAAAATCAGGCCGTGAGCAGAGTCTTTACTGCAGTACTGCGGTTTAACCACCGCATCACGCGGCTGTATTGAAGCCGTTGAACTATCTTTATTTCTTCTTCAGTGCTCTTTAGAATCCTGCTTATGAATAAATAAACCCAGAGCCTCATATCTCTTCCTTTTTCTTTCCTTTTTTTCTTTTTCTTTTTGAGCAGAGTGGAGACATCGAGGGCAATGTTTTAGACGAGTACTACGCCTACATGGTGCTCCTTCCTTCTGTGATCGAATACGTCCAGTACTGCCTGGTCGCTCTCGGGGGGTTCCTGCTCATCATGGCGGCCTTCTTTGGTTTCAGAAGCAAGGTAGGGCTGGGACCGACCGCCTCCCCGTCCGGATCGCCTTGGCTCTCGAAATTCTCTGCTTGATTTCCCCTTTGATTCAACCCGATCCAGCTGAACCGTTCACCTGTTCCGAAGAAGGGGTTGTTAAAAGGGAGAAAGGTCTCGGGGTGCTTCCCCTGAAATGGGGATTCGCCACAAGCGTGATTATTTCTGGTGTTTTAAAAGGTAGCGAAAGCAACCAGCGAAGTGCGTCTTGGAAGTCTGGAAGTCTTGTCTTTATAGCGTTAGATAGTTTGCAGGATACGTGGGGCAGAATTGGCTCAAGGCTATGTACGTTACACTATGGTATTGAGTTCCAGCCTGTAAGATTACTCAGGATTCCCATTTGCAAATTACAGAGGTAACGCAGCCAACGTCCCAAAACACCTGGCGCAGGCTGCCTTTATGTCTGTTCCTTGCAGCTCTGCCTAATTGACTTAAGGCGGTTAAATGGCAAATCTCTTTGTTATAAAATCAAGCGTGAACAAACCCTGTTCCGGGAAGCCGGGCTTAAGCAACCGCTTCTGACAGAGCCCCTAAAACCAATTAAGTGCACAGGGCTGGGTGCGTGTTTTGCTAAGGAGCCGATCACATCGCATAGATCTTTGCCTCGGCAGGTGAAAAGGGCCCTGAAATTGTCTTCCGCGTTGTGAATTGTTGAATCGTACTGAATCACTGACAGATTAAGAGGCCTGGGCAGTTGGTCCTGAGTTCAAGAAGCATTGTTCCCTCTCTCTCTCTCTTGGGTAAAGAGAGAGGGTCTCCCAAGTGAGACTGAAAATGAACTGTAGGGTGCAGGGTGTGGTTCTTGCCAGGAAATGCATTTGGGCCACTAGGATGCTTCTGTCCCATAGTACTGCCTCCTGAGAAGTCCAGCTTTTTTGTATCTGCTTTAAAAAGTCATGCTGCTAGTCCCTGTGGGTTTCTAGTCGGCATTGGTCTGTGACGATAGAAAAAGTCATGTAAAACGTACATAGTCCCTGCAAGAAGCAGCTAGAGCATTTTTCATATGCTCAGCAGTGGTCCCCAACCTTCGGGCCTCCAGATGTTCTTGGACTACAACTCCCAGAAGCCTCCACCACCACCTCTGCCAGCCAGGATTTCTGGGAGGTCCAGAACATCGGGAGGCCCAAGGTTGGGGACCACTGCTGCTAGAGGCCCTTAAGGACAGCAAGAAGACATGTTAAAGCAGGGGCAGGATGCAACATCTGGGTGCAACCCCAGATGTTATTAGACTGCCTCTCCCATCAGCCATAGTCCACATAGCCAGTAGTGAGGGATGCTGGGATTTGCGGTCCAACCATCCCTTGGACAGGACACTGATTCCCATCTCTTGTTTTAAAACCTGGAGTGAAAGGAGCCGGGTTTCTGTTTTGTATCGATGATGCTCAAGTTAAGTGGATCAAATGCATTTCATCTGAGCCGACAAGGATTGAAGGGGTCCTTTATGGGAGCTTTGAAAAAAAACCCGCCTGACTTTTCTTCCCTCCCAGGTGCAAAACCTCTGGGCCGCGGCGCAGGACGCGGGGTTTTCTGCTTTGCCTTTTAAGCGCAGAACGTTCCCAGGCCTCGTCATCTGACGACGGGGCCCGTCTTTCTCAAGGGCTTCCCAGATTTCTGGCTTAATGTGGGTTCTTGGTGTGCGGCTGGAACTCGGGAAGCCAGACCGAGGAGTAAAAGAAGGTAGAGGAGGTCTTCCGTTTCCCCGAGCTCTTGGTGTGTTTCGCTCTTTTCTCGCGCTCACTCTCTATGGGCTCCTGGTGTGGTGTCGGGATCGCATCTGGCAGCGCTGGGAAACCCGAATGTGGCCGAAGGGGCTAAAGGAAGGTCTTGCCAACACCTTTAAGGAAAAGGAAGAGGAAGTGTATAGTTTAGGGGTACCCCTCCAGCTCAAAAGATCTTGAGGAGTGTAAGCTGAGAGGGACCGGGGAAAATCGCCGCCAGCCAAGGTTAGGGAACGGAGGTACTAAATGGCCACCCGCCTGCCGATCTCTTAGGCCCTGGCAAGGAAGCAGTGGAAATCCCTGTGACGTTTCCCCCGGGACATGGCAGACCCCGAGGGATAAAGCTCCCTATTAACCGAGGGGTGGTCACTCCCTCCGGCCAGTTGCCGCTGTAACGTCACTTGTGTACGGATGGGCCAGAGAGAGGGAGGGAGTCCCGTCTGTCATCGTGAGGTTCTGCAAAAGTTAAATATAAGACCGTCAGGACGGCAAGGGAAGGGAGCGAGAAAGAAATCCCCCTAGAAAAGTTGAAATGTGTGTGTGGGCTTCCGTTGTTTCGAAACTGCTGGATGGGCACGTTGGTGTGAAAGCCACACGCAGGTTCTCCCGAGTTTGGGGGGTCCGAGGCTGCTTCTTCGGCCGTCGCTAGCGCCTTGTTGTGCAGGCGTCAGGAGCATGACCGCCCCCTACCGGCGGGCAGAGTGGAGCAGAAAGTATGGAAAGAAGAAAAGGAAGAAATTCCACGGGAAAAGACAATGTGTTGGGTGCCACTTCTGTGGCAAAAATAGGGGGTGGCCAAACATCAAAACTGCCCCACGTTGTTGAATTAAAGAATCTTCTCTGAGTCCAAAATACTTCCCTATCCAGAGTAGAGGGTTGCTTCTCTGGGAGTAAGGAAAGTCTGCAGTATTTTTGCTGGGATTGAACCATGCTTGCATTCCCGCCCCCCAATCCGATGATCTTGCCTTGGAAGGAGACAGCGGCTCCTGGGTGGATCATTGCTTCGGACCCGCCTGCTTTTCATCCGGGACCCCTTTTCTTTCCAGACAACAACAAAGTTGGGAGCAGGTTGATTCTCTTTTAAAAAAGAACGCTCTTTCGATGGAAATGTTGAAAGATACAAAACCCAGCCCCCCACCCCACCCGGGCATCCTTCACCGCAACAGGGTGGCGTTAATTGTGGACAGGAGGAGAGCGGGCCAGTTTTTTTACAACAATATTTGGAGGGTCCACTCCGTGTCACCAGAGGACGTACCACGTGGAAGTCCTGTGTGCATCACCCCCCAGCGCTAAACGTAGACCACGTATTGTATTACTTGATTCTTGTAGGCCTGTTATGACTACTAGTCGTGTTCATTTCCCCCACCTTACGGCTGCATGCTGGAGAAATTCTGACATTGTGGATGGCTCTTTGCACCGTGCCTACGCGCGCCTCTGTCCTGTGGTGGCCTTTGGTGACATTTTAAGTACGATTCAGGTCTGCGTATGAAACGAGGCGAAGGGAATCCTGGAATTAGCTGTTTGTTCTTGAAAGAACGGCAGCCACAGGCCTGATTCGGATCAGGAAGAAAATAGGGTGAGGGTCACAAATTCAAGACTGTTCTACCCCCCCCCCCCATCACAATCTTCATCCAGACAAGTTGTCCCGTGTCTCTACCATGAAGTGCAGTGGGCTTTTTAAAATATCCATGCAAGCGTAGAGAACAGGTGGGTGTCCAGCTTGGCCCAGTATAAGAAGAACAAGACATTGACTAGGTTACACCTCCGGGGTCTAATACCAGCAGACCTTAACTAGAGGTCGTTGAACTTCTTTTACAGGAAAGGATGAATCCAAACCTTAGCATGGAGTCCTGTTTTCTGGATGTTTGCTCCTACATGAAGGCCAATCCTCATCTCTGAAATCCTTTCTGTTAAAATCCCTTCCAATGAGTAGCACCGCTGTCTGTAATTCTTAGCTTACGCTGTCAGATTTTAAATATACAGTGGTGCCTCGCTTAACGATGATAATCTGTTCCAGGAAAATCACCGTTAAGCGAAAACATCGTAAAGCGAAAATAAAAACCCCAGTGAAACGCATTGAAACCCGTTCAATGCATTCCAATGGGGTAAAAACTCACAGTCCAGCAAAGATCCTCCATACGGCGGCCATTTTCGCTGCCTGTATAGCGAGGAATCCATCCCTAAACACAGCGGGGAGCCATTTTAATCACCCGGCGGCTATTTTGAAACCGCTGATCAGCTGTTCAAAAAACATCGTTTTGTGAAGAATCTGTTCCTGAAGCAGGGAACCGATCATCGCAAAGCGAAATTCCCCCCTTCAGACCATCGTTTTACGATCGCAATTGTGATCGCAAAAGATCGTCGTTAAGCTGTTTCATCGTAATGCGGGGCAATCGTAAAGCGAGGCACCACTGTATACATATATATATATGTACCTACATACTTCAAAAACATTGTGTAATGAAACTCAAAAAATCACACTCAAGCCAGTTTAGAATGGTGTTCGCATGAAATCTTCATTTTCTCAACAGACCCTGAATCTTTCACGGCAGAAGAACGGGTCTGTTGTGGATCGGACCCATTCTGTCCCAAAGGTTTTAAAGGCCGGATCCGGCAGTGGCTACAACTATTGGGGCCCTCGGGTAAGAGACCCCCCAGAGGGGTCACTTTAACCTGGAAGAAGCCGGGCATGCAAGCCGGGAATTGATTCCCATAGCTTTTTGCCTCCTTGGGCGCACCATGCAAAGTTAAAAACGGTGCTGTGTGCTAAATCCTTTGCTTGGGCTCAAGGCCGGCACATGTCCGAGCAAGAATTTATGTCTATGTCTATCTTTCAGTCTCTTGCACTTGAGTTTTCGGCCCCATAAAGTAACTTATTTGGCATGTTGATTGTGTGGATAAACCCGTTTGTAAACTGATCTGTCCCCCCCCCCCCGCAAAGGGAGAAAAAGGAAAAGAAAACAAAAAGTTACCTGTTAACATAGCCTATTTTTAAAAAAGCACAAATGTGAACAAACCATTTCAAATCTGGCTTGACCGCAGACTTCGTCTCTAAGTAAACCTTTAAATCAGATAAAACTAGGATGCCAAATTACCTTTACCTCCAATTAAAGTAGATTGTGGAAATTAGCTCCCCTTGATTCCTACGATCCCTTCTTTAACAAAATAAAACTTCAAAAAAAAATTCATCCCTCCTTTTAAATAACGATAACCATCTGTTGTTAGACCGTGCAGCCTAAACTGTTTTAAACCAGACTGATTATTTTCCTAGGGACAGTGCTTTTTATTTTGGAGTAGTAATAAAAGTTCAGAGCCTAGAGGTGCCCTTCACCAGTCTTGGGAACGAAAAAACAGCACCTTGCAGAGAGAAGTCCGACTCTAGTTGAATGCCAGCAAAATAAAAGGTAACGTTAACTCTCCTTAAAAAAAAAAACAACAACCAAAAATCAAAACAAATCCGACCCCTTTAAATTAGCTTGACTTGGTTTAAAACCTAGTTGGGTTTTAAACGGCTGCTTCCGGGGCTTGATCTGATCCTTCGGAGGGATTTGGATGGAATGGATGCCCTCTGGAATCCTAGCCAGGTGCCACCGGCGTATCACTCTCTGCTCTCTGTAATCTCTCCTGCTCACGGGACCCACTGGCTCTCTTGACCTCAAAACCCTCTGTCCTCCTTTATCTGCTCTGTCTCTCCCTCTTTTTCCTGAAACGACAGCTCTTGATGAAGTCTGGTGAGTTTCCTAGAAATGGCTACTGAACCCAGGGAATGCGCTGCTCGCTAGAAAACCCGGTGCTAAAGCTCATTTCTTCGATGCGACCCAATCCCCCATTTAAGCCTGTTATTTGTTTCTCAAGGTCAGCTGAAACGGGGATGAAAAGGGAGTCTTTTGAAATAACTTCTACCCATATAGAGATGGCTGGGATAGCTCAGTGGTTTAGGTCTCTGGTAGCTGAGTCCAAAGGTTGGGAGTTCAGTTCCCCCCATGGTGCATTTTCAGAAGAGCCAGCCTGGGTAGCCTTGGGTCAACTGTACAGTCCCAGGGCGCCCCCCCAGAAGAAGGGAAGGATCAACCACTCCTGAATATTTCTCTACCTGGAAAATGCTAGCGAGGGTTGCCAGTAGCCAGAATTGACTTGACAGTACATAATCACGATGATGATACCAGAATATGAAATCTATAGACCCCCTTCTCTAAATTTGCCCATTTTTTTTAAAGCCATCTGAGTTTATTATCTTGTGACAGTGAGTTGGTGTTGTTCAAATGCCTGCTCATGTCTGTCCAAATCAGCTGCTGTTAAGCTTCTCATTGGACAACGCCAGATTCTTTTGTGGCCAGGGAAAGAGGAAAAACAGCATAGCGAGTTTGTTTAAGGACAACTCATCCCTGCAAATGTAGGAACACGACTGCTTTAATCATGCAGTTTGCGAATTCTCTCACCAAGTGGAAAGCAGTCTGAACAACAGACACATCAACTTTATCTCTAGTTCAAATGTGCCCTCTTGAGGCGATATGTGGCATTTCACCGTGCCAGGGTGAACTTGGGTTTAACGTTGTGTATGATGATGATCAGGCTTATTCATCCCCCTACTTTCTTCTTCCAGCAGGGAAAAAGAGAGAATGGAAGTGGCCACATTTTTTCACATTAACCACAGTTTGAATCTGTTGTCTGAAAACCGTGGTCAGTCTTAACTATGATTAACTGAAACAAGCCACCTTCAGATCATGGTTTGTGACCTTGAAACGTGTGGGGGGAATGTGGGCCACGGGGGCCAGACGCTTATGCTCAGCATCCTAAATCATAGTTCCAGAACGGATTTGAACCAAGCCATGTTCTTCCCGTGTGCCTTGTGAATACTGACGCGCCTAGAAGAACCTAAGCCAAGTATAGGTCAGTGTGGACTACAATTCCCATAAGTCTTTGCCATTGGTCATTTCTGGCTGGGGCTGATGGGACCTGTAGTCCAAGCATCCAGAGGGAACCAGACCGTCTACCCCGATCTGTGTTGACCCTTCCACACACCAGACTTAGCACGCTTAAAAACGCCGTCCCCGATGCCAGTTCTAACTGGAACGGTTTGTTTCTTCCAGAGCGATGCTCCGAACCCGTGGAACGACCCCTTTCCGTCGACCGAGACCACTCCTCTCCTGCAAGAAGACGCCAGTGCCATTCACCACCAGGGCCCTTCCAACACCTAACCCACTTCACTTCCCTCTTTCTGGGTCAAGTCTTAACCAATACAAAGGCTGTGGGTGAACGGGATGGTTGAAGCGTGTGACACACACACACCCACGCACACCCAGCCACCCGACAACTGCAAAAGCAGCCGCCTCTCGCGGATCATGGATCTGTGGCGAACCATCAGAGAATGTCCTGGTGTCAAAAAGGGATGGGAACCCTTGGGACCCGTGTAGGCACATGGGACAGACAAGGCATTTCCACTTTGGCAGGAAAAAGCATTGATGGACCAGGGTTCTTCACCCTTTTCTCTTCCGTGTTTTCTGCCCCTGAAAACTGATGCTTAAGCCCTTTTCCTGTATTTTAATGGTATTTTTAATGGAATCGGGGCAGGCCGTAAGATCTGGGAGTTATGCTCCTTATCTACCTTGATTGGTGGGCTATGATCGTGTTATAGAGCTAGGCTAATCTAAGTTTGGGCTGCCGTTTAAACTATCCTTTCTCCCACCCACCCACCCGGCCCAAACTTTGGGGAAGAAAAAAAAAAGTTTTCCTAAACACGCCGGTATTTCCAGAAAGGTTTTCTTTCCACCCTGCCCTTCCTTCCACTCTGGAAATAAGCTTTCCCCCCCCCCTTCCCCTGTAAGCAGCGTTTGATCTGACCTGTAGAAATTAAAACTTGGGGCAGTGGGAGCAGACAGTGAAAACAACGCCGGCATAAGCTCGTCAGATAAACGAGCGAATTTCCGGGTTGTCTTCCTTTCGGGTCCAACCCCCAGCATGAATTCCTTACTGCCCTTTGCACACCAAAAGCTATCGTAATGCTGAACAACGGCTGTCTCTTAAATGCTGCCATTTGTGGAATGTGCGGTGTGTTTTGTTTTTTAAAAACCTAACTGAAAACCTGGATGCCTGGAATGAAAAGGGCATTAGCTTCTTCCTTTATGTTTAACAACACTGGTGCTACATTCTGGGCAAGAGTGGGAGAGATTGAGCAGAAGGAAGGGGGTCAAGGTTTGGCTTGGTTTGGTTTGTTTGTTTTCTTTCAGCTTTGGGAACAAAGTGGTAGAAGGTTTTTTGATGATGTTTTTACCCTCTGGAGATGCTTCCAGGTTCAAACGGCAAACTCTCTATGATCCTAGCTCTCAGGGTTGGGGTAATGGTGGCTGCGTTTTTCATTTTTGTTCCATGTTGGCGTGGACGGTGCCCCCCCCCCCCACGTCAGTTATGCTGAATTCCAGCGGTGTTCTGCCAAGAGAGCAATAAAAAAATACTTCACATCTTTCGAATTGGGCTCCTGAAAGTGTGTTGGAGTGGGGAGCGAGAAAAGCCACAGGCAGCTGGCCTGTGAAAGCAGATTAGAATAATTTCTTTGATTGATTGATTTAAAATATTTCTACGCTGCTTTTCTCCTGAAGGATCGAAGGCGTCTTAGAGTATTAAAAGAAACAAAGTTAAAAATCCAGTAATAAATTATTACAATATTTAAAAGCATCAAACAAATATTGTCCCCATTAGCTGGGGTGCATCTGGATATCTTATTAATTCAGAAACGGAAGAATCGCACAGCTTTAGTGGTGCTTCCTATCCTGCATCCTCAAAAACAGTCCTCATGAGCAGCGCTTGGAAAAGTTGCTTGCACGTAAGGTGAACCCTAGTGACAAAGGACAAAAGTAGAAAGGTGTAAAAATGTGGTCACCCTGCTCGCTTGAGGGCTGCATGAGATTTAGGTTTGGGGGTTTTTCCCACTCCACAGTTAGAGCTTCGAAAATGGGATGTTCTTAACCTTAAATAAAATAAAATAAAAATGAATGCACATCAGCAAGAGGGCAACCTCACCTTGCTAACAGCCTGCCTGGTGAAAACAGGCTGGGTGAAATTAAGCCACCAGCCAGATCTGCTCCAGTTTTAAGCTGCTTTTATAGCCATTACCCCAGTGTTTCCCAACCTGAAGTCACCTGGGGGTTCTTGGACTGCATTTCCCAGAAGTCCTTGCCACCAGCAGGGGGTTCTGGGAGTTGCAGTCTAAGAACATCTGGGTTACCCAAGGCTGAGATCCCCCCCCGCAGGACACAGTGCTGCATCTTGGTGGGTGGACTCTTTGGTTACAACAGTTGATTTTCATGAGATTTATGGTTCTGCAGACATTCTCGCTGCCAGTCAAATGTGGCAAAACGACACGGAGCCCAGAACTTGAATTCCTTGCCCTTCTGAGCAAAGTTAAAAAGCAAGGGAGCAGGGGAAAATATATTTTGAGTTGAAATGTAATAGCAGACCACTGGGTGGAGATGTTGCTGCACGGTAGCTGGGGTTTGAAGAAACCCACCTTTTTCCGTGGTTCTCAATCTTTCCTGTTTTTACTTGCAATCAAGGATGTTGTCAAATAAGGCTGCCTCGCCCCCCATCCCCAAATGGGGTCAGAACAAAAAGCCCACTTTTTCCCCAGGAGTTTTAGAATAGAATTATTCCTTTATGCTCAACCTCTAAAGTGCTTGAGATGCCTGCCCGAATCCTGTTAGTGAATGCCTGTTGGCATCACGCAAATGGCGTAAATCCCAGCAGCCGATGGCCTCCCAGGAGCAAGCGAGCGTAGACACTCCTTACTGTATGCCAGCACACAACAGCAAATGCTTACATCCACGTCTTAAGTTGCCCCATCTGGCCGTGGAGATGTACACCGGCTGCATTGGGCTGGTGTAATTACTCAATAGGATCTTGCCCGTTGTATATATAAGCATCTTTCGCTATCATCGTGTAATAACTCCAGAAGATGGACTAGATGAAGAAGCAGGATGGACACCGCAGACAGAGCAGAGGGCTTCTGTACTGTTAAATGTCTGTGTAGAGGAATTCCAGCAGGTGTACCTTGTTATTTGAGCTATGCCTGCTCAAATTCCCTCTTTATTTAATTTTATTTCTTTTTATTAAAGGCAGCCTCTCTCTCAAGATGGCTCCCAACAGATAAAAGTGCAAGCCTACATGAAGACTAAAAACCAAGATTTAAAAAAAAAATGTTCGAAACATATAAAAATCTGTAAATTAAACAAACCACCCTTTACAAGGTGGCTCACCGCTTAAAAGCCTGCCTGAATGAGACAAAAAGGTGGAGAGATGGTGTCATCTATTTAAAGTGGCCACCCTACCGAGGAGTCACGAGACTGTCCCGGGATTGACCCCATGTGTGCGTTCATGCAGGCATGCTAGCAGCCCAACCTGAAGGGAGCTACCTTGAATGCTGGGCCTCATTTCAAAAAGCATCTCTGGCAGCCAGCGCTTGGAGATGCCTGGTTCTCTTCTAGCACAGGTCTGTCTGCCTGCGATTAGTCTAGCGAAAACAAAATCCTTCCTGGCCTTCTGAAAATAAAAGAGATTCCGCTGGTCCCATCCATGCTCCTACTCTTCCCTTCTGCATGGCATTGCCCTGACATTGTAAATTTAGAGATGACGTCAAGGGTGCAAAACATCATCAGGGGATAATGGTCTCCTGCTGCTTGCCAAATGTCAAGGTGAAGTCAATGAAGTCATTAAGACTTGCAAAGGGTGGGGGGGTTGGTTTCCCCACCTGGTTTCTCTCCTAAGCCTCCTGACGGATCAGCTTTTGTGAGCCCAGGGGAACGTGTTGGCTGCTGCTGAAGGATGATGTTCCTATTGACTCTTCCCCCCCCCCCACACACACACACCAAGTACATTTGGGAAGAGTAGCAACACATGGTAAGCATTGGGAATGAACAATCCGTCCAGCTTCGCACATTTCTCTTTTCCTCCAGCTGGCAAATGGGCCTCATCCAGAAATAAGAGGTGAGTCTTAACCATGCATCCTGGCCTTAGTAGGAGTTGGCGCTGGTGCTATGTGGCTGGCAAAGGGACCACTTTGACACTTGAGGGAGGCGAGTTAGAAGCAAGGAGGAAGTGTGTTGGTCCTTTTTCTTCTGTTTGTTTTGTTTTGTTTTGTTTGAGGTTGTGGCCCATTTCTGTTCCCTAAAACGCAAAGGCCAAAGTGAGCGGCCGGCCAAAAACAGAAATAGCCCTACTCATGCGGCTCTTCTGCTGTGTGGCATTTCTTAAGATCCTTATTGTCTAGTTCAGTGTTTCCCAGCTTTGGGTCCCCAGACATTCTTGGACTACAACTTTTACAGTCCCAAACACCTGTAACGTTCCATGGCTCCGTGAAGATCTAAAGTCATTGTCCCCCTTAATCTGACGGGGCAACCAGTGTGCTCTACTTTCTCTCCGGTTTCCGAAGAGCCCTTTCAATCATCATAATAGCAATCTTAGAACTAGAGTGCTGGAAGGGACCCTATAAGATGGAGTCCAGACACTTCAGTAATTTTCCTAAAGCTTTTCTAAACAATTTTAGGGGTATGTGGGAATGGCTAGGCAAGAGTGCTGTCTGAGATGGGTCAGACTCTTGGCTAGCCACAGATGGCCATACTAGGCTTAATGGGACCAAGTCAATATATAATAGCAATTATCACATGGCAGTAAATCAGTTCAGGCTTAGAGTGACCCTTTTGGGGGTTTTGCAGGTGGAGAATATTCAGAAGTAGTGTACTGTTATCTTCCCCTAGGGGGCGCCCAAGGCTACACAGGCTGGCTCTTCTCCCGGGAGACACAGTGAGGAATCGAACTCGCAACTTCTTTCTCTGCAGATACCTAAACTATTCCAGCCAGTAGCTCTGCATTAAATGTTTCCCCATGGCTGGCTTCAAATTCTAAACTCTGGCTTGTGTGTGATGCTTTTTCTTAACCATCTCAAGCACCACCCCATCCTTGGAACCTCAAGCCGCTGGACACCAAAAAGTGCGCCCAACGTTTAGGGGTCCACCTCAAAGGGCTGGTGTGTTGAGCGCAGCTTGGGGGGCTCACCGTCCTGACCTGTTTAGAATGCATCCAGCATTCCCGCTCAAGAGGAGTTAATGAGGGTGGAATGGCATTTCTCCTGCACTCAAAATGGCAGGCACACCATTCATTTGAATGTTGTTTTTTTCCGTTCCCTGCCTGTCTCTAATGCGCTCACATTATCATGTAAATGGGAGAGTCACCGGTATCATTGAAAGTGCACCGGATTCTCACTCAACCTTTTTTTTTTCCTTAAGGGTCACCTTGTTGGTCTTTTGCTGATTGTCAGGGTTTGGGGGGAGTCGGAGGGGGGGAGTGCCACTGAATACATGCAGGGTTGGTTTGCTTTAGAGTCCAGGGCGTTGAGGGACGTGGTGGCGCTGTGGGCTAAACCGCAGAAGCCTGTGCTACAGGGTCAGAAGACCAAGCAGTCATAAGATCGAATCCACGTGACGGAGTGAGTGCCCGTCACTTGTCCCAGCTACCGCCAACCTAGCGGTTTGAAAGCCTGTAAATGCAAGTAGATAAATAGGGACCACCTCGGTGGGAAGGTAACAGCGTTCCATGTCTAGTCACACTGGCCATGTGACCACGGAAGATTGTCTTCGGACAAAACGCTGGCTCTATGGCTTGGAAACGGGGATGAGCACCGCCCCCTAGAGTCGAACATGACTGGACAAAAATTGTCAAGGGGAACCTTTACCTTTTACCTTTACCAGGGCGAAAGCCAAACTATACAGTTCACGAAAAGTGGTTACTTGTTTGCCTAAGGCACACCCCTGGACTGCAGAAGGCTTCTGGGCTGCAAAAAGAATAAATGGAACCTTCATGGCTAAGAACTGGGTAGATTAAAAAAAAAAACAGGTTGCTGGTGCTGAGTTGCCATGTAAATGTGAAATGTTTAAAAAAGAAAAAGGCAACTCCATCCACCCACCTGGCACCTGCAGATAAACTAGAAGCCATATGGAACTACCCATCAATGCCATCCTGAAATTGAACCCTATTTTTTTTTAAATCAAAGGGAAGATTTTCTAAATGTCTCATGTTGGTGGGTATTGAGTGGCAAAATAAGATTGAATATGGGGCTGTTTTTCCCAAGGCCTTGTTGTTCAAAGGCAGAAATCAAAACCTGGGTATGGTTGACTCGATTTCCCACTAATGTATGTGCTTTATTTTTACTGGACTCTTGGGGGGAAAAAATGTGTTCCTTCCTGAAATATCCACTTGAGAGGGATGTTGGGTTTGTTTTTTTATGAGCTCCCCAAAAAAATTCAAATAGATTTGAATGAATTCAAATCGATACTCCACCACCTTTCGATGTTAAAACTGGACGAGATGTGGGTTGTTAATCAGATCTTCCTTTGGAAGACTCTCGTCTTGAGTCCAAGATAAGAAGTCTTAGAGCTGGCCGAAAGAGGAACGGGAGTCTGGTTCTGAATGTATGCCGTCCCGTGTTTGAACAGGAAGTAATAAGTCCGGCAAAGGGGTCTTTGAAATCTCTCCAGTGCTTATATGTAAATGGAAAGTCAGCGACATCTCATGGAAAACAACAATAACGACGTCTTATTTTTCCACTCCAAGACAGACCAGATGCATGGAATTCTTGACTCTATCACCCTGAAGTTACATCTGTTTAATTCTTGCGGAATAAAGGTGTCTTGTTTATACAGGGCCGAAACAAAAGGCCTGAGAGAGACAAAGCACAAAAGGAGATGTAGACCTGGAGGGAATCTATATCATAAAGTTTGTATATGTGTAAGTTCAAATGTAGAAATGATGACTGCAACTTAAATAGAAACACAATGGCTGAACATCTGTTGCTTCGTGTAGGACGTTGCAAGCACAGCAGGCCCATTGGAATCAATAAAACCTAGAGAGGTTGACTCATCAGGTCCCCATTAATAGAATGTACCTACTCTAGAGCAACTTACTACATCAAGTGACAGGATTTTAGCCAATGTATAGAGAAGCTCAGGACCATCTCAGATGCAGGTACTAAGTACAATTAAGTAAGGAAAGGAAGGATGTAAATATTTAAATCATCCTCTGGAAAAGGATTTACCGATTTTTTTTTCTTGAGGAGGAATCTCTGATAAATTACTGTAGGAAACTCTGATCTCACTGCAACACATTAAAAATATATATATCCTGAGCTGACCAAAGAAATCAAAGGGGGTCTGTGTGTTTTTTTTTTAAAAAAAGGCAAAACATGGCTTGGCTTGCCAGATCCCCTTTGACGGATGACGTGCATGCATTTCACGCCAAGCTAAATGAGATATTTTGTGGCTTGTAATTTTTGAGAAAGCCGCCCCCTTGATCCAAAGTGACTGGGATGAATTTATCCCCTCGTCAGAGCTTGTGTGCGCACGTACGCACGCACGCACACACTCCCCCAATAGTTGTCACACCGGCCCGACCACAGCCTGTTAGGGGTTTAATTTGTTAAATGCTGACACACGGCGTTTCCTTGTGCGCTTCTGAAGAAAGAAGGGCAGCCGGTCTGTCGGCACCTCTCGTTTGTCTTTGTCGAGACGGGCACCCTTTTCCCCTCCCTCCCCTGTAGTTCGGAAATGCTTTTTGATAGATGGGGGCATTGTCATTGCGAGTTCACCATCTCCTGGCTTGATGTTGTGGTAAATAAGATCTCTAGATTGCTAAAGGAGGTTCTCCCACTCAAAGCGCCCTACGTGAAAAGCTTAAATGCACGGCTGTTTGCTTTGAAACTTCGGCGATGGGCACCATTTCTACGACTGTGAACCATGATGGTTCCACAATTGTCATTCCCAAGGCAAGCCACCTCAGAGCCAAAGTAGATGTTACAGAGGCCCTGTTTTGAGGCACGATTTGTTAGGCCTGAAAGCCACAAAATTACAGTAGAGCTTGACATTGTGTGTATATATAATGACCCGAATCTGAATTGGTGTTTGTGTAACTTGCCATAGCTAAGAGTGGCTAATTAACACTGTGCCAAAGCATGTCTCAATTGTGTGCTGAGTCATGTGCCCATCTGCACTTCCTGCACCTAATCAATTAGCCACAGTTAACCATGGTAAGTTATGGAAGCCTTGTAGAGACACTAGTAAGATTTTGCTGTATATAATTTGAAAAAGGATGGGAAATCATTGTACCAACTTTAATTTCTTTATACGTAACTTAATGCATCATCTTGGGACATACTGATAAGTGTTATTCCCTCGCCCTACAGAAAATTATTGGATCCACACACTGGTTGGAGCAATCAATCAGGAGATTTAAAGAGTTCAAATTGAGCTGAATCTGGGTGCATGAATTTTCTCATAGAATGCTGTGATTGTGATTAGGCATCCTTCAGTCTTGAGAGACTATGGTAACGTGCTCTGTATGGAGGACCTGGAACAGCATCTAGTCTAGCTGAGGAGGCCAATTCGAGAGTGACAATCCCTTCCACACTGAAGACGATACAGTCTGTCCCCTGTCCAGCTCTCTGATTTTGCTGGTTTTGGGACAGCCTCTTTGCCTCGGCCTGCTGGAGAGGGAATCTTCAAATTGGGAGAGGCCATGATGTACCATCTGCCTGCGGGCTGAACGCTCAGATGTCAAGCTTTCCCATCTGTTGAGGTCCATTCCAAAGGCCTTCAGATCCTCATAGAAAGCAACTTGATTCTCATAGAAAGCAATTCAGATTCTCATAGAAAGCAACTTGATAATTGGGACATCCTAAATTCCCAATTGCTTTTCTGTTCACTGGGCGACACAGTTATTCAAATCTCTCCCCTGTTAGGGAAGGAAATATTTTACAACTGGATTTACACTATATATGTTCTGAGGTCATTAGAAGTACAGGCTGAAATAACATGCTCTGCTTTATCTTTCCTGACATGAAAAATGAATCAATAACTCATTGATTTAAATTAAAATGTCTCCCTCGCCAGGTAGCTGGGAATGCTAAATATCTGTCGTTCCACAGCTCAGATCAGAAATCCGTGGCTCTTATAAAATACGGTTTCGTCAGCTGCTTCAGTTTGCTGGCAGATGAAAATTAATTTTAGGTTAGCGGTTTGCGGTTGGCGACACTCCCCTGAAGCTGATTCTGCTGGTTCATGGCCCAATGTGCTGCTTATATAAAAATGGCTTAGAAGGTGAACTTTGGATAATTGCTTCTTTTCCCCCATAAATCATGTATCAAATACATTCCAGTCAATGCAGCTGACTTCACTAAGTAACAAACAGTAAATGTGGTAAATAAGAGAAGAGGTTTGGAATGTTTGTTTTGTCTTCCTTCCTTCCTCTTATCCATCATCAGCTCCTTCCTTCCTTCCTTCCTTCCTTCCTTCCTTCCTTCCTTCCTTCCTTCCTTCCTTCCTTCCTTCCTCTCATCCCACCCCTCCCTCCCTTCTCCTCATCCCACCCTCCCTCCCTCCCTTCCATTCTTCCTTCTTTCTCCTCATCCCTCCCCTTCCTTCCTTCCTTCCTTCCTTCCTTCCTTCCTTCCTTCCTTCCTTCCTTCCTTCCTTCCTTCCTTCCTTCCTTCCTTCCTTCCTCTTATTTTTCCTTCCTTACTTTTGGTGGGGGTAGGGCCAAGGACCGTACTGGCTAATGGATTCCATGCCTATACTAGTACTGTAATTTAAATTATGTACCATATAGGGTAATGAACACCTGTGCAGTGTGGTGGATAAAATAGTGCACTTGGACGCAAGAGACCTGGGTTCAAATCTTTTCTCAGCCTTGGAAGTTAACCTGGATGATGAGATATGTATTCCTGTTTCCACTTTGACATTCAGTATTACCCATAACTCCTGCTTCAGCCATAGTCATAAAATTCCCATTATCGCTTGCCGGAAAGTCGAATGGATCACTGAAGCTATTCATAATTTTAACAAATGGTGGATTCTTCTCCAGGGGGACCAAAATCATTCTCAATGCCTTGGTTTGTGTTACACTAACCACAGTTTACAGTGCGCCAAAGCTTGACAACCGAATGGACTATTGGTCATAAAAAGGAAAGGAACTCCATTCAGAAATTATTTAGCAAGGAAGAGAAACTTGCGGCTCTCCAGACTTTGTTGGACTACAATGTCCATCAATGCCAGCCTAAGTGACCAAGTGATCATGGGATGTGTAGTCCAAGCAAAGTTTGGAAGCAATTAATTATAAGGAATTTATCTCCCTCTAAGAACTTACCAAGGATACCCTTAATAAGGATACAATTAAGTTAGCTTTGAAAGCTGTACTGTATAATACAGTATGTTCTACAGGTTGCTTGTGTCACATGCTGCTAGTTACTGTTAAAAGACATTTTCCAGGCATTTTATCATGAATTTGTCATGAGTTAATCAAACCTAAGTTGTGATTTTTTTTTAAAGGATCAAGAAAAGCAACAAACTGTTTTCCAACATTTTCCAAAGAAGGAAGGGTAACCATTTTTTAAAATCGTAAACCATGTAGGAGAAAAGCTGCTTTTTAAAAGCTATGCTCCAAGTGCTGAGTCCAACAAGATTGAAGTCAATTAATCTTATCCCTACAAACATGCAAATATTTCAGTGCTCAGTGCCTCAGACCTCAAATATCCAAACGAAATGATGCTGTGTCCCTGCTGGACCATAAAGAAGGCTGACCGCCGAAGAATTGATGCTTTGGAATTGTGGTGCTGGAGGAGGCTCTTGAGAGTCCCCTGGACTGCAAAGAAAACAAACCTATCCATTTTGAAGGAAATCAACCCTGAGTGCTCACTGGAAGGACAGATCCTGAAGCTGAGGCTCCAATCCTTTGGCCATCTCATGAGAAGAGAAGACTCCCTGGAAAAGACCCTGATGTTGGGAAAGTGTGAGGACAAGAGGGGAAAGGGACGACAGAGGACGAGATGGATGGACAGTGTCATCGAAGTGACAGACATGAATTTGACCCAACGCTGGGAGGCAGTGGAAGACAGGAGGGCCTGGTGTGCTCTGGTCCATGGGGTCACGAAGAGTCAGACACGACTAAACGACTAAACAGCAAAATGATTCTACTTTACGTGGGAATTTAAAAAAAAAAAATTGGTTTGCATGGAAGCCAACCTCTCACACAATCACCCTCTCGCTTGCTTAGAGCCAATGACTTAGTGCCCGTCAACACCCATCCATCTTTAAAATTAGTTAGTTGACTGTTTGCTAATGACCATAAATGTGTTTGCTAATACAGATATCTCTAATTAGCTTCTGATAATAGATTAAAATTGCTTTAGGCCTTTGCTCACCACCCCCTTTTGTTCTTGATTTTTTTTCTTAATTAAGTCAATATTAGCATAGCCTTTCTGAATTGGCTTTGAAAGGAATTTTCTACTGTATCCCCCCCCCCAACCTCTCACAATGCCTTCAACAGTTTCTGAATGTTAAGGGGAAAAAAAACAGCTTTCCCCCATCCCTTTTCTTCATGAAATATGCCAAAAGGCAGAACCCTTTACATGGGCAGGGGCTGTCTCCTGTGATTTTAGCAATCTGCCGAAAGTAGTGGGAATTGTGGAAAAGAAATGCCACTTATTTTAATGTAGAGGATAATAGATCGGGAGAAGGGAAATGGTCACCTCAGGCAGCAGACATGGTGGGGTGGGAAATTTTGGGCACAAATGAAACAGCCCATCTTCCTCTGGTGGAAGACAAAGCTCTCTTCCAGGAAGGGAAGAAAAATCCTCACTTTTTCATTCTGATGTACTTGATGTCAAAGGACAAATTGCACAACGTATAAATTATTTTTTTAAAAAAATCTCTTTGTGTGTGTCTGGAGGTGAGAAACTTCACAGACCTGGAAAACCCTCAAGAGGCTGCCTCTCCTTGTTTAGAGACACTGGTATGATTTTTTCCAGACCTTTAGCTCCAGACCGCCTGCGGTGAAGCACCTCAGGCCTGGCGAGGCTCCCTTTTATCTTTGGCCTCAGGCGGCAAAATGTCTTAGGCATCTCCCCACTTTTGGATGGTACTTATGTGTCCCTTTCCAGCAAATGTTGGAGGATATGTGTTTAATTTTAATTAAATTTGTTTAAAAAGCACTGTATCGGTGTCTGGAAAGAGAGAAAGAGATGTATATTCTGACTTTGCCCACTCACCCGGTCATGCAAACCTGGAAGGTGGGCCGACTGCTGGAGCACAAGAAAAGCCGGGCTGTTTCCCAACCCTGCCCCTGGTTCTTCAGCAACAACCACATCATAAAAACATCAGTGCAAAGCTCTTTATATAGCCTAATAAATTTTGCAATGTTTTGGCATGCCCAGTCTACCAAAACACAGGGCCAGGATCTATCAGATTGTTCAGCTGGGGAATGCATAGACCTGCTGGGTACCATCTGGCCTGGTTGCTCCTGCCAAATCTGTCAGCCGCTTTGCTTATCTTATTTGCTCCTTCCCCGGATAAACCGTTACAGGGCAAGGAAGGCCTGCCCTCCTCCCAGCACAGCTTGTGACAACAGTTTTGAAAAATGTCTCTCTGCATTGCATGAGCCTCCACCCCTCCCCCCTGGTGTGCTGCAAAGAGCAACCTTTTCCTGGGATCAGGAGCTGTTGGTGAGAACTGGCATGCAAAGCACAGCCAGGAAGCATGGGTGAGACCTGGTGTGCAAAGCACAGTCAGGAGGCCTTGGTGAGAACTGGCATGCAAAGCACAGCCAGGAAGCATTGGTGAGACCTGGTGTGCAAAGCACAGCCAGGAAGCCTTGGTGAGAACCAGCATGCAAAGCACAGTCAGGAGCCCTTGGTGAGAACTGGCATGCAAAGCACAGCCAGGAAGCATTGGTGAGAACCGGCATGCAAAGCACAGTAAGGAGGCCTTGGTGAGAACCAGCATGCAAAGCACAGCCAGGAAGCATTGGTGAGACCTGGTGTGCAAAGCACAGCCAGGAAGCCTTGGTGAGAACCAGCATGCAAAGCACAGTCAGGAGGCCTTGGTGAGAACTGGCATGCAAAGCACAGTCAGGAGGCCTTGGTGAGAACCAGCATGCAAAGCACAGTCAGGAGACCTTGGTGAGAACCAGCATGCAAAGCACAGTCAGGAGGCCTTGGTGAGAACTGGCATGCAAAGCACAGCCAGGAAGCATTGGTGAGAACCGGCATGCAAAGCACAGTAAGGAGGCCTTGGTGAGAACTGGCATGCAAAGCACAGCCAGGAAGCATTGGTGAGACCTGGTGTGCAAAGCACAGCCAGGAAGCCTTGGTGAGAACCAGCATGCAAAGCACAGTCAGGAGGCCTTGGTGAGAACTGGCATGCAAAGCACAGCCAGGAAGCATTGGTGAGAACTGGCATGCAAAGCACAGTAAGGAGGGCTTGGTGAGAACCAGCATGCAAAGCACCGTCAGGAAGTCTTGGTGAGAACTGGCGTGCGAACTACAACTGCATCCCGTGCAAAAGCTTTCCTGCCCGCAAAGCACAGCTCAGTCCAGCATATTTTTTTGAGGGGGGGGAGATTGAAATTACTTAAAAATAAAAACACACAACAGCTGAAACAGAAACACAAGGGACATAGAAACAAAAAAATTAAGGGGAGGGGAATGGAGGGAAAAGAAAAAGGGAAACCCTTGAAATTGCAGGGGATTGAGCAGCTTCAGACTTCCCTGCTATAGCAGCTTTTGCTTCCAAGCTTCCCTATCTGGCTAAATATTAGCATATGCAAATTTAATGCATATTTGTGCTTCCTTTCCACACGTTTTTGGGCCGTAGGTTCAGTGGCTACCCTGTCACAGGCGTTTGCACCCTAAGAAAAACTCCGGGAAATATTTTCTCTCCACACCTCCTAAGTCTCGCCCTGCGAGCACGATGGACTCCAGAAACCATCAGGCACACACCCTGGGGGTGGCCCGAATGCACCCACACCCTCTCTTAGCGTTGGGCATCCCATCCTGCCCCCACCCCCAAAAGGACCAAAAGACAACTCTTAGCTTGACAGCCCCATTTCTTCCAGGTTCAAGGAACAAATGCTTCAGTCCCTCTGGAAACCCTGCCTGCCAATAAGTTACTTTTCTGGCCATTAAACGCCTGGAATTTCGACCATTTTCCCCCCAAAAGCAGCTTTTCCAAACCCAGCCGGTATTACCCAGGTGAGCCTGATTGGCTGGTCTTTCTAGAAGGCCCCACTTATTTACCTCTGAGATTGTGAAAATCTTCTCTTTTTTAAAAAACCCTTTTTCAGAGCAGTTTCAATATGGACAGAAACTTCATTGTTCTGAGGCTCATTTATGGCCGTGGTTTTAACTGCGCTTATGGTCTTGAATTAATTGCTTTCCCGTTCTGAGATGGTTTTCTCAAAGGCTTTCATGGCTGGGATCCGAGGGTGGTTGTTGGGGTTTTTTTTCCCGACTATGTTCTGGAACACGGCCAAACAGCCTCCCCCCCCAAAAAATCCCCTACATTCACCACTTCTAAGATGATGATTATTTTAGTAGTAATTGTTTCTTCAGAATCAGCCAACTTAAGATTAGTGAGAATATCATCCTTTTTGTATTGATTGCCCCCTGTTTGGTTAGGTTTTTAGTTTAAAATCTTTGTTTCTTAAATTCATGTTACTTAAGTTTGGGGCACTTTGTTAGATAATGTCTGTGTTTTATTGCACTGGTCAGGTGGGTGATGTAAAAAATTTGAATTAACTGGATGGACGGACGGTCGGTCGGTCCGTCCATCCGTCCGTCCGCCTCAGGACTTCTGTGGGGAGAAAACTGTTTCTCTCCCCACAGGAGACCTGAGGAGGATCACAAACTATTTAAGATCTGAGGCGGACCACAAATTATTTATTTATTTATTTATTTATTTGGGAGTGAGGGAGGGAGAGACAGACGGACAGACAATCCGCCTCAGATCTTCTGTGGGGAGAAAACTGTTTTTCTCCCCACAGGAGACCTGAGGCGGATCACAAACTATTTATTTATTTATTTATTTGTTTGTTTGTTTGTTTGTTTGTTTGTTTGTTTGTTTGTTTGTTTGTTTGTTTATCTGTTTATTTATCTGTTTATCTGCTTATTTATTTATTTATTTATTTATTTATTTATTTATTTATTTATTTATTTATTTATTTATTTATTTATTTATTTATTTGGTCCCTCTGACCAGAGAGAGAGAGAGAGAGGGCACCGCCGCCCTGTCCAGTGAGGCCAACCGCAGAAAATGGAGGGACCGGACAAGCCCTCAGGGCCGCTTTGTCGCCGGGTCCTCCCTCAGGGATCACCACGGGCGGCCATTGTGTTTTTTCCACCGGGGGAGGACTGTCCACCTTTTCTGTCCCTGGGCCACCCCCATCCCCAGCACAGTTTCTGGAATAAATAAATAAAAACATTTCCCCTCAGGCCAAGGAGCCTCTCAGGGCTTCCGGAACTTTCCGCTAGCTTCACAAGCGGGCACTCTCCTCACCCTTAACCATTCCCTCTTTCTCCCTTGTATTTTTTTCCCTTTAGAGAGGCCTTAAGGCCTCCCTAGAGGGGGGGAAGAAGTCACAATAATATACTGTATATATTACCTTGTGACTTCTTACAAGGCTTGCCAATGTATGGTGGTGAGAAATTTCCTTTTATTTTGTTTTATTTTTTGGTTACCTCAGACAACAGGGCTGTCCCTCCACAGACCCCCTCCACAGACCCGATACCCCATGGAAAATTCTTTTTTTCTGCAGTGCTGAAGTTTGCCTTGAATGGCAATAAGAAATGGATTTATTTTAGGCGCTTGGGTGCCAAGTCTCCTGTGAGCCTGCAAAGAAACACGATACTCCTTTTTTTAAAAAATGTAAACAGAACAGGAGTAACTTCCACAAATACTTGTGGTTATAATGTTTCCATGCGTGCAAAGTGTTTTATATACATTTTAGACGGTATGATGCCTTCTCTGGTAATGCTCCTTTAAAATAGCATCACCCTCTTAAGTTAAATTAATATGTATTTATTTATTTTAAAATACTGTTACCCAGCCTTTTTCCTTTAAAAAAAAAAGAGGACTCACGGCCACTTACACCCTTAAAAGGCAGCATGCAAAGTTAGCAATAGTGAAGATACAATACTGAACAAACATCTGCTAAATAGTGGGCCGTGTAGTGGATAGAGTGATGGACAGACTAGGATTCTGGAGACCCGGGTTCGAATCCTTGCTTGGCTATGGAAGCTCAGTTGTGGGAGTGGAACTGGTAAAGTCACTCCTTAAATTTATTACATACCTTGAAAGCGCTATTAGGGTCACAACTTGGTGGTGCCTTACAACAAATATAGCGAACAGGGAGGAGGCACTGAGGCTAAGAGTGAGCAGCTTGCCAAAGGCCACCTAGTTCACAAGAAGGGTGAAAGTGGAACGGGAGACTTTGTGCTTTTTCAGGGAGACCCTGTGTTCCTACCCTGACATGTCAGCTTGCTGAACCCTTGAACACCCCAAATGTAAGGTGATGGAGCACAGAAAGGGTTTCATCCCCTTAATTGTGAAAGGTGGCTTGTTTTAATTTTTTTGTGCACGGGTGAAAGCGTTTGCACCAGGGGTCTTTCTAGACAAGTAGCTCTGATTTTTTTTTAAAAGGGAAAGAAAAAAAAAGCTTCACAATGTCTGATGTATTCATCGTTTAGTACTCCAGTCACTGCTCCCTGCCTTCCTTGTCTGCATTATTGAAATTGTGAAGCTTTGACGAAGGCGGTGGTAATGGTCCATGACCTGACCAGCATCCCTCAAGCTTTTCAAGGTCGTACTCCCAAATGTACGGCTATAGCTGTTTGCTATTCTTGCAGAGTTCAGAGCCAAAAGCTGTCGGGCTTTTCAAAAGGAAAGGGGGAAATTAAAAAGAGAGAAAGATCTTCTGTGCTCAGTATTAATACAAGCTATGTTTTCTTTCCCTTAGAAGAAGAAGAAGAAAGAGCCAGGAGTCAGTGCTTGAAAAAAAAAGTTACTTGTTAAGATTACAAGTCCCAGATTCTGGGATTTGTAGCCTGGGGGGAAAAAAAGGTAATTATGCACCCTGCTTGAAATTCTATATCCAATAATATGCACAATAAAGGCTTCAAAGTTACCAAAATAGCTTTTTATTTGATGGGACAAGAGAAGAAAAGTATGGCTTTTAAAAATGGGTGGGAAAGGTGTAGTTACAGTGCACCTCCTGTCCTGTTCCAGCAGCTCTAGCCAGTGGTGCAGGATTATGGGAGTTGTAGTCCCACCTCATTTGGAAGGCGACACATTTCCTATCCCTGTTTCAAAACGATACAGGTGTCTGGGGCAGACCAGCAATCTAGTATGGTAATAACCTGGAGCTCCACATAGCAGCCAGATTGTCAATTGTCAATAAACCAGCCTGGAATTGGCACCATGCCCTCAGCTCTTTATTATGGGTGGCCTGGCTATAACCCAGGAACCATTTAGTGCTTCCTGATAGCTGCATATTATGCACGCGTTTGCAAATCTGCATTTGTTACAGTTACCATGTATGTTTTTAAAATACTCTTATGCATACTTCCACAAAAGTCATGCATGAAGGGGACCACTAGAAAAAGGAATGCATATCCTACATCCATATATAGGATGTCTGGATGCTAGTGTTTATAATAAATGCAACACCCTAAGTCATTTCTACTGGATTCTTGCTTTCACAGGGCCTGTGTGAAGGACCTAGCCTGGGTCACCCTTCAAACCAGATGAGGATGTTAGCTCCACTCTGTCACACAAGTGAGTACAGCCAGAATAACAGTGAGAGGAAAGTCTGAAGTGGATTGACGCCCCCACGAAACTGGAATCTGGATCCCTGAACAAGTGCTTGAATTCCTGGAACATGGGGTGTCTTTGGTCCTATGATGTCACTCATGTGGCAGAATAAGCCTCTCTTCATCTGCCTGATTTGTAATATTCCTAGAGGGTTCTGGTGGTCAGGCGTTTGGGCATGCATCAAGTTCTAAATAATTCAGTGGCGTGAGAATTTACAAACCATGGCCAGTAACCAAAAAGCGTTGTGCCACCCACTTTGTGGCTGAGAACAACATCGAAAAATGCAACATGTCTGGTTAGATTTGTTTTTTCTATTTTTTAAAGCTTTCATCTCCTCTTGCCGTTGACAGGAATTTTATCTTAACACTAGTCCGTTAAAGAAGATGTAATCACATGTAAGATTAACAGTGGGACAATTGTATTCCACCTCTCCTTTGTGTTCCCATCACTTGCTCAGCCTTAGCAAACTCCATCTTGTCATGAAACAGATCATTCAAAGGATATGATGGGGAGAGCGAAGGAGGAAGAAAATGACAGTGAGAAGGGGAAAACCTTGTTTTGTGTTTCAAAACAAGAACAACCCCTCCCACCAATCTTTATAGCTAGCTAACTGTACGCACAGCGTCTGTTTGAATGTCCTGTTATGTGCCTGGTGCAGCCAGTTGGTGTAGCTAGGGAAGTAGTTAGTTAGAAATAACATAGTTAGCTATAACTTGTTCCTTTTTGGGTAACAAGGGCATAACCAAGTTATACTCAAAGGTAATGTGGTAAGTAATTGATAAAGTAATTTCAATTCCCTATTTACTTCCAAAACTTTCTCTTAAAGGCCAATTTCATCTGTTTTTAAAGACACTTGACATTCATTTTCCAGGTCCGATGCTGTTCCATCCTAAATTATAAGCAAACCATTGTTTTGACTTTTCCTCTGAATCTTTAAATATTTTCAAGATGTAATATCAGAACTAGCCACTAGAGAGCTCTGAACAGACATTTCTCTGTATGTTGTGGTGGTCATAACATCCCAAGGTGTGAATAATACCTAACACAATAAGAATTTCCACCAACTGAGCCCTGATAATGGCAATCGGTCTGCAACACAGGATTGCCGCTAACTTTGCGACTTTTGAAACTCTGCTTCTGGGCCAAAGTACAGAGTGATGTCAGAAGTGAAAGCCAAGTTCCTTGTCAAGGCTTGATATGGCGACAGCAGCATTTGCTGTGCTGACTCAGGCAACAAAATGTCAGGGGCCATCCCAGTTTAAGAACATAGATTCTCTTGTGTGTTGTACCTGCCTATATAGATGGCACAGCTTGGTCCCTTGCTTAGCAGTTCATGGGTTCATAGCCTAGCTGGCAGCAGGACAAATACAAATAATGGCTCTTTGTGTGATCCACTTACTGGACGTTATTGTTCCATCTTGGGTACCAACCATGACAGACCAGAAAATTATTACATCTGCTCTTATAATCAAACACTCACTTATAATTCTACCCTTGTTTGTTTCAGTGGAAAAGCCTGATCCATTTTGACGCTTGTCTTTACATGTGCCTAAGATAAATTCCACACAACATTTGAAGTAAAATAAAAGTAATAAATTAAGCCAATGTGGTACAGTACAGTCAAAAGACAGCCAGGCTAGGCCTGGGTTCAAATCACGGCTTGGTTATGGGAACTCACTAGGCGATGGGGGCAATGGTAAATCTCTCCTTGAACATCTCACATACCTTGAAAGTCCTATTGTCATGTGCTGCTAAGTCACCTCCAACTTACGGCGACCCTATGAATGAAACATCTCCAATGTGTATTGTCCTCAACAGTCCTGCTCAGCTCTTGTAAATGCAAGCCTGTGGTTCCTTTAGGGAGTCAAGCCAAATCATATTTGGCCTTCCTCTTTTCCTGCTGTCTTCAGCCTTTCCCAACATTATTGTCTTTTCCAGAGAATCTGGCCTTCTCATGATGTGCCAAAGTAAGACAGCCTCACTTTCTACATTTTCCCCCTCCAGATATAGTTCAGGCTTGATTTGATCTAGGACCCACTTCTTTGTCCAGGGTATTGAGAGAGCTCTCCTCCAGCACCATACATCAAACAAATAATGTTTTCCCTCTCTGCTTTCTCTTTTGTCCAGCTCCCACATCCTTACATAGTGATTGGGAATGAGAGAGAAATGAACTTGGTCTTAGTCTCCTGTGACACATCTTTACACTTGATGCTCTTTTCTAATCCCTTCATTGCTGCCTTCCCAAATCTTAGTCTTCTTCTGATTTCTTGGCTGTAGTCTCCCTTTGGATGGATGATTGAACCAAGGTTTGCAAAATCTTTCACTACTGATGATTTTGGTCCTGCTTTGGCACCAGAGGGATGTGGTGGCGCTGTGGGCTAAACCGCAGAAGCCTGTGCTGCAGGGTCAGAAGACCAGCAGTCGTAAGATCGAATCCACGCAACGGAGTGAGCGTCCGTTGCTTTGTCCCAGCTCCCGCCAACCTAGCGGTTCGAAAGCATGCAAATGCAGGTAGATCAATAGGGACCACCTCGGTGAGAAGGTAACAGCGTTCCATGTTGAAGTCGCACTGGCCATGTGACCACGGAAGATTGTCTTTGGACAAAACGCTGGCTGTATGGCTTGGAAATGGGGATGAGCACCACCCCCTAGAGTTGAACATGACTAGACAAAAATTGTCAAGGGGAACCTTTACCTTTACCTTGTCACCAGAAATCAGAAGTGCCTTGAATAACATGCTTTGCCATCTAAAGAACGCTCCCCCATCCACCCACGCATTGGACACATAAAGAACATTAAGTCCAGGGTCGAAAATGACTAACTGGGCATCCAAAATATCCACAAATACATCATCAATCCAAATACACCCCAGGGTTAGGATGCACATGGTAAGTAACAAATACGGCGCTGTTTAGCCACAGATAACATTTTCCAAATAGGGTTTTGGAGAAGGGGAAGAAAACCTGGATTAACGCCTCCAGAAAGTGTATTTAAAATAGCTTTCATGTGGAAAGTTCATTTAATTAGCAATAAAGAAAAGAGTAGTTTTACTCAGTCTTTTTTTGGAGAGGGGGAAAAGATCTCCTCTTCATGGATTTAATAATTATGTTTATAACAGCATTTCAGAACCTTTTTTGTGACTGGTTCGCATATCCACTTTTTACATTTTGCTTAATCATCTTCCAGCTTAGGTCTTCACGGTTCTTAAGCAGGCAAAGCCTTGTATACTCATCAGCTTAATTTGTCATTCCTATAATAATATCTTCGCTTCAGCAGAAGTTGCTCTATAATTTAATCAAAGATTTGCTTTTCTTTCTTCTTTCTTCTTCTTTTATTTTATTTTTTATTTTTTTGCACACATCTTCCCCCCACAAGTACTCACACAAAGGGATAGTTTTCCTGGAATTAGTGAGTTTTTAAACACAGTCCTATTTATATACGGTTTTAGCAAAAGCAAGATCTGAATGCTCTGTGGAATTGCTACTTTCGGTAAGCTCTGCAGTTGTATTACGCAAAGCTTCCCTGAGCTTGGCATGGATTGTTTCTCGACAATGGACGCTAATGACCAATTAGGGTGTGTTTTTCCCCCCTTGTTTTCTCTTTTATCCAAAGACACCTTGTGGCACCGACATGTAGAAATGGAGGATGTTTAATCAGGACTGCTCGGTCAAATCTATGATTTAGGGACTGGAAAATGGCCTCTTTTTTGGGTCCATTTCTTCTGATATCAGGAAATATCAGTACCATTGTTCCTCCTAGTTAGAAACACAGGAATTTCCCTCGTCTTACTAAGCCAAGGCATTCGCCCATGGTAGACCAAGAATGGCAGCAACCCATGTTGAGTAAAGATTTGTCTGGCTTCTGGATGTGGGGTTGGCAAGGAAGGACATTTTATTCTTTGCTTTTGGCAGTCTTGAGCCAGCCCTCTTTTCAAAAACCCAGCGAGAAAGCAGAAGCACCCTGCTGCGGCCACACATACATCGCCCCAAAGAGGCTACTGGTTTGCATAAAAATCCATCTCTATGTCCAGATACCATCTTGGGAATTATTTTAAAATTTTAAGCAGAATTGCAATGATTCTCCCTCAAGTGAGGAAAGGTTATCAGGTGACCGGTGGACTTGCACATGTTCAGGAGCATGGAAGGGCTACCTCAGAGTCTCTGATAATCCCATTTTATGGTGTGTCAGCTTTAAATCAGTCTGGAACTGAACAGCACTTAAAACAGAGGATGCCTTCAGATGGAGAGTTGTACTCTGGCCACCCTTCACAGAGAGAACTGTTCTCTGTAAGATATGACACATACCATCCAATGTTCAATCCAAAACCAGGAGCTTCTTCTTCCTCCGGCTCCTCTTAGCCTAAGACCCAGAAACTTTGCTTTGGGGGCAAGGGAAGAAGGATTTGGAAGTGAGCCCTCTCAAACCACCACAGATTTCTAGACCTGGAATTATCTCTCTTCACAGCTAAAATTCCTCTGAGAGATGATCAACCATCCTTTCCTGCCACAAATGAAAGATAACTTTCTGGGATAACTTGTTCCACTGTTGAGTAGCTCTTACCATTATCCACACTCTTTGAATATTTAGTCAGAATCTCATGTTTTTTAAATAATTTGAATCCATTTCAGGTCTGATCTATAGAGCATCTTCTCCTAAGACAGACTGGAACTAGGACTGCATCTTGCCATCAGCCACAGAAAAAAATGCGTATAGGATGCATTTATCGGGCCAAAGAAGAAACCCAAGAAGAAAGGATGGGCACTAGAGATACAGTACATCACATTTCAGAGAACTAGGCTGAGCATTAGGACATTGAGGGCTGTTCCATCATTAGGCACAGTGAGGGAGCTGCCTTGGGTAGCAAACAGTGGGAATATGGATTGAGGGAGACAGAGCTCCGTTGCCTTCAGGGACCGTAGGGGATACGTCCCACTACTAGTGGGGAAATATGTTAGATGTCAAATCAAATATTAAGGGGCATGTTTAGAGACGCCTCCCTTGGTGATCAAGCTTCTGAACCAAGCCTGTGCTTATCTTTCCAGCTCCCAGTTACGAAGCAAAACACACTAAATGCAAGAAATGGAGGCAAATAAAATTGTATGCTGTGACAAACAGACATCTTTCGCCACTTGAAGGAGCACCGTTTCTGAACACGTGCTAAAGGTACTGTCTAGTTGGCCTTGAGGTTCAATTGTCAATCTGATTGGTGTTTGTACATGAAATGGGGGTGGGCGCCATTTGTCCTTGACCCCAGGCAGTGAAATATCTTGACAAGGTGTTCCGGCTCCTTTCTGTTCTTTTGCTTTGCTGCTAGAAGAGCTCCCTCAGGCAGACCAGCAAATCAAGATACTGTCCTGTCCATTACGTCAAGCGCTTGGCCACCGTGGGTGCTGGTTCTCTGTAAATCACCATCGGGGCTCATTGTCTACTTCCTGCAGCCTGTTTTACAGAACAGAGCAATAAGTCAGCTTTCTAGATTAATGTCAAAAGCTGTAATTCAAAAGAAGCTATTTAAATTCACCAAAGGATGCTGCTTCAAATTATAAGTGGCTGACGCAGATTATTAATCATTTCTCTTTTGTCATGGCTATCAAGTTTTGTGACAGACATTTTGGGCCAAGGAAGTGCTTCCGTAAGCAGTAAGCTTTTCGATAATAATTTGGGCCCGAATTTCTGCCTGGATGATAACACAGAAATAAATCTTTCCCTCATTCTTCTTTTTTTAAATCCTCAAGTATAAATCAGTAAAGGTAAACGCTTATAGGTTCCTGCTGCAGGAGTTTGTAAAGCTTGAGTTGTTTACATTTCTGTCTTCTTTAATCCAAAGTGGGGAAAAAAAGAAAACGCTATGGTAATTTTTCTCTGTGCTGCCACCGATGCTGTCTTCCTATTCCATTCCCACCATTGCCCTTGGTCTCTTTCCATAGTAACATTGTGATTTGTGACAAAGGTAGCTGATTTTTCGCTGTGTTCCCTCCGACTTAAATGTTAATGAAAGCTTAAATCAAAAGCCTCAACATTAATGGCTGGTGCTCAAAAAAAATATGAAATCTTGTGTCGCGCTTTGGGAGAATGCTATTTTCAAAGAATAGAAGCTGGTGTTTGAAGTGAACTTGACTGGTGTTTGGGGTCTAATTGTTTTAAAGACAAGCGCTGTCTTGAACGCAAGTCTCAGGGGGCTGATCAAGCCATTTTGAGATATGTTTCTACTACACGCTACGAGGCTTTCTTCACGAGTTCCTCTTATAAATCTGGGCGTGGGTGGGATCTTCAAAAAGTTCAATGGGATCTCAGCGTGCTCAGCATAAGCAGAAAATGTTGGCTGACGATAAGAGAACAAGCTGGGAGGAAAATGGCATGGAGACCCCAGAGTTCGGTACCATGCTACAACATTTTGGCTGTTGGCTCATGAAAAGACCACCTCCTCCGCTGAAATTCCCAAAGGCTTGTCTCTAGGTGCCCCTCCTGTCTGAGGCTATCTGGGCAAATGATGCCAACGGAAAGGGCCTTCTCCGTGGTGGCACCATGACCCTAGAACACCATCTATAGCTGTTCCTACGAGTCAACCCTGACTATACCGAATTTTATCCGGTTTCAGAAGCTAAGCAGAGCCAAGCTTGGGTCAATACTTGGATGGGAGACGAACATGTTATGTCCTTCCCCAGTAGATGTGGGGAAAGAACATGGCCTAGAGAGAACCTCAGAGAGCAATAGCCACTCTTCTGGAACAAATTTGTAAGTTCTGGAATCGGCAGGAACTTCTTCCTGCAACCACAGCAGCGATTTTCGCAGGTACAATAATAACATCACTTGGCCATGAGGTAACTGCTTCTCCATCCACTCTGTTGAAGGTTTTGTGTTTGTTCCTCTGCTCTGTTTTATGTACCTCCATAAATCAAATCAAACCAATGTTTTTTTTTTTAATGATCAGGTTGAATATTACTTTTTAAAAGAAACCGTAGTTAAATGGAACATCTGTGGTCTTGAGGGCACATGGTACATTGCTTCTGGAAAAGCCTTGCCCCTTCCCCGTGGCAGTGCCCTTTTAAATCTCCTGCTTTTAGAAATCTTTTTCATTGCCTCTTCATGGAAGGAAAATTTATCCTTGCTCTCACTGCTGGAAGGACTCCAAGGCCGCTGCTCTTTCTCTCTCTCTCTCTCTCTCTCTCTCTCCTCCCTTGGTGTTCTTTGGCTCTGTATCATCAGAATGCAGAAGTGGCCACAGAGTGAAGCAAATGCTACGGAGAATAAGGAAAGAGAAGATTTAATCATGTCCTTGGGATTTTTTATTTTTATTTTGGGGCAAGGTGGCGTTAGAGACTTGCTCCTTTTCTTGTGCCTTTTAGACAAAGCAAAACAAAAAGCAACGTGTCCTTCTTATATACTGCCCCACAATGCTTAAAGCACTTTCTGGGTGGTTTGGTTTACATTTTTTTTTAATTACACAGGCTACACATTCTCCACCCCCAGGCGAGCTGGCTAGTCATTTTACCAACCTCAGAAGGATAGAAGGTTGTGTCAGTCTTGAGCCAGTTAGCTGAAGCTTTCGGGATCAAACTCAGGTGGTGAGCAGAGGCTTGAGTGCAGTAATACAGTTGAACCACTGTGCCATGAGGCTCGTTCATAGTTTGGTAGAGGGAGGAGTACTCCACCCAACGCCCAGCACTCACCCCAGTCATCAGGATGGAACCAGGTATCTTTAAGGTTTGCAAAGAAAGAGGCTGGCTAGAGCACATCAAGTGTACAGTAGTCAGTTCCACCACAGGCGATTCTTTGGGTTTTGTCTTTCATAACCCTCAGTATTCATCAGCCGTCACTATTTGTCACAGCTGGAAAGCTAAGGACACACTGCCTAATTTAGGAAGAGCTCTTTTGCATCTGTTGTGCTGTGTGTGGCCTTTTTTCAATGTCCCAAAGGCTAATACCAAGATCATCTCTCGTGTGTATGAAAAGAAGAGGCAGTGTGTGGAGCCAGGCGGCAAGGTATCACGTTGGAAAGATCTAAGCTCATACCTATCAGGAGATGATATCGGACTAACCCGCACCACAGGGGTTTTATGAGGCTCATATGGAGGGAGTCTTCTTGGGCTCCCTGGAAGTAAAATGGGATATCAGTATCACATAGGAGAGTTAACTTACACCTTACTTCACACCGGCATGGATTTAAACCTTATTGATGACTCATGGGCCTTTTGGCTGATTAATTAACTCTGTCTTTTAATTGGTTTGTAACACTATTTGCTAATAGGTTGGGGAGCAGGGGCTGCTTTATATACCTAAGCAGCTCCTGGTCCAAAGCAGTTTTGAACTGAGGTGACCCCTCTGTTCATACCATGATTTGTGCTTTCTAATATGCACAGGGCTGTTAATTAACCAGAATCAGCTCCATAGGGTAGCCCAGCAAGCCAGATCCTTGTAAGGTTCTATCTAGGTAATAAAAACAAGAAAGAAGGATCATTTAGTCAACAGTTGTTACTTTTAGAATGATTTTGTATTGCTCAGATCTTGGCATCTCAAGCTACTTCCTGTCTGAAAGTGACATGTTTTAGAGCAGGAGAAGACATTTGCTTTCCTTTTTCTTTTTTCTTTTATTTTCTGGTTTTTTGTTTGTTTGTTTGTTTTGTTTCTTGTTTGTTTGGAGGTCTTACTTTCATTTTTTG
The DNA here is from genome assembly GCF_051106095.1 of Pogona vitticeps. Taxonomy (NCBI): domain Eukaryota; kingdom Metazoa; phylum Chordata; class Lepidosauria; order Squamata; family Agamidae; genus Pogona; species Pogona vitticeps. The sequence goes on from NC_135796.1 coordinate 16,672,466, forward strand.
TTTTGTTTTTATTGGCAGTCTGCCACCAAAACGACCCTTCCTAGGTATGTTTGTCTGGTGCCAAGTTTATTACTTTTACTTATCTCTGGGTGTTGAGTAAACATTTTCTTACTTTAAAGCTCTGAGCATAATCTGTGCCTTTATCTCCCACACTGACGATTTTGTGCTTTGTGACCTTTATTTTTATTTTTATTTTTATTTTTAGAAATCTCTGGAACATTGTTTTGGTTTGATTTGGATTTTAAAACAGCAGAGACTGGAAAAAAATAGGATGAGATAATTGTTTCTTTTTTTTCCCCCAACAAGAATGTAGCTCTGAGCAATGCATAGGTTTTGTGTTCTATTTATGACTTTTATGCTTTTAGGAGGAAAAACAAGTCAGAGGTAGAAGTGGAGGGGGGATAGTTACACTGAAGGAGCAGGACAGCAGATTTTCCTCTGCTACCAAAGCTTAGTCATGCTGTCAAGGCAATTTCAAAAGACCAGCAACCCCATAAAGATGGATGTCAGGGGCACAGACTACAGAACTGGGTTTCCATGGCAGCAGACCATGTGCAACTTCCTGCAACCAGATGCCCCCCCCCTCTAACTTTTGGAGCCTTTTGGGCTCTTGAAGAAATTCCAGATTCACATATGGCCCTTGGCAGTGTCGCGCCAGCCTCTACTCTCGCCACTTCTCCAAGCTATGCCCTAATAGTTATGGGAAGGGATTTTTGCTGACCTTCCCTTTTCCTCCTCCTTTTTTCCTTTGAGTTTGCATGCATGAGTGTGACTTCTGTTTTGGGAGCTGGGGATAGGGGTGAGATAGGAAAGACCAGACAGACACCCTTATCAGGTAATTAATTTCACAGCCATTGTGCTCCCGTGGCAGGTCTCTTGATTTATTGCCCATGGAACAGTTTTGGGTTCAAAGGCCACATCCGTTGCGTTTAATGCTCCATGATCTTTTACCCCATGGAGGAAATAGCAGAGAAAAGGCCATTATTACCATTAGACTGGGCTCCTGGTATTAACATAATAATGCCTATACAAATTAGGTGTGTGTGGCTTCCAAGGACACAGTTGTGACCTAGCGTTCTTCTAAAATCTTTGCATCCAAAGTTGAACCCTGTTTTGGGCAGTTATGGAGGGAAAGAATTTGCAGCTGTGGGTTGGGACCCTTAGTTACTATGTCGAATTAGCCTCTTCTTTTAACAGCTTTGTAGAAAGGCCATCTCCAAGTCGGGGTTGGCCAGTGTGAAAAAAAAGGACATATGTGTAATCAGCTAACGGACTGAAAGGCAGAAAACTGATCAAATTATAGGACTTTAATTATTTATATAGTTTTCCTTATTGCTGATAGTTGTAATCTGACGTACGTATGTCTTTAGTTGTTGTCTTAATTTTTTTATTGCACACCACCCCCAGTGGTCCTGTAGCCAGATGGGTGGCATAGAAGCTGAAAAAATAAATAAATAATAAATACGTTTCATTGTTACTTCAGGTGATTGTTTATAGTTTGTACATACAGAAAAAGAAGGATCTCTGTCCAAGTTAACTTACAGCTTAAGTGTGTCCAATGGCAGAGACAGACCAGAGAGCATAAAGAATTCAGACCTTCTTGTTTTGCAAGAGATTAGTCCTTCTGAGTAGAATTTCTTTGACTATGTTTCCTAGAATTCCTCACCATGCTGGTTAGAAGGCTAGTGGGACTTCTAGTCACACAACACATCCCCATCCGTCCTTTAGTAATTGCTTGTCTGCCCTCATTATATACAATTCCTCTGCTATTTATTTTGCCTTTAGTTGTGTTACTATTCCTGCTGCTCTTTTTAAATTATCAAATTGCTGGCATCTTTCTTAACCTGTGGGCTGTTTTTATCCGTTTTGTAAATCACCACATTTCGGAAAAGGTGTAAAGTGGAATCTCAAATCTTCGTTCTTAAAATGATAGGCAGGGTCCTGTGTTTACATCCAGTGCCATTTCGCTTTGTACAGCATTTGCTCGATATTTTTGCACATATTTGGAAGGTAGTGGTTGATAAAAAGCCATGTCTCTTCCTTCCTTCCACAGCCACCCCTCATTTCAGCCCCCTCCATACTGATCAGCTTAATGGTTAACTGCTTCCTTGCAGTTTACAAACTAATTCATTAAGTGCAAAATGTCATTACCACTAAGTACTGCTCATCAGACTGTCCTCCTGTTCTCCCCCTTGCTTCCCAAAGTTAATGTGACCTTTGGAGGCAATCCGTCTCTTCTCTTAATGGACCCTGTCACCTCCTTATTATTCCTGCTGCCGGTAACAAAAGTGTAGGGCTGTATTTGAGTATAGTAGCCCCACAGGAACCAACTAGGATAGTGGGAGCAACCATCAGGATTCCCCCTGCTCACCTATGTCAAAGCACATACAGTGTAAAAAGGAAGACCCAGCAGAATGTGGGGGAAGAGGAAACTCAGCAGACTACATCCATAAAATACATCATAGGTGTGTACCATATGTTCTGTTTGGGGTTGTGCACCTGAGCAGTGAAGAATCGTGACTCCCTATTTCGTGGGCCCAGTAAATCCACTCCGGGTTATAATCTGAACTTTAAAGGAGCTATTATCTAAGGTGTTCGACCTATTTGGACGGGAAAGAGAGTTCAGCACCTTGGATAGCGCCGGTAAAGTTGAGAGTAAAATCCGGATCTGATTCACAAACATCCAGCAACATCAGAGTAACCAGCCCCCAACTATACCAGATTTTGAATTAATTCTGGTGACATTGCAATTGCTTTCAAAGCCCTGAGTTGTAGCTACATGGAATCAGAGCTGGAGGATTTGGAAAGTGTGCTCCAGAACTTAGTGGCTACACCTGCATGCTAGAATCAATGCTAATTATGTTTTTAAAAAAGGGCAGCCGGCCAGCAAGACAAATTTGTGCTTATGAATTGGGATCTGTATGTTTCTTGCTCTCAGAGATCCATTCAGAATACGACAGAGTCAAATCTAGACTTGAGTACAAAAGCCCACAGAGCAGTCTTTCCTGTGTGCCAGTCTGTGGATTGGGGCCATCATGGAAAAAGCTGTCCTCTTCCATGCACTGCAGACAGAGCAGCAGAAAGAACTGATTTTACTTCCTCGAAGAAGCAGAGGAATGTTGGGCTTCTCCATTGGACCAAACTTAGTGGTTGTGATCTTCCCTCTGATCCCCTGCTTACTTCTGCTCACTGCGGAGCTCTGTCTACTCACTCCTGGCCCAGCCTGGCTGGAGGTTACACCTCCAAATCCCCCCCCAAAAAACCCAAGGTGCTTGGTAAAAGCAATTATTCGTAATGCTTTGTGCCTTTGGACATCCAGTCTGAAAACGGTAAAGCTGAGGCAGCTTGACGGTAATGTAATTAAGCATCGGACGTAACTCCAGACACAAGCACTTCCTTAAAAGCTTCCCAGATGATAAATATCCAAAACGTACTGCAGAATGTGTTTCTTAGCGAGCTACAGAAGGTTGACCCAGCTTCTCCTCTTGGTCTGATTCCAGGGCGATGCTTCAGCCAAGAACATTCGGTCACATCAACTTGAAACACCTTCCCTGTTCCAAAAGGCTCTTTTAAAACCATTTTCAATTGTCCAAGCTCTACATTTCTTTTCTGAACAGAGACTAAATGAGATCTCCTCTTGGTTCTCCCTCCTTCCCCCAAAGATTTGCTCATGACTGCGAAAATGGTAGTGACACTCTGTACAGTATATCTAAGGCCAGAGGTGCAAGTGATCAAATATGAAATTCTAATTACAGGCCGGTAATGGACCATAGCCAAGCCACCTTGAACTCATTCACTGATGAGGTTCTAAATTCTTTGACGTAGCTGCATTTTGCATGTTGAAGGCATTAGAATTCTAAAATGCCTTCTGCCAGCTGAGGATTTTTGCTGAGGTTTTGTTGGCAAATTCAATTCCCCGAGTGACCCTGTTATAAGCATTTGTTGTGGCAACAATATGACAAGCTGTTGTATTCCTATAAGAAGAAAATTAGGCCTGGGTGGGTAGCATTTAGGATTGTTATATTTTGGGGCTCCCTCTGAAGCCCCAGGGAACGGCTATGCTTCCATGAATTTCCAGGCAGGGAAATAATTTTATGGCAAGCAGTGTTGGTGAAGAGAAGTTTTGATCTGATTGTGTATGGTGGCTTTGAAGTCTGGCTGCCTAGCTCCCTACTCTCAGGTGCGCCAGGAAGCCTTTGCCAAAGCTTCCAACAGCTGAAACCAGATGCTCTCGCATTTTGGGCATTGCGATAATAAAGGGGAGCTTGGGCAGTTCCTTTGTAGAAGTTATTTATTCCAATAACTCATTCCTGTATCCGAAAAGTAACTCACTATATTACTTGTCATATTGTTCATCACATTTCTGTTACTTTCTGCTATTTTGAGGGAGAATTTGGATGGATTAGACAGTGCCACACAACTTAAAAGGCCCTCAGACATGACCTTTACAAATAACTTTTGAAACTAATTATAAAATGGAGTTCATTACACCAAGAGAGTAATTTTGTTCCTGCTCGTTATGCTATCTCTGAAATGAAACATTATTATTCTGCTGCCCAAAAAAGTATCTAGGAATATTCTCAGTTGTCACTCGTTGCTTCCAGTTTACATTACTTGTAATTAATTACTTACCATCTGTGCAGCGGAAGGAGCTATAAATGAGCAAGGGTCAGCATTGGAACTGAAGATGGTTATGAGGTCCTAACATAGATCAATATGAAAAGCAAGAGCAGAGCGGAGTCTGAATCCAGTAGGGTCCCCTGGACTTTTGTGTGTGGGGGGGGTTTCGTTAGTCAGTCTGGATATAGAAGATGGAGAGCTAGTGTTAAAAAACAGGTGGGGGGAAAGTGGTCCATACATGCCTGCCCCCCCCTTCCGGTCTCGCTTGCGGTCAGCCGGGACCATCTGCATCTCTCAGCCAGTTCTGTTGGGAGGAACAAGAAGGGTGGGGTTTTTTTGACTTTTTGCTACTGGATGCCTGTTTTCACAAACAGTCCTTGACTCAAAGCCCACAAAGATCAACAAAATAAAAAAAAATCTGGCAGTAGAATTCTGGTAACAAGAAGTGGCTTTTTTTAAATCATATTTTCATCAATGGTGTGCTGCCTGTGGGGGGTTTCTGAGGATGGAAAACTAGCCCTCAGTGCCTCCCCAGTATATGAAGGCAGTTGGCGAGGCTCTTTATGCGGCTCCTGGATTTCATGTTTACCTATGACATTTATGGTGCATCTGTTTATATCCATGGTCCACATTCTCTCAAAGGAGCTCTGCAGAAAGAAAATGTGGTTCTTCCTCGCACAATATCATGCCCTCCCAACAGCCCTATGAGGTAGGCTAAGCTGAAAGATAATTATGGGCCCTCGTTTAACGTCATACTATCGTGGCCACTTAATTCTTCTTAGATTTGCCCTAATCCCTGTCTTCCTTCCAGAACAGAACTTTCCTTTCTAGATGTTGGGGCAGGAGGGGGGGGGGGGGAGAAGAAGACAAGAAAGTTTTCCACTGATGATGACATGGCGTTCCACTCCGTTCAGCCCTCTCGTTTCCTAACCACCCTCTGATGTTTGGGAGAGACGAAAAGCAAACGCTTTCCTGGACCAGCTAGCGGAGTCTCTGTTTTTCCAGATGGTCTGGCCATCTTGTGCATTTGGAAGACCTTTTCCCAGAGCTTCTGCGAAATGTGAACTAACATGAAAGCACCTAGCCGTTTTTTGCTCAAGGGGTGGCATTTTCATCCTCAGTTCCAACAAATAAAGGAATTACAGGTGTATCTGCTTTTCAAAGAGCAATTCTTCTCCTCCCGGCTTCCTTTCCTTAAGCTGTCAAAATTGTGGCATTATTAGTATCTTCATCCCAGAAGGCAGTTTATAAATGATTTCCTTGGTCTTAGGGTAATTTTCGGCTGCTTTCAAATGCTGCTGCACTTTTGCATCTGTCTTGTCTTTTACTGGTGATGCTTTTTTTTCTGTTTTGTAAGCTGCTTTGAAATTTCGTGGTGAAGCAGAGGGTGTAAATAAACGGACTAAAAATAGAGAAGACACTTCAGTAATAATCACCCTAGGGTGAGTCAATCTTGTGTCAGATGTTTCTGGTGCCACAAAATCAGGTTGCTGAGCCTCCTTTGAAGACGGACTCCCTTCTCCGCCTTATAAACACCAATTTGTAAAGTGAACAAAGGAAAAACAGAGCACACTCGTACATACACACCTTTTTTTTAAAAAAACCCGGGCATGGTTTCCTGCCCTTCAACACTACGGAGGGGTGCAGAGCAAAAACAATAAACAGTTCTTTGAGATGGAAAAGGTCAACCAAAGGTTTCTGCAGGAAATCCCCACAGAACAAGGCTGATTTAACTTGAAACTCCTCACAAACCCCCTGATGTCTCAGCTGTGCTTCCCCGCAGCCCTGCTCAAAAAAGAAAAAAGAAAAAAAGGAAGAATGTCTCAAGGGAGGGTAATTTCTCTCTTTTTTCGTTTCCCCGTTTGGCCACATCTGAAAGTCGCAGTGGAAGAAAAGACGGCTAAAAAATATAGACAGAGAACTAAGCCAACAGCAGCTGCTTCAGCTGAGCTCAAGAAATATGGTATAATAATCTCCGTTCCCACCCTGCCAAGAGCTTTGGCAAGCAGTATATGGGTTGCGCTCTTTTTTCTTTTCAAGAGAGGGTAATTGAGAGTCCCACACTTGCTCTTGCATGCTCTCGCTCTCTCTCTCTCCTTCCCTCCTTGTGTGTGTATGTATGTGTGTGTATGTGTATACAATGAGCATCTCTGTAGGAGCTGATGCCAGCTGAGGCTCATCCAGTTGAAAGGAGTGGGCAAGGAGCCAAATCAGAATCACGCTCTCCCGCACCCACCCACCCAACCCTGCCTGTGCGCCACTTCCCCAAGTATCAGCAATTTTCTACCTGTTTACAGCGTTGGTTCCTTTCTAGACAAAAACAACCCAGAGGCTTGGGATCCATTTCTTAACCGGGTAACAACGTTCATCTACAGGAGCAACACCACAGCACAGAGATCCGTGGCAGTTTAGACACTCACCAGTATAATGCAGTGTGAGGTGGTGGGGACTATTTCCAAGTGACAGTCTCTGGAACTCCCTCCCACAGGAGGCCAGGCTGGCCCCATCTTTGCTGTCCTTCCACCAGCAGGCAAAGATCTCCCTCTTCAGGCAGGCTTTCCCTTAGTAACCAGCTATCTGAGAAGGGTTTTAAAAAATGGATTATTGTGCCTTGTGGCTTTGTATGTGTTTTTGACATCGATTTGTTTAATCTTTGAGTGTGGTGTTTGTTTGATTCTTTAGCAATATTTGTATATTTACTATTTTTAACTTTTACATATTGTCTTCCATGGACGTAAGCAGCCATGGGTCCTTTTTAAAGAGAAAGGTGGGGTAAACATAATTTAAATAAATAAATAATAAATACTTAATCAGATGCATCCTGTAAACACATAGGCAGGTAGCTGTCTTAGTCTGTTGCAACAACAAAAGGGTTTTGTAGGCATTTTGAAGACTAACAAGTTTTAGTCTGTGGCCGGCATCTTCAGAGGACAGGTTGCTGTCCTCTGAAGATGCCGGCCACAGAGACTGGTGAAACATTAGGAAGAACAACCTTCAGAAGACGGCCAAAGAGCCCGAAAAACCCACAACAACCACTAACAAGTTTTATTGGGTCTTCATTTTCATGAACTGCAGCCTGCTTCAGCAGACACAGAATATGCACCTGAAACTCAAGATAGAAGTTCAGACTCGTTCCTACTGCAGGAAGGCAGTGGTTCTTCCAAAATCTTTTGGAAGGAGACATCGTCTGTACCAGGTCTGCTACCGAGAAGACCATTGTGGTGGCTCATGTAGCTTTCCCAAAAGCAGCAATCCTCAGCAGAGACCCTCCAATGCAGTGGTCCCCAACCTTGGGCCTCCAGATGTTCTTGGACTTCAGCTCACAGAAATCCTGGCCAGCAGAGGTGGTGGTGAAGGCCTCTGGGAGTTGTAGTCCAAGAACATCTGGAGGCCCAAGGTTGGGGACCACTGCTCCAATGGATCCTAGGTGTTTGGGGAAAATGTTTTCTGGAGGCATCCATGACTTCTCTTGTCAACTGCTGTCCATGGTCGTGCCACTTCTGATAGCAAATAGAAACCCTCCAACAACCGTGGACTCCAATATTGGAAAGTGACCAATACCCACTGGTGTTCTACCACTGTCAGCCATGGTTCAGGCCAGCATTAATTTGGCAGCCAGTCGAACTAGCTCAGAGCCGGCGGGATAGCTCAGGGGTTGAGGTCTCCGACTGCGGAACCAGAGGTTGAGAGTTCGATTCCCTCCCCCTGCCTCCTGGGAGAAGAGCCAGCCTGTGCGGCCTTGGGCCAGCTGCACCGTCCCAGGGATTCCACCCTGAAGAAAGGAATGGGAAACCACTTCTGAGTATTCTTTGTTTAGAAAACCCTGCAAAAGGTTGCCATAAATCAGAATTGACTTCATGGCATGTGATTATAACTACAGACAGCATCCAAGGGAAGTATTGAGTTGTCAACTGGCTATTCCATTCTCATCTCTACCCCAGTGCTCCTGAAGTTCTGACTGATGATGATGATGATTTCTTCCCTGCCTTCTCAGATGGGCTGAAGGAGTGTTTTTTTGGGGGGGGGGATTATCCCTCTGCTTAGAAGAGCCAGTTTCTTTTCTGATTATTATCGCCACTCGTGCGATTTTTAATCTGTTGCTGATCTCCTGGCTTCTCCTTTCACCTTTTCCTGGATGAATCATTTCAGAACAGCCGTTTGGTGGTCTATAGTGATTCATAACAATGTTAAACGCGCACAAGAATGCATCAGCATCAGTCTGCACGCTGGGGGGGGGGGAAACGCACCCACAGAAGAACGTGGCGAAATGAGTCAGCGGAAGCAGGCTCCGTAGAAATAAATGTTGGGCCTTTTTTTTTTGAATTCTGCAAGACGAAACCAAGGGCCTCAGTGCGCATGAGCTTGTGAGCTAGTAGTTTGACATCTTCATTCGTATCGCCAGCCTAAATAAAGCAGATGTGGCTTCTGCTATCTCTTCTCTGTTGCTTTTTAGGGGTGTCTCGTTACAACTCTGTCATTGTTGTCAAGACACATCCGTGAGGGAACATGGAGCTCCTTGGGAGGGGGCTTCTCAAAAGTGACCCCCTTCTGGAACTGAAGTTTGTATCAGAACAGACATGACTCCTATTTCCTAGGGAGGATACCTACCCCATTTCTAGTCTGGTGAGGGAAGCAACCACGTCAAGTGGCAGAGGAAACACGTAATCTGCCCTGCATCTCCAAAACCAGCTTGCTGCTCATAGCTGTAGGGGATGCTATCAGAGCTGATCATCATATGAGGCAAGGAAACTGGGACAAAACTGAGAGTGTTTGAACTGGATTTTTTTGAGTCTATGTGTTTTAGCCCATGTAGCAGAGGTTCCGTGTTAATTACTTACGTCAATTAATTTCTATTTTCACTCTTATGCTGTCTTTCCCCCAACTAAGAGACCCAAGGCAGCTCACAAATTATTAAAAGCAAACAAACTATCTCAGAGGATCCTTCCGAGCTTTAAATTCTGTGAATTTGCTTCTTAAACACCATCATTCCTGTTGGGATCCCGAGCATTTTATGACAAGGATGAGTCATATACAAGGATAGAAGGAAGATCTCATTTTAAAGTTGTTGCTCAGCATGCAATCTAAACGAGAGATGATGTAATTTCATGTCACCTTTGAAATACATGGGGCCTAACATGGCTTATTAAACGTATAACTCATAGCACTTACAGGAAACCAGTAGCTCTTGCTTACAGACTGCAGATCACCAACTCTTAGACCCTGAAAAAGAAATACGGCTTTGCCATAGAGTCTTGGTGTTTGGGGGAAGGTAGAGGGTCTTAATTTTTTTTTAAAATTGTGGTTTAATGTCCTCAGAGAAAGTTGGAGAGGTCTCACACGTTGAGCAATGATGCAATTCAGATGAATTTTAGCTTACATTGTAGGTTGACCTGGAATGAAATTTGCAGGGGAAGCAGGTTGTAAAATGATAATAGGGGGACACAGAGGGTTTCATTTAAAAATTAAGGGAGGGTGGGGAGAAAAGAAGCTATGTAGTGCTTATATACAATCCAAAGGCTAGGATCAGTGATACTTTTATTAGACCACCCAATTTTTTTTTATAAATATAAGCTAACTTTCCACCCTGCATGGGTCTTCTTCAGGCTGAACACGGCAGAGCTGTGGGTGGCATGGGGGGGGGGGAGACAGTCATTCCAGAAATCATAGCCAGATGTGCATGCTAGGCTCCTTGGTTAAAATCAAGTTTCAAAATGTGGATTGTAGACGCAAGTCAGAGGTGGCAAGTTTCAGATTTGGTGGTGTGGATTGGAATGTGTCTCCTGGTCTTGTTAGCAACAGGGGCAGATTTTTAGTTTGTTCTGGCACACTTGCTTCTTTGCAGCCTTTGGTGAATGGGGCAATTCACCCAATTGCTAGGATTCCCACTAACCTTATGGTTTCAGTAGTAAAAAAAAGAGACAATGGCAGCAGCAACTCCAAAGGCACAAAAGTTGGTGACAGAAACTTTTCCCATAGTCATAGCTGATTTCTGGCTTCTGAATGGAATTTACTCTTTATAGGATGCACAAACAGAATCCGATGAGGATTAAGTGGTGTCTTATGTACTATGTTGGATATTAAATAGGTTCAGCAGAATCGGCAGTTAACTGTCTTTGCAGGAAAAACCAACAGAGTGTTGTGGTACTATAAAGGCTAATAAGTGGTACATGGCACAGGGTTGTGTAGGTGGCAAATCCCTTTTCCACATGCCTGCATCTGAACGTTGTGCCAAGTAATACTTACTCATCTTTTAAGGTGCTGGAAGATTTGATAGAGGTTTTAGCTTTGTCAGACTTCAGAGTTGTGCCGCTGGGAATTTAGCTTTTCTGGTCACCTGAAATGGAATGCGGTTTTACTTGTACCTCTAATAAAATGTTAGCTGATTGGCCAGCCCTGAAACCCATGAGGTTGCAATCTGAACCTTCTAGCTTGCCAACTCCAATGTGTCTTCTTCCTCTTTCCTCTTAGTTATTGTGTCCCAGGCAGGATCTGGCAAAAGAAAATGCTTGTTCTGACTTGAAAGCCAGGGAATCGGTAGACATGCAGACAGGAACAGAAAGATGCTCTGTGTGAGGCATGGGAGAAGGACATTCCAGTTAGGGTGGCCACTTACCCATTACCAAACAGGGGATACGTTGCTTAAGAAGAGAATAAGACACGGATTTAGTGATGTGCGTAGGATTTGGGAAAAATGCAAATTCAGAAATAATAAGGTCAATATAAATAGAAACCCATTACACCCTGCCATGTTGGAGAACACTAGAACCAGGCAGCTCTTCGGCCTCTTGTTCAGTCTACTATGCCAGGCAAAATTTCTTGGCGGTCAACTCCTCAGGGTTTTGATGGTCCTGACAGTCAACTTCTCAAAAATATTTTATTTGCTTTCTTTAAACTGGACTTGGTCTAGACATCCTTTAAAACTTGAGAGGATACTGTCATTGTGGGCCGGAGCTGCCTATAGTTTCCACGATCTCTCCTCAATCTTCTAGCCTTTGGGTGTCCTAACTTTGCAAAAGTGCAAGACAGGAACAATGTGGTACTCAGCTGATGCACCCTGGGGGCAGCTGGGAACGGGTATGGACCCCGAAACAGGCTTTTCATCCACCTCACACTGAAAAACCAGCTTTCTCCTCATCTCACAGCACTATCTGTGTGGCCGTTTGGCAAGGTGGCTGAACCTGTTATGGCAGAGATTGGTTGTTGTTTTTTCTTCTCTTCATTCTTGAGACATGACCAAGTTCTCCTCTTCACTCTCCCCTCCCCCTCCGCCCCGGTCTCTTTCTGAAAAGCTTTCATTGAGCACAAACTGGGGGGGGGGGGGGGAGCCAGTGCCAGAAATAACCCTCGTTTAACAGCAGCTGGCTTTAAAAAAAATGTTTTTCTCCATCGAGTCAAACACCTTGGGACACTGCCAAGGCCTTTTTGCGTGTAGCAGAATACACAACACCTCCCCATCTCCATTCCCACCCTTCTCACTCCCTTCTAAGGATGTGAAGGGGAATCCAGCCAAAATAGACAAGGGGTGACGGGGGGGGTGGTTTGGAGATTTTTGTTGGACGGTCACCACCGACTTGCCTGCGGTGTCTGACTCTCTGGAACTGAGTGGGTTTCTCTCCTCTGCCCCTCTGCCGGGCTCATAAAAATGTCAAGCAAGGAAGAATGAGTGATCTCATTACGAGGAAAGATTATGCTAAAGCGATTCCCCCGGACCCATTCAGGAAACATGAAAATAAATGGCTCTCTAATTGAATCCGATAAGCAGCCCCCATCCTGATAATGAGCCAACCATGCCTTGGAAAGAGGAACAGGGAAAGGCAGAGTGAAATGCTGAACAAGAAACAATGTTTGGCTTCAAGGAAACCCAAAATGTGCACGTTCCTGGCATGGGGCTTGTTTGGATCAGTGGTTTTTGACAGCCCGTGGCTAGCCAGGAGGTCTTCCAGAGAGGGTAAAGACAGACACTTGGAGTGATGTGGAGCAGCACACCAAAAAGCTTTCCTGCTAACCAAAGCAATAGATGACACATTTTGTTCCATCTAGATAAAAAGCTCTAAAGTGCCTTTCTGGGAAACTTTGGCGTTCCTGTATAAGCAAGGTTTTGAGCCTTTGGGGAAGTTCTTACCATGCTATGATTCTCTGCTTGCACTTGCCAGCTATTAATCTGGAAGCATCCATATGCAGTGTGCTTCCATTTACCTAAATTAGGTAGGTAGGTAGGTAGGTAGGTAGGTAGGTAGGTAGGTAGGTAGGTAGGTAGGTAGGTAGGTAGGTAGGTAGGTAGGTAGGTAGGTAGGTAGGTAGGTAGGTAGGTAGGTAGGATGGATGGATGGATGGATGGATGGATGGATGGATGGATGGATGGATGGATGGATGGATGGATGGATGGATGGATGGATGGATGGATGGATGGATGGATGGATGGATGGATGGATGGATGGATGGATGGATGGATTCTGGCTACCTGCTTCCATTTGGCTAAAATATTTATTAACTGCTGTTTCAAAAGAGATAAAAATGTTGATGCACATCTTAGCTTATAATAAGCCAAGGGAGAAAGTGTTTCGTTGTGTGTGGGATTGGTTGGTTGGTTTGTTTTAAGAGAGAGAGATGAATAGAAAAAGGAAAGGAAGAATGGATAAACAGTACTGTTAAGGCTTTAGGGTAAAAATATTTTCTTTTTCTCTGCTGAGCTCAGTCATGCTTTTGCGGGAAAAAAACCCAAAATAAGATGTTTGCATTTTGGGTCTGTGTGACAGTCCTTTTCTTTGTGGCGTGTATTCTTTTCTCTTTTTTAAAAGACTGTGGTCATATTGGGAAAGAAACAAAAGCCTTTTATACCATAACATGATCTTTCCAGTACAGATTACCTCACCCTGAAACGAGTAGCTGAGATCAGCTAAGGAGAAGTCAGGGGAATTTCTCCAGAGAAATCTTACCCTTATGTCTGAGGACCCCTTTCTTGCCAACTACAACCACTTTGGGGTTCTTGAGTTTGGAGGCTGGACCTCCCTTTATGACTTGCCCAGCTGAGTAACATTTGATACTCAAAAGAACAAGAGAGGGGCCATGTCACAAAAAGAGGACCTATAATTCAGAGGCTGAAATACACCGTTTGTTGTATTAAATAGTTTGACGGGTAGCATTTCCAGTTGAAGAATCTTGAAAGCCCAAACGGAGGAAGGATCTGTATTTACAATGTCAAAGAGCCTCTGTTAGCCTCATTAAACAATATCAGGATAAGTAATCTGGGTGTTCTTGGACTACAAGTCCCAGAAGCCTTTATCACCAGCTGTGCTGGCCAGGCTTTCTGGGAATTGCAGCCCAAGAACACCCAGGTGACCTAAGGTTGTAAACCATGTTGCCAGAGCACTTTCTGGACACACCCCGCGCTGAACTGGGTACAGTACTAATTTTACCAACTTTGGAAGGATGGAAGGCTGCTGTCTTGAGCCAGCTAGCTGACGCTGTTGGGATCAAACTCTGGTTTTGAGCAGAGGCTTGACTGCAGTACTGCAGTTTAACCACTGCACCACAAGACTCTTATCAGACTCACTGGCAACCCTAAGATCTGGCAGCCCTCTGACAGTCAGGAGTCATCCCCGGCAATGGAATCTTGGTGTCAAAATGGACTGCTTCCTCTTCCTAATGGTAGGGCTGGATCTATAGGGGCGAGGAGGGGGATAAATCCTTGTTTGCAGCCTTTGTGTGAATGGGGAGGGGGGAAATACCCCTCCCCACAATAGGCTTTCATTTAGTAGTAAGTGTGAAGCAACAGACCCCCTCACCAGTCATAACCTGGACTACGGAGAACCCGATTAAGCTCTCTAGGGAGCATCAGAAATTGGAGACAATTTAGTGGAATGGTTTTGTGTTATTGTTAACGATTCCATTAAAGAATAAAGGCCAAAGAATTCAGACTGCCCATTTGTATGTGTGTTTTCCTTTATAATTTCACGGTCTAGCAAGTTCCGAGCATCTTTTCCCTCCTCCTCCTGCTGCAAAGTCATTTTTACACTGAATGCCATTTTTTAAAAAAGTTTTTTTTTAAATAGCACTGATGCATTCCTTGTGTTTTCCAACTGCCGCCTCCATTAGGAGGGGAACTATTTTAATCATACTGTACTCTGATCGTCTTGGATAATAGAATATCTTAGGTAATGGAAATATGGATGCTGCTGTTGCTCTAGGGTTGTTGTCTGTAATCTTTTTAGCTTTCTGTAACAGAATTACTGGTGGACAGAAGAAAATCAAGATGATTCCCTGTTCCTTAAACAATCCCCACCCCAAGGCTAGCCATGGGATGAACCCAGAGCTTGGGGTAATAGTGTTTTTGGACTACAGTTCCTGTGATCCCCCCCAGCCAACAAATCCAAAAGAGATCCAATTTCCAAGCATTGTTCTAGACTGACATGCTCTTCCACATAACAGCACCACCTCAACATAGCCCCATCTCAAGGGTTCTAAAAGTGCCTTAAATGTTACTTTAAAAGTATATTCTGAAAGTAACTAAGTGTTACTTGTTACACCTATGTAATTACACCTAAGCAATTTGCTCACTAAAAGAGATGTGGTGGCACTGAGGGTTAAATCGCAGAAGCCTTTGTGTACTGCAAGGTCAGAAGACCAGCCGTCGTAAGATCGAATCCACGCAACGGAGGGAGCTCCCATCGCTTGGCCCAGCTCCTGCCAACCTAGCCGTTCAAAAGCATGTAAAAATGTGAGTAGATAAATAGGTACCACCTCGATGGGAAGGTAACAGTGTTCCATGTCTAGTCGCACTGGCCATGTGACCATGGAAACTGTCTACGGACAAACGCTGGCTCTAGGGCTTGGAGACGGAGATGAGCACCACGCCCTAGGGTCAGACACGACTGGACTAAATGTCAAGGGGAACCTTTACTTTTATCTAATTTGCTCACTAGACCCCAAAAGTATCTTTTAATGGCTAATTACATTACTCTTTACTGAAAAATAACTATTTGCAGGTAACCACATTACCTGTAGCTAGCTGGTTCTAAGCTGCACCCAAAACTCAGATAGGGCCTCAAAGGTATCAGCTTCGGCTGAGGCCAGGGAGAGCAAGAGACGTGGTTATTGTCAGACAGAAGGTCAAAAACCAGGGTGGGTAGATGGGATGGGGGGGGGACAAGAAATAAACCAGAGATTATACCTGTGGTAACAGCTCCTGCCTGCCAGTAGATGTTTCTCTGTTTCTGTGAGTGAGGGAGAGAGAAGCAGCCCGGGGTGTAGAGAGGATGGGGAACAGTCGGTCAACAAAGAGAATCTTTGTTCATTGGGACACAGCTGGTGGGTGATTTATAACATTGGGTTGAAGTCTAGTGACTGCTCAGACAGGAGTAAATAGTGGTAGCCTTTCTGTCTGTCAAGGTGACAGAAAAAAGCGCTAGGACGTGACACATTTCTAGTTGTTAATTGCAGGTTGGTGAAGGACTCCGATCAAGAACCCCTTTCAATGTTGTAGGACTGTAATTACTGTATTATTTGCTTCTAGAATTATGAGGTCCGGGACCTTAATGGGAATACCACTAAGATGTTTGGGCTCCATCTAGTACCTAAAGGAGAAATGTTAAGACCCTTCTTGGGCAAATATTGAAGTAGGAGACCTAAATGATAATGGCTGAAATCCTGCTGCTTAGCATAGTACGTTGCCACTAGAGTAGCCCTATTGAATCAGCAGGGCTTTGATGAGTCAGCTCCTCATTGATTTAAGGGGCCTGCTCTAGTTGCATTTTACTGAGCCAAGCAATAGTATCTCAGACAAAGATTAAGACATTTGAAGGTGTAGACATTTGATGTACACTCCCTCCTTTAATTGCATTCATTTTCTTGGCATGTTCTTGTGATGTTACTTGGGGGGGGGAACTAGTTGGCGCAAATGCACCTTTGCTATCTATCTTTTGTGGTGTTTCTTTAGACTGTGACTATGGGGTCAAAGACCACAGGATTTGTTCTGCATACAAAATGGGTGAATATTAAGTATTTTTTACTGCCCACATGAGGACTGGGTGAACATACTCCCACAATCTTCATCTCCCCTAAGCACCCTCCAGTTTTTAAAAACTTTCTCATCTATATGAGATTAGCATTAGATCCACCCTGTCACCTAATCGCTGGGACATTGTTATTATTATTTCTCTATTTACGCCCCATAAAAGGATCAGCAGAAGGGAGGTTAAAGGAAGCAAGGAAAGACGTCAGGGCTGTGGGCAGGAATGCGCGTTGCATCTCATCCAATATGAACTGTGAACTCCGGAATCAATCTGCAGCCCTTGTGTGAACACTGCCTGAGACTTCAAGCATGATACAGGCTGTGAATCAAATTGCAGCAAAGTTACATCACTCTGATTCAGCTTTCCTGTGTAGCCACATCCTAAACGAACTGGAAATTCACACTTCTTTTAAACAAGCAAAATCTGTGCTTAATATTTTCAGTGTCGCTGGAAAACCTGGAATGTTTGTTTCCTATTTCCCCCCCCCTTTCCCTCCCTCTTCTTTCCCCATCTGTGTTGGGCTCTTTTTAGGAGTGGAAAAAATCTAATTCTTTCTGGCAAATGATAAATAGTCCTTTCCTTACTCTAATTACACTGCGCCTTAGTCACAGCAAAGTCTAGTAAATCTCCTTTTTCTGATTATACACACTGCCTACTGTGCTTTTTTAAATGAAAAAGGGAAGGGAAGGAAGACATTCGTGATTAGCCTTTTCTCATCCCCCCCCCCCCCACTTCTCAAGGGCCATTCATATCAGCAATACAGCCTGAGAGCTAGGCAATACTTCCCAGGGTACTAAGAAAATCATATTTACTTGAAATACTGAAGTGGTTATACCAATTTAGTTACCAGTTTCTAAAGACAGTTTAGCCCTTCCCTCTTTGTTAAGTCTGCTTCTCTCCTTTGATGCTACCAATCCCCTTGTACAACTCCAGCTGTGTTTTTCCTCTTGCTTCCTGCCCTTTCTTGGTGGTTCTTATGCAGATCAGAATGCCTGAAATGCTTATCAGCTCAAAGTGAGGGAGCCAAACATAAGGGAAGCTATCCAGGAAGATAAAATGCTAAGCCCTTGCAAGGGTTTACAAGGCTGGCCCTAGGATGAGGCAGAGCATGGTGGCAGCTGCCTCGGCTAGCTATGAGTAAAGAGGTGGCGAAGGGATGAGTGGTCAGAATTGGGTGTGCCATGAACCTACTGCTCCCTGATGTAGTGAAGGACACTGTTTCATGCCCAGTCTTAAAATCTCATTCAGCACAGGAAGAGCAGTGACTAGACAAAACGGGTCCACTGCAAATAAATCAGCAGTACTCAAAACAACATGCCCATTTCCATCCTGTAGTGTAGTCCTTCCTATCTGATTTGCAAATCACCTGCAAACTCTAAAAACAATGGTGATTACAGCGCTTATCCTGAAGATTTTGTCAGGATCCCTCCCATTCCCCTGTCAGGCAAGCTCTGAGAACTCACCTGCCCCCCCCCCAAAAAAGAGACTTCTAATGTTTAATAGCTGAGCATGCTCAAAGACATTTTAGTGTGTATTTTATATGGAATATGGGTTATACTTTACCTGCTGTTTTCATACATGTGTTGCAGAAACAATTGTAGGAATATGGGGCACAGATTAAATAATGGTACATAATTTTCCTTCTCGTCTCCTGTCTTCCTGGGATAAGGGGCACCTTTAAGTAGATCAAGATGTTTGCTTATAGCCCTTGTGACTTGTTTATCCTTGTGGTTGCAAAATACATGTATTCTTATTTGTGACGCAATGAAAAGTCATTGCAGCAAAAATGGATTGAGTCTGTATCATAACAGTGATGTTTATCACTTCAGCTGCTTCCGTCAATAACAAAGCACTCGGCCAGTTGTGTTGTGTAAGTAACTGGTTACTAATATGGTTCCAAAAACTTAAAAAATAAGTTTATTTAATCTGATACCCGGGCATTTAAATTTAATAGTACTGTCATAGTAAATATTTGTTTCTCTGGCCTCACCTTTGACTAAAATAGTTACTCCAAGTTATTTTGAACCACCAGCCTCATGCTATGTACCTCTGACTGTTGGGGGGAGGTGGAGAGATTTAAAAAAAGCTGAAAACCATGGTTTCCTGTACTCAATCAATACATCTCATACTTGATCTTCCTCTTTTCCTGCTGTCTTCAACTTTTCCCAGTGTTATTTTCTTTTTCTAGCAGATCATCCTCTTTTCATGATATGTCTGAAGTTCAATAGCCTCCGTTTAGTAGTCGCTTTAGAGAGAGTTAAAGCTTGAGTGGATCTCATACTGCTTATTTCTCTTCCTGGTGCTCCATGGTGTGCAGAAAATGCTCCTCTGACATCATATTTTGAATGAATCATTTCTGATTTGAGCCCAAGGGATACATTTTCCTGCTCCTCTGCTCTCCGTAGTGGGATGGATGAACGGGATGGTGTGAGAGAGGGTCGGAGTGAATGACCGCCTGTGGGTGTGCACGTATGCGCCCACGTGCCTGCGTGCCTGTCGGGCTCTGCCTGCCGCCGACAAAGCTGGTCCCCCTCCAGCTGCTGTGCCTTTCCACCTCACCCAACGCCACGGCCACGAGGCTCTGCTGCTTCCACCTGAGAAACAGAAGATGAGGAGGTGGGGGAACAGATTGTTCTCCTCTTCTTTCCTGTGTGTGCCATGGAAGGAGAAAACGAAGCAGTGACATCTCAGTGGCATCTTTGTTGAGCTGGCCTGCTGTGCCCTGAATGAAGGCATCCACTGTGTAAGTCCTGGTGCATAAAAGGAGACTCTGTCCTTGACTGTACGGGCCCAGTATTTGGAATAAGGAGGACCTTATAAGACAAGGGCTTTTGAAGTCTGGGTCATTAATAACCACCCCCTTCCACACACACCCTCCCCCCCCACACAGAGTACTTTTTTTAAATCAGACAAGTGCCTTTTTGTATTTTGCTTCCCAGATCAATAAATAACAAAGATAAAACCGGGAACATAGGATAATGCAGTACATTTGTAGACCACATCAATGAAGGGGCCTTTCTAGGAACATAGGAGGCAAAGTTCAGCCCCTGATTCCTCCAGGCCAGGATCGTCAGCATAGACGGGTGCTGGCTCTTTAAGGCAGTGGTCCTCAACCTTGGGCCTCCAGATGTTCTTGGACTTCAACTCCCAGAAATCCTGGCCAGCAGAGGTGGTGGTGAAGGCTTCTGGGAGTTGTAGTCTAAGAACATCTGGAGACCCAAGGTTGAGGACCACTGCTCTAAGGTTTTAGGCAGTTGTTTGGTTTTTTTCCCCAGCCCAACCCAGAGATGCTGCAGTGAGAATTCTTTGCAAAACATGTGTTATAGCTCCATTCCCAAAAGGGAAAAAGTTAAGGAATAGCTTTTCCTAGTGACTGTTGAGAGCTAGCTTAAAAACACAGCTTTAAAGCAATGCATCCATGTTTCGTATCCCTCCTTATTCAAACTGCAAAAAAAAGTCCTCCAGTGCCTACAAAAGAGCACTATGAACAGGAGGATGTGGTGGGTGACCACTCTGCAAACATACTCACCAGGGTTCTTGCACTCTGTAAAACAGGGGTGGGCAAGGTGTAGTCCGTGGCTTGGGTTGGCCCCTCTTAATCTTTTTTCAGGACAACCTGGCCCATGGGTGATGTTGTCTGGGCACCAGAGAAGCTGGTCTATTTGGGATCCTGACCTTCAGTATTCATAGCCAAGGACATTGGGTGATTCTGGGGAATGGAGGCAGGTATACAGAAAGCAGTTCAAGTGAATCATCCAAGGGGTCAGATACCCAAAGGTCCTGGGTGCAGAATCCTGCAGGCACACAAGGAGCCACACGGTGGGACGAGCTGCTTGTACAAATGAGGTCACACAGCTTTATCTATCCCATAGAGTTGTTGTGAGGACAAAGTAGGGAAGAGAAACACCTTGACGGAGCGGTGGGGGGGGGGGGAAGGAACACAAGTATAACAGGATAAAATAACAGTTTTTCATTAAGGGACACTTTTGTGCTCTCTCCTACAGCATGGTGTGGCTGACCAGAATCTTTCAGATGAGTATAATAGGCTTTTGTGTTTATAGTGCCCTTCCCTAACAGTTTTGCAAACTTTTATTTGTCCTCCGCCAACAGCAGCAGCTGCCACAATGATAGGTATATTGCTAGTGAATAGCATTAACAAATTCACCGCCTTCCATCTTCAATATACCTGATAAGGCAGGTGTAGAGGTAACATATGGGGCGAAGAGGCAGCTGGAGCAAGAGGGTGACGGGAGGAAGGGATTAGAATAAACGAAATAGGTACTAATGCCCATGTTTTTATGCTGCACTCCGGAGGTCTCTTAATTTGTGTGCTGAGCATCATCTACAAGGCTGACATTTTACATCGGAACTGGCTTCAACACAATGGGGTTTGGCTCTCTTCTCTGTACCTGCAGCATTTTTGTAACCCAATAAAACCATCCCTGTTACTTCTTTTTTTAAAAGGGGTGCTCCATCCTTGATCTTATTTTAAAAAGAGGTAGGGGGAGGGGCTCATTTAAAAAATACATTAAAGTTATGCTACTTCTAAAATGCTCCTTATAGTTAGATCTGTCTGTTTTACACAATCTTCCCAGGTCGGGTGGTTGAGAACATTGACTGCAAGAGATGCCCGGGTTAGAGAAGGCCAAAAACTGGGCCTTCTCAGAGGTTGCTCCCCATCTTTGGAACCATCTCCCACCTGAAATTCGCTTGGCCCCTTCACTGGGAAGCTTTAAACAATCACTGGAAACGTGGCTTTTCCAGACAGGCTTTCCTGGAGTATTTAACATCCTAACGCAGCAGTCATTTCAGCGCTTTATACTGCCTGTTCTGCCATTTTGCCTTTAAATTATCCTAATTAGTTTTAGTTTTTATTTATGTTGGTAGTCTATGTTTATTTTATCTTTAATTTTGATTGTTATTTTGTTTATTGCTTCATATTATTGTTTATCTTTTTTTTTTTTTAGTTGTAAACCACCCAGAATGGTCCTGGCAACCAGATGGGCGGTATAGAATGAATGAACAAACAGACAAACGAATGAACGAACAAACGAATGAATAATTGCTGCGCATGCACACATGCGTGCACACACACACACAAGAGCATGTTAAGATGCCATCAGAGGGGCATTTAGCCTGCTGTTTGGTATGCTGTGGAGTAGGGTTGTTTGCTCCTTCTTCTGGCAATCACAGAACATTATCGCTGGAGCGATCCAAAATGGTGTTTTCCAGTTGTAATGAAAGTGTGCGTATGTACATAGTGGCTTCCCTTTACCACCATGCCCCTATAATAACCCTAACCTCAGCAAACCTGTAACCATGTACAGTTTTGGTAGCAATCCAGCACGCTTTGCAACGAGAGAGACATCTACTTCATATCTTTATGTCCCTTTGGGTTACATTTGTTTTTCTGGTGCAGAGAACCTGGGCGTTTTCTTTCCAAGGATCATCTGCACTTTATAGCCTTCGTCTGGTCACAGTGAATACACTGAATCTCACTTTGCAGCTGCTGGTGGAAGGTTTTTTAAAAAAAATTCCCAGCTGGGAGTGGATGGAGAATGAAAAGGTTCTTTCTTCTCCTACATCAGGTCAGTAGCAGCTGAGGTCTGAGGCTCTATGAGAAAGCTGAGAAAATTTGTTTGCACTGATAGTCTCTCTCTCTCTCCTCACCCCCCTCTCTGATGGAAACAAGGAAATGGGAATTAAGTCCAGAAGTCCAAAGAAGCTAACAAGTAAGAGACATAGCGCAAAGCAGGGTTTTTCCACCCCACCATGCCCTTAGTGATTTGAGGGCTGTTCTGCATCTATGCCAATCGTACTAATAACTTCACACTAGTTGAAGGAGTGAACTGTAGAGGCCAGAATTTTGAACAGCCTGCACAGTGAAAATGGGCCATTGTACAACTCATTGCCACCTGTGGAGCTGGCCATCTGTCATGCTCCCTGTGGACAGCTATGGAGAGGGGGAAACCTCTTCAAGAGGATTTTGAAGGATTTTTTTTTAACAAGAGAGATATTAGTGCATCATCTTCGACCTGGCTTGGTCTGCTTTCCTACCCCTGCAAATGCTTGTCAGCTGCAGAAATGTCAAGGACTGGGAGTTTATAAAAAAAGTTGAGTAAACAACTAGCTTGTTGGCTGAAACAGAGGGCCCAGTTAAGGCTGCAAGGGTAACCAGCACCTTGATGAGAGTTTATAGCTGAGCATCTTGATAATGAAGCCACGCATATGTAAGAAATAAATACGTAAATAAGCCAACGTTCCAGATCCACAGACAGGCAAACCCTTTTCTCCGCATTAACTGTAAATGCACAACCAAGTCAAACTTTTGAGTTCTATAGATTTCTTCATCAGACTAGATGTTTAAAAACTGGGAAGATGGTGAACTGCGGAACCCGAAACACACGGTCACGTGCTTTTTAAAGCCATGAAAACCTACACTTCAGAGAAAACCCCAGACTGGAAAACTGAGAGTCAGAGAATCATATGAATATTACATGACCTAGGGCAAAGCCACTGGAAGGGAAGCGAGATGGAGACTCCCTTTTTCAACAGGAGAGTTCTAGACTTTGGACTCCCTTGTTTTGATTTTCAAAAACTATGATGACGTCCCTTAAGGATGCGAAGACTTTCCCCAGAAGTAGACAGCAATGGCCATTGGGGTGAATAAGATTGGTGTGAGACTACGTAGTAGCTTATGGAACCATCTTGTGGGTAGGAAAATGGAGGTGGGAGGAATGAAATAAGAGAAACTATTTATATTTGCATAGTATATGTACATAAAGTACAGATTCCAAACTCCGCTCAGTAGGAAATCTGGCGTTCTACTTAGCCATCTATGCATGAATCTCACCTGGCACCAGGGTGCAAAATACATTTGGGACTCATGTACGAAAACATCTTGAGATATGGAAAGGCAAGGCTGTGCTTTAGAGAAAGAGTGCAAACTATGAGGCGTTTCCACTCACAGTCCTGTTCTCTGGGATGTGTCAGGGAGAAGAAAGGCTGACTCAGGCAAGAAAGACAGCCTGTGCTTTTCCTTAAGCAGACATAACACGAGGCTGAGGTGAACTCATGTGCCTCAACTCCAGCGAGCTGCGTGGGGAATTTTTCCTTCATGTTAATTGAACCTGACGGGGAAAGGGGAGTGCTTTTTCTGCCACACTTAGAACACGGGGCATCTTTCTGACAGGAGATTTGTTCCGCTGTTTCGGTGTTTCCAGAGGACATTTAGCTGAAGCCAGACTGTCTAAAAGCCTGCGAGGGGAGAGTCAAGTGCACTCACGACAGTCATGAAGGTTAAAATCGAGAGAGAGAGAGAGAGAGAGAGAGACTAGAAGAAGAGGAAAAACCTCTTTGTGGGAAAGCATACCCAAAAAGCTATTATAGGGCAGAATGGTGGGTTCTCTTTTCTATGAGAATGGTTCAGTCATAAATAAATCAGAATAAGTTCTGCTTCTCTCCCAGTTTGAGCAATAATTATAGGAATTGCTTTTTAAAAGCACACACCACCTGCATGTTAGGATTGGTGAGCTCTTAATCCACAGAGAGTCAGTAGATGTGTTCAATGACCTGGCTGGGCATTTAAAAGGCGAGTTGTTTAGACCAGGCTGAAATCAGAGGCTTTATACACCCAGGTGCATCCACATACATATATACCATAGCACCTTGTTCGATTTAAATCAGCTGCCCACACGCTGGCCATCTGCCATGGTAGCACTGGAAGTGCACACCTTGTGTCGCTAGGAAGACAGATTCCTGTTTTCTTGTGGTACTTCCCTATGACTTTGCTGCAGATAAGATTATTGTGGGGCCAGGCTGAAAAGCCTGGCCCTGAATAGGACAGGGATCTGTTTTCTGGTTCTGCCCCAATCGATCCTGTCTCAATGAAGGAAAGAAATATTTGCCCATTGCAGTGAGACACAACTGCTGGCTCAGCAGAGTCAAGTGGGTGTTCTGACACTCTGGCTTTGCTCCTCAGGCCACCAAGAGTGGCTATACCAAAAGTAAGGAACCCCAGCCCCTTGGAATAAATGTACTCTGCCTGGACTTTCCCGAGGGCCCTCCCTGGAAATCTGGATTCAGCCCGTGGTCCGAGAGAGATTCCCCACCCTTGGAATCTTGGAGCAGAAATTGGTGCATAATTATTCCCCACTTCCTTCCACAGTCTGGCTGTAAACCAAGCTACGGATAGCTGTCTAAAGCAGAGCTAGGAACCATTCCTTTTGAGGCTACAAGTCCCAGAAGCCTCGGTCTAGAGGAATTATGGGAGTTGTAGTTTTAAAAAGCCACTTCAGATACGGTCTAAAGAGAAATCAACAGCCTTCAAATTGCCCAGATAGTTCTAAAAGGGAGAGGGAGAATTTGTGGACCTGTGTTCGTTGCATTTAGGTTTTTCTCAGGAAGCGGACCTAATTCCCAATTCTGCTCATGTTGTTGCGTTTGGCCCCGAAAAGCAGGCCAAGTCAGGAAAATGCTGGACGGGCTCTTGGTTGCTCTGCTTGCATTCCATTCATCAACGTAAGCTTTTCTCCTTTCTGGATAATTAATTTAGCAAAGAATCTGGACGCGTGCTGGCAGGGAGGAAAGACATGACTGTCAAATTTGGGACTTTGGCTCTCAGCCAAGCCCGCAGCTGGAGGTGGGTGGCTGCTGAGCTATCAATCCATTCCCTCTCAACCTACCCCAAAGACATTTTCTTCTTTGGCTTGCTCATGTGGAATGTTGAGTAATGCATTCACTATGGAGAGCGTGCATGTCCGCCTCATCCTTGAAAAAACTCACAGACTATCACTTTGCACGTTGCATTTCAACATGTATTGATTATGTGGTCTTCACACATATCAAAACAGGAGAAGTGGGAATGCAATGAAACGTGTTTCGGAACTTGTGCACCATAGAGGCCGGCTTGTCAGGAAGCTCAGACTGCTGTCTATCATTTGTTCTGGCTCCCTGATGGTATATGCTCAATGATAAAACTATTTTGGCTCTTCTATTGTGGAAAGAATATTCCCTTGAAGAACCCTTACCTTGAAATTTCTATTTGGATTACTCGATATTGGTTCCAACTTGATGGCGCATAACACACACACACACTTTCTTGTAGGAAGAACCACAAAAGAAGGAGGGAGCAATTTAAAGATGAAGATACATGTTAAAAAGAGTGGAGTCCTTTGGCAGTCTGGTGCCATGTTCCCCTCCTTTACCCCAATAATCATCAGTCTGGTTTCATGGCGTCACACTTTTCCTGGAAGCACCAGATTAATGATAACACTCACACACACAGAAGGGCCACAGCAGATGGGATTGGATCTCACATTGTGGAAATTTGTAGGTTAGCCTTTGCTTACACTGGAGCAACAGCTCCAGACTTCTAAGCTTCTATTGGACATCTTCTGCAGGAAAAAGAACATAGACCTGTCCATTTTCCATGGTAGGCTTAATACCAGCTTCAGATACATGTGTGACATAGACAGATATAATACTGTGGAAGGCATTGAGTATTCGGGATGTGCAATCAAAAGCAGAGTTGAACATTTTGAACAGTCTGATTTCCATTTGTTTTCTACATCATCCCTTAAGTGTGCATAAGGATATTTCAAATAATGTGATTTAATAATACCCTGGAGAGTTTATAATTAAAATGTTAATCGCAGATTAGGCACTATGTTAATCTATAGCATAATCCTTTGTATGTTAATTTGGAAGTATGGCCAAAATAAGTCATACTTATTTTATGGTCATAGTGAGGAGGATTGTGGTTAGAACATTACTGTAGATGAAAATGTTAGCATTATTTTGATAAATATATAGCAGTTGCCCAACAATAGAGTTAGGGTTTATAGAGAGAAGTATTTTCTCTTCTAAAAGGGCAAGCTGTTGATATATATCTAGGGAAACAGATATATATAATTGAGGGATTGTGGAGGAAGATTGAGAAGGAGCCCTTAACTTAGATGCAGAAACCCCAGTGCCGGCTTATACACATGATGATCCCTCGGCAGGGTGTAAGTTGAATTTGCAAGAGACTTGAAGAAATAGTAGGTTCTCGGCATATAGTTGGAAGCCATTTGGGGCAGTCTGTATTTCACTACCACCACCTTGGCAGCTGTCCTGGGGTGAGGAAGGGGGTGAGCAGAGAAGGACTTTTAAAAAAGAAAAGGAGTTGTCATCTTGTTCCTTGATGGGGTGTGCAAACCGGGGGGGGGGGGGAAGGGTGTGTCTCACTGGGAGAGGGAATGTGGGTCAAGCAGCTGTTTGTTTCAAGGGAACATGAGGGTGAAGCGAAGGAGGCCTTTTTTTAAAAACAAAAGCCGGAGTAGCCCACAACGGCTGACCCAGCACTATTCTGGGTTCTGGCAGAGAGATCGCAGGCATCTGCGGAATGCCGTCCATGCTGGCTTGCTCTGAGTCTGTAACATCAAGAGGGCTTGAGAGATG
The DNA here is from genome assembly GCF_051106095.1 of Pogona vitticeps. Taxonomy (NCBI): domain Eukaryota; kingdom Metazoa; phylum Chordata; class Lepidosauria; order Squamata; family Agamidae; genus Pogona; species Pogona vitticeps. Next base: position 16,699,537 of record NC_135796.1, read on the forward strand.
AAACAGAACACCCCTGCCTGTGAGGATGAGAGGAGGGAATGGCTTAAAAGGTAGAACCGTACCCTTAGACATGCATTGGGTTAAATCCAGCAGCCCATGATCTGAGCCAAGGCCAAGCACCTCGTCCCAGGGTGAAGTGACTCTCTCCCCTTCCCCACATACGGTAACCCCTTCTCAGACCTCAGGCTGTCCACTTTCCCAAAGCACTGCAACAAAAGGACTGGACACAGGGGTGCTGGGTGCAGCTGCCAAATAAGATCAGAGGCACTTAATTCAGAATAGTAAATACAAACGGGACCTGCAACACCATTTTGCAGTATGGAGTGCTCGCTCACTGATCCAAGGTCCTAGATGTTGCATAGTTAGCCCCCATTTTCTGCAACCCCGTGGAGCTGTGGCCTAAACATGGACCAGTGTATGGCACTAATAAGGAAATTTAATATACATATGTTTTGGCTTTGATGTGCTAAACTAGGACACAGGTGTATGAACTTAGATGGCCCCAAAGTTATTTCTTGGGGAACAGAGAAATCAGAATTCCTGAATTAGTTGCAGTCTCCAGTTCTGAACGAGGGAAGGAAACAGGACTGAAAGTCACCGAGGAGGAACTCAGGAAGCCGCTTCAGCTTATTGTCTATTTTCAGCCACAGATCTGCTGAGTTATGGCCTGGAATTCTCTTGGCACATTGAATGTGTGTGTAGGTTTTAAATCCCTTTAGCAGCTTCCCTCCCCTATTGCTAAAAAAGAGGTGTCATCTTGAGAAAAGCGTCTAAGCACTAGAATTTGTGCAGAACTCTAAGAGAAAAGTGGACTGTTCAGCTGAGACTCAAATGCTACTCTCTCTCTCTCTCTCTCTCTCTCTGTGTGTGTGTGTGTGTGTGTGTACTCTCTCTCTCTCTCTCTCTCTCTGTGTGTGTGTGTGTGTTTGTGTGTGTGTGTGTGTGTGTGTGTGTGTGTGTACACATTGGGTTCCTCTTCCCCCATCTTTAATTGCAAGGTTAGAAGAGTTAACAGGCTTTGCAAGTTCCCTTTTTCAGCAGGAAAAACATTCATAAAGGGAGACCACGTCTCCATTTGAAAAAAAAAGCAAGTAATACTTGATAGAGGCAAGTTATACAGAAGGTTGTGTGAGTGTTTCCTGTGGAAATTCCATGAATACAGCACATAAGAGAGAACTTCCTGTGACTCTTTCTTCTACTTTTTCATGTTCTTTTACATTCCCATACAGATTCTTGTGTTATAATGGCCATTTTTCAGCCCCTGTCAGTCTCTAGGAGCAACTGACTCTGATATCCCGCAACAAGACTCACGGATAGAAGCTCTCATTGAACATTTTCTGCAATATCCAAGGGATACCTATCAAGGAATTAGCCTAAGAAAATTGGGGAATGAAATCCATAATGCTAGCAAGAAGGGGCAGCTGCCCCTTCTGATCTACAAAACTGATTAGAGGGTGCAAAAGTGGGAAGAAATGTTGCGGAGCTGGCTATAACCATGATAACTAATAATAGAACCCCCTTCCCTGGCAGCTTTCCCTGGATGAGATGACACGAGTCCAGTGGTCAGTTTTTGGAGGAAGCTGAGCACTGCTGAGAAGCTGCCATCCCAAGCAAAATACTGTATATCTTAACCATGCTTAAAAAGAAAAAGGAAAGAAGGCAGTCATTTCTTTACTGATTGTGTTGTTGTTTAGTCATTCAAGTCGTGTCCGACTCTTCGTGACCCCATGGACCACAGCACGCCAGGGCCTCCCTCTCTTCTACTGCCTCCCAGAGTTTGGTCCTTGTCTATTTTCCCTTCCAAGATGAGGAAGGGGAGAGTAGGTACTTTAAGAGATGGCTCGAGTAAGGAATTAAACATGTTAGCATCTTCAAGCAAGGTCCAAACATTCTTTAAAATCTCCTGGCTGACTTTACAAACCTCTCACGCTTTTTGACTTGATTCATCTACAGAAACCAGTGTTGTCAACTCAATAAAACTATTTTTTTCCAGCTTCTATCTGATTTATAGCAGCAATGCAGGCTATATTAACAAATCTTAGCATTTGCTTTTTTTTTTGTTGACATTCCACAGAACATACTCATTTCCCATTTGTACAGCCCTCGTTTCACTCTCCATTCTTCAACCGCCGACACTTCAAAAATCTGTCCCATCTCTGCCAACCATGCTTTTCAGATAATGCCCTAACTGGGTTTGGACCGCTACAAGTTATCATTATGGGATTAACCAGCTGTGGTGTAACATAATTATGGAACTGCAATTAATTTCAGATGGGAGAGAAGATAATCTTTAGAGATATTAGATTGTGGGGCTACCTATATTTTTCTTCATCCAGGAGCTGCTCAATATTTTTTTTTCTTTGTCAGATAGTGCACTCATTTAGGAAAAGTGCTACTATTCCTGTCTTATTCTGATGGGGTACATTTTCAGCAGCCCATTATCTTTTCTGGTGCCGCCACTGAATATATGTCAGCTAAGCAATCGACGGAGACACACAGGAACCTGATAATATGGCCACTGATATATGGTCTCTCTACTCTGGCATTGCATTTTCTTACTTGACTGTGCCTCTCCTTAGTACCATTTCCTATCTAATCTTTTAACAGGAGACATCATCAGCATCCTTGCTGTTATTACCTGTATCTGGCTTTCCTCCAAACTGCTGCACAACTCAATGGTTTAGGACTCTGGTTGCAGAAGCAGAGAGATTGCGAGTTCAATTCCCCACTGTGCCTCCTTGACAGGGGCTGGACTCGATGATCCGTAGAGTTCCTGCCAGGTCTAAAGATTATTATTATTATTAAAACTCCATTTTGCATTCACAGCTTTGTTACTCAACAAACCTGCGATGTGTGGGGTGGGTCAGGCTGAAAGACAACGGCTGGTCTTAGGTAGTTTCATGTCTGAGTGTGGATTTGAACCCAGGTCTTCCCAGTCTTAATCCAGTCCTCTAATAACCATACCACTTTGGGCCTTTGGTGTGCAAAAAACATCTGTAAACTACTGTGCAGTAAGTTAACACTTGGCACAGACTGATATCCGTTGGGTGGCATTTGGGTCAAGGGACGCCAGCTGCCACCTACCCCTTGAAAAACATACAAATGCTGATTGTGTTTATGACCTGCCCTGAGACAAGTGGCATTTATCCAGATCTCTTTTTTTTCTTTTCTTTTTAGATTGACATTTTAAAGATTGTGGCCTGAATCGCCTGAACCACATCCTGTGTCCTTTTTGTGCCAAACCCTGCCTGGCTGCTGCTTTGCCTGCCTACTTACCGTTATTGCGGGTGACTAAGCCAAACAGAGATGAGATTCCCTTATGGCTTATTGCTTTTCATGGCGGCTGGCTTCGTTTGGTGATAAAAGTCAGAGACAGGGAGAGGGCCGCTATTCCCAGAACAAAAGGTCATCTGTTTCCTTTCAGAGAAGTTGACTCTGGTTTCATCTCTTTTTAAATGAAGAGCCGTGATACATTTTTATCTGCCCTGTGGTGGAAGGAGAAAAAACGGGGGGGGGGGGGGGAAGCAAGCAAAACTTTCTTGCAGCATGCCTCATTTGCTTCATAGTGGGTCTTTATAATATAAAGTGAAACACATATCCTTTGGACAGACATTGGAGCAGAAGTAAGGCGACTATTTTACCCACAGCCTGTGCAACCTGCAACAAAATGCTGCAGCGCATCTCTTGACCGTTCTTCCTCCACCCCAATTCTCCATCTTTATTTTGCTAGGCTATTGAGCATGCCCAAGGCCCTACTGGGTTTTGCGGCGGTTTCTTAACTTTTTTTTTTTCCAGGCAAGATTTCCCACCATGACTGGCTCTCTGAGTGGGGTTTTTAGATAGACGGTTGTGCCTGACTGCTTTGAACGTGTTTTGGGGTGTTGCCTTTGTTGACCTTCTTTTAATGTTTTATTGGTTTGATCTCTTTGTGCGTGTGTGTGTGTGTGTGTGTGTGTGTGCGTGTGTGCGTGCATGCACAAAGAGATCAAACCAATAAAACATTAAAAGAAGGCCAACAAAGGCAACACCCCAAAACAATATGTATATTGTTTTTAGCTTTAAATATTTTATTTTAATTATGTAAGCTGGTTCTTCCTCAGGGTAAAGGAGAGGTTAAATATTTTAAATAAAAAACATATTTAAAAAATATTTTAAAAAATTATTCATTTATTTATTTAAGTTAGTAATTCAGGACATATAAGGATTACTGTGAGCATATTAATGTATCTTTCTATGGAATGGTAACAACAACAGCAACAACAACAACCTCTTCCTGCTGTCATACATAATAGATATGTGAACATTGGTGTGAGACTGGATATTGATGTCAGACCAGACATGCTGTTGTACTCACTCAGTCAAACAGAATTAGGTCCTTCATTGCTTTTTTAAACAAAATAAGCCAAAAAACGCTGAAAGCTTTGCATAAACTTATCTCCTTCTTTTAATTAATGCCTGCAAATCATGTGACGGACCAATTAAACACTGAGGTCAATGCTGCCTCCCGAAATTCTGGTCCCAGAACCCAAGGATACCAGACCTGGAACGGGTGCTCAGAAAAGGTCTGTTCCTTAAAAATTACCTCTAAATTTAACACTTAAGGGTTGGGTCATAATTTCCCTGGACAGCCTTGATTCTGACTCAGCTGTTTTGCCCGTTTAGGCCAGAGAGGGAAAGAAACATATAAACCGCCGCTGGCGGGCGGCTGGTCTCTTCTAATCCTCAGACACCGATTAACCTTTTTCATTTTTTAACGTTGACTTTCGAATCTCATTCGGCGCGGAGGTAAATGTGAAAATGACACACTTCGCTGCAGTGTAATTAGAACACGCTCACGCACACGCAGACACGCACATGGAGGAAGGCAGCCGGGCTGATTTTTTTTTTTTTGCATTATCATGATAATGAATGTTCTCACTAGAAGCTTGTAATTATGCTTCCTTGTTTCTCCTTCCCTCTTTCCCACCAAAGAAAGTCTAATTAATTATAAACAGAGCCTAGGGTTGGTGCCATTGTGTGTGTGTGTGTGTGTGTGTGTGTGTGTGTGTGTGTGTGTGTGTGTGTGTGTGTGTGTGTGTGTGTGTGTGTGTGTGTGTGTGTGTGTGTGTGTGTGTGTGTGTGTGTGTGTGTGTGTGTGTGTGTGTGTGTGTGTGTGTGTGTGTGTGTGTGTGTGTGTGTGTGTGTGTGTGTATATATATATGACTCCTTGGTCTTTTTTCCTTTGGTTGGTATGGGGAGGAGAAGATGGAGATGAGGAGAAGTGATTAAGGTACCTAAGACATTTCTTTGCAGATATTTTAGTATAATATTCAGGCCCTTATTCCATGGATTTTTGGAAAACATCTTTACAAACTTAATGAGGGATGGTAGTGCAATATGAAGCATTTAGATCGTTATGTATCCATACCTTATAGGCAATGTATGAGAATATGGCATACTGCAGTGGTTCCCAGCCTTGGGTCACCAGATGTTCTTGGAGCAAAATTCCCAGAAGCCTTCACCCGTAGCTATGCTGGTCATGATTCCTGGGAGTTGTCGTTCAATAACATCTGGGGCCCAAGGTTGGGAACCACTGGAGGAGTGGATAAAAGGTTTGAAACAGTCCTCAGGAGACCTGAGTTCGAATTCTGTCTTGGCCATGAAAGCTCACTGGAGGGTGGAAATGGTAAAGCACACCTTGAACACTTCATATTCATCAAACTGTTAGGGTCCCCGTAGGTCGGAAGCGAATTGATAGCACAGAACAACACCACGAGTCATGCTGGTAGTTTTATCTACTGTCTTCTTTATGACCTCTAGAATTAAATTTGTGTCCTCTACTGCTTCTGAATCGAATTTGTCACTCAACAATTAATCCACCAGAATATTTATCTACCATAGTAACCCCGAAAGCTTTCCTCTTGACAGTCCAGATTCCTTCAATTCTTCATTCACGGGAAAACTGTCCGAACCACCAATTCCATTCCCAATTTATTACTGTATGTTCACCCTTTGCTTTATTTATTAAATAGCTTTTTTCTTTGTTCCCAAATGGTGTGTTGAAAGTGACACAACATGATGTCGGGCCACAGAGGCAGGATTCTTGCTGAGTGTGCTATAAAAGGTAGATTCACCTCAGTTTTTTGTTTGTTCGGTTGGTTGGCTCCTGTCGTTGTGTCTGGGACTCCAAGTAATGGCTGTCAACACATTTAACCTGCCATAAACAATGTTGGCAAGGCCAGTCAACCCGGAGTGGTTTGTGTGCTCCCCACTCCCACACTGCAGCCCTCATTATAAGCCCTTATCAGCCTGCCCTTTTTTCTTCCGGTATGATAACGAAATCGGTGCCTTGTCAGTTGAAAGTTTATGTGCCCTATTTATAGTGCCCCGATGTCTCCGAGCTTTTATATTCATGCATAAGGAGCTCTTTGCTTGTGTGTGCCAGCAGCCTCGCATGAGTCAGAGCAGAATGTGCGTCTGTATAATAGCTCTTTTGTATTTTCGCCCTCCCTCTGCAGAGGGAAAGCATGCCCTCCCCTTTGATAGACGAGACTGGCGCGGATCAAACGGTTTTGTGCGGCCTTGGCACCCACCCACGAACTCAGGCGCTGGAGGCGGCCCTCCAGCGCCAGAGGAACCTGGAGCCTTTCCCCCTCCTCCCTCCACAAACAGTTCACAACCACCCCCCACCCTCTACGATAAACTGGCTGAGTCAGATGCTGCTTTAGAGCATGGGTCATCACCAGGCCACAGAGAGACAGTGTTTGAGACTGCAGGCAAAAACTGCTTTAAAGCACCAGGGAGAAGCATGGGTTACTATAGGCAAAATGTTGTCTCCAAGCCATAGAGCCAGTGTTTTGTCCTCGACTAGACACAGAACACCGTCACCTTCCGACTAAGGTGACACCTATTTATTACTCGCATTTTTACAAGCTTTCGAACAGCTAGGTTGGCAGGAGCTGGGACAAACGACGGGAGCTCACTCCGTTGGGTGGATTCGATCTTACGACTGCAGGTCTTTGACCTTGCAGCACAGAGGCTTCTGCGGTTTAGCCCGCAGCGACACCACGTCCGTGTACAGGAGATAGACCCACACATAATAATATATATTGAATGACTTGATACTCTTGAAAGCTTAGGATTTTCAAAACAGGATTTTCATCTTGCACATTTAGGGAAACAGCCTGGAGTATATGCAGGCCTTTACATGCTCTCTTGGATTGTGGTCTAAGAAAGTTTAGGAGGGACTTAGGGGGAGCAGCTGAGAGGGAAATGGGAAGATAACAGCTGGTGTATGCTATAGCCACACAGTGGATAGTCGGTTGCCCACCCCACCCCATCAGAAGGAGGGACTCTAAACCTCCTCCCACGCCTGAGCATTCAGAAGGCCTTCCCATGGCATCATTGTTCCACGTGTTTTCCTTCTAGACTCTGTCCCCAGTTGCTTCTAACAGCTGCAACATCAATATTCCATCTGTGGAATTTATGACACTCCTCTCCTGGTTTCTAAAGTACACGGCGAGCCTTTAAAATGTTCGCATTTATATACAACCCCCCCTCATAAAATGGGATTTCATTCATGACGTAAGTGGGTGTGGATTTGGAAAGCGTTTTTCTAGGCATTAGGAAAATGGGATTTTCTCCAAAGGAGGGTGGGAGGAAACGGATGAGAATGAAATAAATATGCCTGCTAAGAGCAAGGCAAATAAGTATTCTGAGACCATCTGCGTAACTTGTTTTGGAGCGAACAGTGGGCTCCCAAGCAGATCAGAAATGTGTTCCCACAGCGTACCAGCAAGGAATGTAGTTTTTATATAGAGGAGAGAAGAAGGTGTGGGTATTCCCTCCAGCTTACACAGTGGACAGTGCCCACAAGCGTTTGAAGGTCTCCTGGTTCTATAAATGGGGACGCAGCGGCTTCATGAAACCATCCTAAGAGTCCAGTCCAGTTGGTCCATGTGACATCTCCCCCCCCCATTGGCCAAAATGGGCTCCTAGGACAGAGTGGGAGGCCAAGCAAGTGCGTGTATGTGACAGGTTGCATTCTGACCCACAAAACAAAACAAACAGATGTGTCCATAGCTCCAAGCCCCTTGAATATCCTTAAGAAAATCTAAGATTTTCTTGCAGATTGTCCTTGATTACAGTCTTCCATGTGTGAGATTTAGGTCGTGGAAAGTTATTATTTTTCCCCCTTGCTTTCACTGGTCTTGAGTGTTTTATGCAAAATTGATACGACACTGCAGTGAACCCTTTGCCAGCATCGGAGCCCTGTTATGTCACTTTTGAGAATAGTTTCAGACAGGAATGTTCATCAAGCCACAAGCTTTCTTCCTCACCGTGTTAAAGGCAGAAGAACCCTGTCCTTTTCTCATACCTCACCACCACGTTCTGGAAGATGCCTACCCTTGCTAAGTTTTAGTCCCATCTCCGGACACGCAGGATCAAGTCTCTGAGACTAGCTGAAGCCTCTGGGGGTGTGCAGTTAGACTCAGGGTGCCCAGTGGGGATGATATGCCACCGTTGTGACTCAGGAATCTTGGCGTTGCATGAGTCTCTGCAGCAGAGAGGCAGGGCGGGACAGAAGCAAACGCCTTGCGGGCTTTACTCAACCCTTCTACAAGTACCAACAGCAATTAGGACTTGGGGGAAAAAGCACCTCACACGTTGTATATAAGATGGTGTAGAACAGGAACTCTAGCAGGAGCGGCAGCAACCTGTGTAGCTGCTGAGTATATTTTGCCACCAGGTTGGCCACCGGGGAACCGCACCTCCCCAGTCTCTGTATTTCTGTATTCCTCGTTACCTTGGTTTTACCTGGATCTGGAACCCCTTTACCCAGATTCTCTTCATACCCAATTCAGAATGGCATGACTTGGAAAGAGTTTTGATCTGCTCCCAGTGTTTGCCTGCCTTACCCTGCCACAAGAACTCACTGCTGCTGATTTCACCCACTGGATCCCGGGTTTTGGCCCTGCCGTGTTAGGAAACCTTTAGCTGTGCCTCTGACCTGGCAGATATAAAAAAGGGAAACATTTCATTCCCCTCAGTTTTCAGCTGCTTGGGCGACCCAAAACAGTCTTTGATCTGCCCATCTTATGTGGATCATGAGGCTTCAATCTGATCAGTCTAGAGAATAAAGCCATAGCACTGACATTTTTAGTATGTCTGACCAATTACTAGCTAAGTTCCAGAGATAGCGTGGCTAACAGTCTTTGCAATTTTTAGACTTATTTTTAGACTTTGCAGACTTATCACCATCCTCCTCCCTAGCCTTCCTGTCCAAAATATGTATTTATCAGAGTATGGGGTTTCCCTTTCTCTCTGTATGAAGCTAAAAACCAAAGTCTAGGAGGTGACTGTATTTCTTTTTCTATATATTTAACATCCGTTGTGGTGTGTGCACACGTATGTGCATATGTGTGCTGGTGCACGCTTATTGACAGCCTTGAAAACATATCCAGAAAGTTATTAATTTTACCAGCTTGCCTGCCTACGCATACCTTATGTTAGTTGTTTGTCCCTAAAATGGAATGGAAAAAGACAGAGCAAAGTTTTCCGAAACAATCATGCTTGACTGTCTGGAGCCAATTCTTCAGTTGTTGCAGAAAAAAAAAAAACTCCAGATAAACTGCTCCTTCCAAATCTGGCTTAGGAAAGCTTCCCAGGTAAGATGAAGAAGACTACAAAAAATCAGGGCAGTGTAAAAGAAATATCATACATCTCTCTCCCCTCCCTCCCCATGTATCTTTTAATTTGAAGTCTGGACAAAAGTGTAAGACAGACTTATAAATGGATTACTAGCTATGCTTTATTAGCTCTCCTTAATTCACCTCACAGGGCTCAGGGAAAAGTTATTAGCAGATATATGGGCAGTAATAAGCTAATTATAAATCTGACAGATGGGAGGTTTTGAAGAGAGGATAGTTTTGCGTGTGAGATAGAACTGTAATTGTGCGTTAAAGATTATGAATTAATATTGATTTAATAAAGCTGCAGCGATTTATTTCTGTGGCAGGAGACCGTTATTTATTCTCTGGGTTGGCTCACCTACAAGGCAAAATTTCTTGTGTAGCTGTGGTCTTTGGGGTCCTCTGGCTCTCTTTAAGTTCTGTTTCTATTTCTTTATAAAACGAACACCTAAGACATTTTATGAGCCTCCCTACATGTGTGAATGTGACAAGCCAGTACCAATATGAGATACCCTTTGGGATTCTGAGATTGGCTATCATTCAGTGTTGAGCGTTGATGGCCCATGCTCTCTGTTGAGGCAACAGTTCCCAGTTTTTCCTTCCTCTGCACTCTGTCTAAGGGGCTCAATTGGTTATTGCCCAACCACGAAGTACTCTGTCAGGCAGCAGATATAATATTATGTATTATTAATAAGAGAGGTCCAGGCCATGTGTCATTTTAAATAGAACCAAATAGAAGTTGTTTATTAATACAGGTGATGAAGGTACAATGAATGTATTCGCGAACGCTTTCAGAGCACAGAGTGCTGTCCTCTGAAGATGCCGGCCACAGAGACTGGCGAAACGTTAGGAAGAACAACCTTCAGAACACGGCCAAAGAGCCCGAAAAACCCACAACAACCAGTACAATCAATGTCTTTAACTCTTAAGCAAACATCCCACTTCATCCACCCTCAACTGCCAACCCTCTCTCCCCCTACTCCAAACTCCCAACTCCCAAAACCTCTCTTCTCAACCCCCTCAAACTCCAGTCTAAACTCCCCCTCCTCTACATAGTTCCATGACAGATCTTGGAAGTCTTACCTGAATAATAATAATTTCTAGAATGCGTCACCTGCATGAGGAGTGGCCATGCTGGCCTGTGGGATTTTCTAAGCTGGCTGGAAGCTCAGTGGATTGAGTTGGGAGTTTGATTCCCCACTATGCCCCTTGGGAGAAGAGCCAGCCTGTGTAGCCCTGGGCAAGCTGCATATTCCCAAGATGGCCCCAGGAGAAGGGAATGGTAAACCATATTAACCTCGAAGACCCTGTAAAGGGTTGCCATAAGTCAGAATTGACTTGACAGCACATAGATGATTGTGATGATTATATGAAGGATAAAATAAATAAGGGGACATTTCTCAGTTCTCCTCTAGTGAAGTTGGCTTCTCTTGCGCAAGGGTTTCAGGAAACCAGCTCTGGTTTGGAAGCAACCACCGGTTGGTGCATATTTAAAAAAAAAAATGAGGGAGGCCATTGGAGAATGAGAGGCAAGGATGGGAAGAAGAAGGAAGCTGGAGTGTGCTAGCACCGAGTCTGTTGGCAAAGGCCAAATTGTGATTTAGTTCTTGCCTCGAAGGAGTCCAAAGCCTGAAGGCTGACACGGCTGTATGACGTTAAAGACATGAAGGGACACATCCCCGAGGGCCCTGAAACCTGCTGGGATTTGAAGCAGGCGGAGAGGGACTTCCTGTTGAATAAATGTTGAAAGGGTTCCTTGACTAACAGATCTAAACTGATCTACAGTTGTAATGAATAAGGATGATTCCTTCATGATCGAATTCTTTTATAATAGAAGAACGTTTGGGCAGTTTTGTTTTCGGGTTGCGAGGTTTCCCTTAGTTTTGGAGATGATGGTCTGATAACACCAGTTTGAACAGGGCTTTGTTTTTGTTTTGTTTTGAAGAACAAAGGAAGGAAGAAGCGAAGTTGACCTTTGTTGTGATTGTTATTTAAGTGATTGTTTGGATGGGAAAAGTGAAGGAGCAGCTCAAAGTTTGCGCAGACTTCAAAATATTTGGCTTCGTGGAGCACATACGACAGGATAAAATTAATCATTAGTGCTTCAGGGCACACTGGGATTATCTGCTTTTTTTTTTTTTTTTGAAAATTAGTTTGTGTTCAATTACACACCCTGTAACACAGAGACTTGTTATGAAGGGAGAAGAGAGATATGTATGCAAAAATGCAAATCATCACCAGTTGCTCAACTGGTATGGTTGTCTGATTTTCTTTCCTGGCTAAGATCCTTGACGTCCTTAAAAGTTTAGGATTGTGTGTGTGTTGCTGTCGTTCTCCCCCTCCCCCTCCAGAGTTTGTCACCATTGGTGGTTAAAAGTGGTCCCACACAAAAAATATCAGATTTCTAACCTCCTGCTTTAAAAAAAGGACAGGCAGCAGAGGAGTTAATCCACACCTTTCTGATTCTCCTAAATTTTTTAAGTCTACCACTAGAGCTTTCACATCCCAGAAATAATACCCCATAAGATGGAATACTAATACTGTATAAGTCTCATCACTGCCCGCTGCTGTAGGGCCCCCTTTAGCCTTTTTCCCCCGGGAGTCCTTGCTCTTGTGCAGCCACCAGTTTAACTTCCTAACTGGGTCATGGGGGTACCATCGCTCCACTGTAGATGACTAAAATGGCAGCTTCCTTGAAGACGCAGACGACCGCTTCTGTTCCAACAGTTAGCGGGATGTCGAGTTTAATTACAGGAGCTTTAGTATGGCTGCACCCCAGTGATTTCAGAGCCGCCCCATAAACTCGCAGGAGTACTAATTTTGGGCATGGGACAGTGACGAGGAGTCCTCTTGGGTTGGATGCGGTCCTGTCGGGATATACCAAAGGTATAGCATGTAATTTCATGATGTGCGAATTGGCTTTCAGTCCTTGCTAGATGTCGCTGGAGGCACAAGGGCAGTGCTCCAAAATGCATGTACTGCAAAATCTCGGCATGGGAATGCAAGCTCAGCACTGACAAACAGCAGCAACGGCATAACCTTGGCTTGTGCCAAGCCAAGAGCCCGGCCGATCACGATCGGCATGCAGGCAGGCCTGAGCGTGGCTGGAGAGAAAGCGCCCAGGCCAGGCCTCCTTGCAGACGTGGGAGGGAAAAGGGGGGGTGCTAAGCATCTCAGGAATGTACACCGTGCTGGCTGGCCCGCTCTCCTGATCTCTCCCCCCCTCGGGAGAAATATGCCGTTACCCTCTGAACCTCTGCACTCTCCACTCCACAGGGGAGGGCAGCTGCAGACCAGGTGTGTCGGAGAAATCTCTTGGCTCGGGAAGCAAGGATTAATTTTTTTTGTTTTATGTAAGTTTGCTGCATGATCTCTCCTCCAGGCAGGAATGTGACTGGCAGCCGGCTCCAAAGGGAAGAAAAAAATTGCCATGTAAAGGAAAGAAAGCAGGAAGCTCTGTACAACTTGCAAGAAGTTACAAGTTAACCCCTGTTAAAACGCGAACGCTGGGTCACTGAGCAGCATGAGCTGGTGGCCTGATCAAGGCTGGAAGTACTAGTTCTCACCCACCTGGTTACTAGCATTCAAAAAGAGAGAGAGAGAGAGACCACCGCATACTGGGGGATGGTGGTCCCCAGTGAACCAATCTATTAAGGATGATCAGTTAAAGGGGACTTCCATGTACAGAACCACGAGGGCAGGACCAGCCTGGCTGTTAAGACAGGGAGTGAAATTGCTACTCTGAGCATCCGATGCCAGAGTTTGTGAAGTGTTGGAGGCTAAAGTTGTATGAGTCACACAAGCATCCACACTGAACACCTTATACGATTCTGCTGCCTTCTGATCCATGGGTGAACATTGCTTCATTGTCAATAGAGCTGGTTCAGGCGACAAAAGGTCGTGGTGCAGGCCCAAAGATGAGAAACTGAGGAAAAACAACATAGGGATATCCCTGATTCTGAGAAACTGAGGAAAAACAACATAGGGATATCCCTGATTCTGAGCATTGCCTATGACCTGCTCGGAAATGATGGTAACTTCTTCCTCAGCTCCCCTATCTGTAAAATGGGTACTATGTAGGAACAGCCTGCCACAGAGATGCAGTTTTTCAAAGAGTGGCATCAAATGTTCTCTCCTTTCCTTTTTCAGGACCAAATTGTGCCTTGTTGAGAGGTGTGGGTGGGGAAGTGTTTCTTAAATAACACCCTTAATTCTCAGCCAGTGTGTCTCCTTACCGCTCTGTTGCTTTGGTACCCGACTTTATTTTTCTCCTCCCTCCATGGACCCCAACAGATCTACAGCTGTGGAATCATCAAACGCTATAACAGACCAGATTTGACGACAGAAAGGGCTAGTAAAGCCAAATAAGACCGAGTGCAATGACTGCCATTTTGTATTCCATCATTTGAGATTAAGCCTTCTCAGTCTTTCGATAGGATTGCTGGGAAAATTATGAAAAAAAAAGGGGGGGAATCTGTTTTTCCACTGCTAAGTATTTTTTTGTGAAAAGTCCTCCCCCTGCTGCCCCCAGTTCAGCCCTTTTGGTGAAGGCAAACACAATAACGACAATAAAACATGCTGAAAACCATGCAGTGGTTAGTGTGTGTGTGTTTGTGTAGGGAGGGAAGCGTCAGTGAAAATCACAAGGCTGAAATACATAGGTTGAGATAAATTTCTGCAGCCATGGTTGAATTTGATATGCGCTGTATATTCATCAACTGCTCAAGAGCAAATCGCTCGGACACTTTAGAGCAGATGGGAGAGAGACTTCATGCCGCTCAGGAGTTTTCAGGAAACCTGCCGAGCCATGGAGTCGGACCGCTTAAGAGTATTGGGGTGCAACATGATTCGAGTTCTACTGAGCCATGAAATTCATTGAATCCTTGGGTCTTTCTCAGATTAACATACCTCCCAGGGTTGTTGTTAGGAAAATAACACGGAGGACAGACATGCATGACGTTTTGAACTCATTAAATACTAAATCTGAGGCTTCCCCAGAAGCTGAAGAGAAAAATCCACAATAGTGGGCAATCAGGGTGTAATAAGTACCGGTAGGTCTCTGTTCCAGTGGGGCAATGCTGATGGCCAATGACCTTGGCCCATAAGCTCAGTTACTGAGCCCTATAATAGACCCTAAAATGCAAACTACCTAGAATTCCATGACACTCCCCTGCCTTCTTTCTCTCTGCAGAGAATTCAGCCTGGAAATTTCTGAAGCTGGCCCTGGTTTAACAGCTGGCAAATATTTGCTGTGGAAGGCCTGAAGGCCCACCTTGGACGTCCCTGCTCTCCAAAAATAAGAGGTGAGCTTCGTTAATAGCACTGCTCTCTTAAGGAAGATCCCAGGATCTTTTCAAGAGCTAGTTGAGCATGCTTGCTTTTAAGAGGGAAGCATTCTGCAGAGTCAGGCCTTGCATGCCTGCTCCACTTCAAAGGAATCTGCATGAACCTTTAACTTCTGGAACATGGGCTGCTGAATTCCACAGCAGAGATAAAAATATTGGTTGTCTCCCTTCTACTTCTTTTATTCTTTCTGACTGCGGTTAAACTTTATTCCGTGCTTCTTTTGGCTGTTTTATTGTTTCACCCCTCTAGACGTCACCCCAAAATTTTCAAGTATTTGTTTTCAGCCTTAAGGACTAGAAACTTAGCCAGTACACGGCTCTCTTGAGTTACTCCCATGCTTTGGCAGAACTGCGGCACAACCTTAAGAGTCAGTCATGCTAACGTTCGCACTTCTAACAAGCTGCACAACTGGACCCTAACAGGTTCACTTGGAAAGTAACTTGGGGAAGAAAAGCGAGGCAGAACGCCAGTCTTGAGTGTCTTGGAGAAAGGGTGACTCGTTCATAATATTGAGGATGCTGTTCTCCTGCCTGCCGATAGTATTTTTAATTCTGATTTTAACAGTTCGTTTAAACATGAAAAGCAATCCTTTCCAGGTCCATAACCTGTATCTGTCGAAAATAACAAGTCTTGGGCTGCCTTAAAAGACTAACAAGTTTTCTTTGGCATAAACTCTCACGGCTCCTAGCCCATTTGTTTCTGAAGCGAGACCCCCCCCCCCCGCGTGGACCCCTGCCCAGAAGCCTGGGTGGCGAGGAAGGTGCCTTCTGCACATGGCCAGAGGCACCCTGCACCCGGAGGCTCAGCCCTCGCTGAAACCGAGCCCATAACTGTTTTTTGCCTCCTCCTCCTCCTCCTGACTCCGACGCCCCCTCTTTTTTACCCCCCCTCCCGGCCTTGCTGCTGACCTCCCAGCCGGCTGGCTCGAAGCGGCCCCGGCCCCTTTAAGAGCAGCCCGGGGGGGGGGGGAGGAAGAAGAAGAGAGAGCTGGGACCGAGCGAGGGAGGGAAGGAAGGCAGGCAGGAAGGAGGCCGGCGAGACGCGGTGGCAAGCCGGAGCTGCGCC
Organism: Pogona vitticeps; assembly: GCF_051106095.1. Taxonomy (NCBI): domain Eukaryota; kingdom Metazoa; phylum Chordata; class Lepidosauria; order Squamata; family Agamidae; genus Pogona; species Pogona vitticeps. The sequence goes on from NC_135796.1 coordinate 16,715,619, forward strand.
GGGTTTGTTTGGTGCGCGCCTGCCTGCTTGCCGCTCGCGAAGGGTGTGCAAGCCAGCCGGGCTCTTCTCTCCCTCCCTCCCTCCTTGCTTTCCAAACCACCACCCCCACACACACACATACACACCGCAGGCCCTCCTTCCTTCCTTCCCTCCCTCCCTCGTCGGATTTCAGCCGCACCGCAGCGGAGCTCCGGGGGAAGAAAAGCATGCGAAGGATCCCGAACTTGGTGTTTTGCAAAGCCTCCGGAAAGAGACGCCGCGCGAACTGGAGGAGTTGCTGCCGCCGCCGCTGCTGCTCTTCCTCCTCCTCCTCTTGCTTGTAGGTTCAGACATCTTAGAAAAGAGGGGAGAGAGTAAGAGTTCCGGGCACCCGAAGCGATCCCCCCCAAACACCCCTGCTTTCCCCACCAAACGCCCGGACTCTCTCCCCCCCCCCCCCCCGGTCGCTTTCCATCTCTGGATTTCCAGGACGCGCCGGGCAGATGGAAAAGGAGGAAACCCGGGCGTGCCCCCGGCTCCTCCTCCTCCTCGGCTTGTGATCGAAGGGAGATACACTTGATCGGGCGATCGATCCCGGCCGTCGGGTGGATTGGCTTTCTGTTTTGCTTATATATTCTCTCCCCCCCTTTTTTTTTTGGAGGGAGGGGCGCGCGGAACTCATCCGTGCGTGCAACCTCCGAAGACGCTTATACTGTACTGTGTGTATATATATATTATTTTCCGCCTGGACTTGGCTGGGGGGGGGTTTCCTGAAATTGGAACGAGGGAGAAATCTTTAAAAACACACACCGAGAGAGAGAGGAAAAGGATTAACGCTTAGGAAGAAAAAAATAAAACCACACACACAAAGCAGCAAAGGGCAGCGATGGAGTCAGGAAAGCGGCGGGCTTGGAAACAAGGTAAGGCGAAATATTAACAGAGGGTCCCCTTTTCTCCCCCCCCCCCCCATCTCGCCCACCGAGCCTCTCCTCTCCCCGTCCTCAAAGGGCAGAAAAGATTGGGGGGGGGAAGCCGATTTCTTCCTCTCTTCGCCCCCCCCTTTCACCAATTTCTCCTAAGGACGTAAATAACGTTATTTCTTTCTGGAGAGCAACAGCTCTAATGCGACCTCTTTTTTTTGAAAGCGCCTACCGCTTGGTTTGCAGGAGTTCGTGCGCGTAGGAGTTGGCAAGGGAAGACGAGGGGCCAAGTTGCGGGGGGGGGGAAAGGTCGGGCTGTGGTGTGTGTGTGTGTGTGTTGTGGGGGGGGAGAAGAGAGACTCAAGAAAAGCACAAGCAAAACAACCCCCCCCCCGCCTGGTTTCCTGGTGCCTTGGCCGCCGGGTCTGCTGATCGAGGCCTCTCGGGGGCGAGAAAAGAGGAGCTTATGTTTCCCCCTCGTCTAGACCTTCGGGGGGGGGGAATTCCCTGCGCCGAGGGTGCTTTTGTGATGTGTCGTGTTGTGTCGTGCATAGGGTGGGGGGGGGGGAGAAGAGGCGAACCGGGATTGGAGCCTTCCCCACCAGCGCGCAAAACTCTTCCCCCCCAAGTCTGCTCAAACCCTCTCCCCCCCCCCCCCGGGCCTGCTGGGTTGCAAGGCGCTGGCGCTCCTCCTTTGCGCGCGGTGGAAGTTGGCCGAGCAAAGGCTGCGCGAGGAATGCCTTGCCGACCCCCTGCCAGCGGGACGTGCAAGCCCAGGCGCGCCTACTCGGGAGTAACTCCCACGGGGTTTTGCGTGACCTTTTGCATCCCCCGGGGCCGGTGCGTCCGGTGGCAGGCTCGGCGGTCCAGACCCCACAGGGTTGCCATGTAAACGTGCATGGGAAAAAAAAACAAAGTCCCCAAACCCTCCTTCTCCCCCCCCCTTCTTTTCTTTCTTCTGCCAGGATGCTGGGACAGACGTATCAGGGCTTTTGGGAAGCATCATTTAAAACTCCAGACATTTGCCTTCAAATTTCTGGAGTTTTTTTCCCCCCCTCCCAAAAGATGGAGAGATCCTGAGCCCAGACCTAGTTGAGCCCGCGCGGGGGCCCTCTCAGAACTTAGTGGAGTCAGCTTTTCTGGCAGCAGGGAGATGCTGGACTGCAGATATTTGGGACCTGCTGGAGCACCGGCTAATGATTTCCCCATCTTCTGCTGTTTTGAAGTGCTGGTGTTTCTCACTGTAAAGTGCCCTCATTTAGCTCTTTCTGTGTTATGCCTGTGCTGCTATGGGCAAGGCTGGGTAGAATTTATTAAGCTAAAGGGAAGAAATTCTTTTCTATCTGTGCAGACATTCACTGATTTGAGAACCCTAAGCAAATCCTGATGTATTTGTGCTCCTTGGTTATTCTGTCGTGAAAAACGGTGGTGGCTGAATCACAACACGATCCACATCCCTTGGGTGTATTCCAGCTCTGCAGTTCTAAGGTGATGAATCTGGGATTTGTTTTCTTTTCTTTTCTTTTCCTTTTTTTAAAAAAAGGTGATATTTACAAAGGAGGGGGTGGTGGAGCTGAGCCGTTGACCTGCTCTTTCCACCTTCCCCAGCTATCCCCCAGATGTTGAATTCCTGGGGTTTCATCCGTCAAACATGGGTTTGGTGTCAGAGAGCCAGTGGCCGGCTTGTTTTTCTACCCAGCGGCCACATGGCAGGCTTGTGACATTGCTGCTGGGAGCTTGGGTTTCTGTCTTTAAGGAGGAGGCCCCCTCCGCCATGTGTGAGATGTTTGAATTGGCCCAGGGGCAGTTCCTGGAGACCTGGTCCTTTCTTGGACCTGATCTGAGTAAATACCTCCCCCCACCCACATGTCTGTGCAGCAAAAGGTGCGTTTACGTTGACAGTTCACTTTGGTACTTTTTTTTTGATAAGCTCCCAGAGGGTGGCCTTGTGAGGCTGCAGTCTGTTGCAGCCAAAATAACAGAGAAGTCTTTAGCACCTTAAATGCTGACTCCACTAAGTTCAGACAAGTTTTACTTGGCATGAACTTTTGGAGAATACGAACTACTTGCATTTGACATTACGTGGAAGGATCGGCTATAGTCCACAGAAGCCTAGAGTAAATGAAATATTTTAGTTTTTAAGTTGCAACAAAACCCTTTGTCCTTTTGCCGAGTTGATCGAGTTTGTTGTTGAACATGCTCCTACGTTGACGGTTGGTTGATGTGTTAATCTTGCTTTGGTGAGCGGGATTGGATTTCAGAACATCTGCAGGAAACTTTCCGTGGGCTGTCAAACATTTATAAATTGCTTGTGTTTGTGGTTTCTTCAATTTGGCCTGTTCTGTCCTGATTGCACCCTTTTTTCAGTTGCAGAAAATATGGTTGGGAGGCAGGTTACTCCGTGTTGGGAGCAGCTGGTGGAAGAAGGGAGCCCTTTACCCATCCCTTTTAAAGTGGCTCCTGCCTTTCTTAACCTGCTGTGTAATCTACCCAACAAAGGGTCTAAAAATCAAATCAAACAATGTTGCGATTCCTGTCAAAACTACAGGAAAAACAAACCAAACCAAACATATACATACATTCCAAGGGAGAATAACAATAACAACAAACTAGGAAGTTCAAGCTTCTTAGCTAGGAAGGGGTTATTGGAGTGTCCTGGTTCTATTTCTGCTGATGGAGACAAGCTGGAGAAGGGCTGGGCCTTCTTAGGTCTCGCTGGGTACCAGACTCTTTCTGTTTCCAATTCTAATGATTCTGCTGTTTAACCCCTTTGGTGAGGAGCTTCAGATGTCCTCATACCTGGCCGTTTTTCATGAGCGTTTCATTGATGGGATTTGGAGTCTGGCAGTATTTGAGGTGCTATAGATTTCCCTCTTGTGAGCGAAATATAGTTTCGATCTTCTGGCATCTGGGGAATGTCTCTTTTTGGACCAAAGAAGGCTTTTTCTTTGAAGGGGTTGCAATGAGCAGAGATGAGTAATAAATAATTGCATGGAGGGGGTGGGACATGTTGCTCGACCTACTACTTTGAGAACTTTTCCTGGGCTTCCGTGGAGTTTTATTGATTCTTAAAGTTTATCACCAAGCTTGACTGGATTAGGTATCTGGTTGTGGAGCCAGAGGTTGGGAGTTTGATTCTCCGCTATGCCTCCTATGAAGTAGAGCCAGTCCGGGCAGCCTTGGGCAAGCTGCACAGTCCCGGGGAGCCCCAGAAGAAGGGAAGGGTCAGCCACTTCTAAATATTTTCTTCCTGAATATTTAAGTTGGAATTGGCCATAAGTTGGAATTGACTTGACAGCGGGATGATTGTTATAATTTATCACCACTCTTTTTGGTGCAGTTGCTTGATGCTCTTCCCCGCATGGCGGGGGGTTGGACTGGATGGCCTCAGTAGTCTCTTCCAACTCTATGACTTTATTGTCAATTCCTCTAAGCACCCTCCTCCTGTCCGCATTTTCCCCCATTTCTGCCACATGCAGGCTTTGCCCCTGTAATTAGCACTTTGTCCCCTGACCTTGCCAAAAATACCTAGTCTTAACCACCTCCTTGAGGGAGCTCACCTTAGCTTGCCTCTTGGATCTACCATTACAGTATAACCTCTCAGTTCAGTGCCCATTGGCAGACCATCAAGCCAGGAAAAAACAAAACCCCAAGCAACTTGACCTTCTGAAAGTCTATCTCTCCTCATTTTCTTCCACCCCCCTCTTCTTGAGACCCTGCTTGGATCTTGCTGGTCGAATGCATGAGGAAGTTCACTTAATGGCTGAAGGTTTTCAGACCTTCAGAGGATGGCTTGCTTCAGGTGTCACGCTAGGCTGCGGTTTAATGTGATGGGAACCAACTTGGGACCGACATTGGGTTCATGCATTCCCTCCTTTGGCGTGACTTCCAAGATCAGGTGGGATCTGAACGTGGCGATCTACTTTATCTTAAGCATGGCATGTTTGAAACAAGCCCGGTTTAACTAATGGTGTGCTGAGCCGGCTTCCTTGAGCAAATGGGTTAAGATGAACTGCGCATTGTGCTGAGACAGAGCACCGAACTGTGAATAATTGTGTCTGGAGAAGAAACTTTTCCGCGCTCTTGGCAGCTTCTGCAGAAGTAAAAATGGGCACAGTGGAGTGCGTCCACTGGAGGTGTGTCTTGGTTCATTGTTCTCCTGCAAAATGATGGTTTCGTGTGAAAGAGGGCAGTGACCCAAAAGCTACTGGCCAGTGTACCTTTGATTTAAAGATGTTTTAGTCCTAGCAAGATGCTAAGACATCCCGCTCCCTAAAAAAATTACTCAGCAAATGTTTGACAAGTTTTGGCCACCATGTGAAAACAGTGTCCTTTCTGCCCTCACCCTTCAGAGGTGGGCCTTGAAGTTTCTCCTGTAACCTGTTGGAGTTAATGACGAGTCTAGCAAGCCGTTAGTGCTCATTAGTGTCCTCTCAGCTTGCTGTGGACTCTGCAGAGGGTTCTGTCTCCTTGGCTTGGCAGGATCGGGTCTTGAGATAATTGTAATTAAACAGAGGGGACAAGGAATAGAAGGAAAAGGTGGGGACGTGTTGAGGCAGAGCAGCCTGAGGGGCTAGAAGCAATGCTGGAATCAAGGCCAGGGCTGGAGAGCTGAGCAAACGATGCTTCTGTGACTTCAAAGAAGGGCCGTGTGCCTCTTCTGAGCTCCTTGGCACACATTAATGAACATGGCTAGAGAGGACGACAGCTCTATAGACAGTAGGCAAGAGAGCTTCCAGCCAACCAACTGTATGGTCTGTGAAAATAAAGCTATTTTTAAAAAGAATAATAAAAGCTGTATCTGAGTTGCCACATGCTTTTGTTGTAGTTGAGGATGTTCCAGATGTATTTATTTATTTACATACACACACACATGTGAGTATGGCAGATTGAGCAGCAGTATCTCCCCCTTCCCCCTCTTCCGAATGTTTGGCGTGTGCACGAATTCCTGGCATTTACTGACTTCTGTTTGGGTTTGAAACTGCCAGAAGACTCTCTTCAGTCTGCCAAAGATTTTCCTCTTATCTTGGGCCTCTTATTGTTCTCCCTCTGAAGGGAGGGTCTCAAGGTTCCTTATTAGGTTTCCCATTGCCACTCACACGGTGATGATGTCTTGCCGATTTGGGGACAACACTTAAAATGTGTCCAACTTCTGTGCCGTCAGAGAAAGGTGACTTGTCTCTGTATCTGGTGTCCTGGATTCATGCCAGAAATCTTCTCTTGCTTCACCATGTGACCCCGTCGTATATCTTTCTATTGCTCATTATATGCTGACGTTGTTTTTTTTTATTTCACGTTCTTTGAATCTGATTTGTTGTGTTTTTGAAGTTTTGGTAACTTTCCAGCTTGGGCATCTTAGCATAAGTTGTACCACCGATGCCCAAAATAAAAATCTAAGATGCTTATGGGCTTTTTCTTTCTCCTGCAACCTTCTACACCTCATCAGATACATGGGTTGTTCCATTTAGGCAGTCGCCATCATTTGAACTATACCGACACAAACGGTGCGGTTGGAAGTCTTAATCCAGGATTTGGAGCACATTTCTTGGTTGATAGTGAAAAGGGATTTGAGTGGGAGACTCACTAGAAGTCCTTGTAATGAGAAGGGATGCTGGCCACCCTGTTATTCCCGTTCTGCCCTCCTTCTGAAGGGCCTTTGTCGTTGAGTTTGAACTGTTGCTGAAGGTTGTGCTGTCTGGTGTGTGTTATGTTTCCTTTCCACTGGTTTGTTTTTGGATTTCTGTCCTCTTTGTTTTTTTTGCCCATGTTTACATTTTATTCCACTTCCCCATTGAGAGGTTCAGGATAGTAGACCTGGCTGTATGTCTCCCACGTTACTTGGAAAACAACAAGCCTGTGAGCTGGGCCAGTGTGTATGTGAGAGAAGGAATAGCTCAAGGCCACTCAGAGAGCTTCGTCTCCATGTGGAGATTGGAACTCGGGTCTCCCATGTCCTAATTCACCAAGGTAACCACCCCATCACACCTGCTTTCCAGCTTTTCTTTTGCTGACCTAAGTGTCCTTTTTATTTGGATAGAAAGGTTAGGCTGTGCTTTTTATAATAAAAAGAAAAAGGCAGGCACATGGATCTCTCTTGGTCTCCTTACCATGATTAATTAAGATGAAGCGGCGGGCTGTGTGTCAACCGGGCTGCCCACTCTTAGCTATGGTTCCGTTTCCTAAGAGTGGATGACAAACCCAGTCTCCTTGGTTAATCATCTCGTTTTGGGAGGGGGTGGGGAGAGAAGGGAAGGGAAATAAATTTTATTGAGTATCACCCCGTGTGGGAGTTTGGTGACAGTTGTTTTGCTGGAATGCTTCTGTGGCCGCCTGGAGGGTGGTTAAGCAATAGCTTTCAACGGTTAAGCAATTGCCCAGCGCAGCGAATATGTTTTCAAATAAATAAATAAATTATTTCAACTTCCTCAGAACTGTGGGAAGAGGAATAAGTGGAGGCGAGGGCTAGGGGCTGGCATTCTGCTTAGCACTGCTTGGCTGTTAACGTGTATAAATTATTCATGGAACATAGCTTTTGTGTGTGTGTGTGTGAGAGAGAGAGAGAGAGAGAGAGAGAATGCAGGAGAAGAACACATGAAACAAACCAACAACGCCGTTTGTGTTAGCCTTGAACGGTCGACAAGTCTCTTCACATTTTAAAATTCCCGTTCGTCCTTGGCAGCCCGTGGCCTGTGCGCCAGCTCGTTTCGCAGTCCCAATCAAAAGCCGTTGAACCAGTTAATAATACTTGTGTACCGTCAAGTCAGTTCTGACTTATGGAGACCCTCTTCTAGGTTTTCCAGTCAAAGAATGCTCAGGTTTGGCTTACTGATCTCTTCGTCCGAGGGCATCCTTGGAACTGCGCAACTTGCCCAAGGTCACATAGGCTGGCTCTTTTCCAGAGTGGGGAATTGAACTCCCAACCTCTCGTTCTAGAGTCAAGTGTCTATCAGTTGGACCGATTACATGACTGATGGTTGTTGGTAGTTTTTTTGGGGGGGGGGCCTGTCTGGCTGTGTTTTTGAGGTTTCTCTTCCTAACGTTTTTGCCCATCTCTGGGTCCGGCATCTTCAGAGGACAGGAGTCAGAACTCTTTCTGCGCTCTGGTGCAATTTGTGGGATAGATTACATGACTGCCGAAATAGGATAGAGTGGGCAGAGGACCTGAAAAATAATCTGAGCAGATTAAGAAAACAAATGGAAGTTTGTGCTATCAGTGGACAGGCGTGAGTTTTGTTTTAAAATTCTTTCACTTTTAATTGATCCATGAATGGACCAAATTGCAGTTATCTGCCTCAGTGGAGGTGATAGCTTAAGGCTGTGTAAGGGACACAACAAGTTCTGTGATGTAAACCAGCCACTTAATTTGTGTGAAATATACTTTTAAATTTGAATTGGAGTTTGAAATCTAAGCTAGAGCAGTTTAAACTGTGGCATAATTGTAGTGCCATTGTGAGCTGACTTGGTAGCTTAAGTGTGTCTCTTTTTTAAAAAAAGTTTCTTGGCCTTTCCCCCCTTCATGCTCTGTAATATGAGGAGAATAATGGTAGGAAGTGATTGTAAAGACTGCATTAAGATAGTGCTGGTTGAGTCTCCAGTTCAAAATAAGGATTGCTGGAACGGCTGTGTTAATTTCTAGTTTATTTACTGGTACCGGTTCTTTCGTCATTGTGCATATCTGCCCATCTCGGTTCATGGAGATAGGAATTTTACTGCTGCTAGAACGGAATTTGCCTTTGCTCTGGAATCTAGACCTCCGCTGTTGTGAGTCAAAATTTGCTTTTGATACATCTGCTGTTTTAAAAAAAAGAAAAACCAAAAAGGTTGTAAAAACTTAACTGGAGAGCCTCTTGTGTGGGGTGAGGCCTTAATGCGTCAGAGAACTCCGTTTTAATTGACTGTTTTCTAAAGGCTTTGATTGGAATGTTTGCCTCCAAGCGACTCCTCCTTGAACTTTAAAAAGAAAATAGAGAGTTAGTTCAGATGGCTTAGTGCTGTTGTTAGCCTTGGGAGAGCAGCTACATCATCCCTCTTGAGAAATGCTTGCTCTGGTGCTCCTCCGCCCACTGCCCAGCTTGCTTGAAGCACACATTCTTGAGTTTTTGCCCTAGTGGGAAGATGCTGTTGTTTAACCCAGGACTTGGAATGTCCCTTGTAACTACCGTATTTTTCGCACCATAAGACGCACTTTCCCCCCACAAAACGGGGGTGGAAAGTCTGTGCGTCTTATGGAGCGAAGAAAACAGATTATATTTTCCTGTTTTCTTCTCCAAAAAAATTGGTGCGTCTTGTGGAAAGGTGTGTCTTATGGAGCGAAAAATACGGTATATTTTTTTGATAAAGCCCACTGGAAGTTCGGTAGCCAGGAGGGCCCAGTAGCAGAGCATATGCCTGACATGAGAAAGGTGTCAGATTCAATCCCAGGAATCTGCAATTAGAGGAGAACCAGGCACAGGAGATCATATGGAAAAATGCCTCCTTGTGCTTCATGAGCAGCCCAATTTATGCACCCTTACCAAGGAGTAAGCAGCATTTAAATGCAGGTGTGCCCAAGATTGCAGTGTAAATGGCACACAATACAGACGTTCCATTCTTTTCCTTTTCATTAGAACCTAATTAAGTGAATTGGTAATGGGTTCAGGACCTACCGGCATAAACCATCTGTTCGTATCATGCCTAGCGAACGGCCACGCGATGTGGTACTGCCTGCTAATTTAGATAACATGGGTCATTCTGTTGACCTCAAATTTGGTCTTTGGGTCTTGGCTTCCATGCCGGTGCTTACAGTTAAGTTCAAGAGCCAAACGGTGGTCAGGTGAATGAATGAGTTTTGGCAAAGCAGTAAGTGAATGAAATGAAAGGTTGGAGGGCCCTCGGTTTAGATAGTGCACCTTCTCAGGAAACTTCCAAGTTCAGAGGCAGGGCATTACTGAAGAACATATTCTTGGAAAAAAACATTTTGTAGTGGCCCTTGTCTTTTTTGCCATGTGTGTGTTCCTCCAGAGGTAACCGGCTGCTTCTCTAGATGGAAATTAGCCTAGGGCTCCTTCGACAACTGGTGGGGTACCTTTTATCTTAGTAAGATTTTGGGAGCATCCTTTCACATTGTGAGCTGCTACCTCTTTTCATGGAACTGGGGACACCCATTTGGCGCTGTGTCAAATGTACACTCCGTTCGGGCAGAGGCCCCAAATGGAGTGGTTTGTGTGTGAACCATAAAATGCATTCCAGAATCCTCCATAGCTTGCAGATTTTTTGTGGCATGTACAGAGTGAATCATCGACAGAAGGGAGATCCTGAACCCAATAATGTTTGGGGAAAAAATACTATAACAGGAAGAGCACCAGCACACAGCTGTAGGGGCAGGATTCTGGTTATACTTTGCGGTGGAAGGAAGCACAAAATTATCCTTCTGTGAGATGTATCTGCCCTGCACATCCTTTACCATAAGAATTCTTTCAACAAAGCTACCAAAATATTTAGTTTCTTTCCTCTCACTGTGTTGAACTTTGCTGACATTGTGTTTTTGATTTCAACAGTGCATTAACCTGCTTCCCCCCCCCCCGAAATTGGGCAGGCTTGCCATGTTTACATTCTTTCTCTCCTTCTCCTTCCCCCCAGTAATCTCTCTTGGGTGGCTTTTCTTTTTCTCTCCCTCTTTCTTTAAAAAAATAAAGAAAGAAAGAAGAAAGCAAAGCAAAGATGACACTCAAAACCAAACAAGCAAAGTTGATAGAAACTCTCTCGACAGAATACAAATGAGGAACTGGAAGGAAAAAGGACTGCTGTAAACTGAAGTGAAAACTTTCTGGTGAAATAGAGTTGATTCTTCATAAAACTTTAAAACCAATGAGTTTTTTTTTTCCAAACTTTCAGTGTACTTGAGGTAGTCTAGAGTAAAGGTAAAGGTAAAGGTTCCCCTTGACCATTTGTGTCCAGTCATGTTTGACTCTAGGGCATGGTGCTCATCCCCGTTTCCAAGCCATAGAGCCAGCGTTTGTCCGAAGACAATCTTCCGTGGTCACGTGGCCAGTGTGATTTAGACACGGAACGCTGTTACCTTCCCACCAAGGTGGTCCCTATTTATCTACTTGCATTTGCATGCTTTCGAACCGCTAGGTTGGCGGGAGCTGGGATAAGCGAAGGGAGCTCACTCCATCACGTGGATTCGATCTTACGACTGCTGGTCTTCTGACCCCTGCAGCACAGGCTTCTGCGGTTTAGCCCACAGCGTCCCCAGTCTAGAGTAGCCACTTTAAATTTAAAACCTAAATCCTCACTCTGGGATTTAAGCAGGTGTATTACTGGCCAGTTGCCTGGCTGTTGGAGGGGCAGTGTAGGCGAAAGTGTAGTATGAATCTTCCCCCCCCCCCAAGGGGTTTCCCTCTTTTTTCTTTCAACAACTGCAAAATTCGCCTTCAGTTTGAACCAGAGAGTTTTTTAAACCCGCTTCTTGTTGTGGGTTGATCCAGTGGGTTTACGCTGACGTAAGGATAACCACAGCAGGACAACTTGTGTGTAGCAGCAAGCAGGGAGCTTAGTTGTTGTTCCCAGGCTATGAAACCTCCTTTCCAGTGAAGCTGTGTCTACCCTACCCCACCGCAACTCCGTCCTTTCTACTGCAAACAAACAATTCCTTATTCAGATACGCCACTGAATGCTTCCTGAGTTTGGATCCTTTAATATTATGGTGTTTAACATACTGGCTGGCCCATTGTGCTTTTAAATTGTCATTTAGTGCTTATTTTTAATAGGCCAAGTTACTTAAATACATTTAAATCACTCTTGAATCTTACTTTGTTTATAACTTCCTTTATGCGGAGGGGGAGAGCATAGCCCTAAATAGTCTCTTCAAATCTTTTTGTTCATGTTTCCTTTGGCTCCCATTTGACAGGATACAAGTCAGAAGAGAGTACATAGGCAAAACCCGGAGCTCTCAAAAAACCAGAGAATGCATTTTTGCATCTGCAAAAGCTTTTGCATGATGTTTTTTATCCTGGATCTGAATCTGATATGTCACTTCATTTGTAAACGTGATCTCTTATGTGTCTGGTAATTGCAGTGGAAGTTACTTGCTTTCCCCGGTTTTGGCTGATGTTGCTGCTCTAAAAAACAGATGTGCGCTGTTCATTTTAGATGAGCCTGAGCCCGCTGCTGACATGTTTAACTCGAGCAGATAGAGGTGGCTTGTTTGCTGAACGGGCAACTCTTTTGGCAGCTTTGAAAAAAAATATTGATGAGCAGAGTCTTTTTCTTCCCCTTCAAGGTTGTGTCGTGTTTGCTTTAGCGCACTCGCAGCAGTTTTTTGGTTTTGGATGGTACGTTGCTCACTTTGGCTTGTGGACACTTGCCGATGACTAGATCTGATTCAGGCTGGTTCAGAGAGATTGGTCAGACACAAAGGTCTTCAAACAAGTCTTTAGATATTGGTCCTGGCTTCTTGAAGCGTTTCTTTCTCAGCCAGCGATGTCAGGTTCCACTCATTCCCCATTGTGTAAATTAGAAAACTGTGCACCAAATAAGTCTTTCCTTTGATTACTAGATTTATTTGTTTTCTCTGAGTTGAGGATTGGAAAAGTGTGTGTAGAGATTAGCTTTTGGGGGGTACCCACAGGCTTAGATCAAATCAAGTCTGAACTCTCCCTAGGAGCAAAAAAAAAAGGACTTCAACTGTGAGGCTGTTTTATTGTGGGGACATGATGAGAAGACAAGTCTCACTAGGCAAGACAATAATGCTGGGAAAAGTTGAAGGCAACAGGAAAAGACTAAAGATGAGATGGATTTGATTCAATAGAAGAAGCCAGAGTGTTGAGCATTTGCAAGACTTGAGCAGAGCTGTTAATGACAAGACCATTCAGAAGTCACTCATTCATTGGATCTCCATAAATTGGATCTGACCTGTAATTTGGAAGGCAGGCGGCTGTTCTTTTCTGTTCCTGGAGCGTTAACTCCATCTCTCCATTCCATGCTGAGGCCTTTCTCAAACACGAAATGAGTATGGGAAAAAAGTACTTGCAAAAACATGACAAGCTACCTCCCACATCGCAGGCCGCAATGTACAAGAATATTCCAATCCTTGTTGGAAACTGGCATCGTGTTCTTCCATACAGGCGGCGATTCATAAATGTTGTTATAGCAAGTCCTAGCGCTGGCAAGCAGCTTGTGGTAGAATGTTCCGTACCGGAGCCAACCTGTCCCAGGAAGTTTATATAAGTTTCCCAGCCAATCGAAAGGCTGGGCTGGGAGCCAACCGAGTCTTGAGAAATTCCTGAAGAAACAGGAGAAGGTTTCTAGTGATTCTGTATAGCAGTGGCCGTGGAGGTCTCTTGTCTCTTCTTCAAGGGTCCTGGGTGGTCGCCCTATCCTATAGAGTCTGCATTGGACGGAGCCTCCAGTTTAGCTGAACTTCAGTGCATTTTTAAAGAAGGCTCTAATATCTTTGACATGCTTGTGTCATGTTGTTGGTACTTCTCGGGGAAAAAAAGCAGTTACTGAGTACAGCAAATGAGTAAGCTCTGAGCACAGAAGTTGCAATCTTCCCATTGAGACTCAGGTCAATGGTAGACTTCATAGTGACATCTGGTCCAGGCTTTCGATTTCTGCACTGTTTCCTCACTCTTTGGGCCACCCGATGATGACGCATTCTTAAAAGCAAAACAAAAACCAACCTTTAAAGCATGTGTACTCCTGCAGAATTTTAGTTGACTGGAACAAAGACGTTGTCCACCTGGAGAGATTGTTTTGTTCCCATAGACCAACCTTTGTTTTTATTCCTGTAAGTGTGTGTTCTGTGATGGTTTTTTTTTTTTTACAGCTTTCAAAAAGTGCCCTGCTGTAGTTGTTTGTAGCTCAATGTATTACGTACTCGGGCAGGCCGGGCTACCGAGGAGGTGGCATCTGGAAGTCCCAGGTGCACGGTGTGTGTGCGTATGGCTGTGCAAAGAGGGAGGGAGTTTAGACGCCAGCTCTGTAATCTGGGTTTTACCGAAGAGATTGTTACTGATAGCCCTGGGATTTGGCATCTATATAAATACACAAGCCGTGTTCTGATTAAGCTGGGAAGTTCATGTCAGTTCATTTGCCTCGGAAAGGGGCAGGCAGCGTCCTGCGTTTCCTGGCCTTTAGCCCGGCTATGAAAATTCTTCTTCCTTGTGTTGGGCAATCTTTGAAGGCTGGTGTTTTCTTTCATGTAGAAACACAAACCACCACACTGGGGAAGGAAATGGGGACGTCAGAATTTTCTCATGAGATCCAACCCTGGTCTAGTTCAGAAATTTTTGGTAGTGAACTCATCAGTGACTTCTCTGGTTCACCATCGTTTTGTAGTATTTGGGGGCATATTGATTGGTAGTTCTATGTATTAATCTTGGCTAAGAGCTGCCGGTGGCTCTCGGTCATGGGTTTGGCTTGTTCCTTTGGGAAACCATCCAGTGGCTTTAGCCCCAAATTATCACGTATTGAGCAAGTCAGTTATGCATGGCCTGCTGACAGTGTAATTAATACAAACAGGTTTGTTTTCATGTGAGCAGTTGTTTATTTTACTACATTTCGTCAAGTCCCCCCCCCCCAACACACACACAGTTATCACCATATTGCAAATGAGCTTTGTGGTGAATTTTTAAATTCTAATCCATATTATGAGAGAAGGGGAAAAGTCCCTTATGGTGGTTTGTCATTGTTCTTCTAAAGTGCCATTTTGGGTTGGGGGCTGTTGGGTGTATGCTTTATTAAAAGCCACCCAGAGTAGGATGTGAATAAACGAGCTGATTGAAAATATAGTCTTAGAAGCAGTGTCTGTTAAAGGATAGCCATTACATGACAAAAATCACATGGCTGTCCTTTTCCCCACCCAGTTACTCATTCTGATTTCCCTGCCCTTCACTCAAAATGCTAATGTACGTCCATGTGCAGTTTTCTAGCCTAGACTTTTAAAGTTTTTTTTTAAATAACTTCAACCTGCCCTTAGGCCTAAGAGAGCCATATTCAAGTATCTGCTAAATTGAATTAGATGAGGAGGCAGGATGGGAAGGAGGGAAGCGCTGCTTTTAAGTATGCAAGGAGAGCAGGATCGCCTGCTACTTGTATGCTGGCAGGGCATGGCTTCTAATTGAGGCCAAACAGCTGGAAATCCCTTTTGTAGTTTCAGAGTTGCCTGTCTCTGTCATGATAATTAAACCCCTGAGATGCACAAGCCGGTGGTGGTAATTCGGACTGGTAAGGCTCTTTATTTTGACTGGATCTCTTGGGCTGGGAAAACTGAAAGCAAGCACAGAGAACCGGCATCTAGGGTGGGAGTGGCATTTTTGTTTTCTTGAAACCCTGATCTTAAAAGGAAAAATGAATGATAGTTTGTGCGTTGCCTGTGGTTCAAAAAGGGCCATTCTCTCCAAGGAATAAAGAGTTGGGTTGTGTTTTTCCATTTATGACTGGGTAAGCAGAGGTCTTCTCGGCTTTTATGGTTGGTCCTCGCGATCTCTGCCTTGTCCAGCGCTCTGATGGAGAAGCACTTGGCTGAGCCGGATCCTGCCCTCCATGCTTAGGCCTGTAGAGTTAGGGGTGGCCATAATTCAAAGAACACATCTTTAAACCTTAGGTCATGATATTGTTTAATGTTAAGGGATCTGTAGACTTTTAACTGATTCTAATGTTTGTTTATGGCTTGAGCATGTTTAATTTTAGTAACCATGTAGTTAAATTTGTTTGTACTTACT
Source organism: Pogona vitticeps (assembly GCF_051106095.1). NCBI lineage: Eukaryota > Metazoa > Chordata > Lepidosauria > Squamata > Agamidae > Pogona > Pogona vitticeps. The sequence goes on from NC_135796.1 coordinate 16,731,226, forward strand.
GTTTTGTTGTGTTTTGTGGTGATTGCTATCCATATGGAGCAATACCTCAGAGTGGAACGGCAAGTTAGGAGTGTAATAAAGACGAGGAGGAAGAATGGAAATCATGAGGGCTGGGAAAGAGCTTTAATTCTACCATTCCTGGCTGTTGAAAGTTAAATTTACTGCTGTTTGGGAACATCATTTGTTCTGCTTTTGGTCACACTGAATGTGACAATATGTTGGAAGAGGAGCGTGTAGATACATAGGCCAGTCAGTATCCATGACCTCCTTCCTCTGTTTCCCCCTTTAATCCCCTGAGTTCATCATCTACCTGCATGAAGTGAGAAGGCTAGATTTTTCAATCATTCTCCAGCTGTCATAGTCTTTGGCGGTTGGCTGTGCCCTCTGGGTCTCCCGGAAGGCGCACTCTGGAACATCTGGGGGACTTATACCCGTGGAGAAGACAGCATTAAATTAGTGGTTTGAATTCCTAAAAGTGCAACTCTGCAGAGGGCCTTTTCTGTGGCTGCAAGAAGGCAAGAGGACTTTTTATTCTGGAAGATGTTGGGTAATGGATAGCTGCGGCTGCTAGCATATTATTGTTGACCTTCTTATTCTAATGTGTGTTTAAATGGCCTTTTAGTCTTCCGATACTAAGCTTGTGTTTTAGTGACACCTTTTTGCAAGTTTCCACTCTATACTTGCCTTTTATCTGCACTTGTTTTTAATCTAGCTGTGAGCTGCTTTGACTGCCTGTTTTGGGAGAAAGGTGAGATATAAATAAAACAAGCAGATAAACAAATGTTTGTAGCCGTGGCTTAATCAGCAATTCACACTCTGCCACTGATAGCTTCCCGGCCTTTCTCCTCTCATCCCCCTCTTTTGTTTTATGGCCTTAAAGCCAAAAGCTGCCATGTCAGTCAAGAAAGTGAGGCTAACCTACAGTTGGCTTCTTGGTTGTATCGATGTGCGTATTTGCCTGATTAAGAACAGCTATAATTATCACGCTGTCGGAGGGGACTTTCTTCGGACTGCGGCTAGCCTTCTCTTCATTTCAGCCTCTCGGCCCAAGTCTCGGTGTCCGATCGCATGTTTTTCATATCCCGGTGCTATAAATAAAAACAGGTCTCTCTACGCCTTTCTTTTTTTAACTGGAGGCAACCCCGTAAGCTCTTTTCTTGCAGGTCTGTTCAAGCCAGGGACGTGAGGGAATTCCTAAGAGGATTATTGTGGGCTTACTCAATATAGGTCTTGAACTTGAGCTGGAGCTGAAAGACATGGAAATGAAAGTTACATAACCTGGAGTGGGAGAAGGCAGCCATGCTGGGGTTGGGTGCGGGAGGAAGCACCTGGACATTCAAACATCCTAGTATTTGGTGGTGATGCTGCTTAAAAACCTAGGCCTGGTCCCCTTGGAGCCAGAATGGTTGTTCCAACACTCATTTGAACCAATGAATGCAGAAATTCTGTAGAAATTCGTGCATTCGTGAATCGAGCATGCATTCCTTAGCTCGATCTCTTGAAGACCATCTAGCTTGTGGATCTCATTTGCAGTCTGGTCTATTTTGGTGTGATAATGCTTGTCCCTGGGTCGCTCTTTGTGATTTATATGTCAGTCCTGCAACACTGTCCATTTACTGTCAGATAAAGTATGTTGTCGTTTGTTGATTGCAGGAAGAGTAGGGACATGTTGCAGGTAGAGCAGTGATAGCTGACGATCAGATCTAGCTTCTGGCTTGCATGGGGACAGAAGTCAGGGTTCTGGATGGACCGATGTAAGAACAAGCTCAGCAGAATATCTTTTGTTCGCAGGACTGAAAGCAGGAAACTTTATAAGGCTCACAGTACCTCATGACTGGTTCCTTTGGTAATCTTATAGTTGGCTTGGGAACACCAATTCCCTCTTAAATTGTGATAAAGCCGCAGGTACACCATGCCCTGCTGTGGCTCTGGAGAGAAGAGCCAGCCTTTGTAGCCTTGGCCAAGCTGCACAGTCCCAAAACCACCCCCAGAAGAAGGGCCTGCAAAACGACTTCTGAATACTCTCTACCTAGAAAACCCTGGAAAAGGTCACCACAAGTCAGAATTGACTTGACGGCACATGTTGATGATGATGATGATTATTATAGACTTTTATAGTATTCCTGCACGCTCTTTTCCCGAGGTAATACTGTTGGTGTATTTTACTGTCCTTTATGATCTAAAAAGGGCTGCTGGAGCCAATACAGGTGATGGCCTTTCAAACACCTACTTGCTTTAAGTCTGTCGTATTCTTAAGAGAAAAGCTTGCTCACAGACAAACCTTTCTGCGGACTAAAATATGTAGAAGCATCTCTACTTAAAATACCCCAAGGATTTTTAAAAAAATAAAGGTACCAAATTTTCAGAGGGAGGATTGAGAGCTGCTTCTTGGAGTCTAGAAGGCCAGTCAAGACTCAACAGCTAAACTTTGTAAGATTTGGTTGAAAACCTTTTTTTTAATATACTATGTGGATACTACGAGTTTTAGATGGGGCTCTGGGATTTAGGGATTGTTATGAGGGTCTGCGTGTGTTTTTGGTCTGGTCTCTGAGTGTTCTTCGTGAATTTCGTTGTATGCGTATATAGTGTATATACGTTAAATGGCAATAAATTGATTCAGATTTTTTTTTACTGCCTTGTTGTTTTTCTGATCTGCTTTTATCTCATCTGTTTGTGTTCACGAAAGCAAAAGTGGAAAACTTTCCTGGAATTCCATAGCTAGCGGACTTAAGGTTTCTTGTTTTCTGTTTTCATGTCTGTTCTTGACCTCACTGTCCGTGGAAAATAAAGATGACTTTGGTTGTTTTTAGAAATAATATCTTTTTTTTAAAAAAATGAAAAAAGATCAAAAGCTGGCAACGTGGCACCCTGCTTTTGTGCCATCTGTAGTGGTTCATGTCCTCTTTCTTCCCTTGTAAGCCTCTTTGGCTGTGGAGCGCTGGGGAAATCCACAGAGTGGCATTTCAGCAAACCTACTCAATTATCGTAATATTTATTTCATGAGGGAACTGTGAATGAACAACGAGGTGAGGAAGGGTGAGCCAGGAGGCTGTCGGAAGAGGGGAGAGGCCTGCCTCAAAACAAAACTCCTGCCTCTTCGTTTACACTTGAGCGTGAAATGGAACAAACAAACAAAAATAAAGCAAGCCTGGTGCATCCTTCCTTTTGTGTGTGTGTTTGTGTGTGGATTTAATTTCCGTGGTGCTCAGAATAGTCTGTCTCCTGAGTGCCCAGATGTCAGTTTGAAAAGCTTGCAAGGTGCAACGGGATTGCGGGTCGGGGGAAGAAAGAGCGAGGGGGGGGGAATGACTTGTGGTCTCCATGGCAACTCAGCAGACGACAAATGGATCAATGCGGCTGCTGTTCGCCATCTGAAACTCAAGCAGACCTTGGCTAAATCCTCGGCCTGTCGCTGGCTGACACCCGCTGCTGAGAGAGCCATTAAGGAGAGGACACCTTCGAGCCGAAGCGTGCCCGTCAAAGGCGCGACATTCATTGAAAAGCCAACGCTTGGCATTTTCTGTAATAGGGTTCTATCCAGACCCATTTCCTGTGGAGTGGTGGTTCTTCCCGTTTTACTTCTCCTCCAGCTCCTGGGGTTTCTGATGTGCTCTTTTAGCAACGGAAACCTGTTTACTGCCTTCGGGGTCAGTTTAGAAGTGACCACAGCAGTATGGAAGCTCCTGTCCCATAAGCTGCTCTGATTTCAAGTTGATTTCTGAGAAACCCCCAGCTTTTCCCCGGAGAGGACTTTTAGCAATGTCCAAGAAACTTGTTTTTGGATGCTGACCTTACGTGGTTTCTCCCACTGGTGGCGGTAAGGATGCCGCTGACAAACCCTTCACCTAGAGATGTTGGAAGTTGGCTGGGGATGATGGAAGAGCAACATCATTTGGAACGGGGCACAGTTACCACATGACATGGAGAAGGCTGGGCATATTCTAGACTGGCATGGAGAACCTTTGGCCCTGGAGAGGTTTTCGGCTACAACATTTGTCCTTCCTTCCCGTTGTTCTTTGCAAAGTAGGGGTTTTGGGAGTAGAAGCCCAAAAATATCAAGAGGAGGGAGGATCTTGTTTTAGGCTGTAATATTGTTGTATCCAAAGCAAGCAATTCAAGTTGATTGCTGCTTCTGCTTATTAATTTAGTGCATGCATGACCAGCCCATTTTAGGGGAGTATATGGCTCTGTTGTGTGTGATTTCACTTCTGCCCCAGGCGCCTTACACTGCCACAGTTCTGTGGCAAGGAAATCAGCGTGGAAAGGCTCCTCTGAAGGTTTAAACTTTAAAGTTCTGAGAAACCTTCGTTTCAGAAACACAAAAAAACCCCCTCCAAAAGCTGGGTCAGTGGCCTGCTTCCTTCTGGGCGATTCGGTGTTCTTCTTGAATGCTGGGTAATGATCCTGCCGGAAAGAACCATCTGCTTTACTTTGTGTCGTTGGGGCTGTTCCTTTGTTGCTGCCAAAGAATGACACCTCCTTAGGTTGACTTCACTTTGGCATTAGTTTTCGTTGATTTGAGGGTTGTTTTATTGGTCATATGCTCTGTTTATTTCTTACTATATTTATGATTTCTTTTACTTTGAGTTCATTTAGCTCAAGTTAACCGCCCAGAGTAGTTTTTATCACTAATCAGTGCCATACACGAGTTAAACAAACAAATCAGTTTGGATATGAATGCATCCTTCTCTTTATCTTAGATCTCCAGAGCTATAAAAGGACCTATGGATCATTAAGTCCAGCCCTTCTTGAGAAAGCCCATTGGGGGGGAATCAAATTCCCAATCTCTGGCTCCGCAATCAGAAGCCTAAACGACTGAGCTATCCAGCAGTTCTTCAGTGTCCCCATGTTGTTTTTCCTATGATTATGTTTCAGTGTTCAGATTATGCTTTTGCTCTTTGGTTTTACGTGAAAACGGCGACACCTGAAAGATATGCAGAGCAGTGTCCCGAACGGATGCTATTATCCTTTCAGAGTATAAGAATATGACACCACTGTTGGTTCTTGTTGTTGTTAAAAGCTGGAGAGTTTATCTTTCCCTCTAGGAATAGATCAATAGCAGGCCTTGTATCTGCAATCTGGAGGTAATTGCTGGTGTCAGCCGGTGTCAGGTGCTGTTTCTCTAGATGGCCTTGGGTGGCTTGGCAAGACGCTTAGGATCATAGGCAATGTGTAAGGTATTCCATGCAGGAAAAGCGGACGTTGGAAGGCTTGATGTAGGCAGAGAGCTGGAGAGCTCACGTTTGTGGACACAGAAAAGAGACGCAGTGTCCTTTTGGAGAGTTGGTTGTAAATTTCCATAGCCGGAGCACATCGTTTCCAGGAACAGCTTGTTTCAAGGTAAAGGAAGCTTGCTGGATTGACTCCCGTTCTTGGTGTTACAGGATCTGCCGACTGCACGCATAAATTAAGTGCATCTGCTTCTCAGTCTGTCCTGTTCACGGGATCAAAAGGGAGCTGTTCTCACCGTCAGAATCAAACTTAGCAGAATTGGCAAATTGGGATGAGTCTTGACAGCAATTTCCCGCACTGCTGGATTGTGTAATTTTTAGCATAAAACCAGCAGTACGGGAAATGGAACTCACCCACACACAAAGAGGTACTGAGTTGTTACAGGAGGGGGGTTGTGCAATCATTCTGGAAGAATATAAGATGCTGTCTCTCTACCAAATCAAACAGTGGTGTAGCCTTATCGTCGAGAATTGTCTGCAGTGGTTGGCAGTGAGTCTCCCTGTTTTTAGGTAATGTTCTATCCAGCCTGGAGATACTGAGAAGTGACCAGGGACTTTTGTATACTGAGCAGTTAGCTGTTATCGCTGAGCTTCAGTCTCAGCTTAGTGTGGACGTCAGTACCGCTGCCAACTCAATTTATCTCTGCCTGTCACTTAGCTTCTGTTCCACTTTAGGTGTTGTAATACCAGTTCTGCACGCAGGGTTTGATGATCCCCTGCAAATGTTTGTGATCTGGTGGACGCTGTGGTCCCCCAGCATCGACAAGGGTTAGCTTGATTCATGATCGTTGCTATCCGAGTAGGGAAATATGCCATGTCAGGGTTCCCTTAGCTGTCTTCTCTTCCTCAAATGTGTGGGTTGATTTCTTTTCCCCACTGCGGTCCTCTTCCATGTAATAAGCTGTTCGCCAAAAAGGAACATGCTGTTGAAATTGGGCCTGCTTTGCTCCAGATGTTGAGAGTGATGGTTTTCTTCCTCCCCTGTCCTGCTGGCGTGCAGTTGGGTTCCCCTGAAATCCCCGAAGGTTTTATTGAAGATTTTGAAGAGTTGACAAGCACACACAGGATTTGAAGAACACTCCGGCAGCTGCAGTGGTTCAGGAAGATTTCTGGCGGCGCGGAGAAACCTGGGGGGACCCTCCTGCCTCCTCTCATATTCAGCGCAGTGATAAATCATTCATCGATACCCTCCATGGCTCGGCGTAGGGAAACAGCCTGAGCTTTGGAAGTTGTCCTTTTTATAAGGGTGAGATAAGGGCTGTGGCAGCTGGGAGAATCCAAAGGTTAAGTCACAAGGGAAGCCTCCCACGGATAAACAAGAAGGTGAAGGCTTGTGCCTTTTGCTCTGCTTTCCTCCCATCGGTTACCCCCCCTTTTTTTCTTTTAAGAGAGAGCTAGACTATATTTCCTCCCATTCTGCTCTTTAACAAATGAAGGCGTCGTCAGTTGTGTACCATCTCTAGTCAATTCGGAGTTAGGGTAAACTTTTTAACCTAGAGAGTCCTCCGAAGCAGTTTCTCATTGCCTTCTTCTGGGAGTTTGTGCGTGGGTTTGTGCAGCTTGCCCAAGGCCACGCAGGCTGGCTGTTTTGGGAAGCCCAGCGGGGAAACTGAGCGCCCAACCTCTGGCTCTGCAGCCGGAGACCTCATTCCCTGATTTATCCAGCCAGCCTTGCCCAAAAATTACTAGCCCACGAAACATTTCACTGGCATGCCTCTCTGCTGATGGTTTGTGCTTGGAAGTGCTGAACAGGGGGGTGGGGGGAGCCCAACTGTTCCCTGTGCTTGCGTGGATGTGGGATCTGCTTGGATCGGTCAAGAGGTAGCGCATACCTAGGTGATGACATCTGGCCATGGACCAGACAAGGTCAAGAGAACCGCTGGGTGAGGAGGCTGAACCCTGAAGAGCGTGGTGGTGGTCTATTCTCCATATAGAACGCCGAGCCATAATTTAACATTATGAGAGCAAGCCCTAGGGTCGAATTTTCTCCCTTTTCACCTCAGATGAAAGAGTTTCTTTGCTGTTAAATGCAGTTTTGGGGTTTGTCTGAACCCAGTGAGGTGCCTGATCCTAATAACAGTTGGTTGAAACAAGCCGCCTTTAGGCTGTAGATTCTGAAGCTGCCTTAGCACCCAGATTGTTGAAATACAGCCTGCCTCTGTGTCCTTGAGGCCTGTGGGATGGCTGTCTGGAACTCAAAGGAAGGAATCGTGTACAGGTTGGTTTTTAAGAGATCGCAGTGGTGGTTTGAAAGCTGGTTTGGGCTCTTAAGGCTTCGTGATCCCTGTTGCAAATGAAGCTTTGGAAGCAAATGCAGTGGCTTACCAATTCGTGAGCTGCGACTTTGGCCGGGTATTTGTTCCAGACAAGGGTTTTTTCTTAGGTGCTCTTTCGCTAAGGTGAGTCTGAGCAGCAGCATTTCAGACTACAGACCCATATCCTTGCACCTTTCTCTACACGGGTTTGCTTTAAATCGAAATTTAAATCACTGCAGGGTGGATGAAAATCAATAGTTCGTTTTTTTTTAAATTAAAATGGATTTTTAAAAATCTAAATTGGATTTTTAATTTTTGTTTTTAAGTTTGTTGATTTTTATCCATCCTGCAGTGATTTAAATCATGATTTAAATTGATTTGATTTTAATCAGATCTTCCTCCAACTCTGGAGGAGAAGCTAGTATATGAGTAAGAAGGCCCTCCTGCCTTAAGTTCTGGCTGTACTTGTAGCTGAATTTGGCTGCATTATATAAAGCTATCTTCCACTACTTTGAATATTGTCCTGAGATGTTCAATTGGGTCTTGATTTGTGTATTTTATTTAAAGGTAGTTTCAGCTCACAACAGGGTTTATTTTATTTATTTATTTTTGTATTTATTATATAGTATTTTTAGTGCATGATTTTATTGTATGTTGTGAACTTCCCCAGAGAGTGGCAGCACGAATAAATGGAAATAAATGGATATGTAAGTATGAAAATGGAAATAAATAAATATATACGTAAATAAATATTGCTGATGAAAAAAATGTGGCTTCTGGGAAATTGTATCAGAGCGATTTCTAAGCTCACAAAGAGCAGGCTGTCAAAATCAGACTTGAATGTGATTGCAGGGGTTGACTCAGCTGCCAGAGGGGAATCCAGAGGCAGGGCAGAGGAAGGAAAATTTCATCTTGAAATCTGTCAAGGGCAGCAGGAGGTCTGGCTAAAAGAGGATATTGATTGCCAGCCTGTCTTGATTCCCACTCTGCCACTTGTTTAAATGCCAGCAAGAAACAAAACAAAACAAAAGCACCTTAAGGACTAACTGGTATATTTTAATGCACACTTTCATGGGGCATGTCCACTTCATTAGACGTAAGAGCCAGAATACAGAATCTCCATGGTTAAACATGCATGGAAGGCTCTAAGATAAAGGGACAGTGGTGCCTGGCTGGGTTTCTCGCCTAGTCATGGTAATGGTAATGGTGAAAACCAACCCCTATTTTGTTTCCAGTTCTTTTGGCTCTGTAAACAGCAACAGCACTATAAATAACAGGTGGTAATGTAGAGAATAACAGACTTTACCTTTGAGCCGTGTTCTGAAAAAGTGGGTTTAATTAATTGGGAAGGAAAATAACAGTAGATAACAATATAATTATCACAATTGGTAACGGTTGAAAAACCCTTGGATAATATTTAATCCTTTGAGATGGGTGTCCAGCATGTGTATATATTTTATTTCAGCTATTTCCCTTAACTCAGTGTCTTCCAGGTAATGTTTAAATACAGTTCCTGCCATCTCTAACTATTGGCTCTTCTGCTCCTCCATGAGTAGCATGGAAATACAGGATACTATTTTACCTTTTTTAAAAGAAAGCTTTCTAGCTAAGCAAGAGAGCAGTAGAGGATTAAGTGGAATAGTTAGTTATTGTGCCTTCAGCATCCCATTTTAAGAAACTTCCACCTAAAGCCTGTGTGGAAATCAGTTAATGGCAATTCATGGTCCGTGTGGAAGCCAAGTAGACTGTGGCAGAGGGACAGGAAAGATCAACCCCTCTTCCTTCGGCCAGTTTAGGCAGCTACCTAAATGTAGTTCTGTCCACTTACATGAAATGTTTGTGAATACCAGACAGGTTGTTTAATGCAATGCCAAAACATTATTTCACATGTGTTGTTTGGCTCACCTAGTGTTAGGATGTTTGAGTTATTACCGCTTGGTGGCTGGCCAGTGTTTATGTAATTCCCACTGTTGTTATTTGTTGAATTTGATTTCCCTTTGATCCTAAGGGACGTGGTGGCGCTGTGGGCTAAACCGCAGAAGCCTGTGCTGCAGGGTCAGAAGACCAAGCCGTCGTAAGATCAAATCCATGCGATGGAGTGAGCACCCGTCGCTTGTCCCAGCTCCCGCCAACCTAACAGTTCGAAAGCATGCAAATGCAAGTAGATAAATAGGGACCACCTCGGTGGGAAGGTAACAGTGTTCCGTGTCTAAGTCGCACTGGCCATGTGACCACGGAAGATTGTCTTCGGACAAAAATGCTGGCTCTATGGCTTGGAAACGGGGATGAGCACCACCCCCTAGAGTCGAACACGACTGGACAAAAATTGTCAAGGGGAACCTTTACCTTTTGATCCTAATATCTACAACATCCTTATCCTACAAATATATTATATATATATATGGTTTGAAAATTCTGGGTAACAGTAGATAAATTCTGTGAAGTGAGGTAAAGTGCATGACGCTCATATTCTTATGAAATTAGTGAGTTTTTAAAGTATCCTTTAAGAAAAACATGTTCGTATTGTTGTTTTATCATTATCATTTTGACTGTTCTGTTCAGGCTACAAATAATTCCAAAGCCCATAACTCATCTCTACATCATTGCTGGTTCAATTGAGACATTTTTCTGAAGTTTACCTGGGGTTTAATAAAACTCACAAGGTAGAGTCTGTTACAAAGAGGATTTAAGAGTTCCTTAGGCTGGAGAAATTGTGGGTAGAATGCTTGTGAAAATAACTTCTTGTCCAACCCAGCATGCATAGACAAGTAGACAAGGGCGGAATGGAAAAAAGTAATACTTCAACATGTTTTTTCCCATTTCCCTGATAACATTTGCCCTTGCCTGAATTCAGAACTTAATGCTGACATTCCAGAACTTAATAATCAATATCTTGGTATGTTTATTAGGAATAAGAATTTTGAATTTTTTTTTGGACTTCCACTCCCAGAATCCAACGAGAATTCCCCAGGGAGAATTTTGGGAGACACAGCCCCAAACTGGAGATCTACAGCCCAGCTTTTCTTCCCCTCCCTGGATGTCTCTGTCGCCCTGATTCTCTGTTCAAGAACAAGGAAATGGTCTTTCAGCTTCCTCGAATTCCCAGGACTTCCTGGGAAAGGTGATTCTTTGAAAGGAGTATTCTGTAGAGCAGTACGAGTTCCTTGGGTTGTCCCCAGATGTTCTTGGACTACAACTCCCAAAAACCTTCACCACTGCCTTTGCTGGCCAGGTTTTTTGTGGGAGTTGTAGTTCAAGAACATCTGGAGACCCAAGGTTGGGAACCGCAGGTGTAGAACCTAAGGACTTCCAAGAGTCACAAGCCTTTCATTTTGCTTAGGTGCACAAGACAAGTTTATTTACTGCCAAAGATTCTGTACAATGGAGGAGTCTGCTAAGAGATCTCCTTAGTCATGTTGTTAGGGAGAAAAATTACTATAAGGGATGGATTTGTTGAGTGCCGGTTTCCCAGTCTTGCATTCCTGAGCTTTGCTGGACTGCCATGCCTTTCATCCTCAGTGGCCATGGCCAACCCTAGGGTATGTTAAGAATATTTTATCCTGATCTGGATCACCTCTCTGACCATCTCTTCCAGAAGAAAAGCGCCGGTGGCAGCTTTCTCCTTTGGCTGAAATATACTAGCTATGTTATGGGTGTGTGTGTGTGTGGATCAAGGTTGCGGTGAGAGTGTAAAGGGATGCCTCACCCACCCTTAGCCCATTCATTTGGGGGCTCCCTGCGGCTGCTATTGAGCAGGCTGGTTTTGAATTAAAAGCAAGGGCATATCACATGTCATTTGTGTCTTGTCCGGCAACAGAGATTAGGAGAAAACGGCCGAGGTACTTGAAGTGTCATAGCTGGGTGAGTGTTTCTGCAGTAGCTTTTCCTTTCTTGGGTGGGTGTTCCTACCATGGACGTAGTTCTTTAAACTCAACAACAGACGGTTCATTATTGATCAGCATACGGTTTATAATAATAATTGCATGCCGTCAAGTCAGTTCCGACTTGTGGCGACTCCTTTCATGTTTGTCCAAGTAGAGAACCCACAGAAGTGGTTTACCATCTAGGGACTGTTCAGCTTGGCCAAGGCCACCCAGGCTGGTTCTTCTCCCTAGAGGCACCGGGGGGGGGGGAATCGAACTCCCAACCTCTGGCTCCACAGCCAGATGCCTAAACCACTGAGCTGTCCAGCCAGCTAGCATACTGTTTAGCCACACGTGTCTTGCCTCCTCTCTAAAAGAGGGAGAATATGTAATCCTCGTCTCTTCTAAAAAAAAATCTCTGCTGTTGATGAGCTAATAAGCGCCTCCCTCTATTTATTCAGCAGCTGCCTGTTTTTCTCTTTCAATTTTTATTTTCCTCCTGAGGGAAGCCAGTTTTTATTTTCAAACAAGACAAGACACAAGGATGAAGCTCTGTGGAACTCTTGACGTCTTTATGGATGAGCGTATGTTCTTTTCTCCTCTGCCAGTGTAATTGTGTTTCGGGCTTTGTCTAATGTTACAACGGTACACTGTGTTGCTGTCTATTTTTAGCCCAGTTCTGTATAGGTAATTAAATTGTCCTCTAGCATCGTCAGTCTCTTGGTGGTGATGACTCAATATAAAAGCAAGGCCCACTTTAACAGGGCTGGCTTGGGAGCATAGTCACAAAGTTATAACACTTGGCCAAAATGATAAGCCGTGTGTGTGTGTGTGTGTGTGTGTGTGTGAGAGAGAGAGAGAGAGAGAGAGAATGAATGTATTTAACTTCTCTGATTTGTCCACTGAACTTTATATACTGCATTTTATCCTGAAATGAACTCATTTCAAAGTTTATTATAGTTAAAAAACAACAATAAATCAGATAAAAAGGAAAATCATGACGACTCCCTAAGAATGAGTAAGCTGTTAGATGCATCTCATCTGGTTTAACATTTCCAACCAAGAGGGGGCTGAAGCAGATCTAAAGGCTGTTATGTCCACTTATAGCTACTGTAATAGAGCTTTTTAAATAAGTGAGATATTTCAGGATTATTACTTTTTTACCAGTCCCACCACATCCCCAAAGAGTTTCCATGGCCAGGTGAAGATTTGAACCCAGGTTTCCTGAGTCCTAATCCATCATTCTGTACTCTATGGTACCACCCTGGGTGTCCCAAAAGGTTTTTTTTAAAAAAATATGCCATCAAGTCAGAATTGACTTATGACCCAGTGAGCATATGGCTGTTGGCAGGGGGGGGGATCCTTCCTTCTTATAAACATGGAGTTGTTTCTACTTCAAGGTTGCATTCCATGGAATTCATGTTTCTTTTGCTTTGTCCTAATGCTGCAGAAGAGCTTGCTTCTACACCTTCCCCATTTGCTTTCCTTTTGCATTGCATATAATTTGAAGAAACCTTCTCCCTGCTCTGATTGTTATCCAGGATAGTCCCAAACCACATTGTTAGTTTTTCCCCCCTCTGTGTGCAAGCACATTTTTTTTATTTGTAATGCTAATGAAAAGACTTAATATTCCGTCTCTCAAGAATTTATAAAAATTTTTGCAGGATCTTATTCCTCTGAGTGTTGCGGAGCTTCTCACTCTTCAATTATGAATGGTTGGATTATTAAACATGAAAAACAGCTGCTGCTTAGCATGGTTGCATACAGGCTGTAAATGTGACAGATAACGAGGCAGTTTCTAATTTAATAGTCTTGAGTTCATGAAAGGTTTTCTAATTCAGAGAGAATGAACACACACACACACTATGACTTTTTGTTTTGCTTAACCAAGAATCATAGAATCATGGAATTGGAAGGGGCCTATGAGACCATCAAGTCCAACCCCCCCGCTCAATACAGGGATCCAAATTAAAGTCTATCTGATATATGGTTATCTAATTTTCTCTTTAATGCTTCCACCTTTCTGGGTAACCGGTTCTATTGTCATACTGCTCAAACTGTTGAGATATCTTCCCCTGATATTCAGCTCCAGAGTCTGTTGGCATCCTTCTTAAAGCGCCGTTTACTCCATCCAGTTCTGGACACACTTGCCGCGGTGGTCAAGCACCTCAGGTTTTGCAAAACCTTAGGCATAGGCATTAGGGCCAAACAGTTTGAGGATTGCCTGCTTTCTCCAAGTAACTGCTTGTGCCAGCTTTTTGCAACGTTACGAGGCGGGTAGAAGATTATTATTGGATGCAGTGGAACGGTATTGTTGGACTCGTGTGGTCCGGTCCTAGCGGCCAAAGCGTCTCCTCCAGCAAGCCAGGGATCCATTTCTCTCTCAAACAGGTTAAACCACTTGTGTTCAGCAGCGGAGTGGATCTGATTTAAATCAAATTGACTTCAGTCACAATTTAAATTAAAAAAAAAATTAAATCATGATTTAAATTCTGATTTAATTCATTAAAAAATGTATCCGCTCTGTTGTAATACTGTCGTTTTTGGCTGCTAACAGAATGGTTGTCTGCCTGTGTTTAATCTCAACAATATTATTATGATTTTCATACCCGTAAAGTCTAAGGACAACCCGTGTAATAATGATAAAATAACACAATGTCTGTAGACATAACCAGTGTCCTTTTCAGGACCTCCCCTCCCCCATGCCCCCATCATGGTGAGGGACCTGTGAAATGTGAGTGTATAAACCTGGCTTGTATTAAGAGGAGGCATAGATCTGTTCAGCCCAGCCAGACCACTTCGATGAGCTTAAACTCTTTGGGGCTTTGCACAAAGGTCTTTTCTCATCCCTCGCGATCTGATCCTTTTAGCTGGAGCTGACTGGCATGGGAATTGAACCAGGAACCTTTTGCATGCAAAGCATGTGCTGTGCTCCGAACTGTGCCATCTCCATGAACTAACATGACTGATGGTCTATAAATATTTGTCTGGTAAATGCCAAGGAGTTACTGGAATTGTGTGCTGCAGCAGCAGAAGGACGATGAGCTAGAAGTAATAGGATGGAATTACCTGAAAGGAATTTCTTAACTGGCTTATCCTGGTTTATTTATAGCAGCTTTAGCTGCTGCGGTGTGTTTTAGCTGTCTGTTTTCTCATGAATATTGGGCTAATGTTTCTTCTGGCAGGATGCATCTCTTGAGTGGGTGGGGGGGAGATGCTTGGAGAGTTTTGTTTTGAGTTCGCACTTCCCCTCTGATTGGGGGAATTCTCTGGAAAGCCAAATGTGGTTGGCATTTGAAAGGAGAATTCTGGTCATGGCATTTCCTTGGAAAATTTTGGGAATATTTTGAACTGAGACATCAAACCTCAAGTTCCTGCAGGACCTTTGCTGGAAGTCATTAAGTTGTTTTAAATTTTGTAGTGGACAAATACCCTCCACTACTGTGTTATGGACTGAACACAAATGCCACAGGTGTGTCCTCTACATTATTTTTTTTCTCTTTTGCAAGATGGCTCTTGATGTTCATCTCACGCAAGTGATGTGTATAGAAATAACCATCTGTGAATCTTGGGTCTCACTTTTGTTTTTTAAAAAATCAAGTTTCTTGCCATTAAATATGCACATCTGGCGGCAGCTCAAACCTTTGCAAACGGACAAGATTTCTGACAGTTTGGTTAACATCTTCTGTACCTCTTTGTATTTTTCCCCTTTTGATTCGAGAAAGCCAAATATGTTGTGAAAGACAGCTTTGTTAGAGGTAGGTTTTCATAATAACGCTACAGATTGCAGACTCCATATTTCCTTGGTGCAGTTATTTCAAGCCCCTAGGCCTGTGAGTAAACAGGTCAAGAGTGGGTATCCTGACAGTAGCGCAGCCTGTTTTTGTATTCCTCATCTGTCAGTATCTTTGTATTGAATTGTCTTTGGAAAGCTCTCGGGGGATGCCTGAAATGTAACCTGCTTTCTTGAAGACAAAGCAAAACAAACAATGAAAAACATCCTTTCCTGGAGCCAGGAAGCTGAAGTTATTTGCAAGAGGACATAACAGTCTGTTCCTGTTAATAGGCTTTGAAGTGAAAAAGAAAACAGCAGTGGTGGTTATTCTAGTGGCGGAGAAGGGCTTGTTGTTCACTGCGAAAGGGGAAAGAGCACAAGAAAAGGAGAAATCAGCCTGAGATGAAGGGAAGGGCAAGCTTTCAGCAGTCCTTGGAAGGCTGAGAAGATGAAACAATAGCCACGGTTCCTTATTGTTCTTACACGCTGCCAAGTTGCCTCTGACCTGTTGCAGTTCTATGAATGAGTGACCTCCAAAACGTCAATTGTAGGAGTAGGTGATCCCTGCCTAGACCACTAAAGAAATCATACAGTTTGCTAGATTTTGCGGATCAGATGCAACCTTCCTCAGGAAGGCGCCAGTCTCTGAAGAGTTGAAAAGGTCTTGGATTTTGCTGGGCTGGTTTGGAGTTATGGCTCTATAGTTACCATTGAGGAAGCTGTTGATTGGATATCACACCCTATTTCTTCGAACAAAGAAGCCCAAGGAATATGCATTTCATCTTCCTTTGACACTACATTCTCCAAAATGTCCTTTTTTGAATAGTCCGGCTCAGTTCCCCCCCCCCCAAAAAAAAATCCCAGCAGTGGTTTTCTTTATAGAGTCAATCCATTTAATATGTGGTTTTCCTCTTTTCCTGCAGCAAGTCTTGCCTTCTGCAGGGTGGAGCCTTCTCTAGATTTTTATAAATCACATGTCATTGAGTTGGCTGCAAGGCGAAGAGAAATGTTTTTTAGTGCAACAGGTTTGTTGGCCACCAGTCAACGGAATGTTTTCAAGCTTTGAACATTTTCAGTTCTCTTTGCCATGCAAGGTGTTCAAAAAAGGTTTTAGATTTCACCTCATGAAACTTTTAGAAATACAGAGAGCAAAAGAAAAAGGATCCTCATTTTTGAAAATGTAAAATCCATGTCGAAATTCAGTCTATAGGAGAGATTCATGAATGAACAGATTCACCCTAAAGTCAGCTACACAGATTTGTTTCTCAAAGAAATGTTTAAACTCCCCCCCCCAAGGATCTTTAGATGAGTCTTAGCCTTCTGTGGAACGTCAGGTCTTATAAATCTTTGATTTATTGTATATATTGTAAACAGAATGCTGAAGAGCCCACTTTTTAGACATCAGAAGTAGGTCTGGAAAATTTCGAGGGTAAATATTTCTGATGTGTCTTTCTCATGTTGACACACGTTTTCACTCTTGATCTAAACTAGAGATAGGAGGACAGATTTCATGGTGGTGGGGGGAAAGTTGCATTTATAATTGTCTTGACATAAGAAGATTCAAAAGTATATTGTGTGACTAAGACCAAAGAAATGATTTCATAGGAAACTATATTGAAGAGACCCATCAAGAGCAAGTAATGCTTCTTGTGAACCCAAAGATGTAGAGTTGGTACAGTAATCATGCAGGTTTTTCTTAAAAAGATCTGTGTTACTTTAAGATAAATCAATATGTGAGATATATAGGAAGATGCAGCCTTTATTTTTGGCTGTACTGCACATGGATTATAAACCTCTTAGTTCTATTTTTAGGCCTCTTTAGTAAGACCAAATTAGGTGCACTGATGCCTTGCAGACGAGAGATTGAAGTGAAATGGCTTTGACGTCTCCAGCCAATTTTCCTTCTCCATGAAATGTGTTTATCCATCTTTGTCATCCTTTTTATCTTATAAGGGCTTGTTCTCATGTTCTCAGCAACGGATGAAAACCACAGTATAGTCTTTCTTTGTTTCCCCTCCCCCTCCCCCGTGTATCCAGGTTATTATAAATAAATTGGTTCAATAATGATGTGCTCTTTAGCTAATGCAGAACAGCGAAGAACGACTAAGAGTGTATGACCAGGTTCAACCGTGGAGGGTTTGGTGTGAGGACTTCCAAGCTGAGTCTGGGCAGAAGTTCACCTGAAATTTCTATTTAAGCCGTTTTTAGCTCCTCTGAATGAAAGTGGGGACAAACGTAATAAACCGTATGCAAGTTTCGCCTTCAAATTCTGAACATTTTATTAGCATCCCTCAGCATCCCAGTCTCCCTCTGTAAAACAGGGGAAATCATGATTTACCTCCGAGGAAGATAAATAGAACCACAACTGTAAACCTTTTACAGGTTGACAGAGGTTGTTGATGTGAGCAGAGGGGAAGAAAATGACTTAGTTTCCACCGACCAATATCGGGGTCAATCTCAGTCTTTTGCTTAGTTGGATACCTATAAAAAGAGTGGCTTGTACGGGTGGCCAAGAAAACCAGAAGAAAATTTCTAGCCACAAGGAAGAATTCTGACCTTCCACTTCCTGCTGTTTCTCTCACAATCTCTACTGTGGTGAGGGGCAGGGGATTTATAGTTCTCTAAACCACAGTGGTGCCTCGCTTGATGACGATAATCCGTTCTGTTCAAATCGCTGTTAAGCAAAATCGTCAAGCGAATTAAAAAAACCCATTGAAAACCATTCAGTGCGTTCCAATGGGCGAAATACCTGCTAGTTTTGCGAAGATCCTCCATAGGGCGGCCATTTTTCCAGTGCCTGTAAAGCGAGGAATCCGTGCTAAAAACAGCGGGGAGCCATTTTGCACAGTGGGCGGCCATTTTTAGAGCTGCCAATCAGCTGTTTTAGAATTGTCGTCTAGCAAAAAATCGGTTCCCAAAGCGGGGAACCGATCATCGTCAAGCGAATTTTACCCATAGGAACATCATTTTGCGATCGCAATAGTGATTGCAAAAACTTTATCGTAAAGCGGATTCATCGTTTAACGAGGTAATCATTAAGCAAGGCACCACTGTACCATGCATCAAGTGATGGTACTGATGTTAATGGATTCAGTCTGTGTCGAGGAGTGATCCTCTTGTTTCTAGATACAAGCATCCTTCCCTTACTTTTACACTGGTTCACAAATTCATTTGTGGCGACTTTTCATAACCATGGGGCTCACATCTTTCTGAGGGGTGGCTAGCTTCCTGGCATCAGATTGTCTGCCTTTCATCTTACAGCCCCCCCCCCCCGGAAGGCCATGGCTGTGTCAGAGTTCATGACCTGTATATTACCTCGCTTGTGTGAACCGACTTGCTCTTGTGAGTGAAGAATCTCAGCCCAAGGTTAACGTCTTGAGTCTTCTTCAACTGAATACAGTACGTGTGCCACAGGGTGATTGATTCTGATAATTACCCTTCTCATCCTTAGCTCGTGACAAGCTGGTATTTTGTGAGGGAAAAACCTTGATTAACCCCCCCTGCCTCTGCTAATTGTTAGAAATTCCATTCTCTCTCCCTCTCTCTTTTAAAATCCTTTTTATCAATCTGTTTAGGAACACACATGACTGAACAATGTAATTTGCTGTCGGAACTACTTGAGCTAATTGCTGGGATTTCCTCCCAATTTCTGTGCAGCTTCTTCCCTTTCTTTTAGGCTCCTATTTTCCATCATGGCTTGCATTTAGTTTAGGCATAACGGAAACCACTTGGCCACTGCAGGGCTAATAAAGAAGCTGCTGATGCCTGAGTTAGCCAGGAGTTAGCCAATGGTCTAGACTCTGTGTATATCTTCCACTCCGTCAAAATATATATTGTTTAGGCTGTTCCGCCTTTTGAAAGTTTTCCTCTGTGTGTGAGTTCACAGACTAATCTCTGCTTATTTAAAATTTTAGCAGATCGATTTCCATTTAAAAATGTACCTGTATGTGTTCATTTTGGGCCATACATGAAACATGGGCAGTCATCACTGCATTTTAAAAGCATTACTATATGTTTATATAGATGTAAAGATTATATTTATGTAGCCACCCCATAACAATAATAATAACGGTGACCAGCATGTTCAAATTTTGCGCTTTTGATGGTGTGCTATAAATCCCTTTTCCTCCTACCAGAATAATTATGGAGGGATTTGTTGGCCACACATTATTTTGATGCCATTCTTCTCTGGGTGTGCTAAAAATCCAACTTCTTTGCATTTTATATAGGAAGGAAAATCTTATGGGTATCTTACGCAGCTTTACATTCTCCTTGAGATCCTGAACTTTAGAGGAGAGTTGTTGGGCCGTATGAAACTTCCCATGTAGTGGAAAACCTGTTGGATGTCCTAAATACATATGGAGGAGGGCGGGATGAAGCCAAGACCCCCTCCCTTTCTTGTTTGGCAACTGGGGAGGTAATGGACATTTTTAAACGTCATTTTCAGACAATTTTGTGATAGCGCACACAACTAATTTACGCCCGTCTGATTTGTGAATAGGCAGATGAACCAGAAGGAATGCAGTTTATCATAATATCCGGACCTGATTTATGGCTTGCTGTCCTAATGGAATCAGGATTCGTAACAAACTCTGGTTTAAAACTAGCTTGTGGTCTCATTTTGCATGGGTGCTGTAACGTGTTCCCTCTTTCTTTGTTTACCAGCCGGCACAAAATGGGAACGGACAGTCTGTGTGTGCTCAGCTAACGCAGTTTGCTCAAAGTGGTGTGTGAACACATTCTCCGCCTCTCTTGTTTTTTGCTGGACAGAATGAAGCTATTGGGACTTTTACAGTGTGGCTGCACGTATATTTGTTCTGAAAAAAAAATATTCCATTGAGTTCAGTGGGAATGGTTCTCTCTTTATGGTGCTAGTTTTATTCCCTGTGAATTTATTTAGTACTTCAAAATGTCATCAGAACCTTTTACAGTACTTGTATTCTAAAGCGAGACCAGCTTTTCCTTGGATGATTTTGGGGCTTGAATTCTCTTTTGCCCAGGTGTACGATAACACCATGCTTATGCAAGCTGCTATAATTGATTCTGTGCAAATTTCCAGATTCTTTGATTGTATGTGGCTTTGAACTCTTTAGCGCCTTTATGCCTGTCTGTCTGCCTTTTCAAGTTTGCCACTGGGAACCAGAAAGAAATTTTTTTTCAAAAAGCAGCGACTGTTTGAAAGTATTAAACACATGTTCATGGGGAAGGAAGAGTCATTGTGGAATAAAAAAAAATTGGCTGAAGGATAAATAGCTGGTTGGGTAGCCCAGGAAGTTCGGTCTCTGGCTGAGGATCTAAAGGTTGGGAGTTCAAATCCCCGCTGTGGAAAAGAGCCGGCCTGTGTAACCTTGGGCGAGCTGCACAGTCCCAGGGAGCCCCCAGAAGAAGGGACTGGTAAATCACTAGAGTATTCTCTACCTGGAAAACCCATCAGTCTGAATTGATGACACACAGTTATTATAATTAAAGGACAAAAACAATAATTGTAACTGCCTCAAGCTGTTAGTAGCTCTCTTAACGCTTGGCAATATTTTTTACAATTGCACCTCTGCTTTCTTCCCACCTAGTTTGTTCCAACTTCCTTTTCCAGCTGACTGGGGACAACTGGTATAGTCCTCGCCAGGATTCCCAGGGGAAGAGAGGCCCATGTGTAGCTTGACCTCTGGGGTTTAGTGTAGCAATCCTGGGAAGTTAGACAAATGCCTCATTTATCTAGGTCCAGAAACACAGAAAAGGCAGTTCCTTGTGCAATCACTGATAAATGCATGGCTTGCTGGGACAGAACGCTGCTTCCTGTGATACTGATTTGCAGATCTTAATTGTTCAAAAAACTATTTCTGTCCTGTCCCTTCAGTGGGAAGGCTAACCCAGTCTAACAACGCAAAATATAGTTGAACTGAAGAGCCACAACGGTACGGTGTGGCCAGACCAGCCTTCTTCAACCTGCTACCGTACCCAGTCCCTCTTGGGACTACCACTCCCATCATCCTCACCTCTCATGCCTTTGGCCTATCTGCATCTGTGCTACTGCGTGAAAGGGAGTCTATTGGACATCAGAAGCGTACAATCGTCTTTCTCCCCCTCCAGCCATGGCCTTGCATAAACCAAGGACCGAATGCCAAGTATATTTTTAGGTGCACTATAAATATTGAATGATGCAGGCTCGGTGTTTTTTCTGTTCTTCTTCTCCCCCCACCTCCTTCCTTTTCCTTCATCTAAAGGACTGGTCTGTGCCAAAGTAGAGTTTACATGGGGACTGTTTGAAACTGTCCCTTGGGGCCTTGATTTTCTTTCTTTCAGATCCCCCAGCGGTTTCTTTCTTTCTTTCTTTCCATTCCCTTTAAGTACAACCTTGGTACTGGTCAAATGATTTATGTAAAAATGTGCACATATTTATCCAGTGTTGGAAAAACCTGACACCATGCTCCATTGCATATGTAATGTTCTTGTGGCCGATGGAGGATGGTCTTGTCTAAAAGGGGTGATTTGAAAGACTACTGTCAAGATGGTGTGCTGTAACTTGCAGGACGCCCTTCTTGTCAATATTTATGTTTTTGTGTGTGAACAGCTGTGTTTTGAGATACTCCCCATCTGTGCCCCATGTAGAACAGATTTGGGAACCTAGGAATCTCACTGGTGTGGGGTTCCCTCCATCTAACTGCTATATCAGTTTTTTTTAGGGTGCAAGGTGCAAATTCCATATACACTCTTGTAAACGTGTTGAATTATAAACAAGATGGGAAATAAAACCCAAAATACTTGATGTGATAATCCACTTTAAGTGGCTTGCAAACAGTAGCTGTTTAGGGGGCAGACCCCGTGTAGTTTGCTGGAAGTACACGGGATTGGCCACAAAATCTTGCCATTTCGAGCGCTCCTCTTCCGAATTGGTGCCACGACTTGGTCTACACTTCATTTTATGGGCACTCCCCTTCTGCCTCATTTCCCCAGCTTTTTCATGGCCCATCTTTTCCTTTCCAGCCATCAGCCAGCATTCTGTTGCTGCTGTTTAGACTCAGATACCGCCTTATAGTGCTAACGGACTCTCTGGGCGGTTTACAACACAATTGTGCAAACCACAGTTTGCTCTCTAGCGAGCTGGGTGCTCAACTTTTCTGAATTTGGAAGGGTGGGAGGCTGAGTAAACCTGGAGTCAGTTACCTGAATCCATCAGGATTGAACCCAGGTTGCGAGCAGAGGCTTGACTGCAGGACTGCAGTTTAACAATTGCACCCTGGGGCTTTTTTGCCCTGCCAAGTGGATTCCAGTCTTTTTTTTGGAGTGTGTTACGGTTTTCTCGCTCCTCCAGGTTTGTGTGTTAGCTTTTGGTGCCTCTCCAGATGTAGGGAGAGCCTTTCCTCCCCCAGGTTTGGTGACACTTTGATTTTTGTGGGTAAACGTTATCATTTGAGGTAGTTAAGAACCCGCATCGGTTTGCTGTTCGTTGCCCTCCACCTCCAGCCCATAGCATCCAAAAATAAAATAAAATAAAGAGCCAGCAATGACAAAACCGAGCCAGAGCCATTCACAAGCAAAGCAACTCTTCCCATGCAAAACTGCAGAGGTAGCCCGAATAAGTTGACAGCTGATAAAACCTATCCTCTGTCTTAAAAGGAATATTTACTGCCTCGCAGGAAATAATTTTTAACGAGAGGGAAATGAAGATCTTGGCCATGGTTCCTCCATAGGAGGGGGGTAATACTTAGAGAAGGTTTTTTTGTTTTGGGTTTCTTTTGGGAGGGGGGGTTTGGAAATAGCAGAGCTATTTAAATTGACTGTGACACAAAAAGAGGCCTGGTGGTTGTGTTAGTTCGCCCACAGTCTGCTTGGAGGATGGCCAGGGTTACCATAGCTACAAAGAGTTATTACTTGCTGCTAAAAGCAAAGGAGTGGAAGTTGCCAGGGAGGGGGGGAAGAGAAGAACCTCTCATATTTTGGCCTTTGAAATAAAGAGAAATGGGGGGGTATTTATGTAACCTTGAATCGTTGAGGCAAACTGGGACGCTGTCCGCAAAACCGGGGGTCTCTCTGTGTGTCTTCATGTCTCTTGCTCTTTTCCTTCTTTAAACGATTGAAACATCAGGTTGATGGACGTAGAATTGGTCTTGCAAGTTCACGGTCCAAATGGCGAGTTTTATTTCTGGACTGCAAGCTGGCAGTAGCCAGGGAACGCGCTTTTGGCAACTCTTTGTGGTGGTTATGCGTGGTCAAGGAGTCTTTAAAAAGCTCTCTCTTTTTTGCTTTGTTTTTTTGGACAATAGCTTCTTTCCTGGGCTGTGGCCCAGGAAAGGAATTTACCGAGCTCTGATGTATTCAGAGATTTAGCCGCTAAACCTCACAATTATATTTAGCTGCCTTGGCTTTTAAATTGCACATACACCTGTCACAGTCCACTAATTTTGTCTGCCCCTCTTGTGTATATTCATTTTGGTATCATTTGGAGAGGAAAACATAACATGGCTCTCCTGGATTTCATAGGGTGCCCCAACGTGACACTAAACCCCCCCCCTCCGGCATTCTGTGTCATCAGGACTCAGGACCTGGAAAGGGCCCATCGCTCGCGTCTAGTGGTTCGGCGGATCTGAATTAACAGGTCTGGCGTCAGGTGCAAAAGAGGCATCCGACGGTGAGTTTTCTGTAATGCTGTTATCGGTGTAGGAGATACTGTTCTTGTGAGATTTCAGTCCAGGCCTGGATCAGGTTCCCTGCCTTTCCAAGCCTTGCAGCGGCTGTTTTGGTCTGCCTGGTTTTGTTTTAACTTCTGAAATTAGAAATGCTGGAGTGTGCATCCAGGGCCAGATGGAGAGTTTTGCGTTTTGTAGGCCAGGTGCCTACAAAACACAAAACTAGCTCAGTTGCTAGTGAGTGTGAGTGTGTGTGTTTGTGTGTGTGTGTGAGAGAGAGAGAGAGAGCGAGAGAGAGATTGGGGACGAGAAAGCTCAGCACCCACCTAATCATGTCTCACGCAGCCTTTTGAGGTGGAAAAAAATCACTCCCTATGCTCAAGCGGAACCCCAATAAATGAAATGGAGAGCAATGGGAGCATATGTAAATCCTTATTTGACTTACTCTTTTTAGGCTGCAGTGGCTGAGCTCCATCTGTCTGCCTCTCTCTTTCTCTCTCTCTCTCTCTCTGCTTTTCAGAAGGAACAGAAGCGGATCTAATAATTCCAGAGAGTCATGTTATTCCCCGAAGGCCCTTTATCTGGAAATAAAAAGACTCTCCTTAGCTTCCCTGCATCTCCTTTGGAGTACAAGTGCTTCCCCCTCTCCGAGATGTCCCGCAGGCCCATCATACTGCTAAAATTGAAATATCAAGATGTCTGAAGCGGCAGGATGCCATATCAGTGTGTTGACACCTGGAGGAGCGATTTTTCTATTAGCTTTTATTTAAAGTAAAATAGGCCTTTTGGCGTACTGAGCAGAAACATGCCTTACATAATGTATGAAGACCCTGCTTCTTGACATGAGATGGCTTTCCCTCCCTTCCATTTTTCTTGGATTAGGGCTCGGTGACAGTTCTGAAATTAATTCTCACTAATGAAGGAGGTGAATCGGCTCTAACAGGTTAACAAAGCTTCAAGATAGTGGTGGGAGGGCAGAGGCGAGCTTGATAACTTCTGTCTTGTGTAGTTTTGCTCATTTGGTGTGCCCCACCGGCTTCTGAGGAAAGCGTGCAAATGTGTATTTAAATTAAATTTCTCACACATCCCTTAGAAAGTTGCTTTAAAAAGAAACAAAACTCTTTCCTGTAACTCATTATAACGGTAACCAAAAATGATTCACTGTTGCTGTTTGTTGTAATCCTTTAAAAGTAGCCGTGTTGTTTTGCTTATTCCTTCCCTTTATTTGGTTATCAAAGCAGATCCGGCTTGATAAAAGAAGGGCATAAAACGTGGGATTTCTGACAAGGTTCATTTTCAAAATGGCTTTTAAAAAGTTTTGGTTGGGGTAGCAGCAAAAATAACCAAGAACCCTTAGGGGGGGAAAAAAAGCACACAACCCCTTAGGGATTCAACGTGTTTTCATTGGTTTCAGTTTTTTGTGGAGTTGCTGAATCGGAGGACATAGGGTGAAGTTTGTTCTGTCTTTCTTGCAAAAAAAAAAGTCGCTCCTTACAGGTGACAAAGTTATTTGTAATTTGTTAATTCCAAGCTGTGGCTTGGAATCATCCCGAATTAACCTGAATCATCCCGGTTTACAGGAGTGGTTTTAGCCCTGTTCAGAGATAACATCCTGGTAAATGCAGCCTTGTATTGTCAGGGGGGCAGCAACATGACACCCCTCTCTCTCTCTCTCTCTCTCTCTTGCACAATCCCCAGCCCTGTGGGCTCCCGTATAGACCTTTGGGTGTTTGACACAAATATCTGAAAAGGATTTCGGGCTGCATTCAGGAGAATGATTGAAGCCGAGACATCCTGTGTTTTGTGGCTAATTGGTGGCTTTTTGCCTGGTTGCCTGGATAGCATTCTTAGTCGCCACAGTGAACTGTCTGCTTCTCTATGTTGTTAAGATTTTTTTTTAAAGAAAAGAGGCATTTGTCTTGCAAATCTCATCATTCATTTTAAGCTGTTGGGAGCAGCCTTGGAAGGCAGGCTACCTATTTGAAAAGAAGCAAAACGAAGATATAAAAATGGGGTCTGTGAGCTTGTGGCATGATGGCCTCTGAAGGTGTTGCCCCCAGTGGTAGAGAAAGCCTAATTACACGTCATTGCCACTACAATTCCGATAAGGAGGATATCAGTGATACTGCCACTGGAGAAAAGATGATTATATGAAGCTTTCTGCAGGAATGAATCTGTTAATCTTTAAGGTGGAATAAGACGTGCAAATTTTATTTTACTCTGCTTCCTTTTCCTCAGTCATTTTCAGGATACCATGACTGTGTCTTCATTTTGGTGGGGGGGGGGGTTTCCTCACCTCCGCCACTTCCTTCAGAGCTGCTGTGGGTCATGTCCATTTCTCTTCCCCACCTTTTGCTTCCAGTTCATCTCCTTGCATGATTTTTGTAATAATACTGGGGGAGCAGTCGCTGAGAGGCTCTTTGAATAAGCCAGAGTGACGCGGTAATGAGATTCACCTATAGATTGGTCAGAACCGCAAACCTCTGAAGATGATTTGCACTTAATCCAATATACCTCAATCTTGTGCTTTACTTAAAATGACACACATATCAAAACAGGACTCTTGACTCCTTGTTGGAGCATCTCTTTGAGGGAAAGGAGACAGAAGGCATACTCTCATGTGCTGTCGACTGCCAGAAATCTTATGTGTAAGCATTCTTCAGTCTCGAGAGACTAGGGTAACGTGCTCTGTATGGAGGACTTGGAACAGTGTCTAGTGTGGCTGAAAAGGCCAATTCGAGAGTGACCATCCCTTCCACACTGAAGACAAATACAATCTGTCCCCTGTCCAGCTCCCTGGTTTTGCTCATTTTAGGACTGCCTCTTTGCCTCGGCCTGCTGGACAAGGGCCTCTTCAAATTGGGAGAGGCCATGCTGCACCGCCTGCCTCCAGGCTGAACACTCAGAGGTCAGTGTTTCCCATCTGTTGAGGTCCATTCCTAAATCCTTCAGATCCCACTGAACGGGATCTTTAACGTTGAATTAAAACTGCCTTCCAGATGAGATCATAGATGTTATCATCCTCTGAAAACTTATTCCTTGATACACAGATATGCACTCCCCCACCCATGGTAGCTGTTTGCAGGCCCACGTACTAACTTGTCAAGTTTCCTTGTGATGTTCAAGAGGTATGTGCTCTCGTCTTGCGATAGATGGTTAAACGTATAATACTTTCCATTTTGTGCACTTTTTGCTGTTAAAAAGTTATAAAGTACACACTGATTTGTGTGTTCTTTTAATCTCCGAAACACCCTGAAATCCTTGGACCACATGCAGATGTCAAGAAATGCTGCTTTTGTTGAGTTTGTTGAATCCACTGGGTTTTTTTTTCTCCTCATCTGTAATTTGAAACCTTGAATTTAAGAGTTCCTGCATAATTTGGGATGGTGATCATTCTGGGCTCTAGAAATGCTTCTCTTTCCCATTGTCATGTGTTTTGTGCTCTTTTAGCAGAGGAGGAGAAAGGCCTCCAGAATGTCTGCAGGAATAACTTGGATTTTACTAAGCCTCTGACTTGCCATTGAGCACATGAGCTGAGTCATAGCTTGTGTATTTGGTCTTGGCTTGTTCTTTCCAACACAGCATTGAGGGCTCATCCTTCTGTCTGCTTCCCCAGTCTCTCTTACTGCTCTTGGGCGCCACTTCTGATGTCTTAGCTGCTGATGCTGTGCAGAGGAAAAGCTCTGATGAGGGTGGGAAAGATCAAAAAACTCATGAGACCCCAGAACTGAGTGACCTTCTGCAAACTAATAATTCCTGAGAATGATCTGAAACAAGAAGGTGGGGAACCAGCTGTGCGAGGAAGAAAATGAGGCTTTTAATTTCATGTCGGTCTGCAGTGTTCTTTTGAATTATTCCAGTGAAGCACCTTCTGAAAGTGTAGGGTATTGAAAGTTAACAACAGAATGGTCTTGGACAGGAAATAATCTTTTTGTTTCTAAACAAAAGTGTATTGGGTTTCTTTTTTCCTATTGAAATATTTTCAATTTTTTCCCCGATGAAATATTATTTCACCTTTCTCTCTAGACTTTATTGCTAAAGGAAATGGGATCCAAAACATTCAGTAAGTTGGGCGCTCAACGTTTGTGATGTCGTAATGGCCATCCGTCCCAGAAAGAAGGCCTGGCTTGAACTTCGGGGTTGATCAGAGTTGTCGTTGGGCGCCTTTGGAGAACACCAAGTTAGGGAAGTTTGCAATATTCTGAGAGGGCGTCACGAGGAAGGTCTAGGTGTTGTCTGTGTGTGTGTCACATTCCTGTTATTAACTTGAAGCAGGCACATTACTCTTGCTGTCTGCTCCCTCTTCTCTGAAGCTTCAGCAATTCAGAAAGAAAGCTCAAGATCAAGGTGCCCGTTCTTTCTTCTTGCACTTACGTCATTGCCAGTACAGTAATTGACAGCTGGAGTGAGTCATGTCGGGAAAGTGTCTTCTCCTCCTCCTCCTCCTCCTTTTTCTCTTGGAAGAAGAGGGCGCCACTAAGAATAGCAACTCGTAAAGATGCTCCACTTGGACAAGAGCTGACAGTTCAATGGGGGTGGGGAAGATGTCTTTCTACATAATGCGTGCGCGCTGGCTTCTGCAAGGAAGCACAGAAGGAAGTGAGACAATGATTGAAAGGCCAGTGTGGTGGTATAGGTAGTTTTCCCTGCTTTAGATTGTATGTATGCAGCCGCCTGTCGAAAACACTGATTTTTAAAAAAGTCTTTTAAAACGATAAAATGTGCTAACTTGCCTTGCACTGAGAATAGCAGTTCCTTCCATTTCTGTCAGTTTGAGCATTTCAGAGGCCCTTATTTAGAATTCTTCAGTTCTTGGGGGATTGGCAGGTGGCAGAGCCAGGGGTTGGGAGTTTGATCCCCCGCTCTGCCATGCAAAGATCCATAAGATCCCTTCCAGTTCTGCTGTTCTAACATAAGATTCTATGAGTGATTCCTCTCGGAGATATGACCGGTTTCTGTTATCTTTTAGGTGCCAGGTGAGCTCCATTCTCTCAGACATGAAGGTCGAATCACCTCTCGCGATTTCTTTACTCCCTTTGTATAAACTGTATAACAACTGTTAATGGATTTTGTTGTGCAATTATTTTTGGGTGATTTTTTTTGTTTCTTTTAAAACTACTTTGTTGTTGCTGTTTAGTCGTTTAGTCGTGTCCGACTTTGTGACTCCACGGACCAGAGCATGCCAGGCCCTCCTGTCTTCCACGGCCTCCCGGAGTTGGGTCAAATTCATGTTGGTCGCTTCGATGACCCTGTCCAACCATCTCATCCTTGGTCGTCCCCTTCTCCTCTTGCCTTCACTCTTTCCCAACATCAGGGTCTTTTCCATGGAGTCTTCTCTCCTCATGAGATGGCCAAAGTCTTGGAGCCTCAGCTTCAGGATCTGTCCTTCCAGGGAGCACTCAGGGTTAAAACTACTAACCAGCTGCTATTGTACAGCTAGGGGTGATGCAGGGTGGCTTAGCTTTATACCTGCTATTCTCACGCTAAACTGCTTGACACTGTTAATATGCAGATAGGAGGATCAGTTGAGAAACCTGTCTTTGCTTCTTGACAAAGTTTTAGATTAAGAGAGAATTTGCTGTACAGTGGTGCCTCGCTTGACGACGATAATCCGTTCCAGCAAAATCGCTGTAGAACGAAATCGTCATCAAGCGAAAGTAAAAAGCCTATTAGAATGCATTAAAAACTGGTTAATGCATTCTAATGGGCGAAGTACCTCATCGTCCAGTGACGATCATCCATAGGGTGGCCATTTTCCAGTGCCTGTAAAGCGAGGAAACACAGCGGGGAGCCATTTTACACAGCAGGGAGCCATTTTGAAAGCCAGACGATCAGCTGTTTTGATTGTCGTAAAGTGAAAAATCGGGAACCGATCATTGCAAAGCGCTTTTTTCCTATCTAAACATCATTTTGCGATCGCAAAAACCTAATCGTTAAGCGGATTTGTCGTGGAGTGGGGTAATCGTTAAGCGGGGCATCACTGTATATATAATGAACATTTTGCCAGTAGTGGCTTGGTAAATTGTAATCTTGAAATCAACTAGTAAGGACTCATTTATTTGCTCATCTGTAGTGGGTGGGGTTTATCTCTAATCAAACACATAAGGAAACTTTAGAAAATAACCAGCAAAAAGTTGCATTGTGATAAATGTGTTATTCTTAAAGGTATCACCAGATACCGTGTTGTTTTGTTTTTTTATTTATGTATTTTATTTATTTTGTATACATCTACAAAAGTTGTCACTCTCCATCCTCTTTCCCGGCTTGTTCTGCCTAAAGCATATGGGTGAGCCAGTGGGCTATTAAGTGCGAAATGAAATGGAAAAGGGATGGAGGAAAAATATCCTGAATTTGAAACACTTAAGGGCTTTTTGTTGTTGCTGTTGCTGTTGCTGTTATTCATTGAAACGGGGAAGAATTCAGAAAAGTCGTTTAGAGATGCAACCAGGTTCAAAGCGATCCTGACGTGTATTTTGCTGCTTTTATTCAGGGTGTTCAATCATTAAAATATTGTTTTGTGATCCGAGCAATTATGTTCGACAAAGGAATCTCTTAGCAGGCGCTTCTGTGACATTCCAGAGACATCAGAGGTTTCCCCTGCCAGCAGTACGATTTCTTCCTCTTCTTCGTTGGAAGAAGAGGGAGGGGGGGAGGGAGTGAAGAAGGTGACTCAAACATTGCATTTCTGTGAAAGATACCCCCTACTGGTGCTTCAAATGGAAGGTAAATTGCAAAAGCATTGTTTATCCTAATAGGCAGACACAAGGGGCCTGTAAATGGAGCGTTATCACGGGTTGGTGGCGCGCTGAAGGTTGTTTGTCATGCTGTTGCTTAATGTATGTGGGGAATACAGATGTGTTGGTAAACAACACGTTGGATGGTTCTTCTTTATGGTAAACTCATTGACGCGCTTTGGTGTTGTGCTTTTCTGTCCCCGTTTCCCCTCTGCGGCTAGTGTTTATGGGGTTTAAGTGTTGCTTTTGTTTTTAGTTGGCTTTCCTCTAAAATCATACCAGGACTCCTGAATCTACCCCATGGGGAGAGCGTAGGTAGCCTTTCATAAATCCTGCTCCTTTGCCTCGTCTTTTCCTAAACTCTGCTCATTGGCAGACAACTTTCTGCGTACCTGTTTCTTGGGTTCATACCTGTGTCTCTTTCTGCCGTGAAGAGCAAACGGGTTCGCTCAATAACCGTGTTTTACAATGGAGGTTCTGTACCTGGTCCTGAGAATTTCAGACAGAATCCCAATCCAGGCCAGACCACAGCCACTGCGTTTTCAGGGTTAGAGTTAACTAGACATCAGGAAATCCATGTTCAAGTCTGCCCTGAGCCATGGAACTCACCGGCTAGGGGCCAATGTAATTTTCCATGTGGTGTCCTACCTTGAAGGATTTTAAAGGGGGGGGGGGGAATAGGAAGAACCACCCTGAGCAGTTCTGAAGAATCAATGTGCTTATGAGGTTTCCTGCCCTCCCAAATCCTAGTGGAGGAATGGCCTCAGAGAGCAGCTTTCTCTCTTTGGTCTAAGATCGGTGGCCAGGCCCACAGCTGTAACCTCTGGTAATGTTAAAGCGCTCTCAGCCAGAATGGGCAAAGAAGCCATTATTAGAATACATCGCTCCCTCTCTTTTTTGGTATTTCTTTGTGGTTAAGAGGGGACATTACTTTCCTCCTTTGTTTCCTCCTCCCGAGGAAACCTATTGATTTATGTTCCTCCCATGACCTCACAGTTGGATCAAAATGCAGATTTTTTTTTCAAGGACAAAGCCAGGGTTCCTCTTTCTGAGAGAGTTTGTGTCTGTGCAGGTGCACAAACAATTTTGTGCAACCCGGGTACCTCTTTTGTTTGTGTTTTCCTGATGAGTTTGTCTTCTTTGCAAACAAGCCATTTTTTGCTGATGGTGGGGAGGACTTCATTCCGGAGAGCTTTTGTCAAAATATATATTTAAAAACAAAACACCCAAATCTTTTTCCTAGCTGGAAGACTAGGGAATCATTTGTGCACTTTGGCAAAGGTGGACGGACAGCAGTGGATTGTGGCAGCTTTTCCACCTCCCTCTCGATAGCGGTGGGCAATTTATGCTTTGTATAATTAAGAGTTAATGCGGGAAACCCAGCCTAATGCCTCTTTAAACAGCTGGCAGTCAAGAGGGCACACGAAGACATTTGTTACTTGTAATAGAAATCCTGACAAAGCGAGAGAAGCGCGCTGCCGTCTTCGAGCAAAATAGCTTGAAGGGCCCATAAAAACCGGCAGGTTGGAACTTCGCTTTCCGAATTGCTCAGAGGCGTTGCCACATCAGCCCAGGGAAGAAGGGGACCTTCCTTTCGATACCATCACAGTGTTTTGTTCGTCTAGTGGGGAGATCAGAGAGGTGGGAAAGGACTGCCGAAAGAAATGAGGGAGACGGGTTGCTCTCTAGACGAAGAAAGATGAAAATGTTGGCTTTTCAGTTTGCTTGGTTTAGAATGAAGATGACTGCCTGTGGATGATCTGATAAAGGTTTGTTCATCTCTCCACAACCTGGCATCCTCTGGATGTCTCAGAGTACAACTCCCATCAGCCTTGATAAACGCTTATGTCGGCTGAGGTTGATGGAAGCCTCCGTCCAAAATATTTCAAGGGGTGCCAAAGGGGGAGGGAACGCTGGTTGCCATGTAAAAGGCCAGGTGGCCATGATAGAGGTTAAAAAATTCTGCATGGTGCAGAGTCTGTAGGTGTTTTCTCAGAACCAATTAAATTGATTGGCAGTCGAATCAGGAGAGGCAAAGGGAAATGCCTCTTTTTGCAGCCTATAATTAATTTGGGGAATTGGCTGCTGCGAGACATGAAGGCTTCTGTGTCTGGGTTTGAAAGACAAATTTGGAGGAAGAGGAATGGAGGCTTGTCAAAACACCAGCTTGTCCTGCCGGCAAAACTGAACTACCAGCCTCAGAGGTAGTGAGTTATTGTGTATTGCTTTCTAGGCGCGAGGCAACAGCCGGTGGAAGGTATTGCTTCCTTGTCAGCTCCCTTAAGCCACTGGACTAGTTCCTGAGGGCAGCAGGATGCTTGGACCGAATGGCCATTTGGCTTTGATCTGTCTGTGCTCTGCATGGGTGAGCGTTTTCCCCATCGTTGTAGAGGGGAAACTTCACAATCTGGAACAGGAAGCAACAAGTTCATAAGTGGCAGAAGGGAGAAACAAAATCCTGGAGGAAAAAATATATATATTATATATAATGGGGATTATATTAGTGGCTTAACTTCTCACAGGCTTAATTTTGCCCATGGAACGTAGGAAGCTGGCTCAGACCTTTGATCCATTGAGCACAGAATTATTTACATCGGCTTTCCTCATCCCATGGATCTCCAGAATAATTGATAGTACGACTCCCAGCTTCCTTAGCTGGCAAAGCCCTGCACTGTTGGGCCGTCGCTCTTCTGCTCTGGGACCCCAGCCCCTTGTCCCCCATGGTTTTGAGGGATGTGTAACTCTTTCCTTTGTTTCTCTTGCAGCTGCAGCATGAAACGGCCAGGATGCGCGTAAGGAGAAGCTCCAGGATTCTTTAGTGCTTTACATCACAGATTCTGGGGATTAATATACCTATATATATCTAAAAGAAAAGAGAAGTCCCACCTCTTGGTTCTTCCACAATGTCTGGATCAACCCAACCTGTAGCGCAGACCTGGCGAGGGGCTGAACCCCGTTACCCTCCGCATGCCATGTCCTTTCCAGTGGCAGTCAGTCAGCCCCATGTGGTAAGCAAACACTTTTTCTTTCTCCTTCTTTTCTGTTCTCGTCCAATACGGTTAACTTCCTTTGTGGTCTAAAGTCTTGGCTTTCTTGGAAACTGGTGGTTTTTGAGGGGGGGAAAAGTTGTGCCCCTTTCCTACAATAATGCAACTGAGACCCGCAACAGTTTGTTTTAATTGAGTCCTTTGGGAAGAGCTGTTCCTTGGAGATTTGGGGAGCGGGTGCAAGCTGCCCCTGCAACCGCCCTCGAATCATCATCCTACCCCCCTAACCTTCCCAGTTTCACAGCTATGAGGTTCTTTTTGGTTGCTCATTATTCTCCTTTAGGAGGTAGGCAGCTGCTCTTTTTTATTTCCCAGGAATTTTGTAGCATGGGGCTGTGTTTCTGTCCTCATGTGGCATCATTCCCACAGGGCTTCTGCGAAGGAAAAGTGCCGAGGGCCTCTTGCGTAGGCAACGACAACTGTCTAAAAAAATGGCTAAGATGATGGTACGCCTAGTTTTGCCTGCCTGCAAAGGTGTTTGTGTGAAATTGGAAAGACAAGTTGGTCTGCCCTAAAAGAACCATTGAAAACAAGGGAACTAAAATGGGTTATAACCAGATTTGTGCCACTGGTTTCAGTGGGGCTAATTGATAACCCGAGTCAAATTCTGCTGAATCCCGCCAGAGGCCCATGGAGCCCGGTGTTCCCTTTGCACAGCAGCCCACCAAGACTCCCCAGTGTAGAAACAGGAGCGGTCCATAAGAGACAATTGCACTCTCCTCTTCTGCTGCTTTTTGGAAGTTAAGGGTTCAGCTCTGCTGCTTGTGGAAGGTCCATGTCACCCTTCTGGCTAGTAGCTGTGGAAGAGTACGTTCTTCCTTCTTAATTTTTCTACTCCTCCTTTAAAAGGCATCTGCGTCGCTGGCTGAATTGGGTTGGGACTGGTGTGTCTCCCCTAAGAAGGAGAGACTGCCTGTCAATTAATGTCAGGGATTGTTTTTTTGTCATCTCTGCTAGATTTTAAGGGAAAGCCAAACCCTAAACCACTCCTGGGAGATTTGGCCCAAAATAAGTACCCTAGATAAGAAGCTGCTGGATTCCATTTGGATTGGCGGTAGGTTAAATTCCGGTGGCTTGCGTGCTGTGTGTGCATGTTTCATAGACATTGCAATTCTTTATCAGGGTGACTGGAATTACTTTAAAAAAAAAAGAAACAATAAGACAAAAGCATTGTGGCACCTTAAGGACTAATTGCTATGTTTTAACGTGAACTTTTGCGGGCAAGTTTCTGTGGAAGCGGATTTGTCAATGAAAGCTCACATTAAAATATAGCAGTTAATCTTAACGGGGCCACAACATTTTGTCGTATTTTTCTATTTTTCTTTCACTTTGGTCTGATATGAAATTACTTAAAGCAGTGTAAGTTATATCGTGTAACCTAGATAAAATATGCAAGTTGAGTAGCTTTTTCTTGGTTATGTTTCCCTCTGAGAATCCACTAGTCCAGGGGTCCCCAACTTTTTTCAGCCTGCAGACTGGCTGGGGAAGGCGCCCCCCTGCGCTTGTGCCATGCGCGAACTGCGGTGCTCGTGCGAGCACATGCACACTTGTGTGCATGCGCAAACAGTGGCGCGGCACTTCCACAGGCATGCTGCAGCACACATATTTACAAATCAGTTGCATGGGAATAAGTGCGTGCAGGGCAGCGGGAGGTCTGTCTCTGCGGCCCAGTCCAGCTCAGGCCACGGACTGGCTCCGGGCTGCAGACCAGGGGTTGGGGACCTCTGCCCTAGTCCTTGCCCATATCCTTCCGAGCATGCTTTCTCAGCCATGAAGTCCAAGATCTTGGCGTGTCTTTGAACAGAAATTCTTAGTTGAGTTCAACACCTAAAAATCAGCTTTGTGGCTCTGTGGAATGAGCACCGACTGGGATGCTGGTCAATGCTTAGTGGTTTTTTTGTGTGCAACGGGTTGCTAGAGTGGTTGCCCACCTTATCCTGAGCAAACATTGTGATTTCTTGGCCAAGGCTACACAGGTTGGCTCTTCTCTCACGAGGCACAGTGGGGAATCAAACTCCCAAACAGAAGGTCGCAACTTGATTGGGTCTTATCTCTGGGAAAGGCCAAGAAGCATTCCTTTGGCAAATCCTGGAGAGCTGTTATCAGCCCATGTTAACAGTACCAGGCTGGATGAAAGAAGGGTTTGATCCAGCACGTGCAAGCGTCCTGTGTCTACAAGGCCAGTTACAGCCTCATGCAGACCAAAGCCTGACCACCAGACCTGTCCACCTGCCCTCTCTGAAGAGCTGTTTTTCTTCTGTTTTGGTCCGAGTCCCTCTGGTTGCGTCTAGGTACCTGCAGAGACATTGCAGTGATGATAACAGGGCAGCTGCCTAAGCCCTGGCCCACTTAGAAGGCCACGAAGAATGATTTGACTAACCTTAGGAGAGTGGACTGTAGAGCCAGAATTTAATGTTGGACGTCCTCTTCTTTCCTCTTGGTGTCCTGCGGGGTTTGTTCAGCCTTCCACGTGGAGGTAGTCCAAGGGATTTAGAGTGTGCTCTGAACAGGGCCACGTGTGATTTAAGTCACCCACTGAAAAAAGAAAGAGAGAAACCTAACTCACCAGCTTTGGAGATTGACGGCAAGGACAAGGTCGGTAGAACAATGAGGCTGCTGTTTGCCTCCGTCCAGCCTGTTGTTACTTTCAGGCAGATAAGAGCCAAATGAGTAATTCAACCTGGTTTAAACTTATGACCCTTATCTGGAACAACAGCTTTGATTACAAAGGAGCTCCAGATCCCTTATTTTATCTGGAATCTGAAATGTGCCTCTCTTGTTTGAAAGAAGCTGGTGGAGAGGCTGCTTTGGGTTGTGGTGACCGGCTTGACTGATAGCCTCTGGTTTCTGTTTGAATGCACGCGACCGCTGGAAATTATTTATATTCCCCCCCCCCCAGGTCTCCAAGCTGAGGTCTGTCCAAGTGGTGGAGATTTTATTTTATAGGAGTAACCAGTAAGGCTTCCATTTTTCCCCCTTTTCTCTTTATTCCTTCCCAGTAATGTTAACCAAATCACCACTGTGGTCTCTTCCTTGGTTATTCATGGTTGAAACATTCCCCTAAGATTTGAGAGCCCTGGCTTGAAATTCAAACTGGACC
The DNA here is from genome assembly GCF_051106095.1 of Pogona vitticeps. Classification (NCBI taxonomy): domain Eukaryota; kingdom Metazoa; phylum Chordata; class Lepidosauria; order Squamata; family Agamidae; genus Pogona; species Pogona vitticeps. Next base: position 16,767,855 of record NC_135796.1, read on the forward strand.
ATGATCTGTAGCCAGCGATGGCTTCTCAACCTGATGCAGGTCTTGCTCTCTCTTGCCCCCCCCCCCCTGCAGTTGCCTACGTCTTGCTTTGACTGTACAGGAGGAGTTTGTTGGTTCTCTTCAGTGATTTGCTTTACATGAAGTTTCTCCGTCCGCTGCCAGAATGTAGACAGGATTCTGGTACTGTGCGTGAGAAAGCAAGCAAAATGTATACCACTAGAATTCAGTAACACACTTTTTAGAGCTGCATAGCTCTTTGTCAGCTCTTTATCAGCTTAGCTGGCATGACCAGTGCAGATTGGGAATGATAGAGGTTCTCATAGGACCAAGTCACCGTGTCAGCACAAAAAGATGCCTATTTATTGCACCGGGCTCCCCAGTTTGAGACCATTACTGCCTTAAAAGCTACGTAAGTCCCAGGGATGTTCATTTCCCCCCCCAAAAAACTGGTGGATTTAAAGGCATTCCCACAATTCTCTCAATTTTTTTGGCCTTTCTTTGACTAGGATGCTATCATCTTCTCTTCTTTGTAGCGTGCAAGTATTATGCTGGCACGCTGCAGCTCCGTTTACTCGGCACGGCCATAAATGATTCACAGGGAGCAACTTTGGCTTTGTACCTATTTGTCTGTCACGGATCTTATTGCTCGGGTGCAGCACGAAGGACTTTTCCATTGCCGAGGGCTTGTCCTGCTGATCGGAGAAGACCGGTCTCAAGAAAAGATGGGCTCATTTTCCAGATTGTGTCTGCTTAGAGCTGAATTAGTTCTGTGGGGGCGGCGTTTTGTGCTCTCTCGGGTGGGGTAGGGGGCCAGAGTCCCATAGTCGAGTGCATGGTCCAGGATGTAGGAAGCTGTGCATTTAGCCCCGAACGCCTGCAGTGAAAAGAACCCTGTAGCTGCTGAAGGAAAAGACGGTGCAGAACTTGGCCTGCTTTGGAGAATCAGACTGGAGCGATTTCCTGGAAGACGGAAGGGTAGCTTTGAAAGGGATCTCTCCTTGCCAGATGTGATGGGGGCAACCATTCCAGCTGCCTGACCACTCCCATAATTAAGTGAATTAGTTTTAGTGTTTGCAGCAAGTTGCTGCTTTGGTGTGATGATAGGGGATAGTATTATCGTAAAGTTAAAAAAAACACGGGGAGGAAGTACGAGACTGTAGGGCTGGTCTGAAAACACTTGTAGAGCAGAATCTAAAGATCCTGGAACACGTCGGCTGCTTAGTGGCTGCAGCTTTGCTTAAGAGAATCATAATTGCCAAACCCTGTCTGCCCCTGGGAGGATGACTTTGACACGGCATCATCATCTGTATTTTTGAATGAAGTGTTTTTGATCTTGGAGGCCAGAGCCTGGGATACTTTGCGGTATCATTGTGCAGCGCTTGCCCTTTTCTTCCGCTCTTTAGATCAAAAGTGGACAGGAGAACCAGCCCCCTTCGAGCAAGGAGGGGATTAAAAAAAGAGAGCCTGCTGTGATATAAAACATACAGAGCAAAACAAAACCCACCTACCACCCAGGCGGGCTCTGTGAGACAAAGCATGGGCCCTTACACACGCACACACACACACACCGAAAAGACCTGAGCATCGTTTTCTTCCCCATCCACCCCACAATATTGCGCCTTCCACAGTTAACGGAGTGTCATCGTGAAACAGATGTCGCTCCATCTGGATTCTGCGTGATCAGGCCAGTGGGACTGCACTCGATATTTAGCCTCACATCCTGTTCCTCATGGTGGCTCTCATCGAGTCCTGAACCGAATTGGTGATTCTTTAGTCTTTACTTAAAAAAAATAGCTGTCACATGGCTAATATGCATCATTTAAAAGACGGAAAACAAAAACAATGAAATAATAAAAATATTAAATCGTTGCAGTCGTGCTAACCACTGAAGCCTCTGTGTCATGCTGTTTGGATCAGTATCCGCAAATAGCTGGGGCTGCTCCTCGTTCTCAGCTTTTGCCAAAAACAGGAAACTGAAATGTTCCAAATAGGGGCCAGCTGCCTTAAATGGTCCCAGTGTGTGATCCCATTAGGATCCCTCTGTAAAGTTCAAGAAATTGCACCTTTAGAGCGTGAGAGGAGTGTGTGAATCTTTCTGTTGCCTGTTTTGGTCGTGCACGGACTGCGGAATCAGCCATTGCTTTTGTGTAAAGCTTGCCGGGACCCTTTTCTCTTTCTTCTCTCTTGTGTGCTGATCAAATGGGATAGCCCCCTTGATGAGTCCCTGAAAAAAGAGAGCCATGGTGGACCCATATCAAAGGTCTGCCTGCCTCATTTTCTGCTCCTCCAGTGTCCAGCTGGTTGTGAGTAGTAAGGCCACGAGCAGGACATGAGTACAGCAGTAGTAGCACTCTTTGGAGGAAGTAAATCAGGTTTGTAATGATGATGATAGCATGGTCACAAAGCCATGTAATTCAAGATGGGGCTTAGCGATGATGTTTGTGATGGTCTTGGTGGATGAGACAGAAGAACCTAATTTGTCTGCTTTGGTTAGACTAATTATTGTTGATGGCACATAGAACAATCCCGCTGTTTATGACCTCAATCCAGTGCTTAGCTAGTCTGGCGAGCAGCTGTTATCAAGGTGTTCTGAATGCAAATCTAGCCACCCTTGTTTCTGTGAATGTCTTCAGAGGAAGGCAGGATGTGTGTAGAATCTGTGAAACAGGAAGGAAATTCCAGCCAAAATTTTTTTACGCTTGAGGGCTACGTTAATGTGGTTTTATTCTAAAGAAGGCAGTTACTTTTCAGAAAGTTGGTCTTTTGCCAGGCTGGTGGCTAAGAACTCAAGGCCGGGCGGTCTCTTTAAGTTGCGGCATTTTTTTTCTTTCTTTTCAGTTGCTGTTTCTTGTTTTTTTTTTTAAACTTTAAAATAAGTTGTGTTTATGTTTGGGACCTTAACAGGACACATTATTCTAACTGTACCATCTGCACAGGCCAGATACACAAGAATTTGCATGCCTTCTTTCATTGTGGAATTATTCTCCTTAGGGAGTGTTGTTTTGTAAGGCGGCTTTCCCCGGCTTGATAGCCTCTGAATTGGATCCTGCATATTATGGGGGTTGTGGTCCAGGAGACCTCCAGGGCACCAGGTTGGGAAAAGCTGCGTTCAGGGTTTGGGTGTGGAAACTTTTCAGTGCTTGGGATATACAGTAGTGTGTAACTTGCACGAGTTGAGGTCCTAACTTTAGCCACCAGGTCTTTTCAAAAAGGCGCAAAAGCTGTGTCTTGAGGACAGGAGTACCATTTTCAGATCAGTGGGACTGATTTGAAGTGCCTTCACTAGAGTCTGTCCAAATGAACTTTTCTCTTTTAGGTTGTAGTTGGTTATGATTATAGTACAATGACTTTTCTATTATTGCTGCCTCTACTCTTCTTGTTAGTGGTAGCAGTAGAACTATGCAAGGAAGGGGAGAACGCGTGCATTGATGGTTCTGTTCCAGCTGGGAACTTTTCATTGAGGGGAAAACATTAGAAAATACACAAGTTAAGTATTTCGGTCTGCCAAGTAGTAATAAATCTGTACAGTTTCCTGCTTTTTCGTTTTTTTAAAGTACTAGGCAAGAGAGCAAGGGAGGCAAAAGAAAAAGTATTTTTAAGCTTTCTCCTTTGGGATCCCAAGAAAAGAAGAGTTATTTTAATCCCTGGTCTTTCCTTCATTCTGTGCTTCCTTGTTTCAAATTCCAAAATAGCATGAAGAAGATGGTGGCTTCTTCTGGCTGAAGTGGCTCAAAAGTTGAGATCCAAATCATGCTAAATGTGCATGCAACTCCATTGATTACTTTAGCTTTGTGACTTTTTATGGAGGTGTGTGTTCAAAGCTGAGGGTGATCTGGAAGACAACTGCCATGTCCGAGAACAGGTGTCTGCAATGCTTTGTTTAAAATGTTTATACATTGCTGAAATGACATGCCCTTGGGGTGTTACATAATGCATGTACAAAAACAACAAACAAAATAGAGGAAAAAAATCAGGTTGTTAAGATGTATTGCAAAATTGGACCAAAACCAAAAATTATCATAGTGCCCTTCAAGACGAACAGGGGTATTTTAATGTGGGTTTTCATTGAACTTTGTGGGGGTAGTGTTTAGGATAAGTGTTACTGTACGTGTAAGTGTTATGGAGTTAGAACGCAAGTGAGAACTTTTAAAGTGACAATAAGCTTATCTAAAACAGCTTGTGATCTTTAAAATGTTGATTGTGTACACATTCGGGTAGTAGATAAGGTAATTAGGTAATGTAAATAGTCTGTTAGTCAATACAAAATGGTTGTATTGAGTTGTTGTTAAAGTGCTGAAGCAGTAACTTTTGCTTTTCGGAAATAGTTTGTTGTGCTGAGGCCAGAATGTTTTTGTTGGGGTGTGTGCGTGTGGATGGAATGAACCCACAACTTTTTGGCTATACACAAGATTAGAGAAGAGAAGCTTGTTAATGTTTAGTGTCCTAAAAAGCCCCAGTCCCTGTTTAAGACTAGATGTCCACTGGAGTTCAGTTCGTATGACCCTTTGTAATTTTTTTCCTACAACGGTCATTTTGTGATCAGAGTATCATGGGAGATCAAACTATTCTGAAGGTACCCCCTCCCAATTTTGTGTCTGTTAATTTTCTTTTCTAAGTTCTGTCTGCCATACGTTATCATGCTTAGGACCACAGCGGGAAGAGAGGATGGCATACATCATGCTTCAAGATAAGCAAGTAAAAGACACCCTGGCATTGTGGGTAATGTTGTTGGGATATGAAGTGGTGCTGTCAGAGTAGATTTAGGGGTACTGAGCTGGCGTCTTTAAACGTTAAAACCAAAGGCTTTGATTTTACTTTGGGAGTATCAGTGAAGCAATAAGCCATTCCCCGTGCTGTTTTAAATGCTCTGGTTTTTCTTCAGATCGCATAAATCTTTCGCCTTAAATGCTCCTTAAACCTTTGCTAGTTTCAGAAGGTTGCACTGCTGAACAGTCACTGACTGATCAGCACCCTAAATCAACACAGATACTGCCTGAAATGCAGGCTGCTTTTTGTCTGAACGCATTGTGACCCCAGTGTCAGTCAACAGTATTCTGGAGTGCAGAATACATACATAAACCAAGATCTGAACGTAGCCAGGGGACGGAAGCCACCTGCTGCCGCACATAAGATATTCCACACGATAACCTTGATCCAGGCTGTGTTTTTTGGCTAAAATAACTATTGGGTGTTGCCCATTTCTTCCCTTTGCTGGATAGATGATTCTCTTTCTCACCGGAGCTGGAATGTTTCATGTACACCCTAGGAAGCTTCCTGGGGATGGTTGCTCTTCCATGGTATTTTCAGTTCTGTTGTTGTTTCTGTTCTTTCTTTTGTCACTTTTTGTATGCTGGGGGTTTATAATTAAGCCATGTCCATATATTTTCTTTGGGGGGCACCTCATGCAAAGGAATACAGCCCGAAATAACAGAAATGTTCGATTCTGGTTTTTTTTCCCCATCTTGTGAGAGCTGCATTTCTCTGCAAATCTCAAAGGCGAGATACAGACTGAGATTTCCAATGATTGCAATTTTTGGCTTTCCTGTCCTGCCCAGTCCTCCCATCCTCCCCCTGCCTCAAAATATCCCCAACAACAGGATAGGTTATGCAAAGTATTAGATGCTGCCTTGTTTCTGTTGCCTCCTTTTTAACCGGCTGGAGAATCTCTCTCACTTCGTTGCAGAATCTTGAGTGTCAGACATGGCTGCTTTGAAACTCAAAAGCTGGGTGCCATTTTGTGTGTTGTGAGCAAACTGGATCTCTCAGCCCCGTTTTCCTTCTCTTCTCGTTTCAGGATGTGGGACTCTTGGAATATTCGCATCATCCCAGGGACTACCCTTCCCACCTGCCTCCCGGGTCCGTTTTGCAGCCTCAGCGGCGAAGGCCGTCTTTGTTATCGGAGTTCCAGCCAGGGAACGAAAGGTGAGGACAGGAGGGAAGTGGAGGCATTTTGCTTTGGTAGTGTCTCTGCCCTCCAGATGCTGCCCTTCAGATGCTGCCACCCACAGCAGGTGCCGTTTCATTACCCAGTCATACCTGGGTATGGCTAAGGATTGAACTCAGGACCTTCTGCGTGCCCAGACTGTGCTCTGGTGTTGAATTGCGGGCCATACTCTGCTCGGGCTAGGACTGTGGCCCATATACAAGTGGGTGCGTATTCTTTAGTGGGGTGGTGGTACTTTGCCACTAAAGTTCTCCCTTGTTGCTCAGACCTGAAACACAGAGGAAGATCTGTAAGATTTAGTCCTTTCCTGTATATTGGAGTTAGGGAACTTTACTAAATGCAGACTCTCTTCCAGTATTTGTTTCTGGGCCCCGTTCTCCATAACACCACCATCTAGTGGCTTTTTAACTATTAATTTTTTTTCTTGCCTCTTTTAAAGTGTAGATACTACCATTACGTGGAAAATATGTGAATATTTGTGGCCCCACCCTTTTGCCTACTGCCAGAAACACCGAACATCTTGGGATTTCAACCTGCCCCCCCCCCCCAAGGCTGAAAGACCTCTCCCTTGTCACCTATTCTGGCTTCTCCATTATAACTATTTTTTTTTGGTCTCTTCTGCAAGTTTACTTCCTTGGTCAATCAGAGCTAGCACAGTGGGCAAAGCTTTTCCTTAAGTTCCTCCTTCCTAAACTATGAGATGTGTGCTCAGCGAAGCACTGGGAGCAGTGCGGCTGTTGGCATTCTTTCCTCTTTAGAGCTTTCCGGAAGGCTGGTTGAATCTTGGCAAAAGGAGACTTGCTATCGGAGTTAACGCTTGATGAGATCATTGAATTGGGGCCTCTTCCAGTTTTATGATCTATGATAGCCTGAAGAATTTCCCAACCGTGTTTTCTAGAAGCGCTTGCCAAAGGGAAACGACAAGAATTCCTTCCTTCCTCCATCAGTGCAATTGGCTTTTTCTTCTTTTCTTTCTTTAATACTGCCTGCATAAGCATATGTCAAGGGTGGCTCAGGCCTAATTAATCCTGCTTTGGTGCAGCCATGGTGGACTTAGATGACCTCCCGCTGAGCTTCCCCATCCTCCCCTCCCCGTGCTTCTTGGACCGCATGGTGGTGGCCAGAGGCTGCAGCTGGTGTCAGGGAGAGGAAGCGCCGCGGCTGGGCCTGTCACAGGCAAATACTTTTGGGTTTCTCTGGCACAGAAGCGATCCCCTTGTTGTTACACACACAGAGACACACACACACACACACACACACACACACACACTCCCCGCCTCCTTTCACCAGAGGAGGAGCAGGGGAAGAGCAGGCCTCCGTGCGCAGCTGAGTTCCCCCCTTGGCGGATTCAAGCGAGACGCATCTGTAAAAGCTTTGGCCGGGTGCCCAGGTTCCAATTGCTTGGCTTCCAGCAGAGGCAGCTGGCTCTCATGGGCCGGCGGAGGGCGGATGAGGGGGGAAGGGAGAGATGTAGAGGATCGGCCAAGCCCAAGCGAGCCAGGCCCGCGGATCTGGAGGAGGAAGCGCGAACGGGGAGCCCAGAAGCTCTGAAGGGGAGCCTACGACGTCCCACAGCTGAGTGCCAAAGCTTGGCACGGGCCAGTGGCTAAGCTCCCCTCCCGGGTCCTTTTTCTCTTCCAAAGAAGGAAGTTCAGAAAAGCAGAGTTTGTCTGCAGCCCGGTTCAGAACCGATCCTAATGGGGTGACTCGTGAATCTTATTTCATGGTCACCGTTTTGGCACTGGTTTTCATGGCCACGAGAGGGTGCTTGGGGTACGGTTCTGTAACATGGCTGCTCCTTTGAAAAGGCCCGTATGGTAGATCCCCTGGTCTCCCCCGTTCATTGATCAACCTCGCTAACTAGTGGGGTAGCTAACCTACTGATTTACTAAGGGAGCGATCACATGAGCATATAGGTCACATTTTGGGCTGCTGGTGATGTCCTGTTTCCTGGAGATCACATCACATACGGGCAATAGTAGCCCAACCTGACTCCCATTTATGCTCAAGCTGGACTTCTTTGGTACAGGAACAGGGCTACTCTGTTTGGCCTGAGCTGAAGGTCATTCCCTGATGGACAGAAAGTAACATTAAGGGAGTTCGTTCCCAGCAAAGAGACCCCTTCCAGTGCAATAGATGCCATTTTTCTCAAGCTCTGATCACACCCATACTCATTTCACTAGCTGCGTTTATATTTTGTTTTCCTCCTATGAGCTCAAGGTGATGGTTTCCAACTCTTTTGATCACCCACTGCATCGTCATATCAATAATTGAAAGTGTGGGCAGACTGAGCAACTGGCCTACCGTGATCCATGGAGTTTCGTGGCCGAGCGGTCCCTTGAACCCAGATCTTCTAGATCATATGCCAACCCTCTAACCATGAGGCCTCCTGATTTTGGGATCATTTCATATCCTGCTCCCAGCTCTCGTGATGCTTGGGATTAAGCCCTACGTATTTCTCAAAGAGCTTCTGTGTTTCAAACTGGGGAACCACATTCCAGCACCCACAAGTCCCCTTTGCTGAAAAGTTAGTTCGGTCCATGAAAGTCTGTGTTGTTTTGTAGTTTTGAACCAGTGATACTTCGACGCTTCCGACTGGACCCGAGAGCTCCTTGCACAGAGTCCGATGCCCGTTGAGCCGTGCTGTTTTTACGCCCCGTCCCATTGTTTGCAAGCCATTCTCCGGAAGGTTTCCCCCTTGGCATGTGTGTTCGCTTGCGGGTCACGCCAGCTGGAACAAACAAGCTTTGAAAAGTTATTTCAAGATCTCGTTTTTTTGGGTACACAGTGTCCTGCGAACAATTGCCGAGGAATGTTCGGGCAGGTTAACTCCTGCTTCTCTCTTCCTTTGTTTCGGCCATTCCCTCTTTGCACCCTCCTGGGTTACTCTGGACAATACAGAAATGACATTGTGTTACCCAGGAATACTGAAGGCGTACGATTTTGCATACTGGGCTGGAAATATAGGTCATAAGAGGCATGGGCCTGAAAGTTAGATTTCTTGCTCAGGAGTTGAGAGACCTGACCTTTAAGTCAAAGCTGGCCATGAACTGCTGGATAGCTCCGTGGTTTGGACCTCTGGCTGTGGGAGTTCGATTCCCCACTGCGCCTCCTTGAGGGGCCTGGATGTCATCCATAGGGTCTCTCTTCCAGCTCTGCAGTTCTAAAATGATGATGATGATGAAGGAGCTTACTGAGTGATGGTTGGCCACTCGCTATTTCTCTGCCCAACGGTCCTCACAATTCGTTATGAGGAGAAAAACAAGGGCCCTAACAAAGGGTGACTTGATCTTTTTGATTTCATGTGTCAGCCACCGTCATTTTTTTTCATCATCATCGATTTATGCTTGCCCGTTGAAAAGCTGTAGAGGCTCTGAAGCCTTTGTGAAGAGAGAGCGTCACCGTAATCACCAGATCAGACGGCCTTTTGCCAAGATCTAAAACAGCTCACAGATTGCCGAGAAAAAATACATTTGGCGGTGCGATGCCTGACCGGGCATGTCACCCTGAGCTCCTTGGAGGAAAGGTGGGGGCGGCAGGGGATATAAACGAAATGAAGATAAATAGCTTATATTCTTCAATTGGAAAACAAATGTGGCTACAAACTGTAGTTCTCCGGGCAGTATAAAATGAATTAAAATTGTAAAAACCTGAAGCTTTTAAAAAGTGGTAAGCAAGACAAGAAACGGTAGGGAGATCAGCCCATATTAAATTCAGCAATAGTGGAGAATAATATAATATATTAAATGCAGTTAAAAGCAGTGCAGGACATAGAGTGTGAGCCAGCAGCACACGGCCCAGGTTGTACCTCTGGGAGCAGGTATTCTGGAGAACATGTAGTCATCAAGAATGATAGTCATCAAAGCAGGACCACCTCCAGCCTTTTTTGAAATGGCAATGGGAGTATATTTATCTTAAGTGAACAAACTTTATTATTAGTTATACTTCTTCCAGGTTTTCCTTCTGTGAGATAAAGGCATCATCACACTTCATGTTCCTCCTCTCCAGTGTAGCCTCACAACGTCCCTGGGAGGTAGGCCAGGCTGAAAGAGGGGACAGGGCTGGCCCAGGTCAGAGGCATGGTTCAATGGGAACTAGAACCTTGATCTCCCAAGTTCCAACCCAGTGCTGGAACCACACAACTCCATCCTGATGCTTGGCTTCGCCAGTATGTGCCAGTGTCTCTAGGGAGCCATCTGTCCTGCCACCAGTTCTGTGAATGGGCAGCCTGGCTGAGGGACCTGCATTTCCTGCTTGATACCGGCTTGGGTTCACACTCCAGGAGCTGATCTCCAGGTGTCCCAAACTGCAGGGGCCCCTGCTTTGGATCAAGTTTGGCTGTTCTGGGTTAGAGCCCTCTCTGCTCATACCTTCCAAACTCGATAATGGTGTCTATATAACGGGGAGAGAACATTGTTAGATCTGCAAAGCAACTCCAGGAAAACCAGTATATAACTTTCTGGATGTGCTAATTGTTCAGATAAGGCCAAGGGTGTGTGTGTGTTAATTATGATAATTTAGGGTTCAGGGGAGAAATGGAAGCTATAATAAATGGCTATGCACGTTATTTTCCATGTTTATTATAGCCCTCAATCCATAGCAGTCAAGCAAAGGTACTTTTTTCTTTTTAACAAAAGGAGATTGGATTAATCCGGTAATCTTATGAGTCATTCCTTCTTTGAGTTGGTGATTGTTTTTTATTTTGGTTTTGGTTTGGTTCCCCCCCCCGGGCCACACACACACACACACACACCTTCCTCCTAGCAGTTAAGGTTTTGAAGCATTTGTCCCATGGTAACGAGAAGTATAGTCGTTTTGTCAATAACAATATATTCCGTTCACGTTAATGAGCTGACGTGCACTCACAGCTCTCCAGAGCGGACACGCAGAGTGTGGCAAGAGGGGAAAGCTTAATTGCTATTCTTATTGAAAGCGATTAATCCTCTTGATTGAGGTGCTGGGAACATGGTGTGTGCACCAGCGGCAGAGGGAAGAGGGAAGAGCGTTGAGGAAGAGGTAGCAGTCCTTGCAGTGCTAATGCAGAATGCAGTGTGGGAAGTGAGTTTCTCACCCTTAAGATGCAGGCAGATGAAACTGTGAAGGGCATTGTCCCCTTCTTCTGGCCAAAGACATCCGCCCATCCACCATCTCCTCTGTGGACCATCACTTTTTGCATGGGCTGCTAAAGCTGGTGGGCGTGAAACCTGCAGAACAATTCCAAAGGGATCTAGGCTCTGACTTGGTCTTAAATTGGTTCACCAGTCAGGGGCCTGCGTGTGCATGCGCGCACGTATGTGTGCACATAAGAAGCTGCCATCTACCAGAACTGGCGCTGAGTTCATCCAGCTGAGTATGGCCAGTTCTGACTGGTGGCACCTCTTCACATTTCTGATGGAGTTCTTCCTAGTGAGAGAGCCCAGGGTTTGCCTGGTGGTCTCCCATCCATGCACTAACCAGGTTTGACCCTGCTTGCCTTCTGGGGTCAGATTTGGTTGGTGATTGTTTGGGAGGAGTCTGTTTGTACATCTTTGCTCCGGTCAAAGGTGGGAATGGTAGTGAGATCAGCACCATGGCTCTCAAAGCATCTTGTACCCGGAGAGAATAAGAAGATGATGGCCCTGATGTTTGGTGGAATCCCCAGGCCAAAGTGTAGCATTAGCGGACTCTGTTTTTTTCCTGGCAACTGATTGTATTGGCTTTCTGTTGATTTACTCCTTCCTGATCACAGTTACATGTCTTTGATTCAGGTCATATGAATCCTTGTAGGAAATGACTTTAAAAGGGAGTCTGTGTAAGTTTGCTTTCATGTGGAGCAGCACCACAGCCAAGAATGATGGTCTCTAGTTTTAGAACAAGCCAGGCTATTAAACAAACTTCAAACTGTGGTTTAATATCCTGGCTTGTTCCAGCAATGTAGTTTCCAAGTTCAGATGAATGGGTATATTAGAGGCTTCCTGGTTTAATCAAAGATTGTGTGAGGTGGGGCCGAAGATGAACAGAAAGAAGGCTTTCGCCGTGCTAGAGGTGATATGGAAGGCTGCAGACAAACTGGCAGTGATTAAGCCCAAGAGGTAAGTAGTGTTGATGACATAAGGTTGTCCTTACCCATGTGAGAGGAGGGTAATAAAACAGGGAGATCTCTAGCAGCCATGTGACAGGATTGGCTTTGAGCGGTTGGCTTGATTTCTGGATTCAGGTTAATTCTGGATGGCTCCTGGTATGTCTTGACTTAAATTGCCCATGGTTCCCTCTTTCCGTTGAGCACTCCTTGTGGTCCGGGAGGCAGGAAGCTGGAGAACGACCTACCAGGTCACAAGCCACATTTGAACCTAGCATAGCAGGTGCAATTTCCATGCTTTTCCCCCTCTCCTCCATTCCACAGGCATGAGTTTTGTGTCTTGGCGCTTGGCGACTGTATGAAAACCCTTCTTTTTTCCCCCTTTCTCCTCCTGCCCTGCGTCCCTGCCATCTTCAGGTCTCAAGAGTTGCACGGCCGAACTGAGCCACATTCTTACCTCCCGGACCTGAGCAAACATTCGGAAATTGAATTCATCGAGACGAAACGGCCCCGCTTGGAGCTGCTGCAGGAGCCGTTGCTGAGACACTCGTCCATGCTCAGCCAAAGTCAGCAGGGAGGAATGGAGGATCTCACCAAGGTAAGCCGAGAAGCCATGTTGAAACCGGGCACAACGGGCGCGCTTGCTGATTTTGCAAGTGGGCCTGAATTGAAGAAGCCGGGAATGTCTTTTCGAAGGCAGACTGTGCAGGCTGCAAAATCCCAAGACTGTTGGCAAGGCACTTCAACAAAAAAAAAAATGTCTTACTCTCAGGGCATCCTCGTATTTTACCAAGTTCCCAGGGCCCCTTCTGGGCAGCTGTACGGCTGTTGCCATGCAGAACTGGCAGAGAAGGTTGAGGAATTAGGTAGCTGGATGGGAGACAGGACCCTGAAATACAGAAATTATTCAGTTTTGATCCCCGAAGCAAAAAACCCGACACGTTACTAAGCAAGCTGTATCATTTCTTAAGAGTTCCTCTTGCATCCAAAGGCAGAACAGCCATGATGACGTCTCACCTGGTTGGAGAGAACTGGCAAGGAGGAGGAGGAGATGAAAAGCCTCTTTGCCTAAGCAGTTGGTTAGGGCTGCTCTCTTGCTTTCACCCTGCTGAGGTTCCTGGTTTGAAGTGGCTGGGAAATTGCGATGCCTTTTCCTGCCTTTGTGTTTCTCTTTTGCATGGGTGGAGTGGGAATCTCTCGTCTGTTGCTGGGATTAAGGGCTGTTTTCCCCTCCCTCCCTCCTTGAGCTGGACCTTGCAGTTATTAATGAGGCTGGCTGGAGCCTCCGCTGACCTTGGCAGGCTTCCCACTTGGCCAGGGAGCGACTGGCAGAGACCTCATCTCCAATTGAGTAATCTAACGGTGGTGGCGGGGGCACTGGGTGGGGGGGGCGAGGAGGAGGAGGCAACACCAGCAGTCCTAGGGAAAAACAGTCACAGCATGGCTGTCAACAGAACTTATTTTGATATTGCCTCCATGGCCTTTGTGATTTCTTCAATTGACCTATGTGGATGAATCTTGTTCCTGATGAATGGTCAGTTCAAGTGTGATGTTTATTTCAAGACCAAGTGGAAAACAGACACCTGTTTATCCATGTATTGAAGTGAATGAGCCAACCTATGGACAGTCCCCCTGTAGATGGGGGGAAAATTCTACCACGATCTGCCTGCCAGTCTTTAGCTAAACACCACGCCATCCAAAAAGGAAGTTCTCAGATTCTGAGTTTAAAAGGCTTTGCTGCTGAATCATTCTGTGCCTGTAAATCAGCAGGCGGAACTTTTCCATATAAAATAATAAATAAACAAACTGCTCAGACCTTACTAAAACAGCTACTACTTCTTTTTCTTCCTCGCCTTCATCAATACTGAAAGTCTTCAGGCCCTTATTGAGTGCCATGTAGCAGACACTCCAGTAATCATTTTGCTTGAAGATTTGTGCTTGGCTTTTCAAGGAAGGGCTTCTGGCAGAGCAGTTAGACAACAGGAAAACATGCCTTTAAAATGCCCCCTGCTCTTATGGCTTGTATGGAGGCACTGCTAAGGAGTAACATATTGAAAGTTGTATTTACCCGGTATTTTTCCGGGAACCTGCCCCTTCCTATGATGGAGTTTTCAGAATTGTCTTGTGCGTCTTGCTTTTTGATGGACATTTAGAGCCATGGCTGAATCTATCATTCAAGCCGTAACCGTGTGGCAAGGTGCTCTCCCTCTCACCCATCCATGGCTCCTTGTTAGGGCTGCCTGCCTCTTCTTAGCAAACGCAGCTCAACGTTTACATAATTAGACCTTTCTGTTCTGTTCCATCCATATTACAAGGTGACATCTCACCCAATCCTCTCCGGGTGGAAGAGACTCCTTTAATGTGATGCTTTTCACCTCTGTAATTGGAAGAAACGTGGACTCTCCTGTTCTCCACCCATCTCCCTCTGATCAGAAGGCTTTGTTTTCCCACAGCAGTAGAATGGTAGCTTCACCGTATTGGTCAGCCAAAAATTTTAGTACATCCTTAAGACGTAAACATAAAGACTGATGTAGTGCCAAAACAAACAAACAAACAAACAAAACCCGATAGGATCCAAAATCGTATAACACCTTAGTGACCATCCTGGTCATCTTTGCTTTATACTGGTTGTTGTCATCATCTTTACTCTGTACTTGGTGGTGGTGATGGCAGCAGCAGCATCATACACAGGCCATGTATTCTCTTTAGAGCAAAGAACGTAGGGCTACGCGGGAAGGTCTGGGAACCTCTGACGTTGTAACCTTAGCCAGAGCTTAGAAGGATGTCTCACACCATTGGCCATGAGGTTATTAAAAGCCCCCTGAGAGCAGCATAATCGTAATTAAAAAGGAGGAGTTTTACAACAACTTAGAAAGATTAGCAAGTTTGGTGTAAATTTTCACGGGCTGTAGCGGTCTTCTTCCGATACATCTGTAAAAGTGAGATACACCCAGGAAAGCTAACTTCAAAACGTCAATAGTCTTTAAAGGTACCGTGAGATGCATCCTTTTTTATTGTTGCAGACGATAAATGTCGTTTGCCTTACCGTGCAGTGAAAAGACATAAGAAAGGATCAGTTAGGCAACATAAGCTGTCACGGAACATTGGGGGAGAAAGCACACGAAGAAAATATTTGCTAAAGCCTGAATATAAATAAATACACCCCTCACACAGTAATTCTGATCTTTATCACTACAGCAGATAAAGCCATTTATTTTCTCATCTTTTCCAGATGCAGACACTGTGTAATGGGTTAGATTAAAAATTACGGTGGAGTCAGAGTTCCTTTAAAAACATGAATTGAGTCTCATAGGCCAGTTTACCCGAGGAAGCTGATGGCTCACTCAAATCTTGTGCAGCTGATGATACAGAAACAATAGAAAGCAGATGGGCCACGGCTTGAGAGGACAGGTCTCTGCCCCAGAGGGCATACAGTAGAAAGCAATACAGTGGGGAGAACAGATGAAAAAGAGGGAAATGGGAGTGAGTAAACTGGGTAGGAGAATGTGCTGATAATTTCAGTTAAAGATGATTTAATGCATGCCTAGATCGTACAGAAAAAGACACAGCTTGATCATTGGGGGAGACGAAACTTTCAAACAAAAGCAAGCGTGCAGGTGGAATAAAGTGTCAACATTGATTTAAAGGATGATGATGGGCGCGTGCACAGCTCTGAAGATTTGATGGTTGCAAAGGATCCTCTCCTGTCTTTCTGACAGCTGGAAAACATAGGCTGGCCTCTAGATTAAATCCACTGGGCAGACAAGATCTCCTCAGCTAGAGTCCCGCACCTTTGTGGTTGAGCATCAGGCAGGGTGAAGATGGGCCTCAACCTGCTGAGAACATCGTGCTTCCTCCTTTGTAAGAGGAAGCCGTAGAGGTCCTCTTAATACAGGCAGATGAAAAGTAAGCACAGAGACTGGGTAGTCTACCGGGGGCCATGAGGGACCACTCATGAGAGAACACAGGGAGCTGCCTGAGGCAACGTCAGACTCTTGGTCAGGCTTACAGTATCTGCTCCAGGCTTCCTGATCTGGTATTCTCCAACTTGGTCTCCTCCCAGATCTGTTAGGCTAACGCTCTTCTTGCATGGCTGAGGACTCAGGCATGAGAAAACAGTGTCCTGTGGATCGGCATCTGTTCTGTAAGATTTTAGACCAGGACCTGCCCCACTTCTGCCTCTAGAGACCCCAGGGATTGAACCTGCGGGTGGGCACCCACTGGTTTGTGGGCTTCTCCCAAGGGTGGTGTCGTTCAGCAGTACGAGTGCCTGGCAGTAATTAGGGGTCAGGGTGTAGTGCGCTACTTAGGAGGCGGTAATCCCTTGTTAAAACAGAGAGGAAAACTGGGGATAACGTGGTCATCCTAATTTGAGTTCTTGTGTAAGAGTAAATGAGCAAAAGATGTCTGAAGCAAAGGTGGGCAGAGCGTTGCTTTCCAGCCTCCAGTGGCCTCCCTCAAATCCTGCTTTTTTCCCCTGCAGAATAGGTGGATTGCCGCTTCTCGAAGTTTCCCAGAGTAATGAATCCCCGTTTAAGAAGGCTGCACTATGCATCATCCGCACATAGAAACTTTTAAAAACTAGAAGTGGACTACTTATTTCTGTTGATTTTTTTAAAAGGGGTGCGCCATTTTTCCCCTTTGTGTTTTGGCATTTTGTGCAGAGAGAAAATTAGCTCCTGTGAACCACCACAGTTACCCACCTCTATTTTTAAAAAAGAGCATTTTCTCTTCTCTTGAAGGACTTCTCTGATCCCTCTGACTTTCAAAGGCTGGTAGTTGGGAATGAGAGTGTGGAGCATCCTTCTGTCTCAGAGCCGCAAGTTTTCTAATATCATTCGGTCCTTCAATGGACCAGCTATGATGGGGTGCCCTCGGGAAGCTGGACTTTTTACTAGAATCGATTGAACGAAAGCAATCACACCCATTTGCAGCCCGTCAATCCATCCCATTGACCAACATTAGCATCCTTTGCTCTGGTGCAGATTAATGGTTTGACAAACCTCTTTCCTTGGTCCCCCCCCCTTCCTCACCGGTCACCTGGGAGCCTGCATTCAAAGGGCTGTGTGTGTGTGTGTGTGTGTGTGTGTGTGTGTGTACCAGTTGGACCCCTCCTTTGGCCCTCCCGAAAGGTCACTCTTTCCAAAGAGAAACATTTCCATTTCAAAAGCAGTTGGCTCAAGTGCGTCTCAAGTGGAAATTCATTTTCCTCCCTTCCTGTCTTCCCTGCTTTGAATGCAAGCTTTAGAAATCTCATTTCCTTTCTCTGATAACCAGAGTGAGTGTTGAAAAGGACAGTCAGGGTGTTCCCTGCACTCTTATTTCTTCCCATAAATGAGATTATAGGAAAGGAACTAGGCTCAGAATAGCTTCCGCCGGTTCTGTGTAAAAGAGGATGATGGCAACAAAAGCGGTACCAGCTGACCTATTCCAGTGGGGTAGCACCTTTTCATCTGTTAGGCATAGACAGAGACCGGGGGGGGGGGGGGAGAGAACCTGAAAGGCCACTAGATTCAGTGGCCACATACATTTGCATGAAGCGCTGGTCCAAGATTCTGGAGAATTCGGCGTGTTCTGAACAAGCGGTGTACTCCGACACAAAACGGGGTGCTGGATCACAGAGTCCTTCAGCCGAATAAAAACAGATCACAGAAGCCTTGTGTTCCTCTGCTGACTTGGCATGGACAGTCCTCCTGGATTTCCGAATCATTCTCAGGCATACCTGGAGAGGAGAAGCAGTGGACTCAGGGCTCTGTCATTGAGCTATACAGCCTTGTTTTCCAATCATTAAGGAAAGCAGCAAGGGGGGGCACGCTTCTGCAATCGTACAGTTGTTTCACCCCGAACATGTCCATTCTTGTCTGATTTTGGAGCCAAGCAGGGTTAGACCTGGTTCAAACTGGAATGGGAGGCTATGAAAGCCAAAGCAAAGTGTGCTGCTTATATACTGCTCCATAGTGCTTAAAGCACTTATCTGGGAGGCTACATATCCCTCACCTCCCCGGTAAGCTGAGTGCTCAATTTTACCAACCTCCAAAGGATGGGAGGGCTGTGTCAGCCTTGAGCTGGCTATCTGAGCCCATTGGGATCGAACTCAGGTAGTGAGCAGAGACTTGACTGCAGTTTAATCACTGCGCCACGAAAAAGTAGGACTTTAGAAAGCTGCTGCTGGTCAGAGTTGGCAATACTGATCTCAAGGCTCTGACTTAGTCAAAGGCAGCTTCCTGTATTCCAGAGGTGGGGTAGATTAACCCGTGTCAAGGAAAACATGCCACCTTTTCCTTCCTTAGAGTTCATTTCTGCCCCTACTTTCATTTTTCTCTTCTGCCTAATTCTTTTTCCTCTTCTCCCCCCCCCCGAGCCCCGACCCACAGCTTTATTTTCCTGTCCTCGACAAACTCAAGCCTGTGGCTTCCTTTAGGGAGCCAGCCCATCTCGTATTTGGCCTTCCTCTTTTCCTGCTGTCTTCAGTCTTTCCCAGCATCATTGCCCTTTTTTCAGAGAATCCTGTCTTCTCACGATGTGCCCAAAGTAGGACATCCTCACTTTCCACATTTCTCTCCCCCCCCTCCAGAAATATTTCAGGCTTGATTTAATCTAGGACCCATTTGACTATCTTTCTGGCAGTCCAGGGATCTGTAAAAACTCTGTATCCATTGCCCTATTTCAAGCAAATCAATTGATCTTGGACCCACTGGTTCATCTTTCTGGCAGTCCAGGGTATCGGTATAGCTGTCCCCCAGCACTATAATTCAAGCAGATCCATTTTAAAGCTCGGATATCTGGTGCCGTTTGGCCTGAGCAAACGGGATGTCATTTCTGCGTGTGAGCGCATGTAAGCCCTGGCAGCAAAACCTTCCCTTCATTTCTCACTTCAAGGAGGAAAGATGCCAGCCGTGGAGGTGCGAGGAGAGCAGCAGAAATGGTGCAAATGTATCCGCCTGGCATTGGGGTGCTAAAAATAGCAGGCCTTGTCTTGTACTCGGGCTGTTCCTGTGCCATTGCCTTTCCAGGCGGCAGGGAAGGTAATCACAGAAGGTCTTTCCACTGAAAGCAGTACAAGGCTCAGCTCCTCACTAAGGACCGGAAAGAGGTTTGCAGTTCTTCCTTTTAAAAATGAATTGGTCCCGTTCACGGTCAGCGAGAAAGTGTGCAGATCCATCGCGGTTTCTCATTGTGGAGAGAGAAAGGGGAAAAAAATCACAAATAGATTCTCCCTCCTTCTTTTTCCTTTCATTCTTCTCCCCATCCCTTCCCAAACCACATGCAAAGGAATGCATGCCGTTGGAAACAAACAAAAATAATAACAATTCCACAGACATCATCAAAATGTGGGTAAAAACGATGTTAGTCGGTGGAAAGAATGGGTCACGTGGAGAATGCGTTGGGAAGAATGCATTTTCAAAAAAGTACTCTTTGAGAGGTATGGATTGGGAATTTCTAAGTAAAACGAACGAAGCACAGACACGGATTGGTGGACTTGATGGGGGACCTTCGTTTTGATCCCATCTTTCTGACCGTGGGAGTCCATGAAAAGATCAGCTCCGTGGGGCCGCTTTGGGCGAACGGATCTATAGGAACCCAGGTCAAAATCCTGCCTTGCCACCTAAGAGTTCCTAACAGCTGTAGCTGCTGGAATTAGATCTGCCAGAGATTAGGTGGGTGGCGGTCAAGGAAACGCAATGACTTCATTCTTCTGTTCTCCAAAACAGCCTTTTGGCCCACGCTCGTTTTTGATTCCTCGTTTTTTTAGGATTATTGGAGTGATGACGTGATTTCCAAAGAAGCAAAGCGGGGCGTGGGGAGGGGGGGGAATGAAGGGAAGCCGGATTTCCATAAAACCCGCCCTGAGCTGTGAACAGCTGTTGCAGAGAACAATTAATGGGAAAGAAGGAAAAGGGAGGTGCGCGATTTGTGGAGGGAGCCCCTCTTGTTTTGGAGTGCAGGTCATTTTGCCAGAGGGCCACCGCTGTTTGGGGAGGGACTGTAGCTCCAGGAGAGATAGATAGATAGTTTTTTCCTATGAAAAGTTTGGTTCCAGATGTTCATCATAGTCGATGGTAGTCCTAGCCCAGCTTAGTGCCTTTCCCGATGTCCTGGAGTCCAACTCGGGACCTGTATCATCAATAGCTCTGGAGGACCTCGCGTTGGTGGGGTTGGCTGTACTGTTAACGGTGCTTGAGTACAGTGGTGCCTCAGTTTACGAACACCTCGGTTAACGTAATTTTCGGTTTATGAATGAAAATCCATTGAAAATAATGCCTCGGTTTATGAATTTTTTTCGCAATGCGAAGTAAGTTTCCCCAGGATGCATTGCTCCTGGGAGGTTCAGCGCTGCCCCCATGTATGTGTCCCTATGGGAAACCGCGTTATGGTTTGCGAATTTTTCACAATACGAAATGTCCTGGAGAACAGAGGTACCACTGTATATGAAACAACAGCAATCTCCTCTTCTTCATTACATTTATCACTTCCTCTGCTTCTGGAGTTGACGCTGTTAGGGAACCAGGGAATTTTGTCATTTCCAAAATAAGCTTTTCTAAGTTTTGAACCTTTAACATGTCTGTTAAATTGTTTTATCATAGATAAGACTTATAAGTAAGTATAACTTACTGTGATTTTGGTTATCTCCATTTTAAATCCTTGGTAGGAGCTAACGTGCGTCCTGTATTGGGAATAAAGCATAAGTAAACGGATGACAAACAAAAGAATTATAACCTGTTATAACCTGTGAATAAATGTAGGGATCATGCTTTCCAAGCATGCTTGGTGGTCATACCGAGTGAGGGCTTCTGGGAATTGTAGTCTATAAATGTGTCTAAAAGCTGGCAGGATAGCTCATTGGTTTAAATATTTGGCTGTGGAACCAAAGGTTGGAAGTTTGATTCCCTGCTGTATCTCCTGCCAGTGTGGCCTTGGGCTTTCCACTCTAGCTTGTAAACTATATATGTAAAAGGACCAAAGCTTCTTCATGGGAAAATTTGGCCTGGGGGGGGGGGGAAATGAACCAAAGCTTAATCGGTAGGTTGGAATCTATGTCCTGTAGAAGGTGGCGGGCCAGCTGAGATGCTGGGACTGCCCACCTGCTGGTGGGCCCAAAGAAGGCCGAAGAACCTGGCCGCTGTCCAGAGACAGGGATTTATGAGGGCAGGGAGGAGGGGAAAGCATCAGTTGGCATGCCTGAACAATGGTGGCCTTGTCTTCCCTCCTCTGGCTGGCGAGGCAGCCTGTAATTAAGGTAACCAGCTTGGATTGGGCCTCTCTGTGCAGCACAGCTGCTTGAGTGAGGGCTGTGCCCCTTTTCTGTGGTTTAAGGTTGCATATCCGACCGCCTGTCCTCTGGAGACCAGAGCAGAAGAGGAGGGCGTAGGTGACTAAAAAGTTAATAAAAGTGATTGGTGACGGCTACTGAAATCTATAGAAAAAGGATATCCTGGGGGTGGGGGGGAGACCAGTACTGCATCTACACAAGCACAGAACGTAGTGACCTTGTTCCTCAGATGGGGGATTGTGGGATTCTTATGAAGCTTCTGGAGGGGGACTCTCCAGTGAGATCTGAGATGGTTGCTCAAGGCTTCCTGCTAATTCATCTTTGTCTTCTTTTTCCTTTGCGATTTTGCAGGATCGGAGCATAACTGGGAAATTGGAGCCAGTTTCTCCAGTCAGCCCTATCCATCCTGAGTCCGAACTGGATTTGTTACCATCCAGACTATCCAAAGAGGAGCTGATCCAGAACATGGACCGGGTCGATCGTGAAATCACGATGGTGGAGCAGCAAATTTCCAAGCTGAGAAAGAAGCAGGTAATTCTTTCTCCAGCGTATCAAAAGGGCAACCTCGCTCCTCTCGTTCGGGTTACAAATGGCATTCTACCCAGCATGGTTTCATGACGTAACCTTTTCAGCTCTTTGAACACAGCAAAGCCGAAATAGATCACCTGATTTTGCAGCCGTGTTCACGGGAAACAGAATGGGGAAACCTTGCAGACGGGGTGAACCCATGTTAGGTGACAGCGGTTGCATTAACAACCTCATCCTTCTCCTTTACCCCGTTCTACACATGGTGGTAAGAGTGTGCGTGTCCTGTGCCCTACAGAGTAAGGGCAGCGTGGTGCAAGAATTGAGACCCTCACTCAAATTTGGCTTTGTTCGGCCAAATGATTGTGGTGACGGTGCTAGTGCGAAGGAGATAACCTTCAACATGTTTCCTGATTCACTGTAATTTCACTGTTGAATCACCTGATGAATCACCTGATAGCTTAAAAAGTAATCTGTGTTTGGAACATTGAAAACTAGGTGTGTATTCAAAGTTCAGGGCAGATGTTTTGTCGATTTAAGGAGAGAGGTGACGCCTGAAGCCCCCTTCTTGCAGCTCAAACATTCATTTTGGAAGTTTAGCTCGCTTTACGTTTTCAGCTCTGCCAATGCATATCAGCTCGTAGGTAGCAGCTTCTTTTCACAAGTGAAAGGGAGACGGTAGTCTTGCCATGTGACAGAATCTACCCCGAAACAGAGCAAGTTCGATTAATCCCAAGCACTTGCTCTCTGTTGCTGTCTGTCCCCGCGGTTATCCGAAGGGCTCAAGAGGGCGAGATTTGAGAAGCAGCTGCCAGGCCAGGCTCAACAGATGGAGCCAAATATCTGGAGCTGCATCTGGGAGAAGTGGCGGTGGGAAGGGAACAGGAAATATCCACTCCCTCTGTGGACCAAGAAAAGAGCAGCAAGCCTGTGGAGAACATTTTTCGTACTGTTTCGAATTAATAATAATAACCTTAGAACTGTAGAGTGGGAAGGGACCCTATGGATCATGGAGTCTAGACAAAGAAGCACAGGGGGGGAATTGAACTCCCAGCCTCTGGATCCGTCGCCAGAGACCTCAACCACTGAGCTATCCAGCAGTTCCATTGCCCAGCTTTAGCCTCCCATTCACCTGTTGACCAGGTCAAATGGCTGGGAAGGAAGGTTGCAGAGAACAGAGGCGGATGGGCGAAAGGTTAAGGATTCGTCCTGCTCCTGGTTTCCCGTCAGTCGTCTTCTCCCTGGCAGTGCAGGGATCATACCCTTGCGCTACCCGACGAAAACGTTCTTAGGATTGAGGTCATAAAGAGAAGTGTCATTGAAGCGACCAACATGACTTTGACCCAACTCTGGGAGGCAGTGGAAGACAGGAGGGCCTGGCATGCTCTCTGGTCCACAGGGTCACGAAGAATCGGACACGACTTGGACGACTAAACCACAACAAAATAAAGAGGAAGAACCTGCTGCGCCAGAAGAAAACAAGGCATCTTATTTGCACACCATTTTGATGTTAGGGTTGCTTCCCTCCTCCCTCCCCTTCTCTTTGGGAAAGCTCCAGGCTGCAAGCAAAGCGAAGTCTCTTTGAGACTTCCAAAACTGGCAAAGAGAAGTGGGAAAGTACAAGGCAAAAACAGAAGCCGGGTGTCGCTTGCAATGTCAAAATTTGGCCTACACATTTTCCTTCTTAGCCTTGCTCCATCCTTTTGATGGACAAAGCCCTCGTTTCTGACTTGCTTCTAGCTTAGGTCTTTCCCTTCAGATGCTGGGGACCCTTAAGACCTCCCCCCCCCCCCCAATTGCGAAAGGAGTCCTTCACATTTCCAGGCTTCTGCTTTCTTTGTTCATGTTTGAAGCACCATAGTACAATGAATAAATATATCAGATTTTTTTAAAAAATATTTTTTTGCCCATCCATGCAACGGATGGAGAAGAGTTACAACTTCCTTGGAAAGGAGCTAAAAAGCAAAAATCGTTGATCTGTGTTGATTCTGACCACTGGTTCCCAGCCTTGGGTGTCCAGATGCTTTAAGACTAGAATGCTGGCCAATGCAGCTCGTGGTGAAGGCTTCTGTGAGTTTTAGTCCAAGAACATCTGGGGACCCACCTTCCCTTAGTCGGACACTGGAATTGAGGAGTGTCTCCAAGCAAGAGTGACGCAAAGGGCTCTTTCCCTTCCATCAGCGTCACTGTCATGCGCGCCAGCGGCCCATGTACCCAATTGCTCCCCTTTCTTTTTGAAAGGAAAGCCGAGCCACAAACATGTGTGTCCATACATACACAAACACAGAACAATTGTTTAGAAAATTAGGAACTGCTGCTCTGCTGCTCCTGATCTTTTCAAGCCCATGCCGAAAAGCAGCCGCCACCTCCATCATCATTCTGGGCAATTTACTTGACCTCTGCACCCTTTGTTCCGTTGGCCCAAAGAAAGGCCTGTTACTGTCCTTGTCGTCCTCTTCCGTTCAGATCACACACACCCCAAACCTCTCACCATGTTGTGTGGCAGAAAGAACAATTGTGCCGTGCGCGGTCCTTGCGTGTGAAGACGAGGCCGGCGAAGACATGCGAGCCTTGAGCCTCAGAAGCGGGTTGCGCTCCTCCGCCTCCGCCGTATGTTCTCTGCTTCTTGCCTAAACTTGACTTCCAGGACATTTCCCCAGTGCTTGTGGGGAACGGAGGGGTCATGCTGTCGCCTCCTCTGGAGGAACCACAACAGCAGGGGGTTTCCCCTAGTAGGCAGGGGAGGGGTGGCACGCGATGGTGGATCAGGAGTGGGAACAGCAATTGGCAATCTGTCAAGACTCATTCTGATTATAAAGGTCACAGGCTTGGCCTCTTCCCTTCCGTCCGTCCTTCCTTTTTTCCCCCAGGTAGACCTTTATAGAAGAAAAAAATCTATTGTTGTCTGACCATATTGACCTATTTTATTTTTATTTTTGGTTTGTCTTTCCTTTTTTCTGCAAATCCTAAAAAAAGCGGTTAGCTTGGCCGGATCTGCTGAGGTTGAGTTTTTATCATTGGGCAAAGATGCTGCTCCTTGCCTGTGCTGTCATGGAGAGATTACTCTTGCTGGCGGCCTGCCTGTAGGGAAAATTAACCACACCGAATTTGAGGGCGGGAGTGGGAGGGGAATGAAACATGGCTACCACTTTTGTTGGCCACAGAACAAGAGGCGTCCGAGATAATCAAGAGCAGATCTTATTGGAAAAGGAGAAGGATAGAGAAATATTTTCCAGTCGGACTCATGGGCTTAGGCGTGACTTAAGACCCAGCAGCTCAACGGCTGGATCAGATCCCTGACCTTTAAGGTCAGTTGGCCACCTCTGAGGCTGGAAGTAGGGCAGAGGCGGGCAACTTGCCGCTCTCCAGATGTGGTTGGTATCCAGATGTTGTTGGTCTCCAGCTCCCACGATCTGTCACCATTGACTGTGCTAACTGAGGTTGATGTAGGTTGTGGTTCAGTAACATCCAGAGAGTGGCAAGTGGCCCACCCTACAGTCAGTGAAGGGCTGTCTGTCTCTGAAAACGGCTGCTTCCCTGTGTCGCCATCCCCTCCCCTTCACCGGCACTGCATTCAGAAACACAACACGTGGTGTGATGCTTCGATGCGCTGTTGCCCAGGGGCTATCACTGCATGTTGGAGCAGGTTTGCTGGTAATCTTGTTCCTGCCCATGGTTTGACTGCCACATTTCTCCCCAGCTCAACCATCTCCACTCTAGGGTTCAGGGTCTCTCTCTCTCTCACACACACACACATATACACACACACAAAGACATATGTGTGTGTATATATATCCTGCTTGGCTTTTTCTCAGTCCCTGGGAGGCAATGGGTTGGTTCCACCCAACTGGAAGAGCAGGAGTTGATCAGAAACCAGAAGCCACTTGTGCACCTAGAGTTTGTGATGTTGTGTGCCTCGGTTTCCGTCCTGTGGGTGCTCAGGAATGGTGTCTTCAAACCACCCTTCTTCACCTGGTTCTCTTCTCAACCCTCCACAGCAACAGCTGGAAGAGGAAGCCGCAAAGCCGCTGGAGCCCGAAAAGCCCATCTCGCCGCCGCCAATCGAGTCCAAGCATCGCAGCCTGGTTCAAATCATCTATGACGAAAATCGGGTGAGTCTTGGGTCACTTCCTGTTGGAGGGATGATGGGCAGGATCGTGTGGCACTATGGCACATGATTGAAACACCAGCCTCTGGGCCTTCCGGTGTCTGCGGCGAGACGATTCTGCGTCCCAGTGATAACCCACCCCCTGTTGAGTTTAACTCCCCCCCCCCCGGCATTGGATATACCAGAAGACGAGTATTTCTTTTCCTTTCTCTGTGGTCGCCCCCCCCCCCCGAATTTGGGTCCTTGAGGGTAGTCTGGTTCAGAACGTAGGGTTTCTCTGTTTTTTTAAGGCAAATAGGGGCATCCCCATTGCCCCCCAAAACACCTGAAGCTGCCTGACCCTGGGTTACCCCATTACTCCACCTCTCCTCCTCGGCTCTGCCCCAACTGGCAGAGCCCCTCCAAGTGTTCTAGCAAGACATCTTTCCCACACTGACCCTGGGGGCGGCGCCCACATGCACACATGCAAAACCATGCACCCTGCAAGTGCGGCCACAGCCCCCTTCCTGGATGGGGCCTCTGTGTTCCCGGCCAGCTGTATATCTAACTGCTGCAAGGTGCCTCGCCTGTAGGTTTTGCAAGTACAGGAAGGTGCGCAGACCAAAGAGTGACGCGCACCCCTCCTTGTGTGGTTTTTCCTCCAGGACCCCCGTGGCTTCTTGTCCCAGAGCTGTCGCCCTCCTTCCTTTCCAGATGCACAGGTGGGGGCACCTGTCTCCAGCCCCCACCTGTGTGTCTGGCACCTTTTTTCCCCTGCTTGGCCCCTCCCAGCTTGCTGAAAAGGGTCTGAGAAAAGGGAGCGACCTCCTTTCTGGGAGGCTGGCGGCTGCTTTTTCATCCGTCCCCAGCGACGGTGATGGCGGCATGGCTCAGATGCAGGGGGATGAGGGTTGGAGCCAGTGGCTGTCAGCTTCCTTTTTGAGAGTTGACCTCATCATTTCTCTTCCCTCCCTCCCTCCCTCTCTTTCTCTCTGACTTTTTCCTCTCCAGCGCTTTCCCTCCCTCTCTCCCTCCCTCTCCCTCGCTTGTTGAAGAGGGAGAGTTCATGCAAGGACAGCCACTGCAGCGATATTTCCCATTCAGGGCTTCTGCTGTGTCAAGGAAAGGCAAAGCTGTCGGTTGGAACGAGAGCCGAGCCGTTCAGGCACACGGTGGTTCCAGGCGTCTGGACCCCTCCCAGCTGTTCTTCCTCCCACCCTGCTGTTTTCGGGTGGAAGGGGAATGCGGGTGGAGGTGGGGGCGGCGGCTGCGGGTGGGGCAGAATCTGCAAGCATCCCCTTTTTTTGTGCTCAGCTGTCTGCTGTTTTTGGAAAGGAAAATAATAATAATTTAGAAAGCCCTCGGTGTGATGTGGTGCAGCCAGCGGAAGGAGGAGGCAGCGATGTCTGTTTGGCTCCTGGGACCCTGTCTGTAGAAATCAATAAGATTAAATTTTAATTCGCTTTCTGTCTCAGCGCTTGTATCTCCAAAAGGGCATCGCTGGCTGTCTATAAATACACACCGTGCTGGGCTGAAAAATTGAAACTGGAAGCATTTTTCTTCTTCCTCCTCCAAAGTCCTGATTGTTTTTTTAAAAAAATTGGCTGCAGTGTGAATTTTGAAAGCATTGTACAGGGGTGTCTTGCACGTATATATGGGTGGGTTCGTGGAGGATTGATTGGTGGGTGACATATAACTGTGATAAGTTATCCTTTGGTTTGGAGGCCATGGGCCTGATTCTGAGACAGGGCATGAACCACTGGGGAAGGCTGTCCCTCAGCAGTCAAGCCCATGTTGGGATGTATGAGGTTCCAGCACCCATTTCCGAAGGGATGGCTCTCCAGATGTTGAGTTTCCCAGGATTACAAGAAAAGATTCTGGAATTAGACAAGCCAAAGGGTTCTCTAGTGGAAGGTTGTCGTTCTTCGTGCCATTAATCCATGCAAGGTGCCATGCAGTACTTTAAATGAGCAGGGGCCCCTCGGAGTGTCCCGGCGGAGTAGAGCCAAGCCACTGCAGTTTAAAGAGGAAGAGGCAGGCTAATGGGCAGAAAGAGGTGGAAGCTTTTTAGTGTCCCAGGAATTATCCCAGGCTTGTCAGAATCATTCAGGGGCCAAGGGAGGGGCACCAGAACGGAGCCATTCCAGACATGAGGAAGAAATGAGCACCCTTTCTTCCTTTACTCAGGATCTATGCACTGAGATACATTGGTTTCTGGAGGAAAAAAATGATATATAGCCATGGGAATACAAACAACAGCAGTTACAATGACAACTTTCATTTCCTTAAAAAAAACACTACAACACCAATTCCTAGTATAATCTTGGAAGTTCAAAGCTGGAAGGGACCCTGTAGATCATCCAGTCCAGCCCCTGTCAAGGAAGGCCCAGCGGGGGAATCGAACTCCCAACCAACATCATTGAGCCATCCTGCAGTTAGTTCATCTTAGAGCTGCAGGACTGGAAGGGACCCTCTGGATCATCCAGTCCAGCCCCTGTCAAGGAGGCACAGAGGGGGAATTTGAACCCCTGACCTCTGGCTCCACAGCCAGATGCCTAAACCACTGTTTGTGTGTACAGACAGATGCAAACACACATATGTATGCACGCACGCACACAGGGACGTGTGTATGTGTGCATGCTGATAAGGTTAGCCATGGGGACATGTTTATTTAGTACAGATGTGTTATGTGTTGCATCATACTGTTTTTCACACATAGGTTGTGCTTGCAGGAGGCTTCCCTGGCCTTCTGCTTCTTGCCAGGTTGTCGTCTTACAGCAGTTTATTAGTTGTGCCTCTTGCTGTTGTTGTAAAGCAAGCTGAAAAGCAAAGATATCCATGGAGTTTCTGCCGTGTCCCAGAAACAATCCAGGTTTCACTAGAAGGGTTCGGGGCCAGGAGAGGGACACTGGTGGGCTGCCAGATTCCTTTGCAGGATTCTGGCAAGTGTGGTCCAAGAGCTTTTGCTCGTGTCTGCTATTTTTCCAAAGCTTAGATTCATGGGTCTGATGAGATTTGGAAAAACTGGGGGTGAGGTGCCTGATGGAGAAGAAAAATCTTTCTTTTTCCAGCAAAGCTCTCTCTCTCTCTCTCTCTCTGTGTGTGTGTGTGTGTTTTCTGGCCCTTGTTAAGAGGTTTGCTTGTCTCCAGCCATGCAAGAAAGTCTGATCCTGAGTGGAAATGCTTACGTTATGTTTTTGAGGCATGCCGGAGCAGGGCTGAGAGATGCTATAAATAAAATCTGGAGCACGGTTCAGTGGCTGCCTCTTTGGAATGGTGGCTGGATGAATTCCAGGAAAAACACCTCCCTCTTTCCCCCAAAATAACCCGCGTTTCCTCCTCTTTCTTTCCTCTTGGCTCACAAACGACTGGTCCCCTTGGACAATCCCTGCAGCGCATGAGTGACTCAGAGAGCAATCCTGTGCATGCCTTAACACAAAGGCTGGTTCGCCCTGTGCCCAGGGAGATTGGCTCCATTGTAAGTATGGTTCGGATTGCCGCCCTGAACGGATCATTCGGGAGCCCCAACCAAGGAGCACTGGGCCATTTGAGTTTTGTCTTTAGGGTTGCCACACCCTCTTTTTTTCCCTTTTTTACTCGATATTTTTACTCTCCCTTTTAGCCCATAGGCCTACAAAACAGTAAACGACAATAAAGCAGAGTGCATCAAATAAAAGAATAAAAAACAGCCCATGTTTTCTGTTCTGTCTGATGTTTTCCCAAGCGACCGACTAAGAACTTTCCTAGCTAACGAACGGAAAACTTGAATCAAGAGAGTGGAATAATGCTTTTTCAAGAGAAAGTTCAGGAACGTTGCTGCCATACCCCCAAAAGTCTCTGTTTCAGAGGAGTTGGGATTTAGATTTTAGATATCAAATGAACCTACGGCACCGTTTCTCGTCTAGGATGTTCACATGGGTGCCAGTCCGTGCAAGAGATGGTTAGCTTTGGAGCATCCCCCACCTTAAGAGTTCTTTTCCAAAAAAGTGGTCCTCTGAGCAGTCGGTCAGCTTGGTTCTATGGTTCATCTAGCCGAGCGCTGTGGTATTGGTGGCATGTGGTAGATACGGGTTCAAATGGCCTTGAGCGATGGTGTCCTGGAGAGTGGCTGCTGATGGATCGACTCTGGCGTTGGTCAACACCACGCTCTCTTTGAATAAACACAAAAATCTTTACCTTCTCTTCACAAATCTTCTGAAAATTTGAAGGAGCTAAGGGAGCAACAAGTAGAGTGATTTTTCCCATGTTTTCTATGTTTAAAATATGATAAATTGTATAATAAATTAGATAAAAAAACTATTAGTATAATATAATTACAGTAATGTGCTAAATTATACTATACTGCTCTTATAATTACAGTAATAATAGTACTATACTAGTAATATACATATACTGATACATAGTACTATATTAGTAATGTATAGTGATACATAGTATGTATTACTATAATTATAGTATTATTGCAGTAGTAGTACTAATGTTACTATTATTATAATAATGCTATAATGATAGTAATGATAAGTAAATAATAGAGAAGTGCAGAATTCCCTTGAGGGCTTCTTGGAGTTGTAATTAAGACACACACGTACACACCCCAATAAATTGTATCATGAAATAAATTATGTTAGAATCCTGAATATGTTTTCTCAAGCCACACATCATCTGTGAAATCCTGGTACTTGGCCTTGGTAGTGTTGGGCCCCCCACATCCCACTGCTTGGGAATTGCTAAGGGCCATAAGGGCCACCATCTGCTTTACTGTTAGGCTGCTTCCAGTCCTGGTGTGAGCAAATGATCTGCTCTTTGATTCCTCCTGCTGTGCGTTATTTCAAGTTGCATTGCGTCTTTTATATCCCGCCCTTAGCCACCGCAGAGCTGGGCAACAGCCAACGTGATCATGGCCCATTTTTATATTCTCAGCAAAACCGTACAGGAGGCAAAGCTTGTACTGTACAGGAGACTTGACCTTCTCCCCCCCTTTTTTTCTTTTTCTTTTTTTTCCCCTTTGGCCATTCTAGCAAAGCCCTGCGCCTGGCCAGGGATTTCAAAACCCATCTGATGGAAAGAATAAAAGAGAAAACTTTGAGCGCTGTCCTGATTTCCAGAGACTCTGCGTTCCAGAAAGCTCCTCCTGGGGATCATTGAACTGATTTCATAAACGATGAACCATTTTAAAGCAGATTCCTGCTGGGGGTGTGGAAAGCACAAGTCCCTTGAGGTAGCAAAAGACTGACCCGTGTAGATGGCAGAGTTTAGCAAATTACGGCAGATTAGATCATGGACTTCCCCCATGTTGTTTTGTTGTGTTTTTGTTTTGTTTTTTCCCCCAGCCAGTTTCAGTGGCCATAGACCAAACGTGTTCATCTCTTTGGCTACTGAAAACTTTGTAAAAAAAAAAAAAGCTTGTGAGCTCTTTTAACAATGAATGTGCCGCTGTGTGACACACTGTTTATTGTATCCTCACCCCCGCAAACCATGAGAGTATGTATAAATACAGATGGCCTGGGAGGAGCGCTCGGAGTGTCTGAAGAAGCAGATTTTGATCCAGAGAAACTGCTCCAAAAGCAAACCTGTTAAATCTTTAAGTTGCCATAACTGTTGGTCCTTTGTTTTTCTTCCTACTTGTTGTGTGTTTTTTTTCTTCTTTTTATTTTGTCAACACGCTGAAACAGCTATCTGTGTGAAATGGGGAGCAAGGCCACTAGTGGGGGGGGGGAACAGAGAGTCCCTCGGTTCTGCCCTGAAAAATTGTCAGGAGCCATAAACTAATCTAAACCCAACCTAACAAAAGCACAGGAATCGACCGCAGAACCAGGGAATGGTTCCGCAATCTGTTCATCAGAATCTTGAAATGTTACCCAAGCACATAATGGGGAGGTTGTGTATTGTGGGGCGGCTGATGACATCATCTGGTCCGTGCTGTGACAATACCTTTTGTCCAGTTTGAATGATGTCATAGTTCTTATAGGAAGCCACTCTACACACATCCTTTAAAAGGCCAGCACAATTCTTGCAAAGAAGAACCGCTTGGGAAGATTTGTGAAAATGCTGATTGTGGAGCTTCTGTGGAATTATATAAGATGATCAACACCCTCTTTGTTTTTTTGCTGAATTTATCAAGAAGCCTCCATTGCAGGGCATTGTTTCCTGAAGGGAAGACTCCATGCTTAGCGGGGTGGGGTGGGGTGGGGAGTCCTTTCTGAAGAATGCCATTTTGCTTTTTATTACCGAAGATTCGTCTACACCTTGCTCTATAGGTCCCAGATATTTGCTCTAATAGCTGAGAAAGCTATACAGTTGAAACTGGACCACCAGCATAAGCTGCATATTTACATTCCGTCTATAGTGTTTGTGTATAGAACGAATGGTAGGAGAAATATTTGGTCTAGTGTTTCCAGAAATAAGAGTATTTTGTACTCCTGAGATACGTCTAGGATACAGCTGCTTCGGTCTGAGTCTGGTTAGTACCTACAGGAGAGACCACCTACGATACGCCTTGTACGATGAGAAATCCATTCCCCCTCTGATGGGTGAATAAATGCATATTTAACACTCTTACATACATTTTATTCAGTGAAGCTTAAATTTTCTGGAAAAAGATGCTATTCTCTGTTATCATTACCATTTATCATGAGCAACAACACTAAACATTTATTCATTAACCACATTCCAGCAGTCCCTGTTTGTCCTTGAAGCATTGGGAACAATGCTGGGGAATGTTCTAAAGGGTTATAATCAGCTGCAGATCTCTGAAATAACACCATCCGAGCTGCAAAAAGCAGCAGTCTTAGGAACAGCATAAATATTACACCAATTTTAACCGATACTTAGGTTTTCAGTTAAAACGTGTATCTGTTTTCGAATACGAGCTAAAGACTGTACATATTTACAAATTTATCACGGGAGGTTTCTGAAGCTTCTCCTTAGTTTTCTGAGATCTGGAACACAATGTCTCATTAACTATGAAAAACTATGTGCTGGATGAGACGGTGCTTATATTATGCTTTTTCACTGCCTTCGTTGTCACATAGTAAACCCTAAAAGGCGCTCTAAGCTGTGCGAATGGGTTTCTCTGTGTCTCTTCTCCCCTCTGTCATTCTAGTTGTCTATGCACCCATGTCAAGAAAGTTCAGATGCCGTCACATCAGGTGCCTGAGTTACCTTTCTAGTGTTTTAAATGGCTTTAAAGCTGTTTTAGGTAGTGTCTGTGTTGTATCAGATGCAAGCCGCTTCAAAATTCGATTGCAACAAAAATGTTTGATGACTACTTGAAATAAGCGAATACTCAGGGCATGCTTGGATGCCGGCGCTTTATAACTGGGAAGCGTTTCCTGCCTTTGCGACAGAGTCGGCGTTGTTGAATAAACCACATTTCTATCCTCTGGGCTGTTGTCAAGAAAAAGGAGCTTCCGTTGTTTGAACTAGGCGAGTTTTAACCGCTTTCACCCAGATGTGGTTTGATTACGCTGATGTTCACACTTCCCCTCCTAGCTCTCTCCTTTTCTGGCCGTGACTCATTCATTCCCTTTGCCCGTCTGTGGTTGTCTCGAAACGACAGGCTTGCCTTTCCAATCCCGTCTCGACCACTTTTCCTTTCCTTTTTTTAAAATTCCGGGGCTGGCAGTGCGAAAGCGAACCGCTGGGTGGCTTCGCTGGTTTTCTGTTCAAGAGAGGGGTTGAAAGCAAGAGAGAGAGAATTCTCTGCACTCCCTGCTGTCATCCTTCTCTGGCTCATTTCCTTGCATGATGGATGATTGAGAGGGCGTGATTGGGGGGGGGTGCTGGAGCTGCCTAAGCTTCAGTCATGCCTTCAGTTTTCAATTGCAGGGCTTAAGTCTAGAACCCATGCATAACATGTGCAGAGTGCTTTAGCACCGGAGCGGTGACCAAGTCCAGGAGTGAAAGGTGCCCCCCCTCCATGGCTTCCAGAGGGACTGAAGCCCCCCCCCGCTTGTCTGTTCCCTCCAGGAGGGAGGGCAGACCTTAGCTTTGCTCAGTCAAAGACGGTTTCCTTCGATGGCTGGAGAGGTTGTCCATAGCATTGTTTCCCTCTTGCCTGGAGGCACGAAATCTCCCGGGCATTATCGAAAATGCCTTGTTGACACATTGAGTCAGGATAGCCTAAATACTGTAGTACTAAATGAAGACATTGGGGAGTATTCTTAACATCCTAGTAATGAACTGTGTTTTGCTCAAATTGTGCTCCGCGTCACACGTTTATTGTTACAAACCTAAGAACCTCGGAAGAGCCCGGTGCTGGATCAGGCCAAGGGCCCCTCTCGTCCAGCTCCCCAATCTCTCACCGTGGGCCGCACCAGATGCCTCTGGGAGCACACTTTGAAAAGGGTTGCCATATAAATCATAATGGAGATGATGGTGTGCGGTTATTATCATTATTGTTACCGTTTATTTTACATCTACTATTTCGTCTCTGGGCTCTTCCCGTTTTGTTCGGCCAAAAAAAGAGAGAGAGTTTCCTTGGCTTGTCATCTTTGGCTTTGGCGCCCTTTGGCTTCTTAAAATAAGGTTTACCAGGCTCTTAGGCGCCATTGTTTGGGGGGGGCTCCATATTTATGAAAGGGTTCCCCTTTTGACTCTGACTCTTTGCAAGAGAAAGCTGGCGGGTTCCCCTTTCTTCGGCCGCTTTTGGCAGTGGGGGGGTCCTTCGAGAATGTGCCCACGGCCCCCCGTGCGCGTTTTTCGGCGGAGCCGTCGGTAAACTCCCTTTTGGGTTGGAAAGAGGGAAGGAGAAGAGAGAAAACAGGAAGGGAACCTGGCAACCCCAGGGGGAGTGGGGCTTGGAGAACAGTCACATGTTCCTCTAGAGGAGACCAGCGTCCTGGAAAAAGAGGATCTGATTAAACCGTAGTCCTCCTTCCTCTCCCCCCCAAAGAGCCACTGAGGCCCTTGTGCACAACCAACAGGCGCTCTGAAAGTGAAAGAGAATTCGTTTGTCTTGCATGGAGGAAGAGAGAAGGCGAAGAAGAGATCAGAGCAGAGGACATCCGAATCCTCGCCTCCTCTCTTCTCCCCACTCAACGCCTTTTCTCCTACCTTCCCGGCGCAGCCTCCCCCCCCAACCCTCACTTGACTTGTCAACTGGGGAGCCCTTCCGTCGTCTTCTCCTCTGGCCAGTGACTCGGTTCTCCCAGGAGGGTTTGTTGCTCCTGCTCTTTTCTCTCTTGGCGCTTTTAACCTTTTTCTCCTCCCGCATGGCGGGGAAAGGCATCTGGAGGGAAATGGGGATAAATTTGTCAGCTTTTCGAAAAGGAGCTTTGAGCGAGTGCAGGCGCACGGGCTGGACATGGGGGGGGAGAGGGCAAGCGGGAAGACTTAGCAAGGCCTCCTAGCCCAGGGGGTGAGTTTGGATTGTAAGAGATAACCTTTTCTGCTGTCCTTCTCCCCTCTCTTTTGAATTTTAGAAAAAAGCGGAAGCTGCCCACCGAATCCTGGAAGGATTGGGGCCTCAGGTGGAATTGGTAAGTCTAGTTTAACTTCTTTTCAAAAAGATATCAGGCACGTGCTTTAATGGATCCTTCCTTCTCTTCTGACTCTCCTTATCCTCCTGCTTTGGCATTTGTGGAGAGAGAAGCCAGATGTTTGAGGGTCTGGTACGGTTGCAAGATGGAGAAGGGAATATCCCCCCATAGCTTGGGGATGTCTTTCTATCCAAATTCCAAGTTTGTTGTGCTCATTATGATCATCATCATCATCGTATTTAACGATAGTAATTCATTTATTAGTTATATTTATCCACAGTTTTTCTCCAATGGTCTCTAGGCAACCTTCTTCTCTCTGCTTTGAGGAAGATCATATTGTGTGTGTGTGTGAGAGAGAGAGTGAGTGTGTGTGTTATCCATTGAGTTTTGTGAATCAGTGGAGATTTAACCCCGGATCTCCCTGGCCCTAGTTCCAAAATCTAGTTGCTACACCTCACTGGCATTTAAAACCGCCTTGTGTTCAAAGATAACTTTCAGCATGTCTAACGTTGACAGGAAGTGTCTGGCTGGAAGGTGCCTGGTGAGTTGTGGAGACGGCTCATTTTGTTGTGGCTTTTTGTTCTCTGGTCACGACAGTCTTGTTCCTCTCGGTGGTTCCTGGGCGGCTGCGCTTCTGCCACCTGAAGGGCCTTGAGATACCTAGCTCGGCGTAGGTGGCTTCCATGAAGGTGGAGAGGCGATGCTGCCCTGGACTGGGGACACAGCTGCGGTTTGGTTCAGTTTTGCTCCTTGCCGTTGCTTTTTGGAGCTTGCACTTGAGCTATCGGGTGATACACATTTAGACATGCACCATGTAGAGTGGGGCCTCGCTAGACGATGATAATCCATTCCAGTGAAATCTCTGTTTAGTGAATTCATTGTCTAGCGAAAAGCATTTTCCCCATTGGAATGCATTGAAACCTGTTTAATGCATTCCAATGGGGAAAAATTGTCGTTGCGGAGAGCCGCTTTGCAAACCGCTGATCAGCTGTTTAAATCACTGTCTTGCGAAGCTTAGTTATCTAGCGAAAATCAGTTTGCGAAGCAGGGACCAAACATTGTCCAGCGAAATACCCCCTTAGGAATCACTGTTTTGCGAATTGCTATAGTGATCGCAAAAAGCCAATGTCTTTAGGTATTAGATCAATGGTCCTCAGTCTTTGGTCCTTCTGTTGCTTTTCAGTTCCTGGAAACCCTCGCCAGGGTGGCTGCTGGGTTCAGGAGGGGGGGGTCATCTGAAATTATCAGCAGGACAGTTGATCTCTCAGAGGGTATCACTGCGTGGTAGCATCCTTCTATCTGAGTCTCTACCTAACCAGCAGTGTTCAGTGGAGGTCCAGGTGTAAACTGCACTGCTGAGAGAGCCTTGGCAGGTGGGGGGGGGGCTACCAGAGAGGTCCTTTCTGTGTGAATGCTTCTGCCCCCAAACTGTGGAAACCCCCCCCCCCCCGAGCAAGTGAAGTTACTGAGGCATTGAAAACAATGTGGTTTCTCCAGGCCCTTATGTGCGTTTTCCTTTAGGTGCCTTTTAAAGAATACAGTACATGTCGATTCCCTTTTGTGGTTTTGTTGTGTTATTATTGTTTTAATTTGGAAGTTACTCTTGACAGGTAGACAAGCGATTTATGTATATAAAATCTTGTCCAGGGAGAATCTGGGCTGAGCGGTGGATTGGTTTAGGTCTCTGGCTTCAGTGATTTAGGCTTCTAGCTGTGGAGTCAGAGGGGTTGGGAGTTCGATTCCCCCACTGGGCCTCCTTGATGGGCTGGACTTGATAATCTATATAGTTCTGAGATTGATGATGATGATGATGATGATGATGATGATGATGATGATGATGATGATGATGATGATGATAATAATAATAATAATAATAATAATAATAATAATAATAATAATAATAATAATAATAATAATATGCCCTCAAGCTGTCCATCATACGCAGAAACCATTTCCGAACTTTCACCTTTTTTTGGAGGATATTCTCAGGTGGATAAACTTCAGCTGTGTGCTTGTCTCCACTTGCTCAACAAGCAGACAAGGAGCCTTTATCTTGCTGACCCTATAAAATGAGGGACATTCTGCAGCTTCCGACCTCATGACAGATATTGCACTTTGGAAGCTCTTGACTTGCATTACTCATCTGGAAAAAAGCCCAAGTACGGTCATAATTTTAATGAATGATTCACAAGGCTAGGCATTAGTCATGTCTGAGGAAGCAGGGCTGTGGATAGGAGCAGGGTTGCCGTGGCCTCGAGGTCATAGACTTCCTTCTCCTTAGCCAGGAGACACCCAACCTGGCCATCGACTGGACCAGATGTTAAAAGAGGAAGAGGGTTTCACTCCCACTCTTGCGGCTAGGGTTTAATTTATAGAGATTCGCAGCCATTCCTTGAATCACGTCGAACCTTCGTTCTCTCTAGCTTGGCATTGACTCTTTTGCTTTAGTAAATGAAACAAATTAGTTGCAGGTACATGTTTTGATAGGTGTGGGTGCATATATGTATATGGGAGATAATGTGTTTTTCCACACACACACACGTATGTGCAAGTGCAGGTATAGCTCAGTGGCTTGGAGTACCTGGCAGCAGAACCAAAGGTTGGGAGTTTGACTCCACACTGAGAGGGGGGGGGACTATCAAGATCACTGGGAACATAGGTTTCTTGAGAGTAGGACTGCCCTGTAATTCAAAAAAACTAACTTCTCTGAGCTCTGCCTTGAGGCCTTTTCAGTACCAGGGGCTAATCTGTAAGCTTTATATAAGTGCATTTCTCAGAGAGACACAGGGAGGAGATGCTTCTTCTCTCTGCCCTTCTAATGGATATATTGATATATTCCAGAGTCTCAGGTGGGTAGTATAAAGAACAAAAAGGGTGTGTGGGTGTGTTGCACACACACATTAAGGAAGGAGTTGGAAGTCGGTGGTGTTTTTTCTTTTTAAGTAACTTTGCTCTATTTGACATTCACAGTAGTATTTTCTCCTTAACTTTACTGTTTCTTTCAGAACTGTCTTATGTAGTTTATAGATGGGGAATGACAAAACAGGTCAAAGACAGACACTCAAGTATTTTCCACATTAATACAAAAAAACACAGATTAATTGTCTGAATAGATTCAGGCTCTTTGAGCAGAAAAGTTTGAGATGGTGATCTGAGGTTGGGTGTAAGAGATGCTCTGTTAAGCTTTTGTCTCAGAGAGACAAGCCTAGAGAAAGTGACTAGGTAATTTCCCCATCCCTGCCCCCCCCAATTCATCATCTTTCTAAATCTTTTCGTTTTCTGAAGATAGGAGCCAGAGGTTGGGAGTTTGAATCCCCACTGGGCCTATGTTCGGAGCTTTTGGGGGGGGGCATAGGGTGTGTGTCAGGCAGTGAACCTGACAGTTTTATAATACAAAGCGTGAGCTCTGCCCCCCCCAAGCTGTGTGGGGCAGCCTCCCTGAACCCCCCACAAATGCTGTGAGTTTGCAGACGGACAACTTGCTCCTTCTGCAG
Organism: Pogona vitticeps; assembly: GCF_051106095.1. Taxonomy (NCBI): domain Eukaryota; kingdom Metazoa; phylum Chordata; class Lepidosauria; order Squamata; family Agamidae; genus Pogona; species Pogona vitticeps. The sequence goes on from NC_135796.1 coordinate 16,806,713, forward strand.
GGAATCAAATAACAGGCCTCTCTCAACCTGCTGCGTCGCACGGATGGGGGGTGGGTGGGTGCTGCAGCAAATTGCTTGTTTTTCTGAACCAGCTTTGCGTTTGAACAGCCTAGTCTCAGCTCCGCCACAGTCCAGAGCACCTCTGGGGGGAAAAACAAAAGGAGGAAAAGAAGGAAAGGGAAGAGGCAGGGCAGGTGATGGTGGGAGGAAGATGTGCGGATGGATGCTTTGCCGGTCAGCTCTGGGCACGGACTGTCGCGGGCATGGCACGCCTCCCGACTGGCTTGGGAGCTGATCGGTAACACGGGTTGTCTTTAACACTGGCCCGTTTTGTGAGTCTGCACTGCTGGCCTGTGTGCTGATTTAAATGTTCTTTTTCCTTTTCAGCCTCTGTACAACCAGCCTTCAGACACGCGGCAGTACCATGAGAACATTAAAATGTAAGTACGGTGGCCATAAAAATCCTCCTCTTGTCTCTCCCCATCGCTGCCCGTTGTTACATACAGCACTGATGTTACCTGTCTGTCATGGGTTTGGAGGGAAAGTTCCATCCTATGGGGAGTGGAAGGCGGGACATCAGGAGGAGGGGCTGTACTGTATAAATATGTGATGCCTGTGTGGTGAAGAGAGAGATGCTGAGAGACACTGGGATGTGACGAAGCAGCAGCTGGGAAGAAGAAGCTGTTGTGGGAGTCTGTGTGTCAGACAGGGTACTTCTGTGTGTCAGAGTACCAACCTGATAGGTTCAGGTGTCTGTTGGTTAGCCAGAACTGATAGGTTCAGGGTCTGTGCTTCAAGTTAAGGGTTCTGGGTGAACCAAACTGTATGCTTGTATGAGTGAGAATAAGCCACGTTACTTTATCTTATTCACCTGATTGTTTTATTTTACCCTGTGTGTATTTAAATAAACCTTATTCTTTTTATTGTTTAAAAATCCATCCCTGGTCTGTGTGACTTCTTAAAGGGAATGGTTGGTGGCAGCTTAGTGTAACTGTGTGACAGATCCCAGTAGGTCTGGGTTTGTCACATTGATTGGTGTCCAGCGTGTGGGATACGACTGGTCCAGTTGTCCAGCGGTCCAGCAAAGCCTTGGCAAGTGTGCCCAGAGCAAGGGGGGTCTAGTCAGGGACAGTCTGAGGCGCGTAGGTAATCTTCTAGGTGTACCTCACGGGGAGGTGCGCTAGTAGAAGAACGTGCCAACTGGGGAGACTTAGATTAAGGTGCTCTGAGGCAGCCTAGTTTTGGCGGGAAAAAGCTGAGGCAAAACTGCGTAGTAACAGTGAGCTAGCTTGCCAGCTGAGAGGCCCAGCAGAGGGGGGTAGGCTCTGACTCGATACTGTTGCAAGTTTAGTGCTGAAGAACAGCAGCAATCTCTGGGGAGAGCTGGTTCTGAGGCAAAAAGGAGAAAAAAAGTGGTCGTTTTATTTTGAGGCTTGACTTTTTAAAGCAGCCTGTTCTGAGGGGGGATTATGCCCTTGACTCGAAGCCAGATGGCCGAAATGAGTGAAGTGAAAGACCCCCAGATTGACCAAGGTTCTGAGGATGAATTTGGCTCAGTGCAGGGTGACAGCACAGGAGAGCAGAACCCAGAACTTAGAAAATTGCTCATAGCCCAACAGCATGAACTGAGGATGAGGCAATTTGAAATGGAGGAAAGGGAAAGAGAAGAAAGGGAAAGAGAGAAACAGAGGCAATTTGAGATAGAGAGATTGGAAAGAGAAGAAAGATTAGAGAGACAGAGAATTGAATTGGAATTGCAGAGAGAGAAAATGGCGTTTGAATTAAAAAAATTGGAACTGATGAATAAGAACAATAATAACAATAGGGATTCTGAGGGAGGCCAATTATCTAAAGCTGACCTGAAGAAATTCCCTGTGTACCACAAGGGAGATTGTCCTGAGGTGTTCTTTTCCTTAGTGGAAAGAGCGTTTGTGGACTTCTCAGTGAGGGAGACTGAGAAGATGACAATCATGCGATCTTTAATCAGTGGTAGCCTGGCTGAGGTCTATGCCGAGATGCCTGAGGAACTGATGAAAGATTTTGCAGAGTTTAAAAAACTGGTGTTTGCCAGACATGGGATAAATGCAGAGCAGCTGAGACAAAGATTCAGGTCCCTCACCAAAAAACCAGAACAGACTTTTACCCAAGTGGGGGCCCAATTGGTGAGGCTGCTTGAGAAATGGCTATTGCAGGAGGGAACAGAGACCTATGAGCAGCTTAAAGACTTGATAGCACTGGAACAGTTCTATTCAGTCCTGCAGGGGGAATTGAAATTCCAGGTGAGGGAAAGGAAACCGAAATCTGTGGCAGCAGCCGCAGAGATCGCAGATTTTATTTCTCAAATAAGAAAGCCCTTGGGTGAGGGGAAATCTGTAGGTAAACCCAAAGAAACCTACAGCAAGTACTCTCAGGGACCAGGGAAAAGCCAGCAAGGGGGAGGGGCCCATGGTGAAGGGAAGCCCTCAGACATGAAACCAAGACCTCAGATTTTGGAGGGAAAATCAAAACAAGATGAGAGAGAATCAAAATACACCAGAAAATGTTATTTCTGTCAGGGAAAGGGTCATCTAATCTCAGAGTGTGAGAAATTAAAGCAGCTAAAAGGAATGGTGCCTCAGAATGCTAGTGGGACCAAGCCAAAAGCTGTGTTCTGTGTCCAGAAGGAGCAAAGCTCAGTGTCACTGAGGGAGCCGGTTGCCATGGCTACTCAGTCTGGAACAGCTACCTCTGCTGATCAGGCTGAGGAAAATGGTCCTCTTGTAGAGGTAAAGCGCTGCTTGCTGATAAAAACAGATTCTCAGTTGTTTGAGACAGCCGGGGTGGACGTAGGAATACTTGACCGTCAGTATAGGGGGCTGCGGGACACTTGTTCCCAGGTAACCCTGTGCCATCCAGATATTATTCCTCGGGAGTTTATAATCCCAAATGAGAGCATAAAGGTGGCAGGGATTGAGGGGCAGGTAATCTCTCTGCCAGTAGCAGAGGTACCTGTCAACTTTCAAGGCTGGAGGGGGGTTTGGCGGCTAGCGATTTCATCGACTCTGCCAGCAGCCGTGCTCGTGGGAAATGACCTGGCTGAACATGTGAAACGGGTGCTAGTGATTACACGCTCACAAGCCACCACAGGGACAGTTCAGGGGGGTAATGATGAGCCCGAGACGGAAGCAGAGGGGAGTTCGGAGGCTGTGGTGGAAACCTTGACCACAGACAGCAGATTTGGACAGGAGCAAAAGGCAGACGCCACTCTCCAAAAGTGTTTTGAACAGGTGACTGACGCCCCGCTAACACCTGAAACCCCAGTGAGATTTCTGGAGGAAAAGGGGATTTTATATAGAGAAACCCTGAGGAATATCTCAAAAGGGGGAGATGGGATCAGAAGTCAGCTGGTGGTACCTGAAAAGTATCGCCCCATGATCTTACAAAGGGGGCACTCTGACATGTTTGCTGCACACTTAGGGGTGAAAGGGCCCCTTGATTTGATCAAACAAAATTGGGAGCAGATCACCCAGGATGACCCACAAGACGTTGTGACATACATAGACACCTTGATGAATGACCTAAGGAGAAACCTAGAGCTGGCAGCAGAAAACCTGCAAGCTCAGAAGGTCAGACAGAAAACATGGTATGACCACAAAGCTAGAGAGAGGCACTTTGACCCAGGGGAGGAAGTGCTTTGGCTTAGGCCCTGCAGAGAGAATAAACTGCAGCTCAAATGGGCGGGACCATATAGGGTCATTTCCAAGATGTCAGACCTGAACTACCTTATAGAGCAGGAGGAGAACCAGGCAAGGAGGGTGGTTCATGTGAATGCCCTAAAACCCTACTACAGAGGGGAACAGAGGGTGTTATTCGCGATAAAAGCAGCTGAGAGTGAGGAAGCTGAATTACCCTTCTGGGAGGGTAGAGGGGAAGTAAAATACAACCCAGAGGAGGTAAAGATCAGTCCTGCACTCACCCAAGACCAGCAGCAAGAACTAAAAATGCTGCTTAGTAAATATCAACAGGTGTTTTCCAACAAGCCGGGGATAGTGAAGGGAGTGATGCATCGGATCCACACAGGGGATGCACCCCCGCAGGCAGTATCCCCATACCGAGTAACGGGACCCTATAGGGACAAGGTGCGGAAGGAGCTGGACGAGATGCTTAGGGAGAACATAATCGTCCCATCTTCTAGTCCTTGGTCCTCTCCGATAGTCCTTGTGGACAAGCCTGATGGGAGCATTAGGTTTTGTGTCGATTACAGGAAATTAAACCGTGTAACCACTCCTGATGCCTACCCAATGCCCAGGCTAGACAACCTGATTGAAACCATAGGGGGTTGTCGGTTCATCTCATCATTGGACCTGGTAAAGGGATATTGGCAATTAAGAATTGATCCCAGGGATCAAGAAAAGACTGCCTTTTGCAGCCCTTTTGGTCTCTATGAGTTTCGAGTCCTGAGCTTTGGTCTCAGAAATGCACCAGCCACATTCCAAAGGCTGATGGACCAGACCTTGGCAGGGCTCAGTGACTTTACAGTGGCCTACATTGACGACATAGGGATCTTCAGTAATACCTGGGAAGATCACCTGATACACCTGGAGTTAGTGCTGCAGAGGTTAAGTGCAGCAGGGCTAACAGTAAAGGCCAGCAAGTGTCAGCTGGGTAGCCCAGAAATAAAATACTTGGGTCACATGGTAGGGGGAGGAATGATAAAACCCCTGGAGGCCAAAATAGAAGCTGTTCGTGATTGGCCTAGACCCAACACCAAGAAAAAAGTCAAATCATTTCTTGGGTTGGTGGGCTACTACAGAAAGTTCATCCCGAGGTTTAGCGAGATTGCGGCTCCGCTGACCGATCTGACGAGGAAGAAGGCTGATGACCGCATCCCGTGGACCAGCGACTGTGAGGCGGCGTTCCAGAGGTTGAAGGAGGCGTTAATCAACTATCCTGTCCTGCGTGCTCCAGACTTCGACCGGGAGTTCATCATCTACACCGATGCGTCTAACAGCGGGGTAGGAGCAGTTCTGTGCCAGGAGGATGAGAATGGTGACCAGCATCCAGTGTCCTACCTGAGTAGGAAACTTCAAAAAGGTGAGAGACATTTGGCAACCGTGGAGAAGGAGTGTTTGGCCATAGTCTACGCGATCCAGAAGGCCAAGCCTTACATCTGGGGAAGACATTTTGTTCTGTGTACTGACCATTCACCATTGCAATGGTTAAAGACAATGAAAACCCACAATAGCAAACTTATGAGGTGGGCTTTAAACCTACAGGACTATGACTTTGAAGTGAAGGTGGTCAGAGGGTCAGTGAACTGTGTTGCTGACGCCTTATCAAGAAGACCTGAAGAATGAAGACGGCGAAAGAAACATGGACTATGTGTATATAATGATGACAAAAAGTAAAATGTACCTGTTTTGAATTGGTTTGTATGAATAAAGGTAAATTGATGTAATGTATATGGTAAATGTTTAAATGCCTATTTGCTATGGTTAACTTAGAGTGTAAGGATGAATAAGTAAGTATTATATGGTATTGAATGTATAACTGTTGTTGTGTGTTTTATACAGGTTGTTTTTTTGGTGAAAAGCACGTTAGCTTTCCCCCTACAAAACAACTTATAAAGAGGGGAGGTGTTACATACAGCACTGATGTTACCTGTCTGTCATGGGTTTGGAGGGAAAGTTCCATCCTATGGGGAGTGGAAGGCGGGACATCAGGAGGAGGGGCTGTACTGTATAAATATGTGATGCCTGTGTGGAGAAGACACTGGGAGATGCTGAGAGACACTGGGATGTGACGAAGCAGCAGCTGGGAAGAAGAAGCTGTTGTGGGAGTCTGTGTGTCAGACAGGGTACTTCTGTGTGTCAGAGTACCAACCTGATAGGTTCAGGTGTCTGTTGGTTAGCCAGAACTGATAGGTTCAGGGTCTGTGCTTCAAGTTAAGGGTTCTGGGTGAACCAAACTGTATGCTTGTATGAGTGAGAATAAGCCACGTTACTTTATCTTATTCACCTGATTGTTTTATTTTACCCTGTGTGTATTTAAATAAACCTTATTCTTTTTATTGTTTAAAAATCCATCCCTGGTCTGTGTGACTTCTTAAAGGGAATGGTTGGTGGCAGCTTAGTGTAACTGTGTGACAGATCCCAGTAGGTCTGGGTTTGTCACACCCGTGTCCAAATGTCATAGTACGGAGTGAGGGTGAAAAAGCAGGCCTTCCCGTCCCCGATCTCTGATTTCGCCTCCGAGACAGAAAAAAGGGAGAGGGGAGGTCGAACGCAATGCAGTGTCTTTAAGGAGCTCCCTCGTTGGGAGTCTGCCGGAAAGAGCCGGAGTGAGCAGGGGTAGATGGCGTGATAAGGGTGGCTCCTTGAGGCAGAAGAAGCGAGGGAGGGAACTAACACGGTGTGTGTGTGTGTGTGTGTGTGTGTGTGTGTGTGTGTGTGTGTGTGTGTGTGTGTGTGTGTGTGTGTGTGTGTGTGTGTGTGTGTGTGCGTGCGTGCGTGCGTGTGTGTGCGTGTGTGTGCGTGCGCGTGCATGTGTAAATGAGAGATGGGAAATGTCCCTTTTGTGGACAGCAGCCCTCAAAATATTTGGATATTGTGGTCTGCTGGGAACAATCTGCAAAATTCCCTTTTTGCCTTCCCTGTGCCGTGCCACAAGTTGGCGTCTGCCCCTCTGCATAGCAGATTCAGATTTGGCGCTTTGTGGACATGCTGAGTATTCCTGAGCTTCTGTTTCAGTGGGAGCGGGTGGGTGGGGGGAGTGGGAGCCTTTCAAATGTGTTTCAATGGTTAACGTGCCCATTGAAGGGTGGCTGGTCGGCTGATCTTTGCCCCGCTGTGATGTTTGCCCTTCACGGGGATGTTTTTGTGGCGATTGATCTTTCGGAAAAAAAAACATTATGTTTTCATTTGCACCCCAGAGTGGTACAGTTCATGTCTGTCACCTTTTCCTGCTGTGTGTGTAGAAAAAGACTAAAGGGGTTTTATCTATCTCTGGCACCTGCCTTTTCAGAAGAAGGCAAGCTTCTGTTTGTAAAAAAGCTGCCAGGTTTGAAGTAAGGGTGTATGTAAATATAGATATTTCCTTTAGCTATGTGAATTGTTGAATTTCCAAATCAAGAATGGTTAGAAATGAATGAATGCTAATCAGGGTGCCTTTGTGACTTCAAAATAGTTATCGTTTGCCAGGGAGGTTGTCTGCTGCCTCTCTGCATGCTTTACCAACCAAGGCCTTTTATCAGACGCCCATAGTGTCTCTGTTTTAATTCTGCTATATTTGTGACACAGGAGCAGTTGGATCCTTAGATTTGATCCTATGATGTTCAGAATTGCCTAACTTTAGCAGGGAGGCTAATCAGTGTTTCTTTGCATGAACTCCTACTCTGGATTCATGGCCATCTCCTAAGATACTGGCCTATCTAGCTCTACAGGGGCACTATTGAGAAGAGCTCTGTAAATATCGGGGAGGGAATGTTACACGGCTAGCGGAAGTTAGCTTTGGAGAAAGGCTGGATATCAATATTTTAAATAAATTAATTAAGGAATTAAAGATGGCCTATTTGAATACCTATTTAAAAGGGTTTTGATGGTCTGTTTGAAATTCCATCCTGGCAGTTTTCAGAGGCAGGATTCGGAATTGCTCTCCTTTTTGGCATCTTCTAGCGATTTGCCTTCTCCAACCCACTGAAGCTGTAGGGTTCTTGTCAGCTGTAGGTAGCTGCCATGGCATGCACACACACACAAACACACAGACGCACACAAAGAGCGAGGAGTTGAATGTGCAGTGTGATCACTCTAAGAATAGCCACGGCAAAGCCTGAATTTTCATCCAGTTGCCTGGAGGCTGTCAGCCCCAGCCAGTGTAGGAAGAGATAAAATCGGAGCTGACTGCCCCTGTGGCTCTGGGCAGCTAGGACTTGGCACAACAAATCAGAAGGGAGTAAAAACTCTAGACAGGCCAAAAAGAGGGGGGGGGACATCAAAGGGTTTCCCCCCCCCACTTCCTGTTAGAAGCACTGCTGGTTGTTCATATCCTCTGTCTTCTGCCTTCCATCTGTTCTGGCTTGTGAAATCTCACTGGCTGAACTTTCTCAAGCTTTTTTCCCCATCGCTTAAGAAGGACTGCTGGATGGTTCGGTGATTTAGGCTTCGAGCCAGAGGGTTGGGGGTTCGATTCCCCGCTGTGCGGCCTTGACAAGGCTGGAGTCGGTGGTCCATAAAAGGTCCCTTCCTGCTCTGCAGTTCAAAGATTATACTAGGAACTCGCATTGTGGGTGCTTTTTTTTTTTTTTAAATGAAAGTAAAGCTCTTGGGTTGAGTTGCTCTTCCCTGCCCTACCAATACATGTGTAATTTTAATTTGTCGTGATTTTCTTTTCTACCTTGCTGTCGCCTCCCTGGGGGAAAGTGTACCATAGTCTGTTTTGAGAGAGAGAGACGACGTGGTCGAAAAGGGGTCTCGCCCCATTTCAGTCTCAACAAGTGCTCCCCATAGAACGGGTGCCCCACTTCCTCCTAATCAGCCTCTTCTTTGCACTGTGTGGCCTTTTGATCCATGTACTGACACCTAGATTTTTAATGTTTGTGTCTTTGAGCAGTTAAAATTTGAACTGTCTTTGTACAGTTAAAATTAATTTCATGCCCCAGTTCATTCTGGCATCGGCGGTTTCAGAAGCTTCCAAACCACATTCCACTCCTTGGGAGATCAGAAGGGAGCGCGGCTTAAAAGGGCCCCAGCCCAGGTGATACCTTTATGAGAAGCTGCCTCGTTTCCAAAGTCCGGCCTCAGTTTTGTCGGATTCAGGGTTTTTCTTCCCTAGGAATGAGCCGCTGGTGGATCTCCTCCAGGTTCTTGCTCACAGCATCTCCCATCAGCCCCAGCCAGCCTAGCCTAGGGCGAGGCCTGATGGAAGCTGCTTCGCAGCAGCAACCTCTGGAGTTCTCCACTTGCGGGCAGCCCTCCCTGTCCATAGACAATGCTGGGGACCCACCCGAGATCCCCCTGAGCATCCGTCTCCTACCTGGAGGTCCCAGCCTTTGAACCTTTGCATCTTCAGCATGCCATGAGCGTGCTCTGTGCAATTACAGTTGACTCCCTCTTATCGGTTGAAGCTCCAGGTCTTTATTCCAGAGCTCAGGAAAGCTGCTTTTTTTTGGAGGGGGGGGTGACAGCAGCTCCCTGAATTCTCTTAACCAACAGTCCATTGGGGGAGTTGAGAGTTCCTGTCCAGAAAAGCAACGTCTCCAGGATTGCATGGATAGGAGCCTGGCGGAGCTGCAGGGCCACTTCACCTGGCCACAGGTGGCGAAGGGACTTCTTAGGGCTGGCCCGCAGGTCAGGAATGGCGTGTGCCGAGAAAAGGAAGTGCCTGGCTGAAACCTTAAACAAGATCACACCATTGGGGTGGGTGTTGATGATCTGCCTTGTTTTTCATGCAAACCCGTTAGTTAGCACCCTTCTCTTTCTGCAGTCGCCTGTCCCTCTTGATCAGGCAAAAGCATGCAGTGGCTTCATCATAAACACTCAGAAGCACAATGACCGCCGGCCGGCCTTCCCCCTTCGCCCCATAGGATGAGCCACGGCCCTCCCGGTTTCCCTTCCCTCCTCCTTGACTTCGCCAAGGGCTCTATCGGTGTTGATACTGGCTTTTGGATTAAGCCCAGGGCTTCCTGTGTAACATAATACCTGCCATGAAAGTTTTGACCACGTAACAGACTCTCTTTTGTCTCATTCTTGGCTCTGGAATCTACGAAGGAAAGCAGGACCTCTCATGTATCTCTGCTGCCTTTATCTTTCTCCCTCCCTCCCTCTTTCTTTCTCTCCCCCCTCTCTCCTTTCCCTTCACCCACCACTCTGTGGCTTGGTGTTTTGTTGGTTTTTTTTTTTTTAAATCTACACAAGGCTCCCGTTTATACAGTATATTCAAGCTGTTAACCTCCTGGAGGCAGGCCAGAAATACTTAGATGGCCCTTAGCCAGAGAATTTAAATGCCAATTTTCTCCACAGTCTCCTTCCTGGAGAAGCAGAACCCGAAAGAATTAAAAGTGAATTGGTTGGCTTTAAGCAGGAACACGCTAGGCTTCTTGGAATTTTCTGACTAATTTTTTAAAAAAATAATCGTTTCCCAAGGGAATCATCTTCCCTTTCTGGTTTGCCTTCATTCCAAAATAATTTTGCATGGAATTCAAGGACCCGTGGCCGGGCGTGTGGAGTTCCAAGGAGTTGCGTTCCCAAAAAATAAAATAAAATAAAGTTTCCACACTCTTACACTATTAGTGAACTGTGTGCGCTGAGCCCACCCTATCTCCCCTTAACATTGAAAGGTGTGGACATCAGACCCTGTGTGACTGCCAGGCAGCATGTTATCACCAGGGTAGGCCAGGTACGATATAAAATATGAGGACCCTCATGGCCCTTCATCATGTGTTCAAACTCTCTCCCACCTCCACGGGGAATGATTTCCACATGTTGGAGGTGATTGCCCAAATTGTTCCCTATGACTAAGTCTGGATGTACATAAAAATAAAACCAGTGCACCCTTTTCACCGATTCCTCTTTGCCCCCATTTCTCTCTCCGTCTTCTGTTGCCTTTTCAGCTTCACGTGCTAGCTTCCTCGAGTCAGGGGCTTTCCCTTCTGTTCCTCAGAGGTAATACTAAGTCCCTCATCCTAATCCTTACCTGGGGAACTCATTCTTTCTAACAAAAGGTGTAGGGATTGTAAGAGGGACAGGCATTTTACAGTCTGTATCATGGGGGGAGAGGGCCGGAGAATAAATGGTGTGGACGATGTACCTCCTGGTCCTTCTAAAACTTTAGGGGTGCTCTCAGTAGCCCTGAAGACGGCCCTTGAAACACACACACACACACACAGAGAGAGAGAGAGAGAGAGAGAGAGAGAGAGAGAGAGAGAGTTTTCCCAAAAAGAAAAGTGCCTCTGCGGTTGGACACACTCGGGGACAATGGGAGGAGGTTTTAAAAAAAAAAAAAGCTCTTTTTGGTGGGGTTTATACTGCTACCGCTGTTTTGGTTTAGGCTTCGAAAAAGCTCATTAGGGCCAGAATCCCAACCCGCCTTTTGAAGGTGCGTTCCCGGATGCTGAGACTGGCCTCCTTCTAAGCCCCCCCCCAAACACCCGGTTGCTTCTGCCATCTCTACTTTTCCTTCCCTCTTAATCGATATAAACAGTGAGATGTTTGTTGCTGGGGGAGATGCGGCTGCGTTGCTGTTCTGACCTTTCTAAAGTGCTGTTTGCAAGTGCCGTGTGCCTCTCCTGTGTGTGTGTGCGGTGTGTGCGTGCGCGGGTGTGTGCACGCGCTGTTCTGCCTTCTGCTGGCTGCGCTGTAGAAATTCTGCAGCCCCGCTTGCTCTTGCTTTGCTATGCCCCCGGGAACAGGACATGTGCTTCCTCCGAGAGGTGGCCCGATTTAACCTCCTTGCAAATGGTTTCTAAGTAACAGGAGGAACAGCGCAAAGAGAGGAGGAGCGGCTCTCGAGCACACCGATGCGCACGGAGATCACAGGGGCCTTTGGAAGTGGAGGGCAGGATCTCTGGGTTTTACGGGGGGGAGAGAAGCAGTGAAAGGGAATTGAGGAAAAGAAACTGAGACACCACAGAGGGACACAAGCATGTGGGGCTGTGCTCCCAAATCTTTGCTAGCCTTTCCAACAGTAGAGAGAGAGAGAGAGCAAGCCCTCGCCTTCCCCTCTTTTGGAGGAAAGGACAGAAAGGCAAAAGCCAAGGCATTGAACCCCCCTTTCGGAGGCTACGGGCACCTGAGTAAATTACTTGTTCTGCCTAAGGCAGGGTGCCTCAGAATGGCGAGGTTTGTGTGGCGTGTGCCAAATAACTGTCCTGTTTTTGAAACAGACTACAAATGCTCGTCTGAGAGAGACTGGTGATGGAGCGAAAGGATGCGCACAACCCATCCGAGGCTTCTAAGGCCAGACCATAAGGCAGCACTTGTAGGAATTTAACAGTAGGGTTTGCAGCGTTGATACTCTTTGCCTGACTGTTCTTGCAGAGACCAATAACTCTCTGTGATGTCGAAAGGAAAAAAAATCATGGTGTCTTGCACGTAAGGGGGAGAATTGGGCAGTGCAACGAAACTAGCAAGGGTTTATCTCCTTGCTGGAGAGCCAGTGCATGCTTTTGAGTCCATTTGACAGGTTTGCAGCCTGTGGGGAGCCCCCCCCCCCGCTCCCCATGTCTTCCCTTGCTCTTAGATAAGGCAAGCAGGTCTTCTGTCCAGTGCTGAAAGGTACAGCTCTTGATGACCTTGCTGGGCTTCCTGGCAGGGAGAAAAACCAAAGGCTTTCTGGAATGGCTTCTGTTATTGTTGTCTCTTTCTCTTTCGCTCCCTCGGTTGGAGCCACTCCCCTGTGGGCACTGTGTTCTAAAGACACCCGCCTTACTCCCCCAGTAGTTTAATCTGTGAGAGGCAATGCTTATGGCACAGCTTCTACGGCCATGATGTCCTTGCTGCAGGAGGGGCATTAAGATGATTCCTAAACCATTTAAAGGTCGCTGAGTTACTTAATACCTGTTCATAGTTAATGGGGAAGGAACAAGATATAGAATACAGGCTCCTCGGATTCCTCGGATTTTGTCAGCTGCTTCCCAAGGCTTTTTTTCTCAAACCGTCTGGACAGAATAACAGCAAAGCAGAAGTTATGTTCTTGGTTAGCTTGAAAAGGGAGTTAGGCAAATTCAGGCAGGATCCTATTATCCATGGACACAAGTCATGATGAGTGTGTATTCCTTTCAGTGAAAAGAAGGGGTGAGCCTCTGAACACCATATTTTGGAGGGGTATCAACAAGGATTGTGTTCAGGCGCTCCCCAGAAGCCCCCATTGGGCCACCGCAGAAGGAGAACGTGGAGCAGAGAGACCTTGGACCTGATTCCATAGAACTCTTCTCATGGATCACTTTAGGATATGATCCTGTTGTCAGGACAGGCTTTTACTATGGAAGAAATCGGTTTGTGGGCTTACACGGCTGCTTCCTGTAAAGGAGCCCATTCAGAAAAGTCTGTTTCTGAGAGCTGTCCAGATACTTCAGCCTGGGACATCATGACTTCCGCCTATCACGGAACCGGCGTCCATCTGTCACCTCTTTGTTTATATGCCACTTTTCTTCCCATAACCATACAATCCTAAGGAGTTAAAATACAAAACAAAACTCTCGATTCGAAAACATTTCGTGTGCCGCCACTGTCTTCTCGCAACCAGCCAGCCCGCACGTGCTTTTAGAGGACTGAGGCAAGGAGAGTGGTCTGTATGGGGGGGAAAAAACCTTGCAGTGGTAACCAATGCTAAACAGCAGTGGCGCCTGAGCAAAAAAATAAAAATAAAAAAATAAATAAGTAGAGTGAGAGAGAGAAAAAAAGTCCCTGATTTTTGGAAAGTGCTGTAGTTCAAGGTCAGCTTTGAAGCGGAGGTGGTGAAGGAAATCAAATGGTTTGTGCATATCTGTGTGTGTGCATATGTATTTGAGAGAGAGCGAGAGAGAGAGAGAGCCCTGGTCAAAAATGTTGGGGGGGGTGGAGGGGAAAGGAAGAACGTGAGCTCCATGCAGGCATTCACAGAGTCTTCTGTGTTCATCTTTGCAGAAACCAGGCAATGCGGAAGAAGCTGATCTTATACTTCAAGAGAAGAAACCATGCTCGTAAACAGTGGGTAAGTGATACCCCCGTTTGTTCCTGGGGGTGGGGGTGGTCTCCCTCAAGACAGGAAAGAAAAACAGGAACGAAACTGGCAGAATCATCCTGGGGCCATTTTTGCAACTCCCAAAGAAGCCCCCTCCTAGTTCTCTCCAAGCAGTTGGGAGGGAGGGGTGTTTTTTTTTTTTTTTTTAAAGAAAATAATTTTTTACACTCAAGTTGGCTTGTTCCTTAAATCAGGTCAAGCAGGAGCCTCAAACCCCCTTCCCCTACCGTCACGTCCAAGACAGAAGCCATTCCAGTTTTGATCCCCATTTGGATCATCTTATGCCCCTGCCCTGAGTTATGGTGGTCAGAATGGGCCTTGAGGGGCCACCCAATTTGGGCCCCCCCATGAATGGCGCCATTCCTGGGAGACTGGTAAGGAAAAGCTGGGAGAAGAAAGGGTTCGGAGCAATGATAGCAGGAGGCATTGGGCAGAGGAAGCCGCAAAGAGAGTAACGAAGAGAGTTTACATCTTGGGAATAGCCTTGGCTGAAGCAATTAGGCTGCGTGCCAGTTAATTGGTTTGGGCTTTAAAAAAAAAATAATGGTAGGGTCATGGCCAAAGGAAAGAAAGGAGGGTGTTACACCGACAGGGTTAAGGGTTAGAGTCGGTGGTATTTGCTTAGCTTCTGGCTTGTGATGAGACGCTTAATATGATGAACTACCTGTGGCCAATGGAGCAGGGAGGCTCCGAAGGTTTCATTCAGCCCAGAGGCGGCTGTAAAATGAGTGGTAGGATGTCTCTTGATTGAAGGTGCCTGCCTTCCTAGAAGTAGAAAGGAGTCTGTCTCTCTGCTGATCTGTATGGAAGGGCGTTTTGACGACTGCTCTCTGGGCTCTAACATGTAACGGTTTTGAGCTCTTTTCTCACCCAGTAGGTCTCCAAAGGCTTGCATGTTTCACTAGAGCCGGGAAGCTCTAGGTTTGAATCCCTGCTGAGCCATAAGGCCCCCAGATTTGTTATGAGGATAAAACGGAGAAGGGTAAGAACCAAGACACTGGGAGGAATGGCGGATGCCATAAACCAATGCCACTGCGCATAGCTCAGGTACGGCACAACTTTTTTCTCACAGTGAGAGAGACAAGAGTAATGCCAGCATGTTGATTGTTGTGGCCAGACACAGATCATGAGTCTGATGGATTCCCCGCCTCTCCTTCTAAGGCTCTTTGGAAGTGATTTTGAAATCATGCACTAAAGGGATAAGAGTTCAGAGCTTAGCTAATTAACAGAGCAAAGACGACGCCGGGTTGGCGGGAGTGTTCCTTTTGCCAGATGGATGCGCCGCGTTTCACGGTGTCGAGCTAAACAGAAGCTCAAGCGACTGAACCCTCAGCTGGATTAATTGGGAGCTCGAACTTCAGCCTCCTTTTCTTTTGGCTCCTGGCTGAACATCAGACACCGCTGGCCCTCAGCCGCGCTTTGTTGCCCGTTTGATCCCGAGCGTGCTCAGGAAGCCTCAAAAGCTAAAGAGGCTGTAACTAAAAAAGAAGAGAGGGCCAGCTTACTTTGCACGATGCAAGGAGGGCCGGTCTTTGGCACACAGGCACGACCGTGTGTGTGTCGCCGTTCTGGCCCAGCAGAGAGCTTATTCTCAAGCAGTGCTAGTGACACGTTGTAGGCACAGCCCACGTGCCGGCCGGCCTGAGACTCATTTCGGTAATCGAACCCTGTCGTCCGCCCCCTGTTTGCTGTGGCTTTGCAAGTTGTTGGCAACAGAGTCCTTACGTTACAGCTTCTTTGAGCTCCTCTAACGTTGTCACCTGTCCTGTCCATCTGTTATTTCTGCAGCTCAGCGCTAGCTGTTTTGCCTTATGTTGTGGAGCGTGTGCGATACTGATCCATCACCTGTCAACAAATGATAGCAGCGCAGGGGGCGGGGGAGAGACGCTTAAACTGGGACACTTGGAAGAGAAGACTGGGTGTAGAAATTAAGAGTTAGCCTCGTCTGCTTGTCTTTAAGTGAAGATCTTCTTCATATAATTTCTTCCTTTGGGTATATTCTACAGTGGAAGTCATTTCGGACCCTGGGTGGAAGAACTAAGCTACCAATAACAAATACGTCCTTGCAACAAAGCATTATGGTGTATTCTTGGTGGAGAGGGCTAAAGAATAAGCTTAGACAGGAAGGATTCTGTGCTCTAAACCGAGCCTTACGTCATCTGCAAAATCTTTTCTTTGTATATATTTTTAAAAAGTTCTTGCACATTTAAAACTGCAGCCAGTCTTTATGTGTCAGTGGAGCACAAGGCTTCTGCAGGCAGTGGCCAAAATCCTTTGCATAAGTTACATCAGAGTTAGGGACTTGCATGACTCATGTACAGTCAGTCTCATTGCACGTGAGTCATTCAAGCTCTGGGAGCAAGGCAGGGTGTCTTTAATTAGCAGCACTCTCCCAGTGCCAGTAAAGGCATCCTCTGGAGGAGATAACTGGTACCGTATTTTTCGCTCCATAAGACGCACCTTTCCATAAGACGCACCGATTTTTTAGGAGAAGAAAACAGGAAAATATAATCTGTTTTCTTCGCTCCATAAGATGCACAGACTTTCCACCCACCTGTTTTGTGGGAAAAAAGTGAGTCTTATGGTGCAAAAAATACAGTAATTAAAAGAGTTCCTGATTCCATCCCAGGACTCATGTGGTTTAACACTGATTGCACATAAGTCTTGCAAACTCCAGGACTGAAGAAGGAAACCTTTTAATTACCAGCGATCTGCTACTGACGACATCATCACCCTTAGGCTATTGTGATTTGCACAACTGGATTTTGGCTATTAAATATTCGATTCATTGTAAGGAGCATTTTAAGTAGCTGGACCTCTGCTGCAACCACAAGACAGCTTTTCCACTTCTTGAAGGTGGCTGCCGTAACTTGTCAATATGTACTACGGAACAGGGCTGTTCTTTAATACCGTCTCTCACCAGAGCCATCCAGCGATTTCTGAGAAATGCAGGCCCCCAAGCCATTTAATATTTTAAGACCACATCATAGAAATGTGTGCATAAATTGTGAGAGGAAGAGTCACCTCTTAGGAATATTAATCTCAAACCACTTGGGGTTTAAAAAAACCCAGCCAAACAACAGGTTGATTGGTGGCCAGAAGCTTCCAAGCAATTGATAATGCCGGAAGGGACTTTAAAGATCATTAAGTCCAGCCCCGGTCAAGAGGCACAGTGGGGGAATCGAACTCTCAGACACTGACTCTGAAGCTAGAGACCTAAACCAGAGAGCTGTCTAGCACCTCTGAGAGGTGCAAAGGAGTCTGAGTCCGATTGGAAATGTCTGTGGCCGTCACACCAGATGAATGTTTCATGCTTTTCTTTCGCTCCAGCGTCTTGGCTGGACTTGCAGTACACGGTAGAGCAGAGCGATTCCAAGAGGGCCTTTAGAAAGGATTACCACAAGGGACTCTTTGAACATTCTCCGTTCTTCCTTTTGACCCTCCTGTCTTTTCCTTAAGGCATGGATACCTGCCAGTAGATTATGCTGATGTTCTTTGATGTTTTTCTCTTGGGCTCTGGACCATCGCTTCAGCTCCTACACAGACGCTTCTTGGCCCTATTTCTGTAACATGTGCGAGAGTGTATGTGTGTGTGTGTGTGAGTGTGTGTGTGTGAGTGTGTGCATACACACATACACACACACACATATGAGTAAGACGGAGAAAAGTTTCAGCTCCCATTTGATTTACCCGAGGACCTTGTTTTACGTTGATTCTAAAGAACTGAATCAAGAAATGAGAAGCCTTTTTGCATAGTACCTCCAGCATCCTCCATCAGTGATTCATTTATTTACTTACTTATGTGGATATTCCGACTTTCTTCCAACGAACTCAAGATTGCACATAAGTGGCTCTCCCACCTCCTCTTTCTACTCACAGCGATCTTGCAAAGTGGGACAGGGAGAGAGAGAGAGTAGCTGAAGAGTTTTATGGTTCAACATGAATTCCAACTTGATTTCCAAAATCCCAGCCCAGTGCTCTTAACTGTTGTCTTTCATTGCAAGGAGTATCAGAAGCAGGATGATGGTTTCCACTTAATTCCTGTATCTTTTGTCTCTTTACTCATCTCATTAGTTTGAAAGCATCCCTTTTTGGGTGGTGGCTGTTATTTAGCTAGATGATAAGTCAGGTACCTTTTAACAATAATCTAAAAGGCAGAGCTACTACTACTAGTAGTTAAAGGGCTGTTCAGTTTTTAGTCAGGTGATCAATGGATTAAATGTGCATACTGGTGAAAACAGTATTGCTCAAGCAGGAAGCAGCTGTGTTTATGTCGTGAGCCTGTTTTGCTGGCATGAATTGGTTTCAAGATTCTATGTGATTTCTTCTTTGAGACTTGACCGCTACTTGGACCTGACAAGAAATTGGGGAAATTAGGATTTAAGGGGCCATTTCTTGACCTTTCTCTCTCCCTTTCTCTCCGTCTCTCTCTACCTTCCTCTTCTTACATCCCCACCTCTCTTTCCCCTTCATCAGGAACAGAAATTCTGCCAGCGCTACGACCAGCTCATGGAAGCGTGGGAAAAGAAAGTGGAGCGCATTGAAAACAACCCCCGACGCCGAGCCAAGGAGAGCAAAGTACGCGAGTATTACGAGAAGCAGTTCCCAGAGATCCGGAAGCAGAGGGAACTGCAGGAGCGCATGCAGAGGTTAGTGGAGGCGGGTTCGGGTTCTGGAACGTGGGGGAGAGAAGCAAGAAAAGTTGGATGGGTCGAGGTTTGTCGGGACTCTTTGATGCCTAAGTGGTGGTGTGTTCAGTTTCTGGTAGAATACAGAATACCTTCTAGTAAAAGGGGGTCTTTTCTGTCAGTTCTCTTGGAAAAAACAACAGCTTCCTACGGAAGCTACTCTAACCAGCCTTCTCCTCCAGCTGAGCTCTGTATGCAGCCACCACAAACTTTGAAAGAAATGGATGATCTCTGTAATTTGGTGAAATGCACCTGCTAATAAAATTAGCATGTAATTTGGTGAAATGCACATGCATCCTCTGCTCCTGAATTTGGACACTGCTTATGTCCTACGAGGGAGAGAAATCCAAAGGCCACTGAGGGTCCCACTTGGAGCTTTAGAACCATCAAGTGGTGTTGTCCATTCATTCCGGGTGGTGCATGAAACTTGGAGAACCATGGAGGGATGTCATGAGTGGCGCTCCTGATCACTTTCCCCGACGGCTCGGTGCGTTGTGGATGAGAGTGAGCCAGGCTTGGAGGAGAATGCAGGAAGTTGCCTCTTGAGATGTGCCACCGTGTTTGGAAAACGGGCCACACACCCCCGCCAAAGGAGTCCTAATGCGCCATTGACAGCCACGTCCCCTCTATGATGAAGGGGTCAGAGAAGCCAGCTCTCAGCAGTATCTTTTATCGCCCGGCAGCTCTTTGCTTTTTTTTGCTTCTCAACCCCTTGTGTTCCCCAGCGGCTCAGAGCAGAGAACCCGAGTCCCACCACAGTGTAAACAAAAAGGCCGATGTTTTCAAAAGAGGACGTTTATATATTTATGGGCATTTAGCACGGGGGTGGGGGGAAGAGGAGTCAGGCGAACTAGTGAACCTTCAGAGCTACGGCTAGCCTGCCAGAAAGTTGTGGATGAGTAGTCTGGGCAGGGAGGGTTAGGAGGTATCACATTGACCAGGGAGGGGCACGTGGATGCCTGAAGGTGGAATGCTTGAGAACGGTTCCTGCCTTCCATCCATGCGATGTCCAGTGGTGCTCATATCACTCACGGAGAACCCTTGATCGAGATCGTCCGGAAGATTTGCCCTCCCCTTGTTGCCTCTAAGGTGCAGCGTTACCCGCCGGCCCGGCTCCTCTCCTCCTCCTCCTCCATTCCCAGCATTGACCTCTCCTCCTCCTCCTCTTCCTCCTCCTCCTGCGTGGCACCTCCGTCGCACGCAAGTGGCTTTGCAGTAATTGTTGGAAGCTGTGATGCCAAGTGCAAAATGGAGCATAAATTTTTCAGCGCTTTCTCTGCCGTTTCCCAGCAGGGTGGGACAGAGGGGCAGCGGCCTCTCCATGTCTGCCGCACGCAGTGAACACGAGGTGTCAGAAATTATTGATGGACTCTCAGAACAAGAGGTGAGGCTGGGTCACCGTTTTCTCCTCTCCTTTGCATTCTCTCCTTCTCTCTCTCTCTTTTCTCCCCTTCCCCTTTTCCCTTCCCTTTTTCTCTCTGGGGGAAACGGCGCAGCCACAACAGACCTTGGCGTTAGAACTCGCTGTTGATGCTGCTGCCAAACTGCATTAGCTTCAACCGTTGCTGTGTTTAGCAAACACTGTCTTGTGTTGGGGAATGTGGTGCCTTGATGGATTTGACAGGACCCTAAATGAGGACTTGGGAGGTCTCTCTCTCTCTCTCTCTCTGTGGGTGTGGGTCTTTCTCTGTGCCTCCCCTTTGCCTTCTGGGTCTTGTTAACAAACACCACTCTGTTGCCTGCTGTGATGTTTACCAGGTGAGACTTCATACATATCCTCACTGGCAGGGACTGGCTGTGCTGTTTGAATGGGGGAGAGACTCTTGTTTGGTTCATTTTTGGTATGCCCCCCTTTTTTTTCTTCATCTGAGATTCTGACACATCCTCGAACCTTGCTTCTGTGGGTGCAAGGAAGGGGTTGATCTTGGGGTGCAGAAGAACACCCTAAGTTGTAAGAAGAACGTAAGAAGGTATGGCCATACTGGATTGAACGTCTGTCTAGACTGACTTCCATTCTTGGCCCCAAAACGTACAACCATAGCAAGAGGATAAATCACTCCCAAATAAAACTGTCTAGAATCTTGCAATAATAACAATAATCTTAGAACTTCGGAGCTGGAAGGGACCCTATGGAACATTGAGTCCAGCTGCTATCCAGGAGGCCCAGCGGGGAATCGAACTCCCAACTTCTGGCTCTGCAGCCAGAGGCTTCAACCACTGAACTGTCCTGCTTGGAGTAACCAAGAATAGATATTTGGATGGATGGACTGGAGATGGGAGAAGTTATGTCTTTTTTTGGACTCTGTGTCCCATAATATTCTTCTATATAGTTTTCTGGGAGTCATCATCTCTGGGAGATTAACCATTAGATCAAATTGTTCTGGTATGTTTAAAAAAAAATCTGTCACCTGAGCTTTTACTCAGAGACATCTTGTTCTTTAATTCATTGTCTTTCGTGCTTGGCTACAGTTGATGGTTCTCAAGATTCTCATAAAACACAAAAAAACGATCATACAAGCCTGAGATCTCATTTATTCCGTAGTCAGTTTAACTCCTGGGCAAATTGGTTTTTTGCCTCTCCAGTCTTGTTTCCCTTCTGCTTTTCTGCACCAGAATCTGGAGAAGCAGATGCGGCAGCTGGCCGTCATTCCACCCATGCTGTATGATGCTGAGCAGCAGCGCATAAAGTTCATCAACATGAATGGCCTGATGGATGATCCCATGAAAGTCTACAAGGACCGGCAGGTGATGAACATGTGGAGTGAACAGGAGAAGGAGACCTTTCGAGAAAAGTGAGTTGAGTGGCACAAATTCATGCCTTGTGGGCTGAGATGCAAAACTCATCAGTCTATAAGAGGAGCAAAAGGCCTCTGTGTGACCTTAGGCTTATATATTGGGGGCAAGGGATCTGTATCACTTGGGGAAAAAAGGTTTTTTGTTTTTGCAGGGGGAGGCTACAACGCCCAAAGTCTGATAGCCAGTGGATAGCCAGTGGCTATGGCGGGTGAATTCTGGAAGCTGTGTTCCTCTCCAGGGAACTCTTTCACATGGCACTTGATGCCATTTTTGTCTGGAGTTATTGCAACCTCGCATGCTGCCTTCAGTAGGTTTGGCTGGGCGGGACCTTTCTGGGCTGACATGACTGTCAGTCACCAGCAGCACTGACCAATAGTTTCCTCCCTTGCCCCAGTTCAAAGAGCGCCACACCTCTCTGTTAAGAGCGTTTTGCCTCTTCCGTGTCTGCTGTAGCGTAGCCTGTCGTAGATCTGTTCAACTGTAAATAAAGAAACTTTTTAAAAATTCTTTCTACTACTCAAGAGGGAGTAAACATCAGTTAATAGGAGAAAAAGGGTGGACTAATCTGGAGAACTTGAAGCTAATTCTGCTCGGTGCGTCCCCGCACTTCTGTGGAGCAGCTGGAGGAATGTAACTAGCATTCAAAATTCTGCAGCCGTCTCCGTCTGCAGGCTCTCTGGCCCGTGCTGGGAGTTTCCCTGTCTCCCACATCATATGCTTGCTTCCTTAAGGATGGGGTGGCACAGAGAGTTATGTGGTCCAGCAGTTACTGCCAGCTCTGCCCACTTTGGGCTGTGACGCTGCCTAGTATCCGTTGTAGCCTCAGATTGCTGAGCGCCGTTCCTCAAGGGAGCTGGCTGTCAGCCCATTGTGTGAAAACTGGGACCACGGCCAGCCCTAAACAAGAGGACAGCCCTTGCCTAGCAGAATATCCAGTTCCAAGAAGGGGGAGCAGGATCCGCGAGGCGGCACATGGGCTCAACTCTGGATGGGGGTTCCCTGCAACATTTCAGGGTCAGGCACCCTTGGTTGGAAAAGAGGGAGGTGGAGGAGGTGGGGGCGGGAAAGGAGCAGGGATCCGAGTGCTGTTCCCCCTGAAAGGATAAGTGGGTTGGAGGGTGGGATCCAGCTCCGAAGCTCGGGCTTTCTAGGCCCGGTAGCACGCTGACATCTGCCGATTTGTTTCTGGGGCTTAAGTGGGGCACTCGAAGAAGAGGACGAGGGCTGGAATCTTGACTGCTCGGAGCCACTTATGCCAAAGGTCAGAAATTAGGCCACCTGCAGCTCCGTAGTGGACAGATGGCACAAAAGTGTCGTTGGCATGAAGCAAACGGTGCCTGGGATGGGACTTTGGAAATGTAGGGAGTGGAAAATGACGGTTGGTTTTTTTTCCTACAAAAAAAAGTTTAGAATTCATTAGGAGCTACAGGCTCAACATCCTTAAGGGTTATCTCTTAATGAACTCACGTTCCTGTTTTATTTCTCTCTCTCTCTCTCTCTCTGTATGTGTGTGTGTGTGTGTATGTGTTGTTGTTGTTGGTGTGTGTGATTTGTTTGTTTTTTAAAGGTTTATGCAGCACCCAAAGAATTTTGGCCTGATCGCTTCCTTTCTGGACAGGAAAGTAAGTATAGTTGTTTTTTATTTCATTTCCTGTGTTTACCTTTTAAACAAAGAAAACTCTTACCCAAACCATCCCAAACTAGATTGCTTTTGTGTTTTAAGGCACACCAGTTTTGCGTGTGCTTGCCATTCGAAGGCGCGACTTTGCTAGGCAGCAGAGCTGCCTGGAATGGGACTGTATGTTAAAACTAACCAAGTTTCCTGGGTTCAAAAAAATAAATAAATAAATGAAGAGAGCCCAAGGTGCAGATGACCTTGCTTTGAGGGCCAGGTGGTTTCCAAGGTGGGAGAGGCAGGGACTCTTGAAGACAAGGCTTCTACTTGTGAGAAACTCCCTACTTTGAGACTCCTTAAGGCTGGTGGCCTTTGGAACTCTGTTGGAAGCAGCAGCCGAAAAAGGGGCACCAGACGACAGTGAGGCCCCCGTTCAGTCTTACACCATAAAGATCATGGGGAAACCCAGAGACTCAGCCTGCTCACTGAAATCGAAAAAGATTTACTCTGCACCGGTCAGGGTCTTGAGTTAATCCTGCCAGCCAGCCAGCCAGGCCTGGAATCCTTCCTGTTTTTTTCCCCCCCTTCTCCTGTCCCTCAAATGTAATTTTCCCCCCAAGTCCCAGGAACCCCACCAAGGAGGCGATCTTCCGCCTTTCCCTTCCGCCTGCTGGAATTAGAAGGCAGCCAACAGGCCCTGGAAGAGGGCGAGCTCCATGTGTTCGCTTGGAAGTGAAGTGTGTTTGTGTTCCACCTAGAAAGCTTAATGGTTGGAAGTAATGGCTCTTGACAGTTGTGCGGCAGGTTAGAGGTAGCGTTCGACTGCAACTGAAGGAAGATAGACCGCCTCTCCTCTCCTTTCGGGGGCAGGGGTGGGGCTTTTTTTTGCTTTTAGCCGCTGCAGTCATCTCGGGTCAGTCCTTCCATCTTGTCCTGGACGCCCCTCCGTAACGCTGGAAATAGTTCTCGATGCCCGTCCTCAAGGATGCATTCCGCTTAAGGGCATATTTCAGTGCCGTAACAGTTCACAAAACAGTAGGTTTCAGTGCAGAGTTGCTTTACCCCCCTTTTAATCAACCCTACTTGTCTCCACTAGAAGTCCAGGGTGGGCGGGAGAGAGAATACTTCCAGTCAAGCGGCTCAGCTTGATCAGATGCCTTTTGCCTCTGGGCGTCTTAGCTGAGAGAGGAATAGTACATACAAGAAGTGAGGAAGCTGCAGGAGGGATTAACTGTCAGGAGGGGAGGAGATTGCTCAGATACTGTGTCGGTCACAGAGAGAGCAGGGATGTCATTGAGTTTGCATAGGCCGTATGCGACCACACAACGGCCTTGCAGGTGGGCCAGAGGAGACCTTGAAGCAAAAGGACTGTGGCAAGAGTGTGTAATCCATTCCAAACTCATATTAGCTTCGCCGCGAGAATTGAAAACAACACCTTTGCCAAAGGGAGAAGGTTTGGAGAAGGTTTGCATTTGAAGGGAATGGAGAAGGTTTGCCTGGTAGCCAAAAGGGGAACATACGTAAAGACCTATACTCAAGAAATCAAGAGGCAGGCTTGGGATAACAGCTGCTTGATATTTTGCTGCATGCCGGAACAGCGAGCCACGCCAAACAGAACCCAGCGGATATTTTTTCCCGGTTGGCCGTCACCCTTGCTTCTTCCTCTGTGCATGGTTGGAAAGAGCAAGCAAACCAGTTTTAAATGCAGGAGGCGCACAAACACTCCGGCTGTATAGAGGGGCCGGCGAGATAGCAAATATTTCAGGTGTCACCTCTGCTATGAATCCATTAAGTAATGTTCAGAGAGTTTTTCTTTCTTAGCCTTCTGTCTTCAACCGTATAGATGAATACTGTTGCTTTGAATGCCAAACTCTGATCGAGCCCTGGACCCTCAATAAGAAATGAAGTGGATCTGCCCCCCAAAAAAGTAGCAGGTGGTGGTCTTGTCAGAGGCTCCACTGGCGGTCCGTTTTGGCAGCACAGGGCCAGAGAGACCAATGCGGTCACTCAGTCCAGAACAGCAGCCAGCGTTCCAGCTCTCACAAACTGACAAAACACCAAAGAGGGAGACTTTTCGTAGGGGCTGTGGCTATTTGTCCACTCACTCTTGGTGTTTTGGATGGTATGTTTCCGTCCACCGGTTACGGCTGCGGTCCATTCACTGTGTAGATCAACCTGCGCCCAGGCCGCCTCCCTGTTGTCCAGTCTTAAGCTTCGTCCCCATCCCTGTTGTTTTGTTTTAGACGGTGGCCGATTGCGTCCTCTACTATTACTTGACCAAGAAGAACGAGAACTATAAGAACTTAGTGAGAAGGAATTACCGGCGGCGCGGAAAGAACCAGGTAAGCAAACCCCTCGAGAATCGTCACAAAGGGTGCGATCCAAGTTCTGCAGCTTTGCTGTGCATCGTCCAAGTAGAATCCAACGAGAGTCGTAGCGTCTAAATTGCAAAGAACGGCAGACCTCGAAATGTGGGTGGTCGGTCATTGCTTTTCCCTGCTTGGTGGAGGCCGTGTATGTTGTCTATGGTTCCATCGCTGCCTTATGAGAACAAAGTGGTACTGTGTGCAGTCTTTAACGCTTGACAGCCCCGGTTTTGCTTATTCTGTTCCTGCGGTATGCTGAGCAATGACCAGCCCTACATATGTCTGGTGCCAAGAGCTGAGTGAGATCTCCGGTGGTGAGAAGGTTAGGAAGAGCTGTAACCGAGTGGCCGAGCACCTAATTGGCTGATGGATAGTCTTGGGTCGGCCCTCGGCCCCATCAGTTAGAAATACCTGGGCACCGCTTGGAAAGGTGGTTTGAGAGGGAAGTAGACAGAAATGCGTTTGGGGAAAGGATGTTGTTCCGTTTAGAAAGCACACCCTTTGGAGGCAAAAGTCCCAGAGTGGACCATCTCTAGACAGGACTGGGGGAGACCTCTGTTTCCAATTACTCCTTCCAATGAACAGCTGCTGTAAGCCAAAGTCGGCAGCAGTTCTCCTTCAGACTTTTGCCTGGAGGCCCATTGGGGACGAATGGGTCGTGGGGACGCGGGTGGTCCTCCCCCACACCGACACTCACTGTGTACCTGGCAGGGTCACAGATCATGAGGGATAAAGTGCCAAGGTGGGAAAGGGGGGGTGTCTCTGCTCTTGCGTCTGTGATCCAGGAGGCTTGTTCAGCTGGGTTCACAGTCATGGGGCGCTTGTAAGCCCCTTCAGTCAGATGGTCTACCAAAGCTGCATCAGGTCTTACTGCCACGCTGTCAGGTGTGTGGGATGTTCAGGAATCAGGCTGGCATGTGTCTGATATCCCCGTGATTCGTGTAATCCTATACCTGTTCAGATGAACCGCTGGACTGGGCTTCTAACTCAGCTATAGAGGGAGGAGGAGTCTTGACACAATACAAGGCAGCTTCCCGCGTTCTGCCCCTGGAGAGTCGCTCCTTCTCTGTGCCCACCGGTCCAAACACTTGGTTGTTCTGATCCCATCTCCCCCAGAACAACCTTTCTCAAGCCAGTGCACTATAGTTCCCATCATCCCCCCACCCCCATTCTAGCCAGCCGATAGATGTTCTACAATATGTCTTGAGGGCACCTAGCGGGTGAAGGTTGTTCTGGAAGTTCAAGGGTGGGCCTTAGCTTCTGTTAAGTCTAACCAGTGATCCATCTAGCTTTAGTTCATCGGATGGAAGGGGAAAAGGGCTTTTCAGGAGTCTGGTACACACAAGATATTTTTCCAGTCCTCCTTCTTGGGATTTTTTTTTAAACTGGAGATGCCAGGAGAAGCTAGGGTTGTCTCCAGACTCAACAAAAGTTGTGCCATTGAGGTGCCCCCCCTCCCCACAGTGCAGCACCGACTGGACAGTCATTCTCGTCCTTTGACATAGTTTGGGTTTTTTGGTTTTTGCTTTCAAGCGGGGGCCTTATGCCAGGAAACCTCCCAAATGATTGATTTCCTCCCTTCATTCAGCTGCCTCTCTGTCGGTAGCAGGTTGTTTTTAAAGAGTTTTGGCTTCGAACGCTGGTCTGGTTTTGGCTGGCTGGGATTTGGTCAAGAGGGCTCTTTGCTCGGTTTTTGACTGCGTCTGCCCGAAACGGATTTGGTTGGAAAGCAATACCATGTAAGGGAGCAGAAGGATGTGAACTTCATGTCACAGCATCACCATGGAGAACACGGAGAAGACAAGGGAGGTGGAGGGGAATCAGATACCATGGTGATGTTTGTAGAAAGCGTGCTGTGCAGACTAGTACTCTCTCTCTCTCTCTCTCTCTCTCTCTCTCTCTCTCTCTGTGTGTGTGTGTGTGTGTGTATCATAAAATTTTGTTGCCTGAGGAGACTTGGAATGTATTGAAGTAGCAATGAAATGGCTCACTCAATTGAATAAGTCCTGTTTTTACCTACTAAAGGGTGGAAGGTGTATTGAAAGGGTCCTTAAGGTCATCCATTTGGGGTCCATGTGCATGTCGATTGGAATTGTTTACTAGGATATCTCCCCTCCCCCACCTGCCCACACCACCCCTTTCTGTATTTGTGCCCCTGTTGTATAACCCCAGGGGTCCCCGGGGCCAACTCTGTGGTTGCCTTTAATAATATCAAGGCGCTGTACAAAAGGAGAAAGGTCGCCAAGCCGAACCCAGGACTGCAACCCAGTGATCTCCACTATAAATAGGAGGCTTTAAGTAGATTGGTCAGGGGCATGGCTCACAAATAACGGTGGCTGACACAGAATCGTGTGACACCCGCTACTATCCCGGGCAGAAATAGAAGGAGCCTCCCTGGCTTGGCCAACTTAAGTATAAATACTTAAGAATGTGCGCTTCTTGTGGTCTCTCTCTCTCTTATTGAGGAATATTTGAATGGGATCATAGGGTGCCACTGACTTCAAAGTGGTCCCGGCAGGAATTAGGTAAACACTGCAGCTGGCTTAAGCTCCTGGAAACGCAAGGCCACCATTTTCATATCAAACCTTGGTTTCAGAGACGATACAGATCATGAGATTAAAAATTGCAGCCACGCGGACAACAGCGTTAGAGCTGTCGGAAAGTTTTAACTTAAAAACCTTCCAATCTCTCTCATGCACACATCAGAAGAAGTTATAACAGAGAAATGTGCAGTTTTGTCTGTTCAAAAATGCTTCCTCCGCAGCCCATTTAGTGGCCGAAACTTTTCCAGGGGAGGGTGATGGGAGCAAGAGAAGGGCCTCTCTTACCAGTCTTAAAACCTGGGGAGGCCTGGTTGTTTATAGAGAGCCTGGATTTAAGCCACAGAGAACTTTATAGGTTATAATTGACCCTCATTGACTTGGACTGTGTATATCATGTTGTTGTTGTTGTTGTTGTTGTTGTTGTTGTTGTTGTTGTTGTTGTTGTTGTTGTTGTGAGCTATCGGGTTGCTTCTGACTTATGGCGACCCTGTGATTAAGCTAACATCTCCTCAACTCCTTCAGACTCCATCCTTTGGCTTCCTCGTAGCCCGTCTCGTATTTGGTCTTCCTGGTTTTCCTGCTGCTTTTCTGCCTTTTTCCAGTGAATCTTGCCTTCTCACCAAAGTAGGAGGCAGCCTTGGTTTCAACATTTTTGCCTCCAGGCTTGATCTGACGTACTAAGCACCCACTGGGTTTGTCTTTCTGGCCGTCCAGGGTATCTCCAGAGCTTTCCTCCAGCACCATTTTTCAAATGAATCCTTCCCTCCCCCCCCCCCCGTCTGCTTTCTTCACTGTCCGGCTTTCGCACCCATCTAATGAATCATGCCAAATCAACAGCAACCCTGTCTCTGTGCCAGTAAGGAGTGGGACCGCTCTTAAAAGGGGCGGGATGGATCACGGCGATTCAAAAACACAGAGGGTAGGGTTGCTGTAACTGGACTTTGGTTTGTACCAAAATTGGATCAAATAGTGAGCTGTAGGCCCGTCTGAATGCCCCCTTGGCACAGAACGTTGGCATGGGCAACCGGGGACTTCAGAGGTCAGAACTTTACAACTCAAAGAGGATCCCTTTGAAGTTAGCAGTCCGACGTCGGAGAGGATTTGCCGTCAGCAGTAACTGAACTTACCACGGGGTGGGTTTGGTGTGGTAGAGATGGAGGTGCCGGCCCAGGACACTTGCAGGCATATCGGTCTGTCCAGGAAGTTTTGCTGCTCGGGGAGACCAGAATCAGCCTAGCAGCTGCTTCCTTAAGCCAAAGGCAAACAGGGAGAGCCAGGGAACACCTTAGTGGCATTCAGACTGCTCTGTGGTTGGGAGCAAGCCTGCAGTGCGTTTTGAGGTAAGGAACTCTGTGTGTATATATGTTTCATTTTGGCTCAGCCGTTTACGCTACAGCAGTGCAACCAAAAAGGGACGGCTACAGATACTCAACTCCGAGGGCTTGTTTGTTTTTGCTGCCTATTATTACTCTCTCTTGAAAAATCAGGACTGCCTCGCTTATGTATACAGTGGACCCTTGACTTACAGATGGCTCGACTTACAGACTTTTCGAGTTACAGACTTCTCTGGCCGCAAAATTTAGGTTCGACTTGCAGCCGGAGAATCAACCTACAGACCAGAAAAAACCAAAATGGAACAAAAAAGGAACAAAAACTGCCAGTTACGGGATTAATCGGTTTTCAATGCATTGTAGGTCAATGGAGACTCGACCTACAGACTTTTCAACCTGCAGCCACCGTTCCAATACGGATTAATTCCATAAGTAGAGGGTCCACTGTATTGCATTAGGGCGCAGTGCAGGAGGGAGAATTTTACTCCCAATTTCTCCTCTTGGCTAAGATTTTTGGCCCCCACTCGAAGGTCTGGGCATTCGGAGGTGGAGGCCAGGGGCTTTTAGAAGAAACTTGAAACACGCCATGTGCCATAGGGTTAAGTTTGGCATCTTTTGGAGATTAATCACAGAGAGAAGGAGAGAAAGAGAGAGAGAGAGAGAGAGAGAGGCTACAGCCAGCCCTGTGAGCTCCCAGTGACGAGGGCTGTGGTTTTATAGCTCATGACTCATCGGCTCGGCGGAGAGAGAGCGACTGTGTTGTTCCAGTAGATTGCAAAATCATAACAGGAATGCCGTGGCTGGTTTACGGCTCAACTATGCAAATCGTCAGGAAGCCATTTGAGCCGGAGAGCGCAAGGCACGCCGCCGCCGAGGAGCTGGGATGGCAGAGCTGTGAGCAGGCCCCGGGGGCACCAGGAAGAGGTGAGGGTGGCGGTGGTGGTGGTGGTGGTGGGGCAACTGCGGGCTGGCGCTGGGCAGAGGGGCGAAGGTGCCGGGCGAGGCGAGCGCTTCCTGGGAGGAGGGAACGGTGTGTACTGTGACGGGAAGCAGGGCAGATCTGTCCGCTCCGTCTTGTTCTGGGAAGGTTTCTCCAGGCCCCCATGCGCGCGCGACGAGTTTGGCCAGGAGCCTTTCCCCCGGCGGCTTAAGAAAGTCCCGCTCCGAGTGCCAAAGCGACCCTCTTCGTTGGCTCAGAGGCGGCACTGAGATTTCTCAAAGGGATTCTTCTCTCTCTGGATGGTGGATTTTCGGGAGGGAGGGAGGAGGCTTTTGAGCCTCTCGGGTGTGGGAACTTCTCTGAATTTAAGGGGCAAAGGGGGAGAGGAAAAAGCTGTGCCTGCCCGCCCAAAAGGAGCCTGGGAGTGGAAGAGAAGAGAAGAATCGCCACTGTCGGCCAGCCGGAGAAGGGAAGGGGGGGAGGCGTGGAAGAGGGACTTGTGGGGGGGGGGCAAGAAGCGTGCCTTCTACGCTCCGGCCGTGTCGGAAGGGACGCCAAGGACAGGTTCCCCGCACGGGGATGAGCGAAGGAGGCCGCTCTGAGGTTGAGCCTCCAAAGGCTTGGCGAGGCCCCGGCGCTGGAAATGTTGCAACCGCCTGCGCTCTTGTTTATAGGAGCAAAGCGTGCTATTTTAAAGATAAGCTATCGGCAGGGTGGTGTTTCCCTGGTGATTGGTGTGTGTTATGGGTGTGATTGCGTAGACCAGAGGAGCAACTGTTGCGTGTGTGTGTGTGTGTGTGTGTGTGTGTCCTTGGGCGATTGTCTTTTTTTTGGGAAATGCTACTAAGCGTGTGCCTGTCAGGATGTGACTGGAAACTGGGACAAAGGTGAGCAGCTGTTGATCATTAATGCACCAAGGAAAGGGGGGGCCGTCGGCCTTGAGACCCCCCCCTTGCCGGAGCAGGTCACGCCACGATGTGATGCTGATGGGGGGGGGGCGTCAGGATTTCTAGCAGCGGCCTGGAAGGGGCCACATTTTCTACAGCACATTTACAGCACATTACATTTACATCTACATTCCTGGGGCCGGCAGGGCACAGTGGGGTTGCACCCATTGAAATCAACAGGTTCCCATTGAGCCACGGTCAGGGAAGAAGTGCCGTGTGATCCACAGTCAATTTAATGTCCTCTTTCTCTCCCGAGAGGTTCCTACGCACATTCGTTTTTCTCTTCCTTAAGAGGGTCCTGCCACTCTCCCTTGTTTCAGGGTTTGGGGTTTGCACACCAGCTTCAGGACATGCGTGCGTGTCACTCTCTCTCTTCCCCCTCACTCCAGTCCCCGATAAGATTCTGTCGTAACTCGCAGCAGCTTCCGCCAGCATGGCTGACAGCCGGGGGGGCGGCGATGGGAACCGTAGTCAAACAATACTTGGAGGGGCCAAAGGCTCCACAGATGTGCTTTAGGGAACTTAAGCCCATAATGGATCCAAGGAGGTCAGTTGTGTGTAGATGATGATTAGGTCAGCGGATAGTTGTTTGTTGTGATGACTCGGTGGCGCTTCCTCCTGATGGAGGCCGGTTTCCTCTGATGTCAGATAGGGGATTACCAGCGTCCCTCCGGGCTTCTTCGGAGCTTCCCTAAAAGGTCTGGCTGGCCAGCTCAAGAAAAGAGACGCCCAAAGTTAAGCAAGGCAGAGAGGTCTTCCTAGAAGCCCCTTCCGGTCTGCCCTTGCCAGAGACATCCAAGGGAGGTGGGTTCGCTCCGTGGGTTCCATTTCGCAGGTGGAGGATTGAGAAAGACGAGGTTGCTCAAGGCTCCAGTGGGGTCCTGGTTTCCTTTGTCATCCAAGGGTAGTAATTCTTGACCTGTCGCCACCCATCCAGGTCCCTCCTCTGAGCAAAGCAACTGGGCTGCGAAAGCACCCACATGGAAATGTTGTTGACAACAAATAGATGCAAGACCAATGGCCACTTGTATGGAGGCTGTTCCTAGCCGGGGGCCGAAGGACTTGAGTGACATAAATGTTTAACCTCCACCTTAAATGCCCATGGACTCCGGTGACCATATTTCCATTGTACACCTTGTGTGTGTGTGTGTAAGGATCTCATGTCCACAAATTTCCTCGAGTTTTCCTTTGACATCACTTGGATTGCGTTACGCTCTCTGTTTCATCCTGTAAGATCAACGGATGGGTTTCCTTTCCTTCCAGTTTGAGCGCATATAGGATAATCTTACTGTTTCTCCAGTTTACCGCCATCAGCCTCACTCCACAGATCTGTGTGATGTTGGAGTAGATGCCCTGGGATGTCAAGGATTCATATGATTTGTATTTGCTTTCTAGGTCACTAATTAACTGCCGATCCCTGGGGGGGGGGAGTTACAAAATAAAGCTAGGTATAGTATGGGGGAGGGGGAAAACAAATCACAGGATCAGACCAAAGCAGTTCTATAAAACAACACTGAACAAAATAGAAAGAATAATGAAGAAATCTGACAAAACAGCAAATAATATAAGCCTAACTGTGCAATCCTTGGCATGTCCACTCAGAAGTATATCCTCTTGTGTTCATTGATGTTTATTCCCCGTTAAGTGTAAGATAGGTTGCAGTTTGAAAAAATGAAGGAGACACATTAAAAATGAGGCCTAACGAAACAGCAGGGAAGAATGTATAATGGGTCGGCAGAAGTGTGTTTGTGTGTATGCGTATTGGCTGCCAGTCTTACACTTCCATTTATTTATGTTAAATAAAGGGTTTTCTGTAGAGTAACGAAGCCACATCCTCCTGCTTTCTTGTCCCCATTCAGTGATTCATGTCCAGCTGCTTATTCTATACTGAGCTCATCATCAAAATTGTAATTTTCTCTCTCTCTTTCAACAACTTTGAAACCGAATTAAGCAGGCAGCAGGTTTGTGGAGTCTTCTGTGGGTGGGTTTTTTTTTTCCTGCTACAATCCCAAGATCTGTCAGACAGAGTCTAGTGCAAACGATGTACATTCAGCTTGCAGCTTCTAGGTATTTTTTCCTTTCCAAAACCTTTCTGACGGGCTGTTTTGTCCAGATGTGCTCAAGCTGACTGGTTTCCCGTTTCCTCTCTATTGCTTAGCAGCAGCAACAGATGCCCCGTAGCAGCCAAGACGAGAAAGATGAAAAAGAGAAAGAGAAAGACATGGAGAAGGAAGAAGAAAAGCCAGAAGCTGAAAACGACAAAGAGGAACTGACAAAGTGAGCCCCGACTTGTCTCTCTCCCCTTCTAGGAACCAGAGAGCTGGCGGCACAGCGCTGGCGCGGTCACTTCCCTCTTCCCGTCTTCTGTGGTGCGGGGCATTGGTCGGGCGGAAGCCCACCGTCCCGGGAAGCTTTTTGTTCATGAGACGGAGAAATGCCCTCGATCATCTTGAGCGCTGCCTGGAGGGAAAGGGGGTGGGGTTAGAAATGTAGATACGGCAGGATTAGACGAAATGGAGAAATTGGTTGACTTGTCTTCAACACTGTGGACAGAAAACGGGGCATATGTTTTCCGTGTGTGTGTGTGGGAGAGGGAGAAGGTGTTCCTTTGTGCCTCCCAGTGTCCCAGGAGGGGAAAAAACACAATAATTTGGGGAGCAAAACATTTCAAGAATTAAAAAAAATAAATACATCTTTTCCATTCCTGGAGTTTGCTCTAAAGTTGGATTAGAAGCAGCTGCTTTTCGTCTGAGGGGGTGGCTGGGCACCGATGCATTTGCGATCATCCAGGGCCATAAGTGTCCCATCTCTGGACTGCAGGGATGCTGTCAGACAGCGCTTAATATCTGCCCGTGTATTCTTCGTGCGAGGCATGGTGTAGCACAGATACCACTGTATTATTCTGAGGTATCTGTGGCAATGCTTGACTGAGGGCGTCTGGTCGCCCCGCAGCAACACAGAGCGTGCAATGCAACACTTAAGCTTGTCTCTATCCGCTTGTGGAGCAGTGCATTGTAGATGTCGGTGGCCTCCCAACTAGTAAGGGAAGCGAAATGAGCACCACTTCTGTGGAAGGTTTGGCCGGCTGCTCGCTTTCTCTAATGGGCCTTTAATCCTTGGCTTCCAGGAGCGTCTGGCTTTACTGCGTTAGGTTCTGCACAGAGTTTCTCAGCAGGTCCCTTTTGGGAAGACAAACAAGGAGAAGCCAAGATGATTCGGCTGCCCGTCTCTCTTGTCAGGTCCCTCAACAGTTGCAGCCATGAAACTGCCACTTTCCTTGCCAGAAAGCAAGCACAAAACGGGAAAGTTTCCCCCGTTGCAAGAAACCGGGAGCAAAGATGATGGAAAGGTGGGGGGAAGGAAATGTTGAAGGTTGAGAGTTTTAACATGTTTCTAACTCACGCAGAGAGAAAACCGAGGATACATCTGGCGAAGACAACGACGAGAAAGAAGCGGTTGCCTCCAAAGGGCGCAAAACCGCCAACAGCCAGGGCCGGCGCAAAGGGCGCATCACCCGCTCGATGGCCAGCGAAGCCAACAATGAAGAGGTCGCCGCTCCCCAGCAGAACTCCGAGCTGGGTAGGTACCGGGGAGTGGCCAAGGCAGTGGGGATCAGGGTGTGTCAAGCCGTGCGGGTCAAGCTGGCAGGTAAAAAGCAGCAATTTATGTCCTTGCTTGGTTAGAGCAGAGTGAGCCGAGAGCAGCCCCTTCCCCCCCGAGTTTGTTGGATTACAGTTCCCATAGTTCCTTACTATTGACTACAGAATCTAGGACTCCTGGGTGTTATGCAGTCCAAAAATCTCTGGTGGGCTGCAGCTTATCAACTTGCAGCCAGATCTTCCATGTGTTCAACAGGATGTCTTTTCTTTCGATCAGGAGGCTAGTAGCTTCTGCCCAGAGGTCACCTGCAGGGGTGGTCTTCCTCGTTCTTTCCCCTGCTCCTTCTTTTTCCTTTTCGGTCCCTTCCTTTCTGGGCTCCTCTCTCACCCTGTCCCGCTTGCGTGCCTTTCCCTTCTCCACGGAGCAGCAGCAGCAGCGGCTGCTGTTGGCAGGTTTTAGGCAGAAACCTTTCCAAGTCCCATCCAAGAGACAGAACCTTTTGTGACCCTCTACGGAGCACATGCTCTTTACCGCTGGATTATGGGTACCTTCAGGTCCTCTTTGTGGGGTTGCAGAGGCCTCTTGTTGGCTCCTCTGGGGAAAACGAGATTCGGTACACCTCGATTCCAGCGGATCATTGGGACAGCGAGCTGCATGTTTTTAGGGCCGGGAGCATCTTGAAAGGCCGTTTCCTTCC
Organism: Pogona vitticeps; assembly: GCF_051106095.1. NCBI lineage: Eukaryota > Metazoa > Chordata > Lepidosauria > Squamata > Agamidae > Pogona > Pogona vitticeps. The sequence continues at coordinate 16,841,931 of NC_135796.1, forward strand.
TCTATGTTTGCATCTTGGGCTATAAACCTTGGGCAAGTTACCCCTCGTAGCCACTTGGGGGCCTTGACGTTCTGAGAAATCTCATCAAGGGAAGGAATTAGGCCGGTCTTTCCTTGCGCTGCGGCATAGGCTAACTGAACCCACAGCTTTAATCAATATAATTGGTAGATTAATCAACCAAAGCTTTGGTTGATTTACCGATGGGGATCAGTGCTCCTCGTTGACTGAAACATTAATCAGCAAGGGGGGGGGAGCGTGTTTCATTTCTCGTTTCCTTCGTTTTATTGAGCCATTTGCAACTTCCTTTACTGCCAAGGAGCTCAAAGCGAAAAGCTTTCAAGTTGGATTTTCCCAACAATCCGTGATCGTCCTCGTGCTTTCGTGTTCAGTTGAGCGCAAAGTGTGTTAATACTCATTTGCAGGCCTTGCGAACGCACCGTTCTGATGTTCTGGTAATAAATGGGGTGAATTTGAATTAATCGGACTAATCAGCTAATTGGTTTGGCTCAAAGGCAGATGGCTAGTTCACTTTTATCATGGGCTGTTTCCCCAGACGTTGAATATAATCCTTAAGTAGAGCCTCTTTCATGCTTGTTTCTGTTCCATGTCATGCCTAGTGCTAAAAAGAGAGAGAGAGCGTTTAGTTTTGTCAAGGTCCACCTTTGTTTCAACCCTCTGCTCCCCCTTTATTAGAGCCTTGTCACTTGCTTCACTGCCTGCTGATGTTACTGTCCAGCAAAAATCTAATGCAAAGCCTATAGCATCTTTGACATTTTAAAACAGACTTGTAAACCGGGACACAAACGTTATTTGCCGGCTGGGAGGCTAGTCACTTTGACCAACACAGAGAAACAGAACGTAGCCTGCTAGGCTAGTTCTTTTTAAAAAGTCCCTACCAGCTAGCTTGGCAGAGTAAGTACAGATTACTCCATCTCTCCTCTCTTCTATATTTCTATGCTGGCCGTGAAGCAGCAGGTATCCATTCCTTCATGACTGATGCCAGGAGTAAATGGGGCCAGCGTAGAGGGAAGGTGGTGCTCTCTTCCGCCTCTGCTTGCTCACTGGTTTAGACCCCAGAGGTTGGGAGTTTGATTCCCCCCCCCCACTGGGCCTCCTGGGAGAAGAGCCAGCCTGGGTGTCCTTGGGCCAGCTGCACAGTGGTCCCAAGGCTGCCCCCCCCAGAAGAAGGTTATGGTAAATCACTTCTGTGCATTGCCTACCTAGAAAACTCTGGAAAGGGTTGCCATAAGTCAGAATCAACTTGACGGCATGCAATAACAATCATAAGAATATTATTATTAATCTCATGAGTCGTTAAATGAAAGTCTGCTTTAAGAGCCAAAGCAGAAATAATGTGACTTCAAAAACCTTTACAGTGGAGCGCGCCAAAGTTAATCTCTCCTTTAGCAGTCAAGACAGGAAAAGGGTTTAGCTTTTTATCTGTGGATCGTGGCTTTGAGGGCACTCTTGGGCAAGGCATTCCCCGCCACCACCAGTCACCTGGTACAAAAAGTAAGAGATACCAGCAGAAAAACGCTGCTAGAAGTGACGTTACCTAAGGCGTCTTCATTTGCACTTTGTAACAATCCTTCTTTGAAAAACTGGATGGAGGCGGAAGTGGGCAGGCAAGGATCTTTCCGAAGCAGCCTAGCTGGTTATTTCTGGTAACTTTTCCAGGCTCTGGCTTAAACGTCAGGCTCCCTCCTCGATTGGTCTTCGAGAGAGGAGGATCACCCTATTTCCCCTCGCCTTTGGCGCAGCAGGCTGCTGTGTTTACACAGTACCGCCTGCTGTTTTCTTTGCCTCTCCTTTGTTACGGCGGCTATTTGTTCTTCTGCTTTGTATACCGCCATATGTTTGTGTGCAGAGAGACAGTGAAAAGATGACCATAAACAAGGCATCGCTCAAAATAAAACCCCTTCCACCGCCCACCCCCCAGCGCACCTTTTCAGCCTGAAGCTTCAGGATTCGGTCTTCTTAAGCTTGGTCCGTGCATGAGGTGGAAACAGGGTGGTAGATAGAATGCTGGAGGATGTGTCCCGTGAGGCTGGAAAGAAACCAAGCGCCAAGCGAACAAGGGAGAATTCACGGATTGTGCCCAGTGTGAAGCTGATTCTTGGTTTGGCGTTTTCCAAAGCCCCATATTGTTACCCCTGGGGCTAAAACTCACGTATGTGAGAAGCCTGGTAATTGTCCGGATCACCAGCAACGAGCTGTCAAAAGTAGATTAGTTTTGACCAGGAGATTGGGGTGTGTGTGCAAAATGTTTGGTAGTAATACTTCTCCGTCCAAGAACCAGTAGAAGAGAGACAACCCAATTAAGAGCCTTTTTCCACAGCACTGGATATATGGGTAATGTTGTGACGCTCGTAGAAAAGGCGTTAAAGACGGGCGCTAATTATTTGGTCATCAAGGGCGTGATGTGATGCTGGCTTGCAAGGTTATTGTGAGACCATGTATGTGAATTGCTTGGAACATGAACAGATGATGGAGAACCGCGATAGCCATGACTTGAAGCTCTTTGGGGCAATTTGTTGGTTGCATTTCAAAGCAGACGTAAGCGGTGCACTTGCCCCTAATGTGCCATGGCACGGGGTCATGTCTGACCGCAGGAAAGGAAGGGGAGATGGGGGTGCAGCTGGAATCCAGTCTAGGCAGCTGTAAGGGTAGACCCTTGCTTTTCCCTCCCGAGCCCTTGACGCTGGTCAGGTTGTGGTCATCAAGAACGGGAGCTTGCTTCTTGCACACCACTTTGTTACTGTTGGTTTTTCTTCATGTATTTCTGAGACCATTTCAACTTTCCCCCTCTTTTCAGGCACCTTTTGAAAACCTTCAAAGGCTGTTTTCTTGTAAAGCGGACTGCCTCGGCTTCTTTCGCTGCGATCAAAATAACACTTTCTCCTTGTTTGTTTAAAGAGTAACAGCTTGGAAATGGAAGCCCGCTTCCTTGCTGGTGTGTGTTTGTGTATGTGTGTTTTTGAATGACTCACGTTGGGTAGCTGTCATAGGCCTGCCCTCTCTGAGGGTTCAGGCTGTCTGAAAACTGATGTGTTCTTCAAGTAGATAGAAAACCATGAAACCACATTTTTGGTATTTAAATGCTGGAGACGCAGAAGCTGATTCCACCGTAAAAGGTTAATTGTTACTGAAATTTTCCAGCAGCAGCAATTGACTTTCCCCCACCCCCTTTTCTTTCTGCCTGAGGGGGGCGCTATTGGTGGGGGCATCTGGTGGGGTCCTGTGAGGCAGGCTTGAACATAAAAAGCGAGCTTATACTGGAGCAGACAGAATACTGCTTCTCTGGCCCGGTGCTATCTCTCTTCCCTGACAGCAGCTCCCTGGGCTCATCCACAGAGGTCTTGACCATCGATCATCTCCCTGATCACTTAGCCACTAACCTCCCTCTTGCAGCTACCCCCCACCCCACCCCGCTGTCCTGCTTGTTGTCCTGAGAAGAGGAATGAGATCTGAACAGGAGGAAGCAGTTCAAACGCTGTGATCCTTCGCAGTTTAGACCAGAAAAAGGGTCGTGCTGATGATTAGCAAGCAGCCACCTCTCCCATTCTTTTTATTCCTCACCCCCTCCCACCCCCACGGTTGCCAACAGGCCATGATTTTCCTCCAAATATCCTGCCATCGATTGTTTTACAGTCCTGGTTTTGAGAAACCCCGTTTGGGTGGCAAGTCCAATGGGTCACGCTTCCACGTTCCATTCTAATAAAAAGTTTGGGGGAGGTCTGGCCATTTCTGTTTCCCCGCTTTTTTAGTGGTTCAGATCCTCCTGGACTCTCTCTCTCCGGCCAAAGCTAGGAAGCAGCACGCCTTCAAACAACGGGTCCGGAAAGTGCTTTGCCGAACCTGCCCGTCACCGTTCTTTGGAAATTCCCTCCGTGCAAGGAAGCTCTGCTGTGGTTCAGAAAGCAGGCACCCCCCCCCCCCAAAAAAAAACCCCAGCAGGCATTAAATTATTTTTCTTGACTATATTCCAAGCGTAGGTGCAGGAGGCATGGAATCAAAAGTGAAAGGAACCCATGAGCGTAGAGAGATGCCTTCTTGTAAGTCAGGCATTTGATCCGGTAGGCTCAGGGTGGCCTGTTCTGGCTGGCAGCAGGGGGTGGGGGGGTGGGGAGACCACATGGTCTCCAGCAGAGCTTTCTCCCAAGTCTTGCTTCCACCTAAAAGTCTTTTCGCTAGAGCTGGTACCGGTCCAGTCTAGGATCTTTTCTTCTCCTTCCAAAGCAGGCTCTCTCCGTTGAGTGATGTGTCCCCCCCCCCCCGGGAAAGGGACAGAGTTGAGAGCAGCAGGAAGGAAGAGAAAAAGAAAAGGTCCTCTCCTTTCGCCCGCCCTTGCTTGCGATGGACGGCTCCGCTCACTCCTCTGACGGTGGGGCTCTCCTTTTCTCTTTCAGCCTCGTTGGAGATGAACGAAAGTTCTCGTTGGACCGAAGAAGAGATGGAAACGGCGAAGAAAGGTGAGGCTGGCCCTTTTGGCCCTCCTTGGTTAAGCCTGTGTTCCAGTGGGGGAGTCAGCTGGGGGTTTGGCCCCAAATGGGAAAGGCAGGAGTGAGGATTGGCAAAAGGAACAAAACGATGATTGTGTGAAGTCCTTCCTTCAGAACGTATTGGATGGCTTATAGCCTAGATAGGAAGACATATTCTGTCTGGGGTGCCGTTATGTGCCATCAGATTGCCTCTGACTTAGGGTGACCCTACGAACGGATGCTCTCCAAAGTGTCCTGTCCTTAACAGCCCTACTCAGCTCTAGCAAACTCAAGCCTGTGGCTTCTTTGAGGGAGTCGGTCCATCTCATATTTGGTCCTCCTCTTTTCCTGCTTGCCTTTCCATCTTCTCCAGCATTGCTGTCTGTCTAAGACCTGCCTTTTCAAGCTGATTCCTACAGAACAATGTATTTTTTGGGGGTCTGTATATCTGATACTGCCACAGAGGTGCAGACAGGCAAAAAAGAGATGTCCTTAACCTCAGGATCTTGTTGCAGAAGAACCTTTGCTTTCAAATTTAAAAGCAATCTTCCAGCCCTCCCATTCTGCAGCGGTGGCATTCTAGGGCTGTTGGCATTTCCTGGTGAGGTTTGTAGAGCCAGAGACGGGCTGGAATAAAATTCAGTGATCGCAGAAGCAGGGCTTCAGAATTCTACCTAGACCCTCTCCAGAAGACCAAGTAAATCATGTGAAGAAGAAAGATGGGGGGGGGGAGGGAAAGGAGATTGTTTGGTGCAAAATGGCCCATAGAAGTCCAACATCTGAGTTTGGTTTGAGACTCAATTTTGCTTTCTGGTCCAAGGCCCGAGGCGCCTGCCTACCACTGTGCCACAGGTTTGTGGGTGTGCCTCTGATTCTCCGTAAGTGCTGTGGCTGGCCTCTGAGGTGTGTTGTTGATGGATGGCTGCTCCTGAAAAGTAAGCCAGGCCAAGGAGACGGATGGCATTCAGGTTGGGATGGCTTAAGCAAAGGAAGGAGGGATTACAGGTTGCTGGGAGAGGCGAAAGGAGGAAGCACCCTGTAATTAACATTAAGCAAGGAAATGTAAATCTGGCAGGAGGAAAGTTCTTGCTTAATAATGCTTTTGTGGTGAAGTAAACCCTTGATCCAACAAGCTGTCAAAACGTACCACACTATATAGAGTATGGTGCTGTTGCTGAAGGGCTTTTGTTTCCCCCCCCCCGTCTCCCTTTTTAATAGGCATCTGCATCACCGTTAGATTGAATGAGTAACCAAACATGTATAAGGAAGGGAAGAAGGTTTTGATTCATTAGATACTTAGTAGGATTCCCTTTTTCTTGGAAATGATAGCAAGTGTCATCTCCCACAGGATTCTTGCCCTTATCCCTCTTAAGATCTGGAGCAGAGAAGTTTGAAATAAGGATGCCACAGAACAGGGCTCTGTGGGTGGAGCTGGAAGACATGTGCTGAGACAGGGCACACAGATGGCTGGCCTCCCCTCACTTGGGCAAACTCCAGTCCACCAGGCCAGGAGTGAAGTCATCTTGGTTGGAGAGAGGTTGGGAATTGAGCTCCTGAGGGGGGCAGTGGATAGGACAGGGAGGCAGACACAGAAGATGTAGTAAAATACAGACCGATGGCTCAAGGAAGAGAAGGAGTACTGTACAAGGGTATCTCGGGGTCGTTCCGTGGCGCATATGGCCCATACCAAGGAACTGAATCTAGAACAGCGATGCCCTTTACTGCCACCACAACAGAGTGGCCACAGAATGGTATTGCATCTATCCACCCTGCTGGAGTGAGTGGGCATAGTACAATTACATGAAATGCTATAGTTTTTGTTCCCCATTTTTTAAAGGATTGAGAAGAGTTAAGATTTAATGGATGTCTGTTGGATCATCACGTTGGTTGAATAGTACAATTCGGAGTGGGTGTGACAGCACACAGCTTTGCAGAGTTTGGAAACATTACCTCTTGGGCATACGGTTTCAAAAATCCCCTAACTGGGCATGGTTCACTGGGACAATCTGGGCATGGCTGTCCAAAAAGGAATAAATCCAGTGCCTTGTAGCCATGCTGCTTCTCTGTGGATACCTCCCGCCAAATCCTTCATCATCTGTTTTGAATGATTTCTTCCTTCTGAATGTCCCAATGCAGCTCTCCCCAAAGGCTCAGGGCAGGAAACAAAAAAATAAAAATAAAATAAAAATAAAAATAAAAACAAAAGAAAAATATATAATGCAGAACAAATGTCCAGTTTTTTTAAAAAATGATTTAAAAAAAGATAAAAACATACCGGTTAAAGCCACCACCACCCCACCCCACCCCCAGTGGTGTCACCCTGGTTATTAAAAAACAAAACAAATGTACTTTGAGAAGATTTCTTTAAAAATCTTAAACCAGTTAAGTGTGCAGTCTGTTCAAACGCATCTTTCCATCCCAACTGGAAAATCCAGAGCCTGCTTTTAGATTTTATTGTCATTTCGTTTTACTGTGAGTGTTTTTTTTCCCCCTTTTGTTTCCACTCCTCTTTTCTGGATCCTTTGCTTGCCTCTCTTTTCTCTGGCGGCCGTGCCCCTGCGTCTTCCCTATGAGGAGTCGCCAACCTCCATCCCGGACTGTCTACGGGGTCTTTCTCAGTCCTATCAGGAACCCTGGACACCCCCCATAGGCAAAGCACAAGGGCTTGACCTCTGACCTATGGCCTCCCCTTTGAGCAACACCTACAAGGAAGGTGTTCTGGGACTCCCCAAATCTTGAGAGTATGATTTTGGGCAGCTCACAAGGCGCGTGGGGGGGGGGGAGGGTGGGTCTCTTCCTTACCCGAAATAGCTCTACAGCGCCACCTCGGATCGTGGCTGAGAGGCATACTGCAGCTTGTTGGCCCGCCCGACCCAGCTGGCTTTCTGTAAAATAGGACGGCTCTGGTTGGGTTCTGTTGTTCCTATCGGGAAGAGAGGCTGTCCCCCCCCCCCTTCCCTCTCGGCCCTGCCTTTCAGGGCCATCGTTCGCCACTGCTTTTCTCGTGAACGGCCCCTTGCGTGGCTGCGGCGGCTTCTAGGATCCGACATGCCCTGCCTGTTTTGACCTGCTTTTTGCCCTTCCTCCCCACACCTACCGGCTCTTTTTCACGGAGCTTGGTCCGTGCCTACGGTGGGCTCTCTTCAGCTCTTGGGGCCTCATCCACTAGCCTGCGCGTGAATCCCAGGGGCCACACCGCTCCTCAGTGTGGGCAAGGCCGGGCCAGGAAGGTCGTACGTGCTCAGGATGCGGCCGAAAAGGTGGGCTCTTGACGGCTGCTTCCTCTTCTCGGATTTTGTCGGTCTGCTCCTGGGGGCAGAAGCATGCCAACCCATGCCAGGCTGCCGGTGGGCATTGCAGTGCAATACACACACACCCACACACACCCCCAGGGTGACACTTAGCAGGACCTGGTGAGCTTCTACCAGGGCGAACGGGCACTTCTGGAAACCAGAGAGGGGAACTTGTTGTGTGCATGGTTTCGGAGAGGAAGGAATAGTTTGGGGTATTTTTCCCCCTTCTTCTTCTTCTTCCCCCTAACCATCTCAGGTTGGCATTCTCTCCTTCAAACCTCCCTCCCACCGTGTTTTTCACACTCTCTTGATTGGAAAGCTGTTTCTACAGCTTCCTGAGCAATGCGTCGGAGTTGTGGGGGCAGGCGGCAAGCATAACGCTTAGCGCCTCTCCTGCTGCGTTGTGCTCCCTCCTCCCGCACGCTCGCCCCTCTGCCATGACGAGCTTTCTGGCGCTGGGCTCTTTCCCCCTCCCCCTCCTCCTCTTCCTTGTTGTTGTTGTTGTTGTAAAGTTCTATAGGAGAAAAAATATATATAGGCTGTGTTTTGAAAGGGTTGGAACGTGGAATGAAAAATCCTGGAAGGGAGAAGTTGTCAGTAAATTACTATAATTTTATTTATTTATTGTTCTCCCCCGTCCTACATTTTTAATTTTGTCGCATTGCTGCTATCGTTGCGGGTCATGCAAAAGAAAAAGAAAATAAATGGAGCCGGGCTATACAAAGATAGATATTCTTTCTCATAGCTCTAAATTCTCATCAAGTACAGTGGTATATCTGGGTTGGGACTCTACCAGGTGGCATTTCCACAACTTAATGCACTTCTGTGCTCACCACCCATCCCTGTCCACCTAGAAAACAAATGTTTTTCTGGCTATAATCCTTGCTTGTGCCGTATGGTTCATAAGAACCTCAGACGAGCCCTGTGCTGGATCAGGCCAAGGGCCCCTCTCGTCCAGCGTCCTGTATCTCTCACAGTGGCACCACCAGGTGCTGCTGGGAGCGCACGAGAGACAATGAGATCCCGGTCTCCCGGTCCCAATCCCCTGCCTCTGGCCTTTGGAGGTCCCTTCTTTCCAAGCCTGGAGATTATACATCCCCATCACGGCTTGTCACCTGCGATGGACTTTTCCTCCAGGAATCTGTCCCAACCCCTTTTAAAAGTGTCTAGGCCAGATGCCATCACCACACCCTGTGGCAAGGAGTTCCACAGACGAGGCTGCCATATGCGGCAACATTCTGCATAATTCCTAGCTGTACCTTATTGGCATCTTATTACATTATACTCTGTTTCCCCGAAAATAAGACAGGGTCTTATATTAATTTTTTGCTCCAAAAACGCTGTAGGGCTTATTTTCAGGGGATCTTTTATTTTTTTTCATGTACAACCATCTACATTTATTCAAATACAGTCATGTCCTCTTCTTCTGGTTGCTGTACAAGGGTGGAGGGCAGGGTTTCACTTAACTAGGGCTTATTTTTGGAGTAGGGCTTATATTACGAGCATCCTGAAAAATCATACTAGGTCTTATTTTCGGGGAAACAGGGTATTATTGTTATTATTATTATTAATCATAGAACTGCACATCTGGGGACAGACCCCATGGATCGTTGAGTCCAGCTCCTGCCAAGGAGACTTCACTGGGGAATCAAACTTCCAGCCAGAGACTTAAAACTGCTGAGCTACCCAGCATGCAGAATTCACCCTTTCTGATGATGTTCTGGGATCAGAGGGAGAACTCTTAGGATCTGGGATTCTGTAGACAAAAGCCAGATGCCCTGGAAAGATCACAACCAAGGCTGTATAACATTCGAGGCCATATATGGAATAAAAGGCCTAGCTAGGACTGACATACTAGTTTTCTAGGTGCAGGCTTTTAGTGCAGAACAAAGGTAAAAATATGCTTCCCCTCGCTTTTACCCTAAAGTAGGAGTGGGCAAAAGGTGTTATTGGCTTTATATTTATCAGCAGGAGAGCAGGTTTTATGGTGGAGTTTTGAGTGGGGGGAACCTGATGCTAACAGGTTGGTCAAGAACTCCTGGGATGGTGGCCAAGCGCGGGAAACGTACTGGCTTACAGTTGAGTAGACGTGTTAGCCTGATCTCTTGGTTTTGGCTTCCGGTGGCAGACTCTGTGCTGAAGGCACACGTTTCTAGATGGTGGATCTGGGCTCCCCTGGCCGGCTCTTAATGTCTTCTTCCTCGGGTTGAAGCTTTCTCCAGCTTTTGGCTGCGATCAAGCTCAGTATGACCCACCAAAGGCTTCCTAAAAAGTACCAGGAGGTGGCATCTTCCTGATTTATATATCATTGTTTAGCTTTGCTTTTCCACTAAAAGGAAAAAAAAAAGAGTAGCACTTCAGAAGAGGTGGCAACCATCAATAAAAAGCAAATGAAGCCATCAGGCCATTAAAATAACCACAATAATAAAGGTCAGTAAAAATTAAAAAGTAGTGTTAGAGGCCAGCTTGAAAAGCCCTTCTTCCTGCTCCTCCTAAAAGCAGGGGAAAGGGGGAAGCTCTCTCCCGTCCTCTTTAAGCACAGCTATCTCCCCTCTTTTGAGATTCAGATCCATCCCAAATGGCATTTGCAAAAACCCCAAGCTAGGCTTTGTTTCCCCATTTGCTGTTGGAAGGAGCCCATCAAGAATCCTTGGCACCTGATAGATTGTGCCTTATCTGGCGGATATTTGTGTGTGTGTGTGTGTGTGTGTGTGTGTGTGTGTGTGTGTGTGTGTGTGTGTGTGTGTGTGTGTGTGTGTGTGTGTGTGTGTGTGTGTGTGTGAGAGAGTGAGAGAGAGAGAGATTTGCTGTCACTCCTACCCAGGACACAATTTCTCAGAAGAACACAGAGAATAAACTTGACAACACTTGGCAAAGCTCCCTTGGAACAGGAGGGTTATTCTCCTTCAGTGTAACATTGTGGTTGTTTTAATACAGGTTGAAACTCCAACACACACACACACACACACACACACACACACACACACACACACACACACACACACACACACACACACACACACACACACACACACACACACACACACACACACACACACACACACACACACACACACACACACACACACACACACACACACACACACACACACACACACACACACACACAATCTTTTAAATGTCTCTCCCTTGGCTTGTCCCTATGTATTGCTTACAGCTCTGGGTTATAATATTTCACCACCCACCCCTCCTTTCTTGCCTTTGGGTTAAGAGATTGTCCTTTTCCTTGGCATTTGGAGTTGCTGGCAATTGAAGGGGGGACTCCCCTCCAGGCATTTTTTTGTGGTGGTGGTGGAGGCTTTGTTATGTCTTTTTCATTTGCAGTTTTATTGTTTTAATAACTTTTTAAAACTATGTCTTTATTGTTCTGTTGCCGTGGTTAGCTGCCTTTAGAATCCTTTAGACAGCAAGGCTGGTTCAGATATTTTAAACAAAGTGTGATATTTGACTTCGGTGGTTTTGCTTTTATTTTTTTTAAAGAATATTTTAGAATTTCTTTTGCAATCAGAATGCTGGGTTATGAAGATGTCGGTCCCGTTGCATCCATGCAAACTTATTCCCAAGTAAAAGAAGGAGTGTAGTATGTTATAAACGTGATAGTGGATGGGACTCAACACATACACACATTTTCCATGCTTGAGCAGGGATTTGAACCCAGTACACACCTCTGCATGTCTTCACAGAAATAAGTACCATTCAATCCAATGGGCCTTACTTCCAGATAAAGACATTCAGGATTGTAGTGTTACTTTGAATTCAACTCAGTCACCTTTTCCCCCAAGCAAATGTGATCATAATTGCTGGAGGGAGCAGATTGCCAAAAGATGTTAAAACTGAGCAAAGAGCATCATTTTTATTAAATCCATGAAATCTGAGTGGGATTAATTTTTCACCCAAATGTGGATGTCCATAACTGTCCTGCTTAACTCCGATAAACTGGAGGTTGTGGCTTCCTTTAGGGAGTCGACCCATCTTGTATTCTGTCTTCCTCTTTTCCTGCTGCCTTCCGCTTTTCCCAGCATTCTTGACTTTTCCAGAGAATCCTGCCTTCTCAGGATGGGCCCACAGGAGGACAGCCTCCGTTTCAGCATCTTTGTCTGACCTCCTGACCTCTTTGCTCCTTATCTTGTTCTCCAGTACAAGCAGGCAACAGAAAGGTAGATATCCAGCTGTCATTCATTTGCATACATTTTCACCAGCTCCAGAATTCAGTTCTTGGGAGAAGCTCCTTAGCTCAGAGGTTTTTGAAAAACTGGGTGGCCCAGGCATCCCACACAACAGTCCTGGGTTCCATGGCCCTCAAGAACACACTGGGGTGTATCACCTTATCTTATGAGCCCATGCAGTGAAGCTTTAAAAGTTCCGGTGGATTGGGAATAAGAATCCTAGAGGAAAACGGGCAAGGCAGGTTTGCTCCCTCTGGGATCTTTCCCTTTGGATGGTTGGGAGAGGAGGTGGCAATCTTCTGCTTCTTCCATAAAGTATAATTAAAAACCTCCAAGGCTATCAGAAGAACAAAGCAGCTCTTTAAAAGGCAATAAAAGGGATCACATCAGTGTGCTGAAAGGCAGACAAGAAAAGCTTTGATCAGCTATCTCAAACTGCTTCCAACTCCCTAGTAACCATATACAGTGGTGCCTCGCTAGACAATGATAATCCGTTCCACTGAAATCGCTGTTTAGCGAAATCATTGTCTAGCGAAAAGCATTTTCCCCATTGGAATGCATTGAAACCTGTTTAATGTGTTCCAATGGGGAAGAATCGTCGTTGTCTGGCGAAGATCGGCCATAGGAAAGCTGCTTTGCGAACCACCGATCAGCTGTTTAAATAGCTGTATTGCAAAGCTTAGATCCCGAAAACACCCGTTTGCGAGCGCAGAGGGAGCTGTCAAAATCATTGTCTAGCGAAAATCGGTTTGCGAAGCAGGGACCAAACATTGTCCAGCAAATTCCCCCATAGGAATCACTGTTTTGCGAATTACTATAGCGATCGCAAAAAACCAACGTCTACCGAAAAAGCTGTCATGCGGGGTAATTGTCTAGCAAAGCCCCACTGTAGTAGGATTCATGGACTAATGACTGCGATTAGGGTTCCAAGCACCCTGCACCCATGAGCTTAGCAGTCCATTCTCACAAGAGCCCTGCAAGGTAGTCCGATGTCAATTTATCTCTGAGTTTCAGCAGGACTTTGTTCTCCAAAGGCCGCTGGGTGCATTCAAGGCAGAACTGAGGCTTGGGATTCCATGAGACCTGCTGTCACTCTTAACCGCAGCATTGCACCCATTTCTAGTCACATGCAGGAAATGAGCAATGCGGGGGAGCTGCGCTTGCATGTTTGTACCCATAGTGAAGAAGGATTTGGCCCTTGTGCCTTTGCCCCCATTGCGCTTGAACTCTGCGAGTAATTTGCATCCCTCTGTGTGTACACACACACACACACACACGGCCTCTTTTTTTTTTTTTTTTTTGGTCTCCCACAAGAGGTTGACCGTCATTGTGCATGAATATTGCAGCTCTCAGTGACAAGGGCTTCAAGACTGTTTAGCCAGTAAGTTCCCCTTTCTGCTCTTCTTGCCCATTTCTTTCACTCTGAATGATCAGCTGCAACAATCTGTACTTTTTGTGGCTTCTTAGGTGACCAAAGTATTCTAGCTTCCTGTCCTTAAAAGTGGCTTATGAGTTCCTGGTCTATTTTTAATTGCTGCATTCGCCTGTATTGAAACTGGTAATTCCATGCCATACCGTGTTGCTGACAGATGCCATCAAGTTGCCTCGGACATACGCCGGCCCTCGGAACGAGTGCCCTCCCACATACCCTCCCTTTGCTCAGTTCTGGCAAACTCAAGGTCCTGGCTTCCTTTATGGATTCAAGCCACCTCACGTGTGAGCTTCCTCTTTTCCTGCTGCTTCCAAGTTTCCTTGGAATTATTGTTTCTCCACCCCTTTGCAAATAGTCTCTTCACAATGTACCTTAAGTACTATAACTGCCATATACAGTACTGTATTATGGAACTGAGAATTGCTAGATACACTATGAGTTTCTCAAAGCCAGCTGTGACTCTCTTTTTTGTTGTTGCCTATGATGTTCCTCACCTTAGGGATGCTGCTGTGGACTGTCCAACAGAACCAGTGTGTGTGTGTGTGTGTGTGTGTGTGTGTGTGTTGTGGTTGGATTGGAAGTCCACCCGTGGGGCGCAACAGGGCAAAAAAAAGAGACCCAGCCAGACCCCCCTCCTTCTCTCTTCTCTCCCCCCCCCCCCCCCGCCGAGTCTCTTCTGCCAAGAAAAACCCCTTTGATTCACATCAGAGCAAAGGAAGCTGTTAAGAAAACCTTTGTTTTCCTGGATCTCTTTCGCGGGCTGTTGACATTCAGAGATGAGAGAGAGAAAGAGAGAGAGAGAGAGAAGAGAGAGAAGAGAGGGTTGCCAGAGGTGGGGCCGCGCCCTCCCCGTCTTGGGCCAGCGCCACGCTGCTTATGAGCGCTCTGTCTAGAGGTCACATTCAGACGAAGCAAACTTCTGGGTCACCCTGGGGCAGGCGCGGCGGGGCCGGCGCGGGAGGGAGAGGGGAGGGAGCGAGGGAAGGGAAGGGAAGGGAAGGAGCGCGCCGGCAGCCGGCGATTACGCGCCCCCTCGCCCGCCCGCTCGCGATCCTCCTGCCTTGGAGAGAGAGGGAGAGGGAGGGAGGGAGGGAGAGGGAGGGAGGGAGGGAGAGCAAGGGAGGAAAGCAGCCTCCCCTTCCTTCCTCCTCCTCCTCCTCCTCCGTTGACCTGCCCGGCCCGAAGCAGCAGCAGCAGCAGGCGCGGCGCCGCCGCCGGCAACCGGAGCTCTTCGCCCGTCGGGGCTTTTCTGGCCTCGGGGATCCCGTCTCTCCCCCCCCCCCCCGTCTCCCCGCCTCCTGTGCCTGCTCCGGGCGGAGAGGAAGGAGAGGAGAGATCGCCGGGGGAGTCTCGTCTCTCTCCCACCCCCGCCGCCTTTTATTCCCCCCCCTTCTTTTTTTCCTTCTGCTGGGGGGGAGTTTGTCGGGAGAGAGGAGCCCGGCGGCGGCGGCGGCTCGAGCGAACTTTGCACGCCCGCCGCGGTGGCCGGCCGGGGGGGGGGGCAGGAGGTTTGGACCCCTCCCGAGGATCGGCCCAGGAGGCCGGGAGAGCCCCCCTCGCCCCCCTCCCTCCCTCGCCCCCTCCCTCGCCCCCTTCCCTTCTCCGAGTCGCCGGCGAAGAAGAGGAGCCTCCTCGCACCCCGGAGCCCGGCATGGCGCGGGAGCCCCCCCGCTGCTGCTGCTGCTGCTGCCGCCGCCCCGCTTCCTCCTCCTCCTCCTCCTCCTCCGGGGCCAAGGGGTCCCGCAGCCGGCGCTGATCCTCCGAGCCGGGGCCGAGAGAGCGAGAGAGAGCGAGAGCGGGCGGCTGGGATCCAGGACTCCCATCCCGGGCCCGGAAGGCGCCCCTCGCCGCCGCCGCCGCGCCACCGGGGCATGCCCGGCTCGGCCGGTGGGCGGCTGTTCCAAGGGACCGAAGCCCCGGAGGAGGGCGCCGGACGGAGCACCCGCGCTTCCCCCCCTCTTATATTTTTGGAGAGGGGGTTCTGCTCTTCCTCCTCCTCCTCCTCCTCCTCGCGGGACTCCCGAAGCCGCCGCCGCCGCCGCCCTCCTCCTCCTCCTCCTTCCCCGGCCTGACGCATGTTTGCTGTCGACCTGCCAGCCGGGGAGGGTCACCCAGAATGTAAGTCCCGGGCGCGTTTTCGGGGGGGGGGGAGAATCGTCGGGACGGGGGGGTGGCGGGAGGAGAAGGGCGCGCCGGCCTCGGGCACGGCCGGATCCCGGGGCTGGGGTGGGGGTGGGCTGCTTGTTTGGGGCCGGGATCCCGTGAGGGATCTCCTCCCCGGACCCGGAGAGCGTGGGGTCTGCGAGTCCCCCGGCACCTTCTTCCACGGGGGGGGGGGAGAGAGGGAGGGGAGGGTGTTTTGGTTTCTCTCTTTCTTTTGGAGAGAGCTCGGCTGATGCCAGCATTGGGGGGGGGGGACGCGCGTTAGGTCAAAGTTTGTGTTTATATGGGAAGCCCTGCGCCCGAGGGGGGGGTGAGGGAGGGGAGGAGGAAGGAATCGGGATGACAGGATGATGGGCAGCACGGGGACTGGGGAGGTGGGGCGGGGGGGGCTCTCTTCTGGCCGGGCGAGCGAGCAAGCGGGGCGGGTGTGTGTGTGCGTTCTCCTGGCCAGCTTGCAGGTGGCGGCGGCTGCCATCTCTCCTTCCCTCCCCGGGCTTTGTGCGTGTGGGGATAATTATAGTTTTGGGAAGCAGGTGCTGGTGTTTTGGTTGTCAGGACTGTAAAGATAAGGGCAGCTGTACGTACCAGTTTGTTCCTGCAGGGAAGACTGGGTGGGGTGTGTGCGCTGGAAAGACAAGACCGCCCTGGCCGGCCACTGCCACCGCCTGGGAAGGAAACAGGACACCTGCAGGACCGCTCTCCCGCCACAGCCAGAGAGAGAGAGAGAGAGAGAGAGAGAGAGAGAGAGAGAGAGAGGGCACCGGGCGGCTGGCTCAGTTGCAGGAGCCCTGCCACCCTCCCGGGCTGGGGGGGGGGTTCTGCTCCCCCTGGGCATGCCCTGGGAACTGTCGACCAGCTCTCCTTTAGGGAGAGAGCCAGGATCCTCTGGGTGAGTCTTCTACCCATGTGCCTCTGTCAGGTGTGAGGTCTGGATGGAAGGGTGAGATGGAAGTAAGGGAAAAAAAGAAGTGGAAAGAACGGATTAAGTTACCTAGGTCAGTCTACTTTTAAAAGCACATCACATGTTCTTTAAGTGGGCTGGATTCCCCTTTCTTTTTTGCACCGGTGTGGCATAGTGTTGGGCAGAGGATCGGGAGATCCGCAGTCAGATCCCCCCAATGAGCTGTGATCTTGGGTCAAGCCCCTGCTCTCTGAACCTGATCTGCCCCACAGGGGCTGTTATGGGGATACAGGGATGCGGTTGGGGCAAGAGCCGGCCATACGCATCGCCTTCAGCTCACGGAAGGCAAGACAAGAGCGAAATGTGTTCAGTTGCATTGTATTTACACAACCGCCTTGTGAGGCAGGACGGCCTGAGAAATGATCGTCCCCTTATTAACGACACCCCATGAGCCGGAAGAAGGCTAAAAGACTAATACCTAGATTTTCTTCAGACTAATGCCTCGCGGGTGTTGGGGTTGGAGACCTCATCCGTGGAAAAAATGCGGTTTCAGAAGCTGCACGCTGAGATCATGTGGGGCTTATCATTCCCCTTCCATGCAGAACTGCTTGGGAGATAAGAAGGGGCAGGAGAGTCCCATTCATCCTGGCATTGAAAAGCAGGCAGAGGACAACTGAAGTTTAATGGGTAATCCTCAGAGCACCACCCTGCTTCCTTCAAAAGGAGATCCGTGTGGAGGTGCTTTGTAGCCACCCTAAGAGTGAGCTGGCTATGCAGTTTGGCTGCCCCCTTATAAGGGTGCAGAACGTCAGATGGAAAAACTGCACCACCTCTCTGTGGAGCCGACAGTGGGATTATTTGCATTTTAATCAAGGAGTAAACCGAAGCTGAGAAAACTTGATTCATCCAGAAGAAAATGGGTGGAAGGGGGGGGGTTTGGCTGGCCTCACTTTGAACTTAAGGCTCTCTGGTGTCCCTTTTTTTGGAGACAAAAGCTAGTCTGAAGGTCGTACCCAGAGGAGATGTCCCGCATTTACTCAGAGGTTCCCCACAGGGGTTAACGGAGTACGTATTTGTGATGAAAGTTAGTTTGCCGGAAGTTCAGACTTTCGTTAAAAAAAAGAAGAGCTGGGTGTGGCCACTTTTGGGGGCCAGAGATTGCATGGGGATCGGTATATCTGTGTATGGCCTTGCCTTCTCATGGCACCATGTGAAGATTAGCTCGTTTGAGCTAAGCTCGTTTGGCCTAAGCTTTCGGGGACTCTAGCCCGTTTCTTGGGTTTGAAAAAGTGGGCTGCTGTCCGTGGACGCTTGCGCCAAATAAAAATCTCTTGGTTGGTTTTGCTGCAGTATAGTGGAGCTGTCCCTCAAAATAGGAGGAGTATCTGTGTCATGGAGAGGACTGGCCTCTTGGAAGAACACCGAGGCAAGCCAGAGAGGAGCTTGGGGGTGAACAGTTTTGGTTCTGAATCTCCCATAATCCCCCTTGCTGACTGAGGATTAATGGAGTTGTCATCAGAAAAGTCACTGTCCCGAAGCTTCTGGCTCTCTCTGGCCTCTTAGCCTGGGCAGGAGTTGAGTTGAGAGGGTGTTATAAGTGTTTTTGAGGCCAACGGGGTGGCTCCCTTCCTAACCCACCTTAGTCAGCAAAAGCACAGCCGCCGGGCCTAGGGATCAAGCTGTGGGATTTGTTTTCTGTTGGTGAGCAGAACAGGAAAAAAAATCTGTTAAGGTTCCGAGCCCGGCTGTTCAGCTGACTTGCCGATTCTGACCGGTCGTGCTTTGCTGAGGTTCTCAGCCAAACTGTTTTTCCAAAGCCCCATAACCCCGAATTTATTTAACTGGGGGGGGGGGTATCAGCTGTTTTGAAAAGTTCTCCATCATTGGGGTGGTTCTTGACTTCGTCTGTCTTTGCTGTTGTTGTTGTTGTGGTTGTTGTTGTTGTGTGCTGTTGGGGATCTCCAAAATGTCCCCGTCCTCAACCGCCCAGCCCAGCTCTTGCAAACTCAAGCTTGCGGCTTCCGTGAGGGAAGTCCTCTACCTTGACACCCTACCTTTTCTCTTTTTTTCAGTTTTAAAAGGATTCTCAGGCAAGTCAAAAAAATTTTTTTTTCCTTCCCAACTGCATTTTAAATTGTGCAGTGGATCTTATCTTAAGCTTCCTGCTGGGTTTTATACCGGTTTTGCTGCTTCTCTTGCATATTGGTTTAATGATCTTATCTTGTAGAGTTTCATTGTTTCATTGTTGTGGACACGTTTTTTTAATTTCAGTGTTTCTCTCATTGGTGTTGTATAAAGGCTTCGAGTGGTTTTTCTGGGGAAGGTGACTAATACAGTCTCTGCTGTGTGTTCTTCCTTCCTCTTCTCCTGACTTTGTGGGTTAGATCCAGACTTAGTCATGTGTCAAGTAGACCTACTTCAGCCAGTGGAAACTGAGCAAGCCAAGACTAAGTCAGTCCCCACTGATTCCAGCAGATCCCTGTTCAGTGTGGATTTAACCTGTTCTAAAGACCTATATCTATAGGGTGAGAAATTTCTGTCGCATAAGAAGGGGCCCTTAACTTGAAGGCTTAACCTACAAAAAGTTTCTGCAGGAGGAAAGGACAGTTCCAGGGGCTTTCTGAGGTCTGGGGTCTCCTTCCAGAGCAGAAGCCAGGGAATGGCCCCACATGTTTGCTTCTCTGCCCCTTCCAGTGAGTTTGGTCCAGGCCGTTTTTTCCCCTGAGGCAGTGGGTGTATCAACACTCCCCGATTCCCAACGAGGGGCCTTCACCGAGGTGCGCTTCTCACCTTTGAAAGGGGGGGGGACTGTAGAACACAAGCCATTGCACACACAAGATCCCGTATTCCAACATCTGGTTTCTCAAGAGAGTTGGGAAACTGGTGATGATGAGGAAGACTCTGAACCTTGGAGAACTTAACTGCTCCTCACTTGCAGACCCCTTGGGGCTCAGAAGGAGAAATGATTTGATACATCATAAGGGAGCTTCTCATGGTCTTTTGAGTGCCGACTCGAAACTCAATCTGTCAAGGAGCAGGGCCTTTCCGGTGATGGCCCGCATGAAGGGACAGCTCCCTTCCTTGACAAGAAGTGCTGCACTCAGCATTTCTGAGTGTGTAGGAAGTTAGTGCTAATCTTCCTTTCCTGGGTGGTGCTTGAGCAATATGGAGAGCAGCGCTCTCGTTCTGTCTGTGTTGCTTTTATTACTCTCTCACCCTGTTAAGCGGCTATTGGGGGGGGGGAGGGAATGGATCTTCAAAAGCCAGAAGGTGTGACAGGACCAGCAAAGTCTCAAGAGCTCTGGTTTAAGAGGTTTGCTTTAGTACAGGATGTATAATCCTGTTGTTGTTGTTTGGGGTTGGTTTGTTTTTTTCAAAATACTTCTGTAGCATCGATGTGCATTTTTGTTTGGGAATGCATTTGGGCGCTCTTCCTTCCCATAACGACTCCTTCACACAGCTTTTGCGGGCTCTGATCCTTCAGGGAGGCGAAGGCAGTGTGTGTTTGCAAACTCCTTTTAACGGGTGGCTTAAAGCTTCTGTTTGTTGGATTCAAGCCATTGGGAGAAATGGCCCCTGACCCCTTCAGGAACAGGTTAAAGTGTAACAGGACAGGATTTGTCCTGAAATGACAGAAGGGTACCGTAGGTGTCGAGAATGAAGGGGAAAATTCCTTTTGTCATTTTCCTGGATTTCCCTTGTTTGTTCTTTTTCAACCTCCTCCTGTGAGCAAATTATGGCAGATTCCTCTCCTCTGTTAGGCTTTCTCCGTTGTCTCTGCCACCTGGCAAAAACTGTGTGCTTGGAATCCAGGATCCCTCATCCTGTTCCAAGGAGAGGCACAAGAGGTTGCATCTGAGACTGTCTTCATCTAGAGGATGTGCTTTGCCACAGAGTTGCGAGTCCTACCTTGTCCGTGGATGTCATTAGTGGGTGAATTAATATCCCCTCCCAGTTTTTAAACTGGGGCAAAGGAGTGAATAACTTGATATTACCACTTCCTGGTTTTGAGGGAGATGCAGAGCAGAGGATCTGGGTATGTTTTAGAGACACTTGCATGAATTACCAGCTTTTAAAATGAATTAAAATCCTCTACCGGGTTTTCCATGTTCCATATCAATGGAAGCTAAACCTTAAAACCCCTACGAATTTGCTTTTGGTGGTTCCTTCTTATTTTTTCATGATATATCCCACACCTTTAAACTATTCTCTTCTCTTTTTGCAAGTCGTACAAGAAAGCTGGGGAGCTATAAAGTGTGCAAGCTAGACCAAGCGGTTAGCCCTTGCCCCATAGGCTCCTTAGTTTCTGAAGCTGTGGGAGGCATGGATCACATGCTTTCAAACCCATCTTTGCAGTTTTCAAGGACTAGAGACGTCCATTGTTTTTTAAGGACAGCTGAGATCGTCCGGGATAATACTGTGGGGGCACGGTAATATACAGGCGGTCCTGGTTCTGAGGGTCTTTCTAGAGGTTGCGCTGTAATCTTTTGACTAGAGTTGTCCTTTGGACTCCTTTCCTCAAAAAGCAAAACCAGTGTCCAGTTGCCTTTCCCTCCCACCCTCCACCCAATAGTCACCAGACCGGTTGGTTTTCAGCTCATCTCCTGACCCTTTGCCCCTGTCTTTCTGATTTGGCAGGTCTTCTTGAACATGGACGCAACTGGTCGGCCATTGCCAGGATGGTGGGCTCCAAGAGCGTCTCCCAGTGCAAGAATTTCTACTTCAACTACAAGAAGAGACAGAACCTGGATGAGATCCTACAGCAGCACAAACTGAAAATGGTAAGCACAGCAGGCCTGCTCCCCAGATATCTTTGGTTGCTTGTGTGGCCTCCGAGATGGACCTGTACGATTTACGTGTTTTGATGTGTCTTCAAAAAGAGTTGTATGTGTGTGTGTGTGTGTTTTGAAACACTCATGTTTCAAAAATGAAATATGAGTGTGCAACTCTGCCTCTTGGCTGCCTTTAAGATCAGGGAGAATCTGTTGGCCAGTTTTGGAGAATTGTGGAAGTTTGCGTGACTCACATAGACAAACAGTTGGGACTGATGAATGTGGGGGGGAGAACTTCAGCCCCACTTCTAAGTATTTTGCATGTATTTGTGTTGAGCTGATGGAGGAAAGGAAAGAAGGGACGCAATGTTATTTATTATACTATTCCAGTCGCTTTCTGCTGACTCCTCCATTACATGAAGGGCTGTGTTGGACTGAAGTGGTAGCAAAGAGAGCTCGTGATGACGGCTTCAGTTATTTTTAAGTGCTCCAGGCCATGCTGACCTGGAAGTCTTGGGCCGTGTTGCTCTTCGGGTAATATTAGTTTGATGGTCTTCTTCGTCTGCTGTCGACCTCGTGGCTGTTCCTGCCGGCAGGGTTGTTCACGACCTCTGCGTTCCTCTCTCATCGTTCCAGCTGTCGTTCTTCTGCCTTTGGCAGTGGCTTCACCTGAAGCATAAAAATTAAGCGGGTTAGACGGTTAATGGCCGGGTTGGGAAAACGACACCGTTTTTCCCGACACCAACTCCCAGTTCTTTGAGCTGACTTGCTACTTAAAGAGCAGCCAAGAGAGGAAGGAAGTGGCAGCTGGCCTTCTTCCTTTGGCTTGCCAGGCCTAGCCTTATCCAGGAGAGAGATTAATTCACATGGTCTCCCTAAATCTGAAACCCATATCAACAACGAGAGGCCAATAAAAGGAGGAGAAAAGCCGCAGCCAAACAAGAGCACAAGAAGTGTGTGTGTGGGGGGGAGTGCTTCACAGGTCCTCTCCCCCCCCCTTTTCTGGCTCTTGTTACTGTTCAGGTTTTCTGGGCTTCAGGACCAAAGAAGCGCAGAGCAGGCCTCTGTTCTTCCGGATCTCCTCTGCAGGCAAGCTCTCTTGGGCAGGAAGCATTGCTGAACGGTGTGGAAGTTAAAAGCAGCATCTCTTTCTAAAGTTGGGTTTAGGCGCTCATGGATCAGTTGGGGAGAAGCTCTGGTAAGGGACACGCCTTCCGTTCGCAGGTCGGCTCTCTGGGAGCTTCTGCCAGCCGCAATATTTCTTGCTAAAGGCCCTTGATTTAGGTCTGCCAGGCATTCAACTCGGGTCCGTATAAAGGCTGGAGAGGTGCACTGTCCCTGAGAATAGACGTAACAGCCAACAATGGGCAGCGGGGCCCCTATTGGTTCCCCCTTTCTCCCCCAGTAGCCAGCCAGGCTGGGACATTTTGAGATGAATGGGTACATCCAGCCTTCTGCCTGGGTCCCTTTTCCGACCTTGCTTGGGGACAGGGGAAGATTGGGAATGCAAAGCGTACGGCTCAACAATCTCTCGCTTTCCTACAAAGATGGGACGGGGCTGGTTGTGGCATGGCGTACTCTTTGGCCGACAAGAGAGGAAGAGAACAGACAAAGCGGCTGTGCTCAGCGGCAGACCTTGTTGTGTCACGCCAGCCTAGCGGAGAAAACCATAGCAAGGAGCCCACGCCCAGGGGGGGGCATTCACGCAAGCGACCTTGATAACTTAGAAACCTTCTGTTTTGATGGTGTAGAGGCAACAAAGGTGGGCACACACTGGAGCCCGGCGTGGGTAGCGTTTTGTGAATGCTCCACAACCCGTTTGGAGGCACAGCACAGCGGGCTGCTCAGGAACTGCCGAGTGCGGCAATTATGATTATTTCATTTGAAAAAGCATCGTGGGGGTTCCGGGCTTCATTGCTAATAGAATCCTCCCGCCTAGCCCAAGGGGGCACTTCTGAAAATACCACACAGTCGTAGCCGAATGCAGGAATCTCTCCCGCTTGCTTCTTAATGCGCAAGCAAAAAAAGCCCATTAGTCCCGCCAGGAATTTGATTTTCTTCTTGACTCCGGTGCGGACGGAGGGGGGGGGGAGAGGGAAGGGAGAATCAGGACAGGAGGAAGGGTCTGTTTAAGGTTGCAGAGGGGCCTTCAAGAACATTCAGGAGGCCGTTCTGAGGAATGGGAACGAGGGTGCAGTCTTTTAAAACAAGAGCAACCGGAACAACCACGCTCCATGTTTGAGGAATCAAACAAAATGGAAAGAAAGCCCCCCCCCCCAGTAAAGGAAGGCCTGAGGCCTGCCGCCAAAGCGCGGGCCGGCTGTTTCAGGTCGACTCGGTGAGATGCAGTCTTTGCCCATCCTTCCTCTCTTTCTCCTTCATTTCTGGTCGCCTCCACTTTCGTTTTCTCTTCTGGATCAGGACAGAGTTCCTCCAAAGTCCAGCCTCGTGCTTTCCCCAGCGGCCAGCCAGAAGGACCGCCGAGCAGGACCGCCGAGCGACAGGGCTATTCTTCCCGACGAGGTGCTCCAGCCTCCCTCTGTCCTTTCGTCCCCTACATGGGCCGAGTTCTCTTTTAAAGCTGCCTCTCTGAGGGGTGGCCTTTAACTCACCTGGTGGCGGCCACACAGCCCATGTCCTCCCCGAAATCTCTCTTCCTCCCCCTCTCCCCCCGTTGGCTTCCTTGTGGGAGACGACGTTATAAGGCTCTGGAAAGGACTGAGAATTAAATTCCCCATGTTCCCCCTAGGGTCACCGTTGGCCCCTGATGTTTTGCCGTTGCGCGAGTCCTGCCCTGTTACACCAGAAATGAGTTGGGCTGGTCAGTTGCGATTGGCAAGGTTAACCACAGCCCCCGCGGGCAGCAGTGGCCTGGTTTAGGATGTGAGATGGGTCGCGCCCACATACCTACAGGTCTGGTCTCACACCGAGGGGAATGGCTCTAGAGTCATCAGGGTGGTGGGGGCTGCCACACACCCCCACCGCTGCCCCTCCGATGTGTGCTAGTTGAGTTTCCTCCAGTGCTGTAGGGCCCACCCTTTCCATTCTCTCACAGCCCTTTTGATTTTTGAGAAACTCTGAAGCCGCCGCCCTCTCTCCTTGGCCATCTTGATTCAGCACCGTGCTTGATTTTGGAGGTCCTTCCCCCCCCAAATCAAGGTCCCGACAAGCCTACAGGAGTTGGCAAACTTCCCACTGGCTTCACTCTTCTGGGACCTTTGAATAGACCAGCCAGGCAGCACCGACAGCATCTTTAGTCACAACAATCCTTTAAAAACATGGATTGTGGGGTGTGGGGTGGTTTTGGCCTTTCAGTTTTTCATTTTACTTAGGAAAATCTTGGAAGTCAATCCACCATTGAGTGTGATGCAGTTTGTTCGGGTCACACTGCAAGCAAAGTGTACTTTTCTTCTCTTGCTTGCGTTTCAGAAATTTTACTTGCGTGTACATTTTCCCCCCTCCCCACCGTAGCACCAATTAATTTTCCCTGCATCCGCTTCTCGGATGTAGCATCTAGACTCCTTCATGCTAATTGTTTGGCGTCTCCATCTCTGTAGCTTATGTCATTAGCTGGGATTGATAATTTTCTTTAGGCGAACAACTTGAAGCTCTGGCGGTTTGGGGTGTTTTTGCATAAGAACAATGGACACTCAGCTGTTTCTTCTTGTTGTTCTCCTCTCCTTTGTTTTTTTAAATTATAATTTGCTATTGTTTGCCGGCAACAACAGATGCCAGAAAGCTGGATACAGAGGGAAAGAGACAAAAGCTGCGGTTAATCGAGCGCACAGGGGTTTTTTGTAAACATTGGCCGCTTTTGCGCATGCCTGCGTGCGCCACTGAAAAGAGTCGCCCCAGTGAAGAGGTGCTGAACGCCACAATCCTGTGTGGGTTTTCATTTCATTTCGTTTCCCTGTGGGGTGTCTCCTCGTTCAGTTACGGTAAAAGGCAGGAAAGCCGCTCCTTTGGAAGAAGAGAGAAGGACGTGGCCTTCACCAAGTCCGGCCTTGGGTTCCAGCCTGCAGCGTAAAGAGTTTCTCTTCGGCTCTGCCCTAAACAGATCCTGCAACCCTCTCTCAGCATTGCCTGTCCCGGCTGGGGAACAATGGCAGGGATGGTTTGGGGATCTCCTGGAGAAAATCCAGGCTGTCGAAGACCCGTCGGCCTTCCTGGTTCAGCCTCGTGGCCCCGGGTCCCTCAACGGCCCATGGTGTGTGTGTGTGGGGGGGCATCCCCGATCCTCCTCCTCCTCCTGTTCATGGCTTCCTGATTTAAAACCACAGCGGCCAAGGGCTGAGAAAAACCCCACAGTGCTGGCTTAGAATCACAGTTCCCACCCAAAATTTCTGCACCTTATTCACATCCAGCGTATGAGTGGCTTTCCTGTTGTCAAAATATGAAAAGCGTTATGCGGAGAATGACTTTTAAACGTCTCAGACTGTTTGTAGAAGCCTGTTTGCATCAGCTTGGGCATCAGGGAGCAGCTGCCCGAAGGACGGAGAAAGCCTTTTCGGGCGGGCGGGAGGGGCAGACACCATTTTCTGGACTGCTGGTAGAAAATTAAGCGAAGATTCATCCTGGCACGTCTTCTTGGGCCAAGGAGTCCTGGTTAGCGATCGGTTTTGTCACACCAAGGCAGTAACGGTGTCTCTGGAGGCTCTCTGTTCAGATCATAACCTGGAAAAAGTAACTTTGGGGAGCCCGGGGAGGGGAGGACTTAACAGTATCTTGAATCGCCAAAACAGCGTGGCTGGTGGCTGGTTTGTGGGACGTTCGAGGAATTGCCGCACTTCCAAAACGCAAAAGCCAGCGTTTCGAAGCTCTGCTTCTGGCTGCCTAGGGAGAACTCATTAAAGTGAATAAAACATTCGTGGGGGGGGCAGAAAAAAGGAAAGAAAAAGCTGTGCTGTTTGGGAGACACAGGGTGCTGTTACGTCCCCCCCACAAAAACCAGAAAATTAGCCCATGACAAAAAAGGCTTGGCTTGAACCGCTTCTTTTCAGAGGCTAGTTCTTATTTCTTCCATTTTGATCTTGCCCAAAGGAGCCCCGCGTGGCGCATCTGGTGGTTGATCTCTCCTCTGTATGCACCTACGCTCCTTTCCATCCCCTGTGAGGTAGGTTTGTGTAAAAAGAGGTGACTGACTCAGGATCATCCCGTGAGCTTTAGAGCTGAGCCGAGATCTGACGCCCGGTTTTGCCAGCTCAACCTGTCTCGTATGACGGGCAGGAGAGTGTCAGGCGGGGACGAAAGCGCAGTCCGGTCCTCCGGTCACCTGAAGGCAGGAAGATCTGGACCGTCCTGACCTATATCCCAGGGGGCGGATGAGGCCAACTTGCGGGGGGGGGGGGGAAGAGAGATGGCTCCTGATGAGGCTCAGCTCTCCTGAAGTGAGGCGTCTGCCTCATGGCTGTTCCTCCCACCTTCTTGCCCAACCTGGGAGAAGCCTCTCCCTTTCAGGACGCGGGGCAGAAGCTGCTGGTGGCCGGAGAGGTCCCCTGGCTTGGCTTGCCGGAGACGATGGAGGGAGGGCGGGAGAGAGGCGGCTGTCTTGTGACAGAGGGACTGTGTCTCCTGTTCCCAGCAAAAGCCTTTGATCGGCAGCCAGGCTGAGCATCTGGCCTCCCGGCCCTACCTCTGGGAGGCTTCCTGTTTCTCTCCCCCTCCCTCCAGTCCCCGCATGGGCAGCTTGTATGTTTCCATCGCTCACACCCGCCCCCCCAACAGAGACACATGCTCTGAACATTTATAGCTTTTAAGGGCCAGTTCCTTTTGTTAAAGGAAATAAACTTCACCTGGAGAATAGAGGGAGCCTCTCCCGGATTAAACAGAGTGCTGGAGGTCATCGGAGTCCCCGGACACAGAGGCCGGTCTGTCCTGCTCCGTCTGGGCGCCGCGGGGTGCGTGAGAGAGCCCTGTGTTCTCTCCAGCTGCAGGACTCACTCTTTTTTTTTTTTCTAAGAAAGAGGCAGAACCGCAGTCTACACATGTGGATTTATAACCTGTGTCGATGCTTTAAAATAGGGATTTTGGACAGTTTATTTTCCATGAATCCTCTAGGATTTTTCTTTTCTTTTCTTTCCTGTTCCATGGAGGTAGGAATGATTTGGGAAGCGGAAAAATAATTAAGTGGGGCCCTCTGGAAGATTTCTGCATGATTTGGGGTGGACCAAAGTTAACAATAGTAAATCATTGTTATTCTTGCTCGTCATTGCTGGTCATGGGGTGGATAGGACTATTCTCGTTGCTTTTCTCTCTCGGTCGCTCTCCCGGCCCCAGGGCTGGTCACCTCTAGAAATGTTTTCACAGTTGGTAACTTTGAGTAATATTTTGTGTTGCTCCACTGTTCTTTTTAGGAGTCCTGTGTTAGAACCTCTGTGGTCTGCACAGTTTGTATTAATACATGCAGATATGCGTGGATCCTTTTTTAAAAATCATGTTGTCCATCTTTGCAACGGCTATATCAGAATAGGCCACTAGAGGGAACCAGAGAGGTGTTGGTACCTGCCCCCCATGCGACCCTAGGAATGAGCCGTCTCCCAAATGTCTTGTTCTCAACAGCCCTGCACAGCTTTTGCAACCCAAGCCTGTGGCTTCCTTTAGAGAGACAGACCATCTTGTATTTGGCCTTCCTCATTTCATCCGGAGTAGGTTAAAGGCAGTGAGAGAGGAAAAAAACCCAGTCTCTGCTTAAATGTGAATTCCCCGTGTCCCAGTCTCTCATGCTCAGCCCTTCCTGTCTGCAGTGTGCAGGGCCTGCAGGCTTGGCATATCGGGTAGATGCGGGGGCTCCTAAGGTAATAGCTAAGAAGTCCTTGACTGTCTATGTAAAATATACTCCACCGGCACCAAGCGAGGAAGCTGGACAGAGACAGACCAGACCTCCCTTGATGGGTCTTTATGTTTTCGTCCTCCCCACCCCAACCCCTTCCGATGGACATTTCAGGTCACCTTGCGTTCATTCCCGCTGGTCCTCAGGGTCTTGTGAATATCAGGGGCCACCTCAGGGATGTCTCTCCAGGTTGAGAGTGGGAAAGGAACGGCTGCTTCTTCCATCCGCTCTCCCAGTTTAGGAACTGGGAAGTCTGGAATTCCAAGAGCATGGCAGCGTTTCTTCCATAACGGTCGCATGGATTTACCCAGTGACTTTTTAAGCCGGGCGATGAGCCTCCCTCCCCTTCCCCCTGCCCTCTTCTTCTCCAACTTCTTCCCAAAGCCATTCAGGGGGAACATCTGTCAGTGCTGAGCAGCCCCGGCTGGAAAGCTGGGTCTCTCCCCCCCCCCCCCGCGCCAGCCAATTTCCCCAGCTTAATCTCTCTTGCTCCGCTGGGTTGCATGAGTCACTCACAACGCAAAGGAGAGACACCAAGGCCGAGACTCCTTTGCTATAGTAACGAGCGCGTGTTGTGGCGCTAGCGTTGGCATCATCCTGCGCCCCAGTGACGGGCGGGCTGCCTCCGACTGCTGATAACGAGCACTTATGGAAATCATGTCCCTGGCGGGAGTTCAAGGCAGAGTGATGAGAGGTTCTCCTCGGTGAGGAAGTGGCCCTTTGGAGATGCAAAGGACTTTTGCTCCCCCCCCCCCCCCGTCGATGTTCTGAGGTTTGGGCGGCTGTCTTTTTCCCATGTCACAGAGAGGGGAAGGAGGCTCGGCATGATCCCCCCCCCCCGCGCAATGGGGGAAACTGAGGCAAGATAAATGTCATTCTGGAATTGGGCCCACTGTGTTACAATTTGGGAAAACCAGTGTGTAAGTGTCTTTGATGCCTACTTTAAAAATAGGAACGTGATCCTGCCCCACATAGACAAAATAGAGGAAGCGTGAATTAAAACAATGTAGCAATGCCCTCTGTATCTTTTCCAAGTTTGTTTCCTCTTTTGGAGTTTCTTTTCTCCCTCCCTTCCCCAGGAGGAGCTCCATCTAGAACAGTGGTTCTTAACGTGGGCGATAATGCCTCCCAGGGGGCGATTTCATTTTTCAGGGGGGCAGTAGAATGAAAAGGGGCGGTGTGGGGACGCTGGAGCAGAAGGGGGGCGGTAGGGGGGCGTTGGAGCAAGCCAAACCTGTGAAGATGGCTGCAGCCTTTTTACAGTGTGCATGAATATATATTTTCCTCCAATCTCAATTTAGTTTCAGAGTTTTTGTCTTGAAATTTTTAGTTCCTGCATTGCGGTTTGTTTTTATGCCCTTTTTATATTTCTTTTTGCGTCTTAAAATTCACTTACAACTAAATAATTAAATGTTACTTTTTGGGAGCATTTCATTTTCTTGGAATTGAATTTTGTTTTCAGCGGTCATTGGATTTAAGTGTCATAAATAAATAAATAAATAAATAAATAAATAAATAAATAAATAAATAAATAAATAAATAAATAAATAAATAAATAAATAAATAAATAAGATATCATCACCGTGGGGAGGGGGACGATGATAACTTCTGCAATGGCTCAAGGGGGCGTTTCTTTCAAAAAGGTTAAGAACCACTGATCTAGAAAACGGATGGTTGAACTAGCAGCCCTCGGGAGCCAAATTTTGGGGAAGAGAAAGGGCCATCGTAGTCTGTCCCAGTGGCAGCTGTCGTGGGCTTCTCAAAAGCCCCATCACTCTCTCTCGCCAGATTCTCCCGTAGGCCCCGGGTGCAACCCCGATGGGGACAGTAAGGCCTCTCTTGTCCTGCAAGAAGCAGGCGGTGCTGGCGTTGTCGGCTCAGCAGTTGGTACGTTGAGATTTGTGGGGCGTTCATCAGACGCCCCTCAACACGCTTGAGTTAGAAGCCAGGCCCCCTCAAGTAGACCAGCCCCATAGCGGCGTGCAACTTGGGAGTGCCAGATTTGGGCCTTTACTGTAAGCGGGGAGGTGAACACCCTCCCTTGTCTTGCAGGAGGGCTTCCTGGGAGCAAGCGGTCGCTGAGTGCGTCTGATGCAGCAAAAATAACGAGAGAGTCTCCCGGCACTTGCTTTTGTAGACTCTGGCCTGCTTCCTGAGGTGCATCGAGCGCCTATAGCTTGGACGGAGTGGGTCTTGGCCCCTGACAGCTCGTGTGAAATAAAAATGGTTAGTCTTCGGGGAGCCACAAGACTCTTTGTTGGTTCTTCTGTGTGTGCACCGACGCCAACATCTAATTGACTTCGAATGCAGTTGTTATAATAATCCTTTCTCCATTCCATTTTAATTTTACTCTGGGCAGCTCAGGCCGTCGCACACGCACATGCACACCCAGCCTCCTTGATGCTCCCCCTTGATGCCGTTTAGGCCCAGAAGCAGGCAATGCAACGTCATGAAATAGCGGCACCCTGGCAGTATTTATTGTACCTTCCTTTTTGCAGACGTTTATGACTACCCTAAGTCATCTGTCCCTAGGCAGGGAGATTATTTGTCTTGAAATCGATGCTCATCTTTCCAAAAGCTTTTTTCTTTCAGCTTGTAAAAAGGGTTTCCAGATTACCGGGCAGGGATATTTTTGTAAGCTGGAAGAGAAACCAGCACACACACACACACCCTCTTCCATTCAGGTGCTTTGGTTGACCTGCGTAGGACGTGGTAGCTTTCAGGGAACTCTCGTGGGCCAGTAAGCGTTTGTGGATTTCTTTGGCAAATCTGGACGAAATGAGTCCCAAAGAACCGTGTGTGTTTTTGCCGAACTGGCAGCTAGCAAAAGCCACCCTCGGGAAGCCGTTTTGTCTTCCCCATGCCTAACGTGGAAGGGTCTCCCTATTCCTTTAAAATGGCATTGCCACAGCATGTTTGATAAGGGCTGGGTGGGACGGAAGCACTTGTTGATTTTCATGCCTGGGGCGAGGGGGGGAGGAAGGCTCGGTCTCTCGAAATTGGGAATGGGGGAGAGTCAAGGGAGAACACAGCCGGTTCTTCCAGCTCTGGCAACTGCATCCCTGTTTCCCTTGGAATCGGTACATCCCCTTCCTTACTAGCCGGAAGCCCTGCTTGGGTGTATCATCCATTAGGGTGCCCAGGCAGACGGCAAGAGTCGGGTTCTTAGGGGTTTTATTCATTTAGGCCGTAATGGTGGGAAATGGCGTCAGACACAGGACTTTGTTCCTGCACCCGGGCAGGGCGGCATCCCGGCCTGTTACATAAAGACCGGGTGACGCATCTCCTCCTTTATCGCGCGCTCCCAGTGTTGTGGAACATTTTCCCAGTCCTTGTCTCAGAAATTGCAACTGCCGTCCTTTGTTGAGTCATTTTTGCCCCCATTTTACAGATGGGTGGCATGACTGGGAAGGTTCCGCTCTGCCCGGAGGCCTTTCCACCCTTGCCTGTCAAGGCAGGAGGTGCCTCGTCTTGACTCGGCTTTGGCCAGGTTTAGGGCAGAGCCGAAAGGGGCTGAAGAGAGCCTCTGGCAGCCCAAGGACAGAATGGGGTGGTTATCAAACGAGAGGGAACGGTTTTTATCTCGACCTGAGCTGTTTTCGAGATCAGGGGTTGCGGTTTTCCTGTTTCTTGCTGTCCAGAATCGTCCTGAAGATCATGTTTCCATTTGGGCTTGAAAGGGGGAATGTCTGAAGTCAATGTCGGCTGTAGCGGGAGTTAAGAAGGGCCCCTCTTTTTACGGGCATCGACGCCTTCCTTTTCTCCATCTATACAGCAAGCGTTTCCAGGGTAGTGATAGTGCCGCATCAGGCAAGTTTCATCTGCTGGCTTCCTTCCGCCCAGACGTTGCTGCTTCTTAGGAAGTGGAATCTCGCCAGGAAAAGCGGAGGGAAGAGGAAAGTGGCAGTAAAACCTATTTGGCAAAAGGATGGCATCTATAGGCAGATAGGCAGGGAGAGGCACAGACGGTGATTCATCAAAAGGTTTCTCAGCAGCCGTCTGAGCAACTGAGGCATGCATTTATTGGCTAACTGGACTGGCCACAGAGTAAGAGGGGTGGGTGCAGGCAGGCAGCCGAGCAATGCTGGTGTTACCTGTTGCAGGTTACTCTGTGACCTGACCCCCCACAAAGTGGAGCGATGCGCTGTTCATGTGCTGCCCCTCTGGAGGAGGGCAAGTGGGGGTGGCTTGAAGGAAGGGGGTGCTGTTGCCACTCTTGCTCCTGTCTTTTCTGTTGGGGGTGTGGGTGGTGACTCCCTGCCCTGCCTCTAAACAGCAGGAGAGCTGTGTGTGTGTGTGTATCAGGCTGTGTTCATAAACAGAAATTAAATCACTCCCAGCCCTGGGAGGGGCCTTGTAGATCAGGTACTGTTACCCCCATTCCCACAGCCAGTGAGAACTAGAAACTTGAGTATGTGGTGGTGGTTGTTTTAAGGAAACCAATAACCTCTCAAGCTGCTTCGTTGCTTGCGCAGCCCTTGTGTAAAATCCTGGAATACATCTGTCCTTGTCAGCAGGGTTACTTGTGATCGCTCCTTAAGCTTTGACCCTCATTAGAACAGTGCAATTTACGTTTATTACGTCACCATAGAAAGTGTCGTCTGGGGCAGGGGGGAACGGATCAGCTTCTCTTAGAACAGGGTTGCGGAATAAATACACTTGAGTAGCCTGATTTTTTTTTATCCGTCCAATGGGAATGTTTCACAGGGAGAAACCCACCTTCTGCCAGGTCAGAGACTGTTGGCTCTTCTAGCATAGTGTGGTCTTGCTCTGTGGCTGGCGCTTTTCTGGGTATCGAGGTGTGGAGGGAAGGGAACCTGCTTTGCTGTCCCAAGCTGCCTGGTGCTTATTGACCTGGAGACGCCTGAGGTTTGAACCCAGTCACCTTCTGGAGCATGAAATGGGGGCAAGAGCTTTCAGGTTCTCTCTCTCTCTCTCTGTGCCACAAAATTCTGTTGACATTCATGGTGGCAATCATGCAAATGGAAACCCATGAGGAAAACGTGATGGTGGGTGGGCATGGGTGGGTGTCCCTCTTCTTCCTCCACACAGTGCCTTAAACGGCACGTTGGTCATCTCAAAAGAGCCTCTTTCTGGGGGTGGGTTGGAGACTAGACTGAGATGCAAGGGTGCCTCAGGATGTGGCTTTCTTCCAGGTTTCTTCCCAGCCCTTTTGCTTA
This sequence comes from Pogona vitticeps, assembly GCF_051106095.1. Classification (NCBI taxonomy): domain Eukaryota; kingdom Metazoa; phylum Chordata; class Lepidosauria; order Squamata; family Agamidae; genus Pogona; species Pogona vitticeps. The sequence goes on from NC_135796.1 coordinate 16,875,169, forward strand.
GCCTTGCTCCCCCTTTCCCTGGGCAGCTCTGGGGTTCCTGGCGGCTGTGTTGGTTTGAGGGAGGGTGATTTTAGCCCTTCGGCCTTTTTTCTCCAATTGCAGGGTGGCAGTTGCCTTCACCTGTCCTCTCCTCCTTCACTCACCCGTCCCCCAAATAATCCGTTTTCAGTGCGCTTCCGCGTAGGAGAGCCCTGCTCCTGCTATATTGGGGTGATGTGTGGAGCCATTTTTTTCTTTGCCCAGGAGAAAGAGAGGAACGCCCGGAGAAAGAAGAAAAAAGCTCCCGCCGTCCAAAACGAGGAAGCCGCCTTCCCTCCGGCAGCCGAAGACGAGGAGATGGGGCAGGACGCGTCTGGCACCAGCGGCAACGAGGAGGAGATGGCCGAGGAGGCAGAAGGTAAGGGGCTTTTGACCTTCCAGGTCCATTTGAGGTAGAGAACCAAGGGAATGGGGCAACTCTCTCTGTTACTCAGTGGCTGGCTGGCTCTCCTGCCGAGGGGAATGGCGTGAGAGGCTTCTTCTGCAACCCAGGAAATGTCACTGCATCCATGCCGCTGCGAAAACAGTGAACCAGCAGGGCGGAGAGGAAGTGGGCACCCGGAGGACGCGCGAGGGTGAGACTTTCACAGAGCGCCAGAGAGGCGGAAGAGCTGACATTTTATTGCCCTCAGTTGTGCAGGCACAGCAAAGAGCCGGCGCCGGTCACATAGATGGGGTTTCTCCCTCGCTGAGAATCAGTTAATTTCAAGAAACAGGACGGCCGCTGGGAAGCCCACCCGTTTTAAGCTTCCATCAGCCCTTGACCCTTCCGGTGCCACCCCACCGGGTCTTTCCATCGGCCTGGTTCAAGCTTTTGCCGCTTGAGCCGATGATGGGAAACAATCGACGTGGTTGCGGTCTTTTCCGCATTTAAACGCCTCCTCCCTCTTCCGAGTCCCTCCATGTTTCAGCTGAAGCCTCACTGCCAGCTCCCTGCTCCTTTCCCTCTGCAAAATCTGTTTGTATTTTTGCCCGTCTTGTGCAGCCACGGCTCAGCTTGTTTCCCCCAGATCCACCCGTGGCATCCCGTGAACGGTTTGCAACAGTGGAAGAGAACTGACTGCTCGATATGACAGAAGCGGGCACAGGAATGTAAATGTGCGGTTGGTATTTTGCAGCCTGTCTGGTTTGGGACTTCTGCAGCCACCAGACTATAAGTCAGCAGAACGACGAGTATACCGCTTCGCTCCAGGCAGCGAGTTCTGCTCGCCCAGTTGGCATCGGGATGCGGGGAGAATCGGAGGCAATGAAAATTGCCAGCCACGGCCGTTTCACACTCGGGAGCAGAGCCAGCAAGCTTGAGGAAAACACATGTAATTTATAACAATCACCCTGTTCAGCTTCCGTGGGTGTGATTTAATAACAAAACCAACCCCCGCCCCTCCCCCAGCCCTAGAAAGAAAGGCTCACAGCACACGCGGTTGGAAGTCTTTTCAAGTGAGTGCAGAAGGTGACTCACTACGGAGCACCTCCCAGGTAAATCTTCTGTGTCGGAGCAATTGACGTGACTCAGAAATGCCAGGAGAGAGGTGGGGAGGGGAAGCAGGTTTCATTCAGATTGGACGCTCTGCTTTTAAGGATGCCCTGCACACACCTGCGTGCCCAGACGTACTCCGAACGGGTGGGTCGTTTGACAGGCTGGGGAGCTTTGGCGGACGTGCGGCCGCTTTCTGTTCTACATGACTTAAAGCAAAAGCCAGAGAATGATGGTCTTCGCCAGACGGGGCTATCGAACTGAGCAGACCTTTGAGCCAAGGTGGCTGAAATGTCACAGGAGCAGAAATGTCAGAGCAGCCTTCTGCCTCAGCAGGTTGTCCTTTGACATTTGGGAGGCCTTTCGGCAGAGTGGAGCACAGCGGTTGTGTGTGTGTGTGCCCGTGGACGCTCACCAATGTGTTTGTGAAAGAGCTGAGACAGTTCCATCCGACCATGGCCCTCGTCTGTCTGCCTGCCTTCCTTCCTTCCTTCCTTCCTTCCTTCCTTCCTTCCTTCCTTCCGTCCAGTTTCTCTCCTTCCATACCAGCTACCTGGATCCAGAATATCAGATACTTTCCCAGCTATTTGCTCCCCACAGCCAGGCTGCCTTGAAAAACAAGTTCTGGCTTGAACTTCAAATCCTGCAACTTCTTTCCGAAGCTGAAAAAAGCTTCCATCGCCGCCGCCACCACCTCATGGTCGGGTTTTGGCTAAAGCTCTCCTAGCCTAAATACTCCAGATTCCTTGTTTCCTTGTCTGCTTCTGGGAAGGAGCAGATTTCACGGATCCATGGCAAATAAATAAATGTCAGCGATGTCTGGAATTTCACTGGAGAGGCCAAAAATGTGAAATGCTTTTGAGCTTTGCCAGAGCGGTGCGGATACCGTTCCTCTTGATTTGGTCCAAAGTAGCCCCTAAAGCATTTTCCCTTCCTTTTGAAAAATCTCTGCTAGTGAGAAATTCTTGCCTGCTCACCTATTTTTCTAATGTGTTTTAATTTCTCAAGCTAGCATATTTCAAGCCAGAATCCTCTGAAATGGCACGTGCTTTGGTCTGTGTTCAGAACCCTTTGCACCTGGATATTTTCTTCATGTGCTGCAGAACACAGTGAGGTCATCCACCACTCCCCCCGAGCCCCAAATTTTGGCTTCCTGCCTCAGTTTCTTCTCCCGTTGTGATAGCACTCATAGAAACCTCCATTTCTAAAAGCAGGCATGGCAATTTACTCCACCAGCTTTTCCAGTTCCTCTCTTGGACGCAGCCCGGAATCAGAGCAGGAGGTGAGACTCCTGTGTGAGCCAAAATGAATCATAGAACGATGCGCATCATCAGCGACACCAGAACTTCCAGATTCTTCTTCGTCGTTTCTTTGTGCCCTACATATCTGGCTCCCGGCCGTGCCCAGAGCCTTGCTGGGAATTTTGGAAAGGGAATTGGAAATGTGGAAGGACACTTGCTTCCATACCAGTGCAGACACTCAAAAAGAGTCCCATAGATATATTTGTGTGCGCGCACGCGCAAATACCTGGGATGAAATGTATGGCTGCAGAAGTGTGCCAGGCTTCTAAGATGGGCAGCCCACGTGACACAATCAATTGCGTAGTTGACATTGTGGTTGCACGGCGGGTTGGGTGGCCCATGTCAGAACTCCTGCAGAATTACCTCCTGGGTGTTCTTTCCACCTGCCTGTGATTATTTCCCCCTACTGTTTGTGCAGCTCTCTGACTTGCGCCGGCGTAGGTCTACAACAGGATCTCAGTCAGTGTTACGAAGAGGTTTAGAAATGTCCCCTATCAGTCTCTGCCTTTTAGAGCAGCTCTCATTCATCTTGCATGCATCGTGGCCTAAAATGACTGAAAAGGCAGCTTTCTCAGTAATATTCTTGGCGGGCCGTAATAATTCTGAAACAAGTGTTCTTAAATAAAGCATGCCACTACACTTCCTCCATCTGTACTCACATCGTTTCTCGGGCTGTTCTAGAAGGGAACACGACTGCATAATATGTTGCTCTTTGTGTGTGGCAAAGGGTATCGAGTCACACAGGATATGATCGTCAGGTCTGGGTGGCGAGGGGGAATACTCTCTCAGTGACTTCTCCCTGGCTGTGGAAAATCCCTGCTTTCTGCGTTTCTGGGGAAGGGTCTTTGAATGTACTCTCCTGTCGTGCTTATAACTGGATTTTAGATGGTTTAACCTTGTATCTGGAATTTGTTTTTAATATGGTGACTTAATTGTGTTCCAATGGTAGGACTTAGTGGCTAGTAATCCTAGCTGTTTGGTATAGTAAGTTGCCGTTAGCGTAGGCCCATTGGATCAGTTGAACGTGCAGGGGAATGGACTGTGCAAATCCCCACTGATTCCGTGGGCCTCCTCTTGTTGCGACTGACTCCATAAGCCAATGGGGTTCTAGCTGTGCCCATTTCTAACTCACATTGAAATCTAACTCACGTCAATCAGGGCCCTGTTTGGGAGAGGCTTGGGAGATCAATAAGTTAAAGAAATAAACACAAATAGAAGTCTTTTTTAAAAAAATGTTTATTTCAGTTGCAGTAAATAACAGCTCAGACACCGAGAGCCTTCCTTCTCCGAGGGGTGAAGCCAAGGAAAACACAGAAAATGGGCCCACCCCGGCCCCCGAGGCCAGAACGGAAGCCGGCGAGGAACCTACTGTCAAGATGGAGGATGGCCCCGGTTCTCCAGAAGCGGACCCTTCTGCTTCAACCCCCCAGCCCCCCGAGGAAGAGGCTGTTCCCGAACCGGCTGGCAAGGAAGAGAAGCCACAGGAGAAGGAGCCCCCAGTCGATGTGGTGAAAACAGAGGAGGATGTGGAGGACAAGCCCAAGAGCCCAGAGCCTGGGAGGGAGGACGTGAAGATGGAGGAAGGGGAGGACGGTCTTGAAGAAGAGAAGACGGGTGAAACGAGTGCCGAGAGGGCCTCCGGTGGCAGCTCGGCTTTGGGGGCCGAGGCGGTGCCCAAGGCGGAAAAGAAGGAGAGCCACAAAGCGGGGAGAAGTGGAGGGTCCCACCCCGACAGCGACTCCAGCGCCACGTGCAGCGCCGATGAGATGGACGAGCAGGACGCGGGAGACAAGAACAAGTAAGTGAGGAGCAGGCGGCGGGGTTTCAAAAATGCGAGGGGGTGTGGCTGTTCCATGCCTGAAAAACAAACAGGCGCCTCTTGCCCGACTCAGCCGAAATTGAAGGTTAGTGCCTGGGAATTTGAGGGCCTTTCCCCTCCCCTGACACTGAATCGGACGAAGGGCCTCCCCCGAGCTGCTGGTTTTCAGTGCTGCGGGAGAGTTCAGTCTTGTGCATTTGGCTGATGCAGTGACTCCAGAGCAGCGGTCCACAACCTAATTCGTCTGTGTATTCTTGCCACCTCCTCTTGATGTCTTCTGCTTCTGTGAGGTCCCTCGCACTTTAGTCCTTTATCATGTTCATCTTTACACAAAAGGTTCCTTTCATATCCAATTTTCTTGAATAGATCTCTGGTTTTTCTCTTTCTATTATTTTCCTGTATTTCTTTGCACTGTTCATTTAAGAAGGCCCTTTTGTCTCTCCTTGCTATTCTTTGGAAGCCCGCATTCCATTTTCTGTAACTTTCCCTATCTCCCTTGCATTTTGTTTCCCTTCTCTTCTCTGCTGTTTGTAAGGCCTTGTTGGACAGCAATTTTGCTTTCTTGCATTTCTTTTTCTTTGGGATGGCTTTTGTTGCTGCCTCCTGTACGATGGTACGAGCCTCCATCCATAGTTCTTCAGGCACTCTGTCCACCGAATCTGGTTCCTACATTTTGATAGACCCTTGCAAATTGGCTAGGAGAGGAGGGAGGCTGGGGAGGAACAGCGAAGGCTTAGTCATCAAACGGGAGCATTTCTCCTGCAATTATGCAAGGACTCTTGCAGCCTTTGTTTGCCCAGCCTTGCCCACCAGCTGCATGAGGCAAGAGCTGACTCTTCCGCTTTGCTGATATTGCTCTGTTTGATACCAGAGGAAAGCCAGCATTTGTCTCCGTGTCCACCAGCCAAAGAGTGTGTCTTTCCCTTCGTGGCAGGAAGCTGACCGTGGAGGGGCACCATTCCTCCGAGCGGTGGTTTGAAAATCCCTGACAGATCACAACGCTACCCTCTGTGTGGGTTTCGTGCTTGCTTAATGATTTGTGGAGCCCCGGCTCTTTCAGACTCTCATTCCCAGTGACAGTAATTGAAAGGGCAACTGTTATAGTCCTGATGCTAATACGGTTTGGGATCAATGCCCGTTGCCAGGGGTTAAAGGAGGTCACGCGCTGCGCTGCGGTCACGTCCCGGGCGGATGGCCCGTTCTTGATGAGGACAACTGTCTGCCTCCTGTGGGCGATCGGTGATTTGTGTTGCGATGCCAAGCCCTGGTCAATGGCGTTCCTTGCCTCTCGGATCTGTTCTGGCGTGCAACCCCTCCTCCAGCGATGGGTGGCGACTGCAGGAGGAGAAGCCGGAGCATCCGATTCGATTGGGGGGGGGGGTTGCGCGAGACGCTCCTGGTGGAGAAGCAGCAGCAAATATAAAATCCCTAGGACAGCCCCAGGGATTTTGATGCAAGAGGATCAAAATCTCTCATGCTGTTAAGCATTTACATCAAATGAGACATGTATAAGAAAAGAATCTCCTTTCTAATCAGGCTCCTTTTGGAGGGGGAAGTCTCAGTGTAGTTTATTTGTTAAAACTCGCAGCGATTTGAACTTTTTAAAATGGGAAGTCTTCTCCGCTCTGCCCCTCCTGTGTAATGCTCCTTCCTGACCATCTGTGTGCTGGTGGCAGACCGCCTTCTGCTCTGGGAAGTGTGTGCGTGTGTCGCTCCATGAGTGTGGATGTCCTTAAAGAGCCTCTTCTGGCTTGCTCTGCATCTGGGTGCTTCCACTGGTGACTCCTCAGTTCTTGGTATACCCCATCGCTCCCTGTGTCTGAAGCGCACAGGCGGCTTCCTTGCATGCCCTCTGAACACGGGTCTCAGATCTGGAATGTCACCGCCCGGTGTCTTTGTTTCCTGGAAACACACATGTGGTTGGATGAAGGCCAGTCAGATGCTTTTGAGAAAGCCCGCAGGCCTGGGTGTGTGAAGACCACCGCCCACCTCGGTTCTTGGAGCCCTGGTCTGTCATCATCGGAGGCCTGGTTTGGCTGATGTGACCTGTTGTAACGGATAAAATTGTAAGGCCTGGTTCAGTGGCAGGAGGGGGGAGGGTCCACACCTTGTGGTGTCCTCCAGCTTGGTGAGGAAGAGTAAGTGGTCGGATTAAGATGGGCGGCGCACTCCAAAAAGCGTAGATGCTTTTTGTTGCCGTGAGCACTTTTCTGCACATTTCCTGGGGACAGCAGTGGGCCGAAGGGCACAGTTTGTAGGAAAGGGACCCTCTCATCATTTTGCAGGCCTCGCCTGCTGCTGCCAAGCCAAAATTAAAGTAATAATAGCTCTTAGATCTCTCTGGTTTGGAGGGGAGGGAAAAGAGAGTCCCCTGAAAGAATCATCTTAACATATATATTTTATAAAGGCTGCTGGCAGAGCTAGGAATGAAAGTTCAGCTGTAGGTCATGCTAAATATAAATGAACGCAGCAGCATAAAGATGTAAGTTAACCATTGTCAGTTCATTGCTGAGGGAGAAGGGGAGGATGCTCGGTGGTGAAAATGAGCGACGGAGCCAAGGAGAAACCATAGGCTGCTTTCTTAGCAGTTGAGAGTCCTCTGGAGCAAGAAGGTTCTTAAACCCAGCTATTAGACGTCTGCAGATTTATCTGTTTGGACAACGGTTGCCAGAATCCCCACGGCTGCATGGATGGGGCAGTCTGAGCGTTGTGGTTCAGAACCTTAAGGTCTGCACCCTGTCTGCATGCTACCCTTTCTACTCAGTACTGGGTCGACGGTGACGCTTCCTAGCATTTCTGATCACACTCTCCTGTAAATTCCCAAAGCTGAGGGACCCTTATTTTCCACTGGCACCAATATTAGGAGAACAAGACCGGGAACCGACCCGTTGTTCTTGAGGAGATCCTAGCACTTCTTTCTCTGGCGATAGCAGCACAAAAGCTGAAGAATCTCTGATATTCGTCGTAAATGGCAAAGGAATATCGGTTATTCCAAGGTGAAAACAGGACTGTGTGAAGAGTTTCTTGCTGGTAGCAGCAGAGCCAGGGACCCCGAAGCCCTTCAGATGTGGCCAGACTCCGGTTCATCAGCCTCAACCCGCCTGACAGTGGTGAGGTGTGATGGGAATATCATCAGTTATCAGGCGCCTCCAGTTGAGGATTTGAGAGACTTCTCACATTCAGATTACTTGCAAGTCTGGATTGATCTTTCCGTTGTGTAAACAAAACCCAGGACAGAAGCAGGTGAAATATCAGTGATCCAGGCGAGTGACGTTCAACTGGCAAAGGCCGGGTTTTGACCTGGGGCTCGACACAGGCCGCCAGCCAACAGGGTTATGGGTTGCCCTGGGGCCGTCCGGGGGGCGGGGACTCGCTCTGTCGGAGAGCCAGATGGACGTCTGGGCAGCCTTCCAGACAGAAGTGTGGTAGAGGCCGCGCCAGTGGATCTGCCCCTCTGCTCCGGCTGGAGCGAGGTCAGAATCCAGGGCCCCTTCTCTGCGCCTCCCCCAGCGTGGTCTCAGATTACCCCTTTTTAACTACCAGCAGGCTTTAAAGCCCGGCTCACACCCTCCTCCTGGTTTATTTTAGCTAGCTCTTTCACCGCCTATAAATTTCAAGGTCACTCTGAGTGTTTGAGTACAGGCAGACAAACAAGCGTGGCCCAGCCACGTGAAGGGAATAAACTCCTCGTCTGCCTTGTGACCCCTTTCTCTTTTCTGCCGTGTCCCTCCCTCGGTCTCCAGGATATCACCCACTGCGGGCCAGAAACGAACAGAAGTCCTCACGGGCTTTGGACGTGGGTACTCTGAGACACTGGCTGGCTTGGTTGCCATCTGGAAGATGCTGCCTGGGAGCTGACGCCTGATGCGAGAACAGGCTTCCTTTCCTCTGTTGGTCTGAGTGAAGAAGGGCTGGTTTTGTTTGGCTTGTGCTCCACAGAGCAGCTAGGAAATCGGCTTACCCGATGCGGTAGGCTGCACTTGCTGGAGGCGCATTTCTGTGGGCCTCTTTGAGGGATCGGATATTCTCCGACTCCCACTGGGCTAGGGAGCTACAAGCCACATGGCGCCCGGCCTTGGCCAGATCTGGTTCCCCCCCCCCCCCCAAATCTGTTCTCAGGATTGTCTGGGTTAGTGATGATAAGGCCTGGTGGGTGCCTCTGCTCACGGGGGCTTCAGAAGATGAAATGCCCTCCTTGTGGCTTCAGCCTGTTGCTGCCTCTGCCGTCTGTGTGGTACCTACGACCGCCACGACATTGCCTATTCAGACAATCAGTTTGTGGCCATCCTTCTTCCCCACAGCTATGCAGTTTTGCAGATGTTGTTAGATGTCAGCGCCTCAGATCCTCGTCGCTGGCAAGGTTGGATTCTGGAAGCCCCAACTCCGTTTGGGAGCCCTGGCCGTAGGGAGGTCACGAAAGACCACCAAGAGGAGCAGACAGAGTGGGGACTTCAGCCTTCCTCGTCAACAGCCTGCTTCCACCCACGGAGAGGGAATGGCCGTCCGTGAAGGGTCGTTCTTGGCTGGTGCTGGGTCCAGGGGCAAGGCCGCTACGAAACCCAGCGGCCGCTAACCAGGAACGTGCCACGTGAGGGTTCTGCGCAGGCTACCCGCCTTTGTAATCTTTAAGACGGCTTCAGGGCACGGCTCGCCCGTCATCGTGACAGACATTTTGCTCAGGTGCCAGCGGTCTCTTAATGAGCTCGGTGGCGCGGAGGGCGTGCGCCTTGGCACATCCATGAGACAGGTATTCCTTTTTGTCTCTGGCAGGCAGCTGAAGCCTTGCCAAGTGAGTTGCTGAGCTTCCTAGGCTGATGATCCTAGACAAGGGAAGGGGCCTGAGCCCGCTGTCGCCGCCATCCCCCCCCCCAGCATCTCGTAAAGCACTTTCTTGACTTTCAGCTTCTCCGGATGTCCTTGGGCTCTGTGGTGCTGTTCTGCTGAAGTTGGTCCAGATGGGAATGGTTCTCCTTCCCTGCTTTTTCATCTCTGTCCTTTCCTCCTCCTCCATCTCTTTCTCCGGAGCCAGCTTGATTCTTATCTCTCTCCTGCTTAGGAGGGCAGAAACTGAAAGCAGAACCAGAAGGTGCCAGTGAAGAGAGATACCTTTTGGGTCCCAAATCCACTTCAGGACGGCTGCCCAGGTCTGGGCCCGGCCAGCCTCGCTGTCGGGTCCGCTTTTCCCACGGATCGTGCTTCTGACTGATCACCCTCTTTAGGAAGGAACGTCCCCTTCAGATCAGATTTCCTAGCCGCCGCCCCCCCCCAGTGGGTGTTGCCTTCCCCGGTGGCGCTTCGTGCCTTGACTGGCTGTCTTGAGCCACCCAGCATGGGGCTTCTGAGGGGTACCTGCCTTAAGGGCGGTGTGTTGATGGATGGCCAGGCTGGTCTTGTGCCTCCTGTTCATCCTGGTGGTCTCGAAACGTGTTATCCTCCTGGGGTTCTTTCTTGGTGGAGAGAAGGAGGGGGGAAAGGTGCCCAATTTGAAACCGCGTCTGGCTTCTGTTTCTCAAGGGCCGGCAGAGTCCCAGCCTAGAGAGGGACAGAATTGAGTGCCCCGGGTTCAAAGCCCTGGGTTCAGCCGCAAGTGTGACTGTGGGCCAGCCTCTTTCTCCTCTGCCTACCCTACCTCGTAAATAAAGTTATCGTGAGGACAAACTGGGCAGAGAAAAAGGCTGCCTCGGTCCCGAGACACGTTTTGAGGGCTTCTCAGTGGCCCAAACCCTTGACTTCCTGCTGTGGTGGGAGACGATACGGGGAAGGGCTCGCCTCTCAAGCTCTCTCGGTCACCCCCTTTCATCTCAGCCGCCCGCCTTGTGTCTTCTCCTCCGTTCAGGCTGCTGTCACCCCGGCCCAGCCTCCTCCATGCCGCCAGCGACCCCCGCCTGAGTTCCTCCCCGCAGAAGCCCCTGGACCTGAAGCAACTGAAGCAGCGGGCGGCCGCCATCCCTCCCATTGTGAGTAGGGCCTCCGTGGCATCCCAGCCGTCCCCCCACCCCACCCCCTTTCCGGCTTCACAGGGCGTCCGGGATTGCTCTCCGGCTCCGCACCAGCCTCAGAAAAGAAGCTGCGTTCCGGGTGGAACATCTGGGAGGGTTTGGTGCCTTGCCCACCAGCAAGAAGGATCGGGTCGGGGGGGCACAGCTGTGCTTTTGGTCAGGTAGTCCCTGTGCTGTATCAGCCCGGCATCAGCTTTGTTTTATTCGGCATCAGCTTTGCTGGACTTCCATTGCCCACATTTTCAGATGCGGCCGAACAACAGAAGGTTATGTTCAGATGCCCCCCAAAAGAGGGCCGGCATGCGGAGAAGCTGGTGCCAAATTAAATGTCCGGCACCCCCTTCTTTATTTCTGCCGATACAGAGCAATGCAGCCACTCTGCCATACTTTTATCAGTCAGGTTCTCTTGATTATTCTCTACATGTGGGGGCAAGCTCTCTTCTCCCCTTCGCCCCCCCTCCAAAAAAAGCTGACATCTGGCCCCAGGGGGACGCTTTTGTGTTTGAAAAAGCCTGCATGCTGGTTATTCCCCTCCGCTCATCTCCCTCTCTTTCATCTTCCTGCAGATTTCGGAAGGGCTGCTGGAGGGAGCCTTACAGAGCGGGAGCACGAAGCCTCCGGTGCCTCATCACGCTCTGGCCCTTTACCAGCAGCAGATCACCATAGCCCACGAATCCGCCCGGGAAGAGTCTGCACTGAGCAAACAGCCGCCCCCACCACAGCCGCCCCCACCGACCGACAAGGAGCCCCCTCTGAACAGCAGCAGCAGCAACAGCCCCGGGGCTCCCAGCCGGAGTCCTGCGGTGGCTGATAAAGAGGGTGAGTTGGTTTGGAAGGAGCCCCGGGTGGCGGAGGATGCCGGGATTCTGGCAGGGCGGGAGGCACACGCCGGTCTCCCGCCCCGAGCGGAAAGATCTTTCTTTCAAACAAGCCTCTCCGCAGAGAATCGGACCAGCGTGGCTAATTAGAGGGAACATTTTGTCCCGCTCAGCGCGCCCCCCCCCCAAAGATGCCAGGAGGCAAGCCGGAGATCAGGGTTATTGATGTCCCTGCCGCTCCCTCTTGCGTTTGGAGGGGAGGCCCTGGAGGGGGGCCGAGGCCAAGGGGTAACCCACCCTCCTGCGCCACCGCCGGGCTTTTAGCGCTCAGCCGGAGCCATTATTTCTCGGACAATCGATGCTAATGCCCTCACTGGAAGGGGAAGGCTTCCTGTAAAAGATGCTCCTCTGCCTCCACGGTGGAAAAGGCTTGCAGGGGGGGAAATCTAATGGGTGATTTGCCACTTTCCACTCCTGCGCTGGACTGCCTCCGTACCAATAGCCACACACATTAGCAGCCCACGACCGGTGGAAATGCATCTTTAAGTCTGTCCACCCCTGGTTGGCCCTTGTTGGGATGCTTTTCTGCTGAGGGTGACAGAGAAGTCCCAGCGCCACTTACCAGCGCTGTGGTCTTCCCTGTATGCACAGCACCCCTGCGCGCAAAGGCACAGAGCGCGCGCTCTCTCGCATCTGGAATGGTGGAGAAACACTCAAGAGAGACACAAACCGTCTGTGGTAGAAACTCAGATCTTCGCCAGCCTGGATTCCTTCCTGCCCAAATATTCGTGACTCTTGTCCACACCTGCCATCCCTTCCTCCCTCTCCTCCTTGTTGGGGAGCTGAGGCGTTTTGACCGTTTGGCCTGCTGGCCTCACATGAGCGGTTCTTCCCCCCCCCATGTAAGACAGCTGGAGGCACCAGAATAGGGACAGAAAGGAAAGAAGCACACATGAATTTAGGGTTATAAGCGTCTCTCTCTCCCCCCCCTCCTTTCTTCCCTCTTCAGCAGCTTTCAAGCTTGCAATGTGTTTCCTATTGATTTAGTCACCCTTTTTAGCTTGGCCTTTGCAGGGCCGGTTGAAAGCCAAGAGCATTCATTTGCCTGACGGGTAATATAAACGATGCCTCCCTCGCTCCAGCATCGGGGGCTTGATAAACGGTAATAGTAACCCCCTTTCGGGGGATAAGTGCTATTTTATCAAAGAAGGCCCTGAGTTATGGCCCCTCTTTAATGTAGGCCAGGGTGGGGGAAACGCCAAAGGAAAGCAGCTGCTTTGAGGACGTCAAAGCTTTTCAGCCTTGGTGGGGGTGGAAGACCTTGGGAGATCCATGTAGTGGCTCTCTCTCTCTCTCTCTCTCTCTCTCTCCCCTCCCCCCCCCTTTGTCTGAAGCGGAGTGTCTGTCACTGAAAATGCCCCTTGTGTATAACAGCCAGTGGGCTGGTGCCAGGATCTACATCTGGATGGGGGCCTCTGCCAGCTCCAATTCAGAATCCCCCTCTTGAGCTGGGCACAGGTAGAAACAAAACCACATGGGGTCGTGGCGTCTCCTGCTTGCTGTCCGGCCAGCAGTGTGTTGACTGAAATAGCTGCAAAACTCTTGGGTTGTCCATGAGTTCGCTTTTGATGAGAGAAAATGTTCCTTGAACACGTGGACTCTCTGTACGGAAGCCGCTCCACCTATTTCCTTGGTAAACCCTGGTTGAGCTGGCGGGGGAAAGCCGGCCCATCCATGATGAATTGCCCCTTCAGTTTTTGAACTGGAATGGCTGCATGTGGATTTGAACCCAGGTTCCCTTACCAGTCATTGCCTAAGGCTAGAACCAGTTGCGCCTGCTCACTGGACCTGGACGTTATTCCCTGCAGCAGCCGCTTCTACGGGAAGAAGCCATCCATCGTGGAACGACAGAGAGGCTGACGGGGCTAGCCAGCTTCTCCCTCAGGTCAAGGTCCTGCTTCCACACCCTGACTAGGTTGCAGGACCTCCTCCAGGCTGGACGAAGCCTTCCCCCAGGCTCAGGGGTCTTATCCTTGGCTGTTTCTGAGGGAGGCACACAGAAAATGCAGAAAGGGAAGAGTGAAGGTCTCCCGGCCTTTCAACTCAGGATAAACATAAGCCGGAACAGCTGGAGGCCTCCCTGGCGCTGTCTTTGTCTTTTAAGAGACACTGTTTGCTTTTTCATGTGGAGGGGCCTCAGAAATGTGGATAAAAGCCATGCTTTCACACCTGACATTGTAAGACCTGGAAAGGGGGGTGGTTTGAATGGAATTCCCTTGCCTACATCTTCAAAACAGGAGTTGGGCTTCCCAGGGTGTCTAAGGGAGAGCCGCCACATTTTCAGCCTCTTCTGTGGGGTGCGCGGGAGCAGACTTTTGGAAGAGGGCCAGCCTGCCGTGTTCCCGTCAGTGTCTCTCGGGGGCTCAGATGTTGACCTCATAGATTGCAGAAAGGGCCCGTGGGAAGTCTCCCTTTTTATCTGTACTTTATAAGCATTCCATATCCCCGAGAAACCTGCCCTCATGGGCGTTGGGTGTTGTGAAGGCTGTGGCCACCCAGATTTTATGCATTGTGTTGTAGCGTAGGGAAAAAAATCTTCCAGGCCAGCTGTTCTTCCTTTTAAGATCCGTTGCACTGGCAACTCTCAACTTCGTCCCTTTGGGGTCTCTGGAGAGATCCCCGGTGAGGCCAGACATCTCTGGATGAGGGTGAGACACTGACTCTCAGTTTGCTTCCCTTGCAGATAAACCCGTCCATTTCACCTCCCTACCAGAGGGACAGAAGTTGGAGGGCGAATCTGTCCTTGCCACCTGCTGGCCTCCAGTGCTTCCCTACCAAGGATCCTCCAGGGATGTCATCCGAAGCTCTCCGCATGCCGAACCGCCTGTGTTTCAGTATAACCCTCCAGGTGAGCGACAGGCCTTTTTCTGCTGGAGCGTGTGTGGGCTGGATTTCACCAGTCTGGCTTCATGGGAGGGAGGGAGGGGATCCAAGCACAATTGCTACAGCTTAGCGTTAGACACACCATGTTTTTTGCTACGACCATTGAAAACCAGAAAAGCAGCAGATCTTTCTTATCAAGTGGGAATTCCCAACTGTAAATATTTGTTGATCTTTCTTTCTCTCTTTCTCTCTCTTTTGTTTCTGCATGCAGGTCACCCCGTGTCCTTAAATGTGCATGAAAGCTCTCGGGCTGTTCTCCAAAGACTGCCAACCCTATCAAATCCTCCCCCCCTCATCTCCACCAAACATCCCTCTGTTCTAGAAAGGCCCCTCGGCTCTATTTCACAGGTAAAGGCAATTGCCATGTGTGCACAGAGGGTGAGAACATTGGTCTTGGTCAATGGGCCAGGCCCTGTGTTTTAGATTCTCCAAGTAAAGTAAAGTGAGTGATCATTGGCGGATGGACCACCTTTTCTTTCTCTGCAAGGGGGGGGGTAGATAATAGATAGTTCTCTGGCATTAAGAAATTTAAAATTAAAAATAGACCATGGAGAAGACAACAGGAGTGATGAGGTATCGGAAGCCTGGATAGAGAAGAATGAACAGGGGCTGGGTTGGCTAAAGTTTAGATTTTAAAAGGATAAGAATCTCATCTGCTCACAGCTCACTTTATGCTTCTCCTGTTCTTGTACATGGACTTCCAGAAATGGTTTCCTTTATATGAGAACTAGTTTTTTTTTTTAAAAAAATCATTCCTTCAAAAAAAGTATTTTTAAATGCGGTATGACATGGATAGAAGAGAATACATTAAAAAAAATTCCAATGAGTCACACCAAAGTCTGTGCCAAGAAAAGTTGGATTTGCCTGTTTTTTGTTTGTCATGGAAATTTGCATATATCTGCTTTGGTTTTATGTTATTGTTTTGCAACTCGAGCTATGCAGGAACTAAAACGTCACCCCCATCACCAGCAACCAGCATTAAAAGTGCTGTTCTGCTGTCAAATCTGATCGGGTTGTGCATTTCTAACATTTTGACAGCCCAAAGATGAGTCTTTATAACATAGAATCCGGTGAATGTTGTGATACTCAGTATTAGTTTCAGTGTCTTTTCGATGTGTTGCAGGAGAAACAGCTTCCCGACAATAACCTTGTAGATTTTTTTCTTTTAAAAGACAAAATAACAAGCAGTGAACTTTTCCTTATTGGAATACCTTCCGTACCCGGTTTGCCTGTTAGGAGCGGCTACCTGGGCACTTGCGCACGGCTAGAAGCAGCAGCCTGTCCCGTCCGTCCAGAGGCGTTGTGGGTCCCCTTTTCAGCATAGTCTCTGCTTGGTTTCTTAACAAGTTTTGCCTTTGCCTTTTCCAGCCTTGTTTTTCTGTCCTTGCCTCTTGTATGAGGTCTGGTCTGATACAGTTGTTAGGATTTGAAATATTGCGCCGCTGCAAGGGTAGTGGACTTCCAAAGATGTGCTGCTTTAGTGCCTTTCACTTTGGCGTTTCTTGCGGTTCTGCGCACTAAGAAAAACTCCTCTGTGTGCCTTTTCAGGGGGTGCCTCTCCAGCTTTCCACGCCGTTCAGCTCTGAGCAAGCAAAGGTCCCCATCGGCTCCATCGCCATGGGCTTGCCTTTGACTATGGACCCCAAGAAGTTGGGTAAGACAAAGGGCCGCTATAGCGGTGGACTATTAGTGATTTTACAGCTGTTGTAACGGGAGCCGTCCGAGGCAAGAGGGGAAGGGCTTGGTACTCAATCTGTCTCAGGAAAACAAAGTAAGAACCTGCCGGGCTGGTCAGAGCAAGATCCCAAGTCACTTGCCCTGTGCTTGTATTTATTTATTTCCCCAGTGCCTTTCCCTGGAGTGAAGCAAGAGCAACTCTCTCCTCGGAGCCAGGCCGGTCAGCCCGAGAGCTTGGTTGTGCAGACATCGCAAGAGAACTCTGTCCTTCGGGGTAAGGCCGAAGACACCACGCAGGATACGGCATGTGGACGCTTTGGCCCCAGGGACGAGAGGAGACGTCAGTGTCGTTCCTCTCAAGTTGCCGGCCGTTCTGCACAAGTGTTGGCACCACGCACGGCAGGAGTCCGGGGTGTGCTGCTTGTCTGGGGACACCTTCCCACCCTAAGTGGTCACTTCTGTGGCTTTTGAAGTCAGCCCAACCATGACTTTCTAAGTGTCGCCGGGAGGGGTGGAGATCCGTGAGCCCAAGGATTCAGCTTGCCGTGTCCGCTGGGATGAACAGAATTTAGATTGGGGTGGTGGTGGTTTGGAATTGCATCCCTCGGTGATGGGGCACCCACTTTGCAACAGACCGTCCCAGATTTAGTCCCTGCCATCTACTGGTAAAAGAGAGGCTATGGTAGGAGATGATGGGAAGGGCCTTTGCTTTTCTCGATCCAGGGAGGGTAGTGCTGGGCTAGAAGGAATGGCAGGTTGGAGGGAATACCGGGTGTCCTCCTGTGTTCCCAAGTACCTCCTTGGCCTCCTCACCGGGACAGCCCCACAGCCCACAGGCTCTGCCCTCTTGGGATCAGCCGCCTCCTGTCCCGTTTGTCGCTCCTCCTCCCGACCGGGGGCCATTCTGACTCTGTGGCCTCTTGCAGGAACATCCCTGGCCTTGATGTCGGGAGGAAGCATCACCAAAGGCATCCCCAGCGCGAGGCCTCTGTCGGACTCTCCCATCACCTATCGAGGATCCATTACGCACGTAGGTCTCTTCTCCTGTGGTGGAAGGGGTGTGCTGGTGTTCGCTGGGAACTGCCGGCGGCCCTCCCTTCATGTGGGTGGGTGCGGGGGGGGGGAATGCTGGATGTTCCCTGGAGTGCACTTGTGCCCTTCGTACAAAGAGGCCGTCTTGCCCAAGAACCTTGGGCGTGAGTAGGCGCTGTACGTCATGTGGGAGCGCCGCCTAGGCGGGATCCTCTTGGCCGACCAAGTTGGGTCCGATTGCTGTGCAGGAGTGGATCTGTGACATGCTCTTGGCTTTTCGTCTTGGGAATATCAGCGCGAATCTCTCTCTGGCAAAAATCAGGCGCTCAGAGTAGGATGCAATTCTTTCCCATTTCATCATCCTCTTCATCCCATTCCCATGAAACAAAATGGCAGCCGGCCATTGGCAAGCCTGTCGTGAGAGCTTCGTCATCTGGAAGGCGCAGGGGGTGCCACAGGCAGGCAGCACGCCTCCTTCCATCATAATACCTTTTGCCCTTTTGGGTTTACGGCCGACTTCCTAGGGTGGAACTGCCTCTTGGTGTCTTGAAAATTGATTGTTACCCTTTAAAAAAAGAGAAAGAAACAAGGCACAAATTGAGCAGCAGGAACATTGTGTCCGGATCCTAATTTATCGAAAGCCTTAAGCTTAATTTTGCAGAAAGTTTTTAAAGGGAGACAAAAAACTAAAAAGAAAATTAATTACAAAGGGTAAACATTTCCAAACAGACTGGTGTCCTCTCTACGATAGCACCGCCCGGTCCCATCTCGAGCGATCACGTTCTGGGTGTGGACAAAGTCATGTGGCTTTTTAAAATCCTTCCCAGTCGCTGCCCCGAGACCCTCAGTGGTCTGCTAAAGGAATCCAGGCTTTGCAGGCGGCTGTCTTGCTGGCATTCCCTTTGAAGTCTACACACTCGCACAGACACACACGCACCCAGAGTGCTGTGTTCCGATTCCCGTCCGACATCTCCAAGTGGGCGACGGCTTTCTTCTGTTGAGTTACTGCTTTATCTGGAAAGTGAGCACAGAGAGGATCGGCTTCCCTTGGAGATCTTTCACTGGCCGGCATTCAGACCTTTCAAAGCGGCTTATAAACACCCCGGGTTGCTCTCCTCTGTCTCAGAAGGATAAACAGGGATTCAGCTGCCGCTAGAGGGCCCGTCCCTGAAAGGTTTTGGAATGTACTAGATAAATAAAACCTTGCTTGGCTGGGTTTGGATTTTTGGTTTTGATCTACTTTAACTGGCTTTTTATTAAAAAAAAAATCAGGTCACTTCAAACGATGACAGTTAAAGCATTTATCTTCAGTAAACCATCTTAAAAATTAATGTTTGCTGCTTCTTACAGCCTTTTACCTCAGGCCACCTCCCAACCATTTAAATGTGCTTTGAAATTTAACTCCTCTTTGGATAGCTCAGTGGTTTAGGTAGGGTTGGGAGTTCGATTCCTTACTGCGCCGTCTCCTGTGAGTGGAGCCTACCTGGGTGGCCCTGGGCCAGCGGCACCGTCCCAGGGCGCCCCCTAGAGGAAGGGAAGGGTCAACCCCTTCTGAGTATTCTTCGTTTATAAAAAGGGTCTCCATAGGACAAAGTTGACTTGACGGCACACAGGTATTAAGCTTATTAGTATGCTTTTTCCAAACACTGGATTCTCCAGTTGGAGATGGAGGCCTTAACAGTTAAGGTATTGAAATTGATGCACGAGTGCATCCCATTCAGAGACTGTCCGAAGAAGCACCACACGTCATTCACATAAAATGGGGAAGGTCAGAAAAGCATCGGGCAGCCGCACTGATGTTGAATCGTGAAATTCTTGCTCTTAGATGGCCTGTTAAGTTTCCTTCCTGAGTCGGTGTCTTTCTTGAGCCCTCCACGGTCCTCTTCCACGTTCTCCTCCCACCGCAGAGATTTCAGGAGGTCAACACTTTGCTGAAGCTAGCTCAGTGCTCCGCTCAGTGGCCGGTGGCAGGCGGGCACCCTTGGGAGTCTCGGGAGCAGGACAGGATGGCGAGAAACGTCTTTCTGAAGTACAAAGCAGGCGTCCTTGTTCCTCCCTCAAATTCACCCACCCCTCAACTGCAGTGCGTGTACAGAAGGTCATAATTCTGAAACTCTGTACTCATCCAGGTTAGGGGTGGGTTCGCAAATAAACCAATGTGGAGTTCACTTGTAAAGTGCTGCTAGGGGAAAACCGCTAGGGGTAAAATGAGGTCCTGTACATTCACATCCAGCCTGGCTTCTCCTTCTGCCGTGCGGAGGGCCAACGGTACCTGCTGTTGGCCCCAGATCTCCTCCTTGGACCACAGCGCCTGTCGTTTCCATCTTGCACTCATCCTGTCTCTTGCCAAACTACCTTAGATGAAACACATACCTTCTCCCTCCCCACTGTGGCTGCCAAAACTCAGTTCACAATGATTGTGCTCTTCGGTAATGACGTTGTACGTTTCTGGCAATTGGTTGTGACAGGAAGCAGAGATCCGGGATAGCGTTGGCTTGTTCTGGCTCTCCTTTGTTCAGCCTTTCTCTTGGAACAGAGTGTTCATCTGTCTCTGTGTGTGCATGTATGTGCGTGGTGCTTCTTCCTTAATTGCATGTGACACAGTTAAATGCAGACCTTGGTCTCCTTCCCAGGGCACCCCAGCCGAAGTGCTGTACAAAGGAACCATTACCAGGATAGTCGGAGAAGACAGCCCCAGCAGAGCGGAGAAAGTGAGAGAAGATGCCTTGCCTAAGGGGCACGTCATTTATGAGGGGAAAAAGGGACACATCCTGACCTACGATGGTGAGTCGGAATTCCTCTCTGCATTCGTGCTTCCGAGTTTTGCATGTGAGAGAAATAGGAGCGCCCAAGGTAGATGCCTTAAATTGGCACACAGATCGCAAGGACTTGAGGACAGCCTTAGCTCATATGCAGGTCTTGAGGGTGAGTCTGCTCTTGAACCTCTGGCTCAGACACGCCCCACTCCCTTTTCTAGCAGATGTTAGAACACCTTTGGGGTCTAACCAAACTATGTTTGGTAATTTGCTAAATTGGACTAGGCTTTACTGAAATAAGCCAAGATCAAACCAGTTTCTGATCCTGGCTTCTTTTGGTAAAACATGGTTTAAACTAACCACTATCATGCTCTCAAGTATTGGCAAGTTGCAGTTTTTCCTAACATGTGGTTGATCTTAAAGCAAATGCACTGTAACATAAAGAGGGCCATTATGAATTTATAGACACTGGCCCCTTCACATCTCTCTCAGAGAGAAAACCAGGCAAGGAACTCTTTAAATTCTAGTCTATAAGCCAAACCACGGAATCACTTGAAGAGTTCACAGTCAGACCCGCTGAGGCCTTTCTTCTGTGACCTCCCAAGGCTTTCTTCTGTTGTGGCCCCTTGACTTTGCGCTCCTGTTTCATTGATCAGCACCTACGTTTTCAGCCTTTCCACATGAGGGAAAAACACCCTTATTTCTCCCAAGAGTTTTGGGGGCTGACATCAGGGTTTTGTCTTTCTCTTCTGTAGGTGGGAGGCTGGGGTGGTTTCCTTTTGCCATTCGTTCTCCATCACCCCCGTTTTTTGCTGCTTTTTAATTAGAACGACCCCCTTAGTGATAATGTGAGCTAGCAGCAAAGCGGAGCAGCCCATGAGTGCTCAGACTCAGAACAAAGCTCACCGGACATGTTTTGGGCCTAAGTAACGTGGCCCGTAGGTCAACAAAATGGGCGAAAAACACGGATGTTCGATGCGTTGCCGGCCTCGGCGAGGCAGCAAGATTAACCGCAAGGATGCAGCGGTGGCGTGATGAGTATCTACGTTACCAGGCTGCGTCACTTATGTTCCCAGCACAGCCGGGGGGGGGATAAGAGCCAGCTCCTCATCGGTGGTGCCCTTGTATGCCCTTCTGCATCTCTCTTACACATCAGCAGCTCTGTCGCTCCTACACGTTAAGTGTCCCCTCCAAAAGGACACGGTTTGTTCTCATTAGCATTTTTTCCATCTGCCTCGGCTTGTCTTTGCCACAGAGCCAAAGCCAGGGCGGCCCTCCTTCCCTCCCTCCCTCCCTCCTTCGCTGGTCGGGAGGGGAGGGCTGTGCCTTGGGACCTTTCCTGTGCTGCTTCCCCATTCCAAGCTAGGAAGGGAGGCTGTGGATTGTTAGGAGGGACCCCAGGCATGCTTTGGCGGGGGGGGGGAGGGTTGGATGGGGAGAGTGGTTGGTCCCTCTGCCTCCCGAGCACGCCTTGCATCTGTGTGATGTTCCTGCAGAGAGCGGCGTTGTTTGCTTGTTTGTTCCTGGGTAAACAGTTAAAGCGACAACGGCCCCCCGCTTTCAGAGCAGATGACTTGCTGGCCAAACAGCTCACTGTGTATGGAAGCACAGAAGAAGGTGCTTTTAAAACTGGCCTCTTGGCTCACCCTTGCCCCACTGGGTGCAGCCAGGCGGAGCAAAGTGACTGGATTCCTCCCATCGCTCTGCTGAGCTGGCTTGGGCATCGAGGAGGAGGGGTGCTAACCTACAGGTTAAAGAATATTATAGGCCAGGGTCCAAGAATCCATGGGAGAGAAAGTGGTCAAAAGACAACCCAATTAAGATCTTGTGGGACTTTCAGGTTCAAACAGACAAACACCTTGAGCATAATCCACCAGAACAGAAATAGAATGAAGAAATGTCTGGATCACGAACATTGCCGTTCTAGTGAATCTAGATAATTAACATTGCAATTCTGGGGATGCCAGAGTTGAAGGTAAAAAATTGGGAAAATCAGCAAAATACAGAGAGCTGGTGATAGAACTAGCTGACTTGTGGATGAAACACATTTCAGCGGGTCTCATAGTCATTAGGGCATTGGGAATAATGCTGCAGAATTTTATAAAAGATCACAATCAGCTGCAGATCTCTGAATTAACACCATCAGAGCTGCAGAAACAGCAGTCTTAGGAACAGCATACATATTACACCAATTTTTAACAGATACTTAGGTTTTTGGTTGAAACTTGTTTCAGTTATATCATAACAGTCAAGGACTGTGTTTTGAATTTTTGAAAAATGATTGTAATAATAATAGGGATTTTAAATTTTCATTTGAAGTTTAGCCATGGGCTTATAAGGAGAAAAATGTCAAATCCAGAAAGGAACAGTTTGGAAATAAATAAATCTCTGATTATGAGTTCTGATGAGCAGAAAAGGGGGGCCATCGTCAGCACACTGAAGCCTTGATGATGCTTTCCAATAAAAGAGCTCTAATGAGGCAAAATTGTGCTGCGTCTGAAAGCTGAATGGCAGAAGATTGGTCATTCTTATTGTTAATGGCTCTTCTGTGAGAAAGGGAAATGTTTACGGAATCCTCTTCTTTCTCTTTTGTCCTTCATTGCCAAGCGTTTGCTGGGGTTGGCATGCCGTGTGTGTGTGTGTGTGTGTGTGTGTGTGTGTGTGTGTGTGTGTGTTGTGCAGCACTCTTTCTTGCACTAGAAACTCTGGAGCAGATGTTCCTTGATGACAGGATGCAGCACGTGCGTGTACACACACACACACACCATGTGTCTTGAAACTGCCCCGTTTGACATGCTGACTGTGTTATTTCCGCTTGTAAAAAGTGAGAAACGTTGGCAGCCAAGTAGAAATGCCCTCTCCCTCCTGTCTGGTGGCTGAGTGGAGGAAAGGCAAGAAAGTGAGAAGCCCGGGTGGCTGGAGTCAGAGACGGCCCCCAGCAGAGTCGCGGGGATGCCTTAAATAGAGATGAGATGTTTGTAATCATCTCCCAGGAAGACTAATACAGATATTGCCACCATCGGTGACTGGGCCCTTTGGACCATCGCCCCAGAACCGGCCGGTCCACTTACTTGCTGCTGGTGGTGTGGTGTGTATGGCTGTCATCGTCTGTGCCACACCAATTGTGGACGTAACTCAGCCTCCCTGCGCTACCGACCACTCGGCAACTGAGTGGGGAGACTCTCCATCCCGCCTCCTTGCCGGAGCAGCCGGCGGTGCAGAGAAGCGGGGAAGCATCAGCTGAGCTACTTCCACGATCGTCGTGAGTTTACTGGCTAGGGATGCACGCGCCACGTGAAGCCCAGTGAGTGGATGGAGGGAAGGGAACTCCGTGGCATCTGTGGCGTCGTGCCTGATATTTGTATCCCCCAGGATATGAATATGAAGCCCCCGTGTCTAGCCTTAAACTAAATCATTCTTTTTCCAAGGATCAGAGAAGATGGATGGCACAAAGTCTGTGTTCTGCTGCTCAAGAGGGTAGGATCCAGAGAAGTGAATTTAAATCATAAGGAAGGAGGAGGTAGTGGTTCATCAGAAGACCTTCCTGACAGGAAGAGCTGTTTGATGCTGGAATGGAGCTGGAGTTGACAGGTGGATATGTTTAGTGTAAGGTAGCCCTCTTCCCGCAGAGACCTGTTAGCTGTGGATATTCTGACTTGGCAGCAGGTTGAACTAGGTGACCGCTTCCAGATTCCTTCCAACTCTGTAGTTCTGTGATCTGGGTCCCTTTGTGAGGTTCTCCTCTCAGCAGCTGGCTTCTCAAATGGAAGCTCATGGAAGCTGTTCCAGATTTCAAAAGCCATTGCATGTCCCAAGAGGTGCCAAAGGATAGCACACCACCTCTGGGCTACTCCTAGGAGGACCCTTGTGGGCCCTTTCAGCAGCTGTTGCCACCAGATCCCCAAGTGGCTTTTTTATACTTGGGGTGCTGATTCTGGGTCACCACTGGTGTTCAGTGGCACTGTGTGTGCTCAAATCAAGAAAGTTCATAAACAAAAATGTTTGGCTTTTTTTAAAAAAAAAATCTGGCCTCAAAGAATGGAAGCAAGGTGTTTGGAACTTGTGCAGAGATAAACGTCCCCACGAAAATTTGTTTGCGGTTTGGAGAGGAGATGCAGTGGATGTCTTGAGAGCATTCTGGTCTCTGGCTGCACAATATGTTCCCTCCCCTGAGCCCTCCTGCTGTTGTAGATTCTTTCCCCCCCCCTCCTTTTGTTCTGCCTTTTCTCCTCCTCAAGTTTCGTCCTTTGGCTTTTAAAGCTTGGAACATTTTTAGCTCATCTGTTGCTTCAGATTAAGGGGGAGAAGTGTAGGTTTCCCCCTAGCATCCAGTTGAATGCGTAGACGTTTATTTCTTTTGCTTATCACTCACTGGGGCAGTTGCGGGAGGAGTTCCCTAAAAGGAGAGAGGTCAAGGAAAGAAGGGTGGGAGGGGACCGTTGTCTTCCTATGGGGTTCATTTCTGAAGTTGGAGCCAAAAGTAGAGTTTGAAGTTTGGTTTCAGCGCTCTCCGCTATGCCTCATTTGGGCTCTTGGTGCTCTCTGGTTGTGGGATATGATTCCAAACCTATCTAGAATGGCACGTTGGGAGGAAAAGCAAAATTCCGCTCCTTGGAATTGGCTTGAGTGGTAATGTTTACAAAGGCAGCTGTGCCACGAATCTTAAGGTGGGGGCCTTGGAGATCATCCCGTGGGACAGGACGGCCCGTTCGCCAAAGCCTTGAGCGTAATGAGCAACAGACTCGCAGGCAGATCAATGCTTCTGTGTCTTCTCTTCCGCCTTGTCGGATCCTCCTCCAGGTGGCGTGGCCGCTGCGCAGTGCCCCAAAGAAAACAGCAGGAACCCCGGAGCACCCCACGAAACCAGTGGCACCAAGCGGACCTATGACATGATGGAAGGGAGGGTCCCACGAGGCTTATCGGGGCGTGATCTTTCATCTGCCAGCATAGAAGGTGGGCCTTCGCAGTGATACGCGGAGCAGTCATATGCTGGTGAAAAGACGGGCATGCTTCAGGGGGTGCTTTTAATCATCCTTTTAGGGACATGTTTTTCTTTGTCACGAGGCTGAATTAATCATGGTGTTCAGTGTGCTATAGAGCAGGGTTCCCTCTTCTTGTTCCACTGCTTGGTTTCATTTGGAAAAACAGCCCAGTTCCTGATTTTTCTCCTCCAAACTCTCACAGACTCAGAAGGCAGTAACTAGTGACATAGCCTTAATCAGGAACCCCATCTGGGTGGTGGTCCCTCTTCTCCCGCGGCCATCAGACTTAGCAAAATGATTTTGTTGCCACCAGGGTTCCTTCCTTGCTTCCTGAGTGGGGAGCCTTTGGCCATCAGAGACTTTTGCGTTAGATTATCCTTTTTTCATCCTCGTGCCCTATCCGATGTTTTCCTGGCCACTACTCAGATTTGGACCTGGATTAAGCTGTGCCACCAGTTACTGTCTTCTGAATTATGCAAAGAGGGGACTAGGCTAGTTCTCCAAATGAAGGACTAGAGACAGGGGGACTACAGGGTGGAGCTGATTGGAACTGGAGTGGAAATCCCATCAGGCTTGCTCCTTCTGATACGGCACGTTTTTAAGGGGAGACCTTTCTCTACATGGCTGGTTTATGGTTGGTGTTCAAGGGAGGATTCCCGATAGCCAAAGTGCTAAATCAAGTTCTAGAGTGGGGTGGGGCAGGAGAACTGCAAAAATGCACGTCTCATGAAATATCACAATATCTTTTCTTTTGTCCGGGGGGGGGCACTCTAGGTCTCATGGGTCGAGCCATCCCACCAGATAGACACAGTCCCCTCAACTTGAAAGAACCACATCACATCCGGGGCTCTATCACCCAAGGTAATTGTGACCACTGTGGAGCAGACG
This sequence comes from Pogona vitticeps, assembly GCF_051106095.1. Taxonomy (NCBI): domain Eukaryota; kingdom Metazoa; phylum Chordata; class Lepidosauria; order Squamata; family Agamidae; genus Pogona; species Pogona vitticeps. The sequence goes on from NC_135796.1 coordinate 16,900,897, forward strand.
AAACAACTGTTGTTGCTCATGGCAGTGATCTAATTTCCAGTCCTGTTTCAATAATTATTTACGTTTGTTGCAACTCTTTGAGTTGGGAGGGCAGAAGGAACCAAAGCCGACCGCCCACCAGCCCTGGTCAGGATGGCGACAGACTTGCCAGGAGCTTACTTCCCTCCCCAACCAACACAACGCATGCGCACACACTTACAGAGAGAGAGAGAGAGATTTCCTAAGATCTTCCACCCAGCATAGTGCTTTCAGGATGAGGCAGCCCCAAATACCGCGATGTCATCAATGAAAATAATGTTGAAAGGGGCTTGTTCTTCATCCCAGTCACGAGAAAACTCGCTATGATAGCAGTTTCCATTTGGATCTGGGACTAAGCGATGCCTTGATCCCTTGACTGCTTTGGCACAATCAGTTCTTTGGGCCTGAAAGGGTTATTAAAGGCTACTGGATTTTTTATTGTTAAATTACATGGCTGAAAATGGCATCGTTGTTTGGAACAGCCACATCTAAAGTCAGGAAAGCTATGATGATGTAGGAGAGAAATAAGAAAGAGAAAAAGAAGTTATGTCTGGAAAATGTCGTGGTTTGGTACCATTTCAAACCACAAATTCAGCTTTAGCTCTGCTGGCTGAGGGATGGGTTTTAATCTGATTGTCAAGTGCACAGATTTCTGCAGAGTTAACTAAATGGACTTGAAACAGAAAGTCTTGATGCTTTGGTATGGCGGAAAAGTAAACGAGGGGTGTGAGTGTCTGGAAGAGGCCTTTCATAGAGAGTCTTTCTCTTGGCACCTTTGTCTAGGAATACCTCGTTCCTACGTGGAGGCCCCTGAGGACTACCTCAGAAGAGAAGCCAAACAGCTCAAGAGGGAAAGCACGCCCCCAAGGGACTTGCCTGAAGCGTACAAGGTCAGGCCCCACGAGAACCTCACCCCTTTGGAAATGAAGGCGGTTCACGAAGGCCTTGTGGCCACGGTGAAGGAAGCCGGGAGATCGATCCACGAAATCCCCCGGGAGGAGCTGAGGCGCACACCTGATGTCTCCATGATGACGAGGCCTGTAAAGGAAGGGTCTATTACCCAGGTATCGGTGACGTTCATGGGAGAGATGGGCGGGGGGGCGGGTATCCACCCAGGCACATGTTTTGACCTTCGGTCTGTTTAGGCCCACACCAAAGGCAAGCGAGACATGTGGACCTAGGTTTGTTAAACCATGGTTTGATGTTACATCTTGGCTGGACCTGGTTACATGGCCCCTAAGACATATGGATGGCTGTAGGAGGATTTGAATCTAGGTTTGCATTCAGCGTCATCCTTGTTGAGCCTCTCTCTGGCTCTGGCTGCAAGCAAGGAACAGCCGGGCAGATCCAGATTCACAAGATGACGGTGCGTCAATGCTTGGCCTGCATCCCTTCTTACGGGCTGGCAAGGCATCTGAACGGTTTCCACAGCCGCTCTGCTGGGTTGTCGTCACGCCTTGAGTGCAGGTCGCCTTGTTCCCACAGAGTGAGCAGGTGGGTCGGTGGATATTCCTGGGCTGTCAGTTGCTCCTTTCCTTTGTGCCATATTTTGAGATGTGGAAACGTAACACCTTGTCTCCAGGGGAAGCATCTGCTAACACAGAGCCAGTTTTTTTCCCCCTTGAGAGAATGGTCTGGTTTCATGTTGCAGGAACACACTGTTCTTCCAAGGCAGCCAAACAGGAAGCCTCTGGTTTTGCCCACCAGTGAGTCTTGCCACCTCCCACCCTTCACCAGTTACATTCTGTGCGAGGAAGCGCATTTCATTCGCTTCTGTCTTCTCCCTTCTTGGGGCTGCTTCTCTTAATATGAAGGTGTCACTTTCACCTTTAGTGGCACCTGAAAGGTGTGGGTGAGTGAAAATAAATCAGGTGGAAGACCGAGCAGTCAGGGGGTCCCTCCAAGAGCGTTCCGGAGTTTTCCTAGCATCCTTTGAAGTTCCACAGCAAGATGTTCTGTCATAGGGAACTTGATTCCTTGAAAGCCATTTTGCCCACCTCTGCTCATTGGGCCCTGCAAGGCGCCACTTACAGAAGCGCTGCCAATGGGTGGTTCGCTTCCAATCTGGCCTCGCTTGGTCTTTGTCTAGCCTGGGCCTCAGTAGAAGCATCACAACAAGCCATGGTTTGGTTTAGCCACAGTTCAGACCCACACCATGGTTTAAGTGCCCAAATGAACTCTGTTTTTTGTCATTAATCTGCTGGATGTCATACGGTGGCCTTTGGAACGAAAGCAACAGCCGTCCCTGTGGACAGGCTGGATCTGACCCATAGTTTGGGCTAAACTTGATTGCCAATGCTGGTTTGTGTCATAACAATCCATAGCTTGTCAGTTCAGGTCCAATTATCAACCCAGAGTCCAGTATCCTTAATTACAATGTGATGCCATGTGATCTCAGAAGGGGAAGGACTTGAAAAATCCCATGGGGCAGAACCTTAAAAATGGAACTGCCTTCTGACCTCAGCTTCTGTACAGGGTCCCCATTCTGTGGAAGTGCAGATTTATTTTGAACACACAGCTGTGAAATTGATTTATTTATTCATGGTATCCAATCTCAGCCTAGAATTCCTTGTGGTTCCTTAGAAGGTGAGTGGTGACCTTCAGCAGCACGGGAATTCTTTCTGCTCGCTCGCTGACCTTTCTCCTCCCTGCTTGTTTTCCAGGGTACCCCACTGAAATACGACAGCACCCCTTCAGCAAGTGCCAAAAAGCATGACGTCCGGTCCCTCATCGGCAGCCCAGGGAGGACGTTTCATCCCATGCATCATCCTCTGGAGGTCCTGCAGGACCCAAGGACTCTGGAAAGAGCTTATGAGGAGAATTTGAAAGGCAGGCCCAGCCCCGGGTCAAACTCTGCTGGCTCCATCACGAGGGGAGCCCCTGTGATAGTGCCGGAGCCTGGGAAGCCTCGCCACAGCCCGCTTGCCTACGAGGACCACCAGTCAGCCCACGGGGCGGCTTTTGGCAGCCACCTGCACCGGGGGTCCCCAGGGTCCACGAGGGAGGCGACCCCCAGGCAGCATGAAGGTGGGTGGCTTACTCTTGAAAGGGCTTGTGGCCGCTGCTGTTTTCCCCTAGCCGTGCTTTTTGGACACACACACAGTGAGGGCCACGTGGAGCCCGTCACAGTGGTGGCTTTTCACTCACTGCCCCCTTCACTCTTTCTCGGTGCCATTCCTGCCGTTTTCCGAGGGCCGGAGGAAGCGCTGCAACCCCCACCCCCTTCCTCAGGATCCCAGATGAGAAAATCCTGCTTCTAGAACTAGAGCAAAAACAGGTTTTGCAGGTTGCAGAGGGACACGTGTCTTTTGCGTAATGGTGTCTGGCAACTTTTAAGACTTAATTTTACGCCGTTGGGACATTTTAGAAGTCAATGCAATGTGCTTTATGCCATTCTCTTCAATCTTAGCTGCGATTGGGGAGTTTCATTAATAAAAAGTCGTAGTGCAGTTTGCAGCCTGAGAAGTAACTCCATTTAAAAATCCATTGGCACAGTTATTAAAAGTAATTAATTATTGGGGCGTGTGCTCACCTTGGAAGTCACAAAGCAAGTTACTTTAGAAAAGGAACCTCCCAAAAGCAGAAGATGATAGAAATGTTGGTAGGTGTCAGGGTGCTACCATTAAGAGAGGAGAGTCATTATCTCAGGAAAGAAGGACACCTCAGAGATGTTTCCACCCCCACCACCCTTGTTTTCATGAATAGCTCTGTCTTTGACAGGAAGCATCACCACTGGGAAGCCTGTGTCCCAGGACCGAAAGATCCCTCCGACGCCCAGAGAAATGGCCAGCTCCAAGTCTCCTCATGCGACCCTGGCGGAGCACCATCACCCCATCTCCCCCTACGAGCATCTGTTCCGGGGAGTGAGCGGCGTGGACCTTTACAGGGGGCACATTCCATTGGCCTTCGACTCTGCTGCCATCCCCAGAGGGATCCCTCTGGAAGCAGGTAAAAAACATGGCTGTGGATCGGGCAGATCCAGGCCGCCTGTTTGGGGTAAATGGGGGTGAAATAGGGAAGCTTTGGGCACTCTTTCACCGCTTGTGTCTTCTGTCCCGCTGCAGCTTATTACCTGCCGAGGCACCTTGCTCCCAGCCCGACGTATCCCCACCTCTACCCGCCGTACCTCATCCGTGGCTACCCGGACACGGCCGCCATGGAGAACCGGCAGACCATCATCAACGATTACATCACCTCCCAGCAGATGCACCACAACGCGGCCGCCGCCACCGCCATGGCCCAGAGGGCCGACCTGCTGCGCGGCCTCTCTCCGCGAGAGCCTTCCCTCGCCCTCAACTACGCAGCAGGTCCGGGAAATGGGGGTGTGCGAGGGGAGGGGGAGGCCTGGGTTTTTTGAGAGGGGGAGGGAAAAGGAAGCCACCGGCCTGTGCCAACTTAAGAGAGGTTGCAGGGCCTTTTAAGAACATCGGTCTGTCAGGGGTCGGATCCGAGAAGGGGGTTGTCGTCCCCAAAAGCTTCTGTCACAAGGCATTTGTCGGTCCTCCAGATGTGACACAATTGTCTTGGACGTCAATCCTACAAAGAAGGGAACAAGCAGAACAGCCCTCGAAGCACACATCTAGCGTTGCACAGAGTGAGGCGGTTACAAATCGCGAGGGTTCAGAATAGTGGTTGCCCAAGTGGTTCTGCAGGCAGAGAGGGGCCACTTTCGCGTTACTGCGCACTGTTCTGCCTCAGAGTTTAGCATCTTCCTTGTTCAGTGAGCCGCCAGACCGTGCACGGTATGGTGGGCAAGGGACAGGCTCTCCCAGTTAAAGAAGTGGTTCTGGTTTTGGTGCACTTACTTTCATATGGCGTGTGTGGAGCTTGCTGCCTTAATGTGACAGGATACCTGCAGGTGTGCACCCTCCAGAAACAGCACCCTCCATCACCATAAAAATCCAGCATCCAGAATGACCGCCTCTCTCACACATTGCAATGGCCTGAGTGTGCCACCAGAGGGTGCTGTCCTCTTGATTCTGCTAATGGCCTTTCTCTCCCTCTTTCCCTCTCCCTCTCCCCCCCCCCCCGTTTTTTTCCCAGCAGGAATCATTGACCTCTCTCAAGTGCCACATTTACCTGTGCTTGTGCCTCCCACCCCTGGTACCTCTGCTGCCTCCATGGACCGGATCACGTACATCCACAGCGCCCCCCAGCCTTTCAGTAGCCGACACAGCAGCTCCCCTCTCTCCCCAGGTAGGCAGGCCCGGGCAGAGCCTTGTGTTTTCAAGTGCTTCTCCAAGACCTCTTCCTTAACCTCCTTGGCCACAAACTCAAGAGACCGGTGCGGGTGGGGGGAGGCAGGGTAAAACGAAGAAGCAACGTGTGGGCTTGCGAAAGCAGGGCCCTCCTCCTTGTCTCGGAGCCAGGCAGGCAGGAGTCTCTTCTGTGTCTGCTGAGTTGCCGCTTCAGGTCTTCTTCATGTGGAGACTTGGAGGCTTTCTGGAACTTGAGGCCATGACGTTGGCCTCCAGTGTCACTGGATCATGGCCATGAGTCTGTGAGGGCTAGTTCCTGACGGTATATGCTGGTGGTGCCCAAGTCTGGGTGACCCGGAGACTTTTTTCCCCTGCCAGGCCACCAGCATCCTTTAAAAGCATCCTTTATCAACAGGGGCGCACACACACTTGACCAAGCAGACGGGACCTTCGGTTTCCGAACGGGAGCAAGAACGAGACCGCGAACGGGAGCGCGAAAAGGAACGCAAGAAATCTGTCTTAGCCGCTACAACCACTGTGGAGCATGCCCCTATCTGGAGGCCAGGTTGGTTGCAAATGACTTTGGTGGCCTGTATTTTGGTTTTTATTTAATGGGCAAAGGAAGGTGCTTGGGAGGAACACAAGTCGTCTTTCCTGCTTTTCTCCTCTGACTTTATTCCTCCAGACTTCTCAGAATACCGCTTTTGTCTTTTCTGGCAGGCACCGACCAGAATAGTGGCCGTTCATCGGCACACTCTAACAACCACAAACACTCCCCCGCCTCGCCTCGCACCCAGGAGAACGTCCAGCAGCGCCCTAGTGTGCTGCACAACACAAACATGAAAATGATGTCCTCGGAGTGCCTTCCCCCCTCGGTTCTACGGTGCGTTCTAAGTCGAGATGTGTTCCCAGACCTCTGGGGGGTAGGGGCCAGTGAAGCTGCTGAGCCCATTTTGCTGCCATGCTAAGCACTAGTCGGAAGCACATGCTGTCCATTCCTGGTTTTTTAGCGCCTTGCAGAGAACTGTCACATGGACCGTAGTCCTCCATCAAATGTAACCGTTGTAAAGTCATGATGGGAGAACATGACAGACGCCTCCGTAAAAGAAAAACCCACAGCAACCCTCTCCGTATAACATTTACTTAAGTGAAACCCTGCAATCTCACCTTTTAACCTAAAAGCCCATTTGGTGTGGGAATCAATGGTCACAGTGACCCTGAAGTTGCATGCCCATTTAAAGAGCACAGGGGGTGGTGTGGAAGTGGAGCTGTTCACCTTTCCTCCACCGCCAAGCAAGTTTCTGATTTTTTCCTCTGCTCTTCAGATCCTCCTCCTCCTCCTCCTCCATCACCACCACATCGCCTATTCGCTCCTCCGGTTACTCCTCGGCTCCATCGCTGCGCGGCCCTGGAAGTGGCATGGACAGCTACGCTTCTGCGATGGATATGGCCCATGTGCCGAAGGATGGCTCCAGGGCCCAGGAGGCCAAAACGGAACGGCCACCCATGGACAGCAGCCTGTTCACCTCCAAGCTGCCCCCTGGGGCAGGCCTAGAACAGTCCCCATCGCCCATTAAAGTCACGGAGCCCCGGCCTTTGCCCTCTTCCTCCTCCTCTTCCTCCGGGCCAGGTTCGACCCACCCATGTAACAGAGGACAGGGGAAAAACCAGCCTCAGCATCACGCGCCCCTGGACCAGTCATTGCACGCCGTTTCGGCCAGTGATCAGCAGCCCAGTAGAGAAAAGAGTAAAACCTTTTCAGTACAGGAACAGGAGCTCCGAGCACTCGGTAAGACCACCATGACAGCGGCCAGCTTCATAGATGTGATTATCATGCGTCAAATTTCTTGCGATAAGGGGAAGCGAGAGAGAACCTCGCTAAATAACGACGCCAATAGCGATGGTAAGAAATTGGAGGGGGGAGGGGGTGGTACTCCAAGTTTGTGACCTTGAAAACATACACAAATACATCTTTTTAAAAGACCCTCCCTCCCCTAAATCATTTTTAAAATTCAGTTTTTTTCATTTGTGGTGATGGCCTGTTTTATATTGTGTGGGTTTTCTTTCCTGTAAAAGCACTGTCTATCTCCCCACCCCCACCCCACCATCTTCATGTCCCTTTATATTTTTTTGCTGTTAATTTAATTTCCTTTTGTAAGTTGTTGCTGTCGTGCATACTGTTCGGTTATTAGGTTCTTGTTACTATGGGGCAAAACTGACCAGGCGGGAGGGGTGGGAGCAAGATGGGGGGGAAAGATACGGGGAAAGGGGGGCTGTCGGGAACCTGTATCCAAGAAAGAATTGGGTAGCAAGACGGTCCTTCTGTGCAATAATAACTTGTGGAGGGGCCTTATTTCAAGAGGTGCGATTATTTCCTGCTCCCAAATATAGCTGAAACTGTGGGGTTTGGGGGCTGGTGGAGTTATGCTGTATTTGTAAGATATGCATTGATTTTAACATGCAGAATATGTCTTTAGTGTTGTCAAGAGTGGTGGAGAAACAGAAGTGATAAAATCAAAGGCTGTGGCCTAAGTAATTTAAAAAAAAGATTCTGGATTCTTCGATTAATGTGGTAGTTTCAAAAGGACATCAACTCTGTACTGCGTTTACGTGCGGAATGCAACCCAGCTCTGTGTACCTTTACCAGCAGGTATATTTTCGGAGCTGAATGACCTCAGGGGGAAATCAGACCACTAAATCGTAGTGTTGAGGTCCCTTTCATTTGATCCTGGAACCGCATTGTGAGCTGAAATACCCATGGAGGAACAACGTTTCGTTCCAGACAGTCCTCTGGGTGGTATAATGGAAGCTTCTGTGCCTTTCCAGGTGGAGCACCTTGCAGTCCTCCAGCCTGGGCATCGCTAAGGGATGAGTGGCAGGGGCCAGGCCCAGTTGCTTCAAAGGAACGTCTTAAGTACCAGCCGAGTAGCAGACCACGCTGAGATAGGCAGGCAGGTGCTTCCAGCTGAGATGGGGACTGGATGTGCTTCCTATTCCACCCCCACCCCGTAGATCACACAGCTCAGAGCAGCCGCTCACCATCCAGATGTGCTGGAGTATAAATTCCTGGTTGAGAATTAAGGGGCGTGTCATTCAACACACGAGCTATGGGAAGGCTAGATTAGAGCACATGAATGAACTCACCAGGAGAAGCCAAGAGAGGGAGTGGAACTTTCAGTAGCTTTTTATGGAGCCCTCCCGCAAGGCTTCAAGGATTTTTGTTGTTTTTGGTTTTGTTTTTTCTGTTGAATCAATCATGATCGTCTTGCTTCAGCTGCCGCTGTGCTTGGCAGAAAAGAATACTCTCACAGTTTAAGGATCCTGAGTACTTTGAATGCTCTTTAGGTTTCCGTGGAGGTTACAGCCCCGATGGCATTGAAGCGATTAGCCCTGTGAGCTCCCCCAGCATTCTTCATGAGAAAGGGGCGAAGCTGGCCCAGGATCTTGAAAAAGGGCGCAGAGAAGAGCAAGACACACGGTCCAAGCCGTCAGGTGAGCGGCTCGCCATCTTACGAGGGGCCTTGAGAGAAGAATTGGTGGCTTCCTTCCTTCCTTCTGTGGCGGCATTTAACTGTGCAAAGCTCTGGTCTCCTCTACATTCACACAGAGCGCTGTGCGCTCCTCCTCACACACAAGAAGCCTTGCCTGGCTTTTTTGATGCTATTCCTGTACACCTATTTATATGTCACATTTTTAGACGGATGTGTTAAAAGGGGGAGGGAACCCTTACCTGTCACCCAAAGAATGCTGCGTGTGCTCTCATTACAACTTTGCCAAAGGGTGGAGTAAACTTACAGTCTCTCTCATTCACTGAATGCTTGCATTGTCCCATATTTAATATTTCGGCCGCTTTAATTTTTTTTCCCCTTCCCATTTTTCTCTTTCCCCCCAGGTCCCATCAAGCCTTCTGGAATAGAGGTCCCCCACATACAGCAGCTCCACCAGCTCCCCGAAGGCAGACAGTCCCCAGGCCAGCCCTTCCAAGGATCCCAAAACATCAAAGGCCACCAGCGAACCGTCACCCTGGCTGAGCATATTAACGTAATCAGCACTTGCAGTTTTATCGGACAGGGCAATTCTGTAAATTAGGGAAGGCCGACCGCTTCTCCTTCCCCAGCTGCAGAAGGCGGCGATGGTGGATATGCAAGTTAAAGTAGTCTCTGGGGGAAGGAAGTTTTGCAGACTAGGGAACATCTGAAAAACTAGGTTCCCTCATTGTCCAAATGTCTCCCTTTAAATATATGGGTGGTGAAGTGGTCAAAGAAAGGCTGTCCACAGCCCTGTGAAGGTCTTGCAATTGTGGACGGTCTTTCCGTGCTTTGTTGCGACCCTTTGGGGATTTTGTTTGTGGAAATGTGAAAGTAGACAGAATCCCTCCCGGCTGTCCTGTGGCACCTTTGAAGTACATACGAGTGTTGGTGCAGCCTTTCCACAGCCTCCCAAAAGACCTTTCTGCTGCCAGGGGGCACAGATTCGGCCATGAAGGGTCCAGCACCTAAAACAGGACCGTCATCTTCTTTTCCTGCAGGAGGTCATCACCCAGGACTACACACGCCGCCATCCGCAGCAGCTCAACTCCCACATCCAGAGCCCAGTGTACTCCTACCCAGTTGCTCCGTGTCCCCCGTTGGACCTCCGGCGAACCCCCAGCGAAGCCTATCTGCAGCAGCAGCAGCAGCAAATGGAGCACCTCCCCAGTTCGAGAATTTCCCCAGAAATTGAAGGAAGCAAAAGGTGAGGCCTTCCGATTCCTGCCGCTGGCCTGCCTATTTCCTACAGCTTGGGTTTATCTCAGCCTGCTCCGCTATCTCAGGGTGGGATGGGGTGGATTTACAGAGATACAACCAGTGTGAGTCAAAAATGGTTGCGCACTGCCAAGTCAGAAGAAAATTAGGCACAGTTTTCGTTCTTCTGTTGAAGAAAATGCAGCTTGAAAGTGGCTAGGTCAAGGATGTAATCAAGGCAAAGGAGCCTGCCCATAACAGTGAGCACTCTGCTCATGCCTCTCTCATGGCCCCTTGCTCCCCCCCTTCTTCCTCCCTCATCCCAAGAGGCCAAGGAAACCTGCTGGACTTAGAGTCACAACGGTTGTTTTCATAGGCATCAAATAAATGCTCCTTCCCTTCTCAATCACAAGAAGGCATTGAAGTGTACTGTGTAGTTCGGCCGCTTAGATGGCTGCATCCTACAATCCCACCTGCTTGCCCACCTTTCACTCCCAAGAGCCCATCACACCAATTAAATTAACAACGTGTAAGCCTCTGTGGAACAGGCAGAGGGGGCAGCCGTTAGATCGTTGATGGTTAGCTGCCTCTTCAGATAGCAAGTATTTACAAAACCTTGGAAAGCTAAACTGGTTTGGGTTTTGGCGGCTCTCCCGAACAAAGGAATTCCAGAACAATGTGAAAAAGTATCAAAAGATCCCCCACAGGCTCTCTTGTTGCAGATGCAACGTTACAAATGGAGAATGCCCTCAAGAATATGCTTCCACATATTACCCCTGTCATAAGGAAACAGGGAGCCCCTCATTGAAGACAGAGCTTTAAAAGCTTATTCTGTGACCGGTCACTTCCAGAAATTCCTCCTGGCCTGCCCAGTGATCAAGGCTTGCCTGAGCATCCTGGATGTTGTGAACCAAAAGGCTCCATTTTAAAAAAAAGCCCACCTGTTTTCAGTACTCTCCAGCCCTGCCATACGTATTTACATAATCAGAGGTCTCTGGGTTTGGGTCTAGCAATAATTTATTCTTTTTCTTTCCCTGTTGACGGCACACAGACACATTCACCGGCAAGCACAACATCACCTTGTCAACAGGCCACTGGGGAGAGAACCAGGGTTGTGTCCACACTATTAGCCTTCTGCAGTTTCGTGTTAATTTTTTTTCTCCCCTAGGACCACACTTCCCAGCGGGGATATTTTTAAGTCCTTCATTTTTTTTCCTGTCAAAACCTGGCCAGTTTTTAATCTTCTCTGCAAAGTGATTTTATTGCTACCCTTTGCTTCTTTTCCTGCTTTCTTGTATGAATAGCAAAAGGGAACAACAGCTGTGACTCAGAGAGGCTCATGTTTATTTCCTCAGGTCTCCAGAGCAAATCAAAGTTCCCACTTCTGACAACTGCATAGAGCCCATCTCTCCACCAGACGGAATGGGAGAACCGGACCATGTGCGGAATGCCGCGTACCCCGTTTTGTATCGAGAAGGGGAGCAGTTGGAGCAAAGGTAAAACGAGGGGCCGGAAAGCTCAGCCAACCCGTCTCTGTTCACGGCATGCCATCATGTCATGGTTCTGCGTCCCCTTGCTTTTTGTACGTCTGTCTTGGTTCTTTTCCTCTACCCCCAGTCCTTTAGAGATTTTTTGTGTTTCTGTCTTGAATAGCATGCTAGAAATCAGACTCCCTCCTGGGTATACTGAGGGCTGACCGTTCCCATTTGGATCACTCGAAGTAGCTTTCTGGATTTTGGGAGAGTCTTTAAAATGAGCCACAAAGGCTGCTGGGTTTGAGAGTGTAGTAGGGCAGGTTCTTATGACCCCTATAGGGGTGTCTGTGTGTGTGTGTGTATCAGGACATTTCCCATAGAATCCCTAGATTCCACCTGCTGTTAAATCCCAGGATGCGTGTTGTCCTCAGGATTTAAGCAGAAAGCAAAAGAATATTTTGTCCCCACAGTAGCAATCTGACGGCTTTCTTTCATACAGGATGGGCTCCAAATCACCGGGAAACAATGCCCAGCCGCCAGCATTTTTCAGCAAACTAACGGAGAGCAATTCGGCCATGGTAAAGTCCAAGAAGCAGGAGATCATCAAGAAGCTGAGCACAAACAACAGGAGCGAAGCAGAATACAGTAAGGATTTCTAAGGGTCTGGCTCTTGCTCCCGTCACTGGGCCATCATTTAGAGCTGCAGTGCTGAGTTGACTTCATTGTGTGTGCGTATTTTTCTTAACAAGGGTAAGACATGTGGGGAAAGGCAGTGCAGTGCAGTGGGTAGCCCCAGGACACAGGAGGCCTGGGTGCAAATTCTTATCTGGCAATGGAACCTCACTGGAAGGTGGCAATGGTAAAATCACTTCTTAAATATCTCACATATCTTGAAAGCTCTATTAGCGTTGTCATAAGTCACATGTGACTTGATGGCACATAAAGACACATAAGCAATGGCTAGCACCTTGCAGTTGTGAAGTGGTTTTTTCCTCCCCCCCCCTCCTTGTTTCAACATCAACAAACCCAATTCCAACACTTTTGCTCTGTGATAAAGTATCAAGCTTGTGAGTATGGTTTGCCAGGATTTATGGTTGAAGTTATGAATATACCGTTAGCCTCCCTGGAATATGCAGCGTATGGCTTAAGCGTTTTCTGCCCTTTCCTTCCAGATGTTGGACAGCCTGGGACAGAGATTTTCAACATGCCAGCCATTACTGGAACAGGTAATTGCTCTGCGTCCTGCCAGTCCGGCCTCTGGCTTTCTCCTGAACGCCAGTTTTTGCAAACCACATCAAACCTCTTTGGATAGTTTAGCCAACATGACAAGGAATGGAGAGGTCCGTAATCTTGTTTGGCAAAGTGATACACAATCACAAGCCGCATCTCCCAGAGATAACACACCCAGTTGAGCTGTGTTACTGAATACCTGTGCCAGGTAGCAGAAAAATAGGAGTGAAAAGAGTAGTTCTTACAAAACCCAGCAGAAAAGGGTATAAGTCGGATTTCCTTTCTTTTCCTTCCTTCTTTCTTTCTTTCCCTTTTTTTTTATAAAGACATCCCTTCACTTCCATATTGCTCAGTCTCTCTAGATTATTATTATTATTATTATTATTATTATTATTATTATTATTATTATTATTATTATTATTATTATTATTATTATTATTATTATTATTATTGGTCTCTCTTGCCCTGGAAAAGATTGGCAGGCAGCTGACCCACAGTACTTCCTTCAGCCTTTGTGCATTGCTGCACTATAACTGCATGGCTTCTGATGACTCACAATTGCAATATCAAAACAACACACACACACAGGCAACACTGTTTACTCAGCTTTTCCACCATTAGTAGATTGTATCTAACAACCTCCAGCCTAAGAAGACAGAATAATCTGGAACAATTGGGGGTGGGTGGGGTCCATGTGGCAATATAGAAGAGATTCCCATGTATTTTCAGGATAACAAAATCAGAAAGCATCCCTGCCAAATAATATATCTGCAGTTTTTCTTGTGCCACTTTGTAATTGGGGATAACCCACTTCCTTCTGCACTTCCTTTGTATTCTTTTTCTAGTAACAAATAGCCATTTTTTAAAAATGAAATCCCTGTTTTAAAAACTGAATGGGAAAGAGTTGACTTAAAGGGAGCTTCTAGATGAGAGAATCTTCTATTCAACTTCCTTTTGAAACTGTTCACTCAGCTCAAAGGTTTTATACTGATGAGGTTTTTTGGAATCACGGCGTGCTCATTCAGACCGTCAGCCTTGCCCGGAGTGAACTGTTTCTGGGCCATTTCCTGCCCAGTCTCAAAGTAGGAGGGAAAACACAATGCCATGTCTGTGACACTGTTTCTTATAAACACCCAGCACCTTAACAACATTTGACTACTGCAGACAGAGTCCTTAAGATCTCTTGCACGCTTGTGACATCTGGAAGATTTAAGCCCCATCGCCTTCAACAGGAAGGCGGTCCAAACGTTCCTGGAAGCATGATCCCTCACAGAGCCATTGCCGCTGCTGTGAGAGGGTGCATGCTCATCTGGCCCCCTGTGAACGAGCAGCACCCATATGGCAGTCGGGTTGCAGCCGTTCTTGCCTACAAGCAGCATTGTTCGTTTTTGACCTACCATGTCCAGGCTGGCAGATGCTGCTTCCTGCTGGTCGTTTGCATGAGTAGAGCATCATTTTTTTTTCCTTTCAACACACTCACACACACAGAGTCCTCCACTGGGAAGCAGCCCTGTCGCTGGAGATGTGTGGGGACAGAAATCCACCCTGACCCCCTGCAACTGCTGCCTGTAGGGCTGGGGGGTGGGATTTCAAGCATCAAACCCAGCCCAAAGTTTACAGGATCCCGTTTAGCAAAGGCCGTGGTGCCATGGCGTCCCACAATGCTATTGCCCTTCACTGCAGTTCTGTACCATTGGGGAAGAAACTGTGTGTGTGCGCACGCGCACATGTGCAGCGTGTATGGCGTGCGTGGGAGCGTGCATGTGGCATTCGAGAAACAAAAACCTGCAAGTGGTTTTTGTTTCTGTTGGCATCCCTGCAGCCTCCTCGGAAGCAGGCAAAGAGTTGAGGTGACTGCAGGGTTTTGGGGAACCTGATATAAGACGGCCATGACAGAGTTTGTTGCTATGCAAGAATGCGCTGACTGTTTGTTTCTTCCCTCCTCCTCCTCCTCCTCCTCCCTTGTCGCCTTTCCTCTTCCCCCATCTCCCACCTACCCGATTTCTCATCTGGCCCCCCCGTTTCTCCCCTTCCCTTCTCTCTCCTTCCACACCTCCCAGGGTTAATCAGTTGTAGGAGCCAGGCGGTCCAAGAAAATTCCAGTACCAACATGGGGTTGGAGGCAATTATTAGGAAGGCCCTAATGGGTAAATATGACGAGCAGTGGGACGAGCGCTCTCCTCTCAGTGCCCATGCTTTTAACCCTCTGAATGCCAGTGCAAGCTTGCCCGCTGCTATGCCTGTAACTGCTGCTGACGGACGGATTGACGACATGCGCTCCTCCTTGCCAGGTGTGCAGCTCCTCTTCCCTGTCTGTGTCGCCCATTTTGTTTGTTTTTGTTGTTGTCGTTGTGTTATTAATCCTCTCTTTGTCTTTTCGGTGGATACTTCCGTCCTTCCTGCCTCTTTCACTTTAAGCTTCGGGTCTTTTACCTTCTACATTAGTTCTTAATTATGCTGATTAATCCCCATTCCTTTTTTATATATATAAGCACTTAAATATAGGCCAAAAGTGCCATTTAGCTTCCTCTAAAATACTGACAATTGTGCTGTCTCTCCCTTTGTTCTTTTTTTATTCCTCCCCCCCCCCCCAATGATTTATAATTTTATTCTTATGTTATTAAAAATAAAGGCTTGGAAGTGGAAGATGTGGAGGGTGGTAGAGAAGAAAGAAATACAACCTCCAGTTATTCTTCCACCCAGTAGGCACAGCAGGGCTGGAGAAGATAACATACCAATGGTGGGAACAGAGGATTCAAGCCAGGCTTGTTTAAGACCAGGGGGAAAAACTGCATGAATGTTCACCTGCATATTTAAATCAGTGGTGCCTTGGATTGTATGTCCGTATTACTCGTAAATGTAGGCCTATGGAAAATGTCCACCGTTTGTGTGTTTTGCTCCTGTCTTTTGCTCCTGATGTCCCACTCCTGAAGAAAACCAGGGGGTGTCTTTCTCGCTCTCCCACCTATCCTTCCTCAGTGCTTTCTAGCCCACTTAAGTTATTCCTCTGTAGTTAGTTAAGGAACCACGGGGTAATAATTGAAGGCGGGAGGCTCTCTCTGTCTGTCCAAAAGTGTTGCAAAGCCTATAAAGGGGTCCTTTTAGTGTCTGTGTAGCTTGGGGGGGGGGGGTTGGAGAAGAAGCCCTGGAGTGTCCATCCCAGAAGGAAGGCCTCTTTGCCTGTGACTGTCTTGAGGTGGAGTTTTGTAGAAAAGAGGGCCGTGCAGATGATGTGCCCCTGGGTCGCTTGCTTGCTTGTAGACCAACATGTTCCCTCAGGTCCCTGTTCTTAATTGAAAGATGGGAACTCAGCCTAACTTAATGGACTTTTAATTGTCCAGAATAATTGTCCATGTGGCTTCTAAAAGGGGGCTTGGATTTTACAAATGCCTACTAGCTTGGATCAAGGAGGCGCACACTCTGCGTTTTAGGGTTGTTGGCCTATTCCAGCTTGGTGAGAAAGGTGGCAGTGATGGAGGAAGGGGAAGCTCTCTGGTGGTTCAATTCACAGCTAATGGGAGGAGGGCATTATTGCCACATTCATCTGATTTAAAAACCTGCCCAGCTGTCTGCTACGCCTGGTGGTTGTTTTTCCTCTTCCTGCCTTGATCAGCTCCTTCTGCGCAAGGCAGTTGTTGGTGGACACGGAGTCTAGTCCCGCTGCTGCTCTTTCCGATTGCTTTGATCATCACGGGTGTTTGAAAGATGCTTCTTTTGTCAGGAGGAGGGAAACCAAAGATAGCGTCCAGAGCCCACAGTCGGAAGGCCAAGTCTCCAGGACCGGGCCTGTCCTCCACAGAAAGGCCGCCCTCCGTTTCGTCTGTCCACTCAGAGGGAGACTGTAACAGGAGGACCCCTCTCACCAACCGTGTCTGGGATGACCGGCCGTCGTCTGCAGGTGAGAGAGCCCTGTATCTATCTGCTGCACCTGTGGCTAGGGACCGAAGGCTTGCAGCCGGCGTCCCTCTTGGTGACCGTTAGTGGATATAAAGATGGAGGAAGGAGGTGACTTTCAGCTCGCATCAGGGGCCAGGGGGAACCCGTCCAGTCCTTTGGAGGCCTGGAACTGCAACAGTGACACCGTCGGAAGTCTGGTGTCCTGGCAGTTGCCCATTGGGTTCCCAGAAATGAGAAAGAAACCTGTGCTCTGCCCACCTTCCCTCCCTTTCCCCCTCACTTCCTGAATCTCTGGAGACCCTGTGGATTCTCTCCTCAGCTTTTCTGGAAGTCTTCTTGGATTGCTCTCTAGTGGCGGCTGCCCACCATTTATGACCTTTCCTAAAGATGCCAAGGATTGGATCTCTTTTGGTTTAGCGTGCCCTTGACCTCCGGTCCTTTTCCAGTCAGCTCCCTGTGAGGAAAACAACCCCTGGCCTTTCCTATGGGGTGAGCGAGGGTACTTGCCACTTTGCTAATAAAGAAGTGCTTCTTGAGAGTTGAAGGGAGAAGGAGTCGATACTTAGATCTGTAGCTCTTAAAACGGTCGAGCCTGTAGGTAGCAAGGGCCGTCGCTCCTGAGCAGCAAAGCATTGAAAATACTTTTGTCCTGATGCAGGTTCAACGCCGTTCCCCTACAACCCACTAACCATGAGGCTTCCGACGGGCCTAGTGACTGCTCCGCCGCCGCCTGCCTCCATTCCACAGGGCAACGCCAACAGCCAGCTTCACGGGTGGGAGGAAGAGCCCAAACCACTGCTTGTCTCGCAATACGAGACCCTCTCGGACAGTGAATGAAAAGAGGGGAAGCAAGACGCGGAGGGAAGAACCCGTGAATGGTGAAGAGATGGCTCTGGTGGCTGGGGACCTAGCCAAGGTTTGGGATTCTGGCTGCCTGCTGCAGGTTGTGGCTGGCCTAGGCCAGGCATAAGAGCAGCAGTGTTCCAGTCAGCTGATCTGTTCCATCACATCTGGAAAGGGGGAATTGGAAATATCTTCAGTTTAAAGCCTTAAAAAAAAGCCACAACAAGCAAACGGAACCCATCCAAGTCCTCTCTCCAATTTTGGTGCTGATAACCCAGAGCTATTGTGGCAAGAAATCAAACCAAGTGTACGTGGGGCGGGAAGGAGGGGAGTCTTGAAGGCTCAAAGGAGGGACGGCAACGCGTTGCTGAATCTCAGTTACTAATACTCAGGGGATTCCATCTGCTGCACCAATTCTGTTCTTCAGCCCAGATGAACGAGAGATGTGGAAGGGGAAAGGAAGTCAATTGGGAGAAGGCGGCACGTTGGGTTTCATAAAATCCTCCTTGTGCGTTTCCACCTCTGTCGCGCATCCTTTTTTGTTCGCATTGTTGTGGCCTGTCGGTTCAGTACTTGAAATAGGATTCACTAACGCCCTCCTCCCTTGTCTCGTACTCCTGTTCTATCATTGCAGGGGGGGTTAAACCGAGGAAATGTGCATGTTAGTCATGAGGGTGGGGAATAAGAGCAGCTCTCCGAAGGAAAAGATGTGGTTTCTCCCATTACTCGCAGTTCAGGAAGGTGGTCCTCTCCCTGACTTACGGATAGCTGCTGCTTAAGAGGGAGGGGGCTGCTCGCCTACCTGATCTTCAGACAAAGAGGAATCTGGTAGAGCGATACATTGGCTATAAGGAGCAGGCTATGGGATGGGAGGCTAAAGAACAACAAAGGCGGCGTACCTTTGAAGAAAAGAATGCTGTGCTTGAATGGTATAATTGGAAATCATTTCTCTTTCTGTGGGTCACAGATTTGAGGGGTGAGGGAGGTGGCTGTTTTGAGTACCTAGGGTCTTGAAACAGTACTGTGTCTATGGTCTACAGGGTATATTTTTGATACCTTTGGCAAATGTCGTCAAATGTTTTTGCGCAAGAAAGGACTTTAAACAGTATTATATGCTTTTTGGTCTCTGCTCCTGTACAAAGAGGATTTCTGTGTGGCATAACAAACTTTTGATTGGTTTGTCCATTGTATGGAAATGTCAAGAAGTTACAATGTCCCAACAAAATGACTCTGTAATTCAGTAGAATGTATTAACTTAGTTTTTTTTTAAAAAAGAAATATATATATATATATATATATAATATATTATATATATAAAAAATATAGTCACAATTGCAGGGCCCTATCACATGTAGTAATACTCCAGCATGGAGATTACAGTATTTTTCACAGGAAATTGTCTCTTTTTGTGGGGAGGGAGAGGGGCTGGGACACAGGCGGGAAAATTTAGACAAATTTTTCTGACTCACCTGCAAGTTTGTTTTCTGCATTTGTGCATAGATGTCCTTTTTATTTCATTTTAATTTTTGCCTACTCCTTTCTGTGATGCTGCCACATTTTAAACTATTTTGCGCGTAGACACAACTTGGATCATAACATTTTGGCCTTCCTTTTTCCACTCCTCCTTTTTCCTCCTCATTTTTCCATGATCATAGAACATAGAAAAGTGGCTATAGAGTTGATAAATGTTTTTCATTCTGTATGTTAAGGAAAAAGGTCTGGACAGCAGCTTCTTTGCTACAACTGACAACAATCAACTTATCGTAACTGAATAATTTGAGGCAGCATCCAGGAAATGACAACCCTCACACTTAGCACGCTCGTATTGTGGGAGTATGTTTCTTCAGCAGAGTTCTTCTTCGTTTGTCTGTTTCCTTCCAGTCTGCCATTCTTCTCTGCATCCCCTAGCTTTTATGATGGAGCAGCTGCCTGTCTCTTATTACAGTACTTCAAACACATCCATATGTGTGCAATAAACACACACTCGCTCTCCCTTCCCCAATTTCCCAGCCTCTGAGAGTATATGATTTGAGTGCTTGAGAAAAAAAAACCAGATAAAGGTTCTGTGTGATAAGGCCTGCAGAGAAGACCCATCTCATTTCCATGTTTACACCATTACAAGTCTAATCTGGAAATACTCATCCCGACAAAGAGACAGTTCTTCCAGAACATGATTTTCTCATCTCCATCTTGATATCCTGGCAAGGCCTTGTCAGCTGTTATTGGACTGCTGAACCATGGGGTTGTCTTATAGTAGGTACCAAGGAAAGATCTAGCTGTAGATAAGCTATGAAAATAAGGGCCAGGAGCGTAACTGAATTAAAGTAACGAGGCTGCAAGGCGGAGTAAAGGCTCCATAGCAATGACTGATACACTTTGCCAAGTGCAATTCCAGCTTTTCAAAATAAAAACCATTTGTAGGGTCCACTCCAGTAATGTGGCTTGTAAAGAATTAAAACCACCACCTCCTCTTTCTCCCCCTAATTGTCCCTGTGAACTCCTAGTTTCCAAATTGTCGTCTGTATTCCCTTTGAAGCTGCTATTGAAAGTCTTTGTCAATTAAAAAGAAAGCCCATACCAGAAAATAAATAGAAACTGTCCTTAATGTGCATATTTTATTGGTGGTTTGCCCATTTTCTTTCAAATGACCTTCCTTTTGCCTTTGCCTTTGCCTCTCTTCCTCACTGTTTCTGGGCCTTGCAAAACAAGTTGAATTTTGAGACCCTGTGAAAAAATGACATCTCCATACCTCTAGGGAACACTGGAGATGTCTTCTGTCTAAAGATGGTACTGCAAGGTTTTGATTAAAATACATTAATCCATTTTAAACATACAAGAGGCAGGACCCCTGAGTCTTTTAAGTATCCACAAGAAGTTAAGTTTCATAGTTTTGGAACTATGAGGCACCACAAAACCACACACAAACTATTTTTTTAAATTAGTACAGACAAGCTCGACGCTTAGGAACAATGATCTGTGAAGGCTTCCTGGCTTGTGCCCTTGTGGGAAAATATATGTTTATACTGCTTTGAATACACTCAGATTATCTCTTTGTAGGAAAAAATATATATAAGGCAGACCTGATCTCCTTTATCCTTCCAGTCAGCACCTGCTCAATTTTCAGCAGTCTTTCCCTGTTTAAATAAATAATCTTGGTTTAAAAAGAAAAGGCCCATCTCGATAGACATCCTGCCATGAGATCATATTATTTTGGACTGAAATGTCTCCCAGATCAAACAGGATAGCCTCACAGCCAGCAAAGTTATTTTATTGATTTTAAACCATGTTAAAACTGTGCTCATTTGCCCAAATGAACATATTCAGAATTTTGGAGCACTGCGCGACAGCCTCTCTCGCTGCTACTTGCAAGTTGATGTCAGAAATACATTCCACTCAAGGGCTTTGGGAATAGCCCCTCCTCCCTTTCACCACGTTATTTCTGCATTACCAGACGGTGTACATTCTCTGTGTGTGCGTACACCTGGTTTCTGTGTAAACGTATTCCATTTGCGTGTGCATGTTTAAGAAGTACATACATGCACACACATTTTCTTGTGCCTGAATCAGTGGCCTGGCACATACCCATGTGCGTGCCTTGCATGCACACGCCAGATCTTGGTAAAATTTTTACTCGCTATGGTTCAACCAAATGCAGACGAGCTTCGTCCTCATTGACTGTTAGCTCTACATAAGGTGAGCGCCGAGCACTGTGTGTTAGCTTCAGAGGAAAGCCATTCTTCATATACAATTGTCTGCATCATCTGTGTTGGTTTCCGTGACATATGGATCTCTATTGTGCTACCTGCTATGATTTTTTTTAATTAATTGTGCAATCAAGAAAAAAAGGAAGTTATGTTAAACTATTAAAAGTATGAAGTGTTACCAACTTTATAATTTGTACAAACACACAAAAATATTAAAAAGGACAATTTTATTGTTTGAAATGTACAAGAGGGGTGGGTGGGAGAAGAAATCTCTATCTTTTGTACAACCAAATTGTGCATAGTTGTTTCAAAGCAAGTTGTATGATAGAATGGACTGTACATAGAAACTGCTAAGTTGTAAATATTTATGCAGCTTGCTCTTTAAAGGGTTGGGTTTTTTTTTTCTTCTACTGAAAGTGAAGTTTTGTTCACTGTTGTTGTTTTGTTTTCCTGTTTTTGCTCTACATGCCCACTACGCAAGCATCGTGGGTTTGCAGTGTCGGAGCACTGCCTTACTGTTTAAGTAATAAAAAGGGAAAAAAAAGAGGGAGAAAGCTTATTGTCAGCAAAGCACAGCTCTGCTCTGATCCTTGTGTGGTGTTTGAAAGAGTGCCTTTAATGGTGGACAAGATGGGGAAAAGATAGCCATTCATGCCCTGTGACCTGTGGAATGAGTCACTCATCCCAGGATGGGGAACTGGCTTGATGCCCGTTTCTTGGACCAGGAAGGGAAGGGGTTGCCAGTAGTGGGTGTGTGGCCAGGGCATAGGGCCCTCCCTCCTGCCTTTGAGGTGTCCCACTTACTTCTTCTCTCTCCCCATCCCCCTGGCCTCCAGAGAGGAGGATGGATCATGTCCACCAGGTCTCTGAACTGATCCTTTATTGAAGTTTAGCCAAACTCCTGTGTATAATTACTTCAAGGCTGACAACCTGCCACCCAAATCTAGCTGTTTTACACACTGGTACAGTGTACACAGTGCTGGGGCACTTGGCTCATTGAATCACATATATGTTCCTTTGTGGAGAGCACAAGGCTTCCAGGACATGGCAGAGCCTTTTTGAGAATAAATGTCTTTGACCTGAACTCTGTGGCCCCATTGCCTAACAGCACATGGCAGGGACAAGCTGAAAAAGAGATTTTACAATTGCTCAGAGCTAGCCGACTGCCGTGGGTTCACAGTCAGGACTGCTGGTAGCTTTCCTGGATTGACTTGTTACTGAGGCACCTACCATTTTATAATTGCAGGAAACAGTTCTCTGTGCTCCAGAGGAAAAGTTGGGGGGGGGGGGAGCCTGTGATCATTTACAGTGTTCATTCTGGAAGATACTATTGGATCCATTTTAGCTTTGGCCCCCAACTGTCACTGTCAAGGGAAACCAATGTTTTGACTTCTGTTAGCCAACCTATTTGCCCATTGAGAAGCAACACAGACCCACGCTGCTTTCTGCTAAAATGCAGAGACTTCACCGGCTTAAGAAAATAGACCTTTGGATGTTTTACACTGAACAGATAAAGGTAATTCAAAATTACTTCTCGCTTCCATTAAGATGAATAGTTATTTTACAGGCAGTTAGTTACTAAAGTGTTTTTGTGGCACAAGAGAAGCTTCTCTCCCTCACAAGCTCACCAGTTTGTGGCTATTCGCTCTCCAGCCTGCCAGGTGGCAGTATTTCACAAAGCCAAAATCTCCAGAATCAGGATGATGCCTGCAGTACTTTTTTAATGCCTGTAGAGTTAAGAAACGGTGAGACAAATGCAGGATTCTCTAGACAATCCAAGGGACAAGGGAGTCTTCAACAAGGAGAAAGTGTTCCATAAAGGTCTAGTTTTCTTAGTATGGAAGGATCCCTGCAAAAGTGTCCCAGAGAGAGAATGCTGAGAAATCAAGCAAGAAGATGGAGAAGTCTTGTAGCAAAGACAAACTTGGTGACAAAGAGTTTTGATGAGGACAGAAGACTGACTCGGGGAAACCTGCAGCCACAAGACCAGTTGTCTTCTTGGTGTCCATCAGGGTGGGGCAAAGGGCTAAGGGTTAGGCTTGGCTGATGTAAGCTTTCGTTCAGCCACATTGGGGGGGGGGAGTTGTATTTGCCTAAATCTGTAGCCCATGGAGTTGGTGATCGCAAGGAAACCCAGTCCCAGTCATGGCAGGAGGTGCAGAGGGCAAAGCCAAAACTACTTCCAGATGAAATTGCCATGCAAGCTTGAGAGAAGTTGAAAGTACTGAGGTCCCTTCCCTCTTCGACACAGCCCTAAATCCTACTTTGTTTCTGTTCATCCCACCTGGGGTATCCACCCAACTTAATGGCAAGCCCTAATTAGCACAGCTAATTGCAGAGCCAATTTCAGACAGTCCTGATATATAAACATTCTGAGCTGAACTTTTAAAATTGATTTTAGCTTTCAGAAATATTACTGCCCACCAGACCACTAATCCAAAAGGTTATTTAAAAATCCTCACTTTAACATCTCACTTTGGCATCTCTTTCTATACTGAGAAATCCAACTGGGCAACTTGAGTCTAACCCCATGGAGAATGCTCCCATTTCAAGGAATAGAGGTGCTATTCTTAGAACAGAAATCAGACATTCTACCAAAGCAAGGGAAATTGAGGGATTAAAAGTTGGGAAGGGCAATGAAGTACCTCTATGCGCACCTCATGTATGCATCTGTGTAACTTTGCCTTTATAAATGAGGCTTTCAGACGAGCCACCTCTTCGTTGATTTTTAGGCTAACCAAAACAGCAAAGGTGGAGTAAGCAAGCAAAGCTCCACCTTGTTAAAGCTGCCACCGGCGGGCGTGGAGCTTGTTTTGGAATCGCACTGAACTGCAAAATAGCTCTTTAAATGGCTCTTTTCTTCTCTCCTGGTCTGGCGTCGCTTTAGAACTACTGAAAGCATCCTCCATTTCTGGGTTTGTTTTGCAACAGCTAATAATCCTTGAAGCTTTCCCGTAAACTGCTAATATGTCGGGAGCGCTTTTGAGACAGAAGTAGAGGAAGAATTCTCAAGCGCTATAAATATATATAAATGTTAAGCATTTAGACCATCACTACCATTGCAGACTATCTGGTGAATTATTACCCAACAGTGAGCAGAGGTCACACCCATACCTACATATTTAAAACCCAAGGACTCTGATCTGGTAGTGTAGTGCCACTGGGGTGCAACTGGAGAGTCAAGGTAGTCACCAAAACTAGCCAAGCTATAGACATTTAGTTTATTTATATCCCGCCTATCTGGTCGGGTCAGGACCACTCTGACCTGAGTGGAATACAGAAGTGTAAATATGTGACACCAGAGAAACCCCTCAAAGAAGCACAAAGCTAGCAACCTGTTTTAACATAGCATGGGTTAATTGTGACCAAACTTGTTCCCACCCAACCTGTGCTGTGTTATCAGCTAAAACTGATAAAACACAGGTCAAACAGAAGCCGCTTCAGCTTCTAAGGATAATGTTGGATCAATAAGTACCCCCAAACCACCACATTCATATTTGTGGAGAGAGTTACCTGTCGAGGACAAGCCAGTTACTTGTTCTTGTCAGGAGGATCCCTGTGTATGTATGTCAGTACATAGAAATAACATCTTCTACCCCTTTAAAAAAAAAAGTCTAAATATTTTGTTGCTCAGAAATCCTAAAAACAATGCAACAACAAATGAGGGAGGAGGGGAGAAGGGGACCAGGCCAGGCCACCTACTAATGAGCAGCAAACGGTTGACCAGTGTGGCAACACTCCACTTTAATTAGCTTCCCTCTTGGCCCTGTTGCTGCTAAAATATACTGCTCCCTAAATGTCATATTTTGGAGGAGGGGGTGGTTCTTTTCAAAATCTGAGCCTGCCATTTCCTGTAGCTCAATAAATAAAATAAAACCCTCATTTTTACTGGCAGTGCTAACAAATGGCAGGAAATATTTGACCACAGAATATGTGACAGGAGGCTCTTTCCCTCCCTTCTTTTCCATGCACAGTAGACTTGTTTTTATTGGAGTTTTTCAAGGGGAATCTTAAAAGCCTCTCAGCATTCTTGAAATCTTCCTACTTTTTTTTTTCCAAGGTAGAGTTTTGGCTTTGGGAAGAGGACACAGACCAAAGCAATGGGTAAATGATGGCTGCAAAAACATACTTGGAGGGACCAATAAGATGCCCCTACAATGCCCAGCTCTTGTGGGTCTTGCTACAAGAAATTCTAGGTACATCTATCACCCAGAGAAGAGGTTGCTGTCATCCTGTATTTTTGAAGAGGACCTGTGACTCAATCATAAAGTAGGTGTTCTGTGTGCAGGTCAATTTGCAACAACACTAGATGGGATGGAAAGAGTTTTATTCTTGAAAGGGCAGATAAGACAATTTTTGGCAACACACACACACCCTCCATATCTTTGACGAGGGCCTGGGACTCAAGATTAGAAGTTGAAGTGGCTTCAGTGGTTTCTTGACCTGTGTTTTAACAGCTTTGGATTATATACAGATTAGAGGAAAACATGTCTGACCACAATCAATGGCCTCCCTTCATGTTTTGCTGGTCGCCATCTGGCCCAATTTAGGATTTCTTTTACTTTTAAAAAATGTTTAGTGTTTGCAATTTTATTCAATAATTATACAAAACACATAGAAAGGGAATACGAGAGGAAAAGGTGGATTGGGAAGTGGGTTCTGGGCTAGTCAGAGCATAGAGAATACCCTTGCATCTGTTCAGAGGTGGGGGGTTGCTACCTTGAATTCCAAGGCTGATTTAAAATAAGTCCACTTCATTAAAATGAAGTTATTCAAAACTTAAATCATGCTAGAGAAACTGAAGGCTGTTTCTCAGTAACACACGGCTTAACTCGGAGTGATGCAAATGCTGGGCCTTGCTTAAACTTTACACCAGAAACATTTGAGGCAACTCTGGCTAGAAAGATAACCCAGACAAGTCTGAATCCTGTGGTCCCCCTAGTAAGCTTTATCGCAATCTCAGTATCCCCAGCATCCACCCGGCCTTCCCTCTGCAATTGATGATACTGTATAAGGGAAATGTTCAATCAGGATGCAGGAAAGAAAGAACTAAGACCATTCAAATGTTACTCATTCGTCTTCCATAAGTTGTGGCATTACCAGGCAATAAGAGAAATGGATGCTCTCAAGTACTACCCAGAAAAGTCTCCCCCTATTATCCTGGGCAACATTGGGAGTTTGTATTCAAGACGGGTAGGTGTGCCAGAGAGAGAGTTTCCAGCTTGACTAGACTGAATAGATTTGGATCTCTGTTTTCCTCCCTGGTCACAGAACCTGGAAGCCTTGCTGTCTTTTTTTTTTTTCCTTAACTTTTTTTTCCTCTTTTGTTTAATGTGAGTTAGATTGAGCTCGACAGACATGTCCTTGGCTCCAGAGGCAAGCAGGTAGCATTGCTTAGATTCCACACAACAGGAAGTGTTTCTTACTCCCCTGAGAATCACAATCCAAAACAAATCACTCATCAGTTCTTGGGGCTTTGCCATGAAATTATATGCGATCTCTGATAATGATACATCAAGCTAAAGAGCTGTTTTTGGCAACGCATCAAAGGCTTTTGAGGCTGGCAAGAAATGTGAAAAGAAAAGTTATAGCAGCTGTGAGATGCTGTTCATTGTTATGCTAGTGTGCAGAAGGTTTTGGTTCATTCTGAGCCCCAGCTAGATACTGGGATTCTAATCTTCTTCTCTACAATAACAGTATAGATGTCAAAAATACAAGTCCATCTGTCTTTTTTTTTTTTTTTTTTTTGCAGTGTATTATTTTTTAATTTAATTATTCTTTTCGTTTTGGGCAGGGCACTAGTAATTACTGAAATAAATATTTTTCAGGCGTCCAGCCAGTAAAACCATAATAAAACACTTGCCACAGATTGGAAACTCGTAGGGCTGAATTGCAAGCAGCCCAGAATCAATGCCAGTTTTAATCAAACAGAAAGGCTGCCACAGAAACAAAATGAATAGAAGATAGTGGAGTGCTCTAATCTAAGTCAGGGGTTCTTAACCTGTGGTACACGGGTGGGTTTCAGAGGGCTCATGAACACGTGAAAAGGATCCAGGGATCTTAGCAGACCACAAGGCACATGTGAATTAAACAGTATCATTCAGCTGGGGGGGGGGGCAGAATCTAACGCAATACTAAGTTGCATTTACAAAATTTAGTGTACTGTTGAAGAGAAATAACAGCTCTGTTCTATCCTGCATTGATCAGATTTCACCTAGAAAAGTGGTTCCCAACCTTGAGTCCCCAAATGTTCCTGGACTACAACTCCCAGAAATCCTGGCCAGCACAACTAGTGATGAAGGCTTCTGGGAGTTTTGGTCCAAGAACATAGGGACCTTAAGTTGGGAACTATTGGCCTAGAATATTGTTTCCACAGATGGATGGAAACATCATGTGATTGTACATGTTTATGTTCATTTCCTGGGAAGGGAATTAATAGCTTTCATCAAATTTCTCAAAGTGGCCCGCAACCCAAGAAAAGTTATGAGCCACTGGTCTAAAGGATGTTGCCATACTGGATCTCTACATGACTTCCACATTAAGAGAGAGCCTAGATCTGATCTTTTCAAAATGTCAAAAGCATCCCCCTCATTTATTCAAGCTGTCCTTTACTGTCCTTTAATTTAGGAGTAGCGCAAGTCATATAGATGAATTGGGCTTCTCCAGCACTTTCCATCTACAAACCAGTGCCTGTGTTTGGGTTTCAGGTTTCGAACTGTTAAGTCTTGTGGTCTGAGGTACAATCTTAGTTCAGTGCACTACCAAAGGCTGTGTAGACTCAGGTCTAAGAACCTTACTCAAACGCAAGGCGTGCATTGCTCTGCAGTTGTCCAGCGACATTAAATCTCTCAGTTCTCTCCACCCTTCCTTCACTGAGGAAACCACAAATAAGACTCCTTAAGACAAGTCAACAGTTCGCCAAAATCCAACGAAGTCTGCATCAGGACTGTGAGCGTCTTTCTCTTACTGCAAAACAGTTACCATGCTTGAGCTTAGTACACGCTCAGAGACACCCTGTTCATTCATTTTAAATGTCCAGCTGCTCCACTACATTTCTGTTTTGCATCTAGCTTGGGTTGGTGGAGTCTAGTAAAAAACCAAAGATCTAGCAAATCTGAAATTTGCCCACCTCTGGTTTACCACAGAGGGTTGACAAAGGTTGTTAGCCTGCAACCTCAGTTTAGTGTTAAAATGTAAGTGCATCATTATTATTGGCTGTGAAGGAGGAAAATATTTTACTGCATCAAACAACAAAGATCAGTTCCTGACTTAAGAATCTCTGGCAAGAGAAGTTTAAATCGAGTCTCTGTTTAAATACATTTGCCCCATTCTCAATTGATGGGGATCCAGATTACGCCCATTTATCCACAAAAGAACACATTGTGCATCCTGCGTAACCAAAGTTCTTCTATTGCTCCTGCTTTTTTAGTCCAGTTTGGCAGACTAAGCATTGAGGATTAAGTTGTAACAAGGGAAAATTCTCCTTGGCGCAAAGGGAAACTGGAGCTGTTTTCGGGTAGTGCCTTGACAATATGCTACCTCAATGGGGGGCCACATTTCACCCTTAAATAGCAAGGAACATGGAACAGGTGTGAATAATTACACAAAAAGGGAAAAGCCGTGGGGAGCTGGGCCTGTATTATTCAGTCTATCAGTTTGGAAATATTAATGACTTGCTGTACAAAGTCAAACTCTGGAAGCTTGGCCTCCAGTTTGAATTCCACCTTTTGGGAACAATCAAAATGCCTTCTTGATGTAAATGTGTAATTGATGAAGGCTTTTGTCTTAGTAATAACGCTAAACTCCATCTGCAGACTTATGCTCCATCTTTGAAGCTACAATGGAAGCCTGGAACGTTTAAGGGTACTTTTATCCCCTCCCCCAAAAAAGTTGGAGGGATGGGGAGGAAAGATCAATCTTGGTTTCTTTTGGTGTTCTCCACCAGCACCCCGAGCCAATATTCACCACTTGCTTTCATTGAAGGTAACCTAAAAAACGCACAACCATGTTGTGTTGGGAAGGCTGAGATTCGTTATCTTAGATATGAAAGAATCAGAGAAGAAACACTGAACACAGTAATTTTACTGCATTAAAATTTCTGATACTACCTGGGACACTCAATGTATATTCAGCTGATTTCTACACATCTTATGAAGAAGTCACTGCAAGGAACATTGAGTGTAAACACCAACAATTCTTGAGATCCTTTCCAAACATTTCTTAAGGATAAACCCAGAAGAAGTGTGTATATCAGGGATAGCCAAAGTGTGGCACACAGATCTTGGTTTGCAAAAACTATAAGCCACCCCTTCCTCTCTCCCTGACATGTATGACCAACGAACAGAGAATTTGTTGCATCTTCTGTGGAATAGATTATGTGAGTGCTTCACTGTTTCATTAAAAAAAAATTCTCTTAACACTTAAGACATAAACTGAATGGCATCAAATCTGGGGAATGGGAGACTGTCAAAATGCCTTTAAATGTCCATGAGAAATATTTTTGGTTACATCTATAATTACAGTAATGTTGTGGCTATTAATCACATAAGTCATCATCAGGCATAAGTATCCCTTTGCAGGTAACTATGTTGGTGTTAAACTCTCCAAAAGATAAGGAATTCAAATGTGGAACATATGAATGCAACAAACCAAAGATCAATAGCATAGTTAATTGTATTAATACATGGTGTTGGAATATTCCTTTCTTTAACGATAGAGTTACATCTCTGATTTTCGCACCACAAAGCTGCTTGTGTAAAAGAAGTATGATCTCATTTTGGTGGTTCTCAAACACAAAGGTTTCATACATAACAAGTTCAAGTGATAACCTGGAAAATTTGCAGGACTGATTCCCACCTGCTCAGATCAGCTCAGTATTCAGTAATCTTCTTTTTCTTTTTTAATCCTGGTATTTCAACATACCAAATCACAGGTCATATCCAAAAGCGTCAATGTATGAAAACAGTGGAACCATATTCTTCCCTTTCAGGAGTCACACTTTTATATCTTTAAGTTTTGGTACCTGAGATGGGCAGGTGCCGACAAAGACCAAAACAAGCTGTAGATCAATATAATATAGAACATTTTTCTACCTCTATTTTTAATTTACCAGTTGCCCAACCTGGACAAAAATAAGAACTGTTACATGAGCTAAAGTCTGCTGTGCTTTAGTTAACCTAAAAGCAACAATTCAATCCTTTCTTTTCCTTTCACATAAGGCCTCTTCAAACATATCTGGCAATCAAATATTTTACTTTTACCTATGCAGGGAATCTGCAGTTATCTGTGTCTTTCTAGCACAGGTATACAGTGAAGCGGGTGTACATTACAGGGTTGCATGCTAACTCCTAAACACACACACATGCTTTCAATGCAGGAATTTATGGCCTTTAGAAACACGACAAAACAAACTTTGGCGCTCAAGTGAGGAATGTGTGGACATCTAGAGGCTGCTGAACTTAAGACTCCCAGTAGAAATATCCCTACCCCATGGATTTACAAGCAAACTGTGTAACTAGCCCCGTTTGAATTTTTTGTTTTCAGAGGTGCCCATGAAACTTTCTGGTGAAAAGCAAAGCAAAGCATGACACTTATATACTGCCCCATAGCATTACTATTATTACTACTACTATTACTATTACTCTCTAGCACTCCAAACCAGAAAAGTATTCCCTGCTATAGGGCAGTCCTCTTCAAAAAGTGTGGTTTCTGTACTGCGTGATCACCTTGAGACCACCAAGCCAGTCAGCGTTTGATCTTGTTCAAATTTAAAACACAGGTCAACCCTTTCCCCCTCCCCTCTCCCATCCTGATCTGTTTCGGTACTCAGGGCATACATTCTGTCTGCATTAACTAAAATGCAGCCCAAAGTTTTGTGCAAGGTTGTAATTCAATTATGGGGCTGTGCTTTATTTTTCAAGGTTAAAATTCAGCAACCTGCATATAACTAAAGTGGAACAGCAATGGGGATATTTAATCCAGCCACATGTGGTGCCATTTATAAAGTTTAAAGAAAATTGTTTCAGATCTTGCAGCACAAAGAGGGAAGGAGAATCAATTCCAAACTGGGGATATGGTTGAATCTGGATTTCTTCCCAAATTTTAGTTATGTGGCTGCTGTTTGTTTAATGCCTCAATCCCACAAGGAGTTGCTTAATGGAAAACAATGAGGTTATAACACGTGTGATATACATACTGTAAATACAGCCAAATTCTGCCTTTAACCTAAGTGGAAACCAAAGCGAAAGGGTGCATTATGCTCCATGAAAATCCCATAACAGAACATTCTGCTTTAGACAATACTTTCTGCCGTATCTCTCTCTCTCATTTAATGACAAGGTGTCAAATTGTTTAGCTACTTCCACAAATGATAGCTGCAAGATGATTGCCTGGAAGAACAAAGTGCTTGGAAATCATTATTTTGTCCTGAGCACAACATATGGTCCCTACATAAAACCTCAGGATTTCTCTGGAAATGGATGCATGAACAGGTGGTAAAGACAGTCTAAAGCAGCAACAGAACTAAGGTGTCTCTTTCTTAGGAACACAAACCTTGCCCTTTCACATGGTAACCCTTCCAGTCCCTGAAATGAAAATCCGATTTTTCCTTGAAACTGTT
Source organism: Pogona vitticeps (assembly GCF_051106095.1). Classification (NCBI taxonomy): domain Eukaryota; kingdom Metazoa; phylum Chordata; class Lepidosauria; order Squamata; family Agamidae; genus Pogona; species Pogona vitticeps. The sequence continues at coordinate 16,932,604 of NC_135796.1, forward strand.
TACAACCTGCTTCTCAGAGGACTCAATGCGAATTTCACAAATGCAGGAAGGGGCACAGGGCAGAAAATAAATGCTTACTTGCAAGCTAAAAATGCTGCCAGCCAAATCAATAAGAATAGGCAGCCAGCAAAACTCTGAACAGTGGGTTATTTCAAATAAGGCCTGAGGAATTCCTCCAGTTTGCAGCTTTTTCCATGATGGTTAGCAAAAAATCAAAATTAAAATTCTATAAAAAACCAACCAACAAGCAAAACCACCTGCACACTGGACGCCTAGTTAATTAAATGCTGTTGCTGTTATGTGCTGTCAAGTCAGAAGAAACTTACAACTACCCTAACAGAACTTTCAAGGCAAGCGAGATATTTAGGGGGTGGTTTTACCAGTTCCACATCCCTCTGTGAATTTCCATGGTAGAGCAGCGAGTCCAACCCAGGCCTCCTGAGTCTACTACACACCACACCAGATAGCCAAATAAATGCTACACTCTATATCTTCTCCTTTTCTACGAAGGAAAATATAGGAAGATTTCTTCAATCATAGCTGCCATTTTTGATTATGAATTAATTTTATTTCTTTAACCTAAAGCTCAACACATTAGGTTGTGCTGATTTCAATGGTAGAAGAGAGCTTGGAACCTAAGATTTGACTAACATCTAACATTCATACAAATGTAGATTATTTATTACAATTCTCTTCTACCCTATATTCGTAAGCTGCAGGTTAAGACACATGATTCTTCATCACTTCCCCTGGTTTATCCTCACAAGAACCATGTGAAGTAGAGTTCAATTTTCAACCAGGATCTCATATCTGTTTAAACACCCTAACTGCTACACCTATAGGTTTTAAAGACGATTTAGAAGATTTCCTCCATGTTTTAACAAGACAATTCATGAAGTCTTGGTACACACAGAATTCTTTTAGTAAAGCCAATTGGATCATCTACTGCTTACTGAATTTTCTGGATTTGTGCTCAAGTAAAAACCATTCCAGTTTACACAGTAAGAGATATGCTCTATTTTTGCCAGGAATATAAACACATCCTTGGTTTTTCTCTCTCTGTGTGTGCCTATGCTCTAAACCACACCACTTTAGTAAAGCTTGAAATAAAATACTCTTAGCTTTCGTATTCTAAATATTTGCTTTAAACCCTACCCTGCCGTATGAACGCAATAGCATGAAGCTGATCAGACAAAGGCTCTCCATTTTTGTTCTCAATTTGTCGGAGACAAATGTTGTTAACTTTGCTGCACTTTCCAAACCGATATCCCGCAGAAAAGAAAGGAGAAAAACTCTTAATGCCTCCTGCAAGGTACCAGGGGTTTATATTTCCTGTAACTCAATGCCTGTGGTACTCAAACACAAGAAATAGGTCAGATGCTTATGCATTAAGTGGGGCATAGGGAGAGGGAAAGGGGCAGGTTTCAACATTTTAGCTAGCCTGCTGCTGTCCTATTATTTCTGTGGCTAGCCTATTATTTATTTTAAAAATAATAGCGGAGAGATTTGTTGGCTTTGTTATATATTTTTTCTTTGAATAATTGGATTGCTTCACTATGAAAAAAAAAAGAAAAGTAAACCCAGAGGAGAATACAGTTTCTGAAATCCTCCTATCAATGTGAACCATTTGATGAAAACACTGTTTTTTTCCAAAACCTCTCTCTCTCTCTCTCCTCCAACGTCCTACATACCCCATCAATGTTGTATCACTCGCTCGTGAGGAAAGCACCCCTCACTTGCCAGAGTGGTTTGATCACACAGCATGAGGGACTCCTGTTCAAGGAAAAAAGTCCAAAACTATATCAAAACAGGAATACTGCTTCAACTCCTGGCAAAGGGCAGTACATCAAGAGCAGCCGTATAATGGGGCCATGCTTCACAGGGCTGAAACCCTGGGATCTTCTAAATAGCAGAGGTCTATGATTTGAACCCACCCACTGCTCCCTTTCCAGTTTCCCTGCCCTCTTTGATCATCATCATCATCATAGGCATCCTTCAGTCCTCTCAGTAATTAGGAGGGGGAAAAAGATTGCTATATAAACCAAACTATAATTATTTGTGCTACAGATCTACAAAGAAGCCTTTACTGTCAACTGGCCCCAATGTTATAAATAAAGAAATCAACAAATCCAGCGAAGTTCCTCTGCCTTAATACTAACTGCATGACACACATTAGTTATGTTATATGCCATTTGCTGGAAATCTGTGACATGTCATCAAGTCAAAAGCAACTTATTAATTATTGTTCTCTAGCCACACAGGAAACCAGGTAGCCAAGTAAGGTTGCCAAATAACCAGGCGGGGAGAAAACCCTCTTTAGTGTACTTTTGCACCTGCCATGTAGGTTTGATACACAAGAGCTTTTGCACCATGAAAATCATTCCCGTCTTTTCCAAATACTTGCAAACCATGTTTTGTAAACTGCAGCACAGCTACAATGTTGAGTTGAGACGTTGGCAACTTTCGGTCAAAACAAAACCATCTTTTCCCTGGCTTGTAAAACATTTCCATAATTAAAAATAAAAAAACCAAGATTTTCCCCACACATACCCTCAGCCCTATTATTTTAATTCTGGACAAAAAAACCCAAAATCTTTGGGACTCCAAATAAATATCAAGACACCCAAGGGCCTCCGTCTGCTTTGTGTCACATCGCCCTATTTCGATACCAATGTTTTTGCAAGATTGAAAGGTGATTTGTGCCACTTTGTATTTATTTAAATAAATAAACTTTGTAGCAAAAGGGGGGAAAAACAACAATCACAATGCCCTCCCCAAACTTTGTTTGAACACAGTTGCAACTTTATTTGCTGTAAATGTTTCCCCAATAAGCCGGTCTCCTGTTTCATTTGCCTCTTGACAGAGATATTTTTAAAATACTGACCAAAAGCTGTATATATATATATTTTTCATCCCCTCTTCCTCCCCCAACCCTAAATCCACCCCCCCATCTTTCAAAATTCAAGACTCCAGGATTCTCTCCATGGCCCAGGAAACACTCGAGAGCGTTCTCCCTTACCTTTAAAAATAAAAATAAAATTCTTACCTTGTTGGTGTTCATTTTCTCCGGGCTTCCCCCTCAGCTGTTGCTGCTGCTTTCTTTTTTGGCCTCCAAAATCCCCTCAAGATGGCCTGACTTCCTTCCCCCAGGTGAACTGCATTGGGCTTTTATGAAGAGCCAAGCCAGGCTCTTTCCCTTTTACAAAAAAGGCCAAAAAAACAAAACACTTTCCCCCCCTCAGCCTGCCTCGCTTTCTACCTCGTTTTCCAAGCTCAACCTTTCTAGTGCTGTGAAAGGCAGAGCCTCAGGCACCGAAAACCCAAGATTGGTGCCTGCTTGGGGATTTTTTTTTTTTACTTCTGACATTGCCAATTTCTGGGTTTTATTTTTTATTTCTCCCCCCCACAAACACACACTTGTTGTACAATGGGGGTGCAGAGAAGCCGTTTTTTCTTCTTGGCTTTCATGTCTCTTGTTTTTAGTTTTGTTTTCTGTGATAAGCCCAGAGAAGGGGCTGAGACACTTGTGGGAGTTGGATACAAACTGAAGGAAGGGAGGAATAAATAGATAAAGAAAATAAATAGAAGCAACCAAGTTAGCCTTCCCGCTCTTTTTTCTTTTTCCCTTCTCTCTCTTTCACAGTAGCCCTGTTAAGGGCAAAAAAAAAAAAAAAAAAAAAAAAAAAAGTCACCTCAGGGACTGAACTGGTCCCAAAGAGAAAATGGCTGCCATTTTCTGTTCTCTGAGGAAGACATGGTCTTAGCCTGAGGAGATGGTGTGCCATTCTTGACAGGGGACAATTCTCTACAGGGACAGTTTCCAAGTCCAGCTTAAAGACGGAATACAAAATAAAATGAAAAGAACAAAGGCCTTGAAAATTGCTATCCATCCAGAAATTTCTTGTCTTGGTATTAGAATGAGGAGGCAGATGTAGTTTGCCTGGGTTATGGTTCTTCCCCCCCCCCTTACTATGGAGAGCTGTACCGCATGTAATATTAAAGATGACTATATCCTTAAATCCCTTCTAAGTATGCATCTATACGTAGAAGTCAATGTTTGCTAATTGGTGTCTGTCTTTGCAAGCTAAGAGGCTGCTTAAAGCACCTCAGGGAAAGATGGCGGCCATCTTTGTCTTCCTCTCCAACAGGGGCCAAAAAGGAGATGTGGTGTTTTGACTGCCATAGGATGAACAGTATCTAAAAATTAGGGGGTGCTTTTCCTTTAACGTCTTCTCCATCAAACAGCTCTGCTTGTTATCTTTCAGAGCCCAATTCAACACATAATACTGAGCCACATGAGTCTCACACAAATACGTAGGTGCAGGATGATTGAGCTTTTGCACGCTGAGGGTGGGGGAAACCCAAAAAATATGTGGGGGTTGTTTTTTTTAAGTGGGAAAATTTGGCCTTTAGCAAAGGACGAACCTGTTTTAAAATTAGGTGTGGTCGATATGTATCCCTTGTTTTAGCAAAACCCAGATGGATGGATAGACAAACAGGCGGACAGATAGATAGGTGGATGGACAGATGATTGATAGACATATAGATAGATGGATGACTAGATAGACAGACAGGTGGATGGCTGGATGATCGATGGACAGACAATATTTTAAAAAAGAAATTATTTTCCAGTCACTTAATTTGGAAGACAGATCCTGACATAAGAGGGTCCCAACCATGGAATTGGACTATACAAATGAAGAGCAGGAACAATATCTGGCATTCAGATACTGTAACCACAGTTTGTTTTATGTCCTCAATCTTTACTGTAAACTATCCTGGGACATGAAAGCGAAAGGACAATATAGAAAAATAGAGGAGGGGAGCAACCCCAAAAGTAGAAAAAATAAGTTCAGCTGACCAAAGAAGAAGAGCAGATGCATCTCTGGCTGAAATTCAATTCAAGATGTTATCTACAGGATTTTGAGCAGAAAAGTCACAACACGTACACACATTAGAGCATTCTATCATTTTATTAAGATATATAGGTTGCTTTTAGCAATTTTTAGACTCCTTAAATTATTTTCCATTAGTAAAACAGAAAGGCACTGTTGGAGAGGGGAAGGGAATATACATATTTTTATAGATATAAAAATAAAAAGGCACTGCATAATACCTTGTGGCCACATATAAAACAGCAGAATTTTTTTGGTAAGCACTTAGAAGGAATAGAGCTATAAAAATTAATCACATATCTATGTCCAAAGAGCCATTAGCTATTTTCTGCCTTTCACTCTAACCATCAAATCAGCTTCTACTACCTTCTTCACATACATACACACATACACACACACATATTTTACTTCAGCTGTTCAAATTAAAATAAAAAGAGCATCCAGAACTATTTGGTGGTTTGGATGTGATTGCAAACCATGGTTTGCAATTTTTGAACTGGCTCCATCTGATAAGACTGTGGTATGATCTAGGAAGAGCTGACAGACGTTTTGGATCACATCCCATCTTGCAAATCATAATTTGGGCAAACCATGGTTTTAGTTAAATCTGAGTCAAATCATGGTTTGGGTTGTTGCTGTAACCGAGCATCTGTTATACTATCCAGTTTGTCTACTCGTCTGAAAGAACACAAATGAGCTCCCCTCATCCCTTAGTTTTCCACACAATTTAATTTGGGCAAAAACAGTATATATTACGTTTAGTGCAAACCATGATTTGGAATTTCATCTCATAAACCCTTTCAAATTATTTAACATATCCATTTACTTAACAGCCTCTTCCCCTCTGCTGTTTAGTATAAAATATGAATAAGTATGTCTTAAACAGGTAGCATTCCTTTCTGATGATGTCTCATTCAAACCAAATTAACCTGGGTATGAGTGAAGCTCTAGCATACAAGGGATTTCTGCCCAATGTGCGTATGCTCTGACCTGCTGATGCCGTTGTACATTTTGAATAAACAGCTGTCTATGCAGAAGATCACATGGATTTTTCTCAAATACTCCATACAACTAAGCAGAGAAACATGCATTCGTTCACTGAAGCACCAATACACATAATAATCTTAATTCGTTCTCCAAGTGGTACAGAAGCCACATAAGACGTACATACATATCCACCTACCTTTGAGGGTCAGGGTAACAGCATTTGGAAATGCAGAATAACGACAGCTGAGCACAAAGGGTCTCTCAAAATTGCCAGATCATTTGTAAGCAAACAAATGGAGATGATCATTTATTTTAATTTTTCAAAGGGAAGAAGACATTTTCAAACAGGTTTCTTAAAGATGGGGTGCGCCGTTACCCAGAGTTGCAGCCCAGGCCTGTTCTTTGGGTTTGCTTTTTTTTTTTTTGCCACTGGACTCCTAAAAGGTGAGCAATCTAAGCATCATTTTGCTACTCCACAAAACCATGAGTCTTGTGTCACTCTAGCACCATGACAGTGACATAAAGGCAGCTGTTTTGAAAATGATGGGAAAAAAATTCAGAAATTACTCTGCAAACTGGCCTCTTATCCCTAGTGGAGTAAGAAAAATAAAATCTCATTTATATTTCTGAGAAAAATGTTGGCTGGGTACCTGCTGTTGTTGTTCTGAGGCTTACAATACAGTTCCTTCTAAGCCTTATAGCGGGTAAGATGAGAGGGCAATATTGCGTCCAGCTCTAGGAAAAAGGCAGTGTATCTTGTCATCCAATTTGCCAAATTATTTATCTTACTATTAAAGATACCTTCTCCCTCATCCTAGATGAGGGTTTATTTAGAGTTTATTTTGGTGATATTTTTATCATAGCATTGCATATAGCAGAGCTTCCTTCCCCCCCGCCCCTGCCTCCCTGGTCACCCTTCCTGGTTAACAGAAAGGATCAAGGGAGGCGTTGCTTTCTGAAGTCTTTCCTTGGGACCTTAACTGAAGTATGGGAAACTAGGAAAGGCTGCCAGTGAACGGCAGGACATTTCCATACATTCCCAGCCGCACCGGAAGTAAGGCAAGAATAAAGAGTCATCCTGAACTTCGCCCGTGAGAATTTCTTCAAAATTCCTCCTCTTTTGACATTCATCCCAAACGGCCTTCCTTTTGCATTATATGCTGTGGGGATAGTTGGAAATCCTCATAGGATAAATTTTCAGCACAGCGCTAAACTGGCTTTTCTGAAGAAAAACAGAGACTCAGAACAAACCTTTAGCTGGTCTCTCTACCAGTCGCCCACCATCGCAACCGTAACGGGTGTGACAAGAGTGCAAACCCAACCATCGGGAGAAACGACATCCTCTTGTCCAACATTTGGACTAAAGGCTACAGCATTTTGGGTCTCTTTCTGTGTGTCTTATTTTTGTGTTGTAATTTAAACCACCTGGAGAAGGGTGTGGAGCTTCAGCGTGGCTGGAAAAGATTTTCGTCCTTCGTGTGGGAAGAGAAAGAAGGCGAGGAAGAATCGGTTGAAGGAGGCTGCTCTCTGAAGCGATCTGTTGCCGGATCAGAGCTGCTTAGCCTACCAGCCTTGCGGACTGAAAAAAACATGCTTTCTGAAGCTTGCCCATATGTTAATTTGGGAAAGACAAATCGCATCATAGTCAAGTCATTGCTGCAAGCCTTCTTGAGGTCTTCAGGAAACTGAATTTTACACCCAGTTACATACTGTTTTCACTGTCTCTGCACTTGCACTTAATTGCCAAACACAATGCTCTTTTGCCTCTGTTAACAACATACAGTACTATCTTTCCCCCATGACCACCACTATCTTTGCTACTTCCAAGTGCATTTCGTCATATATTGATCAAAGTACCCCATATTTGTGGTACAACAGCCCACGGTCATGTATGTGTGTTTTAACAAAGAGAACTGAGATCACAGCCAAGAAATACTTGTTCTGAGTGATTTCATAAAGGGGGCCATCTTTTCCTCCACAAGTCTCTAAGGCGAGGAGTGAACGGATAAATCAAAAGGGAGAGCCGTGATAGAAGATCCTGATGAAACCTCTAACATTTCCAAAGAAACCTGTCAAGGAAAACAATGTTGCTCAATTTCCCTCGCCCTGAGACTGCAGAGCAGCCCTAACCTTTGTCCCTTGTGACGGTTAGGACAACAATTCCAATATGCCACAACCAACACATCAAGAATGATGGGAATTGTAGTCCAGGACTTCTAGAGAGCCCAGACCGGGGAAAACTACAGAAAGAGCCAATTCCAGACCTCTTGACAGTACCAGACTAGATAAAATCAAAGGTAATTTAAACCTCATTTTATACATTCACTCCCACCATAGACCCACCATTTTTGTGGAATGCAGACTGTTTCCATTTGTATACAGTGATGGGATTAAATAATTTCAGTAAGAAAGATCTGGCATACTAGAACTAAGGTGAGCAATATATTGGATTTCTGTACATCTACTTTTAAAGGCTATGTTCAATTTACTCACACTGAACAGCAGTAATCTCTAGGGGAAGAAAATAAATATATAAAAATCTGTCACTTAACTAACCTCCCCTTTTTTTAAAAAAAAGTGGAACAAATAGTTCCCTTAAATGTACAAAAAGCACTCTAGAAAAGAGGTTCATTTTGCTGCTGGCAAAAGGAACAGGAGCTCTTTAAAAATATTAGAGCTCAAAGCATTTATGTCTTCTATCGCAAGTCATGCTTCACTTTTATTTTTATTTCCTCTGAATCTGGCAACAAATTAATTTTTATGTCAGCCGATGTAGCTGGATATTGGGGACTCTGTCTTGCCCTGATTCAAGTTGAAGCAATCATCAGGTAAGCAAGCTGCTGAGACCTTTTCTTTTAAAAGAGGTGATAATAACCTGTCTGGCAATCTGGATATTGGCTGTTCTCCAGTTTTCCCCGTCTACCCACATCACCGATGGGAAGTCAATTTGCAAAGACAAGATAACATTCTGGTTCCCATTTGGCATGATGCCCCCTTCCCTAAATGAAGACATTTTCCCCTCCAGGCAACCAACATATTGAAACATGGCATGCCATAAAATGGCAGTCTCGAGTTAGTGATCAGGCCAGGTTTTTCTCACTTCTTTAGATCTCTTATCAGAGGGCTGAAGATGTCTACGTCTCCTTCAGGCAACTGAAGGGCCAATTCACACCAAACGGCACAAGGACACAATTTTGTTGCTGGAGTGGTACAAACTTCAGAAGGACAAACAACTGCACGGAGGGATTAGATACTCTGTAAAAACACTTCACACAGAAAGTTAAGTGCCAGGAAAAGAGGACTTGGCTTAGTTATCTCTCCTACAAACATGTTTTACACACATTTTTCTTTAAAATTATACTTTCCGTGAGGGAGGTTGCAGGCTGAACAGTTTACTGCTTCACTGTTGCTGACGGTCAGCTTGCCTACAGGTTGCAAATTTATCATGGTGAACTATTTTCCATGGTAAATGGCTACTAGTATTCAACCTCTGTGGTAAGTTACCCCCAGATTGCTCACCTTTACCTCTTTCTATTCTTACATGTAGTATCCGTGTGTCCATGATTAGATATATCCCACGACATGGAAATCAAAGGCATGAATCCGGGACCCTTCCTTTCACCAGCAGGAGCAGCTAAACTAACCCGGAACGGTTTAGTTCCATGTTTTTTTCCAAACCAACCCTCCTAGTTTGTTGCTGTCAAACAAGCCAGGAACAATAAACCAAGACCATGCCTTGATTTACCTTTCCGGCTCACGAGGGACACAATAATCCAGAAACCCCAGTTCAGATGACAAGACTTAGCTGTTCACTTCTTAATTTTGCCAGTCTCACTGGAGTGAACATCCAAAAGTTGTTATATAAGGATTCTCCTGAATCCTGGCTCATTGTTGTGGGTAAACACAGGGACACTGTGAGTCACTGAAAAGAGTAAGCGTTCTAAGCAGCATAATTGAGATCAAATAACTGCTGCAGGCATCTCCCCCCATTCAAAAGGGAAACATGAAAACCAGTTGAGTATAACATTAGCAGAGTATGGGGCGCACTACAGTACTTTGTTTGACCTGCACTAAGCTTCCACAATCAAGCCACCCACCCCTTTCAAGTCCCTTCCTTTCTTCCCACCTTCAACCAGTTCCCTTCTCATCCCAATCACTGACTTCAAGTTTATATTTGCGACACCAAAGACCCAAACAAATACAAGCTTTCTACCTCAAGAGTCCTAGAAAACCAAGCTCCCCCACTGAGGAAGTCTTTATCACAGAATATAAAAAGGCTTTTGGTCCTAGACGTTGTCTTTTAAAATAATATTACCCTCCGACTCTTCTGTCCAGGTGATTGTCAAAAACGAAATTTCAGCTTTCTGTCGGTGATTGTCAAAAACAAAAATTCAGCTTTCTGTAGGAAAGAGTTCATATATAAAACGCTTTCCAAACACGACTTTGAAATGAACACTGAGCTCTTTTTTCCATCCTGGATGGCGGTCACTGCCAGAAGAAGCTTCTTCTTGGCTTCTTCTATAAATGCAATTAATTGTTAAGACACTGTAAACACCTGGTTTCCATAAATGGTGATTCAACAACTCCTCACAATTTTTTTAAAGCAAGCTGCCATGTTTTTTGCCTTTTTTTCTCTCTTCATCTCAGCCTCAACATCGATGAGTTAACCGAAACAATGACACCCACCCTTCTACTGGGCTTCCCGTTAAGCCAATCAGGATGAAACCGACGATGATGGTGACTAAGAATTGCCTCACACAAGCTACACCTTCTGTCTTCGCAAGTTAAGTCCTAAACTGGAGAGATGGCCTTCTTCAACCCAAAAAGTCTTCTCCAAGGAAATGCTTGGCAACATCCTACATACAGGAGAGAACAACCCCCAAAACTATAAAAAGCAGCATAGGTTGTTTTTAACAGCCAAAAAAAGGGAGAGCTTTCACCATTAAGAGTTCATTTTAAGTGCTAATTAAACAGGTTGAATCCAAGACTGAGAAGAATCAAGCCCCAGTTTACGCTGCTTCATGCACGGGGAAATACCTCCCATGGCTTTTTCTTGGAGAAAACGTTTATTTGTACTGTTTACATCCAAGACTGTGTGTTTAACCCCGGTGTCGTTCAACAGCTGTTCTTAACCAAAGAATTGTAAGCTTTCAATGGCATCATCTTCTAGAGTTGGGGGCAGGCCTAAGCCTGTAGTCTAGGCTTCATCAGTAGACATAAGACTTCACTAAAGGTTCTCCGTGTAGACAATGCAAGGGCTGTTCTCCTCACAGAGCTGCAGCTGGACGCTTGAGGCAAACCATCGTTTAGCAGAACCAAGGTTGTAGTTGAGTGTGGTCCGGTAAATATTCTTGGTATGTTTGGGGAAGATGATGGTTGTGCTCTGGAACCTCAACGGCTTCTGGCGAGGCTCAAAGATCAGCTGAGACTTGTAATTTCGCCACGTGCAGTTGGGAGCAGCAATGATGGTCTCTCGGTAAGTGGTGACGGTGGGCATCGGGCAATAGAAGATGTCATCTCGGTAATGCCTCTCGGAGCCATATTTTACCTCAGAATTGCACCTGTAAAGATTTTTAATTTTGGGAGGGGGGAGCAGGGAGAATTAAACAGCAAGAATATCAGAATATCGGAACAACCCTGCTAAGTCAAAACCTCAAAGGCTTATCCGGTCCAGCACCTTGTTTCCCACAGGAGTCAACCAGATGTCACTCAGAAGCCATGGGACATTAAAGCAATCGCTTTCTCACATTGTTGTCCCTCAGTAACTGTCACTATCACATACACTCCCTGTAAATTGGAAGATTACAAGCCATCAGCATAACCGTAGCCATTGGTAGGTCTGTCCTTCGATGAACCTGTCTCATTGGTCACAAAAGGCATTTAAATATATGCTCCCATCCGATCTTGTGGCAGGAGGTTCCAGAACTCCATGAGCCCCAGGAAGCACCTGTCCACGCAGTTAATTATACAGGCGACACACTGTCCTCCCGGCGAGCCGGGTCCTCATTTGACCAACCTCGGAAGGATGGAAGGCTGAGTGAACCTCGAGCCGGTTACCTGGGATTGAACTCTGGGTCATTAGCACCGTTTTGGCTACAGGACAGCAGTTCAACCACATGCCACAAAGGCTCTACAGGACATACAACAAAGACGATTTTGCAAACCAATGCCTAGAAATAACCTGGTTATTTTATGCCTCTATCCACTGCGCACCCATCCCAAAGCAGCCGCCTTTATAGTCTGTGAAATGCAGACATGTCTTCCAAAATTAAAAAAAAAAAAGTTGGAGGGACCCACAGAGTATTCACAGTTGCCAGGTTGCCATGGGGGATTTGCATGGTTTGTTGCTTCCAGATCTTTGAGGCACAACCAACAGCAGCTGAGGAATTTGCAGCCCTGTGTATAAAAAGATTAAATGCCGGGTGTGGCGCGCGGCATTTGCCAACGCCCTGAAGGAGGCTTGGCCCACGGAGCGGCACATGTAACTCAATCTGCTTAATAAGTTTTGCACAGCTCGGCGCGGAGGCCAGCAAAAACGGTTTGGTGCCGAGGAAAGGGAGCCTCTGATGGCAATAGAAAAAACATCCTTCCTAGGAGCTGCCAACGTCTTTGGAGAGTTCTCAAGCTACTCTTTAGAAAGGTTCAAATGGCAGGTCCATCTGTGCCTGCGTGCGCACGCTGGCCGCGCGCTGGAAGCGAGCAGGAAGCGGCAGCGGTTCCTGGCACTGGAAGGACACGCTGGCAATCGCGAGGACAGAACTGGAGAGCACACTGCACAGTCCCAAGCCAGAGGCGGCCGAACCCTGATGGAGAAACACGGCTAGCTGTCTTGGCCTCCCTTGGAATTCTTTCGAATTTGCATCAAAATTTGCCAGGCAAATCCCTCACCTTCCGTGAATTTTTGTATTTTTTTGGTCCTTAGAGACAGAATTGGGCACATTTGGGAGTCAATGGATGGATCTAAAATGTTTATTTGGCTTCAGGGCTTTTCCATAAAGAACATCGTTCTTCAAACAGCAGACATGACTATGCAAACCCAAATGCAAATATTGTAAACCCTAAACCATAGTTAATTACACAGCCCAATGTTTACTATGATTAGGATGATGACAGCCCCTTTCATTGTCCCTCTGCTGCTGAGTTTTGCCACTCCTCTCAGGGTGCCTTCTCTTTCTCTGTCTGTCTCTTTCCCCTTCCTCTTTGGGCCTCACTAGACAAGACGCTGATTCCACATCTAGAAGCAAGACACCCTTCAGAGAAAAATACTATCTATTTATACCAATGAGAGTCTGCATTTAGCAGATCCCATTACTTTTGTTTTGCAACTGGCATGGTTGCGATGGCATGCCTGGTGTCTTCAGCAGTTTCCACTGCTCTGCTGCTCTCTTCTCGGCTCCCTTGCTTCCTCCTTTGCTTTCCCTCACCTTCCACGGCTTTGTTCTCCTTTTCTCTCTTCCCTCAAACTTCTCTTCAGTGGTTCGGTTCTGTGCTGGCTGCTTCCCTCATCTTTTTCCTCAGCTCTTTTGCTTTCCTCTCTCTGCTTTCCCTGATTTCTTCCTCTGGCAGTTCTGCTTTCCTCTTGCTGCCTTCCCTCCATCCCCCCCCCCAAAAAAACCTTCCACTTGATCTCTATTGCACAAGCACAGACATGGTGAGCCCTATCCCTGCCTTTCCCCCCTCCCCTTGCTCTGCTTCCCACCACTGCCTTTTGTGCAGCTTTTCCGGACAAAGGACCTCCCACGTTCCATACTGATGGTTCTGTAAGAGATCACAGACGGAGATGCATTTGGCTCCGTTCCGTCTCCATGGGGTACGAATCTCTGAAGCTAGCAAATATCTGGAGGACCATGAAAGCTACTGGCTTATTCCTGCCGCTGCTTCTTTTATTTTTATTAACAACAACTTGGCCCCGCAAGAAAAGGGGTCGCCCAGAGGTGGCTTCTGGTCAGAGGTTCTTGTAAGATTGTTCTGATCAGAGGGTGCCGCCAATTAAATAACCATGACCAGCCCTACTGGACGCCATGGACAGAATCCTATTGAATGGGAGGCAGCGCCGCCTAATGCTGCCGCCAGGATGGTTCCACTCCACCTCTGTTGCGAAGCAAAGTTTGCAGCGTTTAAAGGGACACGGCTTCAGATTGAACAAAGAATGGCTGTGTGTCTCCTGAATTGTGGTACCTTCGCGTTGAACAAAGATGGCCTTAAGAACTCTTAGCCGCCTTGGGTTCTTTTTAAGGGGAAAGGCGGGATAAAAATATTTTAAATTGAAATGAAATAAAATAAATGCATCCTTATTACAACCTTGTAATGCAGGCTGCTTTCTAAGGGTGCTCGACCAAAGCAGAGTCTGAGAAATGGATTTGAGGGAGAGGAAGGTTTAGGTGAGGAGCGGCTGAAGTTCGGCGTGTTTTGCCACGGCCCCTGTAGCTATTATTTTTTGTAAGGCAGCATGGCGAAAACCGGACTCAGAAAGGGGGCTTGAAAATTTCACCAAGGGCCCTCTCTACTTTCCTGGTCAACGGGTTGAGCTCTGGAAATGGAAGACTCAATGGCAGATGCCCTGGACATCATTGGCAAGCAAGTTCAACTTCTAACAACATCATTTTTTCAATGACTCTTACACCCAGTGGGAGCTGAGCGAACACCACCAATTCATGTTAGTTCAGGTCACTCTCCAGCTGGTAACAATTTTCTGCCTCAAATCTGAGATGAAGAGGCAAAGCCCTCTTCCTTCTCCCCTTCCTCTGTTATACTCTCCCAGTTCATTCTTTTTAATGTCAACCATTCCCCACTACCCCTTCCCACCCCCCACCCCTCAGCAATGCCGCCACCCAGACTTCCAGCTAAAAAAAGCCACCCAACCCCGCTTCATAAACACCACTAATCTTTTGCAGGAGACAGAAAGGAAAGAGAAAGGAAACATAAAAGGAAATCCACATGTTACCTAATTTCTTGCGCCGGTTCGGGGTTGACCTCTATGCTTTCTCCAAAGAACACAGGATACATCCGTGGCCTTATTTCTGATGGGGAGGCATTCAGGAGAACGTAAGGGATCTGAAGAGGGTGGCCGGGGTGAGGAGGGAGGGGGAAGAAAGGAAACACATCAGGAATTAGAACGCTGCTGAAATGTTTACAGTACCATCTGCCATGAATTTTAAGCAAAGATACCGCTGCAAACCTTTTTCAGGCTCACGAGCACCCTAGTCCTCATGAACAACTTTCACTTTCGCAAAGTTTCCAGTCCCACAGGTTTCACACGCACAATCAGCGAGCCAACCAGCGCACAGACTGAAACACGGCGCCAATGTGTACCTCTGCTGGAGAGCTCAGTGGTTTAGGCATCTGGCTGCGGGAGCCAGGGTTTGGGAGATCGATTCCCCACTGTGCCTCCTTGGCAGGGGGACAGACTCAATGATCCAGAAGGTCCCTTCCAGCTCTGCAGTTCTAAGAGGAGGAGGATTAATGTGGTATGTTTATAAATTCATATTAATTCACAAAAACTTTTTAAGATAGCGACGCGGACATGAGCTGATTTTTTTAAAATATGCCAGGCCTTGGAACATTATTTCCAAAGACATGTGCTCTTCCCATACAGTATCCTTCAAGTTGGCCTCCACTGCCAATAAATCTCTCCTCCAAAAAGCTTTCATCACCACCAGTCTAGGCTGTCCTTATACTGGGAAGCCTAGCAAATACCCGTCTTTGGAATGCATGCAGACAATCAGCACCTAGACGGTTCCAATACTGGGAAGGCCAGCAAATATTTTTATTTATTTATTTATTTATTGGATTTTTACCCCACCTCTCTAGACAATATGTATCTTCAGAAAGGATTCAGACAATCAGCTGTTGCTTTTTAAAAGTCCTAACCCCAGTACCGCAACCGAAAGCCTAATCGAACAGAATGGGAACAGGCAAGTTTTGATCTGATCAAGCAGGAAGCCAGATTTCAGTCGAATGTCAGGAAAAACTTCCTAACTGTTAGAGCGGTATGACAACGGAAACCCAATTACCTCAAGAGCTGTGAGTGCTCCAACACTGGAGGCATTCAAGAGAAACTTAGGCAACCCCCTGGCAGATCTGCTTTGATTTGTATTCCTGCCTTGAGCAGCGGGTGTTGGACTTGACGGCCTTCTAGGAGGCTCCTTCCAACTTCACTATTCTATGATTCTATTATACCCTTTCGCACAACATAATTCCAGTGGAATTAACCACCAACTGGTTATAAAATGGACCGAAGCAATGAACTGCTGGTGGAATCTGGCTTCTTTTTCACTTCTTTATCCCTTTTTCAGACGAAAGCAGAGAGAACGTACCATTCTCTCCTGGATATTTCCTGTTCTCCACCCCACCACCCTACGACTCTGCTTAGCCTGCCCAGCTTAGAAGGCTCCAAAGGCCAAGTTTTGTTCTTTTTAAAAATTAAAAAAAAAAATGACCCGCAAGGAGGCAAACCAAACTTAACCGCAGACCTCTCTCCTGCTGAGCTCAGCAAACAAGCCCTTCCCTGTTCCACATATGTTTCTGACTTTTTCTCCTCCCGCCCCCCACATCAATGAAAAACGAACTGGTTTGGCCCATCACTGGCTCAAATATATGGAGGAGGGGAGAGGGGGTGGGAAAGAAAGAGAGAGATTGAGAGAGAGAGAGAGAGAGAGAGCATCCTTGATTTCTTGCTGTTGTTATCTGCCATCAAGTCACCTCTAACTCACGGTAACTCTACACACGAGGGATCTCCAAAATCTTTCTTTAGGGAGTTCGTTCATCTCATATTCTTCTCCTGCTGCCCCTAACATTTCTCAGCGTTATTGCCTTTTCCAGAGAATCCTGCCTTCTCAGGATATACCCAAAGTAGGGCAACCTCGGTTCCTTGACTTAGCGATCTTCGTTTCTTAAATCCCTGATTTAGCCCTCTTCATCATTGTGAACAAATGGATCTTTTCGCAAGGCACGGGGTGGGTGAACAGCACAATGGAATTTGTTAAGTAGAGAGTTGCCTCTGAAACACCTCTTATGGTGGGAGGGTGGAACGTGCGGCACTCTTGATGTTACGTCGGGACCTTCGCATCTCGCCAGCATTGCCAACAGCTAGGGATGAGGGAGTCCAATAACACCTGCAGGGCCACCATTTCTCCCATCCCATGGTAAGGGTAGAGAGGAGAGACAACACACTGGACGGGCAGTGCCAACATGTTTTCTCAGTTCTTCTGCAGGCACGACACACTCCGAAAGAGAGCGAGAGAACGTGACACCCAGCCTTAGACTCTGAAGGCAACTCGGGGGGGGGGGGGAAGCTCTAATTTTTTAGATGTGCCATCTGGCTAGTCTAGATTGGTTCTCTCTCTCTCTCTTCTAAAGGCAAAATGCCACCGACTCTTTCAATAACCACCGACCGATGAAGGCCTGAAATTCAAGCAATGCAGCGGTCTCTTGTGCCAGAGTTCGAAAACACTGGTGGAGACCCATGCCAAAGACACCAACATCCATGCCAAGGGAACACAAACGCTCCACTCAGTATAAATTAGGGAAAGCAAGCACATTTTCATAACATTACTTCTCAAGCATAATCCTGCGGAACGTGGCTGGTTTCTGGCAACGCTGGAGAGAGGCACCAGGGAGGTAAGGGCAGCCAATCCAGGCAACAGAACCTCCACCCTGACCCACCGAAAGATGACCCTCTAAATTTCCTGACTGCTTAGAAGTAAAAGTATTTCCTTTTGCAATGCTGAGGACTAGGAACTTTTCTTTCTAAAGGACATCAATGTCCTTTGATGTCCTTTTCTTTCTAAAGGACATCAATGCCTACGACACCTGCACCTGGGCAGTGAACAAGTCATAAGGACCGGCTTCTGGGTTTCTGTCGGTCCACGCTTGGAACACTGACTCAGAAAGGCCAGTAGAAGGAGCTGTACTATGAATCTGCCCCCACGGCTCACAAAGAACCGGTGGGTTCTTCTTTCAGCACACCCAGAACACGCTTCTGCTCAGCCGTCTGTTTCTTGTGGACCCCTGTGTTGGTGGCAAGCAGAAAGAAGAACTCACAAACGTCAAGGGAAAAGTTGGTTTGTTCTGCTGGCGTTGAGCCGTGCTACATTTTCACAACTCACGTTGCGTAAACACAGGCTTGCACATCCTCTGGACGTGCAACAGATATTTATGTCTCATGAGGGTGTGAAAGTCCCTGACTACTGTGAGATACTTCAGAGGTAAACTGATCTAGGAATGTCCTATCAGGCTCTTGAAACGCTTCTCGGTGGTGACGGAGTTACGCCATGCTGGATCACGGTCTCAAGAGAGCAGTGTGCCTAAGGCACAGAAAAATAATAGTGCCTCATGTGAGAAACGTGGCATTCGCTGCTGCCCAAAGTGGCTGGATTACATCACCCATGAATACCCTGTTAATTCTGGGAAGACATCTCACCCTGTTTACCTCTCCGGGGAATGGCTGATATGTTACACATAGCCTATCATCAGAGCTGAAATCATATTCGTGTTCCAATGATACGATTTAGACCAGGCTCCCAGGTCTGAGAATTCAGGTATGCAAATGAAGAACATGTTTGCATCCGGAAGACCAATCAGAAGCCAAAGCCAGTTAGTGTGCAAGATACAGGAAGCGAGAAAAGCTCCGGCTGTGTTGATCACACACAACTAGCAGTCTAGGAATTCTTTCCTCTAATTAAAGATTATTTATAACATATAGTTCAACTTTCAACTCCCTAGATTCTAAAACACTGCAAAAAATGCATAGTTGCAACATATTAATAAGGATGCCAGACAATCGCTCCTAGAATTTTGAACTCCCTGCTGACGTGGACTACATTACCCATCTCCCTCTGGTCCTTCTAACCAATACACAAAAGGCTTTCCTAGTCAGGCATGCCTTCAAAATCTAAACTTTTGCTACACTTTCCTATTGCCTTCTTGCAATTGCTATTTTAACTGAGACACTTCTGAGCAGTTTTAAACTGTATTTTTTGATATGTTTATTGATTTAATTCTGTTTCATTACTTGCAATGCATTACTTTTTAATAGTAGTAATTTCATTTGTATTATCTGTTAAGTATACTGCAAGCAACCTTGAGGCACAAATCGGGGCATAGGTTGCATGGAAATAAAAGAAATAAATACATAAATGAAGTTGCCACGTCTGCTCCAACATGCCTTTTAAGTTTTAACAGTTGCGACACTGGATGTTTCCACTAACACTTTAATGGTCCTTTTGTTTAATAAAACAAATGCTGTTGTTTTATTGTTTACTTTTCAAACCAGCCAGCTGCAATTTCTATTTTTTTATTTTATTTGTTCGATTTATATCCCGCCCATCTGGTATATTCTACCACTCTGGGCGGCTAATGACAGCCGTTCTCTCTCGAACAGTAATAAAAAGAAAAGAAGCTCTCTGCAATGTGAAATTTTGTTCCAGATCCTTTTATGTAAAACAGCAGAAAAACCCATCCGAATAAATACTTGGAAATGTTGGGACCTGCTGACTTATAAACCACAAGCAAGAAGCGATTTTTCTAAAAGGCTGCAGGTCCATTCTTACCCTGATTAACACTCACTGCGCTGTTTTAAAATCTGAAGAGCCGAGCTTCTGCCATGCCTATATGCCCCCATCTGGCAATGGGTGAAAGGAGGCAGCCGAGGCCAGAGCAAGTCCTGGCACTCACCACTGAAATTTCCACAGGCGCTCCAGAATCAGGCCTTGCAGATGGCTTCAGATCTTTTGCTCCTATAAGGTTTAATTTTTCCACCTTTTCTGAGCATGCTTTCTGGGTCAGCGTCCAAAACTCACTGCCCTGCGATGCAAAACTGGAAGCCGTTTGGCTGATAATGGCCTGCAGGAATGATTCGCCCAAGGGCGAACTTAATAGTTTCTTAGGGGTGGTAGTGAGTCCTTGGCAAAGGGCCGGTTCTATGAAACCCAGCCTCTTTCCCTGCGTCGGTTATGATGACAGACGGGGGGGGGGGGGAAGGAAGGCTTTAAAAGATTTCCAGTTTATATTCAGAGGAGCCGGTAATCCCAGGTCTACTCTGCTGGGAGTTAGTTCACTTGGCCAGAGTAAAACTACATCCGACAGCATAACTGTACACCAGATTGCAGGGGAAGTGTGTGGTGCTTTTTACTCAAAGTTGCTCACTCTCATATTCTCATTCTATAGGACCAGAAATAATTTCCTGTCCAAAGAAGTAATGCCAAATGGTTTAATGTCATCTGAAGGAGAATTAACTTAAGTATGCTCCAGACTTTTGTGATAAACAACGATCAGGGATGTGTGAGAAAGGGGGCAAATTCACTCTGCTTGCCCCTTGGTTCAGAAATGAATTCATCATTTCTTTAATTTAATTTATTCCCTGGTAGTTCATTCAGCAAAATATTCCCTCAGATTAGATTATTTTTTGATGATGATGGTTAATATTATTAATAGTATTATTATTAGATAATCTTCCAACCTGATTTTAGAAATGCAACTTTTACCTCTTGGTATGTTCTCTGTTGGGAGTAAAATGATCTACCTTGTTATATATTTTTTTTAAAAGAAGGTTTCGCTTAGTATGCATCCTCTGTAACAGGTTGGTGCAAGCCACTTGGAATAGATATTCAACATAAGCCAGATCATAATTACTTGCCTGGTTGCCTAGAGTGACTGAAAACCAGATAAAGGTGAGAAAAAGCATTGCATTTCTTTTCTCAGCTTGCTGATCATCTGCGAATTGTTGAATAAGAACACACGATAATCAACTACCTACTAAAACTTGTGCAAACTAGAGATTTTGAAACTGGGTTTACCGGACCTATTAAAAAGGGGCAGAGGGTATTTTTTAGTGAGCGGCTTCTTTTGATGTGGTACAGCAGTGAGCTTTTGAGCTGCACAAAACCCTTCACCTATGTTTCAGGACATCCCTACACAAGCTTTTGAATTGTGGTGCTGGAGGAGGCTCTTGAGAGTCCCCGGGACTGCAAAGAGAACAAACCTATCCATTTTGAAGGGGATCAACCCTGAGTGCTCACTGGAAGGACAGATCCTGAAGCTGAGGCTCCAATCCTTTGGCCATCTCATGAGAAGAGAAGACTCCCTGGAAAAGACCCTGATGTTGGGAAAAGGTGAAGGCAAGAGGAGAAGGGGACGACAGAGGACAAGATGGCTGGACAGGGTCATCGAAGTGACCAACATGAATTTGACCAAACTCTGGGAGACAGTGGAAGACAGGAGGGCCTGGCGTGTTCTGGTCCATGGGGTCACGAAGAGTCGGACACGACTTAACGGCTAAACAACAACACAAGCTAACGTTTCAAGAGTGCTTCTGCAGCAGGAAAGGCCGCTTGGAACACACACGTGGTCTGAAATCTGATCCCAGGCTTCTCCAGGTGGGGCTGGCAGATCTCTTCCTGAAACCCCACAGAGACACTCCCTGTCACCATAAACAACACAGAAATAGAGGGACCGGCTGTCTGATTTGGCCCAGGGTAGCTGCTTAAAGAGGGCCTGCCGTGCTCTGGTCCATGAGGTCACAAAGAGTTGAACACGACTTGATGGCTAAACAACAACAATAAGCTGCTTAAGGAAACAAGGTGGAGAGATTTCCATTGAGGGGGACACACATAGCTTCCCACCTGCCCTATTCGGGAACCCGGAAAGCCGAAGAATAAGACTTACCAGTTTCCCCTCTTTGCCATCCTTCCTGCGCCCGTGGCCCGGGATTTCCGTGGAAGAGCTGCTGCCGCCAGCTCTGTTGTCCACGATGCCTGAAGCCAAGGAGTAGAAAGGCGGGCTAGGGCTGGGGGGCAGCCCCGAATCGGGGCTATCCAGCAAGCCTTCTCTGTTCTTCTCTTTTAGGCTGTCTTCCATTCCTTGTAGCTGCAGGTGACCCACCATGACTGAGGGGAGAGGCGAGGGCGAAGGCCACCGAGCGGAGGAAAATCCACCTCCTCTTGCAGGGAGGCCAACGGAGGTGGCGCATGCAGAGGGCTCGCCCGTCAGGCCTCCGGTGGTCCTGTCGCCTCTTGCAGTTCGCGGTGATTCCAGTTCCCCTGTTGGAAGAATCAAGAGACAGCGGGCCGTCAGGGAAGGTAGGAAAATCTGAAAAACGGCCAAGAAACAGTTCCGCAGTGAAGGAGCAAAGCTGCCAGTTGGACTAGGCCACACTGGGCCATAGGGTCTAAACACTCAGATCTTATATAAGTCAGCGAACTATACAGATGAAACCCTCTTTTATAACAGCTGCAGAGAAAAGTCAAATAAAAATGCCAATTGAGGGTAGCCACCATTGTAATCATCACTGTTTGACACTAGCTTCATAGGAGTGGTCTTTACTAGACATTGGCATTCTCTTTCAGAATGCTGTTTTCAAAACATCAAAATGCTTCCGCTATTTCTATTTTTAATAGAGTGTATTTCCCCCCCCCAACTTGAGAATATATGTTTTGTGAAAAGGAAAATATCACAGGCTAATTTTTTTTAAAAGGTTGCTAAAGATACTGCCTGCATTATTGCACCAAGCAATGCTGCTTATTTTCAACGGTACACATGTATTAACAGCAAACTACTGCAACACAATGCATCATCATCATCATCATCTTAGAATGGCAGAGCTGGCTTCTATGGATCATGGAGTCGTGACCCTGTCAAGGAGGCGGGGGGGGGGAATCGAACTTCCAACCTCTGGCTCCACAGCTAAGCTCTTCAGGAGTCTGTGTTTACTGACAGCAGGAACTGTTTATTATTACTAGTTTCTATCACGACCTACGCAGATCCAATGAATTTAGGAAGGTATACGCGGTCCTCCTCCCACCTACAACCACCCTACGAGGAAAGTCGGGCGAAGAGGGTGACGGGTGCAAGTCGCGTCTTCATGAGGGCGTCACCACTGGTCTTCCAACTGTCAAGAAAGGACACATAGGGTTGCAACCCAGCCACAGAACTCTACAGATGCCTAAAACCCACCAAGTTCAAATGTGTTTATTCTCAGGGAACTGGGCACAGTTGCAGACTCTACCAGTTTACTTTGACATAAGCCTCAAGGGAGCTCGAAAGCTCCACAGGTAGAGCTTACATAGCATATAGGCTGAAGCGATACTTTAAATCTATACGCCTAGGTGTACTTATCAGGCCCGTTAAATAAAGTGGGACGTCGTTATACAGGAACTCATCAAACACCACTTCCCCTATCGTTTTTGTTTATTTTGTAATATTTATACCCTTCCTTGATCAATGGAAACTACAAGCATCTCAGCCCACACTGGGATGTTTTCAAACTACTGCTCCCACAAGTCCCAGCCAGTGGTGACAGTGGAGGTGGAGGATGGGAGTTGTAGTCCACAGGACGGATGCCACGGGTCACCCTAACTTCTGATCCGAGGGAGAAACCCAGGTTCAAACCTCCAATCAGGCAAAAGTCCCAAGTGGTCTCATGGAAAATCAATATTACTTCTTTGATCCAACCTATCTGTTGGAGTAAGGGTCCGTATGAAATATAAATACTGTACATAAAATGTGGCTCTTTTCTCTAACTCTTTGTTCCCTCCCCGTAACAAACCAATTCTACGCCTATTCAGAAACATACCAGGCACCCCCACAGTAGCTTGTTCCTTCGCTCTCAGCCTGACAGTAACTTCTATATTATGCACACCCTGCCCATTAAACCGTTCCCAAAGAAGAGAGAAATACAACATCTGCCAGGCTGACTGTTTGGTGCAGCAGAAAAAAAAGCTCAGTTCTCTACATAGGCTTCTAATAAAGTC
The DNA here is from genome assembly GCF_051106095.1 of Pogona vitticeps. Classification (NCBI taxonomy): domain Eukaryota; kingdom Metazoa; phylum Chordata; class Lepidosauria; order Squamata; family Agamidae; genus Pogona; species Pogona vitticeps. The sequence continues at coordinate 16,956,233 of NC_135796.1, forward strand.
ATATATAAAGGACTCTTCAAGGAAGAGATCTGAAAGGCTGAAAAACATACGGGCTGGGAGGTATTTCTAAAAAAGGCCCATGAAGTACATTAATGGGGTGCTTTCCCCTCCCTTCTCCCCTAACCCCGAAGTTCATGGCCAACTTTTTCTATAAACCGGTGAGCCCCCCCCCCCAAAAAAAAGCCGGTCACCACGGGCCGCCTCTCCTCCTTTTGGGCCAGAGCGCCGGGGGGGGGGCGAGGTCAACGCCACCGCTTCTCAAAACATCATCCTCCGGGGAGGGGGCCGCACAACGACCTTCCTCCCCACCCCACCCCAAAAATAATCCAACCCGATCCCCAACCGGCACTCCAGCCCCCCCTCCCTTCCCCTCCGGCCACCCAGAAGCATCCACGGGGTTCCGATGCGCGCCCAAGCCAGCCCGGGCGCACGGGGAGAAGACCCTTCTGCCCCCCCCCCTCGTCGCCGGAACCGCTTCGGATCGGAGGACCGCCAAGCCCCCTTCGAGCGGTCCGGGAGGCGCTTTCCGTCTCCCCCCCGCTGCCCCGACCGTCGCCCCTCCTGGGTTTCCCCCCTCCCGCTCCGATGCGCCCCCGGAGGGTCCCCGGCGCCCCTCTCCTCGCACGGGAGGCGCCGTCCCGGGGGAGGCCAAGGCAGCGGGGCTTTCCCACCCCCTCTCTCCCAACGCCGGCGTTGGGTAGGTGGGCTTCAGCCCTCTCTTTCCCCCCCCCTCCGGGGCCTTTTCCTTCTATCTGCCCTCCCCAACACACACCGATCCATCCCCAGCGCTCCCCGCCTGCTCTCCCAGAAAAGCGCCCGGCGCCCCAGCGCCGCCTCTCCAAAAGCGCGCCCGGCGCGACGTGGAGATCGGGCCGGAGAAGGGGAGGGGACCCGCTCCGGGCTTGCGATCCCCCCCCATCCCACGATCCCCGATCCCCCACCCTCCCCCCCCAAAAAACGCGGCGCCATTTACGTTGCAAAGCCCGCGACGCGTCGGCAGCCTTTCCACCCAGGGCGAGGCGAGGCGCGACCCGCGGCGCGTCCCTTCGCCTCCTCCTCCTCCTCCTCCTCCTTCCCGCCCCGGCGCGCCCGCCTTGCCTGGCTCCGCCGCACCGCCGAGCGCGCTCCCAGCCAGCCAGCCAGCCAGCCAGCCAAGCGAGCAAGCAAGCAAGGCGGGCGTTGCGGCGGCCGCGACCGAGGAGGAGGAGGAGGAGGAGGCGGCTTCTTCGGCGACTACCGCCGCCTGGATCCGCTCCAGCTGCGGCCGTCGGGGAGAGGGAGCGCGCAGACCCCTCCTCCTCCTCCTCCTCCTCCCCACCTCCCTCTTTGCTCCACCAGGCAGTCCCGGGCCTCCCCCTGCCTGCAGCTTGAAGCGGGGTGGGGGCTTCTCCCCTCCCTGCGCAGCCCTCCAGCCAGCCACTTCCTTCTTCCCCCACCTCCCCTTGTCTTCTTTTCCTTTCCAAATGGGCTTCTTTCTTTCTTCCTCTTCCTTCCTCTCTCCCTTCCTTCCTTCCTTTCTCTCTCTCCCCCTCCCTTCCTTCCGACCCCATGGTTGTAGGTTTGGAGCAGCCCCCCCCACTCCAAACCCCCCCGCCCCCAAATTTGGAAAGATAAAAAAGTTCAGTCGTGTGCGTGCGCACATAACCACCACAAAATATTAACTTTAAGAGTGGTTTTAAACCTAGATCACGATGGCTTACAAAACCCCTTTGTAAGGGATTTTTTTTTTTACAAAACCTCTTTGCCTTCCCTGTTATTATTATTATTATTATTCAAAGCTACCAGGCGCAATCAATCAAAATTATTGGCACTTCCAAGCCAACTACACCAGAGCACAGGTTGCTGTCCTCTGAAGATGCCGGCCACAGAGACTGGCGAAACGTCAGGAAGAACAACCTTCAGAACACGGCCAAAGAGCCCGAAAAACCCACAACAACCAAAATTATTAAAACATTGACTGGTATGATAGAACAGATACATGTTTTAACAACAAACCTAAGCATTCGTTAAATCTAGGAGAATAAATGTATCTGTTCCTAATACTGTTTTTTGTAGCTCTGATGAGGTTGTTTCTGAGATCTGCAAGGGCTTATAAATTTCTGTGTGAAATTTCTTGATATTCATCCCAAAGCCTGGATGATTACGGGGGACCACTGGAGTGTTTTCATCCACAAGCGAGATGTTTCACTTGCCAAGTCTCTGCACTTTGCTAGTTTTTTCCAATTCTTTAGCTTCAACTCTGGCATCCCCTGGAATGGCCACGGCCCTGATCCAGACATTTCTTCATTCTATGACTACTACTACGTTTAAGTCTGGTGTGTTCTGTTCAAGGTGCCTGCTATACGTCTGGATCCAGAAATCCCACAAGATCTTGATGTTGTCATTTTCTGACATCTTCTCCATCCGATGTACCATAGGGGATTTTGCAGGCTGGCAAGGGGTTGTGAACCAACTTAATCCGATGAGTTCTTGAGAACTGATCCTGAACAGGCTGTTCCCCACCTGTGGTTTTTGGAATCTGGCTTTTTTTAAATAGAGGGGCAGCTTGAATTTTGCAAGCTCTGATTCCCCTCCAGTTGTGCCCAAATCTGCACCCTGTCATTTAGCCTTTGGACAACATTGGCTAAAAGAGTCACGACCATAGCGAGCAACCTTCACTGCACGCAGCAAGACACATGTGGCTAGTCGAAAACCAGCAGAGGGGAGACAGATCATGCATCAGGATGAGCAACATTTGTATCTTGCCTTTCCTTAGTTTGACCAGGGGTGTGAAGCTGATGCCAAAGTGCTCCTGTCTGATCCTCACTGACCTGAACTTAAGGTATCTTTACTGTTGATGTAAAAATATTGTTAAAACACTCACCGGGCGGAGCATGGAAAGGAAACAAACAAATGAATATAATCGTATCATGTCACGACCTATCCAGACACACAAAAGATTAGTAGCAGCAGCAACAGCAGTAATAAGCAGTAAGCAACCTTGACCTCACTAGAGGAAAGGTAAGATAGAAAAAATGCTAATAAATAAATAATAAATAATAAATACAGTACAGTGGTGCCTCGCTAGACAGTTATCCCGCATGATAGTTTTTTCGCTAGACATTGACTTTTTGCGATCGCTATAGCGATTCGCAAAACACTGATTCCTATGGGGGAATTTCGCTGGACAATGTTTGGTCCCTGCTTCGCAAACCGATTTTCGCTAGACGACGATTTTGACAGCTCCCTCCACGCTCGCAAAATGGGTGTTTTCGGGACCTAAGCTTCGCAAGATAGCTATTTAAACAGCTGATCGGGGGTTCGCAAAGCGGCTTTCCTATGGCCGATCTTCGCTAGACAACGACGATTCTTCCCCATTTTGGAACGCATTAAACAGGTTTCAATGCATTCCAGTGGGGAAATGCTTTTCGCTAGATGATGATTTCACTAAACAGCGATTTCAGTGGAATGGATTATCATCGTCTAGCGAGGCACCACTGTAAAAGATACATAAAGGATACACTAGTTAGGTCTGAGAAGCTGGCTGGATACCTCAGTGGCTTAGATATCTGGCTGTGGAGCCATAGGTTGGGAGTTCGAATCCCCCACTGGGCCTCCCTGGAGAAAAGCCAGCCTGGGTGGCCTTGGGCCAGTGGCACAGTCCCAGGGTGCCCCCTAGAGGAAGGGAATGGGAAACCACTTCTGTGTATTCTTTACCTGGAAAAGGTCACCATAAGTCAAAATTGACTTAATGGCACATGGTTATTAATAGTCAGGGCTGATAGGTGTCATAAACCTAAAACCCCCAGGAGCATCTAATCTAAGAGAGGCAACACACTGCCCACTCCTGTTTCAAATAAATGCGCTTAACATTAGGATAAAGACGCCGATACTGGATGTGAGCAAAGAACAGAAGCCGTCTGAACGCACGTTCTGCCTAGTCCACCACTGATCTGGATCTGAGGGCCTGACAAGTCTCATAAGAAGGCTCGGCAGCCATTTCAGATGGTTGTTTAAAGGGGGGGGAGCTGCCAGTAGTAAAAGTGGGCTTGATGACATTTATTGAAGTTTGGGTCAAAGCCAAGGTCGTGGTGCCCACATCCCGCCCTTTGCTGAAATGAAGGGCTTCACACAAATGAACTTGTGTTTGTGTGTGTGTGTGATTTGTATGCAGGGAGCCAGTGTCGAAAAGTTTGGCAGATTTATAAATGTCAAAGAGCCAGCAGGCGGCCCACACAATAACCTCAGTAAATTATTACTACTGACCCCCGTGCAGTCCGGATTTTGCCTTCGTCGGCTACTGTAAAAGGGCCGTAATCTCACAGGCGCAATGTGACACAGAACAAGGAAGGGCTTGAGGGGGTTGCCAGTGCTGTAAACGAAGATAAAAATTTACCCCCGCGTTAAGAGCCTCGGAATTAGTATCAACTTCATGGCCTGTCTTGAACAGGACTACTCTTGAGCAGCCGCAGCTGATTCAAGCTGCACAAGAAGACTCTTTCTGGGTCAGACCAAATCACGACTCCTCCGTGGGCAGATGCAACCAAAGAGCCAGCTGAATCAATGAAAGAATTGTTACCCATTGATAACAAGCAAGCTGTGTCATCTTATCCCTGTGCCTAACAGAAGGGCCGGCACCCAATGTTAGACCCATTCAAACAGTGTTCATTTTATACTCTTAGCTCTTGATTCCTCCTCCATGCTGGTTGGTGGAAACACACGGGGGAAAGCAGAAACATTATGACCATGTTTTTACGTTAGCATAACTTATTTGATCCACTACATCAGCATTTTCTTAGCATGTCATTCGGGTTCCCCCTCCTGCTCCTGCCCCTTTGGCATGCAGTGCACGGCCATGCAACGTGCGAGGATGCATTAAATCCACACACACACACACACACACACACACACACACACACACACACACACACACACACACACACACACACACACACACACACACACACACACACACACACACACACACACACGGCAGAAGCAGCCGTATCCTAAATGATCCATCACGGTTACAGACTGCTACTTACGACTGAGTCACCCACACCAGCTGGAAGCCCGCAGTAGCTGCAATTAAAGCTGTGTGTGAAATGTTTGACAAATGGCCGCTCGGAGAATTCTCCGGCTTTCATCAAGCTACATCTCCGTGAGCCACTGCCTCTTGCTGCCAGCGGAGCAAAAAATAAAACACACACACACAAAAAAGGGTTTAACAGAAATCTGAAGTTTTTCTCTGCTGTCTCCTGGCAGGACAGGGGCCACCAGGGTGGGGAAGAGAGACAAAAAAAGGGATTTAACAAGATACACTCTTTCTCCAGAGAGGACTGAAACCTTACATCGCTGCCACTTATAGCGATTCATTTAAGCGGCTGTCGCCCGGCAGTTTTTCTCATGACAATCCAGGATCAACACACAGCCTGTTTTCATATCCTCCACTGGGCCTGTTTCGTGTCTCCTGCAACTTAACACCCACGCAGAAAATAGCCGGCTTTGAGATGCCTACCACCGAGAAATCAGCGATGAGTGACAAAAGACCCAGCCTTCCTTGTTTTCCTAGAAGAGGGGGCAATTCGTTTGCTGTCTCTGAACTGGAGATGAATTCTTTCCCCTGATTTGTTCTAAGGCGTGGGTAAGAAACATATGCACTCTGTAGCTGGGCACTGTATGTCAAGGGAGGGGATGAAATGACTAGAAATGGGCAAAGAGATGAGCTCTAAAACCTTCTTCCCCCCACTCTTAAATCTTTACACCCTAGAAGGAAGGAACAGTTGCATGTGGTTGCAAGGTCTTGCACCCAAAATACTCAAATTCAGAGCTTGGGATTTAAAGATTTTTGGCTCTGCAGCCAGATACCCAACTCACTGACTTAGCTCGCCAGCTACAAGGTAGATGATCGTCATGTGCTATCCACTCAATTCTGACTTCAAGGTTTTTCGAAGTAATAGAGAACACTCAGAAGTGTTTTCCCCTTCCCTTCCTCTAGGGGGCACCCTTGGGACTGTGCAGCTGGCCCAAGGCTACCCAGGCTGGCTCTTCTACTCAAAGGAGGCCTTTAGTCTTAGTTTTTTTTAAAAAACCACGATCTCTTTGCCATTCCAATAAAACAAAGGGTAATGCTGTTATGTGACCACGGTTAATCAATGTTTTACTGGCCGCCCGTTTCTTTTCTGTTTATTTGTTTATTTTATTTTGGGTTGGCCAAATGCCCTTCCCTTGCGCGCATTTTCCAAATCGGGAAGGTCTGTTGACTGGGACTTCCTTGGCTTCTGCCTCTTCGCCCAGGGAGAAGGAGGCTCAAAGCCTAATGTTTTGAGTCAAACGCCAGCAACTGCATCGGGACCTAAAAGTTTAAGGACTGCCCTAAGCAATAGGTCTTTTATACCCGGCAAGGTCTCAGGCCGAAAGGCGCCCACTCAGGTAAGCTAAAAGTACACAGTTCGCTTCCTGCTGCAGCTGAGCAAACGTCTATAATTCCTGGGCCAGGTGCTATAGAGCACCCCAAAAACACTGGTCCCTTTGTGAGCCTGTGGCTTCTCCAACCTGTCACGGGTCCAACAGCGTCTTTCAAAAGCAAACGGGTGTTGTTTTCTTTAAAGGCCTACCTGACCCAGACACACAGGGACTCAACAGCCGCCTTTCAGAAAGGAGCATTAATTCAACCGTGGAAAAAAAAAGAAGGACCAAACCAACCTCATTTCAGATCTACAGGGTCGTCCCTGAGACATTTTACTCCCCAAAGCAGAGCAGCAAACGCTTCTTGTCTTGCAAAGCAGTTTCCCCAAGTACAGAAACTCCCACAAAAAGATCTACCCATCATTTGACACTAAAAACAAAACAGCATATTAAATAACCATGTGGTGCCCTTTCTTGACACCTGAAATTTTCTGCCTGCCTGAGAAAGCTGCTCCTTCGCTTAAAGACAGGGTTGGTCCTGGACACCAACATGGTATAATTTTTAACCACTCTGTTCTATGCTGTTCCCGCCCGCCTTCCACATGTGCATTTTTCCCTTGGGGAAAACAGATAGGGTAGTTAAGTAGCAGACGGTAGCCATCCATCACCCTCTTCAAATCATTCCTTTAGAACGCCAGACACTCCCCAAAACCCTAATTGTCAGTGGGAATATTTAACAGACTCTCACCTCCAATTTTCAGAGGTGAGCCTGAGCTTCTTGGCCACCCTCGTTGACTTCTATCTCAACAAGAGAGCCCCTTAAATGCCTTCCAACCAGTCCCTTGGGCCAGACAATCATTTCATCAGGGAATTAATTAATCAGCTGTCACGGCCAATCATGTTTATAAACAAGGAGCCTCTGCAACACTTTAAAACACTCTGTAACACTTTGTTCTTAACACGTATATGATCAGTCTGGCCGCCTTGCTTTTATATTATTTTAATTATTATGACTTAAATGTCATCAGTGGCTTTCGTTTAATTTTGGTTTCATAACTGTTACGTTTATTGCTTCGGATTGTTCTTGTTGTCTGGTTCGTTTAATTTCTAAACCGCCCCGAGTGGCACTGAAAGCCAGATGGGCGGTATAGAAGTCAAATAAATGAATCAATGAATAAAAATTAAAACAGGGCTAATGAGAAATAAATTCGGAGGCAACTAGCGTTCTGAAAATGCTCCACTCCCTCTGATGGCTTTTTTGCTGTCCTGTTTACGCGGCCTGATTCATCGTTCTCTCCCACCTACACCCACAAGACTGTGTTTCCGACTTCTGTTTTTTTACCCTACTTAGTTTTGTGACAGGCAAAAGGAAAAATATCTCAGTGGGAAGGAAACTTCTCTGCTCCAGAAGCTCATAGAAAAAACAAGTGAAAGCAGGAGCATGCCAGAAAGGATCCTGGCCCTTTTCAGCATCTTCTCCTATATTGCAGCAGAGAGACATCAAATACTCCAAAGATCTCCTCCGCTAAGGAAGGATCTACAAACCTTCGTAAACGGCCACTTATTCGCTCAGCCATGTCGAGTGTAAGAATCACCAGCTGGCAGCATCGGTAAAGAACTAATTGCTAACATGCAAATAAATTAAAAGTAGATTTTCTAAAGCTGTCTTATAAATGTCTTTCCTCCTTTTCAAACAGGGGTGCGACAGATAAATTTCAATCCGGCCCTTACACTGCGACTGCCTAATTATCTAGGAGAAAGCCTTACTAAATTCAGCGCCAGTTCCTTCCGAACAGATATATACAGTGCCACCTTGCATGTCAATTTTAAGAGGTGCCCCTGCTTAATTTTAAAACGGGGATCTAAATCTAACCAGATGGGTGGGATATAAATCACATCAAATCAAATCAAATAATCAATCAATCAATCAATAACTGAGGGTCCCAATTAGAAGAGACTGAAAGGTAAGTCAAGATTTAGGTAAACCCTATTCCTTCAATGGACCTACTCTTCTCATAACCAGCATCTGAGTTTAGGCCACTGGTTCTTAACCTTGGGTTACTCAGGAGTTTTGGACTGCAACTCCCAGAAGCCTTCACCACCAGCTGTCCTGACTGGGGTTTCTGGGAGTTGCAGTTCAAAAGCATCCGAGTAACAAAGGTTAAGAACCACTGGTTTAGGGCAATAGATTTAGTTCACGAATGCCTTTCCAACCAGCTCCCTACTGAGCTGCTGCAATACAGGGCCCTTGCGTGACCCACACATATACCTCCCAGCTCTTTTTGTGGCTCCCAGGGTCCTGCTACTCTGTTTGCTTAGGTATTATGGGATGTTTAAACGACAGCTTAGCTGCCTCCAGGTGCTAAATCCATCTAAAGTAGGTGATAGAGCTTGGAAGTAGAAACAACATAACCACCTACAGTGGGGTCTTGACTTGAGAACTTAATCCGTATTGGAAGGCGGTTCTCAAGTCAAAAAGTCTGTAAGTCAAGTCTCCATTGACCTACAGTGCATTGAAAACCGATTAATCCAGTAACAGGCCATTTTTGTTCCATTTTGGTTTTTTTCTGGTCTGTAAGTCAAATCTCAGTCTGCAAGTCAAACCTAAATTTTGCGGCCAGAGAAGTCTGTAACTCAAAAAGTCTGTAAGTCAAGCCGTCTGTAAGTCAAGGGTCCACTGTATAATTAGTGAATTTTTATATGGGGCAATGAAGGCCGGCTGGGTAGCTCAGTGGTTTAGGTCTGTGGCTCTGGAGCCAGAGGTTGGCAGTTCGATTCCCCCACTGTGCTTCTTGGGAGAAGAGCCAGCCTGGGTGGCCTTGGGCCAGCCGCACAGTCCCACAGCACCACAGGAAAGGAAGGGTAAGCCACTTCTGAGTACAGGTATTCTCTACCCAGAGAACTCTGGAAAACATTGCCATGGGTCGGAATGGACTTGACGGCACATTATTATTATCAATTATTATGAAGGTGTACTGAAGGTCACAGGCCAAAAGTAACATGGCAGACAGAAAGAAAATTCATATATGTATCTGCGATGAGTAGAGTTCTCTTTACAGGTATTGTGAAAAGGGCAGTTTTAGAAATTAAGTTAGACAGAACCCTCCACATTTTAAAACACTCTCTTATCACTCCTAAGAAATCCCTGTTCTAAAAAGGTAATGAAAAAGCTGTGAAAAACCTATTGGCTATTCTCTGACTCACGTAACAAGTTACTCGAAAATAATCTTTAATGCTAAATGGAATGTATAGTGGAGGTTTTTATGAAATCACATAACAATTTGGTTTTATAAAAGAAGTGTTCTAAGTTGGAAGGGGAGGCCGGAGAGAAATCGTTCGTCGGTCTTAACGAGGCCACTTGAGCCCAAACACCTCTGTGCATTGATGCCGGTTTTGCTTCTTGAATATGGAAAAGGGAGCCAAGCAAACCCACCTAAAGACTGGAAGCAAACTTTAAAACGGGTTCGTTTAAACATAAGAGCAACCACCAGAGACGAGGCTTCTGGTCCTGTTTGATGTCTCAGGGCTGTCTTTCGCCTCCTCCAGTCGTGGGGGCGTTTGTTCGCAAGGCTGAGCAGCTCATAAATTGTTCCCCAGAACAATAAAAATAATAATTTTGATCAGAGGCATTTTATGACTTCGTGTGGATAGAAGGGCTTGGAAAATGAACCAGTACTTTCAATTTGCTAAGGATATAAACTTGGTTCTATTTTTTTTTAAATTCGATTTTTAAAATGCTGAACAAATGCTATTTCACTGTTTCTGGGCAGGAAATCCTCCATTCACTTTATGCCACACTGATGGAAGGCCACGGGTGGCTTTGTGTTCAAACTTACCTTTGACCCATATCTGTGACCTATTTCTACAAAATGTATTATCTTTCAGGAGAGAGGAAGCTGTATCAAAGAACAAGAGTTCTGGGCATAGTAGTGGATGTCAAGTAGTCTATGTCTAAATTAGAGCTTAGGTAGTCTATGTCTAAATTAGAGCTTAGGAAAGTGATTTTCTTGGACTGAAGTTCCCAAAAATGCATCAGTTAGCATAGGCAATTCTTGGAGCCAAGAGTCTTGATATACCATCAAAATTCAATTCCAAGACCGGGGGGGGGGGGCAGTACTAGCTAGAGTTAGTGTGAAACTTGACGATATTCTTAGCATGTATTGAGAAGCAGTGCTCTTTTGGGTCGCAAAACATGTCTGTTTGTCCTAGCCTATGCTTTCTTTCACTTATGTGTCTTGCACTCCAGGTAGAGAGAGAGGTGTTGGTCCTGGAAGGCAAACAACAAGCTCCATTTGCAAGGCTGATTGCTGCAGTATGCATTTCTAAGGCAATCCTATTGCTGATCCTTTAATCCTTGGCTTTGCGAAGAGAGAGAGAAAGAGATGTTAATTTATTTGCAGTTAATTTATCAATGTGGGCTGCAGTCCTGTGAGCAATGAGCCACCTTGGGACCCCGTGGGGCTTAATTCCAAGGGAACACGCTTAGAATCACAGGGCACGAGAAGGCTGTGATCCTAAGCTCCTAAACGTAATAGGATTTATACTGCGGGGAAGAGTTAGACCTAGGATCTTTACTCCCGTGAGGAAACTGGGTCATTAAGGAGATGGAAATTTAAAAGGCACTTTTCATGTTATTCAACTAGTAGTCTTTTTAAAAAAAAGATGGGTGTGCATTTCTTCTGCCTCTTGTGTTATAAAACCTCCCTTGTTCACTTCCAGCTTCCCACAGGGCGAGATCCCTTGAGCATCAAAAGCTGCCGACATCCGTGCTGTGCCTCCTGTAGATTGCTGTCTACTATTAAAGCTAGTTTTTACTAGTTGTTTCCATGAAACGAGCTTCAAAACACACCTTCGGGTGGTTCATCCCTCTGAATATATATGCAGCGAGTCTGCCAAAATGCTGGGAGCTACAAATTATGCTGATTTGCCCTTTACACACCCAGAACTTTCTCCCTGGGGGCTCTTTGGGACATTTTCCCTCCCTCTACCCCCCTCCTCTCTCGTTTTTTCTTGTAATAAACACAAGTTCACAAGGGAAAAAAACACTCTTTTTTCTTCTTCTTTTGAATAACATCTGATTATTCCCCAGGGCGAGGAAGATTATTTTGAAGCTTGACACATTTACTGTCTCGTTCCTCTTCCCGTTGCTCGCTTCGGGGCCTTGCGCAGAAGAGCGCCAGACAGCTTCCAATCCAGAACTTTCACTGGCCCAAATCCTGTTGCTAAGTATAGTAAACTGCACTCGAATGGGCCCCCTGAATCAGCCCCTCTGTAAGTGCCATTGGTGCTAATGGGCCTTGTCCGACTATTCATGAACCCATGGACCAGAGCATGCCAGGCCCTCCTGTCTTCCACGGCCTCCCGGAGTTGGGTCAAATTCATGTTGGTCGCTTCAATGACCCTGTCCAGCCATCTCATCCTCTGTCGTCCCCTTCTCCTCTTGCCTTCACACTTTCCCAACATCAGGGTCTTTTCCAGGGAGTCTTCTCTTCTCATGAGATGGCCAAAGTATTGGAGCCTCAGCTTCAGGATCTGTCCTTCCAGTGAGCATTCAGGGTTGATTTCCTTCAAAATGGATAGATTTGTTCTCCTTGCAGCCCAGGGGACTCTCAAGAGCCTCTTCCAGCACCACAATTCAAAAGCATGGGAGAAGTTGACTCCCCCAATCCTCATGGGTTCAGAAGCCCTGCTCTAGTGTGATTTACTAGGCTATGCAATAGAATTCTGGCCACGGTGTGCACCAGTGTATGTGGTCTTGTGTATGCAAGGTGCAACGTTCCTCTCAATCAAGAAAGCAGACCTTTACGGTTGTGGTTCCCAACCTTAGATCCTCACATGTTCTTGGACTAAAACTCCCAGAACCGTTGCTCCTCACTCGCTGGGCTGGCCAGGATTTCTGGGAGTTGTAGTCCAAGAATGTCTGGGGGACCCAAGGTCGGGAGGCACCGCTTTAGGGTGAAGGAAATGCATGTGAGGGATTCCGTAATCAACTTGCCGAGTTCACAACCCATCGCTGTGGCGCTGTCGAAAGACATCTTTTGAAAAGGACGAGCAGAAAGCCTAACAAAAAGTCGCCTTCCTTCTATGGCGCTTCAGTCTCTGGGATTCTCCATTTCATCCTTCTTGTGCCATACAAGAAAAATACAGGAACTGTTCTATTGCTGACAGAATACAATGCACAGCTTTAGATTAATTGTGCATACGCTTGAGTCTTGGGACTATCTAATGGAAATATCCCAATATTAACTCCTAAGAAAGTTAGCCTACTTTTATTTATAGTAGTTTTGTGCAAATTACATTTTAATTCGGGCATATTACAAAAAAAGGGGGGAAGGCAAATAGGCCTATGCTATTTTAGTTTTGCACTATAGACGAGATCTCTTAAGGGGTTAACAAATGGTCTCAGTGTAGTGTCACCATCTCAAGATCATCATCATTTTAGAAAAACAGAGCTGGAAGGTGGCAAGATACGAGAAAAATCTCGGTACAATACCAGATTCTTTCACATCTGTAGCCTGCCACATAGACCCGGATCTTCCCCACAAACCTTCCCCCATTTGACACTTTCTGGATGTATCCCATCATCCCCAGGCAGGCAGGCATGATAACCAGTTGTGGTCCGAAACACGAGGTTAGAAGCAAGTCCAGCCGGCACTGCCTCGCAAGAAGCAAAAAAAGCTGTTTGATTTCATTGCTTGCTACCCAATCTTTTTCATCATTTTTATTTTAAAGCCAAGAATGATGAGGCTGGCGACACTGATCCTCTATCATCGGAGGCTGGGTGCACCTGAAGACCAGATGCTGTGGACAAACCACTTTGTACCATGCTTTTCAACTTTCCAGAGGCAGTTGGCTGAGCTGCAGCTGGAAACAGCTGGACTGTATATAAACCTCGGGCTCATCCAGCAGCATTTTTCATAGGCTCTCATGGGAAGCTCCACTTTGTGGCTTATTAAAAACTGTTACCATCAGGATGCATGGCTAGGGTCTCCCAATGGAACTAGTCGCTGACATGCACTGAATTCAGGAACACGTCTAGTTCGTAATTTGCTGTAGCCTGAAGACTTCAACCTGCTGATCTTAAGCAATGGCGTAAGAAATGTTGATTTAGACCGCAGGAACTCAAAACCTTCCAGGTCTTTTGCTCCCCCAGCGATCCTTCCCGTGACACAGTCCATGTCTCATGGGGGCTGTCAGGTTTTGAACTGAACTTATATCATCAAGGAACAGGAGACGACAGGAAAGAGACATGGATCCTCCAGGAAGGAAGTCAACCCATGCAAGGAGAAGGTCCCAGTGGAAGATGGCAAAGCCAGGGCAGATGTGAGTTCAGGGGAAGCACAACAGAGAGCTTCCATGGAGTGGAAAACAACTGTCTTGCATTCCAAATCCACTGGGCTCCGCAAGATCATGTCCATGAAAAACGAGGATCTGAAATGGGTACGAACTTGCCTGAAGTTCTACACTTTGCCTCCATATTGTTGTATCCATATGGGTGGGAGGTGGCAGAATATCAGAAGATCTTCCCTGGAAGGAGACAGTCTGCTAATTCAAACATCTTGATCTGATATCCCTAATTCCTCTACTGATGCTGCAGTTGTATTAGATTTTCCAACTAGTGATGAGACACAAAGCTTGTTGGTTGACTTTGGTCCAGTCATGCTTTTCCAGCATGACTTACAGTATTGTTGAGGCTAAAATAGGTAGGCAGTTGCCTAGGAAGAACTACTTATTTCATCCTAAACGTCTTGTAAGAAGGACAGATGTAAATGTAAAAGTAAATAAAGAAAGATGCCCCCCCTGTACAGAAGTGTGATGTATTGAGACACTCGCATGCTTAAATATCTTCAACAAAGTTGTCCAAACTTTCGTTCTGTAGATTGTACCTATGTAAGGGTGATGATGTCAACCCAATGGGGGAGATTGCTGGTAATGAGACAAATTGTGGGTGAGTTGCGTGAGCCCTGGGCTTGAGAGAGAATGAACAAGAATAGTGTGGCTGAGTCGTTACAGCGAAGGAGGCTTGACTGGGGAACCATGACACTTGGGCATAAGAGCCATTGGATGCAGTGGGATAATTTCTAAGTAGAAACACATAAAAAAGATTGTATTGGTACTCAAACACATTTTAAAAATTTGTTTCATTAATTTTTCTCATGGAGATTTCAGGAAACCCTACATTACTTATTTCTATAAGTCATAACAAAAGTCTGAGTTGCACTGAGAGGGTGCATAATATATTAGAATAGAAAAGCTGTTTTAAAGAAGAGAAGCAGACGAAGCATCCATTTGATCATTCAGCCACATGGACCTTCTTTCCCTTAAGAGAGAAATGAACAAGAGGGCAGCTCTGCAATTAGAAGGAGATAAAACCTTAAACGGTCGTGTGCAGGCAATCAACTTGTACATGAATCCCATACTCATCTCCAGATGGTAAAATAAGCTGATTTGCAACTTGCAGAGCTATGAAACCTCCTGGCAGGGGGAAAAATGTTCCCGTTCTCAGTGCAGAGCTGGCATACGGTCTTACAGAACACAGATCGGGAAGCAACTGGGGAAGACTTCACACGAGGGCCACAAAGCACCCACTCACAAGATGCTTTGAGTAGGCTGGGAGAAAACAGAGTTACAATTTTGTCCACAACACTGATCTAGTCTGAATCAACCCCACTGCCAACTCGATAGCTTTCTTTAGCAAGGGTGAATTCCGCAACCAGCGACAATCGCTGCTTTCTCCCAGTTTAATTTTTGAGCACTGGATGCACTTTGGAGATCTTGATTTCTGAACCTGCTACGCATAATTACCCTACAATTGGCAAAAACACGCAGAGGGAGTTTTTGGGCAAGCTGCCTGTCATTATCCAAGCAAAGCCTTTTATACAAAACGATGCACGGCGCAATTATCGTTATGCAGTGCAATTTATAGTCAGCCTGGCTTTTTTGATCTCGCAGACACTTCCTCCTCACATCACCCCCCTGCTCAAGGCTGGAATCCAAAGTGTAAGGTTTAATCCTTATTTCATTCTGTATTCCTCTAAAAACAAGGGCTAAATCTCTTTATAGCGATGTATGGAAGTGAGAGCTGGACCATAAAGAAGGCTGACTGCCAAAGAATGGATGCTCTTGAATTGTGGTGCTGGAGGAGGCTCTTGAGAGTCCCCTGGACTGCAAGGAGAACAAACCTCTCCATTCTGAAGGAAATCAAGCCTGAGTGCTCACGGGAAGGACACATCCTGAAGCTGAGGCTCCAATCCTTTGGCCATCTCACGAGAAGACTCCCTGGAAAAGACCCTGATGTTAGGAAAGTGTGAAGGCAAGAGGGGAAAGGGACGACAGAGGATGAGATGGATGGTCATCGAAGTGACCAACATGACTTTGACCCAACTCCGGGAGGCCGTGGAAGACAGGAGGGCCTGGTGTGCTCTGGTCCATGGGGTTACGAAGAGTTGGACACGACTTAACGGCTAAACAACAACAACAAAAATCTCTTTACAGGAAGGCAGCCTCTGGTTGCACATCAGAAAAGCATCTTGACTTTAAGAGCAGGTCGACAATTGAAACAATGACTGAGGTGGAGGATGGATGCCCCTTTTATAGCGGTCATTACCAGGCATCATCATCACAGCATATAGAGAAGGGTGCTTGTGTCAACCAGACGGATCCTTTCCAACACCATGACCGGATGGGTCTTAAGTCCAAGTCTCATTTCAGCTGGAAGGGTGAAATCAGCTTCACTTTGATTAACCTACTTTGCAAGGACACTCGACGTACGAGGAACTGGTGAAGCTGCCTTATACGGACTCAATCTCGGCCCAACTCCGTGTGGTCAACTTGACTGGGAAAGGTTCTTTAATAATCTTAGATCTGCAGAGCTGGAAGGGATCCTGTGGATCATCAAGTCCAGCCCCTCTCAAGGAGGCCCGGCGGGGAATCGAACTGCCAACCTCTGGCTCGACAACCAGAGATCCCAACCCTTGAACTATCTTTTAAGGGCTCCAGACGGATTCATTATGAGCCCGACCTGGAACTCCCTGGTATTCCCTGGTGGCTATCCATTCAAATCTAAAACAGGACGAAAACTCCGGAGTTAAAACCAAGTCCGATCTCCAACATCCTATTTTCAATCTTTAAATCTCTCTCTCTCTCTCTTACACGCAGCTTCAACAGCCTTAACACTAGAGCGTTCAATGGGGAGGTCTGTGGGATTTTGAAGTTTAAACTTGTAAAACACTCGGAGCAGTGCACGTACTAAAAGGCCAGTATATCAATCAAATCCAACATAAATAAACAAACAATGTGTTTGATGAGGAAATGAACAAAAAGAAAAAGATAAGGAAGCCTCTTTTCCCCTCCTTGTTCTTTTTGCATAGTGGTTGAAAATCGATGCCCAATCTCTCCCCTTCCATCTTTTTTTTTCAAAGCACAGTTTGCACCCAAACCTTTTTGGTTTTTAACTTCGAAAGCACACACATGAATGAACGAATGCACGTTCTCTCTCTCTCTCTCTCTCTCTCTCTCTCCCCCCACAAGATAACAAAAGAGGATTGTTGCAGGCAAAGCCGACTTGGGCTGGGTGCCTCCTTACAGGCATTCTCTTCTCGACCACAAAAAGAAGAATTTACAGTTTCGCTGCTTCAGCTTTTTCAGCCTTTTCTGCAATTCATCTCCTCCAGCCTCCCGTTGGCAGCCGTGTGAAGAAAACAGGCCCTTGAGCCGGGAAGTCAAATTGTTGCGAAGGAAAATAGGCATCTCAGAGTCTGTTGTGTATGAATCCAGCCAACATAATAGACTCTGAGCAGCCAAGCATCTGGCATACGGTAATAAAAATGCATTGTGAATGGTCAGGACCGAATCTGAAAATTGGCGGAGGACAGATGCCTTTGGAGACAGAAGTTGGGTCCCATTGCTCGGCAGAGATGGGGGACTCGGAGTCACGAGACGTAGCTGTCAAGTTGGACTTAAGTCGCACCAATGACTTGACTCGTTTTTTCCCCCAATGACTCACTTTCGATACACGACTGCGAACCCACCCACCCCTCCCTTTTTTTCTGGGGGAAAAGAGCTGGTTTTTCATAGGGACTTGGTACCAAAGACTTGTGTGTTACTGCAGTAGCAATCCACCAGGACTTTTAGAGTCTCTCTCTTGGCATCGAAATGTTACCTCTCCCGCTTCTGAAATCCCTTTGCCTTCATAGGACAGCCATCAGCTTTACGCCAAAGGAAGGGCTCTTAAAACCATCAGCCTGCGACTTACTCAACAAAATGTCAAAATGTAGGGTTCCAGACATCCCAGCTTAGTCTTCTCTCCTTCAAGGAAAAGTCAGCATTTCATGTCTACTGGGTCCGTTTCGGAAGCCCGTTTCTTAGGTCCTATTCCTTGCTCCTTGCAAGACTTTTGCAATCTGACGGACACACGCCATTCATGCATAGGTGGGTGCTCTTCTGGTTACAAACGCAATCATCTTTGCAGCTGGAAAATTCAAAATAGAAACAACCAAGAAAAAGCTGGCAAGAAAGATTTCTCCAAATTTCCAAACCTCAAAAAAATTGAAATAGAGAGGTTTGAGTTTTTCCATTTCCTTTGGCTTTTCTTTCTAGCTATAGTTATTCTTCACCTAATCCCTGCTTGGACCTGGCTTACAGATCAGATTCCCCCCTTTTTTATCACTGGCAGACTTCACAGTATCATTAAACTCTGGCCCATAAGAGCTAAACTACACATTAAAGAAATCTGTTGCTAGAAGGTGATCGTGTGTGACGGTCAAAGCAGAAGGTTTTTCTTTCATCTTGGGGTTGGCAAAATTAGCTTGCTTTACTTTAGACTTGGTCTTCTGAGTGTCTGCATGTCGATTCTTCAGTCATGCCTGTTTATTTGTAGCACAGAATTTGGTACTGATTCTCAGGTGCAACCACTGCTACTTGTTCAAGAAGACATTGCAGAATTGGCTTGTGAGCCAAATGAATGAATTATTTGATTAAAATCAAGATGCCCTGAAGGAGAGATAAAACAAACGTCTTCAGTTTTAGACTGTGCGTTGAAATGCACATGTGGTGACAGGCTGAGAACATGGCACCGTTGCGTTGAGTCCATGTTGTTTTAGTGAACAGTTCCAACTCACGTGTCTTACGCTACGATCTGGACCAAATACAGAAGTATCCTTACGACTGCACACACGCCTGTCGTTTTGCAAGTCAGACTGTGCTCAAAATGCTGCACACAAACATGCACATATCAGCAAGCTGTGTGTAAACGTGAGTAGTTGGAGAAAGAAGAGGCATACAAAATGCATGCATTATGAAAACACGCCTAAAAATGGGTCTATCAGAGAAGACATGTATGCAAAAAAATGTGAATTGTTATACAGACAAGTGCAGACACCGAATATGTCTGAAATTAACACGGAGCAGGAAAGCAACCGTCTAGTTCATCACAATAGGAAGAATGATAGGCCAAAGCAAAATAAAAAGTGAAAAAAGAGACCTTAAAGACTAATGTCTATATATTTTAAGGTGAGCTTTCGTGGACGAGTCCGCTTCATCAGGCCATTTTAATAGCTGTTTAGATATTGCAGCCCTCGGAGGTAAAGCCAGGCACACATGCAAGGAAAATGCCGTCCATTTGGTGCTAACATTACTTTTTGTCCTTTGTGTTTACGTGGTTAAAGCAGGCGTTCTGCTTCTTTCCAAAACAGAGCAATTTCCGCACAGAAAGGCAGGGCTGGTGGTTTTTTAAAATGCTTCTCTGTTTCTCAGCTCAACCCCCCATCCACCGCTCTGCCCTGAGACTGGGTCAGACAGAGCCTTTTGTGTTTAGTATGTGAAGTTGAACTGATGGCAAATATTATTACTGTACCGGCTTCTGCGCCAGCACCTGCCAAGCGCTGACCTTCTGCTTCACCCTAGCAGGAGGTTTGTGTCTGGAGCCAGATGTTTTCCTGTCTCTGTCTCTCCCTGCTTTTTTTTTTCTTGAGCCAAAAACGGGCCACATATTTGTGTGCAACGGGCACACCTCTTGCGGCGCTTCCCGTTCAAGCAGAGGGTGGAACCCGCTACACTGGCGGTTTAATCGTTCCGCCCTGTTGCTGGAAATGTGGAACACCGAGCTTAAATCCTTCAGCCAGGACCGAAGGCTATGCCTTTACAGATGGTCCCACATTAGACATCAGACAACCCGGGAGGCGGTTTGAATTTGGTTTTTCTTTATTAGACATCCGTTCTGCAGAAAATGTTCTGGAACAGCTGTGATAGAGTTAGCATTCCTTTCGTGGGCAAGAGGTCAATGGATTTAGTCATTTTTTGCAGTTTTAATGCAGAGTTCATGCCGAGCCCTGGTTTCGTCCTTTAAAAAAAAAAATCATGTACCAAAGGATTGAAACTCATCAGAAAAGAAATGCATTCTGGGTGCCTCTTTTAGCTTGGCCTTTGTGAGAAAGTACAGATTGTTGTTTGCAAGATCACATCTTCAGAAGGGGAACTTTTTATCCTCTCGCATCTTGTCTAGTTTGACCCACTGATGTATACACCGCTTTTCCACCAACGGTCACCAATCTGGGTAGCCTCCCACCCAAGCAAAGCTCAAGCCGCAAGACCTGTGCCAAAGAATGTCATGGCGCTCGTCCTTGAGTCCACACGCAGCTGGCATCGGAATATATTGTGGTGCGGTGGTTAAAATGAGGTATTGCAGTCAAAACCCTGCTCAGGGCCTGCATCCGATCCCAGCGGATTCAGGCAGCCAGCTGGAGGCTGACTCAGCCTTCCGTTCTTCCAAGGTCGGTAAAATGAGTACCCAGCTCGCTGGAAGGACAGTGTGTCACCTGCATAATTAACTCATCAGCCACCCAGAGAATGTTTTAAGCGCTATAGGGCTTAAAGCAACACTCTTTGCTTTCATGCTTTCATTCATTCATCGCTGGCATTTGTATCCCATCCCATTTAGTGGAAAACCACTATTCTGGGCGATCATTACAATACAGTATAATGGCAACTATGACTCCCACCCCACCCAAAGCACAATAAATAACTGCCAAACCACCAATCTCATTTCAGTACCATAACTGTAGGCAGTAGGCTACATTCAGGGGCCCCAGTAAAGGTTATGGAGTATAAACCTCTCTTTTTTTCTGGAAATGAGAGAAACACAGAGTTTATATGGAAGAGTCAAGAAGGTGTGACTGGTGGGAGGAAGTGGTCACCGTACTCTGTCTAACTGCACACAGACATACACACCCCAGGCTGATGGATGTGATTTCACTTTCATTAGGATGATTTCACTGTGAAAGTGAATTAGTACTTTTCCTTCTTACTCCCTGGTCCTTCGTGGGGTTTGCTTGTAGCTGTCCTACGTCCCTTCCTCTGCTTTCATAACTTATTTTCCACTCCTTTCTTTGTTTCTTAGACATCCCCGCCTTTTGCTAATTATTTCCTTGCTTCCTAATTCCAGAAGAAGAGGCAGCGATTTATTTTTACAGCTCCTTAATTGTCTGCATCCTCTTCGGATCCTCCCTTCTCAGCTGCCGCGCAGAAGGAAATAAAATGGGAGAGGGTAGGAACCGTGAGGTGGTGGTGGTGGTTGTAGGGGTGTAGGAGGAAAACAGAAAGAAGAGAAATCAGAAATAAACAGAAATCTGGATAGCAGAGGAAGCAAAACATCTTTTGCTTGAAGTGGTAATGCTGGGGGAGAGCTTGGTGGATAAATCGGAATACCAGAAAGACTGACAAGTGGATCCTACAACAAAGCAAGCCTGAACGACTTCTGGAGGCATCCTGAGAAAGCAGGAAAAGAAAGGCGGAAAGCAGCAGGAAAAGAGGAAAACCAAACAGGAGATGGTCTGACTCCCTAAAGGAAACCACAGTCTTGAGTTTGGAAGAGCTGAGCCGGGCTCTGGAGGAGAGGACATTCTGGAGATGGCTCATTCAGGGGGTTCCCCAGATGTCAGGATCAATGTGATGGGCCATAAAAAAACAGGGCTGTTGCGTAGAAAAAAGTCGGGCGCAGGGGAACCACCTATCCCATCTTGAGCTCATCAGAGAAAGGTTGGGCTAGAAACGTAATGGGTTGGGATGAAGATGAAGATGTCTTCTTATACATGTGAGGTACGGTCTCCTTCCGACCGTACCTGCCCCAGGTTGTTCGTTACCTGTTGCCGGGCTAGTAGCAGCTCTGGATGCTCCACCGCCTATCTTACCCCAAGCGGTGCATTGACCCTGGGATGTAGACTCCCCTGGGCGTTTGTCCCCAATTCCTGCGGCTTTCCAGTGCAACAGCATTGCACGGGCACAACCGACTGAGCAAGTCAGCCCTGGGATCAGCCTGAGAAGTGTCTACACTGCCACTAAGCCGAGCGCTTTTGCTTTACTTCTGAACTCGCTCCTCTTTCAGGTTCTTGGCTTCCCGGGACCCTCCACTCCTCCTCCTGGCTAACACATTTTCTTCATCTCGGTAAAAAAATCCAGCTGGTTTCAACTAGTTTTGAAGCAGGGCACATTTTCTAAAACCACTCCACTTTCTTCTTTTTGACACCGAGCATCTCTGTTCGCCTTCCTCATCCGGCATGTTGATTTCTACGATGACTTCCACGCCACTTTCGCATCATTCAAGTTCCTGTTAGCTTAAGATCCCCTATCAAAACCCTTGTCAAACACCGTATGCGATTTATTTGGTTCAAATATCTTTTATAACCCAACAGTGACAAGCAAAGAGGGAGGGCGCTATTTACTGCAGGCCTAAGGATTTCGGTTCTCCCCACCCCACCCCGCCCGCCCAACCTTTCCACCAAATTCTTTCCAGCCGTCTTTTTTTTTTTCATTTTATTTTTACAAGTTCGCACAGTACAGTAACTTACAGAAACCCAAGGAAAAAGGCAGCCATTTAATGAACATGCGAGGCTACTGTGAAATGAGTTATTGGTTTAACAGCCAGGCATCCACAGATATAATTGGGCCCCATTCAAGAGCAAATTAAACCGGCCTGCGCGCCCAAGCCTTCAAGAATGCCACGGGGGCGCTGAGAAAACAGATCTGGATTTTTTTTTCAAATTGCTCTGACTTAATAAGAGAGCTGTGTTGACCTTGCTAATCATATCCAGGTAGAGGAATGGCCAAAAAATAAATAAATAAATAAAGCATTCATACTCGGGGCGATCCACTTCAATTAGTTCATTTGAGGATCACTATGTGCCAAGGTTGTTGACAGGTTCTAGCATCACTGGGCACCTGCCAAGGTCGACATCCCAAGAAGGGGGTCCGTTGACCAACTTGCACCCCCCTTAGTCTGCTCCTCTTCTTCCTTGGGGTCACTTCCTACGCACCTTCTCTCTCCAAGAAGGATGAGCAGGGAGCTGGACACCAGGGGATCGTAGCCGCAGCTGCTGCTTTACCTTGGCCTCTCATTTCGCGTCCAGAGGGGGGAGGCCAAGATGAGCAGAAACCACCGCTCCGGGGAACAGAGGCCAAGGGTTAGCCGTGAGCAACGGCAGCGAAGAAGAGACAGACGTACTCAGGGGCTGACCAAGCCCTTCTCTCCTTCAAAAACCAGAGTTGGCACTCCTTGGTCTCTTCCGTCTGCTTGCAATCCATCGCCAGGTTTGGTGGTTGACCTCAGGCTTCTGGTTCACACCTAGAAGGTTCACAGTCCAGCGGTGGAACACAAATGCTCTGCACAGAGAAGGCGCCACTATTTCCAGATAGCATCAGCAACCACGTGCTGTCAAGTCTATTCGAACGTCCCTTGGGTTTTCTACGTATGGAGTCCCCAGAATTGGTTTAAGTTTTGCCTTATTGGGAAGTTTTCCTGCACCCCAACCTTAATGGCTGTTAGAAGAGAAAGAGGAAAAATAAAAGAGCAGGAGGCTGATGCATCAAGATCGAATTTTACAGCGGCCCACGTCGAACCACTATGCAACCAGGATGTAGAGCTACAGAATTCAATAACTTGTGCCAATCCATGCATCTTACAGGAAATACAATGCTTTTAAATAAATCCATCGGGTGGATGTGGAAACTAAGCTACTGTCCTGTTGGAGATGAAAAGCAAAGAACAGATCTAGCCTACATATGATTCGTCTTAGAATAAGTGCATATATTAGTACTTTAAAAATCATTATTTGCTAAGCCATATATCCCCCCTCCCCCCGGTGTTTAATCTAATGTTGTAAAGAGACTCTGTGAATTCAGGCATAATTTATGAGGCAAGCTACTGTACTGACTGCAAAACCAAAGGTTAAAAATGGCATTATATCAATAAGCACCTTAGAACTGCAGAACAAGTTGAATAAATACATGAACTGAGAGGGACCTTATGGAGCGAGTCCAGCCCCTGCCAAGGAGGAATCGCAAAAAATCAAATGTATGTATAAGGAAAGAGCCTGGGTATCGGTCCCTTTTGTCACTTGGTAAGCAAGCAGGGGAAAGCATGCTGGTGTATTTCTTATATTTTTATTGTGGGTGTGGATTTATTGCAAGATGCTAAAAATGTCTTAGACTGAGACGAAGGATGACCCATGGAGGATTCCCAAAGCAAATGAAAAAAAAAACAACCCAAGAAATTATAAAACCACACACAATGCACGAAGCTAGAATACTCTGATCACATAAGGAGAAACGATAAGTAAAGATTGCTACAGCTGATCATTTGAGATAGAATAAGGCTCATCTACCTACTGCTATCTGGGTTCTCTGTATGATCTTACAATGACTGACTGGTTTGTCCAGGATGTGAACCGCCAGCAACACCATCTTTAGGGTGGGTCAACCCAACACCATCCCACAAAACAAGACATTTTGCAAGCCAACCTCCTGCCAATGAACTTTGGGAAAATGACACAGCAAGCTTTTTCATATTTGGCATTTTCTTAATTGGACTGCCCTTTAGCATCAATAGACCACTGTGGCCTGTTAGAGAGAAGCCTTGTTTCCGAACAGTATGGCCACATGAAATTATGGGAGAGTGCAGCCTTAACTCAGCAGGGCAGGCCGTAAGTCAACATGGACCAAGACCACGGCCATAACTTGCAGGGCCAGGAGGAACGGCCAGCATCTCTGGACACTCAGTGAGGTCCATGTTGCTGTAGGGAATCTGGGAAACAATGAATGCAACCAAGCTTACACTCAAGAAGATGCATGTATTTGTATGGGGAAGAATGGAGAAAAAGGGCCTCCTTAGGTATCCTATGCTGATCCTCTTTTGACCCTGGGTTGCTTTTCTTAGGGTTGCTGATGTCACTTCCTCCCCCTCGCACTTTTCTCTTGTTTCCCCTTTTGTTCTCTACGGATCAAAGGGGAACCCATGACTCCCAACATATTCAACTTCATTAGCCAAAAAACGAGGACTTCTATCACACTTTTCCTCTTACAAGAGTGCTTCTCTAATAAACACAAGGTGACTTCTTTGTTCAAGCTGGCACAATCAACTTGTTACCGATCATCCATGACCAAGCCCTAAAACTGAAATACCTTGTAGGAGAAAAAAAGCAAATGTGCTTAAACTTTTAAGGCATCATCACTTCAAATGCTGAAGCTGGCTTCTGATGTTGGTACGTCTACCAAAAGTACAGGGGAAAGAGGGAGAGGCACGTCACCTAAAAATTACATTAGTAAGAGAAGGACGTTCAGAAATATGAAATACAGATTTTTTTTTTAAAACTACAAGACTGTGGGAAGTACCATGCCGGAATTAAAAAAGGGGGTTGGTTTGATCCATCAAGGCTGTTCTTACACCCTTTGTAAGGGATGAACTTGATCAAAAGCATTTCCACATCTTTGTGCTTTGTTTCATTTCGGAGCGAGGCCTGAAGGCAGCAATTGAGTGGATGGTGCCACGTACAAGCTCGAAATTGCCTGGTGCAGGAGAATGAGTGAGCTGCGTGAACATTTTGCTGGGTGAAGCATGTGCTGAAATGCCGCCCTTCCCAACACATCTGTGCCTCAGCCATACAGTGAAACAGAGGAACGCCAGCGCCTTTTCCTCAACTTTGAGGAGTTGAAAGGCTGTGGACGCTGCCAGCGATGGCGTGCTTTTAAGTCCTAATTCATAGCTGGCAGTGCCAAGCATTCAAAACTTCAAAGCCAGTCACTCCCTAACCCCATAAACCAATTCTCAGCACTCAAAGGTTATCGGACTGAACCGCCCTAAAGGGGAAAAAAACTGGGGGTGGGTGGGTGGAAAGCAGCTTCGTTAATTTTGCCTCTTTTTTTAATTAAAAAAAATCTGTCCTGTGAGGAGACCCTGGGAATATTTGGGGACAGTTTTGATTTCTTAAGATCTGTTGTAAAACTTCCATCTTTAGGATTTCTCGTGAATTCACAGCTATCGTCGTGAAGCTAAGCGAGGGAAAAGACCGCTCTCGGATTGAGTTGAGTTGACTCTCCCATTTCTCACACGCAAGTGTGTCTATTAGAACTTTATAATCCTTGGTTTGCAGTTTCTTCAAATGCTGCCGTTTGGTTCTTGAGACTTAAAATTGTGCCAAGCATCCATGTAAAAGGGCCTATTTTAGGATAAATACTTTCCGGACTGTATTCTTTAAGAGAAGATGCACTTAGAAACGTGTGCTTTGTAAAAACCATGCCTTCAAAAACATGTTATTTCAAAAAGGAAGGGAATAAGAAATTGAAACAGATATATACAATTTTAATCAAATGGAATTTCAAATTGCTATTTATATGGATGTGCGACCCAAGAGACGTAGTGATAAATCTGTATGAAACTATCATGGGCTGGAAATGGGTGTGTTGATACATCTGAAGCAGAATCACACCGGACTCCGCCTGATTACGAAAATATAGAGCAGTTTTGGTCCATAAAAGCAAAACACCAAATGAGCCACTTTGGCTTTGAGGAAAAAGCAGTGCGCCAGAACTCAATTTCGATGGACTTTATGTCTTCCCCCCCCCTTTGCTCCTGAAAAGAGTGAGAAAATGGCTTTGCTTTTTAGAGTATATCTACAGTATATCTCCCATTGTAAATGGGTGTATCGCCTCACTTTTCAATGTTCAGGACCTGGCGACAGGTCTACCATCAAAGACCCAGATATGGTGATAACTGGGACAGGATGAGTGCTCAACACGGAAGCAGTGAATCTGATTCATAAGACCTTTCCTCTCCGTTCCAACCCAGCTGCAGACATGAAACGTCTGCATCCATGGCAAAACACCTTGCAGCGGGAGAAAAAATATATAATTTCCCCTTCTTTTCTCCCTATTACATATATAACACATACATTCTCAATATATTCCTGTCTTCAAACTGCTAATGCTTTGGAGGTCAGTAACAGAGCCTCACTCAGAGAAATAGCTGACAATTGGGGGGGGGGCGGAAATACCATATATAGGTACGGGAACAATAACAGCTTTCTTAGCGTATCCAACGTCATGAGCAAAGATGTCTCCAGCTAGTCTAGAGAAGACACCAGATCATGGAAAAAGGAAACCCTCAAAGGAAGGAAGCGGCTGACAGATCATGGCATGATAACAAGGACAACGGTCATGTTTAGCATGACCTGTGTTCCAAGGAAAAGCCTGTTTTAATGTCTCTACAGTCCGCATTGTATTGAGCGCCACCGGTGACTTACACACGACTATGTGTCTCCCACAAATCACATCTTATTGCAACGTAACCAAGATGGCGTCAGGATAGCATGGCTGGCCAAACCATCCCCAACACGGGAACTTCTCGATCGCAATACTGTTTGTTACGATCCGTGACCTATAAAGGTAATGTGTTCCTTTTCTACGATTGAGTTGGCATGATCTGAGCTACGTTGATGCTCCTGCCCTCTCCGTAAGTAAGTAAGTAAGTAAGTAAGTAAGTAAGTAAGTAAGTAAGTAAGTAAGTAAGTAAGTAAGTAAGTAAATGCAGATATGCAGATTTGCACCACTTCCCCGCAGGAAACGTTTGCACTCGCGAAATTTTGGAGGTCAAAGCCCCACCACCCGTCCTGCCATTCATTTACAGCACTCCGTTCTAATTCTCAGCTGATTCAGGTCTGAAGAGGCAGGACCATCAGTGGGTACTGATGAACCTTGCCGGCGGATGAGGTGTACCATTTTAGGACGGAGAATGCCAGGCGCGTCATCGGTCTGAAGCCAAGTTTCAACGGCTGGAGGCCATTTTGAGGAAGCGGTTAGCAACGGCAGCCCAAGTGCCGATGGCCTCTTGGCAACCAGCCATCAGCCACAAAACCCTAATTTCATTCGGGCAACTCTGTTAAGCTTCCACATCTTCTCGTTTCTTGCCTTTTTTAGACTCCCATGTTCTGCTCTTTCTCCCTCCCTGCGGCTACCTGTACCCATTTTTGGAAGGACACTCCGGTGGGCAAGGGGCCACCGACATTTGGTTGATTCTTTACCTCAGAAAAAAAAATGTGTAGGATCTTTTCCCCCTCAACCAACTTAGAAGACTCACATCTTATTTTACAATAGAATATGTGCATTTTGCAAGAGGATATGGCCCTGGCAGCCTCTTGGGGCTTCCTTCTCCAATACGTTGAGCCTGAGGGAAATCCAGAAAATGTCTGCGGGAGGAAATTGTTTCCTTTTGGGAGGGGGGTTTTAGCAGCTTTTTCTTTCAAGTTAATTTGCTCTCGGTTGAAAAATTCCTTCCCCCTCCTGCCATCTCTGATCAATTTCCAGCTACTCTGAGAGATCAGATAGATTATATTGAAAGCTACTGTATTATGGAGGGCCCATTTGGCTTTAATAAAGGCTAGTTTTATGGAGCTAGGCTCGTTATTTCATCAGAATTAAGCCTAAGTGGAAGGAAGAAAAAGGCTTCAAAGTTGTTCTATTCTGGAGGGGAAATATGTATCCCATGAACTTTTTTTTTAAAAAATCCCTCTCTATAGAGAAATAATGCTGGCCGCAAAAATGACATCTTAAAGAGTATATTTATGGCTTTCTATATTTGCTTCGCACAAACAGCTCTGGTTTCCATTACGGCGACTGATTTGCAGATTCCATTTCACATAAATGCAACATAAAATTAAATAAACCATATTCTGATCTGTCAAGCTAGTGAACTGTCATGGGGACATCCTGACAAACCTGCATCTTCCCATAAAGAGAAACTTCTGTTTTACTTCTATCCCAACAAGTGCCAAACTTGACAACACGAGACGTGGTCTCTCTCTCTCTCTCTCTCTCTCTCTCTCTCTCTCTCTCACTCTCTCTCTCTCTCTCTCTCTCTCACACACACACACACACACACACACACACACACACACACACACACACACACACACACACACACACACACACACACACACACACACACACACACACACACACACACACACACACACACACACACACACACACACACACACACACACACACACACAAAAACCTCTATAGTTCCCACTGCTTTGCAAAAAATTAAAAAGATTCATGGGGAAGAGAGAATCTTTTGTGTGTCTCAAGTTGGGGGCAGGCGAGAACCAATCTGTTGCCTGCCCTACATTTTTTTTTGGGGGGGGGGGCTTGTTCTACACCACGGTTAACTGTTCTCCTGCTCTTTCAAAACACGATCTCAGGCAGTCAGCCTGGGTGGCCTAGGGTCAGCTGCACAGCCCCCAAGCGTGCATGCATGCATTTAACATGTTCATATGCTGCCTTTCTCCTAAAGGACCCAAGTATTAAAAGCCAAATAACTACTACACTATTGAAGAAACACTAAACAAATAGCATAATAAAACACATACAAAAAAGAGCAGTATTAAAAACACAAGTAAAATGCTCCCTTTAAAATAAAATAAAAAAGCCCTCGGTCAACCAGTCATTTAAAAGAAAGCCTGCATAAATTAAAAAGGTCTCTGTCTGGCCTGCAAAGAGCAGCAAAGATGGGGCCAGCCTGGACTCCAGTGGGAGGGAGTTCCAGAGTCTCCGAGCTGGGAAGGTGCCTTATACGGAGGAAGAGCTTAAATCCATTTAGCTCAGTATTTGCTACTATGGACAGTAGTGGCTCTCCATGACTACAATCACGATCCCTACATCACTCAATGAGGTGAACGCCAGCAGGGTCTGACCTAGCAACCCTGTGCTTTTGAGAAAGTCAATCCCTCCCAAAAGTTGCAGGTGAGTTTGAATACCTGCTCTTGCGCAATGACATGCTTGTTAAAACACACCTCCTTCCCCAGCTTCAGGTGTTTTGACCTGGCGGTTCTCCAGAAGCGTGAGGATTATACATACTTCAATATGTTCTTTAGCATGTCTAATGTCTGTTTTTTTGCTGCTGCGATCTGTAAATGCAACTTTAATCTTTATTCGAATCTGCTAAGCTTGCAGGTTCCTTCCCCCACCCCCCCGGCTTTCTTTTTGACAGAATGTTCTTGGAAAGATTTTGTTTTTGTTTTTGAAAGAGGATGGGAAAGAAGTCTGAAAGGGCACCATCATACAACATGCGACTGTCTGGTTTCTTAACATTTCTAGATCCATTCGTATAGAGTTCTAGGATTCATAGTTTGGTGAAGAAATTAGAATCCCCTAAAGAGCTCCAGTTAACACCCCTTAACTACAGCAGATAATTATAAGCCCCTCAATTTGAACTGAGCAGGTTAGAGCCAGCAAAGTTAAAGTGGCATCAAACGACTCTTTAAAAACCATCTGTAAAACAATTTGGGGGGGGAAACTCAGTTTTCTCCTCTTTCTCCATAAGCTTGCTTATGCTAAATTAACCTGCTTATTCTGAATTAACATGCTAAATTAACATCCAGCCTAAATAAACATGTATGGAGAATTTGAATACGCACTTTGGGCTTTGAGACATTTTTGTTCATCTTAGTTAAGGAACGGCCCCCTAAGGTGGTTTGGGGATTACTTTACTGTATTTGGCTGTTGCTATTATTTTTGAATTGTGGTGCTGGAGGAGGCTCTTGAGAGTCCCCTGGACTGCAAGGAGAACAAACCTATCCGTTCTGAAGGAAATCAACCCTGTGTGCTCACAAGGACAGATCCTGAAGCTGAGGCTCCAATACACTTTGGCCATCTCATGAGAAGAGAAGACTCCCTGGAAAAGCCCCTGATGTTGGGAAAGTGTGAAGGCAAGAGGAGAAGGGGGACGACAGAGGACGAGATGGCTGGACAGGGTCATCGAAACTACCAGCATGAATTTGACCCAACTCCGGGAGGCAGTGGAAGACAGGAGGGTCTGGCGTGCTCTGGTCCATGGGGTCACAAAGAGTCGGACATGATTTAATGACTAAACAACAACATTAAAGGCAGCCCAGGCAGACTCCCCCACCTGTAAAAATGTGGGAGCATGTTAAGTGTCCCTGGGACACACAGTTTATTCATATCAGATTAAAACTGAGGTCCTGGAGGCAGGACCTGTGGCTACGTTGGTTTATCCTAACGTAGCCATAAGAAATCAAAGATCAGCTCCAGGACGCCAGTGACTCCATGACATCCTTTTAAGCAAGAGCAAAGGGAGTGCATTGTGCCACCTTTCTTGACTAGCAGGTGTGGGATGCCAATTCAACAGGTGAAGCTTCTCCCAACCCATCACTGATCTCTGTTCGAGGTGATCCTGTAAAAAGATGCAACAGTGAAATACACCGGGGGGGGCACACATGAACCTCTCCATACAGCAAGCAAAATATGGAAATATATGAAAATCACCTGCCAGTCATGTTACTTTCTCTGGCATTATATGTAGCTGATAATGGCACAGATTTCAAGTCTTCAGTCCAGACTGAGTTTCCAAAGCCTTGATTAGTGTTGCTACTCCACTATTGTTTCACTCCTCCGGCCAATAAATTCACATCCCATCAGATGACCCAGCAATGCAATTTGCAACACCAGCAACCTGGACTTTTCTGGTGGAGACACCCCAATCGTGCAATGTCCTCATTTCTAAGATTCGACCAGCTCTTGGAGAAAGGTGCAATCCGAAGGATAAAGTATTCCAAGCCAGGAAGTATGAATTATGTCACACTCAAGCAGATTCTTCCCAACCTTCCACTTATGCCAGCATAAAAAAGGACATCATTTCCTGCAATTTTCAATATTACCTGCAACATGTGATGCCTCTGACTGTGTGCAAAAGCTAGCCCCATGCACGCAGGTGAGTAAGAAAAACAGCTTGAAGCCATCATCTTATGGACAGGAGAAAGGGAAGAACTTCTGCTTAACACCACCTGTCCATTTACGTTTTTAATTTTACTGTTTTACAAATGGTAATCAATTAACACCTTCCAGACTTTTTTTTAGTGTTTTGATGGAGAAACAAACCTGCAAGCCAGAGTCCCCTAAAATGGAATAGCAATATATTGCTTTCTAAGAGCCCTCTGAAATCTGAAATTAATTACTTGACATTACAAAGTGCTGGCAGCCAAGGGTTTGCAGGAAAGACTATTATTGAAGATGGAATGTGCCCCCCTCCTATTGGGAAAAGAAAAAAGAGGAGAAAAACCTGCTTGCTAAGTCTTTGGTTGAGCAACGCCTCGGGTAGGACAAAGGAGGCCAAATCAGGCGCAAGGTCTCTTTTAGAAGGACATGACCACAAATCCTGGAGTTGTCTGCATCACAATAAGCAGCAGAACCTCAGAAATATCCCACTGGGGCCGTCGAACAAGACAATCCAACAGAATGGAGGCCACCGGTCTTGTACGATACTTTTTCTCTTTAGGCAGAAATATCTTAGGGGCAAGACGGAGGAGGTGGCAATGCTCCCCAGTCCTGGTCAGTTACAGGAAAGCAGCCTCAAGGCTCGGTCAACAAAAGCCTTTTTTTTCCCCCTTCTCTACCCCCCCCATCCCCTTGCTAAGTTTCCACGAATGTGGAAAGGCAGCCAGCCAGTCAGGAAATGAAGTGGGGGAGAGGACGAATCCTCTGGGGAAAATAATGTTATCACACCATTTGCAAAATCAGTGGAATTAATTAAATCCAAATTTCAACAATACTTCAAAAGCACACTTCAAAGAGCTAAATTTCACCCAAAGGGGGGGGGGGAGGGGGAGAAATGCCACGGCCTTCGACTCTGAATATAATTATTACTGTTATTCCTGCGAATGTCAAGAAAGCTCACCTGTGTATAACCCAAACTGATAGTGTAACGTTTGTTCCCACACCTGGAGGCTTTTGCACAGAGATTCCCAAGTGGATGGTACTGCCTGTTTAATTTGCCACGTCAGCTTTTTTCGAATTCCAGCAAGTGCATTTGATCATCAAAAATCTCGCCGAGGGAAGGGGCATTTACTCTGGATTCTTTTTTTTCCAAAGCCGCGATAAGCAAAGAGTCACAGGCTCAATGAAACGATCCTTACACTTCTGGTTCCCAGGAGGGTGCAAGCAGAAGCCAGCTCAAAGAAACGGGACATGGCGATGCAGAGATCGGGGGGGGGGGGAATAGAGAAGCAGCCCCCATTTTGAGTGATATTCTTGCCCTGAGTATGGTGCTGTTTAAACGGAAACTGGAAGGGCTCTTAACATTATTCCTGCCTCTGCGGTAAATAAGTGCTGCCAAGACTATTTTAAGAAGGGATTAAGAAGGAAGAACACTGGAGGATGGTCTAGGTTGAGAAAGCTGGACAATGTTTTCTTTTTTCTTGTATAAAGAAACTACTTCTCCGCTTAAGAAGAAAAAAGTGATAAGGAGACACCAGTAGTGAAAGACTAACATCCAGTGTGGACAGGAACTGCTGAATTCAAGGATAAATCATTAGCGATGCCTCTGGCATGCTGAACAGAAAAGCAATAGCAAGACTGGAAACTGCCAACAGGAAGCTTCAAATTAAAGTTGCTGAAGGGGCCCTCCATCTGAGTAAGAACTGCAAAAACATCTTGGCCATCAGGCCAGGCAATGCTAGACACTTTAAGGTCATATTATCACACGGAAGCACTTTTTAAATCGTCACAATAAGAACTATTGTGCTGTCAAGACAGAACCGATTTACAGCAACCCTTAATAGGGTTAATCAAGGTAACTGAGATATTTATGGAATGGTTTTACCGGTTCCATTGCCCAGTGGAGTTTCTATGGCTGAGCGCAGATTTGAACCCTATTCTCCAAAGTCCTAGGCTGTCACTCTATCCACTACACCACACTGCGAATCCCATGATAATGGTAGCTACGAATATTTAGAGTTAAGGCACAATATGGAGATCATCAAGGCATGCCAAAGACTTCACGGAAAAGGCGATGTTTGAAAAGAGATTTGAAGGAAGTCAAAAGACGGAGCATTACGCAGGCACTTGGGCATAATGACAATGATGAGAGGCAGAAAAAATTAAGATCTGCTTTTGGTAAATAGCAGTTTCTTCCTGATGCTTTTTTTATAGGAACACTTGCAGATGGACTTTACTGCCTCCAGAAGCCCTTTTTTCTTTCCCCAAAGGCATTCGCTACAATAGAACGGAAAGGCACAAGACAAAAGTCTGTCAGACGCAAGAGTCACCTTTGGCAAAGCAACGATTTTTGTTAATTTGCATTCCATGTACGAAATAACTCGTAGCTACACGAGACAGCCCAGACCTGTCCATCGCAATAACGTTGATTTCTAATGGCAAGGTCCTCTCCCATTACAAATAATCTCTACGCTAATAAGAAAAGTCATGAATATGCGAGCCAAAGGGTCCCATCTTCTCAACAGCCCCTTCTCTGGATTCTCAATATTAACTGTCCATCTAAAACAGAATAAGGGGAAAGAAAGAGAGATTTTGTTACCAACAACCACATCAGGATCTATCTGTTCATACCTTTCTGAACTCTGGTTCTTGGTCACATCAGAAAGTGACAGAATGTTGGAAACGCAAGGCAGAACTTCGGAGGTGGACTAAGATATAGACACGACAAATCCCTGAGGGGGGGCAGGGGGTGCGAAACCTCTTTTGTTTTCAGATGGTTCTGTCCAACGATTGCACAGGAAAGCTGGTTTGTACCTACGGCCGGAGGTGTGATTCTAATTCCTGGTGATTTATGAACATTCCGTTACACCAGAGTCTGCCGCTCCTGGCTCAGTCAGGGGCACGTCGGGGAAGAGGGCTGCCCCCGAACAAAAGAACATTTCATCCAGCTGGAAAACACAGGATCTTGGAGAAACAAAGTTGTTTGCCTTAATTTGCTGCTCTGCTTTTGCAGCTGGCCCTCTCCTCTCCAGCGCAAAGTTAATTATTAGCCAACCTTTTTTTTTGGGGGGGGGGAAGTAAGCCGAGGTTTCGAGCTAAACTAAAATTGAACGGCGGTCGTGCAAGCATCCAGGCTGAAAGTTAAGCAGGTTAAATTACAAGTTTACCTCTTTGCCGAGGAGGGGGGGGGTCAAAGCTCAAAGGCAGAGCAGATGCTTGCCCAGAGAAAAGCCCAGATTTAAACCAGTTAGGAGGGTTCTGATGTGGGTAATGGGAAATGCTTATTTCTGCTGATACTGCCAGTCAGAGCAGATACACCATCTTAGCATCCAACTCTCCAGGTCTGACCTAGTATATAGCAGCTTTCCCAACAATGCTGGCTTGAGGTTGCAACCATAATTTTGAGACCGCTTCATTCACGTGGAAGTGGATTCTTCCTCGTTTCTCCATGAAAAATAAATTAAGAATGGCTTGTACTTGTTGCTGCATTCACGGAACCCACCTTGACACGCTGCCGCCTTCTCCGGAGCGCTTTCAAAACCAAGGTGCCTCGGGCCAACTGTAAAAGGATCAGCAGAGGGGAGACCCAAGGAAAGAAGGGGAACAATCAGAGGCTGAAATGTGGATTACATCGCGTGTGAACGCCGAACTCCCAAATCAATTCATGGCCCCTGTACGATCACCAACCGCAGACTCAACCGTAAGAGAGGCTGTGAATCACTGCAGTCACAGTTTCAGGCAGGCAGATGATCCTCCTGAGATGGGGGTCAAGAAAGGAAAGACTACACGGGGAGGTCATGATTTGGGGTTTACAGCGGTTGGAAGGAAATTAAGAAAATGAAACTTTTCTCCCTTTCTCATAACATTAGGAATGACAGATCCTCCATCGAGCCTTTCCTTCGGAGGTGGTGGCAGGAAGAATATTATTTTGTTCTTGCTGTTAGGTGCCGTCAAGTTAGAACGGACTTATCCTGACCCCAGTAGGGCTTTCCAACCAAGTGAGATATTCAAAGAGTGGATTTTACTAGTTCCATATCCCTAGTGAGTTTCTGTGGCAGAGCTGGGGAATTGAACCCAGGGCTCCTGAGTGGTAGTCCATCTCTTTATCTACATCAACAACACTACTGGGTACCTCCCTTGAACAATTTAGTCCCGTGAGCCTCCATCTGTCGTTTGAAGTGGGAGAAAGCCAGGCGTACACGTTCATTGCTTCAGGGGGAAGAAGGTCTGGATGTTCAGGTCAACAAAAGAGGGTGAAACAGTTACATGCAGATGTTCGGAACATCTGGAACTGTGCTGGGAGACAAGACTCATGTACGCCTGCTCATCTCCTTAGACGTCAGGGACTTTTAAGGATTCTTCCGTCGATGGCCATGAAATGCAGGCCTATGTCTGAAGCCGTTCTGAACAGGGGAGGCTTCATTGGTCTGGAAGAAAGAAATGAACTCTTTGGCAAGGGGGCTGGTCGAAGGAGGCCGTGCGCCCCTGGCTGGGAGAGGCGTGCACTTTTCCGATTTCCAAAAAGGGCAACGGGACAGATCCCATGGAGCGAAAGCGAAGCTCTTTATCCTTGCTCCTTTCTCCGTTTCCCACCACACAGACGAAATGAAAGAGCTTGGTCTTGGCACACAGAGGAGCTGAAAGGCTGAATAAATTAAAACAGAGTCGGCTTTATGATTAGCTGGTAATTGGGCCACACAAGAATAGCCGAAGCTGGAGAGAGAAAAAAAGAAAGGCGTTTAGGAGGGTCAGGAACAAGAACGTGGGCTACGTTTTTGCTCTTCGGTAAAAGCAGTCTTGCTGCTTAAAGAAGGAGAGGGGAAGAAAAAGTCTCTTTCTCTCAGTGGGAAGAAGATAAAAGTCTCAGGAAAAACAAGAGGCGAGACGACTTAAAAGCAAAAATTGGGAATACTATAAAGTTTTCTAGCTCTCTATCCATTTCCAGTTGGGCACCATAACTTCAAATAATCTTATTCTCAATGGTTTAAGTTTCTGGCTGTAGAGACTGAGGTTGAGAGTTCGATTCCCCCCACTGTGCCTCCGATGAAGTAGAGCCAGCCTGGGTAGCCTTGGGCCAGCTGCACAGAGTCCCAGGAAGGCCCTCGAAGAAGGGAACGATCAGCCACTTCTGAGTATTCTCTACCTGGAAAACCTTAGCAAGGGTCACTTATAAGTCGGAACTGACTTGATGGGATACACAATTATTATGTATTCCCTTCAGGGCAATTAAAGTATTATCCACTTTAACCTGCATCAGGGATAAAGACAGCTGGACAACATACAAATATCCACAAGAGAACATACTGTACAATGCTCCCCTAAACAGACAGGCACATATGTGGGTCTCTGTGTGCAACACAGGCGGGTGGGTGTGCTGGTTTGTTCAACCATTTTTATTACTAATAGCTGCCAGAACTCCATTTCAATATTTTGGTTTGAAATCTGTTTTTCACTGTAAAAGAAGTTTTGGCATATAGCCAGTACAAAAAAAAAACACATTAGGATACTGATGATAACATAACCATAATCGTAGAACGGCAGAGATGGAAGGCTTCCCTGTGGATCACCCTTCTCGGTATTTTTTGGGTCTAAGCTCCTCAGAACGGCTGGACAGCTGAGCGGTTGAGGCTGCAGAACCAGAAGTTGGGAGTTCGATTCCCCCACTGGGCCTTCCTGACAGGGACCAGATTTGATGATCTTCCCACTCCGCAGTTCTAGGATTATTGGTGAACGGCTGGAGAGCTAGCTCAGCAGTTTGAGATCTCTAGTGACAAAACTAGAGGTCGGGAGCTTGGTTTTTCCACCGTACGTCCCTGACAAAGACTGGCCTTGACGATCCTCGGCCAATTCCAAGATTATTATTACAGAAACTGTTTATCAGGCCCACTTTCTGGTGGCACTCTGGGACCAAGGCTACACAGGGGACAGGGCACGTAACCACATCCACCACGTGTTGATCTCCGCTAACCCTTCCCAGGGGGCCGAGTTAGCACAAGTGCTCTGACCCACTGAGCTATATCAGCACATATATAAGACTTCATGAAATAAGAAGTCAAATAAAAGTACAGTATCTAACATATGGATGGTTGTTGTGGGTTTTTCGGGCTCTTTGGCCATGTTCTGAAGGTTGATGCTATGACTTTTTAGCACATTTTTAATGGACATTGATACAGGCATGCGGTATAAATGCCTGTGTCTTGTCAAATAATTGAAGCCAGCAGCCACTGCCATTACCCCTAAAGCGATGAATTTTTCAAGCTGACCGTTAATTGTGTATAGCTTCCCCCCCCTTTATCATTTCACGAAACTGCGATGATCTGAAATACGACCAGTTTTAAAAATTAAAAATGTGTCCTTAAAAATACCTTTTTCTATTTCCACTGCACACGGGGTTTTTTTAATGAAAATATTTATTAAACACAGCGCCATCTAGTGGGCTCTTGCAGTGAAATATCACAGATCTGTGGTTTTTTTGACGCTCACCTTCTCTCAGGAGTTAAAAAAAATCCATGTCTTTTCTTTCATTAGCAACAGGAAATATTTTTGCCTTTCAAATGCTTTGCTGATATATGTAAATGTTGTGATTTTAAGACGCACCTTAATATGCCTGCTTTTAAATTCATTGCTTTCTAATTCCGTTTCATAATTCATCAGCAGTCAAAGGAAAATTTTACATTCCGAAATGTAAGCCTTTCTCTTTCCATTTCAAAAATACAAGTACAGAATTAATTCAAAACTATTTTCAAGGCGTGACTTACCCTTATAAGGACTGATCAAGCGCCTTTTAATTTAAACCTCATACTTGCATAAAATACTGTATTTTTTGCACCATAAGACTCACTTTTTTCCCACAAAACAGGGGGGTGGAAAGTCTGTGCATCTTATGGAGCGAAGAAAACAGATTATATTTTCCTGTTTTCTTCTCCTAAAAAATCGGTGCGTCTTATGGAAAGGTGCGTCTTATAGAGCGAAAAATACGGTAATTAAATTTTAACTGGACGATGCTCCAGTTTGGTTGTTTTTCAGGCGAGAAAGGGCGAGTTTTGGAATGAGAAGAGAAGCAAAGTCTTAATTGCAGCTACCTGACCCTCATTCCTAACCTGTTTTGTAAAGGAATATAACAGTGGGGTACAGCGGTCAGAGCGCTGGTCTCCAACGGTGGAGACCCGAGTTCAAATCTCCACTAAGCCACAAAGTTCTCTGGGTGACCTCCAGCCT
The DNA here is from genome assembly GCF_051106095.1 of Pogona vitticeps. Taxonomy (NCBI): domain Eukaryota; kingdom Metazoa; phylum Chordata; class Lepidosauria; order Squamata; family Agamidae; genus Pogona; species Pogona vitticeps. The sequence continues at coordinate 16,994,894 of NC_135796.1, forward strand.
GTAGATCTCATTCAGCCTCATCTACTTTACAGGTTTGATGTCCTGAAGTCAGCAGGAGAGCCAGTTATGCTTGCTAGATCTCCTGTACAGTCTGCGTATTTTAAAGCCTTATGTCTTGGTCTTAACAACTGTTATTGTTACGTGGTCTCAAGTCGCCTCTGATTCATGGAGACCCTATGAGTGAGCCACCTCCAAAATGCCCTGCTTAGCTCTTGCAAACTCAAGCTTGTGGTTCCTTTAGGGAGTCAATACATCTCCTCTTTGGTCTTCCTCTTCTCCTGCTGCCTTCCACCTTTCCCAGCATTATTCTCTTTTCCAGAAAAAAAAAACTGTATCCAGACAAAGGCAGAAAACTTCCTTTTCAAAGAACGAAACCTTCCATTCTGAATGAGCCAGAATTATGGGGGCATATTATCCATACAGCACAATGGTGGAATAAATATGGTCTTGAATCAGGCACTAATTGGGGGGGGGGGGTTTAAAGGATGCAGTGGTGATCTGGCCACCAGAAAACGAAACACAAGAGTTAGTAGACCTGACTGAGGTTAATCACAGTTTCACTGTTCTGGACGAGCGAAAAAGCGACGGCAAAGGAAGCGTACAAACGGCAAGCATCAACTCGACGTGCGATGCCAGCTTTGATCGTTCAGTTCTGCTCAGAGTGAGATGGACAAGATCATCTTCCCATCAGACTGTCCTGACGCTACAGAACAAGGCCAGATGAGAAACTGATCCTATTTCAGGGCTAACGCATCTTAATGCTCCTACCGGTGCCTTCCTGAAATGCTTAATCTGGTTTGACAAAGCCACATAAACTCATTTAATAACACCTCCCTGCTTTAGCTATTCATCATCTTCCTTGGGCCACTGTTTTGCACCTCCCCACCATTTTAGGTAATTGAACTGCTTAGATCGTCTGAAAGCCCAAAGTGTTGCTTTGTAGGGATGGGAATAATTCCCACCTGAAATTCTGGGAATTTCTGTGAAAACAGACAGAGTTGCAGGAATATATAGTACCCATACGCTGATGGACTTCAAAGCCCATCAGCCCCACCCAGCACAACCTATCATAAGTGACCACAGAAGTTGCAGGTGAACCACTGTGTACACATTTCCCACCCCTGGTGAAGATAATACGGATCCCTGGCCGTGATGCCTGGGCTGTTCAGAGTTATTGTCTGGTCCCTCTTGATAAAAGACAACAGATAAAATGAAAGCCTCATCGTTCTTTTACAGAAACGACAACCCCATTCCCTAGGAATTCCTTGTTTTTCGTAGCTTGCAACGGAAGCCGAAATGAAAGATTTGTCTGAGCCATGTTTTAAATACAGCTGTGCCACAGAAACCCCAGGAGAGAAGAGATTGGTATGTTTCTCCCTTTCCAGCTGGCCGATGCTTTTGTCTCACTCAGGAAGGGCAGAATTCAGCCAAAAAGTTGCCACAAAGTATTTCAGGTTCAGCATTTGGATTGGAAATGGATTTTGTCACCTCCGGGGGGGGGGGGTGCTTTTCCAGGTAGAAAATATTATTTTATGGCTGGAGAATATCAGTGATTGTGTGAGTATGTGTGTTTAAAATGTTTATTTTTCCTTGTTTCTGAATCTCAAGATATTCTAAAAAAATCTATTGTGTGTTTTCAGAACAGGTGCGAGTTTGGCGCAAAGCAATAAAATCTTTTTTTAAAAAAAATAGTTTTATAAATTAATCAGCGGCCGCCATCAACAAGGAGAAATAAAATGAAAAACAAAACAGTCCTTAAGTAAACAAAAATGAGATTGTTACAGTTATCTTGCTTTAACATAGAGCTTTCCGTGAAAAGGAAGGAATCTGGAAATTATCAGCTTTGCTATAAGAAGCTTTTCCTTGGCTGTATCTGCATTCCTTAAAACTATGGAATTTAGAAACCAGAATCCAGATTTGCTTCCTCAGTAATGCTTCACCTGAATTTTGACTCACAACCAATTTCCAAGAAGCATTTCCCCTGGGAATAAAAAAAATTCACCCATACGGGCAGTCTGGGTCTTAAACATTGCTCAGGTTTACAGCTGATCGATACTAGATTAAGTCCATTCTTATGGTTCTTTTTCAAATGATAAGCAACCCGTGAGCTTTTCAAGGAGCAAAGTGCTTAACAGCAGCAAGAATTTGGACTTCCATCGTGAACATCAGCATCAATATCATCAGAGAGCGCTTCAGTATTTGATGGGGGGGGGGAAGAACTGAAAGGCTTTATTCCTTTTATAAGACAGGCATTTATGTACTCATCTCATGCAGTAGCCCTTGAAAAAGAATGCAAAAAAAAAAAAACCAAACCAGAGGCTTCGGAGAGTTATTGTGATAACTTTTAGGAATCGCTCCAGCAGATTCATCAACAAATCTTGATTTGCTGGTACAAAAAACAGCATTTTTATAGTTCTTCTCTGAAAGACTGTTATTTCTTGGCAATCAGCTTTAGCCCAGGGTCACATTATATGCATAGCAGATAAAGATACTGTATTAGGATCTGATCCAGATCGTTTAGGATTTGTCTGTTCCTCCTCCCACGGAAGTTTATAGTTGGGGAGGAATAGCTGCCTCCATTTTCTCTTGCGATTTGGGAAAGTTATTTTGTGGACTACAACTCCCAAAAGGCTGTGTTCCTTGGAGTATTCCGGGACCCGAAGCCCAACAAGGAAAATTTCCAAGTGGTGCTTTCCTGCCTTCCTTCGCATTTCTTCAAATCTTGACGTCATTTATAAAGGAACAGAAAACCCAACATCCCCGTTCGGGAGAATGTTATTTTTACGGTCACACTTTGTTTACTCGTTGTTGTTTTCTCATTGCATTTGATCCCAATATTTTTGTATACCTCTGTATATTTATATATTTCGACGTTTGATTTGTGGCTGGTCTTTGACCGTAATAATGTTTTATCTATCTATCTATCACTGTAACCACAACTAAGGTTGAAAAAGTTAACAAACTCAGGATACTTCTTCTCTCCACTTAGGACACAGCAGATTTTGCTAAAATCTGCCCATAACCCAGGGAGAGCCAGTACGGGAAGGGCGGACTGCTCAGCTGGGATCTGACCAAGTGGGATTCTAGGATTAAACTCACGACCGTTATTTCAGTCCCCTTGGAATATCTGAACACTGGCTCCCTCGAAATGACAGTTCTCTGGCTGCTGAGCCATAAGCCAATAATCTCTCTCTCCCAAAGGTAAGATAGTTACGCCTGGCCAGCAAATCTAAACAAGTCTTGGTCATTCTATATACAGTGAACAACCTAGCTTTGTAAATGACTTCGCCTTAATATGTACTGAAGGTAAAGGTTCCCCTTGACATTTAGTCGTGTCCGACTCTAGGCTGCGGTGCTCATTCCCATCTCCAAGCTGTAGAGCCAGCATTTGTCCGTAGACAGTTTCCATCTCACGTGGCCAGTGCAACTAGACACATAATGCTGTTACCTTCCCACCGAGGTGGTACCTATTTATCTACTCGCGTTTGCATGCTTTCGAACTGCTAGGTTGGCGGGAGCTGGGACAAAGCAACGGACGCTCACTCCGTCGCGTGGATTCGATCTTACGACTGCTGGTCTTCTGACCCTGCAGCACACAAAGGCTTCTGCGGTTTAGCCCACAGCACCACCACATCCCTCGATATGTACTGAAAGTACGTTTCAATTGTTTGTTTTCCGGGGAGAATGTCCAAAGAAGAACTTTGCATTTGGAGTCTGACAACAGTCATGGAGCAATGCATTGATGACGGCAAAGCTACTGTATTTCCCGGTGGTTTCCTTCTTAAGTGGTTCAAAAAGAGAAGAACAACAGACCCAGAGGTAGGGATCACTGTGGTCCGACTAGACTTTTAAGGAGAATGGGTACTTTCTCTAATTTCCCATTCTCACAATGGGGTTTTCTCCAAGATCCCAGTCTTGACAACTGGTGATTCAGTTTCCCTGCAAAAGTAAAAATGCTAAATGCAACCTACAAAGGGGGACAACATCAAATGACTTTCAGCACTTAATCGAGTCAAGTTTGAGGTCTTTGTGCAGTACTTGGGAGTTTTGGTGTTGCTTCCTGAAAACTGGATTTTAAAAAAAATCTACAAAAGTCGTGGCTTGTTTTGTGGGATGCAAGCAATATACAATTTAAGAATGCTAAGTACGAATCCCAAAATGAATGACTGTAAAGTCAAAGACCGCCATTTTATCTTCACCGTTCTTCATGTTAAGTACTGTACAAAGAAGCCCATATTAATGTCAATTTAATGCTTTGGGGTGCTGGGTGACCCTACCTGCCATAAACTAAGACCTGCGCGGGGTTTTGATCTTTTCCTTCTGGGAGAGCTGGCTTTCCTCCTCGCAGAGCGAGATCCGTTGCTTCGACCTGTCTGATCAAGCGCCAGCAATGATAACGCCAAAGCAAAAACAAAACAGAACACGTGCCTTGATTCTCGACATCCTTCAATTCCAAGATAACCAAGACCAGATTTCTGGGGTGTAATGAATTTGTTTTATTTTTACTTTCCCTGCAAGTTGCTAGGGGGTTGGGGTAGGGGATTATGTCATAAAGAACAGACCAAGCTGCTCGGGGTGGGGAGGTCATTCAAAGTTTACTTTTAGATTTCGCTATCTGAACTCTCCATTCGTTACGGTTGGTCTATATCACTGTGAAGGGATCCGTCTTTGTACGGTAAATGCCTATTATTATTATTATTATTATTATTATTATTATTATTATTATTATTATTATTATTATTATTATTATTATTATTATTATTATTATTATTATTATTATTATTATTATTATTATTGGTGGTGGTGGTGGTGATGGTGGTTAAAACTTGCATCTGTTATATAATACCAGTCCATGTTTTCATAATTTTGATTGACTGTGTCTGGTCTTTTCGAATAATAATAATGTGACATTATGTCAATTCTGACTTAACGGCAAGACTTTTCAGGGTTCGCCAAGTAGCGAATACACAGAAATGGTTGACTATTCTTTCCTTCTTCTGGGGGAGCCCTGGGAATGTGCCGCTTGCCCAAGGCCACCCAGGCTGGCTGTTTTCCCAGGAAGCCCAGCGGGGGAATCAAACCCCCAATTCTGGCTCTGTAGTCAGAGACCTAAACCACTAAGCTATCTAGCCATATGCCCAGAATAATATTGTTCCTGGGTTTTAGAGCAGGATCTATCACTGGGCAGTGAAGTAGCTACCTCATGAGGCAGATGATGGACATAAGGGGAGCAAGAGAGAGATGTCGGCAAAGTAGCGCACATCAAGAAGTCCAGCTGTTGTGCTATCCTCAAGTTTGGTGGAGAAGAGTGTCTTTCCTTGCAATTTCAAAACAAGGTCTCCTATATGTGCAACAGGGAGTGTGTTTTAACTTAGAAAGCAAAATTCACAAATAGCAGAACACTGAATCATGGTAGACGAGGCCAGAGGTCTATGTAGCCTCCTAGTTAGTTCACATTTAGGTTTCCAGGGGCTGGCTGAAGCCATGCTGTCTTTGGTAGTGGAAGGAATCTCTCTGCATCTTTACATAAATAATGAAGTCCTGGGTCGGTCGTACTACTGTCACACTACCGTTCTGCTCCATCTAAAATCAGCACCTTTCTTGCAGGAAAGGAGTAAAGTGGAAGAACCACAAAACAAAAGGCAGGACGATGGTTTGTTGGTTATGAAGAGTTGCGTGATAAATGACTGCAAAAAGCAAAATCAACTAAGAATGGTGGTTTCAGATTAAATGTCAAGGAAGGGAAGCCTCTTCATTCATCGAATCATGGAATCACAGAATAATTGAATCAGAAGAGGCCTCTCCGGCCATCGACACCAAACGTCTGCTTGATGCAGGAATCCAAATCAATGCAGATCTGATAAGATGGCTGGAGACATTCAAGAGAAAATTCAAGTCACTGTCTCTCAGTTAAAAAAAAAAGGAGAGTAATTGTGGTTAGGATACATTGCTTGGCGTGTTCCATCTAGGTTCTGCCCTCCCCCAGGACCGACTTCTGGTTCTGTTCTAAGTTCATTGCCTTCAGCAGGGCAGTTGGCATTTCGGGAATGTTTGCATCTCAAAGTACAAATTGAATTGGCCATTCTTGATAGATCTGGATTTTTTATTTTTTTTACTTTTTTAAAAAACAGAATGTCTATCATCTGTTCCTCATTTTTAGAAAAATGTACGGTGGATGTTTTGAAGATCCAGTTTCCTTTTGCTTTGAGGAGGGCAAAAAAAAAAAAAAAAAAAAACCATACCACGTGGAATAGTTATGATGTGAAGTTCAGGTCGGATGTTATAAGTCTTTTTTTTCCTTTAAGGGTCTCCCTGCTGTTCTTCTTTTGTTTTTAAATGACCTTTGGCTTTTTCTGTTTCAAAACATTTGAATGTTGATTTTATTCATGATTATTCTTGATTAGCTTTGAAATTGTAATGGTAACTATAATTTTTTTAAAACTGTGGACACAATTAAATTATCTTTCAGTGGGAAGATATAGGTTATATGTGCTGTTGTTTTTTCTTCACCAACCATAACACTGGAAGAAAAGATGAAAATTATCTTTGAATCTATAATGCAGGGCTGTATAAGATCCTTTTGTCTTTTGAACTGGTTGACTGAATCAACAGTGATTGTTTTTCTCTGTAAATGAAGAGTGATCTGTCCCTCTCTTTTTATTAGAGGTACATTTAATCAAATTCCACCTAAAAATTTAGGCACCGTGGAAAACTTGGCCATCATATAAACGGACTTTTTAAAAAATCCTTTTAACCAGATACTTGTCATGTACTTGTACTTCAGAACTCCAGAGATCAGCTGGAACCAATGAGAAATTTAACCTCTTGATGCAACATAGGATGGATTGAATTTCCTCCAGTTATAGCATTAAGCTCTAAAAGCTGAATTTAGCTAAAGTGTCTATTTTAGAAAGCATTCCTTCTTGATAACAAAATACCAGCCTTTGTCACGCACTCACTCTACTTTCTTGTGCCTTGTAATGCAATTCTTGTACTTGTTTGTATATATAAATTAATGATATACTTTACTTAAGGGATTTGCAAACCCTGTGGAATCTTTTACGCAGAAACAAAACGAACTTCAGAAAGGAAGGGAGAGAGGAATGAAGTCCGCTGATATGTGCCAGGTTTGATATGGCATGAAAAGATCATCTCTAAGAGCTAAATTTGAGAGTTACTTAGCATGTATCTCGAAACAGTGCTTTCTCAAATGTCAAACGATGTCTGCTTGTTATCACCTCTATATCTTGCCTTGCACCTGGCTTGGTCTTCTGGTGAGTTACTGGAAGCTAAACATGAGCTTAAGAGTACCCTGCTCACTGGGAGGGCAATGTGTAGGCTGCATAATGAACTTGTAAACTGCCCAGATAGTGTTTTAAAAGCTATGGGGTAGTACATAAGCAGCACGCGTTTTGCTTTTATAGGCCAGTCTGATTGCTGAGGCACGTATCTCAAAGGAAACCACCTTCCTGGGAGGAAAACAGGCCAATTCTGTTGCAGGAATCCCCTTAACTACCATTATGAGAATACTTATTTTCCCTAACATCGAGTTTGGCCCTGGCTCAGTCGGATCCCCTAACATTGCAGTGTTCCACAGCATTGTGGGAAACTAAAATGACAGATTCCCCACGAAGCAACGCTACTTGGGGGCAGTGTGAGAAAAGGCACCTCCCAGCACTCAGCTCAGATAGGGAGATTAACCCATGAGGCATCCATCGAGTTTTTGCAAAAGGAAGATTGGAAACATCCCCCTGAGTTGGCAGACACTCTTTGAAGAGCCACTGAGAATCTGCTTCCACCCTAACCCCTCCGCTTTCCCCCACCCTCTTTCCCAGAACTATGGCAATCCAGCCGTGCTTTGGAAGCAACAACAGGAAATGTGACTTGAAAAGAAAATGGCTGGGCCTCCAAAATATGCAGGCTCTGGGCAGGGTTTCGTCTTGAGCGCATCTCAGCTTTCTTCTCTGTTTCGCTTCTAAATGGCATTGATTCCAGTTACCGCCGGTGGTGCATGAACACAGCACATCTGGTCTGATGCTTAAGGAAATAGCTGGTTGACTCTATCCCCTGAAAGACAGTCTACAAGAGTAAATATTTTTTTTTAAAGGACTCGGGACGATTCTATTGTTTTTCCTGCAGAGGCTGACACCCAGATCCCTTTCTTGGTGGGAAGCCATCGACACCAGGCAGAGAATGGCATTAAGGTGCATGGTGGACCAAATTCGCTTTCGAAGAGAAAGGTCTCGGCCTGCTTGCAAAACGACAGCAAAAACAAGACCAGGCTGGCCTCTAGTGGGAGGGAGTTCTAGAGTCTCTGGGAGCAGCCACAGAGAAGACCCTCAAATCCAAAACATGAGCTGGGTTATATGGGAGAATATAATCTGGACTGAAATCACTTAACGATTAGGTTTTTGCAATCGCTTTTGCAATCGCAAACCGATGTTTAAATGGGGGAATTTCGCTTCACGATGATCGGTTCCCTGCTTCAGGAACCGGTTTTTCGCTTAACGATGATCAAAACAGCTGATTGTCGGGTTTACAAAATGGCCACCCGCTGTGCAAAATGGCTCCCCGCTGTGTTAGGGACAGATTCCTCACTATACAGGGAGCAGAAAATGGCCGCCCTATGGAGGATCTTCACTGCACAAGCAGGTATTTCGCCCATTTAAATGCATTGAACGGTTTTCAATGCATTTCAATGGGCTTTTTTATTTCGCTTGACAACGATTTCGCTCTACAGCGATTTTGCTGGAACGGATTAACATCGTCAAGCGAGGCACCACTGTACTGCTCCCTCAAAGGTGACAATTCTAATACAAACCAGAGTACAGCAGAGTTTGCTTTGTAAATTTGGCTCGTCAGACCTACAGAGAGATCACAGCCTGCACACTGAGATTTCATGTGGACACTAACTGGATTCTACACTTGAAACACTCGCTCAGGTTTCCTCTAATTCACCATAAGCATCTGTTAATATTCTGAAATGCTTCTCACAAAGCTGAAATGCTCTCCAAGATCTTAGGGTTGTGTAAGTGTGGGTAGACACTAAAAATATTCTTCTATCTCGGCCCCAAACTGAAGCGTTTAAGCGTTTCTAAAGAACGTGACCAAATTCTGGCACACAGGCATGCAAGGAAAAAAAGAATAATCGTTGTGTGTGTGTTTGTGTGCGTATAATTTTGTTATTAAAAAAAGAGCACGTAGCAAACCATAATGGGTTGGAGTGGTAGGGAAGAAAATAACAGGCAGAAAGAACGGGAACTTCTGCTAGGAAATCAGAGTTTAGGAAAGGCAGGAACTGGGGGCTGAGAGGTGAGCTGTTTATTGCACGGTGACAGCGAAGAAATAAAAAAATTATGTGGCAGATCCTCTGAAAGTTATGGCTTTATGGAGCTCCATGCCAAAGGATCTCGGCTAGCGGGAGAGAGAGAGAGAGACATTTAACGAATGTTGGCTATAAAATGCAATGGCTTTCTGGACGGCATAGGGAGTTGAGGAATGCTAGATAAAGGAATTTGTTAAGCCCCTCTCCCCAAAATTAATGACACCATAAATGGACCTTTTAACGTGAACAAGTCCCCAGAAAGCAATCCCCGGACGGCTTACGGTTATTAGCAAACGTGCTTATTCTTCAGATTCGTGCTTGGAGGGTTGGGCTGGATAGGGCGACACAGTGTGTGGGAGACCTTAAAACTCTATAGGTCCTGTGCCCATTCCCTCTCCCTGACCAACACATCTCCTTCATTGAACAACAAAGCCATTTAAAGGAAATCAGAGCGGTTTAAAGTGAAGGAATCAAGGACTAGACCTACCTTAGGTCTCCAGTTGTGGAGCCAGAGGTTGGGAGCTCAATTCCAACCCCATGACCCAGAACGACATCGTTCCTGTACTGTTGGACAAAAGGGTAAGGGGCACAGCAGAATTTAACTCTGCCTCCTTCTTTCCTGTACCCAGTGTGACGTTGTAGTGGATAAAGCGACAGACTCAGGAGATCTGAGTTCAAATCCCTGCTTAGCCAAGGAAAATCACTGGGGGAGTGGACCTGGTAAAACCACTCTTTAAATAACTCATTTACCTTAAAGCCCTGTTAGGGTCTCTACCGGTTCAGTTCCGATTTGACGGCACATAACAACCGTTCTTTCCCAGCCTTTGAACCCTGTTTCAGGAAAAGGCCTCTCCTCTTTGCGCGTGAACCATGCTAGGCAGACAACGCCCTGCGTATTCATGAAGAATATGAACACACAGGCCTGGTAGACTCATTGAACTACGACCTTCCATTGTTTGGAAGTTCGGTCTTTGACTTCTCAGCCACTAGACTTACCCACAATTCCACTGGGGGAACAGATATAAACTCTTTTCATACAGAATAGGTTTTTAGTTGTTGGAAAAAGCTCTGCGGTTTGGGATTAAGCTTGGATAATTCCTGGAAAATAGTTTATGCTTCTCATTGTAGAGCAGAGCGCACTCGCATCCCAGTATTTTACGTGGTATGCAAGCTGTCACTGTTGTTTTGTTTTGTTTTGTTTTTTTTAAGGAAGAGAATTCCAACACGCTACCTCTTGGAAATGTGATTTATACTGCAAACATTCCCAAGACTCTTGAAAACCACACGCTTTGGCAGAACTTCTAAGGTGGCAGGATGAAAAATGTTAACAGGGTAATGAGAACAGGTTGGGTCCTTTATTTTGTGCTGTTTGAAATACCTCTGTGTATAGGCCTTTACACATTATGTAGAGCTTGAAAATATTGCTTCAAAAATCCATCCATTAAAATTATAGTCCCAACACCTTCAAAACATGTATTCCCACCATAGTTACAGGTTTTTAACAAAACCTCTTTGGTTTCCCATATCTCAAAAGGAACACTAAAATAAGTCCAGAGGCACTGTTTTAAGAAAAAGGATGGAAAAATCAACTTCTGCGCCATGCACCCATTCTCCCGTTCATAAATACTTTGTCAGCCTAGGTGGCCCCGATGAAATCTTGTCTCTCCTCCTCAGAGGACATTTTCCAAACAACTGTTTTGTGGCATTCATCTAAAGTTTCCTTGACGGGGTATTTGCGTAAGGCCAATGTTGTCTCTTCTTAAGTGTCAAATTAAAAGGACAAACCAAGACAAATGAAGCCAGTCGAACACAAAAGGACAACTTAGGCCTCAGAGGGTGACACAACCTCTAGCGACTGGCATGCACAGAATTGCGGGCGCATCTCTTTCTCGCCCTGGCAGCTGTTTAGCAAACTGCTAAGCGCCACTACAGTTTTTCACACGCCGCTTTATATGAGGTTTCTGTATGGGATGTTGTGTAAGGGCCGTCCTGGTTCTACATGTCAAATTATATGTTACAAATATATGTCCTTAGAAAAAGAAGATCATGTGAGCCTCCCAGAGATAGGATTCTGGCAGCCCCTTGTATCTCAGCAATCAGACTTGCAAATGAAGCCCTTCTCTGCCTCCCAGGGACCAATCAGAAAGCAGACTAATTTGCAAACTACGGAAGCTATGAAAACTCCGGCTGTGACAAGCTAACATCTTTCAACACCCAAAGCATCCTTACTTTGTAGGATGTGCTGACTTGACCATATGCGACAACCAACTTCTTTTTACTCCTGTGGTCCTGGGTGATTCATGAGCCAACAATGGGTTATGGTTTTTTTGTAATTACCACAAAACAAGGCTCCCACACCTACAACTTTACTGTTCCCTCACCCCATCCAGTCACAGCAGCAGCATCTAAAATTTTAAATCCGCTTCTCAGATTTATACATGTTCAAGATGGTCCAAGTGAATTTCTTTTATAGCTGTAGCACATGGTCTGTATTTAGAGTTCTGTATGCGTGTTGGGGGGGGCATGAAAGGTTGTATTTCAGAGTTCCACCAACCTTGTCTATATTTGGGATAGCCTGGGAGAATTTGGGAACAACACCTTCACAATTAAATGTGTTGGGTGGACAGGGGTACTTGGCACACGGTCCTCCTGCATCTTGATTTCATCAATAGGCCCTTTAAACGCTTTGGAACGGCTCCCAGGTTCTCAACCAGACCGAGCGAAGAATGGGCAGCAGAACAAGGAAAAATACACACCGCAGGAAGTTAAGACAAGTTAAATGCATCACACAAGTTAACTGCAGATGCAGGAATATCATCGATATAATATCATCAAGTCGGTCGCTGTACATGAACCAAAGAGGGGCAGAGATCTGATCGGGAGGCTTCAAAATCAGTTTGGAAACTTCCGCTAGGGCAAAGGTTGTGACCAATGAGATGGTACGTTGTCACTTTGCTAGGAACGGTCTTCCTTAAAGTGATTCTTCCATCCACCAGGGAACTGCTCCAGCCCAGCCCCCCCCCCCCAAAAAAGAAGCAGCTCCAACAGCTAGAGAGAAAAAACGGTCCATCTTGAGCATGGATATGAGTTGGCCTGGTGAGTTATTCCCCATATGTAGTGTGACTGGCTGGGAAATAGCTTCCACCAGACTATGCCACGAGAGATCCAAAAGGCTGGCTAAGTGCCCCTGGGATCACCCCTTCTGCATTTCGAATCTGTCACCTGTTTAAGAGCACCTGAGCCGCTCTCCAAGAGAAAAAATGTCCTGTGGCGCTGTGCTAAAGCATGTTATCTGTGTCCACAGGTTCAAGGCCTGGTATTTCTGAAAATCTGTAAAGTTGGTGGAAACAATACAGAACTAGAGGGAAGGGTCTAATAACTCAGTATAAAGCAGACAGGTATTTTTTGTAGATTTCTGGGCTCGAGTCATGATGCCGGGTTCTTACCTTCAAAGGCAGTGGTTTCTCTAAATTCCAGACCTAAAGAACAATCAATGGGGTCAGGGAGAGACGTCTTCGTAAACTGAATTATAGCTTTGAAGAGGCATCTGGCTGGTCTCTGTTAGAAAAACAACATCAGGTTAGGTTTCTTTTGTTCTTCAGCAAACAGAATACACTTTTTATTCTTTCTAAGAAGTACCTAGTTTGGTGCTAGGGGCCTCAAGCAAGATCCTTGTTTCCGGAATGCAGAAGCAAGATTTTAATTTTTTTTTTAAGTATTCTTCCTATGAATCCAACCGACAGGAGGAGAAGTTGATGTCTTGGGCCAAAATTAAGAAGGATTTTGCACAGTACAATGTTTGCTAAATAGATTTACTCAGAAGGAAATCCTATTCGGTTCAGGATGGCTCACTCCCAGGTAGATAGGGACTCTATAGCGAGTAGTTTTCCTCAACATTTCTGTGCCGAGACAGGGCACAAAACGTGCCCTTCTGCTGTCGTGGTGGAAGTCTGAAGTTTTCCATACCTGCATCAAAGCTGGTCTGTGCTGGGCGCTAAATCCTGCCCCATCTTTTGTTATGACTATGTGTGTGTGTGTGGGGGGAAGCAAACGAGGAGCCCAGTCCCACTGGCTCAGGTATGCCCTGCTAGTGGCTACTGTTTATTTCCTGGAAGTCTAAATACCACGTTGACTAATATTAGTCTGTCTGTTTGTGGAAAGCAGCCCACAGGGTTCTTGAAACATCTTTCCAGGCCCTGTGGCAAACTCTGCCAACCCATCTACCCTTAAATAATATCGACCTGCTCCTTACATCTGAAGGCCAGATTTGTTTCAGAAGAAAGCTCCTTTCTAGACTGGCTCTTTGTTTTAAAATATTCACATGGGCCTCATTCTTTTTCCCGCCCACGTTCAGATTTTTTTTTTTAATACCAGGAAAATGTCCAGTGACCACCTGAGCAAATACATTTGGTGTTGGTTTTTTTTTTCAGAGGAATAATACATAAATACAATGGGGGACCTTCCAGAAAATAGAGGCATGGGAAGTCGTTAGCCGGAGCCCATTCAATCCGTTGCTGATTAACTCGGTTGATGCCTCTCGGTGGTCTAGGGCCCTGAAAGGAGCTCCTGTCACTTTTTAAGTTAATCCTGTCAACCGTAAGTGTCCAAGATTGAATTTGGGATCTTCTGTGTGTCTGCTCTTCTATCCACCCACCTGCACATCCATCATACACTACCTGGCGTAGAGGGAAACCAGGTGGCATGTAGGAACAGGACATACCACTAGATGTCTCACCCTTCCTAACGGTGCACATTCCATCCTGAAATAACACCCAAAGCATTTGGGGATGACCTAGTGATTTTCCCTATGAGACCCGTAGCTGGAAAATAATATGTTTGGTTTCTCAGCCTTTCTGAAAGGTTTAGATGGCCCTCTTGGGACATTGCAGGGTAACCGTGGGTACATTTTATTTCTAACCAGCTGGGGCACGGATGGGAATCGCTTTGCATTCTATCGCAACCAGGTTTCTGCCTGGCATTTGCACGTCAGGGAGGGAATTCATCAACCTCCATGTGTGTCTTCCAGGGACGCTCAGTCTGCTGCAACTGATCTTTTAAGGCAAAAAAGTCCCAAGACGTTTCTGAGAAACCCCGCCAGGGTTGTCAGAACGCCAACCCTGGAAGTTGGGATTAGGGAAAAAGGATTTCACAGCGGACTCCCAAAGGGGCTTCGATCTTGGTGCCACTTCTCTCCCCCCACGACCCCTCTCTTTTTTGCTTCACATCAAATTCCACATTCACAGTTGAAGAGCCGTGCAGCCTGAATCCATCTTCCGTTTTAAAAGCCACACTGCAGGATGGAAGCCTGTTGTTACATCCATGCTCTGGGGACAGAGCCAAATGTGCCAGAGAGCGCGGCTTATGTTACACCAGCCGGCATCAGAAGCGCCACCCCCGGGGAGAAATCATAAAAAGGCGCTTCTTGTTCCTACGCCATTCCGTTCCCGATAGATATTCCAAAAGGCACGGCGGGACCTGCCTACGAAAGAGGCACTGTCGAGCAGGCAGGAAATCCTTTCCAGCGTCGTGTTGGGGGCGGGGGGTAATGGAGGGGCTGGGAAATTTGGAAGATGGAGATACTAATTCCTACATCTCTCCAAATAACACGCAAGAAAGATGGCCTTGTTTCTGTACAAAAATCTCTAAGCATCTGTTAGGGTGGGAGTCTTGGGGGAAAAGAAGCGAGACCTGGAATACCTTTTGCTGTACAGATCCTCGCCTTATATTGTAGATAATGCTAAACACAAACAGCCGTGAACAGACATTGTGCCTGGGCTTTGCCTGTTCTATATTAGAGAAAATATAGGAAGAACAACTCATTTCC
Organism: Pogona vitticeps; assembly: GCF_051106095.1. NCBI lineage: Eukaryota > Metazoa > Chordata > Lepidosauria > Squamata > Agamidae > Pogona > Pogona vitticeps. The sequence goes on from NC_135796.1 coordinate 17,010,043, forward strand.
AACCCCCCGAACTGGCTAGTTGATTCTAATTCAATTCAGATTCAACATTCACCAATCTCCCATCATCCCCAGTCATAGATTGGGATGGTGGGAATTAAGAACTGAGCACATTTTGGAAGGCACAGTGTGGGGTTGGCTAAATCAATTTAAAACATTCTGACCCAACCAAAAATGGGTCCCTAATGAATTCACTGGTCAGCAAACTAGGAAAAGATATCAGAAATAATCTTATGAAATCGTCAAATGAATCTGTACAGATAGCACATTGTTAAAAGCAAAAAGCACCTTCATAAGCCTGGTGCTACAACTCCCACTGTGCTTCATGTGTGATCAATCTTATATGCAAATGAAGTCCAGCTTACCTCTCAACAACCAATCAGAGAACAAAGCAAACTTAATTTGCAAGCTACGGGAGGTGAGAAAAGCTCGTACCATGCCAAACATTTTTTCCAGCACTTGAAGAACTGCTGCTTCTAATGACATGTTGTTTATAACGTCTACTTCGACACTTAGAAGAAATTTCCCTTTCTATGTGAAAAGGATCAGGGAGTGCCTCTTATCCGGCAACGCCTTCTGTAGCACGTGTTTATTCACAAAATACAGAAGTACTTTCACAGATTCATGGAGATTCAACCAAATAATCAAATAAAGCTAATTTAATTAACTTAGGCCATTCAAACTCGAGTGTCAAGGGAAAGAGACAATACAGGCAGACAGATTAATATCTCTGGAAGCTGAGCTGAGAGAAATTATCTCATTTTCTTGGGAAAGCTGAAGAAAGCTCTCATCCTAAATGGTGATTATTTTCTGCTCAAAACTATTGTTATGTTTTTCTCTTTCTGCCGGCCCAAAACAATTTCTGTGTATGCAAGCAGGAGAGGGCCATGGCCAGCAGGAGATAAATTTCAAATAAAATAAAATAAATTCCCCACATTTGGTTTTCTCCAGAAAGGCTGCTCCCGCAAGTCTGCCGCCGTGTCTGAACCGTGTATTAAAAAGCCCCGTTTCAATCAAGGTAACCATTCTGCTCCACTCGCCAAGACAAATATTAGGTTTATTTTCAGACCATTAAGAGCAGTCGCCCTCGGCAGACCTGGTTTCCTTTCCTTTTTTGAACAGGCTCTTTTCAACTCCGTGGCCCCAGAGTCCTTGAGCCGGAGCTCGACAAACAAGAAAATATTTGCAGAGTATTGGGAGGATATTTCCCAGATTTTACTCTTGCCCGTCCTGCTGACTAGAAATCTCCTGTTTTCAGAGGGGAAGCTGAAACCAATTGCAGGTACCCATCGATACAGCCAAGGTCAGTCCCAAGAGGCGCTAGGGCTTCGCAGAACCAGGAGTTCCTGAAATATACAGAATTTCCCAAAAGGATCCACAGCAATTCTGCCTGGGGGGGGGGAGATTATGGGCCATTTAAAATGGCAACTCTGCTATTAGGTGCCCCAGTGGCCACAGATTCCCCCCCCCATACAAAAATGGGGCCCCTTTATCAAGACTACTTTCAAACCGAGAGCGGCATCAATGTGACAATTAACTGGACATAAGGCAGCCACTTCAAACGTGGGATTCTGGCCATGATGGAAGCACTTCCACAACTTATTTTATTTTTATTTCACCATACACTTTTACTCTCGGGGAGAGCCAGCTATGAGATTGACTAGCCTATTAACCTGGCTAGCTTTGGGTACCACATGCCTTGATTTAGTGTGTTTTATTATTTGTATTTTTTAATCTTGACTTACCTCTTTTATGCTAGTTCTTATTCCTTTTTTTTTCCTTGCCTGGTCACATCCATCCACCAGAATCACTAGAGGCATTTTTGCAGTCTTAGGACTCGGTTAGTTGCACATGCTGGGCCGAAGGAGAGCCTGTAACCTGTTTCGAGAAAATAAGGTGCTCTAATTAACCAACAGATACTCGGCGTGGTGTAGTGGATAGAGTAACGGACCAGGACTCGAGAGACCTGGGTTCGAATCCCTGCTCAGCCATGTGGAAACTCACTGGGTGACATGGAACTGGTAAAACACTCCTTAATTATCTCACCTACCTAGAGATATAGGGTCACTATAAATGGGTTCAGACTCAATGGTACAGAACAATCGCCACCATTAATCAATAAGGCTTCAGATTTATTGATTTATTTCCAAGAAGCTGCAGATGGTAGGCCCAGCTTCTTGATACTGTCGGCAACAGTAATTCTCTGATCTCAACGCATACTGCCTCTCCCAAGAGACAAAAATGTGCTAAGGGAAAAGCTAGACCCCATTCTCATTTCTCCCGCACTTGGGTTAACCCTCTTCCCCGGACAGACAGACGGACGGGCCAGAGGAGTGAAAGCAAAATGAACCAGTGAGGGAGGAAGGCAGGCGAGCTGTTGAGAGTCTCTCTCTCTCTCTCTCTCTGTGTGTGTGTGTGTGTGTGTGTGTGAGAGAGAGAGAGAGAGAGAGGGTGTTTGTTTTGGATGTACAGCCACTGGAAAAAATATCTCCTGGCCCATTTTGCTTGGCTTCAGAGGCTTGTTTTATTTGGAGAACAACAGAGGACAACGGGGAGGCTGAAAATACAATGATCTGCCTGACAGGTTCTTGACCCACTTTCGAGGGCCCCGGCTAGCCAACGCCACATGTCGCTTGCAAGGGCATTGAAACAGGCCCGGCAGCAGGACAGGGAGGCAGGAGTGAGGAAATATGCCAGCCAGCTGGGCTCTGAAGGGAGAGTTTGCATTTGCATCAGCCGAGAGAGCCGTCTTTGCAAAAAAAAAAAAAAAAAAAAGCAAAGCAAGCTGGCAGCGGGCGGAAGCATAGAGCAGCCTGTACCATGGCAGCAAGCATGAGGGGGGCATTTGATCCTCAGACACTGATGAACTGTACCATTACAGTGGAGGGAGGGGGGAATCATTTCTATCCTCCATGTTGGCAAAATTAAACAAAACCAACCAGTCAATTAACAAAAACAAGACAGCCTGACCAATGTTGAGCCATTCTGGGAGTTAAAAGTCTAAAATATCTAGTGGGGCCAACCACTAATCTGAACAGCGGAAGAGAAAAGGTGTGGCCTCCCGGATACTGTCATACTACATCTCCTATCATCCACTGCAATTGACTGTCGCATCTACAAGTGACGGGAGCTGTAGTAAAACACCAAAAGGTCAACAGTTGACTGTTTTTGTAAAAATAAAGCAATAACAACTTTCCGCTGTGTGCGGCAACTGTCAAATTAAGCTTTTAAAGAAAAATTTTCTATGCTTTCGGCTGGCCTAATAAAGGGAATGTCCTAATTTTTTGGGGGGGGGTGGATTTTTTTCTCAGTGTATACATGGATACATTGCTTTTTCTAAATTAACTGTTGAAGACATGCATAGGATTGTATCATTAATTTAATTACACTGCAAACCCACGAATTAGATAGTCACAGAGATCAAAGTTAATCAGCATTCAGCACATAGTCTTTTAAGTTTAGAATCTGTCTGGTTTTAGTCATATTTAGCCTGAAACTTTCTGACAGATAAGTTTAACCACAAAGTTTGGATGTTAGAAGTGGTTTCTTTCTTCTGAGAAAAGAAAAATATATTGTAATCAAATATACCCTGAATCATGGAGGAAGGATGCAGGTAGAAGCGTTTCAGGTTTGCTTGTTTTGTTTTACTTTTTAGAGTAGCAGTGATGTCATCAACCAGAGCATTAAAGAAATGGATGGTTCTTTCAGAGTCTGACAAATACAGGAGGTGATAATAAGGCTTTCAAGTTTTTATTTAAAAAAATGATTTTACTGAGTTACATGAGAAATTAATAAACATGCGAGTGAACCAGAAAGAGCTCACAGGAAAAAAAAACACATACAAAAAAGCAAATAAAGAACGTTCAAAAATCAGTATTAAAGACCAAAGCCTTCATAAGCTAGTTCAAAGAAAGAGAAACATACAGAGAGCTGAATCCAGATGTAATAATACTTCAAGTGCAACCACTAAAATGGATGAGAATTAAACTATCTTCTTGCTTCTACCATGGTACCGTCATATATCAAGGTAATGCCTAAGAATCAAGGCCTTGCTTGTAGAAAGATCAGAGATGCAAGCATCAAAGGGATTGGTTTAATAAAGCCAGAAGATGGAGTGAACTGATGAGATGAGAGCATTTTATAGCAAATTGGCTTCTTGAGTATAGTATGATATCATATTATTATGGGATGCTTGGAGATTTCCAGCTTGAATGCTGTTTGAGATATGCCAAGATGTTGTTTTACTGAACCTAAGATGTTGTAACTGAAAAATCAGGCAATGAGCTGACAGTCTGAGCTGACAGTCCATAATATAGATTTCTTTCTTTCTTTCTTTCTTTCTAAGCATTATCCTTTCCAATGTTTATTTAAAAATGTTTAAGGGTGATAGTTTGTCAGAAGTCAAAATTTACATGGATTTCAGTGCTATAAAATAAAATATGGAAAGCTTATTTTTTCATTTAATTAATGAAATTGAGTCAGTACCTCACCCTTTGTACTGTATGACCATGACATCTAAGAAAGGGAGTTGGCCCTCTATTTCTTTTTCCATAGTGAATTGTATATTTGGGTGGATGCTGTTAAGATGGTTTAGAAATTCTTCCAGTTTTTCTTCACCGTGGTTCCAAATTGCGAAGGTGTCATCCACATATCAGAACAAGACTGTGGGTGCGAAGGATGCTGAAGCCAGGGCCTGTTTTTCGAAATGTTCCATGTAGATGTTTGCTATAACCGGGCTGAGGGGGCTCCCCAGGGCCACTCCATCTGTCTGACTGTGAGTTCTATTAACCCAAAAAATCCACAATAACCATGTAGTGTATTTCTGAGCGAATATAAAATACAGTGGCTAGGTGATCAGCAAAAGAGTGGGATATAATTAAGTAAAAAAATAAATACCAATGGCATTAAAGCTGATGATACACAATTTGCCAACGCCGTAAGTTTCATTCTGTACATTCTTCAACACGAAACTCTGACAACATTTCATAAACCTTGCACTAGAGTTCAGTGGAACATCTCTGCCACCTACTGAAAAGAGAAACACTTGCTGAAGATATTGCTCGAACAAAAAAAAGCCGAGAGAAAAAGAAAAATACAAATTGCATCTATTAGCACACAGTTGACATAAAACTGAGGTTTGGATATTGGATTCTGTGTATCTGAGGAAGCGCCTTGTAATCCGCAATTTCTCGTGCTAAAATAAATGCCTTGGTCTTGAAGGCATGAACAAGACCCTTTTTTTGTTATATTGACACATAATAGCTTGGCTGCCACTTTTTAAAGCAAAAAGTGCTGCTTATATACCGCCCCATAGTGCTTCAAGCACTCGTCTTTGTTCATTTCTGGAAAGCTGAAATGCCAAAAGAGATAACAGAAGGCCTTCCCCCTGCACTCTGATCATCTCATCTGATAAATCACCCGGTTTTCTCCCCTCCCCTTTCAATGCCCTGCAAGGCAAGGAGGAACAGTCTGCTTATTGCTGTCTCCAGCCCTGCCAGGAAATGAAATTACCTCCTGGCACAAATTCCTTCAGAATCGGCCTTCTTTGCCTCATCTTGTGTGACCCCTAAATGGATCCCGTGTTCAGAATCCAATATGCTGCATCAGAGTTTCTATTTGCAGCCAACTGTTTTATAACGGCCGATGACCCAAGGGAACGGAAAGAAGAATGTGAAGTAGAGCAGGAAAATAAAAATCCATTGAGCTTTAGGCTGCAATCTTACTCACACAATACTCCCAAGTTACTTCTCTGGGACGGGCCTGGGTCGCAGGATCCCTTCTTGAAAGCACGCATCATGTCCATGTTTCCTGTGTGAGACAAATAACGCTTGGTGTAAAACCTTAAAGAGAGGTCGAAATCCTTGGGGTGAATCCTATGAGTTGCCCCAACAACCAGGGGGCCCTTTGGTCACAGGCCGATTCTGGGTTCAGGTTTCCCGCCTATAACACTTTGACCTTAGCTGTTTTGATCCGCAATGCCCATTAGCCCCATGCAGCATGAGTGATAATGGGAGCTGTAGTCCAAAATATCTGGAGGGCTGCATGGGCCGAAACCTGCCTTAAAATAAGCCCGTTCAGTGTAATCTCTAAGGGGGAAATGGGAGCAAAGGCTGAAAAGTGGTTAAAAAAAAAAACACTAAACAATATGGTGTGAGAATCCCTTCTTATGACTATGCATAAAGGCCATATTAAAAGAGAGGCATCCCTCTTATTTAAACTTATCCCAAATAAGCATCTCTCTCTTTTAAACTTATCCCAAATAAACAGAGGTATTTTAGGATAGGTGTAATAATTTTTATGTCAAAATTATATGTTTTTATCTATGCATTTGGAAGCCGCCTAGAGTGGTCATAAGACCAGATGGGTGGGGTATTAAATAAATAAATAAATAAATAAATAAATAAATAAATAAATAAATAAATAAATAAATAAATAAATAAATAAATAGTATTACGTACTTCGTGACTACCAGGTCGCATTTTCCAGGGGTGGGAAAATTGCTGAGGAAAAGGACTGGAGGAAAGAAGCCCTACCGTCCAGCCCGCCTGTTTTCAGGGGTCAAATTACACATTACAGAGACCACAAGGGTCTCTAATTCCAATTCTGTGAGGATTAGAAGAGGGAAGGGGACTCAGTTAAGTGCGTCTCTGCAACACCCTCATGTATATTTTACCAAAAAGGTGGTGGTTGGTTTTTCTCCCCTTAACTTTGTCATCTTTTATCTTATCGACCCACATCTCTTCGCCATCCCCACCTGGACTCAAAACGCCCAGCCCTTCAGGACCCTAATAAAGAGGAGCCCAGAGGGAGAGGAGCGGGTCTCCTCAGAATCAAGCCCTACGGAGCTGGCGGGGTTTCCTTCCTTCTGCAGGAGGAGGTTGGGGGGAGGGGTGGCCTGGATTTACTACGTATCCAGCGGGGGGAAAAGGGGGAACTGCCGGCAAACAGGGGCGCCCCCCATGAGAGGAGCTGCGCCAAAAGACGGGCGACCGGCTCGGCGCCATTTCACCGCGCTCGCCTTCCTCACGAGGCGGCACTGACCGCACGACGCCCGCCTGAGGCAGGCTCTGGAACCCCACCCCTGGCGAGGCCACGCCCCCTTCTCCTTCTCCCGCCCCCTTCTCCTGCGGCCCCGCCCAGACGCGGTGGGCGGGGTTTGCGGCGGGAGAGGAAAAAAAATTCCACCCACGCCGGAGAGGGAGGGAGGGAGGGAGAGCGCCGACGTCGTTGCCGTGGCAACCCGGGGGCTGTTTTGCCGCGGCGGTACCGGAGCCTCCGCGCTTGCGCAGTGGCCCTCGACGTCACCCCCCCTTCTCCTCCTTCTCGTCCCCCCACGGGGGGGGAGCCGTTTCTCCCTCCTTCTTCCCCCCCCACTTCGGTCTCCCTCCCCCCCAAAACAAGGCTGGAGCGGGGCGGGGGGAGCGGCGGCGGCGGCCGGTGAGTACGAGAAGCCCTCGGCAACCCCCCCCATTCGTTCTTCCCAGCATGCACCGCGCCAGGAGATTTAAACCGTGGGGGGGAGCCCCCCCGCCAGTCAGATTCAATCGAGCATCTTCCCCCTCCCTACAAAAACAAAGAAAGGGGAGGGGATGATGGGTCTTGTTACCCCCACCTCGCTTTCCTTGGAGAGGGGGGGGCAACTGAGACCCCCACCACCAAAGGGAAAGGGGCTTGGAAGGGTGGCCCCCCCACTCCTCCTCCTCCTCATAGTTGGCGTGGGAGGGGTTGCTAGGAGACACCCCCCCCTCTCTCTCTCCAAATGGGGTGAATAACCTTCATTCCTCTTACAAATCTCGACCCCCCCCCCCTTTTGGCCAACCTCTGGCTCTCCAGAGTTGTTTTTCTTCTTGACTACAACTCCCAGCATCCTCAGCCGCTGGGAAAGGAGTATGGGAGTTGTAGTCCCCCCCCCCAAAAAAAATCCACATCCTCTTTTCCTCTCCTAGAGATGATCAACCCAGAATGAGGATCGGTTTCGAAGGCTGGGTGTTTGCAAGAGGACCCCTTATCTTATATAGAAAACATAGTCGTGGTGGGTTTGTTTGTATTCAGTCTGTTTCTATGCCACCTTCCTCCCCCCCCCCCAGCTAGACTGGTATAGAGATATTCATGCCAACCAGTCGCCACCACCTCCCTGTCCAAGAAATATAGGTGTATTTTTATGCCTGAGAAGAAGGGGGAAAAAACATGAGGTTAAGCAGGACAGTTGCCCCCCAGTACAGGTGTTTGTGTGTCTAGGGGGGGGACTGGGGGGCAGAGAGAGAGGAGAGAAAAACCTTATGCCTGCATCTTGCGACCAGCCATCCAGACTCCAGAAATAGGGGGGAGACCTAATGAGTAGCTGTAACCCCACTTTGGGTGGAAAAAGAAAGAGATGCAGAGAGGCCGGTTCATCCACAGGAGAAGCAAGTGTTGTGTTGCCATCAAGTTGCATCCGACTCTTGGTGACCAGAAAATTGGGTTCTCGGCTGGGGAGCCCAGAGGCTGGGAATCTGGCTGAGTCTTGCGGGTGGGGGGAAGCCAGCCTGTGTGGCCTTGGGGCAAGGGGGCAGAGTCCCGGGGCACACACCCCCTTGCCCCCAAGAAGGAAGGCCTGGTAAACCACATCTGAGGACTTTATATCTCGAAAACCTTAAGAAAACTGCCTAAGTCCAAATCAACTTGACGGCGTGTCATTATTATTATTATTTTCCACCAGAGACCTGTCCGCACGGCTCAGTGGTGGTTCAATTGGAACAATAACACTCTACAGAAACCTTAGGCTAAAGGGTCTGGCCATTTTTCCTGGGGAGGGAAGGCTGGACTCTGAGCTGCTGCCTGTGGTTCCCGATTTTGGGAGACAGACAGTGTATAAATCAAATAGACAAAGAGGAAAGAATGCTTTACGTTGCTTTTTTCATAGAGGGACGAGAACACCCTGGCGCTTCCCGCTGTCTGCGGAACTAGCAGACTTTTGTGTTTTTTTTTCCCCAGTTTTTCTCTAGGTTAGGCATGGACAGGGCCGGGGCTAGGGACAATACAAGATCTTCTGAATAAGAAACGAAAGAGTTATGTCTAAGAAGTCTTTCTTTGTAGAGGCGGAGGGGGTGGGAAGGGCAAGCCCTTTGGAGCAAAGAGATGGAGCATTTTTTTGAAAAGAAGAGGTGGTCCCACTCTGGCCAAGGCGTCCAGCTTCCCCCTGGCGAAGGGAGGTGGGCCCTGAAGACAAGGACCGAACCCGATTCTGCCTACCTGCTGTCAAAGGTTGCAGGCTGCTTCCTCTTCTCCTCCCGACTTGCATCTGCGCTCAGAGGGCAGGGCTGGAGTCGGCTCGCTCTGATGAGGGAACAAAAGCGGGCCTTTCTTTTCCTGCCAACTGTCTCTGCAGTCAACCACGCTCCAGGTGCCTCCTCGCCTCCCTGCTGCGTGACACCTAGATTCCCTGGTGAAGTTCCTTGGGGCAATGGAAGGCAGGGAAGAGGGTAAGGTGCTTATTATCCCCACACACACACACACGCACACACCCTTCTCGAGGATTGTGATTCCCCATTCACAAAAGTGATGGAATCTGATTGCATTTGCTCTAAGAAGGTCATCCCAGCCCGGTCCTCCGCCCTGGGCTACATGATAATCTGAATAACAGGGTAGCTACGGGTTTTCTGGAGCTGTGGGTGTTCTCGGGGAGAGCTGCCATGAGATCCGGTTTCCCTTTCAGCTTAAGAGAGAGGAAGGCTTCCGAAAGACAGCAGGCGGCCGCTGCGTTTTCATTCAGCCGAGGGTGGGGAGGAGGGAAAGAGGTCACCTTATCGTCATCTCGAGTTGCAGCAGCCACAGAGCGCCGCGGAGGAGCGCAAAGGAAAAGATGGGAGGACGGTGGCACGCCAGGGGTGGAGGGCCGCTCCGGTGTCCATGCCAGCCCAGCTGGTTTCCCCGACAGTTGTGCAAATGGTAACCAGCCCGCTTTCTCCCTGGAAATGGATCTCCTCTTAGCCGGCTTGCAGGCTGGTCCTGTCGTGCGTGTCTCCTCGGCTTAAGTCTTAAGGTAGGACAGACGGGGTGGGTGGATCTTTGGTATCTGTTAAATCGCTGGACTTGGTGCTGGCCGGAAAGCCTGAAATTCACTGATCTGGGTTTTTAAAAGTCATCACAGTATGTTTGAAAGGGTAATGTTGGAGGCTAGAGCGGAGGGATTCGGGCTGCTCTGAAGGCAAATTGTAAGGTTGTCGCCTGCATTGCAGGTGCATAACAGACCCAAAGAGACTCGCCAGCTTTTTGGGGATGGGCCCGTGCTTCTTCAACAAAAGGGATATGTCTTAGTTCTTGCGCAGCATGTATTGCTGCTGGTGAGGTTTCCAGCGTATATCTTTCCATGTCTTAAGTACTTGTCTGAAGCAAATAGGAGATACTTTAAGAATGACGGTTTGAAGATAATGTACCAGATTCTTTTTTGGTTAACACAACCCTTGGCATTCACGCCTCTTCTCTGTCTCTTCCTTCAATGGTTTGACATACTCGGTGTGTGAAATTAGCCGATAGATTCCTCAAGCTTATTGAGAAAATAAACAGCAGTGTCGTCTCCTCGCCCTTCTGTTTTGTCATCATTGAAGTCTGGACATCAGTATGGTTGCTGTTTGTTTTCAACTTAAAAGGTGGGGCAGCCATGTCTGAGGGAGGGGTTGCCGGCATTAAAAAGTGGATAAAGTCAGTGTTAGCACTTGCATGTGCCCAGTTTTTGCATATTTTCTAATCACTTCCATCCAGGTTTTATATACGAATCATTATAATATCTGAGACATTGTTTGTAAACACCTAATGTAAGTTTGGAACACGAATCTGAGTGTTGCTAATCAATGTTGTTAATCTTTTAAGGCCATTCATTTTTAGCATCCAATCGATCTGTTATTATGAGCAAAGTAAAATAGAATACTGTTGTTAAGAAATACAGGATGGCACACATTATGACAGATGGGTAGAAACAGCAGACTTCGCATTTATTCTTGTCAACTGACCAGCTCTGGAATCACCGACAATTCCAGACAGGACATTAAATTGCAGAGTAACAGAGGAAATAAAACTATCTCCAGAGGATGCTACAGGCAGTGTATGAAATCTGTTTTTCCCCCTTTATGTGTTATATGACGGGAGTCCTCAAAGTTAGGAAAATTGGAACACTGTATTAAGAACAACATTTCTTGTAGCATTTAAGTGCAGATGCAACTTTTTGTGGCCGTAAATGTTTCTGTGCATAAAATATTAGAACATCAGTATTTCTGGAAGGAAGGGTAATTCTGGTGGACATGGCTTGCTTGTTTGCAATATTTTAGTCACTGATTTAGTGTTTTGTGTGGCAAATAAGGGTGTGTGTTGGCATGAGCACATGTAACACTGCCTTGTAAGATCAGGGATTCATATGGCTTGCTCAGTAAATGTGGTGCTCTAGGAAAGCATTTGGATTTTATTAGTTACGACATACTCTCGCTGCTATCCTTATAGACTAATACAATGTTTTCTGTCCTTTTAATAAGTATTAAAGATTTCTGGAATGACTGGAGGATAAACTTTGAAATCTTCTTCTTCTTCTTCTTCTTCTTCTTCTTCCAAAAGAGGGTTTTCTCTGCATTGCACACTTTAAAGCCATCCTATTGCAGCAGCTCCCCTGCTGTGCCTCCCTAACAGATCCATCTTTTCAGGACGCAGCCTTCAGTGGCTGAAGGGGTCTTCCAATTTTATTCTTTCTCAAACTCCTTCCACTGCATCACTGAAAACAATGGAGTGGGTTGGCTTGGGCGGGGCGGAACCAGACAAGTTGCGCTGTATTAGCAGAAAGGAAACCCAGCCACCCACCCCGACAACACATAGCTACAAAAACTGGGACTTGTTGATCACCCTGTACAGATGTGGGCGTGCCAAGGGAAACTTGAAGTAGCTCCCTTTCCGGCATAAGCAAAAAGATCGAAACACAACATTGTGAGAGAAACCTCACAAATGCTAACTGGAACGATGGCACTTTTCTTAGATCCACCGAAGCCCAGGAGCTTGTGATTGAATCAAGGAGCAAGTTTCTAGTGCTGAAGAAGTTGTTCCCTTTTATGTGAGAACGTGATGCGGCACGGCTGGGTTGCCAAGTTCTGTCCGCTTTTCCTGGCTAGCCGAGGTTGCCATTGGCCAAGGCCTGGACTGCACTATGCTGTCTGTTTGTGGCAGGTTGCCATACCACGTTAGCAGGGCGTCCGCCTGCTTCGAACACATGGCACAAGAGGATCTAGCTCTTGCATCCATGCGTAGGTGTGTGACGGGCAGCGGAGAGAGGGAGGGGCAGGGGAGCTCTCTTGCAAAATCCAGTTGCCTTTGGGCTTTCTAGAATTTGGCAATTGAGCACAAGGGCCTGTGCCGTCATTTGGCCAACGAGCTGGTCCTTGTTGTGTGTGTATGGAAAACAGCATCCTGGATTAGATGAACCCTTGCCCTGATCTCGCAGAGGTCAAACTTACCTACTTAGGTAAGTACGGGGAAAGCTTTCAAAAATGGAAGGTGGAAAGAGGTCCTCCAGCCACAAGGAGGTTTTGCAAAACGCTCGCCCTCCTTTCTGTCCCACTCCAAGGAAGGTGGCTCGCTTCTAAACCTGTGTCTGGTGCCAACAACGGGCGGCTGGATGAGGGCGAACAAACTGAAACTTAATCCAGACAAAACGGAGGTGCTTCTGGTCAGTCATAAGGCAGATCAGAGAATAGGGATCAGTCCTGTGTCAGGTCAAGGTGATGCTTCTCCTGAAAACTCAGATCTGCAGGATAGAGATACTAGGAGCCTTGCCTTCTCTTGGTGCCCCGGCTGTACCTGTTCCTTGAAATGTCTCGTTTGGCTACAGTGACACTTGCCTTGATTAGATTCTGCCTGGATGACTGCAACCTGCTCTTTGAAGATGGTTCGGAAACTCGAGCCGGTTCAAAAATGCAGCAGCCAGACTCTTGGCAAAGTGGGCGTTCATGGCGGGCAGCCTCGCAAAGCCCTGCCAAAACATGCAAGTTCTCGAGATGAAGGACAGGATGGTCAGCCTCTCTCCTCTCCTCATGCCACAGTGAGCCGTTCCTCTCGTCTTCAGAGCTGTTGAAGGCTTGCCATCTTTTTGGCTCAAATACTGTATAGCCAACAGCTCAATGTTCACCAGTTTTCTTGGGATGCAGAATTGAAGACTTGAAGCCCGAGGCTTTTAATGGGTTGGTTGCAAATAAAATACTTGGGTATCACATCTGCTTTCTTGTCCTTCATCTTTCACAACTGATTCTAGGGGAGTGGTTTCTGAGTAAATGTCACTGCTATCTGTCAAGGCTGCAGTCTTCTGTGCAAACCCACTGTTAAGACAGGACAGGACAGAGCAGCTGCCTCCAACAGTAGATTCCCTTTGTCACGAAAGGGAAGAAAACCTTTAAGCTTTTGCTGTTGTTTTGTGCTATGAAGTTGGTTATAAATTAAGGGCCTCTAAAGGACCTGTCAGGCTCTGCTTGAATCTTGCACACTAAATCTTGTGGCTTCCTTTATTGAGTCACTCCATCTCAGGTTCGATCACCCTCTTCTCCTACTATCACTTCTTCCAGCATTATTCCCTTGCCCAGCGAGTCTTGCCTTCTCTTGATCCTAAGCACAATAGTCTCTGTTTAGCTGACATTGCAAATTGCAAGATACTGATTATTGTATTTGTCCTGCCAAAGTTGGGGAAAAGCAGTAGTTTGATTTTGTTTGCCTTCTGTGGCAAAATAACTTGATTGGATGTAACTTCTGTGCATCTTGATCCGAATGCGCTGTGGAGAAAGGATGATGTTTTCTGTTCTGCCTTAGACACCAAAATGTCTTGGGCTGTTTCTGGACCGTACCCTACACAGCATGTCTGTACAAGTATATTCTTATTGCACTTGTTTCCCCCTTTTTTCCTGTAGAGTTGTTGCTTTCTGTTCTGTGAAACATTTCAAATTTAGGAAATAATACGCCATGCCCAAAGCTCTCAAGTGATCGCATGTCTTCCCCACCCTGGAAAAATCCAGAGGTAGGATCGCAGGCAGGACAAAGCAGCTTTTGCATTCAGAAGACTTTTTTAAAACTACAAATTCAAATTCTCTTGGCGGGTGGGTGGGTGGGAATATGAAAGAGCAATTCCTTCTTCGAATTTTTGGGACAGGGGAGAGTCCCCCCCCCCCACTGCCAGCAATAGGGAGCATCTCTGGGGAAGATCTCTCCCACCCCCAAAGCACATCCGAGCATCAGGAGTGGGATTTGAATGGAAGCAGGGGCTGAAAAGGGTCAGATTCCTCCTCCATTTTTAAAACTAGCACATGATATGTGAACGCTGGTTCAAAAGCGTGGGAATCACAGGCACATCTTAGCTGAGTGTGAACAGCCACTGCCTCTGTTCTTTGAAGATCTGATTTGAGAAGAGTGGAGGTTTTTTTCCCCCTCTCTCTGTGAAAATGGCTCACAGTAAGAGCATCTCTCTCTCTCTCTCTCTCTCTCCCTTGAATCTGCAGAGCCACCAGCTTACAGTAACTTGCACCGGGAAGAACATTTGAAGCAGGCTATAAATAGGTACTTTAAAAAATTCAATCCTTCAAGTTTGCTTGCAAGGGTAAGTGGCGGGTGGGGCAGTTTTGCTCCCTCTCCAGAGGCTGGCAGAGAAAAGGCGTCCAAGATTAAGTTGAAATAAATGTTTGTTCGGAGGGAGACAGAGACCCCTGGGTCCCTCTTTAATACAGCTTCAACAGTAACTCTTATTTCAAGTCCCTATGGATGCAACACGACTTAACTTTCTGCCTCATCAGTTACGGAGAAAAACGCTTCTGCCGACAATTTCAATCCAAAACATTTTGAATCACTCTCAAATTTGGGTAGTGGGTTAAAAACGGGCTTGCTAGCCCACAGCCTGGGAGGGCCGGTTCTCTCCAGCAGGCTACACTGCATACTAATTTAAAAATAGATTAAATTGGCTCTTTAATCATTATAAAATGTGGCTCTTTAATCACTATGAAAACAGAGTAAGCAATTAGAAGACATTGCATGTTGCATGCTTCTCTTTCTCTTTACCCCCAAATCGTTACTCACTGTGAATGCCATTTTGGCAGAAAGACAGGGCATAAAAGGATAATGCAACAATAAACTGTAATATTGTTAATGGATACAGTTTGGAAAGGTCTCAATTAGAGATGTGGGAGACAGGTAGGAAAAGGCCCAGGTAGATAAGCTCTTTGGTTTTGCTACTGTGTGTCTCTGATTGTGCTTTGGTTACTTGCCTTGTCGCTTGGGAGGGGGGTTCCCTTGTCTCTGGGCATGACGAGCTTTATTAAATTAATTAAAAGGGCCTCCCAAAGTTGGCCCATGACAAGATACCTTCCCTTCCTCCGATTTCTCTCCCTCCTTGATTTCATGCAAATTGCGTCACATTCCCGGAAAGGAACACACACACGGCTTTTCTGGCTCATGTTCTGAGCACATTGGAGCGTTCCTCACGCTGACACAGAGAACGGCTCCTCTTAATTGTTCTTCCTTTGCTGCTCCATCTTGTCATCGTCACCAAAAATAGATCCTCAGTGATATCAAAACCCGAGTCGTTCAGAGGTCGGCTGAAGGGGGTCCAGAACTTTCTTTCTGGAAACTTGGGGTGGGGTTCGGTAGAGAGAATGCACCTTTCACGATGCAAAAAGGAAAGGAAAAGGACCGTTTGGGTGTGTTTAGGATGTTGGAGAAAAAGAACATGATCTTATTGATAGCTTCCGAAGGTGATGGTTCTCTGCGGTATCACCCTCTGGTTGATTCCCTTCCTTCTCACTCTAGAAGTTTTCCTGCAAACTCTTGGCAGCACAGACAATCTACATTTTCAGAGGTACCCGTCCGGACAATAACTCCAGATTTCTCCATCCCGCTGCCTGTCCAGATGGCATCAGCTGAAGAATTTGATGTATGCATGCATGCAAGTAGTAGTAAAGAGAACCAGATTTATTAGTTGATCGTTTGCAGGAAAAAAATTAAGGGGAGTGTGCCTTTTGTTTGCTAGCACATACTGGAGGTGCTACTGAGGGGCCAGGCACACGAGGCTCTTCAGATTGCCATGGGATTAAAGGTAAAATGAATATCGTGTCACTTGCGGGAAGCATTACTTTGCCCGCCCCCCCCAACCCAGCGAGCATCTCTGCCTTCAAAATGCAAAACATGGAAGGGTGTCTGGGACGGGCCTCCCGTGCCAAGTCTACTGAATAATGTCACCCACTTAGTGGGAATTCATTGGGCACTTAAGGAATCGGATGATGCGGTAAAGCTTTTAGCTGCGCAGACAAGGCTGGCTCATTGGAGAGAGAGATAATGTAGCTGAAGACTATTGACATTACCAAGAACGGGCAAGGCCTTGAAGCCACAAAGGGAACAGGACAGTCTGTTCGTCAGGCTCTCCCCCACCATTTACTGGATTTCAGCAGAGGACCGGCACTTTCATTCCCCGTTATTTTCCCCTGCCTCTCCCCTGCTCTTAAAGCTGAAATGCATTTGGCTTCTGTATTGAAATGTGGACCTTGATCGAGACTGATGAATGGCTTTCCCTTTGGGTTTTTAACCATTCGACCTTTGGCTGAACAGAGACCATTGGCCATCTTCCAGCCCTGAAGTTTGCAAGCAAGGAAGGGCCCCCGTGTGGGCTCCAGAAAGCCACTCTGTCCTGCTTTATGTACCATCTCTTGGCCGAGCGGGCTAGGGGGGCGGTGGTTCAGCCATTTATTTGGGGCTTTCTGGTGCTTCGGGCTTCTTGCGCGACCCACGCCAGCCATTTCATGCTCTCGGGTGGCTGCGGACCTCCAGAAGTCCTTCATTCCACCAGAGCATGGTGAACTTTGTCTTGCTCATAGATCTGAATTCAAGAGCTTAATTATGCATGCATCGGCTGTTTCCGCAGCTCTGGCTTTGTTCTGAATTGTTTTACGAAACCTAATCACAATCTTTCAGCTTTAAATAGCTTTAAATCCTCAGATGCTGGTTCTCTTCCTAGGTGCCCTCTTTCTATGGGGTTTGGCGTCGTCCTCCTTGTCTTCTGTCCCTCTTGCTTAGCTCCGGGCTTGAATGTATCGAGGACTCGTTGTAAGAGAAATACAGAACTATTCATTTAGGGAGCTGATCAGGGCTTTCAGGTGTTCTGGTGGTCAGGTGAGCCCGGGAGGAGGTGTGTGAAGTGTCAAAAAAGTGAGCTTCTCCATTCAAGAAAAAAATAGTAAAATTCCTTTTAAGGAGCAGACCCATAGCAACCATGCAGCAACTGTGTGCATGCAGAAGGTGCCAGGTTCAATCCTGGGGATCAGAGAGCAGGTCCTGACAAGGACTCATTTCTCTCTGAGTCTCTACAGACGAGGGCAGCTCCAATTTTTTCACAGCAGTACACCACATATTTCATGCAGGTGTGCTGGCAGTTGTCTAGAATATTGCACAATATTGGTTCTTAATTATTTCACACCCGGATGGGGGAATCAAGAGACTGGGGGAAGAGGAATGATGTTCACAACAGAGTGTGCGGCTGATTGTCAGTATCTCCATGTTTGTTTTCTGTCTAGACTGGTCCTTGACTGCCGTCTCCTCTTGGCTAAACCGGAGCTGCGAGGAGAGGCTGAAATTGTCTTTGGCGTCACCTGTCTGGTCACTTTCTAATTCCATCCTCTGGGCTGAAGAGAATGTGCTTTCTGTGACCCAGGCAGCCTACTTTTCTCCGCTCGGCTTTACTGTATTCCTATAGGAGAAAGGGCTTGAAATGCAGAGGCACGCCAACGAATTAACCAGCAGGAGAGCGCAGCAGACTTCCCACTGGCGTTGAGACTCTACCATCAGTTATTGTCCAGACTAAATGCCAGCTGGCTCACGCCATCCCTTCGTTAGCTAGCAAACAGAATACCCTCGTTAGAAGCAAACTGCCCAAATGTTGTAGTTGTTAAATGAGACAAATCGCGACCTGTCAGCAATCATATCCTACTTACTATGTCTCTATTTATCGACCAATCAACCTATTTATTTCTTATTTTACTTATTTGTCTGTTGCCTGTGTATTCTGCCTTATTTCTCCATTGTGCTCGGGAGTGGTGGTGTATGTGCGTCTTTTCATCCGTCTAAAAGTAGCACAAGAGAGGTGACTGGAGGCGCCATCCCTAGAAGGAGAGAGAGCCGTTCGCGGTTGATGTTTTCTCAGAACTCCATGGCAGTCTCCTGAAGGGATTAGTGCCTTGAAGTCTGTCTGGCACTAATCCTTCCTTTCTGTTTGCAAACAGCAAATAAAGCCTGTCGCAATGCCCTCCTTCTCTGCCCCATCCCTCTCGGTGACCAGAGCTACCAATTTAGTCCTTTAGGATTCTCACTGCCAACATCCTGGCATTACCTGGATGTGCCGGTGAATGTAGAAGGGCTGGCATAAAACATGTAGGCAGCTGGGACTTTCTGTGTGCCTTAAGCAAGGGCGCCAGGGCCTTTCTGCGGGCGGATGGTGCTCTTTGTGCGTGGGCACCATGAGGCTGCATGATCCGAAAGCCCAGTTTGCTATGGTTTGGTCTGGAAGTGAAAAGCTGCAAGGAAGAGAGTCTCTCCTGATAACTGACAAGAATCTCTACTCCTCTCTCCCATCTTTCTATCCTCCGGCAGATTCCCTGGATGACAGGATGGCGGCATCGAACCTGGAGAACCAGCTGCACAGTGCCCAGAAGAATCTGCTTTTCCTCCAGCGGCAGCACGCCGACACGCTCAAGGGACTGCATGCCGAGATCCGGCGTCTGCAGCAACACTGCACAGGTAGCAAGGAGGGGGACAGCTCCTGCCCTCCCCTCTTTGGGGGATTGCTTTTCTCCATCATGACAGATGATTTCTTACTTTGGTTCCCGTTAGAAGCATACGCTTGACTGCTCTTCCATTAAGCAGGCTTTACACCGGCAGACGTGAGGGTCCCACTGAAGATGGAAAAGAACATCTAGCCCCTGTGAATTTCATAGTTTGTGAACGTTATTTTGCAAACCCTTCCAGTAGACCTATACGAGACACCGATGTTACAGCCTTGAAACGCTTGCAGCAGCCCCATCTAGGTTTTTGACCACCCCTCCCAGAGGACTGTGGGTATTGGCACAGGTCTAGGGTCTAAGGTATTGGCACAGGTCTGAAGTCTTTTTGGCTGCTCTGTCAGCATAGGGTTGGTGCGTGAAGCTACCTTGAGAGTTTTATGGAAGACAAGATGTAAATTATTTTAACACGTGAGTTTAAAAAAAAGATCCTCACATAAAGGTCCCGGTGCTTTTATCACTCCACTTTATGAACCATGAGATCAGAAGTGTTTAAAGCCTCCAGTTATATTATGTATACATTTTACACGATGGTAAGCTTTCTTTCTTAATGATGTTATGTTTTTCAGATCTGACATACGAGCTGACACTCAAAAGTTCAGACTTAACAGGTGAGGGGGTTTATTCTGTTCCATTTGGAAGGCCCAGTTAGGGTAAAAGATTGAGCACTGTCCAGTCATGTGGTCCATGTTGTTGCCCTGAAGGATGTTCAGTGAAGGATATTTTAGTGCAAACCTCTAGGCCTGGAGTTCTGGAATTGTCCTCCTGGGGAAACCTTCTAGCCATCAGGGAAAACAAGTTGACCGAGACTAAATGTGGCAAAGAGAGATTCTTCTGCCTCAAAAACTTAATGGGAATGTCTTCACTGAGTCTTCTTTCTGTTTCAAAAGCAGTGGAACCGACTCTGTAATTTGTTTCAGAATAAACAAAGAGAACGTTTCTATTCTTTCCAGGGTGGCTCTTGATTCTTACGGCATCTAGCTTGACTGAACACGGTTGTGTTAGGTAGCGGGCGTGTTTGATTTCACCTTGAGTCACACTCCTTCTCTGCCGGTTCTTTCAGAAGGCGGGATTTCAAGAAGTGAAGAACTCAGAAGAAAATGCGAAGAACTGGAGGCCCAGCTGAAAGCGAAAGAAGCCGAGAACAACGAGCTGTTGAAGGAACTGGAGCAGAAGAATGCGATGATAATGGTGCTGGAGAACACCATCAAGGAGAGGGAAAAGAAGTATTTAGAAGAGCTGAAGATGAAAAGCCACAAGCTGAACATGCTGTCAAGCGAACTGGAGCAGCGGGCCAGTACTATCGCGTATCTCACCTCCCAGCTGCACGCGACAAAGAAGAAGCTGATGAGTTCCAGTGGGACTTCGGACAGCTCTCCGTCAGGAAGCCCGGTGCTCTCCGGGTACAAGCCGGCCCCTCCCAAAGATAAGCTCCCAGAGACTCCGCGGCGCAGGATGAAGAAGAGTCTGTCCACGCCTCTCAACCCCGAATTCGAAGAGGCTTACCGCCTAGGATCGGAGAGCCGCAAGCTGCTGTTACGGGAGCCCGTGGATGCTATGCCTGACCCCACACCATTCCTGTTGGCCAGGGAAACGTCCGAGATCCACCTTATCAAAGAGAGGCCTTTAGTCATCCCGCCGATCCCCTCGGAGCGCACGTCCGCCGAGCCGCACAGCCCTGCCCGGGAGAAGCACCACAAGGCCCACGTGGGCGTGGCCCACCGAATCCACCACGGGGCTCCTCCGCCCCAGGCTCAGCCGGAAGTCGAGACGCTAGCCGTGGATCAGGTGAACGGGAGCAAAGTGGTCCGGAAGCACTCGGGGACAGACAGAACTGTTTAAGCAAATTCCTTTGGGGGAGGAGACTCCCGTATGCACTGTGATCACAAATAGGGTTAATCACATCTGCAGTTTAAGAAAACATCCCCCCCCTCTCAAATGCCACCCTCCCGTGCATGCCAAATTCTTTCTATCACTAGAATAATCTCCTTCCATGGAACACCAATATGACTGTGTTCATATTGCAGAGCATCTACTTAATGAAACGCTGTGGCCAAATTCAGGTGTCTGCCTGGCTGCTTGCTTCCACTGCTCCTTCATTTATTCTAAGCATCCTTGCGGGCGAACGCCCCGGGCATCAGGCTCCCTTACGAAATCAGTAGCAATGGTAGCATCAGATAAGCCTCCGTGCAGCCCTGTGTTATCGGCTGTGAACGGTCAAAGCCTCCTTCTATGTATCGCTCCGCAGAGTCATGATAATGTGTCTTCTTGGGAGGGGGGGGCCACCCTGCGCTGACCACCCTGCCGAGGCCTGCCTGCGAAGAAGCCCTGTCTGAGCAAATGCTCTCCTGGTCCATCTGGTGGGTCCTGATCCCAGTGTTCATATTTTTCTGTTACTGATTTTATCTACAGCGACTGAAATCCTAACAAACTCTATTTTATTAACCCTGGCTGATCTTGTTTTGTGTCCTTTGTTCAGTATTGGGAACGGTTTCCCCATAAGCTCGACCAGCTTTTTCTTCTAGGGCAAGTACCGGGGGGGGGGGGGGGAGGCAGGAAGCCACAAGAGAGCGAAAACAAGATGCGTTTGTGCGGTTTCTGATTGACCCTTTTGGTGGAATTTCGGGAAACGAGACTGTTTTTCTGTCTGTAGGCCTGGAAGCGAGGACCTAGTATGTAGGGCAGAGAATCTAACTGGCTTGCAAAGGGAATGGTTATCGCCTTTTTATTAGGATGATTTGCTCCGATTTGCTCGAGTCTCCACCCAGGAGCGAAGGGAGTTGCTATGCAGCCAAAATGGCAAGAGCCAAATTTTAAAAAAATGATCACAGTTAATGATCCAAGGCAGACCTTCTTCATTCTAGAATTACCGCACCTGAGTTTAAAAACAAAAACAAATCGCAAGTGCATTACATGAAACAAATCTGATTTTTTTACATTCCATGTTCTGATGGCACAGAAAAGCATCTAAATTAGTGATTCATGCCGTGGCGTTTTGTAAAGTGATTATGCTTTGGCGTCTCATCAAGGCAGACAGTGCACAGGATCAGTTTTTGAGCTGCTGATAAAAAGATTAATAACAGCTAATCCATTTGATGCATGGAAACAAACCTCATAGGTTAGTGGAAATGGAAAGACGCTGCATTCACCGTCAGCGAAAGAATATTTTTGAAACCTTGTTAGCTTAAAATGTGCCTTTAACTCAACATCTGGGCCTGTATGCTAACTTATGGGGGGGGAGCCTGCTTTTTCAAGCTATGAGTGCTTCTAAATGGATATTTCCTAATGATATTTGTGCAAAAGACATTCTGCAGCAATTCTGTCTCACCTGACAGATTTTTTTTAACGGAGAGAAAAAAAATAAAGATGGAAGAAACAGTGGGAGAACATAAGAGAGTTAAAAACAGAAAATTTTTAAAAAAGCAAGGCAGTTAAGTAACAAAAGTTGCCTATGAAAGCACTCTAAGGCTTCAGAAGATGTGATATACCCTGTTTCCCTGAAAATAAGACCTAACCTGAAAATAAGCCCTAGTATGATTTTTTCAGGATGCTCGTAATATAAGCCCTACCCCAAAAATAAGCCCCAGTTAAGTGAAACCCTGCCCTCCACCCTTGTACAGCAACCAGAAGAAGAGGACATGACTGTATTTGAATAAATTAGATTGTTGTACATGAAAAAATAAAACATCCCCTGAAAATAAACCCTAATGCATATTTTGGAGCAAAAATTAATATAATTTTTGTCTTATTTTCGGGGAAACAAGGTAATTGGATACAGATAACTCTCGGGCTCAGTAGCTTGTTATTTGAATGAGGAATCGGCCATTTCACAAAGCCCCTTCCGTCTTCCAAAAAATCACCTCTTAAATTCTGATAGAAAAAAAATCCTCATTTCTATCCTTCACGCCCTGCACGCACTCACGCACGCCAACCCCAAAATGACCGTCTTTTCAATCTTACTAGTGCCTGTACTTACTCTTGTCTCAGGGGTTTTAGCCCTAGTCCAGCAAGCAGAGGCCTCTGTTTTCAGAGAATGTTCTCCCCGGAATTCCAAACGTTGGTTCATTATTGTTTACTCCTAACTGTTGGTATTTTCTTTAAATATCCCTATAGCATCTGTTTGTTCCCACATGCTTTACTCATGACGTCTTTCTGGGAGAGCTTGACTTATTCATATGTCCGTTCCCTTCCCAGTGAGATTTTCCTTTGAAAGTTTCGCAGTAATCTCTAAAAGCTTTTCTTGAAGAATGGCAAAGGAAGCAGATACTTTTAATAAGAGGCTGTTTTAAATATATATTGCACTAGCAAGCACTGGCTTGAATCCCTTATTTATGCACGTCTCGAATAAGGACGGCATGCGCTTCCCTTTTAAGATGCTGGGAAGAGTTTGTTGTCGTATTAAAAAGGCTCTTGACCTTTCTTAATAACCATTCAAGCCAAGCGTTTGGTGGTTCGTGTTTGATTTACTTGGTAACTGTGAGCTGCAGAGTGTTCAAAGAAAATGGGTTTCCACAAGGGGAAGCCGTGCTGTCCGTTGCACTTTTAAGGCTGACTAGGTACGGTATAAGCCTGCGTGGACTACAGTCTGTTTCATTCGGTGGATGAATGCAGCCACCTTGAGCCACGCTGTTGGGAGAAAGCAGCATATAAAGCCAACAGAATCAATCAACAAATGTAGCCCCTTGCACTTGCAGGAGTATGTAGGGTCGCTAACTGGTGTGAACAGCAGCCTTAGCAAGGTGCAAAATGACAGAGGGTGACAATGATATTCTTAACAGTGATCCTGCACAGAAGAAACAAACAAATATCCTTCCAGCGGGTAAACAAAATCAGCCGCACATTGTATTCTAGTTAATCCCTGTGTTTTGCAGCATCTCCTACTGACCTAGAGTAGGATAATCTCACGGCCACAGATTATTCGTCAATGACCTTCTGACACGGTAGTAGTGGCTCGGACGCGAGGCGTTCCTCTTAATCTCCCATTTTTCCTGCCCAGAAGTAGCACTAGGCTTGTAAACATGCAAAGGTGCTCCTTATTTAAAAAGGGGCCCGGTTGCTCTCAAGGTGGGACAGTGGGGGACAGAAGGGATTAAAGATATAGGACTAATTGTTTAAGCGATGCCTGCTGCAGATCTTTAAACTGCAGGACCCCCTTAGACCCCAGATGTAGCTTTCTTTTAGGCTTCGAGTGCAGGCTTTGGATGTCATCTTGTGGCTGAAAGGATGTAAGGATGTACAGAGGTCAGCGGGTTCCTGATGTAAAGTGGAGCCTCCGTGTGTAACTGTGCAGCCTGCTGGTATAGACCACCGGTATGCGACAAGTAAAGCTGTGGTGTGAACAGGTCCAGAGGAACGCCAGGGTTCAATTTCTGAACACACCAGTGCTAGATGGACACGTGGATTTAAAAATCATGCTGCATGTGTATTAGTTAACTAACACAGCTATCCTGTTCATTGGCCAGTTGGCTGCAACTAGATGGTGAATGCTCACGGCTGATCACATAATTTATCAGTATTATTATTATTATTATTTTGCATTTTCCCCCCACTGCCCCTTGCTGTTTACTCAACCCTCCTAGTCTGCAGAGGTGTAGGCCACAGATATTTGTTACAGTCTTTAAGGTCCGTCAGGACTGTTTTGCTTTGGTTTTTAAAAGAAACTGAATCCTTTGCAGCTGCTGACTCAACAGACACTTTAAAAACATTTATATTTAAACAAATTACAGCTACTTCAATAAACGCAAACATCTGACAAATGCTAGTGAAATGGAAGTTTCAGAAAAACCTGCAGGAGGTGGCGTCAAGAGCTGGACGCAAGGAAGACGCAGGGCAAGAGTAAGACGCGTACAGAGGGAAAGGCCCTGTTCCGCTTTTCGGCATCTTCTCTCGTCAACGGGACAAGGGAGAAGCAGAACGACGACGTCGCAATTAATCGGCATTCAGGGTGAGGCAAACCCCTTGCAAGACCCAGTGGGAAATATGCTTTGTGCTAAAAAGGTCAGCTTCAAAGACCAAGCCGACCCCCATGGCGTTCCTTCGCATGGACGTCGTGTACACTGGTGTCCGGAAGGTATTCTAGAGGGAAGGAAATAATAAGGTGAGGATTCTGTGACATGTTCCTACACAACGGTAATAGTCCCCCCTTTTTTCCTTTTTTTAATTACTCCGAGCCACTTTGGCTGCAGAAGACCTATGTTTAAAAACATTGTTAAAGGTTAGCCTCTAGGTTATGAAGAAATGGTTCTTTGGAGAGCAGAACGTAATGGGGGGAAAAAGGAGCATGTGACATTCTGAGTGTGTAAGATAGCACTTTTGTGTTTTCACACTTGTAGGCCACGGGGCCACGAATTGTAAGGGGAACCTGAAAAAAGCTACAGAGAAACACAATGAGAGTGGAAACTCAGAAATATTTCTGAACTGCAGTGTTCCGGTGGACTTAGGAATGTCCAAATGCGGACAGCGAGGAAAAGACTGTCCTATTCCAGTTACTGAATGCCAGCGTCCGTTTCCTAACACAGACGGGGAGGAGGGCTGGGAAAAACGGTGCCTGAAATGACGTGCCAGCCCAGGCCTGTGGGGAAGCAGGAGAACTTAAGTCGCTTGGAGGAAAAATTCCCGCATTAGTCCCTCTCGAAGGGTTTACGGTTTAAATAAAGATTTAGAACCTGCTGCTGTCAGTTCACACCTGTAGCTTGAGACGGTGAGCCTCGATGGGGATGATCTTCAGAATCGGTAAGTCGACCACCAGCACTTTGGGCTTGCTCTTGATGAGGCAGCTGCCTTCCAGGTCCCAGTCTGCTCCTTCCAGGTAGAGGCCAGAAACGAAGCATCCTGGGGGCAACAGGAGACAGGATGATCCCACGGCTGAGGAAATCGCCTCGAAAGGCTGTGTTTTCATTTTTATACACCGGGACCTCAGATTTTCTTTCTCAATAATCCCAGGTGTCTTAATAATCCCAGTTATGCTGAGAAATGACTATTTATGGCACCGCTGCCTCGAAATGCTTTTACTTGGATGCTCCTGGAGATAAAATACATGTTTCTGTGAATTAAGGTTCACAAAAGGCAGCAAGGAATCCTTCTTAGCGCCTGCACTCAGTCCCCGATACGCTCCGGCTTCAAAGGAAGCCAGCCCAGGGAAAAGCCCTACCTTGGCCGGGGCGCTCCGTGATCTCGTCGGCCGTCCTGTATTTGGTCACTTGGGTATACAAGGTGGAGCGATCCAGAGGCCAGCCGTTCTTCCGGCAGGTGGCTTGGACAAGGGCCGTCAGGTAGGACTCGGGGATGTGCAGCCCGGACAACCACATGACGCTCGGCTCGCCCTCCTCCACCTGACAGACACACAAAAGAAAAAGCAGGTGGGTGGGGACTCCTCCCAAGGCATCGCCTCCCAGTGCAACCATCGCCCAGCGTTCAGGGTGTGGTTGCACCGAGTTGAGGTCAAGGGGCTCTGGGTGGGATGGCAGTCTTTGTATCCCCCCCTCCCAGCTTGTTCCACACAAGAAAGAATGCACGTCCGACACACAAAAGGGTCTCCCAGCACACAAGACTTTAGGAAGCCGCATTGTATCTAATGAAACGATTTGCTCCTCTGGGCAAGATTCATCTATGTTGACCCAGCAGAAACTCTTGGAGACTCTCTCATCAGCAGGTATCTCATCTCCCCCTCCCCCGAGCCATTGGTAGGCAAAATATGTCCTTTCCCTTTTAAAGGAGATTCCCAGAGGCATCCCGCACTCACCCATGAGGTGTACTGGAGAAACCTGTTCTTAAAATAAATCATCCAATTGCCAAGGGTTTTCAGCGTGTCAGGGGCCAGCTTCCTCCAGATGTTCGGGATCTGCCCGTTGAAGAGGGCCCGAGCCACCTCGTCCAGCTCGTTGCTCATTCCAACCTCTCCAGCCAGGGCCTGAGAAAAGAGTCGCCAGGGGACGCTTGTGACTATTTTCTGTGCAAAGAGTACAAAAAAGGGGGAAAGGAGGGCGTGGGACCGGGTCTCCTCCCTCTAAGCCAGCCTTGCTTACTCTTTGCAGTTCCGCCAAGGACTTAATCATACGGATCATGAGTTTGTTGAAGCGTTCTAGTTCCTGCAAAAGTACTACGGTGGTGGGTGAAATTTCAAGCCCAAAGCCCTTTCTGATCTGATCAATATCAAAGGTCTTGGGCATCTTGTTTTCTATGTCCTTGGCAACCTGGCCGATGTACTCATCTCGACTTATCCCGGTACCAGTTTCACCTAAAATAAATAAAAGTTTATAGTGATGAGTTTTATGTACGTTGGAGACCTCCAGGTTCTGAAAGACTCAATCCGGTATGGCACAATCAGGTGCTAAATACAGCAGTTCAGTTCTCCCCATGCTCCAAACAGATTAAAGATATCATTCTTTGCTTTTAAAGATTTGAGATGTCTTATCCCTGATTACCTGGCTAGAGATGTTCAGCTAAATCATAACATACTTTGTTCATTTTTGGGCTCACGTAATTGGGATGCAGGTGTTCCAACGGCCAACCTGTCTTGAAGACGGGAGTCCCCGTTTCTCCGTTTGGGCCGTGATGAGCCAAACCCATATTACAGTAGATGATTCCTGGATCTAAACCCAACGGGCAGCCCTACTGAGACTAAACCCACAGAAGCTGAGCGATGGTGTTGATGATTCAACGGGCGGGCTGTCGTGGGCTGAGAGGCGTACCTGTTTGAGGCTGCAGCTCCAAAAGATGCGACCACATGTCCCTTGCTGCCTGTGTGTAATACCCGATTTCAGCATTCGGATGAAGGCCAAAGACCTCTGGCGTGTTAGCCAGCGGAAGGGACTCTATCTCTTCTGTAAAAGGGGAGGAAGGAGAGAGAAAAAAACAGATATGGCAGCAAAGGTTCACCTCCCGGGGATGCTATAGGATTCTAGAGCTGGAAGAGATTATCAGGGTCACCTGAGTCCAATTCCCTGCCAATGTCTGAAATCCCTGCCAAATCATCCTCAACAGAGGGGCACCCAATTGTCGTTCGAAAGCCCACAAAGAAAGAGGGCCCACCACTTTCTCAGTTAGCCGTCGACAGGAAGTTAAGGTTCAGGTGAGATCCCCCTTTCTTTTCTTCTGAAAGCATTGCTTACAGGCCTTGTTTTCTGGGACAGCCAAAAGCCAGCTTGCTCTGCCGTCTACACACTCCATCTGTCTGAAGAGGGCGGCCACATCACCAATGCATTTTCTCCGGGATGACTGCTCCATCTCCCTCACAGATATTATCCTGTTCTGGTCCCCTCCTCTGGCCACCACATGCAAGCTTATCTCTGTCCTTCCTAAATGTTAGGATGACCCAAAATGGACCTAGGAGGCAATGTCTGCCTGAAACAGACTACAGTGGGCCTATTACTTCTCTTGATCTCGACCCTATATTTCAGCAAAAATAACCTAGAATTGTATCCGTTTTCCCCCCTTGCCACATCACACTATGAGCTTGTGTTCTCGCTAGCTAGATATCACCTGTGCTTCTAAATCTGATTTTTTCCTGCCCAAATGTTGTAAATTTACACCCGTTTAAATTTTATTGTGTCCATCTTAGCCCAGTTCTCCGATCTATTAAGACCATCCCAAATCCTGATTTTGTCTTCTGAGATGCGACATATTCTTTCACGTTTAGTGCCACCTGCAAGTTTTTATGAGTAAATTTGATAATTATGTCACAACTGCTGCCTCTTAAGAATCTTCAACACTGAAAAAAAATCTGCATAAGCTTTTCTTTATTTTAGGCAAGCAGTAAGCACTTGTGGAATAAATAGAGTCAAGACTTGAAGAAGGAAATAAAAAGAATATTGTAGGAGATCCGTCGCAGGAAAAAAAAATCCTCCTGATGGTTCTGGAGTAGTGCTAAATTAAGTGGTATTAGGTCCTGAGAAAGCTAATTCCGCACCCTAAATTATTATGCATAAACATATCTATAGCATACAAAACTTTGGATAGGAATTCTAAAAAACAGAAACGGTAACCACTAGCTGGAATTAAACTGCTAAGACTTTGCTCATGAATACAAAATATCTGAACCGGGCAGTTGCCAGAAATTCACCCAACGCATCCCCTGCCAGCTTCATTTGCTGAAGACAGAAGAAGGTCTTAGGAGATGTGGAAGTCAAGTCAGCTTGAAAACCGAGCTGCAAAAAAAATATATTTTGCTCACCCACAAAATCATCCTTAGACTCCCCTTCAGGGATTCTGTAATCAACGTCGTCATTGTGGTAAAAATGGAACGGCTGAAAGGTGTCAAATATAAAATCCCCCAGATACTCATCCATGTAGATGGTCAGGATGCGCCGATCAAAGCTATCGATGGCTCGCCCGCCGTACATCACCTAGAAAGAGAGGAGGCGAGCCTTGAGGGGACGACACAAGGCGGTCGCCACAAACCCGTGGGAGTTCCACCTGCACGGGATCCGAGTTTCGGCAAAAGCGAAACAAAATCTCAGAAGGGAAAAGAGAAATTTCACATCTCTTAGTTACATGGCGTCAAGTCAATTCTGACTTAAGAGCAATCCTCCAAGGGAAGGGAAAAAGTCCTCAGAAGTGGTTTCCTAGTTCCTCCTCCCGGTGGCGCTCTGGAACCACCGTGCAGTTCACTCGAGGCCACACAACTGACAGAGCGCATAATCCCATTAGCCACACATGTGCCAAACGCACTTGGAACTGGTCCCTTTTTGGGGGGATCTGAACATCTATCCTCTGGCTCAGCAGCCAAGGGCTCCATCCCACTGAGGAATACCAGCACATTGATTCCATACACGACACCGGTCATCTATCATACTCATGTTACAATAGTGGTATACCGGGGAACAGTACTACCATGTTTCCCCGAAAATAAGACGGGGTCTTATATAAATTTTTGTTCCAAAAAACCGCATTAGGGCTTATTTTCAGGGGATTTTTTTTTCATGTACAACAAACTACGTTTATTCAAATACAGTCATGTCATCTTCTGGTTGCTGTACAAGGGTGGAGGGCAGGGTTTCACTTAACTAGGGCTTATTTTGGGGGGGGGAGTAGGGCTTATAATGGCAGCCATTCTGAAAAATCACACTAGGTCTTATTTTCAGGGAAACAGGGTGTTAAAATGGCCTTTAAGAAGTAAACTGACGTGGGCAAGAGAGAAAAGAACAGAACATCCACTTTCCCGTGTGTGTGTCTGTGTGTGTGTGCGTGCATGCGCGTGTGCGCCAGTTTATCCATGAGCATCTCTAGCTGAAGACGCCCCCCCCAGGAGGCAAGGACGCAGCCGGCCAAACCACAACCAGCTCTGACCGAGACATGGGAGAGAACCTGCTGCTTGGCAGAACGAGGAACGAGAAGGCCTTTGGAAAAGCACCGGCTCTCCTCGAGGCATCATGGACGGCCGGCCCGACACCAAGCGCCCGTTTCCTTGCTTACCTCGCCAATGAGATACTTGAGGCTCCCCCATGGGATTCTGTCATCATTTTGTTCGAACGCTTTGGTCAGGTAGGTGTTCAGGATCTCCATGCAAACCTAGCAAAGGGGGCAAGGGGGCCAAATAAAAAAGTTTACAGATGAGTCCCTCTGATCCTGTCTCAGCTGAGCCTTTGATGAACCCTCAACCCCATTGCCTCCCAGTTGTTTCTCGGCAGTCATTTGGCCTGCCTGTTGAGACACCACCACCCACCCACCCACCCGGTCCCTTTGCTCTGTTGGGACCATCCTTGGACTCCTCCTTTCCCAGAACGGTATTCCTCAAAGAGGTGTTGACTTGCTCAGGAAACACTTAAAAGAATTCTGAAGAATTAATCCGGAATAGCTGAAGGCCTACGAACGCCCTTACAAGAAAGCCCTATGTGTTTTTGGTGGGGCTTACTGCCAGGCACGCATCTATAGGATTGCAGCACACACTGCCTTTGTGGCCTGTGGCAATCCTGCAGTCAGAGACGATGTTGTTTTTAAAAACCTTGCAATGTATCTAGAAAAGTGTCATTTCTAACAACACAGAAACCCTGAGAGCAGGTGGATCCAGAAATCTGCCACGAGCCCCACAGGAATGGTCTCGAGCATCTGGGGTGTAAATCTTGGGGTGGGGTGCCAATCCTCATCACAAACACAGCCGATGGGGATGTTCTCCCCGAAGCATCAGCCAAATTCTCACCTGGAAGTCAGATTCGTTGAAGTCATAAGGCACGTTCCAGCCAATCTTCCCAAACTTCCTTCTCTCCTGAACCACAGCGTGGAAAAACGCTAAAACATAGACCAAGGACTTGAAAGCTGGGTGAGGGCACTGGTCCAGCGCTTCGTGCGAGATTTTGAAGTAAGTGGCTCTCATGTTCAGTTTCAGCCCGTTGGGAGGCTCAGTGACGACCTGACGGGATCAGAGAGAAAGATAAACATTGCGCAGGTGTATCCACTTCCTGACCCTCCTCTTCCTCTAGTCTTATATAGAAGGACAGTTAGGACTCCTGAAAAGTTATTTAAAGGACATTCTGCTGTTCCAACATCTGTTTGGCAATATGATTAGGTTTACGGGAGGGATTTGCAGGAGGAGAACCAAAGTCGCTGTTGAAAGATCATTAGCGGAGCTTCTCCCAGCTTGAGATTTAAAAATAATCAGCTTAGCTTGCTTGCGGTAAATGCTTCAAGACTTAGGAAGCAGCTGGATTCTGTTATGCTGTCAGGTAGTCTCTCTTCCCCCACCCCCACCCACCCCCGACACGGAGGCCCAGTCCCTCACCCCAGGCATCTGCTCCACTTTCTCCAGCACAGGTGGGGATGATGGGGAAATGGAGATGCCAACGTATTGCTAGGAATTTGGATGACCAAATCCTCCCTTCACCACCACACACATGAACATGAGGAATATATTGGCGTGCAATCATAAGTCAAGGGACATCAATGCTGCATGCAGCCCCCAAGGGCATTTTTGTGTCCTCCCCCTCCCCCCAAACTGCTGAGATTTGATGCCCATGGTAGGAATATATATTCCTTCCCATGCCATTCCGTTCTAGTCTTACCTTTAGAGATTTCTGGAGTATCCCAATGGGGAATCCCTTTGTCGGGTCTGTGGTCAACCACAAGCGGAAATCCGGGTGGGGCTTCACGATCCTCTCCAGGGCCTTTTCCAGATCAATCAGCCATTTCACCAAGAGGTGACAATTCTGTAACATTAGCCACTGCCCACGGGCCACGGCGTTGTCTAGCAGCTGCAGAGCAACCTAGAAAAGAGGAAGCGGGGCCCCGTTAAGTGGTTGACTTGGGCTAAAGGAAATTCTCCACCCAAAGAGAGTTTTGATGCAGAAATCCACCTGGAACCAAGCATGCTGGGTAGCCAGTTCATTCATTTTATGGACCTACAAAATAATCCCTCTGAGGCTGGCTGGAGAGCCCATGAGTCAGGTCTCTGGCTGCAAAGCTAGAGGTGGAGAGTTCGATTTCAGAAGAAGAGCCAGCTTGGGGAGTCTTGGGCCAGCTGCGAAGTCCCTGGGCACCCTCTAGAGGAAGGGAAAGGTAAACCTCTTCTAAGCACTCTCTACCTAGAAGACCCTGAAAAGCGTGGTCGTAAGTCAGAACTGACTTGGCAGCACATGAGGATGATCATGAAGATAATCCCTAAAGAACGATGCATGGGGTTCAGAAGCACACCTGCGTGATCCTAATAAGCCCACTGAGTTTATGGGGCCGTCCCTCTCCCTGAAGGTCGGCCAAGGGGCATGGCTCTGGACGACAGTACCTTCTCTTGCCCTTGTCCCATGGCTAGGAATTTCAGCCGATTCCCTCCGAAGCCCGTTCGGTCAGCCAGCTTCATGAGGTCGCTGGCAGGGTCGGAGCCAGGACTCAGAATGAAAACGATGGGCGAGTGAGGAGTGCTTTGCTCAAAAATAGCTTCGAAGCTGATCACAGGAGGCTGGACGTATCTGGGGAGCAGAGGAAGGGGGAAACGTGATGGAGTGATTAAAAAAGGGAGGGTGACAAGGTGAAGACTAAAATTGGCTTGCCCTGAGGAGGACGACATATCACTCAGACCTCCTCCTGAAAACGCATCCTGTTTAAAAACAGGGGAGGAAAAAGCGCCACCTACTTCACGCCCATTGTGAGAGTAACGTAGTCAGTCACCGCACGATAGACCCGGTCTACTCGGAAGCAACGTAAAAGCAGAAGCTTCTGGAAGTTGGTGAGGCTGCCCTTGTAGTGCATGGGAAACGGGACTTGTTCCGGAGCATCAATATCATACCACTGCGGAGAAAAGGCTAGGAGTCATGTCAGTTTTCAGCAAGTCCTTGATGTAGCTTCTAAGGAGGAGAAAATTACGAGCAGTTTGCTCATTTTTCTGCTTCCTCCTCCATGAAGCCCCATCGGGTTACCCCTAAATCTGGCCCGATTTTATGTTGTCATTAACTTGGGCCAAAGCTCCAGATTGAGAGCTTTGTACTGCCCTCTTCATAATTAAGAACATAATTAAGCGTTTGCGGGGGAGAATTTTGCTCACCTCTTTCCACTCCTCTGGTTGATTCTCCACGTCATCTGGAAGAGATCCAAACTGCTCCAGAAAAAGTTCAGCAATGCGGATCACGTCTTCCCAGCCTTGATCCGGAAGCCAAGAACACGGCTTCTTTCGGGGGCTCTTCTCCAATGAAATGTTGCCTAGAGTCAGGGCAGATAATGGGAGCCTGAGAATCCATGCACGTAAAGACAAGTTTTAGAAAAAATTAAGAACAGCAAAGGCATTCATTTGGGGCGGGGGGGGGGGGGAGAAAACGATCTTCTTGTCACCACGTAAGGAAATGACAACCCCAAATTAAGGAAACATCAGATCGATTGATATAGTAATTACAACAGAGTTAACTCCAAATAAGCTAGAATTAATCAGAGGGTCTTTTCAATGGCAGGAGTCTTATAAACTGCTACAGAAAACTAAGGAAACTGCAGCTTTGACATTTAAGGCACTTGTGCATTAAAAGTCTATTTTACAAAGCGTGGAGTACCATATTGAAGGATAGCAAAAAGGAAAAAAAGGAAGAAAGTCAGCCTAACAAACAGATGGAAACATTGATAGGTGGAACTAAAACACAGGCAGCTTCTCAATCTGCCAATATTTGGAAATCATTCAGCTACCTTTTAAAAAGAAATCCAGTTCATCCTGAGGGACTTTGCGATCGGCCTGTTCAATCTTGATTGTCATGTTAAAGGAGAAGAGTAACTTGTGCTTCTCAAACAAGCCTGTGAAGGAAAACACAGCGGCCTTCGTTATGAGATCTCACAAATGCGGTAAAGAGTTCTCCTCCTCCCCAGATTTGATCCAACGCAAAATACAGCACAATGGGTTGGCTACTGAATTCTAGGATCTGGGAAACTGACGAGGGGAGTCCAGGGGGAGGGAACGATCCACCACTTCTGAGAACTCTCTCCCTGGAAAACCCTGGAAAGAGTCACTATCAATTGGAACTGACTTGATGGCACACCATGATTACTTATTATGCCGCATTCTAAAGCAGGGTTATGGGAGGATCGCTACGCGCTTAGGGGCGAGAAGGATGTCTCCATGAAAAACGAGGGGAATACGGATGACCGCTCTTTCTGGGTGTGCGTACGGGCTCTTTGGAAGAGACTCCGCTCTCTTGTTTCCACGTGTCGCTTCGTGCGGCACCAACCTGTGCAGCCGTAATTATAAACGTTGAACGTCAGCGTGTCCATGATGTTTCTCAGCCGTTTCGCAAGAATGGTGTCGGGCATCGATTTCCGAAGAGAGAGCCCAAAGACGTCCAAGAACGCAGCCAATGAGTACTGGTACATGGAGTTGACGAGGGCCATCTCTGACAGCACGAAGAACAAAATGGCGCCCCTCCTGGCCGCCGGACGGTAGCCGTCTCGCAGCTTGTCAATGTCTATGGCTGTTTTCTCGGCTAGTTTGAGTTTCTCCGAGACCTGGCGGCACAAGAGATGTCTTCCTTTCAATGGGTCACTGTGAGAAGCGTAATTATTCTGAGAACATCTGACCAAGGGTGGCTATTCTGAAAGTCAGGCTTAATGAATGGAGGTGGGCTTTTTAAAATCTTAATTGTGACCACGTTTACTCCATGTACTTGGGGTGAGCAAACGATTCGCATTGTGCTCTGCAGACCGGGCACCGCAGGTACCGTCCTTACTCTCAGGAAAGGTCCTACAACCCCTTCCGCTTCAACCCGCCCAGAGACCTTTGGGTAGGGTGAGCAGTGTAGAAGTTAAATGAATGAATGAATGAATGAATGAATGAATGAATGAATGAATGAATGAATGAATGAATGAATGAATGAATGAATGAATGAATGAATGAATGAAGGGTTACAAAAAGCAAATAAACGCCTTTAAAGGCTTCTGCTCCTCTGGTGTGGAGGGAACGAAGACAAAGCTTATCTATCTATCTATATAAAATACATTGGGAGCGACGGAATCTGTTGCCAGCATGCAGGCACGGGAAAATCTCCCAGGGCCAAAGAACGGCTCCCACCTCATTCGCTTTGGACTTCGTCTCCTCCAGGGTATGGACCAGGTCTACGTTGTCCAGCATGTTCCCGGTGGACGTGGCCAGCTCACGGAGCAGGGAATCCTCCAGGTCTTTCAGGAGATTTTTGTTCTCGCTTGTCTCCTGGATAAGATGTTCCCTCTGCTCTTCCAGTTCCCGTCTTTCGAATCCGACGATAACGCTGAGCAGCTGGTCTTCCAAGCCCTTCAGGGTAACTGGAGGAAGGGATCATTAACAAATACAACATCAGGGGGAGCGTCTAACGTTGCCTTCCGGTCTCAGGTCTGGGGGTGTTCTTTTCCGAAATGGTACAATTGGTAACAGCTCGTGATCTCTTTACAGGAGGGGAGAGGAAAAAGGACCGTTTGCGAGCCTCGTGAATTCGCTCACCTGTGTAGTTGATGACCATGGCTTTGCCAAATACGGACGGTGAATATTTCGGATTCGCCAGCTTGGTGTTCAGGTACAGCCTGAAATTGGCATCGTAGTCCACTTCTTTGTCACCGAGAATGATGAAAGCGCGACCCTGGGCGATCTTGACGTTCTTTTCCAAGACGTTATCAATCACAGGGTCAATGTATTCATCAACATCATGGAACAAGAAAGGGTTCCCGTATTTTATCGCCATTTCCAGCTGCTTGAGGAAATCAGGATCATTGAAGGAAGCCATCTGGAGGAGAAAAGAGGCCCGGATATGAGAACAGTCCCAGCCGCTAAAGAGGCAAATGCTGCTCTCCATTTACCAGGTCCTGTTTCAGTACAGTTAGAATTAGCACCTTAATTCAATCTATATAATTATTTTAAAACCAACAAAAACCCCAATATCCTCTGTAACTGCACATCCTCCTGTTGTTTCTTTTGAAATAAAGCACAGGCAAACCCAAAATCTTGCTGTCTTGTCATGACACTGCAATTTACTGGAAAAAACAACAACATGAGGTTTTATTCTGTTGGATTTCCACTCCTAAAGAGAGGTTTATGTTATAAGAAAAAGAAAACAAAAAAAAGTTAACTTTACCCTAAGGTTATTTTTTTCTTCTTTCCTCTTTATCCAGTTTAAGGCTTGCTGCTGGGGGTCGATGCACAAGGGGAAGCGGCTCGCTCGGGTCGTGAGGATGCCGTTCTGAACGGAGAGCTCGTCCGGAGGCAGGCCCTGAGACCCCCACCTGGAAAGAGAACAGTCAGAGGGGAAACCGGGCTGTTTCAGCCTGGCAAAAGAGAGAACCCGCCTCTTTCGTGGGAGCCTCTGGAGTCCGAAAAAGGAGATCAAGGGGGGGGACAACAACAAGTATGTGTGAAAGCGTTGTGTTCCACAAACAGAGTTAGGGGCGATGTTTGTGCAGGGACAGAACTGTGAAAGTGGACCTGAGCAAAGCATAGTAAAATTCCTTTTTTGGACTATAGCTCTCAGAATCCCCTATGCTTTGGGATTCTGGAAAATGTCATCATCGTCGTCATCTTAGAACTTCAGAGCAGTAAGGGACCCTATAGAGATTATCCAATCCAGCCCCTGTCCATGAGGCACAAGTGGGGGATCAAACTCCCAACCTCTGGCTCCACAGGCGAATGCCCAACCCACTGAGCTATCCAGCAGTTCTATTTTTATCGTCCAAAACAAGTAACCATCCCCAGATCTGTGCTGGAGGCTGGGCTACCGACTGCCCATAGAGCAAAGAGGGGTCTGGGCCTTGTTTGCGGAGCCAGAGAATATACGGTAAGGGAACCTCCGTGGATTTTAAGACCAGGGGCAGCGGAGGCAAGAGGGCCTACCGACTTATCTCAACATCATCGGTCAGCAGATTTTCCAGCCGGAAAGGCTGGCTGAGAGGAATCTCCCGGGACCGGATATCTTCTTGCCAGGCTTCCTTGATCATTTCGTCCCGGAACTCCCAGGTGAAGGCCCCTTCGTAGCTCAGGAAGGCCGCACAGAGCAGACAGTCTCCGAGCAGCTTCACTTGACGCCGCTTCAGCTCCTCCAGGTCGTTCAGCCACCTGGTCAGAAACAAAAACAAAACAAAACAAAAACTCACAAAAGCACAGGAGACATGACAGGATGCCCATCTTCATGAGGACAGGGCGGACGGGGTGGGGACGGTCACAGCATGAGTTTTTCTCGCTGCCCCTCAATTGCAAACCAGCCCCCTTTGCTTGGCGATTGGTTTCCAGGACATTCTTCAATGGCGAGTCCGACGGCTCAGACAACCCGAAGACGGGATCGTGTCTTTCATACAATAAGACACAACTGCAGGTCTAAGGACAGGCTGTCTCTAATGAATATGTTCATCAGACATCTCTGATAAGCAATTCATTAAGAGATTCATGACAATTTTTTTTTCAATAGAGTTGGCTCCTCTCTAATGTTCACCACAGATCTTCGATATAAAACTTCAGCGCTATCTATAATGCACTTCATTTTATTCTTGCCTAATATTTTCTGATCCCAAGCCCGAGATGAGTTTGTCGGCGGCGATCAGCCGTCGCTCCATAATCTCCGCTTCTTCCTGGAGCTGCTGCTTCTCCCGGATGGCCGCCTCGTACTTGTCTCCCAGCGCTTTCAGCTCGTTCTGGATGGTGGTCAGCTCGTTCTGGATCTTCTCCAGCTCCCGCTTGCTCAGGAAAAAATTCCGCTCCAGCCGGGCCACCTGCGCAGAGGACAGACACCGCTCAGATGACCATGGCTTCCACACAAGCACAAGCACACACACACACACCGCTGCCATGGCGGGTTCACCGATACCAACCCTCTTGCAACCATTCCAGCTGCTTGCTGGAGGGGGGAATGCAGGACAGAGAGTTTGCTCCCCCTCAAGCCACATTCAACTGGAAGACAGCAGTTCTGCCAAGCGAAACAGACTCTCTACTGCTGAAAGAGCACTGTAACTGCAGAGTACTTCGAGGTTGCAGGAACTTGCTTCCCAAACACAGGGATGGCTACCTTCTCTCCTAACACCTTGGTGTGGCCGCAGAAGCTGCTCTTAGATTCGGAAGAGAAAATGCAGTTACCTGCCCCACCCCATGGCTCTCAGCCATGCTGGGAAATGGATCAGGCCCCAGTGGGTCATCTCAGCCCTGCCGTTTCTGTCTGGCCTCTTTGGGCCCCCCCAGAGGACCTCTCTCTCTGTCTTCCCCATGACACTGCTATTCCTTGGTGGTACAAAAGCTTCAACTGCTCCTGTGGCTTGAGAGACCGGCGCAAAGCGCTTTGGATGAAACCCCCCGAGAACCTCTCCAGAATTAAATCCAATGTTTATGCTGAAAAGGTGCCTCCCCCTTGGCTTTCAACCACAGTTAGGGTCGGGGGGGGAATGTGTCAGAGCCCATCCCACCCCACCCCAAGCAAAGACACAGGAACCTCAGAACGCACAACTCCTCGGTCACATCTATTCAGGGCCTTGCGGTGTCCATGTTTCACTCCCACTGTCTTCCCCCACCACCACCAACGCCCCAGTACCTTCTCCCTCTTCGGCTTGACTTCCTTCGCCACATCACAGTAGCTCATGACGGCATCCACAAATTTCAGCATCCCCAGGCCTGCTCTGCTGACAACCTCCATCTCTTCAAAGGTGGTGTTCAGGTTCTTGAGCAGTCCTCCAAACAAACAGAAGTGTTAGTTTGAAACATAAAACGTGTTCCAGAGAGAAAAGCTAACGGGCTTCGGTGTCATCTTCTGCTCCCTGATGTTGCATCTGGGAGGAGACAGCCTGGGTAGGACAGGATTTGATATTCAGCCTTCTCTCTCTAGACCTCCTCCATCAGGTCGCTGGGGTTTGGGGGGCCTGGTGGTGGGGAGGTGTGTGTCTGTGGGAGGAAAATGCTTAGGAACCGCAAGGAGGGGAAGAAAGGGAGAGGGAGAGACGAGCCAAGGAAGCATCCATTCGTTGGGCGTCCCGGCTAAACAATCCCTTCGTTTTCCTATCAGGCAATCTTACCACCAACGTCTCCTATGAGATGAATGTAACCTTGAAGACAATTAAGCCGGGCCTCCCCTGTCTTGCGAACTCCATCTTGGAAAATTACTTGATTACCCCTACAGTTTGGAAACAGGAGGTCCCATGCCCTGCTCTATAACAGAATCCCTGGGCCGGGGATGGGGTTGGGGGGGAGAGAGATGATGGTGTTTGCATTATAAACGGGAAAGGGCTCAACGCCCAGAGCACCACCAGCCCTGCTGCTGATCGATTTACCTCGGACGGATTTCACTTGGGCCTGGGTAATGCTATCAAAATCGATTTCCATGAGGGAACGCAGGAAGTTGGCTTCTGACATCATCCCTTTGGCCGTCTTCCAGTTCAGTTCTTTGTAGCCTCTCATGATAAGGATGCACTCGCAGACCGTCTGGACCTGCTTCGGGGGCTTAGCGAAGGATCTAGGAGTTGAAAAACACGTCGATATCAGGAGCCCACAAGAGCCGACGTTCTCAGACGCTGCTCTGCACCAAACGCAGAACTTTTTTTGGGGGGGGAGGTCCCTCGCTTTGTATGTCTTGCCATTTTTTAAAATTCTGAACAAACTGGATTCCCGTTTCCACATTTGACACTAATCGCACCGGGAGAGAGCTGCTTTTCAGGATTTGATCAGCAGCCCCTGTCAGCTCTCTTACAGACTTTCTTTCTCCCCCCCCCAATCCTTGGAACATGAAGTGTCGAATTCCCTCGTTACAACGACACTGAACTCAAGCGGCTGGAAATGGGTCACAGAGGAGCTCACGTCGGCCTCTTGAGAAAGAGAACACAGATTAACAGCTGAGGCCCACCTTGCGTGCCGCTCTGGGGCCATCCCCAGTTTCTGCTGAGGGGAAGGGACGAGCCGGATCAATGCCCGGGGGGCACCGTAATAGCTTAGATGAGGATTAACAAAGGGAAAACTCAATCAAGATTGTGGGGAAGGATGGGTTATCCAAACACATCTGCGGTCCTCATCCCATTCTGGAAGGAGCCCCGTTCCCCGTGATGACCAGCTCCGGCTTCGATACCTGATCTCGGTGACGTCGGACTTGTCCAACTTCTGGAGCTCCAGTTTGGCTGCCTCCAGAATGGGCATGGCTTCCGCCAGGGCTGTCTCCGCGTCCCTCTTCTCCACGGCAATGATTTTGTTCTGCTCTTCTATTTCATTGGCTTTTTCTTCCGCCAGTTTCTTCTTCTCCTCCGCTGCAGGGGTGGGAGAAGAGCCACGTCTCAGCTTGATCCCCCCCCCCCCCCCAGAATGGACATCAGCTTGGCCGGTGCCTAATGTGGCTACGGTCCTGGCGGAAAGACTTTTGTACAAAAGGAGCCTGGCCAAGGCTAGATAGAGGGTGGCGCCTGGTGAATTATGGGATGGCGTTTCTGTTCAGGCTCACGTCAACCTGCTCCGCAAGCCCCTGAAGCAGCACATCATTAAAAACAAAGTGCGTAAAGAAAACTATGGTGAAACAACACGATTTCAGTGTTTTTTAAAAGAAAAAGAAAAAACGGCTCAGGAGGTAAACCGAAAGAACCGGAGTCCTAGTTTCCCTTTGCAGAAATACCATATTTCAAGTGGCCATTTATAAGGAAAAAGTTGTATGGAACAGGATCCCTACAACCCGCTCAACACACAAATAATTTCTAGGATTGTTTAGGACGTGCCAAGGCATAAAAGTAAATGAAACTGGGCCACCCGCTGAACTACCCCTGAGATCTCAGAAAGCTCTCCTATCCCATTGCTGGATCCGACCCCCCCCCCCGGCTGAGTTTGGGGGCCTGGACGGCCGAACAGCAAAGAAGGCGAGGAGGGACACCCACCGATGGCTGTGTTTGTTGCAATCTCCTGAAGCAAGGCTTCACACGCGGCTGATTTTTCCGCCAACACGACCCTTTGCTCAGCAAGCTTCAGGTTAAGCTCATCAAGCTGAATGGTGGCTTCTTTCAGCTTGTCCAGCCCTCCCTCCAAGCGTTTGCACTGGGCTGCGGGAAAAGAAAAGCAGAGAAGCCCTTGTAATGGAAGGGAGCTGCTCCGCACCTTTGTTTCCGAGAGAAGGGCATCGCTCTCTTGGCTGCATGTGGCTTCATGGCAGACGTGGTCTTGTCCGCATCAAAGCAAAGCCTTACCAACCTCAGAAGGCTGGAAGGCTGAGTGAACCTTGAGTTGGCTGCCTGGGATGGAACCCAACTTGTGAGCAGAGTTTTGGCTGCAGGACTGCAGTTGAACCTCTGCGCCACGAGGCTCCTACTCCAGTCCCTAACTGTGCGTGATATGCCAGTGAGGCCACCAATGAGGAAATGTGACCCTCTACAGCAAAATAAATAAATAAAATAATGTTTAAAAATGGGAACGGCCGATTTGCACGATGTGATTCGCCAGTAGCAAGATCTACTCAAAATCCACGTTACCCAAAATGAACTGATTCTTCTCATCCAACAGCTTGGAATAGGTGTTAATGAAATCGAGAAAGTTCTTTGGCGTGACGTAGTTGCTCCGCCTGAGCTTCTGGAGAAATTTTTTGCTGTAGATTCCCACAGAGTCATGGACCGTGACAATGTGTTCGATGACAGCCTCTGTGTTTTCTGATGGAATCAGCGGG
Organism: Pogona vitticeps; assembly: GCF_051106095.1. Classification (NCBI taxonomy): domain Eukaryota; kingdom Metazoa; phylum Chordata; class Lepidosauria; order Squamata; family Agamidae; genus Pogona; species Pogona vitticeps. Next base: position 17,051,873 of record NC_135796.1, read on the forward strand.
TTGTTCCCTAGCAAAGAGATTGGGGGGGGGGATAATCAAAGCATTGAAGGCCTGCTGAACAGCATCCAAAGGACAATACTCCAGTGTAGAAACACAGCAGAGAAAGATTCGGGTTCAAAGGCGCCCATCTTGGCATCTATAACATAATATAAATTCACTCTGAGAATTTAAGCGATATTCTTTTCTATTCCATCTAAAAGGTGTATTTGGTCAAGACTCCCACGAGCGTCTCCAACCCAGGCTGTGATCCCCGTGAGCGGAGGTGGATAAAGCGAGCGAGAGAGAAGGCATCTTAATTATTCTCTCCCGAGCAATTTCATGTCTCCAGAATCCACCCACTCTGCTATTCTTGTCTGCCTAAGGAGGACAATAACCCTCACGGGTCTGAAAGCTCTGGGAGGAGAGGAATGGGAAACGGATCCGCTGAGATCTAAGTCGTCTCTTCTGCTCCACCTCTCTCGCAAATGGAGCCTGCAGCTGGGATCCTCGGCGGAAACAAATGTCGTCACAGGTCGTTTAAAGGCTCACACTGACCTTCGTGAAAGCCAGGTGCTCCTGGCGCCTACATTTCAAGAATGCTCTATAAATGCTCTATACGTACCTAAAAAGAACTTGGCCACTGCATACAGGGCCTGGGGTGGCCAAGGCAGGAACCAATCAATTCCAGTGTTGTTGACCAGACCTATAAAGGGAGGTTATAAAAAGGTGTTTGAAAAAGTGAATATCGATTTAATCTTATCTACGAAAAGCGTAGCTGGAGAAATGGGTTTGTTTGGTACCTGGAAAATTCCGACAGCGTGTCCTCAGCGTCTCCCCAACCGGGGACATCCCGAGGACGATGTGGAGGTTGTTGGCGCTCTTGTTCACAAAGTACTGCCAGAGGCTTTCTTTGGCCGGCGCAATTCCGAGTTTCATGGCTTCGTTTGTGATCTGACTTAAAATATTGTCTCTCTCGTCATCTGCGAAAAGGGCTGGAACGATTCCTGTTTAAAGAACGCCAGAAGGAGAAGCGTCAGGTTTGCGGCTTCGCTCAAAGGACAATCCCTGACCGCAGAAACAGCCCGGCCGATGTGTCTTTCCTAAACAGGTCTTTCCTGAACACGCCTCCTGGCTACTGGGAACGCAGAGAAACGTTGCTGCTCAAATCTTTCCAGTGCGCAGGGATTCTCCCTTAAAATGCACCATGCACGCCAGCCCTTTTGGGTGGGCATGGCGCATTTGATCATTCCAGAGGTGGGAAATGATACTTCTCAGACTCCCACGCTAGAGGCCTTCAAGAGAAAATGATGGGCCAACCACCGGCCAGATCTGCTTGGATTGGGTTTCCTGCCTTGAGCCGGGGTTGGACTTGATGGCCTTCGGGGCCCCCTTCTGACCCCATGATTCTAACATCACGCAAAAACCTAAGGGTAACGTGACCCATCTAAGGATAATTCCTTATTTCTTCATCCTATACAACCAGACGGTTCTTCTTCAATAGGAGTGTTCCTACGTCTAGCAAGACGTTGGGCTAAACAACCTACAAGTCTTTAAAGAATCCGGAACCAAGACCGGACGTGCTTCTCAGCTTACCTGATGTCAGCATGTTGTTGATGAGTTCCAGGAACCCTTCTTCTGCCACGTGAGCGTCAGTGAACAGGAAGATCATGACTTTGTTCTCAATCCCGAGCTTGGTATATAAAGTCTTGAGGTCTTCCCGGAAATTGTTCTCTCCGTATCCTCGGCTCAGAACTATTTCAAAGATCTAAACATAAAGTACCAACTTAGGTGTGTGTGTTTTATTTCATCTCAGGACAATCCCTACATTGCATTTCAGTGAGAACAGGCCCACAGTATCAACTGCTCTGTTCAAAGTCAACACTTGAGTGAATTCAATGGGTCTACTCTAGACAGAAGATTGGATTTCGGCTCTCTAATCTGAACCGCTGGAGAGCTTTAAGTCTCTGGCTACGGAGCCAGAGGCTGGAAGTTCGATTCCCCGTTGGGCCTCTTTGACAGGGAGCTGGACCTGATGAACTATCGGGGTCCCTTCCACCCTCTGCAATTCTCAGATTTAAGATCTGCAAGGTTGGGGCAGGGTTATCTTTCTGGACTGTAAGTTCCTTCCTTTTCGGGAAGAAAGGTCTAAGCGAGTCTGAGCCTCCCTAAATGAATCGAGGGAGAAAGGTAAGCAAGCGGACAACACCCTGACCTCACATCCAGCTGTGTAGGCCGCTAATCTCGCCAGGGACTGCTTCCCAGAGCCGCCAACACCAACGAGCAGAGCGTGACCCCGATCCATCCTTATGATGCGATGCACCCGGGTTAAATGCTCTAAAGCATCGTCAAACAACACCAAGTTCATTTTAGTGTTCAGCTCATTGTACTCTTCGAGAATTTCCTGCAAAAGAGATGGGGGGAGGGAGAAATGTGGTTTGCAGAAGGGACCGAAAGGAAGGCCAGAATTTTCTCACTTTGCAAACAGGAGAAAGACGAGCTGTTTCCTCTTAACAGCAGTACTTGAAGTGGTGGTCTGTACAGCCCCACAAGCGAAGTCTTACCCCTATAACCAAGCTTCATACAGGAAATGTCTAGAGAAAAACGAGAGTGATGCAGCGGACCAAGGCCCACCTCCTCTGCCCACATGTGCCGCTCAGTTCCAGCGGTTTTTGTAAACATGAGATTTGCTTTTAGTTTTAAAGTCTCTGAAAAGAAACACAGGTGATTGTCTGAAGAAACAGATGGGGGGTGCATCTTTTTCAAGGTTGAAGTTAAAAGCTTAGCTTAGGGCCAGTCAGATGCTGGGGAAACTGCCTATTCTCACCCCTCTACTCATTTTCCTCCCGCAGTGCGATTTCTTCAAACCAACTAGCCTGAGCCATCAGACTTGCAAATTAAGACTACTTTCCAGGAACCAATCCCAAAACGAGACACGCTCCCCTGCAAGGGTTAAGCGAAAGCAGGCGCCGTGACATTTTACAGCACTCTGTGACACGTCAGTGCGCACAATGTGCTCACCCCATCCCTTAGTCTGGTCTTTACTAAGCTAGAAGCCGAGAACCCAATCAGTGGTCCCTTGCTGGAGGACGCAGGGAACTGAAATATTGTTTCTCCAGGCTCTGTCTGAATCGAAAGAGCCGTCTGGCTGAAAACAACAGATTGGGGAAATAGCTGGGATTACTACAGCCCAATTTCTTTTCAGGTGGAACTTTCAAGTTTCTGTGATGACAACTGACCCCCCCACACGCCCCCCCAACCGATTCAGTTCTAGACCTGAAAGAGAGCTTTGGCCGCATCGTAGTCCTGGATGTCTTCGTAAACGCGAGGTTCACTTTCGTTCAGGGCCATCCTGAAGTCGCCAAAGAGAATCGGGTCCCGCATGACGTACTCCACATCGTCCTTGAAATTATCTTCTATTAAGGCCTGTATATGACCTTGGACCTTGTGACAGGCGAAGGAAAAAAAGGCAGGCCTTATAAAATACACACGTGAAGTGCTTGGATTCCGCAGTCCAGAAAAATCATTTGTAGTTACACTTATTCTTGCATAAGCCAAGGATTCATAGAAGACAAAAAAGAAGCAAAAAGCCATCAATCGAACCAATTACAGTAGGGCCCCCGTATCCATGGGGGAATCTGTTTCAAGTCCTCCCCGCAGATGCTGAAAAATGTGGATATTAGGGAATATTAGGGATATTAGAATAGCAAATGCTATACAGTACATAGCATGGTCTCTGGTTCCCTCTAGTGGCCCATTCTGGTAACTTCATGATTAAATATACACATAGGTTGGGTGTTTTTTTCTTTTAATATTTTCAGGCTGTGGATAAGTGAATCAGTGGATACGGATCCCACGGACAAGGGGGTTCTACTGTATTTTAAAACAGAGTGAAACGGACAGAAACATTGGCTTCCATGCATCCGAGGAATAGTAAGTTACCCAGAGTAAAAGACAAGGACTAACCAGAGCTTTGTCTACTTCGTTGATCAGTCTGTCATGAAAAACTCGCAGGCACTCGTTCCTCCAGACCCTCACCATCTGCGTGACGGTTTGGAACCTGGCGTGAAACAGAAAGGAGGCGAACCTCAGCAAACTGGGCCAAGGAAGTTCTGTCGCCTTCATAAATGCAAGAGTTTGTAATCCATTTCCTCTCCACAAAATCAAGATTGCTTCCATAAGGTTACTTCCACTCAATGCCATCGTTCTGCTTTCCTCCTTAGTGTTCTGTTTTGTTTTTATTTTTATTTTTTTGAATTATAAAAAGCAAAAAGAGATGGAAGCCGTGGGAAAACATCAGAACGAGCTATAAATTAAAGACAAAAGAATCTGAGCCTCCAGTAAAAACCTACTGTAGAAGCCCCTGGAATTGGGAAGAACTTCAGTGCTGGCATGCTCCAGTAAGAAGCAGAATTGGGAATACGATCACCAAGCGGGCAAAGAACCAGAAGCCGAAACACTCACCGTTCTGGCGTTGTCTGAACTAATCCGTTGTAAACCCTGGACAGGTCCCGCAGGTTGAAAATGTAATGGAATTTGGAAGGTGTTGGAGGTAAGTCCCGGACGATCATCTGATAGAGGGCTAGCGTACAGGTGGTCATCTTGTCCACCATGGCCACAATGGCTTCTTGGAAAGTCTAGAAACACAAGAATGGGGAGTGGGGGGGGAGGCATTTCTAGTGCCCAAAATGTTCTGCTTGAAACTTATTTTTGCTTGCGGTGTCGCCCATCACAAACAATCCTATATAGGTAAGACTCTGCCACAGAGAGGCCTTCACGGGGAACTCTTAACATGCTCAGTGATAAGTTCTACCCCTGATCCACAGTTCTCTTTTTTAAACCCTGTGGTTTTATGAAAATATTCTAGAGAAAGGATTCTCTCCACCTTCCGGGTTGTCAGTAGGATTCAAAGTTGCTAATGGACTTGGCCTTCCAATTGGTAATGAGTTTTAGGGAGAGGCTTATATGAAAGATTCCAAAAGGCAATTTTTGACACAGAGTGCGATTTAAATCTTTCGAGAACGGTCTCTTCCTTTGCAAGAGTTTTCTTTAGAAACCACTGAAAACAATTTTTTTAAAAATGTTTAAAAGGAGAGAGATCTGTATCAATAACAGATGACAAAGTAGAAGATGAGATTCTGCGCTGTTTTTCTAAAAAAAATGAGCCTTCAGATTCTGCGCAGTCCTGTCAACAATTCCATAACCCACCTCTTTTTTGTGCAAATCGTTCCACTTACCGACGTGTGCCCTCTCAAGATGGAAGCGTAAATCAAGTGCAAGGACACCTCGGAAGGAAAAGGAACGTTGAACACACTGAAGAGGGAGATGTAGCGAGGGTCGACTTCGTTCCGTCCGCCTCCGGCCTTGCCCATGGCTGCCACGAAGCCGAGGTCTCGGAGGTATTTGCAGTTCATCTCCTTGCCCCGATCGTACAGCGCGCCTTTCTCTAAGAGCAGCTTGAGCAATGCGATCGGCTGCTGAGTCCCATATTCGTCCACCTTTGGGCCACACAGAGATAAAAACACTTAGAGGGGAGAGAGAGGAGCTGCTGAGCCTTGATCTCAGGCCGGACATTCCTTTGCAATGGCTACTAACTGCGTTCATAAAAGAGCAGCTCCCCGAGCTGCCAATCTGCTTCCAGGCGTAATTCAAAGCGCTGGATCTAACCCTATGCAGCCCTAAGTGGCTTAGGTCCAGGCTATCCCAAAGGAGAGCTACCCCACATTTCCAAGGTGCCCTTGGTGAGGGACCTGGGAGACGGGCCTTCTCGGGGGCTGCTCCTTTAGACTCTGGAACTCCCTCCCACTGGAGGCCCGCCAGGCCCCCGTCTTGGCTGTCCTTCAACAGGCCAAGACCTTTCCCTCCAGGCAGCTTTCCCTCCGGGACCAGCTGCCTAAAAAAGGGGTTTTTTAAATGGAGTGCTTTGAATGTGTTTTGGCGTTGCTTCTGTTTCTTTCAGTTTGGAACAAACCAAAGAGCCCCCTTGTGGTCACCTGTTCTACTTGTGAGGTGACTGTTGTGGGAAACAGGATGCTTGACGAACAGAGGCCTCGACCTGATCCAGAGCAACAATCCTTACATTCTGAAGTTCCTGGCCTGTCAATAAACCCTCGCTGCTCCCCTTCGGCTGTGCGGCTCTCACACCACGAGGAACGCACTCCCACCTTTTCTGGGTTTCCCTTGCAGACCGTCTGACTCCTTACCCTGGGCATGTTCATATCATCCATGAAGACCAGCAGGCGCTTTCCCATAGGGGGCCCGTAGGTCTCTTTGGTCCGTTTCTCCACATTTGCTTCTAAGTTCCTTTGAATATCCATAGAAGTGGTGCGAGAGGAGAAATTAATGATCAGCAGCACCTGAAATAAGAAAAGGAAACAGGGCCGTTCTGCCACGAAGGCTTCCGCCAAGGGGTTCCACCAGATTTAAGCAGCACCCGGCACTCAGCCAAGGCTGCAATGGATGAAAGGGATCTGAGTGCAGGATGATGCACCGAAAGATTTGTGCCCCGTCTATATTTCTGCCTAATCCATCTACGGAGATGGCATTTCCTACTAATCAGGAGCTAAACCGAGCCTTATGCTCCTAGGGAAGCACTGCTCTTCTCGCAGAAGACAAGTCCTCCCTCAACACAGACAATCCAGGAGGGAAAAAGAGAAACAAAGCCAACACAAATATTACCACGTAGCCTCTACAGCCTTACGTTTGTGTCTGGGTTCAGTTTTCTGAGAAAATTTTGCGTGGTCGCCGTCTTGGAGGTCCCCGATTCGCCAACGAGCACAACCGGATGTTTGATCTTGACCATCTTCTCCAGCAGCCAGGTGGTGCGGGTTGTGTCCACCGTGGGAACTAAAGGGGAGGTTTCGAATGATTTAGAATTCCAGCGTGAGCCATTCTGCCTAAACAGTCTGAGACGGAGAGACGTGTCAATGGGCACAGAATACACGCGTCCAACCGGCTGCAGAATTCAATTCACAGGGTCCCAGACAACACGGCCTCGGAGATACTGGCCTTCTCCATGCTCGAGTCTATGTGGGCCTCGTCCAAAAGGGAACAGAGCACTCAAACACTTCCCAGCTGCATCTACAAGCCTTTGTTTGTCCCAACATGCCTTGAAATCAATCTATCTGCAATTTCAGCTTTCCCTCCTACTGTAGCTAATTTATCCTCCGAGAGAGAAAAATAAGAACAGACTCAACAAAGCCCTTTTTAACTTGGGTACTTTTTCAGTCAATGGGAAGGATGCAGGGAGGAACACCTCTAGTGGAGAAGAATTCATAGGCCAATGTTTTGTAGAATGAAGAACACAGAAGTGGAATTTAAATCCAAACTGCCGTGATTTTTGCTGTTTGGATTTCAATGCCATCCATTAAACCCATCCTCTCACGTGTCCATTTAGCCATTCAGACCCACCACAACCTTTTAGATTAGAGGTTTGCGAGCTGTAATCGATTAATTGGTGTGGCTAATTGCCCCTGACAGATTAAGTCATGCTTAATTCATGCTTACCCAGGATGTCAATAAATCTCACTTCGGGGGAATGAACGTATTCAGGCACCAATTTACTCCAAGGCACCCACTTTTTCATCTGCCCCTCGAAGTGGAAGTCAAATAAAGTTGGAAGCTGGCCTGAAGATTTAAAAAAAAAAAGACATAAAAGCAGAACTCACGATAGATTAGAAATAGGTCAAATAATTTTGTGGGTTTCAAAACAGAGAGCTGGAGTCTATGAATGCTTAGGCCAAATAAAACACATTAGTCTTAATGGTGCTGTATGATTCTCTGTTGCCATTCTGAATTAGACCCCTAATACTGCTTTTTCCACAGGTGATGTGCCCCCTTCTCCACTTGCCCTCTGGAAGGCTGCCTGTGTGTTAGAGCACGGATCCTGGCATCACATGGACAACTGTATTCCCCTTGCCGCCGCCCCCCTCCACTGAGGAAGAGGACGCAGTAAAAGAGCACAGGAGGGGTAGAAAGGCTGAGCATCTCCCCACCCAGTGATTCCAGCTGTCCAAGATGGATGAGGTCCCGTTCAAACACCCGTTGGGCCCCCAGAAAGGTGGAGCAAATCTCACCCGGCAGCTCTCCTGGTTTCGCAAGCGTCATTTCATCATTAACGGTCGACATAGAGGAGAGGCGTTTGATGAAGTCGTCGAATTTTGATCTCCCGGCGTCAAGAAGGCAAGCTCCTAAGGAAGAATATAAAGCTTCCAGGAAGTAGCACTCCAGCACGTCAGGGTCATCGGTCTCCACCTCCAGGAGAGCATCCAGCATCTTACTCAGCTGGGTCACCTGCCGAAAGAAAAATACAGAGCAAGAAGGTTAGCCTCTGCACAACAGATTCAGGAGCCTGGATGGCATTTCCCCGGATGTGTGATTAGTCAAGCAAGATTTCTTCAACTTTGGTGACCGTTCTGATAAGATTTCTGTAACTTTAGGGACAGCCGTGATCTTTAAAGACCCCACGCAGGGTGTACCAGATGAGGAGAGAGAAATATGTGACCTTCCACAGATCATGTGACAACAACTTTGAGGATCCCTAACCCCCAACTACGATGCCAAAGGCAGATAGGAAGTGCAATCCAAGAATATCTAGAGGGCCAGACATTTCCCAGACCTGTCCTAGACCGGGTTGGGTTGTTTCTTACTGTTAACGAAATCATGATACATGATTTGGGATCTGCTCTCCCATTTGACTTCTCCCTCTGTGTAAACCACAGTCACACACTAGGGCTGCTTCGACCTTTTGAAGCAGGGCTAGTACATCCTTCTCAACCCGATTCCCAGGCTTGAACTTCTTCTTCCCCGGCCCCGGTTTGGCTGATCAACAAAGCCAGCGTTTCTTACCATATTTAGGTCTGTCTGTGGGACGATGGTCTTCAGTTTCTCCCCCTGCCGCCCATCGACAATTCCTTCCACGATCATTTCGATCAGATAGGGGACGTACTTATCGAACAGCCTGTTCAGCAGCTGTTGTTCTTGCTGAGGAACGAGAAGAGAGCAAAATGATTCCAAACTTTAATTGCCCTGTCCTGTTTTTGCACGGGACCCATAAATGCTTCCTCCCTTACTGGTGAAAACAAAATGAAACGTGAAAAAGCAAAAAAAAAAAAAAAAAAAAAAAAAAGGCAAAAATGTGCTGGCACCTTAAAAGATTAACTTTTGTATTTTTTTTAATGTGCGCTTTCATGGCCAAGAACTTCCTCCTTTGGGACTGTGGCTCAATGTGTTTAAATAACAGAACAGAAATTAGTTACATGGATCATCTTGCACTCTTAAACAAGGACTCCTCTTTTTTTTACCTTACTCCTTTGGTTTGACCATTTCTCCCAATAAGGTCGGTACTTCAGATTCTTTGGGTCCACAAAGACCATCCCGCAGCGGGACACCGTAGCGGGTGAGGCATACTGCAAATCTCCAACCTAGAAAACAGAAGGTCTGCTGCTCAAGAGGTTCTGTGCTATCAGTCGGTCCTTCGAGACATTGAAGGACATTGCAAGAAAACAAAAAGAAACCACACACACACACACAAGAAAAACCTCTGTAGAGGTTCAGTTGCTTTGAAGGTGCTTCATGGCACAATGGCTAAATTGCAGTACTGCAGTCAAGACTCTCCTCGGGACCTGGGTTTGATCCCAACAGGCATAAGTAGATGACTAAAGGCTGACTCAGGCCAACCTTCTGAGGTCAGTAAACTGAGTACCCACTGGCTGGGGGGGGGGCAATGTGTTTCCTGTATAATTACATTGCAAACTGTTCAGAGAGTGCTTTAAAGCACTCTAGGGCAGTACAAAAGGAGCACGCTTTACTTTGCTTCGAAGCAGTCACAACGAGAATTGGTTGAAGCTCCTCCCAGGGCCGAGCACTGAATCATTTGCATAGCCCTGCCACCCAAGCAAGCAGGAAGAATCACGTGCGCTAAAGGGGAATGTTCAGAAGACAAGCAGGCCACGGTTCTAATGCCAGGACTAAGCAAGTTTGGCCCAACAAAGCTGATGGACAAACAACTGCCTGGACTCATCTCTAAGCTAATTTGAGGTCATCAGAGGGAAAACAGGATGTTTGAATGAGCAAAAATGAATGAATGAGTGAGTGAGTGAGTGGATGAATGAATGAATGAATGAATGAATGAATGAATGAATGAATGAAATTTGTTTCCAAAGTTTGTATGGAATTTCATTACCTCAAATAAGAGGGCACAGTGCGTCTGCAGCCTGATTCGCTCCCCGTTTGCCAAGGTCAACAGCTTGTTATCATCCATCACAGAATTCATGTTTTCTACCCAGAGAGCATCCACGTCTCCATCAAATAAGATGTATCTGTGCACACCGATAAAAAGGCACTTATACATGGCTCATCTTCAAAGCAATTTACATCTAGCTCGATTTTACCAGTACCTTTCCACGGGGCCGAAAGGACGTTATTGGGAGCATTAAAGAAAGGGACTTGGAAAGGGTGAAACAAATTCTATTGAAGAGTGAAAGTCGAATGCCTAAATCTGTCATCTTTTAATTATTCTCTCTCTTTTGTTAAGGAGCCCTGTGTCTGTTGTGGCATTTTTCAGGGACCTTCACTCCTCCTTGCCTTGTCTCACCCCCAAGTTTATTTTTCTGAAGAACAAGAGCGGTCACAAGCCCTTTACTGCATTCTTACAAAGTGTAACAGGAACACACACACACACCGGATGACGGGCAGACCGTGTTTGGTTGTGAGTGCCACATGAGGTTTTGGTTGTGGAGCCAGGAAATCAGCATCTTCTGCAAGTGCAGGGGGACGCACCCAGAGATACGAGAACCAAGAGGTCTAGCTCAAGGCTTAGGGGAGCACCTGTGTGACCCAAAGGTGGCGCACCCCTGCCTTAGGAGCTGCTTGGCCCACCCAAAGATGCTGCATAAGTCTCAGACTGAAAACCACCCACTGGCACTCCTAGGGATCACCTTCTCTCTTTTTTGTCGGTGGGCTTGTTGATTTCCCGGAAGATGTTGGACAAGACGCCGTCCGTCCAGTCTCGGGTGGTGGGGTCAAGGATGCCGTACAGCTCAATGACGCTCATGGCCTTGGGGTTCAGCGTGTAAAGCTTGGTCAGCAATCCCAGCCTGATTGGGCAACAGGAGGGAGGCCGTCAGGAAGGAAAAGAGTAAAAACAGAGAAAGGCTTCCCACAGCGACCCCTTGGGTGGCTCCAGAACATTCATGGAGGCCACAAAGAAGAAGTTAGAAATAACACATTTTGAAGCACAACGGCCAGAATCTCCCCGTCAGCCTGGCCAAAGTTTGTGCTTGTTGGTAGGGTATAGGAACCGTACTCCAAAAATGTAACTCCTTTCAAAGCTCTAGAAAGAAAGCTTGCAAGAAACACATTTGACTCCTAAAATGGAGGTTTCGGACTGCGGTTGAAATTAGGACTTAATTTCTCAGGATGGCCAAACGTATTGGGAGCCTGCCTAGGAATGTGGAGGGCATCTTCTCATCATCCTCCAGCATCATGGCCAAACTAGACTAAAGCTGCTCCTTGGCATGACCTGAACTCACTTGGTCTGGGCCTGGCACAAGGTGTTGATGACCACGGACTTCCCACCACCAGTTGGGCCAACGATCATGGTCGTATGGCGAGTCAACATCGTTTCGTACATCTGGACCACTTTATCCACCTGAAGAAGAAAACACTCAACATCAGCCACTTTTTCCCCAAAATGAACCACGATCAAGAGCACCGTTAGTGAATGGAATTTAATATCAAAGAGCGCTCCGATGAGACAGAAGGTCCTAAGGGATTGCAATCCCAATTTTTCTTCCCCGCTATGACGTGGGCTGAAAGGAAGACCTCAATGGCATACACATGGACTCCCAAGGAGGCGGCTTCACATCACAACACCAAGACTGAGCGACACATGCCAAACAGTTTCCCCTTCCACACACACACACCCTGATACCTGGATGGGCAGAACCACGTAGCCTCCTTCTGCCAGCACGTGCTCAACGGCATCGTTGAATTTAGGGTAGCGCACCCGAGGGCAGTCCAGTCCAGGGAACAGGTCGGAGATCAGGCCGAGGAAAAGAGGAACGTCCTCAAAAACGAATTTTGGGAGGTTCATGTCTCGAAGAGCTCTCATCAGGACGACATCCTAGATGTGGTGGTTGAGAAGCAAAGATGGATAAAAGGCTCTGAGTTAATATTTCAGGAGGGGGGGGGAGAGAAGAAATGGTCTTTCTTAAGCATTTTCCACCCACCTCCACTCCACGATTTAGTTGCTTTTTATTCCCTCACACGGCGTATATAACCACCCTGTGAAATTACACTGTAATACTGTATTTCTCATGAGCAAAGTCGTTCCGGCAAGCCAAGGGAGCGAAACTGATTTGGAAGGCAATGAACAAGCTTATCTGGCCGTATTAATTAGATGCAAAGGCGAATTGCTATGTGGTGTTCCAGGCTTGTTCTTCTTCAATCCCGTTTTTAAAGAGTATTTTCCCTCCTGCTCATGGATTTGCAAGTCTATTCTAAACTTATTGGAATGACCGGGAAAAGGGGGGGGGGCGAGAATGGGAGGCCATGCATAAAACACAGTTGGAGTGAAAGTGGCTCTACCAAATATCTTGCCTGCTTCACCACAAACCCGTTCTGTCCATTTTAGGTGAGCAAAAAGCATACAGGAAACGGGAGGGCCAAGATAAATAAAAGTCATATTATACATGTTCTTTGGCATCATCACAATGGGTGTTACACAAAGCCCTTTGTATGAATTTTTAAAATATCTTTGTTCTTGTTAGAACCTTGCCTATGGCTCAGTTTTTTTCATCGTTGCTATTATTTTGTACAAAATGTGCTCATCCCACTTTTTGGGTTGTTTGGCCCTAATACCGACGTGTTTAGTAGCCTAGAAGAATGTAAGGACAGATAAACCGTTAATCTATTTCAGGGGAAGATGTCCCAATGTGGCATCATAGGCCATCAAACCCTACAGAGCAGGATATCATCTGCTATATTGCAGGTCGAAAATATCATCCATTAATTATGCTGAAGTATGTTGGGGGGGGGGGTCCCAGCAGTTTGAAATCTAGGCCAGACGACTCTTGAGTAAAGCCACCTTTGAGGGTTTCTAGAGGCATCGTTAACAGCTGGTCCCTCTTCCCACCCGTGTGGGTCTAGCCAGGAAGTTCGTGAAGGAAAACCGGGCTCCAGAGTGGGTATGCAGAAAAACAAGCAGGAAATCTTCCCCCGCCGTGGCCGTGAGGTTCACCTCATTGAGATCTGGGGAGCCTCTCTTCAGCTCTCCGGCCATCACCAGCACCGACTTCAGGGCTCGGAGCCCAAAATCGTAGTGGTGCTGCTTCGAAAGCTGCTCCCTGGCCAGTTTGTACAAGACGGTCATCTTCTTTGCCAAGGTCTGGTAGAGAAAACAAGAGAACGAATCACAGACGCTCCGTTACAAATGAGAAGCTTCCCGCACACATCTCGTTAACTGTTAGAGCCTCTGTCCCCCAGTGCCATCTGCCCAGCCCACCAGATCGTCCCAAGCTAGGCTCCTCCCAGTAGCCACCCCGAGAGAGCCTCAAAAGTCATCGACCAGAGGCGGGGCCTTCTTGGTGGTGGCTCTGGGGCTGTGGAATCTGCCCCCTCCTGCTATTCTTTTAGGAGACAGTTGGAAACACTTCTTTTCATCAATCTGCCCCACCCCCCGGCTGAGCATTTGGCCTCCGGCGCCACTTTCCTGTGATAATTTCTTGGTGCCGCTGTTTTGTTTCGTTTTTCCTAATGCTCTGGTCACACGGCTGCGATCTGTGTTATACTTTAGTGTTTTGTCATGAAGCTCTGTTTTTAATTCTTTGCAAAACCACCCAGAATAGTGCCTCAGCATTAATGGGGGGAAGTATATAAATTAAAGGGACCGATAAAAATAAATAAATCTCTAGGCGCCAATTCAGTTAAAACACATCCAATTCACAGGCGTGAATGAACCCCAGGACAAAACATTCTCCAAAAAAAAAAAAAAGGAACCCAACATCATGAAAAACGATTCAAATATTAAAGAAGATTTAATGACAGTATATTAAAAACGTACGACACTGGGCAACTGAGCAGACCGACCGCATCTGTGACTTCCAGTTTTTGTGATAAAGCAAACCCACCTTTGCCATAAGAAACCCTTCGGAGAACAGCATGATTTCACAGATTTGCTGGAGGTCAGGCACAATGACAACTACCGGCCTGAATAAAGCCTTGACGGATTCAGGAAGTTCGGTGCGACCGGCGTAGCCAGGATTCATGGTGATAAAAATGCCCATTCGGGGATCAAGGGTAATTTCTTGTCCTTCAAACTGAAACATAGAAACCAAATCAAAATCAGCAGATGCCTTACAGAAGGAAGGAATCAGGCTTCTCCCAACCTAAGTGGGGGCTCCTTGTTAAAGTTCCCGGGGTCTAAACACCGTCCTTCCTCTGCAGAGTTTTTCTTCCTTCCTTCCTTACCTGAAAGGTCTTCAGCTGGTTCATCAGAGCATTTCGGATCATCTGAATCTGCGAGGAGATGACCGAAAGCACGGAGGCGTCGATGCGATTAAACTCGTCAAAGCAGCCCCATGCCCCACACTGGGCAAGGCCAGAGAAGATTTTACCTACTGCCTACAAGGCAAAAGAGAGAGAAAAGGATTAAAATGAGGGTCATTTTCTCTGTGTTGCTTTCAGGGGCTGAGTCCATGGCCATAAGGTGCTTGCAGTTGTAAAATTTATTTTTGTTTCATACGGTGGACGATAGGGCGCCTAATGGCTTTCAACCACTGGTGGGGGAAAAAAAATACAGTAGGGCCATGGTGTCCACAGGGGGACCTGTTCCAAGTCTTTCCACAGAAGCCAAAAAAAGAAAAAATGCACAAATAATGAACATTATACATAGCCTGGGTCTCTGGCTCCCTCTAGTGGCTAGTTCTGTTAAATACACCATGGAAATACATATAAATACCTATTTCGGGGAGGGTTGTTTAATATTTTCAGGCAGCGGATGAGTAAATCCGCAGATATGGATCCCTCGGATGGGGTGGGGGTTTCCTCCTGTACAGAAAGCAGGAAAATGCACAGACATTCCTACCTTGAAGTCCATGCCTTCCCCGCAATTAGTGACGACACAGAGCAAGCCCAGGGCTTTAGCCAGATCTTTGGTGGTCTCGGTCTTCCCCGTTCCTGCCGGGCCTGCAGGAGCTCCTCCCAAATACATGGACAGGGCCTGCCGGTGAGAAAGAAGCACGGTAGAGGGGAACTGGTTCTGAAGGGGAGAGTGCGCTTCCCACCGGAATGGCTGCAAAACCCACCCAGAATAGTGGCAATTAAAGCTGGGGAAACGCCACCGTCTTCGATGGAATTCGAAGCCGTCTCAAAGAGACTGGGCCACCGTACGCCTGAGTCTGCAGTTATCTCCGATCAAAATGTTTTTGCCATGGAGACGATACAAAAGAGCCTTGTGAAATCAGCCCCATCAGAAGGGAGAACAGGGTGAGCGCCCAAAGAATTCTCCCACTCTAATGACAGGAACGACGCTTAAAACACCACAAGACAATCCTCAGCACCTTTGACCGACCAGCAGCAGTGGGTTGGTCAAAGAAATGTGGCCGAGCTATGGTGGAAGCCACTCCATAGGTTGGAAATCACAGCTGCTGGCATGCATATCTCCGAAGGGACACCTTGCCTACCTCTTGTGTTCCAAGCTATCCACTAAAGAAAGAGAAGCTTTGTAAAATCAACTCGTGGTGTAGATGTTCTCTAACATATATTTCACTTTCCTGTGGTCGCTAAGGGCGCTGCAGCTCCATAAAAGAGCCACCTTTACCTGTGTGAGGGTTAGATAAATCCGGTCTGTGAGTGGCGTGATGACCAGCCGTCCATTTAAACCCATGTATTCGTAGCCGTAAGAAAAGGTCCCCGTGCACTGACGGACGTTGAGTTCATCCGGTTCTCGATCCCAATAAAACCGCAACTGGCTTTCCCATTCAAATTCACGAGCGTCCATGATGCTAAAGAGGGAGACATTCAAGAGCGCTATGAAAGGTGTGATAATAGGAGAGGTCTCATCAAGAGGAACAAGATAAGGCAACGGAGACAGGGAGACCCGGGTTGAAATATCCACTGGGCTGTAGATCATCACTGGGGGTAGAGATTGGTCAAGCCACTCCTTAAATATCTCACACACCTTGAAAATCCTATTAGGGACACCATAAGCCAGATGCGACAGCACATCTCGCGTACATACAAAAGCTACCTTGATCATCTTGACGAACCAGGAGGAATATCGCAAAGAGAGATGGTCAGAAGAGCAAACTGGAAATCGAGGAGGGACTCAGAGAAAGAAAAGAACCTCAAGTATTGATTTCAAGGCTTCCAATTTAAACCCGAGACAGCCAGGAGAATGAGGGAAGCACTAAACTCCACAAGAGCACAGCCGAATTTTGCCCTAATTACATCCATCCTAATTCCAGCCTTCTTCTCCAGCCGGCTGTTACCTGTCTCTCACAAACGTATCAACGATATCCCTGGCATGGACATCAATGATGAGCACAGTATTGTATTTCTTCCGGTCATTTTTGCTGAGCGGCTTGGTGATTCGCGTGACGAGCTGGTCGATCTGCTGGTGCATCTTCTTGGCATAGTTCTTCATTGCCTGCTTTTCGCCCTTCTTCACTTTTCGAAACACATCCTCCACCTCCCAGGTCCACCACACCTGGTTGGCCGCCAGCACCATCATGCCTTGGTACATCAACATCCAGTCAACCCTAAAAAGGGGAAGGGACCTTACTGATGGAAGAGTTCATATGACATCTAAGAGTTTAGACTTCAGCCGCATTGGGTGTTATGTTCTGTAAACGCAAAAATACTCAGCACCGGCGGAAGACGAGGGAACCACAAAACCTCACTCTCTCTCAAGAGCCTTCACATTTCTGGAGCAGGTGGAGGGTGTTTGATATGGTTCTCATTTGGGTACAGGTCTCAGGGTCAAACTGGAACTAAGGGCCAAAGTGAACTAAACAGTTAACACATCATTAGATGCAGAGCTCTGTTAAGAAGTAAAAGACTGTCTGTTTAATCTAACAGGAGCTTGCCTGAACCCACTCATTAGCTTCCTTTTGTTATGTAACTTGGAGATAAATATTTTGCTCACATCCCCTTAAGACTTCTCTTAAGACCAGACCTGGAGGAAGTAATTTGGATAGGCGTTGCCTTCCAAAAGAAATGGGAGGTACAACTCAGGCCAAAATCCCATCTTCCAGAGATGGAGAATCTCCTGCTTCCCTGCCATTTGGGATACCGGGGCATAAATATCTCACACTAGTCCCCAAGAATGTCGGTACTTGCACAGCAGCCATATTGGGGGGCCAGGAATATAGATTCAAGAGCTGATATGAAGACATCCGTTGAAATAACACTTCAAGTTTTCTCGTTTCATTCACCCAAATGCGCTGGATTTGATGGTCTCACCTGCTTCTGTCTTCACAGTACCGGAAGATGGCTTCTTTGGTAATCAACCGGTTGGTCCTCCTCATTTCGACAAGCACCGCCGTCATCCAGTTCTCCACCCTGCCTTCAGCTGGGACGGCTTTCCGGAACTCCATCACTTCCCCTTCAGCGGAAATCATAGCGGTGGCTATCTTCAGACCACTGTCGTCTTCTTGAAATCTCAGGGCGGCTACATTGTCATACATCTGAAACGTAAATGATTACCACTCAGAAAAAAGTACGGCATCCACACTATTACATACGAAAGGTCTTCCTGATGCAAGCCTTCATCCTTGACTGGCTGGTGTAAAGGAACGGCCTTGGATTGATCATCAAAACAGAGGACGCACATCACGGAGGAACGGAAAACACTGAGAATGGAAAGTCGGACACAGCCTGTGCCAGAATCCAGGAAAAAACTGGGTCACTTTTAGGTTGAAAGCCGGGTCACTGAGTGTGATGACCCTTCTGGGGAAAGGATTCCACATTCAGGACATTCGGCCCTATGACTGAGAATAATGCTTCCAGCTATTCAGCTCTTGGGATATTTCTCCTTCCCGATAACAGGAATTCTAGTTCTAAACCTGGACCTACAATCATGATTCAGAGAATCACGGGTGAGATCTTGATTTCCACGGCGGCTAGAGTAAGTTGCTTCTCCTCAGGACATTAAAACAACAGCCTTCTCCCACTGCAGCTCCCTAGAAACCAGAATTCAGAAACCTTTTTCCTCTAGATGTGAAATTTCCACTCAGCTATTATGGCCAACTGCTACAACTATGTTTATCCTCCACAACCTTGTCTGATTCCCTTTTAAAGCCACCTAACCAGTATCGCCATATACCTTACATCCTTTGATTTCACATTAAGTGTTTTTTTGGCTAACGCAAGATAGGAATGGGAGGTATGGATCATTCCTATGACCCCCCGTGGAGAGTGGTGCCTTCCGATCCCACGGTTCCCCACCTCCTTTCTCACACACCCAGGGACCGCCCATTCCTGCAAAAAGGGCAGAATGGGAAGAAATATCACGAATGGGTTCCCGCACCCCCCCTCCGATCTCCCACCTTGATCATGTGTTCCTGAACACAGAGCGGGTCGCTGCTGCCCAGAATGCTCAGCAGCTCATCGTCTGAGATGAAGAAGAACCTCGGAAAAGCGTTTCTCTTGGAATCCAAGTAATCGTTCAAGCTTTTCTGGCACTTCTCCAGCCCGTCGCTTATATTTTGCAGGTCGGAAAGACGATTGGGGGCTTCACAGCACTTCTTTATTATTGGCTCCTTGACCGTCTCCGCCATGATCTGCAAGGAACAAAAGGTAGAGAAGCTGAGCTCTTTCTGGCAGGCCGATGGTGTCCTCTGAGCTTTGATAGCGGCCTGCGTTAAAAGCGGGTTCGCTATTCGTATTCACCCCCCCCCCAGTTTCTCCTGATTGTATTCTGCAACTTGCCCTTTTAAATATCCTGTCAATGTTGTCGAATTTTTTTGCTTCGTCAGGTAGCTGAGATCTTATGTCTCCGCCGATAAAGATGCTTTCAAGATACATCCACTTCCTCTGGACTATCATCCAAACCTGCAGGAGGAAAAAATTAAACATTTCTTCAAAGGGGGTGGGGGGAAACAACGGGAGACCGCTGAGCGGCAAACGGTAGCAAACGACCTAGCTTCCCTACCTCAATCACTTCGCCAATCAAAGAGAGAGTTTTTTCCCAGTTGTGAACCGTCGCCAGGAACGGCCCCACAAATCGGCTGCCAGAGATGCTTTGGAGGTTGACGGCGTTGTCGTCCAGGATCTGGACGATGTCATCGACGGCCCCCAAAACGAAGCCTCGTTCCTGAGTGCCCTTAAAATACCTCTGCACGGTGAACTTCATATTCTCCCAGGTTTCCACAATCTCCTTCACGCCCTACGTTGGTTGTTTTGTTTTTTCCAGAAGCAAAATGACAAAGAAACACGTTCAGCGCGTTCCAAAACCCTCTGCAATCTCGTTCGGGCAGCGGAGAAATCTCCAAACACCAAAAGGTGGAGGGAAGGTTACCTTCTCAATGCTGAGCTCTTTGACAGCCGAGCCCACGATCTCGTTGATGACGTCACTGTACTTGTGCAGCTCCATGGCGAACATGTTCTCCAACGTGAACGTTTCCGTGGCCATATCAAAACTGGTGCCTGTCCGAGACATCAATTCTTTCCAGTGCCTGAAAGATTTTTGACAGAGGAATGGCACCATTTATGAATGAATGAACCTCCCTTCAGACTGAAATGATTCGGGCATAGGGGGAGGGCTAGGATCTGAATGCTGCCCCCACGGTCTCTTCCACCGATACGTTCGCTTCCCGCTTTTCATGAGCCACTTCTTCTTAGGACCATTCTCGTATTTAATACCCCATTTCAAAAACAGCAGAGAAGAACAAACATCGGCAGCTTTGACCGATTAGACCACCCAAAGGAGGTGTCTACCAGGGTGCAGCCGCTTCCAATGGCTGAACTGCTCAGCTTCCACGTATCTACAGAGGCCACCCGGAACGAGGGAACGCAATCCCACCTTTCTCTCAACGCTTCGTTCTTCAAATCGAGCAGCAAAGGAATGGAGTCCTTGAAAGCCTTCATTTTCATTTCTAGGTGGTAGGCGACGGGCATGCTCCGGACATGTTTGGGTAGCTTGCGGAGAGTTTTCAGGTACCCGTCGATTCCCTCCTGCAGCACCTGTACGTTGAGGTTCACCCACAAAGTCTGAGACCATTCCTCTTTGGCAGCCTGGAACCAGGAAAGCGCCCGTCAGAAAGACCTCCTTCCGCAGTAGCTGGTGCATCGCTGCACGTTGGTTCTGAGCCCACCCTCTTTCTCCCCTTCATCTCCAGAAACAAACAGTCTCTTTTCCAAACACACTTACTTGCTGCAACTTGTAGATTTCGTAGATCTGCCTCAGGCCTTTCATCTCCTTCTGTATTTTGATCAGATCTGGATACATGGTGATGGGAAGGTCGAACAGTTTCTCGGCGTTGGCCAGCTCCTGCCTGTTTTTCTCATGTTTCTCCAGCTCTTTTTCAAAAACCACCATGAGCTCCAAACCTACAGGGGATGGGAAATCATGTTCAGCTAGAGGGGGATGAGAGGACATCAATACAACGGCCGGACATTGCCCACGACTGAGGCTCTGTGCCTTCTTCAACCTGATCCACACCAGCTCGAAACATCTAGAAATCCATCTGCAGCTCCTGAGCAAGAATATCAGGAACGGCGAGTGTGTTTCCTTTTAAGACAGCCAGCACACCACTGCTGATATTCCCCTTCCACATGCAGGCAAGGAAGTTCAGGTTTGTTCTTCTACAACTGTGTTTTGCAAACTTGGGTAACCCAAATGGTTCTTGGACTGCAACTCCCAGAAACCCCGGCCAGCACAGCTGGTGATGAAGGCTTGTGGGTGCTGCAGTCCCAGAACACCTGCGTTAACCCAGGTTGGGAACCACTGTTCTACAACATTCTCTAGTGTGGAAGATTGTTGAGTTCTAACAAGAAAGATCATAGCACTGTGGACTGAGTAATATCACCTAAAGCAGGTCCCGGAAGGCTTCTTTAACCACTGACAACAAAAAATCTGAAAGAAAAGGTAAACAGCTTGAAAGCCGCTGATGCTAAGGGGCATGGAAAAAGATGGAGGCCTTATACTCTTGGACAAAATAAAACACGTGCACGCCTTCCCATTTCTGGAGCAGGAGAAGCTGGAATCTACTCTAGACTCACCGGAAATAACACACAGAGAGGTGTTCCCCTAACCTATGGCTACAAAGAAGTCTTAAGCACCTTATTCCTCCTGAGAAGAGCAGCCTGCAAAAGGTTGTGTGTCGGAGATGGCCGGAAAAGATGCAGTAAACTCAGGGTGTGTGTGAAAATATAGCCCACAGCAAGGAGCATCATCCTCGGATAAGCACCTGGTGAAGATGGAGTTTGTAGTCCTACAGGAAAGGTTAGGAGGGCCACAGCAACGGCTTGATGATATTACAACAGGCTGCCTCTTACCTCTGTCGAGATTCTCGCCCACAGAACCGGGGCCTTCGCTCACAAATCGACGGTAAAAATCATCAATTTCCTTGCTGAAGTTCGCGATTTGTTCCCTTGTGATCTAGAGGGAAGAGGATCCCGATCAGACCGGCTTTTCCTTCCCCAAACGCACTGTATCGCTATGTCTGTTAAAACACACTACCTCAGTAAATGTCTTTTTGATACTTCCGAGGCTGTGATCGACGGCAGACGCCTCAGAGAAAAGGGTCTCCCAGAGGAGCCTTATCTTATCGACCAGCTGCTGTTCCTCTTCTGTGATCTAGAACAGAATAAGGACAAACACATCAGAAGAAGAGGTGTCACAGGTTTCAGACCGTAAACCTAGGTCTGCTCGTGTGTAGGCCCACACCGTCCTCGGGGAGCCACTCACAAAGGACTGGCCAGTGACTTCCAGCCTGCTTTGTGATGCCCCTGAAACTTTCCATATTCAGAAATGGATCTTGGACAGGATCTGCCAGCAAAGGATCCGTATGATCATCAGGTGCTTTCTCTGCAATGGTGCTTTGGGTTTTGCAGGGAGCAACGTAAGAGGGACATTATTTAAGAGAGAAAGTTTTGCTTTTTACAAACCACGGCAACCGACCGGCATTCTGTCACTTCATCCCACCTAATCTCCTTGTTTTTTGTCTCCTCTGTACAAGCGACACCCCTCAAACGCTCACAGGTTCAAAGAGAAGACTGTGGTTCCCAACCTTGAGTGACCCAGGGGTTCAAGGACTGCAACTCCCAGAAGCCTTCACTCCCAGCTGTGCTGGCTGGGGTTTCTGGGAACTGCAGTCCAAGGTTGGAAAACCACCGGATACCTTGTAGTTCTCTTGCATTTAATAAACAAAGGGAAGCACTAAATTTAATGGCGCTCAAAGGAATTCCACTCACAGGAATGTTATACATTTCCAGTGTACGATATCTCTCTTGAATATCCGAATATTTCAGCTCCACTTCTAAAGACATGCATCTGATCTCAGCAATGGTGCCCAGGACAAATTTCAGATCTTCCAAGGTGTTGGGAGCCGTCTTGAGGTTGTGCGACAATCTCTGGAAAACAGGGTTCATGTTAAAGGAAAGGTCATTACGAATCTCTTTTTTCGGTGGAAAGACGCTCAAGCATTCTCCGGCATTTTTTAGGGAACAAAAAAGATAATAATGATGGGAACAGTCGAAGGCAGCAGGAAAAGAGGAAGACCCAACGCGAGGTAGACTGACTGCCTAAAGGAAGCCATGGGCATGTGTTTTATTTGTCTACAAGAGTGGAGCAAGGCTGTTGAGCACAGGACAAGCTGGAAATCTCTCATTCATGGTGCCAACGGTGACTTGACGGCACATTGACAACAATCATACAGACGAGATGTTGAGACTGGGACAGATCTTACCTCAATGGCTTCTTGGAGGCTGTAAAGGGCCTCTTTGGCCGACTCGTTGAGCAGCCTCCCGAGGGAATGCACCCACCCTTTGGCGTTCTCTTGCACCGTGAACGCCAAGGGGGCCAGCAGCAAACGGAGGCACTGCTCGTCTTTACTCATCGGCTGCTGCATCACCTCCTGGGCCACCTTGGTGTAGAACTGCAGCTTCTCGTCAAAGACGACGCACGGGGGCTTCTTGGCAGCAAACTTCTCCATGACGATGGCCTTGTCGAGCTTCCAGAGGGGGCGATACCTCTTCCAGCGGTTCAAGTACTTGGCGAGGGAGCCCAAGAGTTTGTGCATGTTCTGGGTGACCAGGATGGCCTGTTCTATGATCAAAGGGTTCTGGGATATGTCGCTGAAAAAGCTGAAAATGACGGGCTCGTCGTCGCCCGTCTGCTGCGGGGGGCAATCGATGCAGGTGCCGTGCATCCAGCGAACAAAAAGCTGCATGGGAGAGAGAACAAGCGATCGTCAGGCCTCGGGGGACCAATTACGCCAACAGGGAGGGCCACGCTCCTTGAAAGGAGCTAGGATCGTAGCGTCACAACTTAAGGAGTACGGCGTGTCCAAAGAAAGGTTCCCAAAGCTTCATAAGGCTCAGGAAGCTTCCCTACCCTGCTTCCTCAATCCAGCCCAGTCTCCCTCCCACCCTCTCTTTCTTAAACCAATGCCCTCTTCCGATGGCTCTTTTAACTGCTCCAGCGTCTTAACGCTGTTAGTGGTGGTGGGCCACTGTTGTGACATCACATAGTCGCACCTTAAGAACGATGCCAACCAACGGGAGCAACAAGGATGTTCAGGGGACTGGAAACCAAGCCCTGGGAGGAAAGACTGGAAGATCTGGGCATGTTTAGCCTTGAGAAGAGAAGATTGGGGGGGAGGGGAATGGAATAGCGCTCTTCAAATCCTTGAAAGGTAATCCTACAGAGGAGGGGCAGGATCTGTTCTTGATCACCCCAAAGTGCAGGACATCTCATAATGGGCTCAAGATACAGGAAGCAAGATTTAGGCTGGAAAAAAACTTATTAACTGTTAGAGCAGTACGACAATGGAACCAAAGCTGGAGGCATGGAAGAGGAAATGGGACCACCCTTTTTCTCAGATCTGCTTTGACTTGGATTTTTGCACTGAGCAGGGGGGTTGGACTAGATGGCCTTAGAGGCCCCCTTCCAATTCCGTGATTCTCTGATCCTTCTTCGTCCTCCCGGGCCACTGCTGCCCTTTGCTCCCTCTGCCTCCTTAGTAACCCCTAATGCGTAAGGTCCATGGGGATGCCCCGGCCTGCTCTGTCATTCTCACCTTGGTCACTTCCACACAATCCCGAATGGAGTGCATGCACATTTTCTCGATTTCTCCGGTATTTGGCTGGAGAATGATTTCCGGAGCAGATAAAATAGTTTCGGCTTGGAACAGCGGGGTGTTTCCCAGGACTGCTGCATTGAACGACTGCAGATTTCTACAGAGGAGAAAGACCAGTCAAGGGGATACCCTGAAGGCAAACCGCCAGACCCGAAAGGGGAAAAAGGAAGAAGAGAATGGGATTCACACGCACGCACGTACTTTAATATCAGGTTTGTTAAGCTCTGGTAAACCTTCTTTTCCCAAAACGCGTAATAATGAACCAGTCTTGGGGCCCTGCCAGTATTTGTGTTCACAACGAGCCCCTCCATTTTGGTCAGCAGAGGGCCAATGGAAATGTATTTGCGGACCATGTGTTCCACATCCTTCATTCTTTCGTGCTTCACATACTCAAAGTATTCTTTCACTCCTGTCGACCAGGTGGATTAGAGAGAGAGAGAGAGAGAGAACGACATTAGATAATAATATACTGGAGCGCACTTTGAAAAACCACATTCATTCATTCATTTATTTCCCGCCCATCTAGACCAACGTCTACATTCATTGTTAATCGCTCTTCTCAATTCACACAAAAGCTTCGAGATGATATTCGGAGAGAGTCAAACCCACCAGGTTTCAGACTTTTTAAGGAGCTGAGGAACAAAATATGCATCAAACTCAAGTCACAGAAAGCCCTTAGAATCCTTTAAGCAGCAATATTCATTTTCAATCGGCCTTTCTGCCGGAGGGTTCCTTCCAAAGATGCTGCTTTGTATAGGCTGCCTTAAGAGATATCTGACAAAAGCTACAGTTTTAAGAACCTCTTAACAGCTGAACAATTGACAGCAAGAGGGAGAAAAAGCAGTTCGAGCTTCTCTTGGAAAGGAAAGAAACCAGAGTTAAATCCTAAAATGGCTGTTTGTTTCTGCTCTGAACTTCACATCGGGGAAAATACTGGGGCTTGAAGCAACCCAAACGGGTGGGAGAGAAGGACATCTTCTCCACCATAGTAATAATTAAGGGCTTGGAAATTAACAACGATGAGCATACTTACCGGGAAGATTATCTTCTCCCTTGGTAGGGGGGCTTTTGAAAAGATTGGCTGATTCTATTAATAAAAGTTTATTGGATATGTCCTCGGCATTTTTGTGAATCTGATGAACAAGGGATTCAAACTTCCCAATGGACTGGGTGCATCGCATGATGTAATCACCAATACCTTTAACACAAAGTAAATCCAGGTCACTGTTTTGTCTTTGCCCGGCAACCTTCGCATGCGTTTCTGGTGTATGGCTAACACGCCTCCATCTTCGATATATTTCTACACGGCAGATTCTCTAAGTGGTTCCCATCAAAAGAAAATGATTGGAACAATCCAAAGGCAGTAATAACTGTAGCCATCAAACAAACTCAGTTAAAATGAACACCAACCGGGGGGGGGGGGGGGAGTAATGAAAACAAAGCATCTTTCTAATGATTACATCGTTTCAAATTGCAGAACTCTTGCTGTCTTTTTCATCTTTAGTTGAAGAACGATCTACAAACGGTTGCACCTCAGGAAGGATCCAGTTTCTGGTCACGGCTCTGCTCTCAAAGCAAACCTGTGAACTGATCTCCTTTCCTTAATTTCCTAAATGTTATTGGAGTAAAATCTCCCATTTGTCTCCCTCCGAAAGCCACCTTTTAATTCTCCAAATTGAAGCCCTGCCGCTGTATGCCCAGAGATTTGAGTGCTTTCACAGCTGAAGCAAAACCTGGCAACTGCGTGATCCTAGGCCCCAGATCCTTCCAGAAACTCTACAGAGAGAAAAAGGAAGAACTGGTATATCTGAAATATGAAGCAAACGAAGGGCAAAACTGGAACGGAATACAAGAAGATAATCAGATACGGATTAAAGGATGGCACGATTTCTTTTCAAAATGACATGAAGTCCCAAGAGGTTTGAACTGAAAAGCATCCCCGTAAACATGTTGTACAACAGAAGCTGCCTTACCTAAAGAGTTCCAGTTGAGTCTTTTGTAACCAGACCGGAAAACGCGCCAAAGGTCCTGCACATGCTCATCCAGGAGCTGCGCCTCGGCCTCGTTCAGAGTCCCTATCAACTTGTGATAATGGTCCAACATCTGTTTTATGCCGTCCGTGTATCTGAAAAGAGAGGCAAGAGGGAACTGCTAAGAACAGCTGCATCCAGGCCACCACCCTGTCATTTAATTCAAGAAATGGTAATAAGGCAGAGGGCGTCTCAGCAGTTCCTTCTTCCCCTCCTAGGAGAGGCTGAAGGGCACCATGGCTGCTCACGGCTTGGGGGGGATCTAAACAAGGACTCTGCATTGCATCGGAGTTTTTCAGTCAATTCCAAGCCCCCAACCCTGTGGATGCTGAAAAACGCGGATTACAGCAAATACGATACACAGCATGGTCTCTGGCTCCCTCCAGTGGCCAGTTCTGGTAACTTCCTCTTTAGAAATACCTAATTCTAGGGTTTTTCTTTTAATAATTTCACACCATGGATATATGAATCAGCAGATACCGATCCTGCAGATACAGGAGTCTTATTGTATTTCCTTTTTTTCTCTCCTGGCACTTATACCACGTATTTTACCTTAGTACATCTACCTTCCCACTCTCTCTTTTTAAAAAAATAACAACCTAGGTTAACAAACTCTAAAACGGATGGAGGCAAACCCCGCCTTTCCTGAAAGGTCAGACCAACCAGGTCTTGAGCAGGAAAGACCCAGCAGGAATGAGGGGGTGTCTGCCCTATTCAAATGGCCTGTCTTTCAACCAGCTTCAGCCTACCAGAAGTGGGAGTAGTGACTTGCACCAAAATAGACCATAAAGGGAGGAGGACCGACTACTTCTGATACAAGCCGGCTCCTAAAAGAGCCCTTTATTACCTGAGCAATTTGTCCTCCTGTAGAGCCACATTCCTCCCTATTTCAGGCACAGGAAACCCCAGGTGCTCCATGTATTTTGTTTCATTGATGATCTCTCGAAGTTTGGGAGAAAAGTTGACCGTGAATTGCGTGCTTTTCTCTCCGGCGTCCACCTCTTCGGAACGCGGGTTCTGCATCCCAGGAGATCAACCACCGGAGTGAGGAGGACAGACCGGAACACAGTTTGAAGGCAGAAGCAAGGGTGGCCATAAAGGGGTGCGGACATTCAAGACACTTCCCTGCAATCGCTGTATCCTCCCCCCCCCCCCCGAAAGAAAGAAAAAGCTCTCTAATCACCTGTTCTGTGGTCTCCAAGTTAGCCTGAATAATAGCTCCAGAGGGATGAACTTTGGCAAGGAGAGTTTTTTTCAGCAAGACGGGAAGCCTGTCTTCTGTGTTTTCTCTCCACTGGTCGTATTTCATATCCTCGTACTCTTTCATCCTCTTTGCCACTTCAAGGTATTTTTGTTTCACCTGAAATACACGAGTCGGCACGACACGCACTCGTTGGTACTGACTTTAAAAGGCTTGCATCCCGCTCTCCAGTCTGAGAGAGCCGTCAGAGCAGCTGACAAGAACATTTGCTTTCAAACAGAAGTGGTCAAAATGATTCAGAAGCTTCCCATCGCAAACGCTTCTGGCCCGCTGGTTCTCTGACACATAAGACAGTACCGACTAAGGCTTATGATTAGTGGAGCAAACTCCAGCCCACCTCTTTTCCACGCTCACTGGCCAGCAGTTCTTCCACTTCTTGAAACCGAACGATCGTGTGCTTGATGCGGTAGAAAAGGGATCGTGCCCAGTAAATGGCCCCTGCCATCGGAGGATGATTCTTGCACAAAGGTGGGTTGGCGAGGTTACTAACAAAGATGTTGTTAATGATATCAAGCTGCGGATAAGAAACAAACCTCATTTCACCTCACAGTGACTTAGTTTCTTTATTACAAACAACGTATAGACAGAATTTGGAAAACTTAGTTTATTGAACTACAACTCCCAGCATGCACAAACCTTGTTTTTTTGGAACTACAACTCCCAGAATGTACCAACCAAGATGGCAACTAACCACGTCAACTGGAAGTTCCTAAGAATTGCAATACTGATACAACTGGAGAGCACCTTCCTGCAGAACGGGAAAGGAACTTCCACAAGCTCTGGATATGGAGTCAGATCTCAACAAGATTTAGGCTTCAGGCAACCAGATTCCAGGATCTGAGGGCAATGGTTCTCAATCCAGGTACCCAGAAAGAAGTGAGGGATCCAAACATGTTCCAGAGTGACAAGCAAAGATCAGAAGGACGAGAGGAAGGAGACTAGACTGGATCAAAATTTAAATCAGCACCCTGAAAAAGCTCATAAGTGCTCTACTAGATTTCTTTTTAATTTCTTCAAAGCATGAACAGCTCCTTGTGAGCAAAGAACTCCCATTGTTCAATATGGCCACAGGGCCAGCGTAATATTCAAGAGAATTATTAGCAGTGCAGGTAACGAATGCGGCTGTAGGAAAGGCGAGCTTGGCATGTGAAGAGTGACAAATAAGCTGGGAATTAGGCACAACAGGCCCTCTAGGGGGGAAAAAGTGAGGCTGGCTCTTATTGTTCGTTTCTACAAAGGTTAGCAGGAGATCGAAGAAGACGTGGAGAGTAAGAGCAAAATACCTCTTTGCAATACTGTGTCAGAATGTCATTGAATTTCATCATCATCTGCTTATTGATGGCCTCTCGGGAGCGGATGTGCTTGAACTTTAAGAGCATGTCAAAAGCAGCTTCTGCCGAGCGAAGAGACTTAAAAGACTCATCAATGAAGCTCTTGGCTTCTTTTTCTATATCC
This sequence comes from Pogona vitticeps, assembly GCF_051106095.1. Classification (NCBI taxonomy): domain Eukaryota; kingdom Metazoa; phylum Chordata; class Lepidosauria; order Squamata; family Agamidae; genus Pogona; species Pogona vitticeps. Next base: position 17,080,897 of record NC_135796.1, read on the forward strand.
TTAAAAATCAAACAAAGCACATGTTTTGAAATGGGGAGGGGGCATTCCATTTCATGAGCAACACAGAGAAGAGGTAGTCCCAACCCAATAAAAACAATGGTTAAGCCCATGACTGGGCCTGGGTTAAAAAAAAAACCACAAGCTATCTCCTGGTATCTCTTCACAGGAGAGGAGTGGAATTCTTAAGACTCGTAAAACTGATATAAAACGGATTGAAGCCTCGACTCCTTACCACAACTTCCAGCTTAAAATCCTCCATCACCAGCTTCCACTGCGTGGCACACCGGATGTTGAAAGGCTCAAAGGACAGAACCTCCATGGGGCTCACGAGGCCGTCAACTCTTCGCAGGACTTCATCAATGCGCTTCGGATCTCCCGTGACCGCTTTCAGTTCGGGACCGAAAATGTTGTAGAACTCCTCTATCACCTGGCGATAAGTAAACGCTCTTTTCAGCGGCCACAGATCTTCTGAACTCAAAGCCCGAAAAGTACTCCTCTCTTCTCAAAGGCTACCACAGATAAACCAACTGTGCATTCTTGACCCATCATTAAAAAGACAATTCCTTAATTGCTGAGAGCATGCGACTGTCATGGCAAGTGACATGGAGTTTGCAAATTAAGTTGCTTTCTTTGGCAACTGATCTTCAGATGCCAAAGATCCGCTTTATTTCGAACTCTGAAACAGATAAGTATTCCTAAATCACATCTCTGGAACTCTTAACGCCATTTTCAGCTCTAACGGCTCCTTGCCAGCAACGTAGCCCTAGTAGCGGTCTCTGAAAGAAAGCTTCGAAGTAAGGGTCCACGCAGGATTCTCATAGGAACAGCCTTCTACATTTACTTCTAGGTCAGGAATACCTCTGAGTACATGGATTTCTGAGACTAAAGACAAAGGAGAGTGTAGACCCTGATATTGTAGGGTCTTGGGGAGGGCTCAACAAACAATACTACTCCCCACCCCCCGAATTCAGCAGTTCTAGGCTGTTACCTGCAGTACATTATAAAGGTCCTGACAGATGATAGCCATGTAATCTGTTTTTTCAAACAAACGCTTCCGGTCAAATTCCCACCGCGCATCTCTTCCAGAAGCCTCGATTTTGGCACGGATGTCAAAATAAGACTCCTTCCAGATTTCAAGAGTCCGTTTGGCTTCGATCATCTTGGTTTTCGCAAGCTGCCTGTCTTCCCTTCGGACCCGTAAGAGGTTGCAGAGGTTAAGTTTATCGGAAACGAGGGATGCGAAGGAGGAAGGAAAAGAAGAAGAAGAAGAAAAGAAACAGAAAGCTGTTATAGTCAGCATCTAAGAGGCTTAACATTTTTGAGACCAGAGATGTTTCATCATGGGATGTACTTAGAAAACCCAGTCACTCAGAAGGAATTTTAAAAGCATGCTATACGCTTCAGGATAAGACCACTGCAGTTGCAACCACGGATGAGTAAAAGAAAGGGCTGAGAAACCAGAGAAGGGAAAGAGGAGGACAATGGAAAACTGACTCCTAATCTGAAGGAAGCCAGCATCATGTCAGCACCTAGCCGGGGTGACTACAGCTACGAATGCTAAGTCCCGTACATAAGATCAGAACTTGAAAATCAGTGGGCTAACATTAAATCAATAACTTAAATAATAATTCTTCAAGAAATTTATTTAGTTAGCAAATTCACTACAGTCTTAAGCCTCAAGATACTGCTTAGAATGGCTGGAAATGACAAGTCAGGGCAGTGACGTTAAAAGAGGCTGTTCTTCTAGGTCAACCAATCATCGCCATCTTAGATGCCACTCACTTGAACAAAGTGCGCAGATCCACCACTTTGCAGACCCTGGCAGAGATTTCCCAGGCGATCCGCTCCATGAGGGGGATCATCCTTTCGTCCTTGTTATAATGCCGGGAAATGATCCACACCATCCTCAAGGCATTCATCAGGGAGGGAATCGTATCCAAGACCACATTGAACCCGGTGCCATGGGTTAAGTTCTTCGGAGGAGAGGACAGAGAGCGTTAAGCCAAGGGGAGCAGGAAGAAAGGACGACCGCGTGGAGGGGATGGGATGCTGTTGATGATCCCCTGCTCCCCAAGAGCGAGGGTTGGGTTTGAACGACGACGAAGACTGGATCGAACTAAGAAACATTTTCGGGAGGCTGCCCGAGGAGGGGTATGTTTTTTTGGGGGGGAGAATGGCCCCCTCCTGCCCCTCTGCCGCCTCTCCGGCTAATCCAGGTTTACCTTCAAGTGTCGCTCGAGGGTGGAGAGGAACCGCACGTTGTCCACCGCCTCCACGTGGTGCTTACAAAGCTCAGCTACGACCACCTGCAAGCTTTCCACAATCCCCGTGTTGGCGATGTCCAGGATTTCCAAAACTCTTTTGACCAGCGGCAGCTTGACCTGCTCTGTGAGGGCACTCAGAGTCGCGTTCCTCTCCCGCCACAGATCAATCTCAGCCAGTGGGCCATTCCCCTGAGAGCAAGACGGAAGAAGAGAGGATCATGGGGGGGCTCTGAAGGAAAAGCCACCGTTCAATTCGCTCACAGCCTTACTTCCGTAAACGCAAGGGAGTGTATATACAATGTTATCACCTCTGTGCTATCATCACAGGGAAGCCAGTTGTATATATTGTATCATCATCATCATCTAAGAATTGCAGAGCTGGATGGGACCATGGAACCCAGCCCCCCCCAAGGAGGCACAGTGGGGATTCGAACTCTCAACCTCTGAACCCACAGCCAGAGACTTAAACCACTGGGCTATCCAGCAGATTAGCTACAGAGGACATACACAGAGGCACAGGTTCTTCCATACCAAGACAAGCAGTTTGGAGCCAGGAAGTGAGGGTTACTAAAGGCTTCCCATGCCTTTCCAGCAAGGAAAGGCCAAACTATTTATAGCAATTTCCTTTACGAAAAGAAAGATGACTGAAAGGGCATGAAACAAGCCAGCAATCAATCAATCGAGGCTAATCGATACCCGGTTTCCCTGAAAATAAGACCTAACCTGAAAATAAGCCCTAGTATGATTTTTCAGGATGCTCGTCATATAAGCCGTACCCCAAAAATAATACCCCAGTTAAGTGAAACCCCGCTCTCCACCCTTGTGCAGCCATCAGACGACGATGGCATGGCTGTATTTGAATCAATGTAGATGGTTGTACATGAAAAAATTCCCTGAAAATAAGCCCTAATGCGTTTTTTTATAGCAAAAATTAATATAAGACCCTCGGGCGAACACGGTAGCGATGCTGCTGCCTTTCTTAACTTTGTCCATGATTCCTGCAGGCAGAAAGAGGCCCTGTAGGCAACCTCTTGTTAGACCTGAAAGCAACTGCTGTAGGAGAGATGTGATTCAGGGCAGACTTTTTGCAACTCCAGAAAGCTCCTGCTATAACTCTCACACCTAACCAGCAACGGAATGATTTTCCTGCTCTAAAGACAGGTCCAGCTTTAAATGTCTCTTTCCTTTTCTACTGGAAAAAAAAAAAAAACGCCAAACAACCACCAGATCAGAAACAGGATCCGTCAGATGCTCACAGCTTGGCTTCCTTCTTCTTTGTACCAGAGTTGGCCTTTGCTGACAGGCACGAGGACAAGGTTCCTCGCCCAAAAGGCATTAGTGGCCCCTCCATGTCCAAAAGTAGGCAAGAAGATTCACTTTTCTTCCCTTGAGAAGTACTATATTCTAGATCTTCCTCATGCTGGGTCAGGCAGTGAATATTCAGCAAAAGCTTTCCCCGTTAAGATCAGACAGAGGGTCACAAAGACAAAATGTTGAGCATGTATGGACGTTATGCCGAAACAAATCATCTCTATCACTCCTTCCAGATCCAGCACCTTTAGAGGCCTGGGGACCCCCTGTGGCAAGACGTGGAAAAGACGGAGGGGTTCAATCGTACAATCTGCTCTAACGGGCCTACCTGGGGGACTTTCCTCTGGAGCTCTTCATCAGCAGAAGATATCAACACGAGCCAGTTGGTGGCCAGCCCTTCCAGCGTTTCAACGACATCGCGATCATTTGCGAGATCATTCACATCCCCATCTAAACACAAGGTGGGCATCTCGAGCTTAATCTCCCCTATGGAGTGAAAATATGATTAGCCTCAATCATTTATCCCGTTATACCTTTTAGTAACAAAGGACATGCTCAGAAATGTCCCTTCGCACTTTCAGATTTGTTCAGGCTGAAAGCTACACCTTGGGACCACGGCTAACAGCAAACATTGTGTCTGGGCCATTTTTGGGAATTCTCTGCTTCCCGGCCCCACATCCCTTTTTAGACCACACAGCTGGAGTAAGAGTTCTGGAGAACATGGACATTTTCATGTGTGGAGCTTCAGTTTATTTGCCTGTGGATTTTAATTTGCTTTCTTCCCCTGGACCAAGATGGTTATTTTTTCTGCTAATAATCTAAACCTGCTATCCTTCCAACATTTACTGAATGCGGGGGTTTCCATCAGCTGCTCTGCGCTGATCTTACAACCCCCCTGAACATTTCACTTAACTCCACACAGAAGAAAGAATGGAATGGAACTACAAATCTACCCTTCTGCATATCCACTAGTCAATTCAAATTTCTGATACAAGCACATTTAAATATACATTTTAAAAAACCCACATAGACCAACTATAAGCAAGAGCTTCAGAAGTGCTTTGAAGCACGTGTGTGAACGATCTGAGACCTACCTTCAATCTGCTGTATGGTCCTCTGAATATGGTTTAGGAATTTCTGCATATTCATTAAGAATTCATTCCTCAGCATCTGAAAGCTGTCTAGCGCGACTGGCTTCGTCATTGTCCTAACTGCTGATGATGAATCTTCGCCTTCCGCTATTTCACCTTCCGGCCGAGGAACAGATATGTCCACATCATACTGGTTATGGCACATTGCGGGCAGGAAGACCTGAAAAGACAAGACTTGATTCTCCTATTTCTTGTTGGCTTCCATTCAAAACATAACGCCAAAATTCAGTTATAATTTTTTAATAGGGACATGCCGCTGTCAAAGGCAAAGCGTAATGTAAACAAAGTACATACAGAGTCTACTCCAAACTTGGCCTGTTTTCTGTATTTTCTGTAGAAATTACTACACTCTGCAAAAATACCTGTAGTCCAATTGAAACGCCAACAATAAACAGCTCTCACCTGTCCAAAGATCTGCTTCAGCATCACTAAGGTATGACTATTTAGTATTCCATATTCCAGCACTTCTGGCAGGACATCATTTGCTTCCATCAAATCATTGGGTTCACTAACAGTTTCTGAAAATACAGAAGAAAGTAATTATATGTTCCAGGAGTTATACAAACCCACTGCTCCTGAGCTGATTTATAAATCAGGAAAATCACGTGTGACCTCCCATCTAGACTTCAAAATGACAGGAAAAAAGGTGGGGGCCTTTATTTTGAATGCTTTTTTCTCCCCCAGTCTCTGTGTACATTTTTTAAAAGCACATTTAAGGGAATGATGGGGTATTCTTTGGATTATCAGGCTGTTTCCACTGCAGGGAAGCATTCAAACATAGTGATCTAAACGTCTAGACAGCCATTCAGTTTTGTTTTTCCTGAAATACAGACCAGCCCTTCCTTCCACCTAAAATATTCCTTGATAACCCTTCTCCTAAAATACCTGCAGTGTTTCGAAGAAAAAACACCACGTCGCTCTCCACAAAGTCTTCTGGGATGTCATTCACAGCCATGTGATAATACAAGTTATAAACCTCTTTCTTTACAATTTTCTGAAACGAACAGTAATGTTATGGGTTTTTTTTTTAAATGGTTTACGAGTATACTGACAAAACAAAAGCAAATATATTGATAGACCACTGACAAAATTATCTGTATGATGATTTTTTAGTGTTCCTAAAGGTGTATCACCTATCTTAGCATTTGGATTTTATTTTGTTTGCAGCACGTGGCTACCCTCTATTTCCAAAGCAAATAGGTTTATCTCAAGCTGCCTTCTCAAGCCGATTTCTGCAATGAAGTCCAATCTCAGCTGTTTTAAGAGAGGGTTCAAGTGAATCAGTATTTGGAATCACCCAAAAGCCACAAGATCCAGGCACTGAGGGGGAGGGGGAATCCCTTGGGAGCAGGAAAGAATCTGGAACGAATAAGCCTCTATTTTGTACAATCTGAATAGCCATTACTGGGGTATTCTAGGATCTCTCTTCATTTCAAGTCCAGAGGTCATTCTCTCTCTTTAAACCAGAAAGTCTGTTGAGATACCAACACTGCCTGTTGGCTGTAGCCATTCATCCGAGGCAGCCGGCATCCAGGCATCCCTGTGGAGCCAGCACTGAAGGAGAAAAGGACTTACTTTGTACGTCCGAGTTCTTGAGTCTTCCATTCCTAGCTCGCGCTCTATGTCGGCCATCCCAGTCCCAAGGGAGACGGTGGAGGAAAGGGCAGGCGCAGCAGGCTTTTCCTTGCCTTCAGACAGAGAGCTTTTGCTTTTCAATTCTCTCCCTAGAAACAGGAAGATTCGGAACAAAAATAAAAAAAACTGTAACTGAGAGTGCAGCAAATAACGAACACAACCTATACTAGGAAAGAAAGATAACCCCTCAGATTTATCCGGAGTGGTTAACGGAGTTGATCCCAGAAATGTACTGCTAGGTAGCGCCTGCAAAATTGGTGCAAAATCCATGTTGTGGCGGTCATTTACTAAAATGGGGTTGGCTGCATTTTTCAGGAACCGAAAGGACTGAATCATCTTCAAAGGCACCTTGTTACTCTTGGTGGGGATGTGTGTGTGAGGGTCTTCCTTGAACTTTAAAATATTTCTATACTTACTGTTGTAGCTTTTAAATAGTGTCTTTTAATTATGGAAGCTGCCTCAAGTCCTTTTTTAAGGATTAAGGCGGGGACAGATCAATATTATAAATAAATAAGCAAATACACAAGTAACCCAGCCAGATCACAGGGTCATAGAATGGCAGAGTCAGAAGGAACCCTGAGGGTCATCAGATTCAGATGACTGAAAAAGCAAAAAAAGAAAAGTGTTACTAACCCCATCTTCAAAGCATACTGCAGAGGTTGTGGGAGGGAAGGGAAGTAACCAGAACTGATTCTAAGCAAAAATATTTGGTTTGGCTCTTTCCCCTCGTGACCCCCCCCCAGCCATAGTGCAGTGGCAGGTGGCCATTATTCACTGTTCGGCCTCAGGCAGCAAAATATCTTGGGCCACAAGTTAAAATCACAAGTTGCTAACTAGATTTCTCCTGGATTTTCCCCCTTACTTACTTCCTTCTACCACTGACATGGAAGAGGCCCCACCTAGCCTCTCGGAACGACTGTCTTCTTCATCAAAGCCTTCTTCAAACGGGACTTCTATTTCAGAATGACAAAAAGATATAAAAAAAATCACACACACGTTACAATAACATGTCTATGGAAAACTTCATCGCTGAGGGAAAAAATGAGCTCTTTTTGTGTTTCCCTTTGTGTCCAAGCAGGTATTTTATACACTGAAATAAACACGTTCAAACAGAAAAGCAGAACTTCCCATTTGAGCAACGGCTTAAAACTTAGAATCTGTTTATAAAACAAAATTGAATCTAGAGTCAAGGTTACAATCTAGGGAAATAACAGGAAACTGATTACATTACAGTATACCCAGAATAGAGTTTGCATAGGTGTGAATTTGAGCCTGACGTCTACCTTGAAACCCAAAACTAAAGTAGGAAGTTACAGGATACAATTATTCCATTGGACAAAAAAAAGTTTTCCATTTGTTTAGAGGCATTAAAATATTTCTAGTTAAGGCCTAGCCCTCTATCAGCTGATTTTTGTTGTTGCCTACAGCTGTTTTGCTATTGCAGTACATCCGCATCCTCTACTACGTAGTAACGTACGGTAATTTCTTATTCTGCTCTCCCCAACTAGACAAAACATGCGGTTTGAAGAGAGAACCAAAGAGCCTCCATGTTGTGGGGATGAAAAGAGAAAAAGAAATTCCCATCACTAATGAAATTTAACCAAGTAACTTGCAAAATGCCACAGGTTTAAGGCAGATTTCTAAACTCGGCAGTTTCCAAAAGCATTGCACTAAAAACCTCCACCTCCCGAACCATCGCTTGGCACCGTCTGCAATCCAACACATGTGGAAATTTGTGGAAGACAACTTAAAAACCCCAGAAAGTGCATTTTTAAAAAAGCCAAGAGGAAACTGGTGCCACTGAGGAGTGAGAAGTAAAAACCCAATGGGCTGATGTGTGAAAAACCTGTTTCCTTCTGAAAAACCCAAACCCTTTGGTTAACCAATTAATGTAAGATAACATAGTGATTGAAATGCCGCTCCTCCGCCTAACAAGGAGCCACAGATAAATTTCCCCATTTCTGACTCTCCCTGTCCATGAATTCATTTTTAAATTCTCAAGTGCCTCAAGTGTTTCTGAGGAGATTTAAAAACAACGAAAACACTGTTTTTTTTCCCCAAGGCTGGTTTGAAAAGAAGTACTGGAGTTTGGTTATTTTTTTTTATGCCCTTTGCACGCCCCCCCTTGAACCGCCCCCATCTAGTCCAAGGCTGAGCCAGAACGTAACGGGACAAGTAATTAGTAACTTGAACAGATTACAACAGCCAGTCTCGGCTTCTATCTATGGAGGAGGGAGAAAGGCATCCAGACCAGCCTGGCTACTCAGGAGGAAAGGGGGGGGCACTCTGCAGATGCTCAGGGGGCCACGTCCTTGCGCTGGGTCTCATGCCAAGCAAGGGGCTGGGCGGGGGAGGGCTAGGCACTCTGCACATGTTCAGAGGCACTGGTGTGGTGGTGGGGCGGCGGCGGCGCGAGTGCCGCGCACCGATTTCGACGTCGACTTCATCGAGGCGTATCTCCTGGCGGAAGAAAAGGGCGGCGGGCTCCCCTTCCTGGCTGGCCGAGCCCAGGTTGAGGAAATGGAGGAGCCGCTCGGCCTCCTCGCCGTCGCAGCGGTTGAGCAGCTCCTCGAAGGGAGCCCCGTCTTGGACGCCCAGCGCCTTCCGCAGCCGCTCGCCCACCCACTGCACCCGCACGTCGTCCATGACGCGGCTCTCCGGCCCGGAGAGGCGGCTCTCCCCCTCAGGACAGGCTGCGGAGGTCCCTTGGTCGGGGGGCCACCAACCCACGGCAAGCGGGAAGGCTTCGAGGGCTTTCCCGTTAGGCCTAGGCCTCGAGACGCCCGGGCGTCGCCATGGCAACCGCGCGGGCCTGGGCCGGCCGGCCAGCGCCACCCTCAGGCCTCCTTTTTAAAAATACTCATTTTATTTCATTTCTCGGTCTGACCCAGGGGCAGAGCAAGGGGGCAACCCAGTACCTTAAACACGCCGTCATGAAGTGAAACGTGTTTTTATTTTTAATAATTTTTTGTGTTTTTTTGGGGGGGGAAGCTTGCTTTTCCATGTCAGATTTCAAAGAATGTCGCCTTCAAGCTTCGGACTTCTGCTTCCCGAGGTCCAAAAGACCAAAACCGAAGTGCCCCTGAGCATGTACAGAGGGCTCTCCCCCCCACACACACTGAGTGATGGACGCCAGCCCTAAGAGCTAACCTGTTTTATGTATGAGGAAGTGGACTTGTCTAGGAAAGCTCCCCTTAAAAATATACAGTAATCGGCTTTAAGGCGCCACCACTTTTTTTAATTAAATTTTTTTCTTATTTTATTTTTGCTTTTACCTAGATCAACAGGAATCTATCCCTTCCACAATATACCTGATCGGCTTTCCTCTGCTTCAGGATCACCCCATGAGTGAAAACATAATCTCTACCATGGCTGGGGGGGGGCTTCATTTTTTTTCTCCCCATCTACTATTTCTTCCACCATTTAATCCCTAAATTTTTAACCTTGGATTCAGCCCACTTCTAAAAGAACAAGGGAGACAGGCATCCTTTGCAAATCTGGGCAGATCCGCAGAATGAAATGTACAAAATCTACATTCGCAGGACAGTCTCTTTGTATTTTTTGTGGGTGTCTGGGCAGGCATTTAAAAACCAGTTTACTTTTACTTAAAAAAAACCCTGCCCTTCCACTACGGCATGGTCCAGGCTGCATAAATCTAAACATCTCATTAAATTTGCCCAATTCTTGCTATCTCTCTCTTTTTTTTAAAGGACTGAGGTCTTTTTTTATAACTTGCAGGTATTCTATTCCCCCCTAATTAAATCATAATTACCCAGAGATGTGTATCGCTGTCTGTCATTTAAGAGAAAAGCCATATGTTCATTTTAAGCTACAATTCAACAAGCAGAATGGATGTCCTCAAAATGAGCAATTAGCTTTTATTTGAGTAGGAAAGTAACAAGATTAGATTTATTCTGGGACTTATAAAATTATTTAAGGTATTGATATCCCCGTTCTGTTTGAGTATTTTTTAAAAAAAAAAATCCTTTAAAAGCTACCTATCTTCACAGAGCATAAACAAAACATGTTCAATACCAAACTGGCTTCTGTGTCCAAATGAAGCTGTTACCTGATCGTGCAAGTTTTAAACTTCCAAGTCGTGGAATGCTACATAAAAAAAGGAGTATGTACTAGTGTCAAAGATAACCAGGAAGTTTGCTCAGTAAAGCCAAAATATCTTCACATTCCCGTACTGAAAAAACGTAAGAGCATACTTTGTTTTCAGAGAAAACTTTTTGGTTGTGCAAATACATGAACACTCTTGGAAGAGCAGTTCGAATACTTAAGACTTTCGGAAGGAAAGTCTTCTCAGGTAGTAATCCTGGGAAAACATTTAAGGAGTGCTCCTGTATCTTGCTGCAAATAGACATCTCCCACAATGAACCAGAACTAAATGCTTCCAAATTCTTCAGTAAACCTGAAATCCAGAGTGGTTTTGTGGCCCTTCTCCTAAAAAAAAAAAATTACAATATGCAATGGAAACATTGGCAGACCTCTTGTCCCAAATGGAGGATTTAAAAGAAAATCTTAGCACCTATTAAGACTACGTATCAAGTCTTAACAGTTCCCTATGAATACTGAAAGATCAACAGCATTCTTGGTTGCTATCAGATTTTCTTCCGCTCTGAAATTACCCATAGATATGGAAATATTAGTGGCAACGTTCAAGGAGATAAACAGTGCAATCCTATGCATTTTTAAAAAACTCACAGTCCCTCTCCATTCAATGGGGCTACTCCCAGGTACATATACATAAGGATCATGCTTCAAGGATTTCTTAAAGCAAACAAATAGTTCTTTAAAGCAACTACAGCATTTTTAAAAGGAGTAATCTGATGTTCAGAATCAGATATATGTGCTCAGGAAAGGAAAACGCACATTTGTTATGCCCGTTTATAAGAGGTCCCACGTTTGCAAAGTCCCAACTACGAGGTCGTATATTACAAAATAATTTTGGCCACACTATAAGGCAATTAGTGATGTTCTTTTCTCCAGGGAGGTGTACAAAGATGATACCTAAGAGCATGATTATTTTCAAACAAGTCCAGAAACAGCAGCCAAATCATGCAAGATCTCTATTAAAATATAAGGAAATTTCTTGAAAGGAGAAAGGTGTGAACTTGTATCCTTCGCCCGCATAGAATTTGTTTTGAAACTCTACCCTGCAACGAGAAACAAAATCAGATTAAGATGAAAGCCATTAGACATGGAGATCTCTAAAAACTTTGCAAAATTGTTCTGCCAACAGGAACTGAATTCTTAGGCTGTACAAATTAAAATATTCATTTCTTTATGCAAATAAGCCACATTCAAATTAAAAGACCCAAAAGGTTTTCTGAAAGAGAGAGCTTCATTACCTATCTACGAAAAAGCTAAAAAAGAAAGCACATACCAGTGAAGTCGTATAGCGTGCAGAAAAGCTGAAAGACCTTCCATGAGTAAAAGAATGAATATTGTTAAAACCATAAATAAGGCTGAAACTGGAACCAGCAGCAGGATCCCATATGTGGCGTCCACACGAAGGCCCACTCTCATGATCATAGCCCATAGCACTTCCGATAACTCTAAAAAAAATTGTTCACAAAGATTCATTTAGCAGATCACCACTTACCTAAAAATAAAACAGCCTGCTGCCTCAGGAAGTTGACTATGCTAGTATATTGTCCGCTTTAACATGTTCCTCCTCTTCTTTTTTGACCCATGAGATCAGAAACATCTGCTTCCAATTTCCTTTAACAACCATCAGGAACTCAAAGAACCTAAGGTTTAACTAATGGAAACAAGCCAGGATCAAACTAGGTTTCCAAGTGTTCATTTATTCTCAAACCATGGTTTAATAATGGATGTACAAACTGGGACCCTTCAGATGTTATTGGTCTACAACGCTTCCTCCCTAGCCAGGACAGGCAAATGGTGAGAGATTTTGGAAACTGTGATCCCAAAACATCTGAAAGGCCCTAGTTTAAATAAACTATAGTCACAAGTTGGGCCAGTGCCAAACTTGGTTAGCTTACAACTAGAAATAATTGTTTTTGTACTTCCCCATAGAGCAAAGGAGAAGAAAAGGGCAAATTCTAATTAATCATTCATGTGTCCGACTGTTTCCCTAACCTGGTTTTTACCAATCGTATACATAGTACAGCAGCCTTTGGTCCCAAAGGAACAAAATGTGTTCTTTATTAATTTGTGTATTTTTCAAATCACAGGAAAGAGGCCAAGGAGGCTTTTTAGATAACAGAACATCTGAGATCGTCCGTGGGATACTTACGTGCATGGGCCAAGCTGAGTGCCCAAAGCCTCAAGTATGAAGCCGTGTTTGAGATGCATCCCAGGCAGTATTCAATGGTGTGAATAGCTTGATCCATGAATACATCTAGAAAATTAAACTAAAACAAGATGAAGTATAAATATATGGTTGCACACAGAAGTTCTACGGCAAGCAAGTCAAAGTGAAAAAGAGTTCTCAGAAGGGAGAAAGGCGCACGGGGAAGTCACTGTAATTAGCAAATCCTTTCTGGTAGAAGGATCTATTTATAAAGCATTCTTAACATACATGGCATGTTGAATCAATTAATAAAGATGACCAGTCTCTGCCCCAAGAAGCTTACAATCAGGGAAGGAAGGAGCTGATGATGGATGGAAGGAAGGAAGGAGCTGGTGATGGATAAGAGGAAGGAAGGAAGGACTCTCTCTCAAGGAAGGTGGTCAAGGGTAGACAGGAGAAGAATAGGCATTCAGTCAGGTCTGGGCTGAGGAGTTAATCCCAAGACTTCAGAAGTGTGATTCAACAAGAGCTTGAAAAGCAAAAGGCAGCATCTGTTCTGAATGGGGTATGGAATAGTGTGTAATTGTTCTGCAAGTAATTCCAGATTAGTCATCAAAAAGATAGCCATAAAGGAAAGGGCAGTGAAGATACATCCAAAGTAATACAAAGCCACAAAATACATACACATATTTTAAAAACTCTACAACTTCAATTAAGTGAAGGGAATTCACTTAATTCTGAACCAATGGTTAAACATACTATATATGCGCATACAAAATACACATTTACCACTTCTTTATCCTCGTCTTTATGTCTGGTATCCAAAGAGCTGCCTCCGTCTTCCGTATCGTGAGTTATTAACAAAGCAATCTCCTCGTCACTTTCTTTTCTTACTAGCCGGTAACCTTTCTGCAGGGAAAAAGTCAAGACGTGTTCTCTTTATATACCATATTTTAAGAACCGGCAGTGGGGAAAGGGACGTTTTCCCATCAAATATAAACCTGTTCCCCATACAATTATTTCAGATACATACTCGGTACGCCGCAATGCCTCGGCCACCGCTGTTCAACCAGTATAAATACAGTGGTTTTCCAAAAAGCAACACAGGAACGGAAAGCGCGGCCACAGTCATCAGAATTCTCTGTACAATAATCTGTTTCGGAGGGAAGGGGACAGAAGAAAAAGCTGCTTTATAAAGAGGTCAGCTTTTTGTTAGCAAGACAAAAGCTGCCCCCAAACCTATCTAATTGCAGTGAAAAGGCATTTTAAACGAGGCAGTGCATCTTTCTCTTAGAATTTTAAGACTACCTGTTGTGTCATGCCAGCTTCTATGAGGTACGCACAATTAAAAAAAAAAAACCAGGAAATGTATACCATGTTTCCTCGAAAATAAGACAGACTAAAGCAAAGTTATATAACTGTAAAAGAGCTTCATCTTCCGGTTTTCCAGCCAGCTTTGCAAAACGCATCAAACCAACAGGAGGCTCTTTCCTAAAGCCACTGATTTCAGCTAGCGAGATTTAAGTACAGTACTTTCTTTCAACTTCCCCCTTAAGGGAAGTTTGGAATATGAGATTTGAGACAAGACAAGGGGAGGGAATTTTGTCTTTCAAGTTATAAACGGTCACACACCTGTCCGGAGAAAAGGAAGTTATCTGTTTTCCCAGAAAACATGAACATGTTGATGAACTGAATTAGAATGCTGGGAGCCGACCTGGAGTTTTCGACACTGAAAGCCAGCCATTTATAGACGATCATAAATACAAGATAGCCAAAGATGGACAGAATAAACAGAAGTTGAGGGATGAACACGAAATAAATATTATATTTCTTCTTAAAATGCCTGTTGAAACGAGAAAGAAATGTGTCAGATTCTTGATCTAGAGTGGCCATCAATTTTTATACAGAAAATTCACAGAGAAATAAATTCACCATCTATAGAGTGCTTTAAGAAGAACAAGGTTTATTCATTTCCAAGAGGGACATCTGCCTTGGCAAAGAAGCCTCCAACCTTCCCACGGGCTGCTTTCCTTTTTAGTAAAATGCAAAGCAACTAAGAAGTGTGCTTTGCAGGCTGTAGCCATGTGGAGATGCGGTGGAATGAGGAGCGAGACACATAATAACAGTACATATAAGGTTCCTTACGGTCTAAGGCAGACATTAAACGATGAGCTTACATTGGTTGCAGAAGCTACACGGGGTAATACAATCTGACAGAGAAATCAAGGTACAGTAGGACCCCAGTATCCACTGTTTCACTTATCCGCAGTCTGAGAGTATTAAAATATTAAATGAAAAAAATGTATTTTCACGATGTATTTGCCAGAACTGGCCACTAGAGTGAGCTAAAGACCATGCAATATATTCTAGTTGAAAATACTTTTCTCTGGATTTTTTTTTCTTTCTTTTACCATGCTACGTATAGCGTTCACTACTATCCATGGTTTTCAGCATCTGCGGTTACAGGGGTCCTGCTGTATACGAAATAAGTCCTGGATATTCTGTACTCACCAGTGGTTAAATCCCCCTAGGACAACTCCAAACACCATGTGGACCACTCCAATAATTACAGACATTTTCATTTTGAAGGAATTTAGGAAACTGAGGCGATTGCCGGCTAGGTTCCAAATCTAGAAAGAGAAACGGAAAACACAAAACGTGATGGCACACGCCACAAGTCCTAGATATTCTGACTCGGCTACGCTATTACGAAATATAGCAATAAAGTATTTCCAAGAAAATTCTGGATCAAATGCATTTGCTTCCAAAAAGTAACGCCACTCAGTAAAAATTAAAGAGATGAAGAACTGGAGCTGTAATTAAGTAACTTTCTAACCCGAGGTACAGTATTCGAGACCAGAAGGACGGTCATAAACAAAGCCAGGGAGAGCCAACTCAACGGAGGCACCTGTCGCATGATAAAGAGATACCGAAATGGGAAGCTGTGAGCTGGGATCCCTCCAGTGCCCGAAACAGAAATGAGGAATGTGGTAAAGCTCTCTAGATTGTAGAGCAAGCTTTTTAGATTTGAGGGGAATTCAAAAAGTACGAATCCTTCTCAGGCACATCATCAGAACACATCAGAAGCTCTGGAGAACACTCACCGGATCGATGCCAAAGGGGTAAGCTCCTTGAAACACGCCTGTCACGTTTGGATTCAGAGTTAGGTGCTGATTATTCAAATCCTCGTCACTGTGGAATAATGTTGTTTCAAAAAAAGGGGGGGGAGAGGCACACATAAACAAAATTAAAACTTGAATGCAGACACGTTTAATATTGCACTTGATTGTTTGCTAAGGTGTTTTCCTACTAAAACAATTCAAAGCAGCGTAAGTAACCTGAAGGTAAAATTACAGAATAATCATTTTATTTTATTTTATTTTTCTGGTTCATAGGCTACTTTTCTCCCGGTCAGGGGCCTCAAAGTGACTCACAGTATTAAAAAGAATAGATTTTATAAATGCAGTAAGTAATATATTCAAAGACAATTAAACTATAAACGTAATCTACAGAGTGTAATAACTATGCCCGAGGTACGTCATTCCCCTTTCCCTCTGCTACACAAGCAGTTGTGGCAGTTAAACTGTTGATTGTTTTGCACACATGTGAAAATGCTTTGTAAGGGAATCTAAATAATATATATATATTTTAAATCGCACAAGTGGCATGTGCATTTGATGCACCCGTGAAATTAGCAAAATGCACACCAAGCCAGGGGTAGCTTTGGGTCCCAACACAATAGTTTTGTTTTTCGATCACGCCAAGCTACCTGGGAACAACTTACCGCCACTCCTCTTTGAACATCGGGGTGACGTTCCAGCGAGAGCCAAATATAATCAAGGACTTTGAAAAACAGTCATTGTAGATCAGACCCGTGTACACAGAAAACAGTCCCATTAGCAAAATGATGTATCGTCCTTGAAAAAACATCTTCATGATCTGTGAATATTTTAATCAGGCAAATCAACTCCACAAGGCAAGATCCTTTGTTACAAACACATGGCGCATAAAAGCTTTGTTTTCATTTAAGAACTCTATTGGAGGTGGACCACTTGGGGCAGCATCCAAACCAGCCAGGGGTTCAGCGCAGGGAGCAACCGTTATATTTTTACCCCACCTTTCTCCTTAAAAAGGGGGCTTCCACCAGCGCAAGACAATGTTTTAAAGCTAAAAACATGCATAAAAATACAGATATTTTAAAAGAATCAAGCAAATGTCAGACTAAAAATGGTCAGCAAAATCAGCACTGCTCTGCCAGATCAGTCTAAAATCATCACCTATGACCGGCTGTTCCTCCCCAGCCTTTCAAAAAAGATTCCTTCCTGCCTCGACCTGGAGTTGCGTGGAGTGCGATGGGGGGGGGGGGGCTTCTGGGTGCAAAGCAAGGGCGTTCCAGCCCTTCCCCAAATAAACAACAGCCTATTAAAACGGCAAAGGAAAACGAAGAGGTTTTGTCCCCTCCCCCCTTACCTCGTCTTGCGATCGCTGCAGTTTAGGGTGCTTCTCAAACACGACCATGCAGAAAGCAAAGAGGAACATTAAGAATCCATGCCCGCAATCTCCAAACATCACGGCAAATAAGAAGGGGAAGGTGATGATGGTGAAGAGAGCTGCAGGATCAGAGAGATATAAAGAGCCCGGCTTTTATAACCCGGAGGTTGATAACGCCTGGGAGCAAGACTCTCCGTTTGCTGAAGAATCAGGGCTCAAAAGCTGCCTCTAAACCTTGACCCAGGCGTCTAAAAAAAATAAAGGTGGTCCAGTGGTAAAGAAATGCAAGCAACTTGGGAAATGAGACTCTGCCGCCAGCCTTGACGTCAGGCACTTTCTCTTAAGATTTCTATCCAGGTATTCATTGAGAAAGAAACAGGAGTAAAAATAAGCAAGAGAAGGGATCCAACACACACTGCTGTAAATCTATCATCTATGCAGACCCCGAAGGGCTCAAGGGAGCCCCTGTGTGCTCTTCTGAACGTCCAGCAACGGCCAACTGGAAAAACAACATTAAAATCCCTGGTCTCTGTTCCACCAATCAAAAGTAAAAAAAAAAAACAGTTCAATACCTATGGTTAAATCATGCTGAACGGCACTGCAGACCTAATAGGCACATTTAAAGATCAAGTTGAAAAAGTTTTGCCAAAAAGACAAAAAACATCAAGGTCCTCTGAAATATTCGGTAAATGGTTGATACTTCCAAGGGTTAAGGAGCATGCACTTCCCCCACACACACACACACACACTCATCACCCCTTACTGGAGTTTTCCAAAGCTTTTTAGAAGAGTGAATGGGGAGGAGAAAAGAACAGTGTGATCCAAATAGATTCTACTTTTTAATGCATATTTTTCCAGCGTTCACATTACCCACCTGGATTTATTTCCTGGTAGTTTCCAATTCCATAAGCATCCACTATGTTCTGGAATCCAGAGGTGAATTTATTGGTCCGTATCAAAGTTGGAGGCGTTTCTTTCGTCGGTATCGTGTTCATGAATGAAGGAACAGAAGCCCCACTTTCTCTCTGGTTACAGAATTAAACAACTGCATTAATATTTCCAGCACATTTGGTGAAGCCAGAAAAAGAAGAGGCTTTTTCCTTATTCTGTCACCCAGGCACGAATCGTGGATGCACAGTAATAAAGTATACACAGCCGTGGTCTTAAAATTGCAAAGAAAGAAAAAAAAAAGGCTTACAGCAGTGGTTCCCAACCATGAGTAACCCAAGATTCCTGGACTACAATTCCCAGAGGCCTTCACCAATAGCATTGCTGGTCGAGGTTTCTGGGAGTTGCAGTTCAAGAACACCTGGGTGATCCAAGGCTGGGAACCGCCGTCCTAGAGGCAAGGGTGCACAAAAATACATGCATTACATTCCACATCTGCATGCAGCCAGATGTGTACAAAATGTCGGCTGAAATTGGACAACTCACGGACTGGATTTTGCCATTCACAGATCACGTAAGACAGCTCGGTGGTTTAGGTCTCCGGCAGAGCCAGAGTTTGAGAATTCAATTCCCCCCCCACTGGGGCAATTCCTTGACAGGGGCTGGACTTGAGATACCCCATAGGGTCCCTTCCAAATCACTTACGGAGCCCTCCTCCAGGGCTCGGCGCATGTTCAGGAGGTCGGACACCGGGCACCAGACTTCAGCGATCAAGCATTTGTTCGTGACGTCGAAACTGCAGAGGTTCAGCACGTGGTAGATGGCTTTCATTTTCTTCACCTGGACGTGCCAGGTGTAGATCGACTCAGAAGCTTTGCACAGAACTTGACGTAAATAATCCTCCGTTTTGTGCAGCACCTTTAATAAATATTAATATATATATCAATCTATCTATCTGTATATGAATGCCACAGTATCAAGAAAGGGTAGGTTTACAAGAACAGGGCCATAAATTCCCTCCCTGCTCCAGGCGGTGTGGATGAATGCTGTTCCTTTCCTCCAACTTTTTTTAAAAAATCTTAAAACGTACAACACAAGAAATATAAGGTCTTCCATGACAGCCGTTTGAGTCTCCATGGCTTGGGGGGGGGGCAAAAGCGAGTGTCAGTTAACGTTTTACTCACAACATGGAGATCCTGAATGCGAATCTGGAGTCCCTCCATCACCATCCTGTGCTCCTCCAGAGTGCTGGGATAAGGGTACATATGGCAATGGTAGCTGGCAAAATAAGAGCAAAAAGTTCAGACAGACGAATATGGGAAGATACAAATAGTGCTGCCAAAAGCGAGGACATATTGAATGCAATCCTCCAGAAAACTTCTACCTATAGAATGAATGACAGTGGGTGCCTTCTGTGGCTTTTGAATGGTGGTCCGAGAAATACATTAAATCCTTGGGAGCCTATTGGGGGGTGGGCCTCATGAGATGATTAGAAATGACCGACAAGGCTCCTGAGCGTAAGCTTGCTATTACCAACTTTCATCGGATTTCGCAGCCCGTAAAGCTGTGGCTAAGACAAGCTGTATCTGATCAGTCGAAGGCTGGCTTTCCAGGAACCTCACATAACCCACTATGAACAAAGCAGGATATAAATATAATTCACAAATACGTGCACCTGTGCATGCGTTGTCAACCATGACACCGGGAGAGGTATGTTGTGGGCTGCATGACAACAGCGCAAAAAAAAAAAAAACTGGCCGATTTCTCAGGGTGTTAAAGAATGCCGCCCTGAAAATGCCCCTGAGCCTTTTGAACCGGAAAACCATCCTCATTATTTTAGAATGGCAAAGCTGGAAAGGACCCTATGGATCGTTAAGTCCTGACCGGGCTCCATACAGGGAAGAAGTCTAAAAAGCCGCTGAGAACAGCCATGTTGCATCCGGACTAACCGATGATCAATATCTGAGTTGGCAGAGTGACCGGCTGAAATCTCACCTGCCAGGGCAGACTGCCAGGTCAGCCACACAATGGCGTGACATCTGGCAGCCATCAGACAGCAACAGGAAAGAAAAAGTGAAAAGCCCCAGGGACACCCAGACAACTGGGTTCCCTGCACCCCAAAAAAAAAATCCTCAATAAAACAGCCTGCTCCTGCAGTTCCTTCTCCAGCATTCAAGCCCTCCCCTCTTGAAGGGACCAAGACTGCGTCTCACACAAGGCTGCCTGAAATGTTAACAAAGAGGACCGGCACAAGGAAATCATGCTAATCCTTACCAGTCGCAGATCTTCTTAACCTTCTGGCCAATCTGTTCACCCCAATAGGAGATTAAGAAAACAAACCACTTCGCCGGTTCTCCCTGGAAAGAGAGCGCCAGTATTTCAAGTTTGGGATCAACGGCTGCCGCATTGGGGGATGCGCGGCCAATTTTATAGAGAACCAGCACAGACAATGTTTAAGAGCCGAGATTAAAATTAGGCTTTAATGTACAAAACGCACATTTCACATACACAAGGAGGTCAGGGAGCTTCCGTTCATGACGGGAGTAAAGAAAGGAGGAAAGAGAGAGGGGGGCATAAATCAAGAATTAAACCAAGAGTTCTCTTTTTTTTAAGCCACACTGTGCCCACCTTTGGATGGCATGTAAACAAACAATGGGAAGATCTCTTCATCATCCAGTGGCTGCACGCCAGCATCACAATAAACCATGGTTTATGACTAATAAATCTATGCTATAACAAGCTGTGGACTCATTTTCTCCCTTTTTATTCTGTGACACAGCCACAAGAAAGAGCTAAGATTTAAGTACTGGCTTTAACTACAGCTTGTTGTTTCACACGAGAAGGGACGATCTGCGGTTAACCTTAATCGTGGTTTGCTTGAAAGAAACCACCATTGGTGAAGCGTTCGGTAAAGCGGGATGCAGTTCACAGGGACGTTATGTTATCAATGCGTCCTGTTTACTCACCGTATCTGGGTCTTCCAGACACTCCTCCACTTCTGAGTAAGAAACAATTGTATACCCTTTGCAGACCCGCCACAACATTCTCTCAAAAGCTTCGATTTTTGCTCGGTGAACTAAGCCAGAGATGAATCTGCAATAAAATTAAAAGGAAAAACTGTGTTGGAGGAGTACACATTACATGAAAGATACTGGCCATTCAGATTATTTGCAAGCTAAAATACTTCCGCCACTGATACTACAGGCCACATTTGGCAGATCAAAACACCATGAATTCAACGACCCCACCATTTCTGCCAGATTTTTTTAAAAATTACTATTCTCTGCTTTCCCAGAAAGACCACAAACACTTGAAGCAAACCTCATAAAGCACATAGAAGTGATTTTCAGTCATATTCATCAGGACAGTGAGATTTTGTCATTCTGAGGCTAATGGCAGGCTACAAGCCTAATATATTTAATCAGGAGCACCTTCTAATGAACTGCTTCCAATTAAACATGCTTAAAATTCCGTATTAAGCAAAAGCAAGCCAGATGCTTACAAACGTGTGCGACACCTAAATAAAATACAATCCGCTCAGACTCCCTTCCTCACAAGAAGAGAAAAAATAAGGGCTGAATCTAATGCTCTGCTGGTGGGATTTTCTTCTCTCTTCCATCCTGCAGCTGCCCGAAAACCAGTTCTTCAGACTTCCTAACCCCCCAGAGCTGTTTTTCCGAGCGCCTGCCTTCTCCCGACCCTGCTGGATACCTTCGTTCTACGAGCAAAACTCCACCACTGGATCCTGTCCTATAAACAGGGCCATATACCAGTATGAACTTACGTGCTCCAGAAAGCTGCTTTATATGTTACCGAGACAGACTCTTCTTCAGCATTAAATGTACAATGCGCAAGAAGAGTCAGCGTTCTGAGTAATACACCAGTGTTGCCGATTGCCAACCACCACCCCCCGCTCAGAGTGTCACACATCAGCCTAATGTTTTTTTAATTACCTACCCTAGTTTGGCACCAAGCCTGTGCATGCAGCTGTAGTCCACCGAAGGCTCAATTTCTAAAGCAGGGAATTCTTCATAATTAGCCTGCACAGAGGACTCATACTAAAAACAACAATTAAAAGGAGAGTTATTGGATGGATGGCCTGCCTCCAGCTACAGCAGAATAGGGTGGATTCGATTTAAACCACAAGGTTTAAAATCAGGATTTTTGGACGATTCAAATTTTTTTAAAAACCACACCATTTAAACATTTTAAATCCTTGCTTAAATCAATTAGATTTTTTAAAAACCCATTGATATTTTATCCACCCTGCAGCAAAGTGTAGATTCATAGCGGCAGATTCAAAACATCTGACACCGATGTTCCCCTGTATCCGGCCTTGAAATCAATGGGACTTGTTGCCACTGATGTCTCCAGGAACGTTCCCTAATTTCAGTGGGTCTGTCCAGGTCTGGCATTTTGGTCTCCTGCAGAAGCCGATCAAGGCCCAGAATCTCTCCCCAGCTCCCAACTTTCCGCCCACCCAGTTTGAGAAGGTTCGGAACTTTGTCCGCACAACACATGCGATTACCTCGGCGGTTCTCCTGACGAAGGACCGAGTGATCCGCAGCATGTGGGTGTACTCTGTCAGCTCCAGGAGGTTCCTCCTCAGCTTCTCCTTGTTTTTCGTCACTTCTCTCAGCTCCACTTCGAGCTTCTGCAACTGCTCCTACAGAAGAAGGAAGCCAAGGCATTTGCACAGCTGTGATTTCGTACCGGTTCGCTCGGTTTTACCAAACGGGACCTAAAGGGGAGTGCAGGAGGGTGCTCGGCAACCGGTCAACAAAATCCACCTAGGCTTTACATCACTCACTCAAAAAAAAGGGGTGTTTCGTATTCTATTCCACCTCCAGTCCCCGAGCCACAAAGAAGGCAAATGGCAGGAAAGTCTGACAATCAACCGCCATGTTGTCGGTTCCCGTTCCAAGGGCTGAGCAAACGCAGCCTTCCAGATGTAGCCAGACGACAACATTCAGCATTTCCTGCAACTGTGTGTGCCGGCTAGGACCGAGGAAAAGTTCAGCAGTCTCTAGGGAGCTGAATGTGGTCAATACCCATCCTTCGCCATCATTTCACCCCTTCTGCTGAAGGTATGGAGTCTCCTGCCTGAAGCGGAGAAAGGGGAAAAAAAGGTTTGCCCCCCTTTACCTGGATTTCCAACATCTGCTTAAGTGGGGGAGCAGCAGGGATAACATTTCCTTCTGGAAGAGGAATGTCTGCTCTCTTGATTTCCTGCACCAGGTACCCTGGAGTCAAGAAAAAGAAGAAACCCTTTTAAGACAGCATTCTCCATTAACAGGAATATTTCTCTGAAAACGCTTTCTGAGAAATAACATTTTCCACCCTTCACAGCAGCAGGCTTTCAAAGTCCTTGCCTTAAGGAGACCCTGTCACCTTTGCTGTGTAGGCCCCGGAAGCGCAATAGAAGGATGCTGAGCCTGGTCCCCAAGCTGGCTAAGCACAGGGAGATCGCTCACTCCATTTTTTCAAGGCCTCCTTGTACGCATACACAGCAAAGTGCACTCAGAACTTCCCTGCCCAGCCAGAATGAAGGAGAACATCCATTTTAACACAATTTAGTGTACTTCAAATCATCCTGCATGCTTTTAACCTGGTGGTTGATCATAGTTTGTGAACCATAATAAATGGCTCACTGAGATTAGTGGTGGATAAAATTATCGTCTGCCTGGGAAATTCTCCATAGGCCTCAAAAGAACCTTCCTTGAAAACAGCACCCCTTTGTCCCAGAATGAACTATTTTTTAATGTTAGATTTGTATTTTTTTTAAGCTTGTGTACGAGTCAACCTTTTCTGGTAGTAGTCCAGAAAAGGTCCTGCTCTCTATTAACGCCACAAATTAATCCGATTTATAGGCACACCAGAAGGATCAGGCTGGGATAACAGGAAGGTTCCTTTGGGGCAGGATAATCCTTTAAATATCAGATTTCAGGACGCTTCAGGTTTTAGAAATCAAAGATAATGATGGACATAACCCAATCAGGAGGTCTCCAAACAAAGTATATGCCAAGCAATTAAGTAATTAACACAGCAGCAGAGTATAAGACCCCAAGGATGTTTGCACACAATTCTTTGAACAGCAAATTTCAAATCCTTATGTAGAACTAGGATTGGGTGATCGTTAATACAAAATCTTAGTAGTGTGAGAAGGCAATTAGCAACAGCTGAGGAATTCAATAGCTTCCAGTCACATAGGTTAATGCGCTTATCTTGTTTTCCTAAAGGCAACTTGACTCCAGAGTCAAAGGAGGAGAGAAAGAGAGAAGATCGCACAGATCAGATTTCTTGAACCGTGAATAAATGACAGAACCCAGAGCTTACCTAAGATCCTTTCCATCTCTTCGCATTTCTTCACTTCGTTCACGTATTTTCTCTGAAACACACTGGTGCTTGGGTTGAGCTGGAAAGACGGAAAACGTTATTTGCGTGATTAGGGAAGACTCTGCCGTAAAATAGGTGACAGCGATATAACTCAGATTGCTTTTAAAAGAGGATTAGACTCAATTCACTGATGAGGTCTCTCATGGCCCGATAGTTCATGACATACAGATGCCGAACTTCTCTGGATAGTGCCAGTGAATCACTGAGTACCCTTTAATAGAAAGGAACCACAAGAAAGCCTCCCTGGCCGGTACGCTTGCTAGAGAGACCTGGCTGATCCCTTTTGGAAATGTGATGCTCAAGCGGGAGATTCTGGTCTGATCAACCAGGGTTCTCTTACACTCAAAGGGGAAAATTTCTGAAAATTCTGGTTGGAAAGAAGAAACCATATGACTGTTCACTTTCCCCATCCTAGGAGATGTATCAGAGCCTTTAAATCATGCAGCTATACATGATACCAAAACATGGATCGTATTGTTTTTAATGTAAATACCTCCAAGCGTAAACTCTTGTTCAGAAACGTTTATGGCATAATAAAGGTGTTTCAAAAACTCTGTTGCTACACTGCAACACACCAGGCATAGCAACGCCCCGGGGAAAGAGTGAACTCTCTTGCTGATTTTCCTTAACTGCTGGATTAAGACTTTTGATTCAATAATTTGAGACAATAAAAGACCAATGTGTTTGAATTAAGCTAGTTCTAGTATGAAAGACTCCGTTTGAAGTGCAAAGCTCCCTGAAAAAACTGAGAAGATCTGGGTGTTTCAAGCAAAACAGGAGACTCTGCACGCCTGCAGTGAAATGAAAGGAATGCCAATCCAAACGCAAGGATTGAGTAACAGCTCGGTGTTAAAGGGTGCATCATAAAGCAAGCATATGAATTATCTTTGCCCGACAGCTGAAGGACGGATTATTCCATATCCGGTTGAGATATGAACCAGTTTCTGTAGGAAGAACAGGAACAACTGGACTATAAAAAGTAAGAAACAAATACAATAAGGACACGCTGTACTTCTCACTCATGAACTAGCCATGTTGGTGAAGAGCCATCGCACCACCTGCTCTGAAAGAAGGTGGCACCAAGTGATTGAAGCTGTTTGCTGTTTTTCTGCAAATCTCTATTGAAGGAACCCTAAAACCTTCATTCAGGAAGTCTAGAGACATTCTCCTGTTCATAAAATGTTACAAGCAAGGTTTTCTTTTTAATTTGCCTGCTGGGCAACCGAGGACCAAAAAAAAAAAAGCTTTCAAGCTGATTTGTGCAACTCCTAATATGAGAAGGCTTTTAAAGGAAATTGGGGTGGTGGTGGGAGGAAATAAAGAAAAGAAATTCTTATGAGGACTCTCTTCTTTGGTGAGGCCGGCTTTTTACCTCTGCACTGCCAGCTCAAGGCGTTACACATCAGATCGTATGCAGGAACAGAAAGCGGCAGAAGAGGTAGGGGTGGCCCTCTGTACCATCATTATAGGTTAAAAAAAAAAAAAAAAATTAAAAATAATGAAAATAAAGCAGCAAATAAAAAAGTCAAAAAAAATGTGGTGCCACCTTAAAGTCTGTAATATTGTTTTTTTTTTAATTTGAGCTTTCATGGACACTTCCTCACCCATTAGAGAAAGAGACCTCACAGGGCAAGTATTTATACATTGCATCCAACTAGAGCTCAATCTGCAGAAATTTGGTTGGTTGGTAAGAATTTGTCTTATCTATTGTTTTTTTTTAATTATTCTCTTATTTATTTATTTTTCTCTCTCTTATCATGAATAGGAAAGAATTCCTCCTGTAAATCCAAGTAGAGGAATGATGACTTTACCTTCTCCCCCCCCCCCAAAAAAATCTGGTGAATTCAGAGAGGGAGCCTCCAAGGAGTTGCCTCTCCCACCCTAACCCCCCACACACACACAACAACCACCCTGCGAGGTAGGAGAGGCGGGTCAAGAACAGCCCCCTTGCCTTCCTCCTCCTCCCCCCCCCAGGGATCATCAAGGGTGGGGGGAAACCACTCACGTCTCGGAAGTGGGCCAGGCCGCGCTCCCCCAAGGCGCTGAGGCACTCGTAGGCCGAGCCGGCCTGCAGGAAGAGCTGGGCCAGGCACATCGTCTCGCTCCGGAACGGGGACCCCATGGCCGGGGAGGGAAGGGAAGGAAGCCCCCGGCGTCTCTAGGGTCGCGGCGGAGGAGGCGGCGTCCCAGTTCCTCGGCCACGCTGATTCCGAGGGCTGGAGGGTTCGGCCCGGCCCGAGGCCATAGGGACGGAGGAGACCCCCCCCCGCCTCTCCGCCTCCCCAAGGTCCAGCCGCTTCCGGTTTCTCCTCGGGAGCCTTCGAGTTGACGGAAGGGCGGGAGCGAGTCCCCTCGGCTCTGCTTCCGCCCCTGCTTAGGGAAAGGCCATGGGTCCGCCGGCGCCGCTCTGCCCTTGCACGACTCTATGGTAAGCGTTCGCTTGTCTCTAGGCTACAGCAGGGACCGAGTTCGGGGCCGGAAGTGCGAGGAAGGGCTTTGTTTGAGGGCTCGGCCGGGGGCGGGATTTCCGGCTCCGTCTTTCCAATGGAATTTAAAAGATTAGAGCACGTGGGGGGGGAAGGCAAAATCTTTAATTTAGCTTCAGTAATTAAGGAGTTCTGAGGGCAGCTCCCTTGTAGGCTCAAAATAAGCTTTATAGGTGAAACTAAAATAGAAATAAAAATAACGTGGTGGCCCTTTAAAGACTGTCATATTTATTTTAATGTGAGTTTCAAGGCCACTTTCATATCAAAGGGGGAGAAAAAATAAAGATGCTACCATACTTTGCATAAAGTACTTTGCCGCTCAGAGTGGTCGCATAGACCAGATGGGCGGGATACAAATCAAATAAATAAATAAATAAAATTGTCTGCCCATATTCATCTGTGTCATTTATATCTATTTATAATTTTAGAAAAAACTGCAGTGCCTCTCCCCTAAGGAGGAAGACTGGAACGGTTGTAGTGTCTGGTGCTAACTGAGGTGGGCAACATCCGAGGTGTCTAACCTCCCTCTTGTTCTCTCTCTTTCAATTAGATTTGTCTTTAGAATTCTTCCAGCACCCCTTCTAATGGAGTCCAGCCCTGTGGGAAAAAGGGGGGGGGAACACACGGCCCTGCCCCACACGTGCTCCACAAAACCCATGGAGAGTCTTCACTCATTCTCCCAGGCAGAGGCACAGTCAAAAGGAGCGAGGGGCGAGACATGCCACTTTTGGCTCAAATTAATGTAGCCGAGTTCCCTTCAAAGACTGAGGTGTGTTTCTGGAGCAAAAAGCTAGTCCTGAAGCAGATTCAGCTTACCAACAAAAACCTCACATCATATTAATTTTCCTTTTCACAAAAACACAAGCCAGCTGTAGTTTTGTAAATACAAGACACATTTAATTTTTGCCCTGAGAAAAATACACATTAAGAATCCAAACGTGTTTGGTTCCAAGGAAACTATTTTTAAAAAAAGTACCATCTATTAAAATATAGAAAAGCATTATGAAAATGGTTATCTTGGACCATTCATGATTTAGTCCATGCTTCATAGATTCTCCTCCAAGGATCGCTCAGCACCACTCCCAGTAGGATGAGGAAGACCAGCACCAGACCTTTGGCAAGAGAGTGGGAATACGGCTCTCCTGAAAAGAGATATTGGAACAGAGATTCACTGATGTCAGGGGCACTACGTACCTGGTCATCTAACAGTGATTTAAAACTTAAACGCAGATCACTGCCTACAGTGCAGAAAGAAGGCAGGTACCCTATTCATGGCACCCTTTCCACTTTGTTAATAGGTAGGCTGATTACATTAAAGTATTACTAGTTTTTTCCAATAGCAACATATACGTACAGTATTTTAAAATATAAGTGATCACAGACCTCAAACCAACAAATAATAATGACATGAGAACCAGCCAGAAACTACATACCAAATCAATAACTACTAAAATTAAAAACGCCTGGCTGCTCTTAAGGAAAACATCCAGAAACGGGCACTCTCCTTCCTGCATTTAAAGCTATTTTCTTTCAAAACTAGGACCACTGTACTCAAGGTCCTCCTCCTTCTACCCAGAAACAGAACCTGTTCGTGAGGTCCCAACTGTTGCCTAAATTAACACGAGGAGAGGTGGCTCCTCTTATGAGTACACCTCCCTATCTAGGCCAAAACGTTTAAGTTCTTTAGCCTTCATCTGTTAGCTGAGTGGATGATCTCAGCCCCTCCAGATGACAAATCCCATTGGCCTGAGGCAGTGAATGAATGGTGAGGGATTATAGGAGCTACCGTTCAACACCATCTGGAAAGCCACACGGTCTACTTCTGTAGCTGTAACACCGACCCATCCAAACACATGGCCCAATAAACAACAGTGGCTTTTTACCAGTATAGTCGTGTGTCAACGGATAAAAAAGTTCTGGCCAACAAACTTCATTTCTCCTGCAGTCATATTCTGTGTAGTTCATCTGAAATCTGCAACACAGGTCAAAGAAAAAAAAAACACGACATCTCAGTTGTGCATCTAAGAGGAAGGATCCCTCGGCAAACACCAGGATCAAGAAAGGTGCAATATAAGAAGAACGCACCATCTGTCCATCTAGGCCAGAAGTGGCTATTCTTATTAAATTGATTGTTAAAATTCTAAGTTCTTTGATTATATATATATATATATTTGTTTTTATCTATGTAAACTGTGTATATTTTAAATTGTTTTCTATTTGTATGTTGTGAGCCGCCCAGAGTAGACCATGTCTAGATGGGCGGCATATAAATACAATAAATAAATAAAATTATTGACTTCTCTCTACTGGAGATGCCTAGATTTGAATCTGGGGTGTCTGGTTCCTCTTCTAGCTGAGTTTGCTGCCACCACTTTTGCCTTTATATTCCAGTCTTCTGAGAGTAGAAAATACTTGTAAAACGGAACACATGGCCCTAAGGGTATTTAAACTGAACAGCTGGACAGCTCAGGGGTTTAAAGGCTTCTGACTGCGGAGCCAGGCGTTGGGTGTTTGATTCCCCGCTAGGCCTCCTTGATAAAGCCTGGACTCAATGATCCATCAGGTCCCTTCCAGCTCTGGAGTTCTAAGATGGTTATTATAAATCAAATTCAGTGTTTAACTGGAGCTACCACTGAGATGTCTAACACCGTTACAGTTGTATCCAAGAGAATTACCTTGTCAATGGAAGTGGAGGTTGAGCTAGTATTTTAATAAACTGCACATCGGAAGAGATAGAAAGAAAGCCGGTCTTCTCCTCACAGACAAGCGGACACTGAACTTGCCAAGTTATTGCTGAAAAACTGAATGTGGGGAGAAAAAAAATATTACGAACGGGAAACATCAAATTCCAACAGTGAAGTCAGTGAGCAAGCTATGAATGGTTAATACTATCGTTGCCATTTTTAGTGTTCTTACATAGAGTGATCAATTGTTCCCAGTGGACAACTGATCAGTCCAGAAAAAAAGTTGAGTGAATGAGTGGCCAGAAAACTACCCAGGGATTTACACCAGATGCAGAAGTTTGCAAACAAACAGGACTGACTTTTCAGGCAGAGACAAAGGAGAGGCACAGACGGAAAGGAATGCTGTCGAATCCCCTTATACGGCGAAACTAGGCCTGAGATTTAGGAACCATTAAAACGGGACAGAACATGGGGGGATAAACAAAGATGCAGGCCTGCCAAACAAAACTTGAACTTTAAGTCACCTGATCTGCACGCCGAGTATCTCCTGCTGGGCCACCCCTTCTATGGCACCCACATCAGCCGTCATCATCTGAATATTCAGGTGGGCAGGAATATCAGGACA
Source organism: Pogona vitticeps (assembly GCF_051106095.1). Lineage (NCBI taxonomy): Eukaryota > Metazoa > Chordata > Lepidosauria > Squamata > Agamidae > Pogona > Pogona vitticeps. Next base: position 17,111,093 of record NC_135796.1, read on the forward strand.
GATCCCCTTTAAATCCCCAAGACTGGCGTTTGTATCATCACTAAGTGTATCCGAACCTGCTGAAAACAAAGAGGACTGTTTTGAGAGACTCACAAATCCGTTGCTGAGCAATCAGTTGCCTTCTCTTTCAAGGTTACACGTTTAAAATGGATGATTCCGGCTTAAAAAGGAAACAAACGCAACCCCGGCTTGTTTGGATGGAGACTTACCCACTCTGAAACATCCCGAACTTAAAACATTCTCATTCTGCTGAGTAAGCAAGCATGGGATTTTACTCGTGAGCATGCTTTCCATAAAACGGGGAGGCCGAGGGGGCGAATGTCCACTCAGAGAATGGCAGAATCCAGTGGAACTGGAGGACAGTTCGATTCCCACTGTAGTCACCCATCCATGCCCCGAAAGAAACCCTGTGAAACCCTCTGGAGCCAGTTTTTAGATGGGGGGAGAAAGTTACGTTCAACCACAAACACATTGTTGTAGCCTCACAATTCCAGTTGTTTAAAATATCAAAATTCAGCTCTGGAGATGTCTTACTATGGAAAGCAGAAACATACCGTGTTTTCTAGCAGTCCCAACGTTATTAATTATCTCCAAAAAAGTGTTGTTTTCCCTGCATAGTACATTATATTTTATAACAAACGTTGCTAATGCATTTTTTAAAAAATTAAAAGAAAACCCTAACTTCATTCAAGTGAATGTTGCAACTCACGGATTATTTCCACCCAGTCATCTGAGACATTCGTATTGGAATTCCCTCTCTTTCCAACGTAGCTGGCTTGCACCAGAGAGTTAAATCTTTCCATAACCTTTTCCCTGCAAACCAAGTGGTGTGTGTGTTATTTAACATTTTGCATTACAGTTTGGGGCAGTCAGCGCATTACATATTCATCATAGTGAAATTATGGCATCAAGAAAAATATTCTTACAGCCTCAGAAACGAATGCGGTATTTCAACACCAGAATCATTGTTCTTTATTTCAACAATGTAAAGGCCTTAAAAGTGCTAGTTTTGAAGCTCTAGGACCCCTTTGGATAGGGTACACACTTTAATAACCAAACCCCCTCACCTCAACCGGCTGCAGTTCTCTGCAAGGTCAACTTCCATAATGCATCCAGAGGCTGAATTTAGTCCAAACAAAACTGGCGTGAGACTCGCTGATGTACACAAGCCGAGGCCACCTATGTAATGAAGATATCTGCTTGAGAAATCCTTGTTTTTCACTTTCTTGCTTGCAACAACGTCATGCAATATCGCGCTTGAAAGAAACACTACAGTATGGTGTGAAAGCTAAGGTAACACTGAAAATTAGGAAGTTTGTGTTGACGTTGTCTGTTGCGTACTGAACCACACCACTCGGTGTGCAGCAACTGAAATTTGCAGCAATTTGCCACCCAAAACTATGACATCTTTGTTACACCAGCTATATAAGATTTTCGCCAGTGTCTCAGTGTCATGAAATGCTTTATCCACCAGATTTTTAACAGTATTTTTTTCTGAAGGTGTTCAAAAGAGACCAGTTAGACCAGTTAGGAGCTGAAGAAAAGCCACCTAAAGCTTTATGTAGGAATTCTGCTGAATTACTGCTGTCAAAGATCAGATGGCTGAAGTTAATACTTCACTGACATTATATTTAGACATTTTGAAAAGTGACTCAACACGAATTATATATATCCCCACATCTAAGTCTGATATTCTTGCATTTATGATGCCATTTCAGTTATTATATCATATTCCTTATCAAAACTTAATACCTGGCTTCCAAAGATTTAAGGTGGTAACAGTGTCTGAAGAGTTGAAATTTGCTGCTCTGACTGGCCTTCCAACTTGGTAACCTATGTAGATAAAGAGAAATATGTATGAGGTTTAGTTGGTGCGGTTTGGGATGATAACTTGTAAAGTCAACTGCTGCAGTGTCTTGGCAACATAAGAAAATCTACCAGCCTCTTGCTACAACGGGAGAAATGGGTCTTCTTTGGTGGCCGTTCCGTCCCTGCCCTTCTTAGCCCATTCCCGACAATGTTATTCTGCAGGAAATCAAGACTGGCAAGGGAACTTCCTTGGCGATTAGCCAGAAGGAATGCTCATCTCCACCAAGGATTGGCTAGGAGGAATGGAGCAAGACAGCTTTTGGTTTTGTTGCCAAAGCCAGCCAAAACTACATGCATGCAACAATCACATGTAAACACACACTGGGGTTTGGGACTCTAGCTACAGCAAAGAAAACAACTGACTCATTAAGAAGCAAATCTCACATGATACCCCGAAATGAGAGGCTACTGATGCTGGTAAGACCACAGAGCCAAAAGGAAATGTGAACATCACTGACTCCTGATCATCCACACGAGAACATGTCTCTTCTAAACCAATGAATCATTTCACCTGGATTTCCAGACATTTCTTCTGTGCTGGTAGCATTTACACTCACAAAGTTGACCGAGAATTTCTGTGTTAGTACCTCTGAAAAGGAAAAAAGTTACAAGCTGAGCCTCATGCTTAAAAACGATAAACCCACCACTATCATAAATACCATTATCTAACCCACTGGTTCTTAACCTTTGTTACTCAAATGTTTTTGGACTGCAACTCCCAGAAGCCTTCACCATCAGCTCTGCTGGCTGGGGTTTCTGGGAGTTGCAGTTCAAAAACACCTGAGTAACAAAGGTTAAGAACCACATCCATTTAAAATCACAGTGTGGCAATGCTTCAGTAGGATTATGGCACAGAAACAACATAATTCAGACAGGAATCCCTGACTCAATGGGGGTGGGGGGGGGAGAGTGTAACGGTACCTTCTGGACATACATCCCCACGAAGTACGTTAACTTTCATTTCAACAATTCTCTTGCCTTCCCATACGATGATGTAATCTTCTGCAAGTGTCACATTTCTGCATTCTGAACACAAAGAATAGTTTTGCAGGGACATAAAGAATGCTCTTACAGTACGACAAAAATGTCTTTTAATACACAACGTTGTAATCAACTGATACGCACCTCTTCCCACGCAGCTGTCTGTATGAGTGGTGTTCTTCTCCTGAATCACCTGCAGTCTGACTTCATCTGGCAAGAAAAGGAAATACAACATAAGTATCCCATCTGAAACCAAGCAGTAAAGGAAAGGGGAGGGTCAAGGCAGCATGGGTCTGCCTCCAGCAGGACCCCATGTGCAGAACTGGCTCCTGCAGACAGAGGTGGTCCGAAACAGATCAGATGCCTGCCATGGGAAGCAGAATTCTTGGCCCCTCTCACCCATTCAAAGGCTGCCAAATGAGGCAGAGCCCCAAAAATCAAGTGGATACACATCTTCCATGGAAAGAAGATCCTGCATCATCATGACTTGGGTTCAAAAAACACACAAACAGAAATTATAATGAATCTGTTGGGTGAGACCCCTGGACAAAGCAGCTCATCAGGGGTGGGAGAGGCAATAATTTTAATCCCCTCTTATTTTCAGTAGCTCATGACAGTAATGCTAAGAGAGCCACCGGATGGCAGAGCGGGGCATGAAAGCAGAGAACGCAACAGCCTCACTAAAGCTAAGCAGAACTGAGTTCGGGAAAGCCTATATAATAATGACTTCTTTGTTATCTTGCTGTTTGCCCTTATTTTCTCCTCTCCACTTTCTACTCACAACACCTCTGAAAGGCAGAGCAGTCTGACGGAATGACCGGCTCAAGGTCAGCCATTTAGTGAAAAATCAACATACCTCCAGTCCCGCTGTTTACTGCTACGTTTGTCAGTGTGGTACCAGCTTCAGTGCAAGGAGTAAGAAGACATTCAGCTTCAAAATTCTGAAGGAAAGCAACGGGGGCCTTTCTCGCACATTGCCCGGCTATGAATGGCTGCAACACACACAAGAGGAGAATGTCAAACTGTGTTTTATGTTCCTCCTCCTTCCCATTCTAAATTCAAACAAAAAGAGAGGCCAAGAGAGGGTTTGTTCACAAAACTTAAGATGGTCCTTACCTGAGGAACCGTAAAATACTCGTTCTGCACTGTCAGAATCGGATCTCCTTGCTTGTAACCACTAGTAAGTTTTCCTGGGACCATTTGAAATGGAATCGTGAACGACGAAGAGATTTGGGGCGAAGGGGAACTGCGAATACATTCCGAAAAACAAATCTGTATTATTGTTGCAACAATTTATAATAATTGTATGCTGTCAGATTGATCCTGACTTAGGTTGACCCTTTCCAGGGTCTTCCAGGTAGAGAATATTCAGAGAATATTCCCTTCCGTTCCGTTCTTCCGGGGGGGGGGGTCCTTCTGGGACTGTGCAGCTTGCCCAAGGTCACCCAGGCTGGCTCCTCTGAGATCCACAACGGGGAACTGAACTCCCAACCCGATTCCTAAACCACTAAGCTATCCAGCCCACCTACTGTCATCATACACTGTGCTACAGACTTATTCTGCAAGGAACTATTTAACAGACCACATACGAAAGGAAACAAAAGCAAAGCATGTTCGTTTCAGAAATCATGGAATTAATGAACTATATAGTTGTTTAATGATACACCAGAATGAATGTCTGTATACTTACATTGCTCCATGATAGAAATAGCCAAGGAACGGTGTGTTGTTAAGGGATGACTGTACGCATAAGAAGGGAAACCAGTCAGGGGCCCGGTTTCCTTTCCGGATAGAGCACAGCTGGTCAAAAGGTGGACTGACATCCCCACCATAGATTCCTGTATAACACGATCCACTGAAGAGTAACTTCACCTCTGAGGTGCAGTCCTTAAGAGAGGGAAAAGATACCAAGGAATTAACCAACAGGGCTGGGCCAGTTCAGCAAGAGTGAGCAAAATCAGAGTCAGAACCTATTATGGCCGTGGCAGTGACCCAGCGCAGGCTTTTTATACATGCTGAATCCCTGCAAGTCCCCTTAAGAGAATCAGGCAGAAGGCTGTGGGAAAGCTGTCTGCCTGTCAAAATAAACCACAGCAAATTCAAAAAATTATGAGCCATTATAAAGCCATTTTCTGAATTAACTTTCAAGAGGGCGCTTGTTGCATAAGAATCCACCCTTTTTTACTAATCATGTTCATTGGGTATTTTCCTTCTTATTAAATTATTCCACTAATGGAAGACTGCATGGAAACAGGTGTCACAGGTTTATTATACCATAGCATTAAATGTAGAAAAGCAATGCCCTTTTCTCCCCAATCAGTTTACAGTCATTTTTGTAGGTTTCCCGGTAAGCTTTCGAATCACAAAGCACAGAAGCCATACCGAATCGCAGCAGCAACGGAAATCACAAGCTCCAGCAGTGAGATTGCAGGGACAAGACCCCAGTGGCTGAAATACTTGATTGGGAATGACCGTTGCATTATCTTTAAAAAAGAAAGGAAGAATGAAGCCAGGACTGAAGCCAGGAAGGGGACCGAAGACGTCTCCCTCCCACCATTGTGATTCATCAGCAGAACCTCCAGCAGGATCAGCTCATCTGCCCTTGTAAGTTATGCCAGGTTCCTCCTCTTCCGTAACTGTTTTAATCTAAACTCATCCTCAAAAAAACATTTAAGTCTTTGAGGACTGAAACATGCGCTTGGTTCCCACTCCTCCCCTTGCACAGTTTTAAGTCATCAGTTCCTTAATCTTGGAACAATCTCCATGTCTGATCCAAATGAGCTCTTACCCAAGACCTCTTAGTATCACCAAGGGGGGGGGATAATCTAGAAAGCAATTACAAAAACAGATGGTAGCTCAGAACTGCAGGAAGTCACCAGGAACAGGGTTCGCTCCAGTCTTGAAGACAGGAGCCTTGAAGTGAATTTTCCCCCTCTCTACCATGGAAGGGAATTGTTGCCATAAGGAGAAGCAGCACATGCTCACTTGGGGGGGGGGGGAGGGGGATACCATGGTTTTGATTCTGCCTTCCAAGCCTGGACACCAGAGGGCTTGGCCACCACCGAGACCAGTACGAGCGGAGGGGAATGATGGGTCTTTGTATGCAGGGCACACCACGCCTCTAACAGGTCTTCAACAACACAGGGCCTCCTTACATGCAGATGTGGAACAACTGGAGAAAACTGGCCAGTTTTGCTGAACATATGCTTAAAACATTTACATGCGTGCCAGAAATTGTGCAAACACACTGGGGAATTTCTTTATCCCTTCACAGACAACGTTGCTTCTCCTCCACACACAAATTTTTAAATGAATGAATCCAAATCAAAAGGCTACCCTATAGGCATGCACATTCCTATGGTTAGCCATGCGATCTAGCTAAAAAATATACAACCCTAAGCGAGAAGGGCCTAAGTACCTTCTACTCGTCCTGTCACATTTCCCGAAGATGTATTGGCATATATTTCAGCCTGGATCAACAGGCGGGCCACCACCTCCGAGTCTCGACAAGCCGAGACCTGCAAAGCTTCGACCAAGCAAAGGGCCTCCGCGCAGCAGTCGGTCAGGTTCGAGGTACACAACCACAAATTCCTCATCAAGCGCACGGTCACCTGGGAAACATTCTGAAACACAAAAGCTGGACCGGTAGTTGTGACGCTCACAAAGCATTTCACAGATTGAAATAACCCTTGATGGGAAAAAACCACCCAGCCAGAGTTTGATTCAAACAAAAACACATGAAGGATCTCACGTGCCCAAAAAATATAACAGCAGTTGTTACTCACTGTTAATATGCTCTTTTTTAATACCTGGTATTTAAAGAAGGCCTCAGGGCCTCCAGAGTTTAAATAATGAAGTAACACAAGAAAAGAAATGCTATTTCCAATTGTTCCATTGGGCTGAAAATATAATGTAAAAAGGAAATTTTTATATGTAACACTGCACTTTGCAATGTTACTTTCAATCTCACTCTGTCGATAAAAAAGAAGGGATAGAAGAACAATATTTTTATTGGGATTTGACTCCCAAATTCATTGTATTTATTATTGTAGCCTTCAATGGGAAAACACTGAATATTTTGGATCAGCAAAATATAGTAATAACATGTGAAAGGTCTGTTTGTTCTCCAGCAAACAAAGAAAGGCTTATTTGGTAATCTACCTGGGATTAATTCTCAATACATTACATTCCTCTTACATTGGGGGGGGGGCAGGGATTTATAGGAGCCTCTAGAAAGAGTCAGCCACAACTGAATGGCAAATTTAGAAATGTATGGGATCGGAGTCACAGGAGGCATTGAAAAAGTGGGTTGTTAAGATATTCAACTAGCAATGGAAAGTACAGAGTAAAGTTTTTACTAACCCCTTGATGCGTGACATTCAAACTCCAGTCACCCGTTCTGTTCCTTCCACTGCAATCCGCAAGGGGCAACGTGCCTAGAACAGAGCAAAAATGGAGCTAAGGTCAACACAAACCTAGGCAGAGCAGCACACAGCCCTTTCCAAATACAGGAACTGATTCGTGAACTCTTACTTCAGTCTTAGGAAGGAAGGAATATCTCCACGCCACCCAAGAAACGAAGGAAGCTACCTTAGCATTGGGTGAAACCATTGATCCACAAACTCTGGCATTGTCAACCCTGACTTGGAAATGCTGGCTTTCTTGTATTTATTTTCTTTAGCTGAGACTGGACCCAGCACCTTCGGTATACAAAGCAGACGTTCTATCGCTAAACTACAGCCGTTCTATAAGGCAGCTGACCAGTTCAGAGCATACAGGAGACGACACTGTGGCGCACACTCTTTGGACATCCAAGAGAACACAACAGTCAACAGGCTTAGGAAGTGCAGTTGGAGTCGCTGATTTACAACAGACACATTGAGGTCTATTCTGTCAACAAGAGAGCCCGTTATTAACGGAGAACACGGCCGGCAGTCTTTTTGAACCAGATAGTGAAGAGCCGCAGACCGAGACCCAACGAATCTGTGGATCTAGTAGTTAATTAACTGTTATCTTGTATATGTGATTGTCTTATATTGCCAATAAAGGCATTGATTGATTGATTGATTGATTGATTGATTGATTGATTGATTGATTGATTGATTGATTGATTGATTGATTGATTGGTTGGTTGGTTGGTTGGTTGGTTGGTTGGTTGATTGATTGACTAATTGACATAACTGCAGCCTGAGGCAATGGCTTTGTTCTGCCAGCTGTTATAATCAACTTACATATATCTTTAGGTTTATAATTTTCTTGCTTTTACTGCCAGGGATGAGAGAAGCAAGGGAGATTTGTCAACATTCACATGTTTCATGACTTATGGGAGATCTTGACAGAGCTCAGTGGCTTAGGTCTCTGGCTGTGGAGCCAGAGGTTGGGAGTTTGATTCCTCACTGGGCCTCCTTGACAGGGGCTGGACCCGATGATCCATAGGGTCCCCTTCCAGATCTGCTATGATGATGACAGAAAAACAGTCCAGCAATTTCACAATCAATGTCAGGAAATTGTTTCAAAGCAATCTTACCTGTTTCATTGTCCGCCACAGCAATAGAGAAAACATCTGTTGGAGCGCTGACTAAAGAAGCAGTAACAACCGTTCCGGACATATAAACGAAGGAAGGCTGAAAACCTACAAACAGAAATCAGATGCCAATATTGGCATTCATGCCAATGATCACACGGAGAGCATTTTGCGCTTTTAAAATTTAACTTCGGATCACCCCCTAAGAATAAAGCTGTTTCCTCAGATTTCACTCATCCCATGAAGTTAGAGCAAAGTTTACATACTCTCTTATCACTCTGAAATGTTATTATCTGAAGATAAAATAATCCTTCCTCCCCACTTGAGACAGAAACGAAATTATATGTCTTTGCTTCAACAGAAAACAAGTACAATTTTTTAAAAAATCCTTCGTTAGTATGCAGTGGACGGAACTAGTATGTCTAGTTATTTATTACTAGACAAGCACCACAGCTCCTAAAAATATTCATCAAAGATTAACTTCCTAGTACAGCACTCCTGTCACCTCTCCCAAAACATTTTTTTTGCATACATAGAAAGCTGTCGTGTTTCTGTACACAGAAAAGCAGGTTGCAATACTAAAGACACTCCAATGCAAACGATGGTTGCAATCCCTAAACGTAATTATATGCAAAAGCAGGCTGCAATCCTAAACCCATTTCCCTGCAAACAAGTCCCACTGAACTCAACAGGGCTTGGCTTCAGGGTCGTCCCGGGGGGCAAATGAAACCTGAAGCGAGCAGGCCAGGCTTCTCCCTCCCCCGTCAGGAGGAGAGCACGGGGGTGGGAGGGAGACGAAAAGCTGCACCGGTTGGATGTCTGCCCGACCCACAGACCGGCGGGAGAGGGGGAGGGACTCTCTCCCCCCCTTCTTTCTTTCTCCCCCCTCGCCCAGCCCCACCCACCGGGCAGCCCATCCTGGGCCCGAGCCCCCAGGAGCCCCCACAGGAGCGCCCCCAGGAGCCCCCCGAGGGGCATCGCTAAGCCCGGGAGAGGCCCGCCGCCATCTTGTGCGTGGCTCCTCCGGTTCCCATGGAAACGGCTGCCCGGGGTGTTGGTGGGGGAAAGAAGAGAACAGAAATAATTCTTTATCGGCCTTTCCAGGCCAAATCCCCTCAGGCTTGGCGGCATTTCGTCGGTGTAGCCTCCGCGGCTGCTTCTGTTATATAAGGGAAAGCGACATCTTTTCTCTTAGGATTAATGTCTTCACCACCACCCCTCCCTGCGGTGCGAATGGTACATTCCACACGGAGATTGGGGAAATCCTACAACTCCCATCGTCCCTTGCGGCAGAAATGTGCTTTTAAAAAAATAAAAGTTTGGAGAGGCAAAACGTTTCTGGTTCAAACCTCGGGTTCGCAGTAATGCCACTAAAAAGCATGGGTCACTGTAAAGTTTTTAGCTGGGGACAGGCAGTTCGCTAGGAAGGCTGATCAGAGCTGCAGTCCAAGGAAAATTATTATAATTATTCAAAAACGCCAGGCACAGTCAAAATCATCATTTTCTAGGCCAAGTTGTCAGGAAAACATATCCTGGAGATTTCACCTTCATTTCTTACCGAAAGGCGGTTTGTTACCTGTTCCAACCATGAGGTTGAGTTTATTATCTCAGACAAAATTTAGTCTCTAATGTCCTGATGAGAATACATGATCTGAGCCCAATACAAATATTTCTAGTCACCTTGGTGGCCATGAGGAAGTACATAAAAGTCTCTACAGTATGTACCTAAAAATAAACCTATCCCCACCCCCACCCCCAATTCTATTCTCTAAATAGCTCACTTTTCTCTTTGTTCTGCTAAAACAGTCCCAAAGGAAGAGCCCACGATCCTTGAAACAGGGCAACACAGATCCGTTCCCTAGGTTTCCTGTGACAGACCATTACCCCCAGGGAATTCACAAGGGGAAACAGTATTGTTTTGATTGGCTCCTTTTTCGCTCCAAGCATCGTTCCTCGAAATGAGTAACACAAGGGACGCACAGATATTCCAAACTGCCAACCAACGCATGAGCTGTGCGAACACTTCAAATTTTGGGGACTACCACCTCCAGAATCCACCACTGGCTATATGTTCGTTGGTGGGATTCTGGGATCTGCAATAAAAAAAACACAAAAAAATGTGACTTTGTCTCCCTGCCAAACTTTGGATAATATATACCTGAAGTGGGTTAGGAATGATGGAAAAGAAGCTGGAAATACAGAGCTTCATTCTGGTAGATTAAGGTTCACTGGATCTGACCTCTTTCAAAGACTCAGTAAATGTTTAGCCGGTGGCGATGCCTCCAACTGGCTTGAGCCAGCAAACCAGGACATCCTTCTCCTCCTCCCTGCTTCCCCCATTAATCCCAAATCAAGTTTCCTTTAGTCAATTTGTCACGGGGCGGCATCCAAGTTTGCAGATCCCAAGAGAAGCGAGACAAGGGGTGTTCCCCAGTTAAGTTCCTGCAGAAAAGGCAAGGTTGGGAACACAAGAAACGGCCCTGGGTTTAAAACAGCAACAAGATGGCAGTGGGTAGTGATCCCAGGATCGCACTTTCGTTTTTATACAAGAACGACCCCTTCTACTCTCTCTTCCTTTCAGACCTGTTGATCGCACCGCAGCAGGTTAAGAATAAGTTTCTCAAGGACCAGAAGGATCTCGCAGTGGTAAGACCGGTTGTATTACTTAATGGGCAACAGCTCAGCCGAGTTTGGGCAGGATCCTTGCCTGGACAGAGAGCTCTCTGGTTTTCTTCCCCCAAAGCTGTAAATCTTTTTTTTTCTTCTTTTCTCTCCCGCAACCCTAGACTTTAAGGAAACTGGAACAGCAGAAGCGGAGCCGACTGAGGCAACTCGACGAGGAGAAAAAACAGTTTCATCTCCTGATGATAAAGAAATTGTCTCCCACAGTCACCATCAGCAGAGGGTCGTCCACGGTCGCAGAAAGGAATGTCTGCAGAGCAGCCTCCAGCAGCGTCCAGTTTTCTTCTCTGGCTTCAGCAAAAAACAGCTGGAAGAGTCTCGACACAAAGTCCCAAACCAGGCCAGGGACCAGCTTCTTTTCGACCACCGAAGGTGAATTCCCTGCAATTTGTGCCCTGAAGTTTCACAAAGTAAGCTCTCATTAGCAAATAATTCTACGTTTGCAGCTTAAACAGTAACGAAAGTACGAGATCCTTCACCCGCGATGAAATAATGAGCAGCGTTGTTCCAGAACAGCTAGATTCAACTCCTGGGATCAAACATTTCGTTATAAAGGTGTGTGCCATGTTTACGGAATGCTGTAAGTGGCTTTTAAAAGAAAATTGGAGCCTTTTCTAAATAAACAGATGATGTTCACCCTGCCTCCTCTTCCTCCTGTTCATAATTTCCCACAATCTAAACTTGGTTTGTTAATAACCCTAATAAAGAATGACATCTAAGCATGGCTTAGGTTATGCTAGCCGTTACTTTAGGGAGGCCCTGAGTTCAAATTTACAGCTGTAAGAGATTTGAAAAGGGGTACTCAGTGGTTACGATATTGTATTGTATCCAGTCACTGGGCAGGGAGAATTTGAATGACAGGGGTACATTAGAAACGGATATGCTTTCTCAGAGAAGTCTTGCTTTGACAGGCAGACATTTATACACATAGAGGGAAAAAGCACGGGCATCTAGTGCGGTGTGGTGGATAGGGACAGATTAGGACTCAGGAGGCCTGAATTCGAATCCCTGCTCAGCCATGGAAACTGACTGGGGGAGTGGAACTGGCAAAACCACTCCTTAAATATCTCACTTATTTGGAAAACCCTCTTAGGGTTGCTATAAATCACTTCTGGCTTGATGGCACATAAGGGAACCGCATAAATTTCTGTTACTTTTCCTATCCTCTCCACCTCTAAAAATAGATGCCTGCCTAACACAGCTCCATTCCATGCCTCTGAGGAAAAACTCCAAAACTAGTTAATGCCGCACAAAACTTGTTCGTCTTTAATGTGCCACCTGTCATGATTTCTTCTCCAAACACCCTCGCCCTACAAAGAACAAGCCCGCAATAAAACATCACTCATCCGTTCTAGCTACAGGGAATCATTTTTTTTCTGTTTGCACACCCTGATCTGTTTCTTAGGAAAACTTTATTCAGGAAGAGTTACAAAACAGTATTAAAAATGGAACAGCATCTGGCTGGCAGAGAATAAATGATCCAGGATAACACACAGGCCTGTCCATAAAAGAGAGATCCCTGGGTTTCTCCTTGGCTGTCAAACGGAACATAAAGCATGAGATTTCGGCCCAGGAACCACTGTTTATGGACCACATTTTTTAAAAGGATGACAGATGCACTGTTTTGGCTGTGTAAAAAGTCAGGGGGAAAAAACCCACAGAGCAAACGTAACACTGTTAGATGTTCAGAAAAGGAGAACAATAGTCTTAACACACAGCGAAGTTTTCGTTACCTGCCACTTTCTTATAGTCGGCAAAGATGGAAAAGAGAAAAAAAATTGTCAGTGGTGGAAATCTTCACCACTGCATGGAAAACTGAACTCTCCTCCCATTTACCAAAACAGGAGCCTCCGGCTCTGAGCAGGATCTCCAGCTGCATAAAAATAGGCAACAGGGACCTTTCTCAGCATCCAGAAAGGCGTAGTTCAGGAATGGAAGTCTGGTGTAGCTGATTTTCATTCCTGCAGTGATCCAGAAGGAGGACACTGAAGAACATGGTCATTTCTTCCGCCGGTCTAAGATTGCTTGGTGGGATTCCTTCGGCTCAAGTCCTGGAGGAACAAGGTGTCACCTTGGAAGCACCGAAACCCCACCAAAAACAGATGCTGTTCTCGCGGCTTGGAAGGGGAAAGCAGAATGCCGATCATGGTAAGGAAAAGCTTAGCTTCCAGCACAATTCCTTTGCAAACATAAGCCTCGGCAATCCTCTCTCTTGACTAATACCAGTAGGGCTCTGTAGGACCAGCTACCAAAGCCCTAACCTTGCGGTGCTGAGGCTGGGGAGGGGATTTCTACTGGAACGATCAGTGCTTTGATTATGGAAGAAAAGTTGGGATGTAAAATTAGCCTCCGTAGTTCCACAGAGAGAGGTTGGTCTGGGAAGGTTCTGTTGGAAAAGTTTCGTACCTCGGTTGTGGGTTTGCAGGCTTCCGTCTTTCCATCTCCACTAAAACCATCGCAGCTTTATGACACACACGGCAGACGCATGCGAACGTCTGTTGCTGAACAGACTGGGTGCAGCCAACTTTATGCAGTTGTTCTGAAATGCTTACCCCGCTGTCTGTATGGGCTGGGTTTGTTTTTTTTAAATAATGTCTTTCTTTCCTTGCACCTGAACATCACAGCTGCAATGGGAGCTGTAAACCTGAACGTGGAAGGAAAGAGACAGGAGGAAAGGATGCTGTTATGTGGCTAATTTCAGCTTCTTTTTCTTAGCCTTCATGACAGCTGGCAGTGAAATCTTGAAGGCAGTCCTGGAAGGAGAGGGGAAAAACATGTGTCATTCAGGATGTGTAAATTCTTTCCATGTAAGCAGGAAAAGAAATATCCTCCATCTAAAAAAGCCTAAAATATTTACTAGAATCAATCAGGTTAATTCTTCAAAACCTGCTAATATCTGCATGCAGAGAGATCAGTTTCTACCACTAAAAGTTTATACGTATCAGAAGCAAGGTGCAGGGGATGAAAAGAGAACTAAACCCAGCAAAATGTGCACAAAATTTGAGTCTCAGAGATTTTGGCAAGGATTTGACTAATGGAAGAAATGAAAAAAGAGAATGATGTGAAACAGATTAGGTTGCTAGGGTCATATCAACAAGAAACCGCAGGAATGGGCTATAGGCTGGCAAAGAAGATTTAAATCAATCTACAGAGCCATGAAAATCAAGTCAACTTGTTTCTAAACCTCTCCCAGCACCAGTGAGGACTAGCACCTTGCTTAGTTTTCAAAGAGATCTCTGTCAGACACTTACTCGCAAGTGGTGCAAATCGGGCTGAAGCTGCAGAATACTGGAAAACGAAAGGAACAGACAAGTTTAGGCGGGCGAAGTCAAAGGTCACAGAAGTCAAGGCAAATCTGAGAAACCCCATCAGATAAACCTTACTTGACAGGCACACGGAGCAGACGTAACCAATTTCGATGAGATTCCTGTGGCAGAAACAAGCTGCCCGGTAGTCGACATGGACAGGAGGTGGAAGGATGAGCCGAGATCTCTGTTCTTGGTCGGGCAGATACACCCACTGTAACGAAAGACAAACGAGAAGGCATCTAATAACTGTGAGCTCAGGAACATGTCGAGCGTCTCCTCAATTGAAGAGCTTAAAGAACTCACCAGCAAATACTGCAGAAGCGAAGGCATATGGGGGACTTTCAGGTAGATACCGCCAGTAATGTCACAAGCCTGGAAAACATGACATTATCCGTTTGTTTTTAAGCAGCAATGTCATACCCTCATACAAAGGGCTGAATCCGCAATTCATCCAAAAGACACCCTCCCAGCCCAATCCCAGGTTATTTACCACTAAGATGGGGACAGACCCCATCTGCATTACTGCACAGCCACTCACAAACCGTTTAAACAATCCTGCGCCATATAAACCAACAGTCTGACTCATTAGAAAGCTGTTTTTTTTTCTGTGCATGATGCCTGCAAGCAGGTGGCCATGCCTTTATTAAAAATAAGTCAGTCCCCAGACCTCACCCCTGTAGAAATAAGGTTACAAATGTAAGGCTCCCTTGAATCAACTGAGATCTCAAGCCTTATTTAGCCAAACACCGAAGCTTACAAATACTTCAAAAGTCCAAAGTGAGCCTCAAGATACTCAAACGGTGTGTTGAATCTTCACCTTTCTGAGGTCCCTCTAGATTGAACTTGTTGCCATTCCTCTTTTGGCCTCATGGGTGAACCCAAAGGAAATCCGTCCTGCAATCACTTTTTGCAAGAAGCGGGCGGGAAAATCAAGTTACCCCATATCGTGCATAAAAGGACAGCGATTCACAGCTTTGGGCATTTTGTCCGAGCTGGAAAGTGACGGGAAAGCGACAAAAACACAGATCGTACCTGCTGCAAAAGCCCCGAATCAGAGTCCAACACGCAGGCGTCAATCAAAATATTCTGAAAGAAGGGGACAGGAGGAGAGAGTTGGAAAGACAAGGGGAAGGAAGCTAACGGAGTTCTGCAGGAAACAGCACGGACCACCTTTGCAATCCTCAAGAGGGAGGGCATGAAATAAGGGGAGAGCAGGAAAGAGGGCAATTTACATCAGGAGTAAGCAATCAAGGTCCCCTTGAAGGTTTTCAACTACGACCGGCATCAGTCTCAGCCGTATTTGTAGGTTTAGTAGCTGCCATAAAAATCTTAGCTTTACCTGTTTCTGGGCTGCAAAGATCACGTTCATAAAGCTCATATACTGCAACGCACTGTCTTCTGCAGCTTTTATGACCTGGGGAAAGAAATCGGCCTCCCTTAGTATCGATGAGATCTTCAACTCAGTAAATTCATTCAGTTTCAAGAAAAGTCAAGGAAATCCAAAAGCAGCCTTACCAAAATCCTGGATTTAGTTTCCTGGCTGGCTACATATGAAATGGAAGCAGAGATTAAAAAAGATAAAAACGTGATTGTATCTGAGCCAATCATGTCCGACTCTAGGGGGCAGTGCTCATCCCCGTCTCCAAGCCCTAGAGCCAGCGTTTGTCTGTATTTATTTATATTTATTTATTTATTGGATTTATATACCGCCCCATAGCGCTACAAGCACTCTCCGGGCGGTTTACAATTTTAATTATAAAGGCTACACATTGCCCCCCAGCAAGCTGGGTACTCATTTTACCGACCTCGGAAGGATGGAAGGCTGAGTCAACCTTGAGCCGGCTACCTGGGATTTGAACCCCAGGTCGTGAGCACAGTTTTAGCTGCAGTACAGCGTTTTAACCACTGCGCCACGAGGCTCTGTAGACAGTTCCCGTGATCACGTGGCCAGCGCGACTAGACACAGAATGCCGTTACTTTCCCACCGAGGTGGTACCTATTTATCTACTCGCATTTTTACATGCTTTCGAACGGCTAGGTTGGCAGGAGCTGGGACGAGCGACAGGAGCTCACTCCGTCGCGTAGATTCGATCTTATGACTGCTGATCTTTTGATCTTGCAGGGTTTAACCTGCAGCACCATCACGTCCCTGGAACTGGTAAAACCACTCCTTAAATATCTTGCCTAGAAAGCCCTATTAGGGTTGCTCTAAACTGGTTCCTAATTTGACAGTGCAGAACGGGGCATATATTATATAGCAAGGTCTCTGGTCCCCTCTAGTGGCCAGTTCTGGTAATACATCTCAGAAACAAGTTAATATTTTCAGGCCACCGGTAAGTGAAACTGCAGGTCTGGATCGCGCGGATACAACAGGACTACTGTAGTAAAACCAGGAAACCTATTGCATTTGGCGCAACAAAATGAAATAAGACTCAAACCATACTTCAAAGCTATCATCTGCACATTCTTTCTCTCTCTTTCTATTTGATAACATAACCATTTATAAAGAATGTAGAACAAGATACCTGTTCCCGCTTTAGTCATCTTGTGAATATCTAAGACATACAATATTCAGGAATCAATGTTAAGAGCACTTTTGGCAACGCCTACAAGATGCAATCACAGCAAAATAAATGGATCAATAGGGCGAGATGCAACCTGCTCCTCGCCTTATAATCCCTCTTCACATTTTCCTCCAGAGCACAGCCCAGGAAGAGCATGCAGGGTTTAAGGCTGTTTTCGCACACACGCCCGGCCATTCCCCTCCCCACGTCCCTCTTCAGGTCCAAAGGAGCTCATTGCAACTCCTCAAAGTCTGAGGAGCGGCACCCCCCCCCCAAAATACCCATTTTCCAAACAGCCCGAAATACCCACAACAACCATTTCTGATTTATTTTCATTTTTTCCATTCATTTTTGTTGGTGGGGTTTTTGGGGGGGGGGTGGAGGGAAGATTGTGGCACTTTTAGTGTCTTCTCTGCCAACCCACCCCGAGGATGCGAGGGATGGGAAATTTGCCCCGGACCTTCAGTCAAAGCTACATCTCCCTACTCTCAACTTCCGGCTTAATGCCTTCATTCCTTCATCACTGCAACCAAGCCTAAGAACAATGAACTGCCCTCCTTCAGGTCTTCTTTTACCATGTTTGTGAGCCACGCTCTTTCGCTTTTTGTCTCCTCTCTATCAGCTTGTCAACTGTATACTCTGTGGGGACAGAGACCTCCCTCTGTTTTTGCTCACGGAACTCTAGAACGCAGTGACCTATCAATGACAGGGCACTACTGAGAACTGTCATTATTCTATTAATTCCCTAACATATTTTCTAGGAGTAACTGCTGGAAGCAATTTTCCCCTTGTGTTTCGACATTAAAAAAGTATCAGAAAAGTTGGTTTCAAAAGGATACAGCAAAGAGCTTTAGCCAGAGATCCTGCCAGCAACGTTTCTGTCTGCTGGCCCTTTATTTCCGCTGCAATCAAAAGGGAAATCAAACGAAAGAGAAACTTAAACTATTTTAAAAAGAAATTTAAAAACTGGCATGCATCCATGGCACCCTGCTTTGAAAAATCGATCTGTCTATCCATCTATATATCCATCTATCACCAGGAAGCGTTGCTTATACTGACAAAATCTAGTAACAGTTTGCATTAGACTGCTCTCTTCAATGAAAAGATCAAAAGGAACATATTCTTTACCTCTGACTGGCCAGCCTAACAAGAGTAGATCCACTCAATGAATGTGATTTACATAACTGTCTCGTAATTCAGCAACGGATTCAATGGTTCCATTTGGATCGGGACGAGCACTTGGATTTAGAGCCACAGCAGTTGCTCCCACAACTTTGGGGCAATTAACAAAGACACCTAAAACCCTAAATGGTTTGGTAAGGAAACCTATTTATTTACTTATTTAATTATATTTATACCCCACCTATCTGGTCATTTCGACCACTCTAGAGGCTACACAATCATTAAACTAAATCAAGGGCTGATCTTACTGTTGGTCATGAGGTCCTTTATCTCTTCTGCAATGGTTTCATTTATTGTGGTTAAGAACTCGTATTTTCCATCTTTGCTGCTGGAAACGTTCACTTCTCCCGCCTCTCCGAAGAGATCAGCAGCTGCCCACCGCTTGCCAGGGTACAAGAAACGGCTACGAGAAATAAAAAGAAATGTTCCGGCTGTGTTAAGCGCTAGAGAATGTTATCGCTGCAACCAGTGCTAAGCATCAGCTTCCCTTCACGCATTTTAGGAAGGAAAGATTTGTGTTTTTTTTTGTTGTTGTTGTTGTTTAGTTTCAAGGGCCTATGTCATTCTATCAATTCTCACAGTTCTTATTTAATTGAAATGCTTCTGGGGTTTTGCCAAAAAGACTCTCAGAAGGGCTTCTGTGTGATCTGTAAGAACCAAGGCAGTCCTTGCATGCAGGCCGATCACCTGAAAGGCGTGATGGAAAACGAAAGAGAGAGAGAGAAAGAAAAAGGAATCTCTTTCTCTAAAATGAAACCACAGTCCACATCATAATCAGCTGGGATGAAAATAGTTTGTGAAGGAGTCTGATGAAGCTGGTGTTTCAGCAAATCTGATGGAATGGACATGGGTCTCATCCACTGTTTCCCCCTCTGGCCCGGAGTTTGGCGGAAATAAATATTACTCCTTCATCCTCACATGAACGCTGAACATTCCTGATCACTGGCCCTGCTAAGCTAGAGCTTATTGAGTCCAACAACATCTGGGGAACAGCAGACCCTCTACCTCCGCTACAGACGAGCAGTAAAATCCACCGACTACTTTCCTTAATGAGGTTAAAGACCTGTTTCTCTCACCATTCTGTTTTCTATGTCGACTTCAACCTGAAGTTTCCAGGAAGTTCAGAAACTGGGCCAACTTGCAAGAGCAAGGTGCCCCCGCTTGCCGTTGTTTATCTTCAGAATCTTATGCATTGTCTTGGACCTAAACTCTCTCCCCCCCCCCCACTCCTGTGTCCAACCATCCAAAAAGCCAGAATACCTTTCCTGTATGTGACTGGCAATCACAGCAAGCTTGTTGTTGCGGTTCATAAAGAGGTGCGAGTTTCCCAACACCATGACTGCGTCGAGGCATTTTGACAATGTAAGCTGGAAGGAGAAACGGGGAGGGGGTAGAATTCTTAAAATACAAAAATGTAAAGGATAATAAATCTGTGAATATCTAATTATAACACTTTTGTTGCAAGGATACATTTTGCTGAATTTAAAGAAACTCAAAACTGTACATTAAGGCAGGCATCCCCAAGCTGGGGTGCTCAAGTTAGCTTAGCTTCTGGGGAAGATGGGATTTGTCATCCAATGCACCTGGGAGGCAGCAAATTGGAGACCTCACTGTGACGTGGAGATGATTCTGGGCTCCTGGAGCAGCAGTTCTGGAGGGTTCTATCAGAATGGTAAAACTGTGTTTACAAGCCTAGAGGCAGCCTACATCTCTGCAGGTTGAGCCAAAGTTATTAAGCCTCTTAGGAATCTCCTTGTGTCGATATTTAGTCTGAAGCTGGTTCAATTGATTTCAGTGAGTTATTATTTCCAAATAAGTACTCCTGGAACAGTTTAACTCCTTGGAAACTAATCAAACATTTGAGACACCTGCTTATAAGTAAAGTTGTTCAAGGTTCAATGCAGATTATAATGCATCTTTCTCAGTGGTTATTTTTTAAAAAAGGGTTTCACAGAAAATAGAGAAATCTTACCTCTGATCCTGCTAATGCTTGCTTTCCCCACCAGATAGGATTGGTGTCAACGACGACAACTAGGAGATTCAGTTCATCATCTGGGCGAAAAAGAAACCCACCCACCCATCCCAAAAAAATGTCAAAACACTAACCACAGAATCACAGAACTGGAAGTCTAATCCCCTGACTCAACGCAGGCATGGAAAAATATTTCCATTCCCAAGTTTCATATATATATAGGAAATATATATATAACTTGGCACTTTCAGCAGAGCTGGAAAATATTATTATATTATTATATAATAATTATTATATATACACACTCAGGGTATCAGCAGGGTCTTTTTGCCCAGTCCCCGTTTAAACCTGGAGCACAGAACACAGCCCCTCTCCAGACATCTTAAGATCCAGGTGCCCGCCCCCCCATTTATTTGGCGCTGCCTAATAAAGCACTCTGCACATGTTTAGAGCACCCGTTGTTTTTTAAATACAGGAGACTTGTGCCCAACCTAAGCCCCCCCCCCAAAAAAAAAAACCCACCAGCCCAGCAAGAAGGGAAGGCAGGAGAGGAGCCGGAGTTTTAATCCGGATCCCACCCACCTCTTGACTACCAACAGACCCACCGGCACTCATAGCGCCCAACGATAACCACCAGCAGACCTTTGGCGTCGCCGCCCGATGATGTCACGGGGAGCGCCGGCCTGGGGTTCTTCCCTCTCTTTTCCGGGTTGGCGGTGCCTCGCGGAAAGGGCTCCGGCGAGCCCCCGAAGGCGTCGGCAGAAGGGTTCCGCCTTCGTGGGCAGCGTGGCCTCGAACCGCCGCCGCTGGAGAGAGAAGTTCCCGGGACGGAGGGGCGCCTCGTTTCCTCGCACCATGAACGAAGCCGGTAAGTAGTAGCAGGTGGGTCATTGAACGGGATCGGGCGGTTTTTCAATTTAAAAACAACAACAACACAATTTTATAGTCCCATACCTGATGGAATCGTGAATGAGATCTCCTATAACATGACCAGCAGAAGGATGATGGGGCTGTCGAGAAAAAAAAAATTGCAGCGAAGGGTTTCCTTTATTGTCACCTATTTAAAAAAAAAGATGATAGGCGAGAGCGAAAGGAAACAGGAGGCGCAGTTTAGCATTTATTTTCTTGGCTCTTGTTATGTTTGCTAGTATTGCCACTTTTTGTTAAGATCTGGACTCCCGTCTTTCTTGGGTCGGGGTGGAAATCCAGATGTTTCGTCCTCCAGATGTGTTTTGGGCTGCAACTCCTGCTGGACGACAAGCCCTCACAAGGGGGAGGGGACACGGCCGAAACCTCAAAAGGCATCATGGACTCACAATCCTTGAAAAGGGCAGGTGGGGGGGGGGGGGTTAAGAAAGAAGAAATTGAACTGCTGTTTTATTTTTAACTCTTCTTTTTTTGGCTACCTCTCCTCTCCTCACCAGAGCTGACCGAAGCCTTTAACACCCAGATGAGGCAGGATCCAGATGTTGCCTCTGCCGTGGCTGCGATCCGCGTCTTGCTGGAGTTTTTGAAAAGAGACAAAGGCAGGTCGTAGCTTGTGGTTCTGTAGATTGGGGGGGGGGTATTCAGTGGGGGGGAGGAGAATGGCAAGGGGGCTTATTGGTTGGCCTTTGGGTGATTTATGGTACAGAAGCAAAGGTTTTCCCAGCAAAACGTATTAACAGGAAGTAAAACGGTGAGTTTTATCTACTGTGGCTGATTTTGGCCTGGTTCTTATTCCTCACCTTTTCTCCTCTGCAAAATAGGAATATTGGTTGTCGTTGAGCATAGTTTTGAACCAGTACTATATCATAATCCCTAACCCTAATTCATTAAAAACTAGATTTGTACTTAAGTCACTCCAGCATCTTGGTTCTGGAGTATATATGATCTGCACCCTTTGAGTCAGTATATTTCATTGGAGCCCAACTGTGGGGAAACCCCCCCACTTTTTTCCCCCCATTCTCCGGATGGAGGGTTTTGAGATTTCAGTTAAAGACAAAGGAAATATTTCAAGCCTTCATCCTGCTTATTTCTGGGCTTGATTCTTGTTAGTTCTTTACAGCTTACTCCCTTATCTCTCTGTTAGGTGAAACAATTCAAGGATTAAGAGCAAATCTCAAGCAGGCCATAGAAACTCTCTCCGGTGTCGATTCCTCAGTGGCCATCTCTTCCGGTGGGGAGCTTTTCTTAAGATTCATCAGCCTCACGTCTTTGGAGCACCCGGTAAGTTCTTGTCAAGAAGGGGTGTGGGGGCCTTTGGTCGCTAGAGGCTTGTTAGATCGAAGGAAGTTTAAACCTCAGCAACCTGACCATAGCATTCAGGGTGTGTCTCTGCCCGTTTCTATTCCTTTAATTTCACCTCTCATCTCTACCTCCCCCCCCCCCATTTCCCGCAGGATTATTCCAAATGTAAAGAGATCATGATTGAAAGAGGGGAGCTTTTCCTCCGCCGCGTCTCCCTTTCAAGGACAAAGATTGCCACCCTGTGTCACACGTTTGTCAAAGACGGCGGGGTGAGTACACCCAGGCTTCAGAAGCGGAAGCAACAGAGCAGCATCTTTCTCTAGTTGTCTGCATTCTACAGAGGAAGTGTTCTGCTTCACCACTTCACTCCCTCTAACCTTCTCCTCTTACAGTGTGAAAAATGTGGCTAAGCACAATCCCCCCCCATGGTTCTCTTTTTGATAATTCGGAGTGAAGTAACTGTGGTTCTCCTAAGGATGGGAATTGTAGCCGGGGCAACTCAGGGGTAAGGGTTTGGAGAAACGTTTTGGAGGAGGATGAGAGACAAACAGAGACACAGCGGTCGCTCCACTTTGGGAGGGAATTACAGAGGGTTACACTACCTGCCATCTACCAAATAATTGTGTATGTTGTTTCCCCAGAGAATATTAACTCACGCTTACTCCAAAGTGGTCTTGAAAGTCTTGCAAGCCGCCGCAGAAGCCAAGAAACGCTTCAGCGTTTATGTCACCGAATCGCAACCTGACCGAGCAGGGTAAGGAGGAATGTTTTCCAGTGGCACTAGAGGAAGGGGATCAGTACAAAGGACAGTTGCCGTTTGCACTAGGGTTTTACTTAGATCACCTTTGCCTGTTTATAAACGTCAGCGGCAATCGTGCACACCCTTTACCTGAGAATAAGACCCACTGAACATTATGGGAATTGTTTCTGAATCAGGGTTTGTAGGATTGCACTCCCACCTACCGTGGCTGCCGGACTGTTATACAGAAGTGTCTGGTAACCTCTGTGGATGAGCAAGCAGGAGCTGACTTGCTAATGGCCTAAGAAACATCAGGATTTCAAAGCTGGGATTTGCTTGCCCCAGTCCATTGTTCATGTTTTCTTTCATTCCTCCACAAACTCAAAACAGCCTTCCTGCTCAGCCCCTCTGCTGTTGTCTTCCTGGGAAGCTCGTTAGTAAGGCTTTTGAACCTAGAACTTTCTGATTCTTGGCTAACCTAATTACCCAGGGCTGTCCAGACGTCCTGAATTCCACTTCCTGTCAGCCTGGTGACCCATTACCTCCAGCCCTCCTTAGCCATGCCTCAAACCTCTCCACCCCCACCTTAAATCTGCTTCATGCAAGAGCAGACTGGGGATATTACTAAGGATAATAAGGCACACTGGAATTTATTTTGATTTTTCCCCCCCAGAAAAGCTTTCTTTCCTCTTACTGCCTTGTATGATCAAAGTATTCATGTGCACAAAATGACGTTGAAATTAATATCTTGATCACACACACACCCCACAGGCAGAAGATGGCCGGGGCTCTCACAAAACTTGGTATCCCTGCGACGGTCATTCTCGATGCCGCTGTTGGGTAAGTTTGCGCAACCTCTGTTGCAGCCCGGCAGCTTCTTTTTTTCTTTTGGACCTGTCTGGGAAGTGAAACTAGAACCCTACCTCCCAAAAGCCACCATGGGCATGCAGGGGTCTTCGGTTGTGGATCTCATGCCGAGGTGGGCAATGTCTTGGGTGGGGGGAAGAGGTCCCAGTCTGAAAACTCAAGTCACCCATGGCAGAGCACCACCAGTGCTGCAATTCCCTGTTCCCTGGGTACCCGAATGTCTCCCAACACTATAGAGTCCTGCAGGCTGGCAGGCCAGAGGGTCCCCCACCCTTCCAGAAGGGGAGGCTGGAAAGGCATAACAGGCATGCCGGAGGACATGAGCCGCTACTGGTTTCATTGGGGGCAGGAGTGGCAGATGGGAGTGATAAAAACAGCCCATGGGGGGGGGAGGAAAGTGGGTTCTGCGAAGCTGGCTGCTGCACATTGTCGACACCTGTCGTAATGTAGGTGTTTCGGCAGAGTTTGGAAAAGTGACTTGGAACTGTAACTCATACCTCTCTCTTCTGAATAGCTACATCATGGAAAAGGTGGACCTGGTGATAGTGGGTGCAGAAGGAGTTGTAGAGAACGGAGGAATCATCAACAAGGTAAAGCGGATAGGCAAGCTGCTGTTTTCTAATGCATTTATCGAATATTTTTCATGCTTATTGAACTCTTTCAACTTAACGTTTTTACCTTTGTTTAAAAAACCATGTAAGCTGTCTTGGGGTTTATTTTTTAAGGAGAAAGTCGGGGCAAAAATATTTTAATTAATTGTGGGAGCTCTCTCAACCACCACATTCATGTCCCTCTATCGATAGACGGTGCTTCCCTTCAATGGAGTTTGCTGTTACTGGAATAAATAAATAAATAAATTTTATCATCATCCCCCCCAATATCCTGATGCCGTTCTCCAGGGGCTCCCGACCTCTGGAGTATATTTGGTGGGATTACAGAGAGAGTATCCATCAGCAGAAATAACCATACTCCTGCTCTGTTGACAGATGGCCTCTTTCAGGTCAAAGGAATACTGAATTTTGCTTCATTTTGGAAACAGTACATCTGGCCTCCTGGAACGAAGTCCACCTCACCCTGTTTACTGTCTCTCCCCACCCACCCCAATGCACATTTTTAGCCAGATCTTTTGATGAAGCTCGTAAACCACGCAAGACAGCTCATTTCCCTGTTCAGGAAGGGTAGATCTTGCTCTTGGACATTTGAACAGAGTTGCTTGGTTCGTCATTAAAACAGATTCCTTCTCTAAATCCCCTCCTCAGATCGGCACAAACCAAATGGCGGTGTGTGCCAAAGCTCAAAACAAACCCTTCTACGTAGTGGCCGAGAGTTTCAAATTTGTGAGGCTTTTCCCTCTGAACCAGCAGGATGTCCCAGATAAATTTAAGGTAAGAGAAAAATAATGTATCCTTTGTAGTTGTTTTTAGTTTTTTTTTTCCTTAAAAAAGCATGATGTAAACCTCAAAGCCGTTTAATGCCTGATTTTTGAAGGCTGCCCAGAAAAGGAGAACCAGCATGGTCACCACAGAACGGGAAAAATCTGGGGAGCCAGGGGTCGCAAAACCAGCCCTGGTTGCTCAGATTTCCCCCCATCCCCAGCAGAAAGTACTGTTCGGTCTGGTGCGTTGTAGCCTCTGTCCTAGTAGCCCGCTTTTTCCCCCCTAGATGCTAAAGTAGCTTTGTTTCTCTCGGCCAAGCTGCGATATCACCTTCGAGTGGGAATGATGTCCTTTCCACAAAAAGCTAACTTGTACAGTATATCTTTTTCTCCTTTTTCTCTCCGCTCCCTTCTCCAGTACAAAGCAGACACACTGAAGAAAAGTAAGGCTCTTATGGTGGAGCACCCTTGGGTTGATTACACCTCCCCGTCTCTGATCACACTGCTCTTTACGGATCTCGGAGTCCTTACGCCTTCGGCCGTCAGCGACGAACTCATTAAACTCTACTTATAAACGGGTCATCGTTTAGGGTGCTGGAGGGGAATGGGTTTTCCCTGCAGTTCGGGGGTGAGGTGGTGGTTTTTCCTTTTTTTAAAAAAAAGAGCAAAGGAACTGTAAATAAGGGGTCCAAACGGCTGGAAGGGAGTGGTATCCTGATTCATTTTTTGCAGAAAGGGACGTTTATGACTTGATTGTATGGCTGGGCGTTTGGAAAGTTAAGTTATTGGGAATAAATTCATTCTGAGTCAGACAGCCTTGTGAGATTTAGTCATTTAAAAAACCGGCCTGGAAAAGACAATTATCACTTAATTTCAAAACTCCAAGCTATACTTCTGTAAGTTTATTTATTTATTTGATTTATACCCCGTCTATCTGGACTACCAGACCATAGAATAAAAACAAAACATGCCCAAGCAAGAACAATCCACATCTGTCCTGCGTCAGAAGATCAGGTTTTTAACCTAGAAAGGACCCTCACGCACTAACGTCATCCCATTAAGGGGGAGCCCTGATGTGTTCTAGCTTGGGCAGGGGGCTTTTTCAGAATGGGAAGTAACACTGCAGGCCCCCCTGAGATTTGCAGAGATTAATTCCGGCCCCAGACCTCTGGGAATCGCCGAGGCCTGTTTTAACGACACGAGTGTTTTAATACCATAATGGTTTGCTTATGTTTTAATCCTGTACGTTAGGTTTGAGCCTGCTTTTAGCTGGTTTCCTTCCCCCACCCCTCCTAGTTCCAATCTCATTATAAGCCATCCCAAAGCACCCTTTGGCCAGCTATGCATCCAGAGGGCACCAGATCATAGAAAGCTGGGTTGAAAAACATCCTACGGTTTCAGGCGCCGGGCTGAAAGTCCCAAGAGCTGCAGTCTTTATCAGAGCCAATGATACTTCCTCCTCCTAAGGGCAGATCCCCATAATTCCCAACTGAGAGAAGAGGCTTACACCTACTCAGTTCTGCAGATAAAATCCCAGGCTGTCTCACAAGAGCCTAGTAGTGCTAGCATCAAGGGTGAAAACGGCACCAGCTGAATATATATATATATAAAATCCATTTTATTAACATTGGAAAGACTAGCCTTCAGCGACCACGTTACCCTTCAGAATCAGAGCCACTCGCGGTCCCCAGCTGGACGTCCTTCCCCCTGCACAGCAGCTTCTTCTCAAACTCCTCCTCGCTGATCTTGCCCTTCTTTAACCTCTTTAAGAGCCGTGTGTCGTTCAGGAGCTCCTCCATATCGCCGTCTTCTACGTCCGAACCCTGTGGACAAAGGAGATTTAGAAGAACAGGTCTAACCCCAAACAGGAACCCTGCTCTTCTGCTATCAACCCCAGTGGACGCTGGTTTGTTCTCTAGCCAAGAATACAATCGCCCGGAGTGGCTTGCATTTAAAATGCACACGAAGACGACAGGAGATGATCAGATGGGTTTTTCAACCAGGGGCAGGGGACTTGAGGGACGGGAACTGATGTCAAGTTGGACTGAAGCCGCTCTGGTGACTCGACTCAGTGTTTATTTTATTTTTTCTGATGACTCCGATTCAACTCATGATTCGGGAACCACCCACCCCTCCCTTGTTTCCTGGGGCGGAAAAGCTTGTTTTTAATAGGAACTCAGACCCAACCTCCCTGGTTTCAACCACATCCGATGCAATGGCTCTAATCTCCTCTTTCCGTATAAAGACAGGTAAGTGGCATCAGGACTCAAATCCTGCCCGCCAGCAGAGAGGCCGGTTATAGGGGTTAAAATGCCTCTTTCCGCATCTCACCTCCTCTTTTTTCCGTTTTGCGGTCATCTTTTTCTTCTTCTCTTTCTTGGCTTTCTGCTTCGACCAGGCCTTATTCCGGGTGAACTTCCTCTTCCCTTCTTGCTCCTGCCTCTCCTTCCTCCGCTGCTCTAGAAACTTCTGCCTCTGCTTTTCCCGGTTCTTGTCTTTGAAGGCAATGGAATCCGTGTCAACATCGACGGGCGTGAAGTCTGAGAAAGATTTGCCTTTGAGCTCCGGCATTCTCGGCAGCTTCAGCAAAGCAAAGCCTCGGGCCAGGCTGGGAAAGTCCAAGTCTGTTGAAATGGGAGGGAAGAGGAGGAGGATTGTGGGTGAAAATGACAAAGGAAAGATGCAGTGGGGCAGTGCCTTGACTGCGCCTATTCACCCCACCCTCTCCTCTTGGTGCCAGAGAATAGTTTAAAAGCTTTCACAAATTTTTTTTATAAACCATAGTTTAATGTTGCATCTGAACCCTACACCATGGTTAAATCTTAACCATGGCTAATTGTTCTTTTGGAACCAACTTGCTCTCTAAATCATGTTTTGAAGCCAACAAACCATTGTCAATATTAACCATAGACGGACGGATGAAATTACAAGCTATAGTTTATTTATTCATTTTATTTAAAATATTTTAACCCCACCTTTCTCCTTAAAAAAAGACCCAAGGCAGCTTACATCCTTGAGAGATAAACAGGAGAAAGCCTTTCAGGTAGTGGCAAAAGTCTGCTCATCCTCCACAGTTTGTCACCTGTGCCCACAGAACAAAAGACAGGGGATGAGCTACAAAACCAATTGGTAGAAACATCAATCAAAAGAGGGTTGCTAATTACCTTTTAACCGGAAGATCAGACTGCACTCGTGTTTGGCATAGGCTTGTATGTAAGACACAAACGCCTTCATCCCCTTCTCGTATACAGCTCTGTCAGCCAAAGCCAGCGACTTCAATTTGGGCAGGACATTCGCCACGTTTGTCTGCAGCTGCATTTCCTCCATGGGGCACTAGTCAAAGAGATTTCAATTTCCAATTACAGGCAGCAAGCCCCTGGAAGTATTCCTCTTTTTGTTCAATCACAGAATTCTACTTTTGATGCAAGAAAAAGACAGGGGTTTTCCCCCCTCTACATCATTTTTAGACCAAAAGGCTTTACACACAAAGAACAGCAGCCGTGGAGAGAAAAGAATAGCGGTCGCTTTTCCCACGAGGGCCGGAAGGCACGCCATGCTTTCCTCTTTTCTTCCCCACCCCCTTTTTTCTTTTTGTACCAAATCTACTACATTGTATAGCTGTGGGGCAGAGGCCACCTTGCCCTTTAACCATCTGCACAGTAGTTCGATAAATTGTAGGCCTGCTATAAAATAGTCCCTAACAAACTAATGAGCTGTCCGACTCTTCTATTCCAGAAGGAATCCAGAAATTCTTTCTTACTCTTTGTAAGAACCAAGAAATCTACTCACCTTTTGGTTAATGGCGAGAAAATTTATATAGGTTTCTTCCATGGGGAGGAGGAAAACAAGGGCGTTGCCTTGGTGGCCGATGCGCGCAGTGCGCCCACAGCGATGTACAAATGCACTAGAACATTAGGTGAAGAAGAGAGAAGATCCTTAGCAAGACAAAGTATCTTGAGCATTAAATGCTACAACCAAGATAACGCCCCCCCACAGATCTGCTATGACCCTTAGGCTTGGTAGTTTATTGATATTCTGAAACCGTATTCACAACAGTGATTAAAAACGGTCCTATTTTTAATGAGCAGAGAAAAGCAGGTACCTTGCACTGCTTGGAGGATCATATTGCAATACCCAGTTCACTTCAGGAATATCGATGCCCCGAGCCATCACGTCAGTACAAACAAGGACACCACTAGAAAGTGAAGAGGGAGCACAACATTCTTAAAGGAAACAGAACCAAGACTGACGTTTCCAACTTCTGCCATTTGGCGACTTTGTTCTGAATTCTTAAGTCAACCATTCTGACTTTTTAAACGGTTACACCAAAATCAACCTTCCAGCACAAAGCCCCTATATATACACATTTTCTGCTAGGCGTTTAATCATCAATTCCATTACAAAAATTAAATAAATCAACTCACCTTGGAAGTTTCCGGAATTCTGTGAAGATCTTATTGCGCTTGTGTTTCATTTTCCCATGGATGCACATTATTTTCACGTTCTTAACCAAGGATTCCAGAGCCTTCCCGTAATATTCCACACAGGCACAAGTACTGCAAAAAAATTTTAAAAAGCCAAACGCCTCAGAGACCGCCCGCCGCCGTGCTGGACAATCTCTCTGTAAATACAAGACCACAGAGGGTCTCCATTCCAAATTACCTGAAAAAGACCAGATGTTTTTCTGGCTTGTGTTGACGAAGGAAGTGGACCAGCTGGTTGAACTTGTCATCGGCTTTGCAGATCTGAATAGGGAGATCCAGGAATAAAAGAGGTAGGAATAAATAAAAGGGAGCACAAAAGCAATGGAACAAGATGGGGGGGGGGTTCCTTCCAATCTCTTTGCCGGGTTAAACCAAATGTATCCAATGGGGGGGGAAGGAAATGCAAAATATATCTAGCTGCATCTCCTGGCATTTAGCTCAACTTTTTCCTCTTCGGTTTTTCAAGTTTAGGTTGCAAGCTTTTGCGGGCAAGAACCTATGATGTATCTCACCCGACTCGATACATCAACAAGTACCCTGAAAAAAAGAGAGCAACCAGGACGGCCACATCATGCACGCGCCGGGGAACAAATGGGCAGAAAAGTTTTTGAGCTGGGTCAGGGCTATTTAAAGCCACTTTGCCATTCAAAGAGTGAACGTACACAATATACAGCTGTTAACAGTTTAATGCCATTTTAACTGCAATAGCTCTGCCCTATGAAATCCCAGGGGATTTATCGTGTTTGGCAAGGGAGCGCTGCTCACCATGTAGTAGTTCTGGAGCCGGGTAGGGGTCTTCTGGGTGTTGCTCGCAGCCACCCCTTTCTCCTTCACCGAAATACGGACAGGGTTACGAAGGCCCGCTCTCACCAAGTTCTCGACTTCTTGGGTCTGAGTTGCCGAAAAGAGGCCCGTCCGTCTCTGCTTGGGCAAAAAGTCCAAAATGGTATTTAAGCTGCAAAGGAGCAGAGTTAAGGAAAGACAGGAGAACCAGGCTGGGTTAAACTAAAAGGTCCATCATCTTCAGCATCCTTCTTCCTCCAGTGGCCAAACAGAAATGTGAATTAAACACCAGGAGGGTGAACACGGGGAAATCTGCTGACCGACTATATATGCAATAGGGGAAAAGGAGGCGGTATAAATTTGCAAGCGGATGAAACCCACGGCCAGTTAACAATAACATTGCCTGTGACGATGGACTTCAAGACAATGTTGCAGTGGCAAATTCTTCAATGTAGATGCTCGTTTTGACAGATTCAACAGCCAGATCCCCAAGGATAGTCCAAAAAAAAAAAAAAAAAGAAAGAAAGAAATTAAGGTGGCTATTTTGATCCTTCACTAACAAACAAACTCACTCAGGACAGGCCTTTTCGTGGATGACTGCCCATAGAAAGCTAAGCTGTCACAAAATGCTTCGTGTTACTGAGAAAATCCACTGCCCCCACTTTGGCTACTGGAGACTGCAGCTGGGCTCAAAAAAAAAGAGTGGGGCAGATGGGAAATGAAGTCAGAAGGTCTAATACTGAAAATGTCCCCATAGGTTCATCCTGCAGCCCTAGGTTTATTACAACGGCGCTCACAAAGGAAATACCTTGCTTCAAAGCCCATATCTAAAAGCCGATCTGCTTCATCCAAGACCAGAACATCAAGAGATTTCACAGCGCTGGCCAGATCCAGACCCTCCGCCTTCCTCCGGAACATGTCCACTAAACGACCTGGGGTAGCGACAAGGATGTTTCCACTGTTGCAGAAAGAAAAAGAAGCTTTCCAGTCTGGTTTAGAGAAGAGGCTCTAACTTCAGGCATAGGCACAAGACTGTTACGTGACTTAGTATGCCGCAGGCGACTATTCGCCTCCAAAAGTTACATTTGTGCAATGCTTGTCAGTTTAAGCAGCACTATTTTTGGCCATGGTGTGAGTAACTCAAAAATCTGGTAAAATGAGAGAGTTACTGACACAGGATTCTAGCCACTACATGCAGGATGTGTAATTCAAATAAAGAGTTTTTGGAAATTCGGTGCCCAAGTAGTAGAAGCCCCCAAAGTGACTCACCCTCCTGCTTTGAATCTTTCGATATCTTCCATGGGATTCTTCCCACCAATTAAAAGGCACTGGCTGAAATAAAGCGCACACATGATTTAAAAACCCATCTATGCACGCTGTGGTGCCAACAGTCTCAACAACCAGAATGTTCTTACCTAAACTGTGGGAAATGCTTTCTGAAGTGGGATATCACTTCGTCTATTTGAGTAGCGAGCTCTCTCGTGGGCGTGATAACAATGGCACCGACCTGAAACACCACAGAGAACATGGACATGAAAACTTGAATGGCTTTCACGCCAGAGTACAATTTACTCCTTTTGTCTTGCATCAACGCAAACGGCCAAGTTTCCCATGAAAAGTCAGCAGAATTCATGAACGCTGGTGAGAGGAGAGTGGCTAAAGCCAAAGAGAGACAGAACACTATATGGCCCGGGAATCTGAGATGGGAAATATTACTTTTCCAGATCCCAGCTCCAAGAATCCAACAGCCACCACTGCAAGAGCTGTAAGTTCTAAAAGGTAACATTTCTAATCTTTGGTGCCAATAAACGTTGAGTTCACAACACATAACTAGGGCACAGAAGTAACTCAGAAACGTCTATGTTGCAGCCGTTCATCTGGCTGCTCCATTATTTCCACACTTTCCACGTTTGAGGAATGAGGCACTCCAAAATGGTAAGTCTTGCTAAATCACCAATCACTAGCAACAAAATAGACAAGAACAGTCTTAGGCACCAACGTTAAATATTTATATGCCTGGTTGATCCATTGCCCCAGACCATCTCCCAGGTCTTTCCTTTTTTAAAAAAAAGTGGAAAAAGGGAAATCACAGTATTTTACCTGCATTTTCTTGAGTGCTTCTTCCCTTCGAAGCAGAATTTCTATGATGGGGATGACAAACGCTAACGTTTTGCCACTGCCAGTTACCTGGAAACATGAAAATAAGAAGAAGCATTAAGAGTTTCTTCAGCACTGCACACAAACCAGTGACAAAATCAAAGCCGAGGCAAAACACTCACTGCTTCAGCAGCCACATCCTTATTTGTCATGAACAACGGAATTGTTGCAGACTGAAAAACAAAACAACGGATATACTTTAGAAAAAGAAAGATGGAGCACTGGTGAGTTAACATGCTTGAATAATACTGTTGGGAACTTAAAGCAGACACAGTGAATATTCTGTGCCTTTCAACCAACCAGATCAATGCCCAAATGGAAGAGAAACGTCTACAATTTACATACTGGCTGAGGCTAATCAGCATCCTCTAATTGGATTTACTTTAATTGAGTTTGTGTCTATATGCCTTTTTTTTGTACTGCAGACAGAGGACACCTGCTTTTTGCGCCTCCAAAGTAAGCCATCACTTATGAGCAAACAGGCCTCATTTCCCAAGAAAACAAACGTCCACTATTTCATGAAGATGAAATACTGGATCTTTTTTGGGAATTAAAGTTGCGACGTCACCCAAGGAAGATGAAATGCCGATGTTGCAGTTCCACAAAATGTGTGATAGGAGATAAGACACTTCCCAGTAAGGAAACGGTGCCTGAAAGGGTTTTTTTTTTTCATATTGGATTGTTGTACTCTTGTTGCTTTCAAATGTGCTTTTAGTACTGATTTTATTTACCGCTTTTAATACGCGACTTGTTTAATCCTTTTTCAATATTTGCATACTTACTGCTTTAGCTTTTATTATATTTTATAACATTGTCTTTTTAGGGATGTTAAGCCACCTTGGCTCCTTTTCAAGGAGAAAAGCCGGACGGAAATATTTCAAATAAATAAAATACTCATTCCCAAACCGTCCTTGGCTGATGCAGTTAAAGACAGGCTTACTGTGGGCTCTGTTTTTCGACCCTAGGAGACCAGAGTGCCCAAAAATAACCCTTTAAAAGTGGCTATTTTCCTTCGTCCGGGTCTTCTTCCTATATTCTTCCCCCCCCTCCCCGGGCCAGGTAAGGCCTACCTGTACGGGAGTCATGTGGGAAAACCCCAGCTCCTGCAAGGCCCGCAAGACGCCTGGGCTCAGCCGAACGGGCAAGGAAGCCCACCTGCCCTCCGTGACTTCCTCCATCTTCCTGGTTTCCTTCCCGGCGGGTGTCAACCACGGTCCGTCCCTCTCACGGGTCCCCCTGCGGGGAATCCGGTCCGTTCCTTGAAGCGCCCGGGCGGGAAACAAAGCCGTGCTCTTTTAGTTCCGCGCGAGCCCCAAGAGATTTCTGAGCCTCCCTGGGAGTTTTCCCGACTCAATCAGGACTGTGGCGCTGCCTCTTTCCTATCCTTTGGCCCCGACAGGTGGTTGGGCTGCGTTTCCCATCATCATCCCCCCACCCCAAGCTGCCCTCAGTTAACTTTATCCATCCACCCTGGGGGGGGGGGTTATTTCTCCCAGCTGGGAACTCTGTTCTGTCGGTCATGGGTCCCCCACATGGAGGGAGTCAAGAGGAGCAAAAATCTGGACAGTGTTCTGGGACCCAGGAATAAAAGAGAAAATGAAAATGTTCCCTGCACGCTACCCAATAACCCATTTAGTTCTGCTCTGATCTACTGTTTTATTCAGTCTTTTATTTTACTTCTTTTTGGTCTTAAAAATGACAGGACTGTACATTCTTATCCCCTTCTGGAATAAAGATGGGGCCCTGCCATGTCAGACCAGTGGCCCACCTAGTTTAGAATTATCCAGGTCTCCTGCTAATTGGTAGCAGCTCCCCGGGGTCGTTCTCAACACTCCGTGGAAATGCCATGCATTACTCCACATGTAGGTGTAGAGGTGCCATGAATTCATCTTCCCACAGTGGCTGAATTATTCAAGGACATTAACTTGCGAATAATTTTGTTCTCCAAGCACAACAGGTGTCTGGATACCTCAGTAAGTCTGAGTTCCTGTCTGTGAAGCCGTAGGTTGGAAGTTCCAAGTCCCGGACTTTGCCTTCCAAGAGAACCAGCCTCTGTAGCCTTGGGCAAGTGGCTGAGTCCAATACCATCACCAGAAGGGACTAATTGATACCCAGGAAAACCTGACTAGAGTCACCGCTAAGTCAGAATGGACTTGACTGCATAGAACTATTCAAGTATAAAACACACAGCCTGGTTGCACACCCCACTGTTCTGGACGCTTCCATTACCTGAAGCAGCAGCTGATGGAAAAAGTCTGCACCTGCCCTCTCTGAGGGCAAGAAATCTTGGTTCAAGAACCACTTTCTCTTGAAAGCATCCTCTGACTTTATCTAATGGCCAGGAGGTTATGACATTGCATGTACATTATGCATAGGTTTAGAGGGTTTGTGTTATTAACATCTGCTGTACGTTTCTTCAGGAAATCATTGGAATGGAAGGTGAAACATAAATCCTCAAAACAACGGAATAAACGCTCCAAAAACTCATTTTACACGTACCTTGCCTTGCAATTAAGGCAGCAAACTATCACAGTGGTTGGGAAAAACGGTAAACATTCCAGAGTTTCAAGCAAGGTTTCTGACCCTCTTCATCACACAAATTCTGATTTGCATACAAACAAGTGGAAACAATAAGGGGGGAAGAAATGCTATTTTAAAATGCAAGACAACCAACAGGCGCTCTGTTTTTTTTAAAAAGAAGGTGTTTTATTTATTGAACGTGGCCATATTTCAAGCACTTTTGAAGATACATCTTCCAAATCGAATTGAATTTCTCACAAGAGTTGGCATACAGCAGCTGCACTGAGATGGGGGAGGGGCAGCCACCTATTTGAAGAACGGCTGTCAAGTGTCCACCGAAGGCTGAAAAAGATTACTTGAACCATGAAAACTTGTAACAAATTTTAATTAAATTAAATTTGGTACAAAACTCCTTTATGCATTCATTACTGGTAGAATGCCCCCCCCCCGCGAAAAGAATCCGCTCCCACCCACCCCCAAAATTACAACCAATATACATCAGTCTAATATACATTAGCCACAACATAATCTTGGATCGGCACCCGCTCCTGCAGACAGACGCAATTATTTTTTTTTAAACCCATCATCCCGGATAGAAGAAAAATAGTTTGTACAAAAACTGAAGTCAATGCATGTCCGAAGAGAGAGGAAAAAAAAACCACCCAAAATATATTGGTATTTCAAAACAGCCTTATTTTGGGAATGCCAACTCCTTTCTTGACAGAGGCTCCTGTGCTTTCAACAGCAGTTCAACAAAGAGAAACTCAAGAGGCACAGCTTCTTTTCAGAGTTGCAGGAACTGGGAAGCTCCACCCACTGGCCCTCTCCGTTGTTTTCCCTATTAACTGCACAAGGACCTCCTGGGAAGATTCACTGACCAGGAAAAATGGCACCCATTTCATATTTTTTTCTCTGTCATGTAAAAGGCACATGAGTCTCCCTCACAGGAAAGGTGGCGTACAGTCCTGGTGTTATTAGGACATCTCCGCAGCCAAGATGCTGCTCTTTGAAAATATACAGATAGATTTAGATATATGGGGCTGCATAGCATTAAGATAAAACCTCCTTCCCCTTTAATTAACCGTTTGGCATCAGGAACCATCATCCTGAGTACTCAATTCTACAACAGTGCTAAACACAGAAGCAGCTTTGGATCTAGAAGCAAAACAAAGAGAAAAGAACAACATGGTGGTGGGGGGGGTCATGTTTTGTCAAGTTCCTACACACAGCTGCTCGTTCACAGGTTTGTCTGCCACGACCACGTGGCGAAATGGTACAAGCAGTGTGTGACCTTTCTGATCTCTATCAAGCAAGAATTTCAGGGAACAACCCAGTGTAATTACAGTGAAAGTACTGAAGGTTTTTAGAGGCGCCAAATCAGGGTATCCCAACAGAACCATCAGCGGGAGTTCGGTTCTGTTCGACCAGGAAGACACCCATTTCTTTCCTGGCATAGGGGGTTATTTTCTTCAAAGTACGGGCAGGTCTGCATGATTCCCATGTACACTGGAAAAGACATTCTTTTAAAGAGTTAAGAGTCTCCCCACAGGTTTAAGCCGTAATATCAAAAAGTCTCTTTTTGGACTGTGCTACCATTTCCCGTGGGTAGGAAGAGTTATCTTTTTAGCTAACCAAAACAAAAACACACAAACAAGGGTGTGTGTGTAAATACAGGAAGAATCAGGAAAAGAACTTTAAAAAAAACCCAACAGTACTGTTTTAAAACTAACATGTGTGATTTCTGTTGAACCCACTTTGGATTGCAAGAAACAAAATCGGCCAATTTCAATGAGCAACTCTTAGCGTGTATTTCCCTAGAGAGAATCTCTCTCTATAAAAAAATACCCCAACAATTTAAAGCTAAAAAGAAACTTAAAACACAAATTGTATCATTCAGAACACAGGGGTAAAGAAAACCTAGATGATTTCTGCAACCAAGTCATTTGGTAGGCAGTGGATGGAGAGTCTGGGATCACTGGAAAAAAACGAGGGGGGGAGGATAAAGTTTGATTAAACAACTCTCCGGACTTCGAAAAACCTCTTCAGATAGTAGATTTGTCCCAGTGTCATGGCAACTAGCACAAGAGCTTCAAAAAAGGACCAGAGGACCACTCTGCTGTTGGTGTTGTCGTTAACTGAAGAAAAACAGAAAGAAAAAACACTGGATTAGAACATAGATTTCAGGTTCGGTGCACTCCTCTCAAACAAACCAGCCCTGTGACGCTGTGTATCCCCATGACCATCTAAACTACAGCAGGCAGGTATGTAGAGTGAAACCTCTGCCCCGTGGGATCTAGATGGTTGCCCTAGGTGCTAAATGCAAGGTGCTCCTGCTCCAACACAGCTTTGATCTGGATGACTCTGGCATTTCTCCCATGTTCAAACATGCCAACCTCAACAGCTGGCTTAACATCATTTATTTCACAGAAGACTCAATCCAAACAGGGCTTCAAGCTTTCTCTCCTGCTAAACACATCAATGTTTTCTTATCAACAATGTGTGACAACTGGTAGGAAGGGCTCCGAGCAGGTGGCCAGCAGGGAGAAGAGGTGGCTGAATCGCTCATCCTCCCTCACCTGGCCTACGCAGAAGGCTTTGCTACAGAAGTGAGAATCCTTAAATACAAAGCAGATATAAAGTGCTTATAAAAATGTAGAATTACTGGAAATACACATACATAGAGGTGTAAAATTTCTGGAAATTTTAAAATAAAACAGCTGGGGGGGGACAAATGGGGAAAAACAGTTTTTTTTTCCAAATCTATTTTATATGGCTTTAAAATGTTAGATCTCGACATGCACCCATGGGTTATATCATGCCACCTACTTGCTCGATGTATCCTTTCACGCACTTCCATGTACTCCTGCTCATGCTTGACAGCTGTCATGGCCACTGCTAATTCATTAATCATTTCTTCTAGCTTGTTCTGATGAGCTGTAATCAGAAGGCATCATTTTTGGAGGGCAAATGCAAAATCCAACCCCAACGGGCCTAAAATCCTACCTGACAAACCACTACAAGTCTATCAGGAGAAGCTTGGGTTTTGTTTTAGTTTCGTCCATTTAAAAATGCACAAAAAAATTCTTTTACCTAGTGATTAATTCCAAATCCTGGAGGTTTTCTAGTCATACAAGACCCCAAAAATACCTCTTAGGGCAGGGAAAAACCTTCCCATAATCCATGCCTCTTGCACACCTCTCCATAACCATCTTCCAATCCCCCATCCAGCAGCTTTGCTGATCCACTTTGAAAAACACTGCCATAAATTATTTCCTCATTCCCATGTTCAGCGAGCATAAGGGGGAAGGGTGGGTCCCCTATGAGTCAAACAGATCTTCAGCACACCTTAAACATGCGAACACCCATACATGCACATTTATAACAAGGGGTCCACGTCTGGTTAAAAAAAAAACCAAACCCAAACTATTTGCCAGAGTTTTATGGACAGCCACTCGGATTATGTGAGCAAGTATTGGGAAGGAGGGAAAAAAGAACCCCCCCAAGCGAGAGGAGTTTGGGAAGCACTAGTCCACCTGCTTGCGGAAGGAAATCCAGAGCTAGAAGACCTGCATGATGGGTGCTAGGATGGAGAGAAGATCAAGGCCTAAGGAAAAGTGCGTAATTTAAAGCAGGGATCGGTAAGATCTGCAGGTTTGGGAGCCGTTTTCACCTTCTAAATATAAAGCAGGCCACCTCAAGTTGTGGGGCAGGGGGAGAGGAGCCCCTTCATTTCACAAGAGAACAATACCACTCAGCGACTTCTGAATATATACTTTTCCATTTTGGAGGGGAAATGGCAAGAAGGGTGCAATGAAGACCCAGAAGAGAGTTGATGCCACCCACAGGTTTCCCACCTTCTCTAGACCCGAACTGCTGGTCAGTTTCAGACCAACACTGCCTCTCTTAAGGCTGGTACTCAGAGATAGACCAGGAAGGCTGATGGCAGCAGGGTGATGGGTCAAACACAATACGGCCTCCTCAGAGTGCAGGCAAAAGGCAGGGAGGACGTGCAGAGGAGGCTGCTTCACAGTTAAGACCCAAAGCTGGGGAGCATGCAGCTGGTTTTGCCCAAAACTCTGAGTACCACCCTCCACAAAATTGTAAAAGCAGTTCTGGATTTGGCAGGGTGGTGGCTTATACTGCAGTTCCCTCCTGAACCAATTCTGTGGGTCCTGTAAGCTTAAGGTGTTAAGCAATACAGAAGCTCCTTGTTCTCTGGCTTCTATATATGACTGCAATACCACTGGGATAATTAATGTGTGTTAGCGAGGCGACCCACACAGAAGCACACAAGGCCTCAACAGCTGTTAGCAAATTATAAAAAGCAAGGCAGGAGGTCGGCAGGCTCTTTATAGAGGCAGTACACCTACCATCCCAGGTATCTCCGCCACCTAGAGAGAAGCATCAGAGATGAACACAAATTCAGGGCCCAAAGGCTAAAGATGGCATGCGCACAGGGAGGCTGTGAGCACGAAACACCTGTCAATTGTCAAGAAGTGGGCTTGGGGCAGTGCTGGAATTTGAGAGGGGCTCTGCCCTTTAAACATTGGATAGAGCACATCACCTCTGTTTCTCCAACAGCTCCGGGAAGCAATGCTACTTGAGAAAGCCCATTGCGTGATGTCCCCTGCTGCAAGACACCATGGGCACTCTGCTTTTGACCGCAAATGGAAAGAAGGACGGGGAAAAACGGTTCGATGCAGCACAAAATAGGATCACAAGATACTCTGACTCTTTCCAGGAGAGAGAAAGAACTTGAAACTAACAAGGCATTACTGAGAAGATGCAGATAGAAGGAAAAGCAACTGCCTTCGACGCCGGTGAACCAGCACCTCCCCACCCCACGGCTTTGGCCTCACCTTCTGTCTCCATATCTTGCCCCTTTGGGGCTTCACCAGTGTCAATAGTGAACATCACTATTTTCGGGGTCATGGTGGACATTCTGTTGCTGAAGCAAAACTTGTATGTTCCATCCATGTGAGCCGCAAAGGTGTACTTCCCACTGGACTCTCTGTCTCCTTTGTAGATGTTTTTGTTATCAGGACCCGTTATCTGGAAACAAAAGAGGGGGGGGTAATTCCTATTATACTTTTTTTTAAATAATCCCACATCCTGAAACTAGCAGGACATACTCCCTCCTCCTGTGAATTTCAGGTTTTACTGGCTGACAAAGCATACAAAAAGATTTGCTTTAATTGTTTACCATCTTTACAGTCTTTCCCTCCTGCTGGTTTTTATGTTGATTTTTATTCCCTGCTGGTGGTTTGATATTCTGCTTCTTCAGTCATCCTTTTTATTAAATTATTCTTGGTTTTTATATTTTTAATGCTACTCAAAGAAATCTGGGTAGCACATGGTTTAGAAGCCACCAGCTCAAACTCTTTTAACCCAAACTATAGCAAACATCTGGAGCTACCTCCAAATAACTCAATCTGTTTATTTGCATTGATTTGTTTAACCAAGCTTCCATCTCCCATTAAAGCAGTAAATTCAAGGGTCTCCTGTGTCTTAACTAAAATATACTACTCCTGGATATTGCAGTTGATACATGAGAGAGGGTATTTATCTCCACGCTATTTCTAACCATGACATTACACCATGTTCCTGGTGTTCAACCATGATCCAAGGTGTTTTTTAAATTGTAGGAGAAACAGGCTAAGGTCGACGCATGAAGCCCGAAGGTAAAAAATTAGGATGGATGGCCCATAGGGCAAATGTTAGGTTTCTATGATTCTGTTTATCAGAATTCTGAGATATATCCACTGGTGCCTGGTACAAATCACTGGCACTTATTAAATTTGTGTACCGCCCCTATTAGTGCAGTGAAAATAAAACACAAAATAACAGTCCATTAACATGTCAAGAGGCTGAAATATCAGAACAAAATGCAGCAAGTACGGAGTTCTGAAATCAGGAATTTGGGACAGAACGGATCAGAGCTTACAGCCCTTCCACACTAAATCCAAACACAGTTTTGCCCTTCGCGACCCACTCTTAACATTAACTACAGCCTCCTGGCCACCTTTTGTAAATTATAACAGGGAGACTCCAGGTTCAAAGAGACGGAAGCAGTCACAAAGAAGCCTTTAGACTTTTGAGGAACATTTCATCCCTTGAGCTTCTCCCAGCACCCCCATTTTTAAATTAACCCTGCATCCCATACTGTCTTCGCTACCCAAACAAGTTGACCTAAACTGCCCAGCCAAAATGTTCACAGACCATCAAATCAGGCTGGAGTATCTGAAACATGCTAAGTATCTTCTGCTCCAAGAATAAGAAAC
Organism: Pogona vitticeps; assembly: GCF_051106095.1. Lineage (NCBI taxonomy): Eukaryota > Metazoa > Chordata > Lepidosauria > Squamata > Agamidae > Pogona > Pogona vitticeps. The sequence goes on from NC_135796.1 coordinate 17,152,610, forward strand.
GGAAAGACCCCCAATTTTAAAAAGCTCTCCGCCTTTCTCCCCCAACAACTTAACACCACTCCTTTTCTCACAAGGCTTCCCACTCCACCCACACTTTCCCTTCAAAACCTTTCACGGTCAGTTCTGTCACCACTCCGCTTCCTTCCTCATTCTTCTGCATCACAGGTCTATCCCAAGTTAAAACCTTCCCTCTCATCCCTACCATATGGGAGAGGCATTTTCCTGGACCCCATTAAGTCCTTTTACATGTAGCACAACACATAACAAACCATTTAGGCAACCACATCAACACCCTCACAAAAGTACAAATTACTAAGATTCTGAACCTTGCAGGTGCAGAAAGATAAAATAAATGGGCCCATGAGAAGAAAAAAAAACCAAGCCTGAATTATCTGTGGAAGCAAAAAAACAAACAAAATTAATGACACTCCCCTACTTTGGATGCCAGCGAGGCTAAACCCTGAGGTAAATAAGCCCGAAAAAATTAAAATTGAACTGGACTCATAGCCTGGGTGGCCAGGTAGACAGAAGAAATGGGTTCAGGAGAAAAATCAAGCCTGAATTATCTTTGGAGTCAATAATAATAATAATAATAATAATAATAATAATAATAATAATAATAATAATAATAATAATAATAATAATAATAATAAATGTTCTACTTTGGATGGCAGTGAGGCTAACCACGAAGGTAAATCGCCACAAAAAAAATAAAAAATCCACGGCCTTTCTCACCTTCTCAGGACCGAGACACACATTTCCTACACAGACACACACACACACACACACACACAAACGCGCGTTCCCCCTCCTCGCCCGCCCGCCCGCCCGCCCGCCCGCCCGGACGAGAGACTCGCCTCCACGTCGATGTCGAGGAAGCCTCCCTCGGCCACCTCGAAGATGAGGCCCATCTTGGTCCCGGAGGGGACCCGCTCCAGGAAGCACTCCTCCGCGTGCGCGTCGATGCTGACGAAGTAGCCGGCCGCCGGGGCCGCCAGGGCGGCCAGCAGCGCCAACACCGCCCGCACCGGCGACATGGAGGCGGCGGCGGGATCGGCGTCGTTAAGGGGAGGGGAAGGAGGGCGAACAAGGCCGGCCGCGGGAGGGCAACGGCCGGGGTGAGGTGAGGCGGGTGAGGTGAGGAAACGGACACCTCTCGCGCGAGCAGCGGCGGCCAACGGCCAAGGCGAATAGGCTTCGTCGGAGGGCCGCTTCCGGCCGTCGCCACGCCCCTTCCGGGGCACGGGGCCCTCGCTCATAGGCCGCCGACGGGCCGCCTGCCACGTACAGGCAAAAGGGAGGGGAAGGGGGTGCTACGGCGGCCGCCGAGGCCTGTGGATGGAAAGGGGGCGGTGTCGTCACCGGCGAAGTCCGCGTTGATTGGGCGCCAGGCGGAGGGGGCGCGGCCAACAAGGGAAAGCGGGTGGGGGCGGGGGTTGGAGGCAGGAGAACTAGAGGCTAAGCTCCACAATCCCCAAAGTTATGGGGGGGGATGGCTGGAATTTTGTGTGTTTGTGTGTGATTTTAAAAAATCTTCTCCTATCCTCCAGTGATCTTAAATATTTAAAAGCACTGGGTCATTTCAAATAATATATATTTTTATTTATATATATTTTTAAAGAAACACACTGGCCTGTTTGTGTAGCCTGCTCAACCATGTCATTCAGTTAGTTTAGGATGCCTCCAGGCTGTATATACAGAGGAAGTTCGCTCATCTAGTTTTGAGTAGCATGTGTTCCATTTAACAACAACTCTCATTGTGTATTTGACACCAGCAATGTTCTCAAGCAATGTTCAACAGAAGATCAAGTCAATTTCATTTTTCAGGGAACTTAATTTTTTCAGGAGAAACAGACCATTAAACCCTCTGCAGTTATTTTGCACATTCCTCTTGTGAATTTTCACATTTAGCTAATTATTGAGGATAGAAGGGGTGAGATAAAAACAAGCATCGCCTCATGGATCAGAGAACCAGAAAAACTCCTTATATGGGGAAAATAACTACAACTAATTCACGAGCACTTCAAAAAAAATTATTATTGATATTTTTTACGTATCCCCATAGGAGATGTAAAATTTCTGGAAAATGTTAAGCCGTATAAAACGGCTTTGGAAAATACAAGTCCACTTTGTCAGGATCTAGGTTCCGACTCCCAGAAGTAACACTCTCAGAAAGAAAGGGCCCTTTTGCAGCAGCCCTAAGTTGAATATTCTTATTCTCCTTTTTAAAATATAAAATAAAAATGAACCTTTAATTAAATTTTCTGGCTGGGCTCTCTAGGAATTCATTTATCGTACTGTTTTTTTTTAAAAAGCTCCTATCCTCAAGTGACCTCAAATGCTGAAAAGAGATGGGATGAAAATTCCAGCTTTTACGCTCTCGATGGAGAGACAGCTTCCTTATCCTGTTGAAGGTACAGTATTTACTTGGGAAAACTACCTTTTGTAACAGACAGACCAGCCATCTTTGGGCTGGATAATCTCAAATAACATGTTCTTATTTTTATTTTTTATGAAAGAGACACACTGGCCTGTTTATGTTGCCTGCTCAACCATGTCATTCAATTACTGTAGTTCCGATGCCTCCAGGCCGTATATACAAGGGAAATTCACTCATTCCGCTTGGAGGAGCATGTGCTCCATTCAAAAACAACTCTCACTGTGTGTATCTGATCCCAAGCTGCGGGGTTAAAAAAAAGGAGCCCCTTTTTCAGGAGGCGATGTTTGGGTCCATGGTTACCTTTCCCAAATAAAAAGGCCTCTTTGAGTAGCACACAGCTCTCAATTCCAGAACAACCGGCCTCCTGTCTCTCTGAGACCAACAAGTGTGTTTCCCTAGGACATGCACCCACTGTGATTTATCATGGAGCACCCCAAACTCTGCCACGGCTAGCCGGAAAGTTGGGAGCGAGACCTTGCCTTTTAAAATGTCCTTTTAGGGATCCTGCCCCAGAGGGTTGGATGCTTCTGGGCAGGCATCCAACCCTCTCAGCGCTTGGACAAGTTACTTTTTTTTTTTTTTTTTTTTTGGGAGGCCAGCTTCCAGATCCAACCGGGTTCCTCATTATTTTTATATACTGTACTGTCCCTTTTGCAATCTCCCATCCCGGCTGGCGGTGGCTCCACTTCGCCTGCCCAGCAGCTCCAGGGAGGAGGAGGAGAAAGCCGGGAGGTGGGGTTTGGGGATCGGGAGGAAAGGGAGGGCGAAGCGGCTGCTATTCCCTGCCTTCCCTGCCTCCCCCCCTTTTTTTTTTCTTTATTTATTTTTTCTTTCTCTCTCGCCTGGCCTTCCTCGGCTCTTGGCCCGGAGATGCCCGGCGCCAGTGCGCGCGATCCCTGGGGCATTGTAGCCAAGGGCGCCTCTCGCCTCTAGAGGAAATAAACAAGAAAGGAAAAAAAGAAAAGAAGTTGGCCAAGTCTTTCCAGGCTGGTCGGTGGCTATTTTGTTTCCCAAGAAGACAGATCCGGATTTGATCGCCTTCCCGATCCCCTCCGGGGGACGCGCGCCTGTCTCCTCTCTCTCTCCATCCACGGCTGGTTTTCCACGGACCGATCCTGCTGCTTTGGTTTGAAAAGGGTGGTGGTGGGGGGAGAGAGAAAGCGGATGATCCTCCTCTCCAAAGGGCATCATCAGCAACAGGAGAAAGAGGCGGCCAAGGGGACCCGAGGAGGAGGGTGAGGAGGGTCGCCTATGCGGGAGGCTCGGCGGGGCTCCTGCGCCAGATCCGGGGAGGAGGCGATCCTGGAACGGGGAGCCAGCATGGAGGGCGGCGGCGGCGGCGGGTCATCCTCCTCCTCGTCCTTGTCGGTCCTGGAGAAGAACGTGGCCGAGCTGACGGTGATGGACGTCTACGACCTGGCCTCGCTGGTGGGCCACGAGTTCGAGCGCCTGATCGACCAGCACGGCGGCGAGGCCGTCGCCCGCCTCCTGCCCAAAGTGGTCCGGGTGCTGGAGATCCTGGAGGTGCTGGTCAGCCGCAACCACATCGCCCCGGAGGTGGAGGAGCTGCGCCTCGAGCTGGACCGGCTGCGCCTCGAGCGGGCGGATCGCATCGAGAAGGAGCGCAAGCACCAGAAGGTGGGAGGGAGAGGGAGAGGCTGGAGAGGGAGGATGGGGGGGACACCGGACGGAGAGGGGGTTGGGGTCCCCAATTTCCATTCCTGCATCCTCATCATCATCCACGCCGAGCTGGAGGGGACCCTAGGGGTCATGGAGTCCAGCCCCTCTCAATGAGGCTCTGGGGAGGATTCGAACTCCCAACCTTGTGGCTCCACAGCCGGAGACCACAACCGCTGAGCTATCCAGCAGTTTGAATGCGTATGATATTTGTCTAATGCTTTTTTAAAATATTGTGATCTTTTACAATTTGGCTTTCCAAAGTGCACCTCGTGGCGCAGTGGTTAAAACCGCTGTCCTGCAGCCGAAACTGTGCTCACAGCCCGGGGTTCGATCCCAGGTAGCCCACTCGAGGTTCACTCAGCCTTCCATCCTTCCGAGGTCAGTCAAATGAGGACCCAGCTCGCTGGGGCTGGGGGCAATGTGTAGCCTGCATAACTAACTTGTAAACCGCCCAGAGAGTGCTTGAAGCGCTGTGCAGCGGTATACAAGCAGCGCTGTGCCACCTTGTGCAAAATTTGGGATTAATAGGGGGAAATGTCCCAAGAGAGAGGCAGATTTCAAGCTACCAGGAACCCCTTTCTACAGAAAGGGAAAATAATCTGAGTGGATTTATTTATATGGGAACATTTGGGTCATGCCATGGTGGAATTCCACCTACTGCTCAAAATAGACCCGACAGTGTAGAAATGCAACAAATATAGTACAGTATTTTATTCTTGTTTTGTTTTGTTACATTTATATTCCAGCTTTCTTCTCCAGCACCAAGAATCATAAGCAGGCGTTTTGAGGTTCTGCCCCTTAACATTATTTTCCAGAATGGAGATTTGTTTCTAGAAAAAGAGGTGCTTCTGATGATGAGCAAAAGGCCTGTCCATCATCAGTGATGAATACTTAGGCAGGGTATCAATCTTCAACACTCTTAATCTGGCTGGAGGGCTTCAGCAGACTATTGTGTTAGCATGATTTGGCATTTTAAAAAATGTCTTGGCAGCCCGCCTGTTTGCTGTCAATCTCCAGTGAGAGCTATCCGAAGTGTGTATAGCCTCAAAATAAATAAAATCGAAAACTGGGTGTTCCTAGAGGCTCTGTTCCCTTTGAAACAAAAGACCTTTCTCATTCTTATTCCAAATACCCTGATAAATAAATGCAACATTTTATCATTGATTATGTTTATATGCCATCTTTTCCCAAATAAGCACAAAGTCTACATTTGGTGTGACTCCCATTCATTCATTCACAAGAAACCTGTGAAGTGGATGATGCCGAGAGGTGATTCAAGGCCGCTTTGTAAGCTGCGTAGAGATTTGATTCACAGTCATCAAACCGCCCACATTATTTTACTATTCTGGTTTAGTTCTCTGCACTCGTGCACAGGCGCTTTCTGCTTATTTCTTCATTTTGACATGCTCTGGGGCTTTTTCTCGGCCTTGGATTTAAGATCCAAAGCTTCCTGGTTTCTAAATTCCATGCGTTGAGGCTTACCCATAAGGCAGAGGGATGTGGTCAATGATGTAGGGTTCGAACATTTATTTACACCAGAGTTTGGAAACATTCCACTTCTGGACTACAATTCCCAGTATGCTTCATCTGATACTGCCACTTGTAGTCCAAAGAACAACTGGGAGTGGTAGTCTGAAAAAGTAATTTCTCCAAGCAATGTTTTTTTTTTAATCCTGGGGAGGGGAGAGAGGAGGTTGTGAGATGAAGCCAAAATAACGTCTCTAGCTTGGGATGCTAATTTTATGCATCTTGATTTGCGTGCTGCTTTGACTTCAGGCAGCAAAATATTTTGGGTCAGCACTGCTAGGTTTAGCTCTCCTAGTGGAATTATACTCTGAACTGACGTGAGCCTCTGATTAGGCTGCACAAGAGAAGGGGCAACGGGAGACTAAGAGCTTGTCAACAGCGCCTGGAAAAATCGCAGCCCCTTGACTCACTTCTCCTTCCCTGCTCAAAATACATTTATTGTGTAACAATAATCAGGTTGTGAATGGGTGGCTGTTCCAAGAGGACACACAGTAATTGAAGCCTCTGGAATGAGGATCAGGGTGTTAAATTCAGCTCAATCCGGGGTGGGGTGGGTTAACAGTCTTGTGTTAACCTCGTTAATTTGGCCCTCCCTCCATCCTTAGAAAAAACATGGCTAAATTTAACATTGCAGCCATTGGGCTCCCTATAAAAAGGGGGTGAAGGCTCGTGCTAGATTTATTTTAAGCCCAAACCGGAGAAACAGGGGGTGAAATTAACGTGGTGCTGTACAACTGTCTAGCATCTCAGCCAGCAAGTCTAGGAGTTAGAGAGCCAAAGAGTAAACCTCCACGGTGAAAGTTTTGCCAGGGTTTGAAATGGGGCAGGGCACTCGATTCATCGGCTCTATGAATCATTTCCAGGCTTAGGACAGGATGATGAGGATGATATGCTTTGTGTATGTTCGTGCAGAGGAAGATGGCCCTTCCTTATCCCTAGTCTGACATGTTTTCACGTGGTTTCCCCCCACCCCTCCGCAGCCAGCACTGCAAAAAAAAAGGAGACTGTTTCAATTCCTTTTAGCTCCTTAGTTTTGAAACCAAAGGCAGGAAGAAATAGAGTGGGGTGGAAGGAGAGGGGGGGGAGTGAATCTGTTCAGGAGGCAGGAAATCTGACCCCCCCCACCCCAAAAAAGGGGGGAAATTTAGGAATATCATCCCAGAACACACGAGCATTTCATATTGAGCATTATGGGAAGGGTGCTCTATTGTCCAACTTTTTTTCATCGGATGAACTACTGGCAATAAGGATGTTTGCCAGGCAGAGTTGCCAACTGATTGCTGTGCTATGTGCTCCTGCGCCTTTAAGAGCAGCAGAGACCCACAAGTGATGGGTTTTGCTGGTTGATTTAATTGGCCAAGGATGCCAGCCTTCTTGCCTCCCTCCCCTTTCTCTCTCTCTCTCTCTCTCTCTCTCTCACACACACACACACAAAGCTATAGCAGTTTGATTGCCATTTGAATGGACAGGGAAATACAGAACGCTCGGAGGTAGACTTTGGTGAGAAACCTAGATTTCTTCACTGTGGGGGATGCAGAGCAGATCCTTGGCAGAGAAAAATAAGCCCGTCATCAAACTACAAATCCCAGCATCCCCTTGCATAGAACCAGGGCAGTTAAAGTGCAATTAAACTGCTGTTAACTGTGTTGTGTAGCTGGGAATTGTGTGGCTCCTTAAAGGCGGCTTTCCTATGTCCTTAATACAGTATCCATGCTTCTTGACTTCCACGATTGTGTTGGGTGTGAACCCAGAAAGTAACATTTCCAAGCTCTGCATCTGGTCATCATTATCATCATCCTTTGAGAACTGCAGGGGTGGAAGGGACCCGATGGATCATCCAGTCCAGCCCCTGTAAAGGAGGCCCTGTGGGGGAATTCGAACTCCCAACTTCTGGCTTCGCAGTTAAACATGTACGGTAAACCACTGAGCTATCGCATGCAGAATGCAAAGAGTCACTTTCTGCTTTCCTGTTCCTTAAGGAGCTGGAGCTGGTGGAGGACGTCTGGCGAGGGGAGGCCCAAGATCTCCTCACACAAATTGCGCAGCTGCAGGAGGAGAACAAGCAGCTGATGACCAACCTCTCCCACAAGGACCTCAACCTGTCGGAGGAAGAGTTTCAGAAGCATGAAGGTGAGTGGGCCGGTCGGCCGTGCAGGTATCTGACCGCCATGAAGGTTCCCCGCCTTAGAGGCAGAAAGCAGAGTTTGGGAATGTTCTGTTGTGGGATTACACCACCCAGTATCCTCCCATCAGCATGGCCCCTGGGGGATTCTGGGAGTCATAGTTCCCAAAATGTCTGGAAGATAACAGAAGGAAAAGCAGAATGGAAGAGTCACAGGGTTGACAAGGGGGTGGGTGGTAGGGAATGGGGCCAGTCTCTCGAACTCATCCACAGAATTATCTCTAATAAAAACAACAAAGCTGATGATGATGGCGATGATGATTCAAAAATACCAGACACAGTCAATCAAAATTATAAAAAAAACAATGACTGGTATTTATATAATGGATACAAGTTGTAACCAAAAACCTAAGACTCTATTATTATTAGATTATTCTTGTTATATTAAGGAGGATTCTGTGGATGATGTCCTGATGGGATTTGTGTTTCATCACCTGTTTTTGATTTCTTAAACTCCGACTACCACCTACGGCGCTGACCTGCCGGCTTCATCTTTCACATAGAACGTATTGGTTTGTGCGAAAATAGCCTTCGTGGCAAAGCAGCGGGGGTGTAGCAGGTGCAGATTGACTCTGGAGGAGTTGGGAGCAGAGAGGAATTATTCTCGGCAGTCACAAGTTCATTTTATTTATTTATTTGGCTTTTATACTGCCCATCTAGACGAATCGAACTCCCAACCTTTGACTCCTCAGCCAGAGACAGAAACCACTAAGCTATCCAGCCAGTATCTTCTCAGTCTACAAGTCCCAATAAATTTCAAATTCATGATTTAGAGTCATGACAACAGCCTGGTGAGGTAGGCCAGGCTGAGAGGAAGCCACTAGCCAAAGTTTACCATCTGAGTGGAGATGAACCCTTAGATTTCCCAAATGCTAGTACATATACACAGTACTGGCTGCTTTGCCTTTTTCTGTTTAACAAAGTTCTGAAAGTAAATATGAGTCAGGATCATCAAGCCAGGCAGGCTAAGGGCTTTGGTCACGGAAGGAAGTAGACCAAACAAGCTTAAGAGGAATCTCAAGGAGTCACACACCAGAAAATGAAGAAGGTGCTGGGCTTCAAAAATAAAAGTGGTTTGCTATCCTCCAGGAATCCTACGAAGGCAGGTAACCTTTTTTTGGGATGGGAGGAGTCAGGTCCGCTTTCGCACACCTGGTTTAGAGAGCCCTTTGCAGCCACCACACCTTCATCTTGTTAAAAGAATCAAAGAAAATCTTTTACTTTTGAGATGATGAACCCTGTCTCCTTGACACCGTTGGCAACTTCAGGTTTGGGCAACTTGCTTGTATTGTCTTTTTATCTTCTTAGTTATGGAAAGGGATCTTTATTTCTTTATTTAAAAAACAAACACAAATTCTTTGGTCTGTTTCAGTCTTTTAATTCTGAGTAAATTTAAGGACGCTTTGCTTAGTACGAGGAATTGTGTTTCACCACACAGGCCTCCTCAGCTGGCAGAATTTTTTAGCAAGTGTGTACAGCTTCTTTGCCTGAAACATATTTGAATGCATTCCATATGTGTTGGGTTGCCACCTTTTTTTAAAAAAAAGGCTCCTACATCTTCAGCAGTCTAGGCGTTTTCTGAAGTACCCAGGGGTTGACTACAACTTCCATCATTCTCCACCCTTCCTCTAATGTGGGCTTGCATTTGGAGGGCTGGAGGTTCCTCATGACTTCCAGGTGAACGAGTATTAACATGGTGAATTTATGCCTGGCAAGCATTTGAGCCAAAATTTAGGAGCCCAGCCAGAAAAAAAATATGGTCACAAACACGGTGTTGTCAAGAGCGCTCCTTCACAGGAGAAATGAAGCCGCCCCTGCTTGCTGACCCTGGCTGTTTCTCTCTCTCTTTTTCTTTGTATTTTTCTTTTATTTTATGTTTTAATTCCAGGAATGTCAGAAAGGGAAAGGCAAGTGATGAAAAAGCTGAAGGAAGTGGTGGATAAACAAAGGGATGAAATCAGAGCAAAGGACAAAGAGCTTGGACTTAAAAATGAAGACGTGGAAGCTGTACGTGCCTTGTTTTCTTCCCTCTCTTTCCTCTTTGGGAAAAATTCTGAAGTAACGTGAAGTCATTTTTAAGGTTATGGGCTAATTCCTATAACTATATACTGGCCATAACAACAAATGCATAAGGGCTACATTTACATCACGGGCTTTGAGCCATTACAATATCTATGTATTTGTTGCTATATGCTGCTTTATTTCTATACTTATATGCTGCTTTATATCATCCACTGGGCCCAAAGCAATGGGCTTGGCTCTCCCATTCCTGTTTTATGTGTACAACAACCCTGTGAGGTAGATCAGGCTGAGAGATGGTGACTAACCCATGATAACTAAGTGTAGTACAGGAGTTTTCAAGAACAGTTCTCCTTAGTGGCATTTGGTAGAGGATGGAGCTCCCATATTTAGAAGCAGTATATCTCAGAGTACCAGATATTAGAAGCAGATAACCAAGGATGGCTAGCTCTGGAGAAGTTGCTTTTTTAAGACTCCAGTACACAGAATTCCCAGGAATTCTGGGAAACATTAAAACAACTGCCGGGAAAAAAAACAGTATTTTTTGCCAGCTCAAGGGTGTTTGTAACAGTAGATGCTGGTGAAGTTTTCTGGGGCACAAGATGGACATTATGCTTGAATTTGTAAGGCAATCCTTAAAGGAAATAATTTCTCTTTATTAACTGATTTCACCAATACATATTAAGCAAGTAAGAGTGTTAGGAGATTCTGCAAAGTTTGGGCTGCAGTGCATAAATAGAATAACTTTAAAAAATCCTGAAATGTAGAGATGTTTGTAGCTAACCTATCCACCCGTTTATCTCCTTCTTGCCTTCATTGTGGTTTGCCTTCATTGTGGTTCTGCCTTTATAAAGCACACCTTTGGTCATTGAACAGAGATGGCTGACCCCTTCCTTGCCCCCTTTCTGACTTTTTTTTTCTCATGCAGCTTCAGCAGCAGCAAAACAGGTTAATAAAAATCAACCACGACCTGCGGCACAGAATCACTGTAGTGGAAGCTCAAGGGAAAGCCTTGATCGAGCAGAAAGTAGAGCTGGAGGCATATCTACAAACCAAGGAGCAGGAGATGGCAGCGCTTCGGGCTGAGCTGGGGAAACTCAGAGAGAAGCGGCAGGGTCCACCAAGTCAAAACGGAGAAGAAGTCCAGGTACATGCAGCTGTGTTCTCCATATATACACATATATATATATACATACAGTGGTGCCCCGCATAGCGACGTTAATCCGTTCCGGATTAATCGTCACTATGTGAAAACATCGCTAAACAGAATGGAAAAACCCATATGAACGCATTAAACTTTGTTTAAAGCGTTCCTATGGGGCCCAAACTCACAGTTCAGCGAAGATCCTCTATAGCGCCGCCATTTTCATGCCCTCGGTAAGCGAGGAAACTGCGCGAAAATGGTTGCGGCAGCCATTTTGGGCACCCGGCAGCCATTTTGAAACCGCCGATCAGCTCTTTAAAAAACATCGCAATGCAAAGATTGGTAAGCGAAACACTTACTGATCATCGCAATGCGATGTTTTGCCCATTAAAACATCGCAATGCGATCGCATTAGCGATTTAAAAAAATAGATCGCTATGCGGATTCGTCGCTAAACGGTGCGCTCGTTATGCGAGGCACCACTGTATATGGAGAACATACACACTCATATATATGGAAGACTCCATATAGGTATATATATTTTAACTCTCTGTTTCATTTGTTGTTATTCATTTATGGGTCCCGTGTTCACCCCACCTTCTTTTCTATGAGCTCAAGATGATATAGCTGGTCCTGCTTCTACCCTCTTTATCCTCCAAATGACCCTGTGAGGTAGGCCTGGATAAGAGGAAGAGATTCAACTTGCTGGGGATGTCTAGGAGTGGTCGCTCCCCCCCCCCGCCCCAATGCCTCAAAAAAATAGAAGCACAGTTGCCAAGTTCTGGTATATCAAACCTATGCAAGACGCTGTGAATTATTTAGATTTTTACTACTGTCACTCTCATCATCGTCATGCGCTGTCCAGTCAAACACAGGGTTTTCTAGGTAGAATACACAGAAGTGGTTGACCGTCCCCTTCTTCTGGGTGGGATCCCTGGGACTGTGCAGCTGGCCCAAGGCGACCCAGGGTGGCTTTTCGGCTTGGAGGCCCAGTGGGGGAAATCGAACTCCCCATCTCTGGCTCCACAACCAGAGACGTAAACCACTGAGCTATAAATTGAATTACTTGTACAGAGAACCTGTTTTATTTGAATGCAACACAGACACACAGAGGCAAGCCACACTGGATCTATTTGGAGAGCCTCTTTGGCTGCCACTCAGAAAATAATCTGGAGCATGTCCCTTGGCGTCTCGTCCTTCCCTCTTCCGCCGCCCCCACCTTGTGTAACTCAATTCTATTTTTCAAAGATGGGAGCCATTTGATATCGTCAATCCCCGGCGTCACTCCAGAGGTTAGGAAGGCTGGGAATCCCGGCCTGCCTGTCTTGTTTATGTCTGAGCCTCCACGTTTGGCAGGGAACTCGGATGGATGTGATCAGCAAACTCAAGCCCCTGACTGAGGAAAGCAAAACCAGCACCATAGACTCTGAAAACCCAACATAGTAGCAGGGTCTGAGGTGGAAAAAAGTCATATAGAGAGACACAAACTGCATGGATTTCTTTATTGTTCCTTCTGCTTCCTCAGGTCCAGCTTCTACGACTTTCTTTCTTTTTTTTCTTTTTCTCCTCCTACCAGAGGCTGAAGGGCATGATCATTTTGAGTCCAGATGCCGATCACGCTAAACCATGAGGTGGTGTTGCACGCCACTTTGTGTTTCTTCAGCTTACACCTTTTCCGACAGTGCTCCACTTGGAGGAACCTCGTTAAATTAACATTTAATTCTGTGGCGTCTTCAAGACTAACCAGTTTATTTTGGCGTCAGCATTTGTAAACGGCCACCTTGCTCATCAGACGTAACCGATGAAGTCGGCTTCAGCCCTCAAACGTGAATAAAACTTCATCTTCTTTGCTTTCACTTGAACATGGTTATCCTCCAAAAGTCTTATTTAATTAAGAACTTGGGCTGAGTTTTTTTCCCCCTCCCTCCTTCCTTCAGTGCTGTGCCTTTTTAGATTGTAATCTTGAGGACAGGCAGCCTCTTGCCATTTTCAAATTATGATGTCAGCCGCCCAGAGAGGAGTTCTAGCAGTAAAGTGAGGCACACAATCTATAAATAAATAATAAACATTTGTGCTGTTTGTTTCAGCTGTCGAGTAGAAAGCTCAGGCGATAGACAGCATCCTCCCTGCAAATCATGGACAGGCCCAAGTCATCAGCATCTCAATCAAGCCCAAAACGTACCACTTCGGGTTTTTTTTTTTTTTTAAAATGCCTCTTTTAATAATGCTAGTAACTGAAGGAAGCCGCCTACGTTCTTTCTCATCTCCAAATCAGATCTCGAAATGCTACCCTTTGATGGGATGTGTTGAAGTCCTCGCCTAAGGAAATAAATTCTTCGTTTTCTTAAGAAACTGAATGGAGTTTGCATGCAGTTCATTCATCCTGGCGGAAAGAGACGTGGTTTTCTGCCGTGGGCCAGTTGCCAAGAACTGCGTGTCCGTTCGCCTGCAGAAAGAAATCATGTTTGCTTTCTCTTCGCTCTTTTTGGAGCTTGCCCGCTTTTAGGGCAAGGATGATGCCTCTTCTGCCATTAAAGCCACTCCCAGCTTCCTCTTCTAAAGAAAAGCTCAGATCATAATTACAGACTAAGCGGTGAGACGAGACGGCCACATGCTCTGGGTAGCTAGTCCTGCAAGCCCTGGCCTGCATCTTTTTTTGATCCTTAGCTGACTTAAAGCTTATTGGGCAAGGGAGAGAAAACCAGTTCCTTCTGAGGATGAAGAAATATGAATCGTCCAGCAAGCTTAGCTTCATCCAAAGAGCAGGCTATGGAATATATCATTTTTTCCACTATTCTACGCTGCTGTCTGCCTTTCTAGTCATGCTAGATTTAATCTTTGGTCCAGAAGCTGGCCACATCATGTCTTCCGAGTCTGAAAAAGCTCCTTCCATACACATTTCTAACTGAGAAAGTAATCAGGCTCTCTCCTCCCCGCCGCCATGTTGAAGCAGGTGGATGTATTATATTGTGACTGTTCTGTTTGGTCCTACAGAGGGTTAATAAAATACTTTAGCTTGTAAGAACCTACTGGCTTCTGAGGAATTATGTTCACCTTGGAGGACAGTATAATTTCTTATGCTTTTCTTCTCCCTGTCGATCATTCTTCTGCATCTGTTGTCAATCACATATTCAGTAAAGGCATGACATTCTTTTAAAACCACTGGTTGATTTTTTTTTTATTTTTTTTTTGCTTTCCAGATCATCGTTTTGCAATTAAACGGTCCGCAAAGCACGGACCAAGTTGTTGTCAAACAGAATTCCCCCATTGAAATGCCTGTTTTGCGAATCGCTATAGCGATCGCAAAAAGGCATCGTCATGCGGTTTTGTCGTTCTGCGGGGTCGTCATCATGCGGGGCACCACTGTATTTTTCTTGGTTTCAAGTTTTAAACCTTTTCTTAAAACTCTGGGTGGTTAGGTGGTTGACTTCCAAATAACTAGAAATAAGTTTGTTTTTAAAGTCAAAATTAACCTTTTTGGTGCAAGACTCCGAAACCAGAATGCTAACTTGGTCTTCTGTTTGGTCTTCTAGGTGGAAGAAACGAACAGCGATGATTATGTCTCGGAAATGGAGAAAACAGCCATGGATTTGAAGGATCCAAATCGCCCTAGGTTTACCTTGCAAGAGTTGCGGGATGTTTTGCACGAGAGAAACGAACTGAAATCTAAAGTGTTTTTGCTTCAAGAAGAGCTTCTTTATTACAAAAGGTTTGTTCTAATTTCTCCTGCTTATCACCCGCTTAAACCAAGGGGAAAGCTGTGTTCAGTGGGGTTGGAAGAGGTGCAGTGGATGCAGGATCAGATCTTGGGAAAGTTACTCTTTTGGACTGCAATTTCCAGAATTCGTCAGGTTGGCCATCCTGCTGGCTGAGTTTATTTCCCCCCAAATAAAAGTAACTTTACTAAGGTCAGAACACAATGGGCGGCCGATCTCTTGGTTCAGAGGCCAGGTTCAGTTTTCAGTTAATCAGCACTGTTTTTAAATTAACCAAGGGGCAGAAACCCTAGCAATGTTGCAATGTTCAGTTCTCACTCCTTGTCCCTCAAATTCTTTGGCTAGAGATTTTACTCCACACTTTTCTGTATTTTATAAGTGCATGTTATTCTCCAGTCTGGTGTGAGAGATGAAGACAGATAGAAAGGTGGAATGTTACTGTTTGGTGAGAAGACTGGATACTATAATTTGTCCGTGTGTGACTTCCTTTTATTTATCTATTTTTTCAAGTGATGAGGCTGATGAAGAAACAAAGTCTTCCCAGCCTACAACCATAATTAATTCCAAACCACCCACTCAGCAAGAATCCGGAATCAAACGGCTGTAAGTAATGTCTTTATCTCTTTCAAAGGGGTGTTTTAATCTGGAGAGTTTTTCTTAAGTACCAATGCTTTCTTTAAAGTCTCTGATACATAATGATGCTTCCCCCCTTTTTTTAAACCATACTTTGACCATTAAAGCCACAAAACCCACCTTTTAAACATATTGTTTAAGGATCATCTTGTTGCATTCCAAAATTATATTCCTGCCCCTCCATCAGCTGCCACAAATGTCCATCTAGATGTAGGTCTTCTCAGAATTCAGACTTCTTGGAATTCAGCAGACATCCTTGAGGGTGTAGTGCCTCTGGAGGCACAGAAAACACGAGATTTATCCCAAATGTTTCATATCTAGAAACAAAATTGCAGTGTCATTCACTGTAGTGGCAACCAAAATTATCCTTCTCTCATATGTTTTTTTTTAATAGTATTAAGCCTAGAAGTAAAGAGGCTAAGGGTGGCAGCCTTATTTTATTCTTTAATTAATGGTTCAGTTTTAATTTCTAATTGAAAGGTACCTTTCCTGCAGGTAATTACCAGACTTCCAAAACTATGGAGTTACAGAAGCGATGAGCGATTTGTCTGATGCAAATTCCACATACACACACTCTGGAACCTCAGTTGTTTATGGGAGAGGTAATAAGGAGACTGCAGTTGGCTGGATAGCTCAGTGGTTAAGGCAACTGGCTGCAGAGCCAGAGGTTGGGAGTTCGATTCCTCCACTCGTGCCTCTTGTGAGAGAAGAGCCAGCCTGGGTAGCCTTGGCCAAGCTTCATACAGTCTCAGAGGTGCCCCCAGAAGATGGGAAGGATAAGCCACCCCATATGTTTACCTAGAAAAACCTGAAAAGGATCAGCATAAGTCAGAATTGACTTGACTGCACATGATGATAATTAAAGAGACTGTGTACCTATCATCAACAAAGATATCGCTTAAAAGTAAAAAGACATTACAGTGGTGCCTCGCTTAACGAGCGCACCGTTTAACAAATCTGCATAGCGATGTCGCTTTTGCGATCGCAAAAGCAATCGCATTGTGATGTTTAGATAGGGAAAAACTTGCATTGCGATGATCGGTAAGCGTTTCGCTTACCGATCTTCGCATTGCGATGTTTTTACAACAGCTGATCGGCGGTTCCAAAATGGCCGCCGAGTGCCCAAAATGGCCGCCGCAAGTGTTTTCGCGCCCTGCCCTTGCTTACCGAGGGCGCGAAAATGGCGGCGCTATGGAGGAACTTCGCTGAACGGTGAGTTTGGGCCCCATAGGAACGCATTAAACTAAGTTTAATGTGTTCCTATGGGGTTTTTCGATCCGTTTAGTGATGCTTTTGCATAGCAACGATTAATCCGGAAAGGATTAACGTCGCTATGCGGGGCACCACTGTATTTTAAAAAATCACTTCTCAGGCAGGAATGGCTTGTTGGTTTGTTTCTTTTTTTAAAGCCAAGCTCTTTTGTGTATATCGTTTTGTCCAGAGGGGCTGAAAGAGGTCTTTTGTACTGAAGGCTGCCTCGCTCATTTGTTGCTGATCTGATGATCAGCATTGGTTTTAAAACAGGAGACAGACAAAAGCCCGTGTGTGTGTCTGTGTCTGTGTGTGTGTGTGTGTCTGTGTGTTGCTTGATGTGACGCAGCCCAGCCAAGCAGGCGGCAGAAGTGCAGAAAGGCAGCAGAGGAGAAGGATAACTGTGTGCATTGTTTTTTCGACCCTAATAATAGCTGCTCCCATCAGCAGCTCTGGCCGGGAATGACTCGGAGCTGTGTTTAGCTCGGGGAAAGAAAGAAAAACAACCAACTACTTGGGTGATCTCAGCTGTGTGTCCTCGGTTCACAGCAAGGGACCTGCAACAGAATGTTACAGCGTATTACTGCTGTTGTTCAAGGCCCCGTCAATGCAACATAAAAGGAAATTTACCATCGGCACCCAAGATAAACAAGTCTCAAAAATCTTCAAGGTTGCAGTTCAGGAAACTACATCCCATGAAATATCGGGGATTTTCGCCCCCCTTCCAAGGTCTTAAATCTGGGTGAACAATTTTGGTGGGGCCAGATTTCCAACAGAACATCACTCTTTGTGACGGGCAGGGCAAATGATGTCCCCAAATCTGGAAGAAAAACAACATTAAAATGGGCTTCTGGCCTGGGTTTTGTTGTGTTCTGAGCTCGGAGGGGACCCTGTGACTTTCCCTTCTCTCTTGTCTCCAAGATGAAAATAATGGTTTATTTGACTTTTAAGATATTATTGGCTTAGGGGGGACACTGAGGTGGGACCCCACGGAGGTCTAGGACCCTGAAGGATGGCCCCACGGCATGACATGGGAGTCGGGAGACGTATCTTAGGCAACCTTAGGCAACTGGTGAAATAATCTGTCAAACCTCCCCCACCCACCTTTTCAAAACTGGAATAGGTGACTTGGCATAGGGTGTGTGTGTTGGATGATGTGTCATGATGGGGGGGGGGAACCACAGTGGATCCTCCCTAGATCCATAGCTTTCCTGGGCTCCCCTCCGCCATGATGGAGAATTCTACTCTGAGGCAGAATAAAACCTCATGAAAGGAAGACGGAAATCAACTCTGTCCCTTCTTCTACCCTGCTTGGCAAGATTTGGGATGGGATCTGAGATCTTATGAAGCTCTTCCGAGATCTCGTAGTCCTTTACAATGGCATCTGATTTATTTATTTATTTTTCCAAAGCATTTTGGAAACGAGTTCTTTCTGAGGATTTCCTTTTCCTCAGGAAACGGCTAGAAGATCTTCTTAAATTTACTTTACTCCGTTCTTCCGAGTCTGATCAGAAGACGCTTTAGAGTATTTTAGAGTCTCTGAATTTCTTCCCTCTTGTATTAATACACCCTCTGTGTTAACCCCCACACCTCTCATTCGCGTGGACGCCTTGATTTCCTTTTCTTCTTTGTGTGTATTCCAATGCCTTTAATTTCTTACTTAAGTCTCTTTTATCTCTTTCTGTACTTTCCCGACCAGGATTTTTACAGCCATAATGCCCATGGTAGCTGCCGGATTGATCCCGGACGATCCCACATTGCAGCCAATAAGAAGACTTGTGTCTCTTGTAGGAAATCTCTCTCTCTCTCATTTAAAGTTGGTTAATACTAGAGGTTTTGGTCCCCTAGTTTATGCATGGCATGTGTGCTGTTCCTCACTTTAATCCGGTTGTATTCTCATTGGCTGACTGTGGGATCAGGAAAAAAAATCTTTTAAAAAGTAGTAAAATTATGTGGCCAATCAGAATGCTCCTTTCCTGCATGATGTATCTGCTTCTTTCTCAGAAAATCCTTTGTGTCCTTTTTGTCTAATTTGGACATCCTGTGAGTCACTAACTTCAATTAACTTAAGTGAAGCAATTATTTGGTCAGTTGAGTTTAACAAACTCTAGATGACAATATAGAGGGTGGTGGAAAATGATGGGAGTTGTAGTTGAATCACATTTGGAGGCCTACGCTTTACCCACCCCTTGTTTAAAGCCCAGTCTTTCCGTGATTCCTCCAGGTCACATTCTTCTGCCTGTCAAGTCTAATATTGCAAGTCTTTCCAGCTGGATAGACATTTCATTGCTTTTATGCTGTTTTCTGACATTCTGTGCCTGAGCTTTCCCTTCAGAAGTTAGAATGTTTCTCGACATTCCGTTAACTACGGGCATGCTCAGCCAATCACAGGAGCCCCCGTATATGTACTTCTCAGACACAAAGCCTATTTATAGCCTACATAGATAAGCTCATAACTAATGCAGTTTAATCTCGCTTTGGGAAGCGCGCCTAATGGTAGAATGCAGCAAAACTGTATTTGTTTTAACAAACCTCTATTATTTCATTTGTTGTCGAAGGAATTTCTTCATATTGTACTAATCAGCTGTTGAAACCTCAAACGCTGGCGTAGATAGCCTGTCCCTTTACATGAATGACTTGTGAGAAGACTCAAATTTGTATCATTGACACTGAATAAATAGTATTAGAAGAGGCAGCGTGGACGCGCTTGCATGGTTAAAAGGCCATCCGACATTTCCATAGACCAGTTAACCATATGAAACTATGAAGGATTCCCAAAATGGGCCGTGTCCTTTTTTTTCTCCTGCCACGTCCAGTTCCTAGATATTTGGCTCAAGCTTTTAGGTGCTTCGGGAATCTGGTGCTTGGGACCTTGACGGTTTCTGGGCCCTTAGTTCTGGCTATGAATTAATTGTAGCCGTCTCTAAAAGGAACATCAGCTTGACTATCATCCTTACTTTACTTCCCTGGGAATGAGCTTCATTGCAATGGAATGGGTCTTGATTTTGTGTGAGAAAAAAAGAGGTGCTACACAGAACTAGAGATGTAAACTTTCTGAAAATTTCCATTTTTTTCTGGAAAGTTCAATTTTTTTCAGGGAAAAAAACACACCACACATTTCCCTCTGTTCTTTTTCCCAGAAAAAAAAATGGAAATTTTCAGAAAGTTGACATCTCTAGCTCTGTGTAGCACCTCTTGGTAATACTTTTTAAAGTGAGAGAGTCTTATCTGAGATAGCTCAGACGTTTAGGTATCTAGTTGTGGAGCCAGAGAGCTGGGAGTTCAATTCCCCGCTGTGCCTCCTTGACCAGGGGCTGGACTAGATGATCTGCAGGGTCCCCTTCCAGCTCTGTGGTTCTAAGAGGATGATAATCAGATTTATTTATTTTTTTCGGTCCCCTTTTATAATCGTCTGGGTTTAGATCTTGATGTATTGCCGGAACACTGTAAACAGTTCCTCCTGTCAGCATCAAGGTCGTAATCTGGTGTGGTGTGGCGTTTTGTTTATTTTCGTTTTGTTTCCCGTTTGGAAGGTTTAGCTTCTTCTCCCGCGACAAGAAACGGATGCAATCCAGTCAGAGGAACACTTCCTTCCATGGTTCCTTCGGCGACTGGGCCAACTCTAACAAAGATGATGGCTACACCGAGGAAGGCTTGGAGGCCCTGCAGCATCTGTGACGGGGAACCTGGGGTTGCTACGGTAATGGCGCACGAAACCACGGAAGAACGCACGTTGGTGCAGGGCTGGGCAAGGCCTTCGCTCTCCTCCGGTTCCCCCCCCCAACCCTTTTGCTGATTTTCTTTTCCCCAACCGACTTGCCATGATGGATTTCTAACCATGTTTACTTCTGGCGAAAAGCAAGATCCATGGCTCCATAACAATGGCGTTGTTTTTTATACTCCAGTGTAGCTGCTCTGTTAGGTTTCTGGCCGTGTGTTTCATTTAACCAGCTTGTGGGTTGTTTGGACTGACTGCTGCATTAACCTTCACGTAGCGAACGTTTCCTAGATGCCAAAAAAGGCGGATGTCACTCCTGGAGGGTTATATCCAGCCCACTCCTTTGTTAACAGATGCTTTCCTTTACATTTGTTTGGGAAGGGCCCTTCTTGATCACAATTATTCCCCCACCCCATCCTTTTTTGTCTAACCACTCCCCCCCCCCAAAACGGCACTTTGGTTTGCGATTCAAGTAACGCCTTCCTTTTGCGGAAGGAACCCGTTTCGGGCGTGGAACCGTGGAACTGGATCAACCTCCGAATCAAGACTGTGCATTCTGGGTTTGTTTATTTATAGTGCCTAAAAAGCATGATGTAGGTGTGGGCGCCTTGCATTTTGCTTTGAATTCTTGGACATACGAAGTGAAAGTCAACGGCCGAACTCCATGCTCATCCCTTTTTAAAAAACAAAATTTATCATCTTCACACCACAATCTCTTCCTTCTCCTCCTCCTTTGAGAAATCAGTCAATTTCGAACCACATTGCTTCCATCCGGTGCAGCTGGGCATGCCAATCGTTGGTTGAAATGATGCCCCTTTAGAGCAGTGGGCACCTCGTCTCAGGAGGGCTGTTCGCGAGACAACTTTGGCTCTCAGTTCACCGTCAACCTCTCGTAAGGCAGCCTGGGGTTTTTAATTTCAGCATTTAATACCAACGACACCCAGGCTTCCCCAAAAGATAAGTGGGCACATGCAGGAAACACCTCTTCTTCCCAGTGAGCGGGAGTTTTCCTCGTGCAATCAGCCTCCGGCAGGGGATTCAGATAAGAGTCAATTCTTTCAGTTTAAGAGACTGGAGGTTTGTGTTTTTTTGGACTACACCTCCCAGAATGCTGTAGCCAGCATGAATTCTGGGAGCTGTAGTTCAAAACTGAAAGTGGACACTGCCTCCCACTCCTTGTCCTCGTGCAATCGTCAGCCATGGCTCCTGGACTGATTGACTGATCCTGGCCTTCTATTTTGTATTTCTCTCCCGTCTGGCATTCAATGTATGGTTTTTGAGATGCATGCCTTTATTTTGTTTTTCTTTTGAAGATTTTTGGCCCTCTAGAGAATCTCGGGTTCATAACGAGGGCTGGTCCCACCCACCAGCCCAAACCTGACTCCATTTTGCGGAACAGCCATCATCTTGTTCCATTCTACCAGTTAACTCAAGCAGTGATTCCCACCCTGGGGTCCCCAGATGTTCTTGGACTACAACTTCCAGAAGCCTTTCCCGGCATAGCTAGGAGCAAAGGCTTCTGGGAGTTGCAGTTGAAGAGTGTCTGGGGAACCACTGTATTATACCAACAGGAAAAACGGTTGAAGAGCCCAGTCAGCTAGTGGCCAAGGCTGAACTGGAAATATAGGCCTCATCTTTGCATCAGCATCCTCAGGACGGAAAGATTATTAGATCATGAAGTTTTGCAGGCTGTAATGGTTGCTGGTATAGTGAGAATTTTGCCACAGCGCTCTATGGATGCCCCATACAACCATCCGAGGTGTAATTGTCAGGTTCAATTGTACACAACTGGGACTTGTGATCCATTTCCCCCTTGCCTTTAGGCTTTTTCACCCTCCTCCTGAGTAGAGAATCTTATTCGAACCACAGTGATCCTCATCATTGGCCGTACTAGCTAGAACTGCTGGGAAAACATCTGGAGGAACCCCTCCCCGCCAAAAAAAAGGTGTCTTGTGGCACTTCCTAAACCTAACATATTTTGTTTGGCTTCAGCGTTGGTGGAGGGCAGTCTGGTTTCTTCGGGTACAATTGTCCTGCTCTGAAAACGGAGGGCAAAAGGAAAGCTTCTGAGTCTTCACATCTTTCACGAAACAAATAAAACTCTAAATCTATATAAAGCAGATATGCAGGAGAGGGGTGTAAAATTTCTAAACACACGGACGTAAATTCTTATTTACAGCTGTGGAGATTTCTTGAAATGAAGCACACCGTCAGCCTAGATGGCTGTTAAGTCATGTTAACAGACTTGGGGGGTTTTCCCCAGTTTTAAGAAACTATTCCTTATGATACGGAAAGATCAGCCTCTAACATTTGTTTTGTGGGGTAAAAAAATGACAGAACAACGATCTACTTTCATCTCTCGTCTTCCATGCAGTGGCCAGCCTTATCCTACACCTCTATCGGAACCAGAGAAAATGTCATCCGGCCAACATTTCTAGGAGGCTCAAGGCTTACCCTATAGGAAGGGGCTTCTTGTCCTCTGCAGCCAGCACACAAAAGTTAGCTACAATCCTCTTTGTAGACTTGTAAATTCGTTTTGCAATGACTTTTATGGGTTCGTTTGCCCAGCAGCCCTAAAGCCTATAACTCCCACCATTCCAGTCTTCTTGGCTCAGCCTGAAATAGTACCATTTTCCCCCCAAAACAAGACAGGGTCTTATATTAATTTTTTCTCCAAAAAAACTAATTAGGGCTTATTTTCAGGGGATGTTTTATTTTACAGTCATGTTAACTTCTTCTGGTTGCTGCACAATACTACACAATGGTGGAGGGCAGGGTTTCACTTAACAGGCTTATTTTTGGAGTAGGGCTTATATTACAAGCATCCTGAAAAATCCTACTAGGGTTTATTTTCAGGTTAGGTCTTATTTTCAGGGAAACAGGGCAGCTGGACAAAAAAAAATGCCAATCCTATTTTCTAACCACTAGAATCCTGCTCACTCCTCTCTCTAGAGGATGCAGGCCCTGCTAAGCTTACTTTCTCAACAATCATGAGGACTAGAAACTTCCTTTTCAAAACTAGTAGCTAATTCTCAGGATGCCAAACTCCCTACTAGCTGCCAAATCATCTATTGGTGTTGTGGGATCACAAATGCATAGACTGACAAGAGAAGACTGAGGTTACCTGTAATACCT
Organism: Pogona vitticeps; assembly: GCF_051106095.1. Taxonomy (NCBI): domain Eukaryota; kingdom Metazoa; phylum Chordata; class Lepidosauria; order Squamata; family Agamidae; genus Pogona; species Pogona vitticeps. The sequence goes on from NC_135796.1 coordinate 17,176,055, forward strand.
TTTCTATTCTAACCAAAGGTGTATATATATATATTTTTTTTCTTTTGGCCAACGTTTTTGAAATCCTAAAATAAAGCATAAGGGATCTCAGTTCCTCTACCACAACTCCCTGGATGTGGTCGCTGCTCTAATGATGATTGCTGTTAACGTGATGGTCTACTAAGGTGTGTACAAGAAAAGGGAATGACAACCATCATGGGATATGCAAAGGAGTGAATGTGTGTCTTGATTCAGGGTGTTACAAGGTTTAACAAAAAAAGGCAATAAACAGGGTTTAAAGGGGATGGGTTATATCAGCTGTAGATCTTTTTAATATGCTAAATAAACTATTTCTGAATTAACAAGTTTTGGAATTTTTTTACGCATGACCTATTAGCAGAGCAAACTCGGCCAAACATAAAAAGTTCAGCGCTACTTCATCTTTGTCCATATTATCGCCATCTCATCCCAAAGAAATGTAAAATTTTGTTTTGATCAGACCTTTACTCCCTCTACTTCTTTTCCTATAGTAAACTTGGATCTAGCCCTTTTCCCAGTTTTGTTCCTCACCCTTTCAGCCCAGAGTACCCACTGCATGTTGCTCCTTATCCCATGAAAATTTCTGCCCTGCTCTTTATGAACTGACCTTTCCCTTTCTCACAGTATTCGCTAACATTCTATCGCTGAAATCTGAGCTGTTTTCTAGGTGGAGGCATGTTTCACCGCACTGGTCACGTACAATTAAAAAAGCCTCCAGCAGAGCTTGGAAACAACTTTTTCAAGACTACCAGTCCCAGAATCCCCACATGAGCATCGCTCCACCGAGCTGGGGAATTCCGAGAACCTAACCTTTCTGAAACGGGCTTTCAGAGAAGAGAGTATTTATTTATTTATTTATTTGATTTATATCCTGCCCATCTGGTCTATTCGACCACTTCCAATAAACAGATATACAATAAAAACAGATTTTTTTTCATAAGAAATTTATTTGTCATTGCACTCACAAGTGGGTGCAACGAAATGAGGTAGACAACCCATAAGAAATACAATACTAAAAGAAATAATAAACAGAAAAAGAATAAAGGAAAGTTAGGTGTTGACACGAGAGAAGGCCTGAGTATACATCCATGTTTTAAGTTGTTTCTTAAAAGGTGCCCAGCGTAGGGGCCGCACGAGTATAAAAGAACAAAAGCCCAGAATGGTCGAAAATGTTTAAGCTAAATCTGCGACACGGTACATGGATGGCGGAACAAGGCCAGGTCTTGAGTGGAGAGAGGCCAGCGCCGTTTTATGGGCCAGGAGCTGAGAAATAAGTTACCCAGATGTTGGCGGAAGTTTGTTCTGGAGGCCGGAGCTAGGCTTTCCCACAATCTCTGGAGGTTCTGTGGTCAAACCCCGTTCCATCATGGCCTGTCTTCATCTCTTTGTTTTTTCGAGCTCCGATCTCTGCTCCGGTCTCTTTTCTCTCTGTCCCGCCCATCTCTCCCTCTGCTCCTTTCCTCTCGGCCGCTGGGCCGGTCACCGCTGGGCCGGTCGCCCCATCCTCGCCTCCGCTGCTCTCTGCTCCTCCCGCTGTCCCGTTCCCTCCCTTTCCAGTCCCAGGCCCTTTCTCTGGACCAAGCCCGGTCTCTCTTTTCCGCCGACCCCTCTCTGTAAGAGAAGTCCGTTTTCCCAGCCGGTAAACTGATGGGCTTCCGGAAAGGTCTGTCCCTGCCTCCGAAGCGGAGCTGCCCGGACTCTTTTTTCCCCCCGAAGCCGCCCCCAAGTCGCCGAGGGATCCACCCTTTAAGGGTCCTTTCCAGCTCGAAGTCGACAAAGATCTCCCGCTGGTCGATCACCAGCCTGTTGGCGTCTCTGTGGGCTTTCATGAGGGCCCGCTCTTCTTTGTACTCGACGAACGCGTAGCCCTTGGAGAACCCGGTGACGAGGTCTCGGACCAGCCGGAGCTTCCGGATTTCTCCGTATCGGGAGAAGACGTCCTTTAACTTCTCTTCTGTGGTTTGCAAGCTCAGCCGGGCGACAAACAGGGTGAGGTGAGGATCCCCCGAGACGCCTTTGCTGGGGACGTACCGTGCCAGCATGGCCCTCCGCACGGCGCGGTCGTGGGGTTCCTCATCGGTGCCATCGATGCTTCCGGCTTTGAGGGGATCATATTCTTTTGCAATAGGCTCCCACTCGTTCATGGTCTAGAAGAGAGGGAGAAAGCACACAGAACCTTTAATTCCTAATTTCAAAGCCGTCTGCTCTGCGTTTTGAGGCTCAAAGTGAAGGGCAAAATAGATACCACCCTCCACTATCACAGCCAACCAGGTTAACAGATGTTTCGTACTTAAACTCGGGTTTGTTTTCTTTCTTTCTTTGGAGGGTTGCCAGATACTTCAGGAGTCTGTGTATGAAATAAATTTTACACACACACAGATCTCCTTTGGGGAGATTATTAATTAATTTATTTAAAACATTTTTACCCCTCCTTAACAAGGACCCGTGGCAGCTTACATTCTTGCAAGGCAATATTTAAAGCAATAAAAAAAAAACAATGAGTATTACAAAGGTGTCTTACATCATTAAATGACCATAATTAAAAATAAAAAACTATGAGTATACTAAGCAAGGATTGCCCATTTTCAAAGAAACGCATAAGACCGAGCCAGACTAGCTTCCCCCACACTTTATCCGCTGGGAACCTAAAAGATCAGCTGAACAACCCACCCAACCCGATCTCCTATCATCATCATCATCATAATAGAACTGCAGAGCTGGAAGGGACCCTATAGATCATCAAGTCCAGCCTCTGTCCAGGCTAAAAAAAGACCCACCGGCCCCGTTGTATTTCCAGCCCGGAGAGATGTGGGCTCGCACTCCGTCCAACTTAAAGGCTTGCACGCGAGTAAACAAATAAATAACGAGCAAGCGCTCACCCCGCGCGAGCACGAGTCCTCCAGCAGGAAGGCAGCTTTCTGATCGGCAGCCGCTGATTCGCCCATTTTTTAAAAAAAATCACTACCCTTCCTTAAATCCAGCAAGAAGATGATACTTTTAAAAGCAACATTATTGTTGTTGTTGTTTTGAATTCGGCACATTTCTCCAAAACGGCCCCTCGCCTCAAAGCCTGCCTCGGACGAATCTGCCGGAGCGGAAAAGGAAGGCTTGCCCGCTTCTCATGTTTCCAGCGGGCGCCTCCTGGTGGCAGAAAGGGAGCATGGCGCCCTATCGAGAAAAGCGGAAAGGAGCGTTTCCCGAAATTTGCTTGTTTTGAGGATCCCGGTTTTGTTTTGTTTTTTTAACACAGGGGAGGTTACACCCGAGTAAAACACCGAGCTGGGAGACCGTGCTGTTTATGGACTGCAACCCCTCCCAGAATCCCCCACCCAAGTCAAGTCTTTACGGTAAAATAAGTGCAAAAGAGATGGCTGTAATTAGGGTTGCAAAAAGGGTGGAGGTATCTTTTTTAAAAACCCTACAAGTATTTAGGATTTTTTTCCCTACTGCATTTAAAACCCCTCCTAAATTCGCTATTTTGAAACCCAGTGGGGTGTAGTGGATAAAGTGTGGGGTCTGGGTCCAAAGGTCCGGAAATATATGAGACCTGTGTTCAAAATCCCCATTTGGTCGTTGGAAATTTTAATCAAGAGGGGTGGCCATGGTAAAACCAGCCCTTCTTTACTTTACATACTTTGGAAATCCTATGAGGGTTGCCATCAGTTGGATGCAACTTGAGTCTATAGGATACATACCTGTTGCTTGTGCCTTTTTTAATTATTATTATTTTAGTTTATTTAGATGCTACTTTTCTTCCTGCAGGGACTCAAGGCAGTTGAGCATCCGTGAAAACCGTGAGTCACAGGCTTAAAAACCACAAGGTAGAATATTTTAAAAAATAACAACACATCACAACCATATTGAAAAGAAACCCTTTAAAAATATGTTTAAAACACACGGTCCTGAGTTCAGCACACGCAGCTTTCTTGCAACCTTCCCTTTGCCCAAATTGCTGGAGAGGATTTGTCTGGTGGGCTTTTTTTTAGCCGCGGGCACCTTGGGTTGGCAGGCTGCTTGCTTGCTTGTTTGCACCCTGCCATGGTTACCTTCCTTCCTCCCTTTAGCTCCACCTCATCGGCTCGCTTTCCATTGGGTGCCCCCTCCGGTTTGGCCTGGCCCTCCGGGCAGATTCGGTCACACACATGAAACTTTTTGAAGGAGGAAGGAAGTCGCCCGGCGCATTTGGGCAGAGTCTGTGCAAGAGCACAAGGAGGGGACGGCCGGCTGATCGCCCGCCCTGTCCTCAATCCTTGCCCGTCTGATCTTCCTGCTTTTTGTTTTTTTTCCCCAGGAGAGGCGAAATCTGTCTCCAGGCGTCCCCTGAACTTGGCATGCAAGCCGAGCAGCACCAGGAGGAAGAAGAGGAGGAGGAGGAAGGAGATGGAGATGGTGAGCCTGGGAGTCATCACGGGCCGGACAACCCTTTCGAGAAAGGTGCCTTCCAGCTGACGGCCGAGGACGTCTACGACATCTCCTACCTCCTGGGAAGGGAGATGCACAAGCTCAGCACCGAGCCACGGCTGGACGTGGCCGCCCACGTAGCCCAGCTCCAGTTCAAGGTAGTCGGCGTGCTGGAGATGGTCGAAGCCCTGGTGAGCGAGAACAACTTGACGGTGGAGGCCCTGAAGATGGAGAGGGACAGCTTGAGAAAAGAACTGGAGAGTCTCCGGAAACAGGTGGCCTGCGGGACCACGGGAGAGGTAGGTCGGAAGCCAGAACTTAGGTAAAAAGTTCCTTTTCCTCCCCCCCCCCCAAACTGCTGTTGTTGTTATGGGCCCTCAGGTTGCCTCTGACTTATGGCGACCTTATGCTTGAGCAATCTCCAGAAAATTCTGTCCTCTAAGGCCCTGCTCGGCTCTTCTAGATGCAAGCCTGTGGTTTCCTTTATTGAGTCAGTCCATCTTGTATTGGGTCTGCCTCTTTTCCTGCTGCCCTTCCGCCTTTCCCAGAGAATAAATAAAATAAATGTGCCCAAAGTAGGACAGGCCTCTGTTTCAATATTTTTTTTTTTTTTTGCCTCCAGAGATCATTCAGGCTCGATTTGATCTTGGCTCCACTTGTTTGTCTTTCTGGCAGTCTAGGGTATCCATAAAGCTCTCCTCCAGCCCCATATTTCCAACAAATCCATTTTTTTCCCTGTCAGGTTTCTTAATTGCCAAAACGTTCTCAAAATCCCCTCACCGGACACTGAAAGTTGGATTCTAGCAAGAGTCCTTCCGTCCTGCCTGAAATCCTGGTCCAAGGACGTTAATGGTGATGCTGAATTTTTTTTAAAAAAAGTCATGCTTCTCAGAATCAGGGATAAGCCAGAACATTTTGCTGCCTGAGGTGGCAGCCGAAAATGGCGCTCCTCCCTCTATAACCACTTTCTAATTTGAGCATAATCCCTAAGGTTGTCCAAGTTATTTTCCCACCTGAAGAAGAAAATATCACAATATTTATTGGGAAGTAAAAATACTGTACAACAGTTGTTAAGCTTACGGGAGTTGCAGTTCAACTAAATCGGGGGGGGGGGCTAGGACTTCCCCATCCCTGCTTTAAATCTAGAAGAGCAGAAAGTACTATTTCTGCCTTACAAAAGCAGGACGAACGTCAAGAAATAAGCAACTGCCCCACTTAAGACATGTATGTCAAAACGGAGACTTGAACTCAGTACTTTTTCAACCTCAACCTTCAAGTAGCTACTCTGCCCCTTTTTTAAATATGCTCCAAATCGCCTTTATCTCTTTTGCTGGTTGTGTTAGGAGCATTAGGGCTCTCTCCACCCTTTGGGATAGTGTGTTAAATATATGGATTTTTTTAAAAAGTAGTAGTAGAGTAGGGTCTTACAAGCTGGGATCTGCAACAAAATGTTGCAGGATAGCTGTGTCTCCTTGTAACCATACCTTGGAGTCCCCCGCAGCGTTCGCCTTTAATCTGAGGGCTGCGGGGGACTCCAAGGTATGGTTAGAGAACAATTCTCCTACCTCACAGTAACCAGTGTGAGAGAGGATGAAAACTGATGTCTGACCGCTTCTTCTACTATCTGCAGAAAGGTAAAGGATCATCGTTTTATCCTTCCACCCACCCACTGAGCTCGATTTTTATTTCCCCCTCTGTCTCTCACTACTATGATTACTAAATGTTCCCAATGGCGATTCTCTCTCTCTCTCTCTCTCTGAAGAGTTCCCCCCTTAGATTTTTTTTCCTGCCCATCTGCAGTCTGTGTTGTTCCCTCTCCCCCACTTCCCCCCCCCGGACATTCTGGTGCCCCCCTTTTTTCCTCAGTGGCTCTTTTTTTTCAGCTCGGTGGTTTTGGGCTTTTGATCACCCCCTTGATTTTACAGGCGAACGTGGGACCCAACAAGATGGTCATCGATCTCACGGACCCTAACCGGCCCCGATTCACGCTGCAAGAGCTGCGGGAGGTGCTCCAGGAACGCAACCAGCTAAAAGCCCAGCTCCTGGTCGTGCAGGAAGAGTTGCAGTGCTACAAGAGGTAAGCAGTTGAGGAGGGATGGGAGGAAGGGAGGGAGGGGAGGGATGAGGGGAAGGAAGGAAGAGGGACGAAAAGGAAAGAAGGAAGGAGAAAGAAAGAAAGAAAGAAAGAAAGAAAGAAAGAAAGAAAGAAAGAAAGAAAGAAAGAAAGAAAGAAAGAAAGAAAGAAAGAAAGAAAGAAAGAAAGAAAGAAAGAAAGAAAATTTGAAAAAAAAGGCCCTTCTTTGGAATGGCAAGCAAATCTTGTTTCAGACCCTGGAGTACAGATTAACGGAACTGTCCAAAATTGGTGGTTTTGGGTAGGATCAGGAGCTTAGCCCTGTGCCTTCAATTAGACACAGAACAAGCCTCATTCAGTTTTTTTTTAATTTTATTTTTAACACTGCTCTTAGTTTATATTGCTTATGTAGTCACATGATTGGAGCAAAGAATGAAATTCCACTATCTGATGCGTGTTTTTCTAATTGTGAAAGTCACCCTGTTTCCCCCCAAAATAAGCCCTAGTATGATTTTTCAGGATGCTTGTAATATGAGCCCTACCCCAAAAATAAGCACCAGTTAAGTGAAACCCTGCCCTCTACCCTTGTGTAGCAACCAGAAGATGACATGACTGTATTTGAATAAATGTAGATTATTGTACATGAATAAAATAAAACGTCCCCTGAAAATAAGCCCTAATGTGTTTTTTTGGAGCAAAAATTAATATAAGACCCTGTCTTATTTTCGGGGAAACACGAGTAGTAGCATAGGGGAGAATCTCCCCCCCTTCAGGGGGTGGGGCTTAGGATAGTGGGCGGGGCATACTGCAGATTGCTGGCCAGATCAAAGGTGTTTATAGGCTGGATCAGGCCCACGGGCCAGTGGCTCTCCCCCTCACATCAAATATGTTGGCAGATCTTTGTGCCCGAGTTCTAGTCTTTGGTACCGAGTCCCGAGTTCGAATCACTATTAAAAATAAGCTTTTCCCCCCAGAAAAAAGGAGGGGTGGGTGGATTCTGAATCATTGAAAAAAAAAACCGAGATTAGTCCGAGTGTGACTTAAATCCAATTTAACAGCAAGTTACGGGATTCAAGTTCCCATTCCTGCCTTACTTACTTGCATGGCAAGCAAGACAAACTTCCTGTAAAATTCTCTTTTCCTCCTGAAATATCAAAGAAAGGCTCACCTTAGAGCAGTGGTCCCCAAACTTTGGGCCTCCAGCTGTTCTTGGACCACAACTCCCAGAAGCCTTCGCCACCACCTCTGCTGGCCAGGATTTCTGGGAATTGAAGTCCAAGAACATCTGGAGGCCCCAAGGTTTGGGGACCACTGCCTTAAGAGGGTTTCGGTAAAACACAAACCAGGCATTCTGCTTGATTGTGACCAAGTCCTGTGAATTAATCTACTCACGCCAACGATGCCCGAGATCAACTGGTCCAGTGGCTGAACAGATTCCCTGGGGAAGTCCCACAAGCAAAATACGAAAGCAGTGGCGCTACCAACTGGAGGCATATTCCTTGCTTGTCAAGGGAACGCATTTGGGAGCCAGTGGTAGACTGCATCTGTATGGGTAGGCTCTACAGGGCTTTCATTGCTGCTACTGGTTAGATTCTTTCTTTGCATTTTCATTTTATAACTCCTTATTTAAGAAATCACTGCAGAGGCACCGTGACAAGTTTTATCTGTAGCATTTCAGTTTTGCAACAAGGGGCGCTGGCCTCCCTATGACAGTCATGGGATCCAGTGGGCCGAATGAATGAACGGACACAATCTTGGTAGAAATCTATGCCTAGCTTGGGTGTCTTAAAGACAGAGGGAGGGAAGCACCTTTTTCTTTATCTTCTCTGCTCCCCCCACCCCCACCAGTGGCATCATTTCACAAAAGCAGGACTGGATTGAGCCGGCACAGAAGGAAATGAACGCAGGGGCCACCTCGGGTTCCAGAATCAAGCAGCTGTGAGTAGTTCCACATTTCGATTTGAGAAAGGTGGTGGGAGGACAAGAAAAAAATAAAAGAAAAACGGGGTGTCATCGTCATTGACTTAGAACTGCAAAGTTGGAAGGGACCTCAGGAATCATGAAGTCCCACCTCTGTCAAAGAGGCCCCGTAGGGGAATCGAACTCCCCACCTCAGGAGACCTAAGTCCACCGAGCACTCCAGCAGTTCACGTGGTCCTTTGGTGGTGGTGGGGGTGGGGAGAAGACAAGGAGAAGAGCAGTACTTTTTATAGGGATTGACTACAAGATTAGGTCATTTGTAGAAGGCATCGGCCATTCTTGGGCCAGCAAAGCTAACATTCAAATAGATATTTATCTAGTTTATTCATCTAAAAATGGCTTGGTGGTTTTCTCTTAAGGCATCTTCTGGCACAAGGTTCCTGAAGGGACTTATCCTGCCTGGCACAGGTTGTGTGCAAACACAAGCGCCGTGCAGTGGGCAACGCAAATAAACTTTAAAAAATCAGTCGTCTTTGTCTTCAGATTGGACAGAAGGAACGCAGGGTCCTGTTCCCCCCACCCTCCCTTGTTAATGCTCATACATAGAAAAACTGCAGATAGTGTAGCCTTAGATGAGTCTTCTCCACTTCTCTCCCACAGAGGAGATGCCTCTTATAAAAATAGTGCATGCCAAATGACCGTTCCTATGTGACAAACCCTTGATTAGGTTTGTCTCTTAAGCAGGTAAGAGTCTTATTCCATTTTTTTCCCTTCCTGTTTGCATACACAGTAGGACCCCCATATCTGCGGGAGACTGGTTCTAAGCTTCTCTGTGGATACTGAAAAACGTGGATTATAGAAAACAGTTTTAATAGTGAGCACAATATATATATAGCATGGTATCTGGTTCCCTCTAGTGGCCAAATCTGCTAACTTCACCCATTAGAAATATTTCTAGGATCTTTTTAAATATTTTCAGATTGTGGATAAGTGAATCAGCGGATACCGGCCCTACTGTGCTTCCTCATTCACCCATACAACTTCCATGTCTCCCAATGCAGGTTCACTTTTAAAAGGCTGTGACGAGGAATTTTTAACTTCCGCTTCAAAAAAATAAAGAAAAATCAAGCTGCAGTCGAAGAAGCAGCAGCACCAAAATCTCAAATGCCAAGAACTGGAGCCTTTGAAAAACCACATGCAGATTGTCAAGCCGCTAACCCTGAGCGTCTCCTGCTTTATGTTTCACCTTTATGTGCAAAATTAGCATTGTTTCTCTTGTTGATTTCCTTGCTCATATAAAGCAGGGCTGGGTACGTAACTAAAAGTCTTTTGACCACACAGACCCACCATGCTTCCATGATAAACCGTCCTGGTAAGAGATGAGGGTCTTCTGATTTTTGGAGACCTGTAGATTCTCCATGGCTGAGGTAAAAAAAAAAAAAAGTACTACCTCTCGCATCTGTTCAAGCTGGAAAACGTCTGTCAAGGACGGAATAAATTCTTACATTTGTTTCTAGAATTATTTTAAAGATCTTTGCACTGCCTTCTTGTGGGACTGGCTGCTTAAGCAGGGTGGGTGGGAGAGATGTATTTGCAGATGATAAGGAGATGATCTGTAAAATTCCATGAGTGATAAAGAGGTTCGGTGCGACAGCATCCAGGGGTATGAATGACAAATCCATTTGCTGTTAATAAATACCTCATTTTATTTAATTCCTTCTACAGAGAAACATTTTCTTCAAGAAAAATTTTTTTTTTTACACTTTAAAAAAAGACGTTGCCAAACCAGGTCCCGAATTCCCTCACCTCAGCTCATCCCCAGCTGCCGCACAAGCACAGATAAAGGATGATACAGAGGTGTGTGTTTTTTTAAATATAAATACAGAGTCTTCCGCTCTCGTCCCTCAACCTTGCGTAGTTTTAAGTTGCACAAATTTATTTCAGGCCTTTGAAAAGAAAAAGACAGACACACACACACCCCATGCCCTAAGAAAGGAAGCCATCTTGGAGTGGGCAAAAAAATAGTAATAATCTGGGATCACAGTTACTCTAGCAGCCACCAAACTGGCTCTTTATTTCAGATTTTAACCCACCTTTTGTGATTTAAAAGGGCTTCCTTTAGAACTTCCCGGAATCCTTTACATCTTGGTGCTTCCGTCAGTTTAAGGTTGAGAAATTAAGAAAAGCTGTATCTACACTAGAGAGCTATAGCAGTTAGGTAGCACTTGATGGGTCCTCTTCTATGGAATTATGGGATTTGTAGTTTGGTACTCTGCTCCAGAGCACTGAGGCTGTCATTCTGGGGAGCCCGCGGGCGTTCTGTCACTCAAAGTGTTGATCAACTATAAATTCCACCGAATTCAGTCATAGCAGTTTTAAAAAAATTGTATCCAACTGTTCTACTTGTATAGCGGAGGTTCAATCGAAGACCCCTTTCCCAGGAAAGACTTAATCCCTCTGACTTTGATGCATGATGCGCTAGTCACAACAGTAACAAATCTGATAAAAGAGATTCCGAATTTTGGGATATAGTTTGATCGGCCAGAGTAAATAAACAGTCTTGTGTTCACACCAGAACTGACATTGCAGATCTGAGTTTTATCCTGAGAAATACTGCCCCAACCCCCGCCAAAAAAAACCCCAAAACACACGTCCAAACCCATCTTCGTCTTACGAAAGCTCTCTCAAAAGACAGTAATTCTATTTTTAAAAGCGTCAAGTTTTCTCCACATTATTTTCCTTCTTTCCTACTGATAAGCGAGAGAAAAAGAGGGATGAAGCACAGACCGTCAGATGCCTTATGAAACATTTCGCTTCACATTTCTACATGGATTAAACACCATTTGTCTGTAAATATATATATATATATATCCAGCAGCCCCCAAGAGGAGAGATGGGGAGAGAAGAAAAAAAATGAAGCAGCCACAATTTATTTCTTTAAAGCATACATAAACTGGAGCTGGCTTGCCACATGATTACATCTCTTCCTCTCGAGTAGCCTTGGATAGTTTCGACCCCAAAGAGTGCCAACAAGACAAACGCCACGAAAAGAAGCCACAACGCTGAGGGCAACAACGCCAGTTCAGAGCACTCGCCACCCAGCAATTATTTCCTTTTTCTGACAGCTTGGCCATTATTCAGCCTCAGCAGCACCGGGTTCAAGAAAAGGCCGACGGCCATCAAGTCAACGGATGTAGGAGATAATGAATCAAGTTATTGAAGGGTGCCTGCTCGTTTTCCTCCTTCTGATGGAAAGGGGACCTTAGGAAGCAGAAACAGAACTACAGAGCAAGCACTGATGCTGGAAAGTCAAGTCTGCCATCATCAGCGCAGCCTCCCTCCCTGCCAACCAAGGAGATTCTGGATGAGGGGCGATCTCTCCTTCCATCTTCCCAGAGAGCGGATCGACCCATCACAAAAGCGAATGTTCGCTACCAACGTTCAGAAGTGCTCAGAAACTCAAGAAACATCTTGACGACGTTCAAGGGTGGCCAACATTTGATGATCAACAGACGCTGATGTCACGCCGAGGAAAAGGTTGGAAATAAGACGCCCCCGGTCTCTCCTTGAACAGGCACGGAATCCATGAGGCGATGACTGTCTGTCTTCTCCTCGGGGTTGGCTTTGCCCTCACCTTTTCCCCCTCTTCCAGCACAAATGTGACCTTTAAAATGGACAAAATCTCAAAAACAGCGTTCTTCTCTATACAAGCTCATATTAGTCCCAAAATGGTATCGTCAGGAAGCACTGATAAATTCATCTATGTACAAACAGGGACATTGGGGGTGGGGGGGTGGGGGAGCAGATAATCCAGGTGAGCCTAGGAAGTAAAAAAATATTCAAGGATTCTGTTTTAAGTCTGCTCAGAGGAAGAACATGCCGCTCTGTAGCTGACTTTTAAAATAATCACGGTGGAGCACGTTTTGGAGGCGATTTGCCACAACGGCTGTAAACAAGGGTACCGCGTCCTCTCCCAAGCCAAGGAAGCAGTCCAGAGACGATTTGGAGAGAGAGAAAAGATAAGTTAGTGTTTCAGCCACGGATGAGCCTCAAGAGAAGCTTTACTCCTGTCCCCATAATCGTACAGGAGCTCCTCCCCAGCTTTAATGTCCCGGGAGGCGACCAAGATGAGGTGGGGGACGCCGTTAGTGTCGTGGAGTTTCGTTTGACAGTTGCCGCATTTACTGTGGTTGATCAGCCGGCCGAGGCGATTGGTCTCTTTCGTAGCATCAACGCTGGATGGAGGCGGCGGGAGAGAAAGGAAAGGAACGAAGGGGAGAAGAGGAAAGAAGTTACATTTCCTTGCAGCGGAATATGTTTGCACATATTTAGCCCGAAGTATAGTCCACTGTCAAGAACAGTGTTTGCTTCTGAGTAGACATACAGTGGTGCCTCGCTTAACGGGCGCCCCATTGAGTGATTAAATCGCTTAACGAGGGGCTCCGGGCGATCGCTGGAACATTCGCTCAGTGATGGCCCCTATGGAGTTTTTTCGCTTTGCAATGTTCGCTAAGTGGTTCGCTTAGCGAATATCGCATAACGAAGCGGGGAAGAACAGCTGATCGGCGGTTCCAAAATGGCCGCCGGAAGGTCCGCGCCGCATTTTTGCACCCTGCCCTTGCTTACCGAGGGCGCGAAAATGGCGGCGCTATGGAGGAACATCGCTTAACAGTGAGTTTTCAAGCCATAGGAACACATTGAATGAAGTTCAATGCGTTTCTATGGCTTTCCCCGTTCCGTTCGGTGATGTTTCTGCATAGCGAGGGTTTAATCCGGAACGGATTAACCTCGCTATGTGAGGCACCACTGTACATATATACAATTTCGCTGGAAACTGGAATCTTGGCAGATAAATTCAGGCAAAGGAAACAAGAAATAAGAGAAAGCTCACCAGTACGTTTTGCTCAGGTACTGAAAATAATACATATAGCAGCCCGTGGCTGGATCTTGAGCATAAGCGGCCTCTCGCTTCTTGGCGTCCGTAATCTCAATGAGGTCCCCGTGATATTCGACCACAAATTCGCCCCGGTGAAACTGCCTGGTTGCTATGACTCCTCGGCCCTTCCCATCAATGAAGTCAATCTACCAGGGAGGAGAAAAAAGGCTTTCATAAAGGCTACAAACTATTTTACGCTAAATGGACCAGGCTGGACTATTGGAGACATTAAAAACCCCAAAGGTTACTGGGGTGCACTCAGTTAGTGGTGTACTCCTCCTGGATCAAAGTATATCTGTTACTACACGGCTATGGCAATTTAATGTCACTGTAACTGCCATGCCTTCTCCCGAGGGTAATCCTGGGGTTTGTAGTTTGGTGAGGAGCTTATAATCCTCGGCTTTAGTCCAGGGGCCCTTAAAAATACTAAGAATTATTTCCAAAAAACCATTCTCACTTTAATTTCATACCTTCATGCCATCTTCTTTCCCGCTTTCTATTAAATCATCAATCCGCTTTTTCTCCTCGATCTAGAAGAGGATACGAAAACATGCTCTGTTGCCATTAGCAGCACCATCACTAGAGAATAAGCTTAATATTACAGTCCTACACACTGTAAGTAAGCCTTGTTTAAAATCACAGAATCATGGACTTGGAAGGGGCCTCTGAGGCCATCCACTCCACCCCCCCTTGCTCAGTACAGGAATCCAAGTCAAAATGGATCTGACAGAGGGGGGGGGGGTCCCATTTTCTCTTGAATGCTTCCAGTGTTGGAGCGTTCATCACCTCCCACGGTCACCGGTTCCAATGTTGTACTGCTCTAACAGTTAAGTAGTATTTCCTGATATTCAGCCTAAATCTGGTTTCCTGTCCCTTGAGTCCATTACGACGTTTCCTGTACCTTTGGGAGGATCAAGAACAGATCCTGCCCTTCCTCTGTAGGACGACCTTTCAAGCATCTGAATAAGTGCTACTCTGTCTCTTTGCTCAAGGCTAAACATGTCCAGTTCTTTCAGCCCTTCCTCAGGGCTTTAAGGAGTGGGAATTGATGGACCGCAAAGGAAAAAAAAAAGAAAAGTTAATGGGAACCGAAGTGTTTGTGTTAAAGGCCTTGCAGGAAAAATAAATCAAAATTGGTTTTCAAATAAACATTTAAAAACTACAAATTGTCTTAGGCTGGCTAAGCAAACGGGCACGAGATGGGTCCACTCAACCTGTGCCGCGTCTTCTGATCCCACCCTTTCCACCAGAATCGTCTCTGTTCTTTGGTGCTTCAAAGAGGTGCTTCATGAGGCATAGGGGGGGGGGGGAGAGAAGTAAAATTGTTTTAAGAGGGGCTTCACAAGACAGAATACCTGCAACTCCTTTTTGCTTTTTCGGGAGCTTCTTCTCACAGGGTAATAATCTGTAACCTTTCGGTTCTGTTGCGTTTTCCCCTGGGCCCTGGGAGAGGCAGGGGGAAAAAAAACAACGTGTGAACCGGACAGGGGATCCTACCTCGTGCTCAATCAACATGCTTTGGAATCCTGGCTTACCGTGACACGCAAACACAGCCATGATGTCATCGCGACGATCTGCAAAAACACTTACTTTCTCTTGGGACCGGGCTTGGCTTTGCTTTCTTTCTTTGGGGCTGGTTTTTCAGGCTCTGTGTCGGCAGACTTCGGGGGTGCCCGTAGCCCGGATTCTGCGGCCTCTGATTTTTGTTCAGAGGAAGATGGTGACGGTCCACGGCGGGTCTCTTTGTCATGTCTGCCCTCAGATTTTACTGTACCCTCAGCTGCTTCGCCATTATCTATCCTATCTGCAAATAATAAAAAAGGGGAAGAAAGTAAAAACACAAGCATCACTTGATTCCTTTCTAAACAGGCTCTGCAGTTTCAGCATCTCACCCAGAAAGGTTTTTTTTGGGGGGGGGAGGCAGTGCACACCACACCTTCACCCTGATTCCCAGGTACAGACATTACTTGGCTAGAAGGCCTGAGTTGATGTAAGGTAGCTCCCTGGTTTCTCAGTGGCTGGATAGTTAATCCTAAACTAAATCTTCCCCTTCCTCGAACAGGGAAAGAAAAATGGTACTTAAGGTCCCACATCCCAGGAAGAAAAGTACCTATGGGTCAAAACTTCTGCCACTATCCCTATCCTTTGCCAAAAGGAACTGTGGTGTTCTTCCTGCTTGCCCACCACTGAAACCACCAGCAGAAATCTCTTTGCCTGTGATGTCTGTAGCATCACTGAACCATTCCAGAGAAAACTAAGACCACTGCTGGTTAGATAACGAATCAAAACGATTCTAGCCGTTCGTTTAAAACAAGCACAGACGTACACTCGATGATGAACCGGCCAGCCCACGTGGCTGTTCCACCCATCCCAAAACTGGGAACGGTCATTCTTACCTTCCCCTTTTCTATTTGTGTCATTGATCGTTTGTCTCTGGCATTTTGTGTCGTGGTGCGTAGCGGAGTTCTCCTCTTGCAGAGGGGGTCGAACAGCAGGAGGTTTGTTTGGACTCATGTAGGTGTAGATTTTTGATTGACAGGAAAAGATGTTCTCCTAAAGGGAGGGGCAGAGAAAACAAAAAAAAGGTTCTGATTACATCTGGCCTCAGGATTTTCCATTCCTGAGAAACCATTCCTAATTTTAATGCAATCAAAGGGAGCATTTAGTAAACAATGACAGCTCTTTTTTTTAAATGGGAAGGGACAGAAAAAGGTTATAGTCCTCATGGCTGACATTTGAAACTCTGCAAACAGTTCTCAACAGGATCTCAGATGGCAGAGAGTGGGATAATTAAGCACTGGAGATTTACCTGCAAGCAAAATCAGGCGCCGGTACTGTTGCCTGTACACCCAGGTGAAAGATCTCTCCTGAATACAGCAGAGTTTACTTCTGAGCAAACCCTAGAGGGTTGCCCCTAGACTAGGTTATGGGGGCCAAATAAAATAATGAAAGAATTAACACTGCTTAAAGGAAGGAGCACATATTAACAGAAGGAGACCCACAATCCCAAAAGGGTCAGATTCAGATTTCTGCAGATGCTTGTGTGTGTTCCACAAAAGATTACAAGAGCAAACAAATACTTAAAGACAAGGTGATTGTGTTAGAGAGATTCCAGAGGAATAAACGCAGACTCTGTGTAAGGGCCCGATCCCAGTGAGTCAGGGTGTGCTTTACGGGGAGATTTAATCTCTCGGACATCTCCAGGTAGAGCCAAAGGAAAAGCAGAGAAACAAAAGATTTCTGCCTAAAATGCTGGAAAACTACCCCTCTGCTGCAGAGGACATAGCCAGGATGGCACAGAGGGATCCATCATCTGCCCCAATACAGTATTGCTGTGGCTCTAAACAGAACTTCAGAAAAGTTGACTTATTTGAAGGTCAGAACCCAGAGACAGCCACGTTGACTATAAAACAAAACGCCATCCAAGGGTAGTGCCTTTTAAGGGAGCCAAAATTCCGGCTCTGCACACACACACAAAAAATAGTGTGCAAGCAAAAGGGGCCGTCGGGTCTCTTCATAAGACAAGGAGGAATTGGGAGCAACTAATACGGAGTCTGGATTTGGGGTTTCTTGGAATCGTGACCCCCCCAAGGTTTGGACTGGGAATGACGGAAACCCTAACCCTCCCCACCCACCCCACAAATAGACCCATCTGGGAGTCTCCGAATTGAGGCAAGGACCCCCCAGTAATATTAGTGACAACAATGGCACAATAATAATAAGGTTGGGGGGGGCAGGAACCCTAGCAACCTAATTATTCTTCCTAATAATCCAAAGGCTAGGAAAGCAGGTCAACCTCTGGATTCACCACCGACCCTTTCAATGGGGTCTTTGGGCATGTTGGGGGGAGGAAGGTGGAGGAGGCTTAGGAAGGCAGCCCCATGAGTCCCATTCTAATCGGGGCCCCAATCCTGCCCCGATTTTCCGAGCGATCCAGGCGCCCCCCCATCCCCATCCCCAAGAAGGTCCCCCTTCGGGGGCGCTGCGCCCAGGGCGCACGGGAGCCGTTTGTGCGCCCTGGGCGGAGAGGAAGGGAAGGGAAGGGAAAGGAAAGGGGGAGACCGGGATCCGGCGGCGGCGACTCACCCCGTTGACCCGGGGCCGGCCGGGCCCTCGCTTGTCGGCAGCGGCGGCGGCGGCGGTGCCCTCGATGGCGCCCGCCTCGTCCTGGACGCGGCCTTCCTGGGCGGCTTTGGCCATCTTCCTCCGGCCTGCGGGGAGATCAGGGAGCGGGAGGGCGGCGGCGGCGGTCAGAGGGTGGCGGCGATGGCGGCGCCGGTGGGGCGGCGCGGGGCTCCGGCGCTTCATGGCCGGGACGGCTGGGGGGCGGCGGCGGCAAGAGCTCCTCCAGTGGCCGGCGGGGCCCGTGGGGGGCCGGGGAGGGACGCCGCTGCCGCCGCCGCCCTTGCTCTCCCCACCGCCATGTTGACAGGGCTCGAAGGGGAGGAGTGGCGAGCCTCGGCCGGAAAGGGATCCCCCCCCGGCTTCCCGGGGGGGGGGAGAAAAAGGGGGCTCTCCTGCGGGCACCCCCTCTCCCAGCCTCCTTCCCCCCAATACACACACACACACCGCGATCCTCCCTCCCTCCCTCTCCACGCCCTCCAGCTTCTCCCTTTCCAGCAGCCTCTTAGCCCCCTGCGTCTGGAGGGTTCCTGAGCACGTGCAGAGTGCCTTTCCCCTTGCTTTCCACCCACATTCTTCTTCGCAGAAAACACAGGTTTCTACTCCCCCAGGTCCAGAAGAGAGAGCCCCGTTCCCCCCCCCTCGCCAGCTTCTTAACAGCTTCCTCGTCCTCTCCAAACCACCCACTCCCCAAGAGCCATCTCTCAACAAAAGCATAAGTTTCTTTTCTCCTCCACCCCCCCCACGTACGCGCACCCCCCATCCCATCCCATCCCATCCAACCCACGCGGATGTCCCTGCAGAATTCTTTCAACCCCAATGCAAGCCCCAGGCCTCTGTTCCCCCAAAGTATTTACTTCCTTCCCATGATGGTATAATGCCCGCTATTAAAACAATGCGTGTAGGTTTCCAAATGGCAATCGCTTCCCTTCAGGGTCAATGATCTCAGCAGTCACCCCCTCTGCCTAATGGGGTAAAAGGAGATTTCTTTGGGTCGAGGGGGGTGGGTGGTGGAGAGATTTGGGTTTTTAAGACTACTGCTCTCAGCATCTCTTCCCCCCCCCTCCAGACAGCATGGCCTGTGGGAAATTTTGAAGCACTGGGGGGGGGAAGCAACAACCCTCACCTGTCCACAAAATGCCACAATGTGCACACAGGCTTCTAAGAGAGTGCTTTGAACTCCTTTAGAACTATCGTGTACAAATCCACCCCAGTTTCATCAATGAATGGACACACCACTAATCAACTGTAAAGGCCTTGCAGCTGAAGGCTCCTTCGCCTACCCGTTACCTTTTGCTCCTTAAATGATTTTCGACACTGGATGGGCCCTGCCCCTCTTCCCTTTATTGCCTGTTTATTTATTTAAAATATTGTTACCCCCGCCTTTCTCTTTAAGGAGCACCCAAGGCAGTTTACGGCTTTTAAAAGGCAGCATTTAAAGCTAAATATGTGTTAATGTGTCTCGTAGCATCCTCTGATTATAATGACCCTGATAGGGTTTTGAAGGCATGAAAGACTTTTAAGAGCCATTGCACACCCCTAGGGAGCTTCCATGCTATGGCAAAGCAAGACCCTTGAACCCACATCTCTAGCTCTAGTCTGCCACTCTATCCACTACTCAATACACTCACACTAACCCCCCCCCCCCAAAAAACTCTCTAGTTTGTTGCTCGAATCACGGGGATGCAGGAAGCTCCTTTTATAAATGATTTTAAATATCCATAAGGATAGTATCATGAGCAGAACTAGAAAATGCCATTTATGCATTTCATTAAGGTTCCCTTGACATTTTACTTTTAAAGCATTTCTGGCATACACACCAAGTTCTCTCCCATGTCATAGGTAGCCTAAAATGAGCTTCCCTCCTCCCACTGCTTAAATGGGGGCCCAAAGAACAGGTCCCTTCCTCTTCCCCCTCCCCTGCCCTGTAGGCTCACGCCACCCCCTCGACCCATTTCGCAGGCTCTCTCTGCAGAAATCGCACCGCATTCCCTAAATTAAAGAAAAGGGAGGTTACCTTTGGCCATGATCCGCGGTTTCTAAAGCTAAACCAGGTTCACACGTAACACGCCTAAAACAGGTCCCCCCTTTTTTTTGACAACTTCGAACAAGGGAAGAAGGGGGGGGCTTTTGTCCCGCCTCCCCGTGTAACCAACTGCTTCCAAAACAGAGGCAACCCGCTCTCTTCTTGTTGTCTCATTGGCCTCCCGCCGGCTGCCACTCAGACCGTTCCGGCCTCTGATTGGGCCAATATTAAAAGACCCTTAGGTTTCCCCTTGAAGTTCTGCGGCGGGTCCCAAGAAGGAGTGTTTCAAATGAGCGTTCGGACGCCGCTGATTGGTCGGGGAGGAGACAAGCTGCCATGGGATTGGAGGAGAAGGGCTGCGGCTGTTCCTCCTCGGCGCCACGTGGGTGGAAGTTGGGACTGGGTCCTTCGTGGTTTCAGGATATAGTACAACCGGGGGGAAATCTGGGATCGGAAGGTGTGTTTACACGGAACCTACTTTCGCATGTGTCCATCCTGCAGTCCTGTATGTGTTCCGACTAATGTTGCCGGTACTTCCGGGGCAGTAGATGTTGTGGGTATATATTGAGCAAGGATTTGGGGGAAAGAAGTGGGTTTTTTTTAAACTAAAGTTTTTTTTATTATTTTCGAGCCTTTCAAATTTTACGTTCCTCTCATACAGCGCATTTCGTGACTTTAGGCCGGCCCAATTCTTTCTAGCTCCCACTGTGGTAGGGCTAAAGCGGAAAGGAAGGGCAGACGGTCAAGTCGGCTTGCTTGATCTCACGGAAGGAAAAGTGCGAGAGAACATGGCAAATGAATCATCACTCGGTAAAGAAAGTTCGAAGAATGTGCTGCGCAGGAATGATCGAACCCCAGGCTAAGCAACACAAGGAGGGGAGGGGGGTAAGAAATCAAATCATTTTGAGAAATGAGCAAGCAGCTCTGGCTCGACTTTTAACCAAATTTCATACGTAGTAGGAATAACGGGAATCTTCCCCAGCTGACTGGGATCCTATACGTTCGTTTTCTCTTTTCTAATGGGACATTTGGATAGTTTTGCGCTCTGCAACATCCGTATGGATCATACTCCAATAGAAGCGTGCATCTTTCTTTATTCTTTGGAATAAGATTGCTTAGTAAAGTGCCTGTTTTCACCATGTGTCTATAGGCTAAATACAGTGCATTCTGATTAATAGCAACGGGGCCGCAGGGAAGCTTCTCTGCCCCTCCACTGAGCCTGCGCAGTTCGACACCGAAAAGTAAACCGTCATTGCAAGTTGCCGCATTGACGACAGCATGGGGCCCTGTCGAAGGTTTCGCGTCGTTGAATGTGGGTGGTGTGTTTTATTGGTGTTGTTTTTTTTTTTTTTTTTTTTGGCTTTTGACCTCCTTGATCATGGCTCCTTTTGCAAAGATCCTCCTTTCCGTCGTTCCCCGCGAAAGCGAAAACTCTCGCGAGGCTTCCCCCTCACGGCGCTCCTTTACGTCGCAGGGGGCGGCCATTTTGGAAGGGAGCCTGGATCACGTGGTCCCCAACGGTCGTCTCCCCTCAGCTTCCTCCTCGCCCCTCCCAAGGGGAAAAAAAAATATCTGGGCCTAAGTCAACTCTGGAGCCTGAAGAATGGCGTTTCCCCGACCAGCCGAAAAGCCGCCTGCCCGCTCCGTCCGCCGAGGGGATTTCAACCACGACGCCGGAGCCTTCCAGGAACTTTCCAGCCGGGGACGGGGGAGAGATTTTGTGTCTTTTATTTCTTATTTTTGCCCTTCTTTTTTCCGCCTCTCCCTCCCCTCCCCGCCTCGCCTTTCCTTCCTAGCCTTCTGAGGTAAAATAAATCCAAAGAGGCCGAGAGGAGACGGGAGGGTGTGCCACGTGACCCAGCGAGGCCTCCAACAGCTCGGCCTGAGCCCCGGACGCGGAGACGACGACGAAGAAGAAGCTTGGCGAGGAAGAAGGCAGGCAGGCAGGAAGCGGAGGAGGGGAAGGGGAGAGAGAGGGGGAAAAAAGAGAGGCCGCGCCTGCGCACTCCGTACTTTCCCAGGGACTAGGCGGCGAGAGGAGAGTGTAGCCGCGCGAGAGTCACGTGGCTGCCGCGCGGCCGGAGGAGGGGCGAGAAGGAGTGGGGGGGGAGGGAGGGGGGCTCCTCTCTTTTTTCCCCTCAGCGTCCAGTCGACTTCCCCGCTAGGTCACGTGGGGCGTGGCGTCACCTTCTCGCCGCGGCGACGCCTGCGCGGTTCTCCCTCCTCCCCCTGAGGGCGCGCGCCGCGGCCCCCCTCCCCTTTCCCCCTCCCTCCCTCCCTCGCGCGCGCCAGAGAGGAGGGGGGGCGGGCAAAGATGGCGGCGGCGAGTTAGAAAGCGGCAGACGGAGCGGCGGCGACAGAGAAGGAGGCAAGCGGGGAGGAGAAGGAAGGAAGGAAGGAGAAGGGAAAGCCCGGCGGCTCCTTCTCTCTCTCTTTCTCTCTCTCTCTGCGCAGCGCCGGCCAGAGTGAGTCTCGCCCCTCCCCTCCTTCCCTCCCTCCGGGTCCTTTCCGAGTGCCTTGTTTTCCTCCTCCGTGTGGGTTTCCCTTTCTCTTCCTGAGGGGGGAAAAAGGCGAGTCGAGACCTCCTCAAGCTCCCTCCCGCCTGCCTTCCCTTCCCGCCCCCCCCTTTTTAACCCCCCTGTATCCCCTCACGTTGTTCTGTCCCCCCCCGGGACAGGATCGCGCCCTTCCCTCCTCTTCCTCCCCTCAGAGAAAGAAGCGCCCCTTCCTTTCCTTTCCCCTCAGCGAGGAGGATTAGGAAGAGCCCGGGATCTCCCGCAGAGAGGAACGGCGGGAGGGTTTGGAGGTGCCGTGGAGGGGGGGGGGAGAAAGACATGCAGCTTTTCTGACTCCCTCACCCTTAGACGAGCCTCGCCTCCATCATCCTAACAGCAAGAAGGATGAGGGGCTGTGGTCAAATGGGGGTGTCTCGGACAGGCTGCCCCCTTGCCCAGGCTGAGATCTGTGGATACCCTAATAAGCGACATGCATAAACGTGCGCCTACAGACACATGGACACCTATATGCACGCATATACTGTATACGGTCACATATGTTATGAGTAACCAAGAGACAATATATATGTGCATATTCCTTACTGCAACTGTTGGGCTGGGCGTGCATGTTGTTTATTTGTTTATTTCAGTTAGCCTCCTGCTGTTGAGCCCACAAGGCTACCCCTCCTAACCCTCCAGGCTATCCCGTGACGGAGGCTAGAGGTGGAGAGGATGTGCTTGAGTTTCCTAGCCAAGGCCAGGCTTGAACCCTTCCCACCTGTACGCTCCTGTCTCTGGAAGCCACTTGCTGAGGAAAGGAGTCGCTGGGCTGAGGCCCTTTTGTGGTTTTGGTGTGTTTTTTTTACGTTGTCATCCTCGTCCTCCCATTTTTCAGGTTTTCCAGCCGACTTTTATCCCAGATTGTGGGGGAAGGATAGTGATCTTTAGGCCCAGTCACGGGGATAGGAAAGTCTCCTTGGTAGGAGGAGATTTTGGAAACAGACTAGGTAGTGTACAGGTTGTCAGTGTATGTAGTGCCCTGCCAATTGAGCTGCAGTGCCAATGCTAAGAGTGACCAGGCAGCAACGAGGGAGCTTCTCAGCTTTGCCCCTGGCAGGAACATATTTGCACACAGAGCTCTTCTTCAGTGAGTAGGCAGATATACTCGTGTGGAATAGGTTGCACGCTTTAGCTTTGATTCCCCCTTTGTCAAATGATGCCTGTAGCTCTCTCATTGGGTGAGTGGGAGAGTCCTGAAGAGAACATAATGCCCTTTAAAGGGGGAAGCTGGCTGCTGTTTGTTCCTCCTGGCTGACTAAGCAGAAATGCTTTCTGTTCCCTTGTGCGCCCAGCTTTCTTTACTGATCTCTTTGGTAAAGCCAGGTTAAGTCTTCCTTCAGCACCTGGAAGCTTTATGCCGAACCAGAATTTTCGCTGAGCCTTTCCGTGCTTCATCTGCCCTCCTGCTTGCTCCTCCTAAGGGGATTTTTAACACTTGGCCAGGCATGCACAGTGTGGCTTCTAACCCAACCCGGAAGTTTATGTCCTGTACACGTGGTTCATGTGGAAGTCTTAAAATCAAATGTTCCTCCTAGGAACTTTTCTGTGTGGTTGAGTGTACCTCACTGGAGGCTTTCAGGAGCACTCAGTCATAGTTGCTTGGAAGACATTTAAAAATGTACACATTTGCATAACAGCAATGTTTAACTACATTAGTGTAATCTATCCTCTGCTTCCAAACAGAAGACGCTAGTGAAGGAATTGTTGGAAGCTTCATGGGGAAAGTGTTGTATTATTTCTTAAATAATTTTAAACAATCTACTTTAAAATTGGTGTGGTTGTCGTTTCTTGTAAGACCAAATGTTTTCTGCTTTGGAGAGCTAATGCTTTTAGAAAGTAATTGAGTTCAGCTTCAAGTCCTGTTTAGTATAATCAGTGAAATCTTCGTCTGCAATTCTTACAGTTTGATTTAGTATGGAATGCACACTGAAATTAATCTGTGTTGTGTTGTCCCACCAAGCATAGTGTAGGCTATATATTTCAGTAGTTGTTTAAATGCACAAGCATGCAAACATTGACCAAATTCGTGTTTAGCAAATTGTCTACTCAACTTTTTTAAAAATAGCCATTTTCCTCATTCACAGTTTCAACATTGTTGTCTGCTGCTTGTTTACTTTGAGAGGAAGAGATAAGAGCTTGGTGATGTTTTACATTTACACATTTCTTTTTCTCTAGTGATTTTAATATTAGAGTTGATTGGTTGGTTGGTTGGTTGGTTGATTGGATTTTTACCCCGCCCCTCTAGACCATATCTACTCGGGGCGGCTTACATAGATAAAACAAAACAATATATACAAAATATATAAAATTATGAAGTCCGTACATTAGCAAGCCAGCATGGATACCTTGCCTTGTTTCGTGCAGCGACAAAGGGACTGATCCAAATGCAAACTTTCCTGTAAACGAAACTGTGTCTCCTCCAGTGTCACTTAGCTACAGTGTTGAATGTGGTCAGCTTCTAGCAACAAGAAAGCATCTGGTTGATGGTTCTAGCCAGCAAATGTATAAAGCTTCTTACATATTTTTCAATAGTCCTGAAGAATAGAAGGAGAAGAAGCAGCCAGTGCAGTAACATCCATGTCAGGAGGTTTAAACATAGAAAGTATTGGGCATCAAATGAGTGAAATCTGCAAACATTTTTTTAATTGGGTGAGATAAGTGTGGTCACCTGGAACATGGGTCCCAGAAGGGACACAAGGAAGCATGGTTTTCTGGCATTCTAGGATAAGAGCAAGAACAAGCGCCTTAAAGGTTTGGTGCAGTGAGGCGTCGGGTCCAACTTAGCTTCTTACTCAGAAACCCAGTTGCAAAATCACTGCTCCCAGTACCCATGGGGGGAGGTAATTATTAATGGTGGTGCATGTTCAAGGGATAAGAGTCCAACACTCTGGAAGTGGAGGTTGTTTGACAGAAAGATTGTTCTTCACTGGGCTTGGAGAACTGAACATGCCTTACTCTTAACATGGGCTGTGGTCAGAATCTTTGTATCCTGAGAGCATAGTTGTATGCAGAGTTCTGCTTCTCTCCCTGACACTTCAATGTAAGCTAATTCCAGGTACATCCCAGATTGTATCATGTTGGTTCTTGAGAGCAGACACTCCAAAAGAAGAGGGACTCAAGTTGACTGTCTTTACCTGATAGAAAGTACAACTCTTTGCAAGAGGGCTTTGCCTGTCATATCCATATAGCCACTGTGGCATTCTGTGTGTTTCTCATTTTAGTTACAGGAATATTCGGGGAATCTTATAGCGAAGCCACTTGTGGCAAAATGCAACTAGGAAAAAAAAAATGCTTCTTTTACCATAAGTCATCCTTGCAACTTAAATGGCCTAATTATAATTTCCTTTGTTCTAGAAATGGTGGAACCAGGACAAGATCTGCTGCTTGCTGCTTTGAGTGAGAGTGGAATCAGCCCTAATGACCTGTTTGATATTGATTCTTCAGATACGATGGGTCTCGCAACCCCTACTCCAGCTGTTCAGCAGGTTGAAACACTTAAATTTGTTACTGCATTGTAAGACCGACCCGAGTTTGTTTCTTTCTTTTTTTTAAAAAAAAGAGTATGAGTCTCATTCTGCTGGGTGATTAAGAAAGGAGAAGTTGGACGTTTTAATAAATGCTTGTTTGATATGTACTGAATGCGGCAGTTTGCGATCTGTGCGTTGTGATCCTTGTGAAAATTCAGATTAGCACTAATCCAGTTGCAGACATCCTAACTAGCCACACATCAGCCTTTCTCTGCTTCCAAGGCAATGAGCTGTAGTCGGTTTAAAGCTCGAGGTGGAGAGATGTGTTAGAGAAAAATAGCTGAGAGTTGCTTGTAAGCTTAAAATTTGATAGGTTCATTTGTTATAAATGAATATCCTTGATAGCTTCCCCCTGTAAGCATGGCACATTTTCAGTTGCTGCCTAAGTTGTTGCTTCTGTGAATGTCAGGATTTAAAGTGTTCAGTGCTGTGATTCTCTGTGCATTTCTTGGGAGACTATGCTTTCTTGTTTCTATGTAGGATTCAGTAAATATGATTTCATTGTCAGTGTGGAGTTTTCATTTGCCTGCAGCACACTGAAGTGAGAGAGGAGCAGTTCTCTTAGTTATTTTGTGCCTATATTGTATGCGGTGCATGCACGTCCAGAACCTTTGAAATACATCTTCAGGTTAGAGGCAAATCAAGCGTGCCTGTTGTGTGTGTCCAAGGTATCTTATCAACCTCATTTTTTTGTGTCACTCTTTTTAGTCAATCCCACTTAGTGCATTAGAACTAGGCTTGGAGGCCGAAGCGTCCGTTGCTATTAAAGCAGAACCGCAGACTCCGTCTTCTCCAACCGTGTTGAACATCAGGGTAAGCAAAATGAATTCCTCGGCATTTGACTTGTGTCTCTGTGAGGAACTTCATTGTGTTTACAAAAACTTTAATGGGTCACCGTTTTGTGCCTGTCTTGCAGGATAGTTTGCGTACTCGAGTCTTCTGCTTAAAAGCATGTTATTCTTAGTTGGCAAGTAACCAAAGTGTATGGTGGAGTTCAAAGATCGTAGCTAATGCATGGCATGCTAATATGTGTGTGTAGTATTCCTGAGAAAGGTGATTATTTACTTGAGTGTATTAATAGTTCCTACTTGTTCTTAAGTGGTTTTTCATTAAACTGCTTGTGGCATTAGAACGGTCTGTGCAGGCCAGTAACAGGTGTCTGTGTTTTGTTCTTTGAGTGAAGAATCTTGTCTTTATAAAATGACAATTGTGCTGATGAAAAGATATCCCTTGTGAAGTTTCATTCTGCAAATAGAAAGTCCTTCTATTCACAGAGCGAAAACATTAGTGGCTACGTATTACAGTGGACCCTCGACTTACAGGTGGCTCGACTTACAGATGGCTCGACTTACAGACTTCTCTGGCTGCAAAATTTAGATTCGACTTGCAGCCGGAGAATCGAGTTACAGACCAGAAAAAAACCAAAATGGAACAAAAATAGAATAAAAACTGCCGGTTATGAGATTAATCGGTTTTCAGTGCATTGTAGGTCAATGGAGATTCGACCTACAGACTTTTCGACTTGCAGCCACCATTCCAATATGGATTAATTCCGTAAGTAGAGGGTCCACTGTATTAAAGAAACAAGTCAATGTTTTAAAAAGGAAGCTTAACATTGTATCTTAATTAAAGGTTGCGAGAATTATAGGTATGAATGATCACACATCAGAGCGGACCATCATAAGTGCTATCACGGCTGATACCACGGTAGTCTATTGGCAGAGTATTTTGATCTGCACATTTTACGTACCGCTTTTCCGTAAGCTGAGGAGTATTTCTTAATAACGCATGGCAGAAAAGAAAATGCTTAGACCTGTTTCCCATGCTATTCAAGTGGTTCAACTGTTTCCCAAGCTACTTAAGTGAATTAGGAAAGCATCCGATGTTCAAGGAATGACTGCCATATACTAGGGTGAGATCTTGAAATGACAAGAATCCTTTGTGTTTCTTTCTGTAGCAACCACCATCGACCACAACTTTTGTGTTGAATCAAATAAACCAGCTCCCTACCTTGGGGACTACTATAGTAATGACGAAAACAACCCCCGTCACCACTACCAGGCAGACGATCACTGTAGCAAAGATCATACAGACCAGCACCACAACCCGGCCATCGGTCACCGTGCCAGTGGCCCGGAACACCGTGACTACCACAACCTCCAAGGACCAGATCCAGCTGAAAGATCTGCTGAAAAATAATAGTCTTAATGAGCTGATGAAACTGAAACCACCTCCTAACATTGCCCAGCCGGTTGCAACAGCTGCAAGTAAGTGGCTGTTACACACACCCCTGACGGATTGTGGGATGGAAGGGGTTCTTTAGTGGGACCTGAGTAGAATAATATGGGATGTTTTTTTTAAATTAAACGGCATTATCTCTCCGCTAAATCTTTGATCTGTAATCACGTACAAAGAGTAAAAGCAAAGCGGCATGCAAACGTGGAGAGGCTGGATTCATTACTGTCGCTTTTGCAAATCGTTTAGCAGAGTGAAAACTGTCCTTCTGTACTTAAGCAGCATGTTGGTGCATATTGATGGGTTGCTTTCCTCTTTCTGCTAACAAGAGAAGGTGAATAAATAGTAATACACATTTGCTTGTGATGAATAAACCAGGAACCTTGGTTTGCCTGCTGAAAGATAAGCCAGTCATGATTTAAGATTAGCTTGTTTGGGAGAGAGACAAGTTTGAGGTCCCGTCATGGGGCATAAACCATGGATGCATGACACGGGGCCTTGCTTAATTGCTCCAGCTTGTAGGTGGAGTTGATAAGAGCAGTTGCTTGAAGAAGATCAACCTAAATTGTTTAGAATTTATGCTTAGAATATAATGTGTGCGTGGAGGTAATGTGAGCTGACTTCCAGTTTGCATAGTATGTAGCAGAACTGCTGTTTTTAATAGAAGCCAATAGGTAGCCGGCATCATAAAATGCAGCTTTTGCTATGTTCCAAGTGGTCCCTTCATTAAGGGAAATCTCTCCTTAACAAGATTTCCTTTGAGTGAAAACTAAAACAGAAAATACATCTATACTGGAGAAAAAGAGAATGGTATATTCTTGGGAATGAATGTGCTGGCCTACTAAGATACGACTAAACCTGTGTTTGAAAATTATCATTGGGCCCAATACCATGGGAGGCTGTATTCTTGCTGTAAAAATATTGCTCTGAATCTAACACGCATTCTAGACCTTTTAATAAATATTGTGTACTGTCACTATATTATTAATTTGGTTAGAAGGGAACTACTAAATTTTGTTTATTTGAAAAAACAGTTGAGATCCAAAATACTAGCTTTTTAACAGAAATTAGAATAGTGCCTCCAAAGGTGGTAAAATACCACCAAGCCAGGTAAGAACACCTGCACTGTTAAAACTGGGAGCCTGGCTTCCTTTTCCTAACCTCCATTTGTCAAACTTGAGATGATGCACATTGTAGCTCTGGTGGGGGTGGGGGTCTTCTGCAGCTACATCCTTCTGCAACTACGTCATGCTCATGATAGGCTTATGTTGAGAATCTTGGTGTTCATTTCTTCAGGATTGCTTAAAAACTTGTGCATCTTGGTCCAGTGTAAAGCTCAGCCTTCTACACAAATGTGGGTAAGGTTTGAGTAAACTTTAGTGTTAGGGTTGTTAAATGTTGTTAACTTGGAAAATTATCCTTGCAGCTGATCTGAGCAATGGTGCTGTGAAAAAGGACACCTGTGCTAAAGAAGTAGCACGAATATGGGTAAATGATCTAAAAATGAGAAGCTTTTCTCCTACAATGGTAAGTGGAAGTTCATACACAAGAAATATACATTACTCTGGAATTTGAGTGCCTGGAATTCTAGAAAGGAGGTTTTAAGGCCTCTACTCCTTCTATAATAAATAAAACTTTTCACGCATTTAAGATTATTGAATTTTTTTTCTGTCCTTTCAGACATGAGAGGAGTAGCTACTGGTTATCTAGGCCTTTCATATCTTTAGTACTCTCTGCTCAGCTATATTCGCTAGGTGCCTATTCCGCTGAGGTTTCATTGCTAATAGAAAAAATATTCACTGAAGTTTTCATGGCATTTCTTCCATATGTGATGAATTATCCAACTTTTCTGTTATCTCTGAAACCAGAGGTGGGTAACTGTGGCTTCCCATAAATTTTCACAGTATACAGTCGGACCACCATATCTGCATGATCAGTATCTGTTGTCTCAAAATATAAAAAGAAAAGGCCCCGAAATATTTATATCCATGACATAGTTACCAGAACTGGGCACAAATTGGAGCCAGATATCATGCCTTGCGCAGGGTTTGCTATTAACTACGGTTTGCAGCATCTTGGGGGGGGAGCTTTGGGACTGACGAACACAACCCCCACCCTAGATACAGTGGTCATACTATAACTGCATAATCTTCCCCATGGACTGTCCCAGCTACGGCTGGTGGGGGTTGTAGGTGAATTAAAATGTAGGGGGACTTGATTCCCTGACGTTGGTTTTTGATTGTTTTGCCTTGATACCTTGATGTTTATGTTTCAGTGTGCAAGTTTTTTGTTGTTGTTTATGCTGTAAACTGCCTTAGGGGGCCTGTTTGGGGGGAAATGTGGCCTATCGTATTAAGGACTGGGCCGCATGGTCACTGACGGGAATATCGGATGATGAATTGGCTGTTGCACTACATCAAACATCTCTTGCATTTTCTCAAACAATACTTTTCAGTGTTTCAGCATCAAAATTATTAATGTTCCTTCAGACACCTCTCCCGAAGCGCCATAGGTAGAGACACCCAAGATTGAGAGTCTACATATAGTGTATTAAGACAGAAGTTGAAATCATCTGTATCCCTTAACAGAGTTTGCTTATTAGTCTTTCGTGCTTAAGATACAAACTTTGCAGCTGCTTTAAATCACATAAGATTATTTATGTACTAGAAAGATGACTCTGTTCCACTCTGAGCACCACCTTTGGGAAAGCAGCAGTCAGAGTTGGGGGAGCCCCTTTTATCCTCATTGCTCTGTGAATTAAGAGGTAGTGAACAGCGTTGTAAGGAAAATTAACCTGTTTCAAGTGCAAAGCCTTTAAAGGGCATTTTCTTCATTGAAGTTTGTGTCAGGCTCAAGTCAAATTGAACAGTGTCTTAAGCTTTGCTGCCACGTGGCATTTACACAGTTTAATGGATGCTCATCTCTGCTGCAGAAGATGCCAGTTGCAAAAGAGGAAGAAGAACCTGAAGAAGAAGATGAAGAAGAGATGGGCCATGCAGAGACTTACGCCGAATACATGCCCATAAAATGTATGTTTGGGGGGTTTTGCCACCTTTTGTTTATTTACTTATAAATGAGTAGAAATTGTGGTGTGTCTAAAGTAAAGCAAGTGTTCCTTTTGTAGATAGACCACTTTCCCTCTAGTTTTTTAACAGTGGGGAATTTCAACCTCACTCTGGGTGGCTGGGAGAGCACTTAGACCAGCGCCTTGGCTGTTCGTTCATTCCACGTATTCAAACCAACTGCTTTTATACTTCATCAGGCTTGTGTCTGAGGTTATACTTGAGAGTTTTACGTCAGTGAAAGTAAAGTTGAAGTTGCTACACGTTCTCCTCTGTAACTGAAGAGGCCTTGGAGGGTATTTAGCGAAAGATATCTCTAGGCATCTAACCCACCTTCCTCCTCCACACAGTGAAAATTGGCCTGCGGCATCCGGATCCAGTGGTCGAAACTAGCTCCCTCTCCAGTGTGACCCCTCCTGAAGTCTGGTACAAGACCTCAATTCCCGAAGAGAGCATCGATAACGGCTGGCTGTCAGCCTTGCAGCTGGAAGCGATTACATACGCAGCACAGGTCTGGCAGGATTGGATCTTTACTTAAAACCTGTGTTGAGGGTATGGCCCTGGTTCACTAGCCAGTCAGGTCCTGTTTAACTAACAGAAAGCCAGTGCATCACCTTCTCCCCCCACCCCCGCTATGCTGAGTTTTAATATGCCTTTGATTTTTATTTACAGTATTTTTTTTTTGCAGCAACATGAAACATTCCTACCTAATGGAGACAGAGCTGGCTTTTTGATAGGTGACGGGGCAGGTGTAGGAAAGGGAAGGACTATAGCCGGAATAATCTATGAAAACTACCTCCTGGGTAGAAAAAGGGCAGTTTGGTAAGTATGGAACCATTATCGCTGTTGTGGTTGCTATTACAGTGGTGCCTTGCTTAGCGACGTTAATCCGTACAGCAGAAATCGCTGCTAAGCGATTTTAAAAAGTGCATAGAAACACACTGAAACCCCTTCAGTGCATTCCTATTGGCTCCAAAACTAACCTTATGCGAAAATCCTCCATTGCAGCAGCCATTTTCGGTGCCTCTAAAGCGAGGCAACACAGCGGGCGGCCATTTTGGAACTGCCGATCAGCTGTGCGAAAATGGGGGATTTCCGATGATCGCTTCCCTGCGATCATGGCAAAGCCCCCACCGATCAGCTGTGCAAAAATGGGGGCTTTGCGATGATCGCTTCCCTGTGATCATTGCAAAGCAAATTTTCCCCATAGGGGCCATCGCAAAGCGATTGCTTTTGCAATCGCAAAAACAGCGTCGCAAAGCGATTTCTTCGCTATGCAGAGTGATCGCTATGTGAGGTGCCACTGTATTATTATTGTTATGGTGATGGCCATGATGATTATCATCCACGGTTCAACTGCAGTAGTGCAGTCAAAACTCTGCTCACAACCCAGGTTCCATCCCAGGTAGCTGACTCAAGGTTCACTCAGCCTTCCCTCCTTCTGAGGTTGTTAAAATTAGTACCCAGCTTGCTGGAGATGGGGGAGTGTGTAGCCAGAGTGCTTTGAGCGCTATGGGGTAGTATATAAATAGCATGCTTTGCTTAATTGTTATTATGTTTCATTTATATGCTGCCTTTCTCCTATAAGAAGACTCAGGGAGGCTCACAATAATAAAAATACAAGTAAAGTTAAAAGGAAATAAATAAACCCTAAGTTGGTGAAAGTACCTTGAAAAGAACACTTAAAAAATTCAGTATTTTTATATCCATGCCCTTGGTGTTTTCTGTATTTTTTATTTTGCTTTCCTTCTCACAATTGGTTGTCTTTTCTCTCTTCTAGGTTTAGTGTTTCAAATGATCTGAAATACGATGCAGAGCGAGATTTGAGAGATATTGGAGCG
Organism: Pogona vitticeps; assembly: GCF_051106095.1. NCBI lineage: Eukaryota > Metazoa > Chordata > Lepidosauria > Squamata > Agamidae > Pogona > Pogona vitticeps. Next base: position 17,208,772 of record NC_135796.1, read on the forward strand.
AAAAACATTTTGGTCCATTCCCTAAACAAGGTGTGAAAACTTTTTTACTAGGCACAGTGGGGTCGAAAGCATTAGGTAACGCTTGTGTGAGCGGCAGATTAAAACGGGTGCGTCTTGGATGTTCTACTGACACCGGCCCTTCTGCAGTTTCGTTGCCTTCCTGCCTCAGTTTCTGCGCCAGTGCGCGTTTGCTTAGAGTATGTGGTTGCGGTAGCTGCGCCGGTGGGTGTTAATTGGTCATCCAGATGTTTCCGCTACCTTAGACCTTGATGTGTGTTGCTGTGCATTTCGTCCACACTTGTAGAAACACATAGGCCACTATCCTAGTGCTGGTTCCAATTATTCTAGACCCATTGATTCAGTGGCGTTTATCTGTGGCGTTAATCTGCAGCTGGTTCAGTGCGTCTGTGAACTAGAAATAGGGTATTGGCCCCCGGGGTTAAGCCCAGTGCGTTGCATGCAGTAGCAGTGGGGCTTTCTCCCCTTGTTTTTCGTTGCGCTTTGTTTTGCCAGAAATCTGCTCAGGGTAGATATCCCCAACCCTTTTAAATTGGATTTGTAAAGTCTGGATTGAGGGGTGACTTTTATTGACAGAAGCACCCATTGATTGCAGATTTACAGACTGAAGGGCATTGCATTTGCTGTTAGCTTGGGAACACCTGATTAGAAACTCACTTCCAATAAATGCTTCAGGATATAGGCTGGAATTAGGAAACCCAAGATTAAGATACATTGTTTGCCTAATATTGCTTTCATGCCATTATCTGTGAATCCTTAAACAGCACTGTGCTTAATTTGCCTTAATAGGAAGGGGAACGGTGGATGTAAAACTTTGTAACCAGAGCTTGGAGATGTTACAGTTGTGGCGTTTCACACTTTTAATTTTGTTTTCTTTTCAGTTCAAATATGGAAAAATATCTTCCAAACATAATGGGAGTGTGAAGAAAGGGGTCATATTTGCCACTTACTCCTCCCTTATTGGGGAAAGTCAGTCGGGAGGTAAATACAAAACCAGGCTCAAGCAGCTTCTTCACTGGTGCGGAGATGAGTTTGACGGAGTTGTATCCTTTTGCTGTTCTGCTGGGGTGTCGATTCTTTAACTGCCGTGATAAATAGGCAAGAAGAGAGAGATCGTGGCTGATAAACCTGTCTGTTGCCTTCCAGAGCCTGATGAGCTTCACTTTCCATCAGTCCAAATTATTAAGGCCAGGGGCTAAGGATTGAGGGCACTGGAGTCTAACATCTGAAAAATCAGAAGCTCCCCACCTTTAGTGTTTGATTAACTCTTGAAGCAAGAGTAAAGTCTTTGTTCCTTAACCATGTATTCAGATAGTGTTTGATGAATGTCACAAAGCTAAAAATCTTTGCCCTGTTGGCTCTTCGAAGCCAACCAAGACGGGCTTGGCTGTTTTGGAGCTGCAGAATAAGCTACCGAAGGCCCGAGTTATTTACGCGAGTGCCACAGGTACGTGCCGGCCGACCTCTGGATCAACCCTGTTGAGTGTGTTTCGTTTCTGCTTTTGTTTGACGGGAAGGCGGTGTTGATTTTTGAAATCAGGGCATTTGCTTTTCAGGTGCGTCGGAGCCACGCAACATGGCCTACATGAACCGTCTCGGGATATGGGGTGAAGGAACTCCTTTTAGGGAATTTAGTGACTTCATTCAGGCCGTTGAAAGAAGGTAACATTCTTGGATCTTCATGTCTTTCCAATAGTAAACTCTCGGGCATAACCCAGAGGTAGAGCACAAACATTACTTGTAATGACAAGGGTTTTGCTTTCACTATTCCTGTCTTAGTACTTTTACATTGTTTTATTTTGATACACATTTTCCGTATAACTTCTTTAATTACATGTTCTTTGTTTTGTCTTTTTTTAATTCATGTTTGAACCATCTTTTGGTTCTGTGCTGGATGAAGTGGATTAGGTACTTAATTAAAATAACAGTCATATGCCAAAGACACTTGGTTCAGTGTATGTTAGTAAAGCCTAATAGGTATTCTGATTCAGTCTGATGCCGCTTCATATGAAGTGATCCTCATTATTCTTTTGCACATGGTTTCTGACCATTTCTGTTTTAAGGTAACAGTTCAGGGCTTGATTCTTGAAGTAATTATTTGCTGAGGTAAAACTAATTTAAACTCCCAATTTTTAACTTCAGACAATGTAGCAGAGTAATATACCTTGTCACAAGCTAGAGTCCTTTCAAGTTAAGGTTCGAAACCCTTTTAGTGCTAACCTTGGGAGACATGAAACCGCTTGTGGAAAGGCATTCTGAGAGAGACCTGTGCTGATCGATAATGGTGTCAGGGGAATCTGGTCCTGTTTTTGTACGTGTACATTTGTGTCACAAACCACAATCAGGTTGGATTCCATCGCGGTTCTCGACTTTTGGCCCTCTGTATGTTTGCGCCTTTTAATGCGAGAATTCGAGATGGGTGGGGCCACGGGAGAGTGAAGTCTATCTGTGGGGCCGCAGGTTGAAAGGTACTCCGTTACAGTCCAGAAAGATACTAGAACACTTGGCACAAGCGAGGTGATCCATATCTTGCAGCCTTTCTCCTGGTAAAGTTTAGTTTAGGTGTGCGAATTTTGTATGCATTATTTAGGAAACAAAATCCATTCTCTACTATATCCACAGAAGGCCTCTTCTTGCGCTGTGCTTCCTGGAACTTCTTTGTCTCTGTTCCTCATCCTTCAGCTTCGGTGCAGTATTAGGCTGTTCCAGTGTGTCCAGTAGCTTGCTGTCTGACAATTTCCATGTTTAAAATTATCTTTCTCTGTTCTTTTTTGCCTTTAGAGGTGTGGGTGCCATGGAGATAGTTGCTATGGATATGAAACTGAGGGGAATGTATATCGCAAGGCAGCTGAGCTTTTCAGGTGTGACCTTCAAAATAGAAGAAGTTCAGCTCTCTCAGCACTATGTTAAAATGTATAATAAATCTGTGAAAATGGTGAGTATTTTATATGTGCGGCTGTTCACGTGATAGCCTAGGAATCAAAAATTTTGAGCATTTGAAATTCAGACTTTTGTATTTTGTAACTTGCATGTTGTGGCCAATCCCTCCTCTGACCCAGTCACATACAGCTATGCATAAATATAAGTCCCATTGAAATCAGTGGAGCTTAGGTTAATCGTAACAGATTTATCCCATTTTCTTCAGTGGGATTAAATATAACCAAGTTCTTTGGATGGGTGAGGTTTCTTAGGCTGTTTTCAGTATGGGGATTAAAAATGCGTCCATAAAGTTGGTTCTTTGTGGACTCTTTGAATTGGAATTCTAACAGGTAAATCAGTAACCATAGCTGTAAGAGTTGTAACAGCCAGCTGTTAAACTTTTAAGCTTATTTTGCACATCGTTGTGTGACCGTAAGCACCGGCACCGCATCAGATTCCTTCTTTAATGTTTTGCCTTGCTTGGTGACATCGCTTGGTGCAAATTCCTTGTGATTTATAGAAAATAACCGGAACTCGGCGGTCTTCCTTTTTCAGTGGGTGAGTGCCAGGGAAAAGTTTCAGCAAGCCGCTGACCTCATCGATGCTGAACAACGGATGAAGAAGTCCATGTGGGGCCAGTTTTGGTCTGCCCACCAGCGGTTTTTCAAATATCTCTGCATAGCCTCCAAAGTGAAAAGGGTGGTCCAGCTGGCCCGAGAAGAGATAAAAAATGGCAAAGTAAGTTTTTCAAGATGGCCTTGGCGGGGGGAACGCTTTCCAGCCAAGAATGTGTTCCTTTCCCCATGAGAACAGGAGTGTCAGGTAGCCGTGTTCCTTCTTTAATTTGGATGTAAACAGGGTGTGTGTCCTTTTCTCCTTCCAGTGCGTGGTCATTGGGCTGCAGTCCACAGGAGAGGCGAGAACCTTAGAAGCTTTGGAGGAAGGTGGCGGTGAACTGAACGACTTTGTTTCCACAGCAAAGTAAGACCTAGGTGTCAGTTATACAAGTTTTGGGGGAGAACTGCTTCTGATGCTCTTAAAATTCAAAGCATTGTATAGTAAAAAAAAAAAAAAAAAGAAAAAAAAGAATGTGTGAAACATTTTCAGTAGAGGACAAAGGAAGGGCACATCGGGATGAAGGTAGAAACGGGCGGATTAATGAGCCGTGCTCAAGGGCATCGTTAAATCTCAAGATATCCTAGCAGCAGCCGAGTTTTAAAATGTCGAGGAGGAAAGGTTTTGTGGCTGATTCTTCACAGAGAAAGGCAGGAGAGGTATTCATGCTTTATCCTTTTTTTATATAATTCTGCAGGGGAGTATTTCAGTCTCTCATTGAGAAGCATTTCCCGGCTCCCGACAGGAAGAAGCTTTTCAGCTTGTTAGGCATAGATTTGTCTGTTCAAAGTAATCACAATTCTCCGAGGGACAGTCCTTGCAAGGAAGACAAAGTGAAGAAACGCAAAGGTAAGGCTCACCATTCTTTTTGAAGTTGGAATGCTAATCAGTACGTTAATTTTTTTTAGTTGGGGGGGGGGAAACACTTGAATAAGTCACTGATCAGTGCTGTTCACACGAGTGTAGATGGGGCTGATCTGCCTTGCTATCCCGGGAACATAAGCTGCAGCGGGCTTTTACACACATCAGATGCCATTTTTTGTCACTTAAGTCTGTCAGTGGCTACCTTGCACCTACCCCTACCATATACTGTGTATGACTTTTTACCTTCAATGCCTTCCTCCTTCCTAGGAAGCCTGAAAAATTCATCCTTTTTTGCAAATGGTGCTCAATGAAATTTTGAGGATTCAATAACATATTGAGGGGATGAAGGGTGTGCTTGTATAATTATTAAAAAAGAATAGATAGTAGAATTCCGCCTTCCGCGTGATGGTTCTCGGTGTTTGTAGAATTGTTTCCTTCCTAGACTTCCACTGCAAAGCAGATATGGAAGCATCAGTGACCTTACTGAAAGCTTGTCCTCAAACTAGCTACTTGCTGACTAAAATATGCCCCTGCTTCTGCCATTGTTCATCTCTGCAACCACTAGTCATCATTGTTAATGCAGTTGTAGTTCTCCCGTGCAGAGGCCTCCAGCTGTGTTTTTTATAGACCGTAGGGTTGACAGATATCAGCTCAGCTGATATTTTGTGCAAATTTCCAACCTTCCGAATACTTCAACATCTGTATGTTGGTAAGCCATAAATCATCAAGGATGGACACAATGGCCCTCCAGATGTGGCTGGTTGTAATTCTCATCAACTCTCACCAGCACCGAAGGATGCTGGAAATTTCCATCTGATAACATCTGAAAGCTGACATACATTTTCCCATCCTTGCTGTAGAGGGTGATGGTAGACTAAGGGCCTCTGATAACACTGGTTTATTCCCTTATGCATGAAAAAAAAAGGTGAAGAAATAACCAGAGAAGCGAAGAAAGCACGTAAAACGGGCGGATTAGCTGGCAGCAGTTCTGACGAAAGCTACAGTGAATCGGAAAACTCTGATAATGAGGAGAGTGATAACGAGAGCTCCCGGTTCTTAAGCTCTGGGGATGATGATGACTTCAACCCATTTCGGGATGAATCTAGCGAGGACGACGAGGACGGTGAGAAAACGTGCATTTTTTTTTATTTGTAGATTCTTTGAAGTGGTATCGGTCTGTTGTGCATCCTATAACCATTTATGACAGTAGAAACCAAGTGCTGAAGGAAGCATTTCAAAACAAAATTCCTTTCTAAAGCAACCACTTTTCATGCCTGTTCAGATTTTTTTTGTTTCGTTTTCCTATTTTAATATTTTTTTAAATTCCCTTCAGACCCTTGGCTAATAAGAAAAGAACACAAGAAGAATAAAGAAAAGAAAAAAAAGAAAAGCATAGACCCAGATTCTATACAGAGTGCCTTACTAGCGTCCGGTCTTGGATCCAAACGGCCTAGTTCCCTCTCTTCCACAGTGGTTACCTCTTCTACCACGCACACGTCAAGTAGGTGGAACGTTCAGTTCCTCAGTTGGGTTTTGAAGGTGGAATTCTCTCAGCAGTGACCTGTTTTCATATGATCTTCTGTTGCCCCCCCCCTTTGTGTGTGTGTGTGTGTAATCTCCAGCACATAGTAACACCCATAACAGCTACGTAACAAGTCAAGATGCTGTTGAAAGAGCCCAGCAGATGAAGAAAGAACTGCTTGACAAGCTAGAGAACCTCTCGGAAGATCTTCCTCCAAATACACTGGATGAACTTATCGATGAACTAGGTGGTCCTGAGAATGTGGCTGAGGTAGGAGTGGGACCTTGAATAGATCGCTGGTGGTGGTGCGGTCAATAAAGCTTTGTAGTCCGCGTAGTGAGAAGGATTGCTTAGCGATTGTTCTCATCCGTGTGATGAGAATGGCAGACCAGATCGGAGTCTTCTCTCTCTAGGAAACCTTGAAAAGAGAATTCAAGGCTGATATTGGAAGAAGGAATGGGTGCCTGAAAGGCTCCCATACCATGCTGAAGCAGATCACTTTTTTTCTCTCAGATGACAGGTCGCAAAGGGCGAGTTGTGAGTAACGATGATGGCAGCATCTCCTACGAGTCAAGATCTGAGCTTGACGTCCCTGTTGAGATTTTAAATATTACAGAGAAGCAGAGATTCATGGACGGGGATAAGGTAGCAATTTTGTTTATACTTCATCTTTGCACAGAACTTGTTTGTCAAGGAGGACAGAAGCAAAACTGTCGGTTTGGAAACCATATTCTGTTTTGGCTTCAAGAGGAAAAGAGCAGACCTTAACAATTATGAGCATCCCATGCCACTTACATTTACCTCCTTTTGAACAGTAAAATTAGAATGTCTGCAGGTTGCAGAAAGACCTCGCTGAAAATAGGAAGTTTTTTTCTGTCTAACTTGCCTAAGGAAGGAAGATAAGACCGTGTGTGTGTGTGTGTGTGTGTGTGTGTGTGTGTGTGTGTGTGTGTGTGTGTGTGTGTGTGTGTGTGTGTGTGTGTGTGTGTGTGTGTGTGTGTGTGTGTGTGTGTGTGTGTGTGTGTGTGTGTGTGTGTGTGTGTGTGTGTGTGTGTGTGTGTGTGTGTGTGTTTTTTTTTCAGAGGTTTGACTCAGCCACATGAAGCGAAGGTTTGAGCTTTGGATTTCTTGCTAAATGACACATTCCCCTTCCATCCCTCTCTGTCTGTTTTAAAGAACATTGCCATCATCTCCGAAGCAGCCAGCTCAGGCATCTCTCTGCAAGCAGACCGAAGAGCCAAGAACCAGAGGCGGCGGGTGCACATGACTCTGGAGTTGCCCTGGAGTGCGGACAGGGCCATACAGCAGTTTGGTGAGCAATTCCGTCTTTGTTTTCACTCAGAAATGGTGCTGTGTCGCCAGGCCCCAGTGGATGTATCTATTGTAAAGCTTTTAGATACTTAATTTAGTTTTGTTTTTGTCTGTTCCAACTATATTTGAATGTGGTGGGATTGCTGAACAGGTTGGGAAAGAAAGCCCTGATTTCCCAGCAAAATCTCTACAAGTTTTAGGGTCGCACTGGTGTGAACCAAATCTGTTTTTCGTTTTGGTGCGCAGGCCGAACGCATAGATCCAACCAAGTTACCGCACCGGAGTATGTCTTCCTAATTTCCGAACTGGCAGGAGAACAAAGATTTGCCTCAATCGTTGCCAAACGACTGGAGAGCTTGGTAAGGAGGTGGTTTTGCGTGCATCTCGGGTGAAGAACTTTGACTGCACAAGAGCACATTTTGATATAGAATGCATGCCTTTTCAGTGGCACCATTTGATTTGAAAAGATGGCAGAAAGCAGGAAGTTAGGTTTGTATAGAGAAACTTGATCCTTTCCGATTTAAAAAAAAAAGTGTTCTTAATTGTGCTCATTGCAATTTGAAATTATGCATAAGGATAAATAAATGTGAATAATTCAAAATAAAAACAGCTCTAAATATAGAAATGGGCCCATTCTGCTGCAAAAATTAGTTGCAGCCGTTAGAATCAGGATACCGACAAAGAAAGGTTGGATGCGTCAGTCATTGCGTGAATTGTTTATTTTTGTAAGCAATTAATTTTCTTTTAGCAGCTAGTTTTTGTAAAAATAATAATAATGATTGGAGAGTGACTTTCTTAGAAAAAAGGTTTTTACAAACAGGTTCTTTTTGTAAAAGGCCAGGATCTCTTTGTCATGTACCTATAAAACTTCTTTTTTTTTTTAAATTTAGGGAGCTCTCACTCATGGTGACCGAAGAGCAACAGAGACGAGAGACCTGAGCAGGTTCAATTTTGACAATAAGGTAAAAGTCAGTTGCATTTGAATAAAATTCTGCCCTAACCTGATGCTTCTCTTTATAATAAAAACAGTTTGCATAACAATTAGCACTTTCTTTTCCCTTTTGAGAAAGCAATTATTCATGTAGAGTTCATAACCTTATCCAATTCTGATGCTGGAGAAAAAACGCTCTTCATTTTCTAGGGAACTAATATTGTTTTACTTTTGAAAGAAGGACTCTGGTATTTTTATATTCCTTCCAATATCTCCTCCCCCTCCCTTTCCTTCCATAGTATGGCCGAAATGCACTGGAAATAGTTATGAAGTCCATTGTGAACTTGGATTCGGCGTTAGTGTCTCCACCAGCTGATTATCCAGGAGAGTTCTTTAAAGGTATACTTTAAATGCTGAATTATAAATCTTACTTAGATCAAAAGACAAATCAGTTTTGAATTTTGTGCTTCAATTCGGTGGATTCACTAATTTTTTTTCCCTGCAGATCAGCCAAGTTAATTTCTTTGCCGTTCATTTTATTGGCTCATAAACTGCCCAGAATAGTGCTTCAGCACTAATGGGGCAGTATATAAATTAAAGTAATAAATAAGTAAATAGATATATAAATAAATATTTTCCCTCAGTTATTGGATTAGGAAAACATGGTTTCTTGGGTAATGGCACGCTAGTTATGAACTTGTCATGCCGTTGATTCATCTTGCCCTCTGTTTTTACTTCTGTGTTTGTTTTAGAACTCTCAATATTAATACTGTTATCATTAAAAGTACTTTAACTTGCATTCGAATTATATTTTTGTAAAACTGGCGCTGATACCTATGAAACCTTACTGACCCCCAACCACCTTCTCCTCCTCTCAGATGTCCGGCAAGGTTTAATCGGTGTGGGCCTAATAAACGTAGAAGATCGATCGGGGAGTCTCACGCTTGACAAAGGTATTCGTGTGAGTGGGAGCTGTTTGATGTAATAAAGCTCAAAATCAATAGCAAGAGTGGTTTGGGTACAAACAGAACAAAATAACAACAACAGGGTGCCAGGGTGAGACAGAAGGACCTGCGGTGGTTGTTCCTTCAGGTCCCTGATGAAGAGAATGATTATCCTAAAAATTATCCTCTCTGTCCCTCTCATCTCCGGATTTACCAATGAATGCAAGAGAAGCTTGGGGGCGTGTAAGGAACACAGCAGCTGGAATGGGGCATGGATGGAAGAACAGGGTTTTGGATTCTGGGGAGAGCTTATACACCTTTCCGCTTGCTGCTGAGGTGCCTGTTTATAAGATGCATGGAAAGAATCTTAGAGGAAAGGCGGTTCAGTGAAACGACGTACTGGGCGACACAGTTGTGTGGCTGGAAATTAAGGAGCCAATAACTTCTCTGCCTTTTCATTTATAACTAAGCCACGCAGCCTGGGCCTGACCCCCCTGGAAAGGTCCTCTTTCCAAGCGAATTTGGAAAATGCCATTAGGTGCAGGAAACCCATAAAGGGCAGGAGGACAAGAGTACCGATCTGCTCTTGTTCCGTAGCAACCTCTACTTCGGTATGGAGGGGATCTGTAGCCACCACGATATAACCATGGATGGCCTTATGGTTCAGGAGTAGGTCTAGGATAAACGATCAGGATTAGGTATTGCTTCTGTCCAAGTCAAAGTGTGAAAAAGAAGCAGCACCCACTGACTTTCTAGATTCTGGCTCAAATCGCTCTGTCCTTGTTTTAGATTACAACAACATCGGCAAGTTTCTAAACCGGATATTGGGTATGGAGGTGCATCAGCAGAACGCTTTATTCCAGTATTTTTCTGACACGCTAAATGCAGTCATACAGAATGCAAAAAAGAATGGAAGATACGACATGGGCATTCTAGGTAAGCGTGAGTGATCCCACCATGTAGGAATGTTCCTCCTGTTCCTACCAGTATGCCAGATTTGGACATAAAGGAGGCAGATAGAAACAACCAGCAATACTCTGCACTTGCCTGTTATCCTGATTTCCCAGAATCAAGTCAGCACTGTATATCAGAAGGAAGCAGTGGCCAGACCCATTCTCTGAGGTCCAACCAGCTGATGTTCCCCCCCGTCCCATTCTCTTGATAGTTGCTGCTTTCAGGGTCTTCGTTCTTGTACCTCTGTGCATTTGGAGAAAAATCTTGAATTTGATTTTTGGATCTTGGGTGCTCCACCTTCTCCAGAAACCAGAGATTGTATTGTGTTCTGTTCAGCCAAAGAGGCTAGTTCAATTATTCTGTTAATTATTTCACAGTCAGAGCCATGTTAGCATTCATTGGATGGTTTTATTCTCTGTTCTTTTCCATCATGTACTGACAAAACCAGTATTAATCTTGTGTCTTTTTTTCTTCTTTTTTTTACAAAAAAAGATCTGGGTTCAGGAGATGAGAAAGTAAGGAAGGCAGATGTTAAAAAATTTCTAACGCCAGGATATTCTACCTCAGGCCATGTTGAATTGTACACTGTAAGTCTCTTGATTCTCTTATTTAATTTTGATGCTCCATATGTGATGTTAATATTGACACTCTAAAACGTGTGGCTTTAAAGCTTATAAGGAACTTTTCTATTCTGATGTATGTGGTAGATAAGCGTGGAGAGAGGAATGTCTTGGGAAGAAGCAACTAAGATTTGGGCAGAACAGACTGGACCAGAGGATGGATTTTATTTATCCCTTCAGGTGAGACTGTGTTTTCTGGAGACTTCCAGTTGAATGTTTCCATACAGCAGAACTGAATTCTGGCTATTCATATTAATGCTCCTTTGAGCTGGCTTCTGTTATATATTTTAAGTGCAGTTCAAACGAGGAACTACCTTTCCTTTCCTAACTTACTAAGTACTTTCCACTTCACATTTATATGGTATGTCTTATGTATTTTAAATGCTGCTCAGTCTTCAGAGCAACCCTACCAGGTAAGTCGGCATTATTTATCCCCATGGAACAGAGGCTGAGGAAATGGTGATTGACCTAAAGATTCCTCACGAGTTTCTATCTGAAGCAGTCTCAGTTCTGGTTTGTCTCTGGCTTTCTGTCACATATCATTTGTGGTTAAGCTTTGGGGAAACCTTTGGTTACTTTAAACTAGAGATGCAGTTATTTGTATACGAATACAAATATCCCTGCACAGGTGGCAGTAACAAGGGTCCAGCCTGATGGGGCCGGACGGTCCATTCACTGATGACTCAGGAGCTCGCGATTGGCTTGCCACTCCTGGGAGGAGGCGGGACAACAAGCCTCCCTGCCAGGTCGAAGAGTGGCTCACCAATCGCGAGCTCCAGAGTCATTGGAAGGATCCTGGAGCCAACAGTTGCGGCAGATTGTTGAGTCGACTGTCCAGCCCTGTGGGGCTGGACCCTCGCTCTCACCATCTGTGCAGGGATGTTTGTATATGAATACCCCCATCTCTGCTTAAAACTGACAACAAAGTCGCTATTAGAAGAAAAAAGGGGCTTGAATAATTCTTTTTAAACAGCAGATGATGAAGCTAGATCCCCCACCCCACTTGCCCCCAAATAAATTTGGACCGGGGGAATGAACGACCCAAAATTGTGGAAGTGCAGCTACCAATATTGTAGGCACATGTAATGGTGATTGTTTGGAGAAAGCCATCTAAGTGTAGACACCAAATTAATGGAGCTTTTTTTGTACCCAAATAATCCAGTTTTTTAAATGTTCTTGTTGAAAATACTTCTAGAATGGGCACACTTTGAGCGACGTAAGTGAAGCATTGGTACTTTTCAACAGTACATTTTCATCAGGGGTTTTCTTTCCCAGATACGAAATAATAAGAAGACTGCCATCCTCGTGAAGGAAGTGAACCCCAAGAAGAAGCTTCTCCTGGTTTATAGACCAAATACCGGAAAACAACTAAAACTGGAAACCTATGCAGAAATAAAGAAAAAATATAAAAAGGTTACTTGATCTCTTTTTTTAAAGACCTTTTAAGTGTATAGAAACAATACGAAAGAGGTAATGGTAATCAACGTGTCTTATTTTATACTAAGCTGATAATTTTGAGAAATAAGGGGGAATGAAATATGCACCTGAGAATTGCACTGAAATTGTGTTTGACTCTGTAAGTCCAAGTGCAGCAAACGATGGTTTATATTTATCTGTAAACCATGTTTTCCCACATCAAATATGGTTTGCGGTGTAAACTGATCATCTGTAGGGCTAGATCCACACAGACTCAATTGTCTGAATGGAGCTGTAGGGAGCTCTTGATTGTAGCTCTTCTCTAACATTTATTTTATTATCAGGTACCTTCTGATGATGCTCTGCCTCACTGGCTAGAACAGTACACATCGTCTGCAGACACGTGCACCCACGCTTACTGGTATGTTTTTCAACTGGTATTGAAACAGTGATGTAATGTAGGAACACCACATGTACTGGTTTTCTCAAGAATTCCTGGGGAAACTTCTTATGGGCGCATACAGGAGGACCACAGTATCCGCGGGGTATCATTTCCAAGCCCTGGATGCCAAAAAACGCAGAAGTATTGAAGTTGGTCTCTGGCTCGGTTCTTGTAAATACCCTTTGGAAATAAGTATAAATACATACTACTGGGATTTTTCATTTAGTATTTTTCGGTAGCGGATCAATTAATCAGCATAAATTGATCATGCGGTTGGGGGTCTTACTCTATGAGAAGGATGCATCAGCAGGAGAAAGAATGCAGCTTTGCCTTGTCTGCAGTGCAAGAAAAACCAAACGTGGCACATAGATGCATTGGAGTCTGAGAAATAACTGACCACGTAGGTCAAGTTTTGTCCTCGTTCTCTTTTGACTTGAGTACCAGAGCAACAACTTGATGCTCTCTTAGTGCAGAAGGAGGTGTTCTTCTCTTAGAACGCCTAAGGAAGACCGTCCATGCTGGCATTTTCTTCATGCAAAAATATCTCTGTGTTTTATTCTTTGCAGAGAACAAACCTAGTTTTGGGTTGGGTTGGGTTGGGTTTTTAAGGAAAGCATGTCTGTTCATACGTCGGTCACCCCTGTCTCTTTCAGGAGAGGCAACTGTAAAAAAGCAAGCCTGGGGCTGGTGTGTGAAGTTGGCTTGCGCTGTCGGACTTACTATGTCCTGTGCGGTTCAGTCCTGAGTGTCTGGACGAAGGTTGAAGGAGTTTTGGCCTCAGTGAGCGGTACAAATGTTAAAATGCAGATTGTTCGGCTAAGGACAGAAGATGGACAGAGGATTGTCGGTGAGCCAATCTGAACGTATGAGATCTTTTGGCCAAGAGCCTTAAAACGGTGCAGCTGGTGCCACCCTCTTAATGGGGCTTTGACCTGTTTTGAAAAGCCCTGCCCACCTTCCTGCGCTTTGCACTGTCTTTTTTTCTCCAAGGCTGTCGCTTGTTTTCCTTGGAAGCACCTTGCGTGGAAAAAAAGCAAGGGTCCGGCTTGTGAAAGTGGAAACAGACACCCATTTGGTGCCGCTTATGCTGCTCCACATCATCCTTCGACACCAAAATGAGGCATGCTGTGATATAGAGAGGTCAAATTGTATTTGTGGAAGCCAATCCCTGGAAAGGATATCTCCTGTCCCAGAAGAAACGGGGATCTTTTTTTTTAAGTCAATAGTAAAATTAGGAGAGCAAATTTCCTTCCTGTGCACCTCCTACCACAGTCACTTGAGGTGTCAGGACCCCTTCTGAGTTGAAGCTGGCGATACCCACTCTTGGTGTGTTACCTGGGGTGATGAGGGGAAGGTTTAAAAATTGGAATCCAGATAAAACAGTACAGGTTCTTCTTTGGGTATGGTTACCTGTGTCACCACCTTCATTTCTCTTGCAGGCTTGATCATTCCTGCAAACTGCGTGTCTCCCCTGGTCAACCTCTTGTCGACCTCAGACCAGTCCCAGCAATTGGCGGTGCAACAGCAACAGATCTGGCAGCAGCATCACCCACAGAGCATTTCAAACTTCAACAATGCATGAGACAGAGAGTCTTTGGTATTTGGCTGTAAAAAAAAGCGTTCTCGTTGCATTTTTCTTTTTCTTTTTGGAAAAAAAAGTATCAGGGACAGATTCCAAAGAAATAATTTTTCAGTTCCATCACGCTCTCTCTTAGAACTGTGCAGAAAAGGCAACCGGAAGGGTGGTCAAACTGAAAGCCAAACACTGCTTTTACAGTGGTCCATGCGTCCTTTTTTAAAATTCCTCCGTACTCTTTGTAGTGCTTCTTTTTACAGGTGTTTATTTTTTTCTTTCTTTCTTCGTCCTTCTCAAGCTACAACATTTGCATTGGAAGAGGCTTGTAAATTCCCAGCCAAGCTGTCCGTTCACCTTGTCATTACAGTGCTCAGGGTTAAATGCAGCACATCGGTGCCATTGCTGTGGGGGGAAGTTCCTCAGATGCATGTATTTTTGAGTTCATATATAGAGACTATATATATATATATATATAAAATACTGGTGGCAACAAAGGTCTCAGCCTGTTAAAAAAGAGAGTACATTTATTTTAAAAACCAACATGAGGATCTAGAAGTGTGCAAACCTAGCATTTTCAGGATTGTTCCCCCATTTCGGTTTAGGCAGTGCATGTCTTCAGATCAGGCATGAGTGAGATTTTTTTTTCACACAAAGAAATTGGTGAGAGGGAGAAATGCAATCTAAGTGCAACATTAAAATTCACATGGATTGGATTTTCTGGCTTTCTCTTGGAAGCTATATATGAATTTGAATCGACAGCATATTTTTGTGGGTGTGTGATGGGAGACATCTTAGAGTTTTAAAATTACTTTTAAAAAGAAATGTGTTCATGGTGTTTCTACTGCGTTGCTGCAAGAAATGGCTTTAAAAAGGCCTTGTTTTCTTTCTCTTTCCGGATATTCCCTTTTATCCAGTAAGGTTTCTGGAAACTCATGTGTGAATTTACTTCCATTTCATGTTACATCTCTTTTTTTTTAAAGTTTTTTTTTGCAGGGGGTTACTGATTACTGTACCTTACTTGAGCTGTAAATTAGACTGTGGGGGAGGGGAGGGCAGGAGCAGCACGTGAGGATCCTGATATATGTGCTGGGTTGAATTTTTCCGTTGCCCCATCACTTGAATATTTTTTTTGTTTATGTTGTAAGACATTGTAGAGTTTATCCTGGAGCTGTTTAAAATTGTAAATGTACAAAATGTGAATAGTCACTTATCTAAGAATATGGATAAGTTTTGTTTTGCCTATAATAGTAGATGTTTATAAAGAAGTGAGGGACAGTGTTTGTCATTTTTCTTCTTGCTTGCACAGGTTGCACTATTAAAAAAAATTTGAGATTGTATAAACCTGTCCACAAAAAACTGCAAGGTAGCAGACATCTTGCAGGTGTCAAATTTAAAAAAGGAAAAAAAAACCTTATTGTTCTAACAAGCAATGTGTCGTGTTTTCAGTCCGCCAGTTTCAGTCCTAGCAACCTTTTCTTGACAACTTTGGATTTTAAAAGACAAGCTTAGGAAACATCCCAACACAAGAAGAGGAGAGAGAAAAGTGTTAGGAGGGAAGGACTCGGAAGAGTATGGTGCTATACACAGCCTACCTCAGGGCTTCAGCTGTTTGTACTACGACACCCACAATCCATGCTTGCTGGGTCTTGTGCCAGCTAGCCAAAGCGCGTGTCAAGCAATGGCTGTCCTGCTCAAAAGGAGCCGCTCCTTCATGTGCCATTCTCCATGGAGCAGCAAAAGAGAGATGCCCCCCAAAAAACCCTTTTGCACATCCCTGTTCAACCAATGGGCACCGTTGGCCAAGTTGCCGTTTTGTGTTTCTTCCTACACACAGCTGGTACGCAACCAAGGAGCACCACCATCAACTCCTTACCTAGCAGAACTTTGCTGCTGAGACCTGCCCCATTGGACTGAACGCTGCTCATGTGTCATGAGTAGGATTGCGGCCGGTAGAAGAGAAGAGCAAGGAAAGAGTAGATACTGTATGTGTGTGGGTGTTGTGAGTGATTTAAAACTATATGAACTAGACCTAGAAAGGTGGCCATCTTAGAGGAATGGAAGGTTTGCACGTAATGTTGGTTGACCTGCAAACCGTGCAGAGCTTCGCAGCCATGTTGTGTTCCATTGGCCGGTTATGGCAGACGGCGACTTTCGCCCAACTGCGCTGGAGCGAGGTAGCTTGAACGAGAAGCCTATACCCTGCCGATGTGTGGGATCCAGACTCCCCCGCTTCTGAAAAAGCGGTTAATAATTATAAGTTACTCTCTGGGGTGCACCCATCCGAAGCAGGTGGCTGTAAAAAGTGGGTGTTTCTGGGCAGCCGTGCCTTGACCGTGAGTCACAGCAGCCGCTTTATACTGAACTGGACCGTTGGGTCTTGATTTCTCAAAATTTCAGGTCGAATTCTTCTCCAGCGTGACCTGGATAAGCCGGGTTTGGAGGGTATGTCTTTTGAGAAGCAAAGCATGCATCCCTCTCTCTCCAGAGAGCTGCTCTGACACTCCCAGAACCACCATCCCCATTTTTGTGGAGTGGGGGGTAGAAACATGGGTCCCAGGGTGGTTTTTTTTTTTTTTGGCAGGTGAGCTGTTATCTTCTAGAAAGGGCCGACCGTCCATGAAATGCTCAAAAGGATGCTCTGCTGGAAACTATGGGAGGGAGGGGGTTGTTTCCCGTCGAATGATGCAATGGTTCGTAAATGGAGCTGCATTTACAATACAACCAGGAAAAGTATTAAAAATACGTTCTTTCTGAAATAACCGAGATGGGCCTGTCTAGCATTGATTCTGAAGCCATCTTCTGGCATAAAAAGTCAGATTTTATACATGACAAGACAGGAAAAACAAGGTCAACGTACAGAGCGCTGATGTTTGTGCAGTTTCTTGGACAAACTCGAAACAAGAATGGCTACAGAAACTTTCATTTTAGCACTTACAGTGCTACATGAAGGAACCCAACTACATGTTGGCAGAAAAGCTTGTGAAATCTATTTTTCTCACCCATTGCATTGTTTATATATACCCCACCATGGAAATGAGACTATCCAGGGCAATTGATACTAAAATGCCCCTGGTGTCTGGGCATTGCCACAGCACAAAGCCTTTTGTTTCCCAAAATAAAATTATCCATCCTGAATTATCCTAAGAAGCTGCCTTACACCGAGTAAGTCTAGTTTAGTAGTAATATCTACAACAACTGGGGGTGGTTCATTTCTTTGAACCTTCTACAAAATGGATGCCTTTTCACGAGACCAAAGCGAGTGACGTTTCAACCCTGAGGCAACCCAACGGGGTTTGGCCGGCCACAGCGGCAGCCCTTTCAATCCAAAGGAAGGTTCTGGAATTCGTTAGGAAACGCCTTTATTGAAGGGTGTTACTCTTTTGTCAGTTTGCCTGGAAGGCAACTTGGTCCTCCATCTGCTTTTGGACAGTCGGCCCCTGGGGCCAGCCTGGCACATTTTGTTCCCAGAGGGAGGGCAACAAAATGGCACCCTTCTCCCCACCCTTCAGCCGAAACGATGGTGCGTCTTTTCTGAAGCCCCCCTAAACATGTGATCCCTGAGTTAGGATGATGTCACCGACCTTCCTATCACTCTTAAACCATCATCACAATCAACTGGTTTCCCCCAAACACAAGATCAGCAAACCATGAGGACTGCCTCGGTCTGCCCAACGGTAGGGCTGGCCATGGCAATATCTCCTCCAGTGAAATCCCGTTCGAAGAGTAACCACAAATTCTGTAGGAGTGGATGAGGGAAAATAGATACAGCTATGACATGGGGGGGGTTGTATTTCCCTCAGAACATGGCATTGATTGATTGATTGATTGATTGATTGATTGATTGATTGATTGATTGATTGATTGAGCTCTCAAAAGGCCTCGGCCAGTAGGGTTCCCGGCCAGGATCCTGGAAAAATCTGGATACCACAGTCCTATCCAGTGACCTCCCTCCCACTTGCATGAAAATATTGGAAAATCTCCAACCACTCCCTCATCTTTTCCTTTCTGCTCTGAAGGAACATCAGGAGCGCCTCTCCTCCATGTTCCCTCAAGGCCGGCCACTAGTTGTTGTGGCAACTGAGGCAGATATTTTCCACCAGATGCCCCTCCATATTCTTTGGCAGTCAAAAAGGACTTTTTTTTTTAAATGGCAAAGGGGAATAACATGGCTGACGGGCTGCCTTTTCATGACCCGCAAAACCAGCTGCCTGAGGTAGCCGCCTCACTTTGCCTCATGGCAAAACCGGAAACACGAGGTGCTTGTCTCCCCACACGCCCACAAGAGACTCTAGGAAGCTCTGGAAATATCTGTTAAATAGCTAAATAACAATTAAAAAGTGCTTATTGACAAGAACACAGGTGACGGTGGGATCAGGCCTGTTTTAATAAGCAACAGTGGTGCTTATTAAAGATGGCCGCTATGCCTTCAGAAGAGGCGCTCTTTTCTAAGAGGATTCTTGCTGAGAAGACATTTCCTGCCACCAACAAAAAAAAGTTTTTTTTATTCATAGGCAAAGACAGATTTACAAGATTAAAGTTCGTTTGGGTAAATAACTAAGATCCCTTTAGCAAGGCAAGGACCCTAAGTTGAAACATTTTGAGGTGTTTAAACAATCCCTAGGTCCAGTTGCTGAATGCAATTGTGAATAGAGCCATCATCCCACCGGAAATCTTGGCTGATTCACACAGCAGTTCAGTTTATGTTAATCTGTATTTTAGGCAAAAATGGTTCCTCAACTTTTATCTGTTTGTAAGGCATGCACTCATATGAGCCCAGCCATAGCCTGGTGCTTTTAATGTCTTACGTGGTGTTAAGTATGAACCAATTTCTCATGACCTTAATACTGTAGTTTGGTGTTTTTTTTGTGTGTTTTTTTTTTTTTTTGAGGTAATTATTTAAGGAGTGGTTTCATTATTTCCCCCATCTGTGATTTGCTGTGGCTAAGTCAGAATTCGAACCCAGGTTCCCTGCATCCCAGTCCATCATTCTACCCGCTATTCCACATTCCCATAGTTTTCATCCATGAACTTGGGGTGGTGCAATCTGAAAAATCCCAAGCTGGAGAAGGCATTTTTCCAGAAGTGTGGGATGCCTCTTCTAAGATGCTCCCCACCATCTGACATTTTTGTCAATACTGGGATTAAAAATGATTGTATTGCTCCCAAGTCAATCCCGCATATGGGCTGCTGATCGTTTTTTCGAATCTGTTAAGCAGCCGAGGAAACTTGGCAACCACTAACTTGTGATGCACCTAAAAGCATCAAAAACTGAAAAACCAACCCTATGTGATGACATGTATGTCATGTTTAATTAATTACAGAAATTAACATCTATGGTAATCGCCGGTTTTACTTAGTTTAAAAAATAAATTAAAACCCACATAATATGCTAGAAAATAAAATAAGATCCTCTCCAGAGAAACAAAAGGTTCCGAGACTTAAAAAGCGAAGCATTTGGTACCACCCACACAAGTAGCAAATGTCATTTTTATTTCTAGGCTGCTCTATTTATCCCCTCTTTTGAAAGCCCTGACGGCCTTCTAAATTACAATGGACTGATTTTACTTATAATTAACCCCCAAAACTTTCCAAACAAATCCCTAATCTTCTTTTCAAACTCGGGTCCTTTTGGGGAGAAAGATGGGATAGAAACAAATGAATGAATGAATGAATGAATGAATGAATGAATGAATGAATGAATGAATGACTGAACTTCACCTGGCCCTGGAAAGCAATAAAATCACACCCCAGTAGGCACCCCCTTCCTTGCCTAACAAAACCGCTGCCAATCCAACTTTTCTCCCACAAACTTCGGGGTGTGTGTATTTTTTTTCCCCAGCTTAAAATTTAAAAAATCCTCCAACCTCATTTGCCAAACCTCTCCCACCCGTCCTAAGGATTGCACAAAAATCTGTCTCTCTCTCTCTCTTTTTTTGCAAGGAAAGGAGAAGGGGGAAAAAAAACCACACAGCCTGTCTATTTCCCCCAGTCAGCTGGAGGGCGACAGAAGTGCCCGGGGGGGGGGTGCAGATCTTTCAACTTTTGGCCTCCACTTCCTTCCTTCTTTTTTTCTCTAAAACTCTCAATCCTCCCATCCCTCCAGCCTCCTCCTCCTCTTTCCTAAGGATGTCTGGAGGATCTCCTGCGCGGGGAGGAGGGGGAAAAAAAGGGTGGCAATCTTTCGACACACGCACGCAGACATCTCTCTCCCTCTTTATATATATATATTTATTTTCTTCTCTCAAACCTCCCCCCCCCTTGTCTCTTGTCTATATGTGACGCGGCCATATTTGCGGAGTATGTGTGTGTGTGTGTGCCTCTCTAGGGCAGTAAACAACCCTTAAAGTCTCCTGGAAGAAAGACAGGCAGAGAGAGAGAGAGAGGCGAGCGCGCACACACACAGAGAGAGAGAAGCGCGCAGAGGCAGAGGGGAGCGCAGGATCCGCGCAGGCTTGCGCGGCGGCGGGCTCCCCCCCCTTCCTCGCCCCATGTCGCTGGTGCTGCTCGGCATGTCCTACAAGCCGAACTTGAACGCTCCCCTCTCGGCGGCGTCTTCGGCCCCCCCGGCCATCAGCCAAGGTAAGGGGGCGCACGGAGCAGCCCATCATCCTTCGAGAGACCACCCACCACCCCCACCACCACCACCCCGGGGTCCGGGAGATCAGGTTTGGCACCGGTTGCCCGTGTTGCAATTGAGAAAAAAAATGCAACCTCCAAAAGGAAGAAGAGGGGGAGGAGGAGAAAGACACCCCCACCCCCCACGCTAAAAGAATCCCGGCGCGCCCCCCCCAAAATCCTGGTTCTTTGGGCCACCCCACTTTTTTTGGGAAGGGTTTGGGATCTGGCCGGGGGAGGGGAAACACCCCCAAACAACCCCCGCCCCCAGGAGATCGCGCTGGGTTCCCCCTCCACAGGTCAGCCTCGGTGGCGCTGATTCATCTCCGCCATTATGCACTTTCCTCTTTCCCACCCCCCCCCCACTCGCCCCACTTTCTCAGAGGGGGTGTGTGTGGGAGGAGAAAGGGCTCCGGCCTCGGAGGCAGGCGGGGTGGGTGCAAAGTTTGGCTGGCGGGCGAAGCAGGCGGCGGGGATGCCCGGTGGAGGAGAGGCTCCGGCGCGCCCCCGGACTCGCTTCTCTCTTCCAGTCCTGGGGTGTGGGGGGGCACCCAGTCGGGGATGGGGCGCTGGGGAGGAAGGGAGGGATGGAGGAGAGACCCCGGGAGGGCTGGGCTGGGCTGGGCTGGTGGGGATTCCTCCTGACCCTCTCCTCCTCCTCCTCCTCCTCTCCCACCGCCGCCCCCCCCCCACTACTCTCCGCCACTTCCCCTTCCATGATCGCCTCCCTCCCTAGAGCGGCTGATGGATCCGGATCCAGGCGAGGCGCGTGTGGAGGGCCGCTTGCTGGTGGCCCGGCGCAAGTGCGCGCCCGGGAGGCGCACCCAAAAAAAAAAAGGGATCGGATCGGGGGGGATCCCCCCCTGGGACTCCATGGGGATCCTTTCTCCATAGACCCGCTCTTAAACCAGTCGGGGACCGAGAAGATGCGCTCAGAGGCGCCCTTGGGAAGGTCCCCCTGCCAGAAGGGCGGCAGGCACTCTGCACATGCTCAGAGGCAGAGCCCGTTGGCATCCTTGCTCCTGCCTCCTCTTCCTCCTGGAGACACACGCCGGGATGCTTTGGGATTTTGTTGAAAGATGAGTTCACCGCACCTCCTTCTGCGCGTTGACTTCGGAAAGTTGCTTTTAAGAGGGATGCTTCTTCTGTATATAGTGTCATCATCTGTGGGATGATGCTGATTCCCAGAACGTTATCCTCAGTGGGGAATGGCTCCGGCCTCTCATCGTATTCATTCTTCTCCGAAGTAACTTTTCTGAGTTCTGCTCGGGACTAGGACCCAGTGTCTTCCCTGAAGCAATACTCCTAGGCAAGGAAACAGAGTGGGAGCCCTTGAAAAGTCGGGGGGGGGGCCTTCCAGAGACTGTTCATTTATAGTGGTTGTGTAGAACTTCCATGCGTAGAGGCAGTATACCCCTGAATGCCGATGGCAGAGCGGCAGCACGGAGTCCGGGCCGCTTTAGGTAGCTTTAAATCGGGGCTAGAGAGACTCAAGGAAGGGGGGAGCAAAATGGAACCTCCAGCTTCAGAAGTACCCTACCTTTACCATCTACTTTCCTCCCTGTTGTCTCCCAGAAGCACCTGGCGAGGGGGCGCTAGGGGTGTACTTACACCAATCCTTATATTGGACAGTCCTTATATTCTTGTCTTCCTGTGCTTCAGAGGGCTGTATATTATACCTAGCCTTCTTCAACCTCCTGCCTGCCAGATGTGTTGGACTACAAACTCCATCCTTCCTCAGCCACTTTGTGTTGGTAGTTGGCGCCCAGCCTATCCAGAAGGTACTTGGTTGGGGGAGGCCCTGATGTGGACCATTATTTATTCTCATGGAGAGTGGCTTTCCGGGATCTCAGGCACAAACTTTTTAATCAGCTGCAGTCTAATATAGGCTTAACTGGAAGTATGAAGGATCGAACCCCTGCTAGCTACTTTTCTCAAGTAAAAAAGCACCTGCTGTTTCTTCTGTTTTGCTGCTACTTGCCTTGAATGGCCCCAGAGAAAGTGAGGGAGGCTGAGCATCATCCCACTAATATCTGCATCCTCCTCCTGCTTTTTAAACCAGCCACACATTTAGTGGCTGGTTTGAAACCCACTAAACTGTCCCTTACACATATAATCAAGATAGTGATACAGTATAGTCAAAACACTTGTATTCAGATTTCCAACCTTTTAGGAAACAGAATCTTAATCATCAAGTATCACTACAACAAAAGCAATTTATTTATTTCCTTCCTTCCCCTTCCCTCTCTTTCTTTCTTTCACTTCTAACTTTTTCTCTATAAGTTTCTTTCACTTCCTTGTGGTCTATAAATATAGCCGGATTACAGCCCCTATCATCTCTGGCCATAGGCCATGTGGATGGGGATAATGGGTGTTGAAGTCCAACCACCTCCAGAAGGCCACATGTGTTTCCACACACACACAGGCTTAAACAATTACGTTGGGGATTGTCTGAGAGTCAAATGCCATTGGCTGAAGCTTCGGGTACCGCTTACAAGAACTCTTGGGCCCAGCGATCTATCTTAAGTCAGGGCTCCTGCCTCAAGGTCTCTTATGTCCTTTTTCCTTCTTGGTGGGGCTCGCTGGGGAGAATTCCCCTGAGGATAGCGCTCGGATGGCTGCTAGCCTTAACATTCCAGCTGCTCTCCTGGATTATCTCCTGGGTAAAGTTATTTTGTGTGTGTGTTTTTTTGTGTGTGTGTTTGGGCTTTGCGCAAAGATTTTTCTTTCGAGACCTCTTATTCAGGCTGAATGTCAGTGTATTTTGAACATTCCCAAGGTGAGATTCCCCAGAAAAAAAATCCTTTCTTTGTTGCAAATGGAAAGCCAAGCCAAACCAGATAAGATGGGATGGTGTGGGTGTGGGTGTGTGTGAGAGAGAAGCAACAGGACCTTTGAGGTTTCAATGGAATCCCTTCCCCCCCCCCTTTTTTTTTAACTCCACCGGAACTTGTGTCTAAATGCTTGGGGTGTTTTTCCCCCTCCCTTCAATGCTTCCCTTTGTCTTACGTTTTTTGTATAAGAGTGCAATTACGACATTTTGGGTGCACTGGCAATGAGAAAGAGCCATCTGCCACATCTAAGAGCGGATTGAGGCAGCGAGATAAGTCACTTTCCAAATCTATTGCGCCGTGTAACAATATCTGAGAATGATAATCATAATGTATTATTTTCCCCAAAAGAAGACTGCGTCCCCAGGAGTATCAAACTGTTCTTCTTTTTTTTTTTAAATCTGTGCAGCTGCTAATTCATCATCTTATTATTTTTTTAAAACCTCTTTAGGTGCTACTGGGAAGCAGGGTGGAGGGTGAAAAAGAGAAAGCTTCTCAGTTTCTAAAATGGTTTCTCTGTCTGCTTTGTATACCAGCTCTTCCTCTTGCTAGCACTCATGCCAGTACCCTGGCTTAAGGCCAAGGGAGTCAGACAAAGGAGCCCCAGCAATTGAATATCTCGGATTCAGAGTGATATGACTGCAAATGTTCCTGGGCGCTCCCTCCCTCCTGCCCGCCCTCTTTCTCTAGGAAGCTCAGTTTGGACAGGCAGGGTTGGAGAGGGTGATTTCTGCCATTGCATTGAAATGAAATGCTCTTTGCAGGGCACACTCGTGTGCAAAAAAAAAAAAAAAGCACATGCACAGAGAGATGCCTGCATCTGATTCAGATGGGTCACCGAGGCTTTACTTCCAAACCAGGAATCCGATTTTTTAAAAAAATGTATTTATTGCTTGCTTTTATCCTCCTGTTCTGGTTTTGGGAAAGCAGAATGAGAGCAGAGAGGAAGACAGAAAGCTACTGACCATCTGCTCGTTTGGACTTTAAAAGTCTGCAGAAAGATGTCTAGGTTCTTCCCCTCCCCCCTTGTTAAATTACTTCTGGTTAGGCAAGTGTTGAGTTAGAGTAAACCTGCCAAGAAAGTGGGGGGGGGGGGGAGGAAAGGAAAGAAAAACTGCTTTCCTTCTTTTAAACTTAAATATGTCCGGCAGGGAAATCCTACATCACTCGATTTCACCCACGGACGACTGGGACTGCAAACGCCAGCCTGCCTTTCCTTCCTTCCTTTGCAAACATAGAGCCTCTCAGATGTGCTGGATCACAAACCCCATCATCCTCATGTGTTTATGTGATGGGAGTTGTAGTCTAATACATCTGGGGGCAGACAGGAGTGCTGGGGAACAGCTGCCTCCTACAGTTCTAGGGAGAGAGAGTAAAGGCCAGCTGTCTTGCTGCCGTTAATTACCCACTTAACTTTTATTGTCCCGAGCAATTAGCAAGGACAGAGGAGGGGGGGGGGGAGGCTAAAAAGCTTAGCAAGACAAGAAATCATAACTACTGCAGTGCCCCTGTGCATGTCTGTGAGTGCATCTCTCATTTATCTTTGATACACGGGTCTCTCTCGTCTCCCGAACTGTTGACTTGCAAAGTTTCTTAATACTCTTTTGGGACTGTCAGCTATTTTTTCCTTAATTCTCCCCCACACACACCCTTTTTGTCTTCTCAGTTTGATGGATCTACCTGATGGATGTTGTTGTTTTTTTCCTTGCATCTCGGTGTCCTTGATTGAGAACGGTTTGCTCCCCAGGTAGCTTAACGGTGGTGGATAGGGGGCACATGGTTAGGTAGATTCTGTTTGGAGGAGGGCCAGCTTCAGGATTCTGCAGGAATGCTGAGCGAGAGACCCTCCAAGAGCCTTCTGCCCTCATCAAGGATGGGCAAACCGTACAAACGGAGGGTGTATCTGTAGGAGCCCTTGGCCGGACAAGCTGGGTGAATAACGATCATGGAAGCACGGTGTTGAATTCACCTTGGCGAACATGTCGTCCTATAGGGTGTAGTTGCGTGTATGCCTTATTTTGGGGCTTCCTCCAGGCCTCGATGTTGGACTCTGCAGGTCCCGAGGCCGGTTGTTCCTGGCTCTTCCGTCTGATCCACTGCCCGGCATGCTCTGCCTGAAGGGGCAGGTTTGCTGTTCTCTGCACTGGTGGTTCCTCATCTTGGGGTCCCCAGATGTTCTTGGACTACAACTCCCAGAAATCCTGAACAGCACAGCGAGGGGTGGGGGCTTCTGGGAGTTGGAGTCCATGGACATCTAGGGAATCAAGGTTGGGAACCATTGCTCTGAATGAAGGATGCAGCGATACTCCGAAAGAGGTCCATTGTCCTGCTCCGCCTGTTGAATGATGGCCTGCAGTAAGGAGGGAAATCAGGCCTTGCTTTTGATGGGAGGTGGAGTGGCTTCCGGGGTCCAGCTTGTGGCAGATGTTGCCCTCTGCCCACCGGGCAGCTCTTTGGCTTGGCCCCATGGTTCAAAGCGAGGGGCGCTTGGGGAGGGAGGGGTTGGCCTTCCTTCCAGCTATAGGGCTGGACTAGATCACCTTGGGGGGGGCAATGGTCCCCTTGGCACTGCTTTTCACTTCTCCATAAGATTGGGCACATTTTTATTTCCTCTCGCCCTCCAGCTGGGCTTAGCTGGCATGGTTGCGAAACGCAGCCATCTGCATTGTGCGGCTGGGTATTGCGGGGGGGGGCGGCGGCGTTGTCGGCTGGCACCGCAGCCAAGTCCAAAACCCTTCTTTTGTTCTTGGGGCCTGCTGCGGCGGCGCTGATAAGGCGCTCCACGCTCTGGCTGCCATGTCTTACTACTTTTTCGAGGCAGACGGCAAAGGAACAGGTAAACACACCCGAGGTTTCCCTGCTGGCTCGGTATTTGGATGGGGTGGGAGGGTGGGTTTGAAGGAGGCGACCGCCTTAAAACTCCTTTGAGGGCCCCTAGTGTGGACTTTGGCGGGTGGCGGGTAAACGTTGCCCCCTTGGACAAGGCGCAAGGGAAGAAGGCGTCCTTCAGTTGCCGATCATGGGCCTGTTCGCCCCTCGGGCGTTAGCGCGTCTGCAGCTGGCTTTCCCCGGGGGAAGGTCCCCTTGCTTCCGACATGCGGGCATGCTTCCTGAACATTTCGTTTCGTGGCTGTTTGCCGGAAGAAAAGGCTGTAACCTGGTTGCAGAATATCTGGATTCCGGGCCAAAGGTTCCAGGTTCAAATGCTGATGTTGCCTTGGAGAATTGGCAAAAGCTCCAGCCTTCTTGATGCCGTGCCTAGTGAAGAGGGTGGAATTCACTGCCACAAGATGTAGTGGTGGTTTCCTTCAGAGAAGGATTAGACAAATTCACAAAGATTAAGCACCTCAACTGCATTCATTCATTCATTCATTCATTCATTCATTCATTCATTCGTGAGCTTGTTTGATTTCTGTATTGCCCATCTTGCCAATTGGTAATCTAACTGCAATTAGTGAGAATACTTACCGGTATATATCGCCTCTGGCATTAGAGGCTGTACTGTATTTCTCTCTATCTACTGTTTGTTCCAGAACACAAGACCACGAAAGGGTGCGCTTGTGTTCATGCCCCATCTGTAGACGTCCCAGAAGTAATAGATAAGTGATTGTGTGAACTGAATACCAGATTAGACCATGGTTTCGGCACATTCCAGCATTTTTATCCCCCCTTAATATTCTTTTGCTTGAACCGTAAAGAGTTATTCTGTGCCGACGGTCATGAGCTACATTGTTCGATGGTCTATTTTGGGATAAAGCGACTCCGGGTGTTCATGAAGAGAGATCTCTGTGGCCCGTTGGCCAACAGGAATCTACATGCCCAGCCCTACTCAAGAGATAGTGTTTGTGGTCAAGGCTGATGGCACTCTTCAGCAATTCCAGGAATGAGTGGCTCCGACCGGTGAGGTCCTGCTATCATGCGAGAGCAGGTGACAAGTCGGTAGCACCTTCTTTTTTTTTAAAAGGATAAAGAGTTCAACCCCTTCCTTGACATGCCCCACTCCTCCAAGGGAATCAGCCTTTCCGACAGTGTTCTCTCCCACGCCCTTGGGAAGTCTGCTTAACGTCACGACGAGTACCCTCAAGATTATATTTTGCAGGTCACATTTGGGCCAGGCTAAATGTTGTTTGCTATCCCATTTTGTCTCCTCCATTTGTCACATGGGGGTCATTCCAACCTTGAACCATTCACAGGTACACACAGAGTTATTTTCTTTCAGTAAATGCCCGGTCATTATAAGGTGCCATTGCTTCTCGTCTGCCCCATATTTCTGCTCATGAAGACAAAATAACCAAGCTTCTGGAATCGGTTTTTATCTCTGCATTAGCACTGCAGTTTCTAATGGCTCTTAACGGCGTGAGGAAGAAAGGTGTTGGTTTTGTTCCAAAATTTATGTTAATGTATATTGATGAATCTGCCTTTTAGAAATTAATCACTCTTGCTTTTTATACTTTTTTCCCCCCAAGCTGGGAGTGTTCACTCTCCTTCTACAAGCATGGCGGGTTCTGGACAATACAGACAGCTTATAAATGACTACGGACCCCCGTCTCTAGGCTATAATCAAGGAGTGCAGGTAAAGAGGGGGAAAAATTACTAAATCTGGCTTTTTATGTATCCTTGGACTTGTGATGTTTGTTTTTAATATTGATAGCCTGATCTTGTTTTCATCTGGTGATTGGGTGGATTAAAATTAATATTGTACAAGTTACTCTGAAACGGCTGAGTTAAAGAGGTTGGGCATTTGCATGTTTTAAGCAGAGGGTGCTTTCAGAGGAGAGGTGGAATTTACAGGATGACCCTGGGCATGTTTATTCATTCACTTTAAATGCCACAGAGTGCCCCGAGACGGCTTCCAGTTGATCCAAGCGTCTCAGCTGTCTCAGATAAGTTCTACCTGATCCCCTACTGACAACAACTTTATTTAAAACAAATAATGTTCTGGAGGGAGAAAAGAAAGAAAAAGAGAGAAGGCAGTCTTATGTCCCAGGGGATAAAATTCTATGAAGACTGAAAGAAGATGAACTCACTCATTCAACCCACTTTCCCCAGATATTGGACTACAAGTCCCATGATTACCAAATTGGTCTTGAGTGGGCTGGAGCTGATGAGAATGGTAGTCTCGACACACCAGGCTGAAGTCTGGGTAGAATATAGAGATGGGCATGGATCCAACGGTTTGCCAAACCAGGGGTTCGGCATCTCACCTCCTCCAGCAGCCGCCCATTCAGTGCCTGGAGGAGGCAGGGCAGCGAAGCCTGGGCGCTGCTTCTAACTGAGCGCCTGCTGGAGGGGGGCAGGACTTGGCTCCAAACTGTGGAAAACCCCAAACCTTTTGAACCATCCATGAAACCCGCTGTTCGTACGCATCTCAAATAGGGTATAGAGAACTCCATTTTAAAACCAATTTACTCTGGATTAAGGCTTTGCAATCTGACCGCCTGGCCTGTGCTGAATGACTTTTCTAAGTAGGAACCCACTCATTCAAGGCTGAAATCCCAGGCAGACCTACAGAAGAGCAAAAAAACAAAATGGGGAGACTTAACTTCTGAATAAGCATGCCTAGGAGTACACCCTTGTTTGGCGATGAATGAATGCACGGATCTGAAACGGTGCTTCTGCTGGCCCTTGTGACTTGCTCTGATCTAATTCAGACCCCATGTCCCTCTCCCAGCAGGGAACGAGTAGCAGCCAAGTACCGCAGAGCAAGTATGCAGAACTTTTGGCCATCATTGAAGAATTAGGGAAAGAAATTAGGCCTACCTACGCCGGAAGTAAAAGTGCCATGGAAAGGCTAAAACGAGGTAATCCTGCTACTTTTTTGAGAAGAAGACAATCCCCCCTTTTTTTATTCATCTGTGTTATTTTGAATAGTTGAGTAAGTTTTCTAGTTTACAAAGTTATGATGAAAAACTTAGCAATGTACAAATTATTTAATAAAGGTTTATGACAAAGTCTGGGTTGAAGAGCTAGCAGTCAATGGCATCTGATTTAGTCTGAATCCCAAGAGGTAACAGAGGAATTAAAAGGCTGTCTGATCCACTTACAGGCATCTAGTCTTTGCAAAGGAATAACAAACAGGATGCATTATACACGGGTGTGTTCATAAACTCTGCAAACTCTGGAAGTAATAGGTTACAACTAGATGGTTACCAGTCCCCTGGAATTACCGTATTTTTCGGTCCATAAGACACACTTTTCCCCAAAAAATATGTCGGGGGGGAAAAGTGTATACATCTTATGGAGTGAAATCGCCACCTTCAGGGACTCTTTTAAGGCTTGGGAAGCTTCAGAAGAGTCCCTGAAGGTGGCAATTTCACCCCCTCTGGCCCTGCGGGGGGCTGGGTGAACCTCCAAAGGGTCCTAGGATACGTTCCAGGACCCTTCCAATCTTAATTCCAGGACCCTGGAAGGGACTCTCAGACCCTGTGGAGGCTTTCCCCCACCCTCACCCCTGTTGGCCCAGCAGGCCGAAATTCCCAGATTATTTTTTTCTTGTTTTCTTCTCCTAAAAAATTGGTGCGTCTTATGGAGCGAAAAATACGGCAGTTGCTTTTTTTAGATAGCAGTCAGAGTATAAGAAAGCTACATCCCAAAAGGAGCAGAAGGATTACAAACGAGCTTGCTCCCTTGGCACAACCAGTTGTTTTCCAGTGACTCACTAGTTCCTTTTAAAGGGATATTTAAGAGGTGTTTTGGACAGGGTTTGGTCTGTGTTCCCTGCTATTCTTTTCTCAACCCTTCTGCCCTTGGAACAAGCGGCTGAACAAGGACTTGCTTTTAATAACATCATGACAAATAACACTAGGATACCTTTTTTAAAAAAAAACACACAACACAATTTTCCAAGCTTTGCTTTTGCTTTCCGAACCCATTTCTGCAGAAGGCAGCTTCCCTCAAGTCCTGGCCAGACTAAAACCACATTGCTGGTAGGAAGATCCAGCAAGTTCCAATTGGGACCAGACAGGCAAGACAGAAGGCGGCCTGGGGTTAAACCCAGATTCGATCTCTGAAGCGCTGTAGCAGGTCTTTTTGGAGACCAGACAGAATCTAGGAAAGCAGTGGACGTACTGATTCATGTTGGCTGACCTCATTTATAAACCATAAGCCAGATCACCTATAGATTCTTTCTCCCTACCCTGTGGAGCTTTAAAAAGAGTTCTAAAAAAAAGGTAAAGGTAAAGGTTCCCCTTGACAATTTTTGTCCAGTCGTGTCCGACTCTAGGGGGCGGCGCTCATCCCGCTCTTCAAGCCATAGAGCCAGCGTTTGTCCGAAGACAATCTCCCGTGGTCACATGGCCAGTGTGATTTAGACACGGAACGCTGTTTACCTTCCCACCGAGGTGGTCCCTATTTATCTACTCGCATTTGCATGCTTTCGAACCGCTAGGTTGGCGGTAGCTGGGACAAGCAACGGGCGCTCACTCTGTCGCGTGGATTCGATCTTACAACTGCTTGGTCTTCTGACCCTGCAGCACAGGCTTCTGCGGTTTAGTCCACAGTGCCACCACGTCCCTAACCTGGAGCCTAAACATTTATATCTGTGGTCAGGAAGCTGAATGGGGGCTCTCACTCTGGGGTGCAACAGCGAGCCCCCTGCAATGACGGGGATCATATCTAAGCATCATTGTGAAAGACTAGACACCTTGCTTCACTTTTGTGAACAGAGCCTTAAAAAAAAATTAAAAGGTTGTTCCTGTGTGGGAGCCTATGGATGGTCCTTCCTGTTTACCACCAGGATAGAACTTCTGATAATTGTTGGCCTATGAATTAAAAGCAGGGCTTGTCCCTTCAGCTTAAGGCTGCAAAGGACAATCTTCCGCTGGACTGTGCAATGGCTTTTTAATTTCCCTGCTAAGAGTTCTTCCTTATTTTGATCCTAAATGATTATACATGCTCAGTTAAAGGAACGTTCAGAATTCAAGCGGACACTATTTTGGTTTGTTTTTCAGGCATCATTCATGCAAGAGGACTGGTCAGAGAGTGCCTGGCAGAAACCGAGCGAAATGCAAGATCCTAGCCCCTCTTGTGGATGCAAGATTTTCCCCCTTCCTGCCTTTCCTTCTTTCAGTTTTTGCAAGAGAGACACAGATGACTTTGGAGACTGGAACCTTTCTGACAAATCTCTTCATTTGGCTGTTCTATTTTCTCCCCCCGCCTGGCGTTACCCTTTTCAGGAATGTGGGCTGGGATCCAAAGAGCTTGTTCAGGACACACCCAAGGGCTTGCATGCCCTACAGTGCAAATTTTGGGTCCCCCTCTGCCAATGCCTTTTAAGAAATGAACATCTCAGGGTGTGTGACATTCCCCCGATTTTCAAAAGCAGTTCACCGGGCAGCCGGAGGAGGCATGCTTCTCTCTCAGAAAGGTCCAAAGGACCCCCGGTTAAATGGAACACCTCTCGCTTAAAAAAAAAAATTGGCCACTGTCAAGATCGAACAAGATTCTCTTTCCTCCTATTCAGCATGGTGTTTGCAATATTTGAGTGAGGACACTTCCTGAATCAGAATGGGAGATTTTAAGAAGGAACAAGATTGGAAGGCAGAGTCATTTCTGAACCTTCCGCTCTGTCTCTTGTCTCAAGTTTTGTTTCTTCAACAAATAATATTCTCACAATTCAATAATTTTTTTTTCCAAATCACATTCCATAGAAGTTGGGAAACAACCCGGAGCTTTCTGTGGGCTTCCTGCTGACAAGACGGATGACAGCGGACATGTTTTCCTGGAATACAGCTTCTCTGCTGGTATAAATCTTGTAACATACAGAGGAGTGTGAGCTACGGAGCCCGGCTGTCTCTCCATGTGGGGGGGGGGCATATGCGTGACCCAGCCAGAATCCCATGGGAAGAATCCAGACCAACGAAACCACTGCATTCCGGAATATTCTGCAACAGTGCCGACTTTTAACAGCAAGCTTTTGGGGCGTCACAGGACAGTCGATAGCACAAGAGGATTCCTTGAAAGCAAAATATTTGAAAATAACCGCCTTAATATACCCCCAACCTTACATTTGCCTTGTCTTACAACTAAGCTGTAAGATCTTTTTTTTAAATGTTCAATACAGAGATTATCTGTTCTTTTTTCCCCAAACAGTAGCCAATTCCTCTATTTTGGTTGAAATAACATAAATTCAACTAAAAATTGATTCCACCACCCCCCTTTTTTTGCATGACTATGGATGTTTTTAAAGTTCAATAAAAGTGCACATTAAAAGTTCTACAATCTGCCCCTTCAACCAGGCACCCTCTTCCGACCTATGACAGGCCTCCAAAGAACTCCCATCTCTTACAACTAGATTAAAAATGGCGACTTTGCATCTTTGTATGTATTTATTACTTAATGTAATAAAAGCTTATTTTCAGTAATAATTTGTATTCTTAGATCCTCCTGCCATCATCCTTCCGGGATCTTGTCCCTCAGGATGTCAAGTGATCTGTTACGCTGAAAAGGAGGTGTAAGTGGTGGTACTCACGCCCCCCAACGCCCAAACAAACGAGGGATTTTTATGAGGAAAGCTGTGCTTGCAGGCTTAGCTGCTTCACTTCTCCTGCGATCTAACCCATCGCAGAAGGCAAGATGGGATGAAGGAACAAATACAGTGGAAAACGTAACCATATATTGTTCTAGAAAAGCTGCTTGGAATCCTGAGCTAGTACAACAAGAAATCACAACTGGGCCTGTATCAGAAGTGTGTGTGTTGGGGTGGTGGTCGCTGGATGTCCCAAAACCCCAGAAATTGCCCAAATTCTTATTTTTCTTCCAATGCTTTCATCTCTTTCAGCTGCTTTTTCCTTTCAAGGTTCTTCTTAGCTTCCTTTTTCTTAGCTTCCTTTTTTCTCTCCAACTCCCGCTGTTCCTTAATGACATCACTGGCGTCACCTTTATAGAAAATATCCACTTTTTCCTGCAGGATCTCTCTGGCTTTCTTACGGTTGTCCTCTACGGATCTTGTCTGATGACACTGTGGAGGGAGGGGGAAATAAAGGATACATTTACTGAGAGCACTGCAGCCTCTCCTTTGCAAATATGTTTTTTTTCCCTTCCAGAGGATCCCTACTGCTGGATGGAGCACATCGCTGGGATTTCTAAAGCAACAGGGTGTGAGAATCCAAATGAAAGAACTGAATTGTAGGTTCAGTTCTAAGCGATGGTAAATCCCACGGTTTGGGCAGTGTACCCAAGACTTTTGTGATGAGTGTACATGCCTTTTTTATGACCCTATGGGACCACCTGAGCCGATGAACCATTTGTAGCATGAAAGCTTCCTGTCTATTCACCTGGACATGCCGTTTGCTCGCCACAGGCGATCACAGGATCAGGTGCTTTCAAACCTGTCTCGAGGCACATTCCAGGCCATGTAAAGTAATGTATGCAAGTACGCAGAAGAAAAACAGGCCTTTGAAAGAGAACTGGATGCAGAACCACACCAAACCCATCACCTTGACAACGATGCCCGAGGGAAGGTGCTTCAGGACCACGCAGTTACTGGTCTTATTTGTCGCTTGGCCTCCGGGCCCGGAGCCACGAACCAGCTGCTCTTCTAAATCCGCTTCATTGAGGGGAAGGAGCTGAGCAGAGGTCTTCTTGCCCTTTGGAAAGAGCAACGGTCCGGAGCACCGAGGCAGTAAAAAATGCTGCCTTCTCAACCGATGTGACCCCCAAAGGAAACCGCTGAGCCTAGTCAAAGAGTCCGTGAAAAGCAGAAAGCTTGAACGGGACATGAACACAACCAACAGAAGAGGACTCTTAATTCTGAAAAAGAGAGCAGAAAAAGCATTGATTAATGATCCTTTATTTAAAATATGTCTATCCTGTCTTTTCTCTCCAAAAGGACCCAAGTCAGCTTATATCATTAAAGCAGGATTTAAAAGCTGATTCCCTGAGAGGCTGCAACATTCCATGTGTTTTAACGGCAGTGTGCTCCTAAGCCTTTTCTCCTTGGGAGGGGATAAGGCCCGTATTCCGCCACCTCCCAATACAATGCGGAATGGTCAGCTGTCTGTTTTCACTAACTTTGCTGACCTGGCCTTATGCAATTGCATTCCAGGGAGGATTTACTGCTGAAAGAAATGGTATCATGTCTAGTGACTTAATCCCACCCACTTCTGTCAACATGTGGCCACAAAGCATGGCAGGCAACAGGGTGGAACGGGTAGCGGGTCACCCATCCCACTCCACACCCCTTACTAGCCTTTCCTATACATTGAACCAAAGTTGGAAAGGTTTTCTTTATTTTTTAAAAATAATAAAAAAGGAAACAATGTCCTGAAGCCATCCATGACTGAGCAGTGATAGGATGCTGTTCTTAAAAGTCACAGCTCAATTTCGAAGGTCTCTGGCATGCCATTAAATTCAGTACTCTGGAGGGGGTGGAGAAGCAAGGGCTCCTCTTAAATTTCACCTCTCCCTCCTCAAAGTTCATGATGTAAGCCACTTTGGATCCTTTTAAGGAGGAAAGGGGGGGTAAAAATATTTCAAATAAATTAATTAAATTAAAGTATCATTCAGTGGTACAACTGTTTTCTCAGCACACGGCTACAGTGAATCTTTTCCAAGAGGACTAGGATAATTAACTTTTCCAACGCCTGTCTCTCTTTTTTTTCTGACAACATCCCTGCTTGCAAATGATCAAAGATGCAAGACTGGACAGCCTAATCTGAACAACGGCCGTGTCTGGAGATGAAACCCTGGCCGCTGGGTCAGCACAAAATCACAAACCATGCTGCATTATTGGCACGGCAGTAGGTTGATCCAGCAGTTCAATTCACTTGTGCGACACTAGAAACCAAGAGACAATTCTGCTGCCTCCACAAAAAAGTGGGTTTATAGGGGTTGGCCCTGCTCCTCTTTTGTCATGAGTCTTCTGTTACGGGTTAAATTCAAAACATATGCCTTAAGTACATTGTGAAAATCAGATTTATCAAAAGGAAGAGAATCACCTGGAAATTAAGAGGCCAAACAATGGGAGGAAAAACTCTTGCTTGGGGTGGTCACATTACACCTCGAAGCTCAGCACTGTTTCCTAACAATGCAGCCAAATACAAAGTCTGCAGCTCTCTGTCTTTTGGTTACTTCTCCACTTTGTCCCGTCCCTCTCCCCTGCCGGAGATAACAGAAGGGATTCCAGAGGTGCTGCTTAGCCAGGGGAACGAGGGAGGGCATGACCAACGTACACAGAGGGATAGGGCATCCCATTTCATCATCTCAGGCAGATGGA
This sequence comes from Pogona vitticeps, assembly GCF_051106095.1. Classification (NCBI taxonomy): domain Eukaryota; kingdom Metazoa; phylum Chordata; class Lepidosauria; order Squamata; family Agamidae; genus Pogona; species Pogona vitticeps. Next base: position 17,244,564 of record NC_135796.1, read on the forward strand.
ATTTGAAAGGTCCCAGGCAGACCCGTTTTCTGTGACTACCGGCGGCAGCTATGTTAACAAGTAGATGAACCCAAATCACATTACCCTCTTTGGATACGGTCAAGAAGAAATGCGGCTGGGAACAGAAGAAAAGAAAATCTGGTCGATTTTTAAAATCCAAACTGAAAAAGCTCAAGAGTGAACATTAAAAATAAATCAATCAGACACTGGAATCACTAGATCAAGAAAAAACACATTGGAACCATGTAGTGTTTGTGCTGTAAATTCAAGATGCCAGGACAGCTTTGAAGATAGAAATGTTAAGGTAATGTTTTACAAGTTGGACTTCAAACCCACCCACCCCACCGCCCCGGTCAACTTTAATCAATCCCAACATGTCTGTGATCCTCTGCTCCCTGGGAGATGCAGACTCGAAGCATTTCCAGCTCAGAATCCCATTCCTGGGATAGCTCACTGGCTTAGGTCTCTAGCTCCAGAGCCAGAGGTTGGGGGTTCGAATCCCCCCTCTGTGCCTCCTTGACAGGGGCTGGACTGGATGATCCATTGGGTCCCTTCCAGCCCTGCAGTTATAAAACCATCACAGAGCAATACAGGGCCAACTGCTGCGAACCAACATTCAGCTTCTCTATTCCAACAATATGGTGTTCCTGATTAACTAACGTTTCCTCGGGACCTATGGAAATGCCATATAAACAAGTACCTCCTAAGAGTGGCTCTGAAGCATTTCTTAGAGGAATCTTTCTTTTTTTAAAAGGCCTGTTCTTTGTCCCTCCTCTGTCCTCGACCTTCTCTCCCTCTGCAATGAAGTCACAATCGGCTACACCCGTTGCCAAGGGAGGAAGTGAAGTGTGTGTGGGGGAAACCTGCAGCCTGATTCCCACTTCAGGAACTGCCAGGAAGATCCAATGCAGCGTTGCAGCCCGAGGCCAGGCCACTTAACCGCAGCTCCTCATGGTAAGAGAGACAGCAGGTGCTGCTCCCTTCTTCCTGCAGCAGGCTTTCCAAAATAAAAATTTTAAGCAGAGGATCCTCTCTGCTGCCCAGGGGGGGGGGAGGAAGGCTCCTTGTGGGAAACCCAGAAGAGGGGCCTCTTCTCTCTTGCTTGTGAAAACCGGTGCAGCCCTCTTTCCATGCCTCAGTGAGAAGGCAGCGGCTGGCTCCTTTTCGGATCTCTCTCTCTCTGCCTGCCTTTTGAGTTGGAAGCTCTAAAAGAGCCCTGCTGGCCTCCAAAGGCTGCACACGTGGGGGGGGGTTCTAGATCAGTGGTTCTTAACCTTGGGTGTTTTTGGACTGCAACTCCCAGAAGCCTTCACCACCAGCGGTGCTCGCTGGGGTTTCCGGGAGCTGCAGTTCAAAAACACCTGAGTAACCCAAGGTCAAGGACCACTGATCTAGATCTTTGGCTTGCAACAGCAGGAGGCACCCGCCTCTTTGGGCGCCCTCCGCTGCCTCTGCCTGCAGTCAATGGGAGAAGCAACCCGGGATTGCTCTGCAAAAGCAATCCCACACCTGAAGGGCAAGCCCCCCCCCCAGAGCTTCCTTCTCCCAGTGATCTGAAGGCCTTGATCGCCGCCTTCCTAGTCCACTTTTCCCCTCCAAGGAAGGCAAAAGCAGTCTAAATGACCTTCCCCTACTTTTTGCTCACAACCACCCTGCAAGGTAGTCCTGAGATCCCTCCATAGGACAGCTGGGGCTAGAACCGGGAATAATTTTTTTAACCTCTTAACCATTGCCCTACACTACCCCCTCCTTGCACGATCCGCGTCTCTGCCTCCCACTCCCGCCCTGTTTAGAGAGAGGAAAAAAAAGAACCAAACAGCTCTGCTGATTTTTTTTTCAACTTACAGCCGCCTAGCATAGAGCGAGCCTCGCTTCTGCGCATGCGCCCCTGTCCTCGCCTTCGACACCGCGCTACGTACAGTACCTCGGAAAAGAAACGGAGCTCCCAATAGGAAAAGGGGGCGGGGCCTCCGTCCCGAGCACGAGCCAATCGCAGAGCGAGGCTCCCTGTTCCTCTCCCGTCGCCCACTCACCGCTCCGAGGGCTTCAGGGCGCGAGACCGTACCGCCCAATGGCCGCGCAGCCCGCCCACGACGTCGGCACGCGTACATCCCCCTTTTGCCCCGCCCCGCTCCCCCCACTTTCACCGCTCCTGTCAGCCAATCGAGTGGCGGCTCCGCTCTCGCGCCAGCCAATCGCCGGCCGCCTGAGAGGCGCTTGAAGACACCCCCCCCCTTCGGCGTCTGCCTGAAGCGCTTCGAATCTCAACCGCCAATCCTGAGGTGTTTGTGTGTGTGTGGGGGGGAGGTTGTTTACACTCCGGCGGGCGCTCTCCTGAGGTAAAAGAGAAGAGAAAAAATATTGTCCTTCCCGAGACGCAATGCAGGTAAGGGCCGGGCATGCCCGAGAGCGGGGGGGGGGGGCAGTAACGGTTTCTGCTGCGACGCGTCACGGGAGGTTTGCTCGGGCCCTCCGGTGTCCTGGTTTCCCTCTTAAGGGAACGCCCCCTAGGCTTCGAGTGACTTTCGCGGGAGCCAATCAGCGGCTGAAGTGGCTCTCGACGCCGGAGACGGAGCCAATAAGGTTAGGTGGGGTGGGCGGGGCTGACGGAATTGGGGGGAAGAAAAGAGGAAAATCCTCGGAAAAGTGGGTCCGGAGGAGGACGTGGGGTTGTCGTTGGATATCCATGGTGCAAGGTTCGTGTTGGTTCGTCGGGCTATCTTTAGTCTCCCTTGCAGGGTTGTTGGCAATGCAAAAGTGGAGGTAGTAGACGAGGTATAGGGTGGGGCCCGCCTTATCCGCTGATTCACTTATCCGCTGCCTGAAAGTACAGCCCGCTCTCGTCAGCAAGCGCTTGGCTGTTGTTTTAAAGTCGTCCGATAGAAATGTTTGTCTTCAACGCCTTTAATTCCCTTCTATTTTATTGTTATTTTGTTTATGTAGAGAAAGTCGAGGTCCTTAGAGATACGCAATAGCAGTAAATCTGTCGCTATATGGGAGAAAAGCTATAGGGAATTGAAAGGAGCTACAGGGAAATGAAAGGAATCGCGCCAACGCTTTGAGATAGCAGGGGTTGAAAAAAGAGGCTTCGAGGCTGCCTTGGGATGATGAATATATTATAGGCTGTTCATGTGCCTTAAAGAAACGGTTCTGTCCAATGTTTTCGTGTTAACTTTCCATTACAGTACAGTATATTGTAAATCATGGCTGGGGAGCCTTTGGCCCTCCAGATACCTTGGATTGTAGTGCCCCATCAGTCTGGAGGGGGATGATGGGAGTTGCGGTCCAGCAACATCAAGGGCTCTCAGATCTACTGGATGGCTTCCTACATTGTATCTCATCTGAGTTCTGGCCTCAGCCCCTCCAGATGTTTTGGATGTTTGCTCCCCAGAGGCCACCACGGCTTGTGGTCAAAGATTTGTGGAAGTTGATATCCACAATAGGAGGAGGGCCAAGGGTTGATTCCTCATCCCTGATTAATTAGTTGCTGGCTACCAAGTGGATTTTAACCTTGCTCAGGGTTTTCAGAGTATGAAGTTGTAGAGTACTCAGAAGTGATTTACCAGTGTTTTCTTCTAGGAGCGCTGTGGGACTGGGCCGCTTGCTCAAGGCCACACAGGTTGGCTTCTCTCTCAGGATGCCCACTGGGGAGCTGAGCTCCAAACCTCTAGTTCCACAAGGCAGATGGTCCAACTCCCATTTATATAGCCAATACTGATTTGCCAGGTTCTTAAATGCTAGAGCTAACTTGTTACGTGGCACTCCACCAGATTCTGAACCTGGAAGGCTTAATTTGTTCCATAGGTAGATCTCTGATGATTGGAGTATTGATTTGATAGATCCAGATCCTTTGTTTGGTCAGCAGAGAGGTTTCATATGTAGATAGTCATGCTTTTTCTTTTTTTCTTTTAAAGAGCCTTTCAGAGTATCGCTTGTTTATTTTATAATTACACCTGTGTCTGTGTCAGTTGTATTCTGCGGGTTGGACATCTCTTCTTATGTGTCACATATAGCTGAGATGCATGTGTTTGTTACTGTCCTCTCCGTATTTTATTTGTAGGTTTAGCTTTAAGAAGCTTGTCTTATAGAAGGAAAATAAGAATAAAGTAATAAATTAAGTAAATAATTGTTTTTGTCTTTAATACTTTTAATTTCCTTTTTTTATATAAACCAATTCAAGTATTTATGGAGAGAAAGTCTGTGTAGAAATGGTTACATAATAGCTATAATCCATTGCTGTATGGCAAGAGGTATACAGTAAAATACAGGAAAGAAGAATAGCACAATGCTTGATATGTGAAGGGTTGAAAAAAGAGCAAACTTTGCTTCGAGACTTTATTGGGATAATAACAACACAGTTACTTTTTCTTGATGAGTTATCATTCTATGATAATATTAAAATATCTTCCTCAGTATACATTGCTTTTCCTGAATATGTATAATGCTTTTGTTGGTCTTACAGTTTAATCTTTTTATCTAATCTTACGTTTGGTGATACTGTTCAATATTTTTAGCTGAAAATAAAAGATTAAATTAAGTACTGTAGTTCTACAGGAGAGTGTTGTAAGTGCTTGGGCTTTGCTTTGGAGAATAAGGATGTCGTACAAATAATTCATGAATAAGCGGTTGTGGAAGGGAGAAAGTAGGTCAGGCAAAATGTGCTAGGATATCGTTAATTCCTGGCTTTCCAATGTTTGTTTGTAACAGTAAAGAATTCCTTACCCTTTGTAATGTGCTGTTTCTGTTGGATCCAGATATGCTGATAAAATGAGTTCAGTAGAAAGGTATTTGACTGGAATATGATGGGTGTCCATGATGGCTGATGTTGTTTTATGGTGCCTAGGCCATGTGTTTAAATAGATGATTTGTTCAGGAGATGTAGCCTGTTCAAGAGAATGTAGCTTGTGGGGCCAGCATGGTGTATTGCACAATTGGGGACTATGTGGCCCTCTAGATGTTGATGGGTTGTAGCTCTCATTAGCTTTAGTCTGTATACCAGTGGTGTGAAATGGTAGGAGGCAGCCTCTGGACAAACTACGCATCCTGTCTCTGTTCAGTTGTCCTGTAGAGAAATATTGCTGGATTCATTGGTAAGAATCAGCAAATATTCTTTGCTGACCTCCGGATACTGAAACTGGGAAGCAGTTGATCTGGATCAGTCATGCAGCTGCTTTGTTTTTATTCCACATTTAGTGCTGAAGATATGTTGTAGCTTCTGAAGTTAGATTCTGGACATTATCCCAAAGAGAGAACAACTGCCCAGATTCTGTGGTTTCTGACAATGAATCTGAGTTATTTTAATATGGCCATATTGTCTTTTTCTTGTTTGAAAGGATAAGCCCAGCTTTTGCAAACATGAGATATGGAAAATGTGGGCTTGGTGAAAATTGAGCAAGAGGCTGCTTCTACGAACACTGCTAACAGAAATGCTCACAACCCTGTTGAGTATAACTTAAGTAATAACAGGTAAACTTGATGGGCTACGTTGTGTGTTTCTTTATTTTTAATGCATGTCTTGTATGCCTTTCAAGCCTTCAGTCTTTCTCAAATTCAGCTTTGAAAACTGAGTAAAAAGGCTTGTACTGTATTTTAGAAAAGAAAGTTGTTCCTATGCTTGTCCAAAATTATTTGAGTTTGTTAAAGTACAATTTATATATCAGTCCTCCAGGAAAAAAAGGATGTGAAATGTAATAAAACATACAGTAATGGCATTATAAGACTACCCACTGTAGTTTTTCCATGGGTCATTGTAGAATAACTCACAAAAATGTATCTACATATTGTGGAAATAGGTAGTGGTGGGGGTAAGGCTTGATGCATAAAATGCATTATATAATAAATATTGTTCACATTAATTAAACTTTGAATATTTTTAGATTTTTTTTACTTGTTAGGAAAAGAGGGTACATGGAGAAAAGGCACATGGAGAAACATAGTTGAAAAATAGAGTAGTGTAAATTGTGCAATAATCAGTAAAGAAAAATTTGATGAGCTTGAAACCAAAAACTCAGTAGACACTATTCTATTTCCGTGACTCCCAAAATACTGTATTACAGCTGCATCAAAAACCTAATTTAAATGGATGTTTCTGAGACTGGTGCTTATTTTTCTTTATTGAACAAGAATCTGTACCAGTATACCTTTGATAAAGCAGTAAAAGAAAATACAGTATGTGCGTTTTCATTGATAAGGCATTTATTTTTGCAAGCTTTGAAAAGTTTTGTTTAGGTTTGGGAACCCTCTTAACTCTTTGGACAGGTGTGTTTTCTGTGGCTTGCTCCTTAATGGTCACTGAGTGAGTTGCGGTGTTAGTGTAGTGCTGTGGAGACGGTTTCATTTGACATTTGACTTAATAAATAATTCACATGGTTTTATTCCCACAGGAGTAACCCCTCGTGCCACCCAAATGGCGTCTCCAATTTCTCAGGGAAAACTGGCTGTTCAGTCATGACGAGTGAGCTTGATCTGCTGACTTCCTTCATGCAAGATGCTCAGAGTAATGGTGATTCAGAAATATTGAAGAATTGTGAGGTATGTAGAAGTCTCTCTCTCTCTTTTGGAAAAAAAACAGTTTCCTAGTGATGATGATGGCATAAAATTATATAACTTTATGAAATCAATTTATTCTGAAAATTGGTATAATAGTTTACACTTTAACTGTGATGTTCTGAAAATGTGGTATAAGTTTGGTTTTGCTAAGGACAGGGCTGGGCCACTTGCAGCTCACGGTTGCACCCCCCCCCCCCCCAGTGTAGCATCCTCTGGATATCTCTAAAGGCACCTTCTTATCTCATGGTGAGCCTGTCTGGATGTTAAGATATTCAGGAGAGGCTCTCTTCAGAATGCCACCAGTTTCAGAGACATATAAGGGAGAACTTTCTCCTGTGTGACTCCCAGGCTGTGGAAAGCGCTTCCTTCAGAGTTGTGATGAGTTTTAATTTTACTGATTTTAAGAAGGGCCTAAAACACATGGTTTTAGATGATATATGAGGTTTGACTTGCCTGGTTGTGTTGTTTCTGAATGTACACATTGTTTTGTTTTGCTTTAATGCATTTAGTTGATGCTAATGGTTTTCATAGTGTGGTTTGTTTTGCTTGATTTTATTGTTTTATGGTTAAATTTGGTTTTATTTGGTTTTTATCCTGATATGAATACTGTATGCTGTGTTGAATCTGCTTTATGTTAGAAGGGTGGGTTATAAATGTAATAAATAAAATAAAACTGCGTAGCCTAGCATGCCTGTTTCTGCTCAAAGCTGTCTGTAGTTCCATAACGCACTTTATACACTAAATAAGCAAAGCAGCCAGGTTTGTTGTCTTTTTATGTTGCCAGCCAGGTGTTGACGTTTCTGCAACTGTGAAGATTTAAATGGACTAATACAACAGCAATTCCTTGGGATTCAAAATTTGTTTAAACTTCCATTCTGTACTGAGGCTTTCTCACATCTGTGCAGAACTTAGACAATGGGTAGTTTTATCACTTAGGCCTGTTATAGAACTTGGGAGATGTCTTTCCCTGTGTCTGAGACTAAGCTTTCCTGTGCTGGAGGAGGTATAAAAATTAAGACTATTGTATTTATTTTGAAATAATTTCATTTTAATAGACCAGGTGGCTGCGGTTGTTCAGACTGGTGGAGAAGCAATGCCAAGAACAAATAATTGCCCAGCAAAAAGTGTTCTATCATCAAATCCATGTAAGTATTTTGATTTACACAACCACATTGCACTGGTTCTTAAAACGGCGAGACTGGTGTTTCAAGGAAAGTGTGGAGATTTGCTTGGGATGTGAGTCTTCATTAGCTCCTCTTAGGAAGTTAGAAAGATGAAGGAGAATCTTCAGTGGCAGAAGGCTCTGTGCACCCATGCATAACGCATGTAGGTATACAGAAGAAAATGCTTATGAGGTGGTCCTCGTATGTTATAAATCTGGTGTGCGTGTGACCAGGTAGAAGTGCTCATATCCAGGCCAGTTTGAGATACTGCTTCATTCATCTGTTGAAATTGGGACTATCTTCAAAAGTTTGTCACAGTACATTTCTTAGTTTCTCAGAGTTGGCCAGCTTGTTTATTGGAAGCTTGTGTCACATTCTGTTTTTTTCTTTTCTTTTCTTTTTTTAGCGTATGAGGGATCCTGGGCAGCAGTCTGTATTTTTAAAAAGCATTTTACATCTTGGATTTCCAGAATATATTTGTACAAAGTATGGACTCCTATAGTTTTGATACCTTCCCTTGCTTTTGACTGTAGTGCTTCCTAAGCTAAAGAAGAGTATGATTTCTCTTAGGTGCGCCGTGAGTGTTTGTGGCTTTTGTATGTGAGGCAGTAGATGACTTTTAAAATCTTTTCTTCCAAAAAATCGTATTGCTTGGTATGTTTCCCATGTGCACATGGGTCTTTGCTGTTCTGTAGTGTGCTTTCTGTGCATGTGTATTAGAGCAGAGGTGAGTAACTATCCTCATTTTAAGGTAACGCAATACTGTAGTGCTTAACTCTTTCAAACAGGGGGAAACGGTATTTTTGTTTTGAATTTATTCTATTCTGATGCATATTGCTGTCATTATTTGATACATCTGACATGTAGTTTTTAAAAAAAAATCATTATTTTTACTCTTTGTAATCCAAAAGTAAACATTCACATCTCAGTCTCCCAGAAATATAAAGCACCAGGAGTGCCCTGTCTAGGATTGGTAGTATTCTAGGTGTTACTCAAGAGTGAGTGTTCAGCTCATCATCCTCTTGTGTAGGCGCAATAGTTATATGTTTTCAGCCATGGTGCTCTGTTTTTCTATACTGGCCCACAGGGAGCTTAACATTATACAGCTGCTACTATACACTGGCTGGAAACGTTATTTCCCTTCCTTATTGCCAGACGTTGAGATACGAGGCCCATGCAAAAAAATGAAACTGAACTCATTTCGGTTTTATGTCTGTGCAGCTAACTTGCTTTTTCAAAGTTGAAAATTGTTAACTCAGCATAGTAACAATATTTTCTGTAACAAATTCTTCCAAATCGCTACTTCACAGGAGCATCAAAACATAATGTGTATTTCTGTGTGTAAAATAGATGTTTGATACATTTAGAATTTATATATATATATTTACATTTTAATATTTACACCCTTTTGGTTACTGTTTCTCCCTTCCCTTTCTTGATGGTCCTCTCCACTAATAGTAGCCAACTGTTCCTGAAACTGAAACAAATAACAAAGAGGTATTGTTCTTTTTTTTCCTTCCTGTTTCCTCTCTCCTCCTTTTCTGTCTCACAAGTTTGTCATTCATACTCTTATTTCTTCTCCATCCGTAGATGTCTATGATAACTTTGTTGTTATGGTCTGATCTGATTATTCACTGATCAACGCTTTCTAGGCTTGTCTGTGCTTCAGAGGCCTTTCTGAAAATTAAGATTGTCTGTTTCAAATTCGGCAGTCATTGTGCACACCATAAAAGTCCTTGTTGCATAATCCTGAAAAGCACTGTCCTGTTTGATCTTGGTGTTGAAGACTGTATTTCCAGGGTTTTGCAAAATAAGAATTCTGCATTTGTGGTTATGTAGAAAAATGCTGCTAACATATACCGTAACTGTCACTGTTTCTGCAGTCATGCTGAATGTTTATATTTATGCTTGACTAAGTTTTAAGATGCATGAGAGCCAGTGTGGTGCAGTACAGAGCGTTGGACTAGAACTCAAAGACTTCAAATTTCTCTTCAACCATGGAAAGTCTCTGTGTGTGAGTGTGAGGGTGTGTGAGAGGGCAATAATAAACCACTTCCTGAACATCTCACATAACTCAAAATCTCTGTTAGGAGCTCCATAAATCAGAAGCAACATGATATACCACCAGGACAACAGTTTTATTAAACTGGTTAAGTGGTTGTTGTTGTTGTTTTTAAGAAATGTGGCTTCCAAAGGGAGGAAAATGTGATCACAGAACATCATATTGAAACTGGTGTCTTGCTGCTAACTTAGTTCTTAGAGCTGCAGAGCTACAATTTTCGTGTAGACTTCTATTTCCTAGTCTGTAGAAATTACACGAGAGCATAAGTTGATGGGGCTTAGTTTCCAAAGAAAGATGTTCAGAGTCCCCTTAATGTAGGCACCATGCTGGTTGGAAGTTCTTGAAACTAGTGAATCCGACCAAAGGCTGATGGCATCTTTTCCTAGGTCCATTGGATGCCCGTTGACTTGAAGAGGTGGTAGATTCTTAGCTCAGGAGGGAAAAGGGTAGAGATGAATATGAATTGGGGGTAGAAGTAAGGCCATGACTGGTGAGATGGACAAGATTAGAAGTGGTTAGAGGAGAGGTGCCTCTCCAGACTTCATCCATTGAATTTGCTTAAAATGTCACATTGACAAAGGTGGACTTCCACATCTTAACACACTCCTAAACTTTTTTTGTTAGTACAGTTTCACATGACGATTCTCTCTGGACTAGGATGATGTTACATAGGCCAGATGTAAGATGTTACTTAGGTTGTCTTATTTTACCAAAATATATCTGGACTGGTACTCCTCCCCCCCCCCCCGCCGGTATTTGTTTAGAAGATTGCACTGGATCACCATTTACATTTTTTAAATCAGATTTTTTTTGATTATTTAAAAAAATTAAATCATTGATTTTTATCTGTCCCGATTAGAATCTCTTTTATGGTCTCAGCGAAGCAACACAGAATGTGCACAAGAATGAGTTTTAATGACAACAGTGGAACAGTTCTCAGAGTCTTCATTTGTGTTCCATAACACATTTCTGCATGTTGTGTTTGTCCGTGGGAAAGTCATAGGGGAGTTACAGTAGAGCTCAGGAGAGTTGATTCTTTTTGTGCAAAATGAGAAACGCTTCCAGTTTTTAAAACTATGGCTTGGTCTCTTCTCTGTAGCGCATCCGGAATGAAATCAGACACTTGGTGAAACAGCAGAACCAGAATGTGTGTTCGTGTGCCAGGCTCAGCTCTCCCGTCAATCTGACGAAGAGTTTGCCTTCATTAGAAAGTCCAATGGGGTTGCAGTCTGAAACCTTGGAGGAAAATGAGCTCTTTGCCAGCGGACTCACACCCAGCAACCCAGAGAGTCAGGCAGAAGCTTCGGCTGTGCACCAGGAGTGCTTTGCAAACAGCGTTTCGACGAGCAGTGGGTATGGCACCTACACTGCTCCAGAACTGAGTCCCAGCAAACAGAAGGACGTTCCAATGTGCATGGAAAACACAGAGGGGCCTGCCCAAGGCCCCCTGGATGACGCATCACCAACACAAGAGGGTTTGCTTACAGCCAGTGTTCCAAATAAACAAGAGCATGCAGAGACACCCGTAGAACACTGCCCACGTGTAGCTGATGACCTCAGTTTTCCTGTTGAATTTGAACAAAAGATTAATGAACGTCAGTGTGGGGGGAAAAACTGGTAAGTGACCACATTTGTGGTTAATTAGACTTAATTTTAGTGTAAGGAAGATGTTTTTTAAGTATGTTACTGTGTCTTGATCCTGTTACTGACACACATAGCTGTATCTGTACAAACCACACAAAATTGCCTAGGTCTCTGGCATATATTTATGGTATCAGAAGTGATGTCACGGATTCAATCTTGCCTGTTTTTCTGAAAAATTCTCAGGTTGTGCTTTTCTATATAAAAGCACTGCTTGCACACAGTGCTTGTGTAAAAGTACACATTGTAACGAGTGTGCAGTTGCTTTATTAGCATTCTTCTCTACACCAACATTTTTGCTATTCTACATGGAAAAATCTGTGTGAAGAATGAGCTGCCATAAACACCAACTTTGGGCCTCTCTACCTATAGTTAGTGTACAAAGACTGTGTCTGTGTAAAGCCCATCATCCCCTTTACGGTACTTGTGTTGGATGTGTGATTTGCTGTATGTGACACATTTCTACAGAGCAGGAAAGAATGGAGTGGGCTATTCTTTTGATCTGAACATACTTTATACATATAAAAGAAGAGCTGACTGAAACTGTGCTCCAATCATAAAGCATAGCAAATGACGTTTGCTCTCAGTTTCTTTGGCTCTTATTCGTAAGAAAGTTGTTAAGGTGAGAAAGAATTTGTTCTGTGCCATCAAAGCTATCCCTGTTGTTTTAAAAGAGCAAATAGCATCTTCTATTCATTTTGATGCAGATCTTACAGTAAGCAAATTCCAGGAAGTCCTCTTTTTTGCTTGTGGAAGCCATTGCTTTTAGGACAATCTTCCTTGCTGAAAACTGCAGTATGGAAAATCAATTTGATGTCCCCAGTTCCTTCCCTGCTCCCCAACAACACAAGAGGGCAAATAGAGTTCAGTCTAATGCAGCTTCTATGACAAAATAACAAGAAATATATCTTTAAATAAGTTTTATTTGCAGTGCTGTGGCAACATTTTTCCCCTCTGTGTTTTTGTTTTCCTCTGCCTGTAGTAAATCGTTAACATCATGGGCTCAAAAGCTGAAGCAAAACCAGCTGAAGAGGACAAACGTGGAGGAAGGAAATATGTTTTCCCTGCAAGGAAAAGAACAAACGGGAACAGTAAGACTGGAGAATGTAAATGGAGTAAAATTACTCTCCCCCTCTGATGTTTGCAAATAAAATTCTGTAACTCTTCTCATTCCACAGACTGCTTTATTGGGACTGCATAGCAAACCCTATTGAACTCAGTGAGCTTGCTTCTGAGTAAGCACCCATAAGCCTGTGCTGCCTGTCCTTCTCGGATCCTGAGAGTTCATTTGAGTGGTGGGTGGGGGCAGATTGAAAAGGAATAGCAGCATCTTTCACTTTTCTCATGTTTGAACAACAGATAACACTCACACAACTCCTTCCTTATCACTCAGGTTCTGAAAACTCTCTCACTGTCCGGTGGGCTTTGCCACAGGGCCTGAGGTACTGCTATTCAAGGCTTTGAAAGTATTCGAGCCTCTTGGATGAATGGAATTTACTAGCTTATTCAGACCTCAGCCAGAATGGGAGTTCTGTGCCTGGTCAAACGATCGTGTGAGGACCTCAGTGTGTCCTACATGTTATAACCTTGAGCTGCAATCCTGTGCACAATTATTTGGAAATAAGCACCACTCCATTCAGTGGGACTTCATTCTAAATAGTCAGCTAGAGATAGAGATATTTGCCTGTAGCACTGTGCTCTGTAAGATTTGTTAATATTTTATTTTATTATCACTTCCTAAAATTTCTCCCCTTTTCTATGAAATTACAGACTAATCCTCCTCCTGCTCTTCCACCATCTTCCACTTTTTACCTCAGTGAGCAAAATGGAAGCCAACATTCTTTAGTATCTGATGATACTTCAGGTATAATTAATGACAAACACCTTTCTATTTTGCTTTTACTGTTGGTATGGTGAAATTGCAACCTTTTGCCATGGCTGCCATTCTGTGTGTGTGTTTCTCGTTGTGTCTGTTTATATTGAAATAGCTTGCGGAATGTAAGGCTAAGGCACAATCCGGGAAAACAAAAATATATGTAAAGAGTTTAAGCATTACAGAGAGGGGTGGGTGTTATTCTGAGTAGACATGTTCTGGAAGTCCAACCAAGTTCAGTGTGACTTATTTCTCTTGGGAAGTACTTCCCACTAAATTACTTTTGTAGATGTGGTACCTGTTCGAAGACTTTAAGATGAGACTAGTTGCAGAGCTTTGATGCACTATATAGTAAGACTGGGAAACCATTTTATTTTGCTTAAAACACAGTCTAGTTGAATGACCCATATACAGGGAAAATAAATTTACCTCTGTTTTTTATGACATAGTTATTTATGTATGTAATAAGCTCCTCACTTTTTACCACAAGCAGCTTCAGTTTTTTAAAATTCATATTTATAACCGAATTTACATCTGCTGTTCCTGTTTAAATCAGAATACAAGGGAGATTTATTCAAATGGAGTTCATACAGAAATATTGTAAAACACCAATATGCTGCCTTGAGCTTTCTTTCATGTCAAACCCTGTTACTGCTAAAGCTCTGAAGTGTAATATTTCACACATGAGTATTCCATAAGATATTGAATTTGCCCAATAATGTAAAAATCAAGAAGAACAATGATACAGTACTTTTCCACAGCTTTGCAGGTCTTTCTCTACAGAAGATTTTTGTAGATTGTTTTCTACAGAAATCAAATCTGATAATATTTTTACTCTTTAGGGTTGACATACTGGAAACTAGAGGAGAAGGAGATGTACCACACATTACCTGAGAAATTTGAAAATGAATTTAACATGTTCTCAGCAAAAGTGTCCTCAGAGCAGGTATCTTTTGTCTTTGTGCGTTTTGACAGTTAACCGGGATGCTTACAGATGCATTTGATCTATTCTGTCGCTCTCGCTGTTTGGTTGCCGTGCTTTTACTGGCATATCAAGCAGACAGAGAGACTGGGTTTGAAACACTTGCTACACCTTCCCCTTCCTCGTATAATTGGAGTACCTGATTTTGCAGGAAGCTTTTAAAGTCTGTTCATTTGTAAAGCATTTGAAAAGGTAGGCAGTTATTCAGGTAGGTTGCATATAGACATTGTTTTAAAAAAATCTGTTATTGATTTTTAAGGATTTGTTTTGTGCCCACCACAAGGGCTGCTTTTGAACCCACACGGAAGTTTAAAGTACTAATAAGCAAATCTGCCTGTTTAAATAAATGTCTGTATACTTTGCCTAGCCACTATTGTTGCATTCACAACCTGGCAGTTTGTCCATGATGTCAGAAGGAACAAGGTTGGATGGAGGAACCCCAGAGATATGGAATGGGAGAGGGTTGATTTGGAAATAGCAAGCGTTCCTCCAGGGAAACGTAGTGTGAGATAAGGATTTTGAGTCAGTTTAAGAGGTAAAGGTGGCTTTTTGGAGTCTGAGAGCCCTCTGTAAGTGAGGCTTGGTGGTACAACCATCAACGTGGAAGAATGGAAGTGGGTGTACTAGTTCAGAGAGATTAGGGAGGGTGATGAAGGGAAACTATAGATGTGACAAACTACAGTGGTGCCTCGCATTACGACGTTAATTCATTCCAGCGAAATCGCTGTAGAACAAAAACGTAAAGCAAAAATTAAAAAGCCATTGAAACGCATTAAAACCTGGTTAATGCGTTCCAATCGGCTAAGAACTCACCGTCCAGCGAAGATCCTCCATAGGGGCGGCCATTTTCGGGTGCCTGTGCAGTGAAAAATGGCTCCTAAACACAGCGGGGAGCCATTTTGAGCACCCAGGGGCCATTTTGAAAACCCGACGATCAGCTGTTTTGATCGTTGGGAAGCGAAAATCGGTTCCCGAAACAGGGAACCGATCATCGCACAGTGAAATTCCCCCATTCAAAATGTTGTTTTGCGATCGCTTTTGCGATCGCAAAAACCTCATCATAATGCAGATTCATCATTAAACGGAACGCCTGTCTTGCAAGGTACCACTGTATGTATGTAAGCACAGGAGGTTTGATGGAAATGACAGAGAGCCAGCTGAAAAGATTGCAGAGGATGAGGCATGATCCAGATTTCCATTTCAAATATCTGATCTCCAACCACGCTTGTGTTAAGTATCTCTCAAGAACTATTTTGTGTAAGTTTGCTGTTGTGGTTTGTTTCTGCCGATGGGCACAGCTGCTGAGGAATGGCTGGATGATATCTGGATGTGTTTAATATCATGAAACGGAGATCTGTCTGAACACGAAGTGGGTATACATTATAAAAAGGAGGAAAGCAAGAAATACAGTTTCTTCAAATAATTGCATTCTGGCTTCAGCAGATAGTAAATCAGAAAGCCTTTTAAAAAAGGAAATCAAAACCGATTCCAAGGCCTCGTCACCCGTGATTTATAGTACTGTTGTTTCTACATATCCAATCCTGGATAACATTTTCATTGCCTGAAAAAGCAAATGAGAAAATTGTGGCTTTGTTTTCCTTCCTTTCTTGCTTTTTTTTCTTGATTGTGTTTTAGAGCAGCCGTTTCCATCTAGAGTGTTGCACTTTTTTCATTCTGAGTTCTTTCTCAGATATGGAGAAATAATTTTCTCACAAAAATATAGAAATTTGTATGTGTGTGTGCAGATGTGATGTGACATATAGCCCCCTTTACCCCACCACAATCATCCTGGTGTGCCCCATGCGCTGTTGACTTTGTTCTGATCTGAATGTTGCAGCTTGAACAGGTGGCATGAAACTGCTAAGCGATTCAGTCCAGAATTGGTGACATACTAGATAAATCACAATTATGTGAATGACTTTTAAAATGTAAGCAGTGAAATCATGGGGCTTAGTCTTTATTGGCTCTGCAGTGGGGCTGGGAAGAGGTTCAGAGCCTTTCCAGGTGGCGAGCCAGACTGAAGGGCCTGCATCTGTTATTTTCAAAGCCATTTATGCGATTGAGAACTGTGTGAAAGGCGTCTCATCTAATTTGGCTTTTTCTCCTTGCTCATAGATCCATCCTTGCTTATTTTCAAACAGAAGCCATGCAGAAATACATGTGCTGCAGGCCTCCACCATTTTAAGACAGAATTTGCTAGGAACATCCATTTACCTTATCTGTTGAAAATACTTGGTTTAAGAAGGAATTGTAGAAATAAAGTGGGGGGAACTGCTCCTATTGTGAAAGCAAACAGGAGTCTGATCCAAGAACTCTTGAGATATGGCATTATTCTGATGGGCACGCATTGCTCATGGTTTGAAATTTGGTCATGGTGAAAATGCGCTGGGCAGCAGTCTACATTTAATGTGTAAAGCGACAAACACAGGTAGCTTTATCCCTAGTGTCATTTGCTTTTTAAAAGGGATATAGTCTTAGTCATCTCCGGAGTCCTTATGCTTACAGGCCAGGGCACTGGGAGGCAAGATGACATTTTTCCCCCTATCTTTGTCTTAAATGTATGTTTTATTAATAACAATAGTGGTCCATTCCTTTATTTTTAGATATCATCTGGGGATGAGATGAAGCCACCAACTCTGAAGGATATTTATCATCAGAAACAAAGGGAAAGTATGCAGCTTGTAGACTGGAATTTTTCTCCATCGCAATCAACTCACCCTCCTGAGGTGATGGTCTACATTTTAGCTTTGTTATTGCGTTGGCCTTCAGCACTTCCCCAAATGTAGGATTTTCTGGCATTTTCTGGACTATAAACACAGGTATTCTCCCCTGACACAAGCCAAGGAAGTAAATCATTGCAAGGAACAAAATATTTCATTCACTGCACTGATCACCATGCGCATCCTCTGCTCACCTGTTCTCTGAATAAAATCAGGAACACAAAACAAATAACGTTTATTTCAGTCGTCACAGCATTTCGCGGTCAGTACTGCTTCCAAACAAGGCGGTTATTTGATAACCAACTAGTGGCTTCTCCTTCTAGTATAAAAGCCAGGAATTTTAGAAAAAGACATGAATTCAGCTACTGGGCAGAGGAGTCTTAACCATGCCGGATGCAAGTGAGGGGGTTGATGTGCCCCCTCCTCTCACTGGGGCAGTGTATCTGCTCATGAGGCCTCCCAGACCACTGGAGAAGGTATTACTGCTGTTGTCCAGCAAACCTGAAGCCCTCTCTCACACTGTAACACAACCCTGAATTGACCAGTAAACTGCAGCAGCTTGATCTTGCGGTTGTAGTTTCTCCTCCCATTGGTTTTGGTGGAAGTGGTAAAGGAGAGAAAAACACACACACAGGCATGCGTGGAAGGAAAACGTTGCCCCTTCCTTCCGCCTGGCTCATAGGAGAGGGAAGATTCTCTGAGATGTCACGATTCTGTCTTCAGGTTCCTCTGTTACAGGGTCCTTTTTTCCTCTTGCCTTCGTCCAAGGGCGGCTGTAACATCATGACATTCGCCTCGGCTGTCTTTAGACCCCACCACAAAGCCGGACGTGGGTTTTCTTGTGTTCTAATCACCGTGATTTTTGTTTTGCAGATCCTGACCCTTGACCCAACACTACATATGAAACCAGGGCAGCGAAATCCCGGACATCCTTCCCACAGTTTCTGCGCTACCCCTGAAAGGGTTTCGTTTTCTCCGGACTCAATGGCGGGCCCTGCCTTTTTCGTTCCTTCGGACACAGATTCGTTTTCCCACACGAGCACAGCCATGTCGCCTCCGTCTGCCGGGTCACCGAAAGATGCTCCCAGCGCAGCCACTTTACACGCGGACCCCTGGAACAGTCGTGCCTTCCAGAGCGAAAGCAATACCAGCAGTTGTTCTCAGCTAAACCATGAACTCTTCAACATGGGGGAGGAAGACAACTTAACACTCACTCCGTCTTCAGCTGCAGGCTCCCAGCTTCAGTCTGTGGATAACAGTTTGCCGGACTACAGCGTCTCAGCCACTTGCATAGCAGATCCGGTGGTGCTGTCCAAGTAAGGCTGTCAGGCATCAGAAACACTGCCTCTTAGATAAACATCCATAGAAGCAGTTGTTAAAATGTCTTCCTATTGGCCTTTCATGAGGCTGCCCTTGAATAACACAAATACATAATCACTGGTTTACAAATATATTCTGTCAGCTAACCAGGTTGGGAAGCTTGGTTAAGTTGGCTGTTCTCTTTCCTCAGGATCAGAAATTGTGTGTGTGTATGTGTGTGTGTGTGTGTGTGTGTGTGTGTGTGTGTGTGTATACCGAATGGTAAACCATTGTATTGGGTCTAGTATTTTTCTCTGGATTTATCAGTGATACTTTAAGTGAATACATTGGGTTCCTGTGGATTTGAGACAAACTGAAGATTGAGGGCCAAAGTAGATATGGCCGGTTCTGGGGTCAGCTACGATCCTCCTTGATTTTTGGACTGCAGTTCTCTTCAGTGGCTTTTCTGATTAGGGAGAAGCCCCCCCCCCCGGCCTGATTTAGCTAGGCCTAACTTAAACCAATTGCATAACAGAGATGTCTGTTTCACTGTTCAGAACCTCCCCTGGAAGTCACCTTGCATGTTCAGAGCAAGCTGACTATTTCGTTGGCTCTTGGTGTTTGAGTGCTTTGGTGTTTTGGTATCTCTCTGTGTAAGCAAATTTCAGTAGACGTTTTCACCATCACTGTTGGACTACAAGTGTCAGTGTGGTCATTCTCTGCATCAGAAATGTTGTTGTCTTCTAAGGTACAACAGCACTGTGACTTTTTTTTAATGTCGAAAAACAGGATCAGGCAGAATTTGAGAGAAAAACATGCCCGACATATTGCTGATCTGCGAGCTTATTATGATTCAGAAATTCAAAGCTTAAAGCAACAGCTAGAGCCAAGCCATAAATCCCCTTCTGAAGACTTGAAGAAAATCAATCAAAATCTTGTTGACAGGTAATCGTTGAATTTGGAATGCTATGCATATTTTCCTTTTGCTTTGGTTTTGAAGATGTAGGGCACATAGTGATGGCTGTATGATGTGACAGTAGGTGGTTGTGGAAACGTGATGTGACAGTTAATTAGGGATGGGTTCTGTTTGAAGAAGCTGTTCCTTTTCACGGCCAGATTTGCTTTGGCATAAATTTTCATATTTCAAAACAACTTACTGATGAATTGCTGTACTTGGTTGCAGGGAGCTTCCCTGCTTGTGCTGTCTTTAAAAAAAATTAATTGCTTAAAAGTAGAAAACAAATAGTAGCGAAAACAGAGATACAGTAGGTTTCGATACAAAGTTATAAAATTGCAAAAGCAAAGAAAAAATAGAAAGAAAAAAGGGAAGCAAAGAAAAATAGAACAAAACAGAACACAAGAATATCTACACATAGGATTGTGTGAAAGGTTTCCAAATGTCAAAAAAACATTTTTTCGTATGTTGATAGTGTTGTAAGGTCTTCTATCCACTGGATTCTCGGTGGTTGGCATCTTTCCAGTGTTGCAAAGTCAATCTTTTCTGCAGTTGGAAGGGCACACAGAGTCTTTCTGCCATGACAGGTCATTAATCTCCAAGAAATAGGTATATAGTTCAAAGATCCATGGACATCATCAAGGATTGGTCCAGTACAAAATTAATGCAAGTAATAACTCCTCTCCAAAATGAGTTTATAACTGGGCATGACCCTAGCATATGATTTAGAGATGCATCAGGATAACCACAGTTCTACCATTTAGATGATTTGCTCAGACTCTTTCTAAAAAGACGTTGCGATGTCCAGTATATTCTGAACATGATCTTTTGCTGGGCGTTTGTGTTGTGGCTATTGTAAGGGATACCATACGCCTTTCAGAACAAAACTAATGCATTTACAAGCAAGAAATGTTTTGCTTGGTTTCTAGAACCTTGTCAGTGTTGTGTGGACTGCTGCTTACAGGCCAGTGAGGCAGCTCAGATAAATATTTTGAGAAAAGAGACAATTTTTCACTTCACTGCATTTTCATGGCATTTCTTAATTTTTAGGTGTGAACAGTTAGAGGCAGCTTTGAATGAAGCTAATAATCGTATGCGATCCCTTGAAAATAAAAATAACACTCTAGAAATGGAACTGGTAAGTGCATGTAATGAATCAAATTACAGACTTACACTACATAACAATAGTATCAAGTGAGGAAGCCCATTGTTTTATTATCTCTCTGCTTCATATTGTGCCTTTGACTGAAAAGCTTTCCTTTGCAATATAACCAATAAAATAGAACTAATGTAGCAATAAGATGTCATTAACATCCAGTTGGTCATACCAGCCAGCGCAGACTCATTGAGTCGCCGGAGTATGCATAAATATTGACTCGCCATTCAGCAGCTGAAACAGTATGTTTGCTCTAATTGGGACTGCAGTGGAGCTTAGCCCTAGGATTCCAAGTGCAAGTAATTTTATTTATTAAGCCCCTATACTTTTTTTGAAGTACCGTAAGAAGATTAAATAATAGAAGTTTGTCCTGGAACTTACAATGTAAAAGGTTTGATACAGAAGAAGAAAAATTGTGTGGAGGCAAAGAAGTGGTACCACACCTTGCCATAATGTACAGGTAGAAGAGCCACTGAGGCTATTGATCTGGAGGAAGGGCCACAGAATGGCAATTTGTGCCAGCTACGTATCTGTTAGGCCGTCTCTTCCAAAGAACTGCTGCCCACTTGACCCGTGCCTCCCCCCAGGCCTTACTTCTTAGAGTGGCCACACTGAGAGAGGTCAGGCAAATGTCCACCAGGAATCTGACCTTCTTGGTGGTGGCCCTGAACCTGAGAAATAGCCGTCCACTGATATACCCCAAGCCCCATCCCTCCTTATTTTCAGAAAACCTGTTAAGGCAGAACTCCATGAAGTACCCTTCAAAAATATGCTTCCCCTTATGAGTCAGGAATGGACGGTTATTTAGTTTGGAGCTAAATTTGATGTCTCCGTATGATTTTGTTGCTGTTTGCTGCTCTTCATATTGTTATTTCATACCATGGTTGTGGAGTGACACTGCTGTTTGGGTTTAATTTCCTTTGCGTTCACTGTCTGGGGCAGTGGATTTCCACTAAGTCAGGAGGTTCATAAATCAAATAAATAAATTAATAAATAAATACCTGGAGAGTGGGCATCATGGACACATCTTCTGTTTTCTGCCACTTTGTGTTGCTGACGTGCACATCTCTGGGAGGAAGGAGGTTTTGTAAACAGAGTTGGATTGAGCAGTTTGAGAATCCTACGCAGTGATATGGCCACAGATCAGTGAATCGGGTTCATTGAATTTTGTTCTGGGGCATTTCTAGCAAGGGGCATTTCTTCCTGAGTCGTATGCTTCATGGTGTATCAATTGGCTTTTCTGGTGTTTTCGAAGTAAGCCTCTGCTAATTCCCCACCTATGTGATGCTCGTCCTGCCTCTGTTTCAGACAGACTGGAAGGAGCGTTTCTGTGCTGTCAGCAATACGACCAAGGCCTTGCAGGAACGCATTGAGGAGATGCGCTCGAGCAGCAAAGAGAAAGACAACACCATCAGCCGCCTGAAGAGGCGACTGAAAGATCTCGAGGAAGCGTTCGAGAAGGCCTACAAGCTCTCGGATAATAAAGATGCCCAACTGAAGGAGGAAAACAAGATGTTTCAAAATGTAAGCCAGACAAGGTGGGGATAAAACTGTTACATGTGAGCAAAATGCTTATCGGAGGCTGAAGACAGAGGGGTTCAGCCAAATGCTCAACTACCGATGCTGGAGGACTTGGAACATCCTATTGCAACTCACCTGTCATATGAAGGACTCTGTAGTTGAGGTGATCTTTTGAAAAAATTGAAATAGGAGCCTTTACCTAGATATCAACAGTTGGGCTGCTCCTTTCTGGAGAGGTCTTTGTGCTTGCATTACAGCTCTTTCTGTTACGACAAAGGTATCTTTGTGAAAGGGGGGGGGAAGAAGCCTAGCCTTTTGATTCCTGAAAAAGAAGTATTATTCTTTTCTGTTTAACTCCAGAGGGTTAGGTAGGTGTTGGTTTTCAGCAGCGTGGGGGACAGTTCTTTGGTGCCTTTGTCTACTTAGTCCCTTTTCTCGTTTTCAGCAATCAACCTGATGGCACATCTTCACTTCTGCTCTGTGTTTATTTTATTTCTAAAACAGGTCTCGATTTCCTGTGATTTCTTTAAACCAAATAGACTGAAATTCATCGTAGGAAGCTGAGTTGGTTTTTTAAAAAAATTTGGTTCTGAATAAACCTTGGGAGAGTCTCTCTATTTTTCTGGAGTTGTTGAAATATGTGGCCTCATGGAATTGGCTTTAATATTACAGAGGAGAATATTCGTGCTGGCCATCATAGTCTTAACTCTGTCTTCCTTAGCATAGAGGAGTCAAACAACGATGGCAGGGGTAGACTTGGTGATCTCCCCAAAACATGTTTGTACCCTTTGGGTGATATGTTGATCTAATGCTCTTCCTCTTTTTCACTGATAGAATGTTTAAACTAACATTTTATCTAACTGGATTTTTATTTCATTGATTTTTAAAAATATATATATCAAAAGCTGGGGATAAAATGAGTTATTTCTTCATAGCTTCTAGGAGAATATGAATCCCTTGGGAAAGAACACGAGAGAATAAAGGTGAGCATCGATTTTCTTGTGTGTTGAAATGACTTTCCATGAAACAGATTGCAGAATGAAATTGTAGAAGGGGGTGGCTGAAAGCTGAAGAGGAGCCTTAAACCTGCAAGATACAGAGGCACATTCAGCTGCTGATAGAAATAGACAAATTGAGAAGTGGGGAATTTAATTTTGTTACCACTCAGACCCAGGTTTTTTTGACTCAGTGGCTTGTGAACTGGACGAGAAGTTGTGGCAACTCAGTGGTTGCTAATCCAACCCAAGAAAAAAGACCTTACTGCAGGCTAAACCTCTTCCATATTCACTCATACTGTGCAGAGTATACTGCACGGTTGCCAAAGCAAGAGTGTTCTTCAGCGAAATGTGCCTAGAAGCGGGGAGTCCTTGAGAGAGAGAGACAGAGTGGTTGAGCAAGGAGGGCATAATGTGGGAGAATGCCCACACAGAAAAGGATCAGGTGACCTACCAGCCGGTCTGGAGCATGCCGCCATCATGACAGATTGCACATATGGTCACTGTTAGGAAGCTATGTTGGCGCACCACTGTCCTAAACCTCCAGAAGGAGTGTCAAGTCAATCTGAGCAGATGCTGAGATGAGTTTAAGAAAGGAATGAAGGTGACACAGTCTTTCAAGATGAGCAGAGAAGCTGGTTCTGTGCTCACTTTATGCCTTATGTTACTCAACGTCTGCTTTCTTCTTCCCCGCAGGATACCTTAAATATCACTGAGAATAAGTTGCTGGACGCAAATACTCAGATTTCTGATCTGAAAAGGTAATCCTGGGTGAGAGAAATGATTGTGGTTTCAGGTGACAGCATTGCCAAACAGGCCAGAAGAACCGGCGGCCTTCCAGATGTGGTTGCGCCCCACTTCCTGTCAGCCCAGCCAGCATGGCTGTTGGTTGGGGATGATGGGAGTTGTGATACAGCCATAGCTGAGGGCCACGTGTTCCCAATCCCTGTTGTAAAATGTTAATGCCTTGTTTCCTTAATGGAAATGAAAGAGAACCAGTTTAAGAAACTGCAGGGGATGAGACAGGATTCAGATTGTCAAGGCTCGTATCTCCAGCCACCCCTTGTGCTTAGTTTCTGTCAACAGCTCTTACAGATGTTGGCCAGAAGTGCTGTTGGATCAGGCTTTATTTTTTTTTACCTTTTTTTCTGAAATCAATCCATCAGCTAAAGCGTTGCCTTTCCCTTCTGCTTTAGAACAGTCTCAAAACTTGAAGCTCAGATCAAGCAGTTAGAACATGAAAACTTGCTCAAATTTCGTCACCTTGCTGACAGCCACTTCAGAACGTCTTACGCTAAGTAAGTGAATATTTATTTATTTCTTAGATTTATATACTGCCCATCTAGAATGCGTCTACTTTGGGTGGTTTACATATAACATAAAAAGAAACCGAGGTAAATAGTAAAATACTGTATAACCTTCTGAGGAAGTGAGAAATTTGCATCTTATGTATCTCATCCCAACTTGCTCAAAAAGTATTGAGGAATCATAAAAAGCAAAATTAATCAGTTTACCAGTCTCCAGATCCCCACACTTGGAAATATTGACATTGAATGTTGTCCACTGATTCCGTTAATATTTGAATATTTCTGGCTTCTATTAGAATCCTACACTCTACCTTCCAGAAGGGTGAGCTTTTCACTGAATCTTCACTGTTTCTTTCCTGTCAGCAAACTAGGAAGCTCTGACGTGAGCAGGAGGAAATGGCTGATCCCAGGATCGGAGTATTCCATCTTCACGGGCCAGCCTTTAGGCGCCCAGGAGAACCTCAAGGATAACCGGTTTGAAGAAACGTATCCTGCTTTCAGGTGAGGCGGCTTGGAGTGTCAGGTTTACAAAGAGTATTTTCCCAAAGGAGGAGGGTCCTTATGAGCACAAGGACCTCCCTCCCTTCCACTGTCATAATTCAGTGTGTTGTAGGGCAGAAGTGGGTGACTTTGAGACTCCCGGAGCCTGTTTTGTGTTTCTGTCAGAACCTCAAGCGCCAGCAGCATCAGGTGCAAAACAGTGGTCTGCTCAGGGCAAGGATGTGCAGACAGAATTAAAATAAAAGGAGTGGCTCTTTAGTACTTGGCTTCAGGATTCCTTTTCCATATCAGAACTGAGCTCACAGCCCAGTCGCTCCAAACTCCTTTGTCCACCCACCACCGTGCAGTTTCCTTCATTACTGTGGGTCTTAATTGCAGAGGAAGGCAGAGCCTTTTTGTAGGCTGTGGTTTTACAACTAGGAATCAGGGACCCCTGCAAATCACCCAGAGGTATATCTGGAGACCCTAGTTTACCATCTGTCTTTTCCTGTTGCCGGGTCTACAAGCCCTTGCTCATGCTATTCCACCACCACTGATCGGCTTCCGACTGAGAAAAACATTACAGAACGACCCTTTTGTGACTTCTTCCCACTCTGCTGAGATTCTTAAAATATATTTCCAGTAGCCTTTTTTCTTCTTGTCTGCAGCAGGCAGAGTCCAGACCAAGTCGGTTCACTGAAAATTATTTTCATTATAATTCTGTTCAGCCAACTTAGTATCCAGATCCAGTTCACTTAAAATGATGCTGTGATATCCATTCCTCTTTGACTGCCACTCTCTTGACCTTTTCTGTCACAATTTTGATAGCAGTCGCTGAATATTCATAGTTCCGTTGCATGTTTCCAGGCATCATTCGCCTCCGGAAAAGGACTTGTCTCCAGATTGCTCGCTAATAAGTGGGATGGCAAAAAAGGAAAGCAGAGTCCTAGAAACGCCCATCATAAAAGCTTTTAAAGACCTCGAAGAAAGGGAAGCTTTGAAAAACTGGGGCACTGAGACGGAGAAAGAAGAGGAGGAGGAAGCGCCGCCGCCTCCAAGTAAGCAGCCGTGAATTTTCCTTGGTTTCATGAGTCACATTCTTAGATTTTTTTTTTACTGGTATTATTTCATTCTTGCAATGGGTTAGGATTAGAACGGTTCCTGTTTAGAGGAGGGTCTCTGCTTACCCTTACAGAACTGGCCTTCGGCCGAGCAAATTAGAACTGGCTGCTGGTGTATCTAGAAGGGATGCTGTTCAATATCTGACAGAAACCCTCATGAAAACCTACATAAAATTCTCTAGTATTTCAACGCTTCAAATTGATCAGGTGCCATCATCATTCACGGGGCAGCCAAATCAACATTCACTGCTTATAATTTCATTTTCCAGGACTGCTTCCGCTACCTGCATAAAAACGTTTTGACTTTTATCAGAATTGCAGAACTTCTTTTGTTCATAAGTGTGACACAAAATGATTTTTTAAATAAACTTGTTGGAAAAATAAGATGTAATGAAAGGAAGTTTTTTTTTAATAAACCAGGATTGTGAGTCATCCAGCATGAGCTTTTATTACTGTGACAAAATTTAATATACTTAGAGATAAAGATGCATCCCGCACAGATTGGCTGGTTGTGAAAATTGGTGAGAGGACAGTGGTGAGCAATACACTACTTTTTTGTCCAGGACTGTTACATGCCCAGAAACCTCAACAGGTCATATCTGAAAGTAGGTTCTCTTAAGATCTCCTTCAGTCGGAACCTTAGAATATTTCCCTAAATAATGGCATGCTGCCTCTTGGACTACAACTCCCAGGAGCCTTCACCATCACCTCTGCTGGCCAGGATTTCTCTGGGAGTTGAAGTCCAAGAACATCCGGAGGCCCAAGGTTGGGGAACCACTGCTTTAATATCATTCAGGATCACTTGTTCTGTGGTCACCCTGACTGTATTTTGAGAAGGCCAAATCAAAAGTCTTCTGAATATGTACGAGAAAATTCATAGATGTCCTGCCAGAATGTTCTGATCCTTTTGCTCCTGATAACTGTGCGCCTTCTGGTTCTCCTGCTGTTTTTCCGTACCTTGTTTTCTGCCGCATATACATTTTTATACTCCTTAAAAGTTTTCTAGGACTTTTTTCTGTTTGGGGTGTGTGTGCAGAAATGCCACAAGTGAATATATATATTTCTTTCCTTTGGGGGGGTGGTGGTTCTTGCTTATTTCAGAAGCATCCACCCGGCGTCCAGCTGTTGGATTTGATGAAGCAGCCCTCAACACCAGCCGGTCCCCAGAAAAAGGCAAAGACCAGCTCAGGCATAAAAGATTCAGCTCACCTAGCGGCCAGAGGTCCTCATCTCTACCGCCTTCAAATAGGAAATCAAATACTCCCAGTAAGAATTGGTGGCGATTTATATATGGACTGTTGATGATGATATGAAAAGTTTGTCACATTCTTGCATGGCTTTTGTTTTTATGGGCTCTGTGCTGTTGTAAGTGCTGCCTTATATTGTTGCTGCTTGGAAATATATATTTTTGAGAGTAATTTTTGTATTTGCATAGACTCTGAGTTTCCTAGCCATCTTGAACTTTTAAGAAACAGTGTGATTAAATAAAGCAACAGTGGGAAAACTGTGTGGAGTTTGTGACTGCTTCAGCAACTTGATTGGAGCAGAGAAAGATTGTCTGTAAACAGGCATCAAGTCAATTTCAACAGGCAACCCCTTTTCATCTCTCTCGCACCTTGAGAGATTTGCCTGTACCTCTGACTGGATTTTAACATGTTTCTGGTTGTCAGTCCCTACCGTATACGTTGATACTCAGTCAGACAATCCCCAGGGAATATCTCTGAATGGGGCCCTTCTTTATTGCAAAGAATTTGGTGAGTGTAGCTCTACAGAGGTTTCAGTTGCCTCGTCTAAGAGCATAATCCTAATAATGTGTTTCTCTTGCTAGCGAGGAGAGAGATAATGCTGACTCCAGTTGCTGTGACCTACAGCCCCAAACGCTCTCCAAAAGAGAACCTGTCTCCGGGATTTAGCCACTTACTTAGCAAAAACGAGAATATGATGACAAGGTAAGGCATCTGTCAATATTGACTTTCAGGGCCGTGAGGGAAGGCGTTAAGTCCATGTGGCAATAGGAATGTTGCACTGCTTGTAAACTGCAAGCAGATGGTAAACCATGGGAATCACAAAAGCCGCTGAAATCCGCCTCTCTGTGTCAGTGGCCGCAAAGCAAATAGATTGCCACATTGGATACACATTGGGGAATAAGGGATGGCGTACATAAAAGTCGGTGGTGTGGCATAGTTATTTATGAAGCAGATTTAGAGGAAGGGGTGGAAGATCATGTTGGGAATGGTTGGTGTTAGAAACCACTCAAAAGTGTTACATGTAGATCTTGAGTCCAAATCCCAGCCTGAATGAGATGCAGTAGGATGTAGTGGTTAGAGTTGGCCTGGGAGATCCAGACTGAGGTCCCCACTGAGCCATGAAATTCATGGAACAACCTTGGGGCAGTCCAGCTGAGTCATGAGGATGAAGTAGCAGAGGGGACCAGGTAGGCCAGCTGGAGCTCATTGCAAGAAAGGCCGGGTGTCCGTATCACAGACGGGGGCACACAAATACCGTTCCTCCACCTGGCCCTTCCCCTTTTGAAGTGGACGGAAGGAGTAAATTCATTCATCCTCAGCACAGTCGGTTCTCTCCAGTATCCCAAACTTGGAGGCCGTTTATAACAACTGGTGTGCATGCAAACGGCATCTGCTGGGTCAGAGCAAACTCTCTCATTCACAGTTAGGGTAAGGATTTTTCACAGGCAGACCTTCGTCAAACTAAGTTGCTGCTTTTTAAAAATCTTGACAGGAAATGGCCTTTAAGAGTGTTTCCATTTAACTATTTCCTGTCATGAGAAATGGTAAATCTCTCCAGGATGTAGCAATGTGTAGAAGAATAAAAAACTCCATCCACCACTAATTTTATGTCTTTTTCCCTCAAATACTAGGTTTGACATTCTTCTTGATGATTTTGAAGCTGCTCCTTCACCTGCCTCACGTTATGGCAGCTCAAGAAAAAGGCTTCAGTTTCGCTCAGGAGAGGATACAGAAGGTAAATTTCTGCACTGTAATGACAGGGTTTTTCCCCCCATAAAAGAAATATTTGTCAGGCCCTGACATAAAAACACAAGGATGAGACTATATACATGAATATTGTGCACAGCCCCACAGACTGTTCACCTTCGTCCTTTCTTTCAAAATGATCATTCTTTTCCCTCTCATTCGTTGCTGCAGCCACCAGAGGCTGTCCGGACGTTATGATAGTTGAAACAGTGGCTGAGTGTTTTTTTCATTTTTAAGTTTGCACTGTGGACTGTTAAAACTGAGCACAAGAAAAACTCATTGTTGAATTGCTTCAAAGAAAAATGTGCTAATCCATGATCCCTTCCCACACCCAATCCAGCATTAACGCTGGCTCTCCTGCTCAGCTGCTGAGTCCATTGCACATCTTGGCAATGCATGCATTCATCCGTGGGGATCCCAATAAAGATTCAAATCCCTGCTTTGTTATGAGGACAAAAATGCTTCTATTTGACCCTTTTCCTTACTGTTTTCCAGTGCCTTTCAAACCCTACATTTTCCTGTTGGCCTTTCAAACAATTTCCTAGCCCCCGTGCGTGCCCCTTGTAAACTTCCTAGATTACTTTGCCTGAAGGATTTTCTTGCTTTCCGTTTCCTGTGCCTCTTGTTAGACTGTAAATTCCTTAGAGGGTGACTTGTCAAAGCTGTTCTAGGTAAAATGCCATCAACGCTGCTGCTGTACCAATGAATAATTAAGCTTACACGAAGAAGGGAGGTCAGATGTGTTCTCTGGGCATAGCATGCTTTTATTGATCTAATAATGTTGAGGATGCTGATATGTAATAAAGGACAGTGTGCTGTGGAGCCAGCTTCACTCAGATGAGCAATAAATATTCAACATTTTCACTAGTTCTTCTCCAATATGTCTTTTACACTTCCCGTCCCCACCATTTCTTCTAACGTCATTGTTCAATAGAGAGCTTATATCTCCTTTTGCTTTTTACGGTGGGGCCAGAACTGCAGCCCACCAGTCCAAGCAGGGCCAGCTGCGTGAAGCCTTCCTCTGGCACCGATCCTGGTCACGCTGGAGCAAAGAAGGGCGCGGTGCAGACAGCTTGGGAAGAGGACAGCTCTGCGCACACAGGCCAGCCCTGCCTGTCTTCAGCAGGACCAGCACCTTACGAGGCGGACTTCACATACATGTCAAGGATCAAGACGCTGGCTGAAACGGAGCGGCTCTTTGATGAGCTGACGTACGAAAAGCAACAGGTAGAAACTGGAGACGTTGCCTTCTCTTCTGTATTTCTCAGAAGCCCAGGGCCAACCGAAAGCGCTCAGTTGATGTGAAATACGGAGTGACATGTTGTGGGGGAAGAAACTCTGAAAGGGGCAGGCGGGTGGAGGACAAGCGGGAGGCATCCTGATCTAGAAGGAACAACCAGCTGGAATTCTCAAAATTGACATTGATTGAAAAGGCAAGAATTGCACAGCAACCGACTTTTGGCATGTCGTCCCACTTGGATGTTGCTTTTGGGGAAATAATGTCAGGTTAGAGAACAGAAAGCAAACCCGTCTTCTAACACGCCTTGTCAGGGTCTAGTCCCAAGAGGTGACGAATGTGAGAGAGGGGTAAAGTTCCAGAGGGTTTCCTTTCTGGCTGTTGACCTTTTGCTCCTCTTCTTTTCCTTGCCTTCTCTCTCTTCCCCCCCCCCACTAGATTGAGGCCCAGCTGAGCCGCATACCTTGTACCGGAGGGAGAATGACCCTACAGGCAAGACTCAATCAGGTTTAAATTCTCATTTTGATATCGCTACGAGGGGTGTCTCTGTCCATCAGTCCTGCAGCAGAACCTAAAATGATCAAAGGCACTGGGCCACTGCAACCTCTCCTCCTTCCTCTTCCGAGTCTAGTTCAGACATGGGTGTTCCTCATTTAGCAGCCGTGATGTTTGGAGTTGGACAGGCATGTACGACTGAACCACCCAAAAAAGCCCCCCCAAAACCATTCATCCTGTATGCGTTGAGATTCATGTTCTGTCCACAGCTGAATTAAGTGCTGTCCATGCACACAGCCTTTAATTAAGACTATTTGTCAGGCAGAACCTGGCTAACTGCTCTGCCCACATACAGCTGTTCAATACCACTTCAGTGTCCACCCTGGCTCTTTCCTGTGGGATCCTTTGCTCGGTTGAGGGACTTGGAATTCTTGGGAGCTTTAGTGCCATGATTCTTCAGCTTTCCAGATGTTTTTGGACATCAGTTCCAAAAAGATCCAGCCAGCATAGCCCAGTGGTCAGGAACCTCGGGAATCAGCATCTGTAACATCTGGGGGATCATAGGGACAGGGAATCATTGCCCCATTGGACTGTGTTGAACCAGGGAGGAAATAACAGACCCCAAGATTTTGGAAGATGGGGCCAGGATAAGTAAGGTGTTATTGAACCGCTGTTCTTGGATACTCCAGCTATGCTTTAGGAATTGATTAGTGGTGGGAGGTCCCTGGGCGTCTCACATTCCCCCTCAGTGTTCTGGCATGCAATGGGGGTCTGTCTGTTACAGTGGAAAGCTGTTGAACGAAGCTCGTAAGAAACTGGGGTGTGGAATCCCCATTTCAGAAGGGAGGCGGCTTGCCTTTTCCGGTCCTTGAATGCGTGTTTTTTCTCCTCTGCAGGAAGCCTTAGAAGATCGCTTGGACAGAATTAATAGAGAATTGGGCTCCATCCGCATGATTCTGAAGCGATTCCATGTTTTACGGACCTCGGCAAATATCTGAGATGTCCCTCTTTGAATTGAGATATCCTTTTATTTGCACTAAAACGTATAATACTTTATGCACTCTGGAAATGCAAATGTTTTTGTATTTTTTTGTAAACCCTCGACTACAGTTTTGCGATCATGTTGCCCCTTCCACGCACCATGTTTTGTATTGAGCCACATATATTTTAGAAACCTATTTTTGTTACACCTGAAGGAATCAACCTGTGAATTCTGTATTTTGCTACTTTCGAAGAAGTATTAATAATTTTTTCTGAAACAGTGGACATGAATCCTTTATAAGAACAGAGAAACTAAGAGGCAGCTTGTTTTCAAAAGACAATCATGTTGACTTCAGTTGCGATACACATCTCACCAATTTTATAGGTCCAGTAGCCTCTCTTGTACAGTGAGTTATGAGGTCTGGAATTTTTTTATTTATGCCGAACCTGACACAGCTTCTTCCTGTGAAGTGAGCTCCAAACAAATGCTACATCGCTTGTATTTCAGACATGGCATCTTGTTTCATGAACTCCTTTTGTTCAGTTGTGACACCATGTTTTTCCACAAATGCCGAATATTCGGGAATATTCGTACACCTGCATATTGCGGAGTCAAGAGAAGACGTTTTCTCTTTTTTAAAAAAAGAATTTTTATTTTGCATGTTTCTTGCAGAGATACCAATTAAAGTTTAATTGCTTAAAAACAAGTCCTGTGAGTCCTTTTTTGAACCACACTGGGAACCCCATAGGAATGGGGTGTGGTTTTGGCGTCTGGCTACTTCATGGGACTCCAAGTCACGATGAATAGCTGTGCATGTGTGCACACTGGCGTCCTTCTAGAATTGTGTTGAGCAAACAGAACCAACCAACCAGACTTCTGTAGCTCTCTGTGGTCTCTTGATATATTGCCTGTATGGTTCTGTTTTACTAGCGTGAGTCCTGTGGCATTTTAAACTTAGCCTCCTTTCTCCCAATAGTAAGCAAGACACTCTGTGATGTCAGACAACGTGCAATTCTGCAGCTGTAATTAAGTGACTGCCATATAAGCCAGGATCCATTTGGATTACTTGTATTGATGAAAGACGCCTGTCAGACAATCCAGGAAGAGGTAATTCCTTTCCCCAGACAGCATTCCCAACAATTATATTCCCCTTCTCTCTTGGAGTAGCGATTGAGGGCACACAGGCTGCATGGGAGGGCAGGTAAACAGCATCTTTTTCGATCTGCCTTTTCTCACAAAGGCCCAGTTCCATCCTGGAAATTAGCAGAATCTCCTCCCCAGGCCATCCATCCTAATTTGAGGTCAAAGAGTGGCTCTCCCCCCCCCCTTTAAATGATCTTACCTAAGTTCCCTGTAAAGTCTGTGCGAAAACAAGTGTTTCACTTTCCCCCCCCCCCCCGGCTTTAACATTTTTTTTGTCAATTAAAGACACCAGTAGGAGTCAATTAAAAATAATGACAGCTATAATCACCTGTTTAAAAAACCCTACCAAGATCTCAATTCTTTAATAAAACATTCCACTGCAGTAACTACTACTTAAAAAAAATAAAAAGCTCTTCCACATTTATGTAGAATTTAAAATTTAATGATGCATAACCCCCCTCCCCGGTGAGCTTAATATTGTAACTCCCATCCCATTATCTGGTGTCCTTTTAATAAACAGTTTGCAGACACTAAATTACACAACATCCCTTAAGCTGTAACCTTGAGCAGGCTGGATACGGGAGCAAACACACCTCAGTGGGCAATTTGAAATGTTTTGTTAATATTCTCTCCCCCCCCCCCCAAATTTCATTTTACATTCAGTCTCAGCTGCTGTAATGTAATTCATGCTTGATCGTTAGCAACCGGCCATTAATGAGCCTGAGATAAATTTTGTGGAAAGCAATCCTGTACTATATCAGAGGAAGACTGGAAAAGCAGAATGCAACCTAGACTTGGTTTGTTGAAGAGAGAAGTCAAAGCCTATGGGCTAATACACATTTGCTTTATTTATATCTCTCCCTCTGAGAGAATATGGCTGGCCAAAGATCACTCCCTGAGCCTTATGGTCAAGAAGGGATTTAAACCTTGATCTCTTGAGCCCCAGCACAGACTTTTAACCACTACCCCGCTTCAGCAGTGGCTGACGTAAGATGCAATCGAACAATATCTGTGGAACCCCCTGTATCTTTATTTGTTAGCAAACGGTGCACCCCTTCTATAAAATTATAAACCTAGTACCAGCTGCTTCTTCCTCCTGACCTTCCTCCTTAAAACAAGACGCCTTCTCCACTGCAGTCTTACTTCCCCACCCGGGAGCCCCTGCTCCCCTCTTGTGGAATAGTCCTCATTTTGCATTCTCACTTGGGCTGTGTTTTACGAAAGCGTGCGAACCAAAACGCAATTATTCGTGTGTCATCTCTGTGAATTGGGAGGACTTGCAACAGAAATACTGTTCAGTTGCTACCTCTCTGTCTCCAGAGATTCCTGGAGCAAAGGATACCCAGCACGTGCTAATGAAGGGCAAATTATTAGGGGTTTAGCATAACTTAGGCACAGTAGCTGTGTTCGCATTTCAGCTGAGACCGAGTCTTGAATGCACATCTGGGAAAAGGTCACAAGCAGAGACATGTCCTCAGAAGAGCGCCTATTTTCATATATTAAAAATGCATACATTGTATATAAATTGTAATTCATTTTTTTCTACCAGAAGCATTAGCCCAAACTAGCCAGTATCTTTTTTTTAATAAACGCCTCTCCGTAAACATTTCCCTTTCTGCAATCTCCAGCTTAAGTTATTGATCAATCCATAAGTTATTTGTGATTATATATGTGTATCGTCTTCTGCAGCCTGGACAGATTTTTCTTCCAAAGGGGGGTTTTTCTTCAAAAATCACAAAGAATCACAAAGGCCCCTTAAAGATGAGTATGTTTTCTTTGGTGTGAGCAGTTCACAAAAGCTTGTGCCCCAAAAAAACCCTTTATAATTTTTGAGCTGCCACCAACATTTTGTTTGCTTGCTGGCTGGCTTGCTTTTTTGCATCTGGAGTGTGACCTTTGTTAACGTCTAAGATGTGCTTTTCCAGAAAGCACGGAGTTCCCCTCCAGCCACCGCAGCCACTTTCTTTGGCCAGCTTAGGAGTAAAAAAGCACGCCTCTCCACGGTTGCTTAGCAAGTGTTTGGTTTCCATCTTTTCCACATCGGTCACCTGTCAGGCAATTTACACCGATCATTATTTGGGAAGATGCAACAGAAACCAAGAAAAAGCAAGGTTGGAAGAGAGGGTTTTCAAAAACACCCTTTAACGTTGGGTGTTTCCTGTTAAAACATCGGGCAGCTTGTAAGGCTAGGCCAAGCTGAAAATGAAGAGAAAATGTAGGGTTAGGAAAGGAGAGGGGGGGGGAAAAAGCTAACTATTGTTCTCTTGTCTTAGGGAATACTCTATGTTCTACTCAGTTATCAAGACAACCAGCACAGGAAGTACAGTCAGCCAATAGCCCAGGTATGTTCTTCTATAGGAACAATCCTCTGGGGGCTTCCAGTTTAGGGGTGAGGGCTTTAAACTCTAGCTTAGTCGGCAGATGACGGTTTGTCCCATCCGAATGCGGCCTTTTAAAGCCCATCCACCTCCCATAACTTTGTACTCCCAAGGAGTCCTTCTGCATTTTGTTTCTTGGTTTTTATTGAAGCCTTCTTTATCCTCTCTCGGTTCCCTGGTTTTGCAGCCAAGCCAATCTTTTCCCTGGTTCTGCAGCCAAACCAATCTTCCTCGGATAATTGATGTGCCTACTGTTTTCCAATTTCAGAGAAGCCATTACCTCTCCCTTGCCTTTCACTTTTTTTTTTGGTCCCAAATTTACCTCCAGAGAATGCTCCTCGACCTTGTTTTCTTTTTATTACCGTCCTTCAGCCCTGCTGCTGTTCACATCTGGAGCAGAGCAGATTGGAGAAGCCAGGGAAGGGGGGCAATAAAATGGAGATACAGCTGCTCCGGATGTTGTGGGTCCCTCAGGTCTCTGTGTTAATTCTAGGACGGTTGTTAAAACCAGGGCTGCATCTCCTAACTTTCGTCAGCACAAAGCAGCCGGAGGGGGGGGGGGGGCTAGGGCTTCTGCCTTGAGTCGAACCCACCGCTACGTTGGGCAGTGTGACCCTGTTGCCTCACTTGAGGGAGGTGGAACAGCTTTCATTTTGAAGATGAAAAACCCTAATAAGAGAGGGGGGGGGGCTGAAGGCATCCAGGTCATTTTTCTCAATGTGGAGAAGCAGATTACTGTATATCATTCCGCTTAAGTTATGAGAATCATTTCTCACGTTTTATTTGCATTTCAACATGTGCAAAATATACTATACAAATGCACATGCTCTTTTATGCCGCCTTTGGAGCTGAATTTCCTTCTGGGGGCAGGTTGTATGTTGGCAACCATGCTTTATGTGGCCAGCATGCAAGGCAGGCAGCCTAGGTGCTCCTTATAACGTGGCTTTCCACGATGAGAGCCTGTGTCTTTGAAAACTGGTCCCGGTTTGTGAGAGGGAAACCAAAAAGGCGATTTGGTCAGGCTGGCTGCTACGGTGACTAGTGATAAATTTAAAAGGTCCAGCTCAGTGTAAAGTCCTTGAATACAGAGACTTTCCTCCCCCCCAAGCGCACATGATTCTGTAACAATTTATTGAGTTTATAGATACTGCGCATGAATTTTGGCATCCTAGTGCCAACATTTATTTATTGAGTTTATAGACCACCCAACTTAGTGAGAATATTACTCGGGGTGGTTTACAAAAGTAGGCAAAACATGTAACAACTAAAATAATAAAAGATGAAAATGTAACATGCTACAGACTGAAACAGAAAAGGCAATCTAAGATTGATATCAATTCAATTACCAAACTTTGTTAAGCGGCCTGGGCTCCTTTACAAGGAGAAGGATCAGATGAAAAATATTTTAAATACATTTTAAAAAATGTTTTAACACCCAGTGACTCTCTCTTATCAACTAACCACAACCTTCATGCCATGTATAATATTTGCTATCTTATATCTCTTCCTCTTTTGTCTGATGAAGGGGACTTGTCCATGAAAGCTCACGATAGATAGATGGATTGATCGATCCATCCATCATTGGCTTAACCTTTCTAAGACCTACGTTTTGATTCCTCCTGAGAGAGAATCTTTTTTAAAAACCCTTTTTCAAATTCTCTTTTCGCCGACGATGGAGGACACCTGTGCTACCTTTCGGACGATCTTCCCCGAAGCTTTCCTGGAGGGCAGGCGGCCGCCGCCTTCTTCCGAAGCGGTCTCCCTGCTTGATTCCTGAGACGGGCTGCTGTTCCCGAGCGCGTCCAGAGGGAGGCGCTAGCAGGCCGCCTTTCTCTCCCCCCCCCCCCCCCGCAGCCCGGCGGCGGCGGCGGCAGTGCGGGAATGCGCGCAAAGGAGAAGGAAGTCCCCGCCGCCGCCGCCGCCGCCGCCGCCGCCGCCTTGCAAGCGCTGTCAAGCCGGTCCCGGCTGCGCGGCAGCACCGGCGGCTGCAGGGAGGGAGCAGCGGGGCCAGGGCCGCCCGGAGGCAGCCACTGAGCGAGGGCTCCCCGTTGCCCTTCCGGGCAGGAGGAGCCGGCGGCTTGCTCGCCCGCTTTGCATGGAGCTGCTCCGGGCGAGCGCTGCCGGGCTCCGCGGGGACCCGCCCGGGGGATCGCCGTCTTAGCGGGAGGAGGAGGAGGAGGACGCGGGAAGGGTGGGTGGGTGGGGGTCCTCTGCGGTGGATCGGGCCCTCCGGCTTGTCCAAGCCGCCGCCGCCAGCCAGCTTGCAAGGCTGCGCGCCTCTGCCCGCGCTGGGAGCCCCGAGGAGGCGAACGCCCGCCCGCCCGGACCATCCTGGCCCCGCGGTGGCGGCGACGAGGCCTGGCCGGCCGGGAAAGAAGCGATGCCCCGGCGCGGAGGTGAGTCGAACGGGGGGGGGCGCGCCGGTTGTGCCTGGCGGTGGATCGGGTCCCCGCTTGGCAACCACCCGCTTGGGGGGGGGGGTCGGGGGGTGGGTCTCAATCGGACGCCCGGTTTCTCTTCCTCTCTCAGCTGGGGACACGCTTTGACCCGCAGCGGTGGCGTTCTCACGTTACGCTGCCCAACCCACCCACCCGCGGGGCTTCTTGGAAAGCCCGCAGAGGGCCTGGAAAAAAAAAGGGGGGGGGACGTTTGCAGGATCGCTGCCCTTCCAGAGCCACGCGAGGCGGCCGCTTGGCTCGCCGCCTTCCCGGTTGAAGGCACGGATTTGACCCAGGGATGTGTTGGAGGGTTCCCACCCGCGGGTGCTTCGGGTTCCCGGAGTGAAGCTAGTAGCCTTCACGCCCTCGGATTCATCTTGGTGCGGAGAGGAGGGAATCTCCTCCAGGGGGGGGGGTCGGGCCCGTCCCTCTTGGGGGCACCCCCAAAGGGGCCCGCATCCCTGGCCGCAGATTTCAGGGGCGCCCCAAGACTCAGGCGGACCCGGGGGAGGCGTGTCAGATTCCAACGAGGATGATGCCGGGCGAACTCGCTTCCTGGCAAGGGTTTTCTCCCCCCCCCCCCGGGTTGATCCAGAAAGGTGGCGAGAGAGAGAGAGAGAGAGAGAGAGAGAGAAAGAGACTCTGGGGCCGCCCTCCTTGCACCCCCACTTTCCCGGGCTGCCCCTGGGGCCACTTTTCGATCCTGTGCTGCTCATGGGAGTTGGCTGAGCCCCTTTGGCCTTGGGGAAAGGCTGGCAGTGGGTGGCAAACCATGCCATGCTTCCCTGGCTGGGAACCCCATCGTTTTCCTGTTTCCTTGGTCAAGAGCGGCGTGGGGGGGGGGAACAGGGGTGTGTGAATGCTTGACCTGGGGGGGACTCAGAGAGTCTTCACCCCCACGTGCAGAAAGAGGACCCACTCCGCCAGCGTGTCTTTCACAGTGGGGTGATTGCACCGCGTATCTGTGGGTAGGCCCTCTTGCATGACGGAAGAGTAGCTTTTCCCCTCATTCCTGCCGGCCAGGATGATGGAGCCGGTAGTCTGAACATCTGGAGAGCACTGCTTTTCCTCCCGGACGGGCCACCTGAGTCTCTTTCCCATCCCTTTCTTGGGTCTTTCTCATTTGGGTCATTCACCCTTTTTTGAGCCGATCCGCACAACCATGGTCTGGGACACGCCTGCCTTTCACGATCTCTCTTTCTACTCAGCGTCTTGCCTCTGGTTGTGTGAATCAAGCATGAAAACCTTGCGTTATTTACTCTGGAGGTGGGAAGTAAGTGAGATTTATGGAATGAATGAAAAACAACTGTATTACTTCATTTATGTGCCAAGAGGCCTTCGGGTACGATGCTCCTTGACCAGCGAAAGAAGGGTTTGCCTCTCTGCTTCAGATGGCAGAATACGCTGGGTCATCCCTGTTGTCGCTTTTCATGCAGGCTGGTTGCGTGAATTTAAAAGAGGGTTGTGGGCTTGTGTCGAGTAGCAGAGCTAAGCTGAGGAGGATGAACTGTGGCCTCATTCCTAGCAGAACAAAAAACGGCGCCGGAATATCTTGGCCTTTTGAAGCCTAACAAATTTATTTCAGTGCACACTTTTGTGGGTTGTGATCGCCATGCGCTGTGGTCTCATGCATGGTCTTAACGAAGTCTTAATTTAATGAGTGATGGGGGAGCTAGACGCCAGGTTGTGGGGGAGATGTCAGCGGGAATCCCCAAAGAGCAGGGTAGTGGGAGGAGATTTAAAATATATATTGGGAGCCAGGAAGCCTGTCTTGGGCTCATCAAATTTTGGGACTTTTTTTTTGTAGTGGGGAGCAAAAGGCTCTGTCAAGTGGTCTTGTTACACTGTGGATCTACCCCCTCCATTTTCAAATTTTATACAGATTCAACATATTAAAAAGAGTGGGACAGGCTGTTCTTTCCCACGGGGTGCAGTAATAGGCATTTGGCTGCCATGATGATGCCTCTGCTCTATCTCTGGTGGCTTTCCCAAGGACCACGAGAGAAATATGAGCCGGTTGGGCACCCCCTAAAAAATAACATTTACCCCTTAGAAAAAAAGGTGTTCAGGGTACCTTCCTCACAGAACCCTAGTCAGGTGAGTGACGGAGCGAGGTTAATCTCCGAAAATCTCTGGTTTCATCGGGCAACCCAGACTTCTATAGTTTTGCTGATGGCAAGTGCCGCTTTAGAGGAGGCCTGCGGTCCTCTCCGGCGGAAAGCCTCTTCTACGATCCTGTCTTCTCCGAAGCAAAATAAGGAAGAAGGCCTCTTTCCTTAGGACAATTTTTTATTGGCTGATTTAGCTGGTTGGAGTTAAATTGAGTACTGTAAAAGGGCTATAACAAACTTACCAGTACTTGCTTTTTTTTTTTCTTTTCTAAACTGGGAAGATGGTCCCAATATTGTTATCATTCCCACATTGGCCACTGAATGTGGGTCCTTTTGGGGGGGGACTAGAAAGGAAAAGTTGAGTCAAAATCCCCTCTTTCCCTCTTGGGTACAGAATCCCCCCTTTTCCTTCCCCTTCCCTGTCCTCTTTGTGCTGGCATTGCTTTGCATACTGCCGGCTTAAAAGCTCCATTTATTCTTCTTTTCCTGCCACGTTTGCAATGCATAACCTTTTCTCAGAGGGAAAGGGAATTTAAAGATCTGACGCTCTTTTCCTCCTGGGTTGCATTTACGTTTCCCTAAACTTGCATTCTTTCTAGCCGGCTGGCTTTCTTATTCAGGGCCCTGGAAATGAAGGCAAATCTTGGCCGGGAGGAACAGCCCCAGGCACATGTTACCAAGAGACCTCTTATCCGGGGGGGGGGGGGGGGGGGGGGATCCTGGCAACCTTCCTGGTCATTTCTGGGTCCACTTCTGTTCCTCCTCCTCGGACAATGGCTAACCTTTCAAAAACATGCGCTGCCTCTTTGAATGAAATGGACTTGGCACATGGATTTTTCTGGCAGCGAGAAAAGCTCTCCACTCTGTTATTAGTGTTGGCAGCCGGTCAGTCGTGAAAACGCTTCTTGGGCTTTGGGGACTTTGAGGGCAGGAATAGAAGATTCTTCAACCGCATGAGATGCAGCCGTGACGTCGTACATTCCTGGGGCAGTCTGCCTCTGGTCCACCCAGTCCTACCTCCTAGGGCTGTTGTGAAGAGAAACCATCAAGGACCTCATTCCAAGCATCTTTGGGGTTGTATGTCTCTTAAGAAAACATTTGTTTCTTTTTAAATATATTATATAATATGACATAATCTAATGTATATTTAAAATATACATTATATTTTAAAAATAATTTATATTTTCTTTAAATGACTAATTTAAATGTTCATTCTGCTCTTTGTCTCAAGAAGGGCAAAGGGGTACACATGTATAATTCTATGTCAAAGATGCCTTTTATCCAACTAGCACCCACAGGAAAACTGATGAACAACTCATAATGATGAAAATACAAATATCATATTCAGGTAGTATCATAAAATGCAGCTTGGAACAAGATTAATTTTTTTAGATCTCCGAGAAATCAATAATATAAAAACATTGTTTTTTTAAGGAGTTGTACCGTATCAAGGCTAAAAAACCATTGCTTTTTTATTTTAAAACTTGGCAAGTCAAGTTGTTGTTTTACTGTTTGAAGAGCTATTTATATTTATTTATCTATTTTTATAGGAAAGTTGTGCTGTGGTTCCGTTCCCAAAGTTACTTATAGGCTAAAATTTAGTTTAAAATGGGTTAAAACAGGTGAAAAAAAAGGTTATGTCTTTACTCTGTTTTATGGTCACACTACCCCTAAGAGGTAGGTTAGTTTGAGACGATACAGGATAACCCATTTCCTGTCGAAGCCGCCTAGTGGAAAAGGAGTACTCAAGTACCCCTTCCTATTAGCTAGGCTATCTAGGAACGATAGGACTTGTAGTCTAGCAACATCTGTTCGGTTGCTTGTTCCTAACCAGCGTTTCAGCCCTCACTCTCCGTCGCTCAGACCTGGAACTGGTTTCAAATGCTGGCAGTCAGCCATTGACCCTATGAGATGGGATGGGACTTGAGTGTGTCTCTGGGCATGTGCAGAGTACATTTCTTTAACCCATAAATCACCGCAGCCTGGAGTGCCATGGACTTGCAGGCACCTTTTGCAGCAGTGAAGCTAGGAAATGTGGCAGAGTGGGGGAAAATGGAATAAAACCATTGAAACCACCCCCCCAGGGATGGGATTTTTTTTTAACTCTTCACTTTTTCCTGACTCAAACTGGAGCCATGTTAGTTGCTTTACTTCGCATTCGTTAGGCTTTTTAAGGTTCCCTAATGAACTTTTGAATTGAAGGGCCCTCCTGATCCTGGCTTGAAGGAAGGGATGTGTCTAAAAGCTGTCTCCGGTGTAATCCCATGTTTTTGATTGTTTTAATTCCTTGTGTCGTTGCCTTAATGGCCCTTGGTTGCTGCGGTGGCTGCTCTGAACGGCCACCAGGAACACGGCGGCTCGTTTTCGTCATATTTTCTCCCCCTAAAATTGAATTATTTCTCCCTCCCTTCCCTGAGTCGGAGAATGGTTGTAAACAGCGAAGAGCAAAGTGGGGAAAGGCTGGGGCTGTACTTAGAGGAAATCCTGTGGTTTTTTTTTTTTTTTAGGTTAGGTGTCATTATATACATTTTATTAGGTCTCCCCGTAATTGTTTCCAGTTTAAGGGGAAAAGAAAAAAGAAAAAAGAAAAAATCCAGTCTTTTTCCCTCCTCATGATGGAAGTCTGTGAGCAGAGACGTTTGGAATGAAACTCAGGATGTTTTTCCCCCCTCTTTTCCTCACACAAGTTTTCCATTTTATTTTGGGGTTCTGGCTTCAGGCATGCCTCTCCCAGCTGAAACATTTAAACTGTGTTGTTTTTTTAAATTGGGGGGGAGCTCCTTTGGTCTGTGGGCATCCTTACTGGTTCCCTCATTTTAGGCCGATGGCAGGCGCCTGAGGAGGGTGAAATGGCCCCCCAGCCCAGGGAGAGGTTTAATATTCCTCCATGAAGACATTTTTGAGAGAGAGAAAGAGAGAGAGAGAGACGTTTGCCCTGAAAGTGCCTCAGAGCTTATGCCTGCCTCATGAAGAAGCCCGTCCGCCATCTTGGCTCCCCCTCCATCCTCTCCTCCCTTGAGAACTAAATAGTGAGGGAACGGAAGAGTTTCCCGCTTCCTTGGAAACTCCTCAAAACTCGTTTGGATTTTTTCAGCCGGGCATTGGGCTTCTTCTCTTTCCCGGCGGCCCATGAGCTTTGATTCTGGGTAATATCCTGTGGCTTCCATCTTTTCCCACCATCTCCGGCCCGGCCCGGCCATTGAGCAGGGTGACACGGCTGCCTCAGGCGGCAAATACGGGGGGGCGGGCGGTGGCGCCCTATGGAAGATGTGGGGCATCACGCTCGACTTGATGATGGCCCCTCCATCAGCGTGGCAGCCATTATTCTGAGGCCAGGGTTGAAGTAACAGCCGTCAAACACTGGCTAACGAGGTGGACGCCTGCCTGGGGCATTTTAATTGTTTTTTAATATCTTTTTATTGTGTTTTAATGGTATTTTTATTGTTGTAAGCCGCCCAGAGACCTTTGGATAGAGTGGGATGCATATAAGTTAAATAAATAAATAAATAAATTTGAGGCGGTTGAGGAGCGGCGCCATTTTGCCCTTCCCCTCGGGTATCAAAATGCAGGGTGGATTTAAATGGGGTGGGGAGAATCTGATTTTTTTTGGACCATTTAAATTTTTAAAAAAACGTTAAAAAATTAAATTGTGATTTTAATTGAATTTTTAAAAAATCATTGCTTTTTTTAAAAAATCCACTGTGGCAAAATGTCTTCCACTAGCCCTGCGGCAGCCATTGTTGACTCATTGAACCAGAGGCAGTTTATCTGGGTAACGAGTTTGTCTTGTTGGCGAGGCAGTTTATAAAAATCCAGTTTTTAGGGCCGGCTTGCTGCAGCTTAAAAGTGTGTGTAATTAAAAAGAGAGGGAGAGGGAGAGGGCATGGATGAATTTTTGAGAGCCTGGCTGAGCTCCTGTGTTTCTGGCTTGATGAGTCATTTATTTTTTTACGGAGAAAATTATACTTTTATGTTATTTGTCCTTTTCCTGCTTGCTTTGGTGTTTCCTCCCTGCACTGACTTGAAACCTCGGACATCGTGCTGTCAGAAAGTTGCACTGGTCACAAACTGTTGGATATATGCATCGAATATTAATTTGCTAATATTAATTTGTTAATGTTAATTGTTGGAAATGTTGCGTTATCCCAAGGTTGGGAGCCACAGCTTCTTTGGACTTCTCCGTGCTCAATTTGATGCTCTAAAATGACCTCCCTTTTGGACAGCTGGGCTCAGAAACAGCGGAGACATCCTCTATCTATCTATCTATCTATCTATCTATCTATCTATCTATCTATCTATCTATCTATCTATCTATCTATCTATCTATCTATCTATCTATCTATCTATCTATCTATCTATCTATCTATTTACATTTCTATCCTGCCAAACTCATAGCCTGCTCTCTGTGCAAATGAGATTTGCATGTGCCAGATCTCACCGGGTTATGTCGTCTTATTCTTTTTTTTTTAAGTTAATGATTTTTAAAAAAAACAATTCATGCATTTATGCATGAATTAGCCAAAAGCCTCCTAGATTGGCCTACGAGTTGGGTCACGTGTGATAGTTTCTGCTCCTGAGTTTACAATCTAAAATTTTAAGACACGACACACAAGGAGTAAAGGATGTGGAGGGAAGAGGAGGGGGGAAAATTAAGTTCACTGATTGGGATGTCTTTTATGGATAAGAATCTGGGAACTGGTTTTACTTGGGCTTTGTGTACA
This sequence comes from Pogona vitticeps, assembly GCF_051106095.1. Lineage (NCBI taxonomy): Eukaryota > Metazoa > Chordata > Lepidosauria > Squamata > Agamidae > Pogona > Pogona vitticeps. The sequence goes on from NC_135796.1 coordinate 17,288,886, forward strand.
GGAGGCCCATTGATAGAGGTATTTTCCCAACTCTGTTGGACTGGGGAGATTAAAACATAAGAGGGTGATGAATACTAGTCTATTCTGTGACAGCAGTGACCTGTTAGTCGATTGTTGGTGTTGGTTGACCTAATAGACTTTTCTTCTGTCAGTGATTGTCTTATTTCTTAACTGGTGTCAAAAAAAGGGGGGAGAAGATCAGCCGATGCACATGTGGGTCGCTCCAGTTGTATGTTTCCAGAATGGTTCTCCCCACAACGTGATGGGGTAACGGGTGATGCAGTGATTAGAGTGATAGATAAACAGGGGCTCATGATAGCCGAATTCTAATCCCCATTTAGCCCGGATGCTCTTTGAGAGAGCTTGGGCTAATCAGGATTTTTTTCCCCCAGCTTGACCCACCTCACAGGGTTACAGAGGGGATAAAATGTGGAGGAGCTGAGCTACATACAGTAGGACCCCCCCCCAAATATCTGCAGGGAATCATTTCCACACAAACTCCTCCCCATGGATGCTGAAAAACGTGGATTATAATAACTGCTATATGTAGCATGATCTCTAGCTCCCTCTAGTAACCATTTCTGGTAACTGCACCTTTAGAAAGCTATACAGTATTTCTAGGATCTTTCTTGTAATAGTTTTAATATTTTCATGGATATTTGTGGATAAGTGTGAATTAGCAGATACTGATCCTGCAGGTATGGGGGTCTTAATGTGCATCGTCTTGACCTCACAGGAAGAGAAATGGGGTATAAATGTAACTAATGAAGCTAACAGATAGGGGAGGTGATGCTCTGGTGATTATAGTTAAGGATAGCTCAGTCGATGATGTAAACAAATTGTCTCGAATCTAGCGATATCCAGAGGTACCAGTTGAGAGTTCCTATCTCCAACTGGTTTGTCCAGTGACTGGGGATGTTGGAAGTGGTAGCCGCCTAGAGTAGCCTTATAGGCCAGATGGGCGGGGTATCAATCAATCAATCAATCAATCAATCAATCAATCAATCAATCAATCAATCAATCAATCAATCAATCAGTCAAATAAATAAATAAATAAATAAATAAATAAATAAATAAATAAATAGATAGATAGATAGATAGATAGATAGATAGATAGATAGATAGATAGATAGATAGATAGATAGATAGATAGATAGATAAATAAATAAATAAATAAATAAATAAAATAGACCAGTAGGTTTGGAGAAAAAAAGTTATTTGTATTTTAGGTATTGATTGCAATAACGTTTATCTGAAAGAGCAAGAGCGATTTTTATTTCAGAGTCTAAGCTCTGCTTGGTGTGCAGAAGGAGAGCGTGCTGTCCGAGGTTACCGACCACGTGTGTCTTCCTCACTTCACCTTGGTCTTAAACTGGATTACAGCCCCGTGCCTCCTGCTCCTCCTTGGCCTTCCACCCACCGCAGGACCTAATTGGGGAAGCACTAAGCACAGGCATAGAGCAGGGAGGATTTGCAAGTCATTATGAGCCCTTTAAAACCTCAGGTTGTGTCACAAGGTGCTTTTAATTCCATTATGGGTCTGAACAAAAGGGTAATGGGAAGACTTGGCTATGTGTTTTATATTAAGGCTTCGCCAAGTCCTCAGGTCAGCTTTCAGTCGTGTGCCTTTTAAAATGGGTTAGTCATTGCTGGAAAATCTGGTTTCAGGCTTTGGGCCTGCTGGTGAGTCACCCGCTTGTTTGGTGATTTATGAAGATGCTGATGAGCAAGGACTTCTTCTCTGGCCGGCTGGCGGTGCGGCACTTGCCTCTGCCTAGTCTTTCAAGACTGAGCGTTGAGAAGAGACGCCCGGGCCCTTTCTCTCTTCCACCCACCAGCACTTCCCCTTGAGGTTTTGCAGGAGCCATTCTTAAGCTATGGGTTGGGATGCATCCGCGTGCACTCTCTCTCTGACTGAATTTTTCTCTGAGCTCAAGGTATTGACTTTTGGAAAAGGCTGCTCGGTGCCCGCTATGACTCTGCATGACTCACTGTCCGGAACTGGCCACTGATCGGCATGTGCTTTGGCTATGGCGTTATGGTTTGACCACTCAGCGGCTCCCAGTGCCGGAGGTGCAGCACGTCCTCTGGGAAGGTATGAATGACCACTCTTGGTGGATAGGCTGTTCCAAAGACGTCACTCTTGCTTTTTACGATTCGAAAAAGAAGGAGGGAAACCCTCCAGAGCTTTCCCATTGGCAGTGGAAGGAAGCCTGTAATACAGCATTTTAAACACATAAATATAGAATACAATCCTGTTGTCCCTCAGTTAAACAGCTATCTGAGGGAGAGCTCAAAAGAGATTCCCTGGGAGGTTTTGACATCAGCAGAAAATTCAAATGGTAGTTTGGAAAAAAAATAACAATAAAAGGAATGTAAACTAAATAACGGCAATTGCTGGTATTAAATAGCACCTGGCAAAGGGCTCCCCACCCCTGCCAGGTGAATGGACCTGCCTTATAAATGCTGCTTTGCCCTTTAGAGTATAAAAAGGTTTCGCCATTTGACTGACACCTTAACCTAGAAGATAAAAATGCAGGGCTTCCTGCAGGTTCTTCAACGATTTGAAAGGAGTGTGTGAGAGAACAGGCTCCGGACTGGTTTGTTATTTGCCAAGCGGGCAAATTCAGACCGCGGGCAACTTGAGGCATAGTCTTCAGTTTGTGTGTGTGTGTGTCTGTGTGTCTGTCTCTGTGTGAGAGGTAGAAATTTCCCTAGCCATAGAGCAATGAACTTTACGTTGCTTTGAGAGCACCTCTGTAACTAGACAAAAAGCAATGGATTCTGCATCTGTTATATATTTACTAGCTATATTTATATCCCAGCTCTTCTGCTGAGGAGCTCAAGATGACATACATGGCTCTTCTCATCCTTGATTTTTCTTGGCCGTCAGCCACCCTAGGAGATTCATCATGGGTGGACGGGAGACAGAACCTGGTCCCCCTCACCAGGCCAGGCCTTTCCCGTGCTCTAACAATTGCTGGGAAAAAAAACAACAGTTCAACTTCATGAGCCCAAATCTAGATTTCCAGCAAAACTCTCTGCCCAAAGGTTGGTGCTTTGGTTTCTCCTTTCTGTCCTTTGAGCAGAAATGTTTAGACCTCCCAATACAGGAAAGGATGCTCAGAGAATTTGCACACCTGAACGAGGAAAGACATGGAAATCCATCAGGAGATTCTTCAGCCAGACCATTTCGTGCGCTTCTGGTGATAAAGTTGCCTTCTTCACTTCCCTGGCCCAGAAGGCTTTACAGTGGCTGCTTAGGCAGAAGTCCCAACCAGTGTTGACAGCAAAGATGCAGGGATTGTGGAGGAAGATTTGCCTGTTGAATTTCTGCCTGGGATTAAGTGCCCAGGAGGAAAGGGCTGACAAACATAGGTACTGAGGAAGGGATTTGGGGGCTATATGGGTCCCCGGAGGCTGAGGTTGTCTTGGAGAACCATTTCATTCCCCATCCTGGGCCAGGGTTCTGGATAGCTCAGTGGTTTCGGTCTCTGGCTGTGGCCAAAGGTTGGGAGTTCAATTCCCCCTTGATGCCCCATTGATAGGGACTGGACCCGATGACCCATAAATGGTCCCTTCCTGCTCTGCAGTTCTAAGATGATGATGATGATGATTCCTGAAAATGAAGATGTGTTGCTTTGGACAGTCTTTCTCCTTGGATGCCAATCTAGGTAAAACATTTTTAAAGAATCTTTTTCTTGTATTTTCATTTTAGAAAGAACTGAAACAATGTGGAATTGGTTTCTCTTCATGTGGGCGGCTTACTTATCTTAACGCTAACTTTTTCATTTCATTTTCCCTCTTCCTGCCTCACTTTGTATAAATAGACACAGCTTCGTGTCTATGGCAGATGAAGTTGAAATCCAAATATTTTACTCTCTTATATCTGTCTCTCACTCTGACGACTGATGGTAGGTTTCTTTATTATTTTGCTATGAATACTGTTATTGTTGTCATCTTCAAAAAAAATTTTCAGTGGAGCAGGTTTTTACTTTTGATTTTGGACTGAATCCAGTTTTAGTTCCAACTAGAACAATTTAAATAAATGTAACTTATTTGTGAGTAGAAAGTCCCATTTGTTTCATTTGGACTCAAATTGGATTTTTAATTTCCCCATCTAACATTTACTGGTAATATTTAGTTCTTAGTTACCTGATCCTGAAAACCATAATTCCATGCAGAATCTTTAAATTCCTTGCTCTTATGTCAGTTCCTTAAATACCTCTAGATACACATGCATACATAATGTGCACATACGCACATTTCTAAATAACAGATGTTTATTTAACTTGCCACAGTTGTTTGGTTGCAGTGCTTATTTGGCTAAGCCTGATTAACCTTGATGTTTACTTCTCTTGCATAGACTTAATATAGTTGTGTGTCTTGCATTTTCTTTGTTAGCAGAAACGGATAAGAGGTTTAAAAGCTTCTTTGGCAAATGAACCTGCTGTGCTAACTCAGTCTGAGATCTACTCACAAAGTATTTACGTAATGGTGGAATTGCTGTCCTTCTTTATAAGGATCAAAAATCACATCAAAGCAACAAGGATATGTATTCCATCTAGGTAGGCAACTTGTTCCAGCTTTCAGATGTCAACCCACTGTGTGATTTGGGCTGATTCATGCCTAGCTATACATTTCTTGATGCATTCCTGCATTGAGCAGGGGATTGGACTTGATGGCCTTATAGGCCCCTTCCAGCTTCATGGTTCTGTGATCACAGTGTGCTAGATATGACACAGAAGGAAAAAGAAATGAGAAAGGGAGGAAGAAATGAACCACAGATCGAGCCGAGTTTGAAGCGGCGGGTTGTCTCTCGAAGTAGGAAAACCCACTGCGATGGGTGGGGTTCTGGAGATAAAAGGCTTGGGCATGGCTGTATCAGATTTAAAGCGGTGGAGAGAACAGAAGCGAGGAGGGTGAAATTGAAAAGTTGGCTCACTTTTGAAATATGTCAGTACAGACAGAAGGCCAATATAGAAATTTAAAGAGCAGCCTCCTAGGATTAAAAAGAGATGGCATTATTACTGAGATAATTAATCAAAATGGAGCACAGTTATCCTCTGAATTAAAACTCCTGGAATCTCTCACCTGCTGGCATTGCCAGTGGGGTGGATTGTGGAACATATAGTCCTAAAAGGTAGCTTTACCAGGCTCTGAATAAATGTGTACGAAGTTATTTGGATGCTGTGCTCTTTAAATGAATGATGTGTATGTCTCCTTTTTAAACAACGAGGCTTTGAAGCAGGTGCCATGTTCTGGCATGGCTGTATGCTTCTTCGAACTCAATGATGACCTACCTGGCATATCCCTAATCCAGGCTGCCATAGGTGGGGTTTATTGCAGATGGTTAATTCAGATTTTTGCCGTTCAGATTCCTCTCCTCCCTGCTCCCCCCATCTCTTGACTTGAGCTCAAGTGGAGGGCAAATTGTCCCAGCCCATGTTAAACCAGTCTAGTTCAACAAAGCATTCTCTAACATTTCTAGTCTGCTTTTCTGCCTTTTATATTCTACTAGAGACGGTTGTATTTTTAATATTTTTCAAAATGTGTCATAAAATATAGCAGGTTTGTACTGCACAGCCGTCACAGTCTGTAGCTTCTTAAAAATAGCAGTGGCATCATGGTCTCTATAGTGAGCAATATTGGCTGTGCTTAACAGAGCACCTTATTTCTAATTCCTGAAATTCATGTTTTCCTGCTGTGTGCCTCAATCACCCTTTATTACTCACTTTCAAAGTCAGTTGCTTCTGGCAAGGTTACTAGGTGCTTTGTCAACCAAATTTCCCATGACATCCCTTTGTCACTTCTGTGCAGGTGAATGTTTACCTCTAAAAGATAACTAATTGCTGTTTTTTTTCTGTTCTTCTTCCCCTTCTAAAACCAAACATAGCTCAGATTCTTTCGAAATCTTGGGCCATTTAACCTTATTGTAGCATTAGCAGGCAGGAAATCCGCACATCTTCCAGCATGTCTCTATAGGGTCGATTAAACATTTAAAACTTGTTGAGGAGGGAAAGTTGATATTTTCATTCTAATTAATTCTGGGCCAAATTATACACGGATTGTGGAATTTGTTGTCCTAGCCCTTTGGATCTGACAGAAAGAGAGATAATTCTGACATAATGGACTTCTTTCTGTGACTTCCTTTCTTACTTTGGGCTAGAGCTTAACTGTCAAATCTGTTTTTCATTAGAGCAGCTCAGACTTCAACGATATGAAGCACACAGCTGAGGAAGGTACATATTTAGGTTGTTCAGTGCCAGCCTGTTATAACAATGGATGCCTAGGGCAACTGTTGGGAGATTCCATTCCAGGTACCGCTCTTCTTTGATTTAGTTAAGAGTCAAGAATATAGTTGGTAGGTACACACTCTTTTCATGTGTAAAAAAATAAACAAACCACGGAGCTTTGCAGCTGCCCTCAATGTCACATATCGCCCCCAACCCTTGTCCACATATGCTTCTACCACAGATGCTTATGGCTTTTGCCTGAAGTAGAGTAGACCTACTGAATCAATGGAGCTTACCAACAATTGACTTATCAAGTTCTGTGTTGGTTGAAGGGACCTCCACTTGCTGGGACTTACTGTTGGATTAAGACCTTTGTTTCTAGAAGATGTTTGTCTACAGCAGCTTAACCCAGTTGCTAGTCCCAGCTAGCGTAGCCCCATTGACATAATGGGGGTTACATACCATTTGCTAGATTACTAGATAGAGCTACCCTAGTCAGGAGAAGCTGCTGGATTTAAGCCGTAGGTTTTTGTGACTCAAAACACTGATGAGCTGAAGGGAGCTTCAAATATTGAGATTCGAAGACGGCTGCACTCCTTTGTTTCTATGGGCACATGACATGTAATGGTACCACTTTCTTCCGCTTTGTTTTGAGCTCAGCTGGAGTCCTTCGGAAAGATGTTGACCTGCTGGAATATATTCTGAGTTGGGCAACAAAGCGGGGGGTTTTTTTTGGACACCTTCTGCATAGTTAGTGCTCAACATTTCGAAACACATTGCTTCAAATAAGCTGAGTGGGAAAAGAGGGTTTATTTGCCTAACGTGTGTAGCATGGATTGTATCTCCTGCACATGAAATGTTATTTTTGAAAGCATAGAGTCTTTGAGGCTCGAACCGAAGCTATCATGCACCTTCTGAAAGATCTACTGTATATGTATATGAATGGCCCGGACACATTATGAGAAGACATTGTTGAGCACTTGTTCACTTAGCTCCTAAGCAGGAAACAGCAGATGACTTCTGCTGTGGAGGGCTCATAAACTCAGATAAAACTATCAGAACTTTCCCTTCTCCACTTGAAAAAAGAAAGAAAGAAACAGCGAGAAATAAACAAACATGCCTCTGTTCTGGGTCCTGTTCAAGCGATGTTAATGTGCTTTCCAGTCTTGGGGAGAGGCTGTAGCTCAGTAACGGGGTACCTAACATTGTGCTCAGAGTGGCACTCAGTTGAAGCCTTGTGGCCTCTTTAGGTTTAAGGGTTCAGGTGATGGCAAAGTCCTTCTTTGTGACCCCGAAGAGTGACTGCCAGAAGCTGGATGAACAAAATTTGGCTGAGGTGGCGAATTCTAAATACTTGCGAGAATCCTGGCGTTTTAAAATTGCGTGAGCAGTAAAGTTTAAATCCTCATTTGTAACATCCTAGCCTAAGAGGAGAAGGAAGCACAAATTTTATTCCCCTTAAACTGGAAGAGAGTCATGTCTTGTGAAAGGGATCAGGGTTAGCGGTGATGACTGTGAGAGTCATAGCTGAGTGCGGATTTGAGCCCTGGTTTCCTGAGTCCTCTTACTATTCTTCCACAGACTAATGCTAAGATCAGCTGTCCAAGCATGTCCATAAACCTTGCCCATGTTATGGAGGGAGAAGAAGTCCTATTTCTGTACTATATCCATTTAGAACATTCTGAGTACTTTCTACCTGGAAAGCCTGAAAAGGGTCACCATAAGTCAGAATGGACTTTGATGGCCCATAATGACAATGATGATTACAATATTATCCATCCTGGTTGCCTTCAAATTACCACAGGCAATCCAGGAAAGTGATTATTCGAATGTGTGCTTTAACAGCATAGGAAACATTTAGAGGTAATTAGTTAATCACTTGTCATGACTTTGTTGTTTTTGAGAATAAAATAAATTCCACCCCAAGTTCAGGTGGTGTTGGTGTTGTTGGTGGCCAGGGAAATATGAATGCTGTTAGTCTTCTTTTTGTTTGTGCAGAGAAACAGGAGGCAGAACATGTTGGGGAACAGGTGGGGTTTATCACAAATGAGATAAAACTGCATATTAATATAGAAATAATCAGAGGTATAAATAAAAGGTCTTCAACAGAAGAGACGATGGGAACAGAGCAGATGAGATTTGGATCCCTCACCGCAGCTGACGTAGTTTCTGTAATAAATAGACATTTGCTAAGTTTTTACCCACTGAACCCTCCTTTTTTGACTTGAGAATTTTTATGTTTCTGGATTACATTATTCCGAAACTCGCAACAATTCTGGGAGTTGTGAAGTTGTCTTCTCATAGTGCCCTGGGTGCGTGACAGTCATTGCCTGGTGAGCATTACAGGGACCATTACAAAAGTTGGCCATTTGGGGACTGAGAAGAATCACAGCGAGTGAGAAATTGAGAATTTCTTTTGGGAACTTTGATAGGAAGGAAGGAGTACATGGAAGGTGCTGGCGTTCCCTATTGTCTCCTACCGCCCCTTACCATTAAATTTCTATGAGGTAGAGAGACCAAGATGACTCAGAGTTTGGAGCTAGTTGAAATCCCCAACGTGCTGCTCTGGCCGCCTACTGTCACGTATTGAATTTCCAGCCTGCTGAGGGGATGTCTTGCAGAGTCTCTCGGGCAATGTACTCTCCAAAAGTCTCCAAAGTGGTCTCCTTTTAGTGCTAGAAAGCTGGAGCCGAGCTGCTTGTGCTCCCGATTTCCCGCTGGCTGGCTTGTTAAGCCCATATTGGTCTGGTTTCCCTCTAGGACCTTGATGTTCAGGGACTGGTGCTGACCTCCTTCATCTGAAATGCTGCCTTGATTCTCCACAACGCGTAGACACATCCCGGGTGGTTCTCTTGCGCCCCCAAGGTAAGTTCTGGTGTTTTATGTGTGGACATCTCTCAAGAGAGTCAGTCTCAGCTGAAGGGTTCGAGTCTCCTGCCCAAATCGTTTTGGCTTCACCCTCCGATTTCTAGTGGTACTGTATTAATGACTGTACGTACTCTGTGCCAGAAAGAGAAAGCAGGGGTATTGTGCACCCAGGCAATTAAAGTTCCGCCAGAAGGAAATGTGCATTCTAGGCTTACAAATGTACAAAACGGAGTAAAGGTATTCCTCTTGACCCGCGATGGTTTTTCTGATTGCAGTGAGGTTTGAGTTGCTAGGTAAGCTTTAGCAAGCCTGATCTCTGATCCTGAGATGTGTCATTCAACCTCTAGCTTTTGAGATTTCGGAAGGCCTTCAAGGAGATTTTCATAGCCATAAGACCTGAAAATTTGGAATGTTAATAATGTGATCTAATATAAACAGCGGTTTTCAGGAAGTAGAAATCTGCATTGTTATTATTTTGCAGCTTTGCAATACATGGACACCCCTGAAAGTATGCGGTGTTACAGGCTGTGCGCTTGATCTATCAATACCATTTTGTGCTAGCAAAAACAGAATGGTGCTAACTGTGTTCATTATGCAAACCAGGTAAATCTATGGGCTTCCCTCTTTTGCATATCTTGTTCATTGGGCTTGCCTGTGCACATGGTTGAGGTGAGAGTCCAATCCCCCGTGTGCCCCCCCGATGTGCAAAAACCTTGGTTCTTTGACAAGGAAAACGGCACTCCTTTGTAACTTTTAAGCAGAGTTTGGAAATAATTAGTTTCTTAAGTCCTGCTTCTGTGATGCAGCCCCCACAACCACTGAGAGGCTTTGGAAACACTTCCCCATGATGGAGCCCCACAGCATCTCTAGGATGCTGCCCAGAGGCAGACGGAAGGCCCTCTGAAATTCAGTGATGGATTGGTTGCAGGGTTTGGTGGTCTTGTCTTGTTTGCTTTGGGGAGCTAAACGAGGGTCAGACAAGGTTAGTACTTGAATGGAAGGCCTTTGGAGAGCATGGAGGATCTTAACAAAAGAATTCTGCCTGAATGCTCCCAACACTGGAGACATTCAAGGGAAAACTGGACCACCAGCTTTCAGATCTGCTTTGATCTGGATTCCTGAACTGAGCCGGGAGTTGGACTTGATGTTCTGATCGTCTCCTTCCAGCTATTCTGTGCTTCTGTGAAACCCGGAAAGCTGTATAGTCAGTCAGCGCTGACAGTGTTGGGCTAAATTCATCAATGTTTTCTCATGTAAGTGATGTCCCCCCCCCCCCCGCTCCGGGTACCCAGAAGTTTAAATGTCTCTTCAGAAAAAAGGTCTCTTTGTAGTTGTTTCTTTCTGTCTCCTTTCCAGTGAAATCACTTAGCTCCGCACATTATTTAGCCACATGATTATGACCTGGGAGGAAAGAGTGGGTGCTGTGTGTGGGCGCCAAGCCATAATGTCAGGTGACTTCCTGTTACCCACAGAAAATATTCTCTAACTTGACTCCTTTGTCTTCAACCAGCAATTTTCTGTTGCCCTTGAAAAGGAGCTCATGCCATATCTATTGTATTTATGGTAGGTTGTCAACCACAGGCGGGATCTTCCTACATACCATTGTACTCTGGCTTCTCTTCAGACTGCATGAGTTTTAGAGCTACAAATGTTTAAACAGGAATATTTTGCTTATTTTAAAAAGGGGGCAACAATTTCTTGAAAAGGATCTAGGATAGATTTCTTCTTATTTGTTTCAAATCTCCTATATTGTAGCTAGGTTTGTAAGTAATGAAAAGTCCTGTGGATGTTGCTGAAGAAAGATAGTATATCACACTCTTAAATGATGCACTCAGCGTCAGGAGGTGCAGTGGTAACGGCTGACCTATAGGCTGCTTTGACATGGACCAGTCTTTAAAAGTCGGTCAGTGATACATATCCCTTGTAGCTGGAGCTGGATGACTGAATTATGTAACTTCCCAGATGGGCCACGGGTCGTCCGATGTTGCTACAGAGTCCGCCTGGGTTCTGAGTGGTATGTGAAATATCACGGCCTGTGGGCAGACCAGCACGTTCTCTCCTCCTGTCCTTAATCCAGTAGGAAAACTTAATCAGCTCCTTCCCTTGTGGTTTGCTGTGTTGTAAATAAAGCCTTGGCTGGATTACATCCTTTGCTCTTGCATTACAGCGTCTTGAAGAAGGAGGCGAAAAATGTAAACAATACCGTGGGGTTTTTTTTGGGGGGGGGTCCTTGTGGATAGAAAACAATGATTTAGTTTTTTGGAAGAAGGAGAAGTTTCCATCTTTAGGAGGGCTTTTATCTAAATCACAGGTTGTGGAATTCTTATGGAACATGTATTTTACAGAGAAGAACCCTTTGCATTTAGAAAGGGTTGCCTTTCATGTGAGACTTGCAAATTTGTTTACCGAAGTTGTCAACTTCTTGGTGTGGTTGCGTCATAGCACACCGTCGTAGTGGTGAAGCAGAAGTTCTGTGGTCCAGTCAAAATGATAACCCAAATACTGCTGTTCCCAAGGGGGACAGAGACCCAGGCCGGTTGCTTGTGCAGTTATAGGCCCTGAAGGCCGTCCTCTGCCAACCGCCCGAAGGTCCAGTATGTATGGTGGAGCCAGTCAGACCACGAGCCTGCTTTGAGTGCTATACGGCAAAGGTGGGTGAGCTGTGGTCCTCTCTATGCTTGGCTCCAAATCCCATTAGACCCAAGCGGGATGAATAGTAATCAAGACTGACAGGAGCCGTAATCCCAGAAACTTCTAGATGGGAAATGGTTACTTACCCTGGACTGGAAATAGGAAACATTATCTTTCTAGCCTAGTACTCCAAAATGTCTGAGATAGCCTGGCCATCCTCGCTGGAGCGTTTTGGGAGTCATAGGTAAAAAAACAGACTTCTTTTTCGCATCTCTGCATCGACATCAACCTCAGTTACAGAATATCTCAGATTAATAAGGAGTCTCGGAGCATGCACAGAGTGCTCACCCTTAAAGATGAGAGGAAGGACACCTCGACTTTAAGACATGCCTTTCAAAAACTGGATTCTCAGTGCTATTTTGAGTTTCACCAATTAAGCATCGATACGGATTTGCATTTAATAAGTCCCCAGGGCGTACCACCTATGACATGGAAAAGAAAAGTCCATTGTATATTCCACCCCTTCCACTGCCACCCCTCCGCAGTCTATGCTCAGTCTCTGTTAATATAAATACACAATTACAGAATGGAAAACCTGATGAGAGTTATGGCAAACTTGGCTCAAAAACAATGAAAGCAAACGACAATTAAATAAATCCTTCTTTTATAAAAGGAGAGCGAGAGGAAACTTAATGTGTACTTTATTTTAGCACGCAGGAGCTTTCTGAAAAATAAATTTCCTGAATGAGCCATTTGGACAGTCTCTGTGGAATTTAAGATCCACGTCATTAATTTAATTCCACTGCTTCCATTAAAACTGACTACAGATTTCTTTTTTTTTTTTTACTACAGCGTACAGTACAGATGCACTTTAAGTGGAAAACCAAGACAACTGGAAAAACAGTATGAAGGGAAAAGTACTAAGAAGGAGTGGCTAATGGTTTTTGAAAGACTTCTGGAAACTCGAGCATTAGGCAGGTTGGCATTAGCGAATTAAAGTCCAAAAATTAAAAAAAATATTTTTGCCTTCCCCCCCCTTAACCACTTTAAATGATGCCTCTAATACTGTACCTTTGGAGCTGACAGGAAGGAGAAGGGTGGGTTCATAAGGCAACTCCTTAAATTAAAAAGGTCTCCAACTACAAATGATGTCGAGGATACAAGTGTGGGAGCAAGATTTATTGAAAGGGTGCCAGCAAGTCAATTTGGAGTTATAGTGACCCTTTTTTCAGGATTTTCCAGGCTGAGAGTACTCAGACGTGGTTGACCCTTCCCTTCTTCTGGGGGCGCCCTGGGACTGTGCAGTTGGCCCAACGTGACCCAGGCAGGCTCTACTCACAGAAGGCCCAGTGGGGGAATCGAACTGCCGACATCTGACTCCTCCGTTCGATACTTAACCATTGAGCTAGCCAGCCAGCTAATAATAAAAAGTGTTTAGTTTAAGGTGTTTGGATAGACAGGCTGGAGCATTTTGCTGTGAGGCGCTGCAAAGTACAGGTCCTGCTGAACTTTAGTTCTCACGTGATGGTTGTTGACCTTGTCTTGCTTTATTGCTTATTGGAGAGCCCCTCTCAGCTAAGCAATGGAGATTTGAGGGACACTGAATTTGAGAGAGAGGGAGAGTAAAATCTTAAATCTGCACTAGAAGAGTTTGTACCACTGGACATTAGGACACAGTCAAGCAGGACAGGTCAAGCTACCCACTTTGGCTATATTCTTTACCCAATCCATCATAGAAATGAATGTCAGCATTGGCAGTATAAAGACTGCCTGTTAACCGACTGTTTTGTATTGATCAAAGAGGCTGTGTGCCCCAGCAAGGGCGGATCCTGCTTTGAATCCATTGTTGGAATTTTTATTGTCTAGGTTGGAAGGCTAAATGTTTTTAATTTTACAGCTCTTACTAACTTAACGGGCTACCCCAGATGAACTCTTAAAAGCACTGATCGTCTGATGAGACCTCTGTCTTTGTCGGCAGCATCCTTCCTCCGTTGCCTCTTCAGACAATGTTCTCCAGTCTGACCACATTGAGAGGGGTTTGCCAGCCTCTGCTGTAAATAGGCTGCAGGTTGGTCTTAGGGTCTTAAACTGAGGTAGTCCAACCCATATGCAGGACGCCAGGTTGAAGAGAGAAGGGGTGGTTTTGCTACAGAGTACTAATAACCTGCCATTGAGTGAAATTTGCTTTTGGATTGTAGAGAAGGCTGAACATGAAATAGAGAGCTAAATGCTAGTTACACTGTGTTTTACGGTAACCCACTTCTGTGTTTACATGTGCTTGCATCACAGTTGAATCTCTGAACGGGCACAGCCTTGCTTTGTATATACGTACACACATGTCCTTCCAGTTGTGACAGGCAACAGCAAGGAAATGCTGCTTTTCCATTCCAGCTTTCGTTTTTTCCAAGTTAAAGGTCACCATCCGTTTCTGGACTGCAGCCCGGAAGAAAGGTCTCTCCCTCTTCATTTGCAAACAGTGGTTGTTGGAACAGGTCCAGATTCCAAAGCCATTTCAGTCCCTACCCCTGCGATGCTTCTAGCGCACATCGCATGAGGCGAGTTTGCTCCCCAGCCCGTGAAGTCATTCATTACCCTGTGTGCCGTTTGCAAGCAAGAGAGGCAGAAAATGCCACTTTATGGGCATCACCTCCTGTGCGTCATCTTGGTTCTGAACCTTCAACATTTGTAACCTGAGGCTGACCCGAGTTACCCTTTTTTGAGGGGGTGTTTAAATACCAGCCCAAAAGATTTTCCTCTGAATGGGTGTAAGGCACAATTAAAAGGAAGTCTAAGAGGCCTTTTCAGCTCATGCCATGATCTTCCCAAAAAGCAACCTGTTGTTTCTCCCGTGCACCGAATAACAGCTTCGGGCAAAAGCTACAGCTAGGCAAGTGTTTTGCCTGTGGCCTCTCATGGGACTTTGTATGCTGCGAATGTCTTCAGACATGGCTTGAAGACTATCTGGGGGGTGGTGCAGTATCAACCACTGCAGCTGGGCAGGAAACACAGAATCTTGACACCACGGATCTTCTCATCTAATCCCATGCAAATGCAAGATATTTCAATAAAGCATCTCCTGCAGATGAAGGAAGCCACACTGCCTTCTAAGGGAGCGTGTTGTCTACTACCAGACTGCTAGGACTCTTCCCTTAAGTTTGCCTGTTGCACTTTGAATTTAATCTTAAAGCCCGAAGCCCAGCTTGGCATCTCTTTTCTCTCTCAGCAGTCCTGTTTCACCCTCTAACTTTCTTGGAGGCAGAATATTTCTACTTCTGCTGTATAGCTAGAATTTGGGAGAGATGTCTTTTGGGGGGGCTAATTCCCAGAATCCCCCAGCCGGAACAGGGCTCTTGACGATGCTGGCAATGGAATTGGGAGAGCTGTAAAGGATTCTTAGAGATGTAGTCCAAAAACAACAACAACAAAAACCCAAAACCTGGAGACCAGGGAATTATGGGAACTGTAGTTAGCTCTCCAAGGACCATCTAGCACCTTGCGTGACATTGGCACTTCAAAAATAAAATTAATGTATAAATAGAAAGTATTCTTCATTAAAGGGCAAAGTAAAAAGAAAGCACACATTAGATAATGTAATACCGGTATTTACGGTATATTCTTCCTGTTTGTTTTCTGCAATTGTTTTTTATCTTTTTGCTTTCCCCCCCTCCAACAACAACATTAATGTATTTGTCCTTTTCTCCTCTGGATTTTTATTCTGCTTGAAAACTCCATAATTAAAAGATTAATCTATATTCTGGGCCAACCCTATATTATTAATAATGCATGCTGTATTGAGAGTATACTGTATGATTGCTCCGGCTCTTAAGTTTTATAAATGCAGGATTCCCAAGGCAGTCTTCACGCTCGGAGACCAAGGCTTATAGCTAGAAATATAAGCTTTGTCATTGGGGAGGGGGCCTTGAGGAGAGAATACAGAACAGCCACGACACAAGTACAAATTGCTTAATATCTTTAAAACAGGGTTGGGAAAAATAGAACTCTCTGGATGTTGTTGAACAGCAACCCCCAGTTTTTCTCATCTTCACTCTTTTAGCTAGGGATCATGGAAGTTGTGGTTCATCCACAGCTGGAGGGTTGTGCATATGCACATGCACCACACCCTCCCTCACAGCCATTGGTATCCAAACTTCCTTGGTTGCCTTAATAGATCACCCTTTGTTGGGAGAGAAAACAATCTTCTGGAGTTTTCATCTCTCTCTAGCTTTTGATGTCATTGGCCATGATGTCTTCATGGACATACTCTGCGGGTTGAGTTTAAGGAGATTGGGGGGGGGTGCACTTTGGGTGCTTCTTAAAGAGAAGGGCAGGGTAAAATATTGTAAATAAACTAACTAACAAACAAACTAACTAACTAATAAAGGTCCCATCTTATCTCACATACTCTTTAACATTTCTGTAAAATGGCTAGTTGAAGTCATTTAAGGTCTTGAAGTGAAATGCCGTCGGTGTGCTCATGACATCCACCCAACTTGATTTGCTTTGTCATCTGAGCCAGAGGAGTCTAGCCAGGTGTTGAACCGATGTCTAGAGGCAGTAATGGGGTGGATGACATTTCGTGAATGGAAGCTGAATCCTGACAATGCGGAAGCAATCGTGGGTAGGTGTTTTTCGAGCCCAGGACATCAGTTTCCAACCTGTTCAAGACAGGATTGTTCTGGTCTTGAAGTAACAGAGATAGCAGTTTGGAGGTACGCCTTGATTCACCTGAAGGCTCAGGTCACACAAAGTGCAGTTTTTTTTCCCCATATTTGGCTGGTTTGTCAAACTGGAAAATCCCTGGGCATAAACAGCTTTGGCTTCAAGTGCTCCATGCTCTGGTAAACCTACTGATTAAGCTACTGCAATGCATTTTTACATGGGTGCCCCCTTGAAGATTATCTGCTGTAGGCTTCAATGGCTTCAGAATTCAGCTGCTAAAATTCTGACTTCTGATGTGGAGCCATATTACACCATTTCCTAAAGAATTACGTTGGCTTCCTGTTTGTCTCCCAGTCCAGTTCGAGACACTGGTGCTCCTTTTAGACTAAACTTTTGAACTAGACAAATAAAAAAACAACAGATATACCCAGAGGGATCATTCCCTTTTTCTCTGTGGCTGTTGCCAAGTGTAAAGAGCTCATCTTATTTCATCACCAGAAAATAAAGGGGACATTTGAGTGCAGGATCCTTTCTCACTCAACACTTCCAAATGCAGCTCCCGTGTTTTGAAAAGCTGTTTCTAAAAACTTCCCCATGTGTGTGGGAGAGGATTTTGGGACTCTGTGGTGTTACTTCTGGAGGATGGAGAATACAGATTTAGCAATGTTATTGCCACATCTGATGAAGGAAGGCCATCTGTGTGTTCTTGATATAACTGTAGATACATATTCCCCCCCCCTCCATTTCGGAATAAACAGCACGTTTGGGCTAAAGTCAGTCTGAACCACATGTAGGCTGCAGAAACAGTTCCATCTACCTATATCTTGATGGCCCTTATCTTAGCTCCGGATGGCTCAATTCATGCTTACTTTCACTCTTTGGGGTTTGCATTTTCTGGGATAATTGGCAGATCTGAGCTGTCTCTGTCTGGTCTCTCCCTCACACACACTCACACACACACACACACACACACGCACGCACACACACACACACACACACACACACACACACCTGCATACAGAGAGAGAAGGAAGGATGGTTCATCAGCTGGGTGGCTTGCCATACATAATTACAAAGGATATAGTGGCCTAAATCCTAGGGGTATAAAATTATGCCAATCAAAGCTTGTGACATGATCAGTCACCATAGGTAAAATTAAACATCATAACGCAGTGGTTGTTCTGGGTTTTTCGGGCTCTTTGGCCGTGTTCTGAAGGTTGTTCTTCCTGACGTTTCGCCAGTCTCTGTGGCCGGCAACTTCAGAGGACAGCAACCTAGCTTTCCCATACTTTGTGGTACTTGGTCGTAACTAGCTATCTTGGCTAGAATAACTGCTTCCGTGCACCTCTATGGCCGCCCTCTCTTATTTTAGTATCTGGTTGTCAGGGTGACTGCTCTCCTGGTGTTTGCTGTGAAACTGGAAGAAAGATAACAGTTGGGATGGAGTATGTGTACAGGAAAGAACAATCTGTACGGAGTCGTAGATAGAAGTGTTGTAAAAGTTAATGTTAAAAAAGAGTCTCAGGATGTTGAATTAGCAGAACTGGCCCCAAAGAACTGTCTGGTGTACGTGTTTTGTCGCTGCTGTGTTTGCAACTGGGTGTGAGTGAGGACAGCACGCTTATTTTATTTAAGGCCTAAAAGCGTAATCAGTTCTTATAATTAACTGATAACCTGTTGACTTGTCACCCTGCGAATGAGGCCTCCTTGCTTTGTAATCTGTTTGACAGGGTTTTACCCTGTTGTCAGTCTTTTAATTGCTGGGAGAATATAACCCAGATGTTTGATCTCTGCTGTCTGTTTTTGTGTTTGCCCCTCCATGCCTTTCTTTCATTAGTTTGCTAATTTGTCAACCTTTTTAGGGCGCGAATCAGGTCTGGTGGGCTTTTGAGGGCTACACAGCCAATTCTGTTTACTAATGTTACAAGGAGATTTATTCATTGGGGAATTTATATCTTTTCCCATTGAGATAAGGTTGCAATCCCCAGAGAAAAAGAAGTCACAAACTGAGAGAGATAAGTTTGCTATGCTCTGGTGTAGAACAACTCAAAAATTCATCACTAATGTTAAAAGCAGACGGTTATTAGTACAGTATAGGAAGTAACGCCTGCTGAGTCTTAGCTGTCCACTGAAAGGTGGAGAAAATACATGGCAGAGAGACTTCCCTTGACAGAATGTCTCAGAGTTTTGGTGCCAACATAAAAAAGGCTCTCTCCCACCGTAGAGGAGAACAACAGGGCAATAGCTCGGTGGAAGAGCTGCTGTTTGCATGATGAAGACACCAGGTTTGCTGTGGTTAGAAATGAGTGAGATGCTATCTGGAGAGCCATTCACCGGTTCCATCTTAGTGGGCTTGTCATCACACAGCTTGTTAAAAGTGCTTTTCAAGGTCTACCGTTCCCACAGTATCCCAGGCCAGTTATGGTGGTTTGGGACATTTTGAGAGGTAGGTGTTTCAAAATGGTTGTTTTCAAAGATCTGCTATTTTGTACAGGAATATCGGTAACTGATTTGTCGCAAACCATCCAGATGGATCCCTTTAACTGGAGAAGGAAGGAGCCTCAGACATTCACCATATAAAGCATTCGCTCTGTTCTCTGATGTGGTCTTTTTTTCTGAGCCAAGGTCCTCATTTCCCATACTCCCCCCCCTCTCTTTGTAGGCGTGTTTGTGTACAAATCGGAACACCTCTACCCATTTCCCCCCATGGAATGAAATGAGCATTTTCCTCCCGGGAACCTCTCATTTTTAGTTTCTCAAGAGCTCTCTAAACATCAAATCTAACGGCCGCCCCGTGCTTCAGGAGGCGAAATTGTACAAGCCAGCAGGTGGAAAACGACCCCCTCCCCCCTTACGTGTTCTTGGCCCGGCTCCTTGTGCGAAAAGCTTTGTTGCTGCATTTTCTTTTCTGATGGATTGGCTGTGCTCAGGCCCGCCTTACCGCCTATTCTGATGGCAGGGCATATTTAATGAACATTTCACGGAAGGGTTTCGCTTAAATAGCAATCTGGTTTGACTAGTAGAAAACTGGGAATATGTAGTAAGGAAGAGGTTGAAAGTGTGGTGGGTTTTCAGTGGAACTTAGGTCTCTTTCTGCTCCGTGCCAGTGATTTTGGGGAACTCTTGCTTCCTTCAGTACTTTATCAGGGGCTCAGATCAGCAAGTGGCAAAGTCATTTTTCCTTCCAGGCAGCTTGTCTGTCCCGGGATCATGGACAGAGCCTGTCAGAGAGGGTGGCATGCTTTTCAGCACCGGATGGAAAATAAATCTCATTTCCCCAGACTTTTCCCCATGTTACCTGTGCTGGTTTTAATGTTCCTTGGAAATTGCACCTTCATTTTGATCTTATTGGTGGGCTTGCACTTTGAAAGTACATATGGCTTTGCTCAGAGCTAGGAAAATGCCCCCTTTTTTTAAAGAGCTGCCATAAGCTCTCCTTCCGTTGGTGTGGCCTGTGGGATGCTGTTCTGGGCTCAGATCCCATTCTCCTGGGACAGGTTACCTCCGGTGCCTTGTGTTACCATCTTAATGGTGCCCCCGAAGCTGATATGCTGGGGCAGTTTTAGCGCTCTCGCCCCGTGTCGGCCGTAAGAAAGTGGTCTTGGCTGGCTGCCTCACCAGAGTTTATGGCTGAGGGCTGGCTTTCTCCAAAGAGCGCCTCTGTGCATTTTGTACAGCTCTCCGCTTCTCCATGGCAACCTGGCTTAGTGTTCCCTTCTCAGGAGAGAATCCGTTTTCTTTTCTGTGTCCCCTTTCCCCCGCCCGCCCCCCAGCTTGACCGCCCATGCTTTCCACCCCTTCTCTTCCCCTGGGCTTTTCTGTCCATGGACATGGATGCCTTGCTGAGATTTGTTGGTCTCTGGAGTGTGTAAGGGAAAAATCGATGGCCGCTAAGGTTCAAGAAGCCTTGAGATCAGAGGATGGCAAAATGAAGGAATGTTTCGAAGATTGCTGAGAGAATATCTTTAGTAGAATATCTTTAATAGATATTTCACAAACACCAGGTTACGGTCATTTTTCTCAGCTGGTATAACTGTTCAACAATCACTGCTTGGTTATTTCTTCAGAGTGGCTGCAGTTTTGATGATATATTCACACATTTGACTAAGAAAGCCAAAACACAAGGATACCTTGTGTTTTCAATATGGTGCCTTAATGGGCTTGTATTGTTCCCTCCTGTTGGCCTGTTGCACCACTGCTGGGCATGGAACGAGCCGAGGCCTCTCCGTCCATGGTTGGTTTGGCATAACATCTGGATTGAAATTTCTGCTTTGTTGCCCGTTCAATAACCTTTGGCTTGTGGCTCTTTGGGAAGAGAACGACCTCATGATCTCTGCTCAGTTGTCATGCTGGACAAACCACAAATGGCCTCAGACTCTAGGTAAAAGCTGCGCTTACGAGAATGAAGATATCGGCTCTACAGTGTAGTCCTAGAAGCAGCTGGAAGGCGATTCTTGGGAATGCTTGTGAGAAATGAGGCCAAAGCGAAAGAAAATTACAAAATGAAGCCGACGAGAAAGTTGTGTCACCTTAAAAACTAACCGCTACATATTAATGTGAGCTTTCGTAGACAAGGCTACTTCCTCAGACGTAAGAGTTGGGACTACCTAGAAAATATTTATACATGAACATTGTGTGTGTGTGTGTGTGTGTGTGTGTGTGTGTGTGTGTGAGAGAGAGAGAGAGAGAGAGAGAGAGAGAGAGAGAGGTGTTTCTGGTTCACCTGCATTGCAAGGTAACAGCTCCCTGAACATCTTAGGTGCTTTTTTTCTCTTTCATAAGAAAAGGACCAAACCTAAGTCACGGTGTCCCTTGAGAGCTCTGGCAGTTCAGGGACATTCGGTGAGTGTAAGGTCACATCAGGAGTGTACCTAATTACTGCTTTGGGAAAAACAATGCCTTGAGGAAGGTTTGGTTTTGGTTACAGAACTACCTGTCAGTTCAGGAGAACAGTCAGAAAAGGCTCCTTTTGTAATGGAAAAACAATATTGACTGTGTACTTGGTGCATCCTCAAATGACTTGTTGCTTTGGGAAAAGTAAATATAGCCAGGGAGCAGATGGAACACTTCTCGATGCAATTTGATAGTCAAGGTTTTTTTAACAGGCATTTATAATACATTTTTACTTGACTTGTTATTTTCTGTATTTTAGAATAATGATCAGGAAGCATTGACTTCTTCATCTGCTCCTCTCCTTCCCTTTTTATTATTTTAAAATATCCTTTACTATTTGACTTCCTTTCTCTTCATTTCTTTGAGCTGTGCATTTTATTTATTATTTATTTATTTTTGGACTTATATAGCGCTACAAGCACGCTCCAGGCAGTTTACAATTTTAATTATACAGGCTACACATTGCCCCCCCCCCAGCAAGCTGGGTACTCATTTTACCGACCTCGGAAGGATGGAAGGCTGAGTCAACCTTGAGCTGCTACCTGGGATTTGAACCCCAGGTCGTGAGCACAGTTTTAGCTGCAGTACAGCGTTTTAACCACTGCGCCACGAGGCTCATTTTGCTTGGTGCTGCAAGCAAAGAACCTGTCCTTAAAGTTGGCTTGCTCCCACTAGGAAGGATTGAATCAATCCTGATTACATCCGTTTCCGGATTTGTCCAGTTTTGGTTTCACTCCCATTTCCTGATTTGTTTACATTTTTAAAAAAATCTTCACAAAAATGTCTGCGCATTTCCATGAGCATTTCTCAGAATGATTGCATTTTGGAAAAGAAGTGCATTTTAGTAAGCTATTTTCCATAAGGAAAAAAAGTGTTTTTACACCAACCCTTCTGTAATACAGTCATCTTCTATACATTTTTAAATGTATACATGTTGGCTAAATCCAGTTTTATTTCCAGATAGAATGGACCCACTGCAAATAACAAGACTAAAGGGGTGTGTGTTTGTGTATGTAAATGCTGGAACCTACTGTAGTTTCATCAACATTAGCTAGCTACTGTATTATAAAAAGTATATTTGAGATGATGTGTTTCAGTTGTTCCCAGTTAGAGAGAGTCTGGTGGACCCCAGTACCTTTTCAGTGAAACTGAAGTATAACACTTAGACTTCTTCAATGAAACTATGCTTGAGAGGAGACTTTTATAGACACAGTTTAGGAGAGTCCATGGAATGTGAGATAGCACAGGTGGCAAAAAATGTTGACAGAATCCATAAATTGATTAAATTGAATTTTTTTTAAAAAAAATCAAGCATCTTGCAGATATGCTTTGGATTCTTTCATTGAGCAGGGGGTTGGACACAAAAGCCTTTTCCAGCTCTATTAGTCTATGATTCTACAATCTGTAAATACCCCTGTCGGGGTGCATTAGTACACTAGTGCATTAAGCAATATTTTTTCACAGGCAACAGATGAATTTCTGTGGTTTTTGAGAATATTACGCGGGAGGTGTGTACAGGGGGATGGTTCCTGAAATCCATTGTATAAGATGTTGACACTTCGTTAACATGCTAGTTTTGTAGCAACAATTCCTTGGATAAAGCCAAGATTCATTCCTCTCACTTCTTCTCTTCCTCTTTATTTATTTCCAGATGTATTTAAAAATGAATAAAACATCTGGCCAGATGGATTTTTAAAAGGTCAGATGCCAGGCCGCTGTTCTGTTTCAGTCATTCTTCTTGTATCGCTTCCCCAGTGGAACAAATGCATGCATTGTGATCCATTTCCTTCCTGACTAGATTTTCACGTTGTGTGTCTGTGTATGCGAGATTCTGCTGTCCATATTCCATTACTGCTCTCTAAAAGAGTGTGTTCCTCTTCTCTTGTTGGAAGTGTGAAAAACGTATAAGGAAGATGAGATTCTCAGACTGTGTGCTTACACCTGGTTGTTGTTGTTGTCGTCATCATCATCATGATGTGCCATCAAGTCAGTTCTGACATGATCATCACTCTTTTCAGGGTCTTCTAGGTAGAGAATACTCATAAGTGGTTGACCATCCCCTTCTTCTGGGGTTGCCCTGGGACTGTGCAGCTGGCCCAAGGCTACCCAGGCTGGCTCTTCTCCCAAGAAGCACAGTGGGGGAATCGAACTCCCAACCTCTGGCTCCACATCCAGAGACCTAAGTCGCTGAGCTATTCAGCCAGCGACCCACCTGGTTAAAGAAACCTGATTAAGCTTATTCCTGCAACAATCCACCACATACAGGAAGTACATTTTCTATTTATTAACGTTTACAGTATTAGCCAGGTAGGTGGCAGGGTTAAAAATGTCTCTCAGCAGTGTTTCCAGCATTGCTTTCTGTAGGTTATAAATAATTGTGGGAGGGATATTTTCCCTAATAACTAGTGGCAGCAAGATAGTATCCTTTACTTGCTACTGGATTTTAGGAGGGCCAGTATCCTTCTTCAGGAGAGAGTGCAGTCTGTTTGTTGAAACAGGTTATTACTGAGAGCAGTGTCTGGCGATGTGAAAAGGCAGGAGGCTATGAGCCTGGGTGTATGTTAATAGTTGGTTTGAGGTTTTTGTTTGTTTGTTTGTTTGTTTCTTGTTTCTTCCTCTTTACTTGCATTTTATTTTGGCCACTGCTGTTCACCAACCAGCAAAAATAACCCTCCTGAGGACCCAGTAAGTAACAGAGAGAGGCACTTGGAAATACTGTCTTGCATGCCTTGGGTTTTATTTAATTTTTTACAATGTTGGGGGAGAAACAAGCAAGTGGCTTTCAGTAGAGAGGTAGGTAGCTACGTACAGTATTTGGTTGGCAATGTAGCCTTGGATTTTCCTAGAGACTCAATAATCTCACTTCAGGTTAAAATGCCCCTTGGGTTAAAAGTGGTTTTGTCTTCCTGTGCTGAGCTATTACCATCCCAAATATGTTGTTGATGTTCTTATACTAGTGGTGTGCATGCTTCGTAGAGCATCCTCTGAAAAAGGGAGAGAGGAGAGGGACAGGATTCAGCCAAGAGGATCTTTCCATATAAAAGCTAACAGCAAGGGAGATTTTGGGGGGAAAAAGTGGGAAGAACAACAAGGTAGGAAGGTAAGAATATACACAAAGGCAATTTTATATACTTAGGTTTAGATTTATTTAGAGATTGGATTCAACTAATGATTATTAGACTTGTAAATTTGCACCATTTTACACCCATGACCGGTTCCGTAGACAAATAAGCCGCAGAGGTTCTTGTGTGAATTTGTCTCTTGTGGATGTTGCATCTGATGATCTACAAACTGAGATAGTTAACTGTGCAAAATAGGATAGAGAGAACAGGATGCTGCAATCTCCTCTTGAGGGCAGCGCACAGAGAAAAGTTGGCAATTTAGCAGCGCTTCTTCCTGAACTCCCTTCTTCTCAGACCTTATTGTGAGCCAATGATGTGGTGAAATCCATTGTAATTCCATGGGAAGATTAATGGGAAGTTTGGAGTAAAGGTACTGTCTGCCTCTGAATTTTGTTCAATCTGTTCCCTCGCCTTAAATTAGGAAATAAGAAAAGAAGGACCCAGCAAATATAACATAGTCTTGTTTCTCCTTGAAAACTAGATGATTTAACGTGTCCAGTGCTGTCATAAATCTGCTGTTCTTTAAACCACAGCAAGAACCAACAGATTATTGGTGAATTGGAGCATTAGGTCACTCATTCAGGAGGCTTTGGTTAATTGCCTTTCTCTGAAACTGACCTCCTGCTGATGACCTTGGGCAAGTCAATAGTGGCTTGTGAAGTGAGGTAAGAACAGAAAGGCAAAATAATGGATTCAAGCAGATTTAGGGCAATTGAATCCCCCGTAGTTTCTGATTTCACACGAACATGCTCCTTTGTGCTTAGTGTTCTGGGAAATGCATGCTTGGATATATCGAGAGAGGGTATTCATTAGCTGAGCATATTCTCTGGAAAATATTCTCATAGGAGTGGATGATTTATCATCTTGCTGTAGTTTATCTCTTTCCAACCTTCAAAGGGAAACATCTCTACTACAACTGAACTTGTGGTTATTTTTTTAACCAGTTCTACTACTGTAGTTGGATTTCCCTCAAAGAACCCTGGGAAGTTTAGGTGGGAAAGATGCCGAGAATTCTCAAAGATCCTTTGTCTCTTCACCAAATTACTTCTCTCGAGGGCAATACAGAATAGAAGGTCTATGTTAAAAAGCACGTATTGCAGTAAATTTTGGCTCCTCGCAACAGCCAGCTTTTTACTTGATCCAGGAGAACAATCACATGGTAGAGAGGATAGTGACAGCCCCTTCTCCTAAATGATGCTGCAGGTTACATGTTTTATTAGACCAACAACAAGTTTAAAAAGATGCAAACTGCTGAGGGATGCAGGACTCAGATATTCCTGTTTGGCTGAGGAAGCATTATGTGGTATCTGGAAGTTTGCATGATTTCTAGCAGCTATCTCTTCTCCCACCCGTGAAAGATACTATGCTGTTGACCCAACGTCTTTGGTTTCATAAGCTCAGCCTTTACATAGAGCGTGATGCCATTGAGCAGCATATGATGTTTATTATTGCCTCAGAGACTCTGGCATAAGTTTATAACAGCTGCATCGCTGGGATCACAAATATCTGCTTGGACCTTCACAATACAAGGAGGTAGTAAAAATATCTCCTGCAGCTCGAAGCCTATCTCTTGCTTATGACACATGCTGGTTATTTTCGGTACAGTGGGGCTATTTTTATGCCCAGTGCTTCTCTGTTGGAGTTACTATGGAAACCATGTTATTGGTTTGGGTGGAGAACAGTGACCCTGGCAGATGTTGACTAAAGTAGATTCTTCCTTGCTCTCCTGAAATCCCCAAAACCTTCTCTCCCTTACCAGGGCATGCTGTTTGGCTTGCAGGTAGCATGAACCAACAGCACTGTGGATGCTTGGTGTGGGAGAGAGGGGACAGGGGGCTGAGTCATTACCACAGGCATGGAGATGCTAATTTTTATAGCAACAGTTGCCACGGTGACAAGGTGCTTCAGTTATCAAAATTAAAGCCCTGAAAGTTACCTGTGCCTCCACGGAGACCTGCTGTTTCAGGTTGTATTAATGATTGGAGGGATAATAGCTAAACCTGGCTGGATAGCTCAGTGGTTTAGATCTCTGGCTGTGGGGCCAGAGGTTGGGAGTTCAATTCCCCTGCCTTCTGTGCCTCTAAGGAGAAGAGCCAGCCTGGGTGGCCTTGGGCAAGCTGCACAGAGTCCCAGGATATCCCTAGAAGGAGGGAATGGTAAACCACCTCTGTGTGTCCCGAGTGGTCTTGGTAGCCTGATGGGTGGTGTAGAGGAACGAACGAACGAACGAACGAACGAACGAACGAACGAACGAACGAACGAAACAAACAAACAAACAAACAAACAAACAAACAAACAAATAAACAAACAAATAAATAAATAAATAAATAAATAAATAAATAAATAAATAAATAAATAAATAAATAAATAAATAAATAAATATTCTCTATCTGGACAACCGTGAAAATAGTCGCCATAAGTCAGAACTGACTTGACAGCATTATTGTTATAAACCGTATGCTGATCAATAATGAACCGTCTGTTGTTGAGTTTAAAGAATTACAGCCATGGTAGCAACACCCAGCCAACAAAGCAAAAGCTACTGCAGAAACACTCACCCAGCTATGCTGCTTCAGGTACCTTGGCCGTTTTCTCCTAATCTCTGTTGCCGGACCAGACACAAATGGCATGTGATGTGCCCTTGCTTTTGAATCAAAACCAGCCTGCTCAATAGCAGCCACAAGGGAGCCCCCAAAATTCCTCACTGTGCCTCCTGTGAGTAGAACCAGCCTGTGTAGCCTTGGGCAAGCTGCACAGAGTCCCAGGATGCCCCCAGAAGAAGGGAATGGGAGACCACTTCTGAGTACTCTCTACTTGAAAAAACCCTGAAAAGGGTCACCATAAGTCAGAACTGAATCGAAGGCCGATGGTTATTATTACTCATAGCTGAAAGTAACCACAGGCCTTTCCTCTTTCCCCGGTCAGATTACGGCTCCCTCGCCCCCAGTTCAGATCTGCAACATTTTGAGAAGGAAGAACCTCAAATCTAGCTTACCTACAGTTTCCCTTGCTCTCTGGGGATATAATGCGAAGGTTATCCGGCGACTGTGGTGTAACAGAACTGGGCAAGGTGGAAACCGGTTTGTCTGCGGCAAGAGCAGTGGGAGCTTTATGGAATAAGTCATTACGTGGAGCTTGTGTGTTCCGGGAAAAGCTTTGGTTTGGGGTGTTGCATTATCAGTGCTCCTCCCTGATGTTTGCATTCCATTCAAGGCTGGGCCCTGTTGTTAGGGAAGAGCGAGAGAACCACCTCGGGGACCCGCTTTGGCAGTGCCATGAAAGGGCAAAGGGTCCGCTGGTCATAAATCATGGTTGTAATTTTGATGCTGGGCATATGGAGAGAGAGAGAGAGAGAGAGATGCTTGAGAGATGTTGTATCCCCAGGGACAGAACAGGGAATTCATAATTTTACAGCACTCTGTATCCCTCCAGGCAGCAGTTTCCAGGATCCGTGCAGAGCACAGCCAATGGGGAGAGTTGCTGGGTGTCCTATGTCAGGCTTTTCCTTCTTTTACTTGAACTGGACCATTATCATGTACAGTCCTGCTTCAGGCCCAGACCTCCCAAGACATTTAGGCTTGGGAGATGGACAGGTTAATTCCAAAAGATGCACCTCACATCTGTTTCAATGAGTACATGAATTAGCGCGTATTAGCAGAATGCAGCCAGTAACTTTACTTTGCTAAATAATGCCCAGATTGACAGAGACAGTGTGCCCCTCGGGCCCAGCTGTTGAGAACAAACAAAATATGCCACAGCCATCCATTTGTGGAGCGTCCCAGCTAATATATTTGGCGATGGTGTGATTGTGGAGGCGCTCTGGGTTCTTTGGATTTAGCCCCGTTACACGTATCCAGTACAGGCATGACGGATATTGCAAGAACCGCCTTTGCCTTTTGCAACTAGAATTACCTGGCAGTGTCTGGTCCGTTCTCACTTGGCAGCTTAAGTTCGGTGTCTTTTCCATGAGAACTGTTTCTTGTGCAAAGAGTGGGTGGCAGTTACGAAATATTTTTGCTTCTGTCAAAAACAGGGCTGAATATGTTCTGGTACCTTTTGTCCAAGAAGCACATGGGCTGTTAAGTTTTCCTTTCCGAAATTGGAGGTCCTTGTTCAGCCTGTCGAATTCCTGGATTGCCAAAATTGAGAGCAGAGCTAGGTGAACAGAAGAGCCCCACATGTATGTGGCTGGTGTCATTTCAGTTCACAGGTTGCGGCTTCTAAGTGGTGGATAGAACTGCCGGGTAGCTCAGTGGGTTAGGTCTCTGGTTGTGGAGCCAGAAGTTGGGAGTTCGATTCCCCCACTGTCCTTTGTCAGGGGCTGGACTCAATGATCCATTGGGTTCCTTCCAGCTCTGCAGTTCTAAGATTATTATGTTGTGGCTTCTATTGCATATATATCTCCAAAAACATATGCAAAATATTATTTATATTTATATAAAAATGAAATGTAGGGCAAAAGGCTAGCTGAATATATTCTCTGTGACACAAAATCAAAACCAAATACGTAGGTTGCTCTAGTCATAGGTTGTCCTCAGGGGCACCTGTCCTAAATATATTTATTATATTAATGCACACAGACAGAGGCACTGTCTTGTAGGGATGTGCAATCTGAACACAAATTATTATACCCTAGCACTATGCAGGCAGATTCCTGCGGATGCCTTTAGGGCAAGTAGAATCTAATCCACAGGCTGTCAGTAACTTTAGCACGAAATCAGGCAAGCTTTTCAAATCTCCAGATTTCTTCGAAAGGACAGGCTTGGTAACAGCTCTGAATAATTAAGTATTTGCTTGACTTTTCCTCCATTGCAGACTTTACGTATAGAAGCAAAAGTAAAATAAAATGAAATGAAAATCTCGCAGTCTCCTTAATCAAAGTGTTGTTCTGCAGGCACTCATTACGTTTCTGTTTTCATTTTTTTGAGTAATCCCTCTGAAAGGTGCCCGGGCATAGGCTGAGGTTTTTAGAAGATGTGGAAAAAGATTTCCAGAACCTATTGAAATTCAGACCCCCACGGCACCTAATCCCCTTAGGCTTCTTTGAAGATCTCAGGTTTTAATTGGTAGGAAGCAAAACTAGGTCAGCTCCTCCACTGAAGAAGTCAAACCTAAAATAGGTCTTGGCCTCTTTTTTTTTTTTAAACTGTTGTTATTTCTCTTTCTCACCTGAAGGTGAGTGTCTTAAGGGCCTCAGTTGCACTGGATGTTAACTTTGTGTGTGTGTTTGTGTACACAGGAAGCACAAATTTGACAGGTTGTAGGTTTCTCTTTGCTGCGCCTGTACAGATAAGAAAATTTTCCTTGCTGAATAACAGCTGCAAACTACAAATGCCATCTAATTCCCAAACAGCGAATTGATTTTTGTGTGTATGTACCCATCCTTTATTTGTTTTTCTGTTTTAAAAAAACACCCACATCTTTAAACACAGAACAACAAAATTACATAAAGCAAAGTGCATATCTTGCATGTTGTTAAAAATCAAACCAAACCATAAACAAAGCTTGAGATGTGATTTTTCGGGGACTACAGCATGTACAATTCGGGCAAGTTCAGGATCTATAGGCAACCCTCCCCCCCAAAAAAACACATTTTCCAGCTGTGGCCATTCATGTGATTTTAAAAAGAGCTGCTGTAGCAACCGTGGAAGAAATATTGTTCAGGGGCAAATTGAGAAAATATTTGATGTTCTTTTCGTCATCTTGCTGGCCATCAGGTGTTGAGCAGGATCCGAGTGCCAAACTAGGCAGTACAGTTAAACGTGTCGTTAGAAGGAACATTCTCTTAGGAAGAAAAGGCCGTGTAAGAGGAGCTGGCTTCATTTTGCCTTTGGCAAATAATCCTACTTTTTCTTTCCTAAGTGCTCATTCGGGAAACGGCACTGTTCTGTTGGCGAATCTGATGCCACAGGCATGGTAGTCCTAAAAGATTTGCATGTTTGCAGAGAGAACCTTGTAAGAGGAGAAAACATTCACCCGCTTTAAAGCCAGATCTGATGTTGGGTGAGGTTTCAGCCTCAATTGCAAACTAGAGGTTGGCAAAGAGACCTGTTGAGGACACACCCAAGAGATGGCTTCCTTTGGCCTTCATTCTTGATTTACTTCCCCTTTGCCATCATCCTGTGGCACCTGTTTGTTCTTGACCAGAACCAGGAGACTGAAGGAGTACGTATAACCAATTGTAGCACAAGGCCAGGCAGCACCTGGTTTTGGAGAGACTATTTCTCGAGAGAAAACGAGATTGAAATGTAAATGTGCTGTTCTTTAACTCCCTTTTCTTAGCCTATTTGGTGGAAAATCCAGAGGCCAAATTTACAGTGGGAGACTATCCTTTTTTTAAAAAAAGGCTATATACCAGCATTCATTCTCATTTTATTCTCTTTCTCTTCCTCCTTCCCTCTCACATATACAAGCATTGTTTATTAAAAGAGGGCAAAAGCCAGCAGCAATCAGCTGCAGAAATCAAACCAAATGCATCTAATAGTATCACCCTTTTTAATGTGCAACATTTCGAGAATCCAGCTCTAAGAGTCCCTTTCTGGTTTATCACTCTAGAGATTTTTCAAATTTGCGTCATGCAGTTGCATTATAGAATCAAACACATGCTCGTGTGATGCTTTTCTGGATTGTGTTTATCCTCCTGTGACCCTTTTCCATGGATTTAATTTCTTCCGTGCTTCTCACACACAGCCATGACAACTTGGAAACCTGGAACCCAACCGTTCGCAACCCAAACACTTTGGAGAGAGACACATTTTTTTGTTATGCCGTAGACAGGCGGCGCGGCCGAGAGCCAGCTTGGCAGCCGAAGGGAGCTACTGGAAGACTGTTCAGATGGGAACATTGGAGCCCCCATCCAAGGCTAGGACTCAAGGTCCACCAAGCTCCATCTGCAAGCATAGCTTCGGGGAAGCCAAATTGGCTTACAGGCCCCAGAGCATATGTAAATTAGGCCCTGCCCAATACTTTTAAAACTGGCTGGCATGGTCAGTATCTGTTCCAGTTCTGATATAAACACATGTGCGCGCACACAAATAAGAGACAGCCGACCCAGGCATGCTGTCTTCGACAGTGATAAGCCGGCAACTCACAGGCAAGACCAGGTGGAGGCAACCAATCCACTGTAGTATCCCCCCTGTTTAATCATCAGAGGTGTATTACGTGGAATGTGGAGATTCTGCTTAGCAGTTATGGCTGACAGCTTCCTGTGAATGTGTTTCCTACGATTCATGGCACCTTTTGCTGCCACAGCCTTGTCGCGCTCTGAGCATCGTCGCTCCACTGGAAAAGAAAGCCAGCAGAGTTAGACAGCTGTTCATTCCAGATGTCAGGTCAATGGAGGAGGGGGGATGTATATAGAGATGGTTTACAGCAACGTGACTCCCGGGTTCCTCATCCATTTCCCTTCCTTCTTCCTTTGAGAGTTTCAGAATAACTTGTGGCAGAGGAGACCCTAAGGATCATTTCCACCGTTCCCCTTCCCTCGGACTCCTGTTTCAGGCAGATTGCAACACACCTTGCCAAGTTATTGAACAGGTGTCCTCGCATCATACATTCTTTCCCGGAGATGTCACAAGGACATGCCTTGTTGTTTCTCCTTCTTGGAAGGTTGATTGTTTGCAAGGAAATGCATTCCTCTTTAAGAAGACATTTGCATATTTGGTTTCAAAAATAAGTTAACTTGGGGCTCTAATTGGGGGTAACACCCACTCTGGAGCAACCCATCTGAGAACCCACCGGGGTACTGTGCAAAATTTTGGGAGTTGTTTGATTGAGAGTTAGAAGTTGACTGGCAACAGGATGCAAGAATAAGAAGCTCGTCTCTGATGGAGAGCCAGCATCAAGCCGCTGGTCAGGTTCAGAAACTGCAGGACTTCACAAAGGTACTCTGAAATTGTAGGAGTTGACCCTCTTGAAGACCAAAGATGGCCATTTGGAGGGGTATGCCTCTGAGAAGAGGGAGTTTCCTAAGCGCTCCTTGTGTGTGATCATTTTTCTTGCCTCTTATAATTTCTAAATTTTGTACTTTGCCTTAGGGAATAGTACAAATCTGATTCTTGGTCATCAAAGACAGCTTTTATCACATCCTTTGAATACAAATGTGATTTGGGCTGTAATGGCCACCTGAAACCTATAGTTTGGTCCTGAGTTCCTATGTTCCCAACCAGAGCTTAGTGGCTCTCTGGGGGGGGGGCACCTTTGTACTCCAGTGCTCTGATCATCATCCAGGAGGAGGAGCTTGGGGTGGACACAGAAGGTCCCAGGTGGAACATCCTGTTTCCCTTCTGCCTTTTCTTCTACCTCTCCCTCAAACGCTGATGGAATCCTGTTGCAACAGGACCATTGCCCCAGGTGACAGACAGACAGATATTAGTGTGGAGAGGGGGAAAAAGCCGTGCTCCTTTCTTTCCCTTGGAAATGATGGAGTGTTTCTACCCCTTCTCCGGGACAGACGGTTGGGTAATAAATTGCGGACACCGATCATGTCCAGAATTTGTTTTTTGAAGAGTCTGCATCTCTCGAGTTAGAGCTGCACTTTTCACATTTTTGTTAGTTGTCTTCCTTCTGTAGGTAGCTACTGGGCACATCTTGAGCTGATCAACTGAGCTTGCTTTCCTTCCTTCTTTCTTTGGGAGGCAAAATGGCATAGCCCTGTGTTTATCCTGAGAACGCAAAAACTACATGGGTTTACATGTAGTTTTGCTGCCCGAAACTGACAGAGCCATCATAAGAAGAACCTGCTGGCGTATTTCGGTAATGGGTGTAGCATGATTCATGTAGGACCTGTCATTTGTGGATGCTCTGGGAGTTGAGGACAGGCTTTGAAACTGGCATAGATTTCCTTATCTAAAGAAGAATCTACATTAGATTAAATTCTACCCCTACCATCCTTTGGACAGGACAGTTTTTTTTTATAAAAAGCATGACCAGTCCAAAATAGGACACTCATGCACACACAAAACTGCTCTTTTGTTCCTAAAGTAGGGAGCTTGAGGTCTTAAGAATTCATGCTGACATTCTTAGGCCCCGAATGCTAAGTAACCAGCCTGCATGTCAAATTAATTACATTTGATATTGTACTAGGAGTAAAATAATCTCTCTCTCTCTCTCTCTCATTCTGATGGATATAGTTTAAGTCTGGGTGAAAAGCCCATCGTGTCGCAAGGCGTAAGTTGAAAATAACAGTGGATATTTTATCACCATGTGTCTGCTACAGAAAGCATCTGTCTTGTATTTTCCTCATGTAGTGATGCAAAACTATAATTTATTTATATCCCACCTTTCTTCTAAAAATAGCACTTGAGAGAGCTAACAGTAAAATTTGAATAAAAACAAAAGCAAGAGATGATTCATTCCCACATCATCACCGTGTAGCATATGGTTCCTGTTCCCAAAACATCCCTGTTGTTTCTGGATTTCTGGTCTGGCTTGGGGTTCACGTAGCTCTGGATGCAGGTCCTTAGCATCTGCAGATTCTATCACTGGATGCTTTTTCCCATGCAGATTTTCACTGTGCTTTAATGACAGAGAGCCTCTCCCTGGCCTTTCTTTTTTTTCATCCTGTTGGTTTATTCACAATTGAAGTATCTGTATCTAGTTCACTGTTTTGTTTTGCTTTTTTTCAGGATAGCTTTACCACTTGTTTACTCAACTGGATGCAAAGCCGAACTATTTTTAATTAGGTAACAAGATGGGTAGCAGAGCCACTGTTAGCAAATACAAGTTTGTGCAGCTGCCAGAAATGCATTTCATGTCTGAAAAAAAGAGTGGTTACCCAAGGTAGGGGCATTGGGTATGATAACTCCTGCATTTTAATCAAAGC
The DNA here is from genome assembly GCF_051106095.1 of Pogona vitticeps. Taxonomy (NCBI): domain Eukaryota; kingdom Metazoa; phylum Chordata; class Lepidosauria; order Squamata; family Agamidae; genus Pogona; species Pogona vitticeps. The sequence continues at coordinate 17,323,118 of NC_135796.1, forward strand.
CCACCTTTTCCTAATGAATCATTCCACTGAAATAATTCTACTGGGTTAGTGTAATTCAGATTAATCTACTGTACTACATTGGACAGCTTTAGCTTGATTTCTCAAGCCTGTCATATCTGCCTATGCTTTTTCCCAGAGATGGTGCCCTATCTCAGTGGGTCTCTGTGATGAAGCATATGCACCTTAAAGATCTCACAAATTGTTTGATTTGGACCTGTGGTGGCAGCTTCTCCAGGGGTGACTGAAACTCTGGCTCAAATGGCACATTTTAAAAAGCTTATGTGAACCTTCCACTTTTGGATGAGAGGAGTCTAGTTTTGAGTGAACAGCCACACTCCGCATTTGTAAATGTATCTTCCGCACTTTCAGCAGATCTGTAAAGCAGCCTCCTTCGACCTGATCACCTCCTGAGATTTTAGCATTCGTTTTTAGATTATGGGTTTGGAGGTCAGCCCATCTGGAGACCAGCAGGTTGGGGGACACTGTTCTATATTATCCACAGTTGGAAACAGATGGCATTGGTAATGTTTAAGAGCATTGGGAATAGTCACCAAACAGGCTCTGCGGACTTTTGAAACATTAGCTAAACCTGCAACATTTGCCGGGATGTTTATGCTAAGCAGCCCTTTGAACCTTTGTGACTAATGTTAATTATACAGTTGTCATCTTCCCTTGGCCCACTTGATGCTGATCACATACAACGGTGGCCCCTGTTTATAGATACCTCTGACCTGAATGATGGTCTCCATGGATCCGTAGAGATGGCCCGCGATCCACAAAAGTTTGTGCTTCAATGAATCTTAAAGTTTGCACAACAAATCTTTTTTTTGTGTCCTGATGAAACAGACTTTAAATGGGGGGGGGGAACGTTTATGCAGCACAACTGGGCACTGAGAATACATAATTTCTGTTTCGCATTGGGCGGGGGGGAGACTGAATTTATTTCTGTGTTATTGGCATGATGTTTTCCCCAGGGACCAGGGAGATGAAGTCCAGAGAGGAGTGGTTGGCCTTAAGGCACACCAATGTGAGTTGAGTCTGTGATGATATTGAGACCTGGGGCTTCCTAGCTCCCAGTCTTCTTAGCCCCCTTGCTTTGTATTAGCTCTTGCCCTTGATGCTTGTATTATTGTTCTACAGAAGGAGGCCACTGACGGCAGGTACAGTTCCAAACTGCACTCCAGGTAAGGCTAGCAGAGGCGCACGACAGTGAGCGGAGGTCCTCCACCCTTCCATCTGCCAGAACAAAGCGGCAGAGTGTTTTTGAAACAGGGCGGAAGATTAGCTGGGGGGTTCACAGGCAAGGTCATGCTTCCTGCTGCAGGGTTGAGTTTCCTGCAGTCACTTGTGGGAATGAAAAGTCTGGAAGAAACTACGTAGGACCATCGCTCCTCCTGGGAGGGTATATCCATACCATTTAGGGGAACGGCATGCATTTCTTGAGAGCAGGTAAGGAGATAATTCTGAGGACCCAAAGGCTGCAGCCATGAGACCTTTCTCTGTTTAAGCTCATTCAATGCATGACCATTTGTTCTTTAAGAGGCAGTGAATTCTTCCATACTTCCCTAGATCTGTCAGACTTCTTTTCTGAATGTTTTGAAATCTTTTGCCTCTAGGAGATAATGCAAAGAGGTTTTTTTTTTTCCCTTTTCCTTTTGCTTTCTGCCTGGTGAGGCTGCTGCTGTTTTTGCAAATTTCTGGTTTGTTTCCAATGCAAATTTCTCAGGCACCTGCCTTTCTCGGAACGGAGGAACCGGCGGTGATGCAACATTGCACCCAGATGGGCAAATCCAGTGCACCAAAGTTGCGCCCAGATAAAACCTGCAGTTTTGCAATGCAATTGGCTTCCTGCTTCCATTTATTCCAAATGGTATTTCTGATGTGAGTTTTTGTTGTTGTTTGGGGGCGGGAGGAGGAAAGAAAGAGAAAAGAAAAATGAAAGGCAGGATGGAGTAAGGAGTCAAATGATAAGGGTTTAATTAAGAGAGAGGAGATCAAATCAGAAAGCCCCCTTGAAGCTCCTGTCAGCTGTTGTGCCATGACTGACAACAGACAGTGCCACAGAAAGACAGAACGGGTTTTAGCACCACGTTGGCATTGAAGCAAAGCATAAAGCTAACTCTCCTCAAACTCTTCGGGCGCACACACATCGTGAGCACGTCAGGGAGAAAGTGATGTTCTGGCCTTTCCTTGTCATCACAGCTGCATTACAAACATATATCCCTTCCAAGCCACATTTAAGAGTATATTTTCCTGGCAAGTGTAGTGTGACGGGATCCAGAGATCCCTGGTATTGTTTTGCAGGAGGAGAGAAGGAGCAACTATATAATGGGTCAGTTGAAGTTGGTCTATTTCTATGGACTAGGAGCCGGGCTTTTAACATGGAAGAGCAAGACAGTCATTTAGGACGGCCCAGGGTTGTAAATCACCTTTATATCCTGCATGTTGGCAAAATTAAAGGGGGGGAACATACAAGAGAGGAAGGGGGGAACCAAAATATCAGGGCACCTTAAGAATAACATATTTCAGAGTGAACATTTATCAGTCAAAAATATATGAAAACTCATAAATTAATAGATTGGTTTTTAAAGTGCCACAATATTTTACCTCTCTCTCTCTCTCTCTCTCTCTCTCTCTCTCTCTCTCCTTGATCCCTTTAATTTTGTCAATATGTCAGGACAAAGTAACATGGCTGCTTCTTGCTGGGCTTCCTTGTTCTTTAACAAAAATCTCTGTATTTTGTGCGATCGGATCTTGATTTGTCTCTAGTCTGTGATTCTCCCCATCGTATAAATCAGATCTGACAGCTCTTCCTCTCAGAATAGGCAAACGTGCTTCTCATTGTTGTTGCTTTATGTTAAAATGCTAGCTTTCTGTTTGGTTTCTAAGCCCTGCTGTTTTCCTTGTTATTGATAGCCTGTCTGGGAAGCCTGACAGGAGAGAGTGTCTCATTAAAATGGTACTGTAGATCAGCTGCTAACACTAGATAGATTCGGGGAAATAACCAGAGTGAAGTCAAGATACTCAGTCCTTACACCAGCCATTGGATGCAGAGATTGATGGGGCGGTATACGAGCAGAACCTCCATTGATTTGGCCTCTGTGGTTAAACTCTTCCCTGTGCTTCTCCCTTAATTGGGAACAAAAGGCCGTTCGCTGGAATTCTTTCAGTCCTGGCAGTGGCTTTGGACACACTAGGTCTGTGCATCTAGGCAATTATTAAAGGTGTTTGCCAGAGAACGTGTAAAATTGTGGCTGCCTGCTAATCCCCTTCCCCTTCTCTGTTGAGATTTATTTTATTTTTAAATTTTGGCTTGTTATCCCCCCCCCTTTTTTTTTTTTGGTGGAGAGAAGCTTCCATGAGGAGCGGAAGCTTACCTAAGACGTGTCTAGATCTGTGCTTTTGTTGCGGCTGATTTCCTTTTGAGAATGTGATGTCACGCTGGGTCCAACTTAAGGCCTGTCTAGTCTGGCATTCTGATCCCACACAGGGGCAAACCAGATGCTTTCAGAAAGTCCACAAGCAGGATGTGAGTGCATTAACACCCTCCTGTTCAGCCCCCGCCCCGCAGCAAGCATTATGGGGAGACATACCGCCTCTGAAACCAGAAAGATTATATAACAATAATAACAACTGGGTGCCATCAAGTCGGTCCCGACTTACGGCAGGCTTTTCCGTGTAGACAGTGCTCAGAAGTGTCTTACCATTCCCTTCCACTGGGGGGTGCCCTGGGACCGTGCAGCTTGCCCAAGGCTACACAGGCTGGATTTTCTCCCAGGAGGCTGAGTGGAGGAATCGAACTCTCAACCTCCTACTCCCCACTGAGCAATCCAGCCAGCTGGAAATCATATATAGCCATCTTGACTAGTAGTAGTGAGAGCTACCCTCCCTTCCCTCAATTCATCAAATTCCTCCTTGCAAATGTTCTAACTACTTTTTACCCCCAGTCAGAGTCAGTCTTCGCAGTCTCCCTGCCTCATCACTCAATTTGAAAATATCCAGGGAAACCTGTGAATTATTTAGAAGTCAGGAGAGATTGGTTTTCCTGTCACAGGCTGTGATTTGTGGCAGTGGAGAGACGCTGTCATATTGAAGGAAGGAGAAAGAGGGAAGGAAAGGAAGGAAAGTGGGTAGCGTTCTGTCAGAAAGGGTCAGAATCCATTTTGGAACCTGGAAAGGGCTTTTCTGTTCTTTTGTTTCTGCTAATGATTTTTGAATGAGTTTATTCCCAATACTTATTTCATGAGGCAAACTGAGGAGAAGCACGGTGTGGCAAATGGAGATAAATGTTGCTGATCTATTAATGTGAGGCATGAAGACGCAGATATGAAACATTTAGACCAAGGCAGTGAAATTTGGCCTTTGCATTGAGTCAGCAATTAAATTATGTGAGCATTCATTACCCTTGGCGATTTAATAATTGGAGGTTTTTCTCCCCTGCATTGGTTTAACCTCGCTGAGAAATCAGCCTTGAAGGGCGCTGGACCAGGCAGTTTTTAACTAAGTAGTAACTATTCTATACAGAATTAAAACAATATTTTTGTAGGTTTAAGTACACTTGGAAGTCTTTCTGGTGAGACTGTTGACAGCAGCCTTGTTTAACTCCACGAGGACTAGTTTGTTATCACTAGCTTCTAAATAAGATCCTCATCTTTTCCATGTAACCTGACAGCAAAGAGAGCTTATTACTCCATCTGTTGCTTGACGCAAAAAGGAGGATAGATAGTACACAGGCACACCCATTACACATAAAGAAGCCAACTGGCCTGGAAAAATTCAATCTCACGTCAACGCTGGCAGTATGAGGACTTCACCACACTCGAAAGCAGCCGGCTGTGTGACATACACCACACTGTTCTCCTGGCCCTTCAAATCTGCTGTGTTAGGAAACTGCTCTATTCTGCCTAACGGTAGGGCTGGCTTTGCTACTACCTGGGGATCCCTCTACTACACCTGAGGATGATGAAAATGATTGCTCTGGGGCACTAGCCTGGCTAAGTATAACACCAGCGATTCCTGGCACCGGACGCCATTCACACAACCGTGAAGGGAGACACTTTTTCATAGCTCTGCTTCCATGCGGTTGCCCTGAATGCAGCCGTGTGGGCTGTTGCTGAAGGCATGGCCATTTCTCACCCGATGGACAGCCTGCCTCTCAGAGAGAGAGAGAGAGAGTGTGCTGGCAGATGCGCTCGTGTTGATGACGTTAAAGGAGGAAAAAAACCATGCATGAGGAGAGGAAAACTGAATGGTTCCTGTTTCCTCAAGAATAATTACTTTCGTTTAAATGTCCCCAGAAGCGCAAACATATAACACCGGGGCCTCAGTTATAAATTGGTGTTTCTGACCGTTTGTGCCTTTCCATTTCTCCACAGCTGGATCTTGACAGATTTCATCTTCCAACTATTAATTCCTTCATGACAATCATCTTGGCCACGATGTGATTGTTTGGCACATTGTCCCATCGCTGCCGATATGCCCTTTTTAAGCACATCCTGTTCAGCCTTTACAGTATCTATTTCCAGCAATGTGCCCTCTCCTGCAGCTTTATTTTAGACTATTTTCTGATTACATTCCCCCCCCCAGCCCCTTTCCCCTTATATTTTTTGACATATATTGTTAACCAGGTATTTTTAGCTTTGCATCTCAGAAGGGTGTGAGTCAGGAGCAGGATAGGGAAAGACAGGAGGAGGAGGAGGAAGACGAAGAAAAGGAGGACTGTAAAGGAACGAATTAGTATATATGGGTTATTTAATTATTTTTGCAGCCCTCTAACGCTTTCTTGCCATTTGTCTTAGTAGGAAAAAAATTATGTTCAGATTTAAAAGGGGGGGGGAGTAGAATAGTTTTACAGTGTTTTTTAACTATTAACACCAGGATCTCTCCATCCGGGGACTCCTTAAGACATGTTATCCTCAGGCTTGCAGGCGCCATTTCATCTGGGAGTCAGAAGTCCTTACTGTCTACCGCAGGACAGCCAGAGATGGATCAGTAGACCCACCTCTGCCTTGCATTCTAATTTGTGGCTGTATAAAGTACTGTATTGAGAAAATGCCTTGGTTTGCTTTTAGTTCATTTCATTTCTCCAGCATGGAATTACTCTGCATGTTAATTTTCCAGTCGCCATTTACTGTACAGTCTTTTCTGCCATTAAAGTTTAATAGCAGCAATTTGGAGCTGGGAACATTGTGAGGGGAACGTGCCTGCCCGCTGCATTTAATATACCAGGAGAAATGACTAAATTCACGACTTAAAAAGTCCACAGCGCAGGTGACAAGCCATGATGGGGATGTATAATCGCCAGGCCTCGAAGGAAGGGACCTCCAAATGCCAGATGCAGGGGAAGAGGGGGATCAGGAGAGAGGGATTTCGTAGTCTCTCCTGTGCTCCCAGAGGCATCGGGTGAGAGATACAGGACGCTGGACGAGAGGGGCCCTTGGCCTGATCCAGCACAGGGCTCTTCTTACGTTCTTAAGACCCTTTCCCCATGAATGTTGGCAAAATAAATGAGTTCTCTTATTTGTACATTTGTGTTAGAAACTGGTTCTTTGTGGATGTGTTTTTCTTTTGTTTCTGCAAGTAGGTATTCGACTCGCCCTGTGATCTGCAGCGAGATTTAATAGCTGCAAGGGAGGCTGTATTGCATTTGGCCCATTGCCATCCTTCTCCTGTAATAAGTTTTGGCTTTCCAATGAACTCTTAAATTCAAAACGTGACGTCAAACCTTGTCTAATAATGGAAAGAAGATTAAGACCTTTAAATGCAGCTGTTTCTTTTCGCCTGCTCTTCAAGCAGGGATTCTTAGGTTTCTTGGTGGGATTTTGCTCTATGTTTTTTTGGCCTCTTCCTACATTTGTCTGGAGTTGTCTTGTGTTAACAGCACTCCCTCTGAGTTCTTGGTGTTGCCTTCAGAGGGCATGAAGTGGCGGTTTAAGGAGAAGTTGCTTGTTGTTAGGACTGTGAATCAGGATTACAAAGGCTGTGTGTGAAAACAGTCAAGAACCAGTCACATTGGATTCCTTTCTGGAGTTTAATTGATCGGCGGCGTCCTCCACCCCGCCCCACCTGTAAAATGTGTTCATCTTCTTTAGCTCTGTACTGGTGTCCCCCCAAATTTCCTGCAACTCTGAACATCATTTGGGGGTTTCTAAAGCAGACTGAGGAGGATGCCCTGGAAAAAGATTGGCAGGATAAAACTACTTAATTAGCAGCACCCTAAACCTTGGAGGCTGTCCACTATCCGCCTCTTCCACAGGTATTTAAGGTGGAGTGTGAAGATATTGCTTCCTGTCCACCTTTGAAAAAGAGACAGCTGTTTGAGTATGCCTAGTCATTAATATGAACCCTTACTTATCTAGACTGATATCCCCAGTGCATTGCATAAATGTTTACTTATTTATTTATTTAATTTTATTAGATTTATACCCCGCCCATCTAGACCAATGCCGCCCAGAGTAGACCATTGGTCTAGATGATTCTAGAGGAGCAGAGGTTCCTACTGTACTGACTTATCAGGAAAAATATTGATAATGAAACGTTTTTGTCCTGAATGAAAGGGAAATCCACCTCTTGGGATTGGGCTTCAATTATTGCATCTTCCAGTAGGGTCACTGGCGTCTACAGTTGTGTGCGTTTTTGTGTGTGGATGTATGTGTGAGTAAGCAAGAGATTGTGTGACGTCTGATAGCCCTCTTTATCCCTTTTTATTATTCAAGAAACCCAAGTGGTGCCCATTAGTCGTCGCCTTTATTTAGAACTGGGATGGACCGCTTGTGACCATGGAGATGCTGCTGGATTTCTACTCAGTCAAACCTTTCTGTTATTTCTTTTCCTGGGTAACAAAATGTTCACAGCAACGCGTACAATATCAATGTTACCCAGTCACTTTTCTCAGGAGGGGAATAAAACTTGAGGTGCCTTTAAAATAATCTGTTCTGTTGCAATTACACACCCCGAGCAGGTATCACAGACGCAACTTGCACTGCAGTAGAAGCGACACCCGTCCACAATCTTTTCAAAATCCCAAACTGCTTTTATTCTGCTCGTAAGATATTTTTTGCAGCTGTTCCGGACTAAGCAGAAAAGTGCCTTTAGCCTAGGGTGCGTTGGCATCTTGGCGCATTGCCATGTGGTTTTGGTGCAAAATCAGACCCATATAGCTCGTTAGTGGACTTTCATCGAGCACCAGACTGAACAATTTCCAAAGTGATATTGAAAATTGACACAGACATTTCTTTGTTTGGTACAACATGATGTATAATGTAATTCTTCTCTCTCTCTCTCTCTCTCCCCTGCATACTCTTGTATTACGTATATCCTATACTACCTACAGAGCAGGGTTAAAATTCAATTTGTCCTTAACTCATAGAAACCCTTGATTTTTCTTTCTTTCTTGATTCTAATCCTTATTCTAAGATCACTCTAAACTGCTTCTTCCAAAAACCAGTCCCTGAGCAATATAAGCAGAAAATGCAATTTTAAAAATGTAACCATTTTGTAAGATTTATTTATCTAGCTCCCAAAGGGTAACAGGGCTTATGTCTATTTTTCAGTCTGAAATACAATGTTGTCCTTTCCTTGGCTGTGTCTGTTTGAGAGATTATTGTGTGTCGCTTCATTAGGAGTGTAATATTTTCTCTCTTCCTAGTTTGCTGTTCCCTGTGGTTTTTATGGCTTCTACGTTGATGGTCGTATGTTCTTCCTCGTTAAAAAAATTAAGCCCATAAAGCACAATCTCCTACCCACCAAGGAAACATGGCAGGCATGCATCCAGGGCAACATAGTATCCCTATAATTAAACCTTTTAAAAATAAAAATATTCCTTGCAGGGATTGTGGGAAGGAGATGATGACTCATGGGGTTTTGAGAGCCGGGATTTTGTGTCGCCTGTGACGTGTGGAGAATTTGAGTGAAACCCATTTTGCTTATAAATATTACCGGCATGTTTGAAAATATTAATTAAAAGTGCCTTAATGAAGTTATCCCCACCCCGTTCGGGAACGTCAAAGAAGGTTTCTCTGACAGATTAGCCTGTCAGAGAAATTTCTATGGGTCAGAGTTTTTGAGGGGCGAGGATGGGCGGTGGGCTCTTGAACCCGGTCTCTCATGCCAAAGACATTTCCTCTGAGGTTTCTACTGACAAGTATAAGAGCAATATAAAATCTGGAGGTTTAGCAGGAAATAAGGTGTGGAAACTGGGGTTCTGGGGAGAGAGTTGTTTATCATGCAGTGCCAGACAGCTAATTTATTTAGGGCTTCTGAGGGAGCTGAGATAGGGCTGCTTTATTACTACTTTAATGAAAAAGGCTCGGGGGCCAGTGTTATGGAACCCCATGGAAGATGACTTCCCTCTCATGGAGGGAACACAATTTCGGTGGGAAAGGCAAGTGGCTCTTTGGCTCGCCCCCTCACCACGCAGCGTTTATGTTTCTGACTGGAAAATTGGGGTGGGGGGCACATTTATGATATGGTTTTGGTGCAACAAAACCGACCAAGCAACATGTGGCACTTTAAAGAACCGACACATTTCATTCGACAGCACTGTTGCTTCTGTATCCTCACACAACTCAAACAAATAAATAACTATATTCTACTCTGTTGTCAAGACAAGCAGCACAAGAAGAACATTTAGCATCAGTCAGAGTGGTATTTGTTCATGTTTAGTATTTGCATACTTATTGTTTTACTTTTAATATCGTCTTTTAATGATGTAAGCTGCCTCTTTATACAGTACTCCTTGTTCTTAGCTTTAAATATTATCTTTTAATCATATAAACCACCATTGTCTATTTATTTATTTAAGTTATATGCCGCCCACACTACCCAAAGGTCTCTGGGAGCTTACAACAATTTAAATACAGTAAAAAAGATAAAACAATTAAAATGCAATTAAAATACATTGTTTTCAGCTTTAAATATTGTCTCAGCAGACAGCTTGACGGGCTAGTGAGGTGGGGATCGCTTATGGACTTGTCTGTATGCATGCAGCTTTTCTCAACAGGAAGGATCCTGGCCCTCTGACTTTAAGGAGTTTTTAGCCGGTTGGTTCATTTCTCACAGGTAGCTGTTGTCTGTTTCATTTTTTTCCAACAGCGCCCCACTCAGGAACATGGGAAGTAAGTAAAAAGCATATCTCTCTGTACAGGTGCAGAGCCCACTTCACAACGGAGTAATTAAACCCATCTTACATTCATTTGGAATTGGCAGACAAGGTTTCTCACAGGCAGTTCTTGGGCTCTAAGACATCTTATACCACAAATGACCCTGGAGCCTGTTCTGTCCTGAATAGCAAGCAGCCTCAATGAATAAAAAGGGGGGGGGGGAGAATGAGTTGCTTAATAAATATGGATTACCATGACATCAAACACAGAGACTGTTTTGTTTCTAATGTAGTGTGTGTGTGTGTGTATAAATATATATTTTTTTGAGAAGCTAAATCCGATTTCCCGTTCACTTACTGTCCTTGTTCCTGGCAGATTTATTCCCTTGAAGAGAGGGTAGTTGCCTCCGCTGCTGCTATTAGATGTGAGAATGAAGGTATTTAGGATCTGATCCTGCAAGGTGCCTCAAGGCTCTTAATGCTGCTTTCTGTTGGCAGCTGGGAGTGCTCAGTCCTTGATAAGGGTGGAGAAAAACATGGGAGGGAGCGAGGGAGGAAACCAAAGGAAAGAGTGGAGCCTTGGTCCAAAGATGATGGACTCTGTGACTGACCAGGGACACTTATTAGCCTTTTGGGACTAATAAGGTTGAACCTGAGGTTGGTGTGTGACCATCTGGAATAAGCGTGGCTCTCTCTTTCCTTTTCTCTCTGCCTTTTATGGCAGCCGTGATAGGCTGGAAAGCGGATTGGGAGATAGAAGGGAAAGCGGCTGTGGGAGGGAGTGCCAGAAGAGGAGGGGTGCCATGAAACGGGCATTACCTGCAAGGTTTAATGGTTGGCAGATGGGTAGGAACCGGGTTTTTTTTAACTGATGAAGGTCCAAGTTTTAATTAAGCAGACGGTGAGTTGAAAGGCACAGCAGTTTGTGTTTTGCGGCTGTGTTTATTCTGAACGGATGAAACAGAAGTATTAAAAGCTAGCCTCTTGGACTGAGTGGTAGTTGTATCTTATTTCATGTATATACTGCCTCGTCGCCATCTAAGTTACCTTAAAGCCCTCATATGGTAAATCATCCCACGTCCGTAGCTCAGAAAGGTGTCTATGTTGAGATTTTGGTAATCTGTAAATATATTTTTATTTGTTTGTGTGCACCATTTGCATGATATCTGATGGAGAAAACCAGAGTTTGGATGGCTTTCAACATAAATATAAAAACACTAAAAATACAACTGCCAAAGAGCTCACTGTGAAATGAATCTCTTCGTCTTAAGGGCGCTGTCAGCCTTCTTTCTGCTTCCGTTGTGCATAATGAAACAAGCTAACATCTCCATCTTGGTTGCAGGTTGATTAAGGCTGCCGTCCTAGACTCACTTGGGTAGTAAACTGCTAATTTTCATGGTCTTTCTTTTGAGTAGGGACTTGCAGGATTGGGCTTTCATTGGTTAAATGGAGATAAGCTAGCAGTTCTTGATAATGGGAGCCAAATAATGATCGGGAAACACTAGATGTGGCAGCAGTGTTGAACCTACAGATCTGAAACACTGCCAGGAGCCCACATAAGACTAGGTTCTAGGCATGATGTACCTTTTTTTAATGCAATTGATGGGGCCAAAAATGTAAATTTTGACAGATATCCAGGTGACTTTGCAGCAGACCTAAAAATCTAAATGTTGGCAAAGCAACCAGGCAACCAGACATGAATGTAACTGGCTTCATTCCACAGTTTCCTAACCACCGAAGACAACAGAGAGGCTGTTGAATGGAACACCAGGCTTACTCTTCGTTCTTGGGCAGGTCACCTACTAAAGAGGGAGGGTGTAATTACTGCCCCTAAGGCTGTACTAAAAGCATTCATTTTTCATCTTTAGGCTTTTCACGCTTCAGCTGTAGAGGAGGTGTGTGGAAAAGCCGCTTGATAGATTGTGAAGCCGGGCGAGGCAGCGGTATTGATCCCTGTTCTGGTCGTACACCAAGGATCTCTTCTCTGGCCAAGTACAGAGCTTGGGGGAATCTTGGCTGAAAGCGGTGGTTCTCAAATGTTCTGCCCTTAAGGAGCCCTTGTTGGGTTGAATGATTGGATGCACAACTACTGTACTGCACATTTTGCCAAGGATGCTGAGAGGAGCACATAGAGTTCTCATGGGAGGCGAACGGAAACCTAGCCGGCCTTCAGTTTGGGACGGACACGTTTTGGAGTCTGTCTTGGATTCCTGTTAATGTTTAACCCTCTCGGTGGGTCATCTCTGGTCCTGGAACTCGTCACAGCGGCATTGGGTTTTGTTTTGTTCTTTTTAGGTAGTAGTTAGCTGTTCTAAACTGGAACGGTGGCCTCGATAGCTCAGTGGACTTTGATTCCCCCACCGGGAGAAGAGCCAGCCTGGGTGGCCTTGGGCCAGCTGTGCAGTCCCAAGGCTGCCCCCTAGAGGAAGAGAATGGGAAGCCACTCCTGAATATTCTCTACCTAGAAAACCCTGGGAAGGGTCACCATAAATTGACTGGCCGGCACATGATTGATCTAAAGTGGAATAGAGAAGCTTGCAGTTTGCTCAGTTTATGAGTAAAAAGGGCAAGAGAAACACCTGAAAACAATAAATGAATTTTAAAAATGCATATCTCTCTCTCTCTCTCTCTCTCTCTCTCTCTGCTTTTATTTCAGGGGGCATCAATGCACAAGCTTACTATTATTTAAGCAGCCTGCAGCGACCACTTGGGGCTTGCTTTTCTGACCACACCAAAAGGCTGCTTGGATTTCAACATGCTTATAAAGGAGTATCGGATTCCTCTTCCCATGAGCGTGGACGAGTATAGAATTGCCCAGCTGTACATGATACAGGTTGGTAAAGACATATTTGTTGACATGCTGATCCCTAAGAAAAGAGGGTGTCAGATAATTAAAATGACACATCTTTTCTTTGAGCCAATGTGTATTTGGAGCATGCCAGCTTCTGAGTTACACAGCTCTCTTGTATTACCTCTTTGCAGAGATCATTAACTGCGTGTGTAAATGGGTAGCTGGATTTCAAAGAACACCCAACCCCAGTTTAGCATGCTGCTTCTTAAGGAGTGTAATGTTTATTCTCACAGGGCTTTGCCCAAAGCTGTTTTGCTTTAGGGAAATGTGCAACAATTATTTCCTCTTAATTTTCTCTTCCACATTTAAATAGATGTTTAAATTAAAAAAACATGCTCGCAGGGAAAAAAGCACATGAGCTATGAAAAATTTAACAACCTCTATATTAAAAAAGGGAAGAAACAGGGTGGAGAGATATTCATTAAGTGGTGCTTTGAATGTTTTCTGTGCGAAAACTCCCTAAGCTTTTGGAATATCTCACTTGCAATAGATCTAATTTGTGGGGATGTGTAGTTGGTGGCAACCGGCAAAATATATTCCCAACAGAGGTTAACTTGGTCTTATGTCAGGGTTAGCCTCATATCTTTTGTTGCCTGAGGCAGAACAGCTAATGACTCTGAGGTGAGGGGTACAAAGCCAGGCAAGTTATCTGCGCCCTTGAGAATGAAAATCTCAAAAGCACCTTTGGACATTTCTGGCAGTAAGATTACAATAATCACCAGTCAAGGAACTAACAACTTAATGCCTTTTCCTGATACTGAAAATACCCTGCCTGAGGCAGCTTCTTCACTTTGCCTAATGATAGGACCAACCCTGCCTTACATGCAAATAGTATAGTAGAGACTTAACTTGTATTTATTTTAAAAGGTAAAATAATTTCAGAAAGCGTCAATTTTGAGAAGAGTGAAATGCAGGGGAGCCCGTCTTTCCCACCCAATAGATTTTCAGATCCAGTCTCTCTCTCTCCGGTTTCTAATTCCCTTTCTAAATTGACCCAGTTCCTGTCTCTCTCCAGTTCAACCCAGATCGTCCCAACATATGTACATGCACACAAGTGTTTGCAAACTGTTTGGGTTATCTTTGTAGGATTTAAAGTGGAGAAATAACAAACAATGCAAAAGGTTTAGGGGCACCCCACTTTCTTCTCTTTTCTAAATTTCCATTTTCCCAAAATATTTCACCCTTTCGTAGCTCCAGAACCTGATGGGGACCAGGGAGAAAACCCCACACACCATTATTTTGTTCACTGGATACAGTTTGCACACTGCCCATTCATCATTAGTTACCATGGTGTCATCACCAGCATATTTTAACCCTGCACATATTCTTCCAGGCTGCTGTAGGGCTGGCCTTAGACACAGTGCTCTGCCCAATTAAGACCCAGAGGGTGGTATCCTGAGGGTAATACCTTCTCTGCCAGCACAAAAAAATTCTGGGATGTTGCCGTTTCATGACCTATTTCTGGCTGGTGTGGATTTATCCTAGGCTGGCCTTTCTCGCTTCATGCATATATGAACAGAAAGGAGTCTGGTCTAACGGTGGAGTTGGGTTATACGTTCATTCTTCTCCTCTGCAGCCAGAGGTGGGAGGTTCACTGGCTTTCTTGGCAAGGCTCGCCTTAATAAATCACACTGAATTTCTGACTTTTCATGCACGTTCCTCCTTTTTGGAATCCCCTGCTGAGGTTTTGAATGCCAAAAGCCGAGGTTGGATTAACTGAAGCTTCTGAACCATTCGTCAGCGCCTCTCTCACCCTTCCCACTTCTCTTTCATCACCTTGGCTGCCTGCCATTTGGGCGGTTTGCCGTTCTGCAACAAACACATAAAAGCCTCCGTCAATTAGTATTAATTTTGCATTACGGCAGCGGACTTAATGTACCCTCGATCTGCTTGCAGAGATGCAGATCTGAACTGGAGTTGCTTTTCTTTATTAGATTTGAAACTCCACCGATAACCACATTTTCCGTCAGGTGTCTTTCTAATGGGGATGCATACGGTTGTTGGAGAATTTGGTTTGGTTCATAGCTTCAGATCCATCCTTGGCAATGGCGCGTTTCGAACACACGCTTGTGTTCTTTAATGTATATTTTATAAATCATAAATGAATCTGTGTTGTGAAGTTAATATGCTTCTGCAGAACAGCTGAAATATTGAAAGAACTGAACACAAGCAGTCCTTCAAAAAAGCAGCTAATAAAAATGGGCAAAAATGGTTAAATTAACCAGAAACTTGTAAAAGCAAATAGGTTTCTTTGACAAGGTAGGTTAACAGTAAAGGCTAGCAAGAGGGCGACCTGGTGAGCTTTTCGCTTTTGCTGTGTAGTTGGTGCTACAGAAATGTCAAAAATAGTTTTTTTAATAGTATAGTAATATTCCTAAACATGCATTTGGCTTGTTAGTTCTTATGCAAGGCTAGGTGCCTTTGAGTGGCCTTTGCTCCTTAGACCTCC
The DNA here is from genome assembly GCF_051106095.1 of Pogona vitticeps. Lineage (NCBI taxonomy): Eukaryota > Metazoa > Chordata > Lepidosauria > Squamata > Agamidae > Pogona > Pogona vitticeps. The sequence goes on from NC_135796.1 coordinate 17,338,517, forward strand.
TGTTGTCCACAGTGTTCACAAACATCACTGCGTTGTTTGATCGGCACAGTTAGAGGTGGACTTTTGGGTAGATTCTAGCACAGACAGGCATTGTAATATATATAATGCAGTGATATAGAGACTGGAATGACTCCCGCCCGACCTGCATTTTAGTCATGCAACCTGAATGGTAGCTGACAAATAAGAACAGGAAGTAAAAGCTGCATCTGTTAAGCCTCCTGTGCCAGTTGAAGTGATGAGCTTGTGTTTTGTGGAGTGTTTCTTTTCTCCCCCCCCTTTTTTTTTTAAATCTTCTTTTTTGTAACAGTTTACATTGGGAGGGAGTATGAGCAGGCAGCTTTCCTAAAAGCTTCAATGCAAAACCAGGTGTTTCCTTTGTGTTCGTTCCTGGAAGCCAGGAAGCGAGCTGTGGTTTCAGGGCACAGGTTTCACTTCCCCGCTGCTCCAGAGAGGAATACATTATCTTCAATTATCTGGACCATTGTAGGCGATGGTCTGAATCAGAGAGGGTAAAAAAAAAAAAAATCTGTGATTTTTAAAATCAGATTTATTTACGTCAAATTTATCTAAACTGATTTTTTTTTTCAATTTAATTCATAAAATAAAAATCCATTTTAAATCAAATCCACCCTGAATGTATGGCGGCTCCTTCTGACAAGAAAGCAAATATAAACATGCCTTCTCCATGCTTTCCCCCTAACATCTGGCTGGGTGATTCTGCTAGTTGTAATCTAATTCCTCCAAGTTCTAATCCCAATATTCTGCATTTGATTGGCCATGAGATAGACCATCAGGGCTTAAGAAGAGTTTTGTGTGTTTAGGTCGGTGATGAATATCTCTTACAGCCTCCTCTCTGACTTCTTTTCTCAGGCTGCTGAATTTGTGATTCAGTAGCCTTCCACCATCATCATGGTGAAATGGATAGTAAAAAGCCACAGGATGAGATGTGGCCAAGATTGAAAGCTTTTAATTGATTAATGGCTGCAATTACTTCATTTTTTTATAGTCAGGGATGTAATATTGCCCATCTAGATTGGCTGGCAATGTCCTGATACAAGCTAAATTGCAGTGCCAAGTCTTCCAAAGCAATACATTTGAAAGCACTTTATAAATATAAATAATTCGAAAATGTGCCAGTTTAGAAATGAATCTTCTTTCCTGTCAAAACAAGCCTACTACTTACCTTTAGAAGGGGACCTGCGATTTCAAGGGGCACAATTTCCTTCCTGTAAGAATAAATCATTGGCCTTCTGAATTCATATTTGTCTTCTAGTCCTCAGAAAGCTTAGATGACGCTACATCTGGGTTAGAGGTCAAGTCGATGCTCTGAAACATTTTTTGGCCACGAGTTATGGTGAGATGGAAAAATCGTATGCGTCTTTGGCAGAAGCAAGGCCTAGTTTATCAGAGTCAAAATACTTTCATCCTTGTCAACCCACTTCTTCTTTTAGTAATTGTGAGTGTTGGAGGAGTTATCTCTCCAAGCATTTGGTGACCGGTGTTGTCTCAAAAGGTTCATTCCTCTTTTGTGTGTGTGTGTGCGCTTTCTGTTTTATGAATGCTGATGAAGCAAGAAAGCAGTTGATCTTTTTGGTATGCTTGGCCATCTGGAGAACACACAGCGTTTCTCTTCTGTTTTGGAAGCAGCAGGAGTTATGTAATTGGGGCTCTTCATTTTAATTTTTTTTTAAACGAAGGATCTGCTATTTGGTGCAAATTTCTGCAAATATTTGCTTTAGAAAATGAAAAAAACAAAACAGCTCCGTTTTCTCATTGTTATGAAGTTTGATCTGGAAGAAAATAGGCATTTTGTCATTTACATATTCTGTTGATTTTAGGAGGAGGTTGAAGCTAATCAATTGTTATAGACATGTCTGTAAGAGGACCCCAATATGCCATATGTTCACAAGCAAAAAGTAGCTGGGCTGCAGTTTATAAGAGAGGAATGACTGGGAAAGCTTAAGCATCTCTTTCTCCACTTTGCCTGCTTTCTTTTGTTTACATCCCTTCCCTCAGGGAGGCTGCCTTGGAAATGCCAAAGCATCGCTCTACTGCTGTTGCTCTCAGATCCCAGTTTTCGAGGGAAACTAGTTCAAAGTCACCCCCAAACCTGGCCGCCTCTGTTGGCTTCCCTTTCCTTTATAGTTGCGGAAGGAGAAGGCAAGGTCTGGGCAGCTGGGTAAACGTCCTGGCAAAGTCCTCCAGATGCACAGCATAGCGCTGTACTGTATTATGTGACCATCTGTTATGAGTCGCCTGGGAAAGAGCAGCCCCTGAGGTGTTGTTATTAGCAAGCCACCCCTCCTCTCTCTTTCTCCTTTTACACATGCCAGTTGCATTTTCCCCAGGCTCTTCCCTTTTACACGCGACCACTTAGTTTACATTGGCTAGGCTTGCCCCAAACCATCTGCCCACGTTCTGATGGAGAGGTGAGGGAGGGAATGGGGCCATATGGGCTGAGACTGAAAGAACAAGGGTACCTGCAAAGGTCATGTGCGTCATGCAACAGCTGTAGTTCTAATCAGCCTTTCTCGAAGACCATAAAACTGCATCGTTGAGAGGGAAACAAAGGCAGCAATCCAACCTGGCCACCACAGCAAAGAAGGCCTGTCCCCTAATCAGCCTCTGCAGGTCTGTTGTCCTGTCGTTCCAAATATAGCAGCTGATTGGGTATGACATGCCCGTCCCTGGGTCTACCTGTCAGTGCTTAGAAAAGTGCCCCAGTTGGCTTCAGAATTCTGGGACTTGTAGTCGCCAAAAAAGTAATCTTTCCAAGCTCTTCTATCGAATCCAATCTGTCATTTGTATTGTAGACAAATACCAATGGCTGGGGATTGCCTGTTGTCCTCCTGTCTTTTTCAAGCTGATCCAGAGAACCTTTATGTCAGCAAAGCAGGCAGAAGGTGCAGCATGAAGGATAGCTTTTAAAAAGCACCTTGCTTTGGCAGTGACAAGTTGAGCTAAACTTGAATGCCATGCCCAGTTGACATGGATGTGCGGTCTGGCCTAGTTATCTCCTCTATGATTCTTCAGCCTCTGATTCTGAGTCCAGTCCACTGCTAGATTGATGGGATATGACACCTCAAGGCCTACATACAGTCTTCCTTGATGTCCTTCCTTGGTATCTGTAGGAGGACAGAATGCTGTACTGGATGAACTTTTGGTTTGATCCAGTAGAAATTTTTGTATTATTCTTATGTCACTATTATATAGTATCATTCAAGAGAACTGCCCCGCAGTATCTTCTCCCATAAATGTTGTGAGGTAGTTAATGCCTTGTAGATTAAGGTTGATGCCCGAAAGTTAGTGCTACCTGTGCAACACACTGAGCAGGAGGCAAATTGGTCATCTTGGTGACAGACCTGATGTTGTGCAATGAGTGGCAGTTACATACAATTCACAATAGTTGCTTTTATATTTGTATCCATAGCTGTGCATTTGTATAAAGAAATGAATGTTCTGTTTTGTCTCTTGGTGAAGCTTTTCCCCATTTTTGCCAATGTGTCCGAGGTCACTCCATCAACTACAAGAGAATCTGGAATCATCAACCTTTACAAGGTTGCATTCCTGCAGTGAGCAAGGGAATTGGACTCAGTGGCCTTATAGGCCCCTTCCAACTTCATTATTCTACGAATAATTTTATCAAGAACAGCTGTTCACTCATACTCCTGTTGCACGACGGCTAGAACTCTGTCCATCTTAGCCATGTTAATCCTAAACTCCTGTTAGCCCTTTCTGTGGCTCAACCCTAATTTGTTCAAAGTAACCTTCAGATCTCTAAAAATATATGTATAGATCTGATGAGAACAAACTCGGTCGTTACCCTGCGTTGAGCTTAACGACGTGCGCAGATCGTGCCTGTGGTTGCCAGTGACATCATTCAATTTGCTATTAGTACTAACGATCTATGCACTAGGCAGAAGCCTGACCGAAGCTAGCCTGAACCAAATCCATTGGATTGCTGATGCAATCCCATTGCCATGGAAACAGATGCTGGAGCTTAAAGGTATCTGGTATCTATAACATGACGTCGGCTGGACAAACGAAACAAAACCAGACTTGGAATGGCAATAAACCCTAAATGGAGATGAATATGACAGCCAGAAGCACAAGTGGGAAATCCCTTTTAGCCGCTTCTATAACTTCTTTTGATAAATAAGCTACATCTTAAACTCGGATCCATCCATCTGCATTAGGTTATATGGATCAGAGAAACTCTCCTGGAATTAATTTCTAAGGCCGTAGTTTTGTTTTGCTTCACAAATGGTGGCAAGAACTAACAAAGGGATATTGTTGTGGCTAATTTCTCTTAGCTTTCTGGATAGCTCAGAGGTTTAGGCATCTGTCTGCGTTTTTCAAATTATCCCTTCCGTTATTAACTTGGGTCAAAGAAGCATTTTTAAAAAATTAAATAAAAAGATCTGTGTGCCTTTGAAATGCCTAACGAGTCCAAGTGACTATTCTTTTGCTCCTATCAATAATTAAGAGGCATGTATAAATAGGAGTGCCCCTGAGAAATAATGACATATGCTCTGAAATATCGGAAGGACATGCAGCACGCCCCCACCCCAACTTCCCTGAAAGGCATTTTATGCTTTGATCATTCTAAGACATGCAAGGTAATTAAAAAAAAAACAGCTAGGTACAGGCTGAAGCCCTTTTGCTTAGCATAGTAAGTGGCAACTAGAACAGACCCATTGAATCAGACGAACGTAGGGAAGCCTTGACTCCTCAAATCCCCATTGGTTCAATAGGCCTACTCTGGCTGTGGCTTGCTGCGTTAAGCCACAAGGTTTCAGCCTTAGAGATGACTCGTCTTGTCAGTGTTTCTATAAACTTGGCAAAAAACAAAAAAAAACAAAAAAAAAAACCTGCTGGCCTTGCAGAGGGATTGCTTCTGATGAGTAACATTCCAGATTGAATGATTCAAACGGTATCCAGATGTGTCTCGTACTGTGAAAAAGAAGCAGTCCAGATAAAACCAGTAGTCTTGATCACATGTGTGTAGATGTCTGCAGGACCCATGGTGCCATTATGCATGAATCCATTGAGGACCTATTGAAAACCAACCATTTGCTAGTTGCAGGTCATTTTGTCAAAAACGAACAGCGAGAGTTTGCTTTTAGAACTGTGCATAATTACTGTTCCCAGCAAAAGAAATGCCAGGCCTAGCTGTCTGTCATCATCCCTTTTATTAGTACTGTAGTTATTTTGATTAGCTCTTATGGTTGCTACAGGCACATACGTACTGGCTTGGTTTGCTTGAGGTGGGTTGGTTGCTGTTTCACAAAAACATTTTTCACAGTTACTAGACATCAAGGATGCCAGTCCTTGCCTCACTTGTTCTCACCTGGGAGAACCAAGACTGGAGGACATCTTTCAGACCTTGATGAGAATTTGCAGCAAAGACTTCTGGGCAAAACTGCATTAATCTCACAGGTTATGCAGTCAGCACAGCTAAGCTACAGTAGCTGCTCCCGTACAGCATGGGCGTGAAAAGAAGAAGAAGCATAGGATGGGTTGTTTGTAGCTTTCGGTTCAGGCAGGCAGCCAGTCTTTGTGTGCTTTGCTTCAGAAGGGAACAGTTTTGTGTGGACACTTGGCACAGATTGTGGAACTCTTGACAAAAAGGCCCTTGTTTCATTTTTTTAAAAAAACTGGAAGTAAAAGCTCTGTGGGAATTCATTATCAGCAAGCTGTTTTTGATGCACAACCAGTTGGCGATTTTCTTTGCTACTGGATCCTGAGTAGGTGGTTGAAAAAGAGCAAGTCAAAAGTTCTTATTGGGAGAGGACGAGATGCTATTTCATTTCAATTGGTTTTTTATTCTGCTTTCCAAGCGATACTCCCTGTACCAAATGATTTCTATATCATGTAGAGCCGGGCTGGTAAATCTCAGGGCATCATCCAAGTAAAAAGTATATAGTCACCTTTCCTAGACTGGTCTGGAGTTGCTCAGTGTTTAGATGGAAGGCTACCTGGGAAGGCCATCTACATTTCCTTGAGTTTCGTGGTGGAAATAAAATTGGAGATATAAACGTGCTAAATAAGTCAACAGATGGGCAGGAAAGCTATAAAAGCAGCCCAAGCCTCTCTGAATGTAACTCCTCTCTGGTTTCCTAACCAGACTAAAGATGATGTAATGCTACATAATGCGCTGCCCATTTGTCTAGGTGTTTTGGAAACTAAGTTGCATCAAATTAGCAATTAGATAAGTGGTAGGTTAGTTCTGTTGTCTCCTAATTGTAGGATAGCTGAAAGAAGTCGGTGTGAAGTTCTGGTAACTGGATTTATTTTCCATTTGTTAAGTTGTTTTTAACACGTATCTGATCAGAAGACGTGCTTTTCAGAGCAGTACGATTTGTTTTCCTAAAACTGTTGTGGAAAAATACTTTTGTTGACATAACTTAAGATGTCTCTAAATCTTTCTAGGGAGTTCTGCTTCCCTGTGATTTAAACTTTTGTGTTGCTTCCTTCCTTTGTGTTCACCTTGCCAGAATTTCATTGTCTTTTTTTTTCCCCTCCTGCCTAGCTCATGGGCTGATTTAAGTTCATTTCAAAATATGCCCCCGAGAACATAAGGAGTTACTGTTACCCTGTACTGGGTCAATTTGTTGTCCAACCTGTGTTCAGTTCCATCAACTTCGAGTGGCCAGAATTTTTCAATATCCCACCACGTAATCTTTTATTTATTGATATAAGGCAGAAATGTCAGAGTCTGAGTTTCAAACCTTTTATGCACGACCTTCTGCTGCTAAGCAGTTTGCCTCTCTGTTATTTCCAAACTGCTGTGTGATCAGTCCTTGAATATGAAATGCATCAGGCAAAATGGGGTACAGGCTATGAAAGTTTAACCCCAGTAAAACCATTTAATCTTTAAGGTTACCCAAGATTCTTCTTGTTGCTAACAGTTGGCTAGTGTGGCCAGTCCTCTGGAATTACTAAGAGAGAATCCTTCATCTTGAACCCAGACCATAACCTTTAATTAATAGATAAATTATATTACACTGTCTCATGTGGCAAAATTAATACAGTCAGCCTTACTTGCCTCTCTTCATAAATATCGAATCCTGGCTTTTCCTTTATGCTTCACTTCCATCTAGCCTGGACATCGTTCTCTCATGTATTCATATGCAATCACCATGTTTTGTCATTGAGTAATCGCAGTAATAAGTGAGCAAAGTTGACAGGGGCTAGAAATTGCTGTTTGCAATAGGCAGATGTGTGTGTATTGTGCAGAACATATTTCTGTCTTTGGGAGGCAGTGAAGTTTGGGAAGCAAAAATAGGAAACAGGCCCCTTTTAAGCATGCAGAGTTCTTCCTCGTCACTGGGGTCCCCGGCCGTTTTTATTTACCCAGGAGGAAGGGAATGTATGTGTTTGTGCGTGTATCTGTTTGTCGTTCTAGAAGGGGGGAAAAAACCCACATACCTTATGTCAGAAAATAGATCTACCAGAAATGACAGAGTTGGTGGCTGCAAAGTGTAAACACTGCGGCTAGGATCTTGTTGGGCTGAAACTGCTTGCTCTACTGACCAGTGGCTAAAGCATTCTGTTCTTTTCCTGGCCCCCATCATCCTCTCCAGTGTTTAATTGCATTGCTGCTGGGACGAACTTCACACACGTTTGTGCATGTACACACATACAGTTCCTCCCCGAGTCTCGATCTGACGTCCACTCGTTCACAGAATGCATTCTCTTAATCTTCACTCCTGCAACGTACCTGTCAAAAGAGAAGTAACATAGCAACAAGTTTGCCATAATTGCAGTTTTTCGTCAACTGCCCTTAACTGGCTTTATAAAAATGCTGGGATATCAATCTCAGCGTGCAGAATTTTTGAATTTGGGAGCGCTTGCTGCAAAATAAACTCGGGAAGTTATTCCTGTCATCTTTCAGGCTCTCTAGATAGGAAAGCGCTTCCACCGAGCTGTGAGCAAGCAAGCTGTAGATCACCATCTGTGACAGTTGCACCGATGCATAATTTAGGGGTGTGTAGATGTGTTCGGGGAAGCTGCGATTGGCAGCTTTATAAAACCCTAATTGCTCTCCTGCCATTTGCCAGAAGGGCTGGCATAATTCTAGCTTCCCTTCGCTGACCTGCTCATGTAACACTGGCAGGGTGACTGAGGGTGATCTGTTGAGTCTGTAGCTCAGCCTTCTTTTCCCCCCCAGCTGTTGTTCTGTGCCTGCTTAAAATTCTGGGCTTCGAAGTGTCGAGGATGAACGGAGAGAAAAGGTCACCCTACTTTGGTGACATGGGTTGGAATTCTTATTTCCACAACTCCTCTGGCCTGGTCATGCGCTGCGTCATGTCCAGTGTTTGCGCCACTCACTATGCGTTTCATTTCGGTTTAAAGCCTTTTAAAGAGCTGCTGTTCTTGCTAATCATAATGCATCTGCTTCCCTGTGTTGGGTTCAGGCAATGAGCACTACAACACCCATGTGGCTTAGCAACCTTGGGAATGGCACCCCCACATCCGTGGATTCCCCATGACGACTAATCGGAGGCCACTGCTTTTGCATTGGGAGGGATCGGTGTCACGATCTGTCCCCTCGAGTCGCCTCTAGAAAGCCCAGTGTTCTTGGCAACAAGGGGAGAAGTTCTAAAGGGGATGATGAGATGTTCTGTTGCCATACAATATAAGAGGAGTTGGTATGATGGCGGCTTAGACGTAATTTGCCTTTAACATTTCCAGATCTCTCTTGCAATCTGATGGGAGGACCTCTCCCCCTGGGGCCTTCTCTCCTGCTCTTGGATTAGCAACTCTTGAGGTGACCTCTGCTAAGCCTTGGAGGGGGGAGTGGCAGAGACGAGGCGTGGAGCCCTCCCCTCCTCCGTAAGGGTTCGGTTTCGGGGGTGAGTTGTCCTTCCCTTGTCCCTCTGGAGTCACGAGGGGGCATTCCCTGAATTCTTTGCAAGAGGCCCAGATGCCATGCCTTGCAGATTGCTGGCAGAGATGTGGGTACAGAGGAGATTTCCAAAGAATGAAAGAGTGTTTTATCTCAACCGCAGTGGCTTACAAGAGAGGGATTCCAGTATTGGCACTCACGAAAATGTTTACAGCTCCTTCCTTGCTACCATTGTCTAGTGTGACTCATGTAAGGAAACTGCATACAGTGGTGCCTCGCTTAATGATTTTAATTGGTTCCAAAAAAATCATCACTATGGGAAAACATCGCTAAGCGAAACGCGGTTTCCCATAGAAATGCATTGAAAACCGGATAATCCATTCCAATGGGAACGGATTGCCATCCTTAAGCGAAAATTGCCATAGGAAACATCGCTAAGCGAAACACGGTTCCCCAGTTGAACTGCATTGAAACCTATTCAGTGCATCTCAATGGGGGGAAAATTACAACAAATTTAAAAAGAGTCGGAACAAAGTCAAGTTAGTTTAACAAATTAGTTTATTAAGTGCACTTATGATTTCAAGCATTCTAAACATTTTTAAACATATAAAAAACAGCCAACATGAGGCTGTCAAAACCATCATTAAGTGAAACAGGGGGACCCAAACTGTTATCGCTATGCGAAGCATGGTCCCAAACATCGCTATGTGAAAATCACCCATAGGGAATATCGTTAAACGGAGCGCAAGATCGCTCTGAAAAAGTCATCGCTAAGCGAATTCATCACTAAACGAAGCACTCGTTAAGCGAGGCACCACTGTATATTAATGGAGGGCAAGTTAATTCTGTTTCAAATTCACAGCTCTAATGAGGGTGCAGTTCCTAGCCGTTTTCTTGCCTCCTTGCCCTCAGTCAAAGACTCACATCTTCTGTGTGGTATTAATCACTCTTTTTGTTAAATGGGAATTTCTTTTTTTGCTATGTTTTCTTGCTGAAATGTCTTTTTCAGTCCACTAATAACGTTAATCTTGGCCTCGCCTTTAATTCCCTCAGTGGCAGCTTCTCAAGAGCACTTAGGAAATGCAAATCAAAAGTTGGTGGGGATTGAAGAAAAGAACTATGACCTGGGGTTGGATCTAGAGCTGGTCATCCTTCAAGTGAAGTCACTGAAATTCTGGCCAGCTTAGGTTATTCAGGAGGGGCTGGAAGCAGGTCTTCATCACGTTCTTCCTCTCCGCAATGTGAGTAGCCGTGCACGAGTCTCTGCCGGCTTCGAGGAGAACAGTCCTGGCCCTGTGGACTCATCATCTTTGGTGGCGCTGGTTGTTGTTTCAGAAAAAGAGTCGCGAAGAGACATGCGGAGAAGGCAGCGGAGTGGAGATTTTGGAAAACAGACCGTACACAGACGGTCCTGGTGGCAATGGACAGTATACCCATAAAGTATACCATATTGGTATGCATATCCCCAGTTGGTTTCGGTCTATCCTGCCAAAGGCAGCATTAAGAGTCGAAGAGGAATCATGGAACGCGTATCCTTATACAAGGACAAGGTAAATCCCTTCACACCTTTGATATTTCCCTTGGCCATTTAATGCACAGAACGGTTTTTCTAAAATAGACCTTGGCCAGCTAGCTATCACAACAGACCTGGGAAGGAGGTAATGACAATTCCCATTTCATGATGTGGAAAAGCGGGAGGGACCCATTCAGCAACCACCCTCCCTCCTGCGGCTGATTCCTTTCCTCTTGCTTGTACTCATGGCAGGCAGCAAATCTGGAAGACGAAGCAATGGCCGTTCAGCCCAGCATTTTTTTCTTAGCTAGCGGTTTGCTTGTTTTAAGCATTTAGCTGTATCTAACCCTCAAAGCAGCTTTTTTTTCTTTTAGCATAGAGCACTCTCCAAGTCAGCACTTCTAGGGCGGCAAACTTGCCTGATTTTCTTTTTATTTAAAAAATAATATTTTTTTTGCCATGTTCATAATGCCTCGTTCTTCGCCTTATGGAAACCAAGGCATTAATGAATGCTGTGTTTATACCATCAGTTTCTGAGTTTTTTTGTTTTGTTTCTGTTTTCTTTTGAAAGCCTCTGCGTTGATTGTATACAACACCTACAGCGGGTGTCCTTTGGTTTTTTTTAGCACTCTGGTGTGAGGAGACCTTTAATCTCAGCTGCCCTGCTGCTCTCTTTTTTTTTCTTTCCAGGTACACCTGCCCATTTGTGGAAAAATTCTCTATTGATATTGAAACCTATTATATAGCTGACTCAGGAGAGCAAGCCAACGTATTCAACCTTTCCCCCGCAGAGAAAAGGCAGACAGTTATTGGTGAATATTTGTTCCCCCCTCTTCCTGTCTTTTTATCCTCCCTCCTCTGTGTGTGTGTATGTGTTGTGTGTCTCTCTGTGTGGTCCATATATGTCTGTCTGTTTCTCTAAGTTTCTGCCTTCCCCAACCTGGTGTCCTCTAGATGTACACGATTAGAACAATCTTTATCTCCAGCTAGCATGGCTGGAGACGATGGGTTCTGTAGTACATTCAATCAGGAGGATGTCAGGTTGGGGAGGTCTGATTTCTGATACTTCTGTCTCATAGTTATACAATTGTAAATAGTTATACAATTGGCAGAGGACCCGCTTAATGTGCAGAACGTCCTAGAATCAGTCCCGAACATCTTGCATCTTTGCTTTGGAAAAACGTTTATCAATAAGTGGTTGGGAGAAGCCTCTCTGCCTGAGACACTGGAGGGTCAAGATAGACAATATTAACTAGAGGGACCAATGATCTGAGTCACTATAAGACCTGTTAAGAATCCAGGAAGCTACCTTACACCTTACTGTCAGGTCTGACTAGCAGCGGGGGCTCTCCGGGATTCTTTCCTAAATCTACCCGCGTCCCCGAGTGTTGCTTACGGGTCTCCTATTGAGGTACTAACAAGGCCTCACCCTGCAAAGCTTCCAGGATCAAGCAAGATCCAGGGGTGTGTTCAGGGTGGTGCTGTCAGTCTGCATGGCACTGTAGAAAGCAGCATGACCAGAAAAGGAAGTCTGTGTCGTAAGAGGCCCACAATCAGCATTTTTGACAGCAGGAGCCCTTTTTACAACGGTAGGCTAACCAAATCTCTGCCCTGTAGCTTAGACAGTCCCTGTCCCTCATTGTAAAGTACACTTGATTAATGCTGGCATAGCAGTAATGCCTTTGCTCATTCCATGTATTGTGCGCGACAGTGGTGTGTATGCACACAGGCCGCTTCATTTTGACCCAGTAGAGCACTTAATTCTTTGAGAAAATTAACAGAGAGGTTGAAATTCATTTTCAGTCTGAAATTTAAGTGCCCCCCGACACCAATTCCTACGTACAGCTTTATTTTAAGAGAATTGTTAATTAGTTCTGCTACATTTGTGAATCCCCCCCATTGCCTTATTAAGGTGTTTGTTAAACAAGATTTTAAAAGGAAGAACATTCCAGCTGCAAGACACATTTAGTGTGACACTAGCAACCAAAATAATATAGCTGCACTTTCAGTTTTGTGCCATGCTGCCTGTGGATGATGGGAGCTGTGATCCAACACATCTGGAGGGCCCCAGATTGGAAAAGACTATTCAAACGTCAGGCGGCTGCTCCTATACTCTATGCACTGGTGTAAATGGAGAGCCCATAGCACACACAAGGAACCAATATAGAGAACTGTAAGCGATAGCCATGGTGGACGGTGCCTATGTTTCATCCACGTTGTCTGCTTGACACATATAACAGAGACGCCTGGGGAAGGCTGGTTTGAATTTGCTCTGGGCTTCGTAGCCATATTTGAAAATGGCCAATTAAAATTCTATTATGGATAAAAATGCTGGAGCATAGCATTGTTCAGAAGAGATGCTGGAGTCATGTCCCAGAGGAAGGTCCCTCCTGGCCATCTTAGTCAAAACGGCACAGCTGCTTGGGGCAAAGATTCTGTTTGTGGCTTTGCCAGAGAGAGAAAACTCCGCCAACCTCTGACACGCTCGTATAAACTGTTTAAACGCCAGCACTTTTAGTCTAAACATTAAGAAGCTAAGAAAGTTATAGTGCTGCGGTTATCAACAAAGCAAAATTTAAGAAAGCATTATCTGGGGTTTACCTTCATATTGTTTTAATGATGTGTTTCAACTTCTTTCACCCCACCGCCAAATTAGATCCTATTGATATCGTTAAAGATCCCATCCCTCCACACGAATACAAGTCGGAGGAGGATCCCAAGCTGTATAAATCAGTGAAGACTACAAGGGGACCTCTTTCAGAAGACTGGATCAAAGAGCTCAAGAACAACCCTGGGAAAAAGCCTATCATGTGTGCCTACAAGCTGTGCAAAGTGGAATTCAGATACTGGGGCATGCAGTCTAAAATTGAACGCTTCATTCACGATGTAGGTGAGTATTTGACACCGTGCTCCTTTTCTGAGCTGTGGGTACTTGACTCAGCGACTGTTAAGGCAAATTTTTAAAGAATTAAGCCATATATGTGGAAAATGAATTTGACCAAACTCCGGGGGGCAGTGGAAGATAGGAGGGCCTGGTGTGCTCTGGTCCATGGGGTCACAAAGAGTTGGACACGACTTAACGACTAAACAACAACAACAATTATTGGTAGATGGTAATAAAGGAAGGAATCTGATTAATCACAGCAGTCTGCATAACAGAACTCTTGCCACTGTCAATATTCGTGATATATTTGTTCCATACCCTGTTCCTTTCTCATAGGAGCTCAGAACAGCTAACGGCTTGCATAAAAGCACACCGTGAAAATTAAAAAATTGCAAAAGCCATAGATTACAGATGTTTAAAGCTATCAAATAGACCTGACCTCACTTGTGTTAAAAAAAGACACTCTCTCTTCAGTTTCACCCTGCAGATTATTTCTTTCACATCTCTCTCATCTCCCCCACTCCATAACTTGGTGCTCTTTCATCTTGTTCCAGCTTAACAGAAGAGTCTGGAAAATGTGAACTGGAAGCTGATAATCCGTGCACCCAACTGGGGTTTTGAGACAAGCAGCCTGAGTTGTAATTCACTCACTTATTTAAGCTGGGAAGTCAGTGGTACCCTTGCAAAATAGCATGTTTTTCTTACCATTTCAGAGGTATTTTGAGTGATAGAAACTTCCAAACCAAACAACAATAACAAGCCTAAAGCAGGATGTCAGACGCAGTGTTTGGACACAGATTTAGGGTATATTAAAGAGGTATTAAGAAATATGTACACTTTTCCAGAATTGTGGAGTGAAGAATCTGCCAATGAGCAGGAGAAAAATAGTGAAGTTCAGTATCTGGAGCGGTGTTGGGCAGCAATGAATGGATGGCAAGAATCTGGATGCCTTTGCGGTGCCTCCGTTCTTACTGAGTTATCTGCTGGCTCGCTAGTTTCCTTCTTTTGCCTTTTTCTCTCTAGGCTTGCGGAAAGTCATGGTAAGAGCGCACCGGCAGGCTTGGTGCTGGCAGGATGAGTGGTACGGCCTTACCATTGAAGATATCCGGCAGCTGGAGAAGGAAGCTCAGCTGATGTTGGCACAGAAGATGGCTCAGTACAGCTTTAATGAAAACGAACCAGAACAGCACCTTCCCAAAGATTCCCTGGGCGAGAACGACGTGGAAACAAAGGCCATAACTCCAGCCACCGAAGCAGTGGATGCTCCTAGCAATATCGGCGAAGCCATGTCGGGGCGAGTCCTTACCAAGCAGTGGTCAACGTCTTCCAAGTCCTCTTCGAAACGAGGAGGTGAGTCGTGCTTGGGTTGAAAGTCTAGAAAGAAAGGCAGAATGTGGCTAACCCTCTCCCGATCGTGAAAGGCAAAAAAGACTGCGGCTGGCTAGCTCAGCGGTTTAGGTCTCTCTGGCTTCAGAGCCAAAGGCTGGGAGTTCGATCCCCCCCCCACTGGGCCTCCTGCAAGGGAAGTCAGCCTGGGTGGCCTTGGGCCAGCGGCACAGTCCCAGAACTGCCCCCAGAAGGAGGAGGGAAGGGTAAGCCACTTCGAAATGTTTGCTACTTGGAAAACTCCCAAAAGGGTGGCCATAAATCAGAATATGACTTAATGACCCTTGATGATGATTATTATTATGTAATGTAAGACTGAAGAGGTGACACCATGGAGATCACCATGCTAAAGAGTCCGATAGCATAGGAGAAATGTGTCATCCTTGCTTTCTCTCTCTGCATCATCAAACTCTGATGAGGCCTGCCATTAATGGGTTCCCTCTCTGGGTGCTGTTGTTGGCTGGTTTGGGGGGAACGTGCTCCACACCCATTTTGGCCAACAGCCCAGCTCCTTCACAATCAATGAAAAGAAATATCCTACTGAAAGGAAGAAAACTGACACTCCCAGAAGTCTCCAAGGAGTGTGATTCACCCTTAAAGCAAAGTGCATGATCTATTTGTGCTTTGTTTTCTGTTAAAAAACAAGTTGTTTTTTTTAAAGGGCAAATTATCTTTTAGTCACTTCTGGTTTTGGCAGAAGAGGTAATTCAGTCTGCACTGGGAGTGGGAATTGACTGCTGGACCTGCCCGTTGCTTCCTTCATCCTTGCATAATTTGCCCTGTCACATTCTCCTGCTGTATTTTAGTTTCTCCCAGGCAATTCCCTCTGCTGACTTGAATCTCTTGCTGGCATTCTTCTAGCATTTTAGCATAACTTGAAACACTTTTTCTGAAGGGTATTAATCAAGCCCGGGGAAAATACCGTATCAGCCTTTCATACCTGGCCTTTATGCTAGTACAGTTATCTTGACTTCCTTAAAATTATCTTACGAATTTCAGTTAAGCTCATGCCAAGAATTCTCAGTTAGGTGATGCTCGGCCAGCCCTTCTGTGGCCCACAGAACTAGAGTCCCCAGCGTAAAAGATATTGACTGTATAAAGCAATGCTTCTGTATTGTTGGCGTCCTTTATGATTAGGCTAAACAATATCCTGGAAGAGGCAGGATTTCAATCCAGGTCTCCGGAGGCCAGCTCTTAATCCACTGGGGTTGTCTCTCTAAAATACACCCGCTTTGGAGCACCCAAATGGCCTCTTCCAATGCCGTTGTGTTGTGACCAAGAAGGAACTTTGCTGAATTTCCACTCCTGCAGATGGAATTGCTGCAGCAGCACGGGAATATTTTGCCCATGGAAATGTTGCAGTTGGCCATTCCTTCAAAATTGTCCTGCTAGTTCAGTAGCAGGTAGTTGTGAAGAAACATTATCGACCCCGTTAACTGATAAGAGAATAAATACTTAATAGGTTTACAAGCCGGAGGTGTTTTATTCCTTTTTTAAAAGCTTGCAGGCTAAGAAAATTGTCAGCTGATTAGGTTTCCTCTACTGTGATCTTCTATTCTAAACCTTGTTTCACTGGAGACACATCATGTATTTTTCATAGAAGGAAGGGTGATCCTGATAGTTGCCATCATTCCCTGTTGTGTAAGAACTGATCTCTTGCTTCTCTGCAATGTCTGGTGGAACCGATGTTCTGAACGCTACAGAAATACACAGACCACAGCCCTGGGATCGTAGTAGGACTTCGCCACTGCTTGACACATCCATCACCTCTCTGAAAGAATACCACGCTCATGTCCATCTCTAATTCTTCCAGGGAGCCCCACGAGCAGGAGCCAAGCCTTAAATGACAACTTTTCAAACTGAGCCTAAAAGTCCACCAGTAACCAGTTCAACGTGTGCTCAAGCCACGGCCACTTGTTTGTATTGCTTCAATTAATCCGTTAGTTTGGATTGTTTGAACAGCAAATACTGAATCGTTCAGAAGTGCTTGTTTTTATGCACGGATGGCCATCTCGATTCAGAAGCACCACCTTTGGAAAGGCATTTAATTCTATCTGAGAGGTACACTAAAAGCAGAAGATGCCTCTTCTGAAATAACGTCCACTCTATAATGCCAGAAAACTTCCTTGCTTTTCCATTATATACAGATTTTACATAGATTTGATCAGCTAGTTAACTGACAAATTGCCAATTTAGAATTAACTGGCTAAGGTTGTTTTGTTTTTTGTTTTTTTTAAATTCAGTGACAGCCTTAGCTGTGTCGCCTCCGAGGTTGACGAAGCAAAGTTCCTAAACTAGCAAAAGGAGTGGGAAGTGTAGGAACACCCGAGGATACAGTGGGAAAATAACATGCTGGTGAGGGTGGAGCTCGAGAAGGGAACAGCAGAAACGCTTAGAGGTTTACCAGGCATGGAAGCCTCTGCTGTGGCATGATGGCTTCAGGGGATGTGCTGTTTCCTAGACTTCTGCATGTCTAGTGAAGGGCCAGATAGAGAATTAGCAGCCTAAAGAGTCTCTAATGTGATTAACGTTCAGATCCTACAGTAACTGAGCCTCCAGAGCAGTGGTTCTCAACATTTGGTAACTCAGGTGTTCTTGGACTGCATTTCCCAGAAGCCTTCACTGCTAGCTTTGCTGGCCAGGATTTCTGGGAGTAGCAGTCCGGCAATACCTGAGAACCCAAGACTGGGAAGCATTACTCTAGAGGAAGGGAGAGACAAAGAGCGTTAGTCGGTTGCAGCAAAACCTGCAAAGGATCTTGTGGCAAATAAAATAAAATTAGTTTCGGTCAATCAATCAGTCAGTCAATCAGAGATGACCCATGTGAAGGCTGGTATAACGCCAATGTCTCCAGTCCACAAACCCTTGCACGCATCAGGCTGCTTGTACGTAGCTGCGTGGCAGGACCTTTACACATTTAAAGCTCAGCCTTGAATATGTGGGAGGAGCCGAGGGAGAACGAAGGTGAAAGGAGGAGTCGCTCTCATCCAGTTGGAGTAACACTGGTTTACAAGGCATACAGGAGACTTCCCCATAATTATATTAAAAAGTTGGGTGGAATATTGTATGAAGGTTAGTACAGTACACATGTTTCAACACCTGGAAATCACCTGCACTCACTCCATATGTATTCCACTCTTGACAAAGCTGTACCGCAGGCATCTTGAATTTATCCATCAGCCTTCCGTCGTATTACTACCATGTTTCCCCAATAATAAGACAGGGTCTTATATTAATTTTTGCTCTAAAAAACGCAGTAGGGCTTATTTTTAGGGGATTGTTTTTCCGTGCACAACAACAATCTGCATTTATTCAAGTACAGTCATGTCCTCTTCTTCTGGTTGCTGCATGAGGGTAGAGGGCAGAGTTTCACTTAACTGGGGCTTATTTTTGGGGTAGGGCTTATATGACGAGCATCCTGAAAAATCATACTAGGGCTTATTTTCAGGTTAGGGCTTCTTTTCGGGGAAACGGGTAGTCCCACCAAGAGTTGACCTGTTGGCTGAACTGGGTTTACGTGTGTGTTCAGCAATTGGTTCAGTGCCTCTGCTTAATAATTAAACTATTGAAATATAATAGTCTTGAAGGTTCCACCTGTGTTTGTCTTTGCCTTGTTTCGTTTCTTTGGATTTCTCCTGACGTCCTTGCACAGACCTGCCCGGCTCCCTCTTCTAATACGGCTTAATAACTGGGACTCTCGATAGGGTTCTGGCCCGGATCTGGCTTGTGGGAGAGAAGCGATTTCTGAGAAGGAAGCATCGGGCCACAGAGCTTTTTAAATCTTCCAAGCTGGCTGAGAAGCCGGCGGCTGCCTGTTGGCACGGCATGGTCGCCCTGAGAGAGCAGCTCAGGGTTTTCTGCTGGTTTGGATGGGAAAGCGGCTCTTCTGCCTCTCCCCACCCCACCCCCCGTAGAGCTGTGGTCCCTCCTCTTCTGTCTGAGCGAGACCCCAGTGTAAGCGGAGACCCCCCATTGAAAGCCTGCCTCTATTAGTATCCAGTCTATTTTTAGAAGCTATTATGCGAAAGCTCTTGACGTCAGTCTAGTGTGGTTTAGCCCTGCGTTGTCAGTCTCTCTGTTTTCTTATTCCCCAAGGGCTAGAATGGGATAGTTAGGAGCTACAAAGTGAATTCTGCAGCCATAATTAGCTTTGCGGGAGGGTGGGGGGGAACAGTGGCCTTTCCACAGGCCTATTAATAAAATGGGAATCCAAAAGCCATTGTCCGGCACTTTCGGCTTCCTTCTGGTGTGTCTCAATAATAAATGAGGTTTTATGCCCCTCGTGTCATTTAACACCAGCCCCTGGATGTCTTTTGGGTGGCTCCAAGGGAATTTAATAAGCCTGTGCAGCCTTTTATTAAATTAACGGTAGCTGTGAGCCTTTAGTGTGGATTCTTCGGCATGCTCCCTGTCCCCAGCTTTCATCCAAGCGAAGTTAATGAAACAGGGAAGCCCCATAAGAGGAGTGGGGCTTTGTGGAAGGGTGAGCTCAGCCAGATTTGGGGAGCAGACACTGGAGGTGTCGTCTAAAAATGAAGTTCTCCCGGCTGTGTTTCGGTAATGGAAGAGTCCACTCCTTCTGCAGCTCCAACCTCTTTAGGGCTTAGCCAGCAGTGCATGTTTCTGCCGGTTGGGGGGGGGATATTGTTCTTGTCAGTTCAAGATCGCCACGCCCAAGCGGTTTCCTTGCCTGCAGGGGAAATGGCGTGCCATTCCCTTGGAGACAGTTTTGATCTGAAAAGCTGAGGAAGGCAAACCATTAAGCTGCTTGTAACGCGCCCGCCCCCCCCCAATCTCCCGCCGTGCTTGGTTCTGGATTGCAACATCCCAGGTTGCTGTCCAGGAGAACAACTGGCTGACTAATTTATTGGCGGTGGGAAAGAAATGCACCGTGGAATGCAATGTGTAGTTTTGCTCCTGTTTTGCAAGAAGGCCAAAGGCAGTGGGAGAGGGATTTTTCATTTGTGTACCCCCCCTCCTTCTACCACTAGGGATGCCTTCCCTTGGTTCTGAGGGTTCCCAAAATTCCGGAGCTGGCACTGAACATTGATTGCATCATCCTTCCGTGGACAATACATAGTGCCTAACAATGGACCGCTCCTGTGTGTCTCATTGGTTTGTTGGTTCATCCATTCTGTATCTTGCTGGAGGGAGAGGTCCCTTCTCTTTTCCTTTTTTTTTTGCCACTGGAATTGCACACACAGGAAGCTGCTCCACCTGGAACATGATCGCTGTAGACAAACAACTTGGTTTGTAGACAAGCTACTACAGGAAGCCATAATGTCCTGTCTTAACCGTTTGACTTGAAAATAATTAATGTACAGGACACTTTCTGTAGGTGACACCATGTCCTTCTCTCAGAAATAGCCTTTTCCTCTCCCTTTGCTTTTACTTCCCTTCTGTTCTGCCATATCCAATCTCGAGAAGAGTTCTGTGAGAACTGAAAGCTTGCAGATCCCATTGTGAACTCTGGTTCTTCCCAATAAAAGCGGGTTTTTTTCAGAACTGTCCCTGTGATTTTTTTTTTGGAGAGGAATGTTTACAGTCAGGCAGCTTCCTTTTCTAAACCAAAACGATTTTACACATCCTCCCCATGCTTATAAATAGCTGCCCTTTGAAAAATAGTGACAAAGGCTTGCAGAACGCCGTGCGTGTGGCATCTTGGCACTGGGTTATAAAGAACCATAAACAACAACTTGGAGAAGGAAAGTTTGACATCACAGTGGCAGCGCGCGGCTTGCTGTGTCCTGGCAGTTGCAGGGTGGCTTTCCACCAGAACCATCCGGCTACTGTATGTCTGTGCTAGGAAGGGCAGAACAGGCTTGGCTTGGCTGCCAAAGGGTTAAAGCCTAGAGTCTAACTGATTGTATACCTCGGTTCTGTTTCTCCTAGCAAGCCCCTCACGCCATAGCATATCGGAGTGGAGAATGCAGAGCATTGCCAGAGATTCAGATGAGAGCTCGGATGATGAGTTCTTCGATGCACACGGTAGGTGGACTCCAGAAAGCACAGCCTTGGGGTTAAGGTGGGTGGGAACCTGTATTCTGGTGTCAGTGTCTATCTTTGCATGCATGTCAGACTTGTGAATATAGCTTTGCCTCTGCATATTTGTATGTGAGAGGAGCTGGGTTTTTTTTTACTCACATTAAACTGGAGCTATTGACTAGATGGTGGATCCGTGATGGAAATGTCCAGACTTCTCCTCATTCAATCCCCCAAGCTGCATGTTTGCTCTGTGTGGGCCCTTTTCAAATTTGTTCAGGCATCTTTGGGAATGCAAAGGTGGGATTGTTTTGGTGCCTGACTAAGAAAAAGCAAAGCAGAATTTATATCCCCTTGTCCATAGGCCATGATGGTCAAATGGCTATATCTATATCATCTGTATCTGGATTAGGCATGGGATTTGCATATTTTGTTCGACTTCAGCCCCTAGAATTCTGCAAGAATTTCTCCACTCAGAATTATGGGTGCTTTTAAAGTCCTCTCATGAGTTTTTAATGAATCACAAGTGGAGAAGAAGGCTCCATTTGAAGAAGAAAGAGAAAGTGGCTGGGAAGGGACTAAATTCCATGGGAGCTTCAAGGGATTAAGGAACTGGTAGTCTCTCTACCCATTAGCAGGATGGGTAGAGGATGTTTCTCAAAAAACCTTCCCATCTTCCTGTCCTATGTGATTTAATCTAACAGGGCTATTCTGATGTTCGTATGTCCTCTACTCATCTTCTTTGTGAGATCTCTCTGTACTTCGTTCTAAGGTAGACAGGACTGTTTACCTTCGAATGCTGTGAAGAATTATTGAAAGAATGGAAACTCTGTTTTCAAACCATTGTCATTCAGATGTTTTAAGTCACAACCAGAAGGAAGTTTGCTTGAACTAGTCCCACTGAAGCAAATTTTCTGTTGAAGTGTCTCACCTCTTCTGAGGTTTGCATATCCTTGCTAACAAATGTCGTTTCATAGGCATGCAATTATCTTAAAGGCTGAACTCCCTCACTAAACCATTTGGATAGGTGTAATCTGTATGTACAAAGGAATATACTGAGTTCTAATCAACCTGGAAAACATCCAGAAATTTCATCTAAATCATAGGTCTTAGCCTGCTTCATGCAGCATTGCAGTGACACATAGTGAATCTCTTATTTTGCTTCTTTGAAATACTTTTGTGTGTAAAAACAAATGCATAATAGTTTTAAAAGACTGATTCCATGTGCATTAACTTGAGACAAGCCTCGCTGCATTTGGTGCCAGGCAAGGACCGTAGGATTGCAATTTTTTTGCATCCCATCAGAACCCTAACCATGATCTGAAAGGAGAAGTTCCAAGGCCTTGCAGCTTCTCACACCACCGTATTCTGCAATTTAGAGAAGTGGCATTCATCAAAATTCGCCCCTGGCTGTCATTATCGGACGCAGAGGATCCTCATTGGCAGTCTTTTGTCCACCGCATGGAAAGGCCCACTACATGTGTGCCTTTGAGCTCCTTTGCAAAAATAAGAGAGCATGTAACAAATAATACTTTACCAGCCACGTCCCAGCTGTTCATGTTAAGAGTGATATGGATGGTTTTAACCACATTACAAAGGGATCTGGGTCTAGATTTATTTTTCTAATCTTCCAAGCCTTCCCACATTTTCTCATTTGCTGACAAAGCTAGGCGAACGGAATTGTTAATAACGGCAACCTGTACTATAAAAATGGCAAATAATGAGAACAGGAACCTATTCAACGATTGTAGTAGGCAGCGGTGAAACCTGTAATTAAGCCGCCTGAGTAAAAGGGGTCAATATTTAGATTAGGTAGCAAGGGCAAGCTTGGAATGCAACCCCCTTTCCCCCCCCCCCTTCTTTCTGGATTTACCGATATGTGGCCTCTCTCACATATACCCCCACTTAGCAGATGCATTGAGCAGTGGGCAGAAACATTATTGGACTAACTGGAGTGAAGCATTAATTAATTGTGGAGTAAAATATGCATTCTTAATTAGAGCTGTGAGTAAGGGTGCCCCACCCTCCTTGGAAGCTGTGTAGATGGAAAGCGAGGGTCCTCTGAGCAGGTTCATCTCCTGCGGAAGCTCTTTGTCCAAGCGGCAATCAATAGAAGAGTGTCATATCTTCTGGTTTCTACCAGAATGTAAAGAAAGCAGAGAGGGGCAGGACATCTCTCGGTCCTTGGGAATGATGGCTTACGCTCCATGGCTTGTGTGAGTCCACCAACCGTGGCCGCTTCCCAAGTCTTCCCCAGAATCTGTTGCAGAAATTCACTGCACATTCGGGTAACCTGTTGTGGCGTCAGGTGCAGCAGGGTGAACGGGAAAGCCCTGAGAGAAGCTAGCTGGCTTCATAGGCAAGTAAAAGAGAGCTTGGAAAAGTTGGGTTTGGATTTGTTTTGTTTTGTTTTTGGACTGTAACTCCCAGAATCCTCCTACCAGCATAGTGGGAGGGTCATGTAAGCCCTTCTGGCACCTGGGAATTGTCTTGCAGAGACATCTGGTCTGCAAGCTCTGTGTTGCATCCATTCGGGGTCAGCTAGGCAGGCCGTGGTGAGGCTAAAACAGCCTAGTGAAGCGTTGCTCTGCTCCCAGATAAACTGTTGCTTTAAACAACTTAAGCACCTTCCTGGTAAAAGGAAGAAGTCGGAACCCTGCATATCTCTTGGCACTACCGCCAATGCATCTTACTAGGGTGTGTTTCCTTCAGAGGTCTGCTGTGCTGGGCTCTTATGCTTCATAGGCATCCTTCAGTCTCGAGAGACTATGGTAACTTGCTCTGTATCGAGAAGTGTCCTCTCCAGAGCATGAAGCCTGGGTAAAGTAGTATGGAGGATAGGCTGTTACCCAAGCAGCAAATCCCCCCTCTCCACGTTGCTGAAATGGTCCAATGGAAAGTCAAGAGCCAATACAATTGGTTCCAGCAACGTCACAGGAGTTGGCAGAACGCTTGCCAGCAAGTAATTTCTATAAATGGTTCCTTTATAACTTTTGAGTTGCCTCCCAGGGCATTGGGTAACATAGGAGGTGGCCCGGACTTTGTCTCTCCCATTGCATTTCCTGGAGTTTGGTGCTGTTCTTGAATCCCAAACCAACCCCAACATAGTACTGTAAAGATCTAGGGAGAGATGATGTCAAAACGTAGGAGGAACAGTACCCATGATGCACTTCCCGTAGGGATGGAGAAGGTATGGTGCTCCAGGTGTTGTTTGACTACACCTCTCCTCCTCCTCCACCTCCTCCTGCGGCTATGCTGGTTAGGACTGATGGCCATTGCACCTCGCCATGTCTGCAGAGGTACGTCTCTCCCTGCTGAAAAAGTTGCTTTCTGGACCTCTGTTTCTACAGTTCCCCCCAGCAGACAAGTCGTTTTTTCAAGGTCAGCTCTTGGTTTATACTGTGATTAAGGAGTAAGTTTGCAGAGATGCATCCCTTCCCCTCCCCACTGGTACATGGAAAGGCCCTTAACTACAGTTAAGATTTTGCTATGTCAATACAGACTCTTCCCCCCCACCCCGCTCCCCTCTGCTGGTGCAGTACTTTCTCTTGGATGAGATCAGCCCCTTTTTTGGCTTGCTTTGCCTTTCTAAGGCTCCGATTCCCTGGCCTGACCACCCTCTTAAGAACTGCTGTGGGTTTTCTAAGCACCCGTGTTTCATGTTTTGCCCTGCTAGCTCCTGGCAGTCAGGAAGTGGCACAGAGTTAACAAAAGGTTCTTGGCACCTGTATTTATGCACATCTTTGTCTCTCTTCTTTTCTCGCTTCAAAGAGGACCTGTCTGAGAATGAAGAGGTGTTTCCGAAAGAAATCACCAAGTGGAGCTCAAACGATCTGATGGATAAGATTGAAAGTCCTGAACCTGAAGAAGTGCCTGGTATGTTATTTGTGGAAGAGGTCACTGCTGAGAATATTGTATAGTTTTGCTCTTGAATGGTGACGTCTTTGTAGATAAGAGGTAGTAAGCATTTTCTCAGAAGTCTGCTACAGGGGAGAGCTGACCTTCAGTCTAATGTCAGTTTCCTTGAGCTTCCTCACAAGGAGCTTCTGTCTCCTTGACGGAGTCTAATGGGATTCCCTTCCCTTCTGCAAGCCTCGCAAGGCAGCTGGCACATGTTTCTCTGGCAGCTTCCTTGCTGCTTTGCTTGCGTTTGAGCCATAACGACCAGAATTCTCATTTCAGTTGCAGCCATTCTTGGTACGCCAGAGATGGGCAAAGTGCTTCCCATGGTCCATCTGCAGCTCCATTAGGGCTCCCAGTCTATCTCCTAGATAATATATATATATTTGTCCTTGGAAGAGAGTGCATGTTTTTCTAAAAGTTCTGTTTCTGTTCCTGAAAGCCTCCAGGAGTTGCAGTTTTGCTGTAAAACAGAGTGCAGGCCCTTTGAAATTTGCCCTGGGCCCTCTGAGGTCACTTATCCCTCCTTTACATGTTAAAAATTGAAAACCAGTGGAATCTCTCTAGTCTTTTGGAGCAGAGAGACCCAGCTCCTCTGACCAGTGTTTTTCCTTCTAGAGGACCCATGTTTTGAATCAGCAGCAGAATTCCATGTCGGGTGCAGCGTGGAAAGACTCAGCATAATAGAGGTACAGCCTCACCGGTACATTCTCTTTGCCGGTACATTGTTAAAACAAACTTATACGTGAGCAATGTCCGTTTTCTGTCCCTTCGGAAATAAATATTTCATCCCCTGCTTCCTTGCCGCTGTGGTTTGCCAAGGAGGCCCAGGGCCTAGTTGATGCCTGCAGCCAGACAATGACTCCTGAACACACCTTCATCCCGTTCTCTGGGGACCTGATCGGATTTGTTGTAGCCACAGCGCGACCAAATGCTCAGCTCAGTTTTATTTGACGAGCAAAGAGTCAAACAGACCTTTCTCCATTCTGGGGTACCTTATTTGCCATCTCAGTTACATTCTGAGAAGATTGGTGTCTGCTTGCAACCTGTCTCTCAGAGCGTTGGCAAGGGGAAACTGTTAGGAATGTATTCAATGAAAAGAGAGGGGGGGAAACAGATGTCTTTGTCCCGGAATTTTTGGGGTGTACCAGATCTGGAATCAGTGCTGGGCTCAAGGTGGAATCAGGGAGGACATCAAAGTCCAGCAAGCTCGAAGCGCAACGATCCACTTTCTTTGCTGCCCTGTTTTGTCCCCTAGCTCAAGATTTCTCTGTCGTGAGTCATGATGAATTTTTGAAATAATCCTCAGTGCAGAGAAGTCATTTTCCTCCCTGACTCTTCAGGCCACTGACCTCTGAGAAACCCAAACGCTGCTGGCCTTGATAACGTTAAAAAAGTTGTAATCTTTCAACTTTAGTGTGTGTGGGGGGGGGGTTGTACTTGCTGGCTTCATGCCCTGTCTCTTCCTCCCGTTAGCAATAACTTCATGCTGCCAGAGAGTCATTTTAACACCACTGCACTTATGCTTAATTGTAAGGGGAATAAACACATAGAAGCGCAGTATACAAGTAAGATACAGATGCATCAAACAGAACACGAAAACCATCAAATATTGAAAAGTCTCCAGGAAAGTATTCTGCCTTTTATTGTAACTGCTCCAGCTTATCCTTTTTGTTTATATGTCATCTTCTCACATAACACAAATACAGCCATTTATAGTGTCCAGGCTTCTCCTGTGGAAGCTACGGGATTCTGCCATGGCTGGAATAGAGAGAACCTTAGCATTAAAACACCCCAAGTGTATGCCTAACACTGTATGGTTTGAAATATTCCAGATGGTTTGTACATGTCCAGGGATTATTGTTCTGCTGCAATAAGGGCTTTTAGTTTCAGAACCACATGCAGCTCATCTTTCCAGAGGAGTAATTGTCTAAGTTTGTTACAGCAAGAATGACAAAGAATTCTCGTTTCACCTTAAAGACATAAGAAGTTTTAATTGGGGGGTGGGGTGGAGAAAAGGTTTTTTGGGATTGTGTTTGTTGAAGTGGGCAGTAACTCAGGACATTTGTGTCCACTCTTCATTTTGGGTGGGGGTAGCCGTGCCAGTTTTGCAGCAAAAATCCTTGGGGACTCTTGTGTCACTTTAAAGGATGGCTAGTTTTTATTGGACATCAGCTTTAGCATTTGTGTTATTTAAAACATTTATATCCTAACTTTCTCCTGAAAAAAAAAGGACCCAAGGCAGGGTACGCCATTAGAAACACGATCACGAGAGCTAAAAGCAGTCAATGATTCCAGTAGGTAAAAAGGAATTAAACAGAGACGGTATTCAAATGTAATGTCGTCTAAAGCTCAGTCTCGTTGCTTTTTCCCTCCGCCTGTTTCAGGATGAAGTTGTCCCTCCTCTGGTACAGCCAAGCAAAATCCATGTCCTGCTTTTGATTTTGCACGGGGGCAACATCCTGGACACAGGAGGGGGTGACCAGAGCTCTAAGCAAGGGGACGTCAACACCATCACCACCGCCTTTGATACCGTCATCAGGGTCCATTACCCGGCCGCTCTTGGACGCATCGCCATCAAGCTCGTTCCTTGTCCAGCCATCTGCTCTGAAGCCTTTTCGCTTGTTTCCAAGTAAGTTGGCGACTTGGTTTTCAGCAAGAGGAAGCCGGGGGCCCTCGGAGCCAAGAAACATTAAGCCAGAGGCCCCTGAACGGAGCCTTGCCAAGGGACGGCTCCCTAATCTCCAGAGCTTCACACGCTCAGCTTGATGACAGATGCAAGCAGGCAGCAGGCTTGGGGAGAGAGAATAGCAGGGCCAAGGCATGCCAGCTGCCAGACCCCAAGTCTGTCCCTTTGGGAATCTCCATTTTCTGGCCTTAGGATGGGGTCTAAGACTGGTAACATCTGAAGTTCAGAAATGACGGAAGAGCCAAGTTAGCGCCAGGCACTAGAGGGAATACGTAGTCGTGTCTTCTTTGGGACCTGTCCAGAGTTCTGAAGGGCCTGCTTCTAGTCTAGACAATGTTTCTCTTCTTTTTTCATTTTATTCATTGTTTTAAAATTTTGAAATGGTGCCACAGCCTTGTTGTTTCCTCTGAGTCTCCTCTAGAACTTTGTCCATATTGTGGGCTCACCCACACCAAGATTTAACAACGCTCTCGCGACCTCCCTTTTCTCCTTCTGTTTTATCTCCTGATCTCTCTGCCTCTTGTCTTTTATCTTTGTCAAAAAGATTTTGTAGGTGTGTTTGCTATGCATCTGAAACCTCCTACAGCTCTCTTTCGAGTTATTTTCTGTGTCTAAGTCTTAGCCAGCAAGGGAGCGAAGCTTGCTGAAACAACTACCTGGGATTCTTTGTCCCTGTGGCTTATGTTTTCTTCCTTGACGGTCATGTAAAGTTTTCCAAGTCACACTGTCAACATTGCATTCTCCTCCTGAGCTATCCCTCTGGATAATAGCGTCTCAGTCCGGAATGTAGAGGAAACAGGCTCTCAATCCTTACCGTAGAGGCTGAATCCATGACGGAAACAGGGTTTTTTTCTCGTTATAAAATGGAGTGTCTATATGATGAGAGCCTGAGTGGGCTTCTTCTCCGTCTGCATCAAGAGGGCACTTTATTAATTATTGGTCAAGCCATCCTGTCTCAAGCTCATACCTGGCTGTAATGAATGTAATGGCATTGCACTTTGAGAGCCATGATTGATTTGTTCTGACTAATGAAATAAGAGCTTAAAACATGGCTTTGTAAAGTTACACAGCAAGCGAGAGGCCTTTGTATAATAACCCTCATTCTGGGACTCCAGGTATGAGACAGAAAAATCATCCTTGAGCACTTTGTGATTTCCTTTAGCTGCCAAAATGCTGAACGGATTGGTCTATAACTTCTCCTGTCCTGTTGGCGCCAGCTGTATATAAATAGACAATTTATGTGTAATCTTGAGTCAGCTGGGGTGAGCTGTCGGAAGGCTCATCTGCACAGTGAGGGACATCTTTTCTGATTTGCTTCAGGACTTAGAAGAGGTTTTACCCATTATCGGCTTCTTAAGAGTGATTCATTATTAGAGTCACGTCTGCTTGGGATTTTCCGTCTGGATGGATATATGGCAAGACTAGAGACCGTCGGTTCTTATGAACCGTGACGGGTAGAGAGGATGGGATGTCTAAACTGATAAGCACCCTCAATCCAATACATCATGCAAAGAATGGTTCCATATACCATGTTCTAGATGCAGGGGCTGAGGCCCGTATGCCCCCGTACCATAGCAGAGCTTGAGAAAAAGATCCGTGCTTTGTAATATCCAGGGACAGACGTTTTATATATAACATGACCAGGGGGAGGTATGCTTAAAGCACTGTCTGGGTAGTTTACAAGTTAATTGTATAGGTGACACACTGTCCTTCCAGAGAGATGGGTACTCATTTTACCAACCACGGAAGGCTGAGTCAACCTTGACCAGCTATCTAGGATTGAACCCAGGTTGTGGGCAGAGTTTTGGCTGCAATACTACAGTTTAACCACTTTGCCACAAGGCTCAGAGAGAGAGAGAGGGAGAGATCCAGATTTCCTTGACTTTTCCCCAGATATTTATACCTGTGTTAAAAAAGTTTAATCTCACAGTGCCTACATGATATGCGCAGGGAGATCTAAGGTTGAGTAATACGTAGTTAATAGTTCAGATTATTAGCTCCTGCCTCCTTTAAGAAGCCCCTGGCAGGAAAGATTATTGCTGTTTCAAATTATGCTTCACCACCACTTGATGAGGCAGTTTAAGCTGGTGGAGAGCAGGTTAGCCGAGGGGTCTCCAGAGCTTAGAAGGAATCTGGACTCATGATTGCATCTTTTATACCACCCTGTGGTTCTTCCAGTGTCCTGCGTGAATGTTCAAAAGAGTGCTTTCCAGGAAGCAGGTGTATGCAGAAAACATGGTAGATTTTCTGAACTGCTTTGACTTTTAAACTGAGCATCTTTTTGAAGTGTGTGTGTGTGTGCACGTGCGCGGTTTACAAAAATCCATAAGCCTGGTAAACAGATCATCCTGCGGTGGTATGCATACTGTAATGTTATAGAAGCATATGCATGTTATCTGCTGTCAGTTTAATTTCAACATATTGTAAGATAGTGACCCGAGTAAGGTTTTCTAAGATAGATGAGAATAATTTAAGGAGTAAGTTTTACCAGCACCACCCTGTCTGCCGTGAACTTATATGTCCCAGTAGGGATTTGAACCCGTCTCTCCCGAGTGGTATTCCGGGACACCGCACTGTCTCTTTATAGAAGAACAGATCCAGTCCAACCAACAATAATGTTTCCAGAAACAAGAGGCCATCGAAACCATTCCCCCAGCAAACAGGGAAATCAATCTGTTTATGAAATGCCTGGGTTAAGATAACGTTTTGACGGGGCACTGAAAGAGCAAGGTTTGTGGTGAATATCTCTCCTTGGTAGAGCGTTCCCAGGTTGGGGTGCTATCGCAGAGAACATGGGGTTCTTCCTAACACCTCAGGTCTTTTTCCTACAAATGATCTTTTCTGCCTCCCTAGAGGGAGATAGAGGGTGAGAGGGAGGTGACGGAAAGTGATCAGAGCCTCACACACAGGGCAGCCGCAGGGTATCTCTTGCTGGGGAACCTGAAATCACATTGTCACGTATCCTTCTGAGATCCTTCTTTCTCCAGAGTCGGAAATCCCTTCCCCTTTTCTCTCTGCTCCGCAGCCTCAGCCCTTACAGTTACGATGAAGGCTGCCTTTCCAACAGCCAGGATCATATTCCGCTCGCAGCCCTTCCTCTGCTGGCTACATCCTCCCCACAGTACCAGGAGGCGGTCGCCACGGTGATCCTGAGAGCCAATCAGGTGTACAGTGAGTTCATCAAGTCCCAGGAAGGCACATCCTTCAATGGCCAGGTGAGAGCAACCTGCCTGGGCTGGGTGGAGAGGAGCCATCCGGCAGGCGGAACACCTCCTGCTTCCCACACCGTGTCTTGTTGAAATTGACCAAAACACAAGTTGATATACTTAGGGAGATAGTTCGATAAGACATAGGCCATAAGACGTAAATAACTCTTGATTGGTAGATCATCGGTTTTAGTCGATTAACCAACTGATTACATTTGCATGCATCCAGACATGAATAAAACCATCCTTCTAAAGGAAAAATACTTTAATAAATATATAAAGATCATCTGTGCATGCACAGAGATCATACTTCAGCCTAAGTGACCTTGTGTTTGGAGAATGCAGTGCATGGCATTAGGATTTGTTTTCTTTCAAAATAATCACCATATAAAAAAAATCACCACCTCAGAAACCGGGCAAAAATGTTAAATTCTGGACATCATAGCCCTAAATTCCACCTAGGCGTTGGAATGCTTTGCTTGTTTTGGTGCTCCTTGAAAAGAGGCCCTAAAAGGGTTTTGTCTCCCCCCCCCCCCCCCGTGCACAGGTGTGTTTGGTTGGGGACTGTGTTGGAGGGATCCTGGGCTTTGACGCTTTGTGCTACAGCAGTCAGAACCTGTCGGAAAGCCAGGACAGCAGCCGCCGGGGGAGCGTCATCAGCGTGCAGGTAAACACATGCAGGGAAGAGGCTGCTCCCTCCAGAGTAGTATGTCTAGAAACGTGGGGGGGACACCCACACGGCCCGTTCAAGGA
The DNA here is from genome assembly GCF_051106095.1 of Pogona vitticeps. Classification (NCBI taxonomy): domain Eukaryota; kingdom Metazoa; phylum Chordata; class Lepidosauria; order Squamata; family Agamidae; genus Pogona; species Pogona vitticeps. Next base: position 17,369,681 of record NC_135796.1, read on the forward strand.
TGCTTCAGTCTCTCTGACGGGTCAGGCAGGCTCTCCTTGTTCTGAGATGAGAGGCCTTGCTTTTATCCCTAAGACTTTATCCAGTGCATGTCACATCTACAGTACCTGCCGGTCCAGAGCCGTAGTCCTGCAGTTCCACCGTGAACATGAAAAGCTTTGTCAACCTGCCATTGTTGGTCACGACCCCCTCAATGATTTTTAGCATCAGAAAAATGCAGGCCTCCCTCTGGAGCCCCCTCACTGCACACTTTGTGCCACCCGCCTCCTTCTAACAGTTTCCCTGCTGGTCTGTCTGTTCCTCAGTTGCCTCTCCTTTCCTCTCCCTGCAATGTCTCACTTGTCCTGTTTCACAAAGCCTTCCTGCCCTCTTAAACAACTCCCTCCTTTCCCAGGGACATCCACCCCACCCCCATAGGCCAGGGGCGGCATCTTATAACACTTGCGGGATACCCACTTCCTTCTAATACATCCCCCCAAACTCCCAAGCCTTTGGCGCGCACTCCACGATCCATGACATGTATTGTAAGTACATGCCACCTTTCTGCAACTCCCAGAAACCCCCAGCTAACTTTTATAAGCTCCCTGGTAGAAGGACGTGTCATTTTGTACCCTTTGAGGCTGGTTATTGCCTTAGATGGACGCAACGAGAGGAAGGGCGGCTGGAGGCTTAGTGTGGGGGCCAGAGCCTGCCCTCCGGCCACTTGCAGGACTCTTCTGTGGGGTCTGTCTTCGCTTTGGCACAGCATGTCACTGGGATTGCCCGTTGCCCGGGGTCTGACGCCTAGGCCTTTGTGCCCTTCAAATTCCAGGACACTGACCTCTTGTCTCCTGGAATCCTTGTGAACAACAGCTACTGCTCTGGGGGCTCCTCCGGCCTGGAAGCCAGCCGGCACCTCAGCCGCAGCAACGTCGACCTCCCGCACAGCAGCAGCAGCGGCGGCGGCAGCAGCATCAACGGGGAGGAGGCCAAGAAGCCGCCGCCCCGGAAGAGGAGCGACTCTTCCACCTATGAGCTGGACACCCTCAGCCAGCACCAGGCCTTCCTCTCCAGGTAGGTTCCTGGAGGCAGAAGCAGAGCGGCCACCGGAGTGGCTGGTGGTGGTCTTGGAGCATTCTCTGGGGGGGGGTAAAGACAGGATGAGGCTTCCGCCCGCAGCCATTGGCCAGGCTTGGGAACCATGCTTTTTTGGAAATGGCAACCCCTGGAATCCTTCAGAGGGTGTGGCCGAGAGGATTTGGGGACTGGTGGTCCAAAAGAAAAAGAAAAAAGAGGAGAAGGGGCTGTTCGTTCGACCCTTCTGTGGGGGAAGGCAGCGCTGAGGAAGACATGTAACGTGGCTGCGTGGGAGGCCTGGTGCAGGAAATCCCAGGGCAGGGAGGTATCTAGAAAGCTGAATCGGCCCCAAGGGCTTCCGGGCCAGGAGACAGGCTGGCTGGGGCTTTGCAGGCACGACGAGGAAGCATAAAGAGGCCGAGGTTTCAGCTCTTCGGTTGGAGATATCGAGGATTGCTCCTGGGTCTTCCGGGCTGCTCTGACACGCAGCGGTCCCTCTCCATCTGCTTTCAGGGACTGCCATGGGTCTGGCAGCCTCCTGTGGCACGTGGCTGGGCCCCACGCCCATTTTGCCCACTGGCCGTGGTTGGGCTGCTGATTTCTCCCATTGCTCCACAGAGTCACGAACTGCAGGGTGTTTCAGTCCCTGGGTTTCAGTCCCTCGAACAAGGGTAGCCTTCCATCTTTGATAGGTGGGCCGGATGCACATGACGTACAGTGTATAACCCAACACACGGCTGTACAGGTTGCTAATGTGAAAGGCCGTGTCATATTATCCGTCCTGTGAGCGTGTTAAATCTTTCCATCTGCATGCTGTGCTGCTGGAGAAGGTAGGCAGAGCGTGCAGAGATTCAAGACTCCCTCCTTGCCAATTGTCATCTTTCCATTTCAATTTCTCTTTCCTCTCTCTCGTTTTCTTTCTTTTTGTTTCCCCCTTTTATTTAATCCCTTAACACTTGTCCCAACACCTTCTTTGAGGAAGAAATAGGTAAGCGTCATTCAGCTTTCTGTAACTTAGAAAAACCTAGACTGTTGGGGGACTCGGGTTAAAAGAAATTCTACTGCTGCCCCCCTTTGCATTGTTTACTTGAGAGTAAGGCTGCTGGAACACAGTGGCAACAATGGTTAGGAAAACGTTCCTGAGACTGGGCTACCCACCCACCCCCCTTACTTTACGGGAAGAAGTAAAGGGGGCTGTGTCATATTGAACCCACTAGCTGCCAGATCGTTTTTCTGCTGACTTTCCAAATGTACTAACACTTCATTTTCAATCAGAAATGCAAGGAGCAAAATTGATGGGGAGAGAAAAATCTGCTTTTGTGCAGAATATCTAAATCTGAAAAATTAAGAATTTGTTCAATGATAACTGTTTTGCCAAAACTAGTTGGCCCACGAGGGACATCATTTTTATCTGTTCTATACTGTAGTCTGTCCAGCCACTTTGCCTGTCATATTTGATGTTAAGTTCTTATGGATTCAAACAGGACTTTAAAAATAAAAAATAAAAAAACAAGCAGAGGGGAGAAGAACTTCCCATAAAATTCTGATTTTTATCTGGTGCTTTGAAGAGTTGTTTTGCATCTGGAAACAGTTGTGGAATCCCTGTGATATGGATCTCTCTGGCTTAGGATAAGGTTGGCAGAAAATCAATCTTGGCTAGTAATTAGTACTCTTCTAGTGCCTTACATGGTCCCAATCAAGCATGGAAGCTGCCATCTTCCAGCATAGTTTGCTTCGTTATGCAGAGGTTCCTGCAAGAACTGCATGCATTTGTGAACCACAGCATGATGTGTGTTCCGGACTGTCTGTCTGCCAGAGTCTTGCTTCCTTTCATTGTTGCTTACTGTCTGCCTCTTTCCTCTTTCTAGTTTACACTCTAGCGCCCTGAGAAACTGCCCAGGATCAAGGAGATCAAGTAGCTTTGCTGCCCTGGATGGAGGAAACATCAAGAAATTTGAATTCGAGATCGCTGACTTCTTTCTGTTTGGGTCTCCTTTGGGGCTCGTCCTTGCCTTGAGAAAAACCGTCGTCCCGACTCTGGACAGTAGGTTCTGGGGAGAGGCAGAAGAGAGACTTGGCTTTTTTTAAAAAAATGGGTTTTAAGAGCAAAGAAGCAGATCTGGGGCATGTCAGCTATGAAATAGACAAATGCTGTGTTTTTAGAACAACGAGGCCCACGTGGACCAACTTATTTGTTTCCTTTCCAAGTCTGGGTTCTCAAAAAGGAAACCATGGAGCAGGTCTCCATTAGAAAGCGGCCACTTGGCTAGGTCCCCGTGATGTCCATTCTCTAAAGCCCCTTGCTGCCTTTGCAACTCATAAAATGCTCCAATAAATCAGGAGAGGAAATGAGATAAATATTTGCGGTGCTTAATTTTTTTTTTTAAAGCATACATTAACCCCGAAGAGAAAAGTCTGACACCTTGGCTGACCACAACTTTTAATTGGTAGAAAATCGGTATAAATGAGTAGGGCTACATTCAAACTACAGGCATAGTGTCCTTTGTCTCGTCTTCTCTTCAGTGATAGGCGATCTGGCTTCACCTCTGGTGTGTGTGTGTGTGTGTGTGTGTGTGTGTGTGTGTGTGTGTGACACATTTATTAGGTAATAATTTAGGACAGCGCACGAAATGGTTGATCAGTGACACTGGACCGAGCTTACTTGCATGTCATGTTTTGGAGGATCTGACGGCCAGTGTTTGTGCCTGGCGGGTGTAAAGAGTCAGCTGTGTGGTTGTGAGATATGTCTTTGGAAAGACGGTTCCAGACTGAATATCTGGCCTCTCTCTTCTCCCGACCCTTTTCTGCCTAGTCTTCCAGCTGAGGCCTGCCTGCCAGCAAGTCTACAATCTGTTCCATCCAGCAGACCCTTCTGCCTCGCGCTTAGAGCCGCTCCTGGAGAAGAAGTTCCACATTTTGCCACCCTTTAACGTCCCTCGATACCAGAGGTTCCCGCTGGGGGACGGCAATTCGGCCCTCCTGGGTAAGTTCTCCTTTTCAGCTGCTGAACGCCCAGTATCTGTGCCCCGACTCATCCTTCGTGACTTGGAGCTTTCCAGGTAGACTGGCGAACATTCGGAGTTCTCCCGATCTTTTGCGGTTGTATCGGTGGGGATGATGGGACTTGCAGTATACCAACACACCCAGACAGCACCAGGTTAAGGAAGGCGGGCATGGTTTTTCTTGAGGTCATATACTGTATATCCATGACCAGGCTGCTGTATTTTGCCATTTTGATGCGTTTACATGTCATCAAATTTGCATTCGCACTAAGAATATCTGTTCCCGTAGAGAAGGCGAAACCTCCCATGGAGGGGAGAGGGGGTGCTTCGGTAGTACGAAGAACTCCCTCGTCTGCCTGCCTTCCTACTGCAGTGGGTCTACCCTTCAAGCCTCTTTGGCTGGCACAAGCCATGATTTCAGACGAAGATATCTGACAACGATCAGTTTTCAGGAGTAAGAAGTCACTGCTTGCACCCTCACAAAAACTGAAATTCCAACACTAATATACTTGGGTTGGGATGGTGCCGTTTTCACGTTTTTTTTCCTGCCGGTTTGAACATTTACAGGGTGAATGAATGTCCCTCCAGCTCCTGATCCCAGTATTCCCCAGCTTAAACCAGTTTCTCTGCACAAAAAGGACAAGGTGGTTCCAACTGCATTTTTGATTCATCAGTCAGTTTCCAGACCAGGTTTTCCTTTCCTGCTCTTTCCATTCCTTGTCAGTCACAGTTTGCTCCCCTGAATGCATCATGGGCAAGGTGGATAAAAATCAAGGATTTTTATAAAAAATCAAATTGATTTAAATCATGGTTTAAATATTTTTTTAAAAAAACTGATTTTTTTGCTTTAAATGGTCAAAAAATGCATTTTAAAAAGTTAAATCAAATCCATCCTGTTCGTGTGTGTGTGTTTTTTTTTTTTGTACATCCTAGCTCAGTTGAAAATCACATTTAGCATAGAGACGGCGACACATGTATTCGCAGAGTGGCAAGTAACTCTGCTTTCAAAACGGCGCCAGTATATCTGATAAGCTGAAGTATGGAGATGGAAAGAAGGCTGGCATTTTTCCCCCCAAAGTAAGAAGAAATCTGTGTTAGCTTCTTCCCACTTCCCACCCAGATGCCCTCTAAGTAACAGAGGCACTATCGGTTAACCACGACCCGCTAGTGGCCAAAAGCCCATTTTCTATCCATTATAGAAGGCTGAAAGTTTTGTCTTTTTGAAGAGGTGATCAGAAAAGGAAGAAACTGGGAATTCTGCCGGGAAGTAAAGCACACTGAGGTCGTTGGAATTCTTTCCAAGGGAACACATTAAGATTCACAAGCTTGAAGCCATTGATTTTTTGCCACTCAAGTATTCACACTTTGTGCCCCGTGGCATACACCACAGCATAGGTGGATGTCCTGGGCCTGAGAGCCCCACGGTGTCCGATGGCAGCCCATCTCTTTCTTAGAGTTTGGGTCAGCCATGAACAAGGATAAAGGAGAAGCGAAGGGGGAAGTGGGCCTTTAGGCAAGGCAACTTTTCACCCTAACACTCCCTTCTCGATGCTGCATCTCCTCGGTTTCCTTTTTCTCCAGCGGGAGACTGAGCAGCAGGTATGAAAGGGCTGCTAGGCCACCTCTTGGTCCCGGGTTCAACAACACTTCCCCGTTTTCAGCCTGCTTTATACCCGTTGAGACCGTAGCCGCTTTCCCACTTAGTTTCCTCTGCCCGAAGTCCTTTCAGTCTGCTGTAGAGAGAGAGGGAGGGAGAGAGACCCGTAGCAAGTCTGTTCCCTTTCTGTGGCCACATGTCTGTTGTTGTTTTGCCCCTCTTTGTTTTCTTCCCTGTCTGCTTCTAGTTGAAACAGTCCAGACCAACCCTGTCCTCCTCGTAGAAAGCAGCCCTCTGGTTGCTCTCCAAGACCAGGACAGCTTCATGGAAACCAGTATCCCTGTTCCCATCCTCAACTGGCAAGATGGTTCCAGTAGAAATTCTGGATTTGCTGAGTGTGTGTAATCTCTCCTTCCCCGTACTGTCTTGTGTGGAATTGGGGTCTTGGAGGATGCTTGAGGAACACCTCCGAGGGCCCTGAAAGCTTTCCCTGCCTCCTTAGTGGCCAGCTGGGTCCTGAGACACAGAGGTGTGATGATGGTTTCTTTCAAAGGACTGAATAAGGATGGACATCCATCCATAGCATTCCTTAGCTAAAGTGTGCTTCGCCAGTCATGAAACAAATAGAAGCGCAGAAGCCAACGCTCCATGTTTATCCAATTAAAAGCTGAGGCTAGAATTCCCGCCCCAAATTTATTATTATTCTTCATACTAGTATTCGCACCAGCGCCAGCTGTTACTTGGGGATTCTGTGCCAGAAGAGCCCTGTCTTCACGTCCGCCATTTCTAAGGGAAGTGGGCCCATCGGCCTGTCTTGCTTGCCTCTCCTGCTAAGCAGCAAGTGCTCAGGCCTGACTTAGTTCTGCAAGGGCAGAGAGGAGGCCAGCTGAGCGGAGAATCCTCTGTTTCTGGGCCTAACGTTAGAGATGAGCTAGACTCTAGAAAGAAAGGCCTCCCCCCCCCCAGGTGCTGCAGACTAAATGCTCGATCACAGATATTCATCTTCCCTTTCTTTTTTTCTGACGCTGCCCCTCAATTCTCCTTTTCCAGGGCATAAAGCCCCTTGTCTGTGGAGAGACGCTGGTGTTTCCTTGTCCACAGAAAGAATAGCCCATACTTGTGATTTAACCTCTTCCTGCATTACCCCCGAACACAGATTTAGAATTCGTGCACAGAACTGCAGTGTACTGTATGTGATTAGCGTTCCAGACCTGCTTCGCTTTGCTTGGGTATATTTGGCAGGCAGAGAATTTTTGACCCTCTGATAAATTTGCTGCACAGACTGTGTTATCGCGTCCCGAGAGGGAGTGCCTCAGAGGCTGACTCTGCGTGCCCCTCGTTGCCTCGAGATGCTGTGCGTGCTTTGTGATCCACACAAGAGGCCTCTCTCTCTGACTCACGCCCATATGTTCTGTGCCTCTAGGAAGCCCTGAGCAGATTTTCTAGGTGGGAACAAACAGGCTGCTGAGGTCTCCCAGAAAGAAGGGCTCTCCCAGGGCAGGGCAGGGGAGCATAAGGTCACCCATCATCTTCCAGAAACCAGGAAACAGTGCTGGCAGTCGACAGCTAAAGAGGATCTTCTGCACCCCATGTGTGTCGTTTCATTCCTACTCAGAACATTAAAAGAGAATATTAGAAAGCAGAAAGCCATCTGCAGTATTGCTTATGGAAAAACGTGCCCTTCGGGTTGATTTTTAGGGTGTTACGTCCACCCCTAATTCTGAACGTTTCTGAACAATAATAAATAACCTAGCGGGTTAATTAAAAACACCCGCAAAACGATAGGCCTGCGACCTTGGATTGCGAGATGAAAGAAAGGAAAAGAAAAATCACTCCACAGATTTCAAAAGAGCTTCACAGGTTAATCCTAGACCTGTTTGTTCAGCAAACCTTCACTGGTGTGGCTGAACCCCAGGTAAATATGCGCAGGAGTGCAACCTCAGTAAAAAAAATGCTGAGGAACTGATAAACTATACTGTAAAAAAAAAAACCTGTACAGTTCTATAATATACCTTTTGTCATTCAGATTCCATAGAGCTTCCCAGGCCATTGGGGGGGGGTTATCTCTTCAATACAGAGAGGTCCACATATACGGGGGGGGGGGAAATCCCCAGGTTGTGGCCAAAGCGGCCGTCACAGAGGACGGCTCATGTCATGGATCCAAATACGGAAAATATTTGATTTTTAGACTTTACTGACAAACGACATGAATCGTTTATAAGGGAAAGCTTTCAGGGTTCCTTTCTTTTTCCGGTCGTGGCTTTCTGCTTCGAAATTGAGTTCTTTTTTTTTTCCCCGGTTGTTGCTTCTGCTGCTGCTCTGCATGGCTGACCTTCTTTTCAGTTCTTGCGCTGGAAAAACACGGCAGGATTCGGGTTGATTTATGAAAGTCACGGCAGGGCACCCACTCCTCCACCCTCCTTACCCTTGAATGGCACAGAGCAGGGCTTTGGAGGGCAGGAGTCGCCAGGCACAGACCTCCGGCTTGGAAGTTCTGGGGGATGCAGAATGGATCGGCCTCTCCCTGGAACGCCACTTCATTTTAATATCTGATGTGAATTTAACCCCTGTGGTCTTCTTGCCTACTAATTTTTACTGATGGCTTTTGTTTTATAGATTTTTACAATATGGTTTTAGTGTCTCTTTTACTTGTAAGCCGCCCTGCCTTCCTTTTTTTTTAAATGAAGGGTTAGTATACCAGTTTACAAACTAAAAAAAAAAAGGTTAAAAGATGATGCACGCTTCGACATCACGGCACTCCGAACCTGCCCACCACCACCTTGGGTGGCCTGCTGACGAGGCAACACTGAGCACAGCACACATCTCATAATAACTTGGCAACACTTCCGAGTGTGCAAGGAGCCGCAGAGAATTAGGAGGGGCATCAGTTGTGCAACTCCTTCTTTGTTTCCTTTCCTGCTGGCCCACACCCTCACTTGCTGCTGGTCTGGACCCAAGAATGGACAGCCTGAGGAAGTGAGGGTGCCACCGAGGGGTGGTGAATCCTGGACCTCAGAAGGCTTTTTCCTGCTGCTTACTTTGCTCAATATTTTTCTTTAAAACCCGGAGAAGCTCCTCGTGCCCTCTAGTGGCTGAAGGGAGCAATCTGCTTTTTCTCTTTAATTAATCAATACGCTGCTGCTGACTTCAAAGGGATTTTCAGGCCAAAAGCCCCTCTGATCAGAAGTAGCTCCGAGGGGCTGAAATTACAGTGACGTTTGCCTCCTTTCAGGGACCTCTTGAAACCTTAAAAATAAACATTTAGGGAGGTTGTGGGGCATGCTGGAGGTTCCAGGGGTGTGTGGAAGAGGCACCTTCAGGCCCGGAGGACGCACCGGTAGCGTACAAGATGCACTTTGTCCACGCTGATCAAGCCTGCGCTCACAGGTCGGAGCCGCCGTAGGCTTTCTTGTGGCTCAGCAGCTTTCATCTGAGATTCTTCTCTTACGGAAGAGCTTCACGGTGCGAACAAGACCTTGCATCGCAGCAGGACTCCGTGAAAGAGGCTGTGCTGTAGCTCAGAGGCAGCATGTTACGGCTGCGGGAACTCGGCAGATCAAAGCAAGCTGCAGATAAGAACGTGACACATCAGAGGAGGGGAACTCTTGGAGAGCCAGGAATTCAGCCATGGCCATGACCATGGGGTTCCAGGAACTCTTCCCCCTACAGTAGCAGTGGCCTCCGGTCTTTGATCAGCCTCCTGTAGCGGGTGTGTATTTAACCCCGAGTCCTTAGATTTAAATGCCCAAATAGGTAAAGAGACATTCACATCTGGAAAATATTTACATCTCTACCTATCACCAAATTCAAACGCTCCCCTTCAAAATGTGCAATGTTGTCACATGGATTCTAGTCAGTGTTTAGTTTAATTGTGGTTTCCTTGAAGGGAATAAAGAGCTGCTGGTAGTAGTTTTTGTTTGTTTGTTTGTTTGTTTTCCCTCCGGCAGTGGTTTTCAGAGGTTTGATATCCAGGGAAATTTTTCCGTATCTAGCGAGGAACCCCGTTGCGTTGCAAAAGATTTTTGGAAGATGTTTCAGGGGTGATCTCTCAGTTCGTATGGCTTGCTTACGTGAGCCCTCTCAACGTTCTGGGCGAAATGAAAATATTCACCTAGCTTTCTTGCAGCCGTGGTTTTGCAAACAGAGTAGTAAATCTGAAGACGGTGTCTCCCTCGGATGCTTATCAGGTGTTATTGATCTTCTCACTAAAGAACCCCGTTTAAGGAACCCTTAGAGGTCCCCAAAATGCAAACCGTTGCTCTTAGCAAGCTGGGCTCATTGGAAATGGACAAAAGAGGGGTTACTGGTATTTTTGTTTCCTTCCAAGCAGTTTGCTTCTTGGAAAATGGCCATAGAACTGCTTGCCTGTTGGCTTTGGTGCTTCTGCTGGTGCGTGTTTTAATTTTTCCGATCGCTGCCAAAATGCTTACTCCTCCCCATCAACACTCCGAGGTGTCCCCGCGGTGGTTTTCTGCCTTGTGCATGTATGTGTGTGTGTGTGTATCTAATCTGTAGGTGTGTGGATTTGGATTTGATTTTTCTCTTGTGTTTTGTCTCACCCACCGCGCTCTCTTGTCTGTCTGGTTTAATCTTCTCGATTTCCCTGTTTCGTCTCCGTAGCGGATGTTGTTCAGTCTCATGGTGGCGTCTTCGTGGAAAGCACCTCCCCTTCTGCTCCCATTTCAGCCCCCCAGGTCAGGGGCTTCCGGAGAGCCAGTGAAGCCAGCATTGCCAGCCAGGTCTCAGGAATGGCAGACAGTTACACGGCTTCCAACATAGCCAACAGTAAGTGTGCCTCCCCTCTTCCACAAGCCCTAACCTCTTAGCCTTCCTTTCCCCTTCAAGCATCTGGCGTGCTTGATTGCTATTTTTTTTGGTGGTCCTTTCCCTCACCAGGATTTGGAAGCTGTCCGCTGGTCCTGAGAGAACGATGGCTGCCTGAAAGAAGAAGCGGACACCTGGTGGGAAAAGGGTGGCCACCAAAGCTTTCTAGCTCTTAACATTTGATTGCTCTTGAAGACCTCTGTCACACATTGCACGATATGGAACTTACCCGTGTTTGCAGTGTCCCCCATGTGTTATCTGCTACTTATCTTTATAACAACCCGGTGAGGTGGATCGCTGTCATCAGAGCTTAGAGAGGTCCCTTTTTTTAGACTCTAGAGCTAAGAATTCCCTAGCTAGGAAGTTTGCTGGGAATTCTAGAAGCAATTAGCCTCGAAGGCTAACCCTTTTCCTATTCTTAAATGCCTTTGTTTTCCCATCTTGCTGGATGGAGAGTTAGTGGCTCCCCCAGGGCAGGCCAGCGAGTTCATGGCGTGGACGAGATCTGAATCTAGGAGCGTGCTGGTGTCAGGACCTTTCTCTTAGAAACGTGCCAGCAGGTGTATGAAGATGGGGGAAGGAAGGAAAGCATTTAGGAAGGCTAGCAGGGAAACCCGTACATGCACACCTATGGATGGGATCAATGTAGAAGTCCAAATTCCACAATTCATAGCTTTCATAGATGGATACACAAAGTGTCATAAATAAGTCAATTAAGCTAGTTTTCCTTTCAAGTCATCTTTCTCACATTTGGCCCTTCTCCTCTCCACCCAACATGATAGAGTTTATCTGGTGTCCGGTGGCATGTTTATCGACAGGATCGTCTGTCTGTGTCAATTGTTTCATGAGGCTTTCTCCATATCAGTGAAGAGGCAGGAATGTCTCTGTGTCTTTACTCCTTATAGAAAATAGCTAATATTCATCCTACATTGGGCTTAGTTATGCCACAAGGTATAAGGAAACTACATGGACTGTTTTCGTCCATTAATACATTTAACTATTTTTAACACACATGGTTATGCCTTCAGAGTTCCAATCAGGAGCAGTCTTCTCCTTCATTTGTAGTTCAAATGGTCTGGCTGCACTCTGCATCAGCTTTTTGTCCTTGGGTGTCTCGCTAAGACATTGGAGCTGTTCCCTGTCCGAGCAGTTGGAGGCATCCGTCTGCAGAGTTGCGCACCGGTTTCTCCAAATGCATTGGGGTTCCAGCTTAAAAAGCGCAGGCCCATGTTGCAAAAAAAGATGTGGCTGGAGTTGAAACCACACCATTATGGGAAAAGGAACGATTAAGTTCTAATTTGTGCATGACAACGGTTTGTTTTAACAAGTGTGTGTTTTCTTTTTGTTTTGTCTTCTTCCCCCTCCTCTAAAATGTTATTCTTTTTAGAAAACAAAAACAATCTCAACCATCCCAGGGGGTTTAGCTTTCTAGCTTTGCTTGCCCTCCCTCATAAATCCCCTACCCAACCCTCGCCCAAAAGGCATAAGGCATCTAAACCTGAACAGTCCAAGAAACCCTTAGGAAGAAGGCATGGGAACGCCTCCCATTGGGCATCGGATGCCGTTCTGCAGATTCCAGATCTCAGCATTGATAAAGGTATTCTGGAGAGCAAGGAGGGAATTAAAAAAAAAAACTACTGCAGCCCCTCACTAACCTCTTCTGTCGCCATCTCCAGACCTGAGCAGCCTGCTTTCATCAGGACCCTTTGCAGTCTTGGTCCAGGGCTAAACAAAACATCACCTCCTCTTTGCTTTCAGCATTAACCCTCCTGGCACTAACAGCAAGCTTGCAGCTGTAAAGACGCACCAGTTAATTTTCACATTCGGTCTGATCCTCGCCCGACTCCTGGGAGGAAGAGGTTATTCATGACTGTCCTGTTTAGAGAAATCCCAAAACTGCTGGTGTGTTTGGAAGGGGAAAGAGAGAGAAAGTTGGAACACACCCATTTATGAGATGACCTCTGGCTTAGAAGCAGAAATCACTGTGAATTTAGTCTGATAAATGATCGTTCTGTACATCAGAAATCGAGGAACAAAAGCCCGTCTGTTGCAAAAGAAAAAGGAGGCTGTATTTTAAGAGATTTACCGGTAGTCTGATGTTCAGTTTAAGACTTAAAAATGAGCAGAATTTTGTCCTGCTGCCTCCAAGTCTTGCTCACGATTGTATTTTCTGATGATGTGGGTGATGGGTGCAGGTGGGTAAAGAGATAAATCTGAAAAATCCAGCTTCCTGTCAAAAAGCCAGCTTGCCACAAAAACGGAAATAAATGGGAATTCTCCTTCAAGGCCCAGTGTTTAACCTCCTCCTCCTCCTTTGTCTGCATTTTACGATAAATCGCAAAGCAAGAAATACATGGGGGGGGCTCTTGTGATGGGGGCGTGGATATTATCTTCCTCCTAAAACAGAACACTTCTTGGCCTTTCTTTTGATAACTTTTGTCATTGGTTTAGAAATAAGTACATAAATGTGTTTTTTTTAAAGTATATATCCAAAAATGGTAAGCGTTGTGGAGCAGAAGACTTGGGAGCAGTTGCCTAACGCATGCCTATGAAGCGCAAGGTTTTTTTAAACCACTTTTTATACTAAACCCCACCCACCCACCCACCCCACACACCCAGACAAAGAGGGAATTACAGCTTAAGGAAGTCTCCAGGAATGGCAATTTATCTTTGAATAGGCCACAGAAATCCTCTTCCATCATGCAACACTCCCAGATGCCCATTTTTCTACAGCAAAAAAATGGACTTCCAGCTGCTTTGGTGTTCATCTTTATGTTTTAAGACTTGGTCGCCTTCTCATGCTTTTCCGAAAAGAAACCACATGTTGGGGTTGGTGTCTCCCTTCTGTTCTCAGTTGCGGCCAAGTGGTGGGGAACCAAGAGGATAGACTACGCTCTCTACTGCCCAGACGCCCTCACCGCCTTCCCCACGGTCGCCCTGCCTCACCTTTTCCATGCGAGCTACTGGGAGTCAACAGACGTGGTTTCCTTCTTGCTCAGACAGGTCAGTCCGGGGTGGCTCGGAAAAAACCATGTGGCTCGCTTCCTGTCAGCGCTCGGACAAGTAACTTTTTCTAGTAGGGATTCTAAAATCCCCCCCCCCAGCTAATGGGTTTGGGGATCTGTAACCTCCAACAGTCACTTTTCTGAACACTGAGTCCCGCATTGGTATGAAATCGGATGGTTGCTTTGTGAAACTGGGCAGAGCTCGTTGGCTGGCAAGGATCCTTGCTGGTCGTTTCTGCAGACGGCAAAGTTTCTAAAGCCAAGCTCCAGAGAGTGTGAATCTCTGCCACTTTTAGCCAAAAGTGTGCAAAACGTTCTGAATTTTGCTCCTCAAGAGGACAGCAGGGACAGGGGGGGTGAGATCACTGATTTGTATCTGCTCCTAAAAGCAAGGATGCCAGCAAGCAATGAACATGTGTTGCTTTAAAAATTAAGCACTTTCTCTGTAAAAATCACTAATTAGCACAGTCTTTCATCAGGTGATGCGGCATGAAAACTCCAGCATTTTGGAGCTCGACGGGAAAGAGGTTTCTGTCTTCACACCTTCCAAACCCAGGGAGAAGTGGCTGCGTAAGAGGACCCACGTGAAGCTAAGGGTAATGACGGCTTATCTTTGTGGTTTTCTTAAATCATCATCACCGTTGTTGTTTTGTTTTCCATCTTCAAACAAAGCAGAACATAAATCACACTAGAAACCGGGTTTGGGACTTATCCGAACGGGCAGGGATCTGTTCTTCTTCATCAAGTGCCAAATGCAATCAATAAGGGTTGGGAATAAATCTATATATTCGTTCTGGGTTACAAATACTACACCGAGATGCTGCCCGAGTTCCTTTTAGGCTGGTAGGTGAGCCTCTTAATTTGCAGAAAAAGTCAAGCCTGTTTTCCCCCCTTTCTTTGACAGAATGTCACAGCCAACCACCGAATAAGCGATCCCGTTGTTAATGAGGACGGTCCCCAGGTGTTAACTGGAAAGTTTATGTACGGCCCGTTAGACATGGTCACACTCACGGGGGAAAAGGTATGATTTAGTGCCAATTTGATTCGTTCCTGTTTCACTCAACAAAACATACCATTGGGTAAATTCTGTAGTACTTTTCCTATTACTTAAGTGTCCAGGTCATAGTTAATGTCTGGATCAGGTGAGCTTGAAATATAATCTGTGCCAAGAGGCTGTTTACAACTTATCAGAAGAATCATAGCAACTAGCAGCTGGAAATCATGTCAGCCAAAAATTTAAAAAGGACTGAGAGTGACAGAAAGGATAAAAGGTAAAAGATGCGTGTGTTAAGCCTATGAATTCAGAGAAGGCGAGGCATTGATAGATTGTTTCATAGCTACACTGGTGGCTCCGTCCATTCTGGTTTTCTTTTTTCAAACTTGCTTTGCATCTCAGGTGGACATTCATATAATGACACAACCCCCATCGGGGGAATGGGTTTACTTTGACACGGAGATCACCAACAGCAGTGGCAGGATTTCCTACGTTATCCCAGAGAACAGGCGGTTGGGGATCGGCGTGTATCCTGTCAAGATGGTGGTCAGGTATGCTTCGTTACAGGCTTGGCCATTTGGGCATCACTACCCCTTTATATTTGTTTCACGATCAGCATTAGAATCCCCCTCTCGCATATGCCTTCACCCCCTTGTTCTGCTCCTGACAAGCAGATAAAGTCTGAATAAGGCGGAAAGATCAGGATTAACTCCAAGGTTAGTCGGTGGACCTCACGGCTGACTGGGAAGATGAAACTGGTTGCCGTTTCAGGCTTGTAAGGGAAGCAGCGCCTTTCCGTAGTGCATAGTGAAAGGAATTCAAGAGTGTGCTCTTCCAAAGTTCTCTGTAATAGAAGCAAAATAGCATCACACAGGGGCAGATTAAAATGTTCGGCTAGGACTCAGGAGATCTCCCAAGTTCAGATCCCGATTTTGCTCTTCATTTCTGTGTGTCATCCTGACAAGAGTTGTTATGAAGCTAAAGCGGGGAGGAGAGTCATGTGTCATGGCTGCTTTGAGCTTATCCGATCGATCAAGTGATCAATAGACAGACAGACAGACAGACAGACAGACAGACAGACAGATAGATAGATAGATAGTGGGGAGATCGATAGGTGGCATCTGCTGCTCTACGTTTTTCTGCCATTTGCTTTTTTCCTTTCCCTCTCAGGGGCGACCACACGTACGCTGACAGCTACATCACCGTCCTGCCCCGAGGCACAGAGTTTGTGGTCTTCAGCATCGACGGCTCCTTTGCAGCCAGCGTTTCGATCATGGGCAGCGACCCCAAAGTCAGAGCTGGAGCGGTGGACGTCGTCCGGTACGAGGGCTTTCGGAATCGTCTCTCTTTCAAAACTGAGGCCTTAAATGTCTCGATGGATGCACTGGGCATATATTTAGAAGCAACTATTCCTCAAGTCTTAACAAGTGATGTTTGCTGTTGGTTGTGTTTTGTGATTCTGTTACTCTTTCTTTCGTTTTAAAATGCCCACCTTTTCCCTCTTCTTTTTCCTTCCCAGTCACTGGCAAGACCTCGGCTACCTCATTATCTACGTCACAGGCCGGCCCGACATGCAGAAGCAACGGGTGGTGGCTTGGTTAGCACAGCACAATTTCCCCCATGGGATTGTCTCCTTCTGCGACGGGCTGGTTCACGACCCGCTTCGGCACAAGGCCAATTTCCTAAGGTCCCTTCTCGCAGAGGTAAGTTCTGGATGAAAGCAGGAAGGGCCAGATGTGATCGTCCTTTTACGAGTCCTGTGCCCAGTGCCCAGGTCTGGATTTGTATCCCAGTTGGTGTTTATTTCCCCCCACCCTGTAGCTTGACATGAAAATCCACGCAGCCTACGGATCCACCAAGGACGTCTCTGTCTACACCTCCATCAACTTGCTACCCACGCAGATCTTCATAGTTGGGCGGCCAACCAAGAAGTTGCAGAACCATTGTCAGGTAATGATGGCAAACCTGGCAGTGCAGATCCCTTTGCAAGCGTAGAGATGAGGAGATGGTGGGACTCAACAGGCCTCAGATGGGATCCAGAGAAGCTTCTTGCATCCCTATGGCAGGACTTTCCTGTGGCCAACATTTACATATTTACTGCCCAAGTTTTCACCATAGCCTTGGATGGAATTAATTTTGCATTAGAGAGTCACCCAACGCTGAGCGAAGCGGGCGGGGGGTGGGCTGGGTGATCCGTCGATCTATTTTGCAAAGTGTTCAAAAGATGCACATCGGCTGTTGTGCAGCAGCAGCAGCATCTGTAGGATCAGCAAAAAAGTAGGGATGTCAGCTTGGGTGATTCTTGGACAGATACAGATGGCTGCTCTGGGTGGTGACTCATCACAGCATGCAAGTACGAAGCCAGTTGTACATATTGTTCTCCCGAGTGGCGAATGGAAATTTATCACTGCCCTGATGCGTCCTTGCAGTTCGGCACAAGTATGGGAGGGAGGTGAAATGTCCTTTGTGCTTGCAGGGAGATCTCAACAGGGTGGGCTTGCCTAGAGGTTACGGGGCCGCACCTGCGGTCCTGCTTCAGCACAGACCTCCCTTGTGTACCCCCGGGTCAGTCCCTGGCTGTGATGATGAACTTCCACAGAGTAAAATATCCCTGGTCTCCCTCCTCCTCCCAGCAATGGGAAACATTTGACTGCGGACTGCGAGATCCGCAGCCTGTAGGATTCGGACCCCCAAGCATTTCCCACGATCCATCCTCACTGCCATCTGAAAGGTCACGTTGAAAACTGCGTGCAGCTAGCGAGAAAGAACGGTGTGTGGAAGAGGGGACTGTTTATATATAAAGCCTTTTCGTTTTTTGTTTGTTTGTTTCTAAAAACTTGCAGTTCATTACGGAGGGGTACGCGGCCCACCTGGCCCAGCTGGAGTACACCCACCGTTCCCGGCCAGCCAAAAACACCACCCGGATGGCTCTTCGGAAGGGGAGCTTTGGCCTCCCGGGCCAGACTGAATTCCTGCGGAAGAGGAACCACCTGCTGCGCACCATCTCCTCTCAGCCCACGGCGGCGGCCAGCGGGAGCCTGGGACACCGGCCCGAGCGAACGCTCAGCCAGTCGGAGAGCGACCGGGAGAGGGAAAGGGAGAAGGAGCGGAGCCAGAGGAGCATGAGCCTTGCCACGGGGTGCTGGGGGCGAGGGACAGGCTCCAAGCTTGAGCCAGGCGCCCTGGGACCCAAGTAGGAGCCGGCTCGGGAGCGACCGACAGGCAACTGTGGACGCCCGGAGGGGGGGTCCAGATGCGGAAGAAGCAACGAGACCGAGGCCTGCCGTGTGGGACTAGGCAGTGCAAATATGGTGCTACTCCATGGCAGCGAGGCGGCAACACCTGCGAGGGGACAACCGCGCGGTTTCAGTTTTCCACACCAGACGCGCAGGTGCTCGGTTTGCAGAGCACGACCCGACGTGTGAAAAGGAACCGAGGCCGCCTTTCCAAGGGGAAGGGGCACGTCAGGAGAGGGTCCAGAGGAGGGGCAAACCCACAGGCCACCAAGGCCATCTTTCCCCCCCCCCAACCTTCTTATCCAGGTCCGAGCCGTTGTACATAGGTGCCTCCTCCGCTTCGTAGCCATCGAAAGAGGCTACTTGGGTTGGGCTGGGGCCGGGGATGCCCGGCGGTGCGGGGCCCAGATGTGGACACCTCTACAGCTGGTTCTGGTCCCTGCCTGGATGGGCAGATGCTGCCGCCGGCGAACAAAACAAACGGCTTGGTTTCCGGAGCCTGGAGAAAACATGGTTTGCAGGCAGGGAGAACTCCAGGCGGGTAGCGGCTGCTAAGGACTCATCCTTTCTCAACGATGGAACGAAGACCCACGGACGGACTTTGCCGGCGGTTCCTTCGTGGCCGTTGCTGGGATGAGCACGGGATTTCATTCTTGGGTTTGGTGGTGGTCTTCTTTTTTTTTTAATGACTCCTGTTTTCTTTTTTTTCCCAACCCCCCCCCCCCCCTTGAAGCATAGGAAATATTAGAAAGAAAACAAAGCAAGACTTTGGGTAGCTGGTTAGTTTGGAAGAAGAAACCTCAAGTAACAGGAACTGGCAAGGAGAGAAGCAGGGGCTGAAGACATGGACCATTCTCCAAATATTATTAAGCTACGGGAGGCCTTCTGGAAAACAGCTGCAGCATCTTTTCAAGCACCTGGGAAGCGCATAATAGAAACATCCTCTCAGCCTAAAAAAAAGGAAAGGAGAAGAAAAAAAAAAGCAAGGTCCAAATTCTCACCCCAACCCCTTCTGCCCATTTCTCTTCTGCCTCTCGCCTTCCCTCGAGATGAGATATTCGTTCCTTCTTTCCAACTTCTTGGTACAGCTTTCGACAGAGGATGTGAACTTGCTTTCTTTTTAACTGTAGTTATGCAACTGTAAGACCTCATTGTTTTTATTTGTTTTGCACTGATTTAACTTTTAGAAGGCGTAACATTTTATGAAGCTATACTCTCCCTATTTATATTGCATGACAGTTAAATGTTACGAGGTGCGAGGGTTACGTCCGCTCAAACACACAGAGAGAGACATATATGGATGCAGACCAACAAACAAAACTACATAAGGTGATAGTCCCAAGTAAGGAATGCACATTTTAAAGAAATTTTTCTTAAGCACCTCTAGCTTCTCTCTGTACCGAAAACTCCGTATGTGAGGGATCTGGTGCAGAGGAAGAAAGGTCTGTGAGCAGCACTGCATTTAGTATCTGCCTTCTCCTTGCCTTTTGATTTTAAAAGATGCTCTGGCTTTATGGTGCCCTCTATTAGGCGTCTTAGAATACGAGAAGCGACCAGAAGAGGGAAAGTGGCCACAAGGAAGGATCTGTGAAACCTCCTTGGTCCTATCCGGTGTCCACCCCAAGTCAAGATTTATAATTTCCACCGATTTCTAAAATTTCCTTTCAAAAAAATAGATGAATGAAAAACCCCTTTTCCAAACCAACATTGCCCTTTCTGGTGGGTTTTTTTAAAAAATATATTTCCACAGGCGCCTTTCTGGGTCCAAAGCTCTCTTTCCTACTTAACGACCCTTGATGGGAAACGGCTTTTCCATCTTTTCCAGCCCGATCGTGTTTTTTTGTTCTCTTCCTTTCCAATGTTTTCAATACCAAGACTTCCAGCACTGTGAACGCAGGCTCCTTTCGAGTCACACACAATGAGGCCTTGACAGCTCGTTGGGAGACGTGGGTGGACAAAGATGAATACCCCCTCGTTTGCTACTTGGGTTTGGACACCAGAGGCGAAGGGGCATGCTCCTTTTAGAAGAGTGCTTCTCTAAAAAGGGTGAATAGCTTTCATTCCGGAAAACAGCACCTCTTCTGAAATGAAGCTTGTAATCCCCGACGCAGGTCAATGGTCTAGCTAGTTGTATTGCATGATCATTATGCCGCTCGTCTCAGATACAGTCAAAAAGAAGATACTGGCAGTTTTTTAAAAAAACTACTTAAAAATTGCTTTCCTTCCTGTTAATTCAGCCTAGCCCTTTGGAAGTGTACGTCAAAAAAGCTCAGGGGTGGGAAGAATTAAGGGGGGGTTACACTATTTAGCTCTTTGTCCGCTCTCTGTAGCTCATCTAATCATGCGGGTCGGACTCCGTTTTGTCCTAATTCATCCTCGCAAAGGAGACTAGATGGCCATGGATTCTGGGTTCAGATTTCGCACATTCAACCCTTCCTGCAAACAGAGGCTCATAAACCAAGATGCGCCATGTATATTTTTCAAACGTCAGATGAGAAGTTGAGTGTCTTCTTTCTTGTACATGTGTGGATAGTGTAAATCGAAGAACAATGTTAATGCTTGGGGAGTGGAAGGGAGGAAATGCATCTACTCTCAGGATTTTATTTCATGTCAAGAAATTATGTCTGGAGGGGAAGTACCCTTCAGCATTCATCCACATTTGAAAAGGTGTCTCCCCCCTACTACTACTTCTTTTTTTTTTATTTCAGGTGTTACGTACAAAAATAATGATTTTAGAGGACCCAAGTTTAAAGTAGCTGTCAGTACTGAGTGCAGTCTGCTAATCGTCTCCCATGAATCCGTATTTGAAACAAACAATCCACAAGAATGACAATCATTTCCTATGTGTCCCTGACTCACGGTCTGGATTGCCATCCTGACCTCCAGCCATTATCTTGCGCTTGTTTTCCACAAGGTCGTTTCATATTCCACGAGGATAAAGACATTCTAGCTCAGCACCTTTCTTTGCTGTTGCAATAATACGACTAGAGGATGTGACACAGAGTGAGAGAAGATCCAGGAGATCTGTTAAGGTTAGTTTCGTGCATTTTAAAAGGCCCTCCAAGATCTTGTCATTCTGGTGCACGAGTCTTGTGTACCATCTTCCTCTGCTCTGTTATCCTGGTCTTTAAAGGCTATTCAGTCCTATTCTTTAGCATTTAAACAACCATAGCAATAGGCCAGTTGGGAAGCAGAGTGCCTTTAAAAAAATTCTGGAATGAATTTGGAGAGAAGCCTTTTAATGACAAACCAACTGGGATTTGAGGAAAGGGAGAGGTCAAAAGTTTGGAAATGCATCTCTTCCAGATATCTAGAAACGCTTGCACTAGTCAACCCGAGCACCCCTATATATTTAAGAGAAGGTTGTATATATTCTTACATTTCAGTTATTGCACAGCAGCCAGTGAATCTTGGAATTCACTCAAATTAAAGAGTTAGCATTCTAGTCCTCATTACTGGGATAGATATGCTTGAAAACTGTAGAGAGCGTCTGACACATTTAGAATACCCAAGGGAGCTTAGCAAGACGGCCAAACCTGGGGAAATTACTTTCTCAGGCTGCTAGAGTCACTGACGTAGCATTGCCAACCGCTGTCCAGGAATTGAGTTTCTGGGTGTTACCATCCATAATTATTATTTGTTACATTCATGCTGTACCTTTCCAGTTGGGGGGAAAAATAACACTCAAGACTGCTTATTCATAAAACAATAAAAACAAATACAACCAAATTTAGCTTTAAAATCATGCAAACTAACCCCACTGTAAAAACAACATTAAAATCAATTAAAGCATTAAAACCAACAAAGGTGCAGTTAAAAATGACATAACTTTTTGAGCTATGTCCATTTAGACAGGGTGAAATCTGTACCCACATGTTCTTCTCTTAATGGGCAGTAGGTTATGTATCAGGCACACAGAGGCGATTTCAATCATTTATTTAGATTACACAAATTGACCCACTTTTGCACTGAATTTAGAGTTTTAGTAGGTTTGGGGTTTCCCTTTTTTTTTCAGTCCAGACTCTTCCTCCCTAACCCCTTTATTTAGGATGTCATATATTAATAAAACTTTCTGTGTTCAAGTGAAAGCCTCAGATGCAGGCTTCTAGCCCACCTTGTTGCCAGGGGGTGGGGTTGGAGAAACCTTAAGCCCATCACGTTAAAAGCACCACAAAGCCTAGGTGGGTGGAGTGAGAAATTTAATTAACTGTTCTCCAGATTTGTCACACGAGTCTGCGTTTTGCAAAATCCCAGGATGTTTACAGTTTAAAAAAAAAAACCCCACAGATTAAGGTGATCAATCCTGACACAGGTTTATTCTCTTTCTCTGGTATTTGTACAACTTGATTTTATGAATGTTTACTCCTAATTAAGTGTTGCTGTGCACAGTGGGGTCAGTTCCCTTGTTTTTTTGGAGGGGATTGCAATCCTAGTGTTGAATACAAATCCTGGTGACCGTGCAGTCCTATGCCTCTCCACTCCGAGGGAAGCCCCACTGACTTCAGTGGGAAATAAATAAATAACTCCAGGTTACTGTGTGTATCGGCTGACAGTCTGGACCGACTGAGTTCACAGATCTTATGGAAGTTACTTTTTTGGGATTATAACTCTCAGAATCCGGTAGCCAGGATGGTTGGTCACCACGGTAGTCAAAAACAACAACAACACCCAAATTGGCTTTTGCAAACTATGATTGTGCTCCAAGACCATTCCTTGAGGGTACCTACCGGAGCCACCTTACTGACACTAAAGAGCTCTAAATCTGGTCTGTACCTAGAGATTGCCCCAGAACTGCTGTGTCTATCGCCCTGATTTCCACAAGGGTGGAGATGTACTGAATAAATATGGGAGTTTGGTGGAAAAAAAGAGACTCACCCTGTTGTATGACGTCCCTTCTTTCCAAAAAAAAAAAAAAAAAGGCTGCTTCCTGTTACCTGCTCACCGCTGGGCCAGTCGGTTAGCATTGCTTGACAAGAACATCTTTTTAAGAGTGATCAATGTTTACAGTAGCCTAAAGCTAGGTCAAGGAAAGTCATCTGCTGAAGAGGAAGTGAACGAGACCCATTGCTCCTCCCGGCCGTCTTCTCCCGCACTTACTTAGCTGGAAGCCCTCCCTCTTATTCAGGTATCTTTCCATTGCTGCAGTTTACCTGTTAGTCCCAAAAGCCTTACGCCTTTGTCTCCCTCTTCTCATCTCCGAGGCGTCTTTTTCTCTGACTGTTACAATGTCCATTCTGTAAAGGAAGGCAAGGCTGGGCTGGGGTGCGGTGGGGTGGGGGTTGAAGGATGCAGCTGGCGCCTGGGGTAGCGGGAAGGGCACTGGCCGACCAAGAGACTGTTTAATGCGGAAAAGGCACCGCCGAAACGCCCACTCTCCTCCCACCCACTCACCCACCAGGGGCCGTCGGTCATCTTTCCGTTATACCGTGTTTTGTGCGCATGATTGTGTCCAGCTCTTTGGTCTTGTACGTGGCAACCATCGTCCTCTTGCTGTTAACTGCCGCCTCATCCCGCAGCCTGGGTGTGCCAGTGCTTTGTATGTGGTTGTCAGTTGTACGTTCAACACCGATTAAAAGAAATGGGAAGGCTGTCTTGTGGGGTCTGCTTCTTTGCAAGCCTTTCGGTCGGAGGAGCCGGTGGCGTCCAGCGACAAAGCGCTTCAGGGAAAGAGGCCGCATCTTGGCGCCGTGTGGTCAGGTCTGCCTTGTCTGCGATTTTTCACCTCCCTTGGTGAGAAAATTGGGGAAGCTGTAAGCCGAGGCTCCCACAGCCATAGACTTCCCTTCCCGAAAAATCAGAATTCTAGACTTAGAAGGGGATGCCCACCCCTGCTCCATCATTGCCCAAGAGCATAGCTAGAGCATTCTTGACAGATGGTCATCCAACTTCTGCTTAAAATCCTCTATGGAGGCACCTGTCCAATCAAACACAGAGAAGTTTGAAATCCCCTTCATAATTTGAATGCATTGTTTGGGGGGAGGAGAGAGGGTGTTCTGACATCCGGGCAACCACAGAGAAGAGTGGTGGCTCCATCTTCCATGTGTTAGCCACTCGGACATGTTGAGAATACAGTGGACCCTTGACTTACAGACGGCTTGACTTACAGACTTTTTGAGTTACAGACTTCTCTGGCCGCAAAATTTAGATTTGACTTGCAGACTGAGATTTGATTTACAGACCAGAAAAAAACCAAAATGGAACAAAACGGCCTGTTATGGGATTAATCGGTTTTCAATGCACTGTAGGTCAATGGAGACTTGACCTATAGACTTTTTGACCTGCAGCCACCGTTCCAATACGGATTAATTCTGTAAGTCAAGGGTCCACTGTAGTGCCTGGACTGTCTTTTCCCTGCCTTCCCTGAACCTTTCTTGACCTAAGAAAAAAAGAAACAAAATATCCCCCTCTAGTGGTCGAAGGCGGAATAGCAGCTTCCCATTAGTTTCTATGGACGGAAAAGAGCAGATACGGATCAAATGGTTTTCAATGCATTCCTATGGGAAATGCAGATTTGACCTGAGAACTTTTTGACTTGAGAACCGCCTTCCAATACGGATTAAGTTCTCAAGTCAAGACCCCACTGTAGCTGCTATGTTTCATCTGTCTTGTCTTCTGCTGCAGACTCCATGTCCCCAATCACAGGGCTTGGTTTCCACACGTGCTGCCATCTTACCAGCCTTCCAGCGTGTTGGTAACTGGACACCGTACGCCAGGTGAGAAAGTAGAAGAACGTTTACTTGCAGCGATTCAGAAGCAGCTGGCCTTTGTACTGAGTGCTTCTCTTAAGCCCAAGGGTTAACATCAAGATGCTTTTCTACTGAACATCCCTCATCCTTGGCTATCATGGCTGGTGCTGATGAGTGGAGGAGAGAGGGCAACAGTCCCTCCCCAGACTAAGCCAGCCAAGGCCTGGGTGGCTTGTGCAAAAGCCATCCTGTCGTTCACCAAATGGGATTAATCAGGGGTACTTTATCAGCAGGGGTAGCAACAAGCCAGGAAGGAGAAATTGCTTCCAATCTCTCTTTAGCTGCAAAGTTCACCAGCTGGTTTGGGGCATGTCAGACCCTCTCAGTGAGGCCACATGGCCCAAGAGATACAGGTGTGTTTATACTCTCAAAGTAGAGCAGGAATGAAAGCACGCGGTGGGATTTTGTAGCAAATTCAGCAACACGCCGATGGTAGTCAGTTTCGGCATAACATCCCGTTCCTCAGCAGTTCTCATTAGTATACTGTACTGAAGAAATGACCTCCCGAAACCAGGAATGTGATTGAAACAACCTTCTTTGTTAATTGACAAGACTTTATATTCCTGGTATCCGGTGTCCCATGCAAGCACTTCATGATGTACGGCAAATTCACACTTTTAAAGACCACATTCCTGCCAAATGTAAGCACTTCAAAGTTCTGCTGGTTTTGAAGGGAGATAGTTAAGCATGTCTTTAACCTTCCCATTGTAATCCATATAATTTCACTGAACTCTACTGGACGGGGCCCTCCCAACACTTTATAACCCCTTTAGCAACACTTTCTGTCCTGCTTCTCCTAGATTTCCTTGGGGACAATTCCAGTATGAAATGCCGTTCAACAGGGAGAGCTAGCCAACAGGATGTAACACACACACAGTGTTTCCACAAGCATGCCTGGCAGATGTTTTGACTGCAATGAGGGTTTTGTAAGAGCTCGTGAGCAGCAACATCCACTTCTTACAGAACGCTCTTGTGATAAAGAGATGAGCCAAGGTAAGAGGTCTGCCTGATTGGATAGGAATTGGAGAAAACAGACTCTCTTCTTGACGGGACCACGTTTGTCAGCTGACTAAAGCGACTGGCATGAGCAGCCCCCAAGAGCTTTCCCTTAGGGACAAATGCTGGCAATAAGGGAAGAGCACCCTTAGAACAACTACAAATGCACCCCCGAAAGCTACAAATGCACCCCTGACACTAAAGAGAGGGAGTTTTAAGACACATCTATATATTCTGGAGTCACTGAGGCAGAAATCCAGCTTTATTTCACTGTTGATGGCAGAGTGTACACCTGTGAACCCAGAGGCCAGACCACATAACCTGTGGCCCTCTGGATGTTCTTGGACCACTGCTCCCATCGGCCCTCCTCGCTATGAGCCATGCTGGGTTGGGATAATAACAGAAGGGATGCCCAACCGTATCTGGAGGACACTATCCTCCTTGCTCCTCCTGCTGGCAGAGGCCAGATCTGAAAGACAGTCCAGTGCCCACCCAACCCCGATTGTCTCCTCTCGACAGGTGGGAGGGCATGGGGGGGGGCTTTCCAGGTACAGCAGCCTTGCCATTCCCACTGGCCATGTTCAGCAGAGCCCCTAGAGATGGACGCTGGGCAGGACCGTCCAGCAAATGTGGAGAGCCTGAAGCAGAGAGGGGTGTGTGGCAGACCGGAGAGCTAAAGAAAACGCGAGCTGCATGCATGTGGGGGTGCCTCGACCGCAGGCAAACATTCCTGAAGCTTTCAGCGGGTTATGCAGAGAGGGGGCGTCAGGGCACGGCTGGGCCTGAAGGTGGGCACAAAGAAAGAACGAAGCCCACCAGCCACTGTCTCATCCTTGCGAGCAGAACCCAGGAGCTAGGGTTGGGCACAGAGGGACGGCCACAGGGGCCACCCGAGTGGACCCACAAGGGCAACGAGGAATACTCAAAAGAGAGGGATCCCCAGTCGCTCCCTACCTCCATTCAGACCTCTGAGCCCAGTGAATGTGGGAGCCGGCAGGGGCCGCCTCTCGACCAGCTCTTCCCAGGGAATGGAGACCCACAGAATTCACATTCACAATTCCCTGCCTGGCTTGGCTGAGCCCAGGTACTGCTGCCCTCGGTCCATCTGCCGAGGAGGAGGAGGAGGAGGCGGCGCCCTCTTTGGCCAGCTGCTTTCAGGTGGGGGTGCCCGTTCCCTCTCCACATCCTACAAAGTCCGGCTCCATTCACTTCCCTTTGATTCAAGAGCAACTGGCTTCATCCAGGAAGGGAGTTGGGGAGCAAAGGAAACATGCTGAAGGCAGTGGGTGGAGCGCCCCTGGAAGGCTCCAGCAGAAGGCCACTGGCCGCCCCCCCCATAGGAAAACTGGAGGGCTTGCAGCCCAGCCGGTGAGGGACTCAGGCGGCCCCTTCAGTTTAGAGGCTCTTTGTGCCCCCCTCGCCAGCCCTCTTTCTTTCTCTCGAAAACACGCCGCGGGTGCACAGTCCTTAGGGGCCAGGGAGGCACAGGCCTGCTTCTGAAAAAGAGCATCGGTCTTTGTCCATCGGGGACCCGCCGGCTACTGCAACATCCCTGTCCTCATCTGGAAGGAAAGGCCGTCTCCCCGCATGGCTTGCTATGGACAAAAAAAGGCAACACAAGTCATCTTCGGGTCTTCGGAACTGCAAAGGAAGTACATTGTAGGAGATCCTGAATACCAAGGTGCCCCCGGGGTGACCGTCCAGACAGGGAGAGAAGAGGGTTGGCCTACAGCTCCTCTAAGACCTGACCGGCACAGCCAGCTCCCTGGGAAGGGATAATGCGCCTGACCACCCAGAAGCCCCAATAGGGCCGACCCCGACTAACGGGATCTAGAAGGAGGACACCTCTTTCTTTGAATAAAATAAACAAGCTGCTGTCCCTCGTGAACAAAAAAACAAAAGTATTTGAGAATGGAGACTGAATAGATTAGGAGTCTCCATCCTTTACAGTTCAGGGAGAGAAAATCTGGGATTGGCAGAGGATCTGTTTTGTTTTGTTTTAGGGACATAGAAACCTGCCCAACCGAATCAGATGAAAGCAGTCAGTGAGGGGCAGGTGGGCAACGGAGCCTGTTGGCTTTATTGAACATCATGCGCCATCCACCAGGGATAGCCACCCCGCCGAATACAAACCAGCATGTAAGTGACTGGGGGGGAGGGAGACCAGCGGTTCCAAACAGTCTGATTCAGACTTCTAACTATAGTTGTTAACAGCCTGTGAACAGAAGACCCCTACTGGTTTATTTAAAAGGCTACTAGTGACTTATCCACGGTTGCTTTACCAAAGTGGGATGGCTAAGAACCCCGGGCCTGTATAGTAAAATGCAGCCACAGCTGCACAGAAATGAGGCAAAAGCCAGAATATTATCTTCATCCATAGTTATTGTGTGATAGCTGTGAGACAGGACTGCACCCCATTCCTGCCCCAAGACTCGGTGTCTTGTATTACTCGCAGAAGCGTGGGAACGCACACGTCCCTCCGTGTGCATGGATAAGGGAGACAGAAATCTCCCTTGTGATTCCTCTTGAGATTTAGGGATCCCCGCTGATGGTCGCAGAGGAGAAAGTATCTCCCATTCCTCAGCAATGGCCAGCCAGCCATCTCTTGCCACTTTGAGTCCCAGGAAAACCGCAGGGTTCGAAGTGGGCATCGGGGGATGATCGACCAGGTCCCTCTTCCCAGCAGCGTCAGAAAAATGCTCCCTGCCCCACTTCCCGACAACGAACCCATCTGATCGGAAATGTTTTAATAACACAGAAGTCCGTGGGGTGTCCACTGGCTTCCCTGAAGGCAGGCAGAGGTCGGGCATTCTGGCTAAGAAAAAAGGGCAGCCAGCGACAAACTCTGAATACAGAAGTCCATAAGCCACTTGGTCACATCCTAATCTGCTTCAGTTCTTTGACGATAAGTAGCCCCCGTACCTTGTTGATTTCTTTATGGCGCTCCTTCGTAACAATCTCCTCCAGGACCTCGCCATCACCTTTGATGAGTCTGTAAGAGAAACGCCATCAGGGGTGTCAGCTCACTTAATACAGAGCTGCTGTCTACATGCCTTGGATCAGGGACATTTTTCAGAACAGCCCATAGTTCAGATGATACAAATCTAAAAACTGGTTTCCAAAGGAGAAAAGAGGGATTGAGGAAAAAGAACAGGGTTCATACGTTAATAAATTAAACTCGGAAAGGCACAGCAGTGAGCCTGCTAGCCTGCCCCAACGATCGCACCTCGTCCTTCCTGTTTCTGGATCCACAACTCTCCTTATCACACTCTGTCGTGCGTCCCATTCTTCTTTCGTCATCGGCTTCATGGCCTGGATGCGGGACTTCTGCTCATCTGTCAGGGCTGAAAAGGAGGCTTCCGTCAGAAAAAGGGTGGCCCAACCTGCAGCATCTCACCTTCCAGCCCCTCACTATGTAACACATCTCTCTCTCTCTGAAGTCAGCTACACAATTCACCCACTCTTGTCAAGCCATGCTGCTCAAAATAGCCACAAGGAGGGAGGCCAAAAAGGTGATAACAAGGTCCTAGCCTTTTCAGTGGTAGCCCCCAATCTCTGGAATAAGGTGCCATCTGAGATATGCCAGGCTGTTTCTCTCTTTCTGTTCAGGAAACTGGTGAAAACCGACTTATTCAAAGCTGCCTTCAACGATTAATTTCCCCCGATGCTGTTAATTTTAACATCCATCTTAATTATCAGCTGAACGGCCTGAATATCGGAGGCAGGCAGTTGGTTTTGTGCCACCCTTAGCAGATGAGATCCGAAGTGACCTCTAGAGGGCAGGGAGCAAAGCCAGAGGAAAGCCAGACCAAGTAGGAAGACGTCCCCAAGAACCACGAGCAAGAGAGGATGGATTATCCTCAATGGGTAGAACTTGAGAAGGCTGCCTTTTGGACTACAAGCCCCAGAATTCCCTGGGCTGCCTTCTTGCCCAGTGTCCATACTGGCTGATGGATTCTGGGACCTGTAGTCTCAGAAGAAACCTTTCCAGATTCTGCTGATCGGGCCTTTTCAAGGAGAAAGGCAGGGTAGAGATACTTTAAATGAACAAACAAGGCTTCGCCACCAGGATGTTCCTGTTGGCAGGATGTCGCCCACGAGGGCTTTTGAAAAGTAGGTGTTATGAACTGGTGTCCCTGCTGAAAATGCAAACTATACCTGGCCCAGCGTCTGCCACTGTCTCTTTCTGCCACTGGTCCAGAGATGGTCCCGGCACCTCTTCTCCCTTGGTCTTCCCCTCTTTCTCCCTCTCCTTCGACGACTTCTTTGCTTTCTTCTTCCTCTTCTTCCTCTTTTTGCTCCTCCGCTTCTTCTCCTTGGACAGCTTCTTCTTGCTCGGCTTCCTCTTTCTCGGCTTGGATTCGCCCTCGCTCGATTCTCCCGGAGAAGAATCGGAAGAGGACGTCGATCCAGACGAGGAGGAGGAGGAGGAGGACTCCGAAGAAGAAGAGGTGGAGGCGGCACTCGTTTTTCTTTTCTTCTTATCCCTTCTCTTCTTTTTCACTGGAACCCAGCAGCAACCAGTAATAAGCAGGGGTTATCTGTCATGTCACAATACAACTCCAGAAGCACAAGCCAAAAAGAAGTAAAACAGAAGGCGTTCTCTTTTTGAGTCATTAACAGAACCTGATCTATCTGCACTTGTGTGACATTATTCAACGATCCGGGCTTTCCCTCCGGCCAAGTCCCAAACTAGACTGAGCTCTCTAAGCCTAAAATACAAAACAAACCAACAAACACACCACCCACTCTCTCTAGGGCTCACATTCCGTATCTGTCGGGCAAAGATCCACAAGACGCACAGAGCTTCTGATCTAGCAAAAGAACAGACAACTTGGAGCCCCCCCCCCAGATGTTGTCGGGTTGTCTGGACACAACACAGACAGGGGAGATGTGAGCTGCAGCCCGGCAGGGCCTGGCCCACGGCCACTGGCCAACCTTAGCAGTCCCTTTTCACATACACTCACCATCCTTGGCCGAAGCCGAGCCCGCCTGGGCCCTCGGAGATTCAGGCCCTCTTTTGCCAGCAGGAGAAGGGCTCCTTCTGCCCTGGGAGTCTTTGCTGCTCTTCCTCCTTTTCTTTACTTTCTTCTTCTCCACGTCTCGTTGGCTCCGGAAGCCGCTCCGGCTCCGGCTCCGACTCCGAGACCTTTTCCTTCCTTGGCTGTGAGCCATTGTCTTCTCGGGCTTCTTCCAGAAGGTAGACGTTCACTTACCTGTCAGACGAAACATGACACAGTCCAAGTTCCTTTCATGCAGTTTGGTCCTAAAGACTGCTTTGCTTTTTCTACTTTGCTCTCTGACGTCACCCCGGATCCTCTTTTGGCCTTTCAAACACCCGAAATCAACTTTCCTCACACCCTCTATAGAGAGACCTCTCTCTCTCTTCTAGAAATTCTGTCTTGCAACGTTGGCAGAGCCAAGATAAGAAGGCAGAACCCTAAGCGATATTGTTCTTTCCCCCATCAGCTATCCCTCTGACTTTCAAAACTGTATATTCAGCTGCCTTAGGTCCTTTTGAGGAGAAAGGTGCAGTAAAAATATTTTTTGAAATATTCTAGATTCCTGTGCTCATCCATCCTTTCTGAGCCAGTCAGAGCAGGATGAACAAAGAGCAACTCCACCCTAACCTCACCCAGATCCTGTTGGACTACAAGGACCAGCAGCCTTCACTCGACTGGGCTGGCTAGAGCTGAGAGGAGTTGCCATCCAATTAACCTTTGGAGGACAGCTCGTTGCCCACCCTAATTGAGACAAATGGCTCCTGCAACACCATAAGGGATGGATTCCCAACCTGGGGTCCCCGGATGTTCTTGAAATTTCAATCCCAGAAATCCTGACCCACACAGCTGGTGGTGAAGGCTTCTGGGAGTTGTAGTCCAAGAACGTCAGGAGACGCAAGGCTGGGAAACCACTGCTTTAAAGCGTTTATGTCTTAACTTTTACTCTAAAGGGCTCATTTTGTCTTCACTCCATTTTATTTTCAAATGACCCTGCAAGGAGGGTTAGGATAAGAGGCAGAGAGAAATTTTGCTGCCTTAAATTCACTGTCATAGCTATGTGTGTGTGTGGGGGGGGTTCATATTTGAACACAGGTCTTTCCTGCCTCACTTTTACACACGAGACATCAAACGGCCCCGGATCATCCTTACCAAAGGGAAGAGAAAAGCCCATTTCTGCTGCTCCTGCACAAACGCCATCTTCGATGGCAGTCGAGAAATACTTCATGCCGGGCCTGGATGGGTGCATGACAGCATCGGGAAAACGATTATATAAATATGGTTACATCATGACTGGCCCAAGAAGCCGGCAGAAATGGAAGTACAGTATGTCAACGAAATACCAACCTCCCTTCTACTTTGAGAGGCAAGATCCTGCTGCCTTTCCAATTGCTGTTTTTTGTTTTGGACTCTCTCAGGCAGGCTAAAGATAGGCACCTGGAGCCCACGGCAGCAGGGCCTTTGGCCACAGACATCGCTCAAAACGTAAGAGGAAGGCTTGAAATTCTGACATGGCAAAAGCCAGGAATAGAAAAGAAGAGGAGGGAAGGAAGCCAGGAGACTGAGGGGAAAAAGGTGAGTCAAGGGAAAACCTGATAGATACGCATAAAATGAGGCAGGGGTGGCAAACCTGGGTGGCTTTAAAGCAAGACTGGATTAATACAGTGAGTGAGTTTAGGGCACCAGTGGCTCCTAATCAGAATGGAGACGGCCTGGCCCTGCTTTTCAAGACCCCTTCTTCCACTTGTGTTTTAGATTGCCAGCCCAATTTAGAGGCGAACAAGCCCCTGTAAACTGGACAGGGCTTTCTGAATAGATATGCATAGAATGTGCTTCTGTTGTTGTTGTTGTTCCACCACGTGGGCTCATCTTGTGGCCATGAGTTCCACGGACAAACAGCATGTCCTGCAAAGCAATGCTTGCTGCCAACAGCAAACCCTGTGACTTGCCCTGGCAGAACATGAATCAGTGCAACCTCTACCACACTCCTCCTGAGAGGGATTAAAAAACCCCAAGATTTTCCAGATGACAGGCGAGGGATTCAATATTACCCCATGGAACACAACACTCACAAGGGTTACGGTCCCTTTAAGAAGCGCCCCACCCCTTCGTCTGACCTTCAAAGCCTTTCAGCCAATCCCGGCATGCCATTTCAACCCTAGCCCCTCCCCCTCAGCACTTTCTAAGCCCCGCCTCCACCACCTTGCTAGATAAGGGTCTCGTCTAACGACTGCCGCGCATGCGTACTGCTGCCCGGCCCACTGCTATATTTGTGCCCCTTTGAAACCCCTTCTCTCAGACTCACCGAGTCAGGCCGAGGGGTCGCAGCCGGGGCAGAGGAAGCGAGGCAGGGCGTGGGGGGAACCGGCCGTGGTTGGGAGTCCTGCTTTGGCCCTTCCTTGTAAGTCCGCTGCCTGGGAAACGGCCTCCCCCCCTCCCAAACAGCGAGCGATCCGTTGGCTTCCCGGCGACTTCCGGTTTGCGTCTCGTGCGTCGCCTAAACACTTCCGGCGCGCCAACTGGAACCGTATATTTTAGTTCCCTATCCATTCATCGTTCCGGGCTAGACTTGGAAGGAAGGATGGATAGTACAGTATAACTTTCGAGATAACCTCGTTTTATTTTGTTTTCTAAAACTTTTATAATGCTTTTCTATTTGAAAGGGTCAAAAGAGTGTTCTCATTTGGGGAAAGTGGAGTGGCAAAAATTTTATTTCTTACAAGCCATAGTGGGGATTGGTTTAGAACAGTGGTTTTTAACCTTTTTGAAAGAAACGCCCCCTTGAGCCATTGAGGAAGTTATCACCGCCCCCCTCCCCGCGGTGGTGATATCTTTCTTATTTATTTATTTATTTGTTTGTTTGTTTGTTTGTTTATTTATCTATTTATTTATTTATTTATGACACTTAAATCCAATGACCCCTGAAAACAAAATTCAATTCTAAGAAAATGAAATGCCCCAAAAACATTTAATGATTTAGTTGCAAGCGAATTTTAAGACGCAAAAAGAAATATAAAAAGGGCATAAAAACAAACCACAATGCAGGAACTAAAAATTTCAAGACAAAAACTCTGAAACTAAATTAAGATTGGAGGAAAATATATATTCATGCACACTGTAAAAAGGCTGCAGCCATCTTAACAGGTTTGGCTTGCTCCAGGGCCCCCCTACTGCCCCCCTTCTGCTCCAGCGCCCCCACACCGCCCCTTTTCGTTCTATCGCCCCCCTGAAAAATGAAATCGCCCCCTGGGGGGCATTATTGCCCACGTTAAGAACCACTGGTTTAGAATGAAGGAAAGGCAAGCTGTGGCCTTTTAAAAAATAAGGAACAAATGAAATATTGAAAACAATGTCTTCATCATCCCCGCTCAAGTTTCTCCTCGCTGTGACCGACCAAGGAGGGTTAGATTGAGAGACACAGAGGAACAAATGACTACCTGAAATTATTTAACTGTTGTGTATTTTGTCATTCTTTATTTTTATTCTGCACTCTGGAATTCAGGGCACAGTCTTTCTATCCTTAATTACATATTTGCTTAAGTATGGCAAGCTGGTTTCAAAGGAGTCCCCATACTGTTATAATAAGTGAAGATGGTTTCTGCTACTAGTGGAAGTTGGTTGCACTTTTAGGCATAAGTGAGACATAAGTCACAAACCGGACAGCAAAACATATGCAAGCTGAACTACAAAATCCTCTACGTTCTGATATACCTTTCCCTGCCTTTTGTGAAGATGAAAAAAGCAGCACTGTCTCAAAGAAGACCTCAGTGTTGACCTTTGTTTTCAACAGACCTTTGGATAGTCCTTCTGCTCCTGTTCAGGTATACCAAAAGCAATCACTGTCCTCATTATGTTGCAAAATAACCAATATTGTCATTTTTATTATTATATTTATAGATTGCTTTCCTGCCACAAATATACCTCAGCAATTCATGATGGTAAACCAAGTCAAAACATTAAATATGTTTAAAGCAATCAATCAATTTTTTTAAAAAAATAGATAAATTAATCCAGTTTTTTAAAAGCATTCAGTTATTTAGATATCCCTTCAGCAACGGACTAGTTTATACACCACAGGCTTGCCAGAATAAAAACATCTTGGCCCACTAGCAGGAAGACAGCAGAAAGGAACAGAGATGCCAGGCTCTGAGAGCAGCCACCGAGAAGGCCTTTTGCATTTCTATTAACTATATTTAGAAATGATGGCACTGAAAAAAAAGGGTATCTGCCAAAGATCTTAAGAAACAAGCATCAACATGCCTATATTTACAGTAAGGAGAAAAAGTTAATCTTCTTTTTGGGGAAGAGCTTCAACAATATCTTAGTTTAAACTGAAGATTCTCTCACTGCTGAAAATAGGTTTTCAGTTGATGGTTACCCCAGTCACTAAGGAAGTCACCTCTGGGTAGCTTCGTCTCACTGATTTTGCTATGTGGTCATTGCACGGTCGTGTCTTCAATGTTTCAGTGGACAGATTCCATTAAAACATAGATGCAACCTTCTCCATGAGAAGCCCATGAAAAACACTCGGGGAGAACTGCCACTGGGAATGGTTTTATTGAAATCAAGGCTCAAAACAGATCCTGCGTTATCTCCCTACGTTAAGGAGCACACGTCCACTGTTTTGGGTTGTCCCTGTTGAAGGCTGCTGGTGAACCCCTCTCCAAACCCTTCGGCTTCCACCAGCTGAGGCTCCCTGTTGCACATGGGGCAAAGGCTGTTCCGTATGGCAGACGCTCGCATCCAGATGATCAGGTTCCAGCGCTCCCCGGAAGCAATAGGCAGCGCTCCGTGCATCTGCCCTCCCCGATGGAGCAACCCGTAGAGCGGCATATGTTCCACCTCGATATACTTGGGCACGGCCTTGGCATCCTGCAAAAGAGTTTGGAAAGAGCTCCGTATTAGCAGCCCTGCCCGTGACTCGCACACAGGACTGCCAGTTTTGGATAAGCACATAAGAAGAGAGGTGGAAACCTGTTTTCATGCGGCATGCCTTGTTCAGCAGAAGGACTTCGCTGCCACATGGCCAATCGGTTTTAGTAAAAGGCACTGGATAACTCCTGAGGGGTAAGTCCAATAATAAATATATAGAATTATCTATTTTAGCCTGGTATGTCATATGTAACAAAGCTGCCTTTGCAAGCAGGGCGGGAATGTGACAAATTTATCTTGTTTGTCCCCAGCACCTAATAGCCACAGGTAGACTACCACTAATCATGCAGGTTCTATGCAACAGATATGGGGAGCCTCTGACCCTCCCGATCTTTTGAGCCATAACTACTTCCTTTGACTGTACCAAAGGGAACGGGGGACTGAACTGCGAAATAAATATCCAGAGTGCCCAAAGATTCCCACTCCTGTCAGACAGCTTTCAAAGGTCAGGCAAAAGCTATTCTCGGTCACAAGAGTGGGAAACATAAGATTCTCACTTATTTTGGACTTCATCTCCCAGAAGCCTGACCCAGCATGTTCAATGGTCAAAAGCTGGAGGAGCTGTGCTTCAAATGGCTCCCGCCCTGCGCTTAGTGGATGGTTTGGTCTCTCAAAGCTTATTTAACCTAGGATCTGTCATCATATCTGTAGCACTGAATCTATGGATGACATTCTCGTGATGCAATGAGAGTCACACATTGAAAGCAAAATGACAGTAAATCTCAGGAAGGAGGAGACACCTGTCTGAATTCAGCAAAGTAAAGGTTGCCCTCTGTAAACTCCTTCCCCAAAGAGACGTTAAGAGTCACTTCTGCGTTGTCGTAGTGAGAGCTCAAATCCAGGTCTTCCTGCAAAGCATATTTCACCACGAAAGCTTTGTGGCTGTCCAAGCAGCCGCCTCCGCAGTCCGGGTACAGCCACGCCGCGAGGGGCTGCAGATATTTCTCACGCAGTGGGGTGATGAAACCTTCATCCATCCCCAATTCGTTTAAGAGAACCTGCATGGAGGGAGAAAGAATAGGTTGAAAATAATGAACAAGCTGTATCTTCTAGAAGAAGGGGCCAGTGACTTGCAGGGGTCGCATACATTCAGTGGCCATCGGTTATTTAGCCTCATATTCTCTTGATCTGGATAGTAATTAAGAAGGTGGGGAAAGAACTGAATCGAAATGTCCATAATGGTTAAACTGCAGTCCTGCAGTCAGTACTCTGCTCACAACCTGAGTTAGATCCTAACGGGCTCAGGTAGCAAGCTCAAGGCTGGATCGGCCTTCCATCCTTCCAAGGTTGGTAAATTGAGTTTACCGGTGTGTGCGTGTAGCTGAATAATAATAAATTGTAAACTGCCCAGAGAGTGCTTTGAGTGTTATGGAGCGGTACACGAGCAGCACAGTCAAAGGTCCAAAGCATTTACTAGACGTTCTGTTATGATAATACTTACAACAAGCCTCCAAAACAGGTCATTAATATTATTCCCATGCTACAGATAAGGTGGCTGAGAAAAAACAGACTGCTTAAGGGTATCTAGGTGATCATGAATTTACTGGTTGATGGTGCATGGCTTATATATTACAGTAAAATTCAGGCAACCCGTCATGTCTAATGGGAACCTCCAGGTATATCTCCGAATACTAAGTGCTTGGGAGCAAACAGGAACACTTCACAACAGACCAAGTACCTAAGCACTCAAGGGCACGCCTTGTCTAACATACTGAAGATCAGTGGGTCTCCATCTTTGACCCTCAGAGAATTCGTACTCCAATTTGCAGAACTTAACCCCATTGGTCCTGCTTCCCAAGGCTTCTGGGAGCTGATGTTCAGAACATATGGAGAACCCCTGTCAGTGTGGGGTTCCAACCATAGGCCTGTTTGCTTCGAAATGTGTCCTGTTCTATTCAACAAGACCTGCTACCAAGTTTTTTTCCACCTACAAAATGCAGCTCTCACCCCATAATTGTTCATAGAATTGGGCCTCCCCTTCGGCATCTCAGACTGTTCAAAATTTTCCAGTTCCTCAATGAAAGCTTGGCAGAATTCCTTGGCAAACACTGGCAGCCGATAGATTCTCTTATCTAATGTGGGGAAGAAAACAAAAGAGATTGTATGCTTGATCCTCTTTGCTTGATCACCTCTGGTGAATTTGGTTTTGTTGATATTCTTTAAAATGGGAAGAAAATTTTTTCAGTCTTGTTTTCTAAGAAGAGCCCCTTGCTGACCGGAAGAGTCCATGATTTGTTTGCAGATATGCTGTGGACCGTCCCAGACATCTCCCATTGAAAGGGGGGCAGCCGATCTGGGAAATATCATTTCTGCCCAGCTCTAGAGAACCTCTTTTAATAAAAACAGACCAATCTGGGGAAGGTGGACTCAATAGAAGGCCCCTTCAGTTTTCACATGTGTCGGGGCAGCCCAATGGCCTGTGTGGACTACATGTGCACATGCTGCTGAGACATGCGACTCACCTGATATAACTTCCACATGACTCAGGAGGCCTTGGAGACAAGCACCACTGGATGTGCAGTATTTGACAATTTTTAGGAATTCTGGGGCCAGAAATGATTCCTAACGTGAGAAAAGGGGTAAAATAGAACTTGAAAGTGCTATTTTCACTAATAATAGCTACTTCTGTTTTAAAGTTGGTGTTCCCTGTGCGCTCCCCACCTGAGCAGTGCTTCTGCAATGCTTCTCCTACCCACCCCTCTGAAATTCTTACTTCTGCTTTAACAGATACCCGAAGCATCTTTGCTGTTATCCATTTCACTGAGCGAATTTTGTCCCAGGAGCACAGACTTTGGAAATGTTTGTTTTCTGAGAATGTCATTAGAGCAGAGATGCCCTCTGTCATTCCCTGGGTACCTCTTGCCTCAGACTTGGGTGCCAACAAATGCTCTTTACCTGTAAAGTGTAGACCTGTGGATGTTTTGGCTTATAGTTCTGAGAAATGATTGCTTTTCTTTCTCTAGACTGGCGTTCTAACTCCTTTCTCCTCTGTACTTCTTTTTCAACCTAGAAGAATACACAGTGATGGTTATTGTGAACTCATTGGATGGTTATAGAGATAAACACTCTGGGTGACAGTCTGCTCGAAGAAGTGGGGTTTACCTAAGAAAGCTTGCATAGCGTATGATTTTATCCTCATTTATATTGTTCCTTAGCATGGATTTTAATAATATGCCAGTTTGGCTAAAAAGTAAGAAATATAAACAGAGTGAACAAGATCGGGGCAGTTATTCCTCCAGCATCAAATCTGGCCCCTGCGTGTCAAAGTGGTTTATACGGTTATACCTCTT
Organism: Pogona vitticeps; assembly: GCF_051106095.1. Lineage (NCBI taxonomy): Eukaryota > Metazoa > Chordata > Lepidosauria > Squamata > Agamidae > Pogona > Pogona vitticeps. Next base: position 17,408,357 of record NC_135796.1, read on the forward strand.
GGATTACAGCTTTAAATTCTTCCTCGCTTCTGCAGCCGCGTTGTCTTAAGGCCTGCAAAAGGAAGACAGCATGACACTTGGTTTTATAAAAGCCAGCCCCTGCCCCTCCTCCTGTCACCGGTGTCCACCCGTTGGGACCTCCATGCACCCTCCCGACGTGCGTGCCTCCCAGGATGATACGTGTTGAAACAGACTAAAACCGGGTACGTTGGAAAACTTAAAAGGAGGGACGCGTTTCTTAGGAAATCAAGGCGACAGGCTGAAGACTGCCATCCGGGGTCCCTCCCCTCGCCCCGCAAGGAGGAATGGCTTTGGACTCCAAGGGGTCCACCGTTTGGAAATCCCGGTGCTAATCCGGATTAGCAGAAGAGGGCCAGTGGGTGTTTGGATCAGAGAGGATTTCCGTCCTCCGTAAAATGTCCACATTGCTCTCGATTTACCGGCCCATAATCTCTCCGCAGCTGCTCGGGGTCCCCGAAGTAGCGAAGATGGAGGCCGTAACGGGGCAGAAAGAGGTTCTCCGTGAAGAAGCAAGCGCAGCCGAAGAAGCCCCCCTTGCCCGGCCCCATGTGGCTGGGCTCCATGATTCCGGCCGGACACCAAAGGGGACGGACCAGGTCTCCAGGGCAACGGGTTCGTCGGGAAAACTGCCTCGGCTGGAAACACGCTCTTCTTTTTCTCTCCCCCTCAAAAAAAAATCTTGTAAGGGAGCGTCGACAAATTACAGAAGCCCGAGCGCAAAGAATGACCCCTTTAACAAGAGGAAGCAAATAACCGTGCAGGATCTGCGCCAAAAATTCAGCCCATTCCTAGTGGGGGGGGAGGGACGGAGGGAGGGAGAGAAGGCTGATGCAGTTGCAAAAGGACATGCACGGGTTTAAAAAAAAAAACCTAGCACCGATTTGCATAAATAATTGCACGTGCAATTTTTAATTTTTGGCACATTGGTCGCTCTTGACGGAATAAAAAAGCGGGCTGGTGGCGCCCAGGCCAGGGAGAGATTCCAGGTGTGGAGGGGAGTCCCTCCGGGGGTGTCAGGCAGCCTTGCCTGTCTGGGAGGGCAGTCGGGCACCGCTGGTTCCTTTCCACTGGGAGAGCAGGAGGAGGAAGAGATTTGTTATTATTATTATTTTTTTAACACGGTGCCTTTCTGAGCAAAAGCAAAACAGGCCGGCTGGGAAAGCAGCCCAGCCTCTGGGGAGGGAGAAGGACGGTGGGTGGCTTGGCTCTCCTTCACCCACGCACCCACCCAAGGGTGCCCTGCCCTGCCCTGCCCTGCCCTGCCCTGCCCTGCCCTGCCCTGCCCTCCCCAGCCTCGGCCCAGCATGGACTCTGCTTTGCCCGTGGCCGAGGAAGAGGTGGTGGTGGAGTCCTGCTGCAGCCCCAGCAGCAAATTCGAGGACATCTTCCGCCTGCTGTCCGAAGGCTGCTTCCCTCCGGGCTTCTGCTCTATCCGGAGGAAGAACCTGAAGCGCTACGCCCAGAAGTTCGTGGTGGAAGGTGAGGAGACCCACCGAGGGAGGGGGGGACTTCTCTTCCCAGTCCAGCCAGCCCCCCCTCCCCACTCGAGGGGGTCTTTTTGCAGGAGCCACGACTGGCAGGTGGGAGTTCAGAAGGTGCAGCTTTTGCCCCTTTGGCTGGGAAGTCCAGGGAAGGGGCAGTGATGAGGCACATAAAGAGAAAAGGCGTTTTAGGGGGGGGGGTCCTGAACGCATCCTTGCATTGAAGAATGTCTGTGATTTAAGTGCCAACATGGGGAGGAACCACGAAGGCAAACCACAGGGCAGAGGATGCTTATCTGCAGCCCTGAGCAGCATCCTCTGCCACTATTAAGTTCTATTAAACCTTGCAGTTCGTTGCCCCAGGATGTCGTGCCCTGGATTGGATAAATCCACAGAGTTTAATGTATGGCTCTGTGTATGGACTGCTTGGTGTTTAAATCGTACTGTTCAGCCCAAGGGGGAGGAGGAAACAAGGGGTGACTCAAGTTAACGGAGCCTAAGAAGTGAAAATAATGAACAGGCAGGGAGAGTTCAAAGGTGAGGGGTCTTCTGGGTTGGAGAAAGCCGAAGACTCCGCGCTGTGCTACCTTTTCGGTCTCTTAGAATAACTACTCGACTGCTCTGACATTTTCCGGCAGGTGGTTGTCTTTATTACGTGGGTCCCAAGAAGGAAGAAAAACGCGAGGTCGTGGTCGACCCCGAGAGGCGGCGGCAGGTCTTTCTGGAAAGCCACTTCACAGAGCTTGGGAACCACCTGGGGCAGAAAAAGACGGTGCACCGGATTCAGAGCCGCTACTATTGGCTGGGCATTGTCAAGGATGTGGTGGACTGGGTAAGTGGTCCGGTGGGCCAGATAGGCGGGGTATAAATTAAATAATAAATGAATGAATGAATGAATGAATGAATGAATGAATGAATGAATGAATGAATGAATGAATGAATGAATAAATAAATAAATGAATAAATGAATAAATAAATAAATAAATAAATAAATAAATAAATAAATGTTTAAAAAGCCGCGGAAACTCCTTGAATCACAGCTATGGAGTGATGCTGGGTCAAGTGTTGAGCACTAGAAAGACCTAGAGTCCTCATTTTTAACTATAGTTTTTAATCCCTTTTTTCCCCATCCCAGATTAAAATGTGTGAGACTTGCCAAAACACAGAGCACAGCAAGAGTCTGTCCAAAAAAACCCGACCTATCAAGGTTGAATCGCCTTGGGAAATTCTAGGACTGGATATTTATGGTATGTATCTAGGACGCTCCACACACAGAAGGGCTTGCATGATTGTAAACTTAGAAAATGCCAATCACACATCCATATAAACCTGTTTTCCTTGGATGCAAACCCTTGACAGATTGAACCCTGTATTGCCTGATACAGCCGTTGGTAGTATATCTCCAGGGTGTATCTCAGCTTGGTACCTGAGATGTTGCAGATTTGATTTTGATTTGTCACCCTTAAGAGCCTTTGTGATTAGGTTGTCTTCTTTCCCGAATGCCGGTTCTACTGTCTTCATCCTGCCCCCTTAGTTGCCTTATTCGGGATCTGCAGGGAAGATTTAATGTGCTTTTTACTACGTGTTCACTCCTTAAAGCAATATGTTAACCTGGGTTGTGTTTTCAGCGAAAAATTATTCCACCCACAACACTTGGGCATGTAGACTTCTTCCTACTCACACTGACATAAACATTGCAATAATAATGCAGTTGCCTGTAGCAATTTAATTTTTGTTGTGTTAAGGCCGTTAATGAAGCAACAGAATGGGTGGGAGTTACTTTATTGGAGTAAATGAGTAAAATGAATTACTTCTCACACTTAATGCTTCAAAGGCTTGCTAAAGGTTAAAGGTTCTTTAATGGTAGATGAAACAAAATGTGACAGAGATCGGGGCACTGATTTGAACCAAGAAATGGTCCCCCCTGCCCAAGGTTTTGGCTGGGCCACTCTTTCTGTAGCCGTCGCCTTGCGCTTCCCTGCCCTCTGTGATGCTGTCATGACTACTGACTGTCCATTTCGGATCTGATCTTCCTAGGACCATTCCCAGAGTCTAGCCGGGGCCACACGCACATCCTGGCCATAACGGACCAGTACACTAAATGGGTAGAGGCCATCCCTCTGCAGAAAAGAGATGCTGTCTCGGTGGCTAAAGGTCTGGCTTCCTTATTCTACAGGTGCACTCCTCTCTTCTGGTTTTGGTGTAACATATCATTCTAAAGGGAAGGGAACCTATTTAAGCTGTTCACGTTGTAACATTTATTTATTTATAGGATTTTTTAGCCACGTCATTACCAGTGGTCTTGGGGGAGGTGTGGATACTGGGTATCTTAGAAAAGGTGGTGTTTGGTGTGTGTTTTTTTGGACCCCATGGAAAGGCTGATTTCCAAAATCAAGTTGTTTTGCTTACTTTTACAGTTAGTTGGCAAATAAAATAAGGAGTCAGCAGGCTCCAGTTTCTTCCCCCTTTTCAGCCCATGAGAGTGGTTTAAAAATGCATGAGACACGTATGCACCTTTGTACTAAAAGGCAGGGTTTGCAGTGCTAGAAAAGCTTCTCTAGATTCGACCAAACTTACTTTCAAAACATACAGGTTTGCTCAGTAAGATAGGAATCAGGAAATCCCCAGTCCAGCAGGCCTTTGTGTCTTTTGCTGGCGCCCAGCTTCGGTCTGCTCCCCGAACTGCTGTGTCGTTGGTCCTTGCATGATATGCTTGTGAAGTTTTTGGACACACAGAGCTGTTATGGAAGTATTCTTGTTGGAGGTTTTCTTCCTGCTTCAGGTATTCAGGCTTAGTTGATCTTAGTTTATTTTTATATTATATGTAAACCGCCCAGAGTAGGCACATTCTAGATGGGCAGTATATAAATCTAATAAATAAAATTAGTTAGAAGAAGGCAAGGGGGGGACTGAGAGCTTTTTCCTAAGGCTTAATGGAAAATAAATAATTTAGTCTTATTTGTGGACGTCCCCTACAGATCTCCGTGGGCCAGCCTGGTTTCTGCCAGCACAACATTCTGCATGCTGCTGTCTTTCATGGATTGGTTATTAATGCACTTCATCTGGTTTCCTTATTAAGGTTCGGGGCATCCAAGAATATCTTCTGCTCTTTGAACTGGGACTTCTGTGAAGAGGTAGGTCCGTGAAAGCTGCCTCCCCAGCGGCTTTAAAGCAGTCCAGCCTTTCCCAACCCTGTCCAGGTGGGTTAAAACACCTCTGAAACTCCCCAGAATCTCCCGGCCAGTTCTGCAAAGGCTGGACGATGGGAACAGCTCCAGCTTGTCATCTATAAACATTTTGGCCAGCTAAAGATGGGGCCTCAGCCCTAGACCAACAAGGAGTCGGAGATTGCATTCACATGAGGCAAGAATGGAATTTGGCACCTTAAGAGTCTTGGCTGATAGAGGCCTATACTGTATAGGACTTTCCAGTTGTCAGAAGGCCCTATTGCAATGTATAGGTCACCCTGCATCCTCATCACCTATGTACTGGATGGCTTATCCTTCACATACACACACACAATACAGCTTCTAAGTGTTCTGTATAGCTGTTTACCCCTCTCCAGAGCGGGGGATGATCTACAGAAAATATAAACAGAGTATCTCCCTATCTCTGTATTCTATTGCTGCCCATTTGCTATCCCCAGTGAAGGGAAAACTGAACCATTGAAACAGGCCCCCTCATCCAAGTGTATTTGTTTTCTCTGCAGGTAATCAGGCTTTTGCTGGAGAGGTGGAATATCTCCCAGCTCCTGACGTCAGCTGACCCCGCCAGCTGCACAAGCCTGGACAGGCAAACCAATGAACTTTTGAAATCCTCCATCTGCAGCCTCGTGAATGAGAAACCTAGCGAGTGGGACGAATCCCTGGACCCAGTTCTCTTCGGTTTCCGCACGTCCATCAGTTCTGTGACCAAATACACCCCTTTTTTCCTCCTGTACAACCGATACATTTGCTTGTCCTCAGAGGTAACTCGGTCTTTGAAAAGTCAGATTTGGGAAACTACACTAGAGAGGGGAGTGGTATATTTCTGGGGATGGTTTTTATAGGGACACACTGGGAGGAGAGAGACAGAAAGAGAAAGGGAAGGAAAGGAAAGAAGCAAACCAGCAGAGCGGGGAAGCGCTGGCAATCCCATAATCATCATGGCCTCTAGTCATGCTGGCTATAGAACTGTAGGAGTTTTGGTCTGGACAAGTAGTTCCTTCTGCCTCCAGGGAGTGGCCTCAAACTTTCCCTCCCTTGAAGGGTTATCAAAGAGGAGATAGGTTTAGAAGCCACAGTGTGCAGTCTAGCTGTTCTCTTGGACTTGAGAATCCTCGTTTTTTATTCTCCTTCCTGCCCTCCTTCTTCCTAGACGGCCTATGCCAAGGACTCTTCTAAGGAGCCGAGGACTGCCACCCCCTTTCAAACCAACAGCCTCCCCTCTTTCAGCGCTTCAGTGCAGGAGCAACAGAACGCCGTGAAAGAAATTGTAAGCAGCGGGGCCATCAGAGACTTCTTGGGATTAGCATGCCTCTTCTTTTAGAAGTGGTCTTCCCACTAACGTTGCAGATAACCACTAGAGTTTTTGCCCTGCGTTTTTGAAGTGTGTCGCACAGGGAATGGCTAAACGGGCTGCCTGGAGGTTTCTGGGAGTCCAAGAAAACTCCATATCTGCACAGCTACAGTACATAAGGACGTGCAATCCCCTCCACAGATGTAGCTCTAAGAAAGTGTCCGATTCATGCAGAAGGGAATGGTATGCCAAACAGAGACCTCATTTCTCACCTGGTTCCAATTCCCAACCCGCGCCCCTTGTGGATTTCTATTTGTATTTGAGGGTCCTGTCTCTTCCTCTTTTACCTTTATCCAGTTCTTGGTCTTATGATCTCTCCTCCTTGGGTGAGGAATCCTTTCTATACTGCCATCTGTAAGTGCACTAAAACACAAGGCTTGAGAACTTCCAGCCATAGGCCTGGATCCAGCCCTCGATGGCTGTCTCATGTGACCACACTTTCTTCTCCATGACATCACGGTTTGCTTGTTTCCCCAATTTTGTCTGTTCTTCCCCCTCATGGCTCTTCTGAGACTTAATTATTAGCACTCGGAGCTTAACATGAAAATACTAGTATATTTTTGGCACCCTTTTATTTAATCATTTTGCCATACCAGGCACAGGAAAGCAGCCTCTTGAGGCCTTCTCTGAAGCAAAACTCAGGTTTGTGCTAAGGAGAGCAGAGCCAAAAGACTTCAACATCACAATTTTCTGAAGCTGGTTGTTAGGGTGATGTAACGGAATTACCTCTGTGTACATTACTCTGAGCTGCTTGGTAGAAGTGTAGGATGGATGGATGGACGGATGGACGGACGGACAAACCAGACTAATTTTTGTGCAGCTCTGGTGTCAGGCAGCCTGAAGCCCTGTGGTAGGGTGGGGCTGCTTAATGAATGAATGAATGAATGAATGAATGAATGAATGAATGAATGAATGGATTCATTCATTCATTCATTCATTCATTCATTCATTCATTCATTCATTCATTCATTCATTCATTCATTCATTCATTCATTCATTCATTCATTTGTGGTTTCCAACAGTAAAGCTAAACATTTAAAAAAAAAAACAGCCACAGACCTACCCACAAAATATAAAATTACAAAACAAGAATGTTCCTAAAACAACCCAAGAGGGTGGCAAGGGACCAAAAACTATGAAACGAAATAACAAAGAGTTGTAAAGGGAGGATGTCCTTTGAAAAGCCGCTGTCTTCGTGTGCTTTCTGAATATTAGGAAATAAACCCTGAGCCTTGTGTCCTTCACAGGTTCTGGCCAACATGGCTGCCGCTTACAAGCAAGAACAGAAAGGTCTCAAGAGGAGGACCAAAGGCCTCTCCTCGCTTCCTTACAAAATGGAGGAGAGTGTTTTGGGCGGCGGCGACCCTCAGACCCTGAAGCGACTCAAGAAGGACCAGTTTGTGTCCTTTCAGATCGAGACGGTCTTGCCTCAAGAACAGAGTCTATCCAGCTTGAAGAAAATGGACTGAATGCGGTGGCTCCATCGGAGCCGGACCTTTTCCAGCATATACCTCAGGCCTCGTCCACAGATAATCAAGATTTGGAGCCGAGTGGTCTCTTGAAGACAGATTCTTAACGCACCGACAGCTCGGTTAAGGGACAAAAGTAGCTCGGCGGTGAATATTTATCTGAGTCACCATGACCCCCGATGAAAGTGGCTGCATGATACGGAAGTGTTGGCTTTCAAGGGAGGCCTTTGACTACGAATCCCAGAAGAGTTACAAATACTGTGAATGGCCTCGGATATCCTGCATTCTCTCAGCCTCCGTTTTTCTGTCTACCCTTTGGGATTATTTATTATCTGTCTCCATGACTCTCAAGAATTACGGGGGGGAAAACGAGGGTCCCAAAGCAGATGCAGACGCTAGACGGAGCCTAAGAATTCAGCGCTCCATAGATTTCAGCCTGCTTTATTTTATTTTTTTATAAAGTCAAGTAAGCCTTTGCTTCTGAAGAAGGCGAAAGCCAACCTGAAGGGTTGGGAAATGGCAGAGCTGAATAAGAATAATTGCGGGCCTGTTTTCCTTCCTGGCCCTCTCTGGTTCTTTCCCCTTCTCTTGACTGGATGCTGCTAAATAAATTATGCAAATATGTTTGCACTTGGTTTGTATTGCACGTAAAGCGTACATTGCAGAATTCAGCCGCGCGATTCTGACTCCAGCCTATCGCACAGAATCATTATTGAAATAAAATGAAGCAGAGGTGGTTGGAAATCAACTATGAAAACAATACACCAGTGGCTGGCAGAGCAGACTGCTGGGCAGATGTTCAGCATGCGTTGTAATGGTCACAGAGAATCTGATATCCTTTTATTCCCAGTGACTCATGGAAGTATAAGAGGATCTTTGTGTTTTCTGCTGAGCGACAGATGCATCCGTGGCATGTCTGTCCTTTTTTATGAGCCCTGTGCAACGCTTTTGCAATGGAGTTAAACAACAAGACCAGCCGGGGGCAAGGGTCCCATTTAGTTCCTGTGCTTAAACTTAAGATAGACACCATGGGCCTGTGCCTTTAACTCTGGATCTGTTGTAGTCTCACATACAAAGCATGGCCAGGGACATTTTGAGAACAAAATAAAATATTGCTGTATAGCTTATTTCCCATTCATAAGTCAATCAAACTCCTTCTGTTCCTGCTCCCATAAAAACTCTGAGGTTTGAAATAGACAGTGGGTGTCACTTGAAAACAGAGCTGCCAGGAGGGCATAGTGGTATATAAATCCCGGGGGCAAGCACAAACTGTGTCTTTCAGATTTGAATGTAACAGCAAACTACTGTTTCTGCAGTATATACCGTGTTTCCCCTAAAATAAGACAGGGTCAGTCTTATATTAATTTTTGCTGCAAAAGACACATTAGGGCTTATTTTCAGGGGATGTTTTATTTTATAGTCATGTCATCTTCTGGTTGCTGCACAAGGGTGGAGGGCGGTGTTTCACTTAACCAGGGCTTATTTTAGGGGTAAGGCTTATATTACGAGCATCCTGAAAAATCATACTAGGGCTTATTTTCAGGTCAGTTCTTAATTTTCGGGGAAATGGGGTAGAAAAATTAATGGGTGGCGCAGAAAGTGATTTAGCAATATGTGCGAATCAGCCCCGATGCATATTGCGCTTTACTAGATAATCACCACTGGTGCTTGTTTTCCCTCTGCAGGTAATCATAATTGTCGTGTATAGTGAAACGAACCAGATTATCATTTCAGATATGTGAGGAGTCAGTACTAAATGAGAGGCAGAAGATGTGTTTGCACGATGGTGTAAACTGGAGCTTCAGAGTAGATTCTAATGAGATGATCCCCTACATGGAACTAGCCACGTTCCTCTGGGAAGCTACACGATGGATGATGTGCCCAGATAAAGTCAGTAGAACACTAAATGTAACTGATCCTGTACCGCCAGGCAAATCAAAGCTAAGGACATGCAGCTAGCAGTGGGATCCTGGACGGGCCAGAGCTTGAGGTGAGCAAAGAACACCAGTGTGGAAATAAAGGCGCCCTTTTAATCCATGCTTTAGTAGCTGAGCTGGCATGGCTTTGAGTCTGTGTAAAATAATCATCCTAGCAAATTCTAGCCGAAGACTAATCATAGGGTTGGTGATGATCCACTGATGCCCGTTTCAGAGATTTGTAGAGCTATGCATTCGATAAATCTTGGCAGAGAGAGTTATTTAGAATGAATCACATCTCTAGTGTTGAAAGGGCCAAATAATCAATGGAAAATTGATACAAGAAGAAAGCCACAGAGAGTAGGGTCACGTATATTTGAATGGTTTCTGAACTGGCATGTCTGCTCAGGTTGTCATAGTAGAACTTGGGATCACCCACTGAGGTTGAGTGGTAATAGACTGAGACCAGCCAGGAAGAAAACAGTAAGCCTGTGGAACTCAATGTCACAAGATGGGGGGGGGAAAGAGTCATCTGGGAGAGCATGTTTCAGGTAGGTTTTGAAAACCCAGAAGGATCAATATATAGCTGTCTTAATTAGTGCAGAGAGGGAGTTCCAGAGAATGGCTTGTGTAAACTAAGAGCCCCATTCAGAGACACTTTGGACGGTGCCTTCTGTATTTAATAGTTATATTTCTAACTCTCCTTTCCACCAGCGATCTCAAAACATTGTATACCTTGGTTACTCCATTTTATCCTCACAACAGTCCTGTGGGGTAGATCACATTGACGGAGGCTGCCTGCCCGAAAGACACACACACACTCTCTCTCTCTCTCATCTGGATCTCTCTCAATCCAAAACAACACCACAAGGACAATGTGGGTTAGCCAATCTCTTAAAGTGAGGAGTCTTTGAAATATAACTCCCTTCATTATTCCCCCATGCTGATCGGAGGTCCTGACAGGTAGAAGGAGGCTTTAGACATCTGGAAAGACCCATCTTTTCCCACCTGATATGTACATTTAATTTCCAAGGAGGCTGATTGATAGCCCTGTTAAGTCGGCTGCAGCAAACAGCTAAGACTCTTCTGAGACCTTAAAGATGACCATGGTGAATTTGGCCCTAAGCAACCTCCCTTTCCAATCAGCTGGAATCCTCGGTAAGAGGAGAAAATGTTGGGTTTGCTCCTCACTTCTCTCTCTCTTGCTGTTTGCATCTGTTTCATATCTGTTTTGCTGAAGTTTCCCTTCCCGCCCCCAGCATCTCTCTCTCCCAAGGAAGAAAAGTGGCAGGGGCAGGAGCTACACTCAGCTGCATAGGTGGATGGAGGGGGGCGTGGCCTGATGATGCATCCCCGGGAATGCCCCGCCCACTTCCGACCTTGTCCCGGAGAGGCAGGGAGCTGTCATCCTGTCACTGCCAGCCGGCTGGCCGGGCATTTGCTACTCTTCTGTTTTTTATTCTTTGCAAGAATGATCAGCTCACCTCCTGCTTCCATCTGCAGGTAAGAAGAGCAGAGGATTTCTAGGTGGGTGCAACATGCATGCTTATTTGGGGTGGGTGGGTTTCTCCCTTGTGCCCAGATCTTGTTTATTTCCTCCCTTCATAAGGTCCTCATCACCCCCCTTTACTTCTCCCTCCTGACATTTCCCTCCACTAGCCTTTGAAATCTGCCTTGCATGCCAGTCTTTCGTCTTGCTTCATGTCTCCTTTTCTCTTCCTGACGCATCAGCCAGGCGTCGTTTCCCAGGTCTTGCAACCAGATATCACAGCCTCCACCCACACACACACCTCCTCCTCTTTGGACTCCAAACAGAGTCAAGGCTTTACCCGAGCCAGAGTATAACCCCGAAAGGCTGCCACTCTCCGGCAGAGGAATTCACCCGGGGCAGTAGATATTCTGGGTTCAAAAATCCTATTTAAATACTGTATTGGAAACTGCTTTGCCCAGCCATTGCAGCTCAGCCAAAATGTTTCTCCCCCACTCACACCCAATATCACCTGCTACCTGTTATCAGATGCAGGGCACTGAACCTGAGGCTTTCCATCCGCCAAGCAGATGCTCACCTCTATGCCATGAGATTCCCCTTCCTCTCCTGTAAACAGAGAAGCATCCAATTTCAGGTCATTGTGAGCATCATTGGGAATTCTTGGCCTTTTTGATGCAGTAGCTTACCAGGCTTAATGTGGGAGTGAAAACAACGATTGATCATACTTACTATTCAGCCTCTCTAGAGTTAATGCCATGCATTTTGATCGCAAGCTTTTTAGAGAGAAATCTGTGTATAAAGCTGAAAAATTAAATGGACCTCCTGTTCTGCCCTGGGACCTGTGGGCGCACATGGGCGCCTATTTTCTTTCTGTGCTTGGGCAAACCCACAGCCGGCCCCTAAGGCATGTCGTTGGGGCTTTTGTAGCTGAAGAATCATTTGGGGGGCATTTGAACCCCCAAATGTTTAATTTTCAAAAGGACTGAGCCACAAGAAGTAGTCAAATGTAATTTGGGAGCCAGTTTTGGCTGTTTGAAAATGCAGACCTCTACAGCCTATGTCTTTCCTTTGTTCCCGCATTTGGAATCAATAGCAAAAAGGTTTGGGTGTCTCAGCAGCTGAACGACTGCATTTGGGGCGTAGATCGAGAGTTTGTCCCAGGTCAGAACAAAGTTGCGTCTCCTTTACTTATTTATTTGACTCACAGGGGCTGATGGAAATCTTTCACGACGCCTTACGACCTGGAGATGCCAGAGGCTGAACCCAGAAACCTTCTGCAGATCAAACATGTATTTTGCCAGCAAATATCCCATCATATCATAGGTAAATGTATTTCTTTTTCTTTTTTTCCAAATTGATCCAGATCACTATACAAATCAGGCTCTGTTCAGCTGCTGCCTTATGTGTATATTTGATCAAAGGAGAACAGTGCTGGCAGCAGCATGTAAAAAAGGGGGACTGCTGGATTAGCAAGAACTGTGCTGTTAAAAGTACATTTTCTGCTTTGCTTGCTTTTTTCCTTCTACTGTAGATGTTTCTTAAGGAGAATGACGTGGCAGATTCTTCTGCATATCCGGTTGTGTAAATTAAGTCTACGGCTTAAGCAGGCTTAATTGGCTTGGGTGGAAGTTTTGCCAAAATATATTCTAACTGTAACCTTTGTGAGACAATTTTTTTTTATCCTAATGCTTTTTTCCACCCCAAAGCTTCCTAAACCTTTAAACACCTGGATCTTTGCCTGACATGGACAATGTATTGATGATTAAAAACCTGTCCAAATGAATTATTATCTGCGACCAAGGTGCTAAGTGACAGAGGGATTCCATTTAAGCTGGGCAGGTACATGAAGAAATTGCAGCTTTTTCCTATTCTGAATGACTAGGATTTGTCTACTCTAGGGTTCAGGCTACAACTTAGAACATATTTTGAAATTTTGGATTCAATCCTAGATTGTAAATTATAATAATAAAAATACTCTGAGTATGTGTAGAGCAGTTTCTCCTTATCACTAAGTAGTTCACCTTTCTTCAGATATCTAGGATAAATGGTAGTATTTACAGTGTGTTGAAATTCTGTTTTAGAATATTAAAATTGCACAGAAAAATTAAGGCTATGTGGATTGTACTTTTTAAATGTTCAATTCCTTTCGTTGTTGTTTTTTTTTTTGTAAGCTTAGAGAGGGTTTTTTTCCTGATTCTTTTTTGTATTTTATATAAAACATCCTGAAACTGAACACAAACCAGGATATGGGTAATCTGTGCTGTATAACAGCATGAATGGTCAAAATACGCCTATGTATGTATATATATGACCAGGTAAAGGCCATTGTACCCTCTTTTCTTACCCAGCCCTCCATTTTGACAACAGAGATTAAGAACTATTCTTGATTCAAGAAATTTGAGCAAAATCCACCCCCACCTTTTCAAAGCTGCTGTCAGAGACCTACTTGCTCTCTAGAGATGCTGTTGTTGACCTTTGAGAAAATTCCAGTGACAGAGGCACTTCCCCAGTATATACCTTTTTCACCACTTGAGGGAGTACTCTTTCTTGAAACAGATTTCTCTGAATGCACAGCCTGGCCCTCAGTTTGCTTGTGTTACTAATTGACCCAAGTGGTATTCACTCTCCCTCATTCTACAAATGTAAATACTTAGGGAGAAGACACCCCCCTCACTTTTCTGTTTTCCCTCCAACATTGGATACATTTTTTGGGAACCCTGCAGATATATTCGATAACAGCTCCAATCATTCCAATTAGAGTGATGTTGGGAGCTAGAGTCCAATATATCCGGAGGGTGCTGGGGTCAGGGAAGGGGCTACCCTAGACCCGCAGGACCTGTGGAAGAGCCGCCTGCCCGTGCCTGCAGCCCTGTTGAATAGTCAAGACCAGTCTCCGGATTACAGACTTTTCCTCTCTCTTTGCCTGAATATTGTTATCAACAATTAAATAATGTGGAGGGTGCAGCCTGGTAGGTGGAGAAGCCAGTTCTTGGCAAGCACTGCCTCTGATTTTTTTTAAAATTTCCCCTCAAGATTGGCTCTCGGTGTGAATTTTACATTTATTTTTATGAAGATCGGCTCGGGGAGGCTCCGGCCTAGTCCCGTCGCCATGGCAACAGGGGCCAGGCCTGCCAGTGGAAGGGGAGAAGTGGTCCCTCCGGGCTTCTCCTGCTCAGCCTTTTGGGGTTGTTTTTTTTTAGGGGGGGTTGCTCTCGTGGGTGGGGATCCTGCCACAAATTCGAACCAAGAGGTGCTTTCCAAGGAAACGTTTTAACTGGACCCACCCCTGGGCACCGAGGGAGGGCTCTCGCTCCTTGCCCTCAAACCACCCTCCTTTCCTTGAGGTCCTCCTGAAAAACGAGGAGAGGGTGAGGTAATTGAGGCAAATCCGCGTGGGCCTTCTGGTGCCTTCATTTTAACCTAAAGGAGTCCAGATGGGTCTACCCACCTGTGGTCTCTCATCCTCTCTCTCTCCCTCCAATTGAGGGGGTGATCCGATGGCAACACCCCCAAAATTACTATTATTGTGAATTTTTAAAATGCAAATAGCGACGGTTGGACTGGATTTAGGCTGGAATTATGTATTGGCAAATCCTGTTTCCATGCTCTCCGCGCTGTGCTCGCAGTTCAAAGCTGGTCCTCCAGCAAAACTGCCTCTTAATCCATGGATATATGGATTTTTCGACCCCATTTTGGGGTCTCCCTTGGGAAGCAGAGAGACAAGTGAAAGAAAGAGGGAGTCACTGCAATCAAAGGGCGGAGCAGGGAAAGAGAGAAAAAGACCATATGAGTGGGATTGTCCAGGGGTTGGACAAATCCATGGAGAGATGGGTTTAAGCAGGGCTAGAGAATGTAACTTCCTATGGACTACAGGTCCCAGAACCCCCAGCCAGGGTGATCTATTGCAGGCCAGGCAGGCTGGGAATTCGGGGAGTGTTTTTAAAAGTAACGTTTCCAAGCTTTCTAGTCTTTAGGAAAAGCTCAGAGGGCAGTCACGTTAAATGGGTTTCGGAGAGAGACTGCAACGGGATCTCTCTGTGCCCACCTTGAACCCCAAGCCATTGCTCATCCTCTTCTTGTTACACAGGTCAGCTTCCTCACCCCACTATTCTGGGATGTAATGCTAGGCAGCACCAGAAATGATCCAAAATCCTGCAGAGAAACTCTGGGGGTGGGTGGGAATAATAAACCAAGCGGTTTATTAAATCAGCCAGACTCTTGAAAGGTTCTAACGTAGTTATCCTGTCTCCTTCTCTCTTGCAGGAGAGGTTGGGTGACCCTCCGGGGCTGAATCCTCAGCTAGGGGGTGCCCCAGATCTCCTCCTTCCTCCATTCTCTGTATCTCTACCTCACTCCGGGACGGACGGAAGATGCGTGCTTGGAAGGCCTTGGCCGGCACGCTGGCCTTTATGGGCGTGGATGTTACAGTGACCACACTACTCTACGAGCGTAGCCATGGCAACAGCAGCATCCTCCAGGACCTCAAGCACTTCAACATCTTCGATTCCATGCTGGACATCTGGGGGGCCTGCCTGTACCGGAGCTGCCTGCTTTTGGGCGCAGCCATCGGAGTAGCCAAAAACACCAACTACGGCCCCAAGCGGTTGAAAAGGTCCCGGATCTTTATCACCCTGGTCTGCCTGGCGGTGGGGATTTACGCCCTCGTCAAGCTGCTGCTCTACGCGGAGGTGAGGAAGACCATCAAAGACCCTTGGTTCTGGAGTCTCTTTGCCTGGACGTACCTCTCCCTGGCAGCCACCTATGGTTTGTGGCAGCTCCTGGCCTCCGTGAGACCCTCCAGGGAGACCTTGGGAGTGAATTCCGAGTCCAGGACAGAAGCAGAGGAAATTGGGGACCCAGTTTCGTCTCCCGGTGCTCAGGAAAAGAAAGAGGAGGCGTCGGCAGCCACCATTTGCAAGCTCTTGTCCTACACGAAACCGGATGCTCACTTTCTAGCCGTAGCCTTTTTCTTCCTCATCCTTGCTGCTTTAGGTGAGGGGCCTCAGTTGAGGGAGAGTAAATATCCAACGTTGACACCCCTTGTCATTCATAACGAGTACTTATTTATTTTATTTATAGGCTGCTTTTCTCCTGTTAAGGGGAGGTTTGCATCTCAAGTGCCCCGCATTCAAAGCATTCTTACGTCTCAGTTCCTCGTGATTGCTAAGTGAGGCTGATGCTTGCCCAAACCCATCTTCGGGATTTCCCATTTCAAAACTTCTTGATTTGTTCCTGTCTCAGACATTGAACCAATATGTGCACTGTCTCAATCCTGCATGTTAATTTAACAAGGCAGAACTTGATGGGTTAACACCAGAGGGGGAGAAAAAGGATGGAAAGTTGTAGACCAGCAACACATGGGGTGGGTTTTGTGAGGGGAAAGGTTCCTGCCCTTGTTATTACAATCAGCATTCCTCCCCACCCCCATGACTCTCCATTTTTTTGGGGGGGAATTAAGTTTGAAGACACAATGGCGTTGTAAGTCCTTATCAGAGTTTTGCCTTTTAATCTGCTTTGATGTATGTTGTCCTCCCTCCTGCCAACAGGAGAGACCTTCCTTCCATACTATACAGGCCGGGCCATTGACGGAATAGTAATACAGAAGAGCATGGAGCAGTTTTCCATGGCAGTGGTGATGATGGCCATGCTAGCCATAGGAAGGTAATTTTGCTGGCATCACTGATGTATTAATCCTTGTTGTATAATTCTTTTGCCTAGGAGTGGGGAACCTTTTACTTTCAGGTTGTTTTGAGCATCAGCATCATCTCCCAGAAGTCCCAGTGATAAGGGGATTATGTTTCCCCACCTCTGCCCAAGGAAGCCTTTCCTTGAAAACTTTCAAGTCACATAGTAATATAACGTAATTGTCCATGTATGTCTGTATCAAGGGGGTGAGATTATTTAAGAGAAGCTCCAGAATTTGTCTATGGGCTTCAGTATTGGAAAAACCCATAGTTTCCTTTTGCGCAGTAGGGCTGGGCAGAACCATTGGTGTGTTGGCATTTGTCCTATAATGTCTCTTTTCTGCCATCAGCTCATTTGCCGCAGGTATCCGGGGCGGCCTCTTCACCCTAGTTTTTGCTAGGCTGAACATCCGGCTTCGCAACACGCTGTTCCGATCGCTGGTCTCCCAGGAAATGAGTTTCTTTGACGAAAATCTTACCGGTGGGTTTCTCTGTGTGTCTTGCGAGAGCTATTTCTTGGCAGTCCTACCGAAAAGGGTTTTGGAGTAACCAAAAATAAGCTTCTCCTGAGATTGCTTTTCTTGGGGTGGCCAACTGGGGCTCTCCAGATTGGACTAGAGCTTCCCAAAATGCTTCCCCGTGGGCTATGTTTGCTTGGGCTGATGTGAGCTGCAGAACAACGGCAGAATTTTCCTGCTACCCGGCCAGAGGGTTTTGAAGCCAAGGGTACATTTAAGTCTGAGCATGGTTTGGCCCGTGAGCTGAGGGATCTGGCAGCAAGCATCCATTTGACCAAAAGATACCACAAAATACCTGGCTCTCTGCCTTCCAGCACTGAGAGAGGAGAGGACCGTCAAGTTTCTCTCCAATGAGCAGCAGGAAACAAATGTTAAACCCCGGGGCTCTGTTAAAGAAAAGTGGGCAGAAAGTAGTACGGCATCTACTGGTAGATCTCGAGAGGTTTCTGGTAGATTTCCAAATATTTCTCGATGACAAATATTTCAGCAATGTCGTTGAGCAAAGTGACTCTCATCTGTCTCCCAATTGAACTGTTAAAATGAAGAAAGCCTGGGATAACACAGAATGGATTCTTGTGTTGTTAGGAAGGATTGTGAGCTCCAGTTGAATCTGGGGCCATCCATTCTCTGAGTTATGTTGCTCTTTTATTCTAGTTTAATATACAAAATACATCTCTAATGTCTGGCTGCAAACTGATGGGTTTCTAGGAAGACGCAAGGTGGTTTGCACACGCCCGAAAAATATCCCTCTCCTGATTTAAAGGACAAGAGGCACTCTGCCGGCCACCATATTTGCAGTTCCTCTGCCTATCAGTGTCGTGGTAATTTCAAAGCAAGTGCTTGTGGTAATGCCAAGAGAGTCCAACATGCAGGCTACGTGTAGATACCCGTCCGCACACGATCGTGCGGTTATGATATGAGTACTTGTGCATGGAAACACACCCTTTCCTCAACGCAGCAGATGACCCATACTTAGAATACACATCTTTTTTTTTTTAAAGGATCTGGAAGTGGAGTCACAGCCACTGGACTTCTTATTAGGCTGAAGCATTTCGCTACTCATCCAAGTAGCTTCTTCAGTCTGAGGAAAGTACTTTTTTAAAACTACTTTCTCAGGATTGTACCTAGGGTACATTAGGGTTTCAAAGACGCAGTTCGAAGTTATTAAGATTATAACCATTTTAAGGGGTTCTTCATCCCGAGAAGGCCAGGCCCCATTCTTCTGCCGGTGGCCATAGAAAGATCTTGTGTCTTCTGAAGGATTTTTCCTCTCTGCTCAGTTTCTCCAGGTGTTTTGGCCTGCAGCAGGCAGAACCCCTCGCCACTGCTTTTTATGTTGCCTGGGGCTGCTGGGAATTATTCGCTAAACTCATCTGGAGGGGCACAGTCCCCCACCCTGACCTTATGCCTCAGCCTACAGCCCACGGCTTCCTTCCTCATTCTTCCTCCCGTCTTTCCCTTGCAGGTGACATTATTTCCCGGCTCACGTCAGACACGACCATTGTGAGCGACCTGGTTTCCCAGAACATCAACATCTTCCTGCGCAACATGGTCAAGGCCACCGGCATCATCGTTTTTATGTTCAGCCTTTCATGGAAGCTTTCCTTGGTGACCTTCATGGGCTTCCCCATCATCATGCTCATGTCAGACCTTTATGGGAAATACTACAAGGTGAGCATCTCAGGTTTTTAGGCCTGAGCTCAGAGCTGAGACTCAGATTTCTTGCCCCCCCTTTTTTTCATACTTCGTGCTAAGTAGAATTTTTATTTAAGAGGATGCTCTTAAGGAGGTGAAGAGAGTTTTTCACAGGAGCCCTGGCCAAACGTGGAACACTTCCTTGAAGTGGGAGGGCTACGGGATGGGTCCAGGCGTCGGCAGATCGCCTGTGTTTCCCAAAGGCCCACCCCTTCAAGGAGTGGTGTATCGCTGAGAAGGAACAGAATCAGGGAGGCTCCTCTTTTCAGAGACGGCTCAAGGAAGATCTTGCACGAGATGCAGTGAGAAAGGGCGGCTTTATTTGTCGCTTTGCTTGGACAGTGCTGCCGTCCTGCTGCTATCCTGCTGTTGCTGTGGGATGGATCCATGATCTTGCTCCCTGAAGCGGGTAGGAAAAGCTGGTAGGCAGCTGTGGATCCTCTTACCGTCTCCAATGGCATAAATGAAACAGGAGCCCTCTCTAGAGGGGAGGTCCTGGGAGACTCATGAAAATGGTGGATGAAAATGGCTTTTCTTCCTCAGCCCTCTGTGTAAATGCTGGACGGTATCATTCAAAGGTAGCTTTGCACATTCCCTGAAGTAGGAGGCCTTCTGTCATAGGAACCGAAGAAGGTAACTTAGGCTGGGTCCAGTGCTGTTCATGCTTAGTAGCTCTCTGGGAATTATTTTCCCAGAGAATCCCTCTAATTCTCTCGCAGTCTTCCACCCAAATTACCTGCTAACCAGGCCTGATTCTTCTCCAGTTCCAAAATCAAATGACATTGGATATGATCAGGGTAGTATGATACACTGCGAGTATCCTGTACAGTTATTGTTTTGGCTTCCTTTTTTAAAAAAAAAATTCCATAAGAAACTGACTTGTTGGTGTGGCATTTTATTTTATTTATTTATTTAAAATATGTTTACCCTGCCTTTCTCTTTGAAAGGTCGCTCACATCATTGAAAGGCGAGATTTAAAAGCCAGAAAGAATAAGTATACAAATATTTAAAGAGAATTAAACAAATAATAATTCTGCAGAAGGACAGCAAAAGTGGGGGCCAGACTAGTCTCCAGTGGGAGGGAGTTCCAGTGTCTAGACCTAGTTTAAAGATTCTCTTAATCTCTGAAAAGAAATGGGTTTCATCTTGAGGGTTCTGCCTTTTTCAGGGGGGCTCTAAAGGTGAGGCAGGAAAGAGCAAGGGATACATCTTTGTTTCTCGCCACCTTTGTGTGGCCTTGGGGTGCATGACTGATTGGAATAAATCTTCTGCACGTCACCTCATGGTCACTTCACTCTGCTTCCCCCTGATGGAAGCTATCCTTCACTGACTTGTCACACCAGGTAGTTCTCACCTGTCCATCCCTCCATCCTTACGAGCCAGCCAGCGGATGGCATCGCGCCTGCCTCTGTGTCAGCCTTCCCAGATACAAACGGCCTATCAGCTGTTGGAAGGAGCGCTTAAGTCAGCAAACGCACTTTTCCTGTCCTACCACGTCCTTCAGGCTTCCCCAACTCGATTGTACTGCAGAGGCGAAGAGCCGGGCCAGCTTCTTACTCTGGACACAGAGGCGCTTCTGTAAGGGTTGAGTCACTGGATGAATGCCTGGCCTCGAGCCAGCACCAGTTTCTTGGCTGTTTTGTTGAAAGACGAATCTTACTGAGAGTAAGAAAAGAGGAGGTGTCTGTGAAACGAGGGTCTGTGGGACAGGCAGGGTTTGTTGATCTTCTTAATATATGTGTTCTCCCTCTTCCTGGCTCTGAATGACCAATTATGCCTTTTCCCTGTGGCCCCAACCAGTTCCCGATCAGGCTAGCGCCCGTCTGCCTTCAGATATCTTTCTCCACCTCCCAGCGAGCAGGTGAGACGGACGGCAGGATCTCTACAGGGTGGTGGCCGCCACCGCCCATGTGCGGATCCACCGCTATTTTCGCCCACCCTCTTTTTCTCGAAGGCACTCGCGAATATGTAGGGCAAAGAGGAAGCCCCATGTTTGCGCTGACCCACCGCTTTAATCTCAACCACCGAGTCCTGGGGTCGGGAGAATTCCCACGGGCCCTCCAAGAGAAAGGCACACAGCAGTGCTGGGCCAGCGCTTGGTTTTGCTGAGGAGCTGCTTTTGTCCTGTGAGGGGGAGGGAGGGGGCAGCAGACGGGCAAACCCCTGCCACGTTACCCAAAAAAGAACCCGTGGCCACATCCTGTGGCTGGAGATGCTGCTTAGTCAAGATCATCGGTCGCTTTGGGGAGTCTGGGGAAAGACAACAGAGGATGCCGTTATCAATAGGCCAGGTTTAGTCTAGAGGCCGTCCCTCCCATGAGCTTATAAAAGGATCTGATGGGTGTTTTTGTAGCCTTCCCTTGAAGATCTCCCAGGAAGACACCCCACGGTCTCTGTGGGTAATTCCCTCAGCGGCGGATTTTCAATCCTCCCAGTTGTCATATGGCCAAAGCCTTAAGACCTGCCTTACAAAGCTCACGGATTGCTGCTTGGGATCATTTCTCTCTCCCCCGCCCCCTGCTATCGAATCAAATTCCTCACCTCCTCCGTGCTGTGTCCACCATACAGAAGCTCTCCAAGGAGGTCCAGAGCGCTCTGGCGAAAGCCAACAACACAGCCGAGGAGACCATCTCGGCCATGAAGACGGTCCGCAGCTTCGCCAACGAGGCCGTGGAGGCCAATGTTTATTGGGAGAAGCTGCAGCAGGTCTACAAGCTCAACAAGAAAGAAGCCATGGCCTACACTTACTACGTGTGGTCCAACGGGGTAGGTCCAAACCCTTCCTCCTCCTCCTCCTCTTCCTCCTTTCCCTTTTAGGCTGCCTGGGCCACAAAACCCGCCTCCGGCAGCTCAAAGGAGGTCACGCCCTGGTCTCTCTCTCTCTCTCTCTTTTTCAGCTGACGCTCCTTATTGTCCAAGTCAGCATCTTGTACTATGGAGGCCACCTGGTGATCTCCGACCAGATGACCAGCGGAAACTTGATCTCCTTCATTATTTACGAATTCGTTCTGGGAGACTGCATGGAGGTACGCGTCGAGCGCTATCTGATCTCAGCTGGTCAGGCCAGAACAGAAAATACAGATACAAAATAAAGAAGACAAAGAAACACTGGGGCACCATCAATATTTTAATATTAGCTTCCATGAGCAAGCCCACTTCCACAGACTGAGATAAAACAACAGAGCTGATGTGTCTTCTGTCTTTGCCGGACCTGCTAGCCCAGGCTCACAGGGCTACCTCTTCGAGGACTAGCTTGACTCGAAAGGGCTTATTCCAGGCCCGTTCTGATCTTCGGATATTTCGCTATATGTTCAATACAATTATTTTACCTCATCTTTTCCCTTTGTTGCTAGTTTTGTTTTTCCATTAACGTTCTGCCTCTTAGTTCTCTCTCTCTTTCTCTTTCTCTCTCTCTTATATATATAAGAGAGATCCGGCAAAGAAAAAAGACATATCAGCTCTGTTGTTATATAAAAAAAAAACAATTTTCTTTTATTTTTACTCTTTTCCCCTCCCTTTATGGCCTATTCAGCCCTGTTTAAAAAGCCCGTTTCTTGTAAAAGCAGCCATTGACTCAGAGGCATCAAGTATATCTTTGCTTAAACATCTGCTTCTCTTGGCACTTGCGACCCAACCAGGAGGTTTCCTCTGGCCGTCCGCTTTAGTAGATCCCGAAGGGACGTCACACTCTGAATTGTTATAATTCACTTTTAAAGCCACCTGACCCGCACAATGTCAATCCATTCGCTCTACTCTCTCTCTCTCTCCTTTCAGTCCATCGGCTCCGTCTACAGTGGGCTGATGCAGGGTGTCGGCGCCGCTGAGAAAGTCTTTGAGTTCATAGACCGGGAGCCAACCATGGTGAGCGATGGGACCCTGGCCCCCAGCCAGCTGGAAGGCAAAGTGGAGTTCCGGAACGTGACCTTTGCCTATCGCACCCGGCCTGCAACCCAAGTCTTACAGGTACATTTCTGCCTTCTTCCCGTGGGTTTGCTGTCAACGTGTAACCGATAGCCAAGGGCCCAGAATCTGCCATCTGCGGATAGAAAAGCTGCACTCATAGAAGGTGCTGGAGCTTGCTTTTTCTGGCTCCACCGTAGACTATGTCAATTGTTTTGGGGGGGAAAATGGGGAAAGTGGTCAATTGATAGAGACGGATCATATCTTACTGTCGGTCTCAGCTGGGAAGAAGACTCACCGAATCCATTGCCAGATGCTGGTTAGTATTGACACAGATGGCATTAGGGTGAATGGCTCTTTTCTAATTAGGACCAACTGCAAGATGCTTGTGTACCAGACCGCCTAGGGGTCTTCTCCATTTCCTGCTGTTTTCCAGAATGTCTCCTTCACCCTCCCTCCTGGGAAAGTGACGGCTTTGGTGGGGCCCTCAGGCAGCGGAAAGAGCTCTTGCGTCAGCATTATCGAGAACTTCTACCCGCTCCAAGATGGACAAGTCCTGCTGGATGGCCAGCCTATTAACATGTACGAGCACAAATACCTGCACTCAGTGGTACGAGTCACAGATCACCGGATTCTAGCTCTAACCAGACCTTAGGCACGGGCCAAACCCATTCTGTGGAAGGGTAGAGCATGAGTGGGCAGCCACCAAGGATCGGGGCCAATGTCTCCTTCGGCTGGACCTTGGTAGCTCTCGCCTGCCCTTTCTTGAAAAGTGGGAGTCACAGACGCTAGCTTCTATAAGTTACTCGGAGCTTGAAATAGAGGTGATGGAGAGCTTTTAAGTAAGACCACGTTCTCCAGAGGTTTTGGGGGGGGGCAGTCCTAGCTTGGTCTATTATTACAATGAAAAATCCTAGAGGAGGAGTTTGCAAGTCTGCACGTCCCTTATTCTTCATTTAAAGGGGAAAGGAAAGGAAAGGGGAAAAATAACAGAAGGTTCTAGCCATTAGGGCTAAGAAAAAAACATTTGAGAGTCTCAACAGCCGGAGAAGGTTTCTAGGATTCTGACGGAGGACTTCAGCTCAGACTCTCCTGGTGGCAAGTTGAACATAAATGCAGTATTCAAGAGAAGAAGAAAATAAGAGAGATGGAGCAGACTTGAATAATTTGAATAATTGATGCAGCTAGTCAAATACTGCCTGAGTCCAAAGGGACCTACTCAGAATTGCCTCTTTATCTTTTAAGTCTGAAAGGACTAGGTAACTTTTGGGTCGGGAAGGCTACCATCCCGCAATGCTGGTATGTAGGTGAATCTAATGAAGTTATCTGTAACATGCACTGGCATAAAAGGAGGGTCCTGACAGAGTCTGTTACTGACACAAAGCGATGAAGCTGCGCAATTCATTCCTGGAGTTCACTCTGTTGAGCAGTGGGTGCCTTTTTAAGCAAGGAAAGTCCAGCCAGTTATTTAATTTGTGACTCTTCCCCCCTCCACCAACCCCATCCCTGTCTTCCATTCTCCCTGTAGATTTCTTTGGTGAGCCAAGAGCCGGTGCTGTTTGCCCGATCTATTGCAGAAAACATCTCGTACGGCTTGTCCTCTGCCCCATACGAGTCGGTGGTTCAAGCTGCCCAAAAGGCTAACGCTCATGTGTTTATTACAGAACTGCAAGACGGCTACCACACAGGTATTGGAAATATGCTTGCTTTTTTTTTCTTTTGAGAGACCAGAGAAAAAATCTAGGTTCACACTTACAAGCTGTGTGACTGTGCATTGAAGAGAACCAAATGGGTGCTTCTTGCCCCATAAGCAGAGCTGCACAACTCTCATGCACACTCACAGGTATGGTGCCTACCTACTGGGATCCCTTCCTTCCTTCTCCTCATCCCTCCCCTCCCTCCCTTCTCCTCATCCCTCCCCTTCCTTCCTTCCTTCCTTCCTTCCTTTCTCCCTCCCTCCCTCCCTCGACTCAACTTCATGCTTTTGCTTCTTCTTTTGCTCTTGGTCAAAACAGAAGCTGGTGAAAAAGGAACCCAACTTTCTGGTGGTCAGAAGCAGAGGGTGGCGATCGCGAGAGCTTTAATC
Organism: Pogona vitticeps; assembly: GCF_051106095.1. Classification (NCBI taxonomy): domain Eukaryota; kingdom Metazoa; phylum Chordata; class Lepidosauria; order Squamata; family Agamidae; genus Pogona; species Pogona vitticeps. Next base: position 17,433,173 of record NC_135796.1, read on the forward strand.
AGAAATCCCCCTGTCCTGATTCTTGATGAAGCCACGAGTGCCCTGGATGCGGAGAGCGAGCATGCGGTGAGAATTCATATTGGAATGCCATGCTCGTATTGTGCAAAGATTCAGGGAGCCAATGTATGGGTGGAAGGCTTTGCCTTACACTGAGAGCGGATCCATGTAACCCAAGGCTGACGGGCAGCAGCTGCCCAAACGATCAAGCAGCCAGCTTCGCTACCTTTTAATTGTGGAAGAAATTAGACTTGGAGCCTCCAGGGGAGATGGCTTTGCCACTGTGCCTATGGCTCTCCTCCTGTTTTATGCAAAGTTTGACCGCCCCCGCCCCCGTGCTGTTTAAATAGATTAGTTGTACTCCTATACCTGCAGGAGGCTCAACAATCAGCCTTTTCTCCCCTAGCATTGCTGCTCAGGACCTTAATACTGAACTGGGGACCTTAGGCGTGCAAAGCCTCCATGCTGCCACTTCCATGCTCACCTCATCCGTATGAGAATGAACAGCATGCATACTGTGCTGGTATTTAACAGATACTTAGGTTTTTGGTTAAAACTTATATCTGTTATATAATATTAGTCAATGTTTTTTATAATTTGGATTGACTGTGCCTGGTATTTTTGAATAATAATAATGATTATGATACTAATGTTAATAAAGAAATGCAAAACAACAAATATTGATACAAACTTGAGAGCCCTCGGTGATGGTGGTGCTTGTTTTAAGCGCATTTTTAAAACACCACCGGCTTCCCTCCTTTGTCAACTAGAAGCTGTTATTTGCTTACCACAGGCAAACTATTTTTAAGCCTGGTTTTAGGTATATGTTTAGTACAGGAGAGGATTCCTAAGGTATATTTGTGTTGTGCGTTCATTTCCTGTTGCCATTGTGAGCCTGTGGCGTGGGCCTGGCTGAAAATTAACACAGAAGACATGAACACAGTCCTGCGGTGGCTTTCTCTTCATTTCTTTAAACCTCTCTTCTTCTTGGCAGATTCAAAGAGCCATTTACGAGGATGTCCAGAACCACACGGTGCTTGTTATAGCCCACAGGCTAAGCACTGTGGAGAAGGCGCACAATATCATTGTTCTCGACAAGGGCTGTGTGGTACAGCAAGGGACGCACAAGCAGCTGATGGAAGAAGGAGGCCTTTATGCCCGGCTGGTGCAAAGACAGATCCTGAGCCACGAAACCGGTACAGGGGACAGCTGTCAGTTGGATGGCAGCTTGGCGGGCAACAGGAGAGAGTCTCCAAAAACAGGAGTGGCTTAAGAGCTCGGGGCGGGGGGCATCACGTCACACAAGCTGTGCTTGACAATTTTGAACAGGACCGCCCTGCTGAATTCGGCGGTGAAAGTGCGAAGGAGTCATGCTGAAATTTGAAAGGAAGGATTCTCCTCTCTAGCACAGCTTCACCAACGTTTCCTGTCTGAGGGTCTTTGTTTACACGTCTTAAGCAGTCAGTGTGTGGAGCACACCGTTCCCACTAGACAGCGCCCCTCTGAGCCGCAAGAGAACCGGGGGGGGGGCTAAAATTTCCACAGCAGCCCTCGTGTTCTCTTCTTCCACCAATACGCATGCAAAATTTTGTTATTAATTAAAATGGGTGTGATTTGGGATGCATGCACTGTAATGGAAGAGGAATAACCTGTGAAGGATGTCTAAAGGTGGCTTTCTGGACTGGTGAGGGAATCCCTGGCTTAGATCTGGTGTCCTAAACAATTGGTTGCGGTTTGGACCACTCCGGTGCCTAGAGGTATCCTGTGTTACTTCCATTGAGTTCACTTGGACCTAAAAGCATGGCATGCTCACGGAAGCGTTATTTTATCTGAGGTGTTTGGCTCACAGTTTTGACCATCCTGTCTGCAGGATTTGTAGTAATGACTCTTGGTTCTGGATGCTCTGATCTGAAATATGCAGAATCATACATGATGCTTTTGTGGGGATCACAGGGGAGAAGGAGCGAGAGCTTTTAAGATTCTTTAAACGGGGCATCCGGAATCATAATTCCTTTTTGTGTGTATGTTCAGCCCCTCACAAGCAAGGCTGCAGTCGAATCTCTTTCCATATAGATGGAGCTTAGTTGAGGATCCAGTGGATAAACTTTTCCCGTAGAGGCTGTCTAAGAGAGATCCTGCTTCCCACAAACACTTTGGTTAGCTTCCGATCTGGGGGAGGGAAACAGCCATTGAATGGCCGCCAAATTATTTTACATTTCTGGCTTGGACATGTCGTTACACAGACCGTTGAGCATCCCACTTTCACAGCAAATAAGACAATCATATATTTTAAATCAGCAGGCTCCACTGGGAATATTTCCCGGCTGAGCCTTGTTGAAAGAGGTGGGGATGATGAGAAGTTCCCCCTAAATCTTGCTTAAGTACCTTCAATTAAAACCTTTTTATTTCCCCCAATCTTCAGGTTATTGGGGTTATTCTGTTCTTGGTTGCGTAGTGAAACAAGGGAGAATTAAAAAGAAGACCAAAATCTCAAGTTCTACCTCCCTTTGGATTCGACTAATTTGTCCCAGTCTTGTTACAGCTTCGTGAAGAATCAGGAGGAGTTCTTTGATGGTTAACACACGGAGGGCGACCAAAAGCAAAAACTTGACGGTGACTTGAGTAATTAGCGTTTTAAAAATAATATTTTGTTGTTCTCTGTTTCTAGCCTCTCCAGTTGCACTAGGTTGGAAAATGACCACAAGCACTTTAGCTCATTTTAGTTTATTTCTGATATTTCAAGGCTGCTGTGTTTTGAGCAGGTTTTTGTTCGCAATATTTAAGAGAAACCTATAATATTTTAGCAATATTTTACAAACACTTTACAAAATAATAATAAAAAGACTACCTCTGATAATTCATGGTTGGTATCAACATTTTTTTTCTTGATTGTGTTTTCATGGTTGTGACATTGGGTGTTGTTTCAGAATCCCAAGGCTGCCAAAGATCCGGTCACCTTGATATCACTGGCTTTCTTCTTAAGCGTCCAGGAAACAGAGTAAGATTTGAGAGGCAGATGTTCACATAAAGGTTGGACTGCGCGCATGAAGATGGTTTTTCTTATAACTTGGTCCAAAGTCATGTTGGGTGTTAAAAACTAGGATGAGCACTTAGCCTGGGTGTGGTTGTGTACACAAGTTGGTGCACAGCTTGAATTGTTGGCTATTTTGTATGTATAGCAACAGCAACACAAATAGGCTGGTAGAGCAGTTTTTTTTTTTTACCAAACAGAATACGCGAATGGATTTTAAGGTAACTTGTGCCAGCTATGTGAATGTAACAACCTGCCTCAGGAGAAGGTTAAAGAGCTCTGGAGATTAGACTTGCAAATCATGTTCCTGAATGTTCCCGTACAGACAGATTTTTGCGAAGGTGACTCACAGATACGCCCGGCAAGCCTGTTGATGTTCACCTTGCATGGATACGAGGTCAAGGGTGTGGGTAAACACGCAGAGGAGATATTTGCAAATAAGCCAGGTTGTTTCCTGAAATTGCAGTTACCCTGGAAGTAGCCGTGGCTCTTCGCTTCCTTGTAACTTTAACTCCTGAAGTTATGATGGGCCGTTGGTGTAAAAAGAGTGAATTTACTGGACAGATGATTTCTTAGTAGTACTAACACACATGCGCTTGAGAGTTTATCCGACCGTGTAATCAAGAAATGAGAATCCAGGCCACGAAAAGGAAACAGATATACAAGTAAATTGTTATGAAACGGTACATCGGTCACAAATACAAACTGCAGCTGGATAATTACCATAAAATAATGTCAGAGAGTCACCTTGAAGATGGGGAAGTCTCGGTATCAGTTTTCACTAATTTCACAGCTTTCTCTGACTTTGGCACCTTTTTTTTAGCTGCCTGAACATTCATAGAGTGATGCTTCTCCACTCAATTAACATTTTCTCTAAAGAGGAGTGTGACTCATCCTGGACATTTTCCACTCCGCCTAGGACAAGGCTAGGAGAATGGAACAGTAAGTCCTCGCACCCGGGCGGGGCAGCAATTGCGAAAAATCCATGTTGATGGGAAGATAGTGGGTGAAATCAGGATGTCACTCCCCCACCCAGTATTTCCACCCACTTTTTCTTCATAGCAGGTTGGTATGATCTGGCTCGGATTACGCTGCTCTCAAACCTAGGTGTGTCCCCATTGTGAGACAGTCTAAGAGGTACTTCTCAGTGGGGCCCCGTTTGCCATCACTGTAACTGTGTGTGTACACATATCAACTCTGCACATACACAGTTGGGTTCTTTAGATTTCCATGTATTTGTGGTATCTGAAATCAGGGTTCATTTGTGCACGTAGAATTCCACCATTTCTTCTTTTGTACCGTAAGAATAATTAATTAATTAATTTATTCTTGGGCTCCCCTTGTACTTTTTTTTCCTCCCCTCCCTGAAAGCCAAGGGTGTCCTTTTTTAGCTACATAACTCGATATCCTATCTGAAAATGATCAGGTGTGCAGTTGTTGACATATCTACAACTAAAGGCTCACATACAGGGTCAGTCCACTGATGATTCTCCATCAAGCATGAAGACACACCCTTATGTATTGTGCAGGATTCTCCACCTAAGCTGTTCTATGGGCTGCACCTCGCAAGGAGATTAAGAAGATACACGATACAATTGCCTTTGACCAAATAACTGTTTTCAAAGAAAAAAGGTAAATGTTCTGTGTTTTTAGAAGGTACGTAGATATGTCACCAGATGTTGATATTTAGAAGAAGCATTCTGTCCCGTGTGAGGCCTCTACGTGTCATCTGCCACCTGCAGATTTTAGACATACTGGCATTAAAAATTATGAATATTAAGAACATTAATTGCCACTTTAGTAAAATTAAATTGAAACACTGATAAAATTCAGGAGCCATAATCGGAAAAAGTTTGATCAAAATGCAGGCCAGGCTGTATACTAATGTTCAGTAGCTTTGGCTTTATAAAGTTTTAGGGTTTATAAGGTCCCCCCCCCTCTTAAAATCGTTAATGGAAATTACCCGCTGAGATCAGGGGCAGGAACGTAATGCTCTCGTAAAGCCCTTTTAACTTTTCTCACTTTTGTTTTGCCTTCAAATACTCTACTCACCCAACAAGAAATTATGTAATGATGTGATGTCTCTGAATAGCAAGGCAGCGACATCACCTTATACTATATAACCTGAATGCTCTTTACTCCACCCTGGAAGCTATCAAACTCAACCACATTTTAGTAATGAAGGGAAATGTATTTGTCTATAGCAGAAACATTCCTAGAAAAGCTAGACACCCTTTCCCCCACAACGGTATTTTGTTATGCAGGAAGCCGTTCAGCTATTGATTGACTAAAATAGTATTTAAAGATAAATACTTTTCAATAATTTTGCCTGTCGCAAAGGTGGCCAGGCCTCATGCCTGTGGAACCCATTTTGGTCAAGGTGTATGTGTGTGTATTTTACTAAAATGCTCAGTGCCACAATCCACCATGAGCAAGATCACTGTGAATTATATTTCTGCACCCGGGAACTTGCAGTGATCAGCAGAAATGAGCAATGCTCACAGTCCTTAAACACATAAAAATCCTCTCCTGGCCACCCTTCAACTTTTCTTTATTTCAGGAGCATACTTGGAGATGTTCCGGGAACAGTCAATCTCCGAACATTGCAAAATGAGCAATACATGGGTGTGTCTTAAGATGGCACCATCAGAAGCTCAATGGCACATAGGGCAATTGTTGTGTTAAATGCTCCCAGCAGACTTACTTGGGCAAGTGATCCGTCTAGCTTTGTGTCAGCTACACAGTGACTGGCAGCAGCTGTCTGAATTTTCCGGCAGAAGGTCTCTTAGAGCCCTAAGGAACGGCGGCGGGCAATGAGCCTTGGCAACTTTGCATGTGAAGCCTGTATCCTGTCACCAATCTACAGCTTTTCCCAAAAGAACAAGCGACACATCATTGTCTGCTCAAATGCAATCACTTTTTGCGATGCAGAAGGATTAAGTTGATTGACAGTAATAAAAAACAGAGCCTCTTGGTATTACAATGGGGATATTGGCCATATAAATGTTTCCATCCAAATTAATAACAATTGCTAACACTGATCATGAGAGCAAAACTTTAGCATTAATAACTATTGCATCTGTGTAGCTAATGACAAGATGACAGACTTATGAGAGGTATGTAACAATATATTGTTTAATTCTTATAGTTCTCGTGCCTTGAACTTACAAATTCTTGCTCGTTTAGGTAGCTTTAGGACTCTTGAATATATTTTCATGAAACCCACATCTTCCTCCAGCTTCAAACTCTGAATTAAATGATATTGGTTAATAAGTGGATATTATGCCAGTTTCACCACTGGAGATACAAAAAAGGATTGTAGTTTAAATCAAGCAGGATCGGAGTGATAAAGACAGAAGCCTCAGAAGTGCAATCTCAGTAGTAATATTAATGGCTCAACCTATGTTATTCCTAGCTGATTAAACCCTTATGCCTAGAACACAATGGTTTTAATCTGAGCAAAAATTAACAGAATATTGAATATTTATTCGCTCCTTGGATAGGCCATCTTTGTAAAGAAAGCCACAGTCCCAGGTTTAAAAGAGCCAGACAGGGGCTGTTGAGGACCAGACATGTGGAAGATCTCTTGTTTATAGGGTGGCTGTATGTCAGAGGCGACGACCGCACGTCCCAACAAGACGCAAATTTGCGAATCCGAAGTATAAAGGGATTCCTGGAGGAGAGCCGTTTTTCAGATCTGTCCTAAAATGATGGGACGGATAAAAAGGAAGGGCGGGTGAAATATTGGCTCTCCAATATTTCTCTTTCAACGGCACATGCATCTGGTCTGGAAGAAAGAAAGAAAGAAAAAGAAGAAAACCTTGTTTCAGTTCCCAGCTAAAAACAAGCCACATGCTTGGGCGCGAAGTGAGGATGCCCTGTTGTAGTCATAGCAGCTATCCTGCCAGATGGTGTTTTTACATAACAAATTTTTTTAAAAAAAGTGGGAGTTGCAGCTGCAGAGATTTGGAGGCCTAGGGCAGGCAGAGAAAAAGGAAAAGAAGAAGAAAAAAAAAGGGTGGTGGGGAAGAAGAAAGGAGAGGGTTGATGGAACCCGCTTGTCCTAAAGTTTAATCCTCTATGGAGAGAAAGCAGCCTTTTCCCCATTGAATGAGGGTTGCACAGCTTGCCTCTCTTCCCTGTAGCTTTATATATATATATATATATATGGCTCTTGTGCTCTCTCTCTCTCTCTCTCTCTCTCTCTCTATATATATATATATATATAGAGAGAGAGAGAGAGAGAGAGAGAGAGAGAGCGCACAGGAAGATATATATACCTGTCTATAAGGGTTTAACATATAGCACAGGAAGTTAAATATATTTGAATATAAATAATAAATATATTTGTATTTAACTTGCAGTGATCTATGCCAGCCAAAAGGCACTACTACTGAGTCCTTAAAAGGGGCAGCTTTTAAGTTTACAAGCCCTTTTGAGTTTCTGAAGCCATGGAGGCCACCAAAATCGCTCAGAAGCTGGAAAAAACCAGGAAAAGAATGGATTCTTTTCCCCTGAAGGAATATTAAAATAAAAAAATCAAAGGGGGCGGGAATGTATTTGACGTTTTATTTATTTGAAATTCAGTATTTATTTAAAATATGTACACAACGGGTTCCTTCCTGCGTTCCCCCACCCCCCCACCCCGACTTTTCCCCCCTGGTGTTGTGTTTCCCCCCCCCCCCGACTTTATTGGGGTATTTTCCCCTTCGACTTTTGGGGGGTTGTTTCCCGATTTTCCCCCCACGACTATTATAGGTCGGGAGTTGTTAATAATAATAATAATAATAATAATAATAATAATAATAATAATAATAATAATAATAATAATAATAATAATAATAATAATAATAATAATAAATACTGTAATTTATTCTCAGAAACCCACTCTAGCCCCGCCCCTCCGTTTCCCGCCTCATTTCGGCCACTCCCCCCCCGCGCGCGCGCGCTTCTCCCCGCGTGACTTGCAGCACGGCGGCGCAGCAGAGCAGGGAGGAGGGTGAAAACCCACCAATGGCGCGTTGACGTCTCCAGAAGCTCCGCCCACTTTCTCCCTCCTCCTTCCTCGGCTCCCTTTACCTGGCAGTTACCCTCCGAAGAAAGGGAAGGAGCGGCGGGAGTGGTTTGGGAAGAGCAGCGGCGCAGGCGCAGGCGCGGCAGCGGCAGGGAGGGGTTCGGGAAGAGCCTGCTGCCGCCTCAGGAGGGGCCGCGCGCGCGGCTTCTGGCTGAGGCGATTCTGAGGCGAAGGAAGGAAGGAAAGGGTCGGTCGGTCGCTCGCTTCCCGGGAAGGCCGGTTCCCTTCGCCCGCCATGGCGGTGGACGTGAGGCGGCTGGAGGGCCTGAGCCTCCACCAGCTGAACGAGCTGCTGGAGGACGAGGAGCAGCTCCAGAATATGGCTCTCGAGATGGAGGAGGTAAAAAATTGGGAGAGGGAGGAGGAGAGAAATTAGCCTTTTTTTTCTTAATAAGGGGGGGGGGAAGGCCTGGAAAAGTTAAACGTTAAACAATGTTCTTGTTTTTTAAAAAAATGTTTCCCCCCCTCGCCAGCCCTCATTTCTGTTTCCTAGGAAACCAGCGCTTAACAAAGTACAGTATTTATTTCCTTCTCCTTCTTCTTCTTTCTCGCCCACTCTTCCCCCCCCACACACAACTGCTTTTATTAATATTGGCATTAAGGAGGATTAGTTAAGTTGTGGAAGGAGTTTGTGTGAGTCTGTGCCGGCGTTTATAAGTAAAAACTCAGTGAATAAAAATAAAAGCAGTTTTTTTTTAAAGACAAAAAAAAAAACCATGGTGGCAACTTAAAGACAAACTGTTTTTTTATATATGTTTTCATGGGTAAAAACTCAATGAATAAAAGTAAAAGCAAATAAAAGGCGGAAAAAAACTCGTAATGGCACCTTAAAGACGATATATATATATATATATATATATATATATATATATATATATATATATATATATATATATATATATATATATATATATATATATATATATATATATATATATATATATATATATATATATATATATATATATATATATATATATATATATATATAATGTGAGTTAATTTAATAAGTCTTGGGTGTTGGTGTTGCCTCTCAATATTTTAAAAAAATACATTAAAATATTCATTCTAAAAATGTTTACTGTGATGGCATTGCAGTAAATCACAAACTAGAGTTGCTTTCGGGAAACACTTTGCTTAAAAGCGTGACAGGAAAACCACGAAATGCATTTCAAAACAAAGCAAAACACTGTATCTGATATTCTTGGTATTTTCCTGCGCTAGACGTTTTCCTGTCCCTTTGTCCGAAAGTGTGGGGAAAGTATTGAAACATGGACAGGTTTTGGGAGTAAAACAAGAAATAAGACCCCTGGTGGTGTGAACTATTTGAGTGTTAGTTGGTTTACTCGGAAGTAGGATAGTGGGGATAATTTTGCAAGTACTGTATATGCCAGCAGGATTGCAGGCTTGGACCCCTCCGGCAATGTAATTTCGAATATTTCCTATTAAGCGGTCCCTTATTGTGTTCCCATAATGTGTGGTTTAATATTAAACCTTGGAGGTTTTTCTCAGTCTTAACCTCAAGTAAATGGGCATTGTTACTGAACCAGTTTGGCCTAATAGAAAGTGGGGTGGATGGGTCTAGTTGGCAGCTCTTTGTTTAAGCGGAGCAAAAAAGAAAAAATCATGTTAATTTCCCCAGTTATTCTTATTTATTTGCCTTTTTTTTCCCTAGGGAGAACTTGAAGGATTTTTCTCAGTGACTGCCCTGTTACCCAGGGGGGTGGGAGACGGGTGTGAAGAGGTGTTAAAGCCTTTCTGGGAGCAGGTTATATCTCTGTTTAGGACATTCATCTTCAAAATAGTTGTTCTATTTGAAATACAGTGATCCCCCCCCCCCCGGCCCAATTTAGTAGCATCAATTCTTGCAGCTGCCCTGCTATGGAGTCCAGTGGGAAGTGTTATTCTAGGCTAGTATGACTAGTGTCACTGCAATCTGCTAGTTTAGAATCATCTGCTTTTGCGTGGGTAGGTGATGAAGGTGGGGGAGAAGCAGAGATTTGGCAGCTTCCCACAAACCTGCCTCCTGAGCACATGAAAATGAAACGGTTTGTGAATAAAAATATACATGGTGGCTTGCTTGTTTTTGCTTCTAGTTTTTCCATTCAGTTTAAGGAACCCTTAGTTGGCAGATAGGTGTTAATGCTGTTTCTCTCTGTAGGTTCTGACGTGCCCTGATCAAAATGTCAAAAGTGAGAGCTAACAAGCTGTGTGGTTTATGTCTTGTAGAACAGGATGGGGTTTTGAAAGGGAGGCAACTGTCATCGCTTTGTGGAGCTGTAGTGAGCTTGACATAAGGGACACTCCCTTAACAGGAAGGCATCTGGTAACTGTCCCATGGGGAGTAGCTTGAATTTGTTGTTAATTCCAGCTTGCTTCAGTGGCAGACACAGTGCATTGTCTTTCTTTGCCCCTGCTCCTGTGCTCAAAGCATGGAATATGTGCCCTTAATAATACTTACAGGCTTTATTTTGTGAATTGCCTAACTTTAGCCCTGCTAGTATTAATAGCTATTGTCTCTTCAGTAATAACAGCTAATAGAGAATGCTGTAAAAGATGAAGGGGACTAGACCTCCCACCCAACTTTAATTTAAGCACTGCTCTTGTTGCTTCTTTTAGTGTCAAAAGTGACTGCTCCAACTTGTTTGTGGAGTTGACTTTGAGGTCAAGAGCATTTGCAGAAATTTCTTCTGTGCACTTCCTTGTATTTGGAACCATAGGCACATGGAAGAAGTTAGTGACTGAAGTTGCTCTTTCCCATTAAAAGTTACTCCCCTTTCAACTCCTTGGAGACAAAAAAAACAGTGCTTCTACACTTTCACACCTCCTCAGATTTAGCAAATGTAAGCATTGCTAATTAATGAAACCCCACATTTCCAACTTGTGATTTGTCACCTCTTCCGTTCTGTTTTCTTCCCAGCATTTCTGTGCTGTTAAGGGTAAAGTAGCGTCAAATTTTCCCTTCCACCTACTCCTGAATTATTTGGTTTCTGAATTTTAGTACATCCACCGTTCAAATAAAAGTTTTCTGAGTCTTTAGAAATCTCTGTTGCTTAGCTGTGTGCTCTTTTGTTGGCTGGAATTCATAAAGGGGGGGGGGGGGAAGAAGGCACTGTAGTCATGCCTTGGTAACTAACTAGTACAGAACCTAAAAGCCAGCCTATCAGCAGGCAGAACGCCCAGGCAACCAACGGGTCTGAAAAGTAATTGTGCTTGCTATAGACATTCCCACTGTAGCTTAGACTTTATCAGGCTTTCTGATAATGCTCTTCTTGTTCCAAGGCTTTAAAGAACCTTAGAGCAGAATGAAGCAGTCTGTTCATAGTTCTTGCTTCAAGTAAAAATAAAAAACAAGTGTCTTAAAGAAGGACTGCTATTTGGCTCCTTTTGCAGCCAGATGTGTTGATTTATTAGATCTGCATGCAGGCCAAACTGGGATGAAACAAATCGAGTTCTCGGGAATAAATTTCAGAGAGAATTCACCGTTTATATATGTTTGCCCTTTAGTTTATTGGCCACTATCCATTTTTTTTCAGAAGTGTTGCACATAAAGAAAAAAGAAGTGACATGCCTCAGGATGATTAAAATCCTGGCCATGTACAGTTCACACCAAATCATCTTATGTCAAGCGCCACTTGACAGTTCTAGCAGCTGTGGAAATGCTTATCACTGACTTTGGTCGTTTTCAGGCTGCATGTAGGGTGCTGGAAGGGGAAGCATATTCATTTTGCAGTAGTAGAAATTGTGTGGCTATAAATGGTCTTGGAAGCCTTTTAAGTGTCGGCTATGCCTCTGGGATATGTACAGATATTTCAGATTCCAGTCAGTACCAATATCAGATTTTAGAAGCCTCAAGGCAGGCAGCCAAGAAATGGCCAGCCTTGAATAGTTTGATTAAATGAAGCACCACAAGAGTCTCCACTCCCTCTAACTGCAAACTTGAAGCTTTTCCACGATCAGAAGTGCTCATATTTATTTATTTATTTATTTAAAGTTATATGCTGCCCATATACATGCATATGTGCTAAAATGCATCCGTATGAACAGTTTTTTGCAGTGTGTTGCAATATTCTGCCCTTTTCCTCTCTTCCCACCCACCCCCATTTATTTTTTGCTAACATTATACAGAGACGCCAAGCAGATTTTTGAGGCAAGAGGGCAAGTGGGTTTCTGAAATTAGATCAGTGGGTTGTCCTTCATGTGCCATCTATTTCTCACGCCATGCCAGTAGAAGTGGAATTCAAGGCTTTGTGAGGAAGTCTTTGAAAGTTGAGGCTTTTTGTTATCAAACTATTCCTTTTTCTTTCCAGCAACATTCCAGCTCCCGCACGCTACCCACCACAGTTTTCTCCCTACCAAAACCTCTTCCCAGTTGGTCAGCTTATGATTTAAGTGAAGTTTTTTAGAACAGATCCTAAAATAAATAAGTGGCTAATTTACTGAACAATTTGGATAGCTAGCTTACTGCTTCTAAAAAAAATTAATTCAACAGATCCAAAGAACATAGAACCTATTTATTTTTAAATGATAATTTTTCCATGAAAGAAAAACCAGAAAGGTGTCACCTTTCTGGAAGGTGGAAGTCTACTTTTTAAATTATTTGCCAACCAGTTCTGAAACAAATTGCTGTGTCCCCCCCGCTGCTATGTTAGTTCATCTTTCCATAAATTACTTGAAGTGGTTGTGGAGTTGCAGAACATAAGCCATAGATTGTTCTTTTTTTAAACCATTTGCTTTCACAATTATCAGTAGGTTGTAAGAGTGGCTTGCTGGAAGGTACCTTTGCATCAGAAGTATAGGCATTACTTCATTCATTGTTGTCCCCCCCCCCCCCCCGGGAAGGTTTAGAATATCAGTGTCATAGTTTTCTGTACATGCATTCATGCAAAGCTTGGAATTTTCCTCCCTTACTGTCTGAAAAATACATGTACCAGATGGTCAAAATTGTAGGAGGTGCCCTGAGAGCTTTTACCTGTACTGTTACAGAACTTTGAAATACTGTACATAGCCATCCAATTTTATAAAACAGAGACATTAAAAATATGGTCTGTGTAATGTGAGATCCAGACATTAACAATTTTACTACCGTGTTTCCTGGAAAATAAGACAGGATCTTATATCAATTTTTGCTCCAAAAACGCATTAGGGCTTATTTTCAGGGGATGTTTTTCTTTTCATGTGCACCAATCAGCATTTATTCAAATACAGTCCTGTCATCTTCCTCTGGTTGCTACACAGTGGTGGAGGGCAGGGTTTCACTTAACTGGGGCTTATTTTTGGGGTATGGCTTATATTAGGAGCATCCTGAAAAATCATACTAGCGTTTATTTTCAGGTTAGGTCTTATTTTCAAGGAAACAGTAATAAAAGTGAATTTGAGTTCGTCTTTTGTGTTTTTGCAAACTGCTGTGAGCAGGGAAAGAACCCACCACAAACTAATAGATGCCTGGATTCCTTGGCTCTACCATACTTTTCACCAGCCCTGCTATGAATGTGGTCATGTTCCCTTTTGCCAACATAAAATTAGGCTTTAAGGCTACTAATTAAACATGCCTTTAACTACAGACTGGGTTTTCCCTTCCCTCTCGTGGTGAGCTAATTAGGAACAGTCTTTATTTTAGCAAATAAGAGCTTCTGTTCTCTCATCTTAGTGTAATGATAATCCCTCACTGCACAAAATATTGTTGAGACTTTCCTAGAATGGGCCATAAGATAAGAACTGTATGAGCAATCAACTGGTGGAAAAGGGGAGATCAAAATAGTTTAGTATAGCAAACTATGTCGTGTGCATGAGAAAGTTGGCACCCACCTATACACTGCTAAGTCTGTGAAGTTTTTATTTGTCTGTGCTATTATCTGTGCATTATTTCATTTTTATTTTAGTCTGCATGTTTTGCTTAATCATGTAAAGCACGTTGAGTAGTATTTCACTAAGTCGGGTGGTCTAGAAGCTAAATAAATAAATAAATAATGAAATGAATAAAGTACTACAGGATCCTTTGTTTTTGTTTGTGTTTGCTATGACAAATTTAACACACAAGGGCTTGTCAAAAAGTTTCATGGGTGGCTTAGTATGCCTGGCAAAATGGCTTGGCTTGTAGGAATATTGAGCTTTAATTACAAATTGGGCTAAAGAAAAGGGGTGGGTGGGGAGGGGATGGAAAGGTCACTTTCAAAATAATGCTCAGAATAATTGGAAGAAAAAAAATCAGGAGGGGAGCAACACAAGTACAAGTATATTATTAATGAAACATGACAAAGGAAGGTTCCAGTGATGTGAAGCGTACAGTAACTCGGTCTTAGGCAACAGAACATTTAAATCCATTTCTGTAATTTAAAAGAAATCTCTTCCTTAGTTACATTCAAGAGAAAATAATTTGTTACTTGAGTGTAAGAGTCTTGTAGGGAATGACAGGAGCTCCAGTCAAACAATTCTGAAAAGGAACATGAGATACGGGAAGGCTGATAACAGAAACTTGCATAGTTTTCCTAGGTTTCTCATCAGTACTGTACTTTGTAGTGTGCAAAGGACCTGCAAACAGCTCCTGTTCCTAAAGTAATGATGATACATTTTTATTTTTCAAAGTTCATACATGATTCTCACAAATCTGCAAATAGATCAAAAGGTTGGTAAGACAGTTCTAATGCCAGATATAAAGCGGGAGAAGGAATCTATGTAAGGTTGCCCACTGCATATATTGAGTAGATTTTCTTGTCTGATCAATTATTATTTGAAGCAGGGTTTTTTTTTTACATAAAATCATATTCTTTTTGAATAAAAATTTGATGCAACAGATTATAAAGTATTTGGTTTCATAAGCAGAGATTTTCTCTTTGCACTCTGTGAACAAAGGTCGTTTTTTCCTTCTATATAGGGAATTCAAATGTCTTAACTGGAAAAGGAAGGGAAAACGAGGATGTGTTCTGTTTGCAAACAAGATAAGGGACTTCACACTGTTGAATAACACGACTGTGGATTTTTGCATCTAGAACTCGCAGAACTGCATGAGAATCAAATTCTCTAGCTTTTTCAAGCTCATTGTCCACACCCTTTTTAAATATTTGCCCATTATCCTGTTTTTCCCTTTTGGGTGATAAGGTAGAAGCAGATACGTACCTTTTAATTGCATAAAGTAGGTGGCTTGGTGGACATAGCCCGTCACAAGGGGCAAGAATTGCTGCTTGTTGGAATTCTGTCTTCTACACACGGCTCTTGAGTGTACAAAAGGCCTGTTTTCATCGTGTGTGCAGTTACTCTACAAAAGCTCACAGCCAAAAGAATACAGGATGTTGTCCCAACCTGGTGTGACTGGATTTCAAAGGCTGAGAATAGTGTTGCAGGAGATAAACTTTGGGATGAAAAGCCCCAGTTTAGGATGGTTAAGGATGACTAACATTTCATATTTCATTGTGGTTTCTCCAGCTGTTTTGCTTTGTTTCCTATCATGTGCAAGCATGAGAGCACAATGTACAACTCGGTAATTTGGGTAGGAGATGCTGATCTCTGAAATCATATATCAGGATTAATATTAAACAGCTGTTATCCCAAGAGAAAGTTGAATCATTTGTGAATCCCCTGATTTAAAGAATAATTAAGTGAAATGCTGACAGAAGTCCTTCCTGTAGCATCTGCCAAAGCAAGATCATGATTATAACTGGATTTGCCAGACTGTGGTGAGGAGTTTGGATTAATCTCATTTCAGATATCTTATTTCAGAAAGTATTTGTGGTCTTTCCCTTCGGACCAGCACTGTTTCCCACAACTCAGCTTGGCAAATCTTTAATATAAACCACTTTGGGAGTTATTGTGTAGCTTTATGGTAGGAAAAACTGTTGTTTCACATACATCACTTCCCCCACTTTGCCATCAACTTTGCTTGAAGCAGAAAAGGAAGTGCAGCTTTGCAGCTGCTAGCTGTCTCAACAAAGCTATTACCTAATCAGGACCTGCAGTAAAAATACCAAGATTTCCATTGTACTGTACTCTAAAATAGCTCTAAGCCTCCTATCTGAGCACATATAATTGGTTTTTTAAAAAAATACTTTGAATCTCTGTTTCCAGGAAGAAAGAAAAAGAGGCAGTTTTCTTAAACTATTTTATTTTCTATTACAAAGAGTTCTGAAGCAACTCTGAATGCAGACAGGGTAGCTGCCTTAAAGGGCCCATATCAGAAAGGAAGTTGGAATATTCCCAGTTGGCCTCTGCACTTGTCCTATTTTTAATTCCACTTCCCACTGATAGATAGGTAGGACTTGTAACTCATTAACGGAAGTTGAAAATTGCAGATAGACCGGCTGCCTACGTTTCTCATAGCCCTGCATCGTCAGATTTAGGTGGTCCAGTCAGCCTTGGTACTGTGCTTTCCAGGGTGAGGTTTCCTTGCTGAGTGGAAAAAACACAAGTTTTCCCACTCAAAACAACCTTTGTCTTGAAATGGTCTTGTTGCTGGTCACACTAAACCTTATCTGTTCTGTTTTCTTGCTCTTTGGCTGTTTTTAAGGAATTGTTATTAGTGTCAGGCAAATTTGCTTGTCTTGGTTTGGCTGCATTTGTAGGTTTAGCCCTGCTATATCCCAGCTACGTTTTGAATCACAGGACATGTTGCATGCCCTATGTAGTTTCTTCATGGTTTGCCCAGGCTGCTTCTTCTGGTGTGCTTAATCTTTCCCTCTAACCCCCACGGCGTGGATGTTGTTACCAGAGCTTAAACAGAACATTACTAGGCCCCTAAATGAGAGCAGTGTTTTCTTTTCTGTTTAGAAAAAGTTCAGAGTGAGGCTTCTTACAAGAATATCTGGGAGTTTATTCTTGAATCCTTTTGTTTAAAATGGATGATCTCTAAACCGTCTAACCATTCTCTCATTTTCCCTGATTTTGTTTCAGGCAACAACAGAAGTGAAGATGTTAATACAAAGATAGGAATGTTAAATCGTGGGATAGGTTTTGGAATATTTTTGCTCTCTTGATAAAGAGTGGTGTTGACTGTAAGTTTTACGTATCCTAGTATGCAGCGTCACAACCAGGTTTCTGTATGTCTTCTCATGTTACTGCTAATTACAGCTCACTGCAACAATGTACTGTAACATCAATCCACATCAGTTTCGTCTTACCCTTGGATTATGCAAATAAACCCTCAAAACCCAAAAATCTGCCAAGGGTGAGAGGAACTCGAAATCAGTGACTGTGACCTGAAATGTGAAAGTCTTTGTGTTCTAGAAGGGCCCAGGTTTGCAGGTTTCAGTATTATAGGCAGAAGTTTAAAGCAGAGAAATGAAAGTAGTGAAGTAATTCCATAAGAGTTAAAGAAGAGAAAGCTGCGGGTCTCTGGCTGCTTTAAAGTATAGTCCTCTCTCTGAAGCTTGCTGTGTTGTGGACAGGCTTATGTCACCTATATTTGGGCTCTCCTTTTAAAAAAGCCGTTGCTTTTGAAATTTGGAAGGAGACAGCAGCTGATATTCTGTATATTGTAAAAACTATTTCACATATTTTTGTTGGTTTGTTTCTTGGTTTTGACTGACATTCCTCATTATTGCATATCCAGTTTGCCATGTTTGGCCTGCAAGGGTGGCTATCTCTGGCCTCGTGGTATGACTGTGTTTAGGGTAGTGACTAAGAGGATGGACTCTGAGCTGGTGAGTTCATCTCAGTCATCAGTTCCTTGAGAACCAGTCATAACTAGACAATGCAGTTGTGTTGTAGCTTGTCTTTCTTAGTTACAGCCTGTGCGTAATCATAGACAGGGGTGAGCATTATAATAAGCAGCTAGACAGTTGTGATCCTCTACTCTAGATGTTGTTGGACGAAAACATCTTGTCTTAGTCTCATCCAGCTTGCTCAGTTGAGGAAAGATGCTGGGTCTTACAGTCCAGTTTTAGCTGTAGGGCGGACAGTTTATTGGTGCATTAGTTAAATTTGTTTCCTGCCTTTTCAGTTGCCCAACCCACCATGAAGTTGAAAGAGGATTTTGTTGTGTCTTCTTCTTATGGACTGCTCTAGTTGTCCTACACAAAAGTGGAAGAAAAGTGGAATATAAATATTAAACATTTACTATGTGTAAGTAAAGAGTATGGAGTTAATGAATATGATCTTCCTGAGCCTTTCAGAATACAATAGTGACTTATAAGTGCCCTGTAGTGCTACATAAATGCTTTGAATGGGGAGTGCAGCTGGGAGCTGTAATATTTGTGGGGCGTTCTGGTCTGCTTATTAACTCGTCTGCTTGAATTGTGCCTTCATACAGACTGCCTTTGTGCACTGTTTTTCCCCCTAGCCTTGCTTTCTGTGTGCTTGTCTTGAATACAAGAGTCTTATAATAAATGAATATTATAGACTAACTTAGCATCATGGGTAAAATTCTAGAATTTCAGCCAAGAGTGAGTTGTTGAACCAAGTGAATTACAGATTTGTTCTGTTATGCATGGGTTGATGTTATTGTTCACTTCATCCAAAAAGAAGCAAACAACATTTGAGCTCTGTAAATTGGAAAAGATAAGTTATTCGTGAGGTGCAAACTGTGCAGCTGGAACAGTTATCCATTGCCACTTTTCAGAGATTCAGCCTTTTAAAAGAATAGTGCTTGCAAAAATATGTTAAGTAAATCTTGATTTTAGTTTATTTTTCAAAGCATAGTTAAGACGCATTTATTTCCATTTATGTTTATGCCTTTTAATCTGATGTTAGTTTATCTAAATCTTCTGGCTATGTGTAAATGGAAACATATCCCAAGTAGAGTTTGGAGAAAGATTGTCTTCTAGGCTGTAGTGTTCATGAACTTGCCATTACCGCAACACCGTTCTTTGTGGATTGTACCACTTCAGATGTTGCTGGGAATAAATAAATTTTATTTATTCTATGGTAGTGCTTGCCCTTCACATCAATACAATCAGAATTAACTTGAATATCTATTTGGTTTGAAAATGAAATGCTTCCAACCAAAGTAACTGTAACAGACACGTTCCTGACCAAGTGTCTTGCTGATAAAGATAGGGAAGAAAATTTTCTGCTGTGCTCTTGGCAACCTTTTACCTTTGAGCCTTCACATGTTCTTATACTGTACAAGAGAGTGATACACAACTGATGGTTTGCTTGTTGTCCTAAAGATTGAGGTGGTGTTAAATAGTAGCTGTGACAAACCCAGACCTACTGGGATCTGCCACACAGTTACACTAAGCTGCCACCAACCATTCCCTATAAGAAGTCACACAGACCAGGGATGGATTTTTAAACAAATAAAGATTAAGGTTTATTTAAATACACACAGGGAAAAATAAACAATCAGGTGAATAAGATAAAGTAACGTGGCTTAGTTTCACTCATACAAACATACAGTTTGGTTCACCCAGAACCCTTAACTTGAAGCACAGACCCTGAACCTATCAGTTCTGGCTAACCAACAGACACCTGAACCTATCAGGTTGGTACTCTGACACACAGAAGTACCCTGTCTGACACACAGACTCCCACAACAGCTTCTTCTTCCCAGCTGCTGCTTCGTCACACCCAGTGTCTCTCACAGTGTCTCAGTGTGTCTCTCTCACCACACAGGTTTCACATTTATATACAGTACAGCCCCTCCTCCTGATGTCCCGCCTTCCACTCTCCATAGGATGGAACTTTCCCTCCAAACCCATGACAGACAGGTAACATCAGTGCTGTTATGTAACACCTCCCCTCTTTATAAGTTGTTTTGTAGGGGGAAAGCTAACGTGCTTTTCACCAAAAAAACAACCTGTATAAAATACACAACAACAGTTATACATACTATATTATACTCACTTATACTTACATTCTAAGTTAAACATTTCAATTAGGCATTTAAACATTTACCATCTACATTACATCAATTTACCTTTATTCATACAAACCAATTCAAAAACAAGTACATTTTACTTTTTGTCATCATTATATATACACATATAGTCCATGTTCTTTCGCCGTCTTCAATCTTCAGGTCTTCTTGATAAGGCGTCAGCAACACAGTTCACTGACCCTCTGACCACCTTCACTTCAAAGTCATAGTCCTGTAGGTTTAAAGCCCACCTCATAAGTTTGCTATTGTGGGTTTTCATTGTCTTTAACCATTGCAATGGTGAATGGTCAGTACACAGAATAAAATGTCTTCCCCAGATGTAAGGCTTGGCCTTCTGGATCGCGTAGACTATGGCCAAACACTCCTTCTCCACGGTTGCCAAATGTCTCTCACCTTTTTGAAGTTTCCTACTCAGGTAGGACACTGGATGCTGGTCACCATTCTCATCCTCCTGGCACAGAACTGCTCCTACCCCGCTGTTAGACGCATCGGTGTAGATGATGAACTCCCGGTCGAAGTCTGGAGCACGCAGGACTGGATAGTTGATTAACGCCTCCTTCAACCTCTGGAACGCCGCCTCACAGTCGCTGGTCCACGGGATGCGGTCATCAGCCTTCTTCCTCGTCAGATCGGTCAGCGGAGCCGCAATCTCGCTAAACCTCGGGATGAACTTTCTGTAGTAGCCCACCAACCCAAGAAATGATTTGACCTTTTTCTTGGTGTTGGGTCTAGGCCAATCACGAACAGCTTCTATTTTGGCCTCCAGGGGTTTTATCATTCCTCCCCCTACCATGTGACCCAAGTATTTTATTTCTGGGCTACCCAGCTGACACTTGCTGGCCTTTACTGTTAGCCCTGCTGCACTTAACCTCTGCAGCACTAACTCCAGGTGTATCAGGTGATCTTCCCAGGTATTACTGAAGATCCCTATGTCGTCAATGTAGGCCACTGTAAAGTCACTGAGCCCTGCCAAGGTCTGGTCCATCAGCCTTTGGAATGTGGCTGGTGCATTTCTGAGACCAAAGCTCAGGACTCGAAACTCATAGAGACCAAAAGGGCTGCAAAAGGCAGTCTTTTCTTGATCCCTGGGATCAATTCTTAATTGCCAATATCCCTTTACCAGGTCCAATGATGAGATGAACCGACAACCCCCTATGGTTTCAATCAGGTTGTCTAGCCTGGGCATTGGGTAGGCATCAGGAGTGGTTACACGGTTTAATTTCCTGTAATCGACACAAAACCTAATGCTCCCATCAGGCTTGTCCACAAGGACTATCGGAGAGGACCAAGGACTAGAAGAGGGGACGATTATGTTCTCCCTCAGCATCTCGTCCAGCTCCTTCCGCACCTTGTCCCTATAGGGTCCCGTTACTCGGTATGGGGATACTGCCTGCGGGGGTGCATCCCCTGTGTGGATCCGATGCATCACTCCCTTCACTATCCCCGGCTTGTTGGAAAACACCTGTTGATATTTACTAAGCAGCATTTTCAGTTCTTGCTGCTGGTCTTGGGTGAGTGCAGGACTGATCTTTACCTCCTCTGGGTTGTATTTTACTTCCCCTCTACCCTCCCAGAAGGGTAATTCCGCTTCCTCACTCTCAGCTGCTTTTATCGCGAATAAAACCCTCTGTTCCCCTCTGTAGTAGGGTTTTAGGGCATTCACATGAACCACCCTCCTTGCTTGGTTCTCCTCCTGCTCTATAAGGTAGTTCAGGTCTGACATCTTGGAAATGACCCTATATGGTCCTGCCCATTTGAGCTGCAGTTTATTCTCTCTGCAGGGCCTAAGCCAAAGCACTTCCTCCCCTGGGTCAAAGTGCCTCTCTCTAGCTTTGTGGTCATACCATGTTTTCTGTCTGACCTTCTGAGCTTGCAGGTTTTCTGCTGCCAGCTCTAGATTTCTCCTTAGGTCATTCATCAAGGTGTCTATGTATGTCACAACGTCTTGTGGGTCATCCTGGGTGATCTGCTCCCAATCTTGCCTGATCAAGTCAAGGGGCCCTTTCACCCCTAAGTGTGCAGCAGACATGTCAGAGTGACCCCTTTGTAAGATCATGGGGCGATACTTTTCAGGTACCACCAGCTGACTTCTGATCCCATCTCCCCCTTTTGAGATGTTCCTCAGGGTCTCTCTATATAAAATCCCCTTTTCCTCCAGAAATCTCACTGGGGTTTCAGGTGTTAGCTGGGCGTCAGTCACCTGTTCAAAACACTTTTGGAGAGTGGCGTCTGCCTTTTGCTCCTGTCCAAATCTGCTGTCTGTGGTTAAGGTTTCCACCACAGCTTCTGAACTCCCCTCTGCTTCCGTCTCTGGCTCATCATTATCCCCCTGAACTGTCCCTGTGGTGGCTTGTGAGCGTGTAATCACTAGCACCCGTTTCACATGTTCAGCCAGGTCATTTCCCACGAGCACGGCTGCTGGCAGAGTCGATGAAATCGCTAGCCGCCAAACTCCCCTCCAGCCTTGAAAGTTGACAGGTACCTCTGCTACTGGCAGAGAGATTACCTGCCCCTCAATCCCTGCCACCTTCATGCTCTCATTTGGGATTATAAGCTCCCTAGGAATAATATCTGGATGGCACAGGGTCACCTGGGAACAAGTGTCCCGCAGCCCCCTATACTGACGGTCAAGTATTCCCACGTCCACCCCGGCTGTCTCAAACAACTGAGAATCTGTTTTCACCAGCAAGCAGCGCTTTACCTCTATAAGAGGACCATTTTCCTCAGCCTGATCAGCATAGGTAGCTGTTCCAGACTGAGTAGCCATGGCAACAGGCTCCCTCAGTGACACTGAGCCTTGCTCTTTCTGGACACAGAACACAGCTTTTGGCTTGGTCCCACTAGACTCCTGAGGCACCATTCCTTTTAGCTGCTTTAATTTCTCACACTCTGAGATTAGATGACCCTTTCCCTGACAGAAATAGCATTTTCTGGTGTATTTTGATTCTCTCTCATCTTGTTTTGGTTTTCCCTCCACAATCTGAGGTCTTGGTTTCATGTCTGAGGGCTTCCCTTCACCATGGGCCCCTCCCCCTTGCTGGCTTTTCCCTGGTCCCTGAGAGTACTTGCTGTAGGTTTCTTTGGGTTTACCTACAGATTTCCCCTCACCCAAGGGCTTTCTTATTTGGGAAATAAAATCTGCGATCTCTGCGGCTGCTGCCACAGATTTCGGTTTCCTCTCCCTCACCTGGAATTTCAATTCCCCATGCAGGACTGAATAGAACTGTTCCAGTGCTATCAAGTCTTTAAGCTGCTCATAGGTCTCTGTTCCCTCCTGCGATAGCCATTTCTCAAGCAGCCTCACCAATTGGGCCCCCACTTGGGTAAAAGTTTGTTCTGGTTTTTTGGTGAGGGACCTGAATCTTTGTCTCAGCTGCTCGGCATTTATCCCATGTCTGGCAAACACCAGTTTTTTAAACTCTGCAAAATCTTTCATCAGTTCCTCAGGCATCTCGGCATAAACCTCAGCCAGGCTACCACTGATTAAAGACCGCATGATGGTCATCTTCTCAGTTTCCCTCACTGAGAAGTCCACAAACGCTCTTTCCACTAAGGAAAAGAACACCTCAGGACAATCTCCCTTGTGGTACACAGGGAATTTCTTCAGGTCAGCCTTAGACAATTGGCCTCCCTCAGAATCCCTATTGTTATTATTGTTCTGGTTCATCAGTTCCAGTTTTCTTAATTCAAACGCCATTTTCTCTCTCTCCATTCTTTCTTCTCTCTCCATTCTCTCTCTCTCTAATCTTTCTTCTCTTTCCCTTTCCTCCATTTCAAATTGCCTCATCCTCAGTTCATGCTGTTGGATTATGAGCAATTTTCTGAGTTCTGGGTTCTGCTCTCCTGTGCTGTCACCCTGCACTGAGCCAAATTCATCCTCAGAACCTTGGTCATTCTGGGGGTCTTTCACTTCACTCATGTCTGCTACTTGGCTTCGAGTCAAGGGCATAATCCCCCCCTCAGAACAGGCTGCTTTAAAAAGTCAAGCCTCAAAATAAAACGACCACTTTTTTCCTTCTTGCCTCAGAACCAGCTTTCCCTAGAGACTGCTGTTCTTCAGCACTAACTTGCAACAGTATCGAGTCAGAGCCTACCCCCCTCTGCTGGGCCTCTCAGCTGGCAAGCTAGCTCACTGTTACTACGCAGTTTTGCCTCAGCTTTTTCCCGCCAAAACTAGGCTGCCTCAGAGCACCTTAATCTAAGTCTCCCCAGTTGGCACGTTCTTCTACTAGCGCACCTCCCCGTGAGGTACACCTAGAAGATTACCTACGCGCCTCAGACTGTCCCTGACTAGACCCCCCTTGCTCTGGGCACACTTGCCAAGGCTTTGCTGGACCACTGGACAACTGGACCAGTCGTATCCCACACGCTGGACACCAATCAATGTGACAAACCCAGACCTACTGGGATATGTCACACAGTTACACTAAGCTGCCACCAACCATTCCCTATAAGAAGTCACACAGACCAGGGATGGATTTTTAAACAAATAAAGATTAAGGTTTATTTAAATACACACAGGGAAAAATAAACAATCAGGTGAATAAGATAAAGTAACGTGGCTTAGTTTCACTCATACAAACATACAGTTTGGTTCACCCAGAACCCTTAACTTGAAGCACAGACCCTGAACCTATCAGTTCTGGCTAACCAACAGACACCTGAACCTATCAGGTTGGTACTCTGACACACAGAAGTACCCTGTCTGACACACAGACTCCCACAACAGCTTCTTCTTCCCAGCTGCTGCTTCGTCACACCCAGTGTCTCTCACAGTGTCTCAGTGTGTCTCTCTCACCACACAGGTTTCACATTTATATACAGTACAGCCCCTCCTCCTGATGTCCCGCCTTCCACTCTCCATAGGATGGAACTTTCCCTCCAAACCCATGACAGACAGGTAACATCAGTGCTGTTATGTAACAGTAGCTACTCATCTTAATTTGCCTTCTAGGTCAGACTCTCGCAAACTGTATGTTTCATTCTTTTAACTCTTAAGGCAGTTAGTTTGGAAACAAAATAGCAACTTTTTATTTGTTGCTCCCATGTTACAGAAAAGCTACTGTCAGGAATAGTCTGGTTTTATTGATTTATGGTATAAAGCAGTAGTGCTGTATTTGCTGGCCTTAAAAAAACATACCTGCTATCTGCTGGGGAGAATGGAAATACTGTATTAAAGTTTACACACTAAGCTGTATGTTGGCTTCTCAGAGCTAAATGTCTAGAAATTAGTTTACTGTTCTTGCATAATATAAGAAATGTAGCCAAGAGTGGGTGAAAAAGTAATGACATGTGTATGTACAGTATATAAACTATGCTTTGAGTGTAAAAATGGGTGGCAGAGATAGAAAAAAAATTAAAATTACATGGGAAGGCTTAGAGCTGAACAATGTGTCACATGAAAAGAATTAGGTTTGAGGTACAGAACACGTTTGCGCAGCCATGCACCGGCTTGCTGTCTTGTAGACGGTACATGGTAGTTGGTTAAGAGATGATGTGTGTGGTGGACACGCCTTATCCTTTAAGTAGATGATCCCACGAGAACCCAGTGATGTAAAAAAAAAAAAGCTTGTGTAGAATACAGAAAGGCTCTGTTTGACCAGCATCTCTGTTTCCAACCATGTCCAGCCCTTTGGCAGTCATGGAACTTCCAGTGGCCTCTCTACTTGGAGGCTGATCGGAAGAGAAGGGAGCTGGGTGAATACCTTGTCAGGAATCATTAATGGGCACAAGTTGCCTTTTCCTGACAAAGTGGACAATGTCGTAGTCTGGGATCTGACTAAAGAAACAATGATTCAGCAGAGCACTGAGTATACAGTGCTGCTTGAAGAGGTTGGCCTGGGGCAAGGTGAATCATTTACTATTAGTCTTTTACTGGCTCCAAGTGGAACATTTAGGGAATGGTCACTCCCTGAATTTGCTTGTATTCTCGCTTTGCCTGAAATCCTTTTTGTATTATATTTATTCAGTTGTTAAGCCATTTCTAAAACTAGCTTCCCCTTCTGTATGTTGGACTACAACTCCCATAGCCGCATAGGTAGGAGAGCTAGAGTTAGAGCAACTGGCTGGATTAAACATCCATGCTGCCTTGAATGACTGGCAAAATAGTATGTGTAGTGTGTTTATTAGCAGGAAGGAAGTGTGTGTCAACAAAGAAAGATGCTACTCTTTTCTGAGAACACCATATTTCACAGTAACCAATGAATGCAATAAAGCCCTCTTTATCAGATTCGTATAATCAAGGAAACGGGAGCCTTGTTCTCCTATCCCATTAGGGGAAACAGTATCCTGCTGTTCTTTCCCGCTGAATAACAGAGTTCAGATCTTACAATTTCCCCTTTGATCTTCAGATCTCATTATGAGGTCTCATATGAGACACTGTCAAGCTAGTTTACCCTGTAAGTTTTAGTTTTCAAAACATATCTTGAAAATTGCATCTCTTTTTTTCCCCTTGTGTACTTCTGCTACTATCTCAGCACATTAAAATAATAGATTTATATTTTGAAGCTGATAATTTTGGCTTCTTTCATTTGGAATATTCTGGTTACATATTCAGGTGTTTTCAGCCTGAATCCAGTTGATAATTCCAACTGATTCAATGATTAGAGCATACTCCTTGAGCACATATGCCTATAGCAGTTAGTCTTTAAGGTGCCACAGTGTCTCTTTTTTGTTTTTGTTTTGTTTTGTGTTTCTTGTTGAAATGATTACATCAGTGGGATTTACATAAATTGTGACTCAGAGACAGAGTTATCAGTTAATAATAATACGCTTATAACTGTGGAGCTGGAAGGGACCCTACAAATCAGTAGGTATACTCTAATTGAGACTAGCAATTGGATTTAGGCCTCTGTTTCTCCGTGAGGCAGATAATACTTACAGCATTACCTCCTTTCTTCTGCTAATTAGCAGGTTCTGGAACTGCTTGATAGCAGCTTGAAATTCCCAGTCTCTCAAGCCAGACAAGCCATTGGTTCATCTCAGCTTGTGAAGTAGTTCCTAACTGGCCGAGCTGCTCCACAGAGATTAAAAAATAAAATTGTCCCTAAATTGAAAGTAAAGTAATCTCTGCCCAGAATCTTATAATCTAATAAAGAGGAAACAGAAAGGTGGGTGGGTGGGGTGTCCATGAGAGATTTGGACCTGGGCATTAGTTCTTGAAGTTGCAAAGTTCTTGTCAAGGCCAGCTGGAATGGAGACCATTTGGGAAGGAAAACAGCTACTGTATGTTGTAGCTCATCTCTCATTGCTGCAGAGCAGTTGCTAGTAAATTACATTTCAGGATGAGAAGTGGGAATCAGCTGGTGTTTACTCACCAGTGGAAGTCTTAGGTGGTATTTACTCACCAGTGGGAATCTGTTAGCATCTACTGCCCATTTAACTTTTCTCTTCTTTCTTTCACAGGCCCAAAACGTTCAGCTTAGCAAGGACATGACTCTCGCCAGCAACCGTAGCCTTGCAGAAGGCAACCTTTTGTACCAGCCGAAGCTCGATGCTCTGAAGGCCACCCTGATACAGAAGTATCAAGAGCTGCAGGTTCTCTTCGAATCACATCAGATAAAGAAGACCAAGCTTGGTAATGTTCTTCTGCTGGCTGTGGGTCCCTCCCTTCCTCTTTCTTCTTCTCTGAAGTCTCTGGCAGAGCAGACAGCAATATAGCTCTGCCTGACACATGGATTCTGATTTTTTTAAATCCTATAAATGGGGATTACGCTACCTGCAAAGAAGTGTGGGCTGGCCCAACCTTTCTATGTGACATATAGTTACTTCTGACTT
Organism: Pogona vitticeps; assembly: GCF_051106095.1. Taxonomy (NCBI): domain Eukaryota; kingdom Metazoa; phylum Chordata; class Lepidosauria; order Squamata; family Agamidae; genus Pogona; species Pogona vitticeps. The sequence continues at coordinate 17,460,860 of NC_135796.1, forward strand.
TAAGAAGCATTTCCCAGTTTGAAAGTCATCTGGGAAGTGGGACCTTCCATTAGAAATAGGAGATGTCTTATTTTATTTAACATTGCTTAGACTGTGGGTGCACCACAACAGGTTCAGGGAACCACCTAATTCATATCCCCTGGAGCAGATTTATACAAGTGCTGCTGAGCCAGCATAAATAGCAGTAACTAGCGCTGTCACATTTAGTTGCTTAATCAATTAGATGATGTGATTAAAATAGTATAAATGAGTTGAAAGGTATCCTGATTAATTTAGCAGTAGTTCTTTAAACATTTGAAATACTCATAATTAAAAGCTGGTAGATGGAGAGCAGTTCCGTCGAGATAGTCTCTTCTATCTAAGAGAGAAAGGGGAAACTCCTCTCCTAAAATCATATTTGCTGCAAGACTTAGTATTTTTTTAAAAAGTGCTTTGTTATTCAAAGCTGTCATGTACAGATTTATGCAGACCAACTAAACATTTAACAATTACTTAGCTGGTTAAGGTATCTTTAAATGGATGGGAGTCCTAGTCATTGCTAAAGTTTAAGTAAAGCCGCTTTAAAAAAAAAGCTGCAGACATAAACATGGCTGCTGCTTGTGGGAACAGGTGCTGCAATTGGAAAATAAACTCTGATAAAAGCAGATGTGTTACCCATAACGTGTTTCCTATCCCTTCCCTGGAGATCACCGGGAACTACAATACATTTGGAAGATTACCAGGTTTTCTTGCCAGGCCATGAAATGTTCTCTGGGTTGAATTGTGCAGTAATAATAAAACCAACTATTTGTATAGCACTCTGGAATTTTCCAGGCCCTTTTTACATTCATCTCAGTGTTCATTGTGAGAGGTTAGTATTATTCTCCCTATACTTCAGGGATCAGGGCGGTAGCTGAGGCTGAGCAGTTTTTTTGATGTCTCTGTGTTTTTGTGACTAAGGTGAGATTTGAAACAGGACTTCCAGATACTTTGTGCAATTCAGACACTGAACACAGTTTGACTTTGTAAGTCTTGCACTCGTACTGTGGCTTGTATCATTTCTATAGACTGTAAATTTAGTGTTACAACCTTTTTCTTGGCTGTTGGCTAGAATTTTGTAGGAGCACATGAGGAAAGTAATGCTCCACCTGCAGTGTTTCTCAGTCTTGTGACTTTGCTGATTCTATGACTTTTTCTGTTTTTATAGACAGACAATCCAGCAATGCTTCCTTGGAAACACTTTTAGCACTCCTCCAAGCAGAAGGGGCTAAGATTGAAGAAGATACTGAGGTAAGCTGAGTAATCTCATAAAACTGAGTTGTTAGCTCAAGTCCATCTGGGACCTTGAAGGACCTCTTCTTACTATAAGGGTACACATGACAGTCTTTCATGCTCAGTGCTTCTGTTCCATCAGCCCATAAACTTCATTGACAACATTTGCACTATTGGCCCACAAAATCGTAACCAGCTTGCTTGCATATTCCTGTCTTGACAGCGTCACTTAAGTTGTGGTTCACCTTGGTTGTAAGGGAGGTCCTCTTTCCATGTTTCCCCAGAGCCAGGGCTGATGTGGACCAAAGAAGTATTCTTTTTGACCCCCGAACCCTAGGAGATAACTCACTCCTGCTTTTGATCAATGCCATGCAATTCACTGGGCCAGTAACATGCTTTGGTGGGCCTTTTCCTTCAGCAACTCGAAGTGAAAAGGGAGAAAATTCCTTGTGTGTTTTAACTTAATTGATGAATCCAGAGCAGCTGGTCATTTCTGGCATAGTGTGCGAGGGAAGTGTTTTGCATACATCCAGAACTGTTGATGTGGTTCCCGTAAAGCAATTGTGTAAGTCGTCTTGAACACTGTGTACTTGGCAGAAAGACAATGTAAAAATGGTGAATAAACCACCCTGAGACTCTTTAAATTAAGAATCCAAAGCTCTTAGTAGTTATGGTTACAAACATATGGACAGTGTCTGATAAAGATTCAAATCAGGGAGGGAGCGGGGGAGGCAGTGTCCAATCTCAGACCACATCCAAAACTAGAAATCAAACCAAAAACTGTTAATAATTTCTGTGTGTGAAAATAAAAAGAGAACATAGGAGTGTAGAGGAAAATGGGAGAGGAAAAGTGTTCTGGGGGAGGATTTCAATCCGGGCAGGCAAATCATTGCATGGAATACATGCCCACACATTATGTTAGATATGCATTCTCTGTGTTAAAGTGATTGATGGAAAGCATTTCTTTGCCAGGATGAATAGCCTGTCTTGGCTTTAGGCTTACTATGAATTTGCTGGTTGCCAGTGGACTTTTCTGTTATTACTCTCTGAGTCAACATAGCCTGTGGCCTATGATTAGCTTGGCTGGCCATTTGGAAAATGACGTCAAGGCACATTCCTTTCTCTAGCAAACGGGGAAGTTATTTTAGGTTTTATAGAATCATAGAATTGTTGTGTTAGAAGGGAATCTTGAGGCTTAGGGATGACATAGGTATGCACTTGGAAAGAACTGGTAATGTATCTGCTAAGTCAGTGATTCCTTAATGTTTGGGCGTCATGCCCACTTTTAAATTTTTTAGAAACTCTTGTTTAAGCTTGAAAAAAAAAATCCTCAGTGGAATTTCTTCACATCTCTTAGGATCATGCCACCATGACCTTTGGGAACAGTGAACTACTTTGGCAACAGTGATCTAAATATTATGATATGCAAGTTGAATAAATAAATAAATAAATAAATGTTGCAAAAAAATGCTGACGTTCTGCTGCAGGACCAATACGAGTAGCAAATTTCGCAGCTTAGTGGCATGAGCAACATGTCTCTTGTTAAAAGTTCTTTGATGCTTGGGGTATGGGAAACCTCTCTGTGAAATCTTGATATTCTGCTGTAAATTACAGTAGGTGATGCTAAGCCCTATCCAGCCTTCCCAGCTCTTAGGATTCAGGGCCAAGCAGCCGATACCTTTGTCTGCCCTGATGCAAGCCAATCTCACCTTCCAAACAGATTTCCTTTTACTTTTCGGCAGTAAAAAAAAAAGAAAGGTGATAGCTAGGATCAGAGGTTAGAAACAGGGTTTGCACGTCCAAACGTCACCCCTTTTTTAATGTTCATTCACTGTTTGCGGCAGAATATGGCTGAGAAGTTTCTGGATGGTGAAATCCCCCTGGACTCCTTCATTGATGAGTATCAGAACCAAAGGAAACTGGCCCACCTGCGGCGTGTGAAAATTGAAAAACTCCAAGAAATGGTGCTGAAGGGTCCGAGGCTCCTCCCGGTGCCGCCTCAGCCCAGGGCCTCCGACACCACACCAGCACTTCAGACTTCAGAGGCAAATGCCCCTCCTTCTGTTATGCCCCGCCGCAACCCACCTCCGCCGCCTGCAGTGTCCGCAGTCCCAGCCGGGCGCTTCCCGACCCCCTTCACAGCGGCAAGGAGCGCGACGCCCGCCCTCCCATATTCAGGCGTTCTGTACCCTCCCCTTCCTCCGAGAACAGGAATTCCACCTCCGAGTCAAATGCCCCAGCCAGGATACCCAACGCCGTTTGCACAGCAGTACCCACCAGCGCTGCCCCAAAGACCACCATCTCGCCTTCCGCCAAATCCCGGCTTTATTCTACATTGAAGATGCCCATCGTGTCCTGCCTCTTGTGTATTGGTGCTGACCATTTTTAAAAATTCCAGAACCCTGGAGACAGCCTAAATTGTGGCAAATCTACTGTGCATTGTGCGTAAAGTAGAAAAAAAAAATTCAGGCTGGAAACTGGTGTGCCAACATCATTTTGGAGGGGTTTACTATGATTTTCTTAGTTTTCCTTTTAAAAAGGGGAAGAGCTGAACGGGGACAGTTGAATTGTATAAATTAGGTGAAACATTTCTAATTGTTCATCAAGGCTGTCTAACTCATAAGAGGAGATTTCAGTCCATGTGGAACACCTCCCACTTCCGAGGAGCTTATTTCATTTAACTCGTTAATGGGGAATGAGAGACTTCAGGCTAATTCTACAGAAGACTCGCCGTTCTGATATCTCGACAGAAGCTGTTCCATATGCATTCTCACTATGAACCCGCATTGAAAAGGGCCAGCTGGCAATAGATGCTGACTTGATGCATAAACTGTGTTTATTATTATTATTATTTTTGTAGTTCAAAGTTGGCTAACCATTTTGTTAGCAGTTGATGTGAGGGCATGTCTCTTTCCAATGCTGATGTCATCCTGTTCATTTCATTGACTTGCTGCCAGTGCAGGGGGATCCTTGCCTTTGTTTGTACAGACGTACCTAACTACGTACATCCACCCTAGTAAGGCGAGGTCGACTTCTTTAACCATGCTGCCCTCTAGAAAGCCTCAGGATTTCCAGAAATAAGTAATGAATGAAAAATGATTTCCCTGCTCTTGATTGTGACCAGTAATATGCAATTTGGGCTGTTGGATCACTTCCCACAGCCTCCCTTTCCTGTGTGTGGCCATCATCTTTTTAATTGCACCGTAAAACGTCTGTCCAAGTTCCTTCTCCCCTGAATCCTACCACCACTGTGTGAAACCTCTTCTAAAATTCTTTTCTGTGCTGAAGAAGTCATAATGACATGGACTGGCATGTAGAAGTAGCCATGCAACTAGAGGAGGCCCATTGAATCAGTGGGGATTTGGAAAGTCAACTCTCTACGTTCCATTGATTCAGAGGGCATCCTCTCATTGTAACTGGCTGCTGGATTTCAGCCACTATGTGTTGAGCCCTGTTTGTATCTGTGGGAGCGTGCGTGATGACTACCCTACTCCTCATGTTTCTGTACCACTGGTGAAAAAGCCATTCATCACACCATCTGCCATGGATGGCTTGTTTTCTACAAGGCTATGATTTTTTTTGTCTTTTCTTAAAAGCAAGATCCAGGTTAAAATAACGGATTTCTGTCTTCAGCAATCAAGAGGAATTGCCTTGTATTCTACCAAATAATATACCTTTTTCATTCGGGTCTCTCTTATAAGGTGCGAGTTTGACAATGGTTGCATTTAAGTGGATCATGATGCTTTGTTTGGGCAGTGTTGCATTTAAATGGATTAAGGTGGTGTCCTCAGAGAGTATTGCATTGAGAATATTATGTTCTGGACTTCAGCCACCTATGCTGTTCTGTTCTGGAAGAGCAGCTGTTCCTGAAGATGGTAAGATCACAGATTTTAGAACTTGGTTTTAACTGATCGCTTTGCTTCTTCGCTTAAATGACGGAGTTCTTACACTCTGAGCTGATGAATGCAGTTTGCAAAGTGGTGGTTGATGTTATACCATCTTGGTCTTTGCCGGCCCACCCACCCCCAGGCAGAAAAAATGGTCTTGAAATCTCTGACTTTGAACTCTGTTCCAGTGGATAAGCAGAGTCCAGATTTAGGTGTGGGGTCCATGAAGTTGCAAAACCGCAGCTGTAGGAAGAAGATTAATGTTTTGGCTAACCTGCTTAATTCTGTGTGGGACTGTTTCCCATTTGTGGTAAGGAAGCACCCATCAAGCTGATTTTCAGCATTTTCCCATTAAGATCAATCTTTTGAAACGGGGAGAGTAAGGAACTTTTCTAATGTATCTTGAACATGAAGAATGTAAAGCTTAAGTGGTGTAAGCAAGCAGCTTCCTTAAACCCATGAAGCAGGCAGCTTGCCTTTCCGAAGAAATGTTTCGTCAGGTTTTAACAAGAAGAGTGTTTCTCCTGCTCTGCATTCCAGATGTGAGAAGCCCTTGGCGCAGAGTGTGATGATTAGCCTGCTTGGCTTTTTTACCGAAGACGTTTCAGGCTGTGACGGCTGCAGGTCTTCCACCTCCCTTTTAAACAGCAATCCATACTTGCCAAGTTACCCTTTTGTATGCATAAATCATCCCCCCCCCCGATTTCTTTCATCCCTCTCCTTTTTTGTGTGACAGCTTTTCCCAGCCTACAACTGGCACTCGTTTTTGTGATGATTAGAATTATGCTTTTGCCAGTTTGTGACTGTTCAGCCACAGGGAACCTCTCTTGCATCATAGTTATGTTCTTCTTATCTCTGTGTTTCATTAAATTGAAAGAATAAGAACGAAATACAAGCCCCTTCACCCTGAACAGCACTTTCTTTAAGCCATATTTTTCTTCTAAATGAAGAAAAGGGAACATTTGGTGATGGTTGATTTGTCAGAAATCAGGGTCCGCGTGTCTCTGCGCTCAGAGGTGATCTTGCCGCTTTCCTCTTGGAGTCTGCTCACAATTTTTTGGAACAAGATAACCCCAACGTCCCCCATTTGGAAGGCAGGATGGCTGCCAAAAGCCGGGAGCTTCAGATTAGTCGGAGGTGGCTGTGTGAACTGATCTCCCGCTTGTGTAAATGTGGCTGGTTGTATCAGTTCAGGAAAGATGTGTCTTTTTCCCTAGGACTTCAAAGCCTCCAATTGAGCCTAAGATATTTTCAGTGCTCTGTGAGCAGCAGATGGTTTTTCTCTCTGGGAAAGAAGCAGAGGGAGGGGGAAGGTCTCCCAGCATTTCCTTAGCACTCTCTTTGTCAGATTCTGACACAGTGTGCTGTAAATTACAGCCTGTGGGCATTCGGTGCTGCTGATTGTACGCAAAGTATAAGCCTTCCTAGGCCACATCTTTGCTAAAGAGCATTCAAGAATGTGGTTCCTTTGGCGAATGTTAGTCACCTGTTTCTGTGACACCTCAAAGACAACCTCGACAACTGCCAATCATCTCCCCCACCCCGACCTTTAAGATGAATGATGAGTAAACTGCATGACTTGGCCAAAGACAGAGCCATAGAAATGGAGCTCCGGAAATGATTTGCCAGATTACTGGTTTGTTGTTTGGCCTGTTGCGTGTTCAGATGAGTCTGCTTGGATGCTCGTTGCAAGTGAGCCTTGAAGCCAAACGTATTACTCATTCAGCATGAGGAGTCATCATCCTGTTTGACAACCAGCATCCATCCAAGTACTGGTGCTAACATGGCCCTTGCGTTCTCATAATGAGCCCATCTTTGAACTGTTAAGTGGCAGCCGGGGCTTTCTCAGTGCTCTAAAAAAAAACACAACCACACTTTTTGTTTAACAAAAGAAACTTCTCTCCTTTTAAGGATTTTTTTTTAAATTAAAGTGTGAGTGAGACATTCTGAATCTAGTGGAGTAACTTCTACTCTGTGCCCGTTGATGCAGTAAATATTGAGCGTCTTTTGCTATCTGCTTTCTCTTCCACCAAGACGTCAGTGGGAGTAGGCATCATCACAGATTCTTCAGGGATAAACAGATTTCAAACCTTAATGCAGATGAAGCCTTATTCTGTAATTTCATAGGTATCAGTTTGTATCTGGGGTGCTGAAAAAGCATCTTGAAGCACATAACGTAGAAATTTCACAGTCCAAATTTCTGCTTTCAGGAGTGTTTTGGTACAGTACTCAGATCATTGACCATTCCTTTCAAGAAGTTACCCAAAAAAGAAGTCCTGATTTTAATGTTTTTTTAAAAGCAGAAATTATTTCCAACCACTGAACTGTTCAGGGATATCTCATACAGAAAAGAACTACACTGCGACTAGCAGAAATGGAGAGTTTTTTCCTCAGAAGCAAGGTGTTGTGGCTGATAGGGACAAATGGTGTGCCTTAGGATCACTGCTTTTGACCTGCTGAGACAAAAAAAATCGGTGGGTTGCCTTCCCCCCTGCGCCTCTTTATGCCGGAGGGCCTAGAATATGAAACCGAAGGCAGTATTGTGTTGGTTGTGAGGGACTGGCCAGGCCTTCCTCTGAGCAAGACGATCTCAAGCCTGCTGCAGGGAACAACCGCTGCTGGTCGCGTTGGAGGCCTTCAGGGAAGTGGGTTAGGCTAGAACCATCCGGGCCTGGAGGGAGTGGCCATTTTCCGCCATGATGGTGGTCCATGTGTTAAATGTAACCGAGGTTGGTGGTTGAAGTTAATGCTGTGCTCGAAAAATTTACGGTTTCCAGCAGTGCTTGCATTTTTGTGGGTTTTGGAAAGATCTGAGGTCACCTTTTCTGGTTCTGGTTTGTTGGAAACCCAACTCTTTTCTGCTGCATGTACCTGGTTGTGAGAAGGCTTTGGGGCAAAACGCAGGGCTGCCATGGCTGATGAGGGGACGGACTCTGAACCAGTCTGATAATTCAGTTGCTGCTCAGTGGCACACCAGAGTAGCCGCTGCTGCTAATGTCTTTCTGGCCAGGATCTCCTGCAGATAAGATAGATAAATGGGGATGCCTGCCTTGTCATCCCCTTGTCAACCCAGCTTGGACCTCATCTTGCCCGGGCCCCTTCCCTCCACTCTGCCAGTGTAGATCTCGAGGAGGCACAACATCTGCACCAAGGCCACTAATGGCTGATGTGGACAAAGCGGATGGAAGATGTTTCCTTACTCTGTAGAATTACTGGGCAAGCCCTTCACCGTCATACAGCCAGATCCTGACTCCCAGCAGATGGGGAGCAGTGTTGACACAACCTTCTCCCTACCCAAGGCACTTTGATATGCTTTACGGTTTCACATGCCTGCAGAAGGCAAACAGCTACCTGAAAAGACCTTCTTTATTTTAGAATTTAACAGATGGATGCAGCCATAAAGCTCACGGAAAGAAGCTTAAATGGTCTTAGAATATAGAGTTAAAACTATTTTAGTGTCTTGTTACTGTTTTGCTGAGCTTTTATATGAAGATTTTCAAATGTTTTGTTTAATATGCCTGTTCTATGCACCTGTAAGGTGTTTAAAAGAGCCCTTTAAAAACCACACACACTTCTTGAGGTGAAGGAAGCCATGTTCTCTCAGCAGGACTCTCTGGGAGGAAAGCAGCCACTTTCTAAATACAACTGTCTTGTCTTTTCTGTAAAAGTAGAAGGAAGCCTGTGGGAAGTGGGAGTTCAGCAGAATGCTTGCTTGACATTAGCCTTAGCTTATTTCTTGATTGGTATACGTATTTCGTGGAAGAAACGTGAGTAGATTTTGCTCTTTTGGCTTCATTTCCAGAGACAGTAGCAGATATATATGCAGGAAAGATTTTTTTGCAGCATTCTGTTTAGGCTGTGGTGTGTAAGTGGGGCTGTGTTTGTTCACGCAGGAAGGGAGGGATTCCGGTTCTGTTAAGGGAGGCCGGGGTGGGGGTGTTTCCATCAAGCAGAGAGATGAATCTGCCAGGTGGATGGCCACTGGCTAATCCCTTGTAGCAGGGGATATTCTGGGACATTAATCCTACTCCTGGTTCCTGGATACTTGCTGCCCAAATGAGCCAGTTTTATGTTACAGCACTAAAGAGAACCTGTTGGTTACAGAAAGAGGTCAACTTAGAAGCCTGCGTGGCAAAATCGCACTCATGGCTGGAAGTAAGTCTTATTTCTAATGTAGCAAGAGAAGGGGTGTGAAAGCTTCACTTGGGCTGCACAACTGATAGAGGATGTGCTTCGAAAAGAAGCTTTAGAGTTGAAAACTGTTCACTTTCCATGTAAAATTGGCTGGTTTTTTAAAATAATGACTTCAGGATTGCAGTGATTGCTCATTAAAAAAGAATCCAAGATTTTGTAAAACTGTTTGGTACAGTGTGTGTGAGTGTTACCTTTTTGGACCTGTGTTTTGTGTTACTGCTGAAATGAATTGCTTTGGTCTGGAAGAAGAGGAGGAGGAGCAAACCCTTGTAACTTGACTGTCAAGGCCAGTAGTGCAGGAAGGAACCTGCCCTTCTTGCCTCTAAACATTGCACAGCACTGCCAAACCCCACACACCAGTTAATGTTTTATTGCTTAAATACAAGAATTCCAGAAACCACGTCTTTACTATTTCAAAATGCAATGTAACAACAATGCAATATAAACAGACAGCAGTTAGCTTGACATTTTGTCGTAGTGGTAACTTGACAAAGAAAACACACGCAAGTAGAGAGGCTGCTTATTTTGTGGCGTTACGAGGTCTTATTAATTGCAGGCACAATCGGAGCACCAAAGATGATGGTCTTGGTTCAATGCCAGGAGAAGTTTTGCTTGGCCTACAATCTAAGATGTACTTGCCAGCAAGTAAGAAGATTCTCAGAGAGAGAACGATAGGGGTCAGCTTGCAGGAAACACATTGCTCAGGCCCTGAAGATACCCCCTGTACCCACAGGGCAGCATCTGTTGCCCTCAGAATGTAAACCCTTTGAAACTACAAGCTGCTTAAAAAACATAGCGAAAAAAGACAAAGGGTCGAGACAAAATGAACATTGAACCGTGTTTCAAGTAAACTCGCCTTAATAAAGCTAAATTCTCCTCTCAAAACTTAAGGTTGCAATCCTAAGAACAATTCCCATCGGGATTTCCATTCCTATAAATTACAAATACTTTTTGCCACCCACAGAATTAAATACACCATGATGCTACTGCTTCAGTACACAATCCTGAAATAAGCTACATAGCTGTTGTTTGCACTATATTCCTTAAAATGGGATTTAAAAGCATTTAAAAACCAGTGTATAATTTTATCTGTATTATAAATCATCTTCCTTTCTAATACGTGAAACGGACAGTGTAAAATCTTTTTGAGTTTTCATCTCCACGGAGAAATTACCTTTTTTCAAACTGTAGCATAAGCATGACAAAGATAAATCTGAACATCCAGCTTGAAACCTATTTTTTTTGCATTTCATTAAAAGGGTAATAACAGACACGCCAACATTTACTCTAAAACAAAACAAAAGTTCCTATTGCTTTTAAATAACAGGTGCCAGCAAGCGAAGACGGCTCTGCCCCCCCTCCACCTTTAGGGTTTTTGGTGGCACCTTGGCAGGAAGGGGGCAGGCCTCCCAAAGCAAATCTGTTCTTGTGCGAGAGAGCCAGCAGAGAGGTGCCCCTCCAAGTTGGCTTCCTGTTTTGTTTGACTTGGGAAGAGGGGGGGGGAGAGGATTTTTAGGGTAAAGGCAGTGCCAGGACACCAAGGCAGCTGAGGATTCATCCAGTCGGCATCTGTTTAAAACACAGATGGTTAACAGAGTTGGAATGTCTGCACTTCAGGGGATCTTCCGACCGCCTCCCCCTTTTGGAAGGCAAATGGGTCTCTGCCCGCCGGCAGGAACCTCAGTGGTGTCAGGCGCAGGGCCTGAGCTCCCTCAGGATGGTCGGCAGTTCCCATCCCCAGGCGGAAGCAGAATCCCACCGCTCTTCTCGTTTGCTCCTCTTGCCGTTTTCCTTCCTCCTGAGTCCAGTCAGTTGCCCTCCACGCCTTAGAAGTTCACAACATGTGCTTGGTAAACACCATCCTCCTGTACCAGCTGTAAAAAGGAGGGCGAGGAGAGGGGGGGGAAAGCTGCATTACACGGGCGTCTCTAAGCATTTATAGTCTGAACAGCCCTAGCAGACAAAGCAGTATGTGCCAGATCTTTGAAGCAAAGCATGTCCCCCCCCCCAAATGGTGCAGGGCCACTAAATGTAGGAAAACCTCAGCTCTAAACGGGTTGTCCCCATCTTCCATGCTGCCTTGTAATTCCTCCAGGTCTCAGGGAGTGGAAAAAAGATGGAGTCCTGCCCTATTCCCACCCTCACCCCCTGTTCCAGACCAGGCCTTTTCCAGCCAGTTTGTCCAGATCGTTTCTGTCTGCCTCCCCTTCAGTGTTTCCCGGGAGGGGAAAACAATAGCTGTGGTTACCCACACCAAGAGTTCCCAGCAGGGCTATTATTATTATTATCATCCCAGGGTGAAGAAACATCAAAAGCCACCTGGCGGGTGTTGGAATGGTGCCCTGCCGCCTTCCTCTACCGGTAGACCCTAACCCATCCCTTCCTCTGGCGAGCGGCCTACCTCGTGGTCCGGCTTGAGGACGTGAGTCGGCTTCTGAGCCACAGGCGGCTTCTTCGAAATGCTCGGCTTGTGGGCAGGGGCTGGCTTTCCTCCGTCCGCGGGCTCACCGTCGCAGAGGCCCGACAGAGCGTAATGCTGCCTCCTCAGTTCACCCAGCCGCAGCCTCTCGTTCTCCAGTGTTTTTTCCAATTCTAGCACCTTCACCTGCAAAAGAATCACCTTCTGCCTTGAGCCACGAGGGGGAAGAAAGGGCAGCATTTCTCACTGAGCTGTACAGCTTGTTCCCTCAACACCCACCGAACATCTCCCCAGCTGGCCTTGTGCTAGGGCTTCACAGGGTGCAGTGTGTCTGCTTTATTTTTGCTTGTCCAGTTCTGACGGGCTTAAAAAGACCCCACAAAATTTCTTCCTCAACAATTTCTGTTGCACTGCTTTTTTATTTCTGGAGCCCTTTGCTGGAAAAGGGGTTCTTTGTGCCTAGAATGGCAGGATGCCACCAGTACTCCTTTGAGCCCTCCTTTGAAATCCAGGCCCTCTGTAAAGACTCCTCTCTCTCTATAGTCTAGTCATTCAATACGTATAGGTGAAATATAGTCTTCCACCCACCACTGTTCCCAAGCTGTCTTCCTAGAGGTGGCTCCACCGCTTTGCACTTGGTAAAAAGGCCTGCGTACTGATGGCACTGTATTGTTCAAATAACATTGGGTAATTTTAATCTTTTAAAAAAATTAAACCACCTGTTCTCCTACAGCAATGGAGAAGGGCATTGTGAAAGACATCAATAAAGCTTGAAGAGCCAGATGGAACCTCATCACCCCTAGTTATTTGCCATAATTTGTTTCAAGCATTTTCCTGCTGTCTTCACCCAGTCAGGCTTCCAGAGTGGCTCAAACAAGATCAATAAAAAGTGAAAATTTAAGATGAAACACTAAAAAATGTTTGAGCTTTAAAAGAGCCTATTCTAAAAAAAGGTGTTGGTGGCAGAAGCTCATTTCTTATATTTTGGGGCAGTTGCTTCTGTGACACCTTTTGTTCTTCAAGAATGGTACTGCACACCCCCAGTGTGTGTCTCTCGCTGCCTTTTTCATTGGAACATTCTCAACCCTCTGCTGTCTCATTTCAAAGATCCGCAAGTACCTGGGTCTCCATTTCTTCCTTTTTGAGTTTGATCAGTGACATCCCAGAGAAGTCCATTGCATCTGTTTGGAAAATAAAAATAAACGTTATCCAGTAGGTGCATCTATACTTCCCATAAAGTTGGAGGATGGGGGGAGAGGAAAAGCCCAGGACTACTTCTGGAAGGAGAAAGATGCTCGAATGGGCAAGAGAGACCGAGGGCCATTTCAGGCTAAGAATGGTGCCTGATAGCGTTCTGTAGTAACTTAAATACTACCACTATGTGTATTTCTGTTGAGCCCTGAGGCAATTTGAAGAGCTGCTCCTTCTAGTTCTCTGGAAGACTCTTGAGGGGCCAGGCAGAAAAACGAATAGTCATACATAGCTAGAAATGGCGTTTCCCCCTTGCCCTTTCCTGCCCGTTTCTGAAAAGCCAAGCAGGGATTTTAAGCAGCCGTTGTTGCAATTCTGTGTCCTTGGTCACAGTGCCGAGCCGCACCCCAGCTCTTCAGGTTGGCTTTCTCTTGCCAAGAGGAACAGAACGGAGATCCTGAACAGAGGGGCCCTTGTGTGGAACGGCGGCTGGCGAGGTGGGCCTATCGCAAGGGGAGCTCCCGGGCTTGGATTCCCGCTCTGCCAAGGAGCACGCGGGGGAGACTCCAGGCCAGTTCATGCTGCCCAACAAAACAAACTTGACAGGGTGGTTGTAAGGAAAATGAAAAAAAGGATGGAAACTGACTTCCTTGGAGAAAAAAAGTTAAAATATGGAACACTAACTGTACATTTTAATGTTCCTTGGGTTCTCCTCACTCCACCATTCTTCTGGTAAAGAAATCCCCAACCAAGAGGCCTCCCTTAACAGATCTAACTCGACGAGAATATGGCTGTTGCCTGGCACCTCTTTTCTCCCCTGCTTCCATGCCCCCCTCGCCCCCATGACACCCATGAATGCCCTACCTCTGTCTTCCACCTGCTCTTGGCCTGACTTTGTGGAAGCCACAACGTTGGCGGCCATCTCGTTGACGGTGCGCGAGCATTCTTGCAGCTTGCCCAGGTGCCGGCTGTGCTTCTCTGCTTTCACCTGCCGTTGAGAAGGTAAGTGCTTGGTATGTAAGGAAAATACACAAGTGAAACCACCACTTCCCACTTTCATAGCAGGTGGGTAATGCTTTGAGCAGTAGCAGCGGGGGGAGACGGCATCCTACAAACTTAATGGGCCACACATAAAATGCCGTGGATGGGCAGAGCCATTGCACAATCATTTTGCCTGGAAGTGTCCTCGTCCAGGAGTTTTCAAGCAGCCCTCGTCTGGTGGCAGAATTAGCGACACAAGGATTTACAAGTCGTAAGTAGGAAGGGCCATCAGTCCACCGCCGACAGCCGGGTCGGGGAACACCAGAGAGCTGACTGCAGCTCCCATCGTCTCCAAGGGGAACAGCCAAGGGAGAAGAAAGATGGAAGAGGCTCTTCATTTGTGACGGCTAAGATGAAAGCCTGCTTCCCTGTCCTTGTACGCTGGGGGGGGAGGGGGGAGTGCTTTAGAACTTACAAAACTCCAGCCTAGCTGTGCGTGGTTTTGCCTTTGCAAGCCCTCAGATCGAAGTTCCCCTTGTGTTGCCACAAGAACTGAAAGTCTCAGAGGCGGACAGAAGCTGGTGCAAAGCCTGTGACTTGTGGTGATGCTGTGGACTGTTAGTTTAGGGGGGGGCAAAAGGGCAGCCCAGAGGAGAGAGCCTTTGCAGCCCCTTCCTTACCTTGGAGGCAGCGACGAGCTGAGCAGTGCTGGCTGCAATCTCGTGGGAGCAGACAATGAGCTCCTCGTATTTCCCCGTGTGCAGGACAACTTTATCTGCAGACTCTCTGAAGGAGGAAGCAAGGAAAGAAAAAAAACCACACTCAGCCGAGGTTAGGCGTGCCTTTTCCCAAATACAGACTCTCCTCTTTTAAAGCAGCAGCTAAGAAACAAAAGCCAGCCAGCCAGCCACCTTACACGAGCTGCGTCGCTCCCCATCCGACCGCCTTGGAAGCCGAAATGAGCCCTTCTGTCCAACGGGAGTTCTTGGCGTAAAATTCCTGCGGTGTTGCTGCCCCCTAGTGTTCCAAAGGGGAGAGAACAGTCTTAAAAAGTTTTGTTCAGTGCTTCAAGAAAAAGGTGGACCCAGTTCGCCTAGAAGTCCCAATGCTCTGACTGTGGCTCCTAAGACAAGTGGATTCTCCTGCCTTCCTGCCACCCGCTCTGCATGGCAGTGACTTCTTCCCCCTGTCCCTGCTGAGTCTGGGCACCAAACTCCATCATCACCTCACCCCTAGCAGGTGTAAACGTAGTAATGGCTTTGCAGAGACCCAGAGTGAAACAAGACCCTGCTTGAAGGGTCACAAAGTACAGGAATGACCCCAGGAGGATGGGAGACCGCCTGGCCGGCCAAGAATGCAGGCTTTCTCTCTCCCAAAAGTGCCCCCTTTTAAACCCAAACAAAGACCAACGCCGACCACATTCAGCCGCCTTACCCTTCCACTTTCTACAATCTCCTTCTGCAGATTCGTAGAGGTGATCACAAGGAGCCGGATGGCCTGGAGGACACACAAGCAACAAGCCATTCTGCTTACTAAAAAGGTTTCTCTGTCCTTCAGATGCCCAGCTACAGTACGGCAGCCCTCCCCCCCCCAGGCCTTTTAGGGCAGAAAACATTGACCTTAGAGGAAAGGTTGTGCCGATTATCTAAAGCTCCGATTAACCACAGGCAGAACGGGATAGCTTCTTCCCATCTGGCACCAGATGGGCTTTTCCCACAGACTGAGGAGGGGCTTAAAATGACTCTTAAAAACCCGCTCGCTCACCTTCATCAAGTCTGTGCAGGAGTTCAAGATCCTGTGAGAAACAAAGAAAGAAGATGCTCAGTACCTCCCGGTGGAATGATCCAAGCCCTCAAAATCTGGAATCGGTTTTTAAAAGCAATTGCGAACACATGTAACTGGTATGTCACAACTTGAGGAAACGCGGGCCCCATAATCTGTTTCTGCCTGGATGGTTTGTCTCGGGGACCTATTTCCTTCTTTGAGGCTTTTCCCGAGGAGTCCTGGCTGTCCTCAGCAGCAGCAACAGTGTGCACACTTGGAAGCTCAGGCTGCCGTTACTGAGGGCTGGCTCTTGCTTTTACCCTTCACAGCAAATATGCCACGTAGACAAGAGCCAGAACTGTAAGGACTTGGCCATGGAAATTTTCACAGCGAGGTTCATGGCTGAGTGGTGGGTTTCAGATGGTGATGGTGTTAAAAACTTTCCACAGAAATACTGTTAAAATGAACAGGCTCCTTTCAATGGAAGATGAGAGTGGATTTGGTGCTTGTGTGTCCAAAGCACATACTTTTACACTAACAATCAGATAAATTCCAAAGCCGTGCCTCCCCCCCTCCCCCGGCTCACCTTTCATTCACTTCTAGTTTAACGCCAGAGCTCTCTATCCTGGCCTGGTTCATCATTTCCTGCAAAAACAACAAGAATTGCATTCAGACGGACATCACCTGCCAGCCCCACAACTGGCTGGCGGTCAGCCTCCTTGTGAGAAGTCTTGTTTTCCTTGTCCCAGCATCAGCCAGCCAGGGATTTCTAGGAACCCTGTCAAAGCTGAGCGGAGCAGAGTGGCCATGCGGTTACTCTCAAGCCACTAGGATTTGAAGATCTGGCTTCAGAAGGTTCAGCCCAGACAGTCGTGTCACCGGCTCCTTTTTAAAAGCTGTGGTCTCAGTCCTGGTCCTATTCTGCCGTGTCAAATAAATGCCCTTTGGCTGTGTGGAGTGAGGAAGAATTTCCCCCAGAGCTCTTCTTTGCCAAGGGAGAGGACGTGCCCCCTGCGTCGGCCACCTCACCTCAATCCTCCTGACCGCGTCTTCGATGGCAGCTGAGGTGGAGGCCATTTCTTTGTCAACCATGTCACCCAGTTCTTCTTGCCGGATATCCAGACTCTGGGGCCGCAGTTCCTGCCCAGAGACAAAGAGGAAAAAAAGGGAGTAAATCAAGTAAATAATAGAGGCAGAGTGGGCCCTCAGTCCTTCCAGGGATGGAGCCGCTGCAGGTAACAAACAGGCTCTCCCGACCCACTCGAGTCAATGTCTGTGGTATCCAAAGACGGACAAGCTGTTGTAGAAGTATGGCAGTGTGGGGTGTTATGTGTAGGCAGAGAGAACCCACAAGTACCTCTCCGTAGTTCACTTCCCTTTTGTGGCAGCTGAACTTTGTTGCCTGAAGTGACCCTCACCACTTAAGGATACAAGCTGCCCGAACTTCTACCAAATGGCAGATACAAGCAGAGTCCTTATATAAATGATGAAAGTGCCTGCTCTTCTAATAAATGGTCACTGGTATGCTTTGCTTCTTCCTTATCAGCAAGGAAAAAGAAGGACAGGTCTCTACCCACCCGGCACCTCCAGTCTGACCTCATTTCTCTCCCCCCACCTCCCGGCCGCCTCAGTTCCCCTCTGCACCTGCCCCAGCTGAAGGATCCCCTGCAGCGTCTTCCTCACGTCCTCCAGGTCCGCTTGTCGGAGAGACCGTTTGTCTTTTAACTTGTCCAGATAGTCCAGACTCCTCTGGCCACAATCTCTGCAGGTCTCAATTAGTTCTAGGAAGAAAGGGGGGGGGGGAGAAATCGGAATGCTAAGACTTTTACAGGGCCTAGAAATACTCTTATATCTTGGAATGTAGGTGGTGGTGGAGGAGGATACAGAGCACTGTTTCCAAACACATCACTCTCGGCGTCTCCTCTGATGGCGAGCTACTTGTATGGTGACTGCTTGGAGGAAGGGAGCACAAATTTTTCAAAAACAAAAACACCCACTCCTGCCCTCATTGGACTGGGCTGCTTTATGCTGCACAGCTGGTGATTTTGTTATCCACTGGGTCTTCCTGTTCAGAACAAAGCCCCTTTGCTGTTTACTCACTGTCTGCATGGTCCGTGGGCGCGAGGTGGGACGTAGCACTGCCGTTGACAATGGCGTCTGCAGTCAGGTGGGCAAACTGGGCCAGAGCGCCAACCAGTCCAGTGGCATCTTGAAAGAGAAAAGACACAGATGCAGATTCGACTCTTCAAGAAAAAAAGGGATACAACAGCTCAGCCAAATGGGTGGCATTAAGGGGAAACCACAACAGGTGGGCAAAGAGGCAGAGCATTGCGTCTTTCGCATCCGTCTTCCTTGGTTTGTAACCACCTGCCAAAGGAGATGCAAATGCCAGGCTCCCTTGTGTTGCTCTTATTGCCGGTAGTATCCGGATTTGGATTCAAATTGAAACTTTAGCAGTAAGACAAAAAAAAAGAAGAAGCAGTGCCAGTTGTTTGCTGGGCCTCTTTTCCCCCCCCTTCCTCGTATTTATTTTTTGTGGAAAAAAGAGAAGAAACTGAAGAAAAACATTTCAGGTCCCAGGGAGGAGTGATCTGCAGTGAAACAGCCCTTCTCTGATGACACGCCCACACAAGAGTCCCCAAGGAAGAGAAATACAGCAGCAGAAGCACCCAGTGGCTCTTACCTGCCATGTGGGCCACGTACCGCCCATGTCCACTTTCCACAGCCTTCACAGAGTCAAGGGCTGCCTGCGCACGGCTGATGAGGTAATCTGCGGAGAGAGACACAGAACAGAGTTAGGTTTGTGCATGAGAGAGAGAGTTAGAGACCACAGTCTTTTGCGTAGATGCAACTTGTCCAGCGACCCCTCCCTGGGCCTTCTCCTCCAGACCTGGTGAGCTGGTGCATCGGATGTGCAAAGGGTCGTCTAGCTTGCCGACGGCGTCCCGAATGATGCCTTCCACCTCCTTGACGGTTCCTTGCAGGAGGTTGAACTGGTCCTCCAGAAGCTTCTGCTGCAGCTTCTGCTCTTGACTGTTCTGCGCAGGAGGGACCAGAAAATGTTTTTATAAGGGCAGCTTAGGGGCAGAAAAGGTAACTTCTTTTAAGTTACAGCTCCCCATAGATCATGGCCAGCATGAACCCTGTGGAATCCTGGGAGTTACAATTCCTGAAAAGAGCACCTCCCTCTCTCTCTTTCTTTGGTCCCTCCCTGTTTTTGAACTCCTCACATCTTCCAATTTCTCCTATGCAGGAGAAAAGCTTCCTGAGACTGATTTGCCTCCCGGACAAAGCCAAACTCACTTTCTCGGTGAGTTTTCCTTGCATTTCCTGGATTTCCTTTGCCCGCTTCTCTGTCTCCTGGCTCAACAGCAGCTCCTTCTCCTGGATCAGGCCCTTTGCGGCAATGAGTTCCTGTTCCTTCTCTGTGACCGATTTCCTCAGCACGTCCTTCTCGGTCTGGAGGGCTTCCAGCTGACTGCCGAGATCAGAGCCGACCTGCAGGGTTTGGCAGACGGGGGAGGGGGGATGGACACATGGAGAGGAAGCTCTTCAGGTCAGCCTCACCCTTTCCACCACAGGGCACCAACACCACCCCCCTTTGTGGCATGGGCTTTAGGCTCTCAAGGTGGCTGGACCCAAGAGGAAGCTCTGAGTCTGAGGACAGAGGCACAAGGGAGACGCTTCCTCTCCTCCAATCTCAGTGCATGGATCCTGCCGGAGTCTTGGGCAGAGATGGAACGCCTGAGCCATGAATTACAGGGCAAAGAGGGCTTTTCATGGTTTTTTTTAAAAACGCAGAAGTCAAAACGGGAGAGGGGCTCAGTGTTCGTTTATAGACACACTGCAAGGGAGGAGCAGGACTGGCCGCTCAAGGAAACACAAGCCCGTGTTACCGATGGGCGGGGAGGTGTCACTGCGCACTCCCTACTCCCCTAAACAGCCTTCTCATGCTGGTGCCTGACCTGCTTCGAGTGGCAGAGCGACTGCTGCAGCTGCGCCAGCTCCTCCTCCTTGGACTCCAGTTTTCTCTTCACCTGTTCCAGCTGCAGCGTCTGATCTTCCAGCTATGCGGACCCAACCAAAGGAGGAACAAGAACACAGACCTTGTGAGACAGAGGGAGACCGGGCCCCGATCCTTTGCTGGCCGCTACTCTTCCCACCCAGATGAGGCAGCTGCTGGAGCACTTTCTCCAGACACGTCCGTCCTTGGCCAGATAGTTGTTGTGTGAAGGGCCACACAATGGCCTCGTCGGGCGCTAAGGAAAGGTTCGAGCTTAGCTCTCAAGTCTCTCTTGCCCGCTGTGGTCTCCTCTCCCAAAAGGCAGCCAGCCCCTTCTGCACCCAGCCTCTTCAAGGGGCAGCCCTCCTGTTCCCGGATCCCCAAACGTTCAACTCCACTTCCAGGTTCCGAAGAAGGGGGGGGGAAACAAGGGCCGAAAGATGCCCGAAGGCAACAAGTACAGAAGCAAGAGATCCCTCTTGACCGTCTGCAGAGGGGGTACCTTCATTTCAGACTCTCGCTTCACTTGCTCCATCTGGAAGGCCAGCTGCTCCTTGACCCGGGCGACCTCCTCTTGGCTCTGCTGGGTGACTGTCAGCTGCTTGGCAGTATCTGCATTCTAGGGATAAAAGGAGCGTGGGTTACCAAAGGGCACGAAGACGGAGAAAATAACCGAGAAGCAATGGCAACTGAAAACTCCTCCCTAGGGCTGCACTGGTCCTTAGAATGACTGGCCCTCCCCATTTCTGCTCCCAGTCTGAGTAAGCTTCCCCTGAGTAAGTGAAGGGAAAACATCTGTGCCCCTCATTTGTCTTTCCTCCAATGGGCTTGGCAATTTCTACAGTTATCCTCATGTGAGCCTTGCAAGGTAGGACACAAGCTAGCAAGGCCACACCACCAGGTTTGTGGCAGAGTGAGCCATCTGAGCCGGGCTCTCCCCAGCGCCAGGACAACACAAACCGCCGCACCACGCTGGAGGGACACCTTTAGGCCACGGTCCTGGTGAACCCCCCACCCCATGGCCAAGGAGGGCTCCTTCTACAGCATCACTCCAAAAAGAACGCAAGGATAGAGCGTGGGGGGCAAGCGCCCGTTACCTTCCTCAGGAGCTCCGCGTGGGTGTTGATTAACTCGTTGTGCTTCTCTTTCAGCTTCGTGTAGCGGACTTCAGTGGCACTGGCTTTCTCTGATAAAGAGACAAGAAGGGACGCCTTGGGTTTGGCCGGCTCTTCGAGCAGTGACCGGCAGTGGTGAGGCTGGATGGCAAGGGGAGGATGGGAGCCCATCTTGGTGGACTCTGAGGTGGATTCTTAAAGGGGGGGATTTTAGGGAGCGAGAGGTTGAGGATCTGACTCAGCACAGCCGTTCTTCCTGGGAAAGGGCGACAACACCGGGACCTCCCAAGGGAAACCTGGCCCGCAGATCCCCCCCGCCACGCCCGACCCCACCCACTGCCTCCGGCCATGGCTCACTTTCTGCTTCGAGGAAGAGCCCCCGGCTCTTGTCCCCCTCCAGCTTGGCCTTCTGCAGCCTCTCCAGCTCATCCCGGAGCTGCTCGTTGTCCACCAGAGCTTTCTGCTTCTGCTTCCTCTGCTCTTCGACTTCCGCCTCCAGGCTGTTAATCTGAGCCTTTAGCTGAGTGATGTACCTCTGAGCCTGAACACCAGGAACAAGGACAGACCAAAAAGAAAGATGGGACGCAGGGTGTTAGCAACGAGACAGAGCCAAGGTGCCCTGTGGAATCGTGCTAGCTTTGCTCCCCAAAACACACACACACACCACAGACAGCTTACACATGCTCTGTCTTTCCAAGAAACACTTCAAGCAGACTTTCTAGTGTCTCAGGAGAACCTTGCACCAACAGGGGGAATTTCACACCCAACACTATAACGTTTCCTTTGTGTGTGCGAATATGAGTGATGCCTGAGTTTTTCACTCTTACTTCCTGTAAAACTGGCACAAATTATCATTTTTATCACTTTTGAAACTCTGTTCCTTCAGGGTGCCTGCTGTGGTGCATCAACACTTCTGCTAAGAAATATCTGCACAAGGCACGGCAGGAGAGATGGCACAAGAGAAAACCTTTTCCCACTCGAATAACTTCAGGATTAACCCACGTGCTCAAACAACTCACATAGAGCTGCCTTCCAAGCGTAAATGCACTACAGTTCTGACCAGCCCTAAATAAGTAACCACGGGGATGATGGGAACGGTGGTGCAACATGGCTGGATGGGCCCAGACTGGGGGAGGGTCAGTTTTCTCCAAAGCCTGATTCACTCCCCGCAGGTCGCTTTGCCGAACCCTTGTAAACTTGAACTAGGGAGATGCAGGTACGGCTCGACTCCCTTTGCCCCTCCACCCCCCGACGTTTGATTTCAGGTTAAATAAATGGAATTCCATTCACATTTTCTCTCTTACTTGTCTGTGTGTGACAAGTATCCCTGTGGAATGGCAGCACGGGCACAGGAATCTAACCTTACCTCAAGCTTAATCTTCTCCAGCTCTCCTCGAAGCAAATCAATTTCTTTCTTGAGATTTTCAATTTGGAGATCCCTGAAGGCAAAGAGAAAAGTCCTTAAGTCCTGAGCAGGAATCAAGTAGTAGTGAAGAGCGTAAGGTATGAGCAGGTTGCCCACAGAGCCTCATCACTGCTGTGAAGTCAACAAAAGTGATGATAATCCCTCCTTCACTTCAACGAATCAACCTCCCATCAACAATATGGGGGAAACAAGCAGGGGATCTGCAACAAAATGCTGCAGGGTTAAGTATTTCTACTACTTGATCAATTGAAATGCTATATAAATGCTACACCTTATTATTACAGTTGCTGGCTGAAAAGTGAAAGCTCACCTTCCGTTTTCCTGAGAAAACAGCCCTTACCTGTCATCTCTCAAACCGTTGGGAGGCCCAAAAGTCTGCTCAAATATATCAGAAACAATCTGGAAAAAACAAGAAAAAAGTAGAAGGATGGACCAGTGGGAGGTAATTGCTTTATATGCTTTTGTATTTCCAAAGAGAAAGTGCATGTTTTTTTTTTAAAAAATCCAATAAAGCAAAGGCATCATCAAAGTGAAGCATTTCTTCAACAGGCCGGCAGTGGATCTGTTTCTGAATGTGCCCTCGTGTGGCAGCACCAAATAACAGCAGGAGCAAAGGGGGAGCTGCTGAAACGGCAGCACAACACAAGACTCTTGAGGACAGATGTCAGGAAGGAAGCAGCTGCTTGTTAAAAACTATCCAGTTTGGGCTGTATTGCGACAATTAATTAAAGGATTATACAACAGAAGCTTTTGATGGTAGCCGTGTTTCCCTTGGCTGGTGGCCCGGATCGTTACGTGGCTCCATTCCTCGTGCAATCCTGCCTATTCCTTGGGTTGGGTTGTGTCATGCCATCTACCCCTTGCCTTATACAACACTTATATCCTGCTTTTTTGCAAGCCACCTCAAGGCTGCAGATATGGCCCTTCTTCTCTCTACTCTATTTGCAATAGCTTGTTAAGCCTGGCTAAACAAGAGAGCAACTGGCTGCAGGTCACTCAGAAAGAGTCATAAAACACAAATGCAAAAGTAGGTGGTGCCTTTATAGACCACTAAAAATTCATCCTACCATACGCAAATTTTCATGGCTCAAGGCCTTGATCCACAAAAGCTTGTGTGTTGTATGATGATTTTTAAGTGGTCTGTCAAGGTATCGCCTGCTCTTGTCTGCATCTTATTTGGCCCTGACCCCACGGCTCCCCTTTCTTTCACCAGAAAGATTCAGGGCCCCAGGAGGTCCTGAAGCAAAAGGCGACCAGCTGCCTCCTCACCGGCTGCTGCTGCTGCTGCTCCACCGCTGGGGCTGTGCTGATTTCGATCAGGGCCTCAGGTTCTTCATCTTCCGGAGCTTCCTCGGGGATCACCACGACAGGCTTCACGTGTTCGGCCAGAGCCGATGCCCGCAGGAAGTTGGGAGGGTTCTGTGAATGGAGGCGGGGGGGGAGACAGAAAAAAGAAGTCAGACATCCTGGCCGGGGGAGGGGGGTTAGAATAGGCTGCGCCCCTGGAAACCACAGCATCACAAGTATTCATTCGGCCCAGGTATTGTCCTAGACGCCCTGGGGTGGGGGCAGGCAGGCCAACCCCCCCCCCAAAACCACACAGACAAGTCCATTCCTCAATGAGTCTGGGAGCCTCATTTCTGGAAAACTAGGGACGCCACAGCAGTGGGAGTCAAAAGGAAGACCGTACCTCCGGTAGTCGGGGGATCTGGATGAGCCGCTTGAAATACAGCATGTCTGAGGCTCTCTTGAAGAAGTTCTTAAGGCTGTGGAGGAGGAAAGAGCGATCGATCTGGAGGCCGAAGGCGGGGGAGGCCGAAGCATCTGAACTGAGCAGAACGGCCTCCTTTTTCGGACGACAAAGCCTGGAATCCTCCAGCCAGCTTCACTTCTGCAGGCTGAGGGATTCTGGGAGTTGCAGGCCAAAAAAAGCATCCTTTCTAAACTGCCCTGTTGAGCACATCGGCGAGGCTAAGAGCAAGACGCCTACCTAGCAGACCCTCCTCGCCTCTCGTTCTGCCAGCAGGTAAAGACTTCACTTTATTCGGTGGGCTTAGGGGAGCTGGTAATCAGTTGGGAGCTCTCCTTTTCCAAAGTGAAGTGTTTTAAACTGTCCTTTTATTTTAATTTTGTTTTAATAGTTGCTCTCGTTTTTGTTTTAATTGCACATTATTTTTGAACTGAGTTGAATCCCATTTTGGTTAAGGTGGGACATAAATTGAACAAATAAATGGAGAAACAGGAGACACTTGAAAGCTGAAATAACTCTTTACCCTGCAGAGTTTCTTTGTTCATTCCTGTTCTCATTTCTGTTCTCGCTCGCTCACACGCATGCACACACACACACACACAGATTTCTCAACAAGTGCAGCATGGTTCCCACTGAAGAGCGACACCTGTACCTAGGTTCCACTTCAAGCTGCAGGTAAGAGTCCCCCCACGGATGGAAACACCGCTGTAGTCCACACACACAAAAAAGTCTCTTGGGATGTCCAGGAGAAGGTCAAGGTTAAAACCTCTCCCTTTTAAAAAACCATGTGTAGAGAATTGGGTTTATGTCATTTTTTTTAAATAGGGAGGAAGGGTGAACCCCCAAGGCTCACCCTCTCCTCCCTCAGCGGCCTGGCAGTCCATTCCAGGCCACCCCAATCTGGAAAGAAAAATGAAGCTGCGTTACCTGCGAAACTGTTCGTGGAACCGGTCCCGGTGGCCTTGAAGGGTATCAGCCGGCAGACCTGAAGAAGGCAAAAGAACAGGGGCCGGTTGCCGCAGACGCCCTGACCAGAGGGGGCTGAGCCCCCGTTTCTCGTTTCCCCAGAAGAGCCCAAAGGCCAGGAGGTGCAAGTGAATTCTCAGGCAGGAGGAGAACTCAGAAACAGTTGGAGGTGGGATCTGTCATCACCGCAGCTCCTGTGAGAACTTCTCCAAGCAGACACACCCAAGGCAGACATTATGGCTCGGCAGCATCAAGTACCGACGGCAGGTAAAGAACATTTCCTTCAGGGCAGCCTGTGGCAGGGCAAGCTGTGTTGCTCTTGTTGGAATAGTTTCCACAGCTGGCATTTTTTAAACGGATGTGTTTAATTCTGTTTTGATTTTCTAATGTCTTTTATTGTTGCATGCCATGATTCACAGAAATGCAAGGTTTAAACGTAATGAATAAACAATTAGGTAATAGACAAACAGAACTCACAACGCCTGAAGAGCTACGCTATTTTTTCAGCACAGTCTGACCGCTGAAGGATGCCGTTTCTTCCTTTATAATATTAGTGGCACTATCTTAGTATTGCTTGTAAGCTCCTCTAAGAACCACAGAGAAAGGCTACATACAAATTAAAGGTATCCAAAGGCTAAAAGTTCTCAAAGGAAAACACACAGTGCCCCCAAAGCCTCACAGCTACTGAGCTGTGTCATGAATTACACGGCCTTCCTTCCCAGAATTCTAAACCTATTTTACTGGTCCTGTTCCTTGTGGGCTCGGGAGATGACCCGACAAACCTGGGCTTGACTTGACCTTGCCACACGCGGAAGACCCCAGGTTTAAGACCTAATGGACAGAGTTTCGCCTTCGCCTCTTTTCCCTTAAACACCAGCACCAGCGGCTTGAAACGAGAGTTCTTTCCCTCATTCCTGCTGCTCTTGGAGATCCAGAGAGAGAGAGAAAGAGAGACGCTTCTACAATGTTCTTTTTCCAGTGGCAGAACAACCTGGCTTTTTTTGAAGCCCTATTTGGCTCAGGCAGCTGATGGCTCCTCTGCCTCATGCAATAAAATTACTCAGTAATAATATATAACAGCAGTGCCTACCCATAAGGAATTCCTCTGGGGAGTGGATGGATACTCAATGGGTGGATTCAGCTCACCTGTTGGCTCTGAAGCAAAATCATCAGTATTTTATATCTCTCTCGCTGGCATGGCCTGAAGCCTTCACAAAAATGCCATCTGTGCTGTAACTTGTAGAGTTCTGATTAAAATAGGGGACGTGAACTCGGCTGTTTGCAAACTTTCTCCCTTCAGGGGATCCCTTCCAAACCGGCCCGTCTGCCAAAGAATCCCTGTGAGCTCTCAAAAGGAATCTGTGATCGGCATCGTTTGAGGTAGGAATCCAGTGTTCAAAGGCATGCCGTCTAGACTGCGAAATGGGCCTGACCCCATGGAATGGGTCTCAAATGCCAACTTCCCTCCAGGCAGGAAATCCAACCTTCTTGGCAGGGAGAAGAACGCCGCTTGGCTTCCTCCGGGAGATGCTCCTGCTCTTCCTCACAAAGGACCGCACTGTTGGAAGGTTGCTTTCAACTTGGGCAAGTCCCCTTCGGCACTGGGAAGCCGTGCCGCTCAGACACAGTCTTGCCAGCAACAGCTAGAACAGGACAGGAGAGCGGCTGGGCCTTATGTTCATGAAGCAAGAGTAGGGAGACCTCCGGATGGCGGAAGCTGCCTGCATTTTAGTTTTTTGATTAGAAACCCAGGCTTCACCCACAGGAGCCTGGAGAGCGGGGGTGGGGGGTGGGGGCCAGGGAGCAGAACTAAATGTAGAATATAGGAACACACGCTCAGCCCAGGATGTGGTTTTCACCACCTGACTGAGCTCATCGTCCACTCGGTCTCTTTCTCTCACACACACCCATCAATTTATGTATTTATTTATTTATTTATTCGATTTTTACCCCGCCCCTGATTTAGTTTAGAAAAGGTGAAGGGGTAGAGATTAGTCTTTTGTGTTCGTTTCAAGGGCAAGAAAGGGACCTTGGCCATTTTTTTAAACTTACTAAGCACACACCTTAGATACGAAAAGCTGTTTCTTCCTCAAATCAACCACGTCAAGGTGCCCTTAGCACCACACCCCGGAGCCCCTTGACAAGTGCCAGCCCAAGAATCGAGAGTCTGGCCTGAAGCCCGCCCATCCCTCCCCCTCCCTCCTGGAGCAACTTACAGGAATGGAGCTTGAACATCAGCTTCACCGTGTAGTGGTAGAGGTGGCTGCAGTCCTGGATCACCTGAATGAGGGGAGCCAGCCGGCACTGAACCGCCGACATCTGGGAAACGGCCATGGAGGTATTGAGTTGCCTGAAAACTGAGGGGAACGAGAGGAGGGGTGAGGGTGATTTCATGTCCCAATCCTGGAGCGCTTGGTTTTACTGCATTTTAACTTTATATACGGACAGAAAGGCAGGCTAGCAGCGGGAAAATGACTACTATTAGTAGTAGTAGCCTTACCACCACTGGCACAAAGAACTGCAAAAAGGTTACGGTCAGGCCTGCAGGTGCTCTACAGACGGATGTGCACGTGGAAAACGTGGACAAGGGAAAAAATCAACAGGAACCAGAGAGATTTAGCACTGCTTAGTTACTATTGATCGCTTTTATATCCTATTCTTCTGCTACAGACTAGGGTCCAAATTAGCTAAATGGGTGAATCATTTTATTCTGGAGAAAGACGGACACCAAAAGGGGGCAGCTGTGATTTCCCCACCACTGAACTAGCCACTAGTGGCTCTCAGCACCTCTGTTTACTCAGGTTGCTGCCGGGTAAGACCGAGCACCGTCGGAACAGATTATGGGAGCTTGATCATTAACCAGAGGCAAACACAGCCTTTCACATGACAACCCAGAAATGACAAGTGGAAGGAGCGAGGGGGAACAGCAGCAAAGACAGATCTATTGGGGGGGAAAATCTCGGAGAGCCCTCTGCTAAGAAAGAGCCTGTGCAGAAGAAAGTCCGCAGCCAGACTCTTAGAACTGTGGATCTGGAATGGGACCCTCTGGGTCACTGAGTCCAGTGCCCTGCCACAAAGGCCCAGGGGGGGAATCGAACTCCCAACCCTCTGGCTCTGCAACCAGAAGCCAAACCCCTGCACTATCCAGCGTGCTCTTGTTCGCTTCCTAGCCAAGAGACGGTTTGCGGCGAACTGCTATAAACAGTTCCCCCCCCCCCCAATAGGTTCTGTGCTTTTAACAGCATTTTGGTCTACAGGCATCAGGAAGTGGTGACAGTTCCCAGGCTCTGAACAAACTTTGCCTACAGATTTCTGCAGCTTTCACTGCTCCTAAAAGGCACATGAGCAGATAAACATAGTTTTTTTGTTCGATAGGAACGCCAAAGAAGACACAGATCTGTCTGGGTGCAGAAACAGAGAGGAGAAGAGCGCTATTAAATATTGAAAAGACAAGAAAGGAACATGGACAGCAGTGTACCTGACTCGGAGAGCTTGAGTTCACAATCCATGTAGTCAAACATCTCCACCGTCAGTTGGAAGCTACAGGGAATTTAAAAAAAAAAAACAAAAGGTTATTCTTCTCAGGATGAAACAAAGGCCACTGGATGTGAAAAGAGGCAAACATTCGATTTCCTTTTCACAGAACTGAGATACGTTCTTACTTTGGATGACAATGTTCTTAATCCTTAACCAGTCAGTCTGTGCTTGGTGGAGAACTCTGGGCCTTGTAGTCTTAAAAATTAACTAATCCGCTTTCCCATACGACAGGGAAAGACAACGGCTCTCACGCAAAGGCCGGACAGAGTGAGACCTTCTGCTGCCTAAGGCAGAGCAAGAGACGGCATCCTTTGGTGTCCCCTGTGCGATGTTACTGTCGTCAAAACAACAGGAACACACTTACTGGCTGCTTGTGTCTGCTCCAATCTTAAATCTACCACAGGTCAGGATGTCACTGGAATGCTAAACTGTGGTGGGCGGACTCAAACTGGCTTGCTTCCGCTATGGTGGAAGCTTGAGGGCCATTTGTTGGGCTGATCTGCTAATGACCATCTCTAGGGTGAGAGAGTCTCACCCTGTGGCTCTCGAAACTGGGTGCTGCAACAGGGCCTCACGTGCAAGCCTTGAGAATGAAACACCATCCATGTTTTGGAAGCATTTTGTTGTTTTCTGTCTGTTTGGGAAGCCTCCCACTCCGTATCCTGTGATCCCATCCCGAAGACCAGATAAACTCGGTGAAAACACACCCGGGAGGCCAAAAAGCACATAAAGCTGTGACCCGGGCATTGGAAGTTTAGGAAACACTAGTGGGATCGCTTAATGCCAGAGGCAGGCTGCAAGGGAGCAGCTCAGCTCCAAAGCATACTTAACGAGACACGTTTGGGACACTCCATTTATACAGTCAGGGAAGAAAGGGAGTCATTATGCTTTGTCCAAAATCTCAGAAGTGTGTGGGGGCGGCGGGGGCAGTGGGGGAAAACTTACATGTTATTCACATCTGTTCCAGCAGCTTTTTCTAACACCTCATCAGTCACTTCTAGGCCTGGGGGAAATTCTGGGTGCTTCGGGAAGAAAAACAGTCGGCATTTGTTAACGGAGCAGATTTCCGTCTTGCCCAATGACACAACCCAGAATCTTTACGTGACTCTGTGGAGAGGTCTGTCTGAACCCTTGCTGTTTTGCCCACATACATCTGGCATATCCTTTCTGTTCATGCACAGAAAGGAAGAAAAAAATGTTATACCACTGCCCTGGATGTTAAAACAGACAGGTCAAACCTATGCAGAACAAGCTATCTGACTTAGTTGAAGATCGTAGTTGCCATCCTTCAAAAACACCAGCCTGGTGACCACCAGAGAAGGCGTCAGTAGGTTTGAGAACTCACCAGCAGGGTCAGCAGGGAACCACTCAGGCAGATTTTGGCAGAAGTTCAAGCCAATCGCCTTCATAAACCTCAGGACTGGCAACTGAACAGCACCATTTTCACGGCAGCAAACTTGGGTCAGTACAGGATTTGGTGCTGCCTGAGTAGCAAATGGCACCATCTAATTTACAATAAAGCCTATTATAGCCAGCCAAATAACGTTGGGGACAGGAAGCAGCAAACCTCCAAAACATCTCTTCCCATTGTTAGCAAGAGAGAGAGAGAGAAAGATTTAGTGCTGTTTCATGACACACACCATCTTCCTCTTGACCGCCAAACCAGAAAGCAATTCATCCCAACACCAAAATGTTATTAGGAAGGATGTGAAACATGGAAAGTTACTTGACAAAGAATTACCTTTAAATGGAAGGAGATTTTGGTGAGCAAAAGTTTGGTATAAATATTTACAAGCTGGCCATAACGATCGTGCAGGTGGCCCTGTTGAGAAAAGGGACCCTACTTAGAAATCAAAGCACACACAAGATTTTGATCTACGATGGGCAGCCCTGAAGGAAACTTGTTATCTGTAAAGAGATGCAAAACTGGCCCCCACCCGCAGGCACATGGCAGAAGCTCAGGGGACCAACATATATTACACGAGAGCTTGGGGTGGGATGGGGGAAAGGGACTGACCATCTTTCCCTAGTCCACCCTTCCTGCTCTAAAACGATGGAACAAGAGGTCCATCTTAAAAGCAAGACCTTCGGCGGCGACACTGTAGTGGCTTACCAAGGATATATATGCCCCCACCCCACCCCAGGTCAGGAAAACGTTGAAAGAAAGCATTTAAAAATGTCAATGTCTGCGGCAATCAGCACATTTGTAAGACTCACCCAGAGGTCTCCGGTTTCTCGGATATTACTTCGATACCGCTGACAGTCATGAAGAACCTAGGAGAGGTAGCCAATGGAGGACAGAATCAAAGACATTAGAAATACAAGCTGTACTTATTAAATAGTATTAATATATCTCATCTGACTACCTCAGAAACAGAGGGGCTGGAATGTAATTGGGTGACAGATGATAGAAACATGTAGTAGTCAAAGAATTTGAAAATTAGCTGAAAAGGAAACATGAAATTAAGTTTTCTGTAAAGTGTGTGTCTGTCTGTCTGTCTTTGACAGTTCTTAAGAGCAGGACAGCCCTACCATTAGGCAGGATGAGGTGGCTGCCTCGGGTATTAGACTTTTAGGTGTCACGAAACAGCAGCAGTTATTAATCTGTTGCTGCATTATGATTGCCAGGGATAGCAAACAGTAAGATTTTCTGCCTTAAGTGCCCAAATAACTTGTTTGGACAAGGGTCCTCAAGGCATGTGGGTTCAAGCACCAAAATGTCATGTATCTTCTCTGAGTAATTAGAATGACAGGTCTCAACGCTGCTTCTTTTATCTGCATAACTGTGATTAAGATTTTGTAGAGTAGTTTGCGGCTTTTATTTTGGAGGAGAAATGCATGAGCAAATCATGTGCAAGAAGATGGCAAAAGCCAACTTTTTACATGATCTCAGGGAAGAATCTCTGCGCCTTCTTAATTGTACAGTTGCAGCTGAATTACTTTTTAGAAAAAAGGTTGTATCCTTTGTGTAAAAATGAGCAAGCTTACGTTCGGATGCCCGTCCCGAAGGACTTTGTGGAGAACGTGGCAGAACTTCCAGCTCAGGATGGCACTGCTGGGGAGGGGAAGACCGATCGCATAGGACCAAAACGTAAATGCTCCTTTCTCGTGATGAGTTCCCAGAATGATCCCTGGGTCAAAGTCAAGGGCAATCTTAAATAGGGTGCACAAGGGGGTGAAGAAACCCTAAATCCTGTATGTGGATTCATGCAAAGTTCTATTCGTGGACCAGTCCCTAGAGAATGCCAACAGACACAGGATTCTAATGTATAACCCGGTGTCCAGGAGTCTAGTGAGAGACAGTAATGGAAACGCATACAGGAAGCATGCCAATCGGTTACTTGGCCGTCCATAACACAGTCTCTTCCTTCCCAGAAAACCACCGGTTGTGGCGCCAGCACTGGCTCCTGCATTGCTTTATACTGTCTGCTTATGTACCATTTGATGCCATAAAACTGCAAAGAAGTCGGCATTCCACTAAGCCACTGGCATTCATTCCTTCCCCCCATTTCCTAGCTGACAGCCTTTAAACTGAAAGCTCTTTGGGGCAGACACCAGCTTTTGCTTTGCTAGCTGGCATTGTGCTGTTGCGCCAGCAGGGAGACAAAAGGCCCTTGTAAAGGCCAACTAGGAGGAAGACCCTCCAGGAATGGGAGGAGGCCAAGGGGCACAGCGACCCCAAAAGGATACTGCGGGCGTGCTTCTCTTTCACTGGAGCTTCCAAGGTGTTGATGGCTTTACTGATGCTCATGGCCTGGAACGGGGGAAGGAAAAAAGGAAAGAAAGCTGATATGAAAGACAGCATCGGTGAGGATTTCAAAATTTCTAACAATACAGCCATGAGCTAAGAAGCTCCACCTGCACACTTGAATCTGCCTCTATCTGTATGCAGAGATCCCCTTTCTCTGCAACTGAGTTTCAACCACAGCTTGACCAAAAAAAAAAAGCAAACAGCCCGCCCTCGTGCCCACAGTTTTCGAGGTGACTTTCAAACAAAAGAATGTCCTTCTTCATCCCTTCAAATCAAGGGGTACGTTTTAATATTATTATTTTGCATTGGAATGCAAAAAAACCTGGGTTGATAAGGGAGAAAAATAATAACCAGGCAGCACACACGTTTCTGGACTTTCTCCCTAGGAATTGTCTAGGCAGATGGAGTGTTTTGATAATACTCTGAATTGTGCAGGACATATTTTCACCTCCCATGGAAGCCTTACTGCAGGACTGGATTGTGTCCTTGACAGGGCACTGAGAGCTTTCCCGTGTCTTTCCCTTTTCCTGCCCCATGCCCGAAGGGGAAACCTGCCATCCTTGCATGGTAGGCAAGACAGCAAATGGCAGTGGGCCGGGGTGTATGGAAAGTAATCAGCAGAAGCAGGAAGAAGATTTTAAAGACATTTTCTGAATAATGTTGGGCTTTGTTAAACTCAATATCCAAACCAAATTAAGAAATAGCCTAGCAAATATCAAAGAGTTATATGGAAAATGTTCCTTCCTTTTGAATTAGTTAGGAGCCACACACACCCCGAAAGTATATTCAAATGGGAAATAAAAAATTCCCGGATGTAGCTGTATGTGGTAGTGGGTTCAACAGCGACTGGAAAATGCAGCCCTCAACATTACCCCTGGCCGCGCAGGCAAAACAATCCACATTCGGAATGCTTGGGTTACAACATCAAGCTTGATAAGGAATTCAGTTCCCTCTTCGACCAGGAATTTGATTCTCTTGACATTAAAAATTAACAGGGGGTGGGGCATGAGACAAAGTTAACCCAGGGATCCAGGAGCCTAATCCAAACTTGGGAAGAACTAATTCAACTACCACCAAACGTAGGTGACCTGCCACGCCTGGCCTTAAGAGAGTCGTAGTCTGTCAACAATTACATTTTCAATTAATATTCTAGACCACATGGTTGCACAGAATAAACCTTCTCTCCCAATTAAGCACACATCAACATAGAAACAAGGTTTAGATGGATGGTGCCTTGGAAGACAGTCTATGCCAGGATGTCCAATGTTTCTGACATCAAGGGCCTCATCGGCTGTTGCCGTCCAAGTAAGCAGTTACTGTGAAACGAGAACTGGCACCTCGGTGAAGGGCTAACTCAGACATCCCATATAAGCCCCACTATGTTCAAAGAGGCTTTTCCTACTTCATGGGCACAGAATTCCAACTTGAGACGCACGATACAGAAGTCACCACAATCAAAGCATTTTGTGTGCCGAAAATAATCTCTCAGCCGGGTCTGTCACGGTTGCTGATTGCATCCTACACTGAGACAAAATCAATTACCACCAAAGTAGTCTTCGTCTGGGCAAGTATTTACATGACCCATCATGAAGAGCTTCCAAGCATTCTTCAGAATTGGAAGTGGAGTTGGTAACACCTTCCATTCTGTATTCCCCCCCCCAGACCAAAATTTCTTTGTTTTCCCCCTCATGTCAAGTCATGCATACTCCTAAGCAACAACTACATTTGGGAATCAAACAAATAGCACTGTATAAACAACTAATCAACCTATGGAAAAATGAATGTCCTACAGTGTTTGCTTTTATCACCAGGTCTACTAGAAGATGACGGAGGCATTTTTATCTCACTAGCTCCTTGTGGTGTAGGTTATGACAAAAATGCTGGCTGTCCCAGTGTTTCCTCTTCAGATTGATGGCTGATTAATATCTCGAGGACCTTGTCTCCTCCACCTGGAAGGCCTTTTTATTAGAATCTATTTTTAAAATGCAACATCCTCTTCTCTACCAAGACTAAGTGAAGGGCACTTCACATTATTGTGTGTGTGCTGTTGTTTTTTAAATGAGCAGCTGCATTAGCTTGTCTTACAGCATTCATGAATTAAAGATAAGACAGGAGTAACTGATACAAGGATATCCCCTCCATATTACCGTAACCTTAAAATGCAGGGTGAATGCCAGGACTAGAAAAACGGAATAAAGTATTAAGTGCTTTTTAATGTGTGTTGGGAGAATGCAATTAGAATGGACATGATAGGTCTAAGAAAATTACTGATTTCCAGTGGTTTTAAAAACTGTCCATTCCCCTGGACTAAATGATACCGCTGAAATGTACGTAAGTAACCACATCCATTTATTCAATTATTATCTATGGGGTTATTTGATAATCATTTACTGATGGTTCTTTGCACAGAGTTGCTTTCACTGTTCTATTTTCATTTTATTGAGGTTTTTTCTTCCTACAGGTGGTATTCTAATTTCTGGCTTGTTCTACTCTGTAAGTCTGTAGTACATTTTAAACAATTAAAGCATACAAAAGAAGGCTGAGATCCCTAGGATTAGTGTGTGTTGGAGGAACAGCCAGGAGTATCATTCAGTCCTGATATTGAAAAACAAACCCGTGGGCTCAATATATGCCATATTCTGTTTATTTAAGTGTTAAAAGACCTTTAAGAGAATGGTGGGAAATCCCTTGTAGAGCAAATGTGAAAGTAAAACCACTCCCCACCCCTCTTAGGTCCCAGTAGTTCTGATGTCAGTGTGAAGGTTGAACTTTGCTGTGCCTGAATTATCTCAGCCATTGCTGGAAATCTTGGGCGGGCTAAGGTTTCTCCAACTGCATGCATAAGGGAGAGAGACTGTTACAGTACGCCTTTTGTGCCAAACAGAGACGGGTGGATCTTAGGGGTCTAGTGAAAAGAAAATTAGAGTACTGTAAATCTCTCAGGAGCCTGAATGCTGCCTGTTGCATCCAAGGTGGAAAAACCATCTGGTGAAAAGGTTTTATTTAACCCGAGAACCCAGGGTCATCCCATGAAGTCAAAACAGCGGGAGCTTAAGGACACACAGAGGCGAATATTTCTTCACACAGTGCACCGCCAATTCACCGTATGCACTGCCAGCACTAATCGTTATATCCTGAAAAGTGTAGTTCAACACACGCTTTTCCCCCCCAACTTGCAGATCGGCAAACTCACAGGAATGACCGCCTTCCTTCCACGGATGCTCCATCTCGGGCTGGGCGAAGGGCTGCCTTCCAATCGCTTCTAGGCCTGATCTCATTTTGTACAGAAGTCCATTGTGGCCTCACTTCATTGAGATTCCAAGAACTAGTCTTGCAGCTGAACTGGAGAAATGAATGATGCTCTCTCTTTTGAGAGCGAGATATGACTAATGCCCTGTCTCTTTAATCTGAAAGGCTTCTGCATGCCAGTGACAAACACATTATAGATACCAACATTTTTCTGACCTAGTCCTCTTAAGTTTGCTAAGTGCAAATGGCTCTTTCTATCTTTGACTATCCCTGCAGAGGGAAGAAAGGTGAATTTTTGGCTTAAACTTCTATTCTGGAAGGTATTATTAACATCCTTCCTCTTAGAACTGGACTAATGCATGTGGAGAAACCTGAAGAAAGTGTTTCAACATTCAAATTCAAAATATAAACAACGAAGTTCTCCTGGGACTGGAAATTGAAAGTGCTTCTTTGTGACTGTGAAGCTATCCTGACTTTCCCTGCTTTAAAGATTTTCTTAACTAATCGTTAACCTCTCGATGGGCCACTGAAACCTCTTTCAAAGATAATTGTGCAAATATTCCAGGCAAATATTCACAGTAGGATGGAGTAGACCAGGTCAGCCCAAGCCTAAACAATGAAATACAGAAACTGTGTTTAGACAGCCAAGGATAAAGCTGCGAGGGCCCTCCTTCCCTGCCCAGAGATTTAGGGCAAAGTTGTGCTCGTTAATTTAAGCACGCTCATGTTGCTTTGATCTCCTCTACATTCTCATTACACTGTCCATTTGATAGGAATCCGACAGAAGAATCCTTTAGATCTGCTCATCCCTCTTAACCACTGCTCAGCGACATCCCAGCTACCACGCTCCCTGCTCCCTGGATGACTTCCAGCCGGAAAAATCTCTCTCTGTTCAATGTGACACCAAATTCTTAATGAGGCGCTCAGCTAAGAAATTGCAGAACAAGGAAGCTGGTGTGCTTGCCAACCTGGCCACGGCCAAAGCAGAGAACTCAAAAAAGTTCATGCCACCTCTTTGAACAGGGTGAACTTTCACAGATTAGGTTTTGAAGCAAAGAACCTGTTCTGATCCAAGTGTAAAATTCTGGTCAATTTCAGAAAAGGTCTTAGGGTTGTTTTGCTACGCAGTCAAGGTCAAAGGGGGCAAAGAAGTCCAGCATATTTTGCCTGGAAGCTCTTCTTGCCAGTTACTAATCCCTTAGGAGGCGTCCTTCAGAGGGGCAAGGTACCGACCACCCTCCACTAAGGGTGGCGTCAGTCCTACCGACCCACGCAGTTATCCTTCCCCTGACGGTTACACTCCCTGTGAACCAGGGAAATACCTGGAATGAACGCAGTTTCTCGCTGGCAAGGCATTCAGATTGACCCCTAAAGCTACTACGGGTGAACAGTTTGAAGCAAAATTGAGCACGGAAGCAGCTAAAGGCGGGGGAGAAAAACACCCCAGCCGACTGCGCCTGCCAGAGAGAAAAGGGCTGGAGGTTTCTAGGCGCCCATCCAGACCAGAACGCTGGACCGGCCCAGACAGCCATCTGCCACATTCTGGCAGGGTGGTTTCCCTCGTCTTCCACAAGCCGCCACTTCTGGGGGGGGGGGAGTAGGTGATTCCGTAAGGGGGGGGGAAGAAAAGCTACACCTAAGGAAGCACCCGTCTGAATCATGACAGCAGAAACCCATGGCTGCTTCATGCCTCCGCTTCCCCTGTCTGGAGAAGTGGGTGGAAGATACCAAGTGGGGCCACGGGCAGTTTGGCAACCCAGCCTCGCCTTCAGGCCATGACGTGCTCCTGGCGATGCCTCTGTTCCACCAGCAGCCCACTGCGGTGTGGAAAAAAGCTGCGTTCCCTAGGGTGGCGCAACAGGGACTGGGGATCAAGTGAGCAAGTATGCCGCTTGACAGCTTTACCTAATTGAGCTTTCAGGGCAGGAGAACAAGAGACAAACACCTTGCTCTGAGGCTTAGCCAGGGCAACCTGCCGGGCAGGAGCAACTCTGTTTTCATTGCACCTGCATTACATAACAGCATCCAGCAAGAGGGGAGAAGATTGTTAGAGATGCCAGACAATGAACTACTGATCAGTTAGTTGCATGGCATCTTCTGAGAATGTGCCATCCACCTCTAAGGAGGGAGCCGTGGCCTTACAGTCCCCACTCCCGGGTTTAAAGCTTGCCATTACTGAGTGCCCCCCACCCCACCCCAAATACGAAAGGTCTGAAGAGTCTTTGCTGAGCAGAGGGGCCACTAGTTAGGGGGCACCAAATGAAACTCCAAATCCCACCTGGAACACCCTTGGCCACAAAGATAAGCATACACTGCTATCCTGAACAGGTGGAGTTAGAGCCTTGTTTATTAAACAAGGAAAACAGAATTTGGAAATAGTTAAAAAAAAACAGAAAAATCATTCCCATCTCTCATTATTACAGTGCTTGAAAAGTAATCTCTGGTGGCAGCTAATTTCTATGTTGGAAAAAAGAGTAACTTTTTATGATACTTTTCTTGCACTGCTTGCAACTTTTTAAAAATTTCCTGTTGGAATACCTTCAAATGCCCACTAAAAATACTTTCTGGAACCCTCTCTAACATATTAGACTGGCACCCTAGTAAAAGTTAACTGACTGAAAGTTACTTCCTCCTTGAATAACTATCCAGCTGCTGGGTGAATTCTTCAGCAACGTGTTTTCCAAAATTCAAGCATCTCCTGCCAGCATCTGGCTGAATCATGTTCTCCTGAGCCAAATGGCGGGGGGGGGGGGGAAGTGAGTCAGAATCATCTTGGAACCACCAAGATGATGCAGCCATGAAGCAAGGGAGTTAATTGTTTTGTTGTTAGACCAAACTGGTATTTCTGGTTTGGGGGTGGTAGATGCATTTAGATTTCCTTGGTGTAGACAAAAAAGGCTACTTCCTCCAACATGATCTCATTTCCCTCCCCGTTACCACTAAAGTGCTCCAAGAAAGTGTCAGAAGACTCAAGAGCTAGTTAGTATCATTAGCAGTCAGCTAAGTACCTCACCCAAAAGCTTCCGTCATTTGGAATGTCTAACGAACATACAACATTGATTTCAACTTAGTCAGACCACAGCTTGGAAACATCAAGCACGAGAAGGTATCATGTTGACATTCATCACTGCTTTACGAATTTATAGCATCACAGTGTTAACATCAGATACCATGTTAGGGTAATGCATTCATGACGCAACAGCCTCAAAATGTTTTTGAAAACCACCTTTCTGAAATAACACGTAAACATGGTTTGGTATACTATCACTGGAGAAAAATAACTGTTATAGTAAAAAATGCATGTCACATAGAGACGATGGCCCAAATCCTGTTTCTTTACCCTAGCAAACCACACTAGAATAGGCCCCCTGAATTGTTTCTGCCTTGCTCTCATTTCACGCTTGCTTCTGAGGCTTCTTCTCCCAGCTCCTCCGAAAAGATTTCTTAAAGGTGGTCTAAAAAATAATTAAAATAAACGGCTTCACTTTGGAAGGCTCGTGCCCCCTTGAAAAAATTATCCTACTCTGCCCCTCCAAGTTTTATAAAGTATGGCATAAGGACTTATCGCCCTGTGCAGACTCTCTCCCTCCTCCCGAACACACTCCGGATATCTTCTATACAAACATGTCTTTAAAACAGAGAGTTTTATAACAGCAGGTTAAGGTCTAAGAAGGGAGGGAAAATATAAAATCTCTTGACCTTTGAAGGCTGAAGAAACACAACTGCAGAATTGACACTGAGGTGGCATTTTGCTGACATACACCCAGCGTGCAATTCAGGCAAAATCATGCCCTCCTGGGCGCTTGTAGGCCGATGAGGAAGAGGGTCACATGTGAACCAGATGTTTTACTTATCATCCCCAGTAAGAAAGTACATGTGTGTATTTGTGTGTGTGTATGTTCACACACACACACACACACACACACACACACACACACACACACACACACACAATCTCTCTCTGGAGTATATAACATGCAGTTTAGACGTTTCAGGCACAATAGAGCTGGCCGCTGTCCAGTTCAATCTCCGGTCTAAATGAATAGAGGTTTCCTGCCCTCTAAATGCCCTGTAAACTTAAACGGAGGAGGAGGCCCATATCGTCCCAAAAACTCTGGCTCCAGTCACGGATGAGGAAGAAAGGCAGCTGGCCCAGGCCACACCATCCCTCAGTGAAACGATCATGGTGGTGGTGGGCTGAACTGCTGAATTTTAAGAGAGCTTACATTTCAAGTGTTACATCTTTGGATCGTAACCCCCAAGCCTAGAAACTTTATGCAAGTTCCGGTACAAATCCCTATACAATTTCCTCCGAAACCAAGGAGCAGAGCTTAGAAAAGGTATCTTTTGGACGATGATCCCCAGCATCTCCCACTGTGGCCACGCTGGCCACGAGATTAGTAGTATTCCCCCACCTCTGAACCTGGAACATTACATCATGAAACACCACAGTGAGCGACAAGTCAGCCTTATGATCTTTCTTGCTCAGCACTATCTATACTAAAAATCCATACCTGATCATCAGGACAAATGCTCTATGCAAAGTTCAGTCACTCTGACCTTTCCGTGTCCCCTTCTCTTCTCACGCAGCCCGGAGGCCACCTGCTGCCATGTCTAGACACCAGTGGTCCCTCCGCGCTCTGCTTCCCCATGTCATTGCCAGCAGGTCACCCACTAAGACCAGTTCAGCTCCTCCTGGGCAGAGGCCCAAGTCCTACGGCAGAGCGCACTCTCGCAAAGAGACAATCCTGGGTTCCCTGCCCGTTAGCTCCAGTTCCACTGGACCATTAACAGGGAAACGACAGAGGA
Source organism: Pogona vitticeps (assembly GCF_051106095.1). Lineage (NCBI taxonomy): Eukaryota > Metazoa > Chordata > Lepidosauria > Squamata > Agamidae > Pogona > Pogona vitticeps. The sequence goes on from NC_135796.1 coordinate 17,501,153, forward strand.
GGCCTCTTTCGGCCAAGAGTCTGGAGAACCGTAAACAAAAAAATGGCTGTATCCAATGCTCTGTCAGAGGTAGAGCAGCTCCCATTCCCTACATGTATTTGTGCGCTTTATTTCTTTGTATAATTATGGGATGTACATTCTGTCTTCCTCCCTATCCCGGCAGCTTATGGTTGAACAGAATTGTACGTCCAATTAAAAGGTACCAAAAGCCCAACCATTCAAGAAGAATAAAAGGCATGTGTCCAAATGATGCAAAACATGTATTTAAGGAAAATAAAGGACTCAATGGGGGTGGGGGGGATGAGGTTCTTCCTCACTGAGTGGTCAGTTGTCAAGATGCTGCCTGACTCAAAAGGTCTTACAAGCGGGGGGGTGGTGGATGCGGGTGGCAGTCTAAGGTTGTGTAACTCAAGAGTACCCGACGAGGTGCTCTCTTGCATTTCCACTAAAGAGAATCAACAAAAGTGCCCCCCTCTCCAGGATTTCAAAGCCTGGGGAGACTCAGATGGGAGGAGAGGCAGACATTACTCTCAAGAATCAGCCACAGTTTCAACTCATTAACCTGTAATTAACCTAGATGCTTCTATGTGGTTCTCACCTCCGTCCTCTTCCTGGTGTCATAGGCCTTCTTGCCTCCCAGCTTCCTTTTCCCAATGTCCTGCTTTAGCAAAAACAGGGGAGATCCGGGTTCAACCCCACCCCCAACTTAGTCATGAAACTCATCAGGCAACCATAGGCCGGTCACACACTCTCAACCTGACAGATGAGCTTCTTGAGGGAAGTCTGTAAACTCACAATAAACTTTTGAAGGCTTTGTTAAAATGCAGTTCAAGTCTAAAGTGTATTTCCTAAAAACAGAGCTGCTTTTTTTGAGACTTCAGCTGCTGAGAAGAAATTCCCCTCCAACACACAGAACGTGTTCACCCAGTTCGTCAAAACAAGACTAAGTAAGGGACTTAACCTTGTGTCCCAGTAAGGTTTGCAGCGAACATTTCTCCTCTCTAGGTTTTGTGCCCCGAACCAGATTCACTAGATCATCAAGGACTTACGAGATCTGTATTGATCTGTATTTTTAGCAACATGAGGAACCCCAAAGAGATAAAAGTATGCAAAATATGGAAACCAGAAAATAAGGAGTTTCCACATCCATTTTTAACAAGGTGAGCTGTGTGTTTTTCAAAGAAACCCTTGTCCAACCATTTGCAAAGAGAGAGGTGCTGTTACAAGGTAAAACCACCAAGAGTCCAGTGAAACCTTTACAGCAATGTATAACCTTTCAATGTATAAGCAATGTATAAGCTTTCAATGTACAGTCTAAACTCCCGGAGGCAGTGGAAGACAGGAGGGCCTGGTGCACTTTGGTCCATGGGGTCACAAAGGGTCGGACACGATTTAAGGACTAAACAACATCAATAAGCTTTCATGAGCTATAGAGAAATACCGACAGGTCAGTCTTTGAAGTCCACAGGACTCCATTGTTTTTTTCCCCCTAGTTCCTGGCATTCGTCAGTAAAGTCTCTCTCTTTCTTCCCCAGGCCTACATATACACGCACGCACACACAAGAGTCAACACAGCATCAGCTGCCAAAACTATTGTGTAACCTGGCCTAAAGGTGTGTTACAGTCAAGGTGTGCTGGGCCATTAGAAGCGAGTCCTTCCTGATTTTGCCAAAGGTCCCGGACAGATGAAAGCAGTAAACAAGGTATACGGTTTTTTGTTTTGTTTTGTTTTGTTTTGAAGAAAGGGGAAAAAGGGTGGGCAGTGATACCCTAAGGCTCAGAAAATAACTTGAGAGAGAGAGAGAGAGAGAGAACAGGCCTAGGACAGGAGCTCTGGCGTCTAACTTAGCAACACCTGCCTCAGTGTGGGAGGACGAACTGTCTTTGCTCTGAGCTTGTTCAGAGGTCCTTTGCTTGATTGCATTTCAGTTTCTTTAAAAACTGAAGCCTGAAGTATCTATAAAGAGATCCCATGGGAACAGCTTTGATCATCTGTTAGACCAAGTGTGTAACACATTATTCTGGCACCTTAATGAGAAATAGATTTAATTGTGGCACAGATTTTAAGGCCTACAGGTCAGGTCAGCAGCTGCAGCCCATGGGCGGCGACAGGTTCTGCCACAACAAACTTGGACCCATTTCAAGGAAGGCTCAACAAACAAACGTAAAGGTCTAGTAATACTACCAATGGCATATTTACGGAAAATAAGAAATAAACATCCAAGTTCACACACAAGAACACAACCAAGTGCTACACACCAGCAAAGAATATACAAAGCCCCCAATTATCCAAACAGATATATACACACAGACTTGGTACTTATATGATACCAAGAAAAAAATAAACAGTTACCCTGACATTTAAGAATGTGTCTTGTGCACAGACAATTTGGTTTTAGATCATAAAAGAGACTACACACCAAGCTTCCCCTACCTGGTGACTATAAGGGGCTATAAAACAGACATCTGATGGAGAACTAATAGGGTGGGAGTCATAATTAAACACAACGGCCAGGCGGCCAGATCAGAAAGCTGCCCTGCATATTCTTATCACATGCCTGCACACAGCAGCAAAACCACCCACCCAGACTAATGAAGAAATTAAAAACATGTAGGCTTCAGTCTCAGAGCCTCAGAATGCAACAGACATAGGTAACCTCTGAGCATCTGCAGAGCAACTTTCTTTCACTATCACTGAACCTCCAATAAGAATTTCACCAAGTGCAGTGTGTTTGCAGGTCGTCCAGAACCCCCACCTGGGAAATGTAGGTGGTCATGTGCCCACATGGGATGCCACAGAAATGTTTAGCAGAAATTGACACACGGAAAAGGCAACCAGGGAGCATACAAGAACATCCTCCGATACTCCATTGCAGGCCACGCCAGAGATTAAATTAATTATTGGTAATGGGAATATCTAGTTTGCTATCCCCAAGCCTTCAAGGTTTCACATATCAGACAATACAAAATGAACATACAGAATAGACCACATCTCTGCACAAAGACCATCCCTGTCCATTCACAAAGGGTTTTTATTTCTTATTTTATATATTCCTCTCTCACACACATACAAATACTTATTGACTGACTGAATTTCAACCAAATCTCCAGTGTGGTTTGCATAAACAGCAGTGCAAAAGCAACAAAACTCAGAAATTATTCATTTATTAAAAACAAAAGGGAACAACTGGTTTTTTTCCAAAGGCAGTAAAAGCCGCACATAAGAACAGTCCTTGTGGGATAACGACCAGTTCAAAGTTGGCCCAGATAGAACCACAAATTTGTGGGAAGATAGTGGCACGTTCCACCCACTGGACGGGGTGTGTGTGGCTGTTCCAAATTGGTTTCATGGGAGAACACCAACACAGTCTGACTCCTTTCCTCCACCTGTTTCAAGGATCAGCCCTGAAAAAGCCTGGCCCGCCAGGGCTGGAAGGGGATGGGAATCACTAACAAAAGTTTCAGATTTGGAGGGGTGTGTTTGTGTGTTCAGGTCTGGGGACATCTGATCCTCTCTGTCATAGCAGATTTCATAAAAATGACCCCATGGGCAACCCTCCAAAATGCATGCTGCTACTCTGATCCCAACGGTGAGCAACCCCTCCATTTTTCTGCTGCCTTCCCATCTGGGAAACCTTTCTCCCAACCTCCCCCCCCCCACCCTCCGTGAGCCATCCCGCCTCTTCCTCCTCCTCTGCCTGTGAACTTGAGGGCTACAGCTTTACTAATCAGGACGTGAAAGAATTTATATCAACTCAGGGGTTTGGGCTGGTCTCCCGAGTGCCTTCCCCCCCTCCTCCCCCTTCTTGGTATGATCCAGGTGATTTCCCCCCCTCCCTTCCACATATAATCCACTTCCTTTTCCTCCCCGCCCCCTTCGCAGCCTCTCTCTCTGTGCCTTGGGGCGGGGAAGAGGGTGCTTCTCAAACCGATTCCAATTCAATTCGAATTGTGATGCCCACCTCTCCCCCCCCACCAATCCAGGCCACGCCCACAATCCCCACAAAATCAGGGCCAGCCTCATTGAATAGGATGTTTTGAATCAGAAACACACACACCCCACTAAAAAGCGTGCATAAAGTCCCGGTGGGGGAGAGGCTTGATTTTACAGGGGAGGGGAGGGGAAGGGGGGGCTCAGACGTGCAGGAATCAGGACAGGGTCAAGGGGGGAGGGGCCGGGAAAAGAGAGGGCCAGGCGATGCATGCCTGGGAGCCGGGGGTGGGAGGGGCTCCTCTCTCTCTCTCTTGCCACCGCCGTCCCCCCCCCCGATTCCTGCACGGTCTGTCTCCCTGACATGCAAACCCTCTTTCTCTCCCCCCCCCCGCCGCCGCCGCCAAAGAAGCGCGACTTCAAACCCGCGCCGGGCTTGCCTGGTTCTTGTCGAACTGCTCCCTCTCCGCCTCCAGGCTGTGGCCGCCCCGGCGGCTGAGCACCCGGGCAGGCACGTTCTTGATGGTGTTCATCGTCGCGAGCCCAGGGATCCGCGTCGGCCCCCCGGCGAGCTGGCCCCTGCCTGCCTTCCTTCCTCGCTCTCGATCGCGCCGATCCCGGGGAGTGGCGGCGTCGGTGTCGGTGGCGCTGCTGCTGCTGCTGCTGCTGCCGTTCGTGCTCCTGCTCCCTCGCAAGGTCCGCCCAGCCCAGCCCCGGCGACTCAGCCCTTCATCCCCGCGCGCCGACGGGAAGGCAAAGGCGCTCCAGGGCAGCCAAGCGCGCGAGGGCGCCCCCGGCGGGCGGGCCGCGAGGAGGAGGAGGAGGCGGCGGCGGCGCTGGCGGCCACGCCTCTTTTCCCCCGGGCGGGCCCTCCCTTCCCTAGGACAAACACGCCTCCGGGCCATTCAGGAGGGCGAGAGCGCGCCGCAGCCCGGCAGCCAATCGGCGGGCGCCCCCTCGCCGGACTCGGCTCGCTCCGAGAGCCCCCAGGGTTGCAAGCGCCCTCTTTCGCGGACGAGCACCACCACCACCATCATCATCATCCTCAATGTGAAAGGGGCTGGCCGGTTGGCCACCTTTCACCAGATTATAGTCCAATCGAAAGTTTAGGACGCTTAGGGTTTTTTTGGACTACAACTCCCAGAATCCGCCCTGAACCCCGAAAAAGTTAAATTCCCCCAACTCTGGCCCGTTAAGCATTCTCCGCTTTCAACTCACTGCCTTCCAGTTACCGTTGGACTACAACTCCTATCATCCGTGACCACTGGCCGTAATGGGAACCAGAGTCGTCGTCGCCCCCCCCAAGAAAAAATCCCCCTTCTTGCTTGCCACTTCTTCCCCAAATGCCTTGTGGGCGCTTCAACCGGGTCACCCCAGGGGTCTGTCTGCCTGGCAGCACACTTTGGCCCAGAAATCTTAATAACATTGCTTTTAAAAGGCTTTTGGAAAGGCCAATCTGCTTAATTACCTCTGCCCAGGGAGGCTTTTCAAACTGTTCTTCATCCGGCATGAAATCATGCTTTCTGGGCTTCGGTTGGTTTTTCAATCCAAATCATTGGGAGCCCTGTTTGAGAAACACCCTTTGAAAACAGAGGCAGCCTGTTGTAACTTTTCATAGGCTCCTCACGGACAACAGCTCTCTCCATTCCTCAGAAGTCGACCCTGAGTTTTGGAAACTATTCCCAGAGGTCATAATATGGGCCAAACTACCTCTGAACGCAAACAAAAAGTCACATGACCCTGCCTGTCATCTAAACACCCCCCCCCCAGGTAAAGCTGTTTTGGATGCTGGGCCCTCCCTCTTCGATCCATTTCCCTACAAGTGGCCGTGTGGGGTGCAGTGTGGAGAATCCGGGTCTGGATGCAGGATATGGAAGTGCGCAAAGTCACTATGGTTACGGAGCGTACTCGCTCGGGCCAGCCCCCCAACGATATCGTGACCCACCTTGAGGCCCTCAGAAAGGGCAAGGCTGATTAGGAAATAAAATATATATACTGTATATATTTGCAACATAATCCCAAATCTGCTTGATTTCAGTAGGAGCTGCTTGCCGCTTTGAAGTTACAATCGGCCGATCCCAACTTTAAAAGGCTCAATGAGCTTAACCAGAAAGGTCCAAGTAAGAGGCTTTGGCTGTATTTAAAAAGTCACTCCAGCCCTTTCTGAGTGCTGCCAATAATGGGGGCCTGCCAGAAGGAGCTGGTGGAGTCGCGAGACATGCTGTGGACCTTGTCCGCTGGCCTAGAGGCCCAAGGCTCTCACCGTGACCAAGCCATTCTCTCTGGTGGTTTACACACAGTGCGCATGGGCTCCACAAGACTTTGTGTGGGATGGAATGGGTAAACTTTTAAGTGGCAAGTTACATCAAGAGGCCTTACTGGTTCCCCATCCTGTCATCAAGAGACAGGACAGAACTTGTCTGGCCACAGCACAGGGCAAAAATTATAGAACAATCGCATGGGCCAAGTTTAGTCTATCAACCCCCAGCCTTCCTCTGAATGAATTATGCTGATTACGCTGATGGCAGTTGTAGTTTTCCGATTATGTAGAGGCCTGCGCTCTACCCACCTCTGCCTTAGAGACTAACGAGGATATTATGGAACAGACAGATTGGAACATAGGGTCATGTGCCAGCAGTGGCGATGATCAGAGGGGCTTGGAAGCCAAGTCCTGGGAGGGAGGCGTGAAGGATCTGGGCCCGCTGACCTTGAAGAAAAGGAACCGAGAGAGGCAACCAATCTGTGACAGGTTGCTTCTAATAGATCTGGTGGCCCCGAGGGAGTGGGGCACCAAGATGCACACATCTTGACCACCGTAAGAGCAGGCTGACCGTGGAACCCGTTACCTAGAACGGTGGTCGTTTTTCCTGCTCTAAAAATCTTAATGCAAAGGCTGAGGATCACCCTAGTTCTGGATTGCTAACGCTGAGCAAGGAGCAAAGCAGCACGCTTTGCTTTGCTTTGCCTTTAACACACTACAGGGCACACCCCTCCAGGTCTCGGAGTCTATGAAAGGGAAAGGCTGTGTTTCTACTGCTTTCCCTCCCTTTTTGTGTCTTGACCCTCTAATTAAAAAAAGAGTGTGGGAAGCCTACACGCCCAAGCTGAAGGCAAGCAGAAAATAAATGGAAGCTTTGTTTCCCTTGAATAACACCACAGTCTGTCAATACAAGGCAGCTGGCCGGGCCTTCGCCTTATGGGTAGCGTTTCCAAAAGCACACCCCTGTTCCTAGCCAGTTGAAGCACACAAGACACCTTGGGAGGCTTCTGACACAGACCAACACATCATCACTGCAACCACTACCAGCGCTGCTACAGATCTCTTAACGGCAAGCAGAGGCAAAGAAGATTCGATGGACAAGGGGGACATCAGCATTTGGTGACCGTGGGGAGGGGGGGACGGACCTCAAGACAGAGAGGGGAAGCTCTCATTTTTTGCATCTTGAGAGCAGTGCAAATTTAATTTCTTGGATTCGGTTGCCCCCTGCGGGGACATGGGAGTCATAACTGAAAGCATCTTGAAGGCATCAGATGAGAAAGGTCAATGACTCCTTTCTGTGACTATACCTATCAGAAATACTTTATAAATAATGGAAGGAATTCACACATCTAGCAGTTAAAAGATACTGAATACTCATGAAGAGATATTGAAAATTTAGTTTCGCAGTGTAGATGCAAAATATTCTCATGAAAGAAGGCCAAGAAAATAATTTCTGATTTTTTTCCTTTGAATTATCAGTTATAGTTTTAAACCATCTTTCAAAAATTCAGTTAATTTGGTCATAAATAATGTTTCTGTTTAATTTGTATCACAGTAGTTTTTAAAATTCATGTTAGCATAATTCTACTTTTAAAAAACTCGTGTATATATATAGGGACTAACTCCCAGCATTTAGCCATAGGTCTTTGGCACTTACAAGTTTTTCAAGACTTATATGAGGATAATGCTGGGTGATCATCTGTTGAATTTATACCTCACCATGAATGTCCATCTTCAAGAGATGATGTACATGTTTTCTTTGCTCTTGCCACACGAAACATGAGACAGCTGGTTTTAAAAGAAAAAGAAACAACTTTAAATTAAGCAAAACGTATTGAAACTTCATACTGTAATTAAGTTTCAAGGGAGTTGTTTTACGACCAGTCTGTTTCTCACACATGGAAAAACCCGGCTAGTATAAACTTCAGGGATGGCGGAAGAATTTTTTTTTTTACAAAATATGTTTACTTCGTGGGATGAACTGTCTCCCTCAAAGCTGCCTTTGTGTCAGCCGGAGACTTTAATTTCCATTGCTCCACAAACAGTTCTCGCCTTAGGAGTTTCCGTGTGGACAAAAACATTGCGTCTCCTCCACTGCCTTCAGCAGGATCGTCAGGATTTACAAGCCGTGGGGCATGCCAGAGATGCCGAAGGCTCAGCCTCACATTTTTATCATTTCTCTCACATTTTTCCTAACCTCTCCTGAAACTCCAGCCTGTGCTGTGGCAAAGCACAAGGGCTGGGGCGGAGAACCGCTTGGGTGCAACAGGTGTGTGGAAGGGGGGCTAAGGGGTGGACCCTGTCTCCCACCCCCAGACACTGCCATGACTTTTCAGCACCCACTCACACACCAAGCAAGAGCAGATACTGTATGTACAAAATGTAACAATTGCTATTTTGGACATCGCTTTTATAGATGTGGTCTCAAAATGTATTATTTTGCAAACATACCTGAGCTTTATACCTGCAGAAAATCGTCTGTACATATTTAAATTTTCCCAGCACATTTCTGATAGGAAACAAACATGGACGGACAAGGTAGGAAGGCTCACCTGAGGTCATAAATTAAAAAGAGAAAGCTTTGTCTCACTTTCTCCTACAGCTGGCAATTTTATTTTGCACAGGGCTTCAGTACAGTCCATGACCTGTCCAGGATGTAAACACAGATACATCCCGATTAAGAAAAGAATGGTGTAAAAATAAACAATTTAAAATTGTGCATTTACAAGAAATGAAGTGAGATAAAAAAATCAGCTATAAGGACTCATACTCTGCTCATCTGCAACATGCAACTAGCATGAGACCTTCCCACATCAACCCCTAAGAGTTTTTCGAAAGCCAAAATTTCTGTGGAGAAGAACAGAGAAAAGGCAAGCACCCCGTCAGCAGCCACTTCTCTCTGGGGTTTGACAAACCTCTACTTGGCTTCTCGCTTCCCAGAGAGGCTGTCATCAGTGACCACTCCACCCTGTCGTTTCGTAACTTTGTACTGGAGCAGTATGAAACAAGTGACACCCTATTTGGCTTATTTCCCTCTTTTCTCCGTCTTCTGTGTCCTTGTGTCTTTAATTGTAAGCCACTATTGTAAGCTGTAAGAGTGTTCTTCAATGCCTTTGACAGAAAGGCAATATACAAACTTAATAATAATAAAAACTGTATGCCGTCAAGTTGATTCCAACTTATAGCAACCCTTCCCAGGGTTTGCTAGGCTCTGTAGCCAGGTACCTAAAGCACTGAGCTTTCCTGTCAGCTAACAAACTTAGCAAGTCAGAAACAACATGAGCCGGAGTGGTCACTACTATGGGCAACCTGAACATTCTAGGTGTGGCTGGACTACAGTTCCCATAATTCCTCACCAGTGGCCATGCTGGCTCATGGGAGCTACTAATAGCCTATGGAGGCTCACAGTTGCCTGCCTCTATTCTTAAAAGACAGGAAGAAAGAGAAAGAGGGAGATCAATTGTCCTTCATCAAAAGCCCAGGCACACCGTGGGATGGCTGCAGCTGGGACTGCAGCACGGGCTGGCACCAAGCAGGCTGCTGAGCTCCAGGTCTGCTACCATCTGCCGCGACTCTGCCAGCAGCCGCTGCAGCTGACTCGTGGGTGAGGTGGAATCCTAGGAGGAAAGCACAACAAAGCGTGTGAGGGAAATGGGAGAAGCGAGAAGGGTCCAGCGAAAACCACTGTCAGTGGCGGTCTCACTGGGGAAGGTCTGTCTGCCTCCACTGAAAGGAGTGGGTATATTTTGGATGGAAAAGGCTGCAGTGAGAATATAAGTAAAGGAGGTCAAAGATTTGGGTCAGGAACACAGGGCCCAAAGCAAGACCAAAACCAGAGGAGAAGGAAGCCCCAAGACCCACATTCTGATCCAAAGGTGAAATCTGAACTTGTACGTAAGGATAATTAAACTGTGCTTATAACTGAATGCTGTTTTAATCACTGATCTTGTTTTAAGGGTGTCTTTGTTTTAATGACTATTACTGAACTACTGGGAGTCCCATTTTGAGGCATGGGAAGGTAGGTTATAAATCCATTAAATAAATAAGCAGGGAAGCAATCAGCAAAGATGACTTGCACATGGCATCAGAAGGTGTAACATCTCCCCCTTTTACACTCTGGACCCAGGAAAACAGTTGGGCTGACGGAGGTCGGCAGCAACACCAAGGAGTCACTGGACAAGTTCATGGTGGTAAAGACTCCTGAAGGATCTGAACCAGGGTGCAAGTGCTACTGACACGGGGAAAAGCCAACGTGCCATGGAAAAGCACCTGCTTTGCATGCAAATAGTCCCGGGTTCAATCCCCAGCATCTCCGGGTAGGGCTAGGGAAGCATCCTACCTGACACCCCAGAGAGCTGCTCTCAGTCAAAGATGGCCACATGGGGCCAGGTCTGGCCTATGGCCTTTCTTGGTACGAGACAGCTTCCAGTATCCTAACCAGAGAAGGGATGGGGTTGAACCGGGTGGACCGCCAGTCCCAGGCCTCCTGAGAAAAGACTCTGACTTGTAACACCAAATGCTTGAAGCTCTTACATGATGGACAGGAGGGTGGCAATGCTGGTCGTCCGCATGATGATCTGTGAAGCTTGTGAGTTCCAAAGGGGATCCTGTATCCAAGAACCTTTCATGTCTCTGAGGCGCGCTTGTTTTTTGGGTTGAAGTCAGACAGGGAGTACCCAAATCCAAAACATTCAGACCTATGTCATGGTCACTGCTGAGTTTTTAAAGAAAGATTTCTTGAGAAAAACACATCTACAACAACAGTTTAAAAGTATATATACATGCACGCACACACAAAAATGTTTAGTACAGCGCCATACTGTACACCTGGTGAATGGGCCAAGTTTAAACACAGGAAGAGGAGAGCGGGAAAGGACCTGTGGGCCCCACAAAGCAGTTATTCCCAAACAAAATACTCTTTAGCTTTAAGCTTCTCTTTTAAAAGCAAGTTCCTAGTCCTTTTGACTGCAACAATTTTAGGAGCTTGGGTTGTAGCAGAATATAACATTTCAAAACTTTAAATACTTAGCACAAATGGGGAAAAAATACCCAGTCGCATATGAAGCTGGTCCAAGTCTAGCTTTGCATTCCAAAATGACCAACGCTGTTGCAGTTTTTAAAATCAACTTATCAATCCAACAGAGACACGGCTAAGGGTCTTTTGTTTTCTGAGAGTCAATTGAGCCTAGATTAACATCAGAGGGGAGCTGTTAGAACTGTGTGGGTGCAACAGGAAAACTGTTACCCTCATGATCAGAAGGCCCAGAACAGAGATTAACCCCCTGAATACTGTATCAGGAGGTGATGGCTCATGGCACTTCCACAGCTGAGTTGGGGCAGTGGTTGTCAATGGTTACCAAAGGCTAACAAAGCCAAAAGAGAGTCCCCCCCTCTCTCTGTCTCATGATACAGCTAACTAGCCCTCTCTCTCAGTAGTCCAAACACATCGCTGCTTCCCTCTCTCTTTTTCTCTCTCTCACTCACATACAGAGCACAAGAGATAAAGATTGAATAGCAAGTTAGAGTTGTCTGGGAAAGAAATGTCCCCTCTGGGTGAGGGAAGCCCTTGCAAAATTCACCTAGGCCTTGTATCTGGGCTAGAACTGTGCAGGAAGGAACCCACCGTTTAACATGTGGCAGAATAAAAGAAAAAGCTCCAAAGCCTGTAGGGTTCTTTTTCCTCACCAAGGAAGCAGCAATGATCATGATTCCCCCTAACACAAACAGAATAATACAGGAAAGACGGGACTTCTTTACTGCCCCAAATCCAGCAAGATTTCAAATGGCATCAGAGATGGTCTTCTGACCTCCTTAATGCCATATCAGTGATTATAACGGACCAAACCCCGACTGCGATACACTGCTAAGGCCTCTGATAGGTGCTGTCTCAACTTATTTTGTTGCCTGAAGTGGAGCTGGTGAGGACGGCAATGGGAAATGAGGAATAAATCTTCCCATGTGTTTTTGTCAGCTGCCTTTTTCAAGGGATCCCGTTGTGAGCACAGGAAAACAGAAACGCTGTGGCAGTGCAGGTCAGCAGGGGGATTGTCCACCCAGAAGCACATTCCTGTGTAGAAATGGACAAATATCTCCTTTTGGGGTCACCCTTGAAACAGTTTGACATATGCATCTTGAAAACCATACTTAGGAGTCTCCATAAAGTGGATGCAACTGAATGAGAAAGTCCACTGAGGGGATTCGTATTAAAAATCAAGACCTGGGAATGTCCCCTGTATAACGGGGATCCTGAACCATGCCACCTACTACATGCTTTACTGCTTTCCACCTCTTTTTAAGCAGTAAAGGCGACAATAGGCCTACAGAAACTTGATCTGGTTATGTACTCTTAAAAGAAAGTGGTAAAATGTATTTAACAGCTGGTGCACTAAGCCAGGAAGACTGTTTATGGATTCCAAGGTAAGCAGGATGGGACCTGCTCCAGAACCACATTCCATCTTAAAGCTCATGCCCTTGGAAGCAGCTGTTTGACTAGCTCAGGGCTCAATCGCTTTCTGTTTCCACTCTCTGCTTTCCGGCATCTGTCTGCTTTCCCCAAAGCAGGGTCCCTCAGACGTCCGTGCATACAAAAATTTCATCAGAATGCATGGGTAACAGCTATCACGTCCATGAAGCTGGTGCTATTTTTAAAAGGGGATGTTAGCAATGGCTCTAACAAGGCTAAAATTAGAGCAATGGGGCATGGCTGCAATAGGCACATTGAACAGCACTAAAATTCAGTCCCCAAACACCTGTTTGTAAAAGGTTGCCGGGGGAGGTGACTTTCATGGGGGGGGGGGGGACAGAGCCTTCTCCCCATAACTCAAGCCACAATTTATGAAGACCCACATTCAGAGCATGGGCCTCTGAAATCCACAGTGGGAGCCCTATCCTCAAGTCCGAAGCAGAGCAAGTAGAAGAACTCTGGGATAAAGCCCCTGCTTCGAAGGCAGAGATGACATATTCCACCCCCAGCGCCTCTACTTGAAAGAGGAAAGGTCCCGAGGAACTCTGCACAGACTAGACAACATTCAGCTTTAGGCTCCTAACTTGCACAAGGCAGCTGCCGATGCCTGACTTTGCAGAGCGATCTTGTGCCAGTGGGAATTCACACCTGGAAGAAACATGCAACTTTTTTGAGAACGAACCAAATAATACATTTTTGTCCGCTTCTACACAGGGAAGTCAGCTTCTCTCTTTTTTTTCTCCACTCAGAGGAGGATCCCTTGAAAAAGACAGCTGACAAAAACATACGGGGAAACTCTTGAAAATCTCATACCTCAGCTGTCTTACCTTTGGTTGGAACCTAATTATTCCTAATCTAACGCATACAGCATCAAACGCAGCTCAGCAACCCTTTGCCTCGACATTTAACAAAACATAGTTTGTCTCTTTTAAAACTCTGTATCGATTTTAAAGTATGGAAACGCAAAGTTACAAATAGCCACTGGTTTGCTTGTTCTTGCTTTATGTTTTTTTGTGAAGGTGGGGCAACTATAGCTAATAGCAGAGCTGTTCTTAAATACTGAACCTTTTAGACTGGTCACTTTTAATCCCATCGGAGGCCTGAGGGCTGTCGGACAAAGCTCTTTCCCGCGAACCGCCTTCATTCACAGGCTTGAAAATCTCCATCCATTCCTGGTCGCTCACTGGCCGGTAGACTAAAGCTTTGCTGACAGGGCTGCAGGAGCAGCATTCTAACGATGGGACAGAACCGCACGGAGGTGTGCTGGGACACTGCCCGTACGGAATCCCAGCGGCCCCTGTCTCCCAATGTCTACCGTCTCCCTCGCAGTTTGAGGGCTCCGTGGAGGAATTCAGTTCAATCCAATGTTCATGGATTGGTAAAGAGGCCACGGGGTTTGATTCCAACCCCCGAGCCATTTCCCTGCCTTCGATCTTCCAGGCGTTCTCCAGCTGGGAGGCTGGTCTGCTGTCCGTCTCCCCAGTGCTGAGGGAGCCATTCTGCTTTGACTCTTCCTTGTGCAGAGTGCTTGGCTCACGAAGCGGCCCTTCCTGAAACTGATCCAAACTCACTGAGCGCCTCTCCTTTGGGCCCGCTGGCTGCCTACTCTCCGCTCTGCACACCTGGCAGGTGTTTTTCGAACTACAGCGGGGCACATAGACAAACCGGGTGTGTGTCTTCTGGCTGATTTCGCTACAGGCTGTTTCTTTGTCGTTGCTGTTCTCGAGGTCTGACAAAACCATCCCTCTGCTATAAACAGCACAATAAGGAACTTGCATTATCAAGAATTAACTTCGCAACTAAAACTTATAAACGATCCCTGCATCGGGTCATTACTCCCCACTTCCATCCTTCCTACTTTAGTCCACCCTGGACATCCATCATCCACTGAGGCCTATACACAAGACTGCCCATTTAGTTTCTCTAGGCTTTACGCATGTTCTACAATTAATCTCCAGCTTTACTAATATTAGGATTGTCATGCCCCGCCCCCTTTGTTTGATGCCTTTCAGTGGACCTACACAATTTACGTACTGCTAGACAGACTTGACTTGGGAACTGCTAGCTTTTGGTTTTCTGAAGAGTCAAGCTTTGTTTGCTTTCTCATCTATGGGATCTGCAAGATCGGCTCTGTTATCAACTTGACTGAAACACACTTTAAGCAAGATTTTTCTTCCACCATTGAATAGATTGGTCTGAAATTTCAGCTTATTTCTCTGTCCACTTAACCGGTTACTCCTAACTAAGATATTTTACTGCCTCTGTGTAAATTAAGGGTATCACTACAACCTCACAAACCAGTGGCTCTCAGTACAGACAGAACAAGTCAGACCGCACTCAGGGGAACAAGCTCTCAGCTGCATTTGTCATGACCCCTCTATCACGGGCCACACAAATACGTTCCTTCGGCGGACTGCAACCAGCAGAGCCTCTGCAGTGTTTACAGCTGGCTTCATTATTCCAGCGCAGTGGCCTGGAGGAAAGGCTCCGGCCCCGTCAGTGGTGTTCCCAGTTGTGCACTGCAGCACTGATGCTACAGGTGTGTGGTCACATAAACATGGAAGAATTCCCATGGTTGAACAGAACTGGGGCGGGGAGGGGAATCACAGCTGGGAATCATTGGATGGGAGAAAATTCTGGGGTTTGTGTTTTTTGGGGGGGGGAATTACAGCTGCCAGAATTCTTCAACCAACAAGGTCACTGTCCTTGATGACTCAGGGATTCTGTGAGCATTTGTCAAGCTCTGATTCCACCTCTGCCAGCAGCGCAATAATGGATTATCGTATTTGTATCTATATTACTAGCTCTGTCTTTTAATGAGTGCTCATATCTTTGCGTTTGCTTTTTGTACCTACTATATATGGGGTTGGAAGAATCCCATTCACTTTGCTGTTCCAGGTTCCTAGAAACTTGATGCCAGACTCACCGTGCATGGCCCAAACATCCAAGGTGATGGTGATCAGAAAACATGTTTTAGTTCTGGCTGTGTGTGCTATGGTGTAAGTCCCCTTGAAATGACAACGCCCCACAGGAAGGCCCTTTGCTGTGCTTACCTCGCTTCATGCGTCTCTCTCTTGTGCATCTGCTTCGTTTCCTGGGAACTTTCCAAGTTGAAATGCAGAAACTGCAGATCCTGTTGCTGCTTCATGTAGATCTGAGGGCAGATGGTAGAATAACTTGCAAACAGAAGCGTTTCATATATTATTTTTGCACCGCTTTCCTATCCATGGACAAAGGGGCTTGCAAGAATTTAAAAAGCAATACATTCAAAGCATAAACAATCATTATTGTAAAAGAACCCAAACAAAGCATCTAATCATACTTTTAAAAGTAACAAGTTTTATTTATCTATTTTCTTTTAAGGTTACATTAAACTCTTTATTGTTTTTGCTGAGAGGACTAAAACAAAAGGGAGAGAGAGGGAGTGAGGGAGATTTGCATCCAGACAGTTTCTTAGAAGGAACCAGAATCATTTGCCTTTCATGCACAGGGTTCTAGTCCTTGCATCTTTAACAAAGGCAAGGGAAGAATCCTGCTACAAACTCTAGTCAGAGTCAGCAGAGTGAACCAATGGTCTGACTCAGCATCTGTCTTCCTCTGCTTCTTCCCACTACTTCTACAAGGTTCCTCCTCTTCCTCTGCCACCCCCACCCCAAATATACACATTAGCTGTGCAGCTCGGGAACAAAGGAGGACAGAGTAAATAGAACAAACTGGGGTGCAGAAGCTTTGAAGAGTCATTATATGGCAAGACTGGAAAAGCCTGCATGGGCTGGGGCATACCATCCTTTTTCTAACATCTACATCCTGCTCTCTCATGCACACTTTACTCTTTAATTATCCACAGATGTTGAAGACATCCATAGAACCTTTAGGTAAGGATGGTTCCAAGACCGAAACTCAGAACTGAACATCCGCTCCTCAAGGATACTCAGCCCTCTGACAGCCGACTCTGCTCACCTTTGGTTCTGTTCCATATCAGGTTGCAACGCTACAGGTGAAAGCAAATATGCAAATCCTCTTCCCTGACCCCACCCTGCACAAAACACTTAGAAGGAGTCAAACCTGTCGCAAATTGCTCAGTTCTGTGTCAGTTCGGAGTTGTTTAGATTTGGCAGACTGAAGAAGCTGGTCTTTTCTGTTTGCTCTCTCAGCTGATCGGGAAGGTGGGAAGAAAAAATAAATCAAAACAGAGAAACAATACAGAAGCCACAACCATAAAATAAGCATCAACATAAAACTAGCTAATGTCATTTTTTTTAATTTGCAAGACTGCTAACCATCAGTCATTCAAGTATCAATCTCTCACTCCAAACATAAACAGGCAGAAATTTTATTAATGGCATTTTGAAGATATGATTCATTTAGGTCTGTGACTGGCCAGCTAAGTTAGATGATCAAACTTATCAGAGTTTTGCAGTAAGCACATCTCATTAATAAAGGGATGAACTAGCAGCGTGTCCTGAAATTATTAGGGTTTTTTAAAAGTCCACCAGATTCTTTTTCTTAAGAGATATCTAGTAATTTTAGTCATGGGTATGTTTAGTATCTTAAAGCTTTTAAGAGGATAGAAAATCATAAATACGCACAATGCATGGAAAAGGATTTGCACATAGGGGTCAAATAAATAAAATGTGTTAACACTATGGACCAGAATGTTGTCAACAGTCCTTGTGAAAATATGCAAATCAGAGAGAATTGTCTAGCTCAAGGAGTGAAACGAGGTCCCCCAAGAATACTTGTATGGTATCTGTGCTCCTCTTGGTCGCAACCCGCTTTTCTGGTGGAAATCCACTTGTAGAACTTTCTTTCTATTTTCCATGGTAATTAAAAGCTTCTTGCTGGGAGCCTCTCACACAGAAATGAATTACATGGAAAAGCACCCCTGAGCTAATCTCTACTCCAAGAATGAAAAAAAAACAAAAACCACCGCCTGCCGCAGAAACAAAAAAACTGTGGAAACACACAAACAAAAAGCACTGATGATGCTGGATCACAGTTTGTGTCACCTGGAGGGCAGGAAAAATACCGAAACCATTGTGGACAAACCCAGGACTCCTGCAAGAATAAATGTTTCATCCAGATAATGTCAAGGCTAGTTTGAGTAAACTTGTAAGCTATTCCCAACAGCTCAAATTTAAAAGAAAAGCTGTAATGCTAAGTAAATCGAGAGGTTTAGAAATGTGATACATGGCAACTTCCTACCAAGAGCCTGAACCAAAAGTTCTGTTTCTTTCTACTCACCACTAAGCATCAATTCATTACTCAAATAACCATTTTCTTGTTTGAGGCGTATTATTTCTTCCCTCTGTTCATTGTTTTCTTTTGTTTTTTCACTGAGATCACCTTCAAAGGGGAAAAAAAAGATTACCGAGACTAAACCTCTCATACGGACACTTGAGCTCTCAGTAGGCATTTTTATATATCGTTGTCGGGACGATAAATTATTTGTATGCTTTGGTTCTGGTGGATTCACACACTAAGGAGTGAAACAGAAATTGCTACAGATGGCATTTCCCTTCCAAAAGGAAAGAGAGTTTAAGTTCTTTCCTATTCCCTCCAACATCTGAAAAGGGCACCTTTCTTAAAGTCTGGATTTTATGTACTTTAACCAACCATCTTTAAATGTCGGTAAATCAATTGTAAAATATCTAATTAACGGACAGTTCTCTCTGTTTGGCTACAGGAAATGCAAATGAGAACACAGACCTTCCCCAACTCAGGTTTAAGATTATGAGCACTAAATTCTAACCATGGTTTACCTTTTAATTTGTTTGTTTCTAGAATAAGTTCCTTCAGCTTAAGTTTAAAATCCTGCTTTTCCCTTTGGACGCTTGCGTTTTCCACTTTTGAAGCTTGCAGTGCTCTTTCCAACTTTTTAAATTTACACGTAAATTCAGTAATGTGATTGCTTGCTTCAAGTATATCATTATCCTAAGCAAAAACAGACAAACAATAACAGTTCTCTATTGATTTGCCTCGTACTGTTCCACTGTGGTGTCTTTCAATCTGCCTGGTAAATTCTGAAAACAAGACTCACTTTTTGAAAAGCAGACCATTAGTTCAACATGCAACAGCCTTCATTTATTGACTTATTTATTTACAAGATTTTTTTTAGCCGCACCATTACCAGTGGTCTCTGACTTCATCCCATTAAGGGACAGGGGTTTGACTCCTTATTTATCCTTTAAACACCACTCCCCATCTTTACTTAATACTGACCCCCCCACTCCTTGTGTCACTCTGGACTCTGAAATGGTCAGATGTATATGCACCCACATGTTGGAGAGAGGGAAGCCAAGAAACAAGGAAAACTACCTTTAGCTTTAGCATGGTGAGCAGCTCCTGTTCTCTGGCTTGCAGCTGCCCTACTTTATTAGACAGTTCCATCACAGAGTGGCTAAGGGCCTGGTTTTTCTCCTGGGAAAGAGAGGAAAACGTAAAAGGATCCACCAGAGTCCAATCCCTCTGTATCTTTTTCATTTGAAGCCCTGTCATGTCCCACGTACACAAAGCCATCCTACGGTCTGCATCCCTTCTCATTCGGTTTATGAACAATTTGGAAAAAAACACATCACAATCCTGTCCCACATGTGTCAGTGGAGATGTGCCAGAACAACCCCTTTGTACATCAAGTTCGACAGGCAACACAAGCAGAAATTGTAATCTGCTAGACAGGAAAAGAGCTGATGAGCCCGTCAATCCTCTATTGTACTCACTGTTCATTACTGAACTGGTGGTGTCACCTCTCTCTCTCTCTCTCTCTCCCTGTTTCTCACCATTCATCATATTAATATGCTGGAACTGACCCATATTCTCTCTGCTTCCAAGTTTAGCACAGCAAAAAGGAATACGTCCAGGAAGAAATGAAATAGTTAGGTGATACCATTATTAAATCACTAAAACAAAAAAACAAAACAAAACAAAAACGGACAAATTGCAAGCATTCATGGTTCAATGAAGGTATCACCTAACTCTTGCCCTTGTGTTATCCTGAACCACACAGGCTTTTCCTAATTTGTCCAGGAAGAAATAAACCCAAAAGAGAAGACAAGCAAAAAAGCAGTAGCCACAATAGGGAAGAGGTGGTGACATTCAAGAAAAGGGGGTCCCACTAAGAGGATCTTTACAAAGGTCCACTCCTCCAATACCTGAAAATTGCTGTGCTGGGCCTAGTTTACACCCTCGCTAGTCGATTTCACTCGGCGGTGTGTTTCGCCTCCAGATAAGACATCCTGAGTCAACTATAAATCTAGGCCTACCTCAAGGGCTTGGCAGTGGTGTGATGTGTCAGACGCTTTCCTAGAGAGCTCCTGGAGCTTCTGGTGAGTATTCTCGAGGGTCAGCTTACAATCACTCTGCTGGGAATCAAGGAATTTCAACCGTTTGGTCAAGGTTTTTATCATTTCATTTCTCTTGTGCAGCTCATCTGAGGAAAGAAGTCAGATATAAAAATATGTGAAGGATAAGAATCGCACTAAGCAGAGGTTTTAGCTGATACAAACAGGTCGGTTGGGAGACATTTTAATTTTAAAAACCAATGCATAACCAAGAGTAACTCTAAAGCAGTCGACTACATTATTTTACCTGTCATGTTTCTTCCTTAAACTGCATAATTTGGAAGTCTGGAAGGAGTCCTCAGTAGATCTTTATTTTTGGTTTAAATGTTTTATATAAATATAATAAGAATATAATTTCCCCCCAGTATGGAGCAGATAACCTTTTTTCTAAAAAGTGTAAAATAATCCAGTTTATATAATAAGGTTCTTCTTAGGAAGCTGTCTAGTCTATGTCACTGTTGTTACAGCATCACTTTGAAAGGGTCTAGATGTTTTCTGTCATGCAAAACATTCTAGCATTTCCATGGTGCTCCAGTTCTGATGAAACCTTCACTCTGTTGTCAGCCTTGACGGGACTGGGCCAATAGTGGCTTTATGCCCTTGCCTGATAACTCACATTACTTCTGAAGTTCCAATAAACAATCGAAGATATATGTAAGAAAGAGCTTACAACAGGAACTCACAATATTATTCATTACTTCTCAACGGCCAGGGTGTTACTATGATGCTCCCATTGTGCAAGTAATTCCTTGTTTTACTGTCATTACCAATAAGACAGAAAAATATAAAGAAGTACTGTACTGTCTCTAGTGGCCAACTCCAATATAATACACCTTCAAATTATTTATAAAAATACAAGATAGAAAACTAATGAATACTTTCTTCCCCATTTAGGATTGGCAACAGAATGCCATAAAATCTGAAAAATACCTGTCAAAAGGCTTTGAAAAATGTTTTAAGGCAACCATGAAAAGTAACTTTTGAAAGAAACGATGCATGACTCATTACATCCAAAAGAGGAACTTCGGAGATCCTAGTTATACACTCACAATGCAGAAAGGAACTAGAGACATGCAACAACATTATTAATTAGTTACTTCCAAGCTCTGATACAAAAAGAGGTGCAATCTTGTACTTTAAATATGGCATCACTTATAATATAGCATCTTAAGCCTCGAATTAATACTTGTAGAGCAAAAACTCCTAAAAGGTAGAAGGCGGAACATATTAAACAGTGTCAGGCCATTTGATCACTTTGTTATTACAACCTGCCACAAAATGGCAACAATAGTTCTGTAGGATCTCTCTTGTCACCTGCTACCGGATCCTTTCCACCAAAGGTACCAGGTCTGTTTGTATCCAAAACAGGTGTTTGTTGGCATAGCTGTTGATTGAGAAATCTTATCTTAAATCTGCTCTCACTAAGTTCACCTTTGACAAGTCAAAGTCAGACTCAACTCTCCCTTCCACAACATGGGTATAAATATTCTAACACACCAGCTTAATTCCTCGGGCTGCACTTGGTCTGGAACCTACCCTCCAGCTTGCTGCACCGCTCCGCCAATGTCAGTATTTTCTGGCGATCATCCTCCCAAGCCAGTAACTGCCTCTGATGGATGGCAACCATGCCGTTGAGCTCCTTGTCACGGTCTTTTAGCTCTGCGATTAAGAGCTGTAGTTCCTTCCTTTGCTTCTGGATGGTGGCACTCTCCAGTTCAGAGGTGAGATTCTACAGGGAGAAAGTCGGAAAGAGAGGAGCCATAAAGTAACTCAACCACAATACAGTTTCCTGGAATAACTTTTTAAAACTGCATTTTAATATTAAACTCCCCAAAACCTACACCCGTACAGGCTCATCAACCGTCAATGCCTCGTAAAGTGTAGCTGACATTTTAAATACTGTTTTTGGCCCTGCTTTGGTTTTGTTACCTGAGGTGGAGTGGAGATGGGAAGTGATGAATTCATAAGGCCTCTGAGATCACAACTTGATGTGGTAGAAATGGTTCGGAAGAATACAACAGATTATTTCAAAATTCAGTCCAGAAGTGAAAGAATCTTGCTGTTCACCACCACCCAGTCTTTCAGATTTTAAGTGATAAAACAGAGAAGGCTAGAAGGAGAAAATGTACATGAAAGGGATTGTAAGAAGTTATACATCTTCTTCCCAAAGGCCAAAACATGTCATTCCCATGGAAAAGTTAAATTACCGTGTTTCCCCAAAAATAAGACAGGGTCTTATATTAATTTTTCCTCTAAAATGTATTAGGGCTTATTTTTAGGAGATGTTTAATTTTTTCCCTCTACAACCATCTACACTGATTCAAATGCAGTCATATCATCTTCTTCTGGTTGCTGCACGAGGGTGGAGGGCGGGGTTTCACTTAACTGGGGCTTATTTTTGGGGTAGGGCTTCTATCTCTCTCTCTCTCTCTCACTCACTCACTGCTTTAGTTGGGAGTGACAACAGCAGGGTCTGAGGAAGTGGATTTCAATCCACAAAAGTTCTGATTGGGGAGGAAAAAGTAGTCTTTAAATATAATACAAATACAAAATAGCTACAATATTTTACTTTTGTTTCCTTCTGCCAACCAGCTCAGACAAGCCTGGCTACATCTTTGGAAACAAACACATATTACATAAATATAAATGGGACATCTTGCTGCAGTATTTTGTTTTGCTAGTCACTTTACTAAACATTTATATGTGTAACATTTTTGAATCATACATACATACAACACTGGCAAGAAGGTGTGTGCCTAACTGGGGATGAAACATAGCCTTATGTGCTGCCTTGACTTTATTGCGGAATATAAATATAACTTAATAATTAAGCCCAGGGGGTAAATCAGCAGCAAAGAACCATACTTCTCAGGTGGAGCAGATAAGAGGAAACGGGGGATGCTGGGCTAAGAGTTCGAATCCTCACTACACATCTGGGGAATGGCATTGAATGTACTTTTGTGCTGCTTCTATTTTGGGGTATTGTATTAATTGACCTTTTTAGCACTACACACTCATTCTTATTAGCTTTAACACTGCTGTTTAATTGTTGTAAGCCACTCTTTTTAAGGACAAAGGCAGGCTCAAAACAGTTTAAAAAAATAATAATTAAAGGACCCCAAGAGACCATCCAGAGGGTCCCGACGAGGCACCTATCCGAGGAGGGTCTGGAATTTAGAATTTTTAAAATACCTTTAGATATATATACACACATACACAAATCAATCAATTAATTAAAACATGAATTAATTACAGTCTCTCTCTTTCCCCTGAGGGCTTAAAAGTCTCTCAGAGCCGCCTCCTCCCACAACAACAAAAAGTTCATTGGTTGTGAGAACCACCTTTTCTGGCCCCCCCTCAAAACCGACCCACAAGAATGCGTGCGGAACACACAAAACACACACACACCTCGTGAGGCGAAGTGTGTGTGGGGGGGAGGGGAAGGGAGTTGGCGGCTCTTGCCATTGACCGGGGGGGGAGGGAGGGAACGACTCGTGTGTGTGTGTGTGTTTGTGTGTGTGTGTGGTGAGGGGGTCCCTTCTCCGTTTTTTCCCTCAGGGCGGGCAAAAGGCGGCGAGTGGGGGAGGGGGGGGAGCCGCTTACCGGCCCGCGCGCCGCTGTTTCTTCCGCGCACGCGCGAGAGAGACCCCTCCCCCTCCCTTGGGGGGCGGTGGGAGGGGCGGGGCCCGGAGGAGGCCCTTCATGGCCGCCTCCTCAGTGTGTGTGTATATGAGGGGAAAAAGCGGGCCCTGAGGGGACGTTCTTTCCTCTCGGCCTCCTCCCTCCGGCCACCGGCTTTTTTCCCCCCCTGCCCGTGAGGGGAAGACGGGGACACCCCCCACCCACCCCCTCAGCACCTGGAAACCGCCCTTTCCTCCTCTCCTCCCGCCCCCCCCCCGCATGTAACGCGTTTCCGTTCCTCATGGTTCGTAACGCGCGCCCGTGCCTCGTTCCTAACGCGCGTTCTTTGACCTCCGTGCTTCGCCGCCGTTCTTTGGGAAAAGGGGTTTTGAAGAGGCCAGGCCATCGGATTTCGCTGTTTAGACCCATAAACATGTTGGGTTCAGACTGGTCATTTATATATATTTTTTTATTTCTCTAGAACATTTAGTATTTATTTATTAATATTCTATTTAGGATAATGCCATTCTATTTATTATATGTATAACAATATCTAATAAATATTAATATCTCCAAGCTCCTCCTTTTCACGCAAAAATATGTATTTTTTAGGTCGATGAAAGAGAACTACCGAAAGACAAGAGTAATATTTGCTTCTCCTGCTCATAGTTTAGCAGGATGCCACAGATCGGATTTTATTTTGGGAGCAGAACTCTTCTTCCTTTCACATTTTTAAGTCCACACGGAATCCTGAAATAAAACAACTGGCAGAGCACAGAAAATGTAAAATGTGCACATCTATGAATTCACATTCTTTTCACTAGGAAAAGTTTACAATGGAGAATTAGGTCTGCTTTTGTATGAACACAGATTCTTGTCCATGGAGCAGCTGAAGATCCAATGAAGGTGTTTTCAGAATTCTCAGTCAAAAAGGTGTATATAATGTACAAAAAACCCAGAACTATCCTCAAACTCCATGCCAAGAAAAATTCAGATCCTAATACCCCCCCATTCTGCTAAAACAAAACCATAACAAAGGCACAAGAATTTGGTATACTTAAGTTTATTATACTCTCAAAATTACCCATTTTCAAAAGTCACAGAATGTCAGTTGCTTCTAACTCTTCAAAATAACTAAAAAATGTATTATCTGACACAGGAGTGATTCTGGACTGCTAAATCCTTAATGGACCAACACAGACGAATCTATTTTTAACAACCACTCTGCATTTGTGAGAGCTAAAATCTTCTTGAAGATCATGCGGGGACAAAACATCAATAATTTTGAAACAGAATTTTTTTTCCAAATTCTAAAAAGGACAATTGTGCTAGAATATTAAAGGAAGCAAGCATCTCCCTCGTCCCCACCTGCTCTGTTTATCTGTAGTATGGTGAAGGTTGTACTGCAATAAATCCATTCAAAAGTTTGCGTGCAACGCGTATTTTAATTTCCAGGAGTTTGTGCCATACAAGGGCATCACTCGTTTCAAATCTTCTGTCTCCTTTTGAGGAACAAAATAAGGAAACACTTTGTGAGGAGCAGCAACATCTTTATTTAATTAAATCTCTACTTCATGCAGAAGCATGATCGTCCCACTTCCCCTTAAGTTTTAACTTTGGCAAAAATCACAAACAGAAAATAAGCAGCCAATACAGAACAGTGAAAATGCCAACAGTAAGGGTGCCCTTTAACAGTTCTGCTGGCAGGCAAACGCACACCATGAAAGCCTTAGTTCGGCTACAACAACTAGAACCTGTTTGTTGGTTAAAAGGCAGGGTTTCGTTTCTGTTTTTACAACACGGCGGTTTCACTTTTTGACTTCTCCCAGATCTTCGATGCTGTCATCATCCACCTGCAACACACAAATCATATCATTCAGTTTTACAAGACGTAACCACCACGAAGCTATAAAAACACAGAACCACACATAAAAGAACTGGAACTTGCAAATTAAACCATCTGAAAAGAAACCAGGGTGCGGGGGGGGGAGGATAAACAAGAAGATGGTTATTTATAATGTGATTAAAGGACTGGAATATAGTATTATAGTGGCTGCAGGCCAGATGGACAGGAGAAGTTGAACAAAATAAATAAATGACGCAGAGAAAGTAGCTAAGTCAAAAGGACAATCCCTTCTCCATGATATGAATTTATAATAATCCACACAATAAAGCTAATTGCTACTAGGAAATTGAAAAGTCTCTTACAAAAGCTTGTGTAGATATCCTAGTGGTTCAAGACAAAAAAAAACCTAAATGAAACTCAATGCGCTTCCCCACTCAGCTCCTCTCCTTGCCTCACAATGCCGTCGCATTGCTTGAAGTGTGTTGTTATTAAACCGCAGCTCACACTGACTAGTAATTGAACAAGACTAGAAGTGAAATACACAGAAATCTAACATACACACCTCAAAAAAACAGGGTATACAACCTACCTCCGGCCATTTTTCCTGAATGACGTCAATAATGTCGTCTGTGAAGTCCCCCTGAATGATGATTTCATCCTCTCCTGTTACCGAGGCACCGCAGGAGAACTTCTGAGCAAAGAATCTTTGTGCTTCCTTAAGATCTATTTCTGTTGGAGCAAACAAACAAACAAACACACAAGGATGAAACCATTTGCTGATCAAAGAGCGACGTCTGGAAACCTCAAGGAGAGCAAAGCCTCTTTTTTTTCGCTCACCAAAAGTTGCGAGCCCACACACTCTCGTGACGTATTTCTTCTTTGCTCTCGGGATTTTTGCTATCGTAACTTTCTGAGGGACCGTCTTCTTCTTCTGTTTTATCTGACCTCTTCCACCTGGGGGAACAGAATTAAAAATGCGACAAAAAAACACACATTGCTAATCGCCTCATTCCTTGGCTTCAGAGCGTATCAGATTTCTTGCTATGTTCTGCTTCGAAACAAAACAGCTGACCTCAGCTGTCCTTAAAATCCCACCGTGTTACTGGTTTGTTTTTACAACATCCAATCCATAAATAAGCAGCCATTTAGACCTTGCCTCTCTTTTGCTTTTTCTTCTCTTCTTCTTCACCCGTCGTTCCTTGACCTTCTCCAACGCCAGATTCTTGTTTAGGAGAATTTTCTGAGTTGGGATATAAACGTATTTAAGATATAAATGTATTTAAGGCAAAACAGGGACATATATAACCAAATCACTCTCAGGAAGACAGAATGCCACCCAGATCAACAGGATACCTTTTTTAAATACAGCAACTACACCTAAGCTTATTCAGATATACACCATGCTAAGTAATTATAATGGGGAAGGAAGTTGTTTGATAGACAAGTCCCAGGATGTGTTTTTTTTTATCAAAGCAAAGAATTGTGGGACTGAAGAGGAATGTATGAAAAATCCAGGTGTAATTTATATTGGAAGTGAAAAGGACCATTGTGAATGGAAGTACCGTATTTTTTGCACCATACGCACCAATTTTTTAGGAGAAGAAAACAGGAAAATATAATCTGTTTTCTTCGCTCCATAAGACGCACAGACTTTCCACCCTCCCTGTTTTGTGGGAAAAAAGTGTGTCTTATGGTGCGAAAAATATGGTATGTTGTGTAGTTACTGCCACACTTTTACTGCTCTACATGACATTTATCACTCCTAGAACAGTTACATAAAGAGACCCTCAATTCAAGTCAAAGTTAGTTTACTGGTAGTAAATGCCTCCATCGCATAGTCTTAAAATCTCCGCAGCAAACCTTGCATCCTCTCTGAACCACCAGATTTACTTTCTTCTCCCTCACACCGCAGTCCTGTGCAGGCTTAATCAAGAGTATACATCCCACTAAAATCAATGGGGCTTCTATGCAGGCAAATGTGCACAGGATTACAGCCCAAATCTCGAGTTAGTTAAAAATCACCACCAGCAAGTATTCCTTACCTACAGTAAGTTTTGCAAACTCGTTTGGAAAATTCTTCTCTAGCCATTGTCTGCATTTTGCCACATCGGGCATATATTCGCAGTACTGGGAAAGAAAGAGGAAAAAAACTGTACGGCTTACACTCATACAAACTTGGCAATAGTTAGGTACAATAAGATGAGGGGTTATAGCTTAAAAAGATCTAGAAGGGTCTGATTTGGTTAACCCTTCTTGAACAATTAATAAACGAACGTCCATATAACAAGGCCCTAAAGCAGCCATTCTCAACAGGAGTCACATACCCCCCCAGCATATTTGAAGGGGGCTACATTCATATCATATTTATTTATCAAATAATTAAATAAAAATTTGAGAATGGCTGCCGTAAAGGATGATGACAACAGAAATGAGACTCAGTTTTAATCCAGTCCAAGGTGGCAGAAAGGACTTAGCCCCACTACAAATGTGGGAACCCCACATTCCCTTATGCAGGAGACTCCCTAAGAATGGAAATCCACTACTCTTGAGCACAGGTTGAACTAACCCCTCTCCCCCCAGATCTGCCGGTTCTTTATGTGCAAAGGAAAATTAACTCACCTCAGTTGGCAATGAGCAGACTGGAAAAGGAAGGAGAAAAAAGGTGGGTTTTTCAGATTAAGAACATGATATTTTTTTTTCTGTATCTTCATATATGAAAACATCTTTTTAAACAAACATTTATAACACAGGCGCTGAAATCCTGGTGCGTCATGTATGTTACATAAGGCTGATGACCTCGTCAGCCATGGCAATGTTTGGAAATTAAAAAAATTCCAATTTCCATCCCATCCCCCAAAGGTTCATGGGGATCCGTTGGGATCCCTTGTCATGTGGAACCTGGCAACGGGTGCAGGACAAAGTGAGGAGTCTTTAACTTCCAAAAATGGCTGCCAGCAGTAAAATACTTAAAATGAAATATTGTGGCAGAAACCTGCATAAAGTACAAACCACTTCAAGTTTAGCCACATGAATAGAAGGTTAAATCTGGGGGAAAACCACTCCCTTTCCCTCCAATAAATGACATTCTTGCCTGTTCTTGCACACGCCCACAAAGAGTTGTCTGAATAGAAGACAGACTTTCTACCATACTACACCCTAGGCCTTTTTAAAGAGCCCCTCTCTCACTCTCCTCCCATACTTACCTCCACAGTACAGAACTCGGAGGGGATAGTCCACATCCGGCCTCGCATTCCACTTTTGATCTCCTTTACAATCTAGGACCGTGTGCTCGGCCGCATCCATCGCCATCTCACAAGCCTAGAACACACACACAAGCAGAGAAATTCAGTGCAAAAAAAAATCAACTCTGGAAATCCATGGAGGTCAGAGAAAGCACCGCCGCCGCCCCAAAAAAAACCCCTGAGGCTACCGATGTGCCAGTAAATTTGTTGCAGTGACGTGTCATTCTTAATTTCCTTCCTATATCACCCCTCCCTCACAGGAACACAGAACAGTTCATAACAGTTCATAAAACACATGTTAAAGTCACCAGGCGCAGATATCAAAACCAGAAATATATAAAATGATAAACTACAACTATCCACTCAAATTCAATGGAAAGAAATGAAAACAACCCGAAGCAACAGAAGACAAGGGGAGCACTTGCCGAGCCTGGGAATTTACACAAATACATGTGTTTTTAACTGGCGCCTGGAAGAAAAAGAGTAATGGGAAACTTGGTCTGTAACAGAAACTGGTTCCAGTAACCCAATGGGCCGTGCTATTTTGCAGCACAAATAAGTGCAACCATCAGACTGGTTTGAAATTGCAGAGCTTAATTCTCTGCATGTGAATTGCAGAACCTCTCACACTTATGATGCCTGAGGTAAACAAAGTAGGCAAAACTCTTAGATTCTGATATGGTGTATCTGAGGATTGAGGGGTGTATCTCCCCTCCTGGAGAGGAGATTCTAGAAGTGGCAAAAGGACGCTCCGGGCTTGCGACCAGGAGAACAGGGCAGAGAGCAGATCGGGGACTGAGAAGCGAACGTGAGTGGCAAAGATCTTATGACTCGTTTTGCCCGACCACGTCCAGCACCCCCAAAGACTGCATGGGCAGGGATACGCCGGGTAGAGTCGTTTTTTTCCAAGATCTGGAGCAGCGTGTATGAAAATCCCGGACATCCACAGCAGGGGCAGCTGGCTGGCTGATCTCCAAAAGGCGGGCGAGGAGCAATGAGACCACCCACCCCCCTGAAGGCTTAAGGGTGGAGCGAGAAGGGCTGTTCTGGGCTTTCAGGGAACCCCTGAAAGGCGGGGATCCCCCTGTGCCCAAGACCTGACATGGCCACCAAAGGGCAAAGAGTGGTCGCAATGACCAGATAGGTGGGATAGAAATAGAATAAATAAAAGAACTGTGAACAAGGGAGGAGACATTCATTGAAGGCCACTGGGAAACCAGAAAGAGGTCGAGCCCTCTGAGATGCAAAATAGAAGATTAGATAGATAGATAGATAGATAGATAGATAGATAGATAGATAGATAGATAGATAGATAGATAGACAGACAGGCAGGCAGGCAGGCAGGCAGGCAGGCAGGCAGGCAGGCAGGCAGGCAGGCAGGCAGGCAGGGGTGTGATTGTGTGAATGAGAAAGAGAAAGAGAGAGTGTCTGTGTCTGTAAGGTTTTAAAATATTCACTCCCCCCCCCTTTTTTTACCCAAGCAACCAACCTGCCTTGTGAGAAGCTCTCTCTCTCCCCCCCCACCCCCCCGGCCCATTTCTTTGCCAGCAGGCAGGCTCCCCACCTTTCAGGTCAGGTGAGGTCAGGGCTGGGCGTGTGTATGTGTGGAGGGGGGGGCAGGTGGGTTGGTGGGTTGGGGGGGGAACCCATTGGGGGAGCGCCCCACCCAAAGGCTGGGGGGGGCACCCTCAAGAGGCCAAACGCTGGCGAGGCTCCAGGGGCCAACTTTGGAGGGAGGAGGAGGAGGAGGAGGAGAGGCAGAGAGCCCGGGGCCCAGGCCGTGGGGTGGGGGGCGGGAGAGGGAGGGAGGGAGGGAGGCAGCCTGGAGGGAGTCTCCCCCCCCTTCCCCGTCCCAGGCAGGCGGAAGGGAGAGGGTGAGGGGGGCCCCAGGGGTCTCTTACCCACGGCGCCGGTGGGAGGGGGCGGCGGGGGCGGCGGGTCCTCCTCCTCCTCCTCCTCCTCTTCTCCTTCCTCTCCTCCTCCTTCGGGGGCGCATGCAAGCCCAGCGGCGGAGCGGCTGCCCAGCGGCAAGCAGGCTGGGCCGGGAAAGACCGCGAGACCGGCCGCCTTTCTCGCGAGAGTTCTCCGAGGGAGGCTCCCCCTCCCGGGGAAGGGCGGGGCGGGGCGCGGAGGGGATTGAGCCACCCGGGCCGCCGTAGAAGCTCTTGCGGGCTGTCACCAAATGCAAAAAAAAGGCACCGCCTCCGGATTGCACCGGGCGGGGGGCGAGGGGGGGAGAGGAGAGGGGGAGGGAGGGGGAGAACCCAGCCAAAGCCCCCCCCCCGGCGCTCCTTCCTCCTAGAATTCGCACGGCCCTGTTAGCCTGTTGCTGGAAACGAGGCTCATCATCATCATCATCATCATCATCATCATCATCATCATCATCATCTTGTATCTGCTAATATGATAGCAGGCAATGCTTTTGTGGTTTTGCCTATTTGGACTGTGTTTCCTATTTTCGGATATTTACAGAAGAAGTATATAAAACAAGAGGTGCAGATTTGTAAGTTTTTCTTTTTTACAACTCCCAGAATTCATTTTTGCGGCCCGAGGAATTCTGGGTGTTGTAGTCCAAAAGCGCAAATCTAATGCACTCTTAATCACTAGGAACGGGACACCAATTTATTTATTTATTTATTTATTTATTTATTTATTTATTTATTTATTTATTTATTTATTTATTTAACTTATATGCCGCCTACACTACCCAAAGGTCTCTGGGCGGCTTACAACATTTAAAATACAATAAAAAGACAAAATAATTAAATTAAAATTTTGTTATCTTTGAGGCTCCTCAAGTTCCCCAAACCTAGCATTTTTTTTCTTTCAATTCTTTGCTTGAAAGATAATTTTTAAAATTCATCTTTTCCTTCCCTTTTTTTTATCCAGAGTCTTGCCCCAAACAGCCTCGCCTGCAGCAACTCAAGGGTTAATGGAAGCCTCCAAAGCGGCCTCGCGTTGGGCTCTGGGGTTGGCCGTAGCGGCGGACGTGACGTAAAAACCATAGAGCGAAGTCAGGAGGGACCAAAGAACGCGAGGGCGACGGGTGCCCCGCTGGGCCAAGCTACCCTCGTCCGTTTTGTTTTTGTGGGTGCGGGGCTTAAAAGGGGGGCAGCAATGCCACGCTATGCCCAGCTAGTTATGGGGCCCGCAGGGAGTGGAAAGGTGAGTTGTGGGGGGGGGGACATATGTGAGATGTGCATAAATTCGAGATTAAATTAGGGAAAGCCAGTGGCTCCTGATGAACTTGACTCGTATTGTAGTAGCGTGCCGTTCCGCAGGTCCATAGACTCGACTATTATACTGTATAGGAGCATACTGTTGTATAGTTCCGCCCCCATTCATTTGCTGGTTGTTGTTGTTGTCATCTTTTAATGACGTTAACCACAGTTGTATCTTCACTGTTTTCAACTTTAAATGCTGTATCGTCTTTCATTATCCTTGGGTCCTTTCCAAGGAGGAAGGTGGGGTAAAAAAAATATTTTAAATAAATAAATATTTTTTTGCCATTGTGGTCTTCGCCCTCTTTAGTGGCAGATTTACAAAATAACAGCCGAACCAATAGAAGGAGCAAAAATAAGCGACTGGAAAACTACCAATCCTCCTCCTCTTGTACTTTAATAATTAAAAGACTAGGTGAAATATTTTTTAAAGACTCAGCCAGATGTCAAAAAGTAGCAAAATATGAATTGGGGTCCCAGCGACTCTGTGGGGGAATGCCTCTTTGTTGGTTTTTAACGCTGTGACGTTTGGATTCCAGAGCACGTACTGCGCCACGATGCTCCAGCACTGCGAAGTCCTGAACCGCTCGGTCCAGGTGGTGAACCTCGATCCAGCCGCAGAGCACTTCGACTACGACGTCATGGCAGGTGAACCTGGGAGAGGAGGTTTCAAAGGGGGGGGGGATTAAAAACAAGCATCCACAACCCCCCCCCGCCCGTGGCCAGATGGGTTGGCCGTGATGGGCATCGTCATCCAGACCTTTACTGGATCCGGTAAGGCAAGGGGTGCTGGCTGTCAATCTTATTTCAAGCAAGCCCATCATTTCCTCTCTTTGCTCCAGATATCCGGGAGTTAATTGAAGTGGACGACGTCATGGAAGACGATTCTCTCAGGTTTGGCCCCAACGGGGGCCTGATTTTCTGCATGGAATACTTCACGAATAATTTCGACTGGCTGGAAGAATGTCTTGGCCATGTGGAAGATGATTATATTCTTTTCGATTGCCCAGGTAAGGGAAGAACGTTGGCCGTTTTTATTAAAGCGTTGGAAATAGCTTGGTTCTGTCGGACAGCAGCTCCTAGAATTCCAGTCAGGATAGGGCAGGGGTGTGTGGGTGTGATCCAATTCAGAGACCGAAAGTGTTATTTTTTCAGAATCTCCCAGCTTCTGTGGGTCACTGGACGTGCTGATTTGCAACGTTCTGGGAGTAATAATCCAAAATACTGATTTTTCCAAACCTGACTTTCTCAAACACTGCCAGAGAGTTTTAGGCCTGCCTAAATGCTGAGCTCTGAGTCGTCATTGTGTTTCATTTCTCCTGTTGTGTTTAGACTCTGTAATCAAGAGTCCACCAAGAAAGTGGCCAGTGAGTATCCAGATGTTTTAAACAACTGCCTTTGTGTCTGTTCTTTAGGTCAGATAGAACTCTACACCCATTTGCCAGTGATGAAACAATTCGTAGAACAGTTGCAGCAGTGGGAATTCCGCGTCTGCGGAGTCTTTCTCGTTGACTCTCAATTCATGGTGGAATCTTTTAAGGTATCTTACAATGACCAACCCTAGAGCAGCAACGCATCTAAGCAAGGTGTTGTTGCTGTTGTCAAATCCTTTCCAGCGTATCTACTTTGGATGTTATACTTTGAAAACGAAGCATGCCTTAATGGGGCCAGAAGGGGAAAAGTATTTCCTTTTTCATATCTACAACATATTCGGGCACTTTGTACTCTGGACTCTGAAATTCCCTTGGGAACATACAGGTTGAAGCTCCCAAGATTTTGCTTGCTTGTCTGATTTACAGTGGACCCTTGACTTACAGATGGCTTGACTTACAGACTTTTTGAGTTACAGACTTCTCTGGCCGCAAAATTTAGGTTTGACTTGCAGACTGAGATTTGACTTACAGACCAGAAAAAAACCAAAATGGAACAAAAACGGCCTGTTACGGGATTAATCGGTTTTCAATGCACTGTAGGTCAATGGAGACTTGACTTACAGACTTTTTGACTTGAGAACCGCCTTCCAATACGGATTAAGTTCTCAAGTCAAGACTCCACTGTATATCTTTCCCCTGCAAAATGGGACTCAAGAGGGCGCTCAACAAAATTAAGAAGATAGAGCCCTCCCCTCAAAATGCGATAGTATTAAAACCTCAAAATGGTTGATCAAATTATAATAGGAAATCACAATTGAATTTAAAAGCAATGGAAAAACACATCAGTTAAACAATGCAGCATCCATCTGTTTAAAAACTCCTTTATCAGTAGCCAGTCAAAATTTGAAGATCTTTGCCTGCTGACAGGAGGACAACAGAGAGGAGAATTCTGCCATCCAAGAGCAGCCGTTCAGGAACCCGGTTCTCATACAAAGATTTGTTTGTAATGACAGACCCTTGGGCCTCCCCAATTCAATTCAAGTGGGGGTGGACAAAATGGAGCCTAACGGTCCATAGCATCTGCCCACCAGTGACTTACCGCAGTGGGTCCCAATCTTGGGTCCCCAGGGAGTGGCGAAAGCTTCTGGGAGTCTTAGTCGAAGAACATCCGGGTTGGAGAACCACAGACGTACGGGAACAGGAGCTGGTTTAGTACACAGAAAAGAACGTCGTTTTGGAGGGGGTCGCCGTGTTCGTCTGTGCAAGCGTATCAGGCAAAATCCAAAGAAACAAAACGCAGACAAAAACATGGTACCTTAAAGACTGACTATTATATTTTAATGTAAGCTTTCGCGGATGTCTTTTTTTGTTTTGTTTCTTTGAATTTTGCCAGGAAAGGGCATGCCAATGAGATGATACCCAATTTGTCAGGAAAAGCTGCCAAGGGAATATTAGTTTACCTGTGAAGGCAGTTGTTGCTTGGTTCCCGGGGCACTTCTTCCCAATACAGAGTGATATTTTGGAAAGCCCGTTGCACCTGATCCTTCTCTGATTCCCATCCCCTTTTTTGGTACGTCTGTCTCTCCTCCTCCTAGTTCATCTCTGGCGCCATGGCGGCTCTCAGCGCTATGATATCCTTGGAGATTCCCCAGGTCAACATCATGACGAAGATGGACTTGCTGAGCAAAAAAGCAAAGGCAGAAATTGAAAAGTAAGCCTGCGGGAAGAACAGCACTCTGTGTTGATAACAGTACGAGAGGGGTCAAATTCACCTGCTCGGCCATTGGGTTTATTTTTCTAGCTTGGGTGTTGGGGAACCCTTGGAACATTCATTTTTGGACTACAACCTCCAGAATCCTTCAGCCAGCATAGTTAGTAAGGGATTCTGGGAACTATGTTTATTTAAAATGTTTTTACCCCTCCTTTCTCCTTAAAAAGGATGGCTTACATCCTTGAAAGACAATGTTAACGCTGAAAACAGTTATACAACAGTGGTTTATGTTATTAAAAGATATTTGGAGCTAAGAACAGTGAGTATAAAGAGTTAGTTTTTTTAAAAAAAACAACACTTTTTCTAAATTATCACATTCTCTGCATGAAACATGCCTTTTTATTTTCCGCATGTGGATAATCACATTTCTGCCAAAGCCGTTAAAAGTAGATTACAATTTTAAAATAGCTCTGGACTATCCGTTAGATAATACAGAAATATGAAGCATTTTGTTTACGTGAAGCCTTAAATATAAAACACTGTCAATGTAAAGGCATGTCGTTATTTTAAATCATATGCAACTCCTTCTAGGTATCTGGATCCTGACATGTATTCTGCAATGGAAGATTCTACAGATTTACTCAAAACCAAACAGTTTAAGAAGCTGACGAAAGCCATCTGTGGTTTGGTAAGTTTTTTTGTTGAGTTTTGACAGTTTTAAAAGTTTTTAATCATTCAGTGTATTTTGATTACTATTATACTTTAGTTGTATCAAGATTTATGCAGATTTTTAAATGCAATCTGCGATTAATGTGTGTTTGGCTAAGTGCACTGTCCCGGCATCTAATTGCAAGCTTTCTCTTTATATTTATTTCCTTTGTTTTTAAAGATTGATGACTACAGCATGGTTCGCTTCCTGCCTTTTGACCGCTCCGACGAGGAGAGCATCAACATTGTACTGCAGCACATAGATTTCGCCATTCAGTACGGAGAGGATCTGGAATTTAAAGAGCCAAAGGTGAGGAAGTTCAAACGCACCATTTTGGACAAGGCTGTTTTATGTGTTGAAAGGATGCAAGTATAATCCTTTAAAAGAACTCTTAAGAGTTCTTTTAAAGGATTATACTTGCATCCTTTAAAAGAACTCTTAACAAAGCCCATGGAATGTTTGCAAAGACATTCAGATTGAAGGCCATGCGGGGCAAACCTGGATTTGCCCCATAGTGCAAATTTATGTGTGCCTATTCAGAAAAAAATGTTTCACTGGCCAGTTTCCTATTGCTAGTCTCAACTAGAGAGTAAACCCATTGGCTCAACTGAACAGTAAATCAGTTCCTGTGTAAGTCCCATTGAGTCAGTGGGTCTACTCTAACAGGGACTTGAAATAAAACATTACCAACCACAGCAATCGAGGGATGCATCTCTTAACTGAACTCACACAAGAGAGTGATCTAAATGAATGAACCAAAATCATAGCTCTTATCAAACTGGAGTACCTGCTGTTTTGGATTTTGATTTTTTGGTGAGGAGTGCAGTTGCAACATGATTTTCCTTGCGGACAGAGTTGGGTTATGAATCTTGGATCATTGTATCATCTTGAAAAACTCAAATGTATATATATGTGTTCTTTCCAATAGGAAATGGAGGAAGACAAATCTTCAGCTTTTGATGAATATTTCCAAGATCGAGTAGATGAATGAATGAAGACATGGGAGTCTGTTTTGTCAAAATGAAACAAAAATGCTTAGGTTTTTCTAGGCAGTGTATATTAAAACGCACCATCTGATGGATGTATCTGCTGGAGATTGAACTATGGACTTTTCCCCCCTCCACAAAGAATTAATGTATATAATTGGTCGATTCCACAGAGAAGTAAATTATTGAATTACATCTTTATTGTGCCATCAAGGAAAACATATTTCTTTGAAAGTGTTATTTGTGTGTGTCTGCTCATTTCAACAGCTGGAATTAATAAATACAGAGTGTTTATTTAAATTTACTGTCCCTCAATATTTCACTCTTCATGCACTCATTCATCAGAAGCCACTCAATTTCAACTTCAGAAATATATATTTCTAGGATTTTTCTTTTAATCTTTTTAGACCATGGATACTGATCCTGTGGATTGGGAGGGGTGCTGTATTCATACGCTTCAGGCAGCGTTCTGCAATCTGTGTCTTCCAGCTGTGCTAGGCAACTTAAGCCCAAACAAGACTTCTCCAGGCATCCCATCGTTCTCCACAATCTGGC
Organism: Pogona vitticeps; assembly: GCF_051106095.1. Lineage (NCBI taxonomy): Eukaryota > Metazoa > Chordata > Lepidosauria > Squamata > Agamidae > Pogona > Pogona vitticeps. The sequence continues at coordinate 17,538,411 of NC_135796.1, forward strand.
ACCCCCCACCCACCCCTTCTTGGGTAAAAATGTTGTTACCTTGAGCTCTGTTAGCTAACTGGGGAGGATGCTAGGAGAAAGTCCAGAGGACCAGAGCTTCGGCTGCTATTCTCGGTGACTGCATGATGGGCTGGGGCTGATGGAAGCTGTAGTCCGCCACAGACAGCAGTACAGTTTGAAGAAAAGTTGGCCTCCTAGGATTTCAAACAGCTGCTCCCCGGCAAGTTCTGGTGACCTCCCCGGGGTTTGCTTACCAAAGAAACAAGCATATATCCCCAGAGCTGCTGCTTCCACCCACCCACGGCCACCACCACGTTTTCCTGGCATAATTTACAGCCAGCCATTCAACAGGCGCAGTTTCAAAATCCTGGCAAGATCCTCCATGCACCGAAGACTGCATCTTTAGGGGAGGGGGAAAAAAGGAGGGTGTCGTCATCCTGCAGAAAAGCACTGCCTGTTGAACTTCTGCCTGTCGTCTCTTGCAAGCACAGGCTCCCACCGTGATCAACACATTCTCTAATTGCTAACCCGATCAAAGGGGCGGTTTCGGGCGCCTTTCGCTTCGGCTGCCCCCTGGCGGCCACTCTCGGCTATAGCGCCCTCCCGCTCGCTCTCACTTCCTGCCTGGTTTCAGCAACCCATTTTGGGTGGAACAGGAAGAGTGTTTTTTTGCTGCTGCTGCTGCTTCTTTTTTTGCCATTTGCAAAATTGCTCAGCCTTCCTCGCTTGGGAAGGAGATTTTTCTTCCGATTTCCGTTGGATTGCTGCCCCCCCACCCCAAAAGATGCCGGTAAGAGGGAAGGGAAAGAGACCCGCGTTGCGTTTGGGTGTTGCAATTAATTCCCTTGCTAAAAATGGAATGCATTATTTTTTTTTAAGAGAAAAGGCAGGGAAGCTTGACTGTAGAGGCCGTGGAGCGGAGAAGGCAAGGGCTTGGCATGAATCTCCTGGTTTCCTAGCTGGGCTCGCAAGCGCCTTTTTCCAACAGCTAAAGCTTAGGATGATGACTTTTTTAAAAAACAAACAAGAAGGTGGGAAAGGCGGCCAGCCATGGTGGAAGAAAAGGGAACTTCCTTATTTGGCTGGAGAGCTGTGGAGCCCCAGAGGGTGCTTATTTGGACTACAACTCCCAGAAGCCTTCTCCCCTCGCTGTGCTGGCCGGGACCTCTGGGAGTTGCAGTCCAGAAACATCTGGGGAGACCCAAGGGTGGGCACCGCTGGTGGAGAGAGCTTTTTAAAACCCTGCTTTAGGATATACAGTGGTGCCTCGCTAGACGATGATAATCCGTTCCACTGAAATCGCTGTTTAGCGAAATCATTGTCTAGCGAAAAGCATTTCCCCATTAGGATGTATTGAAACCTGTTTAATGCATTCCAATGGGGAAGAATCGTCGTTGTCTAGCGAAGATCGGCCATAGGAAAGCCGCTTTGCGAACCGCCGATCAGCTGTTTAAATCGCTGTCTTGTGAAGCTTAGGTCCTGAAAACACCTGTCTGCGAGTGCAGAGGGAGCTGTCAAAATCGTCATCTAGCGAAAATCGGTTTGCGAAGCAGGGACCAAACATTGTCCAGCGAAATTCCCCCATAGGAATCACTGTTTTGCGAATCGCTATAGCGATCGCAAAAAGCGAATGTCTAGCGAAAAAACTGTCATGCAGGGTAACTGTCTAGCGAGGCACCCCTGTACTCAGAAGTGGTTTCTCCTTCTTCCGGGGGTGCCCTGGGACGGTGCCGCTGGCCCAAGGCCATCCAGGCTGGCTCATCTCTCCTGGGAGGCCCAGTGGGGGTTGGGATTCGAACCCGCCACCTCAGGCTTCGTAGCCAGAGACCTAACTCACTGGGCTGTCCAACCCGAGACCAAGATGGAGGCCTTCCGATCTGCAGCCTTGTCTCTGATCATATGTCCTTGAAAATGATTCAAAAAGTTTGGGGGAAATTATCTCGGATTACCATTCTGTTATAACTGTGCTCTTACCATGAGCAGCAGCCAGAGGACACTTAAGGGCATAATGACCTCTGAGCTTGAGGACACAGGAAGAGGGGAAAGGTATATCTTGGTTTGATTTATACCCCATCCTTTCTCACGGGAGCAACATAAAAATACGGTACAGTGGTGCCTCGCTTGACGATGTTAATTCATTCCAGCGAAATCACTGTAGAGCGAAAATGTCGTTAAGCAAAATAAAAAAGCCCATTGAAATGCATTGAAAACTGATTGCAAAAACATTGTCGTGAAGCGGATTCATCGTTATACGGGGTAATCGTTAAGCAGGGCACGACTGTATTAAAGTCAGATTCTGAGTATCTAAAAGACTAGATGACCTGTGTTTGATGGGGAACTACGGCGCACAGTAATGCAAACTAGCAGCTCCAGAAGACAAATAAAACACATGCTTATTCCCTGGTATGTTTCTAACTGATGGCTAAAAACAGCTGGGAGGAGAACCGAAGTCTCTAACGGAAGGGAGTTCTGAAACCAAGGGGCCACCACGGAGAAAGCCACGCCACGTGGGGTGAGCCTGGCTTCTGATAGTGAGACAACTGGAAACAGGAGAGGCTGCATTTTAAACTCTTTACAACTTTTGTTTGTAAAATAAATAAAGACCCTTCTTCTTTACAGGCCTATCATTCTACCTTGATGGACCCCGACACGAAGCTGATTGGGAACATGGCTTTGTTGCCTATTAAGAGTCAGTTTAAAGGGCCGGCTCCTCGGGAAAGTAAGTTTGCAACCCTGACTTTCTCAAAAGCCGTTTGGTGGCATCCTTCTGCATTTATTGATTTAAGCGGAAATGTGCTTGGCTTCACCCAGGTTAAAAAAGTCCAGCCCTTGCCACGGAAGTGCCGTGGGGGAATCAAACCCTCAACCTGAGCTGGGCTCAAGCAGAAGCATCCTGGAGTGATCCGGGAGCTATGAATGTTTTAAAAACCCTTATTTCCTTCCGTATTATTTGCTCACAGAACGTGCTTCTTCTTTCCTTGGCAGCAAAAGATATGGACATCATCGATGAAGCCATCTGCTACTTCAAAGCGAACGTCTTCTTCAAAAATTATGAAATCAAGGTAAATGTGGCACGGTCTGTTTTTCACCGTGGCTTCTGGTTTGCAGGAAGGAAACTGCGGAGTTCCAACCTGACACCTTCCAGATATATTGGATTACAAATTCCATCATCCCCACTTGGAGAGAACTAGGCGAGGGGAAAGTTGAGTTCAGCCCTTTCCAAACAGAGTCTCCCAGTGATGGGGAATTGTTGTACATGACCAGTGCACAGGTCTCTGTGGGTGGGTGCTGAACAAGTGAACTAGGGAATGCATATGGACGGGTGGGTTTAGGATGGAGAGCTTAAATTTCCCCTATGAACTGGTTTTATTTCTTTCGTTGCAATTAGAATGAGGCGGACAGGACGCTGATCTATGTGACGCTGTACATTTCAGAGTGCTTGAAGAAGCTGCAGAAGGTAAGAGCATTAAACCTTCAGCCTGGGACTCCAAATTATTGTTGATTTTTTTGCCCGTTTTTAACGTGGGGATGGTTTTCAGGGCATCCTTTCACTGCCTTCCATTGCTTCTAAAGCTCACGTTTCCTTTTTGCCTCCAGTGTAATTCCAAAGGCCAAGGAGAAAAAGAAATGTATACCTTAGGAATCACAAATTTCCCTATCCCCGGAGAGCCGGGATTCCCGCTGAATGCGCTCTACGCTAGACCTGCAAACAAACAGGAAGAAGGTAAGGGGTGTGTGTGTCTCGGTGAGGGCTGCAGACTTGAATCAATGGGTTCATTGACCAACACGCCATTTAAAAAAATGTTTTGTTGGGAAGCTAATCCTCAAGAAATATGCATAGAGTTGGAACCTTTCTTGTGGCGCATCTACACAAGCTGCTGCCACTGTCATTTCTCTGCAATGTCCATTTTCATTGCAAGCACCCCTTCCTTCTGTATTGCGTGCACATGATCTGATCTATATGGGTGTAAACATCCCTGTGGGTCTTGGGCTCATTCACTTTCACAAAAGGAGCAGCTGTGTGTGTGTAGAAGGACATGCAGCTCAGCTTAATAAAAATATAATAATCATGCCATCAAGTCAGTTCTAACTTACGGCAACACTTTTCAGGTAAAAATACTCTGAAATGCTTTCCTGTTCCTGTCTTCTGGGGTGCCCTGGGATTGTGCAGTTTACCCAAAGCTACCCAGGCTGGTCCAGTGGGGGGAATCGACCGCCCAACCTCTGGCTCTGCCAGAGACCTAAACCAGTAAGCTATCCAGCCAGCTCACAGCTCTGCTTCCTCCATCAGATTGGGCCGCAAAACGAGCCGTCTGGGTCTGACACTGATCGAAGTGTACTAAATGGGAGCAGTATCGTCCCAGTTCATTTGGAGTTCTGCCAGGCAGAGCATTGATTTATTCACTTTTCCCCAACAGAGGACATTCTCCCTATCATACAGGAAACTTTCTAAAGAAGGGAAGGGACACTGCCTCCTTAACCCTAGGGCCAGCTACCAAAATAAGACATAGGGCGTTTTTTAAAAAAGGCACTAGTAGAGAACAGAAGGGAAATAATTTAAAATTGTTTGGTTGGAGGCAGAGCTAAACTCCGGTCTCAGCCGACTGTGCTTCTTTCTTTTAAGAGGTGATGAGGGCGTACCTGCAGCAGTTGAGACAAGAAACCGGCCTCAGGCTTTGTGAAAAAGTCTTCGATCCCCAGAGTGACAAACCTAGCAAGGTAAGGGGTTGATCTCACCCTGGGGTTGGGGTGGGTTTAAAACTAATCGAGCTGCGGAAGTGCTTCCTTTATCTTCAGAATAAACAGGAGCATTTTCTAAGTTGTGTATTTGGCATTGGACAGCATACCTTGATAGCATGTCTCAGAGCTTGAACTGAGGAATGTAACAGCCTCTCTTGTTTCACAAAAAGAAATTGCTTCTTTAGTATGTGGTCTTTCTGTATATTCATGTAAATTTACGCTGAGATGGGGAAGATGTCTTTTTTGGACTACGATTCCCAGAATGCCCACTAGCTAGTATAAACTAATCAAAAATGCAACATTCTCAAGCTCTGGAAAATGAAAAAGGGACTCCCTGCCTGCTTGGTTGATTTTCTATATTTTGTTTTTCCTTTTGCCTTCTAGTGGTGGACCTGTTTTGTGAAGCGACAGTTCATGAACAAGAGCCTGTCAGGCCCGGGGCAGTGAAGAAAAGAAGAGGATAGTTTGTCGAAGCACTTTGGTGCCAGATGTATAAAATTTTGCCTCTGTTTTAATATAAGTTTTGTATTGAAAGAAAAAATTGTGTTTCTGTGGGAAAAACGCCTCCAATGGAAGGAAAGGTGGAGCTTAAAATCATGTGTAAACCTTGTTGAGCTGGAGCTCAGCAAGGAGAGTGGATGAAGAAAATAAAAAATGGTTTCTAACATTGTTTCGTCTCTACTTCCCTCTGACAGCTGTTCTGTCCCGCTCATAATCTAAGAGGCGTCTAAAAATGCATCTAAACTAAGAACGGTTGGAGCAGTTGGCAACCACCTGCTTTTAGCTTCGTGGAAGCACAACAGCTTGTCTATCCCTACTTTGCGACTGACGATGTTTTACTTCCTACTGTTAGGAAGTATCCTGGAGACCCTCTGAAGCAAACTGGGGGCTCCCTTAATGAGAAAATCTGTGATAGCAAAGGAGCTTTCCTAGGAGAGAAAAATTACCCCATGAGAGAGGTAATCTTCCATGTGGGAAAGTTCCCACTCGATCCACCGGGACCCCAACGGCCAGGGCCCATGCAACCAGTGTTACAGGCTTCGGGAAACCTCAAAGTGCTCACAAGCAACAGGCGGGCAGTTTTTTGAAAAGACAAGGTCTCAAGATGTCTTGAATTTGCAATCAATCAATCAATCAATCAATCAATCAATCAATAAAAAAGACTGCAGTCACTGCCTTTTAAAGAGATGCAAAACATGTCAAACTGCACACCGCAGGGATTCTGGGTCCACTTCCTATTTCGCCATGTGTGGCTACTCAGGATTGCACCCCATTCAATGCAATGAGATTTACTCTCAAGCCACTTACAATGCAGAATTGCAACCTTAACATGCATGGTTTAACAACGTTCAGGGCTAAGAGGCTGAAGAGCAATCCATGCACAACACCCCAAACCCGAGAATATTCCAGTCTTTATGAGACCTTCGGGTAGTGTGGGCGGCATATAAGTTAAATAAATAAAATCCATGCTGTCAGCTGGCAAGACTTCTTAAAAAGAGGCACCGGGAGCTTACTGCGCATGCTCAGGTCTCCCTCCCTTCTCCAGGGTCCTCTTGTCACCTCGTCGTGCGTACACCAGTGCCTAATTTTTTAAAAACACAAACCTTTCTAAGGACTTGACACCGTTTTGAAAAATCAAAACCTGAGGTAGAATAATTTTCTCTCAGGAAAATAATATTTTCCTCAATGGAAAAAAGAAGAGAGAGAAAAAAACGAAAACAAAAGACAGGCAGCGCTCAGGACGGCCCCGTTCGGGCGGCGCTCCCGCCCTGCCATCATGGCCGCTTTCACGGCGAGGACCCCTCCGAGGGCCGCCATTTTAGGTTGCCCTGGGAGGCCGGAGGGGCGCTCTCCACGGTGCCTGAACGGACAGCCGTCGCCTTCCTGAGCCTGCCTCCTTCCGCCGCCATGAGCGTGGTGGATCATGTGCGGGAGATGGCGGCCGCCGGGCTCCACTCCAACGTGCGGCTCCTCAGCGGGCTCCTCCTCACCATGAGCGGCAACAACCCGTGAGTGGGGCGGGCAGGCGGGGGGGGGAGAGAAAGAGTCGGGACTCCGTGCCTTCCCAAGAGGCTTCCGAGAGAGGCTTCCAACTTATGACGTGTCAAGGCTTTCACAAGTAGAACCCCCGTGTTCGCGGGTGGCCGGTTCCAAGTCCCCACGCGGATGCTGAAAACCGCGGATTAGAGCGAACGCTGTTTGACTCGCTACGGCTAGACCCCTAGCTTGGTCTCTGGCTCCCTCTAGTGGCCAGTTCTGGTAACTTCAGCTTTAGAAATAGAATTGTTCTTCTTTTCCTATTTGTAATACAGTATTTTCATAAGTGACTCAGCTTCTTTCTCCTTGTTTGTTACCCACCCCTTGCCAGTTTAACAATCACAACAATCCTGCGGGGTAGGCTCCTTCGGAAGGGTGGATTGACCTGAAGGAACACCTATGAGTTTTTAATGTTTACTTGCTTTGAATTATTCAATTAGCGTACAGTTTAATTAGTTTTTATATGTATATTTAACTTAATTGTGCTTTTGGTTCCTAATCATTTTAATACTGTGAGACTCCTTCCCTTATTGGGACAAAAACAGCCTATCAAACCAACCAACCAACCAACCAACCAATGATGAAGCCTCACTTGCAGTGGGGATTTGAACAAGTACGCCCCCCCCAAAGCCTAGATCTTCCTTTTCATCATTTAACACCAGCTTTGACAAGCAGAAAACATGTTGCGTGGCCAGTTACTGCTTGTATGAAAGTCTTCTTTTGTGTACTTTAAATAGAATGATCATAGATGGTACTTTAAGAAAAAAAATCTCTCTGCTTCCAGCCCCATTTTCACACCTGCATCTTTTAAATTTTTGTTGTGACGAGCATGCAATTTGTGCATTTAATGCAACGGACTTTTAGTGTGCTTCTGCTACAGTCAATTTAGTCCGCTCCCTGAATGCAACGCATGTTTCATAAACATCTGCAGAATTGTGTGGCATGTTTTTGAAAAGTCTTATGGCAACTTTAGAGGCCGACGGGTCGTAAGTTTCTAATGAAGCCAACATTAGCCCCAAGTGATGAATTCATTGTCAGTGTCGGCCGAAACCAGGGCTGTGTTGCAGCCGGCTAAAGTTTGTTCGCTTTGTGTTTCCTGCAGTGAGCTGTTTTCCCCATCACAGAAGTATCAGCTGCTTGTGTATCACGCAGATTCTCTCTTCCACGACAAGGAATACAGAAATGCCGTCAGTAAGTATACAATGGCTTTGCAGCAGAAGAAAGCGCTGAGTAAAACGTCAAAAGTGAGGCCGTCGACGGGGAATGCAACATCTACTCCTCAGAGCCAGGTACTCGTAGTTAAAACACTGCTTAGCATCTCCTCTGTCGGCATTGGGTGGTTGGTTATCTTTGCCGGAGGAGATTTCCATTCAGATTGGTTTATAGTCTTCTTTTATTTTACAACTGTAATGGGAAATTTCAGCATTTTATCACTACACACACACACCCAAGATCTGCAAAGCAGAGGCGGGTGCAAAAAATAATACAGTTGGAATTGCAGTTCGTAATCCTTCCACATTCTTGATTCCCCCATGGTTTCCCGATTCATTCAAATGTGAAACCTTTGGTTAAAAAGTTCATCTTTCTCCATGTTGCAAGAGGTGCAAAACTTTTAAGACGTCATCTCCGTTGTATTTCTAGTGCCTGCCTTCCGAAATAGAAGTGAAATACAAAATGGCCGAGTGTTATACTATGTTGAAGCAGGACAAAGATGCCATCGCTATACTTGATGGGATCCCATCCAGACAAAGAACCCCAAAAGTGAGTTATTCCTAATGGGGCATGGGGGGGGGGGAGAGACAAATTTCTCAGAACCCTTTGAGATTGGGTGCATGCAAGCTATAGAAATTCTCTCAAGGAATTGGTTGCAAAATGTATGCCACAAATCTCCAGCCGTTTAAATAAAACCGAAAGCAACTTGCTTAAACATTGCAAGCCCATAGGGTTGTACAGGGCTATGTGAGGTAAACAAACGCAAGGCCCTTACGACAGTGTGCTGTGTTATGGCAAAGCTGGCTACTTTAAACCCGTGTGCACTTCGTAGCATTTTTTTTTACAGGCAGGCATACATCGTCGTCTTTAATTAATATAGATGCTCTCTCTTGTATTTGTGTGGGTTACAGATTAACATGATGCTGGCAAACTTATACAAAAAGGCTGGCCAGGAGCGTTCCTCTGTGACAAGTTACAAAGAAGTTCTGAGGCAGTGCCCGCTTGCCCTGGATGCCATCCTCGGTAACTATTTCCCCTTCCTAATTAAGATGGTCGATGAAATGCTTCCGAAGTCACACTCTTGCTTGCCAGAAAAGGTGTACACAGTAAACACGGAGGTTTCCAGCAAAGGAGGTTATAGAATGTGGATTATTAATGGAGTGCACTCAGTCTGTTGCCAGCTCATGAGCAGAGACTGTGAAGGGGTTATGATGATGGCTGCATGTATTGTGCCTCAGGGCACAGGGAGGCCGGAGCAATGCTGTTCCAATTTTCTTCCGTACCCAAGAGAGAAAGGACCGCGGGTGCGGGTTGCAGGATCCCTAGAATCCATTAGCTGCCGTTTCTACTCAATAGTTTCCTCTAGGTTATTTATTGTGGCACAATTGTGATCGTCGCCTAAATGTCTCATTTAGGTTTGTTGTCGCTCTCGGTGAAAGGTGCCGAAGTGGCCTCCATGACTATGAATGTGATCCAGAGTATCCCCAACTTGGACTGGCTTTCGGTGTGGATCAAAGCGTACGCTTTTGTGCACACGGGGGATAACACCAGAGCCATCAACACCATCTGGTAAGAATTCCTGGGCAAACCAGGAAACTTTCTTGAAGGATGGCTTTGCCCAGTGTCCTATACTGTGTGGTGCAGAAGACTTTTTTCCTATTTGATGCAAAGCCAGATGTCGTACTGAATTTTTATTTATGTCTTTAACCGTTTTGGAATTTAAATTCCGTATATGTGTCGTTCTCCCCCCCCCCCCGCTCGAGTTCAGATACAGCTTGTTTTATGTAGGTGTTTTCCAGCCACTCATCACACCGTACTGCTTTTATTTAGGATTGGCGTGTCCATTTATACTCCTTGCATTTTCAAGTTGACCTAAAACCAGATTTATGTTGGGAATCTTCTTGTGGCAAAACAGCTGAAAAGCCTCCCTGTGCCAAAAGATCATGTGCATCAATGCATGGCTTCTGAGCAAAAGAAAAGACCATCTGAGATTGAACTGTGTTTTCTTTTTGTTTTGCAAAAAAAAGCAGAATATAAAATAAATATAAATGACAGTGTCATTAAGATTCTGAAATATGGCTTTTAAATTGCTGTCGCTTTGGTGTAGCTCTTATTTTTCAGTGTTTTTTCTTCTCTTGATAGTTCCCTGGAGAAAAAATCACTACTCAGAGACAACGTGGATATCCTGGGAAGCTTAGCCGATTTGTATTTCAGAGCCGGCGACAATAAAAATGCAATCCTAAAATTTGAACAAGCACAAATGTTGGATCCATATTTAATAAAAGGTGTGTTTCCGTGAACAGGGAGATTTGGTGTCATCCTTTGTAGTTCTTTGTTCAATTTACAAGGCAGTTCCACCTATGCCTATTCGGAAATACATCCTGTTGAATTTGAAGGACATATGACCAACCACATATGAATAAACTGCATTTAATGGAACCAGAAATCCCACTGAGGTTTTTAATGGTTGTTCTGTAATGACATTGAAGTTAAAATTAGTACAGACTAGGCAGCTAATTGAAATATTTTTCTGATTGGTTTCTAAATCTAAGAGAATAGATTTATCCTGTCATCTTCTTGAGCCTTAGGACAATTGTGTTTGTCTTAGTCATAATGCTGTTTTGATTGTCAAACTCTTTTTTTTAGGAATGGATGTGTATGGTTACTTGTTAGCCCGTGAAGGTCGTCTGGAGGATGTGGAGAACCTCGGTTGCCGGCTGTTCAACATTTCTGATCAACATGCAGAGCCTTGGGTGGTATCCGGGTAACAGACCATTCCTTGCTGTTTTTTTATTATTATTATTATTATTATTATTATTATTATTATTATTATTATTATTATTATTATTATTATTATTATTATTATTATTATTATTATTATTATTATTATTATTATTATTATTATTATTCCAGTGAACCATCTTAAGACCAAATCTTTTCATGAGGTTGACTTTGCTCAAGGACCCATTAAGCACATCAAGCCATTATTTGCTAATTGCTCTTCTGGTTATCTTGTGTTAAAGACTAATGGCATCGTGTCAAGCAGCAAAATACCGATTCATCTGAAATTGCTGCATCCGTTGAACCATGTGGGAACCTGCCCGAGGCTTTACGTGATAGATTCCAGGGGTCTTTGCCATTGACATGGCACCTTTTGCTGCTCTTGAAATGCTTAAGAGCTGTTGGCTCTAAAAATATCCATGCACTTCAAAACCAAACTGCTTGAGATACAATCCTGCTTCTGAGGCTTTTGTGAACAGCCACTTACAAACTTTGTTATTCTGTATTCTCAATGACACTGCTTCTGGCTGTTAACTCCTGAAAACTGGAGAAGTCCTTAAAGTCTCCCGATACAAAAGCAATTGTTAACTGAAAAAGCTGGGGTAGGCTAAAGTAGAAATAGGCTTGGGTGATTAAGTGGTTTCATCATTTTGGAGTCATTTGCTGGAAAACCGGTAAGACTTCACAGTGGTAGAATCGATTATCCTAATGGCGAAAGACTTTGTGGATCTTAATAGGGGGAATGTAGTCTCTTATTCAGCAGACTGTACTGTGAAAAGTAGTGACAATGGGAGGGAGAGGGTAGAAATTGGGCCTCTCCTGGGAATAGAGGGTGCTGTAATGGAGGAACTCGGAGACTGTTGTCTGAGGATGGAAGAGGCTGAGTGTATTAACTACGGTTCCCGCCTCTCCGCAGGTGCCATAGCTTCTACAGCAAGCGCTACTCCCGGGCCTTGTATTTGGGGGCCAAAGCCATTCAGCTGAACAGCAACAGCGTGCAGGCGTTGCTGCTGAAAGGCGCGGCTCTTCGCAACATGGGGAGAGTCCAGGAGGCCATCATCCACTTCCGCGAAGCCATACGGCTCGCCCCTTGCAGGCTGGACTGCTACGAAGGCAAGTGAAGGCGACAGGCGTCTTGTACGGTAGGACCCCGGTATCCACGGGGGATCAGATCCAAGCCCACCACCACCACCACGGAGGCTGGAAAACACGAATTATAAGGAATACTATTTTAATAGCTAAGACTATATTGTAGTGTTCATGGTCTCTGGCTCTCTGTAGTGGCCAGTCATGGTAATGTCCACTTTAGAAATACAGGTTTCTAGGATTTTTCATTTAATATTTGCAGACTATGGGTAAGTGAATCGGCACATCCTGATCCCGTGGATAAGGGGGTCCTACTGTAATGTTAAATGTAATATGGTGGTCAGTGTGTTGATGTATGATTTGGAGAACCAGCTTTTAAGTCCCCATTGAATATGCTCCCTTGAGCTCACTGAAGAAAAAGCAGGATATGAAATAAAATTAGTCAACAACAGGGGAAATACACACTGGCAGGTTGTCTTTCTGATATACTAGGGTCCTTGAACTTTTAAATGGATCGGCCTAGTATGCTGATTTCTTTGATCACGGCCAGGGTGAAAGGCAGCTAAACAGTTATGAATAAGAATATTGTTGACCTCTGTGACTTCTTTGCCCCTCAGGCCTCATTGAATGCTACCTGGCGTCTAACGGTCTCCGCGAAGCCACCGTGATGGCTAACAATGTGTACAAAACCCTGGGAGCCAACGCGCAGACTCTGACTCTCTTGGCCACGGTTTGCCTGGAAGACCCTGTTGCTCAGGAGAAGGCCAAGACGTTGCTGGACAAAGCGCTGACCCAGCGCCCCGATTACATCAAAGCGGTGGTGAAAAAGGCCGAGCTGCTCAGTAAGTCAGCTTCTTTCCCCTCTCGGGCTTTGAGACACTTCGATTTGCCCCTCCAAACCAAGTCACTCTTCTCCAGTCTTGAAGGCGGCCATTCCTTCCCGAATCTCTTCAACCTCTAGCTATGTTTTCATGTCTAGCGTCTGTATTTTTCATTTCTGGAGCGGCCAGGCCTTTCATGTGCTTGGCTTTATTTTACGGAATAATTTGCCGTTCAACTGAAAAAGCATTTCTTTTCATACAGGGAAACAATTCTTCTGATTAAGCACCCTCTTTGTCTTTCTTTAGGGGACACTAATGCATTAATTTGCACACGAATCCATAATATTCTCCCTATGGGTGTGTGTGACCGACTCTTAACTGCTCAAGCGCAGTTCAGACTCATTATACTCGTATACACAACCCTGACATCTGCAGGGGGGAAAGACTATTTTTTTCATATGTTTTGATAAACAGCTATAAATATTTCAAGACTCATGCTATTAAACGCCTAAGATTTCTTCAACGGCGTGGTCGCTCCACTCTAAATAGGCGTAAATCTGTGTCCGCAGGCCGAGAACAGAAATATGACGATGGCATTGCTTTGCTGAGGAACGCCCTGGCGAACCAGAGTGATTGCATTCTGCATCGAATGTTGGGGGATTTCCTTGTTGCTGTTAATGAGTATCAAGAAGCCATGGACCAGTATAGCATTGCTTTAAGGTAAACTTCTGGAAATATTGCCATAGGATGAGCATTATGACCCGTCTTTCTCAGAAGAAGGTTGATAAGAACCTTCAAGGGCTTATGGGCCGCACCCTCTGTGTTCTCCCCTTGTGTCCCCTTCCAGTAGCTGCGGGCACTTGTGGCTGTAGTCACATTGTCTCATATGTCTGCAGAAGTTTGGTATACTCCTAAAAGATTTTAAAATTCTGGTTTTGAGTCTATTTGGTCACCCCCTGGGTTTGCTGTTGCCGACCTGTATTTAACCGAGGAAGTACAGCTAGCTAGGATATAATCTCACTGTCTAAAGAAGGTTAATTTGGAAATAGATCAGTGGACAGTTGGCAGTGATCCTCATGTCTGGTCTGTTACTTTTTGAAGAAGAGGTGGATGAAATCCAGCGTCCGTTCCCCGCCTCCCCCAGTAGAGTCCTCAGAATGGCAAATCATGTCCCCAGATGTCATGACGGGCAGGGCTCACCGTCATCTAGATCACTGGTTCTTAACCTTGGGTTACTCAGGAGTTTTGGACTGCAACTCCCAGAAGCCTTCACCACCAGCTGTCCTGACTGGGGTTTCCGGGAGTTGCAGTTCAAAAGCATCCGAGTAACAAAGGTTAAGAACCACTGATCTAGATGTAATTTCACCCTCCAGACCTGCTTTTGGCCAGAAAGACAAGTTCAGTTGTACCATTTTTTCTTCTGACAAATATCGTCTGCTTTTCAAGCAGCCAAGTTGGGTTCAAGTGAGATTTAAGCTGTGTTATAGGGATTGAATAGGCAGGCTTACGTTGCCTGACCACTGAGCTGTCTACTGCCTTATCTCTTGCATCCTGCTTTGTTCAGTGGCTGGTACTTCATCCCTGTAAAAAGTCGGAAGGTCTATGGAATTTTGCCCGCTTTAGTGCCAAACCATAAAAAGGATCCCTGTAAGAGTGTGGACTGGTTATTCATAAATCACAACCATTGCGGAGTGTATAGGATTGTTCACCCTGCAGAGAGAAGCAGTGGCTCCGTAAATTGGAACAAGAGCGTGGAAATCAGAAAACTAAACCTGGAAAAGAGCATAAATCAATCTGACTTAGTCTTTCAACTGCTTCTTGGTGGTTTTTTTTGTTCCGTTTCCCTCCCCCCCCCCCCTTAGTTTGGATCCCAACGATCAGAAGTCGCTGGAGGGAATGCAGAAAATGGAAAAAGAGGAAAGCCCCACAGATGCTACTCAAGAGGAAGATGTGGACGACATGGAAGGGAGCGGAGAAGAGGGGGATCTCGAAGGCAGCGACAGCGAGGCCGCCCAGTGGGCGGATCAAGAGCAGTGGTTTGGCATGCAGTGACGAGACGGGCTGGGAAGTCAAGTGTTGAAAGGGTGACCCAAGAAGACATCATGCCCAGGGGAATGTGTGCTCTTGAAAGAGCCAAGCCGAGTCATATCCGAATGAATGATGGGGGAGCGTAGGTGGCAAATACCTGCCTTGTTTCTAGTTTATGGCCCTTATTAAATGTGAAGGCTGAGCAACCTGAGTGGTTCGACGGGGAGGCCTTGATATATCAAGCTGGGATTTTGAATTATTATTTCTTAAATTAGAAGCTTTAAAGCACATAAAACCGTTCCTCAAACATGTGTTAATGAGGGAAATGATGTTGGAATTGTGCGGCAAGCTAATTACGCTGGATCTCCTGTGGTGGATAAAGGTAGCCTGCTCTCACATTCTTTTATGAAGGAAAGCTCTGTGCACAAAAGCCTTTACAGTGTCTTGGGATGCTTAGACTCCTCCGGAAACCTGTAGGAGTCTCGCAGAAGGCCAGGAAATTTCCTTCCAGGCTGTTCTCTAGCCTCTTCTGCTTATGGGTAGGCCATTTCACAGGCCTGCTAGAAAGCAGAAGGATGCCACATAGAGGTGTGAAGGAGTTGAAGGAATCCCAGTGGTTTGTGCATTCGCCACTAAGACGTGCCAAAATCCCTGTTACCGATACCGGAAGAACTGAATGGGACAACGTTGAGGAGAGTAAGCCAATAAAAGGCTATTGAAGCTGTTTCTTTCCAGGTAATAGCAATCAACAATAACAAAACTCCAGAACTTCCTACATACCCTCACTATTAGAAACATACATTTTGTGTTCCACTCTGTGATTTGACGGCATCGGATGATTCCCTCAAGGCCCAGTGGAACCCTTTCTGTGAAGTGCAGTCTTCAATTTACTTTTTTTAAAGTGCTGCTTTATAAAAGAACAGGCCATGTTCCTCTGTCTTTATCTACACGCTCCCTCTTAGAGCCTCTTTGGGCTCACCAAATCGGGATTTTAAAAAATAATTGTTATTCTTTTGGCATGCGAGACTAAGAGGTGGGGTGTAGAAGATTTATATATACTTGTCTTGCTGTCGGTCTGCAGGAAAGTGGAAGTGGCAGAAACTACCCTTTTCTCAGCCCAGCTAAGACGGGAGTACATTGAAAAGAGCTTAACCATCGTGCTCCCCAAGCTTCTCCCAGAACAATTGTGGATGTCGTTTTGGGATGGGGGACTGAGTTTGCTTTGTTTCTTCTACTTTTAGAAGCCAAAACAATGTACAGGTAACACAGTGATGAGATGAGAAACCACAGCAAACTTTTGTTGAACAGAACCCCCCGAAATTGCTGAAATAAACTCTGTCGTACAAGGAAGATTTGAAAATTATGGCTGAAACAAGCCTCAGTGTAAATTTGCCACAGAGATGGGGGGCAAACGGTAGGTAGGGAAATAACGAATACACTGCCAGGCCATTACTACCGAGTCGCAACTAACAAAAACTAGAAGTTGTGATGGGTTTTACAGGCATAAGAAGTTTCCTTTGGGAAACACAGAAACGAAGTGGTTTGTACCAGTCCAGTAGTTGAAGTTCTTGTGAATTATTAGAGCTGTAAAAAAGGACTACAAAACCTTTATGGGCTGTACAAGGCACTTAGAAACCAAGAAGAGGTTTGGTAGATTCTTGGGCACCAGGTTTTGCTTTCTCTTTGAATGAAAGAGACTCCATGCTAATTCCCAAACTGAAACGGGAAAGGGGCTGCTGGAAATACCATCTCTAGCTTCACCAAATTAGGTTTGTAGTTCTCTCTTTCTTTGTATTGGCCCTGGAACGGAGCCCTGAAGATGCTTAATGTTGTTGTTTTTAAATAAAAATAAAAGTGACTTGCCTAAACAAATTTGTAGACGTAAGTGAATGTGAATTTCAGTTTATTTTCCTAGCTGCGATGCCACACCGACTCTTACAGTTGCTACGGGGTGAAACCGTGTGTATAAAGGAGGATAAGCGTTCTTAATGACACCACCTGAATTCAACCGCTTTTTAATAGCTATTTAATGCTCACAAGGAGGACATCTCCTTGCAATCTCCATAAAATCCCCTGGTAACAAAGAAAGAAAACAGCCTGCTTCAATGATCCTGCAGCTTAAAATTGTGGGGGGTGGGGGGGTGGGAATAGTGAAATACCTTTCCAGGATGACAGCCTTTGCGTCCAAAATAGAGGAAAGAGACCAGGAGGTTGATGGTCATGTCCCATCACATAGGAAAGGAGAGAGACGGGGGGAAAAGCTGACTCGGTAGTGGGACGATTTAAAGAGATCTTGAGGAAAGATGGACGCCTAGCGATGACAAAAAATATGTCAAACTTGAAAGAAGGTAAAAGGCTGAGTTGTCAACAGCACAACCCTGTTCCATTACTTACACTGCTGAGAATCTGCTTTTGGGATAAATTTATCCCATCACACACGGTTGGCGTATCCACAGGCATGTAAGGCTTAGCCCAAGAGGTGAAGCTGCTGCCCTCTCTGAATAAACTTGCATTGCTGGTAAGGAAGTTTACATCGGCAATATTCACGTCTTCCTAACGCCTCTAGACCAGTTGCCTCTAGACCAGTTGCTTCCGTTGCTACTAACAATGGCTTTAATTGCTCTTTAATGCACTGCCTTAAGAGAGCCTTGGAAATTTCACTGCAGCCGAGGACAGATGTTTATATCTTGAAGTCCATCGTTTAAATTACCGCCAGCCAGCCGTTCTCCCGACAGGATGCAGCCCTGGCTTTCATGGACTTGGAAAGGAAGATCCCTCATCAGAGGAAAAGTTGATATTTTAAATTTTAAGTGTTTTTTTTTTTAAATGAGGCTTTAAATTGCATGCTCAAGCTACAATTGGTTTTATAAAATATTGTAATAATAGTTATAGTTGGGATGGTAACAGATGTCTGCTGATGAATAATATACAATAAATTACCATGGCTTCCCCTGGCTGGAAATGTCAATATATATTGGGGGGGGGGGGCTTTTGTATCCTCCCGAAAAATTAATCATCCCAACAGGAAACCTTTGAAGGCCACGCCATTACATATTACAGTATAGCAAAAATAACTTTTAAAAAAATAAATGCAATTGAAACCCACAAAGACCCTTAGAAATCCCAGCCCCCAAATCAACAAGCTCCTAATTTCACCCAGAAATATATATATTACACAATAGTTCTCGATTAGGCTTTTTTTCGTCTATATGACCTCCAAGTTTTTATAGTTTTTCCAAGGAAGCAAACCCCAGAATTAATGTCCTTAAGCTCATTTCAAAATAAAATACAGTATATTGTATATAGATAGACTGGAATTCTTAAAAGAAGTTAAATAAATGAAAAGTCAGAACAGAAGACAAATGGGGAGAAAAGAGGAGAGACTTCAAAGCAAGCAGAGCTGAAGGTCAAATATATGAAGTCTATAATATAAATATAGTATATATAAAATATATCAAAGGAGGAAGGCCTTGAGAGGGTGAAGAAAAAAAAGGGGGGGTTGAGTCTGAAAAGCCAAACTTGAGATAAAATCAAGACCTCTGAGGTAAAACACACAAGGAAATACAGAAAAAGTAGTAATAGAGGCCTACCTGAGGGAAGGTCGCCTTGCACAGTTTGTGGCACTTTGAAAGACTTAATTTTTTTTTAAAGTTTCTGTGTCCTTCATAAGAAGGTCTCCAGGGAAGAATTTGAGGAATAGCTCTTCTGCCTTTTATTGAAAATAAAAGAAGCGGAGAGTGTTCCCTCCCAGGCCGGCCGACCGGCCTCCGGATTTTGTGGGTTTTTTTCTTTTCCTTTTCTTTATTTGGCCTCCCGATGGCTTTAAAAGTGGGTCAGCCCACCCAAAAGGTTCACAAAGTTTCCTTGTTTCACCTGGCCTTTCAAAAAAATAAAATAAAATCAAATACCCAACATTGAAATGCCTTCCGTTTGGCCAGAGCTGTGGTTTTAAATACCTTGCCTTTGGCCCACAACACAAAAAGGGAGTGTGATTTTTAAAAAAAATGAATTTGAAAATAAAGGCCCGAGTGGTAGAAACAAGGTGAAGTGAATGAGCACCACTGGCTCTTGAAATAAAATACTTTTTTTAAAAAAGGAAAGCACTAGAGTGCCCTGGATTGAAGGCAGGCGAAGGAGAAAGCAGACCAGCAGTTTTGCTCCTTCTTGGGAAAGCCACCCTTTGGGACTACAATTCCCATGCTGCCTGGGGACGAACCCTGGGAGTTGTGCCTCTCAGTGATCCAACAAAGAATCCCAACAGAACAGATATGGGGCTCCCCACATATCAGACCAGAGACTCGCACACGAGTCCTCCCTGAACACTTGCTTGAAGTCTCTAAAAGCATATTACTGTATATGAATTGCCTTTGAAACATCCTTGTTCTCTCATTTAGAAGCTGAGATAGGGCTATTATTATTATTTTTTAAAGTCTGGCCCAAGGCCACCCGGAGGCCCCAGTAAGGGATTCAAACTCCCAACCTCTGGCTCCACAGCCAAGGGCCTAACTCGCCGAGATATCCAGCCAGCTCCACTGGAACACTACCTTGTTTTAAATTTATTTCACCAAGATGTAAGCCCCCTTTTCCCCAGAAAAGTTCAAATGCAAGGTATACATGTAAGTCACAAAAATCCGAACGGTAATATTGGAAGGGACTCCATAGATCATCTTGTTCGAGAATACAGCACTTCCTCCCAGATGGTGACTGTTCCAGCCGATGTTATCGCTGTTCACAGGAAAGCATGGTTGATTTATTCCAAAGACTGTACTGTAAAAACACATAACCATGGCACACAAAATCTTCCCTTCTGAAGAAGTGACAAATGCTTTCAAATACTGATAAACAATATGCCACCAAGCATAAAACTGTTGGTACACATCCTTTATAACAGGAAATACCATTTAAAAAAAACACACCATGATTTATTGGTTTTTTTCCCCTGAGGTTGTCACAATGGAACAATTTATACTAGCAAAAGGTGTCACCTATTTATACACATCTACCCAAGCGCCCCAGCGAGGAGAGAATCCAAGAGCTGCGAGCTCTTGCATGCTGGTAAGGGAATACATTCTTGTCGACACTAAAAGGAAATGGCAACTGAAAAAAATCAGCAAACTTAAGCGTGGATAATCGGAAGAAAATGCATGTGGAATAGATGTAGATTCAACGTTATATTTTAGGAAGCAGCCAAAGAGTCATGTGTACGTCAAGTAATATTTTAATGACAAGTGCCCTTATACAGAACAGGTTCAGATTCCGAAACATTTTTCAGTTTCACAAATCATTCTCTTGGCAGTTTGCTTGTTCCAATAAACCCGTGTCCTGGGTCTTCTTGTTCAGTTCTCTGGATCCTGGCTGTGCAGTCCCCCCCCCAAAAAAATATATATATATCCAACACACTACATGTCTGTCCAGGCGGCATTCTCTGGACCATATGGGTCCAGAATTCTACCTCTTTAATTCTGCCTAACGGGCAAACAATACTCATGAGAACATGATCCAGAGCAAGTTCTGCCAGAAAAGCTTGCGTGTTCCTAATAATAAATAAAAGCACCACCAGAAAACGAAGCAACGACATATTGTAGAATAAGTTTATTTTACCCGAAACCAAGATGGTAGGTGTGTGATGCTTGTCACCACCAGCATTGAATCAGACAATGTTATTTACAATTTCTTTTTTAAAAAAGAGTCACACATGCTGTCTGAGGAACTGACTAGGTCTGTTATTAGAAATCCCATTATTGATAAGATAGAATGCATCACAACATGTGTAGTGCACCAAAGTGTGTCTACGGCTTTAGATTTAAATAAGTTACATTATTACAGTGCAAAATGAGTCTATTTGCACACTCCAAGATATTTTTTTAAAAAGCTGAAAGTTATGGAATCGAAGGTTTACAGTTTTTGTTTAAACATTCAGCAACAGTACCGTTGTCAATGGACCTGTATAAATAGAATTGCATATTGTACAGAGCTGTTTAAAGTGTTATGTTAAGGTACAATAGAGATCATCCGCTACTTACAACTGAAAAGCATGCATTACAGTCCAATATTGTACATTATATAAACTATGACATTTTACACAACGAAAGATGGAAATGAAAAAAAAAAAAGGATAAAACTTGGCCAATCATCACTCTAATTCTTGCTTAGCAGTTTAGGGACTCTTGACTTCATGCAACCTCAAAACTTCTTTAAGGAGGTCTGTTTTCAGTTAAAAACTATATTGCACATGGGTAGATCTGCATATAAACTGAAGCTTTTAAGAGCACCACACACTTCCTTCACGGAACACGAAGTTTTCAGGTCTATTTTTTTAATCCCTCCCTAAGGAAAGATATATATGTATATATATATATACGTATTTTTTTTACCCATTTACAAGACTCATGCAGATGTTTTCAGTAGATGCGTTGCTAAAGACGCATGCAAAAAAATTAACCTTACAATTTTGCAAAAATGTGTTTTAGGACTAAGTGATTTACTCCAGTTTTGCTGCAAAGAAAAAAAGAGAGAAAGAGAAAAAAAGGAAAACGTTAGTGGAAAAGACTGATAAAGAAGACTTAATCAAAGCAAAGACTTTTTATTTTTTAAAAGGCTCAGTAGCGACAGAAGACCATTTTAACACAGTTTGGAAACTGGCCTCTCCCATTTTCCAATGGGGAAAATATATGTTAATTGAAAAAAAAGCATGAGAAAGAATTAAAAGCTGGAAAAACATCCCAATTAGCTGTTCTCCATGGATCACCCATCCCCCTAGACTGGGAGTTCGTTAGTTGGTTTAATTTTTGCAATATAGGTAACTGCTGAATGGAGATTCTTTGATTTCCTTACAAGGTACCTGTGTCTGAAAGCAGGATGGCCCAGAATCTTTTTTTTTTTACTACATAAACCATCTTTTATTCATGGGGAAAGAAACTACTGTCACCAAAAACTCTACAGATGCAACCAAAACCAGCTCACACCATCCATGTTCCTTACCCGTCTGTTAACATTTTGCATATATAAAAACAGATTACAGATTAAATCACCAAAAATGATCCAGGAATTTTATATATCGACCACTCCACCACTGCTTTTAAGTTGAAGTCTTAGATCTGCACGTGTAAATTAGCCACGACCTTTCGGTGGCCACCAAGTATATTGAAAATAGTTAATTTGGGCACAGATCATGATCTTCTGGAATTTTTGACTTCCAATCTTTTAAGTTTCCCAATTCATGGTGTTTGCAGTGGAAAAAAATGAGCATAAATTACTCATCTAGAGACATCAGAGCAGCTCCCATCCTGTTCAAGACTTAATTTCCTTCAGCTACACTTGATTATTCAGGACTTCTCTCCACCCCACAAACCTTGCTAAATTCTAGTAATTCTACCAGTATTTGATGCAGTTATCTCAAAATACAATCCCTTCAGGCTATGCAGCTCCTTTTAAGATGCAATTTTTAAAAGGATGCTTCTTGAAAGTATAAGAGCGGTAAGAAAGATACTATCCTGTTTTTTTCTCTCCCCAGTCTCCAATCTATAATACAATCCTCTTTTTTTATTATTAGGTTTTAAAGTCAGAGATACACTACACAAGAAGAGCAGAGCAATTCCACCCATCAAGGTCTTCCCCCCCCCCCGGAAATGGCTCTTCAGTGGAAGAACTGCAACACACAACATGAATGTATTCTCAGAAGCTCACAATGAGCAGGATAAAGTGTGTTTAGCACACACTGTTTTGCTGATCCCTTTTCTATCATGATGCTCAACTTGTCTTTTGTAGAACTACTACTGACTCTCCCCACCCCATGGAGTTTGTTAGAAAATCTGCAGATCACGTTTATAGTCTGTGTTAATGTGTTACTTAAAAAAAATGCAATGAGCAGAGATTAGGGAAACAATGGTTAAAGAGTGTAAGGAGTAAAAAAACGAGACAGGTGCGAGGACAGACAGCTTGGGTTGTTTCCCCTATACCTCACCCATACGGAAAGGTCCCCCATTTTCCTCCTTTCGTTCATCATTCTACATCTTTCATCGGTTGCATCTTTAGAAGACATGAGGAGGAGACTGCTGTACTGCATTTTATCACCACAGAATTACAGAGGTCCTCACCTCACCAACCCCTTCCACTCCTGGATTTATTGGGCATTTAATTGTATGAAAGCACAGCTCAAAAACACCCGAGAGTCTTCGAGAAGCTTTGCATCACCAGTGAAGGCGCCCCCCCCGAGGCCTCTTAAAAAGACTAGCAAGTTTTGTTTCCTGTCAGCTTCCATAAAAACTCTGCCTGCCTAAAAAAAATTCCTGCTTTTATAAATTTGTGACCGCAAGCTCTCCTTAGATCAACCACCCAGAAGTTTTTTTTAAAGTTCACAAAAATAAATGTATTTCCTATAGAGTGCTGTAGTTTCTCCAATATTTTCTCCTAAAGCTCTCCCCAAACCTTCCCTAATCCCCGTTTGCACTTGCAGAAACATTAGAATCCGTATCAGGCCATCTTATTGACTCAAGAGGTTTCATCATCCTGCACTGTATGTATGCATTTCCCTCAGGGACATAAGTTACAACCCGGTAACAATGAGTAGCCCCTGCAAGCATCCTTATTTAGTTAGCCTATCATGCCACAAACACTTACATTTATTGGCCTCTCTCTTCAGTCCAAGGGACCCGAAAGGGGAGCACCAGAGAGTGAGGAAGGCCAGTGTGTGGCTGAAGCAATCCTTGAGGGGAGCAGACGTGAAGGGGCTTTTCCACCACACAACGGGAAGGCTGGCTCGTTAATCCCAGAACTATCCACTCCCTATTAGCAGCAGCTCCTGTAAAGAATCCAGGCACGTTCCCCCGCCAACTGTGCTAAGAAGCAAACCTGGACCTTAGGAATAAAAGCACCTGCTGAACCCATGGTTCAGGTGTGACAGATGTACAGGTGTGACTTAAACTAAGAGGGGGGAAAATTAGCAAAAAGATCCATGCCTAAAACCAACTGGGAAAACACAGGGTGAGAAATGGAATGACAGCTCAAAACCCATACCAGGAAGAAAAGAAAAAAAAGATTTTAAGGTTGGAAGCTTCTTATGGGGAGAGATTCTCTTATCTTCATAAAATCCCATGAAAACTGCTAGCACTCAAGAGAATACGCGATGCTTTGGGGCTGCCGAGTTATGGAGGAGCAAAGAAGCGCAGTCAGCAGTAGACACACAAGTTTTCACAGGACTTTAGAAAGATAGTGGGTGCCTCTCTATAAAGGGGATTATAATCTAAAATATTGTTTTTTAAAAAATCAGTTATATAAGTGTCATCAGTATCAAGTATGCTGAAGTGGTGCATCTTGAGAGTGAATGTGATTTTAGGGGGGGGGAATATTCTGAGCCTCTCAACACCCTGCCTCCCACGCAGTTTATGTTCTAAAGATTTAAGTTAGAAAAAGTGGGGGGGGGGCAGAAGACGCCCTGGGTTTTATGCTACAGTAAATAGTATGTAAAGAGTGGTGATAATAATGTAGCACAGCAGAATATCTGACAAAACGCAGCAGGAAATGAAGGAAAAATTAGCATTTATTTTTCACATGTATACAGCATATGCTATTCTTTTATCTTTATTATTATTATTTATTAATTTTTTTTACATAGCACATCACCACTGAAATGGTGAAATGGAAGAGATACTCACTTCAGTCGATGAATGTTGGAAGGCATTGGAGAGAAACACCATACAATTAGGACTGTTAATGAACTTACACACTGTTGGTACAGGACTCGCTTTGGGAAGAGGGGAAAACACGACACCATGCACTAACATTTATCGCAAGAGAATGATGGTGGTTAGTGCCACATTAAAAATAAAAATAATTCTATACAATATGTTCATTTGGTCATGTGGTATTTACAGATTTTACAAAAACATACACACACACACAAACATACACATACAATTTGTTACTTCTCCACTTCAGGACTGGATGTGGCCAGCAAATTATATATCCCAAGGTGTGGCCCTGATTGTTAAGAGGCCTAACCGAGAAACCCAGTGAGAACTTTGGGTGTGCAAGACATGAGAGTTCGTTTCATTCCTGGTCCCGTTACAATTTTTATAAAAAGGAACACAAAAAAAAAATCTGACACACAGCACTGAATCATTAAAACAGAACCATTAGCTTCCTAGGGTATAAATGAAATGAAAAAAACCCAGGATATTCTCAATTTTTTTTAAAAATGTTTTATTGTTTACTTTCGTGCCTTATTTTCTAGTCCATCTAGGTATTCCTCTCCCTTTTCCGCCCTCCGAAAGTGGGCAACGCTGGTGAAAACAATGATGTCACAATAAAAAAAGAGATATTTAAATAAATAGTTTTCTTTCTTTAAAAAAAAACACGCTATGTGCTGGGGGAGGATTTTGGGGGTGGGAACTAATAGGTTGCCCCTGGAATGGCATTTTCTGCACCAGCCAGAATAGACATAGCTCTTGCAAAGACAGATGTAAAAAAGACTTTAGGTCAGAATTTAAAAATATTGGGAAGGAGAAAGCAAAAAGAGGAAAAGAGGAGAGGCAGCCGTATAATCTGCCTAGTGCAGAAAAAAAAAAAAACCAACAGAATGGCCAATTAAGAGTAGACAGCCATGCAAAAGACAAAAACAATTGCATGCTTTTAGTTTAAGGTGGGGGAAAAACAACAACAACATCCACACATGAACATTCATTCCCTAAAATCTGCTACCAATTACAATTTGCTCAATTGATAAGTGTCCACGGCCACTCTCCCCCCACAAAACACTTTCTGGGTTGGTTGGTTTTGATTTTTTTTTGATTTTTTTGTTTTTACAAGGATGAATTGACTATGAAACAGAACACTGTACATGCTTCTCTTCTACAAAAAATATTTGCATAAAATAGTGTTAATTTCTCTGTACATGTCAATGGACACTCTAGTTGTGTATAAAAGAGGGGGAGGGAATACTACTTCCCCGCTGGAGTCGGGGGGGGGGAGGTGGGGGGGAGGAGGAAAGAGGGAAAAACCCCAAAAGTCTAGAATGTGGAGCCTCAGTCAGCGGCAAATATGTTCATGTGAAAATTCAGCAGAATAAGACAATTGCTTCAAACCATTTAAAAAAAAACTGATTTAAGTTAAACATCTCTCTGTCAAGACTATCCTCTTCCCCAGGTCAAGACCAGAACATGTCACTAAAGTTAGTGTCTGTGCTGTACAGCCAGATAAGCAAAGGTAAGGTAATGAGGACAAATGGCCAAGAAATCCCTTCGGTGCATGCGGACAAGGAACGTGGTTTGGTGGCAGGCGGCACACTGTCTTTACCCGGTTCTAGGTAGTTACGGGCCACAAACTTAAGTGTCTCGTCCAGCAGGATGACGGGCAGCGAGATTTTCAAGACCATCAGCCACTGGGTCAGATTCAGAGGGGTGATTTGGAAGATCAGCTGGGAAAGAAAAAGGAGAAAGAGGATCACAATGGAGGCCTTTGGGCTGGGCTGGGATGAGAGGGAGGCAAGAGCCACATGGAGGGAGAGGGGAAGGGTGGAGGGGAAGAAGAGGGGGCTTTTTCTGTCTTTGGTTGAGAGAGCGAGCCCTGGGCGCGGCCAATGTGAACTTACTGGCAGTGGCTCCACGTAAAGGATGAGGAAATGAAGAGACATGGACAAGCAAATGGAGCCCAGGAGCCAGACGTTCTCCCAGGGAGGCATCCGTAGCAACGACTGGTTCTCTGACAGGCTGAAAGCAAGAGGAAGAGACGGAATGCGTGTGTACAGATTCACATATTTCTGGCTCATCACAGAAACATCTTTGTGAATGTGTTTATTCAGACCATGCTTAAAAATCCCTTAAACTCTGTTAAAAACATCCCGGACTGAGGCTGCTGGAAGCCAGCAGGAGTTCTTTGCTTACGAGGAACACAGGCAGAATTCACATTCCTGCATTGGTGCTTTATGAAAGCGACGGAAGTCAGTTTAAAAACCCTTCAGCTTTCCAGTTCAAACTGGACAGGTAACGCCCTTACCTGTTGAGGGCATTACACATCTCTATCGTGACCAAGACAGAGAGTGCCATTGTCATAGGATATGGGGACTCAAAGACCACACAGTCAACACCGTCAAACTCTGGATTGTCATCTTTACACTGCAAGAAATGGCTCTGCAGAACATTTAAAAAATAGATATGTTAGGATAACACACTACATCCCTGTTCCTTTTTTTCCTTCCAAAAAGCTCATTAGAATATACTTTTGTGCAACTGATATTTTTTTAAAAAGAGAGCCCAGTTATAAAGTTACAAAGACTGAGGCCTTTTCAACCACTTAAGCTTCCCCCATCTGATTTTTACTGTTAAGCACATATTAATGTGTAAAAAAATCATGCCTCAGATAAATTCTGGTGCTCTTTTAATAAAACATTTGAAACTTCTATATTTTGCATAATTACTAAAGTTAGGCAGGCTGTGCTCTGAAAAGGTGCAAGCTTCTCTTCTCAAAAGAAAAAGAAAACCAGTTAAAAATGTTTCTGGAGTTCAGATAGCTAGAAGGAAATAATACCAGCTGGTAGAAAGTAATTCTTGGGCCACCATCAGCAGCAATAAACCACCAGGCAGCGGCTCCCACCGTAGCAGCTCCAACATAGCCTGAAATGGGGAGGGGAAAAAAAAGGGGGGGGGGAATGTTAGTTCTCTTGAGGCTGAATACCAAAAGCCGGCAGAGAGAGCAGCTCTGTTCTACGGAGCCCAGGGGAACCAACACTCACATCCGATTGCCAAGTAACGGAAGAACAGCCACCCAGAAATCAAGGGCTCTTTAGGATTGCGAGGCGGCTTGTTCATGATGTCCAGGTCGGGAGGGTTGAAGCCCAGAGCAGTGGCAGGGAGTCCATCCGTCACCAGATTCACCCACAATAGTTGGACAGGGATTAAAGCTTCGGGGAATCCCAGAGCGGCAGTCAGGAAGATACTATTAAAACAGGAAAGGGAAAGAGGGAAAAACCCACAAGCGAGAACAGTCATATCAAGGCCGTTTTTAATAGGTATAAAATGCTTACAACTTGTAGCTCAAATGAGGCAGTAAGGGGGACGTGTTATCTCCTATGGCCGAAAAATATTCTCCCTCTCACGACAGTGTTCTTCTTAAAGAGTTCTGTGCTTCAGCAATCAGACCTGTCATACAAAGCCCATCCTTCCCTTCTAATATTCCAATAACGGTAACAAAAGTTAAGTGCAAGGTATGTGGCTGAAGATGACCATGGGCCACAAGAGATGCTTTTCATCACTTAAGAGGTCACTTCTTTTAAATCTGTACCACCAACTGATCCTCAAGGTTGCATGGGAGAAAACCAAACTAGTCTATGGAAGTTTAGAATCAAGCAGATCCAAAAGCCAAAGGCTGATCCTGTTATCAGACACTTGAGGTCACCTTGCAAAAACTGCTACTGAGGAGGAACACTTGAGAGACACGTTTGCAGGCAGGAGAGTAGAGGCAGTTGCCTTTATCCTGACAAGCTCCTAGGAACCTAGAAATATACAGGAGGCTATCTATGACCTATTCCTTTATTACAGAATGCAGGAGAGGTCATCTTGGAGAGTAGTTTACCGTCTTTCAAAACCCACAGGTTTGGGTGCCCTGCATTTCTGGTGAGCCATCTGCCCTCACCGCCCCAGAGGCTGAGATTGAGTGGCCTATTTCCCCAACATTTCTGGAGAGGAGGGGCCAAGGCAGGAGAACACCTACCAGACCACCTCTCCGACGTTGGAGGAGATGAGGTAGCGGATGAACTGCTTCATGTTGTTGTAAATGGCCCGGCCTTCTTCCACAGCAGCGACGATGGTGGAGAAGTTGTCGTCGGCCAGCACCATTTCTGAAGCGGTCTTGGCCACCGCCGTGCCCGAGCCCATGGCAATTCCAATCTCGGCTTTCTTCAGGGCTGGGGCATCATTGACACCGTCGCCAGTCTGCGACAACATTTCAAAACGGGCATCAGCACAGGCCCACTGGGTCGGGGTGGAATGGGCTTCCCTAGCTTCACGTTGGGGGCTGGGCAGAGTTACTTACTGGGCAGAAAAGGTAACTCTAGGAGAAGCTTACTTTAATCTCAGCATTAAGGCCCAGAAAAGTACAGATGGCTTCAAAACCAAATCCACCCTATCTACTCTTGGTTAACGGAGTGACCATTTTTTAAAAGGGATTTTACATGCATTGTAACCCATACAGGATCTTCCTGTTGGGAAACCCTACCCCTTGACATGGCTTGGGCTTCTGTAAGGACAACCCCCTCCTTCCAGATCCTAACCTGTCTCTACTCAGAAAGGTGCCATCATCAACACACTTACCATTGCTGTGATCTCATCAAAAGACTGGAGAAACTCAACGATCTTAGACTTATGAGAAGGCTCCACGCGGGCAAAGCAGCGGGCGTTGAGGCAGGCATCCCTCTGGGCAGCTGGGGAGAGTTCATCAAACTCACGTCCGGTAAAGGCCTTGGTGGTGACATCCTCGTCTTCCCCAAAGATGCCAATGCGGCGACAGATGGCCACCGCCGTCCCCTTGTTATCCCCCGTGATCATAATCACACGGATGCCAGCTTGCCGGCACAGCTTGATGGACGACGCCACTTCGATTCTTGGGGGGTCCAGCATCCCCACGCAGCCAATGAAGGTCAAATTGGTCTGGAACGAAAAACACCCATCCGTTCAAAGTTTTTACCAAATCACAGCTAAAAAAAATGCATTTGCAAGTTGCTAAACAGAAGGGCAAATGGATAACTTTATACCAGAGATGGCAACGAATCAGTTCTCACCGGTTTGTTTCGTGGACAAACAGATGTTCGGTGGCCCCCCCCAGCCTCGCTTCCTCTGGTGGGCACCCACTCAGAGGAAGCGTCCCAGTGGGCACGGCTTTTGAGTGGGCACCCACCAGAAGAGCCGGGGCTGGAAAGTGCCAAACACTTATTCAACCGGTGCAATTCGCCGAACCAGCAGTTTAGGCCCACCTCTACTTTATACTTTGCAATTATACCTCATAGGTAATAAAGTTTGCAGAATCCTCCAGCTTCATGTCTTCCCTTCTCAGCGGATTGTCGTGCGTCGCCAGAGCCAGGCAGCGCAGGGTGTCTCTGCCGGTCCCCCACTCTCGAATGACGCTCATGATCTTCTGCTTCACTCCTGGTGTCAGCGGCATTTTAGCACCTCCAACCCGGACATGCGTACATCTGTCAATGACGCCCTCGGGAGCACCCTGCGGGAGGCACATGAACCCTTGAAAAACCAGAGCGCCCCTTTGCCTTCACACCAAAGAAGCATGTATATGTATCTGGCAAAGATGCATCCATGCAAAGGAAAAATAAAAAATAAGACAAAACATTGTGTCACCTGCTATAGTTTAACATGGGCTTTCCTGGACAAGTCCACAACCTCAGTCTTACTTCTCCACGAAAGCTCACCTTAGAATATAGCAGTTAGTCTTTAAGGTGCCACAAAGTTTTTATCTTCTTTATTTTTCTTTTGATTTTGTGTTAAATGGCAGCAGAGACTAACACGGCTACCTTTTCTAAAACCGTGTCTACCTTTGCAACATCAACTTGCTCACTACGAGAGAAGGAATATTATTAAGCACACAGAGGTGGGGGGGGGGTCATGACTCCACGGAAAGATTGTTTGAGAGCCACGCTACCCACGCTATGCTCCCACAAACCTGACTTGCCTTAACAAACATCTTGGTCATGGCGGTCCGGCTGGGTTTGTTGGGCGTGCAGTATACCGACATGGACTTCCTGTCCCTAGAGAATTCAAGGGTGAACTCTTTTCTCATGAGTTGCTTGATCACCTGCAAAACAGAAGGAGGGAAGAACGGAGAGAAGTCAGAATGGCGTTGCAATGAACTCGCTTGCGCCAAGCTGTCTGTTGAGCAACATTCGTGCGGTACTGACCGAATTGCACGCGTTTGCCCTTTCAATCCTGGTCAGCCCTTTGAGTTCTGTGTCAAACACGTTCATCTTCTCTACCAGACAAGTCAGGGCGGTCTCTGTGGCTTCACCAACCTTTTCATACACTCCTTTGGCCTTTAAACAGAAATAGTTATCAGCACAATAAATATATATATATTTATCACAGACTTAAAGCTCAGAGCAGTCTTCTTGACAAAACAAACTTGGTTTTAAGATTTCAAACAAAACCAGTTTTAATCCAAATTTGTCAATAAAAGCAAAGTTTTAAAAAAAGCTGATTTCAGCCAGCAGTTTTTAGTTTTTCCCTTTTAAATAATTCCATTTGGTGATCCTGCAGTTACACTTGAAATAATTACATATGATTTTTTTTTTATTTATTTATTTATTTTTTTTTTTTTTGCAATTATAGCATACCACTTTCAACATAACATTTGGCAAAGGGTGATAAAAAATTAGTAATGAAATAAAACGTATTTTTGGGTAATAGCTTCTCCTTTGAACAAACAGTTCTGGCATGTACAAAGGAAGAGGGGATGGGTAGGAGATAACCTGACAGTGTTATGGCTACAGGAAACCGAGAACATACATTCTACTGCCTGAGCGGCTTCCTTGATTTCAAAAGATTGACTTACTTCGTTGAAATCCAGAGAAGAATCATTGCAAAGTGCACAGATCGTTGCTAATTCTATAAGCCCATCGAACTGACAGCATTTGACAAGCTTGTCATCTTTATATCTGTCAAGAGAAAAATGGGAAGTAAGACTTTCATTCCAGAGTCTTGTGAAGAAACAGCCTTTACCCGGTGACTAATCCAACCCATCTTCTTTCTTGAAACTGTTCATATGAAAAAAAAAAATCCAGAAAGCACATAACTGACAGACTTGGACTGCATGGGCTCCACCAATGTAAATGGCCACAGAGCTTGCTTTTTTTATTATTTTGTTCGGGGAGCATCTTTATATGCCAGATAAAATTTTAAGAGGCAGAGAGAGACTCAAAATGCCCACAAAATCCACAATTACAAGCAGATTCACTGGTCTTTGCAACAGGTCCAATTTATTCTCTCTCTTATCCTAGTTTTCCTTCCTGCTGAAATTAAAAAAAAGTTGTGAAGTAAGAGTGCTCCAGTTTTCAAGGTGGTAAAGTGACTTCACCAGTCTCTCCCAGGAGAATTTTGCCTTAAGGCAAACTAGACTAACAAAGGCCCCCACAGCAGCCATTCGCCAAACCTCTCTTGCCTAAAGAACTAAGAATCTGACACATTTAGCATTTCTTCCAACTGAGAGTTTCATCTAAATGTCTCATTAAACACTCCCTCTTATCTCCTCTTTCTAAAGAGCTCCGTGTAAACAAAGCCATCAACTAGGGAACAGTGACAGATGTTATGCCTTTTTCAATTATCTACTCATATTAACAATCTGTACCACTCTTACCACACGAAGGCACCATATTCAGGCATATGTGCATCTATTTCATTACACAGGAGAAAAAGTAGCACACAAAGTGACTAAGGCCTAAGAGAGTCCAGACAAACGACATGCATGCTCTACAAGTTAACAGCAATTAACTCCAAACAAACTGGCCAAATCAAGGTTCAAAGGACATGGAAGAGACACTATTCGGGGATAAAGCTCTCACTCCGAAGCAGAGAGGCAGGTTGCATTTTCAGTGGTCAATACGAGATCACAGTAAACAGACAGCCTTCGTCAGACAGGTCACTTTCTTCCCCTCTTCAGTTCAGACCAAATAAACAATAATTTGTCTTTTAAAAGGCTTGAGGAATCCTTAGCCACATTGGCCCACACCTCCCATCGGCCCCACTAAGCGCAGGCCAACCATACAGGACTGTGGGAGTTAACGGTCTGAAAACTCTGGAGGTCCACTTAAGCTTTCTGGACAATATTGTTTCTTCCAAAACGTAACTCCTCGGACATACCACACTGTCAATTTGCATATCAAAAGTCATCAGGACCACTTGCCAGCAGATAACTTTCTTTCAGGCAGGCCTATGCTTGGCCTCAGTGCCGCCCTGCGTGTAGACAGACCTGCAAGGGGGTGCACCGGGAAACAGTGAGTAAGGATAAAGCTCTTACACTTCTCCTATGGGAGCATATGTTGAGCCGGACACAGTAAATTCATGGAGGAAGCAGCTGTCCCCTTCCACTCGGTCCAGAACGAACATCTGTTAAGATAGATAAGGTGCAAATTACAGTAAGCGAACCAAAGTAATTGAAGTAGGATCCATACAAATTATGAAGGCTGATGCTTTCTCTCTCACAACAAAAATTGAGTTAAATGCCATTATGGAAGAAGAAACATACTTCTGGGTACATGGTGGTTTATTAACCCATGCCTGAGAGGCTCTATCCAGCAGGTGGAGAATGTCTTCTGAACCAGAGAGACTCTTGCCCATGAGAATGTGACGATACACTTGTTAACGTTTTAGCACCAAAGGAGTGAGTGCTACTTCACAGAACCTATGGGAACAGTGTGAGCCCCTAGGATGGAGGGTAAGGGATGGTACAAAATTAACAGGATGAGACAGGGGAGAGCCGAAAGACAAAGTACGCTTCTGCTGATGAAGCGAGTCTTGAAGAAAAGAAGACTCATCTTCAACAGAAACATGCTGCAGTCTTAAGGCGGGAGGAGGAGATGGAAGAAAAGGCAACAGCTGAAGTCCTGTTGTGCAGTTATGTCAATGGCACAATTTTTAGAGGTAAATTGCCATACATTTAAGGAATCTCCACAGATCTTATCTCTTGCATCCCAAGCTGCACAACTCAGCATGCAACAGATCATGTCTTCAGAATTTTTTTTAACCATATTTGCTTTTTTTAAACCGATGTTTGCTTCCAAGAGTTATGCTCTTGACATTAATGTGTAACAGGGTTTCAGCCAGAGCATACCAATAATGGATGAACTACATAGCATGCACACATTCCCGAGAACTGAACTCCAGTCCTCGAGGACGGACATTGCCATCCCATCATCGGATAGTTCTTCCCAAAGGCCTTCAATACAAAGTCTGATACTCTTTTTAAGACTGTATAGTTCTTAAGAATTCCTCTGTATGTGTCACACCAACTTGGACCGGCTACAGTTTGGCAAAAAGACCACACTGCAGAAGAAACAGGACCTCCTGAGATTACTTCTGCAAAATCATCCTGAAGGGACGACACCCTTGCTCTTTATACAGGCCAACTGCTGCTTTGCTCCTTATATCTGCTACAGCTTTATCCCAAGAAGTCTTTTTCTGATGGACCCGAGAGTAAAAGATAAACAAGCATGTCAAGGCCATGATATACAATATTAGAGAAACGTTTCTAAAAAGAATTAAGGGTCCAAGACTACACTGCAAAAAGCTGATTTTAAAAGGAGAAAGACCTGGATATTTCTATACAGAGGAACCTTTCTGCTTTTTTTTTTTTTTTTTTTGCATCTACCTCCTTAAGAGACAGGCAGTTATGCAATACCCCTGCAAGGAACTTCCTCTGGAATACAGATGAGCCTCAGCTTTGTGTCCCACAAGCAGATACTATACAGCAGTAACATTCTGGCGAAGACTAAGGAGCAATGCCAATAGGTAAACAACACATTCAAAGAGGAGGACACCAGTATTGGTTAAAAAAAAAAAACCACCAGAAAACACGGAGGACATAAGAAGTGTCCCACAACTATGTTGCTGTTGACTGATCTGAAATTCTACTGTGTCCCAGTAATTCTAGATGCAATTATTCACGGCCACGAAGGACAGAGAGGCTCCAACACAATTAGTAATCCAACAACATAAGCATGCCTTAAATTTGAGCTACGGATCTCACTTTGTCCTTCTATTACGTGCCTGCTCGGAATGCTAAGCACAAGCGAGGCAGAACAGGCTGTAGAATAAAAAAAGCTGCGCACTTGCTGGAGAGAATACAATACCCAGCTTAATTTGCATTCAAGACAGCTTTCTTGAGGTGCATACATACACAAAGGCACAGACAGAGCGTTTCCCCTACTTAGAATGGAGCCGTTCGGCTCAAATGCAACCTCAGAAATCTAGAGATCCTCTTGGGCATGAGCAAAGCCGGGGTGCTCTTACCAGGGCAGCCTCTCAGTATCTAACGCTTGCCAAGTATTGTTCCTATGCAAGTGGAGATCTCCTTTAAAACCTCTGGTTTACAACTATAGTAAGTAGTCCTAGCTGTGACTATGGTTGTCCCATTAACTGTTTGGCCAGAGGATCCTGGCCTTAGACCCCGACTCGTTTATTTAATATTAAAAGGAGAAGTTACGATTTTAAGTTCAGGACAGTTAGATCTAATTCAGCCATAGTCTGGTAAAGACAATCTGACCGCCAATCTGATACAGAAGACTGAAGTTGGAAAGGCCTGGGACAGAAGCAACATCCGAGCACCAGCTAGCGAAGTTTCTGAAACTAAGAAATGTTGGCTTGTTTTACCATTTCTTCCCTAAAGGCACATTTATTCCCGCCCCCCCCCCCCCGCAAGCTGACAGGGCTAGTCAGTGAGTGATGAGGGAGAAGTCATTCTAAAGGCTCCCTATCTGTCCAAACGGAGTCCAAAAGCTGAAACAAGGGTTTCTAGGAGAAAGCACTGCTAAGCTCTGCTTCATAACAAGCCTGTAATTTGATTCACTCAGGACTGAGCAGAAATCCAGATTCATACAAAAGGAGGCATTCTCTTCCTAATTAAGCATAATTATTAGCTTTCCTGCAAATCAGACCTCTGCTGATAAAGCAGGCTCTACTGACAGGGATGAACCGACAGCCTTGCTGGCCCAGAGATGCACCTCCTTTCCGAGACGGCCTTCAGCAAAAATGGAAAGAGACAGGACGACTGAACCAACCGTACCCTGCAAACCGACATCTGGTTGGTGGTGAGGGTGCCAGTTTTGTCCGAGCAAATGACGGAAGTGCAGCCCAAGGTTTCCACGGACGGCAGGCTCCGGACAATCGCGTTCTTCTTGGCCATTCGCCGCGTCCCCAGCGCCAGACAGGTGGTAATGACAGCAGGGAGACCCTCCGGGATGGCCGCCACGGCCAGCGCCACGGCGATTTTGAAGTAGTAGATGGCGCCCCGAATCCAGGAGCCGCCGTGGACAGGGTCGTTGAAGTGACCGATATTGATTATCCACACGGCGATGCAGATAAGCGAGATGACCTTGGACAGCTGCTCCCCAAACTCATCCAGCTTCTGCTGAAGCGGGGTCCTCTCTTGCTCGGTAGCCACCATCTCGTCACGGATTTTCCCTATTTCGGTGTTGACTCCGGTCGCCACGACGACCCCCATGGCTTTGCCTGCCGCGATGTTTGTGCCCTACATCAAGGAATTGAAATGGGACGTGAAGAACGGCTCAATAAAATCACCAACACAGGTCAACAGATGACGAGTGCTTTTCAGGCACTGTATTGTATCACAGTATTATATTTCAATTCTAAAGGTTGCCATGTCATTTAGAGCCACAGGACCAACATATGTGTAATCTGTATAGCTCTCATTAGCCATCTGGAAGTGACTCTGGATTTCATTTTGATCTTTAGAAAGGTTTTTAATACACCAAGTCTGTCGTAAGGTATGCATCTCCCTTCAGAAAACATTCGTGGGGAAAGTGCTTCCCAATATGGCAAGCTACCATTAATCCTAATTCTGCTTATCCTCTCACCTATTCATGGAGAGATTACTCCTATTTCCGAGAGGGAAACACTGAAACCAAGAAGTTAAAAGTTTTCTTTTGCAAAAGAAAATAACAACCTAGGAAAAGAGTTGGCGTTGCACAACAACCTCCCCCCCCTTCAGAATCAGTATGTGCAAACAGAATACAATCTTTCAAGATCTACTACTCACAGAAAACAGCATGTTCTTCTTGTCTTGGTTCACTGCACGAGGATCAGGCACTGGATCCGTGTGCTTTATTACTGACACAGATTCACCTAGAGAAAGGGTTACACTTTTAAGTAAGATATTAAGCCTCTCTCCACCACCACCACCACATCATTTCCCACCTTCTGAAGACCTGTATAAACCATTATGTCAAAATACAGCCTACACAAAATTTGCATCCCAACAGGACAGCCAAAAGGCAAAGAAAAAACCCACAAATGTGTACATCACTAGGCTCCTCTGAATTTGAGGAGGGCAAGCGATGCCAGCATCATGAGGTCTGCATTAATTTGCATTTATTTGTTTATATGCCACCTTTCACTCCAGACCCAAGGAGGCACACAACAATTTAAACCTAATTGCTTAAAAGTCTGCCCTGATGGGTGTTGAGACCTTCTTCTGCCTGTTTGTCTTCAGAATTTCTGGACAAGAAGAGTTAAGAATTTACATCTGACCTAAATTCTACAAAGCAAGCATATTACTCTCACCTCTAAAATGTCAAATAAAACCCTAACTGGGCCAAAATAAAAGAGTCTCCTCTCCAGTATTCCTCTTAACAATAAGATCTCTTGCTGAGAGGTGAACAGCTGAAAAGCTGATTAAAAATAAGAAGTCAAGGGAGTACATATAACAAAACAGAGGAAGCTACCCAACACCTAGTTAGGTAATGCCAGGTTACCTACATCTCTCACAGAAAAAAAAGAAAGAAACGATTTATTTATTCATTCACTTATTTTAATAAGCAGGAAGGGAACTGAGAACTGGAATTGAAATGAACAAGAGGGATAAGCTGAGGAGTTAGTCAAATAAACAGTTGAAGGAGGATAAGGATATACAAATAAGAGTTCAGAAAAACCAGTAGCTGCCATCATAATAATGTCCATTCTGATCTAAGACAGAAGGAGAAGGAGAAGGCACAGCCTCTGTGCAAAGACAGAATTTGTAGAGCATGTGACCACTACCTATCTTGGACAGCCATGGAAGATAATGCTAGAGGACTCATTCCCAAAAGACAGAATCATTTCCTCTCCCGGTTGCCACTCAAAAATATTCAAGATAGAAATATTACAATTTTAGAAGCAATATTGACAGTTAACCAACACGGCTAAACCAGGAAGACTGAAAGCCTCCAATTTCCAATATATACTTGTAAAATACAGACAGATCCTTCATTCCAAGATTGGAACAAGAGGCTCCAGCTCATTCTAACTTCAGGAAGCCCATATGCTAAATTATTTTACAGCTGGAATAAAGCCAAGAACAATGCCAAGACGTTATAAAAGCTTCCAGTGGAAAAAGTACAAGGTGCACCCAATGCATGAGATTTCTCTAATTCACAAAGACTGAACGTTGAAGTTTGGTTAAAATATCGGAGTCAGGATCCTTTTGTGCAAATACAGCAAGTTAAGATGAATCATGCAAGCAGCCACACGTGGCAGGGAGCCCTTCTCTGGACAGCCAAGTCATCCTCTGGTTGCAAAAGCAGAAGCACCACCGGTTGTAGAACTATGAAAAAGACAGCTGCCAAAAGAGGATAAAAACACTGTGCAATCTGGCCTTCTGCAGATGCTGTTTTTTTCTGAATGGGATTCTGGCCTAGGATGCTGTTGCAATCGAGACAAGATTTCCAGCTTGTTCCGAAAACTAGCAGAGGCAACAAGAAAACTCTCCAAGAATCACTTACCTGTGAGGATTGACTGGTCTACTCTTAGAGTTGTAGATTTTATAGAAGTAATTCTTATGTCAGCAGGAACTTTGTCACCAACTGTGGATTAGAAAGAAGACCACACGTGTTTTACTAACATCAGCAAATGTAAAGTGTTTTTACATGTATACGTAAGGAACAAACAACACTATCATTTACATCGTCTGAAATCTCTCTCTCTTAAGAAATGAAGCTGCTCATTTATTTTTCAGAGTTTCCACAATCTTGTACAGAAGCGTATCAGTTGACAGGCTGAAAATGAAACTAGATGATTTTAATACTGTGCATATTCTAGGAGATCATACATGTATGCACACACATGTATATACTGCATTTCCTATTACTTCTCCATCAGCTATGGTAGTGTAATTGTAACAATTCAAGAGATCACACAATTTGTTCTACACATTCAAAAGACAATTTGATCTCTTCAACCATGGCACACTTTTCTTATGCTACATCTGAAGCCACTTTTGAACCTGAGGATGTTTCAATAACAGTTCATATTATGGCATAAAATATTCAGGACTGGTGGAAAAATAAAATATTTAAAGATCTCACCAGAATCATCTGAGTAACATGGCTGTTGGACAGGCAGCTGCAGAGGACAATTTATTGCCATCTGCTGACAGTTCATCCCACAAATGCTTCTAAGGTAGCACATGTGTCAGTTTCTAAAGGGAAAATTTACACTAAAACCATTTTTCCCCAACTGTAGTCATAACAGGAAAGTAAAAGCATATCAAAGGCCCAAGAAGGAGGTATTTAAAATGCTAGCATTATCCAGTTAATAAATTACTGATCCTGTCAGAAAGAATATACTTGTTAAGATATGGTCCCTCTAGTTTTACTGTAGGGATACACAGAACAGAAGTCTAATCCCTAAAGGAACTGCTTATGCAACTGGTAGCAATCATGGATGCAGAGAAAAGCATCTGGCTGTGAGGAAAGCTAGAAGGTCCTGCAACCTTATGTGTTGGGTTGTGGAAACAGGAACATTTACTACAGGACTAAGCACATAAGTGGCTTCAGGCGCGCTTGGAAAATGGTAGATTTTTGTGCCATTTTTCATAAGGCTACATTTCAATACCACTTAGGCACAACTGTTGGATTGAAACAAGCTATATCCTATTTAACCATTCTCTCTTTAGAATAAAGTGTCCAACAAGGCAGCTATGTTTATTTTATTTATATACTGTATTGACATAAGGCAACCCCCCCCAAACATTGCTCCTTTCAGCTCAATTCTTGCACACGAAAGCCAGTCTTAAGCTCACTGTGCCCCTTCCGTACTGAAGAGAAAATAGTACAAGAGAAACAATGACCAAGCCCAAAAATGGGCAAACTATTTGAACGTATTCCCCAGATGTCGTGGGGAGGTTTCTATGCAGATACACGATAGCAGCTGTTTCCCTCCTATCACAGTTCCCCCAAACAGGAGGGGGCTCAGGCTTCAGACACAATGAGAAGAAAAATCTATCAATCCATCCAGAAGGACACACATGGTTGCGGGATTTTCAACAGCTGAGCATCTCAAATGCACCAGCACACTTGACAATGGAATATTTAAAGACTGGATCCTCTTCACTGAGATTATGTATAGACCAGCCTAGTAATGCTATATACAGTTTGGCAACTACCAGACAGATCGCTTGCTTCACACATGCCAACCAAATGCCAGCACAGCCTGTAGAAGAAAAATCCTATCGTGACAAGGCTTGAAGGTTTGTTATCAACTCTTCAGATGAAGGCTGACAAACGGTGAAACGTCCCGGGAAGAACAAAGTTAATTTGCTTAGCAAGGCCGCTTGTATATCAGCAAACCTCCTAGTACAAAATGTATAAGTTTATTCTAATAAATAACTGCCAATTGTTTTGAGGCAGCAAAAATGGCAGCTTAGCCACATTTCATTGTTCTGAAGTTTGCAGAACAATCCAAAGTGAACGTTCAGGCGGGACACAAAGACGCAGCAAATGTTCTAAAGCCAAAATTCAGTCCTAGGTTTGACATGCTTGTAACCCTTGTGGCAGAATATTTTGCTTCACCATTTCCTTCGGTTTGCAGCCTTCCTTCCGAACATTTCTCTCTTTCTTGCAACGTCTACATGCTTCTTTTTCATGGCCATTAAGGAGTTCCAGATCTCAAAGAATCCAATATGAAAACCTTATTTTGCTTTCACTCCATCATTCCAGATTAACAACACATTCTTCCATTTCCAATACTGACTTCCTAAGTCCAATTATCCTTTTCATTTCTCTTTTATCTAGAGATAAATGGGTCTCAAGAGGCAAAGTCTGAGGCTCCTAATCTTTGCCACGGTCACTCATAAGGTCAGATGAACGTTGACCAAACAAAAGTCCTACGGGGAAAGTAAAGTTGTATTTCCTCTCCAACATACCCCTTCAAATGCTCAGAAAACACACAGGCTAGCAACTTCCACACAGACCCTGGCCAGACTCCAGCACATTCTTATCCAAGCTTACTTTAGGACTATGACATCAGAGGTGCTCAAAAGCAATACATTGGGAGAGATCCATTAGTGAATGGGTTTGAAACGGCTGAGCGTACAGCTACCTAGTATAAATCACTCTGACTGATTCCCATAGCGGTGCTTTAACATTAGCGAACACCCTACCCCCTCTTATAAACACAGGCTGGCTTCTTCCAATAAAGATAATTATGACTATTTGAATAGGGCAGTACACTGATTTGTTGAAAATAATGGGAAGACTTTAATTACAGCAACAGCTCAATGTGTGGGTTTTAGCAAGCACAAGGAACCAAGATTCAACAAGCAGCATTAAGAGCACAGTCAACATAACCAGGGGCAGAAACGGAGCCTCTGGGCTCCAGAGCCCAGAAGTGAAGACTATCGACATCAAAGGAAATTCTGGCAAGCCTCCTGAGTGAAACAAACAATATCCAGTAATTATCACTGTTAGAGTACTGCCTGTATTCAGGTAAGGAGAAGAGTAAACTGTGGCATTTCTACAGAGCCTCCAATGACCTCAGCAACAAAGATTTCTACACCTTATTTAACAAACCAGTGCTCACAGCAAATTATCTTGATGTTCAAGCATTTTGTTCCATATCTTTTTGTTCCAGTCATAAATGTCCCTGGGAGCGTCTACTACTCCTCTATATCAAGAGTGCTAGAAGGCAAGCATTCCGTGAATCCAAAGCATGGAGAAAGTGCACGCTTTATACTTCCCGAGCCTTACAGTTCAGTAACTCACAAGGGGGAGAATCCCACCAGACCCAGAAAGAGGTCAAATTCGACAATCCTTTTATAGACACTTAAATAACTGTCCCTGTCCTAGTTTGAACCCCAGTCCATTGTACAGATAACTGGCATGAAACAGGATTAATCCTTTTGTGTTTGGACTTCCTTAATAGGACTTCTCCCACAGTCCAGTAAAAAAATAGCTCTGTTAAAAGCTACAGTGAACAATGATAAATTATTCAACAAACATCACTACATTTTACATATTTCTTACATACTACTTTATCTATGCTCTTCATGGAAGTGGGAAGAGCAGGCAGACACTGAAAGCAGTTCAGTGTTTATAAACATCTTCACCATAATATTGGAACAATGATGTGAAAGTAGAATACAGCGGATATTAGTGTTCAATTTCACCTTTAGAGAAGAAAACAGGGGACTCTTCCAGACATCCCTATGTGGAAATTAGCGGTCTAGGAATCAACTGCACTCATAACCAACCCAACTAATGAGCAAGCCTAAAATGAAAGGAACCGATAACACAGGAGTTCAGAATTAAAAATGGCATGAGATTCAAGAAGAAAGTTGGGGCTCCATTAAGCAAAGAACAAAGTAACTCATATGTATCAATGAAGTATCCACAGTCTTTTCAGAGAAATCATTTAGCATTCAGAACCAAAAAAAGAAGGTGTGTTTCCAACAGTTTTGAAGTGCTTCTAACAAAACTTTAAAATGACCAGTCACTGTAAAAACAACACAGCTATCAATTATTTGATTTTATCTTTTTTTTCCCAGTGAAAATCAGCATCAGATCAGCAAAGCAGAAAGGCATCCGAGGACACAATCCGGATACATTTTATTAGTCACCTCTAGGTTACTAAGCTACGTTCAGTTCAGTTTGTTAAAGATCAGCTTGGGGCGGTGAAAAGACATACAGCCTTTGTCGGCCAGGGAGTGATCTTAAGGACGTATTCCCCCAAACTACTGTTTTCTATCCTTCAGAATAAGTTCCCTGTTGATAGTTGATCTACTGGCAAGACATCAGTTGCATAATAAGGAAGGAGGGTTCGCCAAACTGGTATCCTTTAGACCCAGGCCACCTGGCCAAAGATCAGGGATGATCCAACTCCCAAAGCATGTGCAGGGCACTAGATTGGAGACTGTCTAAAGCCTCCCACCTAGCAAACAATTTCCTTAGCACGTGACACCGACTAGCACAGATTCAGCTTCCTCAAGTCCTGAACTATCACTCAGCCACTGCCCTAGATAAACGTGACCATTATTGCTTCCATAGTTAAGACTTCCTATCCTGATCTCCAGGTTCTTTTTTGCTTCCTTTATAGCTGATGCACAAGCATAATGTGTTTTTTTTTTCCCCTTCAGCGGTCCCAAAACATTTTTAATAGCCAGAGCAAGCTTTTTATAATCTCTGTGCTTTAAATGAAATAGAAATGTACAAGACTGAAACTGCCAACTTCCTCAGCAACTGACAGCAACAGTTATTTTACACAAACCAGTGAGAAGATAACCGTCCTCCAGCCACATCCCAGACCAACCTCAGTCTGGGAACAACCTCCGAGGAAGCCTTCCTCCCAAGTCCTCGCCGTCTGTCTGCTAAGGGGGTGGGACAGAGATCCACAACGCAATAACACTCGGAGGATTCCTATCTGCCCACCTCTTGTGCAGCAGACATGATCGTTCGCCAGCCCATCGAGTCACCTCCGACTCATGGCCACCTCGTGAATGAGCCATCTCCAACATGCCCTGTCCTCAACGGCCTTGCTCAGCTCTTGCAAACTCAAATCAAATCTGTGGCTTTCCTTCAGGGAGTCGGCCTGCCTCGCATTTGGTCTTCCTCTTCAAAGTCTTCAACCTTTCCCAGTATCATTTTCCAGGGAATCCTGCCTTTTCATGATGTGCCCAAAGTCGGACAGCCTTGGCTTCAACATTTTTTGTCTCTGGAGATCATTGAGGCTTGATTTGATCTAGGACGCACAGGTTTCTCTTTCTGGCAGTTGAGGCTATTTCAGCCTCAGATAGGGAGGTGCTTCAAGTGAGCATGCATAGAGACTCACCATGTTTACAGCATGCATCACCGTTTGCTTTTACTGCATCATCCCTTGCGGCTCCAGCTGCCAGCCACCCCCATCCCAACCAGCTCTCCCTCCAGGCGGTGGGTCCTCTTTGTTAATGGGCCCTACCAGAGCTTGGCTGCTCTCCTCCTCTGGCTGTGGCCACCGTCTTTTTTTGTAAATAGTATCTACTATACTTTCTCTGGAAGACAACAGTGCAAAGTCTCCATCAAGTATTTCTTGGCAAAGAGCAATATTCTTTGGAAGGAACAACCTACACACACCTTGAGGTTATAAGTTTCTGGGTAACTCTCTCATACTACAAAACAGACATTATCAATCCATACTTTTCATATTCTGGAAGCTGGGTGTTCATTTAAAGCTGGTACATAACTTCCTGCAGAGATAAAGAAAATTTTTTTATCTGCATTTAGGATCTAGTTCCCTTCTGACAAATGGGATGCTTATTTTAGGGCCAGTGACTGTGCAGAAATGCTTCATTGGCTGGAAACCCCACACATAAGTTCTCATGATCATTCTGCACCACTGACAAGTGAGAGATAAGTGTCACCTGGTTATTTTACGCCAGTCAACGGAGGGGCGCACTTGTCTGCCTATGCAAATGTCACTGGCATGCTGCCTAGAATTCCATGCCCAGATACGCATCCCCATGTTGCTTCCCTACATGGTCCTCTTTTCGCAGGCACCATGTCAAAGGCCATCCAATATGCTCGGACTTATGACAGAGGCATGCATACCGTTTCTCTCACCTCCAGGCCTTGACACTAGCTAGGGAACAGAGCGTATGTGCTCTGCCGCCAACCCTAAAATTTTAGCCACGTTACAGTCACCGACTGTGAACTACCTAGAGATGAACAGCACTGATGACACAGAAGCACTGAAGTTCTGAAAGCTCAGCCTTCTTTAAGACCAGGGATAGCACTGTTGCAACTATGCAAATTGCAAAATCTCAGCTGAAGTGTCCAATGCTCAGCACAAGAATCAGGCACGCCATATTTAGGTCAGCGCCAGGGTTGTTGAAGATATTAATTTGAACCAGACAGATAAATCACACACATGACTGCTTTATAAATTCAATTATCTATCACTGTAGTTTGAGTTTACATGCCTACGGATCCAAATACTAATCTCCAAATACTAAAACAAATATTAAGACAAGATGTAATAAAGCATATCTGATTCAACGTGGCATCTGAAACAAATTACAAGCATCCTCACAAATTAAACCTCAACAGCAAGGTCTTCATAACAGGTCTACCACAAAACAAATCAGGATATCAAGACCTGATGGGAAACTGCGACCTTGAGACCCAAGAAGAAGAACATTAAAGGGAGATGCACCTGGGCCCCAACCATCCGTCAAAAAACACAAACAGCCGCCTCCTCATTCTTCTGCATCCCTTTTTTGGT
This sequence comes from Pogona vitticeps, assembly GCF_051106095.1. Lineage (NCBI taxonomy): Eukaryota > Metazoa > Chordata > Lepidosauria > Squamata > Agamidae > Pogona > Pogona vitticeps. The sequence continues at coordinate 17,583,349 of NC_135796.1, forward strand.
ACTGTCTGAGCCACCGAGTATTCATTGTGCTGAAAACAGAATTTAGGAATGAAAGCTGTTATTTACTCTCTATTGACGCATTATAGATCCCTACAATACTGTACAATTAAACCTTCCGTTCTCCAGGCAGCCCACAGATTCTCTGACACTGAACTAGATTGCGCAACACATTTTCAGTGGAATGGGAGCTAAAACTGATGAACAAAATGCCTTAACTTTTTTTTGAAAAGTGACGATGGTAATGTCAAATAATTTGTTCCCATGCATTTATATACCTGTTGGCCAAGCTGCTCAAAGCAGTTCCTAATTTTAAAATACTAAAACAAACAATACCCTCAAAAATAAATAAATAAATAAATGAACTAGTTCTCCAGCTACTGAGAGTTCTCAAAGAGACAGCTCATGCCAAGAATCTCAAGTCTGGGCTCCTTCACCACAACCTTCCTTAAGAGTGTATGACTATTAAGCAGCCACAAAGAATATAGCGGAGGAGCTGCCCCAACAATAGTTTCAAGGTAGGTCCTTTCAGTAGCTTGATGATGCAAACCCCCTGATCTCACCTTCCTCCATTTTAATAAGAGGACTTGGAGCTTGTTAAATACATACAGTTCTCCGTTCACTTCAGCTATTACGTAAACCGACAATCTGTGTAGCTAGATGCCTCTAGCAGAGAAAGCCCTTGCCTTCTTTCTCATTTTGCTACGGCAGATCTGCATGACTTCCTCTTCTTGGATGGCACCATGAAAATCATCTTAAGGGTAAGAAGATAACACACCCTCTCCCTCAATCCATACTAGCAAGGTGTTAAACTTGTAAACCCCAGGACTAGCGTGGAGTGAAGCCATGTCTGCATCCTGAAAAGAGCAGAAGCATTAACACCAGGGTCGTCACGCCATAAGGCCATCCCATCTAACAAAAAAGTCTAGCATCTGCGAAACAGATCTTTGCCTCCTCTTCGACTTCAGTTTTAGGGGTACAAAGAAACCAAAAGGGGACAAGCTAGATCCTTTACAGAGGCATAGATTTCTGCTATTATTTTGCATTATATAAAGTAGTGTTTTCTGAACACGTAGCTATATTAGCGAGTGCTAATGTACTTTACAACTGTAGGTTAGGACCTATGCATTGCATCCGCAAGACAGAACAAACTGCTCTTAGAAGACACCTCCTCTCCCCCCCCCCCAAAAATGTAGGTCACTTCACATCAGTTCGGCTGCTACTGCTTCAGCAGGTTTAGAGCTCTGGAAACAATCAGCTTTTCCACCTTCAACACACCGCAAATGTAAAAGGAGAAAGAGTTTTAGATAGAAACATAACGTTGCTAGCACACGCACGCTAGATGACAACAGGATTTACCAGAGCCAAAAAAGCGCACATAATTTCATTACAAAGAATTAAGGCATGAGTTTAGCATTATTATGCAATATGGATTACAACTGATACATAATTAGCAGCAGAACTTCCAAATATGTTGAATGGTTCTGAAAGGCACAAATATGGTTTCTCTTGGCCTTTAATGACATATTCATTTGTTACAACAAAATTAATATAAAGACACAGTTCCAAAAATGTCAGCACCATAAAAAAAGGTAATACTATGTCTATATATCGTGTAGTAAGCAAAGCTTCTCACCGGCTACTTCCACAATATCACCGGGGACAATGTCTCTTGCTTTTATCCTTTGTACACTTTTTCTGTCTTGCCGGTACACTTTACCCATTTCAGGTTCATATTCCTTAAGTGCTTCGATGGCATTTTCAGCATTTCTCTCCTGCAAGAAACATTAAGAGGATTCAGAATCTCTAGCTTTTGCTACTGCAGTTAATGAAACTGCCAGCTTCCAAATCTCCCATTTATAAGATTAAGGAATCCATCTACGTTCATTCACTGACACAACCAGACACATCATGTGTCTGCAACAAGCTGAGGAAGCTGTCTGCAAAGTACCGCTGTCAAATCCTGTATAGATGGCCCTGCCTTGTGCTTTAGTTTCTTTCAAGCACATTCATTACGTACAGTCCCAGGAACAGAAGGGTAATTTTAGAGTGTTAAGACAAAAAGTTCTTTTTTTGGAAGCCATTCCACAGCAAAAACATTCCTTCAAATATTGTTATTTTTCATAGAAAAAAGACAGTACCCTATCTCTGGTGTACGGCAAACAGGACAGACCAAAAGCAGATTTCTTATACTTAATGAACACGTGACTGCCCAGGAAGTTTCATCACTCAATGTTATTACTTTGCCCTTAAAATCTTCTATCTATTTTTGCAAAGAAAAGATGCTGTATGAGTATTTCTACCTACTTTCTAAAGTAGGGTCTACCATCAATCAAACTGACAGGAATGGTATTCTACGAGGAGATGCATCAATACTTCATCACTATTTCAGATGATCATCTCCTCCATCTACGAGAATGGATCCTACAACTATATTAACAGTGATTTATGGCCGCAGTTATTTAATAAAAGCTACGGACCTTTCAGTTAATAAGATTGTCTTCTCCCAGACAGCTTAAGACTAAAATCTTGCTAAATTATTATAGGTTGCCAAACGAGAGAAGAAAAACGTTCAAGCATCCAAAATCACCAGTTCTATCATCTTCACTGAAGGTCAAATGAGAAGTATCTAAAAGTGTTTTTATCCGACCTGTACATACAAAATTGAGGAATGGGGAGAGCAACAAGTTTTGAAAACTAAATTCTATCGGCAAGGGATCCATACTGACAGGGGCTGTTATTAGCCAGAATTCTCTTCAAACATTTCATAGGCAATTAAACAAAAGTGAAAAATGGTCCCTTAAAACTTTCACTAATGTTTTATTACCCCACCCACCAAGAAAGGCATAATACAACAAAGCAATGGCAATTTAAAATTTCAGCAGCTATGAAATAAATGAACAGCAGCTCATGGATTGTAGCCCCCAGGCACATCATTAATGTCTATTAGAACTGATTTGCATACAGTTCTATCACAGCAAAGTTTACTCTACTGGAGTGCTTTGAGAACCAAGCACTCTACGTACTAGAATTCAGAATTCCAGCATGAGCATACCCACCAGATGAACCAACTTGAAACAGATAAGTTCCAAAAGAACATTTCCTGAATGACTATTTTTAACATTCCCTCTCTAAGGGCATGAGAGAGGACAGCATAAATTAAGACTTCTTCACTATGGAGACATCCTGCTCAAGCTTCTGTTCCAAATTTATGAATTCAAATGTTTATAGAATGTGCTATGTGTTCAGAATAGATCCGCTGTACATTCCAAACCCCCGACATATATCAATAGCCACATACCCAACAATTTTAGGCAATCTGTGAAACATGCTGAGCTGGTTAAAAGACCACATTTTTGTTTTCAGGAATACGTGAAGTGCTTGGATGTATAGCTCATGCCACCTCTTTATTGTACCCTGCTTCCCTTGTCCACAGAGTTTTTCCTCCATGTTTTTCTTTTTTTGTAACCATGGCTTGCTGTGATCTCTGATTCAAGCAAAACACTGTCATTGGCCCAATTTGGACATCATGGCAAACAACAGCCATTAAACTATTTTAAAACTTTGCCACTGAGGAACTATACAGAGCTTCTCTCCCAAGTATCCTACTGGTGAATCAATCTTATAACCCAATACTTTTGATATTTTCAGAGAACTACCAATTGGGGACAATCTGTCAATTTTTGCATTATACATCATGCATAGCATGAAAAAGGTCTTCAGACAGGGAGGGAAACTGAAGTAGCAGATTCAGACCATGTGCCCATCACTGTTGCCCTCCAGATGTGATGGATTTCAATTTCCACCAGCCTTAGACAGCACCATTTGGTCTGTACCGGGAGATAGTTGGCCACAAATGTTGTAGTTTTGGAAAGTGCAGAATCAGAGAAGCATCCACTCTTGCATGATGTATGGCGGGGGTTCTGTGGCAAAAGCAGGCAGGTAAGCAATACGAACCACTGCCAAGCTCACAGTTAAGCACACCTTAATCCATTTTTGCCATCAAAAATAGATTACACACTAGTATGAGACGCCAAATTCACAGGACAGTGCAAAAAACAGAACAAAACTAAGTCACACTTTTGTCAGGTGACTGAAGAATTTTCACCGTTTCTTATTCTGCGCAAAACCTTAACTATGAACGGAATGGTATTCTTCAGTGTTGATGCTGGCTACTCACCCATCAACTTTGCAGTTTTAAATCTCAGCAAGTAGATTGTTCCTGATCTCAACATTTAAGACAGCAGTACAGTATTTCCATCACATTTCAATGTCCATCTTAACAGACTCTAAATTCAATTTTCAAATGTATACAAAGATTTAGAAAGCCAATGTGGTACAACGGATAGTGTTTCAAAACTAGGATTCAGGAGATCTGAGGCTCAGTTAACAAAACTCACTGGGGAAGGTGGCAATGGCAAATCACGCCTTGAATCTCTCACATACCTTGGAAAAAACCTACTTGGGTTGCCATAAGGTGAACTTGCTGGCAATTAATAACATGCAAAGATTTAGGCCCTTTAAAATATTATTTGGAGGAGGGAGCCTACAACTGTCTCAGTGACACCAGTAAGTCACAAAGATAAAGACTCTGAATTTGCTTACTTACCTGCCACACACCCACAATGGCATTGGCTACTAATATGAGAAGAATTACAAAAGGTTCTACAAAGGCTGTGACTGTTTCTTCACCTTCTTCAAACCAGGCCAACACCTGCAAGAGAAATGAGAGAATAAATAGCTATACCAGAAAGTCTTAACATTATATTTTCTATAACAGTAATCTCGATTTTAGCTACGCTTTACTCATGGGTAATGAAATATCCCAAGGGTTTACTGCTCCATTTTCCCAGAATCTTGCTTAGTCATTTAAGCCACACCTTAAAAGCTGGAGGCAAATGGCATTTCACAGAAATAATCGCCTCACCTACCCTTTTTCAGTTGGCTGGCTATTCTTTGGTAATCTACACACCCGAAACATTCACAAGCTAGACTTCTAGCTTTTGTTTTCGAAGCCAATTACTAATGTTAAACAATGGCAAAATAAATTATAGTGACAGGCAGGGCCAAAAAGCAACTTTTTGTTTATTAACTTTTAATAAATTAACCTCTTTCTAAGGTAACATACATGGCGATGGGAAGGGTTACTCTTCAAAATCTGGAGACCTAATTGGTAGCCGTTGCTACAAGTTAAGATTTTAATCATTTTAAGCAAAGTGTGAGATCTGAGCTGGGATTTTTCTGCTTGGCCAGCTCGCTATTTTGAGAATTAAATTGTGGTAGCAGTTATCTATGAGTAGATCAATTTCCAGGCTAGTATTATGACCTGCTGCTGATTTTCAACTCCTGTCTTCACAACACACCAATCCTTCAGACTTAAAGCCAAGCTTCATCTCCATTTAAGAGACAGATACCAACTTCTGGAACCTTGAATGGTCCTGTTCTGCAGACATATCTCTGGCACAATCTGCTTCCACTCAAGGCAGATCAAGAATTAAGAGGAAGCCGATCTCTCTAATTAAAAGATCTGCTGTTATGATATGTTTGTCCTGAGATATTGTCTGGGCACTACAATCAAAACCTGAACAGCATGAACGTTAAAGGATGGAATCTCTTAACCACCTGAAGTCATTTACTCTTTTTAAATAGGTTTTTATTTCACTTTGGTTTAAAAACAAATTAAACCCTCTGAAAAATCTGATTCACCCCAGTTTGAAAAAAAGAGAATATTTTTAGAAAAAGCAATGCTGCCATCATTATGTGTAGTTTCCTTAAGATGTTGCCAAAGGAGGGATTTAGGTTTCTGACCTGACCACCACCTTAATATTTACAGAACTATATAAATACAAAGCAAGGTGTGCTGCTTATATACCACTCTCCAGGCAGTTTACAATTTAATTATGCAGGGTACATATTCTCCCCTTCCCTGCAAGCTAGGTACTCATTTTACTGACCTTGGAAGACTGAGTGAACCTTGAGATGGCTACCTGGGATTGAACCCTGGGTTGTGAACACAGTTTTGGCAGCAGTTCAGCAGTTTAATCACTATGCCACAAGGCTCTAGCTGTGCCATGGGGCTCTCCATACAAAACAAACAAACAAACAAACAAACTCTTCTCTATTCTATGGGCTCTCTCCATTAATGACTTAAAAATTAGGAACATCTTACACAGATGCAAGCCCTCAATAAGAGGGCTTCTGAGGCTACCTGCCCTGTTTTTTTCTTCCAATGCAACTCCCTCTACTGTCTAAGGAGACAGTGAACTTTCAGAACTGGCCTCCAACAGGAAGCATAAGAAGTGACTAAGGGAAAGAACACCCAAGAACACCGAGACCCTTTATAAATCCTCCAAAGATTGCATATACTAAATGGTGCTCTTAGTCATAGCTAAGAGCTCCATTAATAATGGCATCTTCAGTTCTTACAAGTAATCTATAGCCAGTCGGAAGCCTTTGTAGTCACAGCATTTGTTACAGAGGAAAAGAGCTACTTCTATGTCCAATCTATTGAGCAACGGGAAGTACAAAGCAACTGACAACGCATGCTGAAACCTTTCCTGCTTGGAATTCAGTCAACAGCGAGCTCGTAACAAGATTCTTCTTCTGAAGGAGGTGGGGGAAAGAAGCACGGAAATGGAGTGGAAAAAGTGTAGTCCTTACACAATGCAATGCCAAGGGCAGATGATGCCCTTTCCTGAGCCACTTGAAATAAAAAAAAAAAACTCTTTTTCAACACAAAACACATTTCTCTATTACCTTCCCCACTACCACCAAACAGAAACTTTGTTTCAAAAGGCGGTGGTAAATGCAAATTATTGGCGGCCCTTCATTAGAGCAGTTGGGAGACAAAATCCAACTACCATGGGTAATTTGAAACCTACACACACCCCAGGCATTTGCAATCTGCATTTTTAGTCTCACTTTTAAGAAACATACAAGCACAGACATCGGTCAAGATTTTTGGCTCTCTCATATATATTTTTCTGCATTATCTACAACATATTGTTGTGGAGCCTGATGAAGACTGGTTTAGGTCAAAAGCTAGCTCTTTGTTTAAGAAAATGCAAGTTCTGCTTTCTAATAGTATGCTGGGAAATAGCTTTCCAAGCAAACCCACAAGTTGTAGGAAATTGAGAATAGGGCAATAGCAATTGAGAAACAACTACAGTATGACTTATGCTATGGTAAAAATATTACAGCTGAAACTCCTTAAATCCCACAGTTCTCCAGCTGAATGTTGAAACTTTGGTGTTAAGACATTGTGTTCAGTGTTTTAGAACACAAGTTCTAACATTTAAGTGGACCTCTGATCTCTTCTGTGAAATAAAGGACAAGACAGAACCCTTGAATTCAAGTAGTGGTATAGGACAGACTAAGGATAAACACATATTTTGCACATTATTTCGGCTAGCCTTCTCATTAGCAGCGAAAACCAGTGAGTTGGCAAGTGGAGAGAACAAAAGGAGGGGGAATCACACCCATAAAACAACATTATAGAGATAGCTCCAAAAACACCACTTCTGAGAGATCTGAAGGATATGGTTGAAAGAATATATGTAATAAATGACTAATAACATTTATTCTAACGTGCCCTGTCCAGAAAAATCTAAAAGAACAGCCAAATACAGGGTGCAGCACAGAAGCACACAAGTCCAGGATGCAAATTGGCTTTAAAATTTAATACTGGCTTTTTAAAATGGCCACAACTACAACTTATGATTAGCCACTTGATGGAGCTCCAGTCCAAGTGCTACAGCTAGAGACCACCACTCGAGATAGTGTTATTGAAAAGGACTCAAATGATCTCCACAAACATATCTAGCAATGGAAGAGCAGCACCAGTTACCCATTTTGAACATCTGCCCTTTATCCGTATATAGCACAAATGAAATGGGAAAATTCTTTTCCAGTGCACAGCCCATTCTTTCTGAAAGGGTTGAGAAGCACAGCAGCTGCCAGCCCCTAACCAGGGAAGATCTACGTTCACGAAAAGCTGCAGACTTTTAAAAACAGCTTTCTCCGCAATATACAACACAGGCAACAGTGGCCAAGAACACATGTTACTAAGTGACCTTAAAGTCAATGGAAAGGCCTTCTCTGTTTGAAAAATGCTCCATTCTAAGCATCTGGTAAAAATTTCATAACACAATTCATCTTTTTAATCTGTAACCTTAGAGTTTAGAAACCTGTTCTGCAAAATGAGAACTTGTGTTCTCATATTCTTCAGGCGCTGCCATACTTATTTTTGATCACGTGCTCACCAAGATAAAAAGCACTGATTATTATACTCACTGTTCTACTCTGAAAAGGAAGTGCACTTTCCATTTTGACAATTAAGTTAAACCCAGTGGAAGTGGGTAGAGTTATGCCATTGTGAAAGGTTTTAAAAATGGACTGTGTAGGTTACATGATAAATCATTTCTTTATCAGATAAATACAACCAAAACCTATGCCATTGTGGGAGATTTTGGCGGGCCCGGGGACAAATGTTCACAAAGGCCCCACCAGGAACAGGCAAAAATTGTATAACAGTGCCATTGATCAAAACTGGAAGAGTCTAGGTGGGCAACTCAGGTTTTTAATTTGTGAGGAGTGTTACAGAGAAAACATCTTAGCTCTTTAAAGCAAACAATCCCTGTTCCTGGAGGCCTCCAGAAGCGGAAAAGCCAAATTTCTTCCGATTTAAACAAAAAATGTTCTGAGGGCATGAGGGGTTTAGGAGCCCACAAAACTGGCCTTGGGAAGCACCTTGCTCCCAAACGTGGTTGTCATTTGAGTCTTCTCATTCCTGCATTTACAGCTGCAAACCTCTCAGTTCTTGGTATTTTTCATGACGTAGTTAAAATAGCATTCTCCCACGTAAGAGCCTTAAGAACCTGCCAGTCCATCCTCCCTACAGGGAGTCTTCATCAGACTACCATTATTTCTCTCAACCATCTATGCATTTTCTGAGTTTTACCAGAACATCATGTTTCATATGGCTTTCAAAAGAAAAGGCCAGCAATGCCACTGCTGTTTGAAAAGGTCATTACACTCACCACAAACAGGTACAAACGTCCTACTTATGTATTACAGCTCACATTCCAAAAATACAATTCAGGGCACATCTAATCAGTTGACACTTAATATACAGATTTTATATTGCTTAAAATTATTTCATTCCCATTCATTGTTTGCAGCAGCCAAGACTATAATCAGGGAACATGGAAAGGGAGAGCAGACACCGAAGTAGAAAAAGAAAGGTAAAGACCAGATGCCATCAGAAATGGCACAGGTGAAGGAGGAGGTGGCATAGGTAGTAACAGGCAGAAAGATTAGTAGGGCTGCTCTGCTATTCAGAGGCCCTACAATCTTCTCTACCCTGTTTCCCTGAAAATAAGACCTAACCTGAAAATAAGCCCTAGTATGATTTTTCAGGATGCTTGTAATATAAGCCCTACCCCAAAAATAAGCCCTATTTAAGTGGAACTCTGCCCTCCACCATTGTGCAGCAACCAGAAGAAGATGACGTGACTGCATTTGAATAAACGTAGATTGTGCATAAAAAAAATAAAGCCTCCCCTGAAAATAAACCCTAATGGGTTTTTTTTAACAAAAATTAATATGAGACCCTGTCTTATTTTCGGGTAAACAGGGTAAAATTTGGAAAACTATCACTAAATGCTCTGGATGGTGATATTTACGTCTTTATTTATATATTAGTGCATTTCTATACTGGCGACTACAATTTCAGGGCTACTGAAAGAGGTTTACAACCCTGAAGTGAGACAATGACCCAAACCACCAATATCCGTCCCAGATAACCTCAATTCCACATCCAGAGGCATCTAACAGATGTTCTGCTACTGTGCAGCAATTCCATGAACAAAAGACTACCCCTGCTTTAGAAACTGGCCAGTTCTCAGAATGTTGAGGTGCTGAGCCTGTACTACTCAATTCATATAGTTAGAGCGCCCACATTATAACTTCTCCTTGCCAGTACAATAAGGCAGAAGTCTACACTCAAGTCTCCCTCCTCAACATTTAGTTTCCTGAAATTTTTTGTGCAGTCTATGAAGCCCCCAAGTAAGGGTGTTGGCATGTTGCTTTTTAGACATCCTGTGTGCCTACTGGCTATATGAAAGAGTCAAAGTAACCTGGCAGGCATTTCACAAATTTAAAGGAATCAGGCATCTACAACATAGGGGGAGAACTCAGCTCTTAAAACCTGCTACCATACATTTTAAAATATGATGCTATGTACTTAATGTATTTCAGTGTTGGCCAATAACAAGGTTTATTGTTAAAGCTTTAGCCTTGAATGAGTTTCTCATGTCCAGCAGCAGCCATTCTTGTTTCATTCAATGAACTGTTGCTCCAATGTCAACTAACAGAATACACTGTTGCTCTTGAAAGATTTTTTTGCACACACACCCTTAAAAACAGCAACTCTCACTACATGCTGGGCTTCACATACCTAGCGATCCCCTGGGATGCGCTGTATGAATGAGACAAAGATTTCAACTGCTAGCTAAAAGGCAAATAAGAAATATATCTCATTCATGTCTAATTAAAGTTATTCATTTATCTGTCCAAACTTTGCTAAAATTAGCTCTTCATATTAAATTTTTGCATGTTTAGTATACTTTATGGAATTCAGAGCACCTTATTAAGACTATCCTTTTCTCCTCATCTTCTCCAGAGTGCCATCTGGCTTCTTAATGGCATACAAATTTTCAAAAACTGACCATTTTTCATTTAAAATTAAACAATAAAGCAATCCTTTGCTATACTGTAGGAGGTGAATTATTCCGTTCAAACTATTTCGCTCCAGGAGCTCTGCTAGCTATCAATTCAGGTTACTTCCATTCTCTTCATGATTCACACTGAGCCAACACTTTCAGCCATTACAGAAAATTAAGTTCATCAAAACTCTGAATCCATATTAATTCAACAGAGTCCAACAATTTTTAATATGTATTCCTTGTATCTCCTACACAAACTCTTGGGAGTTAGAAAATGCAACATCTCTGAAACCAACACAGTTACCCTACAGATGGCATCTTTCCAAGACTGTGAATTCTTAAAAGCCAATACCAATTTTTATAGCTCTGTCATTCTTTCCCCAATACAGCTTTAAAAAAAAATACTGACTCCAGACATCTGAGAATTCTTCCTGTGTTCCATAATGAAACAGATACAATATATAACTTCAACACAGTTTTAAGACCAATGACGTAGACTGTGGGTTATTCTGTCAATGGTGTCAGTGAATTCAGACACATAATGGAATTAGATATTTTGGCCTGAATCTAATTGGTAGTCCCAGTAAAAACACACCCACTGAATCCAATGAATATTAAGTTTATGTGAACCCCAGTAATCCAGTGGATCTACTCCAATCAATTTCAAATTTTCTTACCATTCTCTATTGTTGTGCTGAAACTAGTGGGATGTCTAATCCCCAACTTCTCCATGTCAAATTTCTCATTTATGATCCACCTTCTCAATAAAACCCAAACACTTGTTTGAAATTTACAGACATAAGAAGCTACTGACAAAGTCACACAAGCATGCTTCATCTTACACAATATTCCCTTTCCTCTCTTCTGTCCACCCCCCTCAAAACTGCTACAGTCTCCTGCACTGGAGAAATATTCTGGGGAGTGCACCTGGGGTAGACGGTGGAGGTACCCTTTTGCTAACATAAGGATTCGGTTAAGAGTCAACAACACAGTTCATTTTCTAGGACTGTAGGCATTCTAACACTACTTTTAAACTAGATGGAGTAAATTGGTTCAACAAAGTAGCCATAAGGTCATGAATCTCGTATGCTGCGAATACTGTCTAATCTTGGCGTATGACACATATGTCCAAACAGATCACCGCCATTGTTTACAACCCCCCCCCCCGAAAGTCTGATCTACTCAGAATTGGCAAAGAAAGAGAACACTGTTCGTCTGATGACTGCTTGATAGACACTGCCATCCTATGCAAAGTTGCCTAACAAGTCTCACCCAGCCTTAAGACTTGCTTCCAAAGAGATAAGACAAGTGCGGTATTAAAGTACGAGCGGGCTCTGTGCCAAATCCATGTAAGAGGCACCAAAAACATGGAGGAAACAGAAAACCAATCAGCAGAAGCTGGAAATTGGCAGAACTGGAATGCCATTTATGAATTCTTAGCAGGAAGCATTATGTATTGAGCTCTGCACACATTGTTCAAGAAAAAATAATGGAACGCCTCATCTTTCAATGTTTGTCCAAAATAACAATGCCAATACTGCAGGGTCCGATGACAGAGAAAGGGACTCCCCGATAAAACGTGAACACAGTTTGGTGAAAGGACAAACCCTTCACATGGACATTCAGCCATCAGCACCTGCGGATGACTGCAGCAAAAGAATCTGAAGCAGCACAGCTGGGAAGGCCTGTGAGGTCTTGAGAGGGTACTGTCAGTCAGACACTACAAGAAAGCCCAATGGCAAAACAAGGGTTTGATAAATTAAATAAGGTTTTTATTTTGTTAGTTTTTAATCCTATGCATCCCCAAGAAGCTCACCAGATAACCTTTGAGTCCACGCCATTCTGTCCTCACAAAATCATGGTGAGAAAGGCTAAAGTGACAATAACTGTCTCAAGGTCACCTAAGCAAGCTTCATGGCTGAGTGGGAATTAGAGCCTGGCCTTCCCAGTTCTTCTCTGACGTTAAGTGCTGCGCCACCATGGTTAATTAAGAAAGCCACATGCACAGATTTATAATCCCATTTTAGTAGAAACCCTGATGTATAATCATTACTTGCAAAATGGTATACATAGGCATAAATCTTTGGCAGTGGTCCTACACTACATCTACAAGCTAATCATCACAATACAATGATTGAAATCCAGTGGTAAGTCATAACTAGAGTAGGCCCATTAGATTAGTGGTGATTTGGTGAGTCAACTTCTCCAGGAGTCCTACTGAATCAATGGGCCTTCTCTAGTAGTAACTTGCTATTGGATTTCAGTCCTGATTTTGAATCCCCAACAACTTCCCCATCAAAGTACAGACTATTTTTTAAACTTACCCAATAATAGCTTAGCAGATCAAAATGCAAGTAAATTCATAAGGGAAAGCACATACCAACCACATGCAGGGGAGAAAAGTTAAGTTGCATATTACATTTTTCAGAGTGTAGTGAATACAAAAGCAGAATATAGTCACCTAGACTAGAGTGCCACACAATACACAACTGCCACCTGTTAAAGCAATACACTTACAGTGGTGCCCCGCTTGACGATTACCCCGGTAGACTACGAAATCGCTTAATGATGAGATTTTTGCGATCGCTATTGCAAAACGATATTTCAATGGGGAAAATCTGCTTCATGACGATCAGTTCCCTGCTTCGGGAACCGATTTTTCGCTCCACGACGATCTTTACAGCTGATCGTTGGGTTTTCAAAATGGCCGCCCGCTGTTTCCAGACCTATTTCCAGAAGACAGCAATCGAAAATGGCTTCCCCTATGGGCGATCTTCGCTGGACAATGAGGTATTTCGTCCATTGGAATGCACTGAACCGGTTTTCAATGCATTTCAATGGGCTTTTTCTTTCGCTTGACGACGATATCGCTTAACAGCGATTTTAATGGAACAGATTAACATCGTCAAGCGGGGCACCACTGTACTTTGTAACAGAATAGCTGAACAAAAGAAGACACATTAATACGCCTTCCTGTTTCTCAGTTACATACAAGGGTCCCCAACCTTTTTCACGCCACGGACCGGCTGGGGAAGGCCAGGCACGCGCTCGTTTGGGCACGCACTCGTGCACATGCACAAACGGCGGCATGATGCTTGTGGTGGGGCACTCAAGCATGCGCAAATGGCAGCACAGTGCTCTCACAGGTGCGTTGGAGTGCACGCATGCACAAATCTGCTGTGCGGGGGAGTCTGTCTCCGCGGCCCGGTCCACCACCAGCCCACAGACCAGGGGTCGGAGGCCTCTGCTATAGAAGCTTTAGAGAATGAATTGTTGTATTGGTTTTTTTTTTTTTTTTTGCTTTAACACATAGTTGGTGCCTTTAAACCACTGCCTACCCTCTTGCTGAATTAATACAACAAGATCACCATAATTCAAGAACTCAGTTCTTCCCTTATTCTGGTCCAAGGAGGTTTACTCAAGAACGATTTACAATTCACACACAGGGCTATTAGAGTGCTTTGTTCCAACATTTAGATTCCCAACACGTCTATACAAAGGTGTAGAAAAGAAAAAATATACAGTATGGGGATAAATTTCTTAAACCTAAATACAACACACAATTTATATACACTTTAAATACAATGGACAATCCTGTTCATAGGGGCAGATCATGAAGTTATACTTGCAGAAATGCACCAAGCGTTGTGTGCTGATTGTGCATTGCTGGCACGACCAACTGCTAAGTGCGCCAGCAGAAGTGCTTCACAGACAGCACTTCCACCTCAAGCGCTACCACAGCTACTGCAGCTAAACCATCAAGATGTGTCCGTGTAGTTATGCAACAGGATTCTGACCACTGTGTGCAATCGCAATACCTAATGTCAATTTCATCAACACTGTACAAGTTTTAACCAGCCATAAAGCCTAGACCAGACCCAGGTAGTTACTCCACAAATGCCTTCAACATGAATTATGCAGCCAGAGTGGCTTTTTTTTAAACTCAAACATACTTTAAAACTCAAGACTACAGCAACAACATTAATAAACTGAGAGACAACACACAAACTGCAGAGGATTGGTATATACTTATTCCCTACCATTCTCTCTAGTGAGATTTGAAGTGTATGAATCTCACTTACACTTCCAACTTCAGAAAAAAAATGCTCAGTTGTTCAAAACTGATGTTGCTGCCACTATAGTTTGTCTCACACAATTGCAAGCTGAGGGAGAAACCTACAGCATGTGCAGATGCACAAAGTGCTACAGAGCATACTGGGATGTGCTCAGAAGCTCTTGGAAATCCCAGCCCTCTTTACTCCTTTTTTTCCAACACAGAAAGGAACATATATTCCTCTTTTCAATTATCTTCACAGCAAACTTGCCAGTTCCACAAGCCGCAAGGCCACCATGAGCTTTGTGTCCAAGCAATATTCACATCTGGGTCTCTCTACACTATAAACTGCACTGTGCTTACTCCTTTAAATTTCAGATCCAACATTATTGTTTTTAAAAATAAATTATTCCCCCCTTTTCAATCCATCAGATCACATGTACTATAAAAAAGCACCCCTCCCATATATTTAGATCTTTATTTTAGTTCTTCCACAACCGCACATTTGGCATCAGGCAAAATAGCCCCCCCCCAAAGCACTGTTAAGGGGGGGAAAATAAGGATCCTGGACTGCTTTTTACAGGCCCATCTAAAAATTCTGCATGCAAACCAAGGAGTTTATTTCACAAGAGGCTTCCCAAAGGTCAGTTACCAAATTTGGTCAACAATGGTGCCATCACTGCTGTCATCATTCTTGTCACTGTCAAGAGCAACAACTGTCACCTTGCTATTATCAGCAAGGGAAGGCAACTGGAATATTCCCCCATGCAAATTCTATTTACAGTTTGCATTGCATCCAAAAAAAGACCTCCAGCAGTCTCAGTGAGTTTCATAACAATCAACTGCGAAAGAATACTAGTTCACCTTCTTACTGGGGCCAAGGTTAAAACGCAAGAGCACTGGCAGGATCACAGATGAAATATATCATAAGTATGTTTATGTTTATTTTATACAGCGTTTGAGTCGATTATTCTATTGTACATTGTGAACTACCCAGAGAGTAGCGATATTAATGGGGTAATATAGAAACTGAATTAAATGCATGCAATATAATTTAACTGGTATGCAAATTGAGTCTCCCATTGAAGAAATGACCCAATGCATTTAAACTTGCTATGAAAAATTGTAATCATCATCTGTGCCCTGTAACTCAAATGGGAATGTATGTGAATTAATATAAAGGAAACAAAATGTCCAATTTTAAGTTATTTTTTTCTACGTCTTGTACCTTTCAGTTTAACAATCTTTAAAAAATGTATTTCTATACATGTGACAGATCAGGCAATTACAAAATCCAGACACAAGCAGATACTTACGAAAGATATACATGCTGCCAACAACAATATTCTAACTAATAAATCTTCAAACTGTTCGATCACAAGCTCAAGTAAAGTTTTCCCTGCCAAGATAAAAATGCACACATAAGTTACCAAATATACAATGCTATGAAGAGTCAGATATCAAGATCATAAATACCATGGGCTTGCAGTGCTTACCTTCTTCAGCTGGTAGCTCTTTAAGAAGGAAAGGTTTCCAGGAAGCATGCGAGACAGGGAGAAAAGAAAAAGAAACAGACAATGTAATTAGAAATTAGCAGAAAACTATCGTTATTCATTTCAGTCCCACATGAAACATTTTAAAAACTCAAGCCTTCAACATAAATTACATGAAAACAGGCAAGCACAGTCAGTTAAAACTGCCTTCCTTCAATGAGACATGAGCAGGCCTCAGAACCCTTGCCTTCTTCTACCTCAAGTAGCATCAAGCTAGTGAGGTTAGCGATTCAGCCAAGTCATGCCGGCTGCCACATGTAACTTCTAATGCAGCTCTGTACAAAGGTTCATAGGCTCAGAACGCCTCCACCCCACAACTCCCCTAGGCCACACACAGGAAAAGAACAATTTTTTACTTCCCAACCTTCATATTCCAGAATGTCATATTATACTTCATGCCTTCCAAGGATAACAGTCCACTCTTCATCCCTGTGACACAATTTCCTCTTTGAAATCCCATTTTGCAATTGTACAAACCAATGCCTCCCCACCACACACACACATACTTTTCTCTCTCACAATCTTCTCTCTCTCTCTCTTTTTAGTGCAACTGTAACATTTAATAGGGACAAAGGACCCCCCACGGGACACAGAAGAAAACAAAGGTCAAATAAGAAATGGAGAGGTTTCAGCTGATAACATGGGGGAAAAAAAAAGAAACAGCAAGATAAATCAATAAATAAAGAGCAGCCCTCAGGTGCTCAGTATCTCAAGAGAGCTGCTCCTCTTCCTTCCGTAAATGTGAAAGGGAGAGTGAGCTGACAAATTTACACGTTGGAACAGCTTCTGGAAAGCAATCCACGAGGCAGATTTCACTCTGTGTGTGTGTCAGCCATCTTCTCTCCCTCTTCCCCCCTCCCTTTATTCCAGATCTTGAAGCACATGCCAGATTTTGTACATCGTGTGCGGTTCTATACACAACCCCGAAGCCTTTCTGAGAAACTAAGGCCCAAAGATGGGCAGAGGGGGAAAAATAATAATAATTATGATTCCTTTTGTTTCCCCAAGGGAAGGATGAGAGAAAGGGAGGGGGGGGAGAGAGAAGCAGGAAGGAAGGAGAGAGGGAATGCCAAGCCGCATCTCCCCAGAAACCAAGGGGATCGTGGCTGGCTCCCCACTTACCATTAGCACCCCATCTCTCCCTGAGCTTCTTGACCTGCTCCAAGCTGAGCCCGGTGCTCTCGTTGACACCAAAGTAAACCAGCACTTCCTCCACCGTCTTGGTGTGCGCGTTTTCCATGGCTGAAGCCGGTGTGGTGGTGGCAGCAAATGGTGCCTTGTGTGCCTCTCTCTCTCTTCCTCTTCCTTCTTTCACAGCAATTGGCAGCAGGAACAGCAGCAGCAATTATTTAAAAAAAAAGAAAGAAAGGCGGCAGCAGCAGCAACCCTACTCTAGCCGGCCTCTTAGCACCCAACCTTCCTTGTCGGGCTCCCTTTTTTCCAACCCACCCCCACCCACCCCCTAAGGATCCCCAAAACGCTTCTGGCTCCTCACCATCAGAGAAAAGATCCAGACAGCAATTTGGGAAAAGGGGGGGGGGTGTCTGGAGCTGGGGTGGATTTTGATTTCCCAAGCCAATCAATCAATCAACAAATCGACTAAACCAGAAATTGGGGGTGCCTTTTCACCCCAAAAAGAAGGGAAGGCAAATGCCTCTTAAAATTAAAAAAAAAAACCTCTAGCTCTAAAAGAGGCACCTTTGATTACCCTTGATTCTCTTCAAACCCCCCCCACACACTACCACCTTATTTCTTAAAAAAAGAATAAGGGCTACCCACTTCAAGGGGTATCCAGTGAGGGAAGGCAAAGCCCCCCCCCAACCAAAAAAAAAAAAAAAACACTGACAAGCAGGAGCGTTATTTCTCCAGATATGGCTTTTCTGTTTTCGTGGGGGGGGGAGCAAGAGGAACTCTCCTAAAATTTATAAAAAGAGCCGCCGCCACCCCCCCGTTTTGTTTCGTCCCTCAGCTTCCCTCCCACAAATGCCCTCAGAACGAACCACCGCCTTTTCCCTCAGAGAGCTTCACGAGAAAGTGGTGGTTGGGGGGGGGTGTCCTCCACGCTAACTGCCCCACCCGGGGTGGAAATAAGGGCTTCTGGGCCCCCCAAAAATTCTCCTCAGAAACCCCCTCCCTTCAGAAGGCGGTGAGGGAAAGCCAGGCCACTCACCAGCCAATAATAATAATTATAATTACAACTATTATTATTTTTTTTAACGGCCCGGCCTGGCGTTCCCCTCCCGTTCCGGTCCCGGGCCCCCTCCCGCTCCACTTCCTTCCCCCCCGGGCGAAAAAGGCTGAGGCGGCCGCAAACGGTGGCGGCGGCGGCGAGTCTAATAAGAATTTATCGGAGCCAACGCGCCGCGGCCTCTCTCGCGGCGGCGGCATGTGGACGACGCGGATTGGCTGGACGCGGAGGGAAAGGGGCGGAGGGAAAGGAGAGGCGGGGCCCCGCCCTCGTGACGTCACCCCCTCCGGATCCCTCCTCCTCCTCCTTCTTCGCCTCAAGCCGGGAAGACTAAAGAGAAGGACGGACACATTGGGAGGGACGGGAATTTTTTTTTTTTTTTGCCCGCCCGCGTTCTGATTGCTTTTGTGGGTGGCGGTCGGGAGAGAACCCGCGCACGCGCGCCCGGCAGCGTGGGAGTGGGTGGGTGGGTGGGTGGAAGGCTTGGGGAAAAAGGAAGATGCCGGCCGGCCGGTCGGTGGGCGGGCAGGCGGGCGGGCGTGGAAAGCAAAAGAATAGCATGGAATCTTTTTTTTTTTTAAGCTTTTCATTGGGAAGGCCGCGCAGAGCCACGCCCACCCCGCCCAGGGATCGCGTCAATGGAGGAGCTTCGCCCCCTCGGCCCGGTCTGGGGGGGGCGGAGGGGGGAGGAGGCGCCGCCGTCTCCTGAGGTGACCCCGAGGGCCGCCGGCCTCTTGCTTTCTTCCGGTCAAAAGGTGGCCCGCGGAAGGAGGGTCGAGGTGGGAGTCCCGAGGCCCCAAACACACACCACGTCCCCACTTAACAATGGAGGAGAGTCCTTGCAAGGGGTGTCTTGTGTGTGTGTGTTTCCTTTTTCCTCTTTTTCAGCTGTTGGCAACAGAAGGGCCACCCCAACATTTTTATAGGAAAAATGCCCAGCCTGAATTTTGATTTTGGTGTTCAGCTTTTCTGTACACACACAAACACAAAAGGATTCAAATCTGGATATGAATGTATAAATCAGACACACACACATGCACACACACACATTACAGATTTCCAAACGGGAAATGAATGTATAAACACACACACACACACAAAAGGTTCAAAACTGGAAATAAATGTATAAATACAACACACAAACACAAAGGATTCAAAACGATATGAATGTATAAATCACACACACACACACGCATATTAAAGATTTCAAAACTGGGAATGTATAATTACAACACACACACACACACACACACACACACACACACACACACACACACACACACACACACACACACACACACACACACGGTTCAAAAATGGAAATGAGTGCATAGATAACTGTACCATGCCTTTAAAAACATTTTGCATTTCTGTGAGTTATACCATCTCCCTTCTGCAGGCATAAATAGGCAACAGGATCTTGGCTACTGATTTTGTAGGAGAAAAATCTCCATATGGAAGGAGTGCATAGCCCACCTCATACCCCTGTACACACACACACACACACACACACATGTGGAATATCCATGGACTATATTTACAGCATGGACAGGTTTGTAAATAGGTTTTAAATCTGTGAGCAGTAAAGGTGCCGAAAAGTTGTTTTCCCCCTGATTACTTCTTAGGAATTTAAATAAGGGCATCAGACTCCCCCTGAAGGGATAATAATGTTGAGGCACATGGAGTTTCCCTTGACCAATTTATCTTTTCTCTGGCAAGCAGGTTATTTTGGCCTGTCAGTGGGAAGGCTTCAAAGCTGTGTAAACTGTGGAAGCATGAACGCTTCAGCCAGATTAATCGCCCTCACTGGAGCAAGCCAGAGAAGAAGAAGAAGAAAACGTTGGGAGAACGCATGCGGATCCGAGGAGCAGAGACTGCAGCTTGAATGCAGAGTGGCACCTTGACAAGGATAGGAGCCCTGCAAGAGGTCAAGTGAATTCTGAGTTAAATCCTCTTGGGTTTAATAGAATAACCACCCCATTGATTAATCAGATGTACGAGGCAGTCACCTGTGCTACAGAATGCCATTTTTTTCCTAATGTAATCTATAATATTTCAAAAGACTTTTCCAAAGCTTGATTTGAGGCAGGAGGTAGATGAAAAGAAGGGCCATAACAAGAATGGAGCATGGGCTGGTGGTTCCCTGTAAGGGAATAAGTATATATATATAAGTATATATACATATATACTGTACATACTTATTCCCTGTAACATATACATATCCCCTCTATATGTATATAGAGAGTATATATATATACTTATATGTACAGTGTGTGTGTACACACACACACACACACACACACACACACACACACACACACACACACACACGTGTATTCCCTTACAGGTGAGAAAGATAGATACACACATTTTTAATTAAGCCGTCATCTTAGTTGCATTGTTCTCACCCTCGACCAAAATTAGGTATAACATAGAGTTACAGTGCAGCCTTTTGCTTTCTCACCTGTAAGGGAATTAGTTGCTGCCATCCCTCACAAGAAAGCAACACACACTGTTCTATCTAGCCATCCATCCAACCAACAGCTCTTTATTACCAACCAACCAACCATTTACAGGTATTTATTCATTCATTCATTTCATTCACTCATTCATTCATTCATTCAGTTCTTTTGCCCCACCTCTGCTTGACGTGATCCAGCCTGACGGGGATTTCATGGGGCAATTGTCCCAGAACTCTCTAACATTGACTAACACAAAGCAAGCCTGTTGTACTGGAGTCTTGGACCAGCCGAGGAGCTGTCCAGCAGGATTTGAGCAGCTAAAAGTAAAATTGCAAGAAGACTCTCTGGGCAGCTCTTGCACAGCTCGTCATGAGCTACACCAGCGAGTCACGATGGATTTCTCGTGGAGCAAGCTGACTAGCTTCTCCCTTCTCAGGGCTCCAATCTGGTATCATGGGCCAGTACAAATGTCTTCTTCCTGGATAAGGTTTTTAGTTTGGGTGGCAAAATATTAACTGGGGAGAGTCCCCTCCCATCTTATTTCCATGCCATCCTGTCTCTAGCCCTGCCCCACCCATTCAGATGGCACCTGATCCTTGCCATGCAGAAGCCCCTGACTCAACTCATGCTTTGCCCCTCATCGTGCCAGGCCCTTCGCCAGTCAAGGGTAGCCGTCACCAAGCATCGGAAGGAAATCACTCCATGGAATAGAACGTGGCTTCAATTAGATCCCGTCACTCTCATTTTATAAATTAAAATGAAGCGCTCAGTACAGTGTTCATTATGCCCTCTACCTTCCTTGGTGTGTTGCATGAGTGAATGCAACTAGCCATGTTTAAAAATAAAAAGTAAACGGAAACGTACATAGAAATCACTCTGAAGCAGGACATCTGGTTGCGTACCTCCAAATAATCTTCACGAACCCACTTGCATTATGTAAGGTGGCAGAATTGTTCGCTATGCCCGCGGCTGTCCTTAATGTATGTTATGACAATGGAACTCACTTTGAGGCTCAAATGTCAGGCCAAGAGTCTAATGGCTTTGGCGGCAGTCAAGGAAAAGTGCCAGAGGCTGCCATTCAAGCTCTCCAGGCAGATCGTCCAGTTCCTCTAACTGCTGGCCTGCCGTGCCCTTTCTATTTCAAGCCTAGGTCTCCTCCGTAATGGACGCGAGCCATATTTGACCACCCCACCCAACAATAGCCAATATTATATGTGTTTGTGTCTGTGTGAATAAAGACACAGAGATTTCTGTGAGTGCCTACAAGAGCGCAGACGGAACCACAAAACCCCTTGATGACTTGCATAAAACCTTGGCTACAGGGTACTTCCAGATGATGCTTATACTCTGGGATGGTCCAGCCTCCAATATATGCTCTCTCTTTTTGGTGAGTCCAGATGCCATCAACTTCCATTTGTAATCCTCCCATGATTTCCCACTACTTCTTTTTTCCCCTGACAACAGCGAATCAATTAAGGAAAGAAAAACAGGAGCATAATACTTTTTGACTGATGATTTTAGGACCCGACCATCAAGCAGCACTCATGTTCCTTGACTTAGGGCCTCCAATCTATATCTTTTTTGCTCTCTATTATTCATCTCAAAATCAATTAAACTCTCTTTTCTTGCTTTTTGTAGAGGGGTTTCCCTGTCTGGCCTCCATAATAACTAAAAATCGTCAGTGGCATTTTGGGACTTTTTCCCCCAATGACAAACAATAGGTGCTGGCCAACATTTACAATCTATTCCCCTCTGAAATTAAATGGTATTTTGACTGCTGTGTCAGAATTACAAGATTTTAAAGCTGCATTTATGTGATATAGACCAGTGTTTAAATACAGGAACCACAGCTGGGACTTTTTGTGTGTATGGGGGGGGTGTAATAATCTGATCAGCTTTCTGATATCATGGAAATATGTCAAGCTTTAAAGCAGCTTATAGCTTAGGACCGCCAAAAAAGTAATAAATCGAGATGATTGGAACAGTTATGCAAACCGAGCAGAGGAAAAAGTATTATACATTGTCTGTATGCAATTGCATAGTTATGATATTTGCTTGATTACCTTTCTTGTCAGACTGCTGAGCGTTCCTGTTAGCAACAAGAGGTAGAAATTGGCAAGAGGTGGAGAGAAACTAATTTCGCTAGCTTTGAAGCAGGATGAGTCAAAATGTAATTCTGTTCGCTTCCCTTCCATGCCTCCACATTCTACCTAAGCATATCGGTCTTCGTCAGGAACATACCTGTTCTGAACCCAGTTTTCAAAGCTGTTCCTTCAACCCTCATTGCCTTGGCATGACTCAAGTGTTACATTCCCTGGTCTTTAAATCTATGATTAAGTCACCCAGAGATGCTTTGCGGGGCTTATTTCTCAAAAAGGCATCTCCTAGTGCAGACAGCATGTACTCCAGCCGTCTCTGTTTACGAGGGGACAGGCTGTATTGTCTGATGCCTGCCCTAAATGCCGCCTCTGTGTTGCCTCTATTGTTCCTTGTTATGGGATGCCTGTTAAAAGGGGGGGGGGGGGAGGATGATGTGAGTTAGTTACTAGGGTTGCCGTTCCTTCCACCTGTTCTACCTTCCCTGGCCTCGGTTTGTTCAGTTCCGATCAGGGTGGATTAAAAGCTACCAATGCATGATTCCTTGGTTGGGGAAATAATCTAAAACAGTTCTCACCTCCCTTTTTTTTTTTAAGGATACCTCTTGTGCAACTGATTGGGCTTTCTCTTTAGTTGAAGAAGAAAAATGGGGAGGAGGTTGCAAATATTTCTCTTCAACTTTTGCAGCCTCCAGGAATTATGGAAAATCATAACAGGGGGGACACCTAAAACCTAACCATAAAATTATCAAAACAGGATATACCCAGCAGAAGCTCCTTTGAGTTCCCAGAGCAATGTGTTCTTGGGGTCAGTGTCCTATTCTTCTCTTTGACTGATGCATGTTTTTTTGTCTACGTCAGAGGGATTTAGATGCTCACTGCTTTTGTCCTGATCTCCATACCCCTTTCTGTTTTAGACTATTTGACTTCTGGGCTTTTTCAGTTATTTTCAGATGCGGTGCCGCATTTTACAAATACCACACCTAGAAGTGAAGGTTGAGGCAGAGTCCATCAGCCTGGTTGAAAGACCAGCATCTCTGTCAATGGGCCACCTGGGAAGAGTGATGTAATGAAGCTGCAGTGAAGGGCACAGAAGCTCCTTGAGTTAAGGTACCTGGCTATGGGGTAGAGGTTGGGAGTTCAATTCTCCACTGTGCCTTGTAGGGGAAGAGCCAGCCTGGGTAGTCTTGGGCAAGCGGCACCGTCCCAGGGCACTAGAAGAAGGGAATGGCTAACCAATTCAGAGTATTCTCTATCTAGAAAACCCTGGAAAGGGTCACCATCCATGAGAACTGATGACGTCACACTCCTATCGTCATTGTTGAAAATATTTGTAAGAAAAAAAATTAGGCCAGCTCCTGATTTTGGATTTTTAAAAAAGGCTCACATCGCCGCACTGAATGGGGTATCGTAAGGACAGTCCAACTGCCTGCGTTCAAAACTGAAACAGATTCTTAGAACTTCTTCAAGGTTGTATCCAGGGAGCAGGAGCCATGCGGGACAGACAGCGAGGAGAAATGAGTAAGTTTAAACTCCCAGCAAGCCTTTCTTCTATTTTTTTTTCTTGAGTTAGACCCGTACTAAAATAGAAAATAATTAACTAGCAGCAAAATGTGTGACCTAATGAGTGTAGGTGTGTGTGAAAGAGAGAACACACTGGAAGATTTGGATGTAATTAGATGCAAAGCTGCTAGTATTCCATTAAAATATCTGTGGCCTGTCAGGGTAGACAGGAAAAATAAATCTGTTGTGTTCTCTTCTCTCTGAAGTGCCAGTTGCCAAAAGCTTAAATCCGCAATCTCTTCTCCGCTCCTGGCTTTTACATTCCTCTACCCACTGAGCGACAAAGCAGGCTGCAGACAGAGCTGCAGGCATCCTGCTTCAACCCTGAAAGAGACAGGATCTCGTCTCTTGCATGAGGTTTCACATAGAGAATACCAGCTGTAACCCTAAGAAAGGTGATTTATCTGTTTGACTGCAGAACGCTTTGGCTACACCTGGCGGGACCCCGAGAAGTGTTTTTAAGGTGGGATGGGGTGGGCCAAAGAAGACCTCCTTGGGACTTCAAATACGGAGGAGTTCCCTCTTTTGGGGTTTCCCCTCGTCAACCCAACTTTCTCACCCCTCTCTTCAAACCCTTTTGCTCAGCTGAAATGTTGCTCCCCCCCCCCTGCTTTCTACAGCAAGCAGAAACAATATAGATCATGTCTTGGGGGGGGTGAGGGGAACACATCCCCTGTGTGGATTCTGAAATGTATTAGCTATTTTTAATATACCAGCCAGAAAGAAGCACCATGTACTAGCGGCTGCACATGTTATACCAGCAAATTATATACCAACATCACTGCATGGCTTTGCCCCTGCAGGGAAAAAAATCCTGCAGACACTCATGGAGCCAATGCTTTAAGTGCCCTAAAGAGTGGAAGAAGTACAACGGAGAAGACACCGTTTTCATTAAAAACGACGAAAGACTATATTATCTTTCGTACGGCATAATTCATACCGAACCCTCTTTGGACTGGATGACCCGCCAGTGTTTGGAGGAAGTGGTGCGGAGGCGACAAACGCCCAGCGTCAGCCAACACATCAACTAGCCTCTCGGCGCTTGCCTTTGGGATTTCCTGGCTCTGTGTGAGAACAGGTTTTATATCTGGCACAGTTATCAGAAAATCCCATCCTTTAAGTGTGGCAGAGACAGGGAACACCGAGGCGACGTTTTGCTGTGACTCTTGATGCCTGGGAACATCCTAGCCACTTCCTAATTTAAATTCTTGTTTTGGGATCTTGTAAGCCTCGCATGGGTTTCCTCTGAATGCTGGAAGAACCTTCCGTGGTTGCCTCTAAAACCACTTCGACAATAGGTACCACCTCTAAGGTGTTTTGTGAGATAATTGCTAATTGTTGCTAATTATGGTGGTGGCTCTGCGTGGGATTTTTTTTTTTACAATAAAATAACTGTGTATTATAATGAAACGAGGTTTGGACTATAACTTGGGGAAGTTACTTTTCTGGACTATCGTTTGGAAAATATTCTAGCCAGCCCAGTCGCTACCCATGCCTGCGGGCAATGCCTGATATATATATATATATAACTTTTCCAAGCTCTGTAATTTTGTAAGGGAGGACCCTTAAGGCTTTTTCTATCTGTACATAGATAGATGCACTGTGTACCCCTTGCTGGAACTCTCCTAGTGAGAGCCACTTCTGCAATATTAGAGATGGAGCTAGGTTTTGCCTAGAGCTTGGAATGCAGTTTATGGGCTATGGAATTCAGCAGGTCTTCATTTATGTATTCGATTTCTATACCACCCATCTGGCAGCCAAGGCCGATCTGGCGGTTTGCAACCAGCAAACTGTTAACTAGGATTGACTCCGACTGCAGTCACAATGATCCGCTTCGGTTTGGAGATGATACCGGTAGCCATCGTTGACAAGGTGATGTTGATCTCACAGCTCATGTTATCCACCATCTTGCTAAGGGTACGCAGCGCCAGACGAGGAGCAAATGGCTTGAACAAACTGGGCTGGAAGGCAGGCTTTGCTGGAGGCCAAGAACGTTCGAATCGGATAAATAGAACGGCAAATCCTAGACTTCCATTTTAGAGTGATCATTGTAGGCCTACTGCAGGAAGAGTTGGATCGAAGTGTCTTCCAGCGGCTTGAACACCCTGCCCTAAAAGAATTTTCTTTTTGTCTCCCTTCGCACGTTGCCAGATTCTGCTAACCATCTAATCCTATGTAAGTTTACTTAGATTATTTACTTAGAAGCAACGGCTCCATTGTTTCGTGGCGCTTAATTGCAAGTACGCACACAGTTTTGATACCACTCCTGCTTCACTCTCAGGCCTCCCGTTCCGAGAATGTACACAAAGCATGTCGAAGGCGCATAGCGCTGCACCGGACACTCTGCAACTAGTTTTGCTACATCGTTATGTATGTGAACTCAGCCTTTCCTCATAGAGCCTTTCCTCCAGGTTACATGAGGACGTTAATTGGCCTGGCGGAGAAAGAGCAGAAAAGGTCGACTCTCCTGGGCTGAAACCTGTTTTTGTCCCTCATTCTTAGAACTAGTGTAATTTTTTCCCCTTCATTGAAAAAAATTGCACCAGAATTCACAGGACATGCTGAGTATCTTACCTTCCACCAGTAAGAATTACTTGTCTTATTGATGACTTATATTCTGCATTTTCTCCAGTGAGCACATCTTTTCACTCTGTAACCTGAAGAAGCTGATAAGGAAATATAATGTTAGCCTTATTGTTTCATTCCTGATGCCATAGACACCCCCTCCTTCCGCACAGTGGCAGAGGCCTGTTTTAGTCATGCTTGTGTAAGATTAACAGCAACCAAACTCATACAAGCAATGAAACAAAGGTGGGATGGAAAGGTTGAAATCAAATGATGACTGGCCCTTTCGACAGAATCTTGTAGGCTGAATCAATGCTATAATACATTGACTTTAAATTTTGATCCACGAATCAAAACCATCATGGAGAACCCCTTGAGAAAAACAGCAGTGGATCAGTGCTCTCAACAGGTGCCACCATGTAATGTTTACTTCCCACCCATCTTTTATTTTAATACCTCTAAAAAATGCAGGTGGCTCGGGGTGTTCTTCGCTAAAGGCTCAGCTCATGATGCCTCCTGGCCTTGAAATCTACATGACACGAGCTTACGCACATCATAACCCACCCGGAAATTCTCCAAAACAAGCCACACAGAAAAGAGGAAAATTTTTTGCAAGGGCAGCTCTTGATTAATTCCACCAAAGTAATTAATCCATAGACTGTGACACACACACACCCTGGGACATTTTTTGGTATACTTATTGATCTTTGCCTTAATATTGCCTGTTAATGATGCGAGATGCCTCTTTACTCCTTGTTCGTAGTTTTAACTATTGTCTTTTGACGATGTTAGCCGCCATTGTATCCTCAGTTTTCAACTTTAAGTATGGCCTTTCATTATTGTAAGCCACCTTGGGTTCTTTTCAAGGAGAAAGGAGGTAGAAATATTTTAAATACATAAATGTCCAATTTTCTTTCCCCATATTCTCCAGTGTAGTTTATTGGTAGATCACATACTCTGCAAGGTGAATATCCCGGGTTTGATTTCAGCATTTTCATGTTGGGATAGAAAGAGCCTTCCTGAAATGCTGGCAAACTACTGTTTCTAATCAAGATCAACACTACCGGAGAACGTGGATCAATGAACTAATTCAGTATCTGGTAGTTTCCTCTGTTCTTATATTTGCTCAGCATTCCCTTGAAAAGTTTAACCTTGTCTTTTCTCTTGTCCCATTTCAGCCTGTGAGAGTCCAGGGTTCCCTTGCATATATCCAGGGATTGTCCGAAGTCAATGTTCTTGAGGTCTTTCTGATTTGATTGTTCAACTAAAAATAACACACAGATTCATAGAATTACCCGCCCCCCCCAGGTGGGACAGGAAAAGGTCAAAGAGAGAAGCAGTCCTTGTCTTGGAAAACAGACAGCTTGAGACTTTTATTAATAGCTGCAGATCCGCTTTCTCTTGGTTGGGCTCCTCTTGTTTCATCAGTAGCGAGGGCTGAGGAACACAATACTTCTTGACGCACCCACCGTCTCTTGCTCCCGCATCCCTCCCCAGGGCAAGCCGAAGCCAATAGGTAGGAACAATTATGTCTAAAGATATTATGGAATAACGTGCTCTGAGAAAGGAGACACTCCAGTTGGTATTTGGTAACTATGGGCTACCAACTGCTGGTGACCCGAGCGGCTTGGCATCCGTGAGAAGCTTACACGGGAAAAGGTTTCAGAGCAACGTCAGTGTAAGAGAAAACACCCCGGTCTAATAATAATGGCTGCGGGCTCCAGGGGATGGAAGGCATGCTTCTCCTTGACATTTTCTTCTCCATATGTTACCTGAGCCCACCATGAAGTAACACTGCTAGAACTTCTTCACCAAACCATCACCGATGGGGCTGTTTTTTTGGGTTAAGAGACCAGCAGATGGGACTCTAGGAGTGGAAGGATGGCCACCGTTATTCCCTTCATCGCAGGACCTCAGTCATGTAATTCCTGCATTGTATTCCCTCTAATAACTCTCAATGATTCTAAGTCAAGAAACCTACTTTTCCTTTGTTTCTAGATAACAAATCTCTTTAATAAGAATTGTCCCTTCTGCCTGCCAAGGGCTTCCAATGAATTAACAGTGAAATCCGATACATGTCAACTCAGAAATAAAACCCATTCAAAAGGCGTTGTTCTAAGGCAAGTTGGCTATTGGACTGCACCCCTTTAAGAGTTTCCGTCAATGGTTAATTTAACTGATTAAACTTACCAATCTTAACTGATTAAAAAAATCAGTCTTAATTTGTTTCTTAAAGTACAAAATGACTCTTTTGTGTGTGTTTGCTTTAGAACTCCAGTGGGCAACCATGCTAGGTTGCTCCAGAGATAACACAGGAAATGCATGTGGTATCCTAAAGACACCATCTATCCTGTCCCATAACTTTTTTTTTCTAGGACTTGAGACTTTTCAGTGAGAGAAATGTGGTGTTGCCTTCAGTTGGCAGAGAACTCCTTTATCTAAAAGGAGGCCAGCTCACTCACTAGCAACCGGGGACGATTTAGCAACATGGCCGGCTCAAGAAACAGGTCAACATTTATGAAAGAACAGAACTGCTTCCATTGAAAAATAGGAAGATCAAAAATCAGACAAGAAAATCATTCAGGGTTTGGAACACTCTTGCGGCTGACCTCAAGAGTCCACACAACTTAAGCTTTAAAGGGGAACTTTGGGGTAGAATCTAGATATTCTAGATTAATTCTGATATTTTCAAAATATCATAGAATTAATTTTTAACCAAGTTGCTATTACCAAGACCAGTAATCTCTTCAAATGTTTTGTCCCTACCTGGTTAGGTGGGCTGGGGCTTATGAGAATCGTACCCCTAGGGATATCTGGAGAGCCACATTCTGCCCATCCCTGAGCTATCCATGGAACGAAGTTTGTCACCACCCTGAAGGCCATCAAAACAGTTTAATGAACTCTGAAGAGTGCTCTTTCTAGATGGATTTGCTATTAAACTTTGCTCCAGTTTCATCTGCGGCCCATGCTTCTAAATCGAGACCTTTGCCTTTTGTTTTCAAATAGGTAATTTGATATAAATGATTCAAGACAGATGTTGCCGGGCGCGTTGGCATAAGCCGCTGCAGAGACCAATGGGGACCTTCGGTGGAAGAGCAATCCAGGATTCTCAGAAAAGCAGAGAGAGGACCTTAAAAGGCAAATGAGCAGACCAGAGGCAAAAAACGGTATCTGGGGTGTGGAGTGGGAGAAGATGGTAATAAATTAATGCTAGCACTGATAGATCACCAAGGAGCCTTTTGCAAAGAGAGATAAATGGGAGAAACTGCTTTAGCCCTCTGCTTATCATAAGCTGAGGTGAGACTCATCTCTTAAGCGCAGTCCTGCTCTGACTGCATCTGCAAACACGTTTAATGGGGTGCAAGCCACTTTGAGTGCAGCACCATTTATTTCCCAGGGTCATGCTGCTCTGTCTTCCTTCTCCCTACAGATCAACCCAGCAGCCCCCTGAATGTGTTAGACTACAGGTCCTATCATCCTCCTGCCGCCAGCCTGGCCGGTTGCGATGGGAATTGTATTCCGGTATGTCCGATAGGCAGGCTCTGGTTTGGAGAAAGCTGCCTTTGGTCCCTCAGAGGTCCTTGATCTCTGCACATTTACCCACCAGGCTCCAGGGGTTCTAACAGCTGTCAGTTCAACAGGTGCAGCTGTTCCCATAACTGTCTAGCTACGCCTCCACTGAGGCCTGGAGGTAGAGACCAGCACCGTACCCCCAAGGTTGTGTGGCAGCGTGGCTCTGGGCTGCTCTGCGGTGAATTTGGGAAGGCCTCCAATACATGGCCGGAGGCACTCTCGTCTTAGCGGCTCATGTGGCTGGGTAGAAGACAGGCCTGCTCCTGTGCCTTTAAGGATGGTTGAGCGCACAGACATTAGGTGACTCATCAGCGATTCTCCACTAAGCTGAGAAAACTAACATAGCAGAACAAAACATGATCATTGCAGCTAATTGCTGCAAGTACAATTCTTTTACTAAAAAGGGGGGCTGTAAGGCTTTGTTCCCAAATTTACAACCTCAATTAACAGTTTTGGGCCAGGCAGTGAAACAGGTTCAAGGTTGCACCCTCCTGGCTCTAAGTAATCCCTGTTGGCCGGATTCTCATTCTCTCTCACACAATCATACTGCTTGATGCAGAAAGGTGAATGACTCAGAAATTACTGCAATCGTCTTCAGCTCAAGGAAAGAACTGCTAAATTATCCGGGTGCTTTTAAGTGCTGAATGAGCTGGTGCTTCTAGCTGGAGCGTAATTGAATTAAGAATGCCTGAGAATGCTAAAGGGAATATCTCTAGGGATTTCCCCCCCCTAACATGTCTGGTACCCCCCAACCCATTACAGCCATCGCTCTGCTTGTCAGCTCCAGGGTAGCCAACGCTTGGCTTTGTCTCCAAACAGCTCCAACCTCCTTTTTTATTTTTGTTGTACAACAAAATAGTAGTTGACGAAATCTGCCAGTAAAAGCTTATGTTGTTGTTGCTGCTATGTGCTATATAAAAAGAGAGCGAGCGAGAGCAAAGTGTGCTGCTTATAGACCACCCCATAGTGCTTAAAACACTCTCTGGGTGGTTTACTATTTCATTACACAGGCTACTTATTGCCCTCCCAGCAAGATGGATACTAAATTTACTGACCTTAGAAGGATGGAAGACTGAGTGAACCTTGAACCAGCCACCTGGGATTGAACCCAGGTTGTGAGGTGAGATTTATCTACAATACTGCAGTTTAACCGGTGCCCCGTGAGGCTCCTGATTTATGCTGACCCGATGAATGAGCCATCTCCAGAATTTCAGGTCCTTAACTGCCCTGCTCAGCTCTTGCAAAACTCAAGCCTGGGGCTTCCTTTAGAGAGTCAGTTCATCTTATATTGGGTCATCTTCTTTTCCTGCTGCCTTCCACCCTCCCAGCATGATCTTATTTATTTCTTTAAAATATTTTACTCCGCCTTGAAAAAGACCGCTTACAACATCGAAAGACAACATTCAAAGCTAAGAACAATGAAGAGGTATCTTATGTCATTAAAAGATAATTATCAAAGCTAAGAGCAATAAGTATGCAAATATTTTTAAAGGGCAAAGATTTGTCACCTACTAAAACTCCAGCATCCACCAAATCCATCTTCCTGAAAAAGTGCTAAACTTAGAATTAAAGAATTGACTGTGGTTCACAATGCTTCCCTATACAGATTTGTTCCTCATTACCCTTCTTCTTTTCAGCAATATAATTGAGAATGCTGCATGGATGGGTGGGTTGTAATTCTGTTATACTCATAGTAAAAACAAAAACAAAAACAAAAAACAAAAAAAAACAAAAGAAAACAAGATTAAATTTGACAGGGAAGGATTTTAGGAAGATGAATCTCATCCATTGTGAGGGGCAAACCCACCAGGAAGCCGTGTGGCAAGACTGCTGGCTTCTTCTTCTATAGACGTGATATCTCAGGTCCTGTTTGATCACAGATTTTTCTTTATTGGCAGCTCAAAAGCCCATTCTCAGCTGTGTAGATAAATAAAGTACCGTTCCGTGCAAATTACATGAGGTGCTTTTAATAAGAAGAAAACACTAAGCCAGGAAAAATTAACCACCAGGAAAAATACCAGCTTGCTGACTGATGTCCATAAATAGATGAGCACATCTAAGAAAATATACATATTGAGAGGAAGAAGAAAAAAACCCACATCTGTTTGTGTGTGTATATATATATATATACACATATATTTATATGCTTGAAGAGTCGTTATATGTGCCCTGACTTAATACATTTAAAGCATATCCTTATTCCCTTTAGGCCTTCTGCAAAGTCCTAAATGGGAAAAGCGTCTCAAGCTCGTCAAGGTCATTTATGTTGTTTCCAAAAATATCCCGAAACAAAATGCAAGAGGGGGGGGCACTTTGTGGGATGTTATCTGGACATATAAGGTTTCAATCAAATTCTTCAAGAAGTGTTAGAATGAAAGCCGGCGGCTTGTTTTGACATGGCCAAGCCACTGGCAAGAAGAGAAGGAACAGGCAGAGAAGAAACCACCCACATTTCTCTTAAGGCCGCTTACACAAAGCTAAGAACCCGGCACCGTTTCCCTCCAAGCTCACTTTTAAGTCAATTGTATTTTGAGTGAGGTCCTGACATCTTCAAAACAGAGCACAGCATGGCGGCCAGCAGAATCCAGCATCTTGTGGGCATGGAGCCGCTCCGGGGCTGAACTATCATCAGACTGCTGGAGGCCACGTTTAAAGGAGTACCTACAGAAACGGTGTAAGATGGGAAACTGACACAACGACACCAGGTCCGTTATCTGAATGTTGGGTCTCGCTAATGACAGCCCGCATTTTTTTGGCACACGTTATGGGTGGCAGTGCTTTTTATGCTTACCACGCACGCTGCGCAGGGGCGATCGAAAATAGACTTCGAGGCTAAGCCCACACTTCTGGTTATTTTACTGGAGAAAAAAGCCTTGGCATGATGCAGAATGCACACACACGCAATATACAGAGAGAAAGAGAGAGATAGGCGTGTGAGTAGAACTGTCGCTCTGAAGATGGATTGTTCGCTTAATTCAGTTAGATCCGCCTGCAAGGACAAATCCATGAAGACAAAATCCAGAGGCCGGCTTGAGCGACGGTATGTCAAGCGCATACTAATGGGCTTCACGTGAAAAGAATGAAAAGCCAGTGCTTTTTTAGTGGGAAAGCAATAAGAAGAAAATGGAAGCATGACAGCTGACACGAGGCGTTCCTGCGGATCCTGCGCCTGCTCCGGGTCGGCTGGACACAACGTTGGAGCCAACCTGGAAGAGGCCCGGAAGTCCTCCACAAGAGGTCGGCCCTTCTTCATGGATGGCTCCAATGTTGTGAAACCAGCTCCTGGTGGAGCTAAGCCCAGCCCGCTCCCTGCTCTCGTTCAGAAGGCAACTGAAAATGTTGCTTTCCAGAGAGGTTTTCCACACTGACTTTGATTTTACGCTCCCTTGTCCTGCCATCACCCAGAGAATTGTCTTGGGTGTCTCTTGTTCTTATTCTATTAACATTTTATTTCTTCTGTACTTATTCTTTAGTCCTCTACATTTGATCTCTTCTTGTAAACCACCCAGAATGGCATTTTGCACAAATGGGGCGGTATATAAATCAAATAAATAAATAAATGTTAGAAGGTACATAAATGGACTCCGCATGGTTTAGTTTGGAAATGGCATTTTCTCAATGCCTAGTAGGAATAAATGAATTGCCCAGTTTCCACATATGCTCTTAGATCACCTCAAGGCACTCAGTGGAGTATATTGGGACTTAGTCCATTCTGTGGTTAAAATGTACGTAATATGTAAGGCATCGAGCAGAAATCATGCTATTGTTCCAGAAACACTTGATTCTCGAAGACCTTTGTTTCCGAGTCATGACTTCCAAAGCAAGTCTGTACTCTACCCAGAAGACCAACCACCAGTCATACGATGGGGGATATAAAAAAACTCCTCTAAGGATAATCAGATAGTTTCTGCATTTACAGATTTCCATCTGTTAAGGACATGCTCTCTCTCTCTAAGCATCGTTTGAAACCCTCAGCCTCGCAACCTCCAGATTAGGGCAAGAGGGTCACTCAAGCTCACCCACCGAAATTCATGGCTGTGTGGAAACAAGAGGCCATTCTCTCTCCTCTTCTCAAAGAACTGAAGGCTTTGCGGCACAATTGATGAGAGAAGATCTTCTGAACCTCTCCTTATGGCAGATATAGCTGAATGAGGAAGCGATGCCCAGCCACGGGAAAGCCAGTGGGCTTTGGCTGCAGGAGCATTTCCCTGTCCATTGAGCCTAGAGTCCTGGGCGCTCTTTTTTGTCAGCAGCTCATGATGATCAACGGTGCCTGACTTGCATGGCTCCCTAAGGTTCTCTTTGCTTCTCATGAGCAACAGCCAAGCAATGTCTTTAAAATGTTTCTGTTAACTGTTCAGAAAGTCTATGTAAGTCAGCAAGTCTCTCCCTCAGGAAGTTGACAGTTCTTAAAACTACAGGAAGCCAGATGTCGGCTTAAGATAAGGGAAAAACTTCCTGACTTGTTAGAGCAGTACAACGATGGAGCCCATGACCTTGGGAGGCTGGAGGCATTCAAGACAAAACCGGACCACCTTCTGTCGGTTTTGCTTTGATTTGGATTCCTGCCTTATGCAGGGGTTAGACTCGATGGTCTTAGAGGCCCCTTCCAACTCTATGATTCTAGACGTTCAGTCCCGATTCCTTAAAGGTATGCTTTGCTGTATAATAGAGAGGGGAGACATTTTGAAAATTGTTTTAACATATCAGTTAAGTCTCCATCTTCTTGTGTGGTTCGCCTTGTGCCTTGCAGTTCAGCCATTTCGAACTGACTCAACGACGTGGAGAGTTTATGCCAAGGCCTTTGATTCCTTGCATAAGCGACATTTTTTACAGTATGTTGTTATTATTTTAAATGGTGCATAACAATTGCAATGCACCATCAGAGGAAAAGGTCCAGCCCAGCCTCTATTTATTAATCCAATCCAGCATTGTGTTCCAAACGCAAGTCGTTGTCAAGAAAGGGCATGGAGGTGAGTCATAGGTGGCCGTGAGTCATGACGGGCCACCTGCCATTCACAGGTAAGCATGCGCCAGAGTATGAAAAGCCCAGCACAGTCAGGAATATTTAGCCCTGAATTCCGACAGTGGCCAACGAAGTCTCTTTTATCTGAATGTGGAGGGCTGCTTTTATCTCTGATCTCCTGCACCTACCAGTGACAACAGAACCTTCTTCCCTCACTTTCACGAAACCTTTAAAAATGCAGCGAGGGAGTGATCTAATCCTTCCACTTAACTACTGTTCAGTGTGAAGGAAGTGGGGACAGGGAAGGTTCCAAACCTGAAAAATCAGTTCTTTCCAGTAAGTACCAGGCACAATCTGGGCCCCTTGAGAACAGAGCAACTGTATTTTGACAATGTCCTTTTTTTGAAAGAGAAGTTCGGTTTAAAGGCGATGCTGGAAATGCTTTTATTTCATTTTTTAAAGTACGTATCCTTAGGAGGGCCTGGCGTGCTCTGGTCCATGGGGTCATGAAGAGTCGGACACGACTAAACGACTAAACACACATCCTTGCCAGTCCTGTGAAGTCCCTAGATCTGAGTTTCATGGTTGGGTGGAAGCACAGCAACACACTGACCCCCTTAGGCCATGAATTTTGAGATGATTTACATACAGCCCCCTAAAACACAACAGCCTCTGCAGAGGTCAGACGCTGGCTCTTCTTTTTCTTGCACATTTCATGGACAGATTTTATAGTTTTGATCCACTTCCACGCTGCTTCCGAACATAAATACAGTCAACTATAAGGGAGGGAGGCATGGAGGAAAGGGTGTAGGGCAGAGACGCAATCAGAGGAGATAAGAAAAACAATGCTCTATTGTAGATCATCTTACCATAGGATGGAGCACCCATAGGTCAGCCTCGGTGTAACAGCAGGTAACCCCTCTGCCCTATAAACAAGCCTTTAATTCACACTTGGGGTCATGCTTCAGATGAACCCCAAAGTTTCAGCTTTTATTTCCTGACAGCTCACTGCAATTTCAACATACAAACTAGTTATAGAAATGAGTTTGTTAGTTCCGGATGCTGGTAGTTTTGTTTTTTTAAAAGAGCATGTACAATGTGCCTTTTACTGATTGTCTAATGCTTGTTTTTGAAAGCCTGCTTGCAAATTTCACCAGGAAAAGGGACATGACTTTTCAAACTCTTTCTAATCTCCTGTATTACTCTGGGAGAGTATTAACGCTAATAAAAAATGGAGATGCTGAGGGAACTGTCAGAGCCAATCAGACCTCAGCCCCTCACTCCCAAGAGGCTCTTATCAAATCTCTGACTAGCTGGGGGGGGGGGGTGTTGAGGTAAAGTCACCGAACAAAACCCATTAAAGCCACATTATTGAATGCCCACTTGCATAAATGCTAAAGATAGCCACTTTAGCCATTCCTCCCCTTTTCCCTTTCTTTGGATAATTATAATTTTCTGCTTCAGCTGAGAAAGTCATTTCTGATGCCGCTCAAGTGCGTAATCAGTTTTGCCCTTCTGGAGGGCAGGCAGAATGACGCAGCGCTCGGAGTGGGCTCGTCAAAAGCGTCCTGCTGGGACTGTCGTTTTGGGTACAAAATCGCCAATATCTGAAAAGCCCTGCTCCTGCAATAACCTCCACAGTTTAACTTTAAAAATAATACATGGTTACTTCGGCATCAGGATAAAATAATAATAATAACAACCAGCGCCACACGGATGCTATCCTAAGAGATACCACTACAACAGATGTCTGCCTGTATCTTCAGTACAGGAAGTCCAGAAATTGGTTCCAACTCCCTAGAGGAATTGAGGGTTTCTTTCCCACTTCTAAATGGGGTGAGATGCGCATGTGCCACAACTGAGAGAGGGAGACCCCTTGCTCTTACGAGGCCTCAGGAAAGCTCACCCACTAGACCCACAGTGGTGCAGAATATTTCCATGTCCCTTTCACTTTGCAAAAAGCTAAGGCAGCCGCACATACTATGTGTTCGGGGGGCAGTTCAGCTGTGGTGGTTCAGAAATAATACCACCCCAAGGTTTGCTGGAAACAGAGCCAGCCCAAACCATTTTGCGGCCTGTGATGAATGATGGTGTCGTCTGTGCACAGAAGCTGGCCAAGAGAAAATGGTGGAGCGTTGTTCTTTTCAACTGGGGATGTCCTGCATGCCATCTGAGGACAGGAAGGGTAGCTTAATGGGTGCAAAGGAGTCTCTGGCAGTCCAGAAAACATTTCTAGGGAAGGAGAAAGAAAAAGTATGCAATGGTATGAGATTTGCTCTGAAGAAAAAACAACCAGTAAGTTTTCCATCCTGGCATTCCTACCATTAAGGTGTGCGAGGTGTCAGTTTTTGCCATAGTTAATTAACTTCCTGCAGCTCTCTCAGAATCTGCCATTCAAAAGGGACATCTCGCACACCCAAACGGTAGGAGGGCTGGGAAGGAAATCTCATATTGTTTCTTTGCTCCTCCCTAGAAAGGCGTGGACTGCCAGAAAGAAAAAACCAGTGGGTCCCAGATCAAATCAAGCCTGAGCAGTCTCTGGTGATAAAAACACTGAAACCGAGGCTGTCCTCATTTGGGCATATCCTGAGAAGGCAGGATTATCCGGAGAAGACAACAAGGTTGGGAAAGTGGAAGGCGGCAGGAGAAGAGGAGGACCAAATAGGAGGCGGTCCGACTCCCTAAAGGAAGCCATTGGTTTGAGTTTGCAAGAGCTGAGCAAGGCAACTGAGAACAGGGCATTTTGGAGATGGCTCATTTGTAGAGTCACTGTAAGTTGGAAGCAACTTGACGGCACGTAACAGCAGCAAGAAACAGGTGGTACCACCTCACTCTCTCCCCTTCATATCCCCTGTTCAAATCCTACCTTTTTTAGTGAGATCTTTGATTTAATCATCGACTGCACCTGTAAGGTATAAATTCAAGTACCTGTAACTGCAGTTGCTCTCATGTAACCTTGATTCTCTCACCCCCCTCAGCGCTGTTCCCTTTCTTGAGAACGGATATCATTCTTAGAACGCCGTGGCAAAAGGACAGAGCTAGGAGTAAAGAAATCCTTTATGAAAGTACTTCCTCTTTGCTGCGCGCTAACCAGATGGCCTTCTATGTGACATTTTCTCTCTGTCTTAACTTCCGTCCATCATCAGCAATGCGAGAATAACAACAGGGACTGTGTTCCAGCGCTCCTGGAAGGATTAAAACGATGTACCGCAAAAAAGCAAAGTGTGCTGCTTATACACCACCCCACAGCCCCTAAAGCACTCTCTGGGCCGTTTACAAGTTAATTAGGCATTGCCTTCCCCTGCCACCAGAGCGAACTGGGTCCTCATTTTACCAGCCTCAGAAGGATGGAAGCCTGAGTGAACCTTGAGCTGGCTACCTGGGATTGAACCTGAGCAGAGTTTTGGCTGCAGTACTGCAGTTTAACCACTGCCCCATGACGCTCTTCTTACCCAGCCTGTTGCCCTCCAGATAAGACAGGATTGCTCACCATTGGCCGTGTTTGCTGGAACTGATGGAACTGTTATTTAATACACAGCTAAATAAAGCGTACAAACGCTTGGATATATAAAAAAACACGATGTACTGTAGGGCTACGTGCATTTATGATACTAAACGAACCACAGATTGAAGTGCGACGTTTTCCCAAAGAGATAGACAGGGGAAAAAATCTTAAGGGTCTTACCTACAATATACTCCAGTTATATTTTTCTACAGATGGGAAGGAAGTTACATTTCAAATTTTCTTACTCTTTTTCTGCTCTTACAGTAAAAAAAAAAGAAGAAGAAAAAAGAGGAGCAAAGAAGATAATTTCAGATTACATTCTAGCCATCACTCTCAGATTGTGGTTGCTGGCTCTATTGCAGGATGGCTAAATAATAGATGTGATTTAAAGGCTCCAGGGGTAGATTCTAAAAAGGCAGTGAACCTCCCAAATCCTGACAAAGTGCCATTTAGTCATCAAAAAATACCTCGGAGGTAGATTTAGAGCTATTTTGCAACTTTCTTTCCACTGAGAATGCTCTCCGGGCAAAGGCTAGGTGCTTTTCTCTTCTTCCTATCAAATACATTTTCTCACACTTTGGCGCACAGCTACACCTTCTTTCTCCTCTGGCAGTGGATTAAATTAGACCTTTTAAACATTTATCTCCCTTAGGTGTATGACCACTTTCAGCATCTGACTCTGTAAGAAACAAAGAACAAAACAAGACCCATGTTTTGCAGGCGATGATGAGCCGGTGATTTTGATGCCACTCATTTGTCTGTTCAGGCTCGGGGTGAAAATCCAGCCGCAGAAAACCCCCAAACCACAAAGGGAGGGCGGGGAAATCCCAATGTGTACCAGAAATCACCAAATACATTATGAAAAGCAATGCAAAACAGAATACATTCATGTGTATCATTGATGTTGTCAAAGAAATAAGGCTTATATTCTTACTATGGAAGAACCTTACCGGTTTATTTTGTTCACTCGTACAAAACGTGGTAGAACACAATGCTCATTTTAAATCAAAAGGCTGCAACACCGGAATCTCAATGGCAGACAAATTGCTTTTCACATAAGATTTCTCAAGCATGCCCCTGTTTCTACAAATACCTACAAATGGAAAAGCATCAATCTGGCAACTCTTTAAAAAGATGTGCATAATTCTCTGCAATGACACGCATCACAAGCTGCTCCAGCTATGCTCTCTAGATTTCTTGTTTTATAATGTGTGAACCCATTTGTGCAATAGCAGAAAGCTCGGTCGTTTTCAATTCAAGTCCCCTTTAACTGTGTACAACACCAGTGTTCAACAACAAGACAACCAGAAGAGTGAGGTCTGTACTCTGGATAGTTTTGTTAAGGACTTCTGTCTACTTGTTGCAGATGGAGAAAGTAACCTTGGGGCCTCCCACATTTTTACCAACTCCTGTCACATATTAAACTTGGGCAACAAAGTGTAAAACACGCCTTTACTGTGCTGCAGCTACAGCCATAAAATATATGAATGAAATTTGGTTACGAGCCAGAAGAAGTTATACGGAGCACCAAATGCTCAAGCAAAGAAGAAAAACATTGTGGTCACAAGAAGCCTGGAAAAGGTAAAATAAACAAAACCAAAAATGTCAAAGGCAAAGGATCGACGTTTTTCAATGACTTCACCACAGGCGAAGGACTACACGGAAACATCTTTATATTTTGGTAGGCGGAAAAACAGCAAATCGTGAAGGCTGCGTTGCTCTCCCTGGGAAGTGTAAAAGGAACCCGAACCACATCAGGTATCTTATGCCTCCTCTATCCGTGGGGTGTAGGCCGGCCCACACCGTTCTGCACCAGCACGAGCCTTCGGCACAGAGCGAAGGTGTCTTTAGCACCACCCCACACATGGGAAAGAATTCTATGGAATAGCTGGAGCATTCAAGAATGTGGAGTCAGTGACCTTAAGGGCCTGTCGTTTAACAACACATTTCACAAGGCCTTTTCCCCCACATGGCAGTGTTTGCTTAGCACTCCCCAGAGTTCACAAGGGGACAACCTGCTTCCTTGGGAAACCAGGTGATGACCGTTCTCTGGCTTCAGAGGCCCTGTTCGGAACAGCCACTAAATGAAGCTAGCAAGCATCCCATATTTGGGGGGGGGGGGGGGAGAGAAGAAAAAAAAGAAAGAAAAAGAAAGAGGTGGCACAATTTAAGATGCTGATCATTCAAGCACTGCCCTCCCTTCTCAAGATTTGCTGTGCCACTGTTTTTTTTGTGAAGGGGTCCTTCAAAGAAGAACTGGCCGCCTTTTCCAAATGCCAAGAGCATGTCTTCGGGGGTGCGTGTGTGGACTATCCTGCAAGTCTCCCGCTCTGTTTTTTCCCAAACAAAGGCCAAATTAGAACTCTTAAGCACCCCACTGTCCTTCATGTTGCTTAACCCATTAACCTGGCCTTTAAGTGAAGGGAAGGGCTCTCCATTGGCAGCACCCCAAGGACGAATGTTATTTTCTCTCTCTCATAAACAGAGGGCTCAGAAAGGTGTCCATCAAATTAGAAAAACGACACCATTCTATATAAATAAAGGCCTTTATCGTCATCCATTCAACCCGAGTCTCTGAACCAGTGGTTCCCAACCTTGAGTCTCCAGATATTCTTGGGACTGCAACTCCCAGAAATCCCGGCCAGCACAGCGAGTGAGGAAGGCGTTCTGGGAGTTGCAGTCCAAGAACATCTCGGGACCCCAAGGCTGGGAACCACGGTTTTAAACCCCGGCAAACGGAAACGCAGCTTGTGTAGAAATCAACCAGGTTTGCATTACAACTGCAGAGGAACGTCAACCTCATTCAAACCTGACTGCAACCCCAAGGAGCGCTGAGGGCTTCACAAGACCAGACGGTCTTCGCCTCCTTCCTGGATGACTTGTCCAATGGAGGCCTGGTTCTGTTGCTTGAGAAAACACTCTTTCTTACACTCCATGAGCAGCTGAAAATCCCGCCACATTTTCACTTGCTTCAGGTTTGGTCCGTGACTTTCCCGGATGCTCTTTTGCTTTTCTCGCAATTTCTGTTATTCGAAAGACAAAATGATCAACAGGACCGAGAAAAGGTTCAAAAGCGGCAGCCGCCAACTCAGACACTTTGAAGGGGAAAGAGAACAACACAAAGTTGTGTGCAGTTCAGTAGTTAAAAGTTTACTTGCAATTCTTTACTTGCGCAACGGGATTTATAAGAGGAACACAAAAGAGAGAGATGAAGGAAAACTCTCCCCCCAGTTTATTCTGAACGTCACAGAAGACAAGAAATAGGCAGATCAAAGCAAGTGGCGCACCTTGAGGGGTTAACACGGTTGTATCAAATTTACTGTAGTTCCTTTTTATAAAAACACCCAGAATAACAAATGGAAAATTTATGGTCTTCAGCCGATTGCTTTCATATGCCCCTTCAAATGTGAGCTGGCAGAGCATCGTCTGCATTATAATATCTTATCCCTAGGGTTTCCGGGGAATGTGCCGTCAGTAAAAGATAGTCAGACAGCTTAGGCATTATCTGTAGGAAGCTGACTTCAGAAATATTTGTATAGTTTATTTTGAGAAGGCATTTTCTCTCTGCTGGAACAGAGCAGCTCCTAGGGGCTATGCATAAATGACTGATATGCACAGAATTTAGCATTTCTCAAGCATGAGGGAAAGAAACATTCTAAACGTAAAAATTCATCATTACCTTTCCAAGGTTCTCTTGTTCTGTAATCATCCGGGAATATTGTTCTCTAAAAAAAAATGTGTTCAAATAAAATACAAGTGTATTCTTAGCATTTATATAGCAGTTTGAATGTTTCAAAAGCTTCACAGAGGTACACTTTGCAACAGTCTTGTAAGGAAGGCCCACTTAAAGATAGCTAAGCTGCAGATAGGAACTAGAGGATTTTTATTCATAGTTGCAATGACTGCTTGAGAGGTTAAGATATTTAGTTATAATTCTTATGGTCCGAATTCATGTTCGTAACTTTCTTCCCCAGTAAGTCCTAACTCCCAAAAGGGAGAAAGAAAGTCTTCGGTTGAAAGCAAAAACGGATCGCGGAAGCGGCGTCCTAAAA
The DNA here is from genome assembly GCF_051106095.1 of Pogona vitticeps. Lineage (NCBI taxonomy): Eukaryota > Metazoa > Chordata > Lepidosauria > Squamata > Agamidae > Pogona > Pogona vitticeps. Next base: position 17,626,647 of record NC_135796.1, read on the forward strand.
AGTGAAGGAAATGCAAACCACAGATTGACACTCTTCTTCGCTCAAAACGTGGGCATGTTGCTGCTGCATCCAGCGCAAACAGCTCTCTCTAGCAGAGCACGTTAGACCCCCTCAGCAAACCCCAAGTGGCAGGATTCCATAGGGGTGGAGCCCCATCAGTGAAAAGGGGTATCAAACAGGGGTAGGGACTCGAGCTGTGGCCCTCGTTGTCAAGGTGGGGTTAAGGTGCACTGGTCATGTGACTCAGACTTGACTTGGTTGTTTCCCCCCCCCCACGACTCCGACTCAACTCATGGCTTGAAATCCACCCACCCTCCTTCTTTCAGGGGGGGCAGGGAAGGGTTGTTTTTAACAAGGATGTGGACCTGGAGCTTTGGGGATCAAAGACCCAGACCCAAAGAGACCCGCCAACATCCCTGGCATCCAACCGCTGTAATGGTGCATCGACTCTCCAAGCTAGTCATAGCCGGGTCCTACAGAATCCTATAGGTTTTAACCTATAAAACCTATCAGGCAGGATTTCCGGGAAGTTACTCTCCCCGCCCGCCTCCTGCGCCTTCTACTGCTGCAAAAGGGTGAGCAGATTCCAGAAGCCCTGGAGGTGCCTTCTGTAGGAGACACAACCACTGTTCCTCCCTATATATCAGGAAAAAGAAAAAAAGCAGAACTAGCCAGTGTCCCCCCCAAAGAAGTTGTTTTCAATATTTAAAAAGAGAAGAAAGGCCTTCCCTGCTGCAGAAAGAGACTCCTGGAGGGTTTGAAGAGCAAATTTTTTTAAAAAAATCACCTTTTCTTCACCTCCCACAGTTTTGGGGAAATGGGGGGGGTGTCTGTGGATTGCATTATTTCCGCCCCGTCTACTAAGACGTTTCTCCCAACTTCAGGATTGGTGGCATTCATTCACATGTCTTCCTGCCACCGCCATACGCAGGGCGTTAGGAGAGGGAACGGGAACCGAGCCGGGAATTCATCCAGTCTCGTTGCCCGGGACATCCGTCTTTCTCATAACCCGCAGGCAGCTGCCATGATCTGTACCAACCCCCAAGGATGACCTCAGTTGCTCCTCGAGGGAACGCATGGGCTTGACATCCTTCCACGGCTCCTTTCCCCCAAGTGTACTTTAGCCATCAAGATTGCCTTTTTATTTATTAAAAAAAGGAAATTAAACGAAGAACGGCACCGGAGGAACTAGAACCTTCAACGTCAGCTCTTGGGGCTATTTATAATGATGCCTGGAAAGAATGCAACTTAATTTTGAAACTTGAAACTATTTTTAGGGAATGAAATTAACTTTTCGCATTCCTCCCTCCTGACTCCATGGAACAGGGCTGAGGGAAGGGGATCAGAACTAGGGCATTTTGGTTCTCCTTATGGGTCATCGGAGCTCAGTTTACATTCCAGGGCTCACAAAAGAGACATCCAGACCCCAAACGGTCTCTAGAAACTCGTCTTGGCTGTTTATTGAACAGGCTTTGCCCTGTCCGTGGCCTTGGCGTGTCTTGTCTGCAGAGAAAGCGTAACCCTCTCTTCCATTTTGGGCCAGAAGTGTCAATCCATCGGCATCCAGCCCCCTTCACCAAATGCAGAAGCCCCCCCCGCACTGTCTGTAAAATTGATGAGCACAAAGAGGCAAGGGGCAAACGCAGCAGGCTTTCTCCATGACAGGTGATTTTCCCCGCTGCATATTTTTGCGGCTGAGGCTGTGCCCACAATCAATGGTGTGGCTGGACAACTGAGTGAATGCCGCTGAAGTCATGAGTATGTGGCTCTTAAAACCCACGCAAGGTATGGCCTGTGAAACAGCCACTATTCTACGCCGAGGACCGTTTGCACAGACCGGGATTTGGCTTCTCTTTCCCCGCCCCGGACTCCGAACTCCCATCGCCCCACAGTTGCGGTTTGGAAACACACTTCTGATCTCTTGACGTTGAGGGAGTAACAGCAAAACGGCTCTTCACGCAAAACTAGGGAAGAAATGCTCCCAAACGCTGGGCAGGAAAACACGAGAGCGCGACTTTATGGAGTCAGCAGGCTCTCAACCTTCATTCACTGATTTCCACCGCAACCGTTTTCTCTTTTAGTGTTAGCATTCTCGCTCGTCCTTTCCCAGCCAGCAATTTCTTTCCTCCAGTCTAGACAGATAACAAATCCATGGCAAATATTTAGAGGGATGTTAATCTGCTCACTATCCCCAGCCGCCCTTCGGTTTTTGCTACCATGAATTGAGACTTGGGAGATAAACAAGCCACATAAACAACCTCCTGCATTTCAAAGTTCTCTGCCTTTCTCCTTGCAGCTGTTTCCACACGGACGGATCCGAAACCCGAGCCCCAGAAAAAAGGGGAGAATCAACTGCTTTGTCTTCATCAAAGGAGCAGCAATGTCTCCTTGGAAGGAAGGATGTTTACTGCAAAGAATTCTAGAGAGAATCATATGGGCCGTTTCTTATTCAAAACTAAGGGGGGGCACCTTCTCTTTCTCAAAATGCCGTGGAGTTATTATTACGGAATCCCAGATGCATGTACCTGACTGCCTTCCTTTTTTCCTGTTGGTCTGAAGAGACGTACATCTTCATCTCCTCTTTGGCACGCTGGAGCTGTACTTCGAGGATCTAAGGAGAAACATTCGGGTTTAGAAATTCAGCGGCTATTCTGCTTGGGAGTCCTTTGCCAAAAGAGCTAACGTTCAGGGCCCCCTTCACAAGCCTTCGGCAGTGTTACCCTTTTCATGCAGTGGATGTGATGGTAGCGGCTTTCCTCCCGAACCCAGTCTTCATGAAGGGCCTTCACCTCCTGCACACAGAGAGAACACCTTCTTAAGCAGGCAAAACCCACGGGCGGTCTAGAGCGCAAAGGACTGCACTCAAAGAAAGAGCGTTCGCGACAAGGGAGCCAGGGATTACACGGAGGAAGCCAGAGAACTTCTGGCTCGCCAGACCTCGCCAGAGCAGAGTTTTGCGCAGATACTGGCACATGCGGTAACATAACCAGGGCCAGCAGCAGGGGACGCCAGCAAAGGGAGAACTGTCATCTAGGCTTGGCAAGGAGGGCGCTATCCTTGACGAGAGGCCAAACTGTCTGGGTGAAGGTGGGTCGGAGTCCCACAACCCCTGGAGGGTCTCGCCTTCCGCACCTCTGCTTCCCCTAACACAGGATGGGCCGTTATTCCCTTTTCCTCTTTCTCAATGACCCAGAGACTCCAAAGCGGTCCTTCCCAAGAGAGGATGGTGCCTGGATGCCTCATCCCACATTGGGATAAACGGCCATCGTTCCACAAGCCCCCTGTGATCCATGTCGGTACAATCGGTGCATCAGCTCAAATGCAGCCCTTCCTCAGAGTCCACAGGGGAGAAAGGGGGGAATCAAGCCACTTAATCTCCAAAGATAAAGACCGGAGAGTGGTAGGAAAGGGGGCAGGCAACTCCGCCTCGTCTTTCTACCTGCTCCAGCGCTGAGCGGTTACTCTCCAAGCCTGCTGCGCAGCTGTCGTACTGGGTTTTTCTCTCTCCGCATTCTTGGGTCAATTCCTAGCAGGAGAAAGAAGCAGAAGGGCCCGTGAAACCTGTCAGCCTCCCAGCATCCAGACCGATCGTATTCTTGTCCGATCTGCCACCTCACCTCTGCTACTGGCCCACGGAGCTGGTGACATAAACCCAAGAGGCACCTGAGCCCCTCTGTTTACGGGGAAATCTCCAACTTTGCAGGCTGAAGGATCAACAGCATCAACTACCATATAACTTGCCCCGTCTCTCCACTCCAGTTTTTTTTAATAACACAGGCCACCGTCGCCCGTCTTTAATGCTGTGGCGGATTGCATCTCTCCCTTGCCTGTGCCACACACAGCACGTGACACGACTTAGCGAAGCTTGCAGAAGTGTTTAGATCCAGGGTGGGTAACTTTTGTGGCTCCAGTTTCTTGGAAGCTGTAGCCCAAAGAACTATGAATCTGCGCTGCTTTAATGTATACCCAGGTTGGCAGTGTGCACATCACTGTAGGGGCAGAGTCAAATAAACTGGGAGATTAACAGAGAAATCCTGACCAACTATAATCAGCCTAGTTGTGTCCCCACCTAATAAAATATTTTTCCAAAAAAAAGAAGGTCTAATATCTCATCCGCTCACCTGGCACTTCTGACGCATTTGCCTTAAATCTTTGATAATGGGGGCCAGGCTCGACTTCTTATCTGCCACCAGCGCATTCAGCTTTTTCACCTGTTTGAATGGGAGGAAAAAAGGTTTCGAGCGAGGATGCTATGAATAGAACCACAGGAAAGCGGAAAGGAAGTCCGGAAAGGCAAATGGAAGTTAAAGTGGGAAAGAAACCAAGAAAGATTTTTTTGGGGGAGGGGGAGGAAATGGAGACAAGGCTTTACAGCCACGGGTGGACCACGGAAGGACAATTAGGCCTCTACTCAAGCCGCTGTGCTAAACAGATTTTACTTGACCAGTGGCAACTGCGGTCTGTGGGGAGCAGATTAAACGAGGGCCTCACAATTTCCCATGCTAAAGCATTCAAATATTGTAAGATTGTTAGGAACCAACAGATTACCATTTCAGACATGTTATCCAGTGTTCGACCTTTCACTTCATCTATTTCGCTCTTTACCGCCGAGACTCTCTCCAGCTCCTCCTGCGTATAGCTGTAGCCGGAGATCCCTTTCTTGTCTTCAATTGTTTGCTGGAAGCAGAAAGAAGAAAGCCACGTCGCCTCGCTTTCCCTGAGCTGGGCCAGTTATATTTAGAGACTAGAGGGGGGGCACCTTTTTCAGGTCTGAAGGAAGCAATTTGGGGACGTGCAACTCCGTTGTTTGAGACAGTCCAAACATCATGAGGACGTAAGGCTGAGGACAGCTGGCAACCAAAAGCAATCCAGTGAGCCATCTGTGACGTGAAAGATGGCCTAAAGTTCAGTTTTGATCAGTCTGTGGGACAGCCATTAAACCCCTTGAAGTACCAGTTCTCAATAATCTCAGAGTGCAAGTCTCGCGATAATGGGCTCTAGCTACAGGAAGTTGGATTTAGGTTGAATATCAGGCAAAATGTCTTGACTGTTCGAGCAGTATGACAATGGAACCAACAGCCTCAGGAGGTAGTGAGCACTCCAGTGCTGGAGGCATTCAAGAGAAAACGAGACAGCCATTTGCCAGATATCTTTTAATTTGGATTCTTGCTTTCTGCAAGGGTTTGGACTCAGCGGCCTTGTAGACCCCTTCTAACTCAATTGTTCTATGATTGTATGGTTAGAAACAGATCAGTTGTTGTACCCTGACATTTGGGCTTAAAGGATCAAAGTCCAGCCAAGTCTATGGACAAAGCCAGCTTAGTTAAGGCAACTTTCGAATTTTTGAAGGAAGAAGCTGCTTTGCAAACTAAAGTTGTCCAAGACGAAGCAGTTCTGAGCCTACTGTTGCTATTTATTTACTTTACCATTATTCACACACAGAATAACATTTGATCAAACAGAGAGGAACAAATCATATGGCAATCTTACAGCCCTACTTGCTGCTTGCTCTTCATTTTAGAAGAAATAACATGTTCTTTGGAGATACCAGGGAGAGCAGGGAGAGAAAAGAAGCACACAGTTGAATATTTGGCTTCAGTGGTTCCACATTTTGCCAAAACGTCTATTGAATCTCCGATAAAAAATGTAAACAGTTTTAGGGGAGAAAAATACATCTGGAAACACAAGTAGCTTTCTTGCAAAGCCAGCAATAAAAGAAAAGGCAAGATGACAAAGAAGACAACACCAGGATAAGAGCGTGGGCAATCTAGAGACTGTAATTGCCGGGCATTCACTGCCCTCCACGGGTGAGGGAACCAGTTCCAATCAGGAGTGAGAAGCAGGCAGGTGATTAAGCACATGCTAGAACTGAAATATTGGCAGATGCAAGTTCTTGTTAAGTTTAAAGCAAAGTGACAGCAAAAGCTACAACTTGAACTGGAGCTGTAGCCTCCATCTTAAAAGCACTGTCTTTACAGGACATGTGCAAGTGTCTCCTTCTAAACCCATCATTCAGCAGATCTAGGAGACAAGATGCCTCTGTCAAAGGATGTAACCCTTTCTGCCAATGGCCCACTCCACTGGGAACCTACAAGATGCTCTTCTTTCCTTTCTTTCTTCCCTTCCCCTTCCCCTCCCTCCCTTTCTCCTTCTAATATACTTTTCTCCTTAAAAAAGGACCCAAGGCAGCTTACAATATCAAAGGACTCTATGTAAAGCTAAGAACAGTGAGCATACAATATTGAAAGTATCAAACACCGTGCCACCCTAAACAAACTAAAAAGGCAACACCAAAACATGTTCAAAGCAATAAAGCACTGCAACCCATTTAAAAAAATCCCACTCAGGCAGCCATTCACTCAGGGAAAGCCTGAAGAGAGAGAGAGAGGTCTTGGCCTGCTTGCGGAAGGACAGCCAAGATGGGGCCAGGCTGGCCTCCCATGGGAGGGAGTTCCAGAGCCTGGGAGCTGCCACACAGAAGTCCCTTTCCCAAGTCCCCATCAGATGTACCTGTGAGGGTGGCGCGGCTGAGAGAGAGGCCTCTCCCGATGATCTTAACACCCAGGCAGGCCAACCGTGGGGGACACTCTCCTTTTTCTAACTCAACCTGTACACACAGAGATACCCCACCCACCCGTTCTTTCCCGGTCTGCTCCTACCTTCCTACCCCATCTTCCTTTGTGGCCTCCCTTGCCTGATTTTAGATGGATAACCTCATTACAGCACGGACCTGCTCCCCCCTCCAAGTGCTGTATAAACAAATGGCGCTAAATAACGCAGAACTGCCCCTGTGAGTGGCGATGCGCTTTCAAGACATGGAGGGAAGGAAGGACAGGACGGTTACCAACTGGTGCTGAATCTCCTCATGGCGTTGTCTCAGGAGCTCCTCGGTTCTCTGCAGGATGCCATATTCAGCGGTAATCTCTGCCACTTCCAGGCGCTTCTTCCTGTAAAGGGTATTTTTGCTGCGGAGCTTATTAACGTAACGCTTAAACTGAAAAAAAGAGAAAAGAGAGAGGGACTTTGAAAGGCTAAGAAGATGGATTTAACTCCCACTCTTATTTAAAACACACACACACACACAAGAAAAACTTTACCACTTTTTTTCCAGGTTTTGTACGGACTATATTTTTGTCTTCCGGGACTTTGTACACACCAATACAAAGATAACCTTAAATAAACATAAATGTTTAAAAAAAGAGGAGGAACTGCGATCTACCAAGGTGATTCCCAAGCTGTGGTAAATGTGCACGGAAATTGTCTAAGCGGAACCCAAGCTTCCCATCACAAGGACTCAGAATCTGCACCTTGTTCCTGTGAGATATGCCCCTGCCTTGCCAACCCCCTTCGCTATAGATTATCCACCTGGCATACTAGTAGTGACTCTGGACACACCAGGTTTCTCCTAATCCTTCCTCCTATGGCCCCTGCCCAGCAATCTACCGTAAATAAATACCATAACAAAGTGTCTGCAAACGCATAAACATCCTTCTTTTTTAAAAAAAGCTTTCCACTTTTACAACCATGGGATTTAGGAGTCAGCGGCGGGGATTTGAGGCATCAAAGATTGGAAACGGCTCATTGACACGATCCTTCTGAGCGTCAAAACACCGGTACCTCCCTGTCCAGCCGCTGAGCCTTCTCGCCTGGCGCAGTCTTCCTAAATCACTGCATGTTCTATAAAAAGTGTCCCAGGCAAAGAGCCCATCGTGAAATCAACTCCCGCTCATCTCCTCTCCCTGTGAGGTGGTATCTCAAGGCTGGGGGCTTTGGTCTCCTTTGTGCCATTCCTGCAACTATTTTTAAAAGCCCAAAGTGGCAAGCATTTTTAGTGAAAGAACACACCCCCGGGTTAGTCCGTGTGTGCTTCCAGGCCGGCCAGGCTACATGGAACTCAAAGGACAGCCTTCAGCGGAAGCTATCGTTCCCAGAACAAGGTCAGAGAAGGTCACCCGAGACACAGAACTTCAGAAAGCAGTTCTCGGAAAATAAAATTTCCAGGGTATGAAACCTACAGAAAAAGGTGGAAAACCATCAAGCCCAAAGCTGCCAGGCCAGGCTTCACCGTTTTAACCAGACTTGCCCTCCTGCTATTGCGTGCTCTTTTATTGTTTCATATATAATTGGTCTTGTCAGAGGCCATGAGAAAAAAAAAAAAGAGATGTGAATTAGGTTTAAAAAAAAAACAAAGCTATAAATATAGTATCTAACCTTTCTTTCCCTTCTATGAGCAGGCTTGCTTTTCCCAAGCAGCTGGACGCAAGGTTTTTTTTTTTTTTTTTGGCGCTGTGTTTGTTTTGAAAAATAAAACGAAATAAAATAGCCAAGCCAGCCTTGCCGCCCATGTTCTTTGACCCCAAGTTAAAGACGCTCTCAGAAGAGGTTAAGAACAAAAGGACGTTGAGAGCAGAGTCCTCCACTTTACCTAGGGAGGCATACAGATTAAAACCCGCTTCAAAGAATATTGTGACAGCCGCTCGTTGAAACTTCTACGTAGAGGGAGGAAGAGAGAGAAAGACCGTTGGAGAGGATCGTGGTGGCTCTTTAGAACAGAAGGATGGGAATGAATTGGTCCAGTTTTTAAAGCCAATATCACTTGCACAGCCTTGCTCTAAACGTGGTGTGCACCCAGTGCGGTTTGGGAGATACAGGGGCAGACCAGGATTCTGGAGAACAGGGTTCGAATCACCGCCTGGGCATGAAAACTCGCTGGGGGATTTAAATTTGGTAAACCCACTCCCTAAATACCATCCTTACCTTCAAAACCCTGTCGCTGCATGTTGGTTTTGACTTGACCGCACGTAACAACAAATGTTGTTGTACCCCCAGGTTGTTAAGGATAAGAGCTATACGCGGAGATGTTTAAACATCCCAGGTGTTCAAATTATAACCCCTGAGTTGTGATACCTACTCAAAGCCCATGGCCATGTCTTTCGGGGACCACACAGAGGTCAAACGAGGATCCATAATTAAGACCCCAAATTCAACACTGTCCTTTCTATAAATAATTGTTGCACATTTCTGCAGTGCCAGCGGAAAACAAGCCACCAGCGGTCCTGCAGGGCTCGAGAAAACAAGGCCAGAGTTTTGTGGTAACATCCACAGCTGGGCAGCTGAACAGAGCCAGAATGGTGTCCACTTCAGTATTTCGAAAGCAAAGTTTAAAACGCACGCCAACGTTTTTTAGTTGTTTTGTAAAGCTTTGCAACCTTGCTTGAAACCAACACGTGGTGGCCATCAATGAAAGGAAAAATATTACAATATAGCTCCCTGGTGCCTCTTCTAGAGAGAGAACAACATAAAGGACGGGGAAACCATGACTACGGGGAAACCGGTGAAAACTTCTGTTTACATACTGAAGAACTGAGGGCTTCTCAGAACGAAAGACTGGGTATTGGATACCGGACTGAAAGCCAAACTCCACTGAGGCTGAGGTCAGGGACCTTCTGAAAGCAATCTTGGACTTCTTACAACTGGAAAAAAGAAAGGTGGGGGGGGGGAGAACCCAATGCTCTGATGGATTTAACTATGGGAATAGCAATTTTGGAAAAAATAAATAGTGAATCAATATAAGTTCCTGAGAATAATCTTAATTAGATACAAGGAGACTTCCCTTAATTATCACAGCAGGACACTTTTTAAAAAAAATGTTTGCAGAAGGTATAGACTGAGAATTAAGGAACAGATGGCCAATTTTCCTGCCAGTCCAATTAATGCAATAAAGACCTTACAAGCTGCTAAAAACACTGAGTCAAAGCCGATCCCTGGCTGTGACAAACCTCTCAACAATCTTTTGCGAGCGACTTTGGAAATGTGCTCAAGTGGCCGTTTTTGGGTTATGAATTATTAGAGTCACTTCCGCTTTGGATGAGAGGCTTGGTAAAGTCCTGCGGATTCAAATGGGGGGGGGGCGGAGAGCATGTAGCCAGCTGCATGACGGGCCGCCAAACGCTTGCGGGGAAGCTGACGTCTCAGTGCACCCTAGTAGGAAAATATGCCATGGTCTGCTCAGCAGACAGGCCAAGCAGACCATTTTTTAAATTAATACTGATTAGGAAACGTTTTCTGGGACGGGCTCCCTGGCTCACTTGCCCCTCGGGCAAAGCTGCAGGCCAAAGAACTGACAAGCGTCTCTTATGTTACCAGCTCAAGACATCTCTTTTAAGCAAGAGCCAATAATCCAGAGCGGCTCCCCTGGACTGCAATGAACAAGAAAGGATTTGGGAGCAACTTGGTCCCAAAGTTTTAAAAAAATAAACCAAAAATCACCCTGCTGCATGGATGCTTTCTCCCGATAACTCCCGACAGGTTTTAAAACATCCCTTTGATTTTTTAAAAAAATAAAGGCATCCAAGGCATTGTTGGACGGAATCCACCCCACCCCCCATCAGAAGGCTCAGCGCCGGTGCTTGTGTTTGTGTGAATGAGTGAGCACAGGCGAGGCGGGAGGGAGGGAGGGAGAGGGAGAGCAAGTGACGTCGCTCGAGCATCTCACCATCCCACCTCAAACTCACGCATCTCCTCCAGTTTTGGGCTTCTCGCTACCTGAATGGGAGACCCCCGGGAACCCTCCCGGAAACCAGAGAGGTCCACTGCAGCAGGCCAACGCTCACGATCCAGGGACCGAAGGGTCTGCCTCGGCGTAAGGCAGCTTCTTGGGCTCCCCATGGAAGAGACCGATGGAGACCACCTGCTTCCGCCTGGTGTTTTTACCCCTGAGCGAAAGCCCGCCCTGAGCGGGTGGTGGGTTCAATGCCAGGCACATCAGGCTGGCATGCGTCATCACAGAGACTCCTGCTCTCCTGGGGGGTAAGAACAGTTGGAGGCAAAAGAGCTAAGAGGCAATACTTTCAAAGCAGTACAAGAAAAAGGGCTACTACCAAGGGAAGGTAGAGAAGGACTGGGGAGAACTGCTGGATCGCTCAGGGGCTTGGGTTTCTGGCTGTGGAGCCAGAGTTCGGGAGTTTTCCGATTCCCCCATGGTGCCTCCTTGATTGGGGTTGGACTCGATGGTCCAGAGGGTCCCATTCCAGCTCTGGGGGGCAAAGGTCATTAAAGGTTAAAAGAGCACCACCCTCAGTAACAAGGCAGATTAATCCAGGTTATGTTGAAATAGGAAGGAAGTAGTAAGACAGTTTCTTGGTTCTTAATCGAAACCTGCAGACCAGGAAGACAAATGCTTTCTTTGTGCCAGGGGCGACTCTGAGAGCCTTCATGGGAGCAAGGCTGTATTTTACATTTGAGCCACGCCGTACGTCTGGCTTCGCTGCCGGTTAATGTCCTGCTTGAGAAGTTTCTGGCTCCCATAACCGTTCTGCACATTTGTCAACTGTGCCACTTGCAAAATCCAGCTGGGAGGAATAACGCTTACCCCTACCGAAAGCAGTCCCAAAAGAAATGGTTAAAGTCTTCTCTTTACCAGTTCTGAGAGCAGTTCAGTGAAAGGTACTTTGGAAGGGGGGAGGGAACATGCCTGTCCCATTCCTGTGGGTTCTTAAACCTACCTAGGTCTGTGCTGCTTATTGCTGTAGAGGAACCAGGCCCCACCTCAGATGACTTTATCAAGAGGAACAGAGAAATGCTTCTGCCTGGAAACACTGGGCCACCCAACTCTGGGTTGGTGTGCAGAACACAAGTGAGGGGCCTTTGAGTCTCCAGACATTTTGGCCTACAGTATCCATCAGCCCCACCCAGAAGGGTCCATGGGAGAGGAATTGGGTGCAGTTGCAGGACAGCCAAAGGTTCCACACCCAGGGGTAGGGAATTCTGAGCGGGGTAGACCAGGGGGCGGATCTGGAGTCAGGACTTAACCTACGTTTCCCTACCAGGAGGGGGGAAAATACTCAGCCCTTAAGGCTCTCTCCCTTGGCCCACCTCTAATGCATAGAACTTCATGCCCAATTCGAACATTAGCCAAAGGCCTCACGATGGATGGTTTTATGGGCCAATTCTTGTGATGCAGCTGTGTCAGGGCAACCCCCCTTCCAGCCGATCGGCACTCAACCTGCTCCACTCGCTGTTATGAAAGGGAACTTCTTCATACACAAAGCCCAACTCTAGAGGAGTGGCTTTAGGCAACAGCGGCACGGCCTGAGGCCTTGGGGCTGTTTGCTGTACAACTCCCTGAAGCTGGAGGGACCCAAGCCTTCCCCCTCATAAACAATGGACTGGATCAAAGACCGAGGGACGTTCTACATCCCCCAAACTCCCATCACCACCCTCTGTTGGGACCCTGGTTTCCCCAGGATTCTCAGGACCAAGTCACCCCCTTCTCCCTCCCCTTTCAGAACGCCTGTCTCGAAGTGGGCTACTGGGTACTGCCTTCTGGACCTGATCCCTTTGGGGACATCTCTGCATTTTACACGGAAGTGGCTTTCCACAAATCCTGCCCCACGAGCTGAATGGCAAGCTTTAAAACGGGGGGGGGGGGGAGAGAAAAAAACAAAACCGAGAAGAATAAATGAAAAGTCAGCTCCTATGAAATGAAGGATGCTTTGATTTCTTTCCCAGAGCCTGTGCGTCCAAGTTTGAAAGAGTACAATGTGCTGTGAAAGAGAGCTAAAAATATATCTGGTTTACCTAGGACCGCTTGCAATTGAACCACCTACCCTTTCTAAGCGCTGGAATGTGATTCTCTTAATTTTTAGGATCTGACAGCTGCAGGGAAGAGCTTGCCAGCACGGCCTGGGCTTTTCCTTGTTTTTCGGTACCTGGTTCTGTTTCGAGTCGGTTATCTTGCCAATAAACGACTTTTGAGCACCACCCCGGCTCACATTCAGTTGCAGTTTGCAGGTAAAGAGACACACCGGCGCCCTTCTCCCCTGCTGTGAGCTTGTCGGTTCCAACCAGCTGCACAAACGTTTGCCTTTGCCGGACTAGGGAAGCTGTGTTTACCCCCTGCATCGTTAGAGGAGAACGCAACATACTGGCCAGTAAAAACATAAGCCAGGGCTGACCTTTCCGTGGATGAAGTGCTAAGACCTCAGCTGAGGATACAATTGCTGGTATGCGAGAGAGGCCAGGCCGAGAAAGCATTAATGCATACGAGTGCCAAAGCCCGAGGGCTGTGACCTGAGAGAATACGGGAACCCAAGCCGGGGAGCCCACAGAGACCCCCCCCAATGTCTCATAACAAACTATTAGGATCTCCGACGCCACGCCCCAAGTATTAAAGAGATGCGCCGATTTACCGGCGGAAAACGGGAGAGGAAGAAAGTGCTGAAACAGCCATACCTAGAATGTCTGTCCTAGCAAATGCAGATGCCTTAGGACGTAATAAGAGAGAAAAACTGCAGATCAAAGAATATTTGGGTCAGGGTCATTTCTGCTTCTGTATCAGCCAGCAAGATAGCTTGTAAAAGTTGAGATGCCCAACCGGAGGCCTTTGCTCTTATGACTTCCTCGTTTGCTCACCTTATAACAGTCACTCTTTTAGCAACCTCCACCACGTTTCTCTGCTCTTGTCGCTTTTAACCACTGAGGTTCGTGGAATGCTTAGGACATCCTTGACGTTTAATAGATAACTTTACCCAACTGTGTTTGGGTCTGGTCCAGGGAAATTAATTCTTCTTAACCTTTTCATGGAGTGGCTCCTGGGTTTAAGCCCTGGTGCTCAAGAGACATTTCTTCCACAGTTCGGAATCGACCCTCTTTTGCACGATTAACTTCCAGAACGACAGCTGGCATGCTTGCATTTTTACAAGTTCTAAAAATGCGCACATCCACACCTGATTTTCATTCTCCTCCTGCATCGCAACACCCATTCAAAATATCTTCCACTCCTCCCAATTTCCTGTTCTGGGGCTGTTATTAGTTGTAACAGCTTAACCATTCAACAGATTGTTCCCATCACCAGGTGTGCTGGCGACGTGGAAGGCAGAGCAAACACCCAGCAGATAAGACCAAGCGTTTGCTGTCGGGTCTCTCTCTGTTGCAGCCCGTTGCTGCCGGGTAATTAATCACTGCTTTCCCCATAGGAGGCATGTCATGACGGGCAGAAGATCTGCTCTCATATCTTGCTAGAACAAAGGTCAAGGGTGAATCTGCAACTAACACACACTAGAGGAGAGGAGGAGAGGAAAAGAAGAAGGAACAACAAACGGCATTCAGTGCCACTGCTTCCAGGGAATCTCAGCCTCAGCCGTCATTTTCCTTAAAAGACTAATCTCAAAGGCTTGTCATCTAGATGTCTTGGGTTGCAAAGGCTGACTGCTAAAACCATATTTGGTATGGAGGAAAGCGCCCAAGACTTCAGGCAGAGATGAGAACACAGCAGGAAGGCCGAAGCTCTAAGCAAAGGGTGGGCAATCTCAGACCCAGGGGCCGAATCCAGCCCTTCTGGAGTCTCAACCACAGCCCCAGGGATTTCTCACTTCACCATCGTTCAGTGGCTTTCCAGATGGCGCACATGTTTCCCCCCCCTTCAGATTCTGAAAGGCTAAAATGCATCTTCTAAGGCTTAAGAACGAGCAGGAAGAGCTTCAAACGAAAACGTGCCCAGTTATTTCTGTCCCTGCCCTTTTGCCTTCGGCTACTTTTAGAACTCAGTCCCTGAGAACTCATCTGAAATTGAATTTGGGCTAGAAAATGATTCCCGGCTTTGCTCTAAGCCAAAGTTCTTCATGTTTTCCAAGGGCCAAATGCTGCCGCTGCTTCCTCCCTGAGTGGTACCCACCTCACCCTTCAGGCTCTCCTGCCACAGCCCTGCCCTGTGGCCCTCCCTTAAGGCAGCTAGCGCTCACTCTTTGAGTCCCACTCCCATGCACAGAACCAGAAAAGAGGAGGAGGAGGAAGAACTTCTCTGTTTCCTACCTCTGGGCAAGACCTGGTTGCCAAGGACGGTGGGCCCCTCGGGAGGGCTTCTGCTCTGAAAGGTGGCATGGAAAGAGGGACTATTTGTTTCTAAAGGAGCAGGTTTCACTTGTCTTCAGAGAAGAAAGAGCGAGGGAGAAGATGGCGCATGCTCCCTTTGAGGAGAGCACGGGGCCTTCAGGAAAACATGTAAGCCACGATACAAGACCACGAAACAGAGGCAGAAGTGGGCCCTGCACGTCCGATCCTCAGATGTGAGCCTTCCAAGTAACAAGGCAAACCGTTTTGGAAATGGTGAGTGTTTCCCCCCACAAGCGGTCCCCCCATGTCCCCTGGGATTCCTCCATGCACCCCAGTTCCCAGTCTGTGCCCTGGAAGGGGCCACGGTGCATCACCTCCAAGCTCCGACTCATTAAGCACAAGTCACATTTCCCTTTCTCGATGCCGGCCTCGCGCTCACCTCGTCACCTTTCAAGACTTCCTCTCCGTTCGACTCCCGGGCTTGGTTTGACTTCTGCAACATCTGTTTCTCTAAGTTGGACAACTCCTCCTTGGCAGCCTGAAGTTCTTCCGCTTTGGCGGCCTTCTTCCGGGAAATGATGGAGGCCTGGGGAATATGTAGAGCGGTTATGATCACAGTGTGCGGATCAAAGAGCTGAAGGGGTCGAAGCACAGGGACTTAGCATCCAATGTAAACTTGCGAATAAAAGGCATGGCCGGTGTGAGGAGGGGGCTGCCTACCTACAAGGATCTCTTGTTAGCTCTTTGGGGCACAAAACAGCCCTTAAAAGAAAATGCTTCCCAGTCTAAAGCTTTGGCTGTTTTGTGACTTAGAAGCCATTCTTTCTTCAAGCCGTGACCTCCCTGCAGGTCAGCGTGAGGTCAGCTCAGGCCGCCAGGGGAAACACAAAGCCTGATTTCAGCAGCGACAGACGATATACAGAAGGAGAGCAGTTTGCAGATCATTTCATTTCATCCGGGCCTCATTTGGAAAAGAGAAACCAGCCCGAGACGCCTTTCGTCGTGTCTCTTACGCGCCCTATTTATTCGCGGATATAACCTCTGAACAAGAATAAATCCTGCTCACAGCACAGCTGTAGACTACGAAGGGAACTCTGCAAGTCAGACATACCACTTCATACTGTTTCACATGGTTCTTGACAATAAATGATAACCACAATTAGTCCTGCTGCACTTTAAAGGCAAATTAAATAATATAAATATAATTAAATAATATAAATAAGTTGCCTAGAGCCCCCTTCTTTAGATGCCACCCATGAAAGATTATGCAAAAATAAAAATAAAAACTCATTAAATGGCCACACAACTCTTTATTGTTTCTCCTGCAGCAAATTCCAACCTTATCTTCAAACTCGCTGCTTTTGCTTAATAAAACATAGATCACAAAATACAATACACCCCAGCTTCAGGGATGGCTTCTGCCCACTGGACAACCCCTTCCCCCCCCGCAAAAATAACACCAAAAAACTTTCCGCATTCCCTCCAAAACGAATCAGCCCACATGTTATCTCAGCCATTGGCTTCTCTCGGCTGGGCCTACAGTGACCAACTGTGTTAAAAAAAAACACACACAGGAGGCTCTTGTGAAGCCGACAAAAGTGTCCTGCGGAGCCGAGCCAAGCCTGCCATATGTTCCTGAACTAAGAGAAACGCTCAGAATTCTTGAAATGGCTCATCCGGAGGGGACGTCAGCACTTTATATTAGAAGCCAGCTGGTCTTCTGTACCAGCACATTATGTAGCACATTCTTAACCCTGTCACATATTGTTCGCAAACACGAGAAGCTTTCGACCACATTGACACTTCAAAAATCATGCCTTTTAAGAAAACAAGGCACCAAACTAAAAATAATCCTGGTGGCTGTTTTAGCAATCACACCTGGCCCATAATACACATGTACTTATCGTCCAATCTTTAGAGGCATATCAAATAGCGGCAGAATTCAAAACCTTGCTATCCTTTTTAAATGATTGACAGTTATAATGACATCTAATTACATTTTTGGCAGTCAGTAATAATTCTCCTCATGATTTTACAAATATTTGTTGTTTAGAACCGACTTATAACAGCCCTACTAGGGCTCTGAAGGTAAGTGAGATATTT
This sequence comes from Pogona vitticeps, assembly GCF_051106095.1. Classification (NCBI taxonomy): domain Eukaryota; kingdom Metazoa; phylum Chordata; class Lepidosauria; order Squamata; family Agamidae; genus Pogona; species Pogona vitticeps. Next base: position 17,643,582 of record NC_135796.1, read on the forward strand.
CTGTCCATTATCCCACACTGGGTACAAACATAAGAGTCCCAGTATGTTGCTTTGACTTACCTGTTGGCGGTACATCGAAAATTTACTGTCAAGTGGTTCATATTTCATCATCCGCTTCTCAATTAGCTGATTGATCTGTGCATTGACCTCATGAATCTGAAATAACGGAAATGTTTGAGAACAGAATAGTTTTCACAGTCCACGCAAAACAGGAGTAAATCCATTGCTCTGTAACAAAAGCACTCTTGTGTTTGAAGACAGAAATAAGTTCAAGGAATACACTAAACTCTTAATGATGAGTTCAGATATAGGACACACATAGATTTTAGAAAAGACCCATGCATTTGGAGCAAACTTTCCAAAACTACAATAATAATAAAAAATGAACCAGCCTTCCAACTCAGAGCTCAAACTCAACATCAATGAGTAAACCGTCTGAGTTAAAAGTGCAATGACGGAACCACGAGGAAGAACTGGCCCTGTTCTGTGAAAAACGATCCATTTTGTGACATTTTCCCTAAAACATAAATCCACGCATGCCTAAATTCCAAGTAGACACTAAAAACTTGACAGCGTTTTACTGATTAGTTTGTGAATGAAACTGGTTAGTTTGTGAATGAAAACAAACCTAGCCCCATGTTTTAAGCTACAGAATCATCTTGGAAGGACCTGCACAAGCTACATGTTCTTTTCTCCTCCTGAAAAATGGTCCAGATAAACTGAATTAGAACATCAGTCATTCCACCCAACGTAGCTGATATGTATGCTAATGATGATGAGAGCTGCCGTGTGCCTCTGGAAGGCACTGGCTTGGGAGGAAAGGATGAGATAATGCAGCATTTGAAATAAAAACACGTCAACAGACATGAACCAAAAGAACTCTACTCCTGGAAGTATCTCAACTTCACCATTACAGTGGTACCTCGACTTAAGAACTTAATTCATATTGGGACTGCGTTCTTAAGTCGAAACATTCTTAAGTCGAAGCACCATTTCCCATAGGAATGCACTGAAAACCATTTAATCTGTATCTGCTGTTTTTCCTTCTTAAGTCGAGGCGCTGTTCTTAAGTCGAAGCATTAGTTCCCGTAGGAACTAATGCAAAGCTGGTTAATCCGTATCTACCATTAGGGGGCAAATTTTTCTTCTTCTTTTGACCTAAGGTGAACTTAGGTCAAAAAAGGGGCAGGAAAGGATTTTTTTTGGGGGGGGGGCTTGGTTCTTAAGTTGAGGCTCTGTTCTCAAATCGAAGCAACTTTTTGCGAACGGAGCCATTCTTAACTCGAATCATTCTTATGTAGGGGCGTTCTCAAGGTACCACTATATTGTCCCCATCCTGGTGTCCTCCAGATGTTTTAGACGAAAACTCCCCTCAGCCCTGACCATTGGGCATCCCGAGTGGTGATGATGGGATCTGTAGTCCAAAGTACCCGGACAGCACCTGGTTGGGGAAAGCTGCTCTGGTTCCCTAGCAACTGGTCCCAAGGCAAGGAAGATCTGACCAACAGCTGGTCTAAGTCCACTTATTCCCCTTTGCAGGGTGGATAATCACTAGCTCTAGTCATGTAACGGGGATGGCACCCTTCCATCAATTCCTACGGTCACTGTCACCAGCAATATAAATTGCCCAGCAGCATCTATCAGGTTATTTCTGGCACTGTGTTCCACGGGAGCAAAAAAACCCAGCAGCCTTGTGTGCTTTAAATGCTTATAAACCAACTTGTGTTCAATATCCCATCAGGCTGCTTTATCCTTTTACAGCAAAACAGGCTAACAGGGCTTCCCCCTCTAGAAGCTCCCATACCGGGTCTGTTGTGACCCAGATTTTGGACACACATTTTCTGCTTTCAGAGGCTTACGGCTTTGTGCATGGAAAATTTCAAAACACCAACTTTGCTATATAGTTTTCTACAATCCCACCTCCAGCCACCTTTGGGGGGAAAAAAACACTATTTCCATTCAAAGAGGGTGTAAAATTTCATTACGTTCACAATCCTTTCAAACCAATGAATTAAAATATTTCACAGAATAGGGGGGGGAAGAGTTTATTCGGAGCGAATTCCACGCTTTATAAGACCCCAAGTCAATATACAATAGTTCAGGGCTCTATATCCCTGGGAGCGTTTTGTGAATGAGGACATTGTGTCAAAAGGGTAATTTGCAGCTCCAGCTCATGAATACAAAATGGGTACCCCAGGATAATCTCCCAGGAAGCCCAACATTATCCTGGGATAACCCCGGAACCTATTTCAGGGCATTCGGATGATGTAGAAGCAACTCTGTTCTAAGAGGAGTCCTTGACATGCCATGTACAACAATAAAATAAGAGTAGCTGTTAAATCAGGTTCTGACAGAGGATCGGTTACTTCGAGTCACATGAAAGTCCCGTTTGCTCCTGCCCTCATGTCCAGTCTGGGAGCTTCTCTGAGGCATCTGGTAGAAAACAGGATGCTGGACAAGATGTGCCTTTGATTTGACCTAGCCAGGCGCCTTTCCTAGATACTTATACCCACATAATACCCAAGATGGGTATCTTGTTAGCCAAGATGTATTATGTATTATATCTTGGCTAACAAGAGCAAAAATAATAAAAAATACACCAACAGGGAAACTATAAAGGAAGAAACTAGAAACCATCTGCACCAACCTGCGGGCTGCTCTAAACCATTCCCTGCATGGAGCAAGAGGAGACTTGCCGTGATCCACGTCTGCACCTCCCACTCTACACACCTCCCCTCTCGGATATGGGCCCTCGGATGCCTTTCCAGCCAACCCCAAGATTGCCACCTAAATCCTTCTGAAGTCGATTTACAGCAAAATATGAAAAAGAGCCAAACAAGGCCACTAGAATCACAGAACCATAAAATTATGGAAAGGGGCCTCGAAGGTCATCGGGTCCAACCCCCTCTGCCCGAGGCAGGCATCCCAAATCAAAGCAGATCCGAGAAAGATGGCGGTCCCACTTTCTCTTGAAGGCCTGCACTGTTGGAGTGCTCGCCACCTCCCCCCCTGGGATCATGGGTTCTGTTGTTTTACTGCTCTAACAGTTAAGAAGTTCTTCCTGATATTCAACCTAAATGTAGCTTCCTGTAGTTTGACTCCATTATTACGTGTCTTGCATTCTGGGATGATCGAGAAAAGATCCTGCCTTTCCTCTTCTTACAATCTTGGAAGTATTTGAAAAGGGCTATCCTCTCTCCCCTCGGTCTTCTTTTCTCAAGTCATCGTAACAGTATATTGAGGTGGATAAGAAATCTGTCAGCCTCTGAAAACGAGTTCCAAAAGACGGACCCGCACAGCTATTTCTGGGTCTCACCATCTAATTCATAGTTTTAAAGTTTGCAAACATCCTTGAGTGATAGAGTCTGAATATTTTGGGTTTGCATATAGGCCCAATCTCTCCATATTTTCCCCGAGACAATTAAGAGACGATGCTAGAATCAAAGATATCCGTGATACTGAAGCTGTAGGTTTTCAACCTGTCAAACGCTGCATTTCTTCCTCTCCACACAATGACATAAATATAGTTAATTTCAAATGAGCTACAGCGTGATAATCTAAGAGCAAAATCCAAAAAAAAAAAAAGGTTGGGGAGAATCTAACACATGTGCTCTCCTACTCTCACGTGAATGCCAAATCACACTCAGCAAGCAAATGTAACACTCACGACTGCAGAAACATCCAGGACCCAAAATCCTCATTTTAACTGAGGTCCCTCAGGAACCTGACACCAAGATGCAGAAGGATTGGGAAGAAAAGAAGGCTTTTCATGCAAACCCAAAATGAGTAATTATCACCTCCTAATTAGCTTTGAACAGTCTATGTGTGGGGATTTTAGTGAGCAGCTTGGAGAAATTTTCCCTTCTTTAAAAAAAAAAGAAAAAAGAAATGAGAATCCAAAAATAGTTTCCTTACAACTTAAAGCAGAAGATCAGAAGTTAAAATATTGATGGGCACACCAAGGAAGATACAAGAAGGAAGGATTTAGGAATCTGGCTGTAGACTAGCAGAAAATGCATTGAGCGTGATGAATACATTTTAAAAGCATCCGACACAGAATCCGTTTGCTTCGAATACCGACTGCAGAACGGTGACACACACTGTGCAGTTACAAATATCAAAGACAGATCCCAAGGGGAAACTGATGGACAACAGTTTATCAAGAGGTTCAATTCTGTTTTGGATGACTTGACCAGAGACAGAGGTATTTTATCTGGCTCTATGTATTGAAGAGCTCATCAATACAAAGGCATACATACTACCACCAAACTACCAGTTGTTAATGGCCATTATAAAGTAATGTGAACTATTTGTACTTTTTCTATTGCAGCTCCTTCTCATCTCCAATTACAATCTTCATTCACCCACCCATCTATCTGCCCAGCTATATACCATTCTGTCACCTGAGCAAATACTCTGTGTTGGGATTAAATGAGCACCAAAGCATAAAAAACCAAATCAGACTATTCATCTCCATCTCGAAGCAGAAGTGTTTGCTGGTTTTGACGCAACAGATCAACATGGACTAATCCCCAAGAAATATATGCAGGCTACTCTGTTGCAAACACAACCTAATAAGGGCTAATCATTCATCATCTCCTGCTATCAACAGAATGCGCTAACAGGGCCCACAGGACAAACTAAACTCCACCATAAGCATAAAGCGGATGAGGCAACAGCGGCATAGAACGCACAAAGCCACATGTAACTAGCACCAAAAAGAATTTCAGACATATTATCTGCAATCCAAACTTTATGAACTCACGTAAAATGCATTTCAATTCATAAACATCTGATTGCAGATAATGTGTCTGAAATTCTCCTGGTTGCTCATTATGTGCTTTTTTGGGGGGGAGGGGACTGTCGAGATGGGTTTCCTGGTCCAACCTACTTTGGTTTCAAGCTCATGGAGATCCAAATGGCTCATTGCCGGCTCTGCAGCCACCTTTTGCATGAGATGCAGCGTTTGCTTCTTGGCCTCCAGCTCTCTCGGAAATTTTTCAGAGACTAGGTAGGTATTGAACTTAGTCTCCTCTTCCAGCCTCTTCATTAAGCCTGGAAAACAAACCCAACGGCCGCCACATCAACATATATCTGAGCAAAGTAAATTAGAAGGGCAATTTGGGGTTTCACGCTATAATAACTATAATTTAAACTGAACTATTTAGCGGACAATTACATTTAATTTCTGAGCGAGTCTCCTGAGTTGCAATTTACAGTGCACCGGGACAAACACAGAACCGAACAGCCAACAACAGAGGAAGCGCCACTGATCTTCTCTCTTCCAACATGATTTCTTAATATTTGCAGGAGAAGGTGGGTCCGTCCAAACAGTTTCGTCTCTCACATTAAAGGGCAATTTCTGCCCTGTCTTCTAGTGGACAATAAGGTGCTCCACCTCCTGTTTTGTTAATATAATAAGGCATGGGCAATGCCCACATTGTGCCCATTCAAATCTGAAAGGGCAAAACCTTCATGGCCACGGGGCATGTGTCCAGAACTTGTGTCTGCTTAACAACGCCATGCACTGAACGCTGAGCATCTCTAAGAACCCCACAAGCACTCACTAGAGTTTCAAGCCATTGACAAATACAGTATTTTCTGTCCACAGATGGAAGGTTTACAGCTCGTGGGTTTAACTGCCCTAAAGAAGGGAGGAAGCGCTAAACACATATTATAAGGATCCTAAAGAAGGCTCTCAACCCCATGGCTGGCGAAGACCCACCTCCTCTTGGAACCAAGGCTTCTTATTTGAATATGGGGTGTCCCTGTGGTTTGTTATGGTTACCTATCGCCACCCACAGAGATAAGCATGTTGAATCCAGCCCAGACTGAAAGTTGTCAATATTTGTTGAAGAGCTTCCTAAAATGGTTATCAGAGCTTAGGCTCCTGATCTCTTGATAATGCCGGAAACTATAAGAACAAGCTGAAAAGCTAAAACATGAAGGAAAAATGGAGGGATGGCCTACTTTAGATGTTGTATGGACAGAATAAACACTGTTTCCAAACTCTGCAGGATTGGTTATTTGGGGGGGGTGGTTCCATCCTTTCTCCCTCCCTTCCTTCTTTCTGTAGCTTAATTGAAAGCATTGAAAGAACCTGGCCTTTCAGAAGTTCACTCGCTACAGGAAAATGAATAAAGTGCACTTCAGGGCTTTCCATTTTCCACTTGAACATTTTCTTTTCTTTTTATTAAAAAAAACTTTACAGAATTGCTATGTACATACTCCGTACAGTGTGCTCGGCCGTGGGCTTTATGCTGGTTTGACGTCATTTTGCAAATGGCATCATTACAAGTACACTAAAAAGCTATTAATACTTATGCATCATGTTTTTCAATTTAGATATTTTTATTGTTGCAGGAAAGTTTCACAAAGTTATTTATTGGTTTGCTCAGAGAAACAGGAACGAGGCATCCTTCCCTGCTGGAAGGCAAAAGCGAGCATGCCTCAGCTAGAAATTTTGGCACATACGCTACATATGCTTATATGCACCCCACCAAACAAAATCATGCACGGAAATGGCTGAAAGAACATGTCCCTCTGCTTCTGAGACATAGGGTCTTCCAGAGCACTCTTGGTTTGTGCGCAAATATATATGACCAAAAAATAAGTGGTCAAGAATCAAAAACCACATACAGTTCAGCAATCATTTCTGTTCTTGAGCATTTCTAGTCTGTGTCACATTAGGAACGTGAGGGCCTTGATCTCCTGTGGGCAGCAACCTACTTCAAGGGACTCTAGATCGAGAAAGTTACCACCATAATAAAGCAGTTGATTTTTTTTAAACGCTAAAAAGTATTTGTCTACTGCTACAAATCAGAAGAATCAATTATATATTACAAGGGGGAGGGGGAGAGACAAGGTAATGCGTACCAATCCTCAATGTAAATTCAACAGACAAAAAACACACATCAAATCTCCCTTCCGGTGGAAAATGCTCATGGGTTACACAAGCTTAAAATGCAAAAGTCACAAGAGCTTTTCATATCACCAGGAGCACGTCTAACTCTTTATTGGCAAGGCATCAGTCATGAAATGGAAAGAAAATCTTGGATCCCTCAGCCATTTTTCTTGCTTATCATCATCAATATTTCTAAAGCAGGCTCTTCCACTCTTGCCAACAAAGAGAACTGTGTACTGTGGACAAGGACCAAGCATTAAGTCATTCTGTTGACACTGTAAGCATCGGCTATTTGTGGTTTCGCCAGGAGAAGAGACTTATGTGCGAAATAGGCCTATTTACTTGAGCCACGAGTTACGGTTTTTCCCCCTCCTTGCTGATCACTGTCCCAAGCAGCCTATTATATCGTAGGCTTACCAAAAAACAACAACAAAGAACAACAACACAACAGAAATTGCAAGCTCATCTCATTGCTTCCGTATCGCGTATTGTGCGAGGGACAAAATAAATGATTCAAGGATACACAGAAGACAACGCTGAAAGATTTTAATATTGACCACGTCAACCGGGAAGCTCTTCCTCAAAACCAAAGACTCTGGGAAAGCACTATCCAACAAGACGATAAAGAATTTAAAATGAAAAGAAAGTTGTTGAGATTAAATGAATAGATAATAAGCTATAATACAGGACTACTTCTCTGTGTGTCCCAATCTACAGAATGATAAAATCATAAAGAATGACTCTCGCCCCTCTGAAAGGAGAGTCAAAGAGACAAATGTGAACAGATGCAGCCGCCCACACACTAGTTTCATTTCTGAAATAAAAATCAGAAAGAACAACACCACAACACAATGTTATTAACAACAAAACTATGGGCCACAAATGTTTTAAATAATCAGCTCTAAATAATATCAAGAACTCCAGAAATCTGTTAACTTGTATCATGCCAGACTTTTAAAATTAAACATAAATTTGGAAAGGCGTACATTGTATCCTTCGCCATCTTTTTAAAGAACACATGCAGCGGGTTTTGGCAGCAGACAAGGAGGCGTGGGGATCAAAGCATTTCAGAACTCCCACTTACTTTCTGGCGTGGAATCCACGGCTGCGTGACGCATATCCTTCAGCTGAAGCCGGACTCTTTGCAACCTCTGCTCGGCATGAAAAAGCTTAGAAAGCACACACACAGAGAAAGATCTATTAATAAGTTCAATCTCTGGAAACGCATACTTGCATCAAACAATAATGCAGAAAGGGAGGAAGCAGATAGCCAACTGGCACTCAAGGGGCCAGTTAAGAGGGCCCACAATGTGCCCCTTTCCTCACCCTTTAAGGGGAAGCAATAAGAAAGCTTTTTCCCGGCATGGCTGAGCCAACCTAGAGCAGAGAATGCGGAGGTGGGCCTGGCAACGCTTTGGAAGGTACTAGCCATGCCAACAGCTAGGCTAGCTTTCTGTGGAAGGCCACGATGTGAGCGCGTTGGTGGGGCCAATCTGAGGTATCCGGCTGCGTAAGCTGGAGCAGCAAACAGCATCCTCCCCCACTGCCCCATCTACTGAAGTTAAGGTACACAGGACCCAAACACCAGCAGGTTATTTTAGCATGAGACAGAAATTCCCACATACATCTCTTCCCACGTCTAGCAGTAAAATATACAGAGATCATCATCATCACGCGCCATCAAGTCCATTCCAAGCTACGATGACCCTTTTCAAAAATGTCTAGGTATACAAGGACTCAGGAGGGGTTTATCATCCTCTTCTTCTGGGTGGGATCCCTGGGAACACTGTGCAGCTGGCCCAAGGCTCCCCAGGCTGGCTCTTCTCCCAGGAGGCCCAGTGGCGGAATCAAACTCCCCACCTCTGAGTCCGCAACCAGATACTTAACTGACTGAGCAATCAAGTCAGCTATATGGTAATAACAACATATAAACAGCTAAGAGGTTGCTGCCCTTTAATGACAACCCAATATTTCTGTCTGAGGCAGCTGCTGACCTTCTTGGTTTGTTCAGAAATTTATGCATCTCATCTGTTCCAGAATTTTTTATACAGTACTGGGGTTGTGGATTCCTTTCCCCTTTCATCTCTTGCCATTTAATCCATGAAAGGATTACTGTACTACGGCTCAATCAAATCGCTCTCTTTTTCTGCCCTGTCGTCACCAAAAGTTTTTGCCTTGGCTACAACTTTAATGATGTTAACTTTTGCTGTGGCTGAAATGGATTCAGACGGAGGGTTTCCACGGCTGTGCTGCTGGACAGCTACCTGGTTTTTCTGCTCTTGCTTCTGCTGGGCGAGGGACTCCTCTCTCTCCTTCTCTACGCGAAGCTGCCTGGCCATCTCAAGCATCCGCTGATGGTTCTGCACCGTCTCCACCTAGAGCAGAAGGCAGTGCAAGTCAACCGTCAAAGAACGGACATCAACCGGAGGGATCAGATGTCTCACAGATTCACACCAAGGCTTCTTAAGGAGCTGACACTGAAGTATTGGGCTCAAGTCCTTTAAATATTTTGGACCGCTGCCTTTGGAAAGGTTCCTTTTCCCCTCGTTAGCAGTTTGACCTCTTTCCCAGACATGCCGCACGCAAGCCTTAATCCTTGCTGGCATTCCCTCCCCGAACTTGCGAGCCAAGGATGATTCCACCGCCTTGATACTCTCCCTTACCCGCTTCTTGAGTCGCTCGACCCTCTTCGTCAGTTGCTCTTTCTCTTCTTCCATGGCAGTGATATCCTAGAAAGTGGGAACACTTTAAAATTAGCAGCCGAGAGAGAATTTGGGCCAGCAACAGTGGTCTGACATCTATCTGGAATTATAAGGGAGAGAATCTACCATGATATTTACGTAGCTGAATCTGTTACGCTCAGAATTCCGATTATTCTTCCTTATGCAAGTTTTTTTTAAAAATCCATTCCATTGATTTATACAAGAACCTCATCAACAATGCGTGTATAAAATCAAACATCAAATATAATACAACCTATTCAAGACAGCCTAAGGTACAGAATATAGACAATAATCCCTGAACAGGTCCTTTTAAGGAGAGTGACGGTGTAAAAGTATTTAATTTTAAAATATTTAAATAAGTAAATAAACGTTCATCCTGATGTACATTTCCCTTGATCAACACGCAACACTGGTGGGCAACGTCCACTGGTTTCCACTATTTAGGTAAGAAATAAAACTAAGTCAGGTTTAAAAATCTTTTTGCTGGAATTGTCTCCTATACTTCCTCGATGGGCTCTATCCACCAATGCAGCTTCTGTGCAGGTTAACTGAAGCCCTGTCAACATCTTTGGCAATAAGACACCCTGCAATTTCTTGTTTTTCCCAAAACAGAAAGCTAATGGAAGCAGATCTTGCCTATTTCAGTGGGCTTCTGGGCTGCCGCACAAATTTGTATCTTACCTTTTAAATACAGTAATATTTTTCCATGGCATATTTAATTCTCCATCAGCATTCAGAAAGCTGGTATTCCATAGAATACCGTAACATAGCATAAAATTATGGAGCAACATAAAATAGTGTAACAGTAGATAAACCAATTTTTGTAAGCCTGGCAAAAGGTCTTTCTCTGATGCTAAAAACCGAATATGGGAACCAGGAAAACCTTCCCTTCAAACAGAAAATAACCCCAAATAAGGGTTTCTGTAACTCAAAATGCCTTGGTATAGGGAGAGTAAATTCTAGCCAAAATTAAGCAGGATGATCAGTACCACGGATCTTAATGTTACAAATTTCAGATAAGTTTAATGCTACAATTGCAATCACTTGGGGGTTAAGCACCTCAAGAGCTAGACGACACCCTAAATACCTACTCCGTAACTTTTGCATACGTTCCTCTTTCTTTCCACAGTGCTGGCTTGCACTCCACCCATTCTGCCTCTTCAGAGTTACTGGAATGTTTGAGAAAGCAGCCTGAGGCGTGACACAGCTCACAGTAAGAGAAGTAGATGGGCCATAACCTCCCTCACAGCAGTCCTGATCAAAACTGGTGTCACTTTGCAAGGTAATAATCTTCCTCGCATGGCCACCACCGCAGTGGGGGATTTAAGCCAGATTAAAACTTCTCCTCCCTTTAGCAATCCAGTGTGTGTGTGTTTGTGTGTGGTGAGAGAGCCAGAGAAAGAGAGAAAGAGAAAGGGAGGGAGGGAGGGAGGGAGATCTTCCACCAGTAGAGGACTAACTCTGGCACCTGCAAACTCATGGGGGGTGGGTGGGGATGGGGGGGTTGCACCCAGTTCTAGTGCTACCACATTACTAAATTTTTCTGCCACACCACAACAAGGTGAGACACATTTTTAAATATCCACTTATCTGTTTAAAGTTATGGAAACAGCTTTCCTAAAATGCAATTTCATGGCAGATACATCATCAACGATCAAGTAAACAGAAACTGACCAAACAGAAAGGCTCAAATAGAAAACATTTTGTGGAAAACTGCCATTTTTCTTTTCTTTTTTTACCCTTCGTATTTCTGCAGTTGAGAAGCCAGACGTCTTGAGCTGTTCGCATTCTTTATGTAGGTTTTTGAAGGCCTCTATCAGCTCTTCGTACTAAAAGAGACCAACAGCACGTGAGAGGAGTTTTGAAGCCTGCGCTATGACTTAAAGAGTTAATGAAGACTTTACATTAGTTATGCTCACAAGTTAGTATCTTACAGTCAGTCCCAACAGACACATTGATTCAACGGGATTTATCTAAGTGTTAACTTATCAGTCCGCAGTTGATTCAGTGGATCTGCTCTCTAGCTTAAACTAGCAACAGGAAACTGGCTACTGGGATCAAAATGGTGACCTCAGAGGAATAGACCAGTGGAACAGCCACAATCTCCTGAACTAATTGGACTTGACAAAAGACAGCCAGGCCTCTCAGCTGTGTCCTAACTGCCTGTTTGTTCTGTAATTATGGAAAACTAGCAAAGAGCATAGCAACACACAAACTAAATATTTGCAAAGAAATACAGCCAGAATAGTTTCTCTGTGGTCATAAAAATATATTGCCTATAGAAATAATCGGGGAGTATCAGTAAAATCTCTTGCTCTTTAGCAGATTTAAACAACTGCTTAAACAACCTCACATGGTCATATTGTTTTAAGAGTGGCGTATTATTACAGTTTCTGTTTTGGAAACGTCGGCAGGTTACTGGAGCGCATTTTACATAATGGAAAACTGCACGGTTGTATCTTTATACAAATTAGGAGTGGTGGACACTGAACAAACATACAAGCAGCATTCCTTTCTCTCGAAGCAGCTTTTGTTTACTTCTTTTAATTATAATTCAAATATTGTCAATGGGAGGAACATGTTCACTTTAACTTCCATGGGAGGCAGGAATGCTTTTGGCTGCTCGGCGCAGCACCTGAAGAAACCACAAGGCCCACATGCCACTTGGGTGGCCGTTTTATAGGTGTTCCTCCCACTACAAACAACACGGCTGAAGCGCCAGCGGTTCTGGTAACAGGGGAGGATGCTGTTGTGACCTAGGAATTCTGCACTTGCTTGGAGGCTGGTTCCAAGGCTGAGAAACCAAGGATGGAGCCAGTGGAGGAGACACCAGGTCTGGGAGAAAAACCGAGACCACTACGTTCAGGAGGTGTTACTCCAAACTGACAATGGCACCTCCTGACTCCGGAGCGCCAGTCCTAAGAGAAGCACATCCTTTCCGAGGAGTTCCATGATCCCTGGAGCCAGTGTGCCAGTGCTAACAGGATGCCCAGGGTGTCCTCCAGGAGAGATAAAGGAGTACTAGGATTAGAGATGGAAACAAATCTCAGTTTGGAGGTTCATGCCAGTTCGTACGCTCAGCACCCACAGGTGCCACACACGTTTCCTTCTCCTGCCTCCTCAGCCAGATCCCCCACTCACCAGCTGGTACATGCTTCTTTCCTCCTCTTCTTTGGCTGTTCGGCTAGTTCCCGGCAGGAGCTAATCGCCCACTCAAGCAAGGAGGTGGGACAGGTAAGCCCATGCTCCTGCCGGAGACTGGCTGAAGAGACAAAGAGGGTGCGGTAACTGGGGGATTGCCTGGGGAGGCGGGCAAAAGGAATACGCGCTACCTGTGATGCTGTACCTAGAAACCAGCACAAACCTCCGAACTGAGGTTTGTGCCCACCTCTAGCTAGGATCTGAGCCAAAGTCCTGCTCCTTTAAGATTTCCTATCTTGTGGAAAAGGTTGGGGCTTGGTAGGAGCAGTCTGGGCTATGAGCTATAAAGATCCTCTGTTGAGTGTCGAATCTTTTAGGAACATGACACTGCCCCTGCTGCTTTGCCCCCAGGCATCTAGCATAAGCCGGGACATGAAAAATACAAAACCACACTTAATGGCAACCGTTCAAGAATTTCACAGAGTAGCAAAAGCACTTAGGAGTAGATACAATCTCATGCAGATTGCTTCTGCACTAATTGAGGGTCTTCTCGAACATAGGCAATAACACAATATAGAGGGGTTTTTGCCTTTTTTTTTTTTGGTGCAGAGCGAACTCACCATTCCTTAGAAGGGCCTTGCCAGCACAACCCTCTTGATTACTGAAATCTGAGCTAAGTCAGAAACACATGACAAAAGCTACCTGTCTATTGGTGTCAGCCACTGTGTCATCTTGGAGGAACTCGGCAGGTACATCCACTTTGATGAGGAAACGAGCCAGGTAAGCTCGTTTCTTCAGCTCGTTTGTCCGCTGAAGGAGCCAGTGCAGGACAGGATGAATGACAGGTTTGCTTCCAATAACCAAACCTTGACGAAATGTACTTCTAAATAACAACAGCAATCAAATCTTAACATCAGGGTCTCCTACAGTTATGTTTGAAAAAACAAAGTTTGAAGCAAACATAAATGGGACACTCTTCTTCCTGTGTACATATTAGAAGGTTGAGAGGGATTAACCCTAAATATTTACTTGGCTTTTTTTCCCTAACGCTCAAAGCGCAGTACAACCTATCCTTGTCATGCCACGTTTATGTTATGTTTAATCATGCTTTCCAGATTCCAAGAACCTTTAACCAGAGCACAGAGTGCTGTCCTCTGAAGATGCCGGCCACAGAGACTGGCGAAACGTTAGGAAGAACAACCTTCAGAACACGGCCAAAGAGCCCGAAAAACCCACAACAACCATCAGATCCCGGCCATGAAAGCCTTCGCGAATACCTTTAAGACACCCTACAAAACATTTTCAAAGCACGACAAGAATATGCAACAACAACAAAATAAGTACCAATGGTAGAAGCCAACGAAAGAAACCCATCATGGAGGCAGATAAACCTCACACATACACACACACCCTACTAATATTCCCAACTGAAAGACGATCTGGCTCACAGATTATTTTCAAAACTGAGCCGTTTTCAAGCTCTGCTCTGTGAGAAGTAAATGCCTTTGATAATTAGAGCCCCCTGTGAGCCAAAAGCCAAGAGGCAGTGGCCTATTGTCTCTCTGACTTTGCCTCCTTCTAATCTGCCTCGGTCACTGTTCCCCCATTTTTTTATTTCCAGGTAAGACCGAATCATTTTACCCATAGCAAGGCAAAAATGCCTTAAGAAATTTAGTTTATTATTGCAGGCCATGAAACTGATAAACAAACATGGAAAAATAGATTAAAAGACGTTAAACATTCTATGTAATGTATACAAACAGTGCGGGTATAAAACAGAATTCTCCAAAGCATGTCAAATGATTGGCCCAGATTAATGTTTAGGAACTTTTTGTGATTGCTTTGTATAAAAACAGTGCAGCTGTTTTGGGGACAGATAAATTTCTGGCCAGCATCCTTCCAGACATAAGGCAGGCCAAATGAATGATTGGTAATTTCTTTGGAAGTGGCCATTCTCTATACAAATGCTTCTTGCATGAGCTCCTGGTTTTCTATCACTCATTCCTCCTTATCAGACTCCCAGTGACTGCTTATCCTTTGTGGGAGAGTTTAGACAAATAAATTCTGGGTATCAGTGACTCCCCAATATAAATCTCCCTCCGTCCACAGCATGGAGATCCAGTTAACTACAAAGACTGCTTGCACAAATCATGCCTGTGGTGTCTACGAATTAGATCTGTCCTGTCCTCGTGTTCATTTATGCTGCTGCAGAAAAACTCGTCCTGCTGTGGGGAATTAGGAAAAGGGCATGTGGTTCCGAATTACACAAACGCAAGAGTAGGGTGATGCCTGGGTTGAACCACTAAAAATCACACAAACTGCAAGCTTTTATGGGTAAATGTCCCACTTCCTCAGACTGGGCAGCCTAGTGCCGAAAAAAGTATAGATATTGTGCTGTGTAAATGCATAGGTCACTGATTTGGCCTTCCTTATGTCTGGAAGGATACAGGCTTGGCTGGTACAGACAAGCATGTTCCCCACACATATGAATGTCCATGCTGTTTAGCGAGAGTCTATTAAGCAGACTTTGCACTGCCCCTTGATCTTCTGAAATTGTATCATTTTTCCTCTTAAATTGGAAAATTTAAGGAGTCTGGCATTTGATAAATATTGGAACAGTAGCACCCTCTAGTGTTCAACATAGATAGAAGGAGCTACGGAAGAAAGGAGGAAAATCGCTGCCACGCTAGAACAAACAAAATAAGAGCAAAACTTTGAACATGTTCACTTAGAATCAAGTTCAGTGATGCCTCTAGGCCTGCACAGACTTGGGAATGCAGGAAAGTTAATGAAAAACAAAACTTCTGAGAGCATACATTCAATATCAACTATTCTAAATTCATCTTTACGTACAGTTCTAGAGCAAATAGCAGCACTCCCAGAAACATTAATCCATTGTCAAAGTAGACCCTCAACCAATGAACGACCAATAAGACTGAGAAGCAGCATGACAAATCTGCAAACAATATGACATTCTGCCCGGTGATCTGATCACCTGACCTTGCAAAGAAGGGTTCAAGTATCTATGCCGGTGGCGCCAACTTGCTGATACTAACAGAACAGAAATACTTACAAGTCACTGGTACCTCCTGGAGGTTTATATTTAAGAACACCGAGAAGGCTCAACATCCGTTTGGCTGTCTGCTCTGGCAACTCTTCTCTAATGTCAACAACATGCTGAAAAGTTTAAAAATAGCCAAGCTATAATTAAGTGGGCAAACTCTTGTTACGTGAGCAAAACAAACATTCTTGTGAGAGAGAAAGTGAAAGTTTATACACAGAAACAGGCAAGTTTCACACTCTTACTGCCGCGAAGCTTTACAAGCTGCTTCCCCGACTTGACATAAGATTCGGCTATCACAGGGACTAGCCTTACACAACATCAAACCATTGATCCAGTTAGCTCGGTAATTTCCACACTCAGTGGCAGCAGCTCTCCACATTTTCAGTGTAATAATTTCTCACCGCTGTCTGGAGATGGCCAACGATTGCATTTTGGAACCTCCGAAATGCAAACCATGTGCTACTAACAAATAAAAGGAAGCAATAATGCTTGAAAAGTTCGGCCTTACCTTCGGGTCAATCTCTCCCAGAACATCGCTGAGCAACTGTAAGAGCTGCATAGACTCCAGCGAGTCAAATGTGATTAAATTAAAGTTCTTCTTGAAAGGTTCCTTGTTAAGCTGTTCCACGATGAATTTGAGCTGGTCACTCATGATGGCCCCCTGAAAGCTCTCTGGAAGAGGAGAAAGAGAGATTGAGAGCAAATTGTGGAACAAGTGTCACAGAATCTGTAAAACCAAAGTAATCAAAACTGGGAAGGAAAAAGCTAAGCAGATGATCAACTTGAAGCATTTAAATGGATTGCTGTGCTCTATTGTTTTCTAAACGTGTTTTTACTGTTGACTTTATGTACTGTTTTTAGTAATGTACTTTAAAATTATTTTAAAATGTTTATATACTTACCTTTTTAAAGCTTTTAATGATATACTGTACGCTCCTTTGGGTTCTTTTCAGGAGAAATTTATTTGATTTATTTAAAATATTTCTACCCCCTCTTTCTCCTTGAAAAGGACCCAAGGCGGCTCTTACAGCAACGAAAGGCAATATTTTCAGTTGAAAACGATGAGGATACAGCAATGTTTCGCATCCTTAAAAGCCAGTATTTCAAACTACGAACCAGGAGGCTACTGACATCATTATCAGGCAATAGGAAGGCAAAAATCATAAAGTTTACCACAATTTTTAGAAATTCTGCTCTGAGCAATGGAAACCACAAACAAACGGAAAACACAAGGAGTACTAAAAACCTAATCTATCAAAAAACCACACACAGAGGTTACTGAGGGAAAAAAGCTTGCCTGAAGAGGGAGGTTTTTTTTATGCCTGCTGGCGGAAGAAAGGCGGGGTACAAAAATATTTTAATTAAACCAATAATAAGCGATCGTTGCCTAATTCTGTCCTCTCTCGGCTCTTCCCTGGACAACCCCTGCAAGGGGGAGGCCAGACTTTCGCCCCTCTTTTTGCACCTCAGCTCACTCCCTCGTCAATCCCAGGAGCCCGAGAGAAAAAGGATGCTGGGATCTGTAGTCCAACCATTTCTTGGGACCCATGGCAAGGAAAATGGCTTGCGGAGGGCAACCTCATCCTCACACCCCTTTCAGCCCCGGAGAGAAAATATAAATAAGAGGAAACGTGTGTGTGAGGGGGGTTTCCTCCAGAGGCCTGGATGTCTCCCCTCACGTAACCCCAATTGGACTCATTACCATGGCAACGCCGGCAGACAACCCTCCCCCGTAGGCCACGCTTTGCCCCTCCCAACAAATTAGCTAATTAATCCTCATAGTATTCATTTCCCTTCTCTCTCCCACCCCCCGGCCATGTTACCTCAGCCAGGATTTGAAAAGCCCCTCTCAAAAATACTCTCCACCCCCCGTCCCTTCCTCACGCTGGTGAAAACAGCGCCAGAAGGCCTTAGCAACGGTTGCTAGGGGACGGTTGAGGCGGCCGCGGCACGCCTTCCGTTCACGTGACCAACATGGCGCCGCGGCGTTTGGGCGGGGCCAAGGAAGCAAGGCGCCTCCGTTGGGAGAGGGAGGCCGACGAGGCGGGCCGGGCGGGAGGGTGGATCTGCGCCTGCGCAAGACCAGAGTGGCGGGACCGGGGGAAGCAGAGCAGAGAGATTCATTCAAACAGGGGTGCGAGGCAGTGACGTGGGAATTCAATGGTAGAATCCTAGAACTGCAGGGCCAGAAGGGAAAATCATCAATAAGCCATAAATAATCTCCTGTAAATGAGAATTGACCACCCTCCAAAGCCAGCCATCCCACTGTCAGTCAGCCTCAGTTTTGCTTCTAGGAATTGTCCAGGCTTGACTTGATGTAGGATCCACTTGTCTGTCTTTCTGGCAGTCTGCGGTATCCACAAAGCTCTTCTCCAGCAGCACACTTCAAAGGTGTGTGCACACTTAAGTAATAATCACAGTCACCACCATCATTATAATCCCTTCACTAAATAATAATACAAATACAGTAATATACTTTCAATGCATTAATATCCTTAGAACATGTTGGGACAAATTCTGAATAAAAAAAGGCGCAGGATTGCAGTGCAGTTTCCGGATATGATGAACCTGGACTCTATCTGAATTTTTCTAATCTGCCTATATATTTCATACAGAAGAGGACAACATCTGCAAAAGTTTATTTCATAATAAAATGTGATTTACACTTTTCGGTGCCACAGGCTGCTTCAGTTGTGTTTTAATCAGTCTAGGTGCAATACACTGATTTGTTTTATTTAATTTTTTTATTTGCAGTACGTACTTATTGTACATCCTTCTGTTGCATTATATTACTTGTACTGATTTGTTTGTTATCCGCCCTCAGAGATGCTTTGCACTAACTGGATAATATAAAATTGGAATAAATAAATTAATAAACTACATTTTTGGCCACTCAATCTAAGGCAATAAAAGTTTGCTGAGGTCTGAAGTAGTTCTGTTCAACCACTGTGGGCCCAATGGGTTCAGAAAGACAGCTGCAAAGTGGCCAATGAATGTATTCAGAACTTTTAACAAACAAATTACTGTAACTGTGTTAAAGAAGAAGAAGAAGAAGAAGAAGAAGAAGAAGAAGAAGAAGAAGAAGAAGAAGAAGAAGAAGAAGAAGAAGAAGAAGAAGAAGAAGCTGACACCTTCCTTCCTAAGTTCTTGTATAGCGTTTACAAGATGGCGGCCCCAACCATCACATCAAAAACAGTTATCTCAAATCAATACAATAGATGAAACTCAAATTATGAAAATGTGGCAGCAAAACATGTAGCATTGAAATGGGTCAGAGAAGAAAGCATGTGGCGTGTTAGCTATCGTTATCTGGCATATTAGAAACAGTTTGCATTCTTTGGACTTTTCTTGATTGTTTATATCCAAGGTTCATTCTCTTATCCAACGGAAAAAGAACATATGCTTGGCCGATGCCTCAGACACACCCCAGATTCAGTCTGTTTGTGTGTTTTCAAATCTTTGCTGAGATTAAAACAAGAATTTAAACTCTAAGCAAACAGGAATATAGCAACGAGGAGAGACGAAACTTAACCATAACAAGGTCTCTCCTTGTATTGTTATTTTGCTTTTCACATGTGACAGTGCTTCCTTTTTGAAAACTGAAAAGACCAATCCCTACAATGAAATTTCCATGACCCATTCATTCAGTTGATTTCCTACTTCCTGTGCCTTTAAGCCGTGTATTTCAGGCGCTGCTGGATGTGTATCTGTCTGGCTCCAGACCAAGCAGCTGCAATTTTGTAAGGAGCTGTGCTCTGTAAGATCTTGTGTGTGTTTTTTTCCCCCCTCCCGCCATGGTGGCATGCTGCTCTTTGAAGAACGTCTGCGAATATGAAACCAACAAAGTGGTGCGGATCCAGAGCGTTTACTACGGGAGTCTCAAGTGGGCTGTCCATACAGTGGTCTTCCTTTATGTCTGGTAAGTGAGAAAGAGAAAAGTTGAGAGAGAAGCCACCGAACTAGGCTAGGAATGGGATTTGTATTGCAATAAAATATCGATGTCAACAATCAAGGCTGGAATCGAGATGCAATGATTGCCTTCCAGTTTTGACGCTCATAGGAGTACGGTACTGCTGTGTATCAACTGTATTGGTACGTTTCATTTACTCAGCACCAGACAATTAAGTTTGAAATGTCAGTAGCAGCCAATAACATCATGCTTCATGTCACAGAATCTTAGAACTCCAGAGCGATATTTTCATGACAATTCAAAACTCACAGAAGTAGACAACTGATTAGAGTGAGATTTGTTTTGGAAAGAGTATGCTAGGATTTAACTCTTATTTCCTCCTTCTCCAATCTCCTAGCCGTTTTTCCTTTCTTGTTGCGGCTTTCAGACCCGCAGCACGAAAGCAGAACTTGTTCTCAAAGAAGCGCAGATTGTTCTTTCAAAAAAAAAAAAATCCATGTTACCCTCCTATCTTTCTTTAGCCAAAGGGCAGACATTTGTGGTTTCAGCTTTTTAGATCTCCGGATTTCTTCACAGGGGCCAGAGGTGGCCGAGTGGGCTGGGATGTGGAAAACGAACTCTGTTCCAGGAGCTGAGCAACTTTTCCACTTGTGTTGAGAAAGACGGCACTGAGCTTATCTCGAATGTTGTTCTCGTTTATTTCTTTGAGCCTCTAATTGGGTGTGTGCTTAACACCAGAAGCGCCCTTCTTCTGCACAAGCACCGCTTTGTCAGTTTGGTATGCGATCTTTCCACCCACTCCAAAGGCATGTCGTGATATAAACAGACACTCTTAAAGAGAAACTTTCTGCATAAATGGAGCAAAAGAAGTGTCCCTTATATGCTTCTGGCAAGTAAGATACCCTACAGTCAAATGCCACGTTATCCCTTAAACTAATAATATGCACGTTGTTTTAAAACATCAGCTATAGAGGCTGAGGACTGCAGTAGAGACACACGACGGACACAGATTTCCTATCACGTTAGTGGCCAGAACACAGAGATCAAGCTTATTTTAGAGGTACAGGATTAGGTCTGGATGTCCTTAGGCTTATCCATTTGGAGACACGGCACATGGTTGAGAGGGAGCTGAAGTCCTCTGCATCTGTGAAATGGGCACAACATCCATAAACAGAATAACAAGAATGAACCTAAGTCCAGAGAAAAAGCCAGCCACTCCATCCTTTTCCGTTATGTCTCTCCAGCATTGTACTTATCACCGACAGACGCTATCAGAAGAAAGACACTGTCATCAGCTCAGTGCACACGAAAGTGAAAGGCGTGTCGCAGACAAACACGAGGATCTGGGACACAGCGGAATACACCATCCCCATGCAGGTGAGTCGCCCTTCGCAGCTGGAGCCCAGCTCTCTCTGGTTCCCAGTGATCTGAGCGGCTGATTTCCCATGTTGCGCACAAACAAATCTAGATTTACTCAGAAGCTAAGTAAGCCCATCCTTCAGGACCTGAGATTATACGGGGCACTGAAATACAACAAAGTGACTGCATTTTAAGTTTGACCGACCTGTTAGAACACAAAGCATAAGCATTCCCTGGACAATTTAATTATGTAGGCTACACATTCCTCCCTCCCCCCCATGAGCTGGGTACTTATTTTACCGACCTCAGAAGGATGGAAGGCTGAGTGAACCTTGAGCCGGCTTACCTGGGATTTGAACCCAGGTCTTGAGCAGAGTTTTGGCTGCAGTGCAGAACACAACTACAGGCAGCAGAATGTCCGTAGGTAATGCGCTGTCCTCCAGTTAGTGGGGAGCGGACTGGGAGACGGTCAAGATGAAGAACAGCTAATTAGTTGCTGTTAATTGCCTTTGGCAGCCGCTGTCTTTAGGGCAGTGGCTCCCAGCCTTAGGTCCCCAAATGTTCTTGGACTACAACTCCCAGAAGCCTTCGCCACTAGCTGGGCTGGCCAGGATTTCTGGGGGTTGCCATCCACGAACATCTGATTTAGGGCAACTAAGTTTTGGAAATTACAGTAAAACAAAACAAAACACACAAAATTTGTAGAAGTCTGGGAGAGTTTGATTTCCAGTGCACGGGATGGTGTGAATTCCATTTTTTTTAATTTCTTTTTTTTTTTTTTAATTTTCAGGGAATAGATTCCTTTTTTGTGATCACCAACATCATCATGACGGAAAACCAAATCCAAGGCGCTTGCCCGGAGGTAAAAGTGTTTCACAACTGATCTGTTCATTGCGTGCAGGGGCGGCAGTGGAAATTGGCAACCTCAAGAGCAGAAGCTGTTTTTTTTGGGGAACGAATGTCTCATCAGTAGGGGGGACCTTATGTCAGTGGATGAGTCATCATCATCTTACCAAAAAGAGAAAGAGAAAATAAAGTTGTCATGAGGCATCTAGGCCTCTCCCTGTTCACATCCTCTGTTTGTTTTAAATCTGCCAGAAGCTGATTTAATCTGTGTTTTTATTTATGCAAATAAATCTGTTTTTTTTTTATTTTATTTCTGCAAATAATTGGAGTTCTCCTAAATCTGATGATACTTCCCGCTTATGGCAGTACCCTCTTAGCAGTACAAGGACTGGGGAGGACTAAAAAGGACAAAACACAAGCAAATATAGAGCTAATAGATTTTCTGGGAGGCAGATTCCGGGAGGAAAGCGTTAAGAGTGACCTTCAGCCGTATCCCCAATTTCAGCTCCATCTCAGCTTCCCCCCCTCCCTGTCCTTTCTCTCTGCCCATTCCAGCAGAGGCAGGTGTAGACAGAAGCCTAAAATAATAAAATACATATGGCCAGACACTTCAATCCTTATTTTATATTTATTTTCCTGTGGCTCTCTTTTGCTCAGTTCCCCCTCGCCAAAGCTGTTTGCTCAACGGACAGAAGCTGTACGAAAGGCCGTGTGGACCCCCAGGGTAACGGTATGTGTGTTTAATAATAATTTTCGAACTGCAGGGCTGCAAGGGACCCTCGGGGTCATCCAGTCCAGCCCCAGTCAAGGTGGCCTGGGGACGGAATTCGAACTCCCAACCTCTGGCTCCACAGCCAGAGACCTAAAGCCGTCGGCTATGTGTGAGCGACTTGGACCTAAAAAGTTACACACATCCTTTTCTGCTTCATGGGGTAAAAAAGGGAAAAGAAAGAAACTTTGATATAACATTCCTTGAGTCAAAGTTTTATTTATTTCCCTTTGTAGGAATTCAGACAGGCAGATGTGTGAGGTACAACACGACACTGAAAACCTGTGAAGTCACTGCCTGGTGTCCGGTGGAATCTATTAAACGTGCGCCAGTGTAAGACACCAAGAACTCTTTATCCTTAACTGTTCCCACCCCCCCTTCTTTCCCTTCTCATTCATTTTCCTCCCACCAACATTTCCACACTGTGGAATAAGGATAAAACCACTCATCTGTATAAAATAATGATAAAAACCACTGATATATATATGTACTCATACTCTAAAAAAAAATCTATGGATCTCATTTATAAGTTTTTCTTTGGGGGAAGCTTTCCAAACTATTTAGTTTTAAAGACACAACAACTTTTCAGCTCATTGCATGATGATCTTTGTGGAAATCACCAAATAGAGTTTTTTTAAAAAAAATTCATATCTTGGTTTTTCTGTTAGGCCGGCCATTCTGAGGAGTGCCGAAAACTTTACCGTGCTCATAAAAAACAACATCCACTTCCCCAAATTTAACTATACTACGTAAGTACAAATGATGCATTTTAAAATGTATTTAGTGATTAAACTTTTATACCATCTGATTCGTGGGGGATTTGGGGGGGGATGCTTGACTGAGTGGGCCGTTTCCTCCTATTTCCCTTTTTCTAGCAAATCAATGAGTATTTTGTTGGGATATCAGGCAAAATCCAAATAAACTTAACAAATTAAAAAAATAAAGACAAAAACATGTGGCAGCTTAAAGACTATTCTATTTTAACGTGAGCCTTGGTGGATGCGTCCACTTCGTCGGACATATGAAAACAGAACAAAATGTTGGATGAAATATCCGTTTCACAAATAGAAAATTCTAAATATTCACTGGCTGTAGGAGGCTTCTATTTTGGGGACTGTGATCATTTTCCCCCCAAAGGTTTTTATATAAGCTACTAGAATTCAGAATCCTCCAGAATTTCATCTGTTTCCTCAATGGGGTCAAATTACAAAGGTGGTGGGCCACTCCTGTCTGACAGGTTTTCTCATGAATGCTCAATAGGAGAAAGTGGATGTGACAGATTCACTTCTGATTTAATTGCCAAATGTTACATATAAATGCCGCAGGATCTTGTTAAGAGCGAGGTGTAATCAAATAGAAACAGAAGTGTTACGGCACTTTTAAGACTAACAGTCAGTGTGAGATGAATCCGCTAAAGTAGATTATAATCTATAAAAGGTTACGCTGAAGTATGAGGCAGGGAGAGAGAGAGGTGGCGGGAAGGAATGTATAAAGTTAGTTTTTTTTGTGTGTAACCGGGCAAATAAAATTGTTTCCTTTCTCCTGCAGGAGAAATATTTCACCAGAATTCAATGTTTCCTGCAAATACAACAAGCGAACGGCTCCGGATTGTCCGATTTTTCATCTAGGAGATATTCTCCAGCTAGCAGGAGAGAATTTTTCAGAGGTGGCTGTGCAGGTCTGTAGTATTATGGGCTGGCTTTGGATGCTACATGTCTTAAGTGCCTTCTTGTCCGTGGCTGCTTCCTGAAAGGAAGGAGGCGACAAGGACCAGAATTTAACCAGCAGGTGCTTGGTTGCCTGTTAAGTACCTTGCAGAAATTTTTGAGGAATTTCTGAGTATTTTTTTCCCCTGTACAGTAAGATTATGGTAGCCACAGTTACTAAAAAAAGTGGAAATATGGGATCCTAAACATGGCATGGTCTCTGTCTCCCTCTAGTGACCAGTTCTGGTAAATACAACCTGAAAATACATATGATCGAGTGACAAGCTGTTTCTTTTATTTTTTAATGTTGTATTTTCAGCAAGGAGATAACTGAATCAGGAAATACTGATCTTGCAGATAGGTGGGTCCTACTGCATATAAGGACACTCCCCTTCCTCAAAGAGCTTAATGATCTAATGTTCAACACAAGGAGGACAGTCATCTACCCTGGTGATTTTAAAAATATACTTCATACTCTCTCTTTCAAGGGTGGCATCATGGGCATTGAAATTAACTGGGACTGTATCCTTGACAAGTGGCTTCATCGCTGTAAACCGAAGTATGCTTTCCGGCGCCTGGATGACAAGAAAGCCAGCGAAGCCTTGTACCCTGGCTACAATTTTAGGTAAGGAGGTCAGCAAAGATCCTGTTGCGTCAACGTTCTGCTTGTGTATGTAGAATACTTTCAATACTCCATTAATCAGTGGATACTGACCCCACGGACAGGGGGTCCTACTGTAGCTCCATAAATACTCTGATACAAACAGGATTCATTTATAATGCTTTTCCTCCCAGATTCCCATGAAATTACTTAGGTTTGGCAGTGCTAAAAATAAAAGTAGGTAGGCAGGGACATTTTGTACACACGGATCACGTACAACAGCAGTCACACCACTGCCGCATGCCAGACTTTCTTAATTCGGACATTTTCTTGATCTCGCCTTTCTAGTCTTGTTAGACAAAACTGCTTCCTCTTTCACTTCCTGGCTTAGAACCTTTGTCCTCAAGAAGATGATTTTAACGCCGGTCGAGTTTAAATGGAAGAAGCTCAGGATGATCTTATGGGACGTCTCTCCCTAATGTAAACCCAGGTAGTACTACTCCAGTTTTACTCTGGAGGCGAGGTCTTTCCTGCAGAAATTGCTGCTCTGCGTCGCTAGATTTGGGAAATGCAACCTACAAGATGCGAGGCCTCGAGAGAGGGAGGCCATGTATTTGCCCACGAAACATGCTTCAGCCTGCGGTCGTAAATCACGGAACAGGAGATCAAAGTGCATCCAATTGTTAAACAGCAGGAAAGAAGCCACGAGAACATGGCGTTGTTGGTAGGCGAGTGACTCAGCCGTGGGTGTGATACCACAAAAGGAAATTGCAAAAGCTTCCGAAGTTGGAGAGCCGAGTTTAAAGAAGATTGTGCTCCGCGGAGACCCAGTGAGTTTCCGTGGCTGAGCAGAAATTCGAACCCTGATCTCTGGCTTCCCAGCCTGTCACTCTATCTGTTACACACCACACTGGGAATGGCTATAGATACTGCATGGCAAGGAAAGGAAATCAACAGCTCCTGGAAGCCCTCTCTCTCTCTCTCTCTCTCTCTCTCTCTCTCTCTCACGCACACACACACACACACACACATACACACACACACAAAATCTCTTACTCTGATGAGAGCTTCACTCATGTGCCACTAGCTTTTCCAACTGGCAGAGCTTGTGGGGAATGCCCCTCTTTTTGCCCAGTCCCCGACTGGTGATTAACGGGGCATAACATGTGAGACACACTCTGACTTTCTGACCCCAGTGCTGGTTGCAGGAAAATGTATGTCAAAACAATTTTTCCCAGGCTCGAATCCCCATGTACGGTAGTGCGGGATCCGTATCCACAGTTTCACTTACCCACAGTCTGAAAATATTAAAAATATTAAAATAATTTTTTTCATATGTATTACCAAAACCAGCCACTAGATGGAGCCATTAACCATGCTATGAATGCTTGTGAGTGAATAAGACATAGCACGGTCACCAGTGCCTCTAGAGGCCTAGTCTGGTAGTACAGGTGAAAATATTGTTTTCTATTTTGTGTGTGTGTGTGTGTGTGTGTGTGTGTGTGTGTGTCCTTTTATCATTCTGTATATAGTGTTTGCTATTACCAGCAGTTTTTAGTATCCATAGAAGGCTTGGAACCAATCCCTCTCAAATATAGGGTCCTATTATATTCGTGACTACAACTTCGCCACTGGCTGTGCTGGCCAGGATTTCTGGGAGTTGTCGTCCAAGAGCATATGGGGACCCAAATTTGGGGACCATACTGAATTAGAAGATCTCTCAGCCTGCCCAAGGGGGATTCCTTTTCACTTGATTCCAATATTCTAACAGCTTTTTATTGTCTGGTCCTTATAGATTTGCCCGGTATTACAAGCAAGCTGACGGAACAGAAGGAAGAACTCTTATCAAAGCGTACGGCATACGTTTTGACATCCTGGTCTTTGGCACGGTAAATACAACCTGGTATTATTTTGTTTGATTGACTTTTTGGTTTTACATCTTGAATTAAAAAAAACCAGAAAGGTTAGGGACCAAGGACCCGTCACTCATCATTATCAGCTGGATCAAAGGCAAACTTACCTTTACACAGTTAAAGACCCCGGATCTAATAAAAAGGTGGCCCTTCTCAAAGAGACAGGAGCAAATGCCCTCTTCTCATATTTTAAAAAAGAATGATTCTCTTTTTTCCTTTTTCCAAAGGCAGGAAAATTTGATTTCTTTGAGCTTCTGGTCTACATAGGTTCTGCGCTCTCCTACTTTGGCCTGGTAAGAGATTGGATTTTATTATTATTATTTTTTTAATCTTTTGGCCTCAGGGGGGAGAACTGCGAGTCACTACCTGCTTTAATTTGGTTTTTATGAACAGTTGCCTTTCCGGGAATCTGTGTGTGTTTTCTGTGCCAACAAGCTGGAACCAACAGAGAACAAACCCTAACAGCACTTTTAAGACCAGTGAGATATTTAATGAGTGGTTTTTACGAGTTCCACCTCCTTGCCCCCCCCCCCCCCGCCCTGGGAGTTTACACGAAACAGCAGGGATTTGAACTCTGTTCTCCAGAGTCCTAAGTCCATCAAACCACACTGGAACTTCAAGCTTTCTTGAAAATTCATTTTTTTGTTGTTGTTGTGATAGTTTCTTTCCACGCACGACTCATGCTCTATTATGTATAATTTCGTACTTTCCTGTAGCCAAGCCATTTCAACTCCCCACCCCCACCCTAAAAATATAATAAAATAACATAAATTTTATTTTTCCTTCACAGGCTCAGCTAGTTGTCGATTTTCTCATTACGTCATACACCTTCCCCTGCTTCAAATCCGATCCAGTAAAGGAATATTATTATCGAAAAAAGTGCGAATCCGTGTCAGGACCGAGATGGGTAAGCGAGGCAGTTAATCGTGACCTCCTACAAGTACATGTTGACCCAGCTGAGGACAGCAAGAGTACAATAAAATGTTGGGAGGATTCAATAGCGAGATTTCACCTTCACTGAAAAATGTTTGTGGCTTAGTCAAATATTAGATCTGCTCCACCATTGCCAAAGTGGCAAATGCTGGATTCAGTCTTTAGATTCCTCTCCGTGCGCACGCTGCATCGTTTCCTATTAATACCTTTGAACTATAGGCCATTTCAGTCACACATTGAGGAGAAAAGATGAACATGTCTTTCTTTTTCCTCTTACCGAACAGACGCTGTTCTACGTGTCTTACGTTGACGAACCGCACATCTTGATGGTCGACAAAACGCTGAAAACCAGTTTACAGAACACTGGAGGCGAGATTATTCATGTGAGTTAGGATCATCTGTTTTAATATATTTGTGTGCATGTTTTTTTTTTAAGGATAAGCAGTTATCAAATATGAGCCTTTCTTCAGTTGCCTGTGTGCGTGCATATATGTTTAGGAACAAACAAAATGTTTTAATACAGGTTTCAGACCATGGGCTGGTCTGAAAGTCACAGTAAACCAACGGAGTTGGGAGTTTGATTCCTCCCTCTGCCTCCTTGAGGCTGGAGTTAATGACCCATAAGGTCCCCTTCCAACTCTGCAGTTCTAAGATGATGATCATTAGAGATGGGCACAAACTACCGGTTTTGGTGGTAATGACCATCTCTGGTTCATGCCAGTTTGTTTATCGGCCAAACACGTGTTCGGTGCTTCAGAGCCCCGCCTCCTCCAGTAGCCGCCCACTCCGAGGGCAGTGCTCAGAGGAGGCGGGGCAGGAAAGCCAAGCCGCTGCCTCTGAGTGGATGCCCACTGGAGGAGGCGGGGCTTCGAAACTCCAAACACGTGTTGGGCCTATAAATCAACCAGCACGAACCGCCGAACTGGGTTTGTGCCCATCTCTAATGATGATGATTAAAGGAGAGTTGTCCCTGCCACTACACAGGGGGAAACAGAAATAGTGTGGTACTTACATCCTGCACATATTGTCTCTTGAATGCAGAGACGCCCAGGCGATCTGACTTATCCCGCTAGATTCCCGCTGAAACGTCCGGATGACGTCGTCGCACTTGGAGAGATCCACGAACGGCAGCCCCTCCGGACTTTGGGGCCCACCGCTTCCTCCCACGAGCGCCCTCCTTGGTGCGGCTGTGGCCAGTGCCGCCCCGCGAAGCCCTACTCGGAGCAGCTGTGCTGCCGAAGGAAGAGCGGGCCTTGCCTAACCAGGTCCGCCTTGTTCCAGCAACTGGTCCTGTCGAGAGCCACGCTCGAGTTTGCCCTCCTTTACAAAGACCCCTTGCTGGACCTGAAAGGGGACGATCCCAACAGGCCGCTTCGACACTGTGCTTACGAGCAGTATATTCAGTGGCGCTTCGGGGACCCTGACTTGGGAAAAAGGGCCGTGATACCGAGCTGCTGCCGATGGAAAATCAGAGATGCGTTTCCCAGTGAGAAGGACGAGTACAGCGGATTTAAGGGGAGGAAGTGATGCTTTGCAAAAAGGCTTTGTCTTATGGCCTAAGCCCATGAGGGGATAAGGCAGAATACAATTCCTCCCTTTTGTATTTCCCCAGAATATGGTTTGATCAGATTTTAAACTACGGTTGTTAAGAGTGTTGGATTAAAACTTGAGAGATTCAGGTTTGTGTCCCTGTTGAGCCGTGAAATCAACGGGCTGACCTTGGGCTAGTCCTTTCCTCCCCGTCTTTTAAGGACATAGGGATGGAGGGAGACTCAAGAGTGTTGCAGCGGATCAAAATGAAAGCATCGAATGCGCTGGAGCCGTGGTCCTGTAGCTGATTGAGCTGATTTCCCCTTTTGGGACACCTCTTTCAGGCGGTCCCTGGCTGCAAACGGAGTCAGGACGATCCTGACAACGGTGGGGCTGAGACCCTGGAATGCAAAGCCACTTCTAGGAAACAATCAATGTCCCGCAAAGGCGGGCTTCTGGTCCCATCATCTTCACTTTCTAGATGGTTCACCTAAAGGAAAGAAGCACAGAGATCTTTCTATCGCTCTGGGCCTTCTTAGCCGTCCAAAAGTCAACAAAAGGGGCTTCTCACAAGGGCTGGCCCACGCACTTTCTCTTCCTTTTCTACTTCAAGCTCTTCACGCGCTGGAACTAAGCCTGATTTTTTTTTTAATTTCCTTGCTCGCTCACCTCGCTCTCCCTCTTTGGTTCCTGACCAGAAACAAAGGAACAAAGGAGTTTTCTTGCTGACCCAGGTTGTCTCGGCCGGCGGCCTCTCCTGGGCATGGATCCAGTTCTGTGCATTAGTTCCGTTCCAGAAACTCGTTTCTTAAAGGAGTGGGGAGGGAAACATTTCCACTGGGCTTCTTGCTGCTTAAATCCGCACCTCCAGAAGGAAGGATCAGGCAATAAACCTCTATCACAGACCCTGAGAGAACTCACCCCACCCATGCAGAAATTGCTCTAGAGGGACCAAAGTAGTTTAATGTCATTTAAGATATTTTCCTATATTAATTTGGGGTTCTTACTGATGGAGTATTTGATTCTGCACTCATGGTTTTCCCCTGCCATCCATACGACATTCTTCTTGCCCTGCTTAATACAGTCCTTTCTTCGGTGCCTTTCCGCTCCTTTTTGCCCCTTCTCAAAGGACGGTTTATTTTAGTATCACTCGATCCTAACTGGGTGCAGAAAAGGGTGCTATAAGGGGCTTCCCGCTTGATGTGCGTGTTGAAATGTCAGAAACGGTAAAACAAGGAACTGGGCAAGGCCTTGATTACAAAATGGCACTAACATCTCAGCACTGTGTTTTACTATATTATTTATTTGCTTCTGGAACTAACGAGATGCAGGTTGGCATCATGTTTTAATTTGCCGTTCTTTAACCAATTTTGCCCAAATGGTGGTGCCCGCTGGGCCACGGCTGCTGGTCTTAGGGAATGACTGTTCCTATCCTATTTTATTGGCTCGTTTCGTTCTTATTTTAATGTTGTTCTTATTATCATTTGTCTCTTTACTGTTATCCAATTTGTCCTCGACTTGTTTGTTAACTGCCCAGAGTCGCACTTTGCATGAATTGGGTGGTATAAAAGTGGAAGAAATAAAATAAATAAATATGTTTTCCTATTAAATTTCTTCTTGTTCTGAATTCATCGGATAATAAAGAGTCTGTATGAAAATATACCACTTTTTCATCTGTTGAATTTTTTTCCCCTGCACAACAGCTTTTCTCTCTAAAACAGGAATGGGCAAAAGGTAGCTCTCCAGGTAGTTAATCGGGTCATATTTTCAGGGTACAAGCGTTAACTGGACAAAAGGTCTGTGGGGGAAAAAAACCTGCAGAACAGCCTGCCTATTGAAGGCATCCGATCATCTTTGAACCTCTGACTTTCGTTCTTCATTAACAAAATCCTTCTTAGCAAAAGCTTTCATTCTGGCTTGTCTTGAGCCAGTCCAAGAACCGTCCAGGGGTAGATATTGCCTTGAATCATGTCAGGGCAAAACTGGGATTCACAATTTGGGAACGATTCCTGATCAAGTGCTGGGTTTAAATCGAAAAGTCTTAGGTCCGTGCTGGAGTTGCCAGCTGCTACACAAAAGCTGACGGCCCCTTTAACTTGTATTTCCAACGTCTTTTCTCTTTCTGCGAACAAAGAAAAACGTGTTAATGGAGAAAAACACAGAACAGCCCAGCAGTGGCTTTTGAATCGACAGTGCTCTGTCTGGAACTCCTCCCTTTCCTCCTCCGAGGAGTCTATCCGATGTGCGTCTCTGCATGAATACCTGTTCTGAAAACTCTCTTTCCAATCAATTCAAGGACTCAACACCAAAGAGAGGCACATAGAGCCTCCTTATTCCTTCTGGATGGCTCCTCCTCATAGAACCGTAGCAAAATCGAGAAAATTAGGGCTCGGAGAAGGATGACTATTTTCTCTCTTCCTTCTTGTTTGCCTCCTCTAAAGCCTTTGTACCTTTCAAAATTCAAATAAAATTAAAAAAAAGACAAAACGCAGTGGCAGCTTAAAGACTAACTTGATATACATCTATTTTTGATGTGCGCTTTCGTGGACTTCTCCCGGCCGTAAGCGAAAGAGGCGCAGCAGGGGCACAAATGTTTATACATGGCCTCCGAAACAGAGAAGCTATCTGAGCACAAGAGATGGGTGGCTGGTTGGTTGGTCAGAAAGTCAGTGGGGTTTTTTTCCCCCCAATTCTGGGGATACCCCCAACCCTTTTGTTTCTGCAGGTCTTTCCTGACACCTTTGTGCTGGCAAGAGTGTGGGAGAACCTCGGTCATAGAGTGGTCGAAATGACTAGATAGGTGGGGTATAAATACAATCAATCAATCAATCAATCAATCAATCAATCAATCAATCAATCAATAAAAAATAACAACAGCGGTAGAGGGACAGGGATGCGGAGTCAGATTGGCCTTTGACCTAAAATAAAATTAAAAAAAAAATACGGTTTGTCTGGCTGGAGCAGTCCATAAAAAAACAACTTAAACTAACTTTCCCAAAGTTTCAGGCGGCGCGTAATCCTGCACCGGCTGCAAACAGAAGGAAGCAGGAAGCACCGTCCCCAGCAGGGGGAGGAGAGCCAGTTTTTTTTTTCCCTTCTATAAAACTAGCCAGGGCTTTCTCCTCCTCCTCCTCTTTTTTTTTTTCTTTGCCTTCCTTTTGGCCGCAGCGACCGGACCTTGCAACATCTGGGGGGGCGCAAAGCGAGAGAGAGGAAGCGGCTGATTTGACGCCTCCCGGCTGAGCGCAAAGGAGACGCGGACGGAGGCGGCGGGCGAGACGCGAGCCATGGGGAGCTGCGGGACGTCGTGCGGGCAGACGGTGTACAGCTGCCTTTTCGAGTACGACACCCCCCGGATCGTCCTGATCAAGAGCCGCAAAGTGGGGCTGATGAACCGGCTGGTCCAGCTGGCCATCTTGGCTTACGTGATCGGGTAAGGGCTCAGAGGAGGGAGAGAGAGAGAGAGAGAGACAAACACAATCACACACACAATCACACACCTTCCACCAGGACGCGCGGGTCTCTCTGCTTGTGTAGTTTGGGGGTTCAGGGAGCACACACACACACACATACAGACAGAGGAGAAGGCCACCTGGTTCTGGAAACCACACAGATCCACGAAACAGGTGATGCCTTTAATCAATAATTGAGAATATATTATAAAAATCTGCAAGCTTTCAAGGATAAATCATCTTCTTCAAGGCTGTGCATCAAGTTCTGGTTGTTATCACCTGCTGTTCTTCGTGTCCCAAATTCACCTGGCCGGTCCCACTTAATTTGGGCAGAATGTTTGCAAACTAGAAGCCTGTTTGCTCAGGTGCGTGCGCCAGGTAGAAATCGTTGGAAACCATTTTAAATGCATCGGTGGAGGCAGGCTGGCCAAAGTGCTCTTCAATTATGTATAAATATTTCCTTACTATTTCCTTGTCTACTTTTAAAGAAGTGCTTTAGGAGATCTGCTTTGAACCAGCTGCAGGAAGGGAAGATTTATGATTTTAGCACTGACAAGCTGGGAGGGACACCGGAGGATCATCCAGTCCAGCCCCATCAAGGAGGCACCCCGGGGGATTCAAACTCTCAGCCACACCCCTGAGATATTTCGCCGTTCCTTAACGAGCTTAGTCGGATCCACCTCAAAGATTAAACCTTCAGTTTTCAATACTCGTAAACACGGAGCCGTCCCGAGACATTTTGCTGCCTGAGATGGAGTCTGCCCCCCCCCACTTGAGTTCTTCTTTTAAGGAGAAAAGCAGGATAAAAATATTTTAAATACCTATTTTTTAATAAACCGAGGGTGGAGGGGGTGGCTTAGGAAAAACATTTGAGCCATTGCTGTTGGTGCCCCCCTGGTACCGGCCGCCTGAGGCCAACGGAGCAGCCCCAGGGTTAAGCAAGTGAAAAATACAGACCCCCCCATCCTCCTTCCTGTCCTCTGTTTTTTTGCATTTCTCTTTGCGCTCTTGGGAAAATGTCGTTTCGCTGGAGATCACAAAACAAACAAGCAAAGGGAACCTTCGCCAGACTGCCTGGGTCCAGAACAGGATCTTATCTAGAGAAGATAATGTGAAATCAGTCACATGAGGCGTCTAGATTTTGTCACTGTTTCTGAAATGTCCCTTTTCGGTGGTTTTTCTAAGCCACGTGGTGGTGGTAGTGGGAGGTTTGCTTGAAATGCCAAGTCAAAAGATTCCTGAGTGGTTTATATATAGAGATATACCAAATGTCTCTGTATGTTGTGCATCAGTATCCTGCACTGTTAGCGCATCTGTGTGTACAGAGTAGTTTTTAATTCACTCATGTGGGGAGGGGAGAATGCATGGGCCGGGCCCTGCCATTAGTAAGAGTGAGGCCGTGGCCTCAGGCAGCAAAAATTAGGGGAGGGCCTCAAGCAGATGGTGTGATCCGCAGCCTCTCCTGTCTGCTCTATGTTAGCCTGGTATTTCAGGGTTGTGGGAAGATCCGGAAAAGATCCGGTGAGCTTTTATAGAGAGAGTGAAAAGTAGCACTATCTTGTTTTTGTGTGTGTGTGTTGTTGTTGTTTTTTGCCTCAGGCAGTGAAATGTCCTAGGTTGGTCCTGATCCTACATACCATGAAGCGTAAACAGGGAATTAGGCTGTAGGTTCATCTCAAACCCTCATTAGTGTCCAGTCAAAAATGTTTTAATAAATAAATCTTAGAACTGCGACGACTCTTTGGCCCATCGGGTTCCGGGAGGCCTAGGGGGGGAATCGAACTCCCAACCTCTAGATGCCTCTTAAAGCACAGAGCTATCCAGCCGTTCATGTTTCCCTTCTCTTTTCAGGTGGGTGTTTGTGTGGCAGAAGGGCTACCAAGAAACGGATTCCGTGGTGAGCTCGGTCACCACCAAAGTGAAAGGGATTGCGTTGACCAACACTTCGAAGCTGGGCCTCCGGATATGGGACGTGGCCGACTACGTGGTCCCGCCTCAGGTATCTGAGCTGGAGACTCAGTTTCGTTGCTGTTTTGGCTGGACGTCTTTTGTGGTCCAGGATTCCGAGTCTCCCCCTGGAAGCCGGATGGGGTGGAGGCGTCACCTTCCTCGCTTTCCAAATACGTGCCGTCTACGGTGGGTGGAGATAGACTTGGCCACCACCGACAGAAGGTCCACCCAACGTGAGACATAAGGGCGTGTGAGCTGGAGAAGGGTTTGCATATGGCAGTGGTTCCCAATCTGGCGTCCCCAGAGGTTCTTGGACTACCACTCCCAAAAATCCTGGCCAGCCCAGCGAGTGGGGAGGGCTTCTGGGGGGGTGTTGTAGTCCAAGAACATCTGCATAACCCAAGGTTGGTAAACCACTGGATTATCTGGTGAAGGTGAACAAACTCCATCTATGGAAGGAAGGAATCTAAATCAGGCGAGGGGCAGAGAAGCCTCCAGATGTTGTGCGACAACACCCATCGTCCTTCACCATTGGATAGGCTGGCAAGGGCTGATGGATGCAGGCTTATAAAAAAATCACTGCTCCTGCTGTCCGTCCATCTGTCCATCCATGATCATAAGACAATAATCGCACCAGTTCTTCTGCTGATTCCATCCTGACCGATATACTCAATTGGCTTTCCTCCAGATGTGCTTGACAGCATCCTCAGGTACCAGCTGGAATGATGGGAGAGGTTGTCTCTCTTACCGAGAGGACACTATGCTGAGTTATGCTGCTCTTTGCTGGTGTGAAATAGGTCTCCTTTATGCCTTTGATTTATTTATTTTCTTCTGCCACTTCCGGTTTCCCAAAGACCAGTCCCTCGCTGAAAGGCGATCACATGGATCTCTCTCCAAACCATTTTCATTTTCTCGTTTTTTACCTCTGATATTTGCATCCAGGCTTTCCGTGGGGATGTGCAGGTCTCCGCAATGTTGACAAAAAGTCTTCTGCAAGGAGCTTTAGCTAAAATAAATAAAGTGGGACTTAGCAGAAGGTGGCGGTGGTGGGGAATATCCCTGCCCTCTGTAAGATAAGGATCGAGTTTGCTCTCTGGACACTTTTAAATAGAAGGAAAGGTTAGATGGGAAGGAATAAGAGTTGTTTTTTTTCGTAGAGTCATGCCTGCTTGTTACCAGCCTAATCTTCTCCTTTAATTACCCTTTGCCTTCTTTAATTCCTTTTCCCTCACTTCAACTTCACAGCAGTCTGTGCATAATAAAACCCGGAAGGTGTGCAATTAATATATTTGCCCCGGATGTGCTTGATCTCTTCTCTTCCACCTGGGCAGGATGTGTGCTGTTCATTCACACTTCCGATGTCTTTTGCTTAAGTGAGAATCTCCCTTTCCACGTTCGGTGGCGATCTCAAGGCTGGCCGGTTAGACTGGTAGGCAGTGGGACGCGTTCCGATTTCTTCGTAGTCCATAAAATGACATTTTGATGCCTTTTGCTCCCTTGGCCTTCGTGAAAATGTCTTTGATGCCAACGTTTCCTTCCTGAGACATGTCATCGCTCAGTGGTTCCCAGCCATGGGTCCCCAGAGACTACAACTCCCATAAGCCTTCCCCACCAGCTAGAGTGGCCAGGATTTCTGGGATTTACAGTCCAAAAACATCTGGAGACCCAAGCTTGAGAACTGCTGGCAAGAATTGTGTAGTTGTTAGAGCGTGGGGAGGCCGGATCTAAGTTCCTACCTGCCCACGGGGATCACTGAACTGGCAATTTGTGTGTCTCGTCTTGTCTTACCTCGACGGGTTTTTTTTAGTAGATTGCCTTGAGTTTAGATTGCCTTGAGTTACTTCGAAAAAAGATGGCATGTACATGGAATGAATAAACAACCAAACAATAATAAAAGATCCTTATCCTGTCTAAGTGCTATGTATTTCCTCCCACTTTTCTTCCCTCTGTAGGGTGAGAATTCTGTGTTCATCATGACCAATATGATCATCACGTTGAATCAAACACAAGGACGCTGCCCGGAGGTAAGTTTGGCAGCAAATTCGCTGCCCTTCGATTTCATGGACGGGCACTCTGAAAACGTAACACAAAGTTGTGCGTTTTTGAAAGAGGATTAAGAGGGAGACCATTTCCATCTCCATTCCAGAATTTAGCCTCCTTCGATGTCTGAATGACAGGGATGTTAAGTGTAGGGAATAGAAGAAGCCCATGTGCATAATTTATTGAGGTTTCAGGATTTGCCTGCCTCTGGTACAAAGTTTTCTTTAAGTTCTGTGCAGCATGGCGATTCCTGTCTCAAACGTGGGCTTTTTCTGGCAGCCTTCCTGATGCATTGTTTTTGCTTAAAATTGTGTTTATTTTGATCTTTTGATCTCCACACAAACACCCATAATTCTGAGACCTGTACTCCAAAGAGACACAAATATAGACAGCTTAGTTTTCCACCAATCCGTGTATAGCAGAACCAATTATTCTTGTCTTGTTTCTTTTTTTATGTGTCTACCTGCAAAAAAAAAAAAAAAAAAAGAGCCAAACTTCCTAAGCTTGGATCAGAAGAGGCAGGGCCCTCCCCCAAACAGTGGTGGGGATCGATAAAAACTATTTTCCGTTTTAATACATTTTGTTTTCTTCCTGTTCAGCAGCTAGATAAAACTACCAGATGTCACTCTGATGCAGACTGCGAAGAAGGATACACAGGCATTCACAGCAATGGTATGGGCTAGTGGGGTGGATGATAACAATTTTACTTGCCGTTTAGATAAAATCCATAGGTCTTTTTTTCTTTTTAACCCATACTATTTTAAGTAAAAAAAAAAAAACACATGGGATTTTAGATCATAGAATCAAGTCCAACCCGCTGCTCAATGGAGGAATGCAAATCAAAGCAGATCTCAGACGTGGTTGTCTAAGTTTCCCTTGAATGCCTCCAGTGTTGGAGCACTGACCTCATCCCGAGGTCATTGGGTTCCCATTGCTGTACTGCTCGAACAGTCAGGAAGTTTTTCCTGGCATTCAACCAAAATCTGGCTTCCTGTCCCTTGAGCCCATTGTCTGGATAAAAGATAAAGCAGCAGACATTAAAATTTGGGTTGATGCAGAGTTTGTGTGACTTGGTAATGAATTATGGTGTTTTGGAGGGGAGAAAGGGAGAATGCAGCAGAGAGAAGGCAGGGGCAACTGCAGGACAGGATCCGGCCAGTTATTAATGCATTTTCTTCTGCGGCCTTTTTTTCCGTGTCCCTTCAGGTGTTCAGACTGGACGCTGTGTTGTTTACGACCCTGCAAACATGACCATCAAAACATGTGAAGTGTTCGCTTGGTGTCCCGTGGAGGATGATGATAAGGTGCCCCAGTAAGTACTTTGAGGGAGTAAAAAATTATGGCAACCCTTTTTTTGAATCCAAATTAGTTTGGGAACAAGCAAGGATTTGTCTCCTTGAACCCAGCTTCCCAGAAATTGTGTCCGCTCTCTGATGCCGAATAATTATCTCTCTGTGTAATTTCCCATGAGGTCTCTGTTCGAACAAAGGTGAGATATATAAATGTACAAAAGGTAGCTGGACGTGGCAGGATTTGAACCTGGGATCTTCCACGTGCAAAGCAGCGGCTGTGCCACTGAGCTATGAAGGGAGGCTGGGGAGTTTGGCCCACTGCCCACCATTTCCCTATCAACATAGGCCAACTAGTTGCCGATCAGCCTTTTAAAATGGCGAGGCCGTTTTCCCACGATGATCTCCTTCTCTCCTTTTTTCTTATTCTTCTTTTCATTGTCTCTAGACCAGCTTTCCTCAAGGCTGCTGAGAACTTCACTCTCCTCGTGAAGAACAACATCTGGTATCCCAAGTTCAACTTTACAAAGTGTGTATCCTTTCCTTGAATTCTGCTGGGGCTCTTTTGGTTGGGGGGGGGGTTCTTGAGCTTACTTTGGGCTCGGAGAAAATCCTTGTTCCAAAATTTGAGTGGTGGTTGATCACAATGAGGGAGACATTTGGAAGGGTTGTATAGCGAGTGGCGGAAGCGGAGTTTGCCTTCACCGGTGATGGTGGTGAGTGGAGGAAACAAGCAGGGGAAAGTGAGCCGGACCACCAGATCATCCAAAAGAAAATGAGATTTAATTGGTGGACTGTGATTGCTTACTGACTGATTAATTGAATCCACTTAAATCCTGCTGTACAGCTAGAAGAACCCTCAGTCAGCTTCACTGATCAGTTCAAAAAACGACAAGGGTCTGTGCCGTCCTCCTTACAGTGTGATAGGTAGAGTGAGGATTTCTATGACATGTCACACTTTCTCTGCAACCTATAATTGAACCCACAAGCAAGCTTAAACATGTCGATGAGTGATCTGGTCTTTCTCACCAGATGGCTCACAGACATGTCCAAACCCGCTTACAAGTTCAAACATAGGCTGCAGAAAAAAAATATATAACATGTCATAGAAATCTTTCCCCTATTGATAAGACATGACACAAAAGGAAAGAGGGATGCAGAGGGTAAAGGAAAACAATCAAACTCAGGCACAGGTTCTTGAAGTGGGGAGGTTCCTCAGCCGAATGAGAAGGCTGCTGGATGATAGTTGAGGAGAGGCAAAAGCTGATGGAGCTGAATTTTCAGATGGTGATAATAATGACCTTTCTTTCCACCTCTTTCTCTCTCTCCCTCAGCCAGTTTCAAAGATATTTAACACTCTGTATAGCCACAGAACGTCTTATAGGAAGAAACTAGCCGTAAAGTAAAGCAGGCATTAGAGGGTGATGTCTCTGAATGAGATACATGTGCAGCGTGAGATGATTTATGATTACCTTCATTTAGTCATCTTCCCCGGTGGGGGGGCTTCTTTTTAATTCCCTATCCAGGCGAAACATTCTCCCCTCCATCAATCAGACGTATCTCAAGAACTGTACCTATCAAGCCGAAACGGATCCTTTTTGCCCAATTTTCCGTCTGGGTGATATGGTTGAAGCTGCTGGGCAGAATTTTCAGGAGATGGCCGTTGAGGTTGGTGAAAGCAGAAGGGGTTAGAATAAAAGGACGAAGAGAACGACCGTTTCTTTCCTCCTCGGCGTAGCCCGCACATCCTGCAGAAAATTGAGAGCGGTGGTACCAGGTTTATTTGTTTTATTTTAAAAAACAACGGTCTGTTGATTTACCCATTGTTGATGCGAAAATATTTTTGCTGCTTTCCTTGCCTCGAAATGCAGTTGGCTCAAAGTAGCACAATGAGAGCTAGAAACATGGTATGTTGTAGGGGGGTATCAGTCACACAAACTTTGACCCTGCTCATTATGTTATTTTGGATCATTTACTTCCTTGTGCCTTGTTACGCCTTTCCCTGACTTCGTGTCCCGTGCGATGTTTATTTCTTTGCCTTTCTCTTGAGCAACCCACCTATTTGAAGAAGGTCCGCCAGGCGACCGTTTACACAAAAAGGCACTCATGCCCTGTCACAAATGAGATCAACAAAGCAAATATTTAACCTTGCTTGTTTGCTTTGTACTCTTCTCCGGATGAAGGCTTTCTTTCAGGAGCTACTGCTTTCAGGCGTGCTACTTATGGTATTTGCAAAAGGCTCTCTTTAAAATGGCTTGGGATCCGGCTACAGGACAAGATAAGAACTGGGAAATCTCTGGTTTGAACTTTGGATAGCTCGGCGGCTTTGGTCTCTGGCTGTGGAGCCAGAGGTTGCGAATTCGATTCCCCCCACTGGGCCTCTTGTGAGAGAAGAGCCAGCCTGGGTGGCCTTGGGCCAGCTGCACACAGTCCCAGGGTGTCCCTAGAGGAAGGGAATGGTAATGCACTTCTGAATATTCTGTATCTAGAAGCCCCTGAAAAATTTGATGGTTTAATTAAATCAAGTGCTTTCTTTCTTTCTTTCTTTCTTTCTTTCTTTCTTTCTTTCTTTCTTTCTTTTTGCAATTGCCTCAGTCTCCCAGTCTCTAATACGGAGGTACAAGAAGAATATTTGTTGAAATGCTTTAAACATTTGAAATAAGGTCTGTAAATCCAACCCCTTTAGAAATGAGCCAGGGTCACTTCAGTTTTGTTTTGCGAGCTTGGGAAAGTACCTTTTTAAAAAACACCCCTTCTGGAATCCTCCAGTCATGATGATTTTGGCAGCTAGAAGATTCTGAGGAATTTTGCCCCCCCCCATTCCCCCCCAAAAAAGGTAACCTGTCCACATTTCAGAATGTTTTTCCCCCCAACTTCTTTTTCTTTTTCCTCTTCTAAACGGCCATGAGTCATCAAGGACGCGTTGCTTCCCAAACGTTGTGTGAAATTGAGCAGACACGCTGTTCGGGCTTCCTGTTGGTGGGAAAAAATTAGGATTTTGCCTCCCTAGCCATAGAGGGAGAGAATGATGCCAGACTGAAATGCAGTGTGCATGTAAACAGAAGACCTTGCTTCGGTTTCTTACAGGGCGGCGTGATGGGGCTGCAGATCAAGTGGAAATGTGATCTGGACAAGCCGGCTTCCCGCTGTGTCCCGAAGTACACCTTCCGCCGCATTGACAACAAGGATCTGGCCCATACTGTGTCCCCTGGGTACAACTTCAGGTAGGGAGAACAGGAGAGAGCCAGGATCCTGGCGCCGGGATTCAGTGTCTTAGCTATGGAGCTGCCTCGTGGCCCTTAGCGAAGCATTGCCTGCCGTTCTGTCTTCTCTCCAGATTTGCAAAATACTTCAGGAATGCAGACGGCGTAGAGTCCCGGACGCTCATCAAGGCCTACGGCATCCGTTTCGATATCATGGTGTTCGGCAAGGTACATGGCCTTTTCTGAATCGTACCCTCGAGCCATCATCTCCTTCTGAGAATCATCTTCACGAATCACATGGCTTTCCTCTCCTCTTTTTTTTCGGTTCAGGGGTGGGGGCTCGGGTCTTGGCAGTGGAGACCCACTCTTGGAATGCATCGGCTCCCACGTTTGAGCGTTGCTCTCTCTGTGACGACGGCCTAAAGGTCATGAACCCCCAAAACCGTCAGCATTAGTTGTTTAGAGGAGCTTTCAATGACATCCCTACCCGATTTTATATTTGGTCTTATGCCTCGTGTTCCGCCTTATCTGATAACTGATATTATGCCTCTTGTATTATGCTTTGTAATCTCTAGTGGTTTTATTTATAACTCTATTGTTGTGGGATTATATATTATTTGACTATAAAATGCCCGGAATGATGTGATGGATGGATGGATGGATGGATGGACGGACGGACGGACGAATTAGAGAGAGAGAGATGGATGGATGGATGGATGATAGGGGAATGGATGGATGGATGGATCGACAGATGATGGATGGATGAATGAATGGATGAAAAAAATAGGCAGACAGATAGATGAGAGAGAGAGATGGATGGATAATTGCCTTGGCCTTTTTAAGACCTACCTTTTGATCCCTCCTGACGCATGGGATCCAATTCTGTTGACCACACTTGCACATTTTTAATCATCCTTCCATTTCTTCTTTTTCTTCCTTCTTGCACATACTTGTCTGTGAACCATTTCTTTGAATAATCTGGGTTATTTCACTGCCTCACATTTATCGACGTCAGAGGCTTCACTGTATGTAGGCTGGTGTGGATCGTGGCAAAGATTTTATTGCAGATCTAAATCTCTTTTGAAGAGCGGTTGGTGGAAAGCATGTGAATTAACCTGTTGTATATCTGCATCTTTTTCAGGCGGGCAAATTTAATATCATTCCTACAATGATTAACATTGGATCGGGTTTAGCCCTGTTTGGGGTGGTAAGCTTTTTTTATTTCTCCTCTTTATGTAATGCTTCCTTTTCTAATAAAGAACTGGTCAGTTTTTAATTGATTTGAAAATAATACTTCTCCTCCCCCCCTTGGTTTTACCCTTTATTTAGGCCACTGTCCTGTGCGATGTCATTGTCCTGTATTTCATGAAGAAAAAATATTATTACAGAGAGAAGAAATATAAATATGTTGAAGATTATGAATTGGTAGGTCTGGCAAATAACCTCATGCGATAAGGAGCTCATGTGACTGGTGTGAACTTTCATGTTTAGAACATTATAAATGCAATTCATGTGAGGTTTTCTTAAGAGATGGTTTTTTTTGTTTTCCTTTGATTTTTTGCAATGTATAGAATCCTAGAATCGTGGCGTTGGAAGGGGGCCTCGAAGACCGTTGAGTCCAACCCACTGATCAAGGCAGGAATCCATATCAAAGCACATCTGATAAAGGGTTGTCCAGTTTTCAGATGGATACACCTTCCGATTGGAATATCACACTTTCTCCCCTAAGGATTGCTAACGGAATTCTTGCTCTGTGAAGCCAGATTCATTGTGTGGGACACTTTTACATGCCGTTAATTCAATCCTGAGTGACTCTTACCAGAGGCACACTAGGGAATTGAATTCCCAAGCCCATCCACCTAGCTGTCTAGACACCGTAAACCAGATTATAATACCCAATGCCCATTTTAGGTTAGAAGGCTCCTTTTGACTTACTTAGATGTGTTGTTGAATACTAGAATTTATTTGAGGGGAACAAGTGGACTCAAAAAAGGGCAGCTCACATCCTCGGGACAAAATTAGGATTTGGTTTTAAAGATGACCTCATCATTCCAGTAGCAAATTTCCGTCATGCGCTTTCTTGATTTAAAACTAGGCACCCACCTATATCTAAAAATCTAAAGGTGAGCTAAAGTCTCCCTTTCTGTCTTTATTAATTTTAAAGGAAAGTTAAGGTCATATTTCATCCATATATTAAAAAAAAAAACTAAAACGATTTCTGTTAGTGTGTAAGGAACAAAAATGTTAAAAGCTACTGGATGGATTCTGTGGGTTGTAGTCCAAAAACCCAAATCTGTTCACCTCATTGTTTGCGAATTTTGTCTTAATTTCCCCTCTTTTTTTTTTTCCAGGGAGTCGATAAAATCTATGGATCCCAGTCGGAAAGTCCAGAATTCCGTGGGGACCAATGACAGCTTCCAAGTTCTGCCATGAATACGGTCCTATTAATTTCACGGACAGACTGCGAATGCGATCTTTCTCTTTCTGAGGGAACTGGTCAACTAGCCTTGAATGTCTAACAGGATCCAGCAGGAAAGAAACCCACCAACGTCCTTTGCTGATCACCATCCTGGCGGGTCCTGTTCAGACGTGGCAATACTTTTGATGCTCCAGTTGAAAGAAGATTGCCATCTGACCCCAAAGGGAATGAAGATTGGGATATTCTGCAAATAACGACCCTTAACACTTTCTGTGAAAGTTTTTTATGTGGATGGTTGGGGGGCAGAGTCCTCTGCTCCCTTCTGGATAGGTCTGGTTCCCATTTGACCCCCACAACCACCATCAATTCCCTTCCGTCTTACTAGGTTTGCCCATCATCATTTCTGAGTTCTGCTCTGACAGAAGAGAACCTTCTTTATGGTTGCCAGTTGGCTGAAGTGGGGAACCTCGGTCGCCCTTGTCTGTCTCTGCCCCACGAGAAAATCTAGAAAATACAAATCCATCAGTCAAAATCTCGAGCATCCCTTCAGAACCACACCTCTGAGACTTCTTGGGAGGGGCAAAGAAGTGGTCCATTTCACTTAAGATAGCTTGACGTGTTCTGAAAAGGTGCACTTTACTTGCAGACCCCTCCCCTCCCTTGCCATGCCCGTCTGTTCACAAGGGCCAAACGAATTACGAAATGTGAATTCCGAAATGTGGAGGGGAGGATCTGTTTTGCACAGAAAATAAAAGGATTTCTAAACTTCTTATCCCATTTTTGTGCTTCCTTATTCTGTTTGAGTCACTCAGTGAGTCATCTGAAATGCAGAGTCGTAACCTTTTACACGTGTACCCATCTTGCTTCTGTAAACAGGCATGCCGTCTTCAAGCGGAAGAGTTGTGGATTTCTATAAGAAGCCACAGAGGGTTCTAGATGGCTTCTTTTCCTCCCCCCCAACAATAACGCCCCTCATATTGGGTTGAACATGAGCAAGTCCTTTGCGGGGGGGAATAACCAAGAGAAACTGGCTTTCAAACTTATTTTCTT
Organism: Pogona vitticeps; assembly: GCF_051106095.1. Taxonomy (NCBI): domain Eukaryota; kingdom Metazoa; phylum Chordata; class Lepidosauria; order Squamata; family Agamidae; genus Pogona; species Pogona vitticeps. The sequence continues at coordinate 17,688,384 of NC_135796.1, forward strand.
GAAAAAAAAATGCAAATAAGAGGAAAATAAACCCCAGCCTGAAGCAAAAATATTTCCAGAAGGATAACTTTATTAATATCTTGTGGAGGAAGTAAATCAGGAACTGCTAAGTTTGATCCCATTTACTTAATGTTCCTGCATGGGGTTCTTCACATCTTCTCTCATCTTTAATTTCCTCAACTGCCGATCATCTTGGCCTTCTCACGTCACCATCGTAGACCCTCAGGTGAGGGGAGAAGAGAATTCCTGCGTTTCCTTCCAATAATCCACTGTAAATGAGGAATAAAAGCTATGTAATATTTTGGTTGTTTCCTCAAAATACGTCTTGCAGCAGAACCTCTGGTCCAATATGGATGGTGTCAAAAGATGTGAAAGAAAACTCTGAAGGCTTTTCTCTTTTTTTCCAGGCGAGTGTTTGTGTGAGGCAAACAGCTACCAAGGAATGGGTTCTGTGCTGTGTTTGGTTACCAAAAACGTAAAGAGAGTCACCATTACAAACTCAGCACTGATCCACGTGTCTTGACTTGAGATGTAGTTGTATCTGTGGTTATAACAAATAACACCCCCTAGAGACAGGATTTGTTATTACCTCTCATTTTATTTCAGCTTGAACATAGAAATCTCTTTGGAGAGATGCATCTCAGGTTTCCTCTTGGGTCTGTATTTTTTGGAGGGTAATTCGTGTGACTAAGAGGACATATTTAGTCACCCGAGAAAGGTAGAATGCATAGTAGAAAGAAGCTAGGGCAAAAATACAAGCCTGGGGCATTCATCAATAAAATCAGCAATATTACAGAGCTTGGGGTGGGCAAGCATTGGATTAAGATTTAGTAGCCATGGCAGCAAGCCAGCTATCAAAATATGATTTTCTGAGCATTGAGAGACACCCAGTATGATTTGCACACCACCTTTTTCACACCAGTAGCTAGATTTCCAAGCTTTCCCTGTTTGATTGATTTTTAAGAGCCTCTCGCAGCTTGCTTTTGGATCTTCCCCTTAGAATCCAACTAGAATCCAAGAGGCTTTGGAAGGAGCAATTGCTGTATATGGACAACTGCCCAGTCAGGCTGGCTGGAAGGCAGATGGGTTAACATGCCACTATCCTCCGCTACAGAGCTAGGGTAGTTTAATGTCATTTTACCTGACATGGCTCCAGTATACAGAATTCTGTGATTTGTAGTAGGGTGAGATATTCGAGATTTTTCTCCCAGAGAGCACTCTGTTGCTGAAGTTCAGTACCGTGCAGTGCAGCGCTCTAGCACAGAATTCCGAAGAATTTCTAGCGCAGAATTCCAAAGACTTCTAGCACAGAATTCCAAAGAATTCTAGCGCAGAACTCCAAGCTGATGATGGTCAGTTGTTTCATCTATACAAGCAAGAATCCTGCTAATCTGAAGAGTCCTGATAAACTGGAGATTGTCGTGGCTGGAGAGCCTATGCGTGAGACAGAACGTCTCCTTTCGGACATGTTTTGCTTTCTATGTGGCGAAAAGGCCAACGGGAGAAGAGCTAAGCTACTCCTCTCAAAGTATTTCGTTGAGAAATGAACAAGTAATTCCTAAACAGGGCCGATATCATTCATCAAGCTATAAATTTTAGGAAACCATAGGGTGGTGCTATAACAGTTACAGGACTGTCAAGTAGTTACAACTTGATTGTGCTGAATTACCCCTGCAGTCTGCTCTGTAAAAATCAATATATACATATATATATATTTTTTTTGGGAGGCTTGGAAGGGAGAGGAGTAGAGGGTGTTGAAAAGAAACCATCATTTTAAAAAGCCCAGATTACAATAATTGTACTACTGACCAGCACATGAACACAAAACAAGTACCTGGGGGGGTGGAGGGATGAACAGACTGCTTCCCGGATACACTACTTTGAATAGGTCATGCATTTTGAATGCTTATTTAGGTGTGCATCTACAGTATATAGAATCCACGGATATAGCATTAGAAAAGGCCCTTTCATATGTTAAACCTCATTTTTTTCAGAGTCCCAGCAAAGAAACCGACTGGGCTCTTGGCAACGAAGTGTGGGCAGGCGTCTACTCTCTGAATCAATGTGTTTTAAACTTATTTTTTTACCGTTCCAGGGATCTAATTTGTTTAATGGTGCTTTTAATATTAACCTTTCTGCGTCTGCCTGCACTTTTTAAAAAAAAAAAATTCTGGTGCGCCGCCTTGTGTCCTAATTCTGGGAGAAAGCCAGGAGGGGAAGTAAAAAATAATAATCATTAAGGATATTTAACCGATGAAATGAGCGAGGAAAAGGGCAGAAGGGACGTGGACACAAGCACCTTGCGGTCATCCTCCCAGGGCCGTGCCCCCCACTGTAAAATGTGGGGAAGTGGATGTGAAAAATCAAATGACAGTTCTAAAATGGACTGCGGGAGAAAATTCCTGAAATACTCTGTTTTTAGGTCGCTTCTGATGTGACCCTGGACTGCAGGGAGATTAAAAATACACATGTTTTCCCAGCTACCTTTTGCTAAGTTACTCCAGCATCCAGTCTTTATTCATAGCGAAATCGAAAGTCTGGGGAAAAGATTTATTCCTTAGGTTGGGGTTTAACTTCTCTGTACCTAATTTGTTCAGATAGACGACGCCTCAACTTAGTACCTATGCACCTTCAGAAATGCGCAGGATTGGCCCCCTTCTGAAAGGATTTTTTTAAAAAAAATTAGGAAGTAGCTGTTGTTGCTTATAAGCAGATGGTAAGAGAAGTTTGCAACATTATGTGTTGTTTCATTATGAATCGCTGGAGCATATTAAAAAATGCAGGAGCATTATGTTATCTTGTATTAAACCAGGAAACACATCAAGAAGTGTCGGATTATTTTGTTAAAGACCCTGGATTTTTAAAACAGATCTATATAGGCATCGAGGGCATGTGAAACGACAAACAGTAATTTATCGTAGTGCTTTGAGAAATTGCACAGATTTATCCAATTCACCCAGCAGTTCTACATTTTTGCTTGAACATGGCCATGTTGAAGCCCATCAAGACTCTAGCGTTGTGAGCCCTAAAACAAAATAAAAGAAAGAAAGAAAATCCTTTTCCGTTCTACTTCTGGAGGACTCAAAATCTACATCAATCTGTTTTTAAGGTTTTGAGTTTCCTAAAAGCTCTAGGAAAACCAAGCCCGAAGCTTCCAAAAAAGCAAAGCGTTACTAAAAACCCATCATGTGGCCTCTTTGTTTGCTTTCTGTACAGTAAAAAAATGTCAATACAAAGGGAAAAATATTAAACACAAGTTAGAAAAGATGTACGTTCCTGGCAGATAGCAAAAACACGTTCTACTCCCAGCGGGACACAAAGCATCGCGTCCAGACGAAGTTTCGAAAACACAGACCGTAGTTTTTCTTTGAAATATTTGGTCCGATCGTGCTCGTTTCAGTCCAAAACCTCTTTCTTTCGCTCGCTCGTTCGTAAAATCGACACAAGGTGCTGATCCAGATTTGCGTCTAAGCAGGTTAGCCCTGCTTGTGGTCCCAGAAGCGATCCAGAAATGGTCATTCTTGACGACCTGTGGATGGATTTTGGTTTGTAGTGCATGCTGTCATTTATTTTAGTTTTTAACAAAATTAAAACTCCTTTATGTTCAGCACATCTCCGATTCCCAGGATGATGAAACCGCTGGCCGGTTCAGCGTAGGCGCCGAACCTTTCTCCCGACATATGCTTTGCAGAAAAATGAAGAAGTTGTTGCGATGGCCGGTAGCTTTGTATCAACCCGAATCACTCGTTTCAAGAAAGCAACTCGTCCTCGCCGACATTGGGCAGGTCGTTAATACTCTTAAGGTTGTCCTCGTTGCTTGGCTTCCTGCTTTGAAAGGAGATAAAAGGTGTGTTTAAAGCCAGATGTGTTGCATGTGGTCAGACGAGGGATGACACGAGAGAAAGAGAGAAGGTTGCTTACCACCGGATACAGAAGAGCGGCCGGTAGTGATTCAGTCCAGGGAAAACGCCACCCCGGCATTTACGGATTTTGCACTAAAATGGTTAATTGCTTCCCTCTAACAGCTCCCGTGTGCCGAGGAATGTTTTGATTTACACAGGGAGCCTCATGGGAGCAATGGCTGTATTAAATAAAGCTAGGACACTTTTAAAAAAATAAAGCACTCTGCATGTGCCTTAGGGCTCTGGTGTTTAAGAGAACTGTCCATGCGTTTAAGATTCCTGCCACTGGACAGCAATGCACTCCATATGCCATAAAGTGGGAGCATTGTTTTGAAGGCAGTTTTTAAGAGAATGATTTAAACCAGAAGAGGTACAAAGAGACGCCCTGCTAACAGCTACGTGCACATCTATCTCTCCGCCCATTCACCGGCTTAGCTCCCTCCTGTGTCACTAATTTGAAACAAACATCCATGCGGCACATTTCAGAAAAGGTCGAAGGCCAAAGCATTCCAGGCGCCCCCTTGGCATCATGCTTTTTTGCAGCATGCCTGCTTTTCCCCCGTTCGTAGCAAAACGGACAGACAGGTAGAATCGCATTCGTTACCTTTGAGTGACGTAATATTTCACACTTCCCGATTTGTTTTTTCTAGAAGCGCGGGTGGGCGAGGGAGAAGGAGAGGAAGAGGAGGAAGCGGAGGTAAGAACACAACGCAGAAAAAAAAAAAGAAATCGGACGAAGTCGCCCCAAGCAAGCAGAACTGCCAACAAAACCACAACATGGATCTACAAGGTGTGTTGTTGTTGTTGTTGTTGTTACATATGGTCAAGTCGGCACTGGCTTATAGTGACCCTAAGGGGGCTTTCAATGGAAGTGAGATATTTAAAGAGCAGTTTTACCAGTCTGACATCCCCACTGACCTTCAGTGGCTAAGCGAGGATTCGAACGCAGGCCCTCAGGGTCCTAATCCATCACTCTATCCACTACACCACACTGGGTAGCCTACAAGCTGTGTCCTACATTTATTTATTTAATTTAAAGCCCTTTTACCCTGCCTTTCCCCTTAGAAAAAGAACTCAAAGCGGCTTACAGTATTTAAGGACAACACTGAAGAACAAAACAATGAGTAGATGAAGGTGATGTACCTCATTAAAAGGCAAGATTTAAGGCTAAAAACACTGAAATCTTGAAAAGGAACAACAAAATACCCCTCTCCTTGAATTCCGAAGCTTTTACTTTGTAGGTAGTGTTAAAAATCATGGCTTTCATTAATTTTTTTTAAAACAAATACAGGTTTCTATCCCTCATGGTATAAAACAAAAGCTTGGAAATGTTCCTAAGTCACGCCAACTGTCTTCCTGTGTGAAATCCACGCCCTAGAACATCCTGCCACAGCGGCACACTGGAGGGCAAAGCGCAGCATTTTAGAGATCATACGACAACTCCCCGTCAACCCTCACCAGCACAGCCAGTGGTGAGGCGTGGAGGGGAGGTTTCGTGAGCAACATCTGGAGGGCCTCCCTGTCCCACCCCCTGCAACAGACATCAATCTCCAACACTCTGCCAGGGAAATCCCTTCACCATCACTGCCAAGAATCCTCTAGCTAGTTTCCAAGGGCTTCCCTCCCTTCCACTTCCTGTCCCAAATTCTCTACCTGTTGAACGCCTTAGGTTTAGCTTTGTAGCCTCGGAGACACTTACGTCAACCGGCTGCCCGGGGTAGAGGCGGGCTTCTCCTCTCTTCTGCTCCCGTCAAAGGGGTTCCCGAAAGATCGTTTCCTGATCATAGATTTTACCAGGATCTATAAGGGAAGAAAGGAATCACTGCCTTCCGTTATTACTTATTTTTGATTATTAGAGAGGGCCGTCTGTGAGAAAGGATAACTATATCCCTTCTTCAAGGGGCTTAGGGTGAAGGAGAAGAGGCAGAAGGGGAAGAAAAAGGGAGAGACAGAAATATGGAGGGTTTCCGAAATGGCCCCACGAACCCTCGCTCACCGCCAATTGTTCCCCACGTGGATTTTTAACGTAACAGTCCAGAATCCTGAAGTGGCACCTCTAAGAGAGCCATAGTCGTTTATTTTATGCAGGCACCTTTAATATCAGGGAGCACTTAAAAACACAGACATCCCCCCCTTCCAAAGTCTTAGGTACTATGGTTTAATTAAATAGGTTTGAAACCAGTTCGTGTTGTGTAGATGTGCTCCTGAAACGCTCTAGATCAGCGCCCAAGGTCGGGAACCACGGTTCTAGACTGCCATTTAGGCCAGCCTATCCCAAACACACCGAGCCCCCCCCCACGCGCACTCTGGGTGTCGCTCACCACTGTGGCCAAGCTGGGGATGTGCTTGACCGAATTTTCGACTTCTTCTTCCGTCACCTCGATAAGGGTGCAGTTCTCGTCCTCCGTGGGCAGGGGCTCTGCTCCGTTCTTGGTGACCCAAGGGTGCACCTTGATGGGGAGAACGGACAAAAGACAGAGATTTAAGAAGCAACAGAGTCCGTTTTAACAGGAATTGCGGTGGGTGGGTGGCAGCTTCCTCTTAACCTGGAATATGAGAAATGTCAAAACAGAGGAAGTCCCCTTGTGGATTTGTGGCTAAAAATAAAACTTGGACCATTGCGTCATTTGGGTGGGTGGAGAAAAAGAATCCGACATTAATCCAGCCACCGTACTGCCAGCGGAGGCCCCATCTGAGGTGCTGAGATACACACCACAGTAATGTCTAGATGGGCGTTCCTGCACTACGTTCCCCATGGGGCAGCTTCGACATACATGCCCCCACCTTGCTAAGAAACCAGTATGGTCAGAGGAAGCCCTTCCAATGGTATACTCTCCAGGATCCAGTTTGCTAGAATTTATTTTTAATGGATTTTAATCCTTTGGTAAGATGATTTAAGAAGATTTTGACCTGAGAGAACCCTAGACCTATTCAATTAATACATAAATATGCTTCTGTTTCTTTTGTCAGGTTCCTTTAAATAGCCTGATTGTGTTCTCCCGGCAGCTTTATCGTTCTTATCTCTTCCACTATATATAAAGGCTCATCGTATAGCGGAAGAAATAAGAAAGATAAGGCTTCCAGGAGAACACAACCAGACTATTTAAAGGAACCTGAAACAGAAGCATTTGGAAAAGGTTAGAATCCTGCACTTCAGGAGAGGCTTAGAACTGATACAGTACCTTAATTTCTGGGACGGTGATCCTGGTTTCTGGGTTTTTGTCCAGCATCTGCGTAATCAGCTCCTTCAGTTCATCTGAAATGTCCGGCCTAGGGTGACGATTAAAAAGGGAAACCGAGAAAAGCAAGACTGAAATGATCCATTTTGTGTCTTGAAGCTACCTTGGTCTCTCTAGCGATGGGGGAAATGCTCTCTTGCGGCCCATGTTGGAATTCGAGACGGTTCAGGGATTCGTGCCGGTTCGTTTATCGGCCGAACGGGTGCTTGGCGCTTCCCACCCTGCTCCACCTCCTCTGGCGGGCACCCAATCGGAGGCAGCGCCCTAAACAGAGGAGGCGGGACCTGTTCGGCTTATAAACAAAGTAGCACCCACTGCCGAATCGGAGGTTCGCTTCCACCTCTAAAATGCCGGACCCTGAGCCTCTTTGTGCAGGATCAGGCCAATTTCCCCCTTTCCATTTCTCTTGGTCCGGGAGGAGGGCTGAGAAACTCACCACAGTCTAAAAGGCAATCAATGGTTGTGGGCAGTTCACTGTTTCTGTAGATCCACTTAACAATATTCTTAATGTTATTACTATTCTATTAAACTCACTGGTCTGGAAATTCCAGCGTCTGGCTCTTGATTTTGCTGTGTAAACTCAGAATCCGCTCATCCATGAAAGGGCACTAGAAGGGGAAAAAATTCATCAAGATGGTATCAAATCACACAAAATTTTGAGCCCATTTTATCAGGTGTTTCTCCCAATTGCATTAAGTTTCTCTCACTTGTACGTCAAGGGAATCTGCATTTATTTAACGTATAAGGCCTATATATGGATCAGCTGGATTCCTGCCCTGAAATGCACAGATGTTATCTTGAGCCTGGTTTTTAAGCATTAAAAATGTGTTTACATTTATTTTCCCTTCTAGCTCAAATCCAGTTGGTGCTCCCGAGCAGAGTTAGACCCATTGAACCAAATATCTGTAAGTCAAAAATTCAGCAACTTCCGTTGATTCTATGGGATTTCTCTAGTTGAGATTAGCAAGTGGATGTAGGCTTCTGTTCTCCGGTTGCCCAATACTTAACCAGAAATGTGATTAAAACCAAGAGATTAACTTACAAAACAACAGAAGAGAAATAAAGCAATCTGGTATAGTAGAGAAGTAGCTAGCCTAACTCCCCTTTACCAGGAAAACGGCTACACAAAAAGGTCCTGATTCAGATGCCCGCCCACCTCAATTAATTTAGTGCGTCTGATTACCTGTCCGAAGAGGAAACAGTAGAGCGTTATCCCCATTGCCCAGACATCCACAGCCTTGGAAAGATGAGGGAAGGAGGGGAAAGAGAAATTAGATGCACCAATTTTTCCAAAATTTGCTATATTTCTTATTTTGAGTGGTTCAAACAATTCAGTTATCACTACCTGTTTGCTAAGGACACATCCAGTCCTTCTCTCTCTCCCTCTCAACACAGAATTATAGAACTAGAAAAGATCACAAGTTCCAGCTAGTTCAAACACCTATACACACCTTTCCGGAAAATATTTTCCTGGTTTCTGAAAGGGTCTCTGGAGCCATGAATGCTGGTGTGCCCACTGTGTTGGTGAGCAAGGCGTCCGTCCCTTTAAACTCGTTGCTCACTCCAAAATCTGCTATTTTGATGTGACCGTCTTCCCCGACTAAGAGGTTGGAAGGCTTAATATCCCTGTGGATGATCTTTTGATAGTGCACTGTGTAGAAAAGACAACAGTCAGATGCAAACTTTGAAATCAATGAAGGATCAGGCCTTCATCTCCATTTGGGGCTTAGTCTGCAAAAATTAGGATGATGCTGCTAAATATGGAGGCTGGGAATAGGAATTCCTGGAAGCAGAACATATAATGGAGATAATAATAGCTCCAGAAATATCTGCTCCCTATTTGCTCCCCCCCCCCATTTTTCTAAACACCCCAGAACGGAACTCACAGTATTCAATGCCTTTAATTAGGTCTTGTAAGTAGAACCGAGCCTGGTCTTCAGTAAGAGGTTTAAGGTTTGGCACTTCCATCACAGGCCTGCAGGGGGCAAGACACAGAGAAGTTGAGTTGCTGAGTGGACAGATGTAATCCCGCCTTCTGGCCAGAGGGGTCACTAGAGTGTAAGCGAGCAGATCTCTTCCCTTTGGCAGGGAGGTGAAGGCGGGACAATCCGGGATGGAGAAAAGCAGGGCAGTTTTATCAATTTATAATTATTTATTTATGGTCTTTCATTTTTCATTTCCCAAGGACTGCCAAAACAAGACACAGATTTAAAAATAACAATGCATGTCCCGATACCATTGACTAGATTTTATTCACACACACCCACTCTACATGTCAGGTTGTTTCATAACACACACAGTGTGTTACTCGTTCTGCATAAATTGCTAAAAGCAAGAACAGAAAGCCACCTTACCCTTTCTTCACAAGTTCAAACACTGAAACACAAAAGAGAAAGACAAGAGGAGATTACATTATGAGGAGAAACCTCTGGAAGAGAGAAAATCAACTATCTTGATTTTAATAATCTGTTGGAGGACTTGAGTTAAATAATTGGATGGCACAGACAGGGCTACCAGGATGAAGTGGACAGTTCGATTTGGCTTAGCAAACATCGTGAAGTCAAAAAGCACACTTTCACTCTGAATTTATTCCCCAGCCTTAGATACGTAACTTCTTTATTCCCTGGTTGTGGCAGGGAGACGATGAGATAGATCAACTGACTTGACAAAGATCATGCAGTCAGTCAGGGGCAGAGAGGGTGAGCAGCTACAAGAAACTAACAGCTAAGTTTCTAATACAAATAGAATAACCATCGCCATTGTCATCTTAGAAATGCAGAGCTAGAAGGGACCTTATAGATCATCAAGACTGGCCCCTGTCAGGAAGGCCCGGCAAGGACTTGAACTGCCAACTTCTGTCAGTTAGAGGCGTCAACCCCTGAGCTGTCCAGCGGTTCTACCTGAGCCACAGCACTAAGAGAAGAAAACAGCACCGGGGATAGCAAGCGAAAGGATTGTGTTATACTTTAAAATCAATTCATCTGTATAGGCCCTTTTGACAGAAAATGAAAAAGGCACTTGAAACAAACACCAGAAGGTGCACCAGGGGAGGGAATACAGAAATATTCTCCAATATCTATTTTTGTCTTCCTTCCACCTGGACCTGCCTGCTTGGGTAGGCAGGAGGCTCAAGATGCAGGCTCAAGATGATGAAGCCCCGTGTAAGGCTTAACAAAGGAAGGGACAGCGTCGGAACCAGCCGTGGCGAACAGAGGTGTGCTCTCATTATTGTAAGGCTGTCTGGGATCCAAAATTTTGCACTCCAGATTTTTTTTAAAATGTTATCCAACGATGCAAAAGATACGTTGGCTTCTCGCTTCCCCCCACATGGGGCAGCCACAGATTCACCCCTCTTGTGTCCAGGAAACCACCGGGCTCTGCCCTGTCCTGCTCCAATGGGAAGTGAAGTCATGTCATATTGTGGATGTAGAAAGGAAGTTACTTTCGGTGAGAGGGGAGTCCCTGAAGCTGTACTTTGAAAAAAAAATCATTTCCCCAGGCTCTGCTTTTTCAATACTTTTCATGGAAAGTGGGTGCAAAAAAGGGTTGTTTACCCATGTATAAGTGGTCCTCGCTGGGGTCATCGAGCACCTGAAAATGAAGCAGAGGAAGGAAGGAAGGAAGGAAGGAAGGAAGGAAGGAAGGAAGAAAGGAAGGGGATGAGGAGAAGGAAGAAAGGAAGAAAAGGGAGGGATGAGGAGAAGGAAGGAAGGAAGGAAGGAAGGAAGGAAGGAAGGAAGGAAGGAAGGAAGGAAAGGGAGGGATGAGGAGAAGGAAGAAAGGAAGGGGTTGGATGAGGATACGGAAGGAAGGAAGGAAGGAAGGAAGGAAGGGGAGGGATGAGGAGAAGGAAGGAAGGAAGAAAAGGGAGGGATGAGGAGAAGGAAGGAAGGAAGGAAGGAAGGAAGGAAGGAAGGAAGGAAGGGGAGGGATGAGGAGAAGGAAGAAAGGAAGAAAAGGGAGGGATGAGGAGAAGGAAGGAAGGAAGGAAGGAAGGAAAGGGAGGGATGAGGAGAAGGAAGGAAGGAAGGAAGGAAGGAAGGAAGGAAGGAAGGAAGGAAGGAAGGGGAGGGATGAGGAGAAGGAAGGAAGGAAGGGGAGGGATGAGGAGAAGGAAGGAAGGAAAGAGAAGGGAGAGAAGGAGGGAGGGAGGAAGGAAATGATGGATAGAAGGGAGGGAGGGAGAGAGAGAGAGAGAAAGAGAGAGAGAAAGGAATATATGAATAAACAGGAGCACAGCTAACTGGACACATACCAGATTCACCTAGATTCCCGTAACAAAACCTATTGTAAAATAACCTCACAGGAGACTACTGTATTACAATCCCCATAAATCCATGGATTGCCCAACCGTGCCCAGAAGCCATGTTTCCATTTCAGTCTTGGTTAAGAAGGCCCAGCATCTAACCCTCACAACTGCAGAAGGAAGCAGGGCCTTGGAAAGGAGGTTTATTAAGGGTGATGGATGGGGAGGGCAGCCAGGTGAGAACGATGCCTCCTCCTGACTCTCTCTGATCCCCGTTCTCCTGTCGCCACCCTGCTTTGCCCTTCCTGGTCCTCGTTCCCAACATTTTGGGTGTCCGAATCCGCAACGCTGAACTCGGATCTTCTTTGCGTTCTCCAAGTTCAGGCGGGGGCTTCTTCGGCGTGGGTGGGCGGCTGCCATCACAAAACTTCAGGGACAGCGGATTCACATCAATTCGGAGGCAGTTCGTCCACAAATATCAGCCGCCACCCGTCCTTGGGTTTATCCCAAGTGCATTCAGTGGAACTGGTATGGATGTCTTCTTTTGTGGAGATCTACAAGTGGCCACCCCACCCACCTCACACCATGCGAGGTGACCATGTCTAATGCCCAGTCTCTTTCCTCTTCCACCTCTAGACAAACAGCCAACCCAACGGTCATTCCGGGACCAACATCTGACCCCCTACTTTATACCCACAAATCTTTGCACGGCAGGTGCCCACCTCCACCAACTTCACCACGTTTGGGTGGTCAAGCTTTTTCAAGATGGCGATCTCTTGGTAGACCTGCTCAATGGGCCCTTTGGGTTGGCAGAAGCCTTCGGGAGGGGGCTTGGCACCCCGAGGGGGTGGCCGGCCTGTTCAAGAGAATACAGAGAGAAAGGAGAGGATGAAACTTTACTGTTACAAAGGCCAAAACCAACTTCTAAGGCAGGAGAGAGGAAAGAGCCATCTCAGCCCAAGATCTGAGAGAGAGATGCTGCCGGCCAGAGTCGACCATACTGGGCCGGATGGGTGAAAAGACTCTTACCTAGTAGGATGCCCCTTCTAAACATGAAACGAAACCAGTCCACCTTTTCTGGCTCCCCACCGAGGGTTTGTCTGTTCACTCATTTGAAATTCCTCCCCATCATCGTTCGTTAGGACTAACTCAAACGAGTCGGATGCCTGGAGTGTACGTGTGTACAATTGGCAACCTTCCCTATGAGTTAAATTGTATATAGTGGTGCCTCGCTAGACGATGATAATCCCTTCCACTGAAATCGCTGTTTAGCGAAATCATTGTCTAGCAAAAAGTATTTCCCCATTGGAATGCATTGAAACCTGTTTAATGCGTTCCAATGGGGAAGAATTGTTGTTGTCTAGCGAAGATCAACCATAGGAAAGCCGCTTTGCGAACCGCCGATCAGCTGTTTAAACCGCTGTCTTGCAAAGCTTAGGTCCCAAAAACAGTTGTTTTGCGAGCACAGAGGGAGCTGTCAAAATCGTCGTCTAGCGAAGATCGGTTTGCGAAGCAGGGACCAAACATTGTCCAGTGAAATTCCCCCATAGGAATCACTGTTTTGCGAATCCCTATAGCGATTGCAAAAAGCCAATGTCTAGCGAAAAAACTGTCATGCGAGGTAACTGTCTAGCGAGGCACCCCTGTATTGGCCTGACCCATAAGACTGGAAATCACATGAGCGCCTTTCGCTGTCTTGAACACGAAGAATATAAAAGCAATTGACTAAGTCACTGTTTGACGCTCTTTTCCGACAACCAGAATCTGCTGCCTGGGGCAGCTGCTTCCTTCTGCCCAATGTGCGGGTCAAGCCTTGGCCGTCCGCCCACCAGCCCACCTGGGCAGCCTGGCTGGGGGGGGGTTCCCTGTCCTCCACTCCAAACCCTTCGGAAAGTCTCCTTCTCACTTACGTGGGAAACCCGCTTGCCTCATCAGCTTCTTTTTAGAAAGCACTTTCATTGCCTGCGAGACAAAAGGAGCATAAACGTGATGAGCCAGGGCGCAGGGTGGGGTCAGAATTAAAAGCGCCAAGTTGTTGCCACGTTGGTTCTGAGACTTAGCCAAACAAAATCAATTAAACACACAGACACACACACTCACACACACACAAATACATGGCCTTGGCATTGCAAACAGAAAAGAACTAAACTCTTTCTTTCTTCCTTGTGGGAAGGAGGAACCACAATTCTGACAACAGAAGGCATACTTAAAAAGTTAGATCTCCACTTTGCCACTTTTCAAAGCCGCCGTTAAGAACTTTTATTTGTAAAAGGGGGGAAAAGACAGGAGGAGAGACAATAAGCCGCTGGCTTATTTTAGTTGTTTTGCTGTTCTCTTATTGTCATTATAGTTCCCTGTTTATTTTATTTTTTCAGATTTATAGTGCAATCTGCCACGGAAAGGTTTTCACACTGAAGGGCAAGGTGTGTGTTCGAATAGACAAATATATGACAAGACACAACCTGGGACTCTGTAACCCATAACCGTACAGTTAAACTATTCAAAACTGACTTCAAGAATTGAATCACCAGGATGCTGAATTGCCATAGTGTCTGAATGTATGCTGTTATGTGGGGTCTTGTGGGGTTTTAGGTTTTAACCTATAAAATGCCCAGAGCTGTAGTTACACCAATTAGGGCAGTGTATGAACTGCTGGATAGCTCAGTGGTTCAGACAGGTTGGGAGTTCGATTCCCCACTGGGCCTTCTTAAGAGGTGCTGGACTGGATGATCCAGAGGTTCCCTTCCAGCCTCTACAGTTCCAAAATTATGACTAGAAATATTATGATCAATCAATCAATCAATCAATCAATCAATCAATCAATCAATCAATCAATCAATCAATCAATCAATCAATCAAAGAAATACCGTATTTTTCTGTATATAAGACATTCCCATGTATAAGACCCCCTCTTTTCTAACCTAAAGTAAAGAAACCTAAGTGGGGCTTAGCAAATGTAGGGGGGAAGGGATCAAAGCACTGCAGGATCGCTTTGATCCCTGCTTTCCCCTCCACTTGTGTTTGTTCCCTCCTCAGCTTAATTCTGTGTATAAGACAACCCTCAATTTTTAGTCTAAAGATTTTAGACAAAAGTATAGTGTTATACATGGAAAAATACGGTAGATATACCGTGGGTTTCTCCAGTGCTACATCTAGTTTGTTGCTGCACAGGATCGGAGCCCAGCTCTCTCCATTATCTTCACCCAGCAGTGTAATCCTCCTCGCCCTCCTCCTCTTGATTGAAAAAACTGTCATGCTTCCCACTGCTACTACCTGGTCCAACACACCGTGGCCCCGAATCTGTTACTCACATAGTAGGTGTTGTCGTTCTCATTGTAGGCCAGCTTCACAACTCCATAGGAGCCCTGTGGAGACGGGATGGGCGTGTGTGAAATGAGCGAAAATAACCGACGGGGCCAAAATGGCCCACGGCCGTTTTGTTGACCGCCTGCCGCTGACGGTGTCAAGAAATTTCTGTATCCGAAGGCCACGAGGATACAAACCAGCCTGGGACTTCCGTTTCCATGGAGGCATCATCACAACTCTGGCTTCAACACACCAGCGTCAAGCTCACCATGTTAAATACCTACGTTGTATAAGCTTACCTTCCCAATTTCGTCTTTCAGGGTATATTGATTGAGCTGCACACAGTCCTAGAAAATGAGAGAAAGTTTGGGGCACAGATTATAAACGTAGGTTAGGTTTTAAGTGACCACAGGAACCCCCCCCCCGGTCAGAAGCGGATTCAAGTGCGCCAACAGGAAAACGACAGAAACATGCCCGGATAGTAAACCATAGTCTTGGGAAATAAAACATTAGCTCCTATCATCGTATTTTATAGCCACTTGTGGGTAAAGTAAACCATCCTCAGCTGTGAATGATAGCTTCGGGGTTTTATGAGCAGAAAGCGAAGGAGATGATGGCAGGACACTACAGGTGTAACAGTGAAAGAAATGGGATTAAACAAGCAGTAAAAGTCAAGTCTTCTTTATCAGCGTCAGACGGGGCAGCCCCGTTAATGGGGAGGAAGCAACTGGTTTTATGATGTTTTAAGTTTTATGGCCTATTCTCCGCTCAAAACGGAACTTGGACACGAATCAGAAACGAAGAGTCGTCCGAGGGTTCCCGACTCCCGTGTTTTTTTTTTCTGCTATGACACAGCTCTCCGTTATTCATAAGCATGTTTAATCCATTGAATCCGTTCAATTACATGTGAGTAACAGGAGCTTGAAATAAATCAGCAAAAAGGGGCAATCGGATTCCGGAGAAAGGAGCTATCCCATAATAGAGGCTAAAAGGATCTCTCTGTCTATCTGAGCGCCATGAATAAACTGAATTTCAACACCCACAAGCCTGTTTGAAGCACCCAGCCTGTTTGAAGCACCCAGATGTGGAATCAGTATCCACAGATTCACTTAACTGCTGCCTGAGAATACTAAATTTTAAAAAATCCCAGAAATACACATTTACAGTGGTGCCTTGCATAACGAGCGCACCGTTTAACGACAAATCCGCATAGCGATCTATTTTTTGAGATCGCTAATGAGATCGCATTGCGATGTTTTAATGGGTAAAACATCGCATTGCGATGATCAGTAAGCGTTTCGCTTACCAATCTTCGCATTGCAATGTTTCTAAAACAGCTGATCGGCGGTTCCAGAATGGCCACCGGGTGCCCAAAATGGCCGCCACAACCATTTTCGCACGATTTCCTCACTTACCGAGGCGGCAAAAATGGCGGCGCTATGGAGGATCTTCGCATAACGGTGAGTTTTCACCCCATAGGAACACATTAAACGAAGTTTAATGCGTTTCTATGGGGTTTTCCCGCCCGCATTGCGATGTTTCCGGATAGCGACGATTAATCTGGAACGGATTAACGTCACTATGCGGGGCACCACTGTATATGTATTTCCACTGTGTATTTACCAGAACTGGCCACTAAAGGGAGCTAGAAACCAATGTTCGTATAGTGTCCCCTACTTCCGAGTTTTGTAGCATCCACGGGACGGGGGGGGGGGCTTGGTGCCAAGGAATACTGTGCTCCAACTGTACGCATTGATTTTGGGATTGAAAATATTCACACACGGATTTCAGCAAGCTTCATGTTTCATGCACTCGATGCGTTAAATGTTCACTTCCCATAGAAGGATGTGCGGAAAAGCAAGTCATCTAATCAGGACACCTGAATAGTTTAACTGAGATGCCCAGTCGAACCATCTTGGGGGGGGGGTGTTACCCAGATCAGCCGCCTTTTCAAGCTACAGCGTCTCCAATTAGACATTAGGAGCCTCTGTGAAATCACCTCTTCTTTCAATGCCTGCTTCCCGGCCCCAAACCTGAACAGAGACAAGTCTAAAAGAGAATGATAGAGGGTAGGGTGCCTGAGAAAACGGTATCCGGTGGGTTATTTCCCCCCCCCCAAAAAAACTGAAAAAACAAAAACACCAATTTTCAAGCTCTGATCAAAGTAGATCATTTAAAAAAAAAAGACCACTGTTCCAAATTCTGGATAATTCTGTAGCCAAAGGCGTTCTTTCTCCTCACGCTCCCCCCCGCCAGCAGATTTTTCTCCTTCCCTTCACACCCCAATTTCCCATCTGCTGAGTAAAGCAGAGAGCTTTCACGCCAGAAGCCGAGCGGCAGCATTAGCATAAGTGCCTCTTGCTTTCTAATACATAATTGAGAAAGCGCGGGGGCGGACGCCGCGGTACCACCCACCTCTGTTTTTAATGAGCCTCTGTCGTTACAGATCTTGTGATTCCCACCCGGGAAGAGAGGGATCTGTTTCCTCTCCATTTATATTTTCTTCCCCTTCTTTTCCACCACGACCCACCTCTCCGTCCCCAGGCCGGCCCCATCTCTTCCCCTAAAACAGAAACAAGTCAAGAGGGGTTCATTAAACCCGAAGGTCCAGGTTGGCACCGCCAAACCCGTCGGGCAAACGAAGCCACCCGTGAGCAAGCCACGGAAACAGGGGAAGAGCTGCCCGTCCATCAAAACAAATACACAAACTCCTTGCAGGGTCGTCGCACCCCATCCCATTTCCCTCCTTTTAGATCACTCAAGGATAGGGGAACGTATGGCTCGGGACTCAGGTTGATTTTTTGCTCCCACCTGCAACGGCAGGTTGAAAAAAGAAAAAACAAAACCCACTACCCCCAAATGCCCCCTTTGGACTCCCTGAAGCATTCAGCCTTAGGTGATTTTGTAATGAAACCGGGTACACAGTGGAATTTTATGCCACACACCTTTGTTTCATGGAAGTGTTCAGGAGTGTCCGTGATCTGAAAACAGGACCGCCAGGGAAGGACCATGAGCGATCTTGTTGGATTTGCAGAAACACACACACAAATACACACAGACACAGTAGAAGCACCGTATCCACAGAGGATTGGCTTCAAGCTCCTCCGTGGATACTGAAAAATGTGGATTATAGCAAACGCTATTATAATAGCACACATAATACACTGCATGGTCCCTGGCTCCCCCTAGTGGCCAGTTCTCATAACTTTATGGTCAGAAATATATATTTTTAAATATCTTTTTTAATATTTTCAAACCATGGATAAGTGAATTGGCAGATACTGGTCCCGCGGATAAGGGCCCCCCCACTGTATATAATAAAATGACTTACCTGAAGCCCTGTGATAGATACTCTGTGTGATTCTATGGTTGGTCTGCGGGGCAAACGGGGTGACGAGTGAGGAGACGTGACAGGGGAATAAGGGAGAGATGGGTAAATGTAACGTCCGTTGATGCCCGCGTTTGCGCCAGGCGACTGGACGGACTGAGACCTTTCCTGGAGGGAAAGCTTGCGACTCGAAAGGTTCAGTTTGATTCGGGGTTCCCTCGTCTCTCTCGGGGAAGTGTCCAGAGGCTCTTCGAGGAAACCTTTTCCTCCAGATTCGAGGGCTACCGGCAGATCCTCGCAGGCTTCCATGGGCTCCTCCTGACCCATATCCTCCGGTGGGACCTCGTCAGGTCCGGAAGGCGCGTCGCACGCCGACACCGCGACGAAGGAATCCATCCTGCCGAAGCAGCGCAGGTTCAGGGCCGGCAAGCCGTCCGGGGGAGCCTCCTGCCACTTGCCAAAGGGCTCGTCCTCGTAAAGAAGGAGACTTTTGGCCACAGACCCACGAGAGACGCATGTTGTCATGATGGGCCGGCCGGCTTCATCCCCATGGTGCAGCGGTCCGCTTTGCCCGACCTGGTGCAAGAACAGAGGGGGAAAAACATTAAAGCGTTGGATCCGTTCACCATTTTTCGTGCGGCATTTGTTTGATCCTTTTCAACCGTTGGCATACATACTGTTTTTAGCTTTTTAAATACAGTATTGTCTTTTAACAGTCCGAGCTTCCTTGGGTCCTTGTTAAGGAGAAATATGGCACAAAAACAATTTAAATAAATATGTTTATGACACTGTTCCTTCTTCAGGGAATCACAGCAGTTTGGAGATTGATGTGTTTTGGAGACAGGGTAACTGTAAGCTTTCTCGGTGGGACCAGAGTCGCTGCTATCTGTCCGGTGGACAGTGACACTTTCAGGCACCTCATCGTACGCTTCGTATAACTGTGTTTTAGCAAGGGTGGATTGTGTAGGTTAACAAAAAGGGAACCCACAGGAACATTTTTTGTTACTCTTCCCATTTAGGAAGGTCAGAAACAGCACAGCTAACAGAAAAGACTTAACCGGTTTCATTACTGGTTAGAGATTTTAAAAATCTAACGCACGTGCATTAATGTCAACCCAGGAAAAGTCTGTTTCCTTAATGTTGCATTGCATTCGTGTCTGAAAACCCCTCGGGCCAACGAAGGCATTAAAAAAGTGGGTTGACTGCCATTCCGGGAAAGTACCTTGTTTTGATCCTGTCTCCTTGGAAAAGGGTTCTTTACTGGGTTTCATCACCAGCTGTTCTGTGACACAGTTCCTAGCGATGCATCCCGTAGCAAAACCTCCAGTCTCTTTGACAAATATTTACATTTATTTAAAATATTTTTACATCACCTTTCTCCTTAAAAGGACCCGATGTGGACGTGCCGTTTTGCTCAAAGGCCGCCCCAGCCTCCCTTTAAAGCTGAAACAAACTCATCCCCTTAAGCAGATGCCTCGAGAAAACAACTATGACCGATCGCTTTTCCTTGCAACAGCTTCTTGGAACCGAAGATGACAATAGGAATAAAAGAAAGGCAATGATCGGGGCCAAAAAAGCCCTCCAGAAGTCAAAACCGGCCATGCCCACGCGCGTCATACCTTCCAATGATGCCTCTTTAACAGGCAGAGTTTATTTAAAATGCCACTCCGTGTGCCAAAGGACTTGGATGCCTCCGTCCTGGGCTCATGCGTTTCCCTTCCTCGGGTCGTGAAGCAGGCGTTTCCAAAGTTTAGAAGTTTCCAGTGTCACTGTGACTAAATGGTTCCTGTATGCATTCCTTCTTCCAGAGCTGGCGGAACGGGAGGATGAGATTTTCCAGAAGCTTTCTGCCAATTGAAAAAAATAAAAATAAAGAAAATCTCACGCTCTGCGATTCCGCGCCCCTCCATTTCCTATGTTAACGGGAATAAATTACTGGGATTGAACTAGGGTGTACCCCCATGTGTCTTGTTGCTTTCCACACTTTGGAGTGCACAACTTTGTGCGTTTGCACACACACATTGTAAAACTCGTTATATTGCAGCGTCCCGTGCACTAGTAGACACAAAACCGAAGTATGTGAATAAGCAATGTTATGTTAGGATCCACCACCCCCACCATCCCAAATTAAAGAATGTGCTACGGGGCAAATACCTGATCAGACCCTTTCAATGTAGAAGGAAATCTAGACTGAAAGGCTAGAGCATTAGAGTAGAAGCATTTAGTGCTCCCATAAAATCCTATACACTGCCCTGAGTAAATCTATAACGCTGTTTATGCCACTGGCTCATCACGGCTCCTGTAACCGCATCTATAATGGACAAATGCTTCCCTGCTGCCAGTTCCTTAAAAGTGCACTTTAGAGCTGAATTCCAGAAAGGCATTTAACACTGGCAGTACACGCAGCAGTAGCAGATGGCCCCGAAGGAAAGTTTCCCCGTTTACTTTAGGGTATTCGTTTTAGGAACTCTGCCAACTGTTGCATATAAATAGTTCTCCCATGGACGGGGAATGGTGCCCACCGTGTGGCACCCCAGCCGGTCTTTATTAACCCCTACCCTCCACCAAAGCCCACATCAGAAAAAGCACACCAGAAAAGGATGCGAATTAATTATCAGGGGGTCGGGGAGGGAGAAGAAGTGAAAAGAGTCAGAGTAGCAGCAGAAAGGAAAAGGCTGGAAAGCATAAATAAATAAATAAATAAATAAATAAATAAATAAATAAATAAATAAATAAATAAATAAATGGCAGTAGTTGAAGCCTACGTGGAGAGTGCTCTGAAGATGGCGATTTTGGGAAAAGATGTGTTTTCCACATGTACATAATACAGGCTGAAAGCTGCTAAAACATCATCCCAACAGTTTGTAGGATAAACTCAGGAAGGCTAGCTGGATTTAGATTGTTCCTAAACCATCTGCTTTGCGGAAATCTACACAAGCATCCAGGTCTATCCATGGGTGAGCAACACTCAAGAATCGTTGTGGGTCCCTGTGCCTTTTAGTTAAAAGCTTCCCGCTTGCAGAAAAGGTCTTAATTCTTTTATAACTCGCTCCTGAGTGTTGCTGGGGTACTAGTGCAGATTACCTTCTTGACTGTCTATCAAATTTTATTCCCATGCATGAGCTGTGTTTTTAAGTATTCCATCATAGCCTCAGCCCAGAGTCCTAGGGAAAAGTATTATTAACTTATTTTAAATCTGAAGTGGGGAGGGAAAACAATTTTTAATGTCTTTCCTTCCTCCTGTGGGAAAATAAACTAACCAGGGTGCAAACAAGAGACGCTTCTGGGGGGCTGTTAAGGAGCGATTAATCACGGATCCTCCAGATCAACTGAACAGGAGGCCATAAGGTATGGATTTAGTGACGAGGTATGGATTATTTTTTCTTCCTGTTTAAGGTTTGCTTGCAATTTCTTTTTTAGTTGCAGCAAAGGTATTTAATTTGTGATTTATACCCTGTCTTTCCGAGTACAAATTTCATAGCCATTAATTAGCACCTGATGAATGCAATCTGCAGGCAATTAAACTCTTTTCAGATTAAGCATGCACATTAAACAGTGAGAAGCCGGGGCCAAAAATACTGAGGTTAGCGTATTAAGAACGATCAGGGGCAAAGTTAAGTGGCTCAAACATGTTGCAAAAAAAGCTGCTTCAAGGAACTGGGACTTGTGATTTTTTAGACTGTACTGCAGGGGAGACCATCGATTTCTCAAATACAAGACGAGTAACTGTCACCATTAGCCAAGTGACAGATGGTCAGACTTGTTGCAGGCGAACGTATGCTCGGGGAATAATTCAGAGAGTCAATAATTAAATACTGGGAGGTGCACATTTATTTCCACATGTACAACCACTGTTTCAAGAGATGCCCCTGTTACAATTTCACTTCCACAGCTTTCTCAGTTTCCCAGTACAGCCATTGAACACAGGGAGTTGATGTTGTCCGGATTTTTAAAAAATCAATAAATATACAAAGGAGAACAAGTTAATGAAAACTTGAGGGATCTGTGCAGAGAGAGGTGGAATGTAGAACCCAGGGAATTCCACCACGAAACCTGTCATTAAGGGCACATGCCAAAACCCTGGGGGGTGGATCTACCTTTTAAACACCCCTGTACCTGTTACATGGAGACTCTTAGCCTTGAAGCCAAGACCTGTGTACTGAGGACAAGGAGTCCCGATGTAAAAGCAGTTGGGGCTCCTGTACCTTTAGTTGTTAACTACCTGCTGGAATTCCCTCTTTTGTACAGATATTAAATGTCCAGGAGTTTTCATTGAGCTGCTGCAGCTGAGATTTCCCCCCCCCTGTACATATGTGTACGTGTTTGTGTGTGTGCATGTGTGTATATCATGAAGGACAGCGTTCCGAGGCAGACAAGTCTAGAATTCGAAGTGCGTGATTTTACCCCACTGAACGGGCTTGTCTGTGTTAAGGGGTCCCTCCTGTGCTTGATGAGGAGCCAAGATCACAGCAACAAAACCACAGGACGAAGGGGAGGGGCGGAAATGAAGAACAGCAGTGTGGCAACAACGGGCCTTGACAATATCACACAAGCCGCATGGATTTTTTAGCAACGGTTAAACTACAGTCAGCTCAAAGGAATGCAGAGAATCTGCAGAGATAAGAACCTGCAAGGGAAGGGGAGGGGAGGAGGAGATAAAAACAAGAGAAGAACAAGGACAAAAAAGGGAGAAATCAACTGGAGAAAGAAAGTACAGGAAGCTTCCCTTTTGAAGGCCTTTTTGTTTGTCAGTGAGAGAGAATGAGTTTATTTGTTTCCTTTTCTACTTATCAGCTTTCCCACAGCCCCAAAACACAAGATCATTCTCTTCCTTGAGCCCAAATCTTCTTTACGAGGAGTGAAAACCAGCTATTCTGCTCACCGTCCTCCCACACACTGAGCAGTTAAATCCATGCGAATCCAGATAACAGGTTCCACTGAAACATAATGGCACAAAGCCCGTCTTTTCTTTGAGGCCCGGCCTGCACCAGCCAACAGCCACCTGAAACCTCCAGAAATCGAACCTCTACGCATAAAAGTGAGCTAAAACGAACGGGAGCGAAAGAGGATCGCTGGAGGGCAAGAGCAGAAAAGGTGCCAGTAAAGTAGCAATCGGTGGAGGGAGGACAGACCAAAATGTGAGATCTCATAATTAACTTATGGAACTCATTGCCACAAGATGTTGACCATCATGATTAGGCTTGCCTACGTTTACCACAAAGTGGAATCTCATGGCAAGGGGTAGGCACGATATACCAGGAACAAATGGAATTCTGACACCCTGGTTCCGTTCATCCTAGGTTCTGGAAAGATGACATCAAGCCATCTGGATCCCACCCAGCCAGGCAGAGCATGAAACATTATCAAGAAATGCTTCATTCATGCATAAACGACCTTCTTTCACAGATCTTGTTCGATGCACATGTCTATACACACCCACACATATGCCTTCACTTGGATTTCTGCATTGAGCAGGAATGGTATAGAAAGACCTTGACGGACTCAAGGTCTTTATATGCCATTTCAAACTCGCTTATGCTATGAACTTGGTTCAACAATTACAAGCATTCATTAGCCTGGGGCTGACTCCATGGTCTTAAGACTACCCATTGTTATATTGATTGGGGATATATACTGAGATGCATCACATTGTCTTCAGAAAGACATTTTGAGGGCCGCAAGGAGAAATCCAGCTCTTCGGGCATAAGAAAAAAGAGGTCCATTCTCTCTCTCTGTCTTTTCCAGTGTTCATGATTTCCAAATGTTCCGTTGTGTTCATGGCACGGCCTTGTCACATCAAGTATGGCCTCTGCACACAAATTTCAGATTTTGTCTGATAGGGTACCTGCAGCCAAATCTACCTGCAGGGAGAAACCTAACACATCAGGGAGAATTTTAATTTGCTTTTATTCTGGGGCTTTTATGAGCAATTTTATGAGAAGGAAATTAGAACAGAAGCGTGAGGTAGAAATTAGGTCTTGCATTTTTCACCTTGAGATAAATACCTTGGGCGCCTAAATTAAATTAGCAGCTATGCCATGAACAATTAAAGAGAGAGACTTTCTCTATATTAATCCATGCAAATAATCAAGTCATGCGCACAAATTTTAGCAATTTTTTTTTGTGGGGTGGAGCTGGTATGAAACCACCTCCTTCATCTTGTAAGACCTCCATAAATCATAGTGTTGCTTTGTAACTTGATGTAAAAATTCAGCAGTTCAACCAAACGCATGCACGGCACAGCGGCTGCGGACGCCAACGTCAGAGGCACAGTTACAACTGCAAATGGAGAAGATGGCAGCCCAAGATCACCAACCAGAGTTTTGTTCGCTTTGCATTTTCTCTCCTGACCAAAATAAACCCAACCCCCCAGACACAAGGCGGCTGCACTCCAGGGAAAATAAACACACCTTTAAATTACAGCTCTCCTTCGTAAACCATAAAGTTCCACTCATCGGCCGAGTCTCAACATGACAGCAGCACAAAGCCGGCTGAGATGAACAGCACACATAACAGGCATTCTGGCACTGGAATATCCTTTTAACCACTGTAATATCGCTGTATTACCATTTGTGGGGTTAAGGAGGTGGGCAGAAGGAAAAAAAGGATCAGGAGGCACTCTAAGTACGTCCTCGTCTGCCAAAAGATGCCGGAAGATAACCTGGTCTTAGTGGGAGACGGTACATGATGCTTCCCAAAGAACATGGACATTGAAGGATGATCAGTTATTACTAATTGTTACAGTATGAAAATCTGACACCGTTATCTAGACTCCTTGGATGCCCATGGAAAGTTTAAAAAAAAACCTCACCCTTAAAAGAGAGGCAGTCTTAGAGAAGTCTTGGGATGTCTGCACCACTAAGAAAGTATTTTTTTCTTTTCTTCTTGACTCCCCCACAAAAGTCCAGCATGTCATGAATAAAACCCGTTAACCCTTCAACCTTCTCCCCCCCCCCCAGTGGATCTCTCACCAGATCCTTGCTTCTTTGGGTTCATTCACTTCTTCCCAGCCACACACACACACACACACACCACAAAAGCTACAACTGCATTTTCCATGACTGAGATGCAGACACCAAGCCTCTGGTAGAACTGCAACGAAACTTTGTTTTGGGAATGCTCGGTATTGGAGAAGGAGCTGATCCTCCATTATTCTCTGCCTCGTTGGGAAAGAGGATAGTTTTTTTTAAAAAGCACAGGACATGAAAAGTGATGGGGAAGTAAAATCTTTTTAAAAAATGGTAAGGCAGGGAAATGCATGACCTCGTGTCCCACATTCCCAACTGGACCGTCATCTCTAGACCGCTTAGGGCTGAAGCAGTAACATGCCCCCATGAATTTTGGGCTGAGGCACCCCTCCCCACTTCTGAGAGGTCCATCATCCACCCCTTGTTCTGTCTATGCAATAGGGCCAGCCCTGCTTTGCTATTAAAGACCAGATGCTCTGATGAAGGTCCAATCTGGTACATCCAACATGTTTTTAAATCTGGAAAAAATGCAGTATATAGACATTTAAGGCAAACCCGACCCCACCGTCTTGCCTGAGAGAGGTCTAGATTTGAGCTAGACACTAAAATCAAGGTCTTTCTCCTCTCCATCCATCCCATCTCTTTTGGAGGGGGGGGAATATCATCCTCTCCCGGGCAGCCTTGGGCTGGCTTCCCTGGCAGGCAGCATCCCACACCGGGAACCCAACCGAGCCCTGTTTTTAAAATCCCTCCCAGTCCGATCCACCAGAACCAGGCGGGAGGGGTAGGATTGGTTTTTTTTGGGGGGGGGGGAGAGAAGAGAAGCATCTCATTGAAAAGGAGACATTAAAAAATAAAAGAGTGAGCGCAGGCAGCCATCCTTCCCACCCTCTCCTGTCAGCTCTTACCTGGCCGGTGCCTCATCCTAGGAGAGAGGAGGCATCATCCTCCCCCCCCATCCCAGGCGCTCCATTGCGCTCCCAGCATCAGCCGCTGCCCACCCGTTTCCAAGTGCCCCAGATGTTGGCGGCAGCGGCGCCCTGATTGGCTGGACCCGGCCGCCGAAGCAAGAGGGGGAGTCGCTGATTGGCTGGGACGCACAGCCGAGCCCGGCGCTGACTGGTCCAGATGTGGAGGCTGTAGTTAGGCCGCCCCCCCCCGCCTCCTCTCTCTTCTCTCCCCCCTCCCCTCCGGCTTGCTTTCCTTTTTCTGTTTTTTTCCCCCTCCCTTTTCTCCTCCTCCTTTCTTTCAATTTGCTGCCAAGGGAAGAAGGGGGGGGGGAGGTTGTCGAGGCAGGCCAGCCAGGCAGGGATCCCAGCCCCCCCCCCCTCCGGGCAAGCCCTACAGTAAGATGATGGACAATAAGCCCAGAGATTATGATGGAGGATTAAGTCCTTATCATCATAACCACAGGACAAAATGTGAAATGCAACCTGTGCACTTTAAAAGCCACGCATGCTGTCGCGCCCCCCCCCCCGGCTCCAGGCCTTTTGGGACCAACAACCAGACAAGGTAGGGCACCGTGAGCTTCTCGTAGGAGGCGAGGAAAGATTCCTTTGCTATGTTAGGGGGAAGCATCCCATTGATAAGGAGGGAGACTCGACCGCAGCCATCCTTTCCACCTGGCACCTCTTCTGTCAGGTAACAGGTGGGCACCTCCTGCATCCCTCTATCCAGGATCTCCCATCTAAAGTCCCACCAACAGCCTCAGCCACTGCTCAGCCTGCCCATCTAAGCATCCCGGACGCAGGCCGCTGCACTCCCGGGCAGGAGGTAGGGTATTAATATAAATAATAAACATCTCGTAATAAGGACTGGCTTACACTGCAACACGGGTAGTGCCAGTATGGTATACAGTATTCGTCCGTTTTATCACTAGGAGAAGCTTACCTCTAATCTCATCATAAGGACATTTTTAAGTTTCAGTCCAAAAGCCAACTCCAGGAGAAAATCGTTAATGGGTGTGGGTGCAGCTTGGAGAGGACCGGATGTATGGTTTTGGATTTGCACTCGGAACCACCAGGCGGGTTGGGGAAATCTGGGCATGTTAGGCTATAAAAGTGAATTTTCCAGAATCTAATCAGAACATAACCCAAGCAAAAGTAATTCGAATAGCTCCTGGTTGGTCCACATCCTATTATTCTCTGTGGCTTGGGGCAGAGATTGTTTTTTTTTTAAAAAGCATCATATATATATATATCACTCTCTGTCCCTCTTTCTCTCCCTCACACACAGATAGACAGGCAGCACTATATAAAGAAACAATGATAAAACACAGTGTTCTTTTTGCAAACCCTTTTGCCCACGGCTGCCAAAAAGACAGGAAGGCAGTCGATGGCTGAAAAAAAGGATGGGAAAGGCAGGCGAAGGAGACGTGCCACCAGCAACCCCATGGAAAGGCCGTTGCCCCCCCCCCCCACTCGCCAAGGGGTAGCATCTAGGAAAGGGTGAATCTCAGCAAACCATCCCCTTCATTGGCAAAGATCAAACTCAACCGTGCAGCTCAAGAGGAACTCCTGTGCATGTCACCTCAAGTGTAACACCCCACACCATCTCCTAGCTGGGACTTGCTTTCCAGTAAATATGCTTAACGTTGTAGCCCGCCATCACAAGTGGCATCGAAAAGGCTCTGTGTGTCCTGGCGAAAGGGTAAGTGGAGCAAACAATTATTTTCTGCTTTGCCTTCCCAAAACTTCAGATGTTGGCAACTACTTTTAGAAGTCATTGCAAAAATTCAAAGGGAGTCCTACGAATATCATCGAGTCCAAGCCCTTTCGAGGAAGCACAGTGGGGGAATCAAACTCCCAACCACTGGCTCCAAAGCCACAGACCTGAATCACGGAGCAATCCAGCAGTTACGGTATGGACGTTGCATCATATTACAGGCCATACACTCTTTTAACCAGTGAAACCGAGGGGGAAAGCCGGTAACCTCCTTAAAACTGCACGATTGCATTTCAGCAACCGGAACCGCTCAAGACGGACTTACATTACTTTTGCATGCAATAAAAGCTGATCTGAGTCGGGTCATCAGTTCCCGGATCTCATCCAAATGACTTTCCTGTTAAGAGAGAGGTTTCCATAATGCAAGAAGAAAAAAAAAACCAACCCAAAATAAAATAAGAATCATCCCTGTTGGCTTTCTAAGTGGCTGCTTGGAAAACCCAGCCCCTTGAGGGGGGGGGAACCACTCCATCTCTTCACGGACTTTGGAACGCAGGTGTACTTTTCCTTTTGAATACACGGCGCTCCCTGCCAAAAACTGCATTACTATGTCAACAGAAAACGAGGCTGGGCACACAGTCGGGTTGGCACGGCAGGGGCAGGAACGGAAAACAGGATGAGAATTAAGGGCGGCTGCGTTGGTCAGGAACGGATTCAAGGAGCCCACTGGGTGGACGGAACAGAAGTAAAAACGCCCGAAAGTACAGGAAACAAACGGAGGCCGAACTTTCTGAACCACACCTGTCGTTGGGAATGACCGCTGCGCCGGAGCTTGGAGGAGTCGCTTCTGGAACTACAGCTCCCAGAATCCTCCACTGATAAGTGCCCAACGGGCCACTCTGGCCGCAGTCATTTCAATAAGAGAGCTTCCCAAACTCTGTAGGAAATGATGATTTCAAATTGATCGGGCTAGTCCCAAACAACAGAAGGGTTCAGGATGAGATTATCCTATTGGTGGTCATCTCCTTTCTCTTCTTTCCCTGAAATCTAGGAAATCGCAAGGTTAGGGGAAGAAGCAGAGGAGACGGAAGAAGCTGTGATTCCTTCTCCAGCACAAAGGGCTGGCATTAAAAAAACCCAGGCAATCATTCAAGGTGTTTAGTGTATTCGTCATCTTCAGAAAGCTCACAAAGCAGAATGCCGTTATCCTCATCTTACAGGTAGCGGACAAGACGCGGAGGTGATGCAATTCCCAAAACAACACTATCCACCGGGCACTATCCTCCCTCTCCTGTAGAGAAAGTTAAAGATATGGCCATGACAGGGATGGGAGCTGGTCTATGCATGAAGACACACACACACACATTCCCTTTCGGTGTCTCTCAAAAACAGAAAGACCAGACCCATCCCTGCAATAAAATGTTGCTGCGGAAAGGGCTCAGGTTCAAGATGGCAATTCCACATGTTTGCTTCCCTCTCCCCTCAAACAACAAGCAGCATCCTGTGACTTCTGCATCCCAAAGATTCTCTGTCTCACCAGCCTTTTCCCCCTCCTCAACCCTTCTGCAGACTTTCGGGCACCAGGCAGCCATACCTCCTCCTCTTGTGTAAGAGGTAAGTGCTTTCTTGGCCTCGTAACAGCCCATCCTTCAGGGACGAGTTCACCATTTCTATACAGGGCATCATACAGTATTATTTATTGACAAGGCAAGGGGGCGAGTCATCTCTGTGCATGGTTTCAAATACAATGCCAAGCTACCCCTGACACGCTGATGGTCTCCGCTTCAGAGGAGTTAAGCACCTGCCTAGCAGGTGAAACGCAAGGGGTCATTTACAAGACAAACGTCCACATTTGCAAAAAAGAGGCTCATCCTCTCGCCGCACGATGGATCTTTTGGGGTTCAAAACCGACTTCCGCTTGGGAAGAGTCTGTTTGCAAATGAGTCACTTCCCGGGAAAAGAGATAAAGAGAAAAAGAAAGAGAGAGAGAGACCCAGAACAAACCAAAGACAAATCACAACTGTAGCCAGACAAATTATGAGAGGAAGGTAGAAACTTTCAACTTTCTCCGTGACAATGAGATATTTTGTCCCTGCATAGCGGGTAAAACACACACACCAGTTTACTGGTGCTTAACTGCAAAGGGTAAGGTTTCCACGAACCAAATAAACATGGCACGGCAAAGGAAGGTCTTTGCAGGGGGAGGGGTTGCTCTGCGTATCCTGCCCCTCCTGCAGGCATGCCTTATTTAAAAGCATTGATCAAGGGGACCCCCCGAGCAGGAAGTTCCTGGTGCAGCTGGCGGAACAGCATGGCACAGTGGTTTCTCTCTTGAGTCTTGCCCAGGCTGTGGAAGACCCTGGCTTGCAGGTAAAGGACATCCCGCAGCTGCTCTTTACAATCCACCTTGGCAAAATAGGTTTTGGCTTCATTGAGGTTCAGGATCGCCGACTCCAGAGCTGCGGAGAGAAAAACAAAACACCCAACGTTTTAAGAACAGATTCTCCTCCCTTCTTCAAAATGGCACTTTTCAAACCCTTGAAAGGTTATCCTACAGAGGAGGGGCAGGATCTGTTCTCAATCCTCCCAGAATGCAGGAGACGTCATTATGGACTTAAGGGACAGGAAACCAGATTTAGGCTGAAGGTCAGGAAAAACTTCTCGACTGTTAGAGCAGTACAATGATGGAACTAATGACCTTAGGAGGTGGTGAGTGCCCCAATGTTGGAGGCCTTCAAGAGAAAACAGGACCACCCTCTGTCAGATCTACTTTGATTGGGATTCTGGCACAGAACACGGGGTTGGGCTTGATGGCCTTTGAGGCCCCTTCCAGCTTGGTGATTCTATGAAAAGGTACACAACGGTGTGGCGCAAAATCCAGAGGCTGGGAAAGTTACTTGTTTTGGACTACAGCCTCCAGAATCCTCCTGTCAGCAGACGGATCCCGTCTCTAGAGGAATCTACGCGCTTGAAGCCTCTTACCTTCGGCCTTCTTCTGGGGAGCACAGGGGGCGGCAGAGGCAACTTGGCATTTGGCCACCAAGAACATGGCGGCCCCTTTGTCCAGGATGGCTCCGTGAGCCAGGATGGGCTCGATCGCCATGTGCAGGATGCTCAGCGCCTGCTCAGGAATCCCCAGGATCAGCTGGAAAGGGAAGGGGGAGAGGAGGAGGAGGGGCCCAAAAGATAAACGCGGCTTTGAGATTGTCGTCGGAAGAGTGAACACAATCCAGTTCTTCTGGTGGCACAGCTGCTACCAAGCAGTCTGGATGTGGCCCGGGGTGGTTTTATTTTGCCATGGGACAGCAGTCCACAGCCTTGGGCCCCCAAAGGTTCTTGAACCCTAACTCCCAGAAATCCTGGGCAGCACAGCAAGCAGCAAAGGCGTCTGGGAGTTGTAGTCTTCCTTGAGCATCTGAGAACACCCAAGGAAGGGAACCACATCTGTGCAAAAACAGTTCCGAAATTACCTGGGAGAAAGCCAAGTTGAGAATGGTTTCAGAGGCCAAATACTGGAGGCGGTATTCTTTGGCCAGAGCCAGGGCCTGGAGCAGGACCGGGAGAGCGAGGGTGTGGCACAGCGAGTGCCAGTAGAGCTCGGCCATGGAGAGGAGAACGCTAGTCGCAGGAGGGGAAGCAACGAGGGAAAGCTCGTCAAAAGAGAACGGGAGGCTTTGCTGCAATCAATGGAAGGGAAATCCTTCCGGCAGGCCCTAGAGCCATGCCCCACTAACCCCACCCCCCATCTGAGAAGCGTCATTATCAGGTAGCCTGGGTCTTACTTAATCGCCATCTCCGTGTTCTTAATTTTCTGGCAGTGGATCAAGAGTTTCTGGAGCAGGCTGTGTGCCGCAGACATTTGATTCTGTGCTTTGAGCAAGAGGGCTTTTCTGAAAGACAAATCAGAGATAATGTTATAACGTGACAGGCCTACCGGCACACGCCAAGCTATCCCAAGCAACTCATAGGGTCTTTCTCACGGGGAAATCAGTGTGAAGACCATGCCTGATGTCCTTTAATTCTGCCCTCAAATTTAATTCCTGCTCTTCCAGGACGTAGGGCGCAAAAGGGCTTTGCAATGGCCACCCGCTAAAAGCAGCCCTCCAGATTTCCAAGTGCGTAACCGAAGGAGCCGACCACTCAGGAAATGAGTGCAGAGACTGATGCAACATTCACAGCAGGGGCAACTCTCCCGCGTGGGCGGCTGTACTTCCTTACCACTGAGCTGCATTTTGCAGTGCTACTGGTCTCCTGCCAGGGTCAAGGACCCCGGACAGCCCGCTTTTCCTCGACATGCTCACGGAAAAAAAAAAATCCTGCTCTAATCCGAGCATTCACACCATTAACACAGGCAGAATTCCGTTTCCCCGGGCACTGAACGGTATAATTTAGCAGGCACAGCATGCCAGGGAGGCCGAAAAAAGAAAGATCCCCAACTCAGATTGTGGCACTGTCTGTTCAAAAGGATTACAGGGTGCAAACAGATCCTTTTAGAGTCTCTGCCTGAGGCGCTGGAGAAGCACAAGGCGAGGGGGTAAAGAAATAAAATGTGGGGCCCAGTGGCTTCCTAATGTCTTGCTTCCACGTCTTGGAAAAAGTTCCTGATTTGAACTACGGCTCTCATTTGTGAACCACCTTGGGTCCCATTAGTGGGAGGAAAGACAGACTAAGAATAAAATAAGATGAACTGGTTATTTGCATATTGATATTTCACTCTGAAGAGTGTAAATAATCCTTGGGGGAATAGCTCAAATAAAACAAAAAGCATAATGCTTTAAGGCCTTTCAATCCTATTTCAAGGCTAATCCCTTTCTTGCAAATGTCAAAAGAGGCACATTGCGATCTCTTACCTGTAAACCCCTTCCGTGCTGTTTAGGGCTGTAATCCCAGCTACCAGCGAGTCAGCAAGATGGTACCTGCCGTCGTTCATGGCTCGGTCAAACTGGATCTTCTGATCAAACAGCATCCACAGCTAGACAGAAACATTTCAAAACTGGGTGGAGGGAGAACTAGGACCACCTGTTCGTTGGGGATGTTCGCCTCAAAGATCCAACCCATGCCCGGGACCTAGGAACATCCCATCCACAGAGAAAAGAGAGAGCAAGACACAGCCTTGGCTACAGGAGATGGGGCTGTCTTGAGACCTCACCTGGGCATGCTGACTGTTGGGAGGGAATCTCTCCTTAAGGTGCCGCAGGATTTCAGAGGCAGCTGTAAAATAACCCTGGAACGTAAAAGACAGGGGAAAGAGCAGAGGGAAGGGTCAACACTCTTGTCCTTGAGGATAAATGAGCCAGGCAGCCAATGCCGTTTTATGCAAACGTGATGGGTATAAGCCTGTCACAGGGTACTTTGGTACCATAAAAGGCAGGCATGTCGAAGGGCCACCCACCTGCTCTGCGTGCAATTCAGCCAGGTGGCACAGCACCACCGCAAAAGATTCCGTGTTGTTCTGCTGAACGCCGACATTCACGGCCTCCAAGGTGTTCATGCTGAGCAGCATCTGGGCCTGCTGGAGAGCCATGGTGCTATGGAACAATCACAAGGGGCCATATAAAAGGCCCATCCGTTAAAACTTTGAGTTCTGCAGGCCTCCCGGGTGGATCTGATGGATCGCCCCGTCGATGCCTACCCGGCCCAGTTTGTGCCGGGCCTTACCTGCGGCCGTAGAGTCTCCAGATCGCCGTCTTTTGAGCCAGGCTGATGTCAATCAGCTCCGACAAGCTGTGCTTCCAGTGCAAGAGGTCTGAGTCCTTCAAGGCATCCATTAGCTTGTTGGCAGTCTTTCCGGCAAAAGCTCTTTGCTGAACCAAGGACTGGATGCCCAGCGAAGCCAAGTACTAGGCAGGAAGCAGGAGAGAAGGCGGAAAAGAGAGGAAGCATCACCATCGTTATTTTAAAGGTAGAACGAGGCACAAGGACTTTTATCCATCCTCCTTTGTAAAGGCCGTTTCCACACAAATAAAGACATTACAGTGGAGGTGAGACACCGATGGCTTTCGTCGCCCGTCCTGTTACATTATCTAAATTAAAAATGAATCAGTTTGAACGGGAGGGTTTATGGGTCAAAAGAAGATTGTGCTCATGGCCTGCGTTTGATCCCGATGGGGCTCAGGTAGCCAGATCGAGGTCGAATCAACCTTCTCTGCTGGGTAAAGTGAATACCCAGCTCACTGGGGTGGAGTGGGGACAACGTGTAACCTGAACAATTAAACTGTAAACTGCCCAGAGAGAGCTGTAAACACTA